>NC_136819.1:13871849-16271849 GCF_951394365.1 Tetrao urogallus | reverse complement strand
GGAGACACCACAGAAGCTAGGAAGAGGGAGCACACGGCCCCCAATTTGTCTTTGTCCTAGTTTAACCCAGCCAGAAATCAGCAACCAAGAAAGGAAACCTGGGTACGGAGGTTTGGAAGTTGATGCCCTAATGCATCGCCACAGGACAGATGCCCCTGCATCTTTGTGCAGTGGAGAGCACCTGCAGTCCTGTCCTTTTCCCACCTTCCTTGGGACCACGTGGGATCCAAGCCAATCCCTGCCTTCAGCACTTCTTTTTCAAGCAGCACTGTGTCCCCAGGATGTTACCACCTGACTGGAGGTGCACAGGGAGCAGGGCAGCTCACCCCACTGAAAGAACCGAGCCAAACCCAAGTGCCCAGCACACAGCAGCTCATTGTGAAGGGATTTCAGCAAGGAGGAGCAATGGGAGCAGCAGGAAATGAGCTCGAGGCCAGATGAATGGTATGTGACAGTGCTTTGTGGCAGAGGGGATGGGGATGTCACCTTTTGGACAGCGGGTGGGACCACTGCCTGTCCCTCCAATGGCAGACATGGGCCAAAGCTCCTCTAAGATCTAAAGGAGACTTTTGAAACCTAGTTTTCATCTCTCATTTTCATCTCTCAGGCTGCTGCACCATAGCAAAGCCTACCCGGAGACTAGGAGAAAACATCCACTGAGTGAGTCCCTTTGGGTATTTACCAGGTTGTGTGTGTGCACGTTATCAGTAGAGCTGTGGAAGGAGCCTGCTGCTGCTTCTGCAGCCCTGCTCTGCTCCAGACCTTGTTCCCTGGCCATCTGTGCAGTGCAGGGCTGACCTCACAGCTATGCTGCCAGGGGCACACAGTGCTGTTGGTGAAGCACTCAGAAGTGCTATATGGATGCTCAGTAGTTGTGTTTTAACACACCATGGGTAAGAGCTGGGTAGGAGGTTAAGGCAAAAGTGCTTCAATTGGTTTGATTGGTGTGTTCATCACTAATCGTGCAGCGGTGAAAGCTGTTAGTGTGCTACAGTACCTGGGCAGTATATCAGGACAGGCAGCAATTGCCTTCCATAGCAGCTATATCCTGCCTGGACAGGGGCTAGAAGCTCCCCAGGGGCTGCCGAGAGCCAGCAGCACGCACTGCTCTCTGGGTGCTGCCTCCCCTCCAGCTGCTCTCGCTCCAGTGCGTGTCCCAGTGCCGTCCTCACCCGCTCCATCCCATAGCAAAGCCATTGTGACTGTGAGCAAACTCAGGAAGGAGCTCCCAGCTCCTGGCCCTGCCGAGCTGCCCCACTGCAGGCTGTGCTGTTCCCTGGCCCAGTGCATGGCGCAGGTGCGGTGTGGGCAGCAGCAGAGCTGCAGGGCCCAGTGCCAGGGACAGACCTCGCTCCCTGTCCTCACACCACAGCCGTGCAGGGCCCAGCGCTGGAGGCCGGGGCTCGGCCGTGCACTTTGACAGCCCTGCTACCGTTGGCTTTTGTTTTACTTGCTATTCTTGTTTACAGCGTGGAACGCTTCCTCCGTGACTCTTTCTAATGTATTATAATTATTACTTTAAAAAATATATCGATGTCTGTGGTTGGTTTTTTTGTTTGGTTGGTTTGTTTCGTTTTTTTTGTAAGGAAGCTAGATGGGAAAAAAAAAGTCACTCGTTCCTTTTAGCTGTGATCCAGAAAGACTATGCATAGTGCTCTGTTTGACATGCTGGTAATAGTGAAAGGTTAGTGTAAAGCTGCTCCCCCCCCCCCCCCCGTGCTTCCCTGCAGCAGCTGTGTTAGAGGCAGGAGGAAGGGCTGGGCTACTCATAGGTGAACGTGCAGATGGAAAATCGCTCCAGTTCTGGGGCAGGGCCCGGTGCTTCCCTGACGCGTGCAGAAGTGTGAGCTTCCGTGTGTGCAAACGGTGGAGACGTTAGCTGAAGCAGCAGTCGTGGCTGGGACAGAGCTGCATCCCAGCTGATCTGGCTCTGTGCCTCCCTCCTGAGGCGGCAGCCAGGGGGCTGAGTGGGGCCCAGCAGCAGGACAGGAACCCGCTCCTCTCTGCCTCTCTGTGCTCACAGCCCAGCGCAGCCCTTCTGCAGTGCTTTGCACTGGCTCTGCTGCAGTGGGGAACCCAAGGCTAATGCCGATTTCCCTGCCTGAAGCCCTCAGAGGGCCGTGCCTGGACAGAACGGGTGTGCCCCAACGCAGCATCCGCTGAGTCAGGGCTGATTCATGCTGACGCCATTCACTGGTGCCTCTCATCACTAACAGCATCCTGCAGGAACTGCGTTGTGGGCAGCACCTCTCCCGCACTCCACCCTCCACGTCCTTCCTGCAGGCTGCAGGGTATTGCAGCTGTGTAGCAGAGAAAGTGGCCCTTTGGTATCAAGCTCCGTGATTACACCAGTTGCTGGCTCCTCCACTGCAAACCCAAAGCTACACCAGCAAGACAAGGCCAAGAGCAGCACGGGAAGTTTGATGGCTCAGTGGCTTTTCTCAGAAGGGCAGGGCTTTCCCCAGGGTCATGCTGGGCTTAAGCCATGTGGTAGGCAGAGCTTTGTTCTCTCTGCACCAGCTCACTTGGTCATCGAAAAACAGACCTAGGAGTTGCTTAGTGGCATCCTGGTCCCTGAATGCCACGCAGGCACTGGATTGTACCTTTCTTGCCACAACAGAGTGGCGGCACTGCCCTGGTGCTGGCACCAGTACCTTGTGCACCTCTTGCCAGCATCTTCTGGCTCACACATTTATCCAGGAATCAAGCACTGTCGTGCTTGTCCCATTGCACTCATATAATCACAGAAACATAGAGCCATAGGATGGTTTGGATTGGAAGAGGCCTTAAACACCATCCAGTTCCCATGCCAACTTCAGCAAACTCAGCTCAATTCAGACAATGTCAGAACTTTCAGTAAATACCAGGAACTCCTCCGTTTTGAAGTTACCATCTCTTGTTGGCTTAGGAAAGTGCTTCTGTTGCAGCTATGACCGACCAAAAATGGTATGAGACTCGTTCCAGCACTCCATCAGCATCTTTAAGAGCTTGTAAGCAGTTACATCAGTTGACTCAGCTGTGATCTCTCTGAACTCTCATCTCTCTCTAATAGGCTGTGAGATTCTTGAATGGTGCAGGGGAGAAAAGTTTATTTGTCCATTCTGAGAGGGCTGAATCTGAGCAGAACAGAGCTACAGCTTCAAAGAAGGCCCTCTTCCAGCACAGGAGATGCAGCCTCAGCAGGTTAATTGGTGTGATATTGCCTGAAACCTTCTTGGTCACAGTGTTTGTACTTGCCCAAGGTGCACATCACAGCACCAAGTGTAGTCCAGCCTTGCCACAGCCAGCTTAAGAGATCATGGCAGCCAAATGGGAGCAGGTATGCAAACTATAGCAAAATGCACTGAGTACTTAAGACACCTGGCTATACAATGAGCAGCTCTTCAGAGAACTGCCTGTTCCACTTATCTAAGCTCAAGCCACAGCATCAGAACAGAGAGGGGCAACGAACTCCTTGCCGTAAGGGAAAATGAGTTATTGGAATATCTCAAAACCACATCTTATGGTCCAGAACGTACAATGCCTACAAGGAAATTCCTAAATCAACTCCAACTGTAGTAATTCCTTCTATAGCCTTACAGTCACTGTAACGGAACTGTGTAACCCTGATATCACTTTCAGACTCAGGAAATTCAGCTATTGAATGGACAGTATTCAACTCATACTCAATATGCAAACTTGTGAATACTAACATCCCGTTATAGCTGCTCTGCCAACAAGATGCTCTCCTGCATTCAGACCACAAGCACCAAGTCAGCAAGTCAAAATACCAAGTTCAAAGCAACAGCTCCAACTGAGAGAAGCAGCTGGGCCTGGTTTTTGCCTACCTTAATCTCACTGCCACACTGTAAAGCTGCCATGATTGCTCTGAGACTGGCCTTCCTCAGCTTAAAGCCAACGTTCTGGAACAAAGACGTGCTACTGAATTAAGCAGCAATCTCACAACGCATGATTTGAGAGGAAGGGCTGCTGTGTCAAGCTTTTAGCACCTCCTTTTGCTCCCAACTTATCATCTCCAATTTTCAGCATAGAATTTTGCTTTGCAACTAGAAGACACTTGAGCAAACTCAGGTAACAAGTGTATTGCTCAGATCCAGAGCGTTTTTGAGCAAGAAAACTTGAGCCTAAGGGATGCAGAAACCTCTCTGAAAAGGCAGTGCTCATACTGTGGCTCCTTGCTCCCAGCCAAACTGCTGAAGGATTTTGTGTTCTGGCTGCTACTGCTCTAGCACATCCCTTGCAACTGTGGTTTGTGTGCAAGAACGTGCTGACATGGCACTTTGCAGCAGACAGTCTGGAAAGCAAGCTCTTAGTGCAAGTCAGTTCTTGCCCAGGTCGAAAGCAAAGATCGATGCCAAGCAGCGTTAGTTCTTTGTTTGTATCACTGCACAACATGGCAGAGCACAGGCAGTGGGGTGAGAGGCAGCTTACAGGGATGCTCCCAGTGGGCCGTGGCTCTGTACTGCAGGGCAGAAGGGTTCCTGTACCCATTTTGCTACATGAGGGATGTGAATCATGCTCTGCCCCTGCCGCTCCCAGCCTCTGCCTCCTTGAGCACTTACAACTCTTCAGGCCTGGGCTAGTCCATGCACGATGGTTTTCTACCACCCGGATCACCTCTCTGCTCTGGTGCTCTCCCTGGGGTCTGCTAGCGCAGACACAAGTCCCATCAGCCTGCACAACAGCATGGCCTGTGCTGGAGAAATGCCACTGGCCCCTTGTACAGATGTACTCACAGTGGCTGATGGCAGGCATGCCCACAGGGAGGCCCATGCACCAGCCTCCAAAGGACAGCCAGGTTTGGTGACCGATTATACCCTGCTGACAGCCAGGAGCAGCCCAAGGTGTTTACACTAAGCAGGTGTTAGTGTCAGCCAGGTGCTGCAGGGAAGAAGGAAAATTCTGCCTCCAGAACACATGAGCACTTTGGAACTGGTGCCAGAAAGACAGCTGCCTGCTGCTGGGCAAGGCTGCAAGCAGCCAAGCAAAGTACCTTGGCCAACGACTGCTGCCTTTTCCAAACCCTGCGCTACCATACAAAGCTGGGTAGAACAAGAAGCCGTCCTCTGCTCCTACCCTGCTTGAAGTGCCGCTCAGGGCAGAAAAACCCAGGAAGCACCCAACTGGCACCAGTTCTAAACGCAGCTCTCAGCTCCTCCCTAGTGCTCCAAGGCATCACATCTGAGCTTGTAACAATCCCACACGGTCTGGGGCGAAGGCAAATTGCCCAGGGCACTGCTGAGGACAGGCTCAGGCTGGTTGCACTCTGCTACCCAACCAAAACTTGGGGGCCAGCAGTGGATTTCGGTGCTAATTAAACAAACGCGTGTGACAACAACAGTGGTGCAGCAGAACTTTTTACATAAAGGACAAATCCCTGGATGTGAAAATAAGCGAGGCCTTGTGCAATCACAGCTGCTGCCTTTGGCACCCTGCAGCCCGTTAGCCGCCAATCTGCAGGGCACAGAACCCACCTCTGTTTCATCTCTGACTGTTCATCGGCACTGCCTGGGGATACCTGCACAAGATTTTTCCCACAGAGGCCAACAGATGGCCTTTAACCACCTCAAGACCTCTTCAAACAACACTCGGCTCCAGGAAACAACATGTGGGCTCACAGCTGCTTCACAGAGGTTTGCCTTGCACCCATGTTGAAATCACTGGCCCAACTCTGTTGTCTTTCTGGTCTGCAGCACAGTGGTGGTTCACTCAGAGATGAAACCCAAGAATCTCCCCTCCCCACTCTCCTGTTCCCTGTGATCCTCCCAGAGCCACCATTGGCAGCAAGCTCTGGACAGAGCCATCAAAACGGTTTGTCGAGACCATCAAATAATAATTTACTGTGATTCAATCTGTAGCTTTGTACAGTTGCCGGGTTGGGAGGAGGCCAAAGGAGGAGGGGATGGGGAAAGAACCAAAAGTCGTCTGCTGCCGGCCTTGGTGAAGTGCGAGATAGTCCTTGGAGGGGCTGGCACTTCTCCCGTCCTCTTCCTCTCTCCCTCCCCCTCCACTCCTCCCTGAATCCATTTGTTTCTTCCTTCGCATCACCTCTTTCCTTGTGCTCTGCACAGCGGACACCTCTCCAAGTCAGGGTCCAGTCAGCTGAAACATGAGGGAGAAGACCTGTTAGCACCCGCTTGCTCTCAGAACCAGTCGCTGCCAACCCTCACGCTTTGGGACAACCCTGCATTTGCTATCTGCTTTCTACTTTCTGGCATTGCTTGTTTGCTGGAGTCACCTCTTGGGGCTGCACTGCCCTAAGAAAAGGGCTGTACATTGCTGTACGACAGGAGCCCCAGCAGCAAAACACATGCTTTCTGGTCTCAAAAAGACCACCTTCTCTCCTGCCCACGTGGGGGGATCTGCTAAAGGCTGTGCAATTCATAGAAGCATCTTAGCATGCCAGTGCGTCTCTGTGTGTACTTACATGTCCTCCTCTGCCCCTCTAGAAATCACCCACAGCCAGGAAGCAGAAAAAGACATGGGCAACTCACTCTATTAGCAGAGAACAAGCCCCTCCTTCCCATGGCCAGCCTCTCTTTTGAAGAGGATGCTGGTGCAGGCCACCCTCGTGGTGATGGGGACCGGCTCCTGGCAATCCCTGCATGGGGACTCAGCCCAGCCCGTGTGTCCCCACTCGCTGTCAGCTGTGAGCCAGAGCAGGAAATGAGCCCCACGCTCACATCCCCATCCGGAGGAAACGCCACGGAACATCTGGATGTCCTGAACATCTGGAAGCCTCCCTCTGCAGCGATAAGCATGCTAGGCACAACGCAGCCCCCAGCTGGCCGGCCTGGGGGAGCATAGGGGTGGAGTGCTCAGCCCATAGGAAGCAAACACTGCCAGTGCCGCTTGCTTTGAAAAGAACTCTGCTATACTCATGGCTTTTTGCCTCCAAAAGCAATGAAGGAAAAACAGCTGCCCACCTCCTTGCTCAGTGAGATGCTCGCAGTCTGTGGAACACAGGCTGTCACTTTAGGACTCCAGCAGTTGTGCGAAGGGACAAAAAAGCCAGCCGGGGACATTTGGGATACTCCCCAAATGGCATCACTCCAAGGCCAATGGCCATGCAGGCTTTTCTCACAGTCCCTGTCTCTAGGAGACAGCCTTCAGGTGTTCCTTCTACGTGGCCCTGGAGCACTCAGCCCTGGCTGCCCATCTCCTCCTTTCCAAAGGCGTGACTGTGCAGACAGACGTCCCCTTAAAGTGGAAGCCAACCACATGGGCGTTCTGGCCCATGGCCACCCAACCCAGGCTAATCAATAGCAGCTTTCCTTCCCTGCTGTCCAGCAAGATTGCCATGACTTGAATACATACATCGTTTAAAATTAAAAAAAAAAATTAATAAAAGAAGGAAAAGAATAATAGGCAAGTGAACGCAGGCAATCTGCAAAACACTTTTTGGCTCCATCCCACACAATTTACAAAAGCAAAACAGCTCCCTGATGTCTAATTTTCAATATTGCATCAGTTTCAAATATCCTGGGGGATGCATCTAACAGGAAAACTCTTCTGCTGAACAGAGGGCTTTCAGAGTTACATGTATCTGCTCTGGAGCTGTAGGACAGCGCAGTTGATGCAGGGCAGTAGGAGGCAATGTGCTCACAGCTCTTCCTCTGAGCTGCTCTAAGGCCAGGCTGGCGCACATGGTGAGCTGCACACCTGGAGCACCAGCATCACTCCTCTCCAGCACGGGAAGGAGCTTCCCTGGGGACGGCATGACAAAACATGCATTTCTTTCAGTGCTCTGCAGGATTTTGTTCTGCTGAGTGAGGGGAAAAAATAAAAAAGATCCTTTCCTCCCACACATTTCCTCAGGAAAGTGGGAAAACCTGACTTACCTTCTGTTTTGATAGAAGATGCTATTTCAGTCAACATTTTTATTAAGAAATAGCCATCACTGAAGTTGTTTCTGATGCGTGTTTGCAGACGAGCACCCCCACCCTGCTTTCTGTACACTCAATCTCCTGCTCCCAAAACTTACCATAGTCACGATATCACGCATTTACAGTTCATGCAGCCAGGGCCACTCTCATCTGGTGGGTTCAGCTTGCGCAGTTTATGCTGACGGATCTCCCGCACTAAGGTATAGAAGGCATCTTCAACGCCCTGCAAGAAACACACAGCGCTTTGCTCCAAGCAGGGCAGGGCAGCGGGGAGAAGCGATGGCTCTGCCCACCAGTGAGGAGCCCCAGCACTGCCTCCAGGCAGCACAGACCAACAGCAGCCTGGGGCTGGGCTGGAGATCGTGCCACCTGGATTTATCTCCCAGTGCCATAACTGAACTCAGGCCATCGATCACAGCCTGCATACAAGACGAGGCTGCAGGCAGCTTGAAGCTGGGTGTTCTGGCAGCTTCATTCCCAGCATCCTGACAGTGGTAAATCAGTGCCTGTGCTGGCGTGCTCTAATTCATGCTCCCTTCCCAGCTTGCTGCCATGCCGAAGCTGTCAGAGAGACTTACAGCACACTGGCTAATGAGCAGCTGGAGCACTGCTCGCCTGGCACTCCAGCACACAGTCAGCATGGCAGTCCCTCCTCTGTCCATCAGGGAGGCCGTGGCTCATCAACCTCCCCCTGTCCTGGGTCTGGGCAACATTCTCCACTCGCAGGCCTTAAAGCCCTAATGTCTCTCCTCCTACCTGTCTGGTTTTGGCCGACGTTTCTATGTAGGGGATGCCATAACTCCGGGCCAGGTCCTGCGCTTGCCGGGTCTCCACTGTCCGTGCTGGCAGGTCACATTTATTTCCCACCAGCACCATGGGAACATCATCTGAGTCTTTCACCCTCTTGATCTGCTCCCTGCCAGAAGAGGAGATGCCAAAGTGAAGGGAGGAAGGGCACCAGCACAGCAGCAAGGTCACTTCTTCACCAGGAGCTGCTGTGCTACGACACACCCAGTGCAGGGCTTCCAGAAGCACGTGTGCAACCACAGCATGTAAGCAAGTGAACTCCCAATAGCTAAGGGCACCTTTGGAAAAGAAAACTAAACATGCTTCTGTCTTTTAAATGAAACTGTTTGCTAAATTCAGCTTGCAGTTATGGCAGTCTGCACGAAGACAGCCTCCTAGTATGGCCCAAGTCAAACAAAGCAGAACACTCCAGCAGCTACCTGTGTACTGCAAACGTTTTAGACCAAGTGAGCCCTGAGTGGGTGAAAGTCACCAGGAAAACACCTGCAAGCAGAGTCTGCTGAGCTGAGAGAGCAGTGTTTGGCAGCTGCAGCCTTTCCTGCAGATGCACAGACAATATTTGCTTCGTTTCAGCTTAGTTCAGTTCACTCAAAGTTGAGAAACCAACTGGGAACCAAAGAAGTAGTAACAGTTCTCCATTCCAACCTCTGATTGGAAGGAGGTGGGCGAGGATGAGATCTACTGCTTCTACAATCTTCAGGCCATTACGGCCACAAACAATGCACTCTGTTCCCCCACGACAGATAATAACTTCCTTTGTTTAATACATCATTTAAATTGGGACACAGAACAGCTTTTTTTGCTTATGTAACCAGAACAATTGATGTGGTTTTATTTAACCAAACTAAGCACCTTTTTTTTTTTTTAAGATGATGCTTTCTACGTTTTACTTGAATTCAAATTTCCATCCCAAAGCAGCTGGACATGCATCACAGAGTCAAAGAAAAAACCAACAAAAAACCCACAATCATCTTTTTTTAATACAGTAGAACCTAGAAATGAGGTCTGAATATATGTTGGATATGCCATAAAGCCACTTAGATGTTCGATATAACATCCTGACCGGCAGACCCCGGCACTAAATTTAGTGCACAGTGCTACACTTAGCTGAAAAGAGATACCTCCTAATGGCCCCGAACCAGTGAGAGTGAGTGTTTCTCTGGGGAAAATTATTCTAAAAGTGCAAATGCAAAGAGCACATGTGGAATGAGATTAAAGCTAGTGATTTACATCATGATTAAAACCGGGGCTTGAAATCGAGCCATCTTCTGAGTGATTCACAGGCACCAGCCCCAGCACAAGGCAGTGGGATGAATGCTACCAAATCCCTCAGGTGCTTCAGGAAAATCCCATCCTTTGTCCTACAGTTCAGCTCGAACAAGCCAAATGAGCCCAACGCACGCAGTTACCGTGCCGAACACGCCTGTCAGCTCTGAGTAAGGCAGGGCTGTGTCTGTGCTGGGAGCTGCAGGATGCCTTGGGAGCTGTGCTTGCAGCACCACTCCTGCCTGTCAACCTCCGGATGAGATCCTTGTTCCCCACCTCTGCCATTCAGCTCCAGGCACCGGGCAGGGCTGGCTCAGGTGGCAGGGAAGCAGGCACGGGCGGAAGCTGCAGTGAGTCATTTCCTACACTGCTCTCAGCCCCTGGGGCTGGCTCCAGGCATCTGTCAAGGCAGGACTGGAATAGCGGGGGCTGCTGCAATCTGGGCAGGGCTTGGGGTGATCGGTGGGGTGAAATGGGATACCACATGCTGGTGGAGTCACTGGCAAGCTTTACTGATGGGGCACGCAGTCCCTCAGAAGGCAGAGGAAGCAGTAGCCCAGAGGCACGTTTTCATACAACTCCTCAAAGCAGGCGGGTTGATGCCTGCAAGCCATCCCATGCATCCTTTGCAGAGCAGAAGTTGCTGAGATCAATTTCAGTAGCAAAGCAATTCCATTAATCAGAGAGGGAAGGGAGGGGGTCGTAAGGGATCATCTCTCCCTTTAGTCACCATAAACACTTAAACATTACATTACCGAGTCCCCAGGGGCCACAAGCAATCCCTTTGGATGGGTTTTATCGGAGTCACTGACATCAGCCGTCTGCTGGGCCTCTTCCCTGGAGGGCTGCTGCTCACACTAATTGTCTGTGTGGGCAGCACTGATCGAAGAGGAAAGGCAGGGTGGGAGCAGCAGAGATGCTCACCTGTACTGGTGGATGTCCTCAAAGGACTTGGTGTTGTTAATGGCAAAGACGCACAAGAATCCTTCCCCTGTTCTCATGTACTGGTCTCGCATGGCACTGTACTCCTCTTGTCCTGCCGTATCCAGGATGTCCAGCAAACAGGTCTCTCCATCGATGACGACTTGCTTTCTGTAGGAATCCTGCCAAGGGACAGAGAGAAAGTCAGCCAGGTGGCCTCATGGAGGGCAATCCTGCTACATGTAAGAAGTGCTGCTGGGTGCTGGGAAGGCTTCTGGCACCTAATCCTGCAGCTCTGGGCACTGCATGCCATTCTGAGGGGCTGGAAGAGGGCACACACAAAGGGAGGCTGCTGGCAGTCACGAGTGTGATCTCTGGGGCCAGCAGGTGCTTAACACCACCTGGAATTGCAGCATCCTTGACATGGAGTGGGCACTGAGGGCACTCACAACCAGAGAGGGAGCAAACTGGGTGTGATAGTGAACCTCTTGTCGTTTGAACACGAAAATAACAAAGCAGGCTGCAAGGAGGGTGTTTCCCACAGCCAGTCTGTGCCCAGAGGGGATCTGGGAAGGGTGAGGAGCACCATGGCAGGTCTTTGAAGCTGTGCTTTTCTCTGCGGTGAGATGATTACAACTTATCGCACATGCGAGGAGGCCCAGAAAGCACCAAGAGTGCTTTCCCAGGCTCTCCCCCAAAGGTCTCCCAAACGCAGCTCCCAGCAGCCGTACATTGGGTACAACGTGGTGACTCCAACTCCCAGCCAGAGGATGAAGCTGAAACCAAAGGTGTGAAAAATGCACTGGTGTGATGGTGACAGAATAGTGACAATGTCACTACTCAGATGAGCTTTGACAAATAGCCCCAAAGATGACAACAGGCACGGCAAAGGTCACTAACAAACTGGCAGCAGTGCAGGAAGAGAGCACGGATTCTGCCCTTTATTTACTGCGACATAAACACCAGCCTCTGGGACTCATTAAAGCCTTTCTCCTTGCAAAGAGCACCCTGAGATCAGCCAAGATGGGATCTGCTCCACTCTGACCTTCTCAGCAGGCAATTACCCCATCCTTTGCCACCGCGCTTCTATCTACATAGGAAGCCCTAGCAGCTCTGGGATTGGGCAGCACGCCATGCAGTTCTCATTAACCTGTCTGTAATTAAGTGTTCCCTCCACCACCACTTGCAGCCGCCTCCCGGGTGCAGGGCAGTGCTGCACAGGGCAGACCGTGCGTGTCTGTCTGCCACACACATCTGCCACTACTCCTTCCCCGCCCTACATCCCGGCTCACATCCAGAGGACGAGTGTCCCAGCGCACACGTTCACGTGTTATCGCCAAGTCCCTGCTTACAGGAGGTCTCACAGCCAGACAGCACACGATGAGAAGGGACCCCACACTGTCCTGAGGATGCTGGCACCCCATTCCCCTTGCTGGGCTGGAGATCCTGCAGATTCTTTTCCAGCAAATTGATTTGAATGGACACAGTGTTAAAATGCGAGCCAGGGATTGCAGGTGTTAAGACAGCACACTGGGGCTGCTCATGGGAGCAGGGGACAGTCAGGACATCAGCGCTACATCATGACGGCAGGAGGCCATGCAGGCATATCCCCAGTGTCCCCACAGCCTTCCCTGCAGCTGCCTCACTTCATCTGGGTCTGCATGCCTCCTTCCCACATCCCATCTGCAACACCTCCTTCCCCTGCAGCCCAGTCCTGCCCTCTGCTTCTCCTATCACTCCTCTTCTTTTATGCATACTACTCCTCTTTAGGGCCCTGTGTGCACAGTTGGATGCTTGCACTGATGAGAGGAGAGGAGAGGAGAGGAGAGGAGAGGAGAGGAGAGGAGAGGAGAGGAGAGGAGAGGAGAGGAGAGGAGAGGAGAGGAGAGGAGAGGAGAGGAGAGGAGAGGAGAGGAGAGGAGAGGAGAGGAGAGGAGAGGAGAGGAGAGGAGAGGAGAGGAGAGGAGAGGAGAGGAGAGGAGAGGAGAGGAGAGGAGAGGAGAGGAGAGGAGAGGAGAGGAGAGGAGAGGAGAGGAGAGGAGAGGAGAGGAGAGGAGAGGAGAGGAGAGGAGAGGAGAGGAGAGGAGAGGAGAGGAGAGGAGAGGAGAGGAGAGGAGAGGAGAGGAGAGGAGAGGAGAGGAGAGGAGAGGAGAGGAGAGGAGAGGAGAGGAGAGGAGAGGAGAGGAGAGGAGAGGAGAGGAGAGGAGAGGAGAGGAGAGGAGAGGAGAGGAGAGGAGAGGAGAGGAGAGGAGAGGACATCCTCTGTCTGATAACAAGTGAGAGAGGAAGGCATGGTTAGGTACCAGCTTGGAGCTGCAGTCCCCCCACAGCAGTGTGAGAAACATGAAAAGAGCCACTTGTCCCCAGCACTCATGGCATGAGTGGGCAGGGCAGGCTGTGAAACACTACACAAGGTTTACATTCCCGTGGCATGTTTACATGGACTAAATTCCCTGCAGGGTACGTACAGCTGGAGACACACAAAGGAGGCTGAATCCCAGCACATTACTGGGTCAGAGCTGCACCTGCCCACTCCAGGTCTGAGGTAGCAGAGGGACCTTCACACCTCTCCCACTGCTCCCCAGAACCCAGCACTGATGGCTCCCAGGGAGGTGCCCCTCCACTAGCAGCTCTTCTGCCCACAGCCACTTGGCACAGCTCTCTAAGAAAGCAGCAGAGCCACCCAAACAGCCATCCCACCCCAGCAGATGGGTGTGTAGCTCTCACTGAGCAGAAGCCGCACAGGAAGGCAGAGCTGGTCACGTCCCAGCCACCTCTGGGGGGGGGGATGGGGTCCAGGTCTGCAAATCTGCAGCAGGAGGAGGCAGGGGGGACACCGAAATGGAACGGAATGGACTGACACGACTACAGGTGAAGAACACAGGAGGGGAGAGGAGAGGGGAAGGAGGCAGCTGGCTCCTTAAGCAAGGTGCGACACTGAGACTCAGGAGCCTTAAAATAAATTCCAGGCTCCGCTATGGACTCTCTAGGTGACCTTGCCAAATGACGTAATAGCATGTGCCTTTAAGTGCTTTCCTCCTTCCAATCTGTAGGATAATAAGACCACTTCAGCCCTTCTACCGAGCCTTGCCTCTCTTGTTTATTTAAGTGCTGAGCTCTTCAGGGTGGGGACTGCACATACAACACTTACCAGAATAGATTTCTGACCCCAGCGGGGACCTTTTAGGCATTATGATAATAATAACAACTGCAGTAACCACAGCTGTATTTATACACATCTGGTAGAGACTCCTCCAGGACTGCAGGCAGGGAGGTTATTGTCTGAGAGGCGTGACAGAGCTGCGAGTTGCATTCCCAGGGGAACCTACTCCTCACACAGAGCAGGGCAGGAGCAGCCAGGAGCCAAAATGAGAGCACAGCACCATGCAGATCTCTCCCAGAACGACGCGTGAGTCACGCAGTGGGTAATTAGCATCACTCCAGCAGTGATGGAACAGTGAAATCAGCTTGATAATTGACTACGTTTTTAAAAGGTAAAGAGAAAAAAAATCTTTGTTGCTTATGTTTCTAATGTAGAAAACTGGATTCTGAGCACTGAACCCCTTCTGCACAACCAATAGAAGCACAAGCTGTAACAGAAATGCTAAGTCACAGCTTGAACCAGTGATGGAGCACCTAGGGGAAGGCAGGGCCAACCAGGGGAGCTCAGGCGTATGCAATATACCTGAGTGATCAAAAGGGGGGGGAAGCCAGGATCCATCCCTTCCCAGACCTCTTTTAAGGGTTAGCAGTAGAGGCAAGGGGATCTTGCTGGACATCCCTATATATCTGAGGCTTTCTTGAAGGTAAGTAGCTTCTTTCCTTTATTTCTGTGTCAGCAGCTGTTGCATTTGAACAAGTGCTCACTTGCTGCAGCCTAGGGCCATGCAACTCTGCTGTTATTGCTGTGCTTCCCATCATGTTACAGAGGCACTTGGCTGATTCTCCAGGTAAGTACAGGACATGGCAGATCCATGCTGTCTCAAGAGATCCATTTCTCACTCCTTGCAATGGAGGGTGTGCAGAACTGACCTTGCCAGCACAATCTCTCTTCTCTGCTTCCTGCTGGAGAAGGAACTCACCATGCTTTAGAGGAGGACAGAGACCTGGAACTCAAGGCAAACCACAGAAAAGCACTCCCTGTTTTCCTTTCCCAGAGCTATTTCGTGAGGTCTGCAAGCCCTAGGGAAGAACCACAGCATTGGTCTTCCAACTGCAGAGCTCATCCACAACTAAGTGTTAGGTGGCCTGAAGAAAATTCATGAGCTCCCTGCTTTGCAGAGACAAGGGAGTGTCTCTTAAAAGAAATTCAGCAGTCTTTACCTCTGTTTGGACTCCTGACCTATCTCATCATACAGGACATACAGAAGTCATCAGAACCAATTTCATCAGTAAATCTCAAAACATCACGCACAGGAGGTCAGCATCCTTACTTTGCACAAGAGGAGAAATGGAAGCACAGGCATAAAATGGCTGTTCAGTCTCAAATCTTTACCTGCTCTCTATGCAACCGCCTCCTCAGACAGGAGGAGCTCTGTGCTGCCCATTGGCCCCTCGAGGCTGTGCCTGCTTCCGTGCATGCTGTGCTATCTCTCTCCAGCAGACAATACTGTCCTTCCTCAGGAGACACAAGTAGGACACCGTGACCTCCGAATTCACATGCAGCAACTTGGAGCGGCTTTATGAAGCAAAGGAAGATCCCCGACCGGGTTCAGTCTTGAGTCCAAGCCGAGCACGCTTCAGGTTTGCAGCGAAGTGCAAAAAAGCAGTATCAAAACAACTAGACAGAGCTGCTTACCTCTATTGTGGGGTCGTACTCATCAACAAAATGGTTCTGAATGAGCTGTATTGTCAAAGCGCTCTTCCCGACGCCTCCAGCTCCCACTACTACCAGCTTGTACTCGGTCATCTTCCAGCTGACCCCAGCTCAGGGCCTCCAGGAGCACCACCACCTGCAGGGAGAAATACAGCCACCACGTTAGGAGAGTGAGGAGCACAAACCAGTGGCTGGGAAAGGCAGAAAAGTGGGCATCCATGTACTTGAAACACGAGTTTGCTCTAGCTATTAAATTCTTCCTGTGAGGTATTCTGCTCCAGTACTGCTCTGGCCTCCCAGCCCAAGCTCACAGATGTACCCTCTTGTAAAATGTAGTCAGTGACAGAGATGATGGGATGACCCAAGGGTCGAGGATTTTTTGTGTGCTCCTCCTCCAGTACACTGACTACCCTGGAAAGCAGAGAAAATGATATTTATTTCACTCTGTTGCCCTGTGCTGTGCCTCCAGAATGCACTGCCTTCTATGATCCCATTCTCTGGGGTCTCAAATGTGAGATGACCTCACCTAAACCATGAAGCTTGCTCTAAAATTACAGCAAAGAACTGCAGCATCCAGAGCTATTTCACCTAATACCCTCTACCAGCAGCAAAGGTTACTTCAAAACAGCGAAAGAAATCAATCAAACTCTATACAGAACTGCCCAACGTGTAACTCTGACACTCTGCAGTCCTTCAGGCTGACAGTCGATGCATCCTGCGTGTGACACAATGCATGGGAGATGAGAGAGATAAGTTGTAGGTAAGGAGACCAAAGAAAAAGTTGTGTAAATGACAAATGAGAATTTCAGCTCCTCTTCTACTGAGAAAGAGGAACTTCAACGTGGAGCTTACCAGAGGACTATTACAAAACCCTGAAGGCTTGAACAGAAATCCCCCTGAACTTACCAACCATTACAAAGAGATCTATCATGCAAGTTCAAATGGAGAGAGAAACAAAGAGCTTTTTAAGTGCTCTGGGAAAGGCTGTGAAGAGCAGGGATCTTAGCAGCTCAAAACCCAGCAGGGAAATTTGAAGAAAGCACATTTAAAAACATTAAGGCTGAGGGGTGGTTCCTGGCCATCTCTAGTCAAATTGCTGGTAACCAGGAAGGGGCACGGCCCTTTGAGCAGCACACAAGCACTCAGAAAGAGGCCACTTGCTCAGCTCAGAGCTCTGGGAGCACAGTATTTCACATCAGATGATGCCTAGCAGTGTGATAATGCTGGCAGGAGCTGCTGCGTCCCCTGGAAGATGAGCTTTGTTCAGGCGGTTGGTACACGGTGTTCCTGCAATGGGCACTGCATCCAGCCCATGTCTGCAGCTACTGAATTTGCTAACACAGCAAGGATCCAATCTAAAGTAGGGCAGAACTTTCTGACTTCAATCCCCATCTGACTGCAACCTTAAACCACTCAGACAGTTCAATCACCCACCAGGGCTGGGGCAGTCAGACACAGCCACTGCCTGCCAAAGCCCTTTTCTCAGTTGCTATCTCAGTGGCAGGAAGACAAAGATCATGTCCTTCCCTGCACTCAGGATCTCAGGGTAAAGCAAGGAAATGGCCGCAAAAGAGCAACCAGAGCTCAAGCAGGTGAGACTTCTGGTCCCATACCGATGCCCTTCTCTACTGCTAGAGAAGCTAGGGAGAAAATAAGGTGCAAATGAAGAGATACCCCAGGTCCACGCCTTCCCAGAGAAGTCTGATGGATCTCTGTTCTTGAGGCTGGGGAAGAGATTGGTCAGGAGCCGTACAGCACCATGTGGCAGAGAGTCAGGCTCTAAAAGCCAAGGGAGGTTTTCAGCTTAAGAGTTCTCCAATCCCTTTTTTTTTTTGGGAGCAATTCCCAGATAGTTTCGCTGAAGAGCAAGACTGAAAGTCAGCTCGCCACCCGACAGTCACAGCCTGCTTTGTGTGTAGCACAAGTGGACGGGACAACTGAAACTGCAGATGTAACTGGAGTGATCTTTAACTGCAGTGGAAAGTTCTGTCCTTCGGGAAGTGCCTGGTTTCAACTTATCTGCAGGGAAATTTTCTAATGAGTTAGAGGTCAAGGCAGCACTGAACAAGCTGAAGAGTGCGCATGCAATGCAAAAGTGCTCCTCCTACAAAAGAAAGTTTACATACAAGAACTCTGCAGCTTCAGTATTCGCTGACTCCCACAACACCCGGAGGATGCTGGCAGTGATGAGAGATGATAGCAGACATTCTCTGTTAGCCCACACCAGTGTTGGATGCACCGGATGGAGACGTGCAGCCTGGCGATTGCTGTGAAAGCTTTTTCTGATGTGAGAATTTGCAGAGGAGGAAAAACAAGTTTGCATTTCTCAGCAGCTGAAGTGGAGCCCAAACAGAACTGACCAAAAAATAACAGAGGAAAACACAAAAGCACAGCTTCCCAGTCCCACGCTAAGCAAGAACAGCAGTCTGCAGGACTAACCAAGTTGCTCCCTGGTGTTTTCCACTCCTACCCAAATGTACCACCTCTGCGGTGCCCAGCATTGTTCCCAGCAGCCGGATCCCCAGGAAGTTGTGCCAGGCAGTCCAACAAAAAGCTCAGCAGGATCCCACGGCTGGGAGCTGTTCAGGAGCACCATCTGGGAAGAGGAGGGCTGGAGTCTGAGTGCCAAGCCAACAGCCCTAGCATGGAGCTGGAGCTGCTGCTGTATTTCCTGACCTCGTGGATTTTCTCTCGTAGAGAGAGGGCTCCTGGCTCCCATTCAAAGCTGTCTAGGAAAGCTGAGTGCTTCCGCCTGGCAGCGCAGCTGCTCCCAGCCCAGTAGCCCATGAGTCCTCCCCCGACGCTGTGGATTTCCCAGGCAGCAGGAGCCACACAGCTTCAGGAAACAAGAACCATCTGCCAGCCTCACTGGGGAAGCAGGGAGAGCAAGCGCCTCGCCCCAGCCCCAACAGGCACTCGCATCCCATCTCTGCGTGTATGGAGGGGATGGAGACTGTGCTGCAGGCAGATGGCACAGCCCTGTAAATCCTGTGCTGTGTGTGCCGGGCAGCACCCAGGCTTTGGCTGCAGGAGCAATGAGCGAGGTGCTTGGTGCAAGCTCTCCCAGTAAAGAGACTGAACAGCACTTTTGGACCTAAAGCCTGGAGGCTACGGATGCTCCTCAGGACCCCAGTTAAGTCTCTGCTTTTCTGCAGAGAATGACCTGATGTCCTGTAAACCCTCTCCTCTTAAGCAGGGAGCTGCATTAGCAGAAGGAGAGGTAGTTCTGGGGACCTGACTCTCTGATGATCACAGCTGAATTCAGTGCAAAGCTGGGACAGCATAGAGAAATCTCCAGAAAATCATCTGGCACAAGCAGAGATGAGGAACTCAAGAGGCTTGGCCCACTTCTGACATCTCATCATGTCAGGTGTCAAGCAAAAGGGATATGAAGTGGATTTTCAATGCATTCATTGATAAGGAGGCTCTCACATCCTTCAAACAGGATCTTGCTGGAGGAGCTTTCTCTGCTTCCTTCCTTTCATCCCATTGCTTTGTTGTATACCTTAAATGGACACCATCCAAGTAAACAAACCAAGAGACAGACTTTTGCACAGCACTGCCACAGAAGCCAACCATGGTGGAGATTTCAGAAATATTGTTTATTACTGAACTATTACACTCTACCTGTCAACAGGGGGTTCATTTAATGACATAAGTTATCAGTTCCACCGCTGCAAATATCTTTGAATAGCACTCACACTTCACGTCCTTTCTTCTAAAAGCCCTGTCCACAAGAACTGAGGAATGATTAGACCCAAAATGCAATTCAGAAACTCTGCTTTGACAAGGCAAACCTTGCTGGCTCACTCTTGTGACTACCCGGATTCCTCCATTTGCTCGTATGCAACACTGTCACCAGTGTTGCAAAACACAGCCTCTGAAGGGGCTGTATGAACTTCTCCAGCAGTTTAAAATGACATGTCATGTTTCCTTTCAAGGGTCAAAACACTGACATTCTCAGCGACCTGCCCAGCCTGGAAGACAGTAGGAAAATGAGGCTGGCAAGCTGATGCTCTGGTATGAATCACAGCCTATCCACAGTGTTTTGTTTTCATTTACTTGCTGCTTTTTAAATTAACAAAGAAGTGGGCTGCAAATCTAACAGTGTGTTTGGCTGTCGGCTTGCTGGCTGCATACTCACAAGCTCAGATAATGCGGCCCCCAGATAAAAAGAGAGAGGGATGCCAAAGATGTCACAACAGTTGCAAGCGGTGACCCTGCTTTGGAGAAGCAACAAATGTCCTCCATTAGATGTTCATCAGCATGCACGAAATAGCTTTGCACAAGGGCTTGAGCAGACGCAGATATGTCCCCACATGGTGCCCAGCAGTGTTTCATGTCAGAACACATCTGGCAGTACAACCCCTCTAACCAGGGACCACAAAGAACCTCTGAAGTCCCTGCTCCTCTTCCCTCGCCATCACGCTGACAACATCCCACAGGCAATGCTGTGCCTTCAGCCATCGGTGCTTTGCCAGGAGAGGGGCAGATGGCAGCAGGCAGTGCCCAGGTGTACCGTCACACAGGCCAGAGCAGACAGGAAGACAAAGGAAACGAGATGATGCCTTCCCCACCAAAACCGCTGCCAGTTTTCTATTCCCTGGTTTGCACTTCAGCGGCTCACGCCGCACCCTGCCTGATGGCTTTATTTAATAAAAGTAGCAGCAGCACATCACCTGCTGTTGGTGGTACGCTGCTCTGACTGTGCAGATCTCCCTGGCCCTCTTGAACCGCAAGTTCAGTGAAGTACTTTGTTGCCAACTTGCTTTGTAAGAAAAACATTGGGGAATCACAACTCTGCCTAACTGCTTTATTAAGCTACCAGAAACAGTAACAACCTGCATAAATATCAATAACACACCAGCTGTCCAAGAGCTTTCTCTCTGACTCAATTCTCTATGAAGAAATCATGTCCTAGCTATCGTGGGCCATCAAAATGATAACGTTCAACAGAAGGATTAGCAGGCCCCTTATCTCAGGAGCTTATAAACATCACCAATCTGTAATACAGCACTGCAGCCTATCCCCAAGGAATGCTCAATGCAGAAAGTAGCACTTGCCATCAGCACTTGCAGCTGATAGCCAGCATTTCTGATCTTGGTCTGAGCGTGAGAACAGATTTCCTTAATTTCTGATTACACCTGCGTACGCTGGCAAGGAGGAATTTTCAGCAGCAGATGAAGCCAAGTGCACTTGGGCTGCTCACATCCATGCAGCATGCTGTCAGGTGACGCAATGTGCTTGCAATTTGTGGTGGGATCTCACTTTCCATCAATGCTGCCTGATAACAGGGTGGGATTACAAAGGACAGCAGAATCATTAAGGCTGCAGAAGGCCAGTAAGGTCACCAGGTCCAACCCTCAGCCCATTCCCCCCATGCCCGCTGACCATGTCCCTCAGTGCCTCATCTCCAAGATTCTCAAACGCCTCCATGCTGTTGTTCCACAGTAGCCTGGTCCACTTGGTGACTTGTGGAAGTTTCAATGCAACCTCTACTTGCTGGTGAACAGAAAGCGGCAGCGCTGGGGCGCAGCCCCTTCCAGCACCCACCAGTGTCCCCATCTCCCTGAAGCAGCAGCCTGGCTCCTTGCTGCCTGTGCAGGGGATTGCTGCTGCAGTGATGCAAGGGACAAATGTAGGTATTTACCCCTAACCACCAAGCCAGTCACTGCTAGAGCAGGGGTCAGTGTTGATGTGCAGAAACACCATCCTCCTAGTCCTGCAGACTGGCATAGCCATGCAAAGGAACAGGCCCAATCATCAGTGGCAAAGCCAGGAACTAAATTCAGACAAGTGACTTCCAATCCAGGGTCTTAACAGGAGACAAAAAGCTCCATGTGTAGGTTTTGGATGGGAAAGCCGTTGGTTCCCCGCCGGGTCTTTGTGTTTGGCTGTCAGAGCTGACAGCTCCCCCGCCGAGCTGAGCTTCCATGTGCAGAGATGTTTGGAGAGGCAGAGTAAATCAAGTGGGAAAGCCCAAACTGCTCTCCAATTATCCTAATGAAATCACAACTGTGTCACAAGCGCAGGGAGGGCGCAGAGATGCTCCAAAGCACAGACCCAGTGGAACAAGAGAGGAAGAGAGCTGCTGCCAGAGGAATGGCTGTGACACAGCAGCACTGAAAATCCAAGGGCAGCGCTCGGTGTGCTTGGGGAGGTCACAGACAACATTCTGCTTGCTGCCCAGGAGGGGCCTACTCTGTGTTTTGGCACAGGTTTGGTGCAGGTTTACATCAAGACTGTTCACTGGCCCCATCACTTCCATGCAAACAGACTGTACCATACGCTCAAGAATTGCATTCCCCCTCCTCTCTCACCCCACCCTTCCCCATTCCTCCCAAACAACTGCTGACAGGGAAAAACTAAGAAGCCAGTTTCAGGAAACAAACACTTCTAAGTTGTAATCCTTTAGAAAAACTTGCAGCAGAATGTGTCTGGTTGTTCAGCTTTCTGCTTGCTTTAAAGCCTAACGCATATGAATTTTCAGAGCAAATGGACAAGGAAATGAGGTAGTTGGAACTAGGAAGTTGCAGGAATTGTTTTGCTATTACTTTTCTATTAAAAAAAAAATCACGGAAAAGAACCTTTTAAAAAGGCCAGTTTTTGAGCAAGATAGTATTAGAAGAGTATCAGAATGCTTTGGCCTCCAGGAACAAAGTGGTACATGAAGCACACGCCCCACCTTGCTAGAAATATTGCAGCAGAACGCTCCAGACAGGGAGATGGGGGGACAGGGAGCAGGTGAGAAGGGCTGGAGCCTGCTGGTCAGCAGCAGGAAATGAGAGGAAGGAATGAGATGGTGGGAGACCGCACACCCCCAGATTCACTCACCCTTTGGATGGCTAACTGGCCCTGCAGAGAAATAGGGTCCTCAGCTCTGGGGATGGCTCAAGTCCCCCTGGAAGGAGAGGAAACAGAGAGGAGTGAGCAATGACAATGCCCTGGCTGTGCAAAGGAGAATATTCTTATATGGAGCCTATTCTGGAGTAAGAGTAACGGCTCAGCATCCACGCTTTGGTGCGGCTGACGACCCACCCTTCCCTACCAATACCCACGCGCTGCTTCCCCTGCCACTCACCCAGCAGCCGATTATTTTTGGCTCAGGGGATTTCCTGGGCCTGGCACAGCTTGTCTGCTTAGCAACCCTCAAAAGAACTCTTTTCCAAGGGCTTGTCCAGCCTCCCCTTGAACCCACAAAAGCTCCAAACCCTCATCATACTTTGGCAAGGATCCCACAGGTCTCCTCCCCAAGGAGCAAGAAACCATCCCTCTTTTTAGAGCACAACCTGACTCCACCAAGCACTCAATCCCCACCCGCCTTCTCTCACACAATACCACAGGCTGCTAATCACATCCTCCAAAGTTCTATCTTTCCTAGAGAATTGTGGCTCACAGCTTTTTCTCCCCCCATTTTTTAAGACAGGGCAGAGCAGCACAGCTGCAATAGTCTCCTCTTTGTTGCATGTATGGGAGCAAAGGGATCATCTCCTGTGGCATGAAGGAACAAGAGTGAGTTCCCTTCTTGCCTTTCCATTCCCATGGGGACATCGATAAAAGCTGCTCTCACAGTTCATTCAAACACAGAGCCCAACGGAACAGCTCGAGCGACCCTGAACAGACAAAATCAGATATTTCCAGAGTGTCTCCTTGATTAGTAAGCCACTTAATTTATGTGATCAAATATAACGATCATCCTTCTGCATTCATTTAGCCCTTGCAGAGCTTTTACAGGCACATACCCTTGTTTAGCAGCAGAGCTGGGAGAATAAAGGAGGTACCGCAGCAAAATCAAATCTGCTTTGGCAAATCTGGGAGAAAGAGGCAGGAAAAATGCAACAGAAAAGCAAGTGAGGGTGCATGCTGGGGGGCCAAGCGGGCAGCTGGGAGGAGATAAAGGGAAGCAAGCAGGCAGCTGCTGCTGAGCCCCCCTCCTCCTTCCCTTCCCTCTGGGGCACACTATTAACACGGTGACACAATGCTGTCCCGGCCGCACTGCTGGCAAGCATGAATATGCATCAGACATTATGCAGCAGAGTCTGGCGCATGCTGCTGATTTATAGGACAGCTAAACAAACCCCCTCCCACCCAGCACACAGCCACCACGCTCTGCAGCGATAACACTGCACTACAGAGCTGCGAGGTGGGTGCTGAGCAGAGATCTCAGGCAGCTGTGCATGCAGCCATCTGACAGCCGAGGTGGATGGGGCTGCAGGCAGGCAGAGCCCACCGGTGTTGTGCATGCAGTACCAAGCAACTATCGCACAACAGCATTTTGACAGAGAGACAAAGAGGTCTGAAGGTTAAGGCATGAGATCTATGTTTGGATTAGGACATCTCCCTGCTGGGAAGGGAGGAGTCTCCCTCTTTTGGCTGTGGAGTGAGGGATAAAGAGACGCAGGGTCTCCATCCAGCACTGGAACAGGTTGCCCAAGGAGGCTGTGGATGCCTGGAGGCATTCAAGGCCAGGCTGGATGTGGCTTTGGGCAGCCTGGTCTGGTGATTGGCAACCCTGCACATTGCAGGTTGAAACTAGATGGTCATTGTGGTCCTTCTCAACCCAGGCCATTCTATGATTCTCTGATATGCCTTGCAGGCATCACAGCATGGACATGATGGAACACACTCCTCCATCTTCGGCAGGGTTTGGTCTTGCAGCTCTCCCAGCCCCTGAGAACTCTCAGTGCAGCGGACCAAGGAAATAACTCCATTCTGCAGTGAAGAACCCACAGCAATGAAGTGTCACTGTCACATGGGAAGCTTTGGTTGAAGCTGTGCATTTCTGTACCCCTAAGTTCTTGCTTTTGCCATGAGACGGTGCTTCCTGTCAATGGCTGGGGTTGACCATGCAGAGGACAGAAGTAGGATCATTCACAGTCTCTAGAATGGCACCATGGGCAAAAGCAGGAGATTTCCTTCCAGAATCTCCTTGAAAGCCTGCAGCAACAGGCTCACAGCCAGCATCCAAAGGCACATGAAGGTTGGGAAGAAACCCACAAAAAGTGAGACACCAAACCAACAAGAGATGTGGCTCCACCTCACCCCAGTAGAGGCCACGAGTAGGTCCAGAGCTGGCATCTCCAATGTGCTGTCTGAGGCCATCACACCCCAGAGACCCTGCAAGTCCCTACCTCTTGGACTCAGCTTTCTTGTTGCTCTACATAGAGCAACCAATCAGGAAGAAAAAGGCAACAGGTGGCTTTGAGGGATGAGCACAAAAACAGCAGGAAAAGGTGACATGCCTTGTGCCCAGAGACTGAGCTGAGACACACAGCTGGATTCTGTTTCTGCCAGAACAGAACCAGCAGGCTTGGGGAGAGCAATCTGCTGAACAAAAAGATAGGTAAGTTGTCTGGCAAAATTAGCACACAGCATAACATGCTTGGTACAAGCGTGATGTTATTCACATTAGCAAAATGAAGTAGGAAGCAAGAGGGCTAACGTACTGATCTTAACTGGCACGGTCAGATTTCACATGCACAAGGACCAGCATGCTTTCTTTCACTGTATTGTTAATTATCAGCATAGACAATCATACTTAAAAAAAAAAAACAAAAAAAAAAAACGGAAGAGAAGAGAGAAGAGAAGGACTTTTGAACTTTGAACTGTAACACACTTCCCATTATAAACACGGTTAAAAAACTGCATTCAGCCTGGCTCAGCTCCCAGCACATGAAGTTCCTTAGGACAGTATAAGCAATGTCAAAATATGGAAGGTGTCGCAGGATTCTTATGGATCCCCAAATGATCTTTTTCTCTCTGCAGTGGAAACCAAAGCCAGCACTGGAGCAAGATCTCATCCTGTTGGCTGTTTTCCAAACAAGAAAAAGGGTTCTTATACCAAAGTTTCAACTTATATTTTGTCCTTCTTTAGCTCTGGTATCCCTGCCATCCAGTCAGCAGTCAAATCCTCATCTTTTGAAGCCATGGTAAAAAGCATCATCTCCTCAGCGAAGCCACCTGATCTCACTGGTTTTAATTTTCTACACTTGGTGCACTTAAGCCTCTCAGAATCTCCATACAGAAGCAAGGTAGACCCTCACATCTCCTGGGAAATGAAGGACTAGAAAGACACCTTCATTCAGCCTGGAGGCACAAGGAAAGCCAGCAGAGCCACCAGGAAGGAGCTGCAGAAATGGTAACATTCAAAGAAATGAACCGCATTTCAATGCTAGACTTAAAACAAGTTTTGAAATCTCCTAATTACTCCAAACTCTACCTAAGCGTCCCCTTTTTTTCCTTAGCACTCCCAAGGATGTGCAGAGCCTCCCCGAGGAATTTCTGCAAGAAGAGTGACAGAAATAAGCCTGTAAGTGTTATAAGGGAGTCTCTAGGTTTGCCCACCCTATTGGAGGTGAGGGAGTCTGTTAGGTAATGCGTAGGCAACACAAATGGAGGAATTGCTGCAGTAACAATCATGCTGACTCGTAACAGTGTGGCTTTGGTTTAAAATATAATTTTAAAAACAATTGTAAATAAACAAATAAAATGACCATCCCTTCAGTCCAGTGGGAAAAATCCAAGCAGCTCCCCTCAATCCCCCACAAGATAATAATGCTTCATCACTGTAAGTAAAATCTACCACATTGGATATATGCTATTCAAGTATGGGTTGGGAAGACCTGTTATATGACCTAAATCGCTCTGCAAGCAACCAATGGGAGCATCTAATACTGTTACCCTTTCCTATCAGTCCCCATCAGTCTGCCAACCAGCCCTGATCTTTCACTGCACTGCTTACCATTGCGTTCAGTACCTGCCCTCACAAACACCAGCAAAGATGCAGGGGCTGAAGCTTCACCCTGCTTTCTGGAAGGGGTTTTGAAAGCTCATGGCAGCAGAAACTCCTATGAGTACCTTGGGCTACAGCCCATGGCAGCACCAACAAGCTGGTGCTGTGTGTGGCCTGAGTTTCCTCTCCAAATATCCTCACCACTGCCCTCAAAAAGTTGTCCATGGTGCCTTTGCTGACCTTCCAAGACCATGAGGGCACTTCTAGAGTTAACAGCAAACAACGGGGAGAACTGGGTTGTTCTCCCGCAGGTAAGAAAAACAAGAAAATGAGCTGATGTGAACTGGGGCTGCTGAAAACACAACCCGAACTCATCCGATGAGGCATGCTTCCTTGCTCCTGTCACGACACGATCCATCTTGTGAGCCTCACGTTGGGCTCAGAAATTACTCATCAGATATGGAAATGAGCCCTCTGAGGAGCCAGTCAGTGAGAACAGTCACAAAGTCTTTGCTTTTGAACAAACAGAAAGAGTTTGGGTTTGGGGACGTGCTTTGCTCGTTTTAAAGTGAATGGAGAACAACCAAACTATCTCCAGCCGGGGGCTCTACTTTACGGATCCACTTCTCTTCAAATGTTTGTTAGAAGGACACAGTGCTCCTTCCTTGGAAAATAAGAATAACTTCAGAGATTAGGACTGAACTGTGATTCTTTATGGTCTTGCCAGTATCATTAGGGGAGACACGAGTCACCAGCAAGGTCAGGGAAGCAATGATGTCCTGATGAAGACTCCCTGCTTCATCTGGCAGCAGCAGACTTCACCAGTAGGACTCCTCAGGGCTCTTGAAAGAAAGTACAGCAGTTTGTCGTGCATAGACATTATTCACACCTAACTGGAATTAAACTGCTTCTTATTTCCCCTTTAAATCCTCTCATATTTTCAGAAAGCATCTCCCTGAGGACCAAGTCTGTCCATACAAAGAACCTTCAAAGCCATGGTGTGGTATAGGGAGTACAGTTTCTACATAGCTCTCATTGTTCCCACACAGGAACTTCAACTCAAACATTAAAAAAAAAAGAAAAAAAGAATTGCATGTTTGCTAAAAGCTTTTTTTAAATAGAAGAAGCCCACAGAAAGCCACCAGCTTGCATGTCAAACAAGCTAACTTTAACTTGAAAAGCTACTTGAGCAAAAATAGATGCTGCACTGTTCTGCAGAGTGAATATATTAATGGAGGAGGAAAATTCATCCTGTAACAGCAGGGAAAGCATTGAGCTCTGAAAGCTGGAGCTTGTCAACTGATCCTCAAAATCCATCCTCAAAAATTTGGGCTAAACATTGTTCTGCTCTGACTCAACACCCTCTGTCAGGGGCTGATTAGGATCTAGACCCTGGACTCAATAAACCCCCATCAATCGACTATCTTTTGTAAAATCATAAAATCATAGAGGCTCAAAATGACCACCAAGATCACCAAGTCCAATCCTCAACCCACCCCCAACATGCCCACTGACCATGTCCCTCAGTGCCATCTCCATGGTTCTCAAACACCTCTGGGGATGGTGACCCTACCACCTCCCTGTGCCAACACATCACCACTCTTTCTGAGAAGAAAATTTCACTAATATCCAACTTGAACCTCCCCTGGAGCATCCTCAGGCTGTTACCTCTTACCCTATTACTGGTTACCTGGGAAAAGAGGCCATGGATGCACCTCTCCTGTCCCACCTCTGATAAGACTCACGTGCCAAGCCAGAGCTGGTTGGCTGGACCTGGGCTCTTGGTGCCCTAGGACAGGGTGAGAATATCTTGGGACACCACCATCCATCCATAAGGTAGATGCCTATTTACAGCCCGCAGAAGGGTGAGGTTCTGCTGGCCTGTCACAAGCCATACTCTGTTCACCTTCAGTATCACACGATACTTGAAGAAAAGCAACCAGCACAAGCTCAGTATATTCTAGAAAAAAACAGCAGACCTCAGGCTACATGGAGATTACTCATGGTTTTGCTGCTGTACCTAAAACAAAGTGTGCCATACAAGAAAGCTGTCCAGGTATAGACATCTTCTGGCTTTGTACCTGTACTAATGTGGTGAGAATTACCCTTTTCTCCCATGAGCTCAGGACAGAATTCGCACAAATACCCCAAACCAAGGGCCGTGTTAGCGTCACGCACAGCTGCAACAAGAGGTCTGTGTCTATTCTTATCACAACGTCTTAGCTGAACGAGGCAAGGAAACAATACTGCAGGTCCTTATTTGCAAAGCACCAGGTTCCGATTCCCTCAACGACATCCCGCTGCGACGGTCTAAAAAGCGAGGTGGCTCCATGCTGCTGCTGAGTGCCGGAAGGAATGCCGACGTGCCGGCGCTGCCAGGCCCAATGGGCACAGGCTTGCACCACGCTGAGCTCACTGGTGCACATCCCCAGTGCCACGACCTGTCTGCTCCCTGCCCGCAGCCACCGGCACGCAGCACTCCTGGAAGCTCTCTGAAGCCGCATTTGCAGCGACATGTTGCTTCTGAAGGAAAACCACAACGTGCTCGTTTCAAAGCAACCAGCTGATGAGGAACAACAACAGGGAGAGGGGAAAAAAAAACACCTGGCACCACTCCTCCTTCTCTCTCTCATGAGAAGCTTATAGTAATTGCAAAGCATGAGAATCTGAGCAAATGCTCTACTTGGGCAACTGGGGCCATCCCTGCGAAAATATGTGCATCTAGGGGCTGTGAGCGTTGTGCAACCAGCACGGTACTGAGCCAGATAAGGCAAAGACCTCTCGCTGGGCTCCACAGAGACACACTTGTAACTCCACGAAGCTGACTTTGGCTGAGACAAGTTGCTTTAATTTTCACTCCCTCCCTCCAGCCTTCGCAGGGGAAATAATACCAGCCTACTGCTTATGCAGTTTGAAGCCACCAGACAGTATTTGCAGAGCTGAATCAGAAACCAAAGTAGCCTTTGGTAGAGGATGGGAGGGAATATGGCTTCTCTGCGCTGGGAGCCTTCCTCTCTTGTTGTCACACTAAAGGCTTTAAAACCTTGAGAACATTCTTTTTTGCAACCAAGTTAGCTCTGCTCTGAACACCAACATGCAACAACTTATTTCATAGAACTATAGAATCATAGAATGGCCTGGGTTGAAAAGGACCATAATGATCATCTAGTTTCAACCCCCCTGCTATGTGCAGAGGCCTTCTGAGGATCACCTGCCTAGATTTAGGTACATGCACATGCTATTTGGGAACTATACAAGATAAATTAGTTAGGAAGGTCATACCGTTGGGAAAGACTTACAGATCCTGGTTTCTCCCATCAGCTTTCCAATGCCAGCACATATGCCTATTGGCTGAGAGAGCCAAGGGAAGCTGCTACACATCACCTAGAGACCTACAAATCTGCTTCAGGCAAGGCAGTAAGTGTGCTACCAGTGGCAAAAAACAACAAGCAGAGAGCACGGTTCTGAAGCAGTACATCCTGCAGCAGAGAGGCTGCAGCTGCAACTAGCACAGAAATGCTCCCAGGATAGAACCCAGGTTTTGCTCTCAGCAATGACTGCACAGCAGCACTCTGCAGGCAATCCCAACAGGCTGTGCAGCAAGCTGCTAGCTCCAGGCTCTCCTTTTGGAAACCAAAACCCAGAGGTAATATCTCTTCGAGCCCTCGCTGTTATTTCCCCCATGTGGCAAAACCAAGAAGCATCTACTGTAGATGAGCAAGGAAAAGGGGCAGGCACATGCCGCTCAGTGTTACAGATGATGCACCTGCTGACCTGCAGGATCTGCAAACAGCAGGCAGAAAGCCCATGTGCAGCAACTGCAGGGAAGCAGCAAATGCTGGATACTGTGCCAGATGCCTCTCTGCCAGGACACTCCTCAAACACGGCCACTATTTATTGTACCAAAGTTCAAGAGGAGAGGGATAGCAGTAAAAATATGGGAGCTAAACACACACTGTGGGTCTCAACTACGAGGCTCTGATGCACCTTCCTTCCTGAACCAAAGCCTTTGGAAGGTTTTCACACAACCTCCCTCTTGGCTATGCAACCACCTCTGCCCCCTAGAAGCCAGGGCTGTAGAGCAGAAGAGCTTGTCCTGCACACGTGTAGCTGGGTAGGGCAGGGAGAAGTCAGGTGCCTTGCAAAGACAGAATATACCATATAACAGAATGTAAGGTACTCTGCTTTTCTCTGCAGCATGCAATGTGTGCTTTCAAGATCGGGTCAGCCAAAAATCTTTCCCCTAACGAATTTTCTGTGATTGCAAAGGCACGGCAATCCTTTTGACATTTCTAGCTCTTACTGGGCTCGTTATGGCTGTGACATTTGGTTTTTTACTGCACAGGTTACGCTTACTGTAGAGCAATGCTTTTCTATCCATATCAGTTGCCAAGTCCTAGAAGAACTCCTGTGCAGATTCCTCAACAATACATTTTAACTGCCTGACAACAGTTCTCATTATTACTGTATGGCTCTTGCAGGCTCTTCAGAAGTCAGCCAGGGCTCCTCACACACTGGTTGAGAACCACAGTCAAAGGGTTTGAAGCAACTATGATGCACACAGTATGCTTCCTGAGGCTCTCTGGAACTGAATGCTGACTTCTGGGTGCCTGAACCTGCTGGAATTAGTGTTTCAGTCATCATGTGGGGTACAAAACAATGGTTTTCTAAGAGTTTGTAGGATTTGATGCTAAGCACACAGGCATGATACAGGGTAAGGAGCCTGGCACAGCACCCTGCCCCGCTGTGCACACAGCAGGCTCCAGGCTCGCTGCAGAGGGACTCAGGATGAGCTCTGCAGGCTGAGCTCTGCAGGCTCTCGCTGCAGACAGGTTCTCACTCCTAAAACACCCGATGCATCATGTTTCTGCCACTGGCTAATTCTTCCATAGGAGAAGGCATGATGGAACAAGTGCTCCAATCAAAGAGGAAACTCAGCCAGTCAAGAAAATCCTCCCCAGGCGACCAGGCTTTATTTCTCCCAGTTGGCTCAGCCTCATTTCTCAGTTCTTTTATGAACAGCTCTCAGTCACCTCCAGCTGCTCCCAGTGGACTACATGGAAAACAAAACTACAGAAACTGGCTCCACCTTCCTCGCATCCCCATCACCATTAGGGTACCTAACAGTACTCCAGTGTTAGGAGGCGTTGGTTTCACCCACTAAACCCTGGAGCACCCACATCTGTGTGTAACTGCACCCTGTGGTTGCTGTCTGAACGATGTCCTTCCAGCTCCTGGCCAACAAGAAACTGGTTGAATCAGGTTGGATATCAGGAAAAATCTCAGGAAGAGCGGTGAGGCAGAGGCACAGGCTGCCCAGGGAGGTGGTGGAGTCACTGTCCCCGGAGGTGTTCAAGAACTGTGGAGATGTGGCACTGAGGAACATGGTCAGTGAGCATGGTGGGGATGGACTTGGTGATGTTAGTGGTCTTTCCAACCTTAACGATCCTATGAAATGAAATGTAGCCTCTTGAGCAAAGAGGAGGGATAGGTTTACCAGATAAGACAACTCGCAGCAAAGACAAGGACAGACTACATTCAGCAGCTGTGCTCTCTCTTTGTGCTACTGCAACCAGCCTCATGCAGCCAGTGGGATTCACCTCACCTACAAGAGAGACACCTACATGAGAGCCCATCATCTGGAGCCTCTTTGCAATCAATGAGAAGAGACAGGTGCAATCTGTCTGGCTGGTTTCAGACATCTGCATTAGGACGAGATGAAAGCTCTCATTTCCCCTGCTGCGTACATATGGAGGCGAAGGGGAAGCAGCGGAGATGTTAGGCGTCAACATCTAAAGAGGTGAACTGCACCCTGATGTTTCTTACCATGCACTTTGCTCAAGCACTTTTCAGAGAGGGATCATCTCGTGTTTCACGCTGCACCCAACATGAAAGCACTCCCAGTCTCCAGGGCCAAAAGGTAATACCACACTTCAGATGGTAAAAAAGGGGCTGATACTCTGAAATACCTACCGCCGAGAGAACTCTGCAGTATTTTCCCTGGAACAATATTCCAAATGGATCCAAGTCATTTTGGGGGCAGCTAGCCCAGTGCAGGTCCCAACTCGCCTCTACGTCAGCAAAAAAGGAGTGGGAATAGTCTCAGGGGCCAAGCACTCTGTGCAGTGAGAACTGCAGGGCCCTGCAGGTTTGGCTTTACTGCTGGGATGGGCAGAGAGGGATGCACACGCACAGCAGGGTTGGGGGATGGCTGCAGAAACGTGCAATCTGCACACACCAGGAAGAGACTTGGGATTTTCAGACCCATCTCTTTTTCGTGACTTCTGAGATATATGATCCTTTGGGGCTGGCAGCACTGGAGCTCAATACAGACGAACGCAAAATAATGAGTCTGGGGGCAGGAAGCCAAATCAGAGAGCACACATTAAGTGGAGCTGTCGTACTGCTAGGCTGGCCAGATAGAGGAGGTATCGTAAGATCTGCAAAGCCATCAGCCCCAGTGCTACAGAAAATAAGAAAACTAAGCTCAAACGGGAACTGCAGGCAGAATTACGTCCCTGAGAATAGGATGAATGAGGAATAAGTTGCTGCATAAAGCCCTCAAATCGAATAGACAAAAAAGCATAGAAGGAACTACATGACATTTACCTACCAAAAGGTTCAAAGGACGAAGAGAAGTTTGAATTAGCTCTCTGAAAGGATGACTTCCTGGTGGCAGAGCTTTTTCTTCTGCATCCATCCCAGTGTACAATCACTGCTGGGTTTGTGGGCTCCTACCTTAGATTTTAACCATTATTCCCCCTGTGCCTGAATCCCAATAGGCACCCACAGAGCCAGCCAAGCTGAGAAGGAGCAACCAGTGGTCCTCCAGCTGGAGGACCAGCTGGAGGAGCTGTGGGACTATTCTGATTTGTTGGTTGGGTTATTTTTTCTTCCTTCTTTTTCCCCTCCTCAGGAATATAAACTGAAGGTGCACTAAACTGCAAATTGAATAAACTTGTTCTAGGTGCAGACTTTGGAATAAAGGAGAGGTAAACCTGAAGCGTCTTAAGAGATGCTGTCCTGATTGCCAGCCCATGCTCACTGCAGTCAACATCATTTTTCAACTGACTTCAGCAGAATTGGAACGAGACCTTGTAACCCTGATGCAATGCAATCACAAGCCCTGCCAAAAAACACGTGTTTATTAGCATGCTCTGAAAAAACCCAACCCTCTATTCAGCTTTTGCTCTCTTCACAAGGAGCACACTCTTCCGACAGCGCTGGTTTTGAGGCCCCTAAACGGGACTACAGAAGCAACTCTATACTTCTTTATTTAAAATTGTATAACTTCTCCCCTAAAATTCATGCTGGATTTCGTTTGTCTTCTTAAAAGCATCTTACAGATGCCTTGTTTTTTCTTAAAAAATGTAGGGACTGCAGGTAGAGAATTTGCACAAACGTGCTGGCAGCTGTAATTCCCAGTCAACTGTCCTGCACCTCTGCTAGTCCCCAACCAGGGACTGGGTGCAGGCACTCCCACGGTCTTTAGACCCTGCAGACCTCACCCACAGTGCCACTATTTATTGCTGAAATCAACAACTGTTAATTCCTACAAAGCATAAGATGAACCAATTGGCTTTCACATGGATCTACACTATGGGAGATTGGGACCTGAAGGGTTTCCTGACAGCAGCAGCAACGTGTGTATTTAAAGCACTGGCTCATGTCACACACCGCAGAACCACCAAGCTGGCTTTCTGAAATCCCATCTCCACACCTGCCCTCTGCCAACAAGGAGCTCACTGCACTGCTGGCTCTGCAGGCAGGGACCTGCTTCATGCATCTTCTCAGCAGCCCTTGGAGCACAGAGCAGTCTCCGTCCCTTTCCTCATCTCCACAGGCAGGAGCCATTCTTCATTTTCTATCTGCAAGCACACCAAAAGACTCATCCTTTATGTACACATTCAGCAACATAACTTTCAAAAAAAGACAGTCTGACCTGTGCCGTGTTGTGACTCCACCTTTCCTTCTGACTCCACTTGATCTCTAGAGCCAGTCACCACCAGCGTGATGCAGAGCCAAGGTTACAGCCCCGTTGTAGAGCCAAAGGAACAAGAAGATAAACCAGAACTCCAGGAGTTACATTTCTATGTAGGCATCTTTCCTCTGCAGCCTCCCGTTACTCACCTCCCATTCTGAACAGCTTTATCATCTGCTCTCCTATGGTTTCTCTGAACTACCCCGGAGGTGACCATATTTCAGTGGCAAATTAAACTGTCACAATACATTCCTCTCCACAGTGGTGTGTGGTGTTTTTTTTGTGTTTGTTTTTCTTTTTTTTTTAAATATGTGAGCCCCAGCTGCCAGAGAATTGTTTTGGATAGATTAGATTAGGTGCCTGGGAAACAAGTTGAAAAAAAGGAAAGATTTTGCTTCTTGAAGAAATCTACCTGCTCCCTCCCAAGAAGTTTTTTATCCAAGAATACTTAGTCAAGTAACTGAACTTTTAGATTGACTGTTCTTTCCATGAGAAATGCCTCTGAACAGCTGACAAAGAGAGATGGCTCATATTAGAATTACCTGCTACGAGCACATAGCAAGATTCAAAAGCTCTGTTGTTTGTTTCTTTTAATCAAGCCCTCCTCCCTTCCCCATCCAGAGGGCTACATCATTTCTTGTCAGTTGCTCGAGTTCTCTTATTATTTTTCCAATCCACAACAGACCAAGATGCTCCGTTTTACTACAGGGTATCAATTCATTCCTGAAGATACGACGCAAACACAAAGGATTTGCACGGAAAGGACATTCACATCTATCTGAAGACCACACAACTGGCTGCTCAGCCAGTGGGCTGGTGAGGGCCTGCACATTCCTCTACGACCGTCAGCCACACCACTCTATGGCCTCCTTTCTCCTGTGGGAAGGCAGCAGCATTTCTCCAGACCTGGGTCTCATTCTCTTAAGCCTTTCTTTAGATGTGTTCAGGATGGTCACACGGGTGTTTCTTTCAAGCATGGATCTTTTGAGAATCACAGAATATCCTTGGTTGGAAGGGATCCACAAGGATCATAGAATCGTTTGAGCTGGAAGGGACCCATAAAGACCATCTGGTCCAGCTCCCCTGCAGTGAACAGGGAAACCTACATTAGATCAAGAGCTCAGAGCCCCATCCTGGCCGACCTGATCATCAACTCCAACTCCTGCTCCACACAGGACCACCCTCAGAGGCTCAAGTACCAGCCCCATCCACCACATCCCCCCCAGCAGCAGGAGGAGGTAGAAAGCAAAGCAGGGACTTGTGTGTGCTTCCTTGTCCATCAGCAGGCAGACTGGCTGCCAGATGGAGGTCACAGCACATGGCAGTACAGTGATATCCTCCCCCTGCCTAGCCCCTCAGGCAGCTATTCCACATCAGGGCAGCTATGATATCATACACGGATACAAGGAGAGACAACAGGAAAGTCAGCTACAGAATTAGCACACACAGATGCTGGACTCCGTCCCATTAACCTTCAAGCAACAGTGATGTTTCATCTACTATCATATTGACAAGGTTGGCTTCTCAAGCCCACTCTTCTACAGGATGAACTCTAGTACCTCAAGTACTAGTGTAGTGGAAATGCTAAGTCACAGCCTGAAGCAGTGATTAAGCACCTGGTGGGAAGGCAGGGCCAACCCAGGGGAGCTCAGGTGTATGCAATGTACCTGAGTGATCAGAAGGGGTAGAGCCAGGATCCACCCCTTCCCAGACCTCATTTAAAGGTTGGCAGTGAAGGTGAGGGGTATCTTCCTGGAGATCCCTGTGTACCTAAAGCCTTCTGAAGGTAAGCAGTTTATTTCCTTTATTTTTGTACCCGCAGCCATTGCATTTGAGCAAACCCTCCCTTGCTGCAGCCTAGGGCCTTGCTACTCTGCTGTTATGTGCTTTCTACCATGTTATGAATACCAAGCACTCTGACCTCTCATCCCTACAGTAATAAAGCCTGCTGCAGGAACAGGACATGGCTACTACTGCAACTGCAGAAATACAGAGCTAGAATCATGCCAGGCAGCTGCTGCAGCAGCCACTTGGGTAGCAAAAAGGACAAGTGACTAAATGGATCACATGCGGACTAATTTCATATATTCAAACCTATTTTATACGCATTCCTCTTTCTCTTGGAGCAGACTGTGAATGGAGCTGTACACAAACCACAGAATTGCTGAAGACGATGCAAAGCATCAAAACAGCATCAGCACTGGAGCAAGCCCTGTCTGCTTATGTGATGGCAGTCTGCTGAGCAAACAGACCGCTGATGAAATAAACTCACTTCTTAACAAGCCTCCAAGCAAGACCTCTACTTGCTTTGGACAAAAGTGCTTGCAATGGGATGACTTTCCTTCAGAGACTGTTCACCAGAGTCTGGCTTTCTCAAGGGAAGTGTTGGCTCTGATTTAGGCCAGGCTGGCAGAACAGCATGCACCCCATCCATCCCGTGCTGCACCAGCAATGCCTTCTCTCACAGATCTCTTCTTTCACTCCTCGCTTCTCTTCCTGCAGAATGGGAGCAGAGCACAACCCCCTGGTGTGTGTTAGTTTCTCTCATTTCACTCCTGCTCTCTAGCTTTTTACATCTCACAGCCTTCTCCCATGAACAGGACATCTTCCTCTTCTTTTCACAGGTTGTAGCTCCTCCCAGTGTCTGCTGATCTCTAAGGATGCTAAATAATAAGATGTGCAGGCCTCTTCCCAGAGAACTGTAGATGCAGCTATGTCCCTTCTCTGCATTTGTCATGTTACTGCTCCTACACACATCTAAATTCAGCTCCATCAGCTCTCAAATTTAACTTCAATGTGAGCAGCTTGATTTGGCTTTAGCAATGCAAGAAGAAAATTCCACTTACAGTTCTGCCCAGTGCTATGTATTGCATTGCCAGAGCACCATCACCCAGCACGCTCTCCCCTTATAGCAGCTGTACTGCATCAATCCACCCAGCAGGAGGGTCAGCATTGCTCCCAGTAAAGAAGAGTTTTAGTGAGCTGAAGCAACCGTCCAGCCAACAGCAGAGACGGAGTCAGATTCCTGGGTCCCGCAAAGTCATCTGTCAGCATCAGACTTGGAGAGCTGGATAAGCTGTTCAAAGAACCCCACTTTGACCTTGGATGCCCAGGTGGGTTGTATATTAATGCAGGTACTCCTCAGCCAGCATGGAAATACCAAGATCTCTAGCTGCACGCGCTGCAGAATTGTATTCTGGCAGCACGAAGTTGATAACTGATTTTTAAATTATTTTTTACTGAGCTAGTTGTTGAATAGTGCTGGTTCCATGTTAAGGAGAGACCAACAAGCAGGTGGCAATACAGAACAGATCATCTAGAGGCATTTTCCTTCAGATATCTGTAACTATAAACCAACTATTATCAGCTTTGCTCTATTGCCAGTAAATAATTAACTGCGAAAGCATACTCCTCTCAGCCCCATCCTCCCCAATCAATCTGGCTTCAGGACTACATGCTGCCAGGACTGCTCACTATAGCAGCGCACTCAAAGCGTTTCACATGACAGAGGAATGGTGTGACTTCATTATTTCAGTGGAGACTTTTCCTTCCCAGTACAAGGGGGTGTCATCATGTAACTCCTGTACTTACAGCAGAAAAGTACAGCATATTTCACTTAGAAGGTGTATCAGTTGCATGAAGATGTAAAAACAGGTCTGCCATTTGATCCTGGTCATTCTTATAGAATATAAAGACAGTAGATAATTCAGTCAAAATCACATTAAAAAGGCACAGGGAGAGCACAAGCAAAAAATAAGTGCTGGAAAAACACTCCAGAATTGTGGAAACACCCTTCTCACAACAGCCAGAATGCCAGGGAGAGGCAGAGCAGCTCTGCCACTGAGCAAACGTCTTCATACAGTCACTGGGTTTAGTTCAGCTGGTGATAAAGAGTTCAGTCAAAATCTCCACCAAGGTGGAGTAAAAGGGGAAAATGGCTACATTAGACTCAAAAAGAGAGGCTTAAAAAATGAGGCAGATGAAAGAATGTAAGAAAAACCGTGATATACTGAGAGATAACAGTATGGGAAGGAAAAAAATAAGTGAAACAGATACCGAGAACAGCTCAGGAAAAGAGAAACCATGAAAAATTAGAATGAAAAGTAGAAAGACAGTGAGAGAAAAGAGGAATGGGACTGGACAGAGCAGCTGACCAGCACTTAGCAAATGTCATTTGTTTAATCTCATCATATTTGTCAAATAATTGACTTGCTTAATATTTCTTTTTGGCTTCCAATGAGCCATAAAGCTGATGAAATACCATTTTGTACAATTAAAAGCATTGAATACATTCGGCTCTTACTGATATTAATCTAATAATACATCTATCTGCTGGCTCTAAGTTTACACTTTTTTAAAAAAAAAAAAAAGTTAAAAACAAAGCTGGTAATAAATTACAATTAAGTACAAGTGCTTGGGGTGCAACTGGGCTGCTCAAAGCAGAGCAGCACAACACACCTTGAAAGATGGCAAGCAGGGGCTTGGCTAGCATTCCTGCCCATTCCCTTCTTCATCAGGAACTCTACGCAGGGCAGCCTTTGCCTCAGTTTTTACTGTAGTGTTTTTTTTTCCCCTCATATTCAACTTCAGAAGGCTCTTTTCACTCAGAAGCGTGAAGTTTTGGATCCCGATGACAAATGCTGTGGACAGCCCAACCTGGATGAGTGGGAAGGTTAGAGGACATCCATGCTGTTGGGCTGTCATCTTGGGAATTAGATGTTTGGAAGCTGCTCTTCACCTCCCCAAAAGGTTGGGGAAGTTTGGTGGAAGACAGCGATGTGGCAAACGGTGCTTTAGTACTGCTGCTCTCCCAAGGAATGCTTCCTGAGTGCCAGCAGCCCGCTTTTCACCGCTTCTCAGGAGAGCCAAGAAAAGAAATCAAGCTGCAGTTGTCAGCCTGCTTCTTCCTCTCTGGTCCAACAGCATTGTAAGAGTTCCCTCGTGATGGTTTGTGCACAGAACCTCCTTCAGAGCCTCACAGCATCCCCTTTCAAGCGACTCACAGAGCCCGCAGAAGAGCCTCCCTGAGGCCTTTGGTCTTGTTTCAACATCATGGCATGTGTGACCCCAAATGGAGGTCATGATTGCTAATTACTAAATCACTTAGCACAAACACAGAAGGTATGACCACACCGATGTTCACGTGGAGATCTGGAGGCTGTGCTGACAGCACCCACCTGGCACAGCCCAGCAGTGAGAGCCGCCAGCCTGCAGGCCCACCAGCAGGCCGACCTGGGAATTCCCTCAGCTCTGTTTCACCCTGCTGCTGAAACAACACAGTTTGTGTTGTTAATCAGACCAGGACTGCACCGGAGGAGTGGGCTGCAATGCCTGGCTGCATGAAGGGGGGACAGATGGCTTCACAGCCACAGCTCTGTTACAAGCGCCGCAAAAACCACACAAGCTTTCATTCTCCAGCTGCAAAACCAGAGCACTTCAGGATAAATATACCAGCAATTCTAACCAAAGCAGCACCCATATCCCCTTATCCCTGATGGTCCGGGCAGCAGGAGGAAGAGCAGCCTCAGCACGGCCCCGTGCTGGCACAAGCAGTCAGGGTGAGCGCATCCCTCCCTGCTCTCCTGCACAGTGCCAGTGTCCGAGGTGCACAGTTCTGTGCATGCTTGTGTCAGGCTCTGCAGAGGAGCGCAGCCTATGGGAGCTCGTGCCTATCGGGCACTGCCGGGAGTAACTGCACGGAGCGACGGAGACAACTTCAGGTAGAACGGCACAGCTCTTGCCAATGCTCCAGCCTCCATCCGCCCTTCTCCAGGCACCCCGGAGCTCGCAGCCCCCCTCGATTCCTCACCGGCTCTTTTGTCTACGGCCGACCGAAGCCCATCCCGCGCGGATGCGGGCGGGCCGAGCCTCCCTCCCGTCCCGCAGAGCCTCCTTCCCACCGGGCCGCCCGCGGGCTCCTCCCCGCGCGGGTGCAGCCGCGCCGCAGCGTCCCTCGGAGGAAGGCAAGCGAAGGGAGGCGCCGCCGGCCCCGCAGCCGCACGCCCCGCGCTCCGCCACCTGCGGGCCGCCCCCGGCCCGGGCACCGCCCGCAGCGCGCCGCGAAGGCGGGGACGGCCCCGCGGTGGGGGTGGGGGGGGCAGCGCGGGGCGGAGGGAGGCGGCGGCAGAGCCGCGCAGGTGCCCCCGCTCTCCGCAGCGCGCTGCCCGGGGCCGGGCCCACCCGCAGAGCGGCGGCGCGGAGGGGCGAGCAGGCGGAGCCGCCCGGTGCCCCGCGAACAGGTGGGCGTGCGGCTGCGGCCGCCGTGTGCCCCCCGCCCCGTCCCGTCCCGTCCCGTCCCCGGTCACTCACCCGGGCGGGATGCGCGTCCTGCGGAGGGCGGCGGAAGTTTGCGGTGGAATAGCGCTGTTTTGCGTTTGGTTTGGGTTTGGGTTGTTGTTTTTTTCTTTCCCCCTCCTCTCCGGGGGGAAAAAAAACAAACTCGACCACCGAATCGAGCGATTCCCCCCCCCCGCCCCTCCACCGCCCGGGGCTTCCCGCCGCGCTCAGCCGTGCGTCGGACCGGCGGCGAGGTGAAGTTTCCACCGCGGTGGCGGAGGCTCCCCCGGCGTGCCGCGCCCGCCCCGCATTGGCACCGGGCGCCGGGGCGCTCCGTGCCGCCGCCGCCGCCCGGACAATGTGCGTGCGGGGGGAGCGCAGCGGAGCGGGAGCGCGCCCCGCCGGCGGCCGCGGCACACGCCCAGGCTGCCGGCCCCGCCCCGCCGCCACTCACGGCCGCCCGCCGGCCCTGATAGGCGGCCCCCGCCGCCGCCGCCCTCCGGGTGGGCTGCACCGCCCGTCAATCATCCACCGCGGCCCGCCCACCCGCGGCCTGGCTGTGGGGCGGTGGCGCTGCGGCCGGCCGGCCTGTGGCGCTTGGGGCCTGTCGCCGACGCGCCGCCTGTGGGGGGCTCTGCGGGCGGCCCCGCGGGTGGGGCGCTCCGACTGCCGCGGGGCTCCCCTGAGCCTCCTCTTCTCCTGACTGAACGCTCCCGGTTCCCTCAGCCGCTCCCCGTCAGACTTGTGCTCCTGATCCTTCTCGGTTTCGTTGCCCTTCTCTGGACGCGCTCCAGCGCCTCGATGTCTTTCTTGTAGCGAGGGGCCCCAGACTGAACGCGGGGCTCCAGGTGCGGCCCCACCAGTGCTGATCACCACAGTGCTCCTGCTGACTGCACTGTTGCTAATACGTGCCCAAGCTTTGAGGCAGGACTGCAGAATATGGCTCCAAATAAAGTCTGTGCTCCTGGTACTGCAGAAATGCTGTTCGCTCTGATGCAATTCTCAACCACATCACCACTACTGATTGTTTCCATTAGAAAGGTATCTGCTAATCTGAAAATGGATCTAGAAGCCATTGTTCTAGATACTGCCGTTGACACAGTAAAAAGAAAGCTCATGCCCTGCAGAGCTCAGGGCTGGAACAGATGAAGCAAGCTGTGAGGACACCTGCTGAGAAGCCGTACAGGTTTTTTCAGGTCTCACATACTGTTGCAGCAGCACAAACGAACCTGCTGGAGCACTTTCTATAAGCCGGAACACAAACAGACAGGTCCGAACAAAGAGGACGAAGCTTCAGCTTACCTTGAGAATATTTGCAGGCTTCTAACAAGACCTCCTGCTTCGGAACAACCTCTCTGTTCTCCACAAAGCCAAGAAGAGCAGCTTGCAGAAGCACGGCATCTCTCCCATGCAAGCCAGCAGCAGCGGCACGCACAAAGGTGATGGGTCTCTTCACAGGCAGGCACACGTACACACGGCGCACCGCCTCTCTGCACTGCCTGTCTCATCTTGTCTTCGCCCTTCTGGTGAGCATGCAGGTACTGGAACATACAGGGATCTTGCATTTTGCACCCTGCAAGTAAGTTGTTTCTCAGTACCTAAGTGGCCCAGGACTGATCAGGGAGCAAAAGACCCAAATAGGCAGGATAATAGATGAGTGTAGTAGACAAAGCTCTCAGAGAGCAGCGATGCACTGTCATAGGCTGCCCAGAGCAGCTGTGGATGCCCCGTTCCTGGAGGCGTCAAGGGCAGGATGGATGGCACCTGATCTGAGTGACAGCCCTGCCTGTAGCACGGGGATTGGAACTGGGTGGGCTGTAAGGTCCTTTACAACCTCATGCATTCTATGACTCTATGAAAGCTATGGGCGAACCTCGTGCTTCTTGGACTTCTCACTAGCCTACATGTAGCAGGACACATCAGAAGAAGGGACTGAAGCTGCCTCTTGCTCATTCTTCAGTGCTGTGATCACATTAGGACATAAGATACCTGAGGACTACTTGTTGTTGGCAGGCTGCTGAAAGACAGTAGCAGAATCGTCTATTGGTGACTCATAACCACACATAGGGTTGATGACATAAACTTGTGAGGATACTGAGAGTGATATATCTTAAGTATGCCTGACACTACCACCACCCCCCCCACCCCCCCACCCATCTCTTTTTTGATAAAAAAGACAAAGTTCTGGTATAAGTTGCTGCATCTTATGCATCTTTGCATCTCAGCAAAGTTGCTGCAGACAGCATAGCTCCATTGCTTTTGGCAGAGCTAGATGAATTTACACTTGCTGAGGATATAGCTCATTCTGTGCATAACGAATAATTCTTCCTGGTTACATACTTTTTTCTTTTTTTTTTTTTCTTTTTTTTTTTCTACAGGGGAATGCTTCTAGAAGAGAGAATCCTCTTATTTAAGCACAGGAGCAATGCCGCAGCAACAGCAGTGCAAATTGTACCACAGATAAGCTGGCAAGGTTGTTAATTCTGCTAACAAAACTCCCTCAGTTTGATATCTCCAGCAAACTCCTCTGCCCACCCACAGCTGCCCAGTGCAGCTCCTGTGCTCTATGGCAAACCTCTAGGGAGGTGCAGAGAAATATGTACCTCTCTAGAAATGCTGCAGTGGTACTAACTATTGCAAGCCTTTCTTGTCAGGAAAGGAAGACTAGTCTAACTTTGAGCCCACTGACACACAGTGCAATAAAAAGGAAATGGGAAGAGCATCACAAGATCCTTACTGCCACACTAGTGTTGTCAAAACCAAACCTGCAGTGGGGTTGAAGAGCTGCTCTGTCATTCCAGTGCCTCAGTTTTAACTCATCATCTTCACCAAACTGTAGCATGCATGTAGGAGGCCATAACTCACGGACTTCCTTCTCCCATCAATAATCATGTGACGTTTTAAAACAGCAGTCTAAATTCAGCCCTGTAAAAGTTATGTTACTGATTTCTGTAAGTGCTGTGACCCCCCCCCAAAAATAATTCCTTGATGTTGTCTTCTTTCCTCTTCAATCTCTGCAAGAAGGAGGCTAATGTGACATGAAAACATACAAACACAAGTTTGTAAAATTGAAACTTATGCCACAAACTTAAACAACTGAACTCACTCATCAGGTCAAGGCTATCCCCAAGAGTTTTGAGATGTTAATCTTTTTTAGAGGTTTCTCTAGTAAGACCACCCAGGTTATTGCCAGCTTGAACTCAACTCTCTTTTGCCCTTTAAAAAAAAATAAAACAAAATAAAATAATAATAATAAAAAAAAAATCATGAAAACTTCTTGTGATCATCAATATCACCAGCAAAGCAAACAACTGCACTTTCGTAGCTTCACAGGGATATCTGAATACATCCAAATTTTGCTCTCAGCAAAAATATCTACACGAAGGCCAGCTGAAGGGTATAAGTTCTCAGTAGGCAGAGGGCAGATGAGTGGTGTCAGGTTCCTTTGGTTGTTTTCCTGCATCTTTTGTTCCTTTGCCATATCCACAATCTCACCTAGCTTTGTCCTAATTACGTAGAGTACTTCCTGGTTCCTTCTGTGCCTTTTGTGTTGTCTCTACGTTCACATAGTCTGTTGGTCTGTTTTTCTGGATGCATTTTCTTTTTCTCTGTAATTGAAACTTTCTTGAAGTGTTCAGAAGGAAGATTGTATCAGTGTGCTCTCCATATCATTATCTCTGAGAGCGTGCTGAGAAAAGCAGAGATTCTGACGTGCTTTCCCACAGCACCATATTCTTCATGATTATTTAATTTATTCCTTCTGCAGACACACCAGGCTCGATAAGCCTTCAGGTACTTCTGTGCTGGGATGTAGTTCTTGCTCATCTCTTCCGGAGCTTCAGGGATAAGTTGTGTCAAGGCAGAAAGAAAACTGATACATGACAGAATTTGAAAATTTTGAGTTTTCTAGAGGGTGCAAATTGTTTCCTTTTAGAGCCGGATAGTGCAACACAAGTAACTTGCCATGGCAGCCTGCTTACCAGACAGAAAAAGGTGAGAACCACCAGGTGCTTTGTTACTGTAGCAAGGGAAGAGGCAGAGACCCTATCGTTTTTGGTCACTAATGAGCTGCACACCATCTAGTAAGTTGTCAGCAGAAGTTCATGTTGTATTTGATGCAAGCTGGCTGATGTGTGAGCCTCTTTGATACTTGGATCAAAACTGAAGTGCGGTCAGAAAGAAAGAAGGAAGTGCTCAGAAGAATTGAAACAAAGCTGGATTCTCAGAAGCACAAGGCCTAATCCATATCCGCAACAAGCTGACGCAACTCTGCAGATGCCAGTAAGTGACAAACCTTTTTCTACAGAAATTAATTTGGCTTCCACTCTCTGGCAGTCTCGGTTCTTTTCCCAATTTCTTTCAAGAAAACTCAGCTCTGCAGATCTGGAAGTATTCTGAAGTTATCTGGGACAGAAGATGGCATAGGCTAGTGGAGTCTGTGTTCACATCCGTTCTCTTTACAGAGATGCTTCTGGGAAGGGCAGACTTCCTGGCAGCTTACTTGTATTAGTGAGAGAACTGAGAAAAGGCAAAGTGAAGTGGTTAAGGACAGTGAGGGGAAACCCTCCTTGGTGTCACTATGCAAGGAGAACAAGACTCGTCTCTGTTAGCTCAGAAGAGGATGACTGTGAAAGCTGCTATATGTGCAAGAGTTCCTAGAAGCCAATGTGCTTAAGGTAGGCTCATTTGTTAAAAATTAGCAGGATTAGGATAAATAGAAAATGTTAGCTTTACACCTAAACTGGAAAGGATACCTTCTGGAGGAGAGTCTTCAAAAAGTGAAAGAAAAACAGAAAGTTTCTTAATCCCTAGGCTACTGACATGAGCTATAAGTAACATTGCTCCCATTGTGCAATGGCATAAATAGGTGCTTTCCCTTTTTGCTTTAAGAAAAATCTATCCCAGTTAATGTTTAGCTTGTTGATATAGTATATCAACATATATAGATATATAAAGTATTTTGGAATAGCACAGTTGATATAATGGTTGAAAAGTGGTGAACAGTGAGGAATGGCAACCTTCTGGGCTGAATTTACAGGTAAGACTGCTGTGGCTCCTGGACCATCTTTGTCTAACTTCTCAGTGAGGTGTAGAGAAAATACTGCTAGCTCACAAGCCCCAGCAATATTATGGCTTGGAAAGCAGCCCCTGAGAGAAGCTCTTAATGTATTAGATAAATCTATACAGGCATGCAAGGCTATAGCTTACTCCTGACAATGAATTGTTACACCGTGAGTGACTGTCTAGAGCAACACGATGGGGGAAATCAGAGTCTACTCTTCACTATAATTTACTATAATTTGTAATTTCTACACTGTCTTTTAGAGAATGGGAAAGGTATGCCAGTTTATCCTTACTACATGTTTCACTGAAAGAGGCACAGGCACAACAGATGTCATCAAATGCGTACCATCATCCCAAGGGTGTGGGGCTCACAGAAATACCTAAAACTTGGAACAGAAGTGCAACTGAGAGATGATACAGACAAAAAAGACCAGTGAGTCCTGGTATTGTTATTTTTTTAAAGACAGACGCTGAGCAGAACTGATTTCCTGTAGTAATCAATTAACCAAACCCTGAATTAATTCATTAACCATCAATCAACTGACAAAACCTTCCACTCATATTATCTCCAAAAATGTGACATTGCTTCAGATGACCCAACCGGTGAGTGAGCCCACTTTGTTTTTAAACCTAAAAATTACAGCATTATGGATGGATTAAATTCTACTAAGTAAAGCGCTCGAGTTTCTTTTAACCGAATCATTTGAAAACATTGCAGAAAATTCTGGTTAGCTATAGCAAAATCATCAGTCTTGGAGAGTACTGTAGTCCATGATAGGATCTTTCTCATGGATTTCTTGTTTGCAATAAGCACAAAAATTCACACAGCACCTTGCCAGGTGCCTGACCCAAGCCCTGCAGAGCTAGAGAAAGATTCCTATTGACTGAATTGATTTTGCTGCCAGTTGGATTTGATTGATTATAAACTGAATATAGAAACTCACAGATATGAGATGTTCTGCTGTCATAGAAGGCAAAGGCTTTGTAATCACTGCTTGTCTTCCGCTGTCTGAAAACACAAACAACTGCAGATTCTTGTTTTATATTTAGAAAACAACAGCAATTCCCATACAGAAGTGGACATAATTAAAAGTCTGGTCAGTTCTAATGGGCCAGTCTCCTCGTAGGAATAAGAATCATATCTCCCTTATACATGATATGCAGTATTTGATAATGTGAGACCCTCATCTGTGAGGGCAGTGGGGTATCTGGACTTCACATTCTGCTGGTGGGGAGGGGGATGGGATATAAATCCAACGTGTAAGTTTGACACTAATGAGAAGTAATATTGCTCTCTACAGTTGTGGCCCAGTCTGAAGCACACTGCCTTCTACAGAAAGTGTCCCCTTTGCTCCAGCAGGTGTTTGCTCAAGTTTCTAGCAAATCTTTTTGAGTTTTGTGTTATTTCACAAGCACTGCAGCTGATCATACAATGAGTTTGGAGCCTGAGATACTTAGAAACGATACAGATTCCTTCATGAAATGCTCTCCCCAGGTGAGGGTGACTAGAATTAATAAGTATCCCGTGTCCACTTCCACTTAATCCCAGGCCTCCCCAGGACCAGCAGGGGTCAGATAGGGCAGGAGATCTGGTAAGGTAGGAATCCACAAGTTAAGGGCCATGCTGACTTTCCTGGCAGTGGTTTGCTGGCATGAGCACAAGAGCTTTTGCTTGCTCTCTGCTTCAGTCAAATGTCAATCATTGTCTTGGAGCCTGATTGTCAGATCACCGTATAGAAAGAGAGGCTCTTGCCCTCACCTTCATACAACAACAGCTCCGGTCTCTGAGAGTAGAAAGCTGTATTTTTTAACAAGCCCTCACAATACTTAGTTCCCTTGTGATTTTCCTTTTCAAACTCTTCAGAGAAGTTTGAACACTCACACACCAACAGTTTCTTTTTGGGACAGCTCGGATCACTTACCATGCTCTGGGTCTATGTCACTTGTGCTGACAGGAGCCAGTCTTCCAGGCATGGAAAGCAGTTGGGTTGCTAAGGGATGTCTTGCTTTCTCTGTCATTTCTGCATTCACTGATGTGTGACAGATTTATCTTTGTGGAGTTCAAGGCTTCCCTATAGCAGATGAGTTTGTACTTGAATCTGAAACCATCCTCTGTTCTCCTGGAGGACATGCTAAAACTATTCTCACTTCTTTAAAAATAATCTTCTTACTCCTTTGTCAATTAGTACAGAATTTCTTCCTCTCTACACTGCGGAACAGTTGTTAACTACATCTGTTTCTCAGAGATTTCAAAGCAGTGTTGCACAGCATGCAGCCACAGTAAAACTAAGTAGAATTAAAGACAGTGGTGTTTGTTCAGTTAAACTACTTGTTTCTTTTCCTCTGATTGCTTTTTAATGTGCCAGCTGCCCTTTGTCTCTAGCCCTGCCATGCTTCCCTCCCTCTCATCATCAGATTCAAGCTGCTTATCCTTTTCTTTTCTGCCATGTCCTTCATTGATTTCTGTTTTTCTATTTTCCACAAGGAAGAAGGAATGGGCTGCCCAAGGAGGTGGTGAGGTAACAGTCTCTGGAGGTTTCAAGAAAAGGATGGCTGTTGTATTGCATGACATGGCTCAGTGGGCATGGTGGGGATGAGCTGAAGGTTGGACTAGATGATCTTAGTGGTCTTTCCAATCTTAATTATTCCATGATTCTATGTTTAGGAGCCCCAAACCTCGGTTCCCAGACCTACTGTAAGGTTTCTCTATTATGATGTCCTAAGCAACTTGTTGCTAATTTCTTCTTTGGCCTCCAGCTCTTGACTTTGCCTTTTCCATTCCCAGTGTACTTCTGCTGGGGAAATACTGAGACTGATGTACCACAACACCAATTAGAAGTGTGACGCGAATCCAAGTGATTGACTGAATTTTAGCCATTGACTGTGAAAGCAAAGTAAGCTAATGTTAATCTACAGATGTTGTATTAACACTGAGAGTTTTCCCAGTCCTCATTAGCAATACACTTTGATAAGGGTAGAAAGTGTTAGCTATGGTTTCCCTTCAGTAAGCTGTTTAATCACCAGAGCTTACTGGCAGTAGGATTTGGGAGACTTAGGCGATCACAAAGTGTATTAAGAGTAATACAATACTCTCTAGCTTTCCTGTGATATCGCATGGAGGAAAGAATGGATTCAGGGCTGCTCTGTTCCCTAATTTAAGAGGCTCTAGTGTGTTTCAGGCACTGTGTGGGGGGTGAGGACTGGGCCAGAAGCTTCTGCCTCCTTAGCCAAGATCTTCCTCATTTTTAGGGGCGTACTTCTAACAGCTCTCCTGCAGCTATCAGCACATGCCGGTGGACTTGTTATAGCACGTTGAACAGCACATTCTTGCTGGCTCACTGGGGTCTGATCCAAAGCTTACTGCAGGCAATGAGGAAGATTCATAGACTTCTTCAGTGGCCTTTGGACTGCCCTGCGGACACAGAAGCACGATGGCTGGTAAGTACATGCATGAGAGAACTCTGTTTCACTCCAAAGAGATGGCAAAGAGATTCTGCATTCCAAACCTGTACATCCTGGAACAGTAAAGCCAGTATGAATCCTACTTAATAAGTGACTCAAAATCACTTTCTCCCTCAGTTTCTGAATCATCTGCATCTCAGCCTTTTTGAGGTTCTTAGGTAATGGGATGAGAAGAGCACTGCATCTGAGGTCATTCCCACATGCACTGATTTCCAGTCACTTTTAAAATGCTTTCTATCACCGAGCAGCTCTCGTGTAAAGATCTCAGACATGAAGTAATCCTTCCAGCACTTCTAGAGAAAAGCTAGCAGCCATTAAACCTGTTTTACAGGTGGGTGGGCTGAGCTCCAGTCTGACAGAGATCACAAAGCGCGTTTAAGGCCAAACTGCCTGAGCTGCCACGTTCCCACAGCAGCGATGACCGCTCAGGGGGAATATTAACCTCCTTTGTTAGAGTGCCCAGGCAGAGGGGAGGGCCACGCAGTCTGCTGCAACTCCACTTGTGTACATGCACACATGACTACAAAGTAAATAAAACTAGCTGGCCTTGTGCCTTGAAACTGGGAGTCCCCAGAATGAAGGCTTAGTGTATGGTAAACCAACATGCTGTGCTCAGCCCTTCGTGCTGAGCCATCAGGCAGGAGGGAAGGTAAAGCTCAGGCCGGGTGCTCATTCCTGAGTCACCTTCTTCAGCATTTGTTATTGCCTAGCGTGTTAGCTTGCTGGATAATAAATGACTTCATTCACTGCAGCAGTGAGGACACTATTAAAAATTAACTCTGGCAAATGGCCTCGTGTATTTTTCAGACAGAGGCAGACAAGGGAGAAGAGGAAAAGAGTGTTGTTGAAATCTGGTTTGCAGAAAGGGCAAGTGTTGAGTTTTATTAATGTAGTTAGTTCAGGCTTCAGTTTAGTAAGTGCTGTTGCTGGCAATTGATGATCAAAATTCCAGGAGCTTAAGGAGCTTTCTAAGCTTAAAAACAATCTGAATAGAGAAGATGCAATAGCCATATTGTAAGGCAGGTCAAAGAGTAAGATAAATGTGGATTACTTATTTGAAGCATAATGTTTTACTTGTTTGCAAAAATAAATGATTTTATTACTTGGATGTTACTACCATACATGTGTAATGTGATGTGTAATGAAAAACAAACTTTTGCTTCAGGTATTGCACCGTTTTCTCACGGTACCACACTTATAACCATATACTATCCATGATAGCATGCAGAGTATATTTACCAAAATGGAAAGCTTGCATTAAAAATTGGAGGAACTAAGCCAGCTTGCATATAGATCCCCCATTTTCCTGGCTTCTCTTGCCTCCAGCACCCACACAGTATCCATCAAATTGTCTCAAGACAATCCCAGGCTGCATTCTAAGCAAACGTAGGGCTTGGGCAAGATGCCAACCTGCTAGGCTCAGAGCAGGGAGTTCTGCCTGTGTGCACCGTCCCACTCCCACTGCCTGCATGCTGCAATTCAGTGCAGAGGAGCTCAGCTTTCAGCTCAGCAAAAAATCTCTCAGTGCTCCTTGCTCCCTTTGTGTCACTCAGAGAAAGGGATGTGATCTGAAGCTTGCTGACGCTGTTATTAATGAACCCACTGATGACAGAACGTCCCTCTTGTTCTGAGAGCAGAAAAATAAATTCAAGTCCATCACTAAACCTTATTCAGATGGCTTTGATATAGCAGCAAGCAGCGTGCCCCGTCCTGAGCCCAGGGTTCCCAGAACATCTAACAGCTCAGTCCGTAGATGGCTTGATATCCATGGGGAGGCTGGAGTGTAACATAAGCTGCGCTGCCAGGTGCAGTGACTGTGCAGGCAGATCTGCCTGCTGGCTGCCATGCTTCTCCCAGAAGCATACCACAGTTGTTGATATCATACTCTGTGCTGCAATATGATGGCACCTATCAAAGGGCCAAGGGGTGCTCTGCATGTACCACATCACCTGGCTGTGTCTATGTGCCACAGGTATTTGTAACCTTTAGGGTTCATTGTGCAGGCAAGATGCTATAAAGTTCCTGCATAAGATGGGTTAAGAATTTCCTGGCTGAAGGCTCTCAGTTATTGCTGTGACCAAGTTGGAGTCTTTTCCTACTCTAATCTCTTTCCTTACCTGCTGCATTCCAGTGGCTTGTGCACCTTCAGCATCTGCCTTCCACGGAGCTAGCTGGTAAACAGTGAGCACAGCTGAATGCTGCACACCTGTGTTTCCACTGACACTTAAGGAAATGTGCTCTTTCTACTAGTTTAACCCTGTTAGCTAACCCTGACCTGCTCCTGCAGAGAATAATCAACTGATTACTTAGAAATTAGCCAGCTGCCACTGTTTGGTGTGCAAGATGTCTGTGAATGGTTAATGAATGTCCCTGTGATAGCCCAGCTACGATATGGCATCAGGAGCGACTGCTGTGGGTCCTCAGAGAAGGACAGGTTTGTGGTGATGTGGTATGAGATGTTAGGGAGTGCCCACATTTTGCATCCCCGCTTGGTAGTATTTTAGATGTGTATATCCATGCTGACCTCCAGTAAAAAAACTACCTGAGCCAAACATGGTATACAGATCAGTAGATCTCTGAGAGGAGCTGGATTTGAATTATCCATTTTATTCTTGGTTTTTGTGAAATGCTACTGAAACACATGAACTTCTGCTCATCTCAGTGCATGGCATGAGTCACATCTCAGCATCCCATTGTACCAGAAACAGTCACATATAAATCCAGCACAGGTTTGCCCCCTTTATATTTTCCAAATGTTCAGATCCAAATTGGAAAGGAAATGGTCAAAAGCCCGTCTCCGTTGCTACCGGGGGTGGGCAGGTCTGGAAGTGCAAGGTCTTTGCTTGGGCTGTAGGAAGTGAGTGGAGATGAGTCACAATATTGCAAGACAGTCCTACAGACAACAGTAGTTTGTAGACATGAGATGCTTCCATTCTTATTTCTGTTTTCTGCTGCAGGGATGTGCATGGGTGGAAAATTCAGCTCAGGAATTAGGAGTTTCTGATAAACCACTGCAGGGATTTACCCCAGGGTTTCTTTTACGGTGTTTCAAGTAAAGAGGATGCTGGGATGGAGTGTTCAGCTAGCAGTGTAATCATGCAGTGATGAACTGCAGAGTTCACAGCCAAAGAACTGATCTGCAAGCAATGCTGGAGGCCCCACAGCAGACAGCATGTCATGTCCACTACCACGTGCTGTATCCTTGAAAGCAGACTGTCAGGTGGGGAGCTGGAGGTAGGTGTGAGATTTGCATGAACTGTGATGTTTTCTATGGTTCAATACTCTGAAATACCACATGAGCAATTGTCTTTGTTTCACGTGGTATGCTGAGATATGTAACAGAGTTAACTTGTACTGACAGCGTATAAAAAGTACAGGAGCATACCAATAATCCATCTTCTGTCAGCACTAATCTAACTTAGCTGCTGGAATAACAAAGTACACAGTCCTTTTTCTAAGCACACATTATGCAAAGTCAGAGCCAGGGCTGTAAGGAGGATATTTGGAATTCAAGCCTCTCCTGTCATTTTTACAACATGGAAACATCCTTCCCTCTTTATAAGCATAGGCTTCCTTTTGCTAGCTAACATTGATGGGGAAGTTATGCAATTCAGTGACCCAAATACAGAAGAATCCCTAGGCTTTCCAAAAAGACTTCCAATGGGAAAGGGAACATGAGATCCTTAAATTTTAGGGAAAATCCCAACATTGGATGGTGGTGGATTGCCTTATTTTTCATTCCTGTGAAGCTTTTGCTGGACTCAGATTCAGGCTGTGCACTACAGAATGGAAAGCAGAAGATGTATAGAGTCAAGGGTTTCTTTGACAAAGCAAATAGGAAGCCCGAGCCCAACCATTTTTGTCTTTGCTCAATTCATTCATCAAAGCCAAGCCAAAAGGAAGCATAAATTGCTGAGTAGACTGTGGAGCTGAAATACCCCAGGGACCATTCGGAATGGCATTTGAGGCAAAAGAAGCAATTTGGCTCCTTTGTATGTGAGGATAGAGAGCCACATCCCCTCAGACACAGACATTAGGATGACACAGGTGTGCATGGAAATGTTCAGGAAGGGTATGCAGGGTTTTTTCCAGCCCAAACGTAGCCTGCAGAACTGCCTGACAGCAAATCTACATGCTGGTTTCCTCCCTGTGCTGCTGGACACTATGTCCTGGGACTTGTGAAGTACTTTTGTCAAAGCTGTTGTTTGCAGTGTGGCTTCTAGCAGTGCTTTTGGGAGTGATGGCTGAAAGCCTGGGTGTACATGAGTTGCATGCAGAGTAAGCTTAGAACTTTGCAAAACAGTGCAAACAAGCAGTGAAATTGCCTGCAGACTGGTGCTTTGAACTGATTAATTTTTTTAAAAGGTCCAGTTTCTCCACTGCTTCATACTGTGTGTTGTCACACTGATGGTAAGTGAATATAAACCTTTCTGATTTGCTGGCATTTTGTGGTGGCTTTGCACTAGCACAAAAAGCAAGCAAATGCTGCAAAGCTGCTGCTTCACTGCTTGAAGACAGCCCGACAAATTTCACAACTAATGCCTGCCTGGCAAAACAGAACTATTAACACAGTGAGTTCACAAGTTTTCCTCACACTGCAGAGAACAAGTGCTGCTCCTGAAAAACTATGGCAAAACAGACCTTGACCTGAACTTCTTTCCAACACCAGTTCATTTTTCTCTTAGTATAATGTTGGAAACAAAGTTGTAACTCGGTCATTGACCGTGGAATTCATCCCAGAAGAAATGCAAAGACCACCAACAATGTGGACCAGGTGTGAATTATAAATAGCATCAACAAGAGGCTTTTGGTGTCCCAAGTGCATTAACTCCACAGCCAGCAGTATTCCTTTTATATTTTTATTGTAAGCCAACCATTTTTAAGCCATCTCAGTAAGACTACATCTTGCTTGGGATTTGTGAACAGTGAAGACTGTAATTTAAATGAAACCCCTCTAGTAGTAATAAGTTTTAACAAGTTTTGTATCTACCAATTATTTAGCTAACATGGTTGTCTGTATGCTGTAGGATGGCTCTATTTACGTCCTGTGCAGTGGGACATAGCCTGGAAGAGCAGATGTGTGCAGATAACAACCCTAGGCTCCTCAACGCTGGAAATGATTTGTCAAAAAAGAAGAGGAGAAAGGTAGATGTCCTTCAAGAGAAACACAAAACAACGATCTTTGTTTTATACACAGACATTTCAAGTTAACGTTGGTTCATCTTGAGTCATGAATGATACAAGCAAGGGAATTCAAGCATGCTTTCCAGGCTCTCAATATACACTTTTTTCATATTTAGAAAATTATGTTTCCCTCTTCCTAAAATGGGTCAGGAGAGAAATCCTCTCCTTATTTATTTGTTTATTTATTTACAAATCTCAGTTACAACTAAGACAGAATTAGGAGATAAGCCCTGCTGGAATTGGGATGTTACGACTTGCCATTTTAGGTGTTAATACAGTGCCCCATTTCACTTTTGTTACTTCATGTCTTTCGCTCTGATCAGTTGCCTCAATCATACATGAACGCAGCCATTTCTGGGTAGAGTCATTTTGTCACAAGCCAAATTCTGTCTTTCTAAAACAATAATGCAAAGGGGGAAAAAAAACCACTAACCTGGCATTGGCACTGGGGATTGCTTGAATGTAAGCAGAATTCCATTGGAGTTTCTTCCTTGCAGCAGAGCTGAACCTGCTCAATGCTTAGGTTAAAGAGACATCCCCACAGTACAAACCAGCAGCATCACATTTAAAGCTTGCTGTAAGCTTCCCTTTTCTCTAAGAAACCATGCTCTGTTGGAAGGTGCAGCTTGCTGCCTTTTATTACTTTCCAGTCAATAGTAGGGACAAAGAAAAATCATGACTGCCAACGTTTCACTGTGAGTTAAAATGCTCAAAAAATTAGTTACTCTTTTTTTTTTTTTTTTTTTTTTTTTTTTTAGGTCTAGTTCAGCTTGAAAAGATACAACTTTGTGTGAAATGCCATATGTTGCCTGATGAAGCTTTCCTGTAAGGTTGTACTTCATGAATTTGAGTAAGCCTGTGAAAAGGTGCAAAAACAAATGCTTGGATCTGGTGAGTCAGAGAAAATGTTTTTTAACTGGATCATCTCACTGCCCTTTCTTTTCATGCCAGATGCAGCTACAGCGAAGTAAATTCAATTCACAGATTTCTGTCTTCCTCTGGATCTTTGGATCAGTTCTAACTCCCACCCAGTCTCATTCATTGCTTCTGATGATGGTATCCTGAGCACCTGCTGTGAGCAAAATTGTTCTTACATCATCTTACGAACACAGTGACTTCAAGCATGTGAAATCATGAGGTTAATACCACACCCAAGGCCTCAAACAAGGCCCTTTCCAGGTGTCTTGGCTGAATTTTTGAAAATGCTGTGGTAATTTCTAGTTCTTGATCAACACAAGAATTACCACAGATAGAAAGAGTTCTGCCGTACAAGAACATGAAAGAATGAGAGAATGCAGAGCAGCAGTCTGAATGGGGGAAGTCAGAACCACAGTGTAAATTACTCTCACCTTAGATTTGATTTTTGCCTTGCATAAAATGGTAGTGAATATATTTGTTCTGCATTAGCTACTTGCAATAATAAACTTTTGGAGGCACAGTTTTTACCATATCTGGTGTATTTTAGCTGGTAGTGTTAGCTGCATTGACACCTTTTTTTGATACAAAGTATGAAAATTTGAAAATCAAATCAGAATGGGGCAAGCATGAAGGTATCCCAAATATGGAATGACAACAAAATTCCTGTTCCTCTGCTTTCAATCCACATCATAGAATCATAGAATTGCTCAAGTTGGAAAAGATCTTAAAGATCATTGAGTCCAACCACAACCTCAACATACTACCTAACTAACTAACAACCCTCTGCTGAATCATGTCCCTGAGCAAATGTATAACACTGTGGCAGTGGTAATGAAAACTGGATACTCAGAAAATGGAGTTATCCAGGGATAAAGCAAAATTTCAGGAGTTTAATACACTAATTTGGCACTGAGTAATTTCTGCCTTGCTGAATAAAAAGAGGAAGAATATCTTAAAATCATCACATTTGGGATGATATAAGAATAGGGATTACACACACCCATCAGTCTGAACCTCAATAGCACGTAATGTTTTAAAAGAAAATTTAACTGAAAGCATAATTAAAGACAATGGAAAACATGGCAGGAGTTTCCCAAGGGTGGATTACAGCCACCCCTTGTAATGGGGCTGGTGGGAAGAAAAGGCTGTGCTGAAATGGAGAACATCTGAAAGTCTGCAGTGAGAATTCTTCTGGGCAATACTCATCTCCTCTTCTGTTAGTGCCCTTTGAAAAAAGCACAGAAGCATGCTAATGATGTTTGATAATGATTAAGCTGCATCATCAGAGGGAGGCTGGAAAAAGGGGACAGAGCAATAAGAATAGAATAAAATGTAGCGATAAAAAGTGCAAGGTCACACACTTACTTCCATGAAGTGGGGACTCCCACTCCCCCAGAGAGGACAAAAACCAAGAGGAGCCTCACCTCAATAGCTTATGATTACAGATGACCAATTTGGCATGACCTTGATAACGCGATCTCAGGATATACCAGACATGGCATTTCCAGCAAGATAGGATAGTATATATTCCACCATGTAAGACACGTGGAGTAAAGGCTGCTATTCTGGTCACCCACCTTCAAGGAAAAAAAAAGCTAGAAAAGAAAAAACAGGGTGATACTAAAAATTGTGAACATGCCTCTAATGATGGAAGATTTTGAGTTTGGCTTGTATGACTTAGCAATATAAATGTCAAGACGAGATGAGAGCAGGCCCTATAAATATATCAGGAAAACAAATATCAGAGAGGAGTTATTTTTAGCTGGAAAATATTTTGGCAAAAGAACAGATAGGTATAAACTAGCAATAAATAATTGTAGTCTATAATTTAGGACGCCTGTAACAATCAGAGAGAGGCTACTAAGAGGAGGAAGAAGAGACTGGCAGGTATCTAAGTGACTTTGATGTGGTTACCTGCAGTAGAATTGGATCCCCTAATGAGAAAGCCCCTTTTTATCCTGTATTTCTAAGGTGTAGTGCGGAGGAATTCCTAAATGTCAATTATACAAGTATCAACAGCAGTGGGTGTAATCAACAATATTTATTAGTAGGTGGAGTGACTGGTTGCTTTTTGGGTACGCTCTGACTGGATAGAGCCACAAAGACAGTTGCATCTCTTCTTCAGAAGACTCCAAAGGAATAGCATGTCTGACCAGGCTTGGTTTTCAGAGAAAGTTTTGCCTGATCCCTGTTCATTTGCATTGCATCAATATAATTAATCCAGTCTAACCTGTTCTAGTTCATGGCACTCCTGCGATGGTGAGATCAAAATCAGGTCCAACATCTCTGACCGGGTACGCCATTTGTTAATACTGCAATTTAAAGGTTTTAAACATCTTGTGGCAAAACTGCAGCATAACTGCTATAAAGCTTCATGTATGTACAACGTGATTCCTGGATAGAGATCACTTCAGCTCCATAGTTATTAATTCACAGGTTTCTCGCTGACCTTAGCTCAGCTCTGGGAGCCATGCCAGAACAATTACAGTAACTCTGAGCAGCGCAGGCATAAAGCTCCTGTATTTACTCTGAAATTGTGCCAGGTTTTCTCTGGCTCAGTGATGGAAAGATGCATTTCTTCTTTGATTAGTTTCAAATAGTTCAGCCTGGGTTGGCTATAACAAGGTTACTTCATTAAAAAAAAAAAAAAAAAGAGGAGAAATAAGGTATTATGAAGAGGTGTGCATACACTATATACTTGCTGCATAGATAACATTAAGGAAATGCAAGCTAAAAAGGGGGGAAAGCGAGTCAAGGTGACTTGTTATCCAGAAAGTAAGTGGCAGAGTTGGAAATGAAATTCAAGGGGAATATACTTCACTTGGTGTTGTTTTCACTGAATTGTGCTATCTTTGTGGAGCACGCTGAGGCCCACCTCCTTCCTTCCTGCAAAGGTAGGGCAGCTGGAAGGCAGTGACACCAGGTGAAGCTGAGCATGCTCACCACTTGGGAGACCCAGGCCCCTGGTGATCTTCTCTGACGTTAATTGACTGTCAGACCTTGCAAGAGGGGAGGGAACACATTTCCTGATCTGTGGTTTAAGGTAGTGTTTTCCAGACTCTGGAGTGAATTTCACGTTGCAAAGGAAATGATGATGCAATCTTCCAGCAGCTGCTGTGCTCCAGCATCCTTGCAAAGGTACAGTACATATTTTGTGGGTGTATGTGTATATGCAAGCTGCATATTCAAAACCCCCATTTTTCTTAACAGCAGGCAGGCCTCCAGGTCTCCAGACCCATCTTCCTATCCCCAAAAGAAACACTGCTAAAGGTTGCTCCCAGCAAAACTGTAGCGGTCATCCTGAAAGCGAGCTCCTGAAAAATCAAGTTTTTGTGTAAGACTGCCATGGGTGTGACCTCATCTTCCTACGTGCCAGGTCTATGAGTCCTGTACCTAAAGCATAGAAAGGTTCCTCATAACTGCAAGTGAAATGGCAAGAGCAACGTTCTGAATGAATATATTGTGATGAGTCTGAAAGATCAGGGAACGCGTGTCTTTGAATAGGTAAATCTAATTGATGAACGTGTGAGTCTGATGGTGGAATTAACCTGATTTAATTAATTACTCCCTCTTAGTGGAACTGCGAAAACTGACTGTAGTGTGCTTTAGTCTTTCAGTTTTTAAAATCAATCACATTAAGGGAAAGTAAACAAGTTTGGTTTGGAGATGGAAGGGCTGTTGTGCGCTTAGTTTATATGGCTCTGCAGATGCCCAGTGAGCTGCTGAGCTCCAGAAACTGAATCCTGTATGCTGGCCTGTCTATGCTGGGGGTGTATGTAGTGATGTAGTGATGGCTCCATGTCTTCATGCCCAAGCTTTTAGTTGAGCGGAAACAAACCATCTTGCCTAACATAGATGGGATGAAGATTTGCTTCAGGAAGTGTATGGGAACTGTTGGGTCACAGCCTGAACCACTGATTGAGCACCTGAGGAAGACCCGGTCAGCTGTGGGAGCACAGGTGAAGGCAATTCATCTCGTGACCCCTCTTAGACCTCATTTACAGGCTGACCAGTACTGGGGAAGCATTTCTGGTTGGGGATCTCTTCCTTGTGGAGTCTTTTCTGTAAGCCTAGCTCTTAGGACACCGGTGAGTGCCTTTATTTTCCTTTGAAATACCTTCTCATCTATGCTAGTTCTTTTGATGTTACTCTCCCTGTATGGCCCTTCCACCAAGTTAATGTTTCCAATTGTAACAGGCGGTCAGCGGAACATCCAGATGGCCTGCTTGGGGATGTCCCAGAAGCTCCCAACCTCCTGAAATCACTAAGTGTTCTTGATTCACACCAGGGGTTGAACAGTGAAGAAGAACTGGAATGATGCCATAGTGCTTCCCAACAGGAGGTGGTGAATGGGACAAGCATGTTGCTGCTCGTGCAGCCAAGTGATGAGCCAACAGTGCAAGTTCTGCTCTTGCTGCTAACAAAGCTGTACCGCCTCTGCCTCAAGCTGTTTCCTGCACAGCTCTCCTTGCCCTGCAACCATCCCTAGGGCTCCGTTCAGCCAGGATCCCTCGCTTCAGGGAACACGCGGAGCTCTCCTCCCCTCAGTGCCCATCATGCCGCAGCCGGTCGCCAGCCGGCGGGCACGGCGCGTCGCGGCGGGGCGGGGCGGCGGAGGGAGGCCGGGGCTGCCCCGTGGTGGCGGCCGTTGCCGGGTAACTGGGGCCTCCTCGGCCGCAGGTGGGAGCCGTTCGGGCCCTGTGGCGGCCGGTTTCTGTTGCTGGGAGCGTTTCTTCGTGCCCCGGTCCCTCGCAGGGAGCAGTTGGTGGCAGCCCGGAGGCGCCAGAGTGTTTGTGGGAGCCGCGGGCGCCGCGTTAGCGGGCGGTTGCCTGTCCTGAGCAATCCCACCAGCCCGCTTGCCCGTGGTCATGCACCTGGCCTGCATTGTTCTCGTGGAAAACTCCATTATTTCACCATGTGAACGCTCCTGTTCATCTCAGAGTTTTCCATCCCGTTCAAAATTTTCTGGTGAGTATGAAAATGTATTAATCAAATGCATTTTTAACCTTTTACTGTTGTAATGTAGCCTCAGCTAATTCTTAAAGCCCATGAAGTGATTACCGAGTAAATAATTGTTCAGCAAATACCTTATTTTTGCATATATGTAGATTCTTCTATATCAGTCTTTCACACACTCGTGTTTCCCTCTGGAAACTGTTCAGCTCTGCTAGGCTGTACTGCCACTCTACAACTGCTTGAAAGGACAGGTTGTGGCCAGATGGGGGGCTCTTCTCCCAGGTAACAGCGGTAGGATGAGAGGGAATGGCCTCAAGCTGTGCCAGAGGAGGTTCAGGTTGGGTGTTAGGGAACATTTCTTCTCCAAAAGAGTGGTGATGCAGCAGCACAGGCTGCCCAGGGAGATGGTGCAGTCACCATCCCTGGAGGTGTACAAGGAAAGGGCGGATGTGGCACTGAGGGTTACAGTGGGGTTGGACTTGGCAAGCATAGAATCTTTTCCAACAGTAACAGTTCTGTGATTCTGCATGTACTGTTACATCTTCAAGACCTACTGATCATGAACGTGTGTTGTTACAGCTGATGAAGTAGTACTTTGTTATTGTGGAATGCTCAGAGCCTGTGGAGGTTTCATTTGAAGGCTTTGTTCTTACTGTTTGTTTTTTTTCTTGTTTTTTGTTTTGTTTTGTTTTTTTAAGCAGGTTATGGAGGAATCAAACAAGGAATTGCACTGTGGGCAAATGCAGCATTGAAGATAAATGGAGATGAATGACTAATAAATGAAAATATAGCAGAAGGATGGAAAGAAGAAGGGGCAGAACAGCAGCATCGCTGGAAGAAAAGGTGAACTAATTGAAAAGGCACAAGTGACTAAAATGTCTCAGATTTCTATTTGATGTGGTTTGGTCCAATTTAAAGAATTTGCATAAAGAACTTGAGTTAAAAAAATGTGGCATTCAGACATGTCAGAGCTCAGAGTTGCTGTCATTAATTGGTTTTTTACTATGCTTTTTCTGGCCTATATGTTCTCTCTCTTGGCTTTAATACTGAGAACGTGGGCAGGGAGTTGGAACTTTGGGCAATGTATGCCATTACTTGTGCGAAGTGGTGCAAGAGCCATGGGTGCCCCAGGCTTCTCAGCTGGCTAAAAGTGGGAACTTGTGTCTGTTCTGTCCTACTGTGTTCTTGGAGCTCTTATCTCAGGAGATTTGATAAATGGATACATCCATCTGTGGTAGTTTCTTAGTTCAGTCGTATACTACTGTCAGTGGGAGAGAGAACATCGGGCTTTGTCTGTGGCCTGTGATGTCAGCAGCTTGCTTTACCTCAGCTCTAGGGACCTGTTTCTATGTGAAAACAGGATTCAGATGTGGTATGAGACCAAATATGAGTTAACATCAAACTAAACTGATTTAATCTTATTATTAGTGTCTGTGCATGCTTATTTAACTGAAGATCCTCAGGGTCATGGTAATGTGCTTACTTCCCAAGTTTGAAGTAGTACAAAATTTAATTCTGCTAAATGCTATCATTATTTAATGTATCACGCATTTGGAATTGCCAGGTTCGTTACCAACGTGAATAGTGTAACATTTACTTGGGATGAATTATGAATAAGTTATTTTTAAGTTGGAAAACTCATCAGCTTCTCACAGAAATGAATGTGTAACTTTAATTTGCCACTGTAATGGTGTTTGTATCCCTTCTGTAGATTCCTAAGCTGTCAGCACAACCCACTTTGTATCAGTTGGGCCACAAGTACTTGCTGTAGTACAAACCAGAATGTCAAATTTGCCATGATGGATGTAATGAAGGCTAATTTATCTGTATTTGAAGTAAAAGATGGTTGATGCTGGCCATTCAAAGCAGCATTATCTGATTTAAACAATACAAATAAATTCCAAGAGCCTTTTTGTTTCGTTGCAGTACCTCACATGCTGAAATATTTGAAATGTAATGCTGTTTATCCTACAGTTTTTGCATCGTGAGTTTTCATTTAATTTTCTTAGCATTGAGTTCTAACATGACTTTGATTTCTCTTTTTTTATGTGACTAGCATAAGTAATGTTTGGGTGTGGTTTTGTTTTATTTTAGTAGAGAATCCATCCAAATTCAAAGCAATGAATATGGAGGGGGAGGGGGGAGTATATAGAATGAAAGGCTTTAAATGAATTATTTCTTCCTGAGAAAGACAAGCTGCTGTGGCAGTTCTCTGAAAAATATCATCTCATAGCTGGTCAGAAAATGTTAAAACTCTTTAAAAAATAAATAAATAAAAATTGAAAACAGTATAAATTCACTTACTTTCTCTGTGCCCCTATCTTGAATCTTATGTGCAGTTCTGACCGTCCTGGAAAAGTAAATGTCAGAACTGAAATTGTTTCCATTTCTCATCTTTGTTCCATTTCATGGGAAAGAGACAAAATCAAATGAGATTCTTTCTCTAGAAAAAGAGATGGAAAGGAGATGATGGGGAAAAAAAAAAAAAAAGTTTAAATTAATGAATGCTGTGGATGGATGGATCATCTATAATTGTGTCTAACCATTTTCACCTCATTTATAGTTTTAGCCTTCACAGCAACCTATGGCAGTGCATTGTACAGTTTAACCCAATACCTTGCAAAAGTACATCTCCTTTTTAAAAACTGCTTCCTGATAATCCTTTTCTGTTGGGTAGTATCACTGCTTGTCTTAAGATGTGACAAATAATTGATTCCTTATTTATCAACCATGGTTGTCAAATACAACACACCTTTTTCTCAGGATGTAACTAAGTAGCAGATGTCCCGAAATGAGGACAACGTGTCAGAGGAAGGATTGCTTTGAACTATTCTGTGTCTGATCCTGTTTTTAAAGCATCTGTTTTTGTCTGCAGTAGCGAGCTGGCCCTCTGCCTTGACCCAGCATGACAGTTACTACACTAACAAACAGGTTGTGTTAAGTGATTTCATAAAGTTCTTTTCACTGTAAGTTGTCAGGCCTTGCTAAAATCTTGGGGGTGTCTGTTATTAAATAAGCTCCTGTGCACTGTTTGGTATTTTCCTGTGAGTTAAACCAGAACTAGTCTATTTTTATTTATATATCCCATGTGAGCACCACTCTGGAAGTTAGGAACATCCCAGCACTGAAAATGACTTTTCAAATGGCTTTGCGGGTCATGAAATCTCTTGGTTTAAATGGCTTAATTATCTAATAGAATGGACTGAAAATTGTTTGGGGACAACAGAGCACTTTGAAATGCAGAAATGCTTTATGTGATGCATTTTCATTCTGCGGAGAAGTTCGGATTTCAAAAGGCTCATAAATGTAGTGCAGCAGTAGTCCATTTCTTGGATGGAATTTAGGAGCGCTTCTGAATGGTGGATGCTAAAAATGTGCTTAAATAAAAAACGCCAAGCATTTCTTTTCTGCAGCTTTAGCTCTGAGTCTGTGAGTTGGAACAGTCTGAGAATGAGCAGCAATGTTGTAAGCTTGGTCCTTGGTGCTGCGTTAATCTGTGCAGGCAGACACTAGTGGATGCATCTCTGAGACCTCTGTCACAGAAAACAGCAGCACTGTGGTGTTTTTATTCTAACAAATGGAGAAAGCCTGCAAGGCCTTTGGATATACAGGGGAAAATGGAGAATGCGTTAGCGAAAAAACAGTGGGAGAGGATCGACTGGTGTGACTGTCTCTTGCTTTAAGGCCCAGACAAAGGCAGCAAGGCTAGTTTAAGAGCTGTATTTATGTAAGGTGAGAAGATTGGTTGGTTGTTGGTGGTTTTTTTTTTTTTTGTTTTTGTTGCATGCGTGTAACAGGAAAGGATAATTAGGGCAGCTCCTATAGCAAAAACTAAGCAATGATGGGGTTCTTCTGTTTAATAGTGTCCCCTGTCTTTGCAGCAACTGACACCACCTTGGATATGATTTTTTTAATTCAGTGAAATTTTATGTCTATACAGGGCATAAAAATTGATGCTTTAATCTTTTGCAGCTGCTGAGAGCTGATTTCAGACTCTTTGTGCAACTTGACTTCCAGCAGAATATGGCAGGATTGAGACAAATCATTTGAGAAATGTTTATTCAATTGCTGACAAAAACTTTATTAAGAAGGTAAAACTTTACAGTAGTAAAAGAATATGTCTGAAGACCTCACCCACTGGCACTGACCCAGTGAGATTGTTCCTTGGGTGATGAATTTTTTTTTATGAGACGCTCAGATTTTGTTTATTCTTTTTTATTCCTTCCCTGAAAATAGGGTTTCATCCTGCTTCTGACTTTCTGAATATATGGTGCAGGCTACGCAGAGTCAGTGTTGGCCTCAGGTAAATAAACATCTTAAGAGGAGTGCTTCCTGAAGGTCATCTTTGTTCCAATGTACTCAGACTTGAATACAGACTGGCTGAAGGATGTGCAGTGCTGCTCTAAGGCTCTGAGAATTGGCTGGCTGCCTTTCTTCAGCCCAGCTCAGACAGAGTATGCTGGGATTTGTATTTTTAAGTTATCTTAGTCAAATCAGGAACTAAAGAAGAAACAACTTGGACAACTGGTACTTTGATATGAGCCCTTACCTACAGGCCTTGGTGTGAACTGAACACTTATTAAATGAGATGTGGCTGATGAAGAGCAGAAAGCTTTAGCACCGTTGTAGACCATATCTTGCAGAGATGTCATGAAGAGGAAATACTTGTTTTGGGGTCCTCTTCAAAATGCCTATATGGATATTTTAAATGATGTCAGTAGATGCTTCTACTGTTCGAAGAAAGCTGTTCACGAAAAAGGCAGATGTGGCTCTGAGGGACATGCTTAGCAAGCATGGTGGGATGGGTTGATGGTTGGACTAGAGGATCTTGGTCTTTTCTAACCACAGTGATTCTTTGATTCTATCTTGGATTAGCCAAGTGATGAGCTTTGTACTCGTGTAATCCTCCTGTTCACTATATGGAAAGTTATTTATGCAAATAAGTCTTTTCAGGATTAGAGCCTTAAGACTATGGTGCTGAGTTAGATTTTCCTTTCTGAGCTTGCAGAGCATGTAAGCACATGAATGGGTGCCTGTGACATGAAGAGAGTTTATCTTGTTAGGATTCTCAACTGCATGCACTGATCTTAAAATACTACTGTCTTTACAAAACCTTGCTGGTTTTATGTCCTCAGAGCATCATAGCTATATAACATGTCTACTATCTGCATTTTAAAGAACTGTTGAATACTTACTTGTAATGAGAATACTGGTCCTTTTCAGTGCTAGAAAGGTAAATGACCTGGCTGGCATTTTAGAAAAAATAATTGCTTGGGTTCTTTAAATTGTCCTTTAAAGATTACAGGATATGCAGTAGATATTAGGACAACCAATGGAGTATTAAACGTGAGATCAAATCTTAATTCATCCAGTGAGGATGTACTTACCTACATATTCTGTCTTCTGAAGTAAAGACAATATTGGAAGTAAGATCCAAAGAGAAGAATATTAAGTGTTTTCTTACAGAAGACTTCATTAAGCTGGTGCTATAGTTCAAATTAATATCTATGCCTTGGGAATAGTCGGAAAGAATAATGTTACAGTTGAATACTTTTTATTTTAACAAAGCTGAGACTATAACGGTGAGGACAGCGTAGAAATATATTTTCCCCTATCTTTGGCTCCAGAGATATCTGTTACATTTAAGGTAGTATCATAGGAGACTGTTGGGCAGCAAAGTCACAGGCACCCTGGAGCTGTGTGTTCCTGTAACTTCCATTGCTCATACAGTATTGTTACATCCTACTCCCTGTTTTTCTTGTCTTATGCTCATGCTGGTGAAGGGTGAGGGCAGAAATCAGAAGGAAGCCTCCTGAGACATTTTCTTGCAGCAGGAAGCCTGCCTCAGGAAAAGCCTATCTCTGTGGCATCTTGCAATTTCAGCCAAGGATTTAGATAATCCATGTTCATTGAAGTTCATAGCACTTGCACTGCAGAAGGTATCAATGAATGTTTATAGCTTGGTAGAAGTTGCCACTGATCCCTTCCCACCACAGTGCTCTAAAAATAAAAACAATTGAACGGACTTCAGTTTATTGTTTCTCTGACACAGAACAGCTTGTATAATAAGGAGCAATCTGCTTTTTATCCCGCTATCAGAACAGCGTTTGTCAAGCTAGTTTCAGAGTGATTTAATATAGAAGTATTTCCAGCATATATGATAAACATTTCTCATCACCTTACAGCCTCCTTGGCAGGGCGTGGGAAAGTATTACCTAGCTTGCTCTTTTAATACATACAATTTATAGATGTATAAAAAGAAATTGGTGGCATTTAAATGCATTGCCTTTTTTATTTATTACTGCTCTATTTCGTAAGAACACGAAATGCCTGTTGTCTCAAGCCTAGGCTGGATTTGCAGTGTGGGCTTTCTTCTGTAGGACCACAGCATCTCTGGAGAACAGCAAAGTTTGAACTCGGCTTTCAGTGTATGGAATAGTATGAATATCAGGAAGTACCTAAGAGCTTTCCCTGGGGACTGAGAGGGGCATAGATCATAAGGCTTCTCCACCGTGGTCATAGAAAATCCAGGGCAGAATTTACATGTAGTACCAAGGGATAACCGGGCACTCTTACAACCTATGACTCCATAAAGAAGATAAACAGTGAGGAAAATCTATACATTTGCAGTGTGTGAGAGTTTGTGTCCAGCTCTGGAGCCCCCAGTACAAGAAAGACAGCTGTTGGAGGGGGTCCAGAGGAGGGCCACAAAGATGATCGAGGGGCTGGAGCACCTCCCCTATGAAGACAGGCTGAGGGAGCTGGGCTTGTTCAGCCTGGGGGAAAAGAAGGCTGCGGGGTGACCTCACTGCAGCCTTTCAGTACCTAAAGGGAGCCTACAAACAGGAGGGGAATCAACTCTTTGAAAGGGTAGATAACAGCAGGACAAGGGGAAATGGTTTTAAGTTGAGGGAGGGAAGATTTAGGTTGGATGTCGGGGGGAAATTCTTTACAGAGAGAGGTGAGGTGCTGGAACACTGAGAGGTTGTGGATCCCCATCCCTGGAGGTGTCCAAGGCCAGATTGGATGGGGCCCTGGGCAGCCTGGTCTAGTATTAAATGAGGAGGTTGGTGACCCTGCTTGTGGTGGGAGTTTGGAGGTTCATGATCCTTGAGGTCTCTTCCAACCCGGGTCATTCTGTGATTCTGTGACCCAAAGCCTCAAATTTCTCAATGGGTTAAACAAAACTGCTACTGTAAACATTTGAGTCATTCAATGTCATAGAAGTCATTGAATTTCTTATTATGTTTTTTTATTATGAAAGAGCATTCTCATAAAAGCTTTAGTTTTTTTATAAAGGCCTGTACAAGTGGAATGTTTATAAATGCTCTTTATAGTGTTTTTGTGATCCACTGTTATTATAGCAGCATTGAAGTGCATTTTACCACCTCCTGTTTAATGAAAACAGAAGATTAATACAGTATCACCCATGTAAAAATGAAAGACTCCTGTTAATATCAGGTCAGATGTTTTATTTTTCAACTTATTAAAGTCACACCTGCTAAAATAGAGTGGTGTGTTGCAGGACGCTTTATATTGCATAAAAGTTGTAGGAACTGTTTTTGCCATCAGGAGTGGATTATTGTAACAGTAGTTTCCTGATGACATCATAGCAAATTCCAGCTGCCCAAGTAGTTATTTTCCAGAAGAGGTTATCTGTAGTGCACTTGCACAGAGTTATACTTATGAGACCAAAGGGAACCGTGAGTGGCCGTTATAAGCCAGACCTTTGTCAAATCCTTAATAAACAACAAATCCTTTGTGGTAACAGTATGGGCACCACTGTTATCTCTGGTTCTGGATTAAACAAAAATTGCATAATACAAGGCAACTGAAAGCAAAGTCTTCACTATGAGTTTCCTCTCATTAAAGAGTGGCAAATGGTTCTGAAATGTTTTTCTTCCTGAGAAGGTTTTGGCTGATGATATTATTGCAGTACCCTACCTGAGATGACACACTGTACAGAGGAGCATTGGGACGTCACGAATAGCTAAGGACCAAGAGAGGATACTGACTTAGAAGCTGGCCTAAGGGAGTAGAGGTTTGTTTTTGTATGAGATGTCATCCTCCTTTGTTTGGGGCTAGAAGAACCTAAAATCACTAACAGAATCTTGCTAGGAGTTGGGAAAGAGGAATTATGGAAGCCAAAGCAGAGAAAAGACAGGTAGAAACCCACTGTCCTGGGTTTCTAGTATACAGCCTGAAATCATGCGGGCTATGAGGTACTCTTGGGAGCTCTGAGAGATGGTAAAAGACTGATTTGTTTTTGGTTTACGGTTGGCTTGGTATTGCAAAAGGGCCGGGTGGCTTGTCTGATGGCTTCAGTGCAATGTGCAAAGGCACCAGAGGAGTGACAACTTGCAACACTGTTGGGGGCTTTCAAGTGGTAAACTGAATATGCTTAATATTCCTTCGACCTTGGGAATGTTGGTTGCAGTGTTAATCCAAGCATGTTGAAAGTAAGCGTTGTACAGATTTTAATGAAGCTTCACAACACGCCTGTAAACTGTAATGGTCAGTGTTATTGCACTCACTTTGGGGGAGAGAAAGTTGAGATCTTCCATCTCGCTGCTGTAGTCATTGATTTCTCCTGCACTCACTAATTGTCTGCTTCTAGTTATCTGCAAGGAGGAGACTGCTAAATCAAGAGCCCCAGTGCAAATCCTGAAAACATTAATCTGCTGATTTCTTTCAGTCTTTTATTATCAGTGTTCATGTGCAGGACAAAATCCGTTCTGTTTCAACTATAGAATCTTTCCCTGACTCTCCCAACTGCTTGTTGGCGTTGCTTTGCTTTCCCACTGATTTCTTTGAAGGTTTTTCTTTGGTGCTATCAATTTTCATCCTTCTCAGTCCCACGGTCTTGCAGGAATGTTCTGCATTACCATTCTGCATACATATTCAAAGTTTATCCAATGCAGCCATCTATTCTGTGGAATGAATCTTCAGGTTCAGGTTACTTTTCAGACCTCTTCAATGACAATGAAATCTTTCCAGTCTCCTGTGCACCGTTCCCTGTGGCCAACACTACTTTGGGTCACTGGTTTTTCAGCCAGTGTGTTTGACAAAGCCACAGATTTCTCATTTATTTATTAGTATTATAAATGAGTGGGTGAGATGGTTTTACTGGAAGTATTTTAACCATCTCAGGCAGCACTGAAAATGGTGTACAGCCTGACTCTATCTGCAGGAGGGCACGTGGTGTGCCAGACCCCTTCTGGCTCCTACACCATGCCAGAGGCTTGGAGGCTTGTGGATTTTTATATAAGATTGGCACCTCACTATTAGGACTCCTTCAAAATGAGGGCTATAGAAAAAGAATGCAGATGTTATTTTGATCCATAGTCAGGAGGAAATTCTCTGGATAAGTTTTGCATTACACGAACATGGAAGCATTGAACATGGAAGCATGTTCAAAAGATTTGCTTTGTTTGCTGACAGTAACTCAATTCCTTCCCAGAAAATTTCTGATGAAAATACTTTTCTCTTACTAATCCATTGTTACAATAATTACAAGCACTGGATCGATAGCAGGAAATATAGATTTGGAAGTGTTACTTCAGGTCTTCAGCCACAAATTGATCTGCTTGTCAAACCATAAATGAGTGCTGTATCAACACACATTTCAGAGATAGGAGAGCATTCTGAAGTGTAATAGCAATGGACTGAAGGAAGGAGAACAATAATTTGTTTTATGCAAGTGTATTAACTCTTTACAGCCCTAATCTACACAGTCTTGCTGTTACGTGCATTTTGTACTCACGTGTTACATCAGTAATTTCTGAGTATTGATCCACCTGGCTCCAGTAACATGCAGGATTATCTCTGGGTAAGAATGGTACTTGCTTCAATTAGAAGGAATCAACAGTATTACACATGATCCCAAACAAATCTTTTATAATTGGCAAGTATTCCAGTGTTTGTTTAGCAGATGCTCTAATCCAAGTCAGTTCTTGAGCAAAAGCAATATCAGAAAAACAGAGTCAGCACCAGAAGACCTCTGTATCATGTAAGTTTTTAAATTTCCTTGGATGATTGTTACAACTCAATATAATGACTAAATCATAAAGACCCGCTCCAAGGAACGTACAGGAAAGGACCCTAGAAATTCTGGAATTATTTGGAGAAAGAAGCAGGTGTTAGAAATGAATAGGCTAGGTATTTTTTTCCCAAAAGCTAAGACGTCTGGTACTGGGAGATCCATTTTCTTCTTAATGGGAAGCTGCTGTTCTCTTTGGCTGCTCTGAGTCTTTCATGTTTCCCTTGCCTGTGCCGAGATGAAGACTTTTGACTGTATGTGAGCAGTAAGAGGAGATGAGGAGTTCCTTTGATGTAAACCTCTCTCACCAGCCTCTCTTCTTGAATAGAAATTGCCAGCTGAGCAGTCAGTTTCTTCTGTTTTTCCTGCCTGAAATTACTTCCACGTTTAACTATTTATTAGTATGAAGGTGAAGGTAGGTCTGAGCTGCCAGTGAAGCTTTATCAGCCAGTTATGATTACCTTGATTATTTAATTACTTTTCCAGCACTAAGAATGGGTATTGCCTCACAGTGGAGAACCAGAGAAAGCTGCAGGTGTTCAATGGCCGAGTGAGAAGGCTTTTCTCTAGTCTAGCCTATTGTTGATACAGCAACGTTTCCAGCTGTGATGCTTCATTGCTGCCAAGTAGAAGTAAATAGCTATATAAATCATAGTGATGCTTGTACCATTTGGGTACAACTGATTGCTTGTTGTCTGCAATTGGTAGGCGTGTGCTTATTCTTATATTTCAAAGTTAGTTGTTAATATTTCTGTAAAAGGAATAGATTTGGAAATTGAAGAATGCACACTTCTGAAGCGTTTTGTCTTTAAAAATCTGGATTTAATTCCTCACGTAACTCACAAGCAGATCTGTTTAAATTATATTTTAATTTTCCAAAGACTTCTGTCAGAACTAACAGTCAGTATGTGGCCTGAATGATCCAGTAGGTGGTCAGTAACAGTGCAAGTATGTTTAATTTAGGACAGGAAATGTATACAGCTGCTATACGTGCTGCCTTGGGGCAGAGACTGGAGAAAAATAGCGATGTCTTTTGATGCTCACGCTTCAACCCTGAAGCCCAGCAGAGTTTTGCTGTGAGTTGAGTTTCTATAAGGATAGTTTCTATATAGGCAGAAAGCAGGTTGGTTTGAATGGGAAGTTCTCAGCTACCAGAGAAGGGCAAGGAGTGTAATGGGAAGACTGGAGAGGATTAGTGTCCTGAGTTTACTGTTCTTGAGTAACTTGAGTAACTTGTACAAAGCCATTGGTGTGCAGCTGTAAAAGCTTAGAGTGTAAGGTGATAGAGGTAGGGCTGTCAAGTCTTACACTTGATTCCATCAAGCCTCATGAGGAGTGGCTGAGGGAACTGGTATTGTTCTGTCTGGAGGAGGCTCGGGGGAGACCTAATTGCCCTCTGCAACAACCTGACAGGAGGTTGTGATGAGGTTGAGATTGGCCTCTTCTCCCAGGTAGCATCAAGAGAATGAGAGGGAATGGCCTCAAGTTGAATTGGCAGATGTTCAGGCTGGATATTAGAAAGGCTTCTCAGAAAGAGTGGTGAAGTGTTGGAGTAGACTCCATGGGGAGGCAGTGGAGTCACTGCCCCTGGAGGTGTTCAGGAACCATGGAGATGTGGTACTTAAGGATGCGGTTTAGTGTGCAGTCTTTGTGGTTAATGGACAGTTGGACTAGATGATCTTAGAGGTCTTTTCCAACTATTATGATTCTGTGACTAGCTCTAGAAGATGAAGAAAAGGAAGAATGCATGTTACGTGATGCATTGCGCTGATTTTTTTTTATTATTATTTTTTCTGGTTAGGAAAACCTCTGTCTTTATAGCTACTTGCTAGCTTGCACCAGGAGTCAAATTATTTTTTGCTAAAGGGAAAATAATAAACATAGAGGAAAAAATCAGACTATTTATTATCCTTTTGTCCAAAGCATATGAAGAAGGACCTGAAGTGGAATCCTGGCAGATCTTCTCGTCCAGCCTCAGCTGCAGTTCGGGTGACTGACTTGAGTTGGCAAGGTAACCTAAATCCCAGTCCACTGATTAAAGATGATGGAGAACTACTTATGGATGAATACCTTTCCCCCAGGAAACTGGTGAGTTGATATCCAACTTTTTAATGAAGTAGAAGAAGGAAACTGGCATATAAAGTGCAGTATTAGCTTAACCTTCCAGCAGCCCTTGTGATGATTGCAGATTGTTGCATTGAATATCTGGCAGCTAGGCTTCTGCATAAAATGAATTCTGTCTTACGGAAATTTATCAAATGTTTGTCCTTTCACCTTGTTTCATATCAAAAATATGGCCAGCGTGAATGCTGCTGTCTTTATTGTCAACTTTCTTGAAGCAGCGTGAAGTGCATGGGGTAATGTAATTATAATTTAAAAGAGATCTCATTAAAGCTTTCTGAAGTACCTTGAATCTTAGCATTAGAAAAAGCTTTTTACATGAACCTTTTCTACGGATTGAAAGTATAACTTAAAAAGCTTAACTTTTGTTCTGAATTAGTGAAATCCTCTGTCTTCCTAAGAAGCCAACTAAAATATTCTGCAAGCGTTATAAATACTTCCTCCATTCATCAAAGTGTGAGTTTTCAAAGCACTTTTGAAAGCCGTGTCCCTTTTTGACCAGAGGGAAGTGATTTTTGGCATGCAGCTTCTTGAATTAGAGTAACATGCTGAAATCTCCAGCGAAGGAGATCTTGGTTGTATATTGTGCTATATTTGCTCAATACTAATTAAGAGTAAAATCCCTTGGGAGCTAAGAGCTGGGAAAATAAGCTCACTTATTCCTGCTGGAAGGAAAGAGAACTAGGAGCAGAAGTTAGGAGGAGGAAGGTGCAGCTTTCTGTGTTACAGAGCTGGGTAGGAGTCTGTGAAAGACAGCTGGGGGCAAAGCGGTGCTTCAGATGCTCCCAGAGAGCAGGGCAGTGTTCCACATCCATAATCCCCTGTGCATTCACGTTCTGCAGGGGCCATGTTCCAGCTCACATCGGACTGCAGGTTTACATGATTTTCTCAATATATGCCAACCACTGTTTTGACCATGCACAGGAGCCTAGGTAGCTACTTGTTCTCAGAATGTCTCTTCCAGTGGTACCCAAGTCTTCTCCTAAGAACAACACTTTCTGTAGAGGGTATATTTTAAACTTTCTGGAAATAAAGTTTGATATGTGGCCTTGTGATCTACCCCATTTACTTTCCTTTGGTTCCCATCAACCGCTGACAACTTATTAGTCTTTTTTTAAAGCCTGACATGGAGTTTGACCAGAGTAATATGTTTGTGGCATACTGTACCCTTTATAAGCCCAATGGGAAGCTCACGGATTAGTCTGTTATCTTAGGATATGAAATGAAGCCCATTAGAGCAATCAAAACAGCTGCCCTTTGATTCAATAAACTCTGAATGAAACCCCTAGAAAGCTCTTTAGTTGGTATGGCTTTTTTTCTCTTTCTGAACCTTTTAGTTCATGATCGGTTATAGGCAGAAAGGCAATGCTACCCATATCCCAAGAAACTGCATTTCATTGTTTTGTTGTATTTTATTTTTTTTATACAGATCAGAAGTTAAATTCTCCAGCAGTTCCAGATTTTTCTTAGTAATGGAAGAAAAGCTTTATAATTCATATAATAAATGAATTCTTGATCTTCATTGACTCTTGCCACTCTTAGATCATGTGCGCTAACATTTGTAAGGAATTCACTCTTTTAAATGGATGCATGCTGTCCTACTAATTTTTCTGGATGCAGTTATCTCCTGGCTCTGGAAGCTGACATTTGTGTTGGCATAGCTGAGATACTTCCTGTTGAGAGGAAAAACTATATGACATTGTCAAGGAAACATTAACAGTGCTTATGGCTTGTTTTAATAACATATCCAATTTATTTATTCTTTGACCTTTACACTGATCAAACTGAAATTGCTGCTTCCATGGATTTACTTCTGCTTTTTGAAACACAAAAATAGGTATACTGTCCAACCACTTCAGTCTGAAGAACAAGCACGTGCCTATTTGTATAGGAACCACATGCCATTGATAACCAAGTGGTCTGAAAGGTTCTTCTGCTTGAATCAACACACTTTGCGATGTCGTCTTGCTTGTCTTCTAATAGCTGTGAATATTTTAGAAGTTATTAATTGTATTCACTGAAGGGCTCTAAGAAGGAACGACCAGGTTTTTAAAATACAAGCTTATTAAAGTTATGCTATAAAGGTAAGGACATAGGCCCCAGTTCTGCAGTGTTGTACAGATTTCTGACACCTGATGAAGATTACTGAGGAGAATTTTTCCAAGATACATTTTTTCTTTGTTCCAACATATGTATTCAGTTTTAATCCTTGCCCTTGCAGTTTTTTGTTGTGTTATTTTTTTTTTGTTGTTTGTTTGTTTGTTTTTGTGTGGGGAAGCCTTGAAGATCTAGCTGTACAGAACCTTTAAAGATTGGGTGCCTTGCATCGCAGCCTGCAAGCTTGTCTGAATCCGTGCATTTGCCCTTTTTCCGGAGGGATCCAGTTCCATTCACTAACGAAATCATCACTCTCCATTAGCAGTCTCCATTACTAAGGACTCTCAAAAAGATATAATGTTCGTATTCCATCACATTTTCTCCAGTTGCCTGACAATTCTTTTCCTGCAAAAGAGGAGAATTTGGCCTAAAAACGATTTCCTCTTTCTTATTATTTTTCCCTGCTTTTTTTTTTTTTTTTTTTTTTTTTTTTTTTGCCTTATTGAACTCCATAGCACAAGAGACAGACAACTACTCCGAAACTCTCCCTTGCTATTCCCTTCCTCTTCACATCAGACTATCACCTTGCTTAAATCTTATGCTTGTTCTCTATGGGCTTTGTGGTTTTCTATGACCTCATTCCAGCGTAATGTTCACTTTGAAATCCTTTGTGATTCCATATTCTGCTCAGGTGAATATCATCTTCAGTGTTTTTTTCTTTGCTTTCTAGAATCTCTCCTGCTGTAATGTCACACTTTGTCCTTTTGCATTTGATTACTCTTCATCTAAGCTACAGGTTGAAAGTGTTTGATGCTAGGGCTGGTATCATTCGCTGTTCTTTTTATTCTTTCCACTAGTATCGATAGCAATTTTCTGTTATGCTCTTTAATCTTCATCTGCATCAATAGATAATCTTTGCTTTTTCATTTTTACATGTCCTGTTTAATGTTTACAGCTCTGTTCTTTGGCTTTGCTTGTGTTGTGCATATGTGTTGTCATATGCTATAGAGTGTTAACATAAACAAATTCTTCCCCATTCTCCCTTTATTCTGAAAACTAGATTTTAATGGGGAATACACAGATTTACCTTTAAATAAGTGGACCTGAAATTCAGAGTCTCACCTTTCTTTAATCCAGTTCTTACTCATTGAGCCCCCCCTACCTCCTGCTTGCATTTTGGAAACAAAACCTCTTTCTGACTTGCACAAGCAATAAAATTCACAGAACAAACTCATTTTACAAATGATCTTCCAGACATTGTCATGTTCTCAAAACTAATCAGTTCCTCAGCTTTTGTTATCACCATGATTTGTATGTGGTCTTCAGAGAAGAAAGGCAACGTTCATCTCATTGCACTGTTTATTGATCCCGCTCCAAGAAATCATGCTTTCTAAACTTGGGAACATGTGTTCGGAAGTGGTGTTTAGTTTTGTTGTAGGGTATGTTTCATATGGTATGCACTTGTTCTCGTGGGGAGAAGAAAATCTTGAAGGGTCCTGGAACAACAGATTGGATTCACATTGAAATGTCTCAATCGCTTCCTCTTTTGCTTGGCAGAAAGTTTTCCTCACGGTTGTGAATTGTATAAATCTGAGAAGAAACTGGAGATCAAGGGAGCAGGTGCAAAATCTTGATAATTTGTGATATGTGGAGTCAGGAGATGGGCATAACTGATTTAATTTGGGTCTTCTGATTCCTTGCCTAGAATTGGGTAACCGTTTATAATGATTTAAAACCAAAGAAGTTCAAAGGGACCTCTGGAGGTCTTCTAGTTCAATCTTCTACTGAAAGCACAGCTAGCTTCTGCATTAGATCGGATTGCTTGAGATGATAGATAGCAGTAAGCATACTGTGAATAGGAAAGTAGTTACAAAGCTTCATTTACTTTCAGAGCTTTCCTTTGGTATGTTCTTATCCTAATATTAAAACCTTTACTCCAGTGAAAGCTTATATATATCCTGCTACATAAACATCTGATGTTTTATGTTCAAATTTTCATGTCAAGAATATATTTATATGCATATACTCATACACATATGTATGCCTTTTATTAAAAACAGATTTTCATTTGCATATAGTAACAGCTGCTTAACTAACTTAATAGTCTTGAATTGTGTTTAGTGACACAATGTTGAAATGCAGCCACTTACTATGCACCTAGTTATTAGATTAGGAACAGGAATTCATACTGTGGTATATTTTATATATCTGTGTGTGGGAAATGTAAATCTTTAAGTCTGAAGCAAAACTTGGTGTATCTATGATATTGTGCATATTAATTCAGGACAGTTGGACCTGAGCTTGTGTTTCTTCCTGTAGGAATGATACAGGCTATTTCTGAGAAATCACCAAACCTCCCATATAGTTCCAAGCCCCACATTTCCTTTGAAGCTTATGATAGTACGAGACAGAGCTCTTAGCAGCCTGTAGCATCAGATCCTGGTTAGCAATTGAGAAAGGAAAAGTGTCAGTACTTTGAATCCCCAAGATGGGTCAGCGAGGAGCTGAGCCAGCGATGGTGAGACAAAACTGGGATCTGTGCATGTAGAACTGTTAGTGTGACTTGGAGCTTTAGCATGAGGAAAAAGGCATCTTTGCTGAAGTATCCAGTTCCATTTAAACTTCAGTCGTTTCTTCACTGTTGTTTTCATACCAGCCAAGAAGATCCCAGTACTTCAAACCTTGTTAATGTTCTTGTAATTTTCTTCTTGGAAAAAATAGGAGTTGTCACCTTGCAGCAGCGTTATTTTCCTGTGCAGGGGGAGATGATTCTTGGGTTGGGAATCTGAAATAAAATCCCCGTGAAAAGCAATGAACGCATGAATAGACATGAAAATGATATTTGCATACAGGTGTGGTATTAGAAGAAAATAAGCTCACTGCTCAGGAATTCCTGTGCTAGCCAAATTAACCAGCATCAGCAAAATGAGCGCACAGCTGGAAACGCTTCTCAGGCAGCTGTGTGCAACATGCTTTTCAGCAACAGCTCTGCTTTTCTTGGAGCATGTGAAAAATCCAGCGAGGAGCTAGAAATCAGTTGTATGCACCAGCTTTAATTGCACAGATACTATTTCCAATTAAGGAATTCACGGGGAGTTGCAGGTGGGACTCAAACCGGATTTCCCAGTATCCCCAGGTGACTTTCCCAGCATTCCCAGATAGGGAAGCTCTACGAACAGAAAAGCATTGCACTTGCAGTTTTTTATAGAATGCTTGTGGCTTTTCTCTTCTGACTGACAAGAAGCTTTCCAGATGGGCACATGCTCTTCAGTTAGGTGTTGGCCAGACGTTTTGCATGATGGGAGTGCTTTCTGAGCTGTTATGGAGTTGCTTCTTAAACTACTGGCTAAACTAGCTGCCAATAGTTTTTTTGCATGATCTCGTGAAAAAATAGTTTTACTCTTTTTCAAAGGAGGTGTAAAAACATAAAATGAACTTCGGCTGTCTTTGTTTTACTTATCACTAATTCTTCAAGGAATTGTGCAATGCTTTTCCATAGGAATTTATTCTTCCAAAAAAGAAGGTTTAAGATTGTCAGACGACGTTCTTGAACATCATGTGCAAGAAAGATTTTGCTGTTTGATTCTTCAGAAAACATCTGCCTCCTCTATCTAACCAGTACCCACCTCAGTGGGTAGGTGGCAGGCAGAATCCTCTCTGGAAACCAGCAGTCAACCTGGAATTATAATTAGCTTTTTCAGGTCATCTTTCTGATGTAAATCCAGCTCTGTCTCCAAGAGATCCTTGGTCTCTTTTTGTATGCTTTACAGCTGTAAACAACAGAAGGAAACCCTAGATGGCACAGCACCTTCATGGCTGTAAGCGTTCCTGGGGCACGGGCAGGAGTCCCGTCTCTGGCTGCCAGCACAGCCTTTTGAGTTTTGGGCAGCCAGCCATTACTTGACACCACAGTGGCACTCCTGAACTAGGGCAGGAGCTTGTCCTAGAGCTGGCACAACCTTGGAGTGAAGGGCTGCATAGTGCCTTAGCACAGCTTGTCACTCACACGGCGCCAGACGTCCCTCTGTCCAATCTGATCATCCTTGGCAGTGTTTCGCTTTGATTTTTTTAACAGCCTAACAGCAGTCAAATTCCTTCTGTGTATCCCTCCTTTTAAACCTTGCTGAAGGTTCCTGTGCATTGATATCAAACAGCAACGTAAAAGGAAGGTCCTTATTATCTTCTTATTTTAAATGCTTCCATGTCCTTCCTTTACTCCCTCCTTTCTTGGTGCCAGAATTGTGGTTGTGACTTCTGAGACCCCCTCCGTCTGCACCACTATGCTAGGAAAGGTGCCTAGGGAGTAGGAGTGTCCCAGCTGTCCTCCCTATGAACCTTCTTCTGCCCTGACCCTTTGCTTGCTAACCAGCTCTCAGCCACACCTGGGCTCCTTGTGCTTCTAGAGCCTTTGTAATGAGCTCATATCCTCATTTTGTGTTACTTTCACATAGTATGATGGCTTTTGCATTCCGCAGCCTGTCAGTTTCAAACTCTCTAAGAACTCCCTCAGCATCAGCAGGAAAAAGTGTGCTTTTCCTGGTGATTGTTGGAAAAGTGGCATAGGGAAGTGGGAACTGTGAACAGATGGGGTCTGGTGCATTTGTTTAACACATGCTTCAAGCAGCTATCTATAGTTCAAAGAGCCAGAGGTGGCAGTTAACAACCTTATACAGTGCTGGGGCCACAACTCTGCTTGTTGCAGCACAAAATGTTGGTGAATTAAGTGGCTCATCTCTCAGCCGGGGGAAAAGAACAAATGGTGGATCTGGAAGAGGAAAAGGAGAACAAAGTCTGGTAGCCCCATATGGGAAGAGAAAGACTAGGGAAATCTAGAAGAGGAAAATATAACCTTGTGTGGCTTTTATTCTTTGATTCTGAAAGAGGAGGACAAGGAGCAGAAGTGCATCTCTTGTGGTCAGAGTAGTGAAAGGAGGCTGTCTGGGATATGGCAAGAGGAAGGATAGTTTGAAGGGAGCAATGGAGAAAGGCAAAGGCTCTGCATGGCGCCAGGGCCTTCTGCTGCTTTACTGATAAAATGCATGTCCCAAAGGTTATTGTTCTGGAACCACTTTCTATTCAGTCTTTTAATAAAGTGGGCTATTGAGGCTATTTTGACATGGACGAGGGAGGTATTTGTAAGAAGGAGTTGCCTTTCATAACAATGAGATTGCATCCAGACCCAGCAATTTGAGTGTGTGGATGTGTGCCAGGATGTCAGCTAGCTCTCATTTCTCACGTGCTCTCATGCTACATGACAAATAGTGTTGTCTGCTGAAAAGGATGACTGCAAAATACAGATTGTAGTAAAGGACTTTATGTTTATTTGGGGAAGAAAGCCGTCCATAGTAGGCATGCTTGCTGCCTTTGAAGGAGCAAAACAGTTCTTCTGCAGTCTGTGTCTGGGGATAGAAAGCATACTCCTGGATGCTGCTGAGGTCTGGGGTATTTTTGCCTTAGATCTTTGTTTATCATGCCTTACTGTAAAGGCAAGGAAGGCCAGAAGCTTAAAATCAGTTAAAAGATCAGATTAACAATAATTTTAAGCACAGTTTCTGAAAGGTGATTGGAAAGCAGGCGAAGACTTTGGATAATTCTGTTTCTGAGGAATCTAACTCAAAGCCTTACGCAGGGTGTGAGGCTTTTTTTTTTTTAAAGAGTGATGCTCAGCTGTTTCATCAACCCTGGTCTTGATACGATGCCCTTGTAAGTTGTCATCTCAGTTCCACTTAGAGTGTTTTGGTCCCTTGTTTGTTAGAGAATGTAGAGCCATTAGAGTGAATGAAACTGATCAATTGTGAGCAGTATGAATTCTACTCAATGAGTGAGAATGTTGCCACTGCTGTTTTTCCCTACAGAAATGAACTAGATGTTCTTGTGGTTATTTTTCCCCTCAAAAACTCCTATACAGAGGTGGTCCTACACAAATTCCCTTCTAATGAATCATTTCCCCTATATAATTGTTAACATCCAAAGGAAAACAAACTAAAGCGTGTTCTGAGTTTCTAGTTGTAAGAAAGCTTATTTCCTACACATAGATGCCATTGAGTGACTTTGTTCCTTCATGTTAAATAGAGTGGTGAAAGGCAGAGCAAAATCTGCATGAATGTATCAATGCCAATTTCTAGATATTTAAGGAAAGAACCTGTGATAGCTGCTTGTACACACACACACCCTTGCTTAATACAGTGGTTGACCCCATTACAGAGATTTTGCAGAAATAATGAAAGGTTTTGGAGGCTTCCTTTGGCATTGATTAGTTCTTGTCTAAGAAATTTGTAATTCTTGCAATTAGTGTTGTGTGCCTTGAGAAATGCAATCATATTATGATTGTCTTGAGCTGAAATCTTGTTTTCTTTTTGGTAGTTTTGGATTTAAAAGCTAAGCACTGTGTTTTATTGAGTTTTACTATCTAGCACCTTTTTGATCACTGGTGACACCAAGGGTACCGTTTCTTATCTTCTGAGGATTAGTAAAATATCACACAAATCTTACAGTGTGGGCATGTTGTTTAAATGAAGTTAATTGGCATGTAATCTTTTGCTGATTTGCAACTTGAATGTAGTGCCCCGCCTTGACTTTGTGAGCACTGTAGAAGTTACGTGAAGCTGAAATAATTCAGAGCTGCTAGAAAAAAAGCTCTTTGAATACTGGATTTATTTTAATGTTATCATATGTCTAGCTGTTTTGACCTGAACTACGTGCTGACATAGCACTGGTTGAAAACCTTTCTACACCTTTTTGTTCCTGTATCATCTGGCTCATTGTGTGAGAATATATATATATCCCTGCTTATTTTTACAGAAAGCTTTGACAGGGATGGATGATCTGCAGCAAGTAAAGGCCCTGGAGATGCGAGTAGATACAAGAGAGAGCAGCTTGGGGAACTTTGGTAAGAAAACAATTCTTTCTCAAATTTTCCCTCATTGTATTTTATCAGGACTGGGGAATTGGAAGTTGTATGTAAATGTAAAGCACTACTGTGCTTGAGAGCTCTTGAAACATATTCCTCCTGGTATCTCTCATTTCTTGATTACTGTTTTCTTCTGTGAGACTCTAAGACTGAACACTACAGCAATGGATAGGTGACACCATTTAGGGCTATAAAGATGCTCAAAGGGCTGGAGCACCTCTCCTATGAAGAAAGGTTGATGGAGCTGGGCTTGTTTAGCTCGGGGAAGGGAAGGCTCCAAGTAGACCTCACTGTGGCCTTCCAGTACTTGAAGGGAGGCTACAAGCAGGAGGGTGGCTGACTTTTTACATGATATGATAAGTGATAGGACAAAGAGAAGTACTGGTGAGGCGCTGGAACAGATTGCCCAGAGAAGCTGTGGATGCCCCATCCCTGGAGGAATTGAAAGCCAGGTTGGGTGATGCCCTGGGAAGCCTGATCTGGTGGCTGGCAGCCCTGCCAATGGCAGAAGGATACAGCTCGATGATCATTAAGGCCCCCCCAACCTAAACCAATCTATGACTTCTGTCTAATGCCAAATTAATTTGAAAGATTCCTCATGACATGCCTCAAGGACTTAAAGGAGCATTTACTGATTAAGTTGCCCTCTAGAGTATTTGATGCTATTGTAGTGAGACAGAGTAGCCAAAGTTCAGTTTGTCTCCGCTGAAAGATTCCCCTGTGGCTGGGAAATCGCTAGTGGTATCAGGCTGCCAATGCTGCCAGTCTCCTGCGTTTGCTTCCTGTGCTGCCTCATCAAGCTGTGCTAGAGAATGCGCTTGAGGAAGCTCCTCTAGATATGCATCACTTGATGAGCCCCAGCAGGCTCTGAATGCTTGTAATTCACCTCTGTGTCATCATCTCTGCTCAAGAGAAGTAAGGAAGTAGTGGAGGAATTTCTTCAATAGCAGTGTCAACACTGAGAGTGTGCAACGTTCCTTGCTTCCAGTGCTGGAAGGCATTTCTGAAAGCAAGCTGTGTGCTCCTGTCACAGCCAAGTCCATCTTTGTCTTCACTGAAGCTAACTATTGCAGGGCAATATTTTATGTACCAAAGGGAGTTGCACCCCCAAAAGCTGGTGCTGGTATTTTCAGACAAGCAGTTCCCGTGCAGAGCACCAAGGTGTGCAAGTGACAATAATGTAATAGCCAGTCCAATATCTTTGGGCCTTCTGATATCAAGAATAGTTAAAGGAAGTACATGAAGGGGGCTTTTGTTTTGAACTTCACAGCCATTTTATGGATGGCCTCAAGTTCCACTAGGGAAGGTTCAGGCTGGGTGTTAGGAAATAATTCTCCAAAGGATTACACTGGCACAGGCTGCCCAGGGAGGTGGTGGAGTCACTGTCCCTGTAGGTGCTCAATAAACATGCAGATGTGGTAGTAAGGAATATGATTTAGTGGGCAACATTGGTGGTAGGTGGGCAGTTGGATGATTTTAGAAATCTTTACCAACCTGAATGATTCTGTGATTCTATGATGTGTATCGATTATTCAGTTTATTTTGCAGACAGGTTTATTTTTGATAGACATTTTGGTAATTTAAGTCAAATTGCATCTGTTTCTTTCAGAGTATATAATCTATTCAGTCTTGTTTCCTCTGGTTGATAAGAAAATCTTATTACACCATTTCTACCAGTGCTCCAGAGCAGTGTTCCCATTCCCATGCCATTATGCATTAGCTATGACAAGCTAGCAAAAAGTCTTACCTTATCTGTAACTTCTGTATTGTGGTATTATCTTAAACGTGTAGTCCCTTCCATTTCCTCTTTTGAACTTTACCTCACTGTCCTTTATTCCTCACATGCTCACACAGAAATGCTGCACTTAATCTTGTAGGATTTGTGAAGTGTTGTTAGAGCAGAACAAGTTAATTTACAAGTTAATTTAAATCTCTCTTTTCTCACATTTCCTCTGCACTTCCCTTTCCTTCCCATTACAGGAATAAATCCCTTTACTTCTGCTTCCTTTTGCAGCTTTTACAAAATGCAGAGCTCTGTTCCCACATTGCAAATGATTTCCATCTTATGTCCCACTTTGAACCAGGAGTTGGACTTTAGGGGCTGTAAAAAACCAGCAGCTGCAGATCCCCACTGCTTTTGAGAGTAATGAAACATCAAGGGGTATGACAGGACAGTTTGCACCTTCAGTATGAGTGGTGTAAGCAAGGCTGACTACGTGCCAGCTGTCTCCCCTGAATCAGTGCACTGCCAAACTGGTTCCTGTTCACAGGGAGCTAGATAAGTGGAGTGAGTGGAGTAAGGAACAGACCAACCGCAATGAGGGAAGTTCGAGCCTGACAGAAGGAAAAGCTTTTCTACTGTGATGAGCAATAGAAATATCTGGAGAGGTTGTGAGTATATCACAAGCACTGAGATCCTGCATCTTCTTAGCAAAATTTCCAGAGTGGTTTTAAACACTTTGAGGGTTTTTTTATTAATGTTCTACTTTGGGCTGAACTTGGAAGCACTGCGTTTCACCCTTTCCCAGTTTGTCAGGACAGCCTTTACACAGAGGTGTTATACAGGGGGAAGGAATAGTTGTATTTCTTAGGGACAGGGTGGAGGCTTAAACACTAAAAGACCAATGTTAAAATGTTTTCCTGTGATCGGTATTAGAATAATGAAAAGCTTCGTGCCAGAACTTGAGTTTGAGTATCTTTGTGGGATGCAGGATAGCTGCTGAAATCTGTAGCTGTTTGTTCTCACTGAACCTTGCTGAATGACAGGCAAAGCACTGAACCTCACTGGCAAGTCTTATATCCAGCTCTGCGGAATTTGGATTTACTTTTGTTCTCTATTACTGTGTGTAGGCTTCAGTTTATATTTGAGCAGATGGACTATTTCCTTTTTATTAGCTTATCCCTTCAGTTTTGATTGCTGACAGATCTGGGACCATTTTGATGACCGGTTTGTAGAAATCCCTGCTGAAAGTAATGGTTGGATATAGTCATTTAAGACACTACATAGTTCTCTTATTTCTAAGTGATTTTAATAGCTACAAATCAAGTTACCCACAATGCTCTTCTCTGGTTCTTATTCAATTGTTGCCTTCTGGCAGCCAGTCTAAGTTGATTATGTGTCTGGAGACTGTTGCTTCTCTTTGGTGAGGCAGCTGTTTGCTGCATGGGGACTTTGCAGCACTGCACTGCTGCTCGGCAGAAAGCGTTTTATCAAGGAAAAGCTCTGCCAAAGGTTCAGCAATAGGCATATGTTGTTTTTCATACCGGTTGATCTGTTTGCTTCTGCTCTGTTTGTCAGTATTTCTTTGTAAGAAGCAAAGGCAAAAGACATTTGCTCTCCAACACGTGCCTTCCTAACCTGCTTTTAATTCATAGAATCATAGAATGGTTTGAGTTGGAAGGGACTTCTGAAGGCCATCTGATCCAACTTTCATGCAATGAACAGGGACACTTAGGATAGATCAGGTGCTCACAGCCCCTCCGGCCTGACCTCGCGTGTCTCCAGGGACATCCAGCACCTCTCTGAACAGCCTGGTAATTTAGCTGGTATGAACAAGCTTCACTGAGAAGATATAGCAGCAAGGAGTGCAGCAGGTCTTGGGCAACCTCTCCAGCAATTAGAAATACTTCAGCAGGGGATTTATGTTAAACTCTGTCTTTTTGTGAGATATGACCTCGGGTAGCTAGATGACAGCTAGCTTGGGTTTGTCTGCAGATACTGCATTACTATATAAACAACAAATGTAATTAATACAGATACTGTGGCTTTTAGAATATAATAAAGCCAGCACCTTGCCTGCTTTCTCTTTAGTGGTAGTGAGTTATGTAAACGTCATCTGCTATACCAAGGCAGCTCAGAATGAGACCCGCATTGCTACTCTGCTCATGAAGTTCAGCACTTAAGGCAATGTAGCTGAATCACAGAATCACAGAATTGTAGGGGTTGGAAGGGACCTCCAGAGATCATCGAGTCCAACCCCCCTGCCAAAGCAGGTTCCCTACACCAGGTCGCACAGGTAGGCATCCAGGCAGGTCTTGAACATCTCCAGAGAAGGAGACTCCACCACCTCCCTGGGCAGCCTGTTCCAGTGCTCCGTCACCCTCACTGTAAAGAAGTTCTTGCGCATGTTTGTGCGGAACTTCCTATGCTGCAGTTTCCAGCCGTTTCCCCTTGTCCTGTCTCCACTCACCACTGAAAAGAGTCCGGCCTCGCCATTCTGCCCCCCACACCTCAGATATTTATAGACCTGGATCAGGTCCCCTCTCAGTCTTCTCTTCTCAAGGCTGAACAGACCCAGTTCACTCAGCCTTTCCTCATAGGAGAGATGCTCCAGGCCCTTCACCATCTTCGTGGCCCTCCGCTGGACTCTTTCCAAGAGATCCTTGTCTTTTTTGTACTGGGGAGCCCAGAACTGGACGCAGTACTCCAGATGAGGCCTCACCAGGGCAGAGTAGAGGGGGAGGATCACCTCCCTCGACCTGCTGGACACGCTCTTTTTAATGCACCCCAGTAAGCCATTGGCCTTTTTGGCTACAAGGGCACACTGCTGGCTCATGGCCAACCTGTCATCCACCAGGACACCCAGGTCCCTTTCCGCAGAGCTCCCCTCCAGCAGGTCATCCCCCAACCTGTACTGGTGTATATGTATCTTTTTTTATCCAGAAATGGAGCTAGTAATCTGAAAAATGCAGCCTGTTTCTTTAAAGCAAGCAGCTCCAAAGTAGGTGCTTGCAGGGGAATGCTCATTTTATAGCATAGTCAGGCTTTTCCCTACAAATGCACATTGCTTTGGAGGGCCAAACTAACATTTACATGAAAATATTTTCATCCTGGGTCCTATTTTGATTTAAAGTTTAGTAAAAAAAAATCAGGTATAAGCACCTACCTTACGTTTTTATTTCTTTCTATTATTAATTTAGCTTTTTTGTTCCACTGGAGTAGGACAGCAGAAGAATTTAACACTCATGCACTGTTGCAAGGAATGGCCCTGAGACTCATGGGTCAGTGGCCATGGTGGGGATGGGTTGATGGTTGGGCGAGATGATCTTAGTGATCTTTTCCAACCTATGATTCTACAAAAAGGCTACTTAGTAAAAGGGAGTCAAAGACAGAAGAGAGAACGCTGCATGCTGCTCTCAGTTCTCAATCAGACCAGAACTGTGATCATAAGCTTTTTAGAGAAATACTTCATTAAAATCCTCCAGGCAGATTATCACACTACTGCACGTAGCATTCGCTTCTTTTTAACTTACTACAGAGCCCAGGGGTCGATGGTGCCAAAATACAACAAAATGTTCGAGATGGGGGATTGTGTTACAGTAATGAAATAACCAGATGTGAAAATTATGTCTTCAGCCTGTAACACTGGCTGCCACACCCCATGGCCTCCTTGAATCCTTTAATAGCATATTTTTCCTGAACCAACCCCAAATGTGTTCAGTAGAAAGTTTTCTTTTGAACAAGACTCATTTCTCTTCAATTCATCTTCTTCTCAGACTTTGACTTTTAAAGCCTGTTTGCTTCTTAATGCCTCAGGTTTCTTATCAGGAACAAAATAGTATTTTTTTTAATCATCTACATTTTGCTGTTTGTTTTTTTCCCCTTGGGGTCTTTCTTAGCACATGGATTTTATGTCTGCAGAAGTCTTTGCTCAGTAGCACTTATGACTGCTGTGAATAATTAACTGAGATAGTGGTATCTCCCCTGTTGGGACTCTGAAGTTTGGGGGTTTTTTTGCTATATTTTATAAAATTTGACATGAAAATGTGTGCCTTGCAGGATGAGGATGGTGTGTTTGTAATTTGTGCTATAATTCTTATGTGTTATGGAAAATTATTAAAAATAAGACTAAAAGAAATGCACAATGAGCTTTTTGTATTTTCTAAAGAGCTTTACAAACAAATGACATTAAAGATTTGCAGTATAGCATGAAATTCAATATGTGGATTATAATCACTCCCAAACAGCATTAGATGAAGATAATGCTTCTTCTGAAACGTGATTTATTAAAATGTTTTTGCCATAAACACTATTTGGGGAAATGGAATAAACAGCATGGTTTTCTTTGTTTGCTTGTAAGATTCCACTCCCTTTTTTTTTTTTTTTTTTTTTTTTTTTTTTTTTTTTTTTTTTTTTTTAAAATAAATTCAAATTCCTTTTTTGATCCTTTGCAAAGAGCTGGATAGCTAGAATGTCATGCTAAATTATCCTTTGCCAAAGAGATTACTGTTGAGAACAGGTTTTAGTGTCTTGGCCTTAGTGATCCAGTCTGCCTAAAATTCATGCTACCTCTCCATGGTGATACATCATACTTGAGGATTCTTGCCATGGGTAAAATCTGCTGGTGGGAATGGGCAAGTTTGCTGTTGTCAGTAGCAAATGTTTCCTGTGCCAGGGGCTTATATCCATGGACTGCTATGATCTAACGTCGTCTTGATCTTCAGCTGTTTGAGTTATCACTCAGTTGATAGTCAATATGGATTATCAATCAGAACAAAGAAAGCAGTCGCCATGAAGCCAGGTTTTGTTGTCTTTTTGGAAACGTGCTCTATCAGAGTTGTCAGAGGGGGTTTTCAAAAGTATAATTAGTCTGTCAAGCAGACACTACGTATATGTTGCAGAAATGCAAAGGATGTAATATTTTCTAAGTGAAATAACTTCATTAATTTTCTTAGAAGGGGTCCGGCACAGATGTGACAGGAACAAATGAGAAATGTAGGTAAAATAAGATGCTTCAACTTGTAATTGTCAGAAGTTTCTTATATCCTACCACCAGGTGTGCAAGATGATTCTTTATTCTGATCCCGTAGGTGCCTATTTACCTAATCTGAGAGAGCTGAAGTTGAACAATAGCTTGCTCGTATCTGTGAGGTAAGAAATGAATGATAACTGAAACAAACATAAAGAATAACACCCTCCATTTTATTTAAATGATAATATCTTCATTTATGCTGCTTTTATTCCTATCATTTCTACATGCCACGATAATGGATTGGGTCACAAATGTGTACTCCACAACCTCCTAAGTTTAAGGACAGGACCTAAACTGGAATAAATCAGTGTAGCTGCAAGTGATGCCAATGGGTTATCCTACAGTCTGCCACTGGGAAAGTTCCTGCCATGCTGACATCCATGGAGATCTGCAGAAATTTTGGGGTTAGAATTTTACCTCATGCGTACATCTAGATGCTTGGATTTCAGAGTGCTTCAGCCCTTGAGCTTTTATTGTGCCCAGCAGTCTTTATTATACAGGTCAGACCAGTTCTTCAGCAGATGAAAATCTCCTTGACTTGATTGAAGTCAGTAAGTTGCGCTTACTGAGAGCTGCTCTGAAGCTCCGTCTCCTTGGTTTCAAACTAAAAGAGAGGAAATTTGGACTGGATCTATGGAGGAAGTTTTATTCAATAAGGGCAATGACACACTGGCACAGGTTGCCCAGTGAGGTAGGTGGTGAGTGCCCCATCGCTGGTGACTCTCAAGGTCGGGCTGGAGGGACACTGAGCACCTGACCTAGTGTAGGTGTGCCTGTTCATTGCAGGGGAGTTGGATCAGATGGCCTTTAAGGGTCCCTTCCAACTCAAATGATTCTGTGTTTCTATGATATTCTCTAATGGATTGCAGCAGCAATAAATTCTTCACTCTCTCATGCATTGTTGCTGAAGTAGCTAACAAACTTTCAGTTTTATGACCGGTGATCTGAACACCATCTCTTTATTAAGGCCCTTGACTGAGCTTATACTAGTTGTTAGAAGGATAAACAATGTAAAAGAGAATTGTGCAGATTTGATCTGACAGCCATTGTGAGAATGGATTCCCTGGACTGTCATTTGTTCTGTGTCAGAACACAAGCTGCTTCTCAATCATACATGACCTTGTAAAGAGGGACTTTGAGTTAGGGGGAAAAAAAAATCTGTAGATAATAGTGTTTAAAAATGCTACTTCATCATTCAGTTCTTACACTTCAATCATATTTTCCCTTGTTCTGATGATAAGTTGTAGTATTTGCTCTCTAGGATTTTTTTTTTTTTTTAATTCATTTTACAAACCACAACATGGGAAAGCAGTGAATCTGCATTGCTGCAAATGTTTTAATGGCAGCCAACCCTTGTCATGGAGTTTTCTCCATTTCTGTGGAGTAAATATTGAGTGAAAACAAATTCTATTTTTTATAATCTCAGAACTCATTTTACTATCAAAAAAAAAAAAAAAAAAAAAAAGCGAAAGTGTGTTTTAGTTTGGTCTAAAAATCTATATTCTCCAAAAACGTTACATGGCCATTTCTGTTATGCAGAGTGAAATTCAGAAAAACATCTGAACATCATGGTCTAGCTTATTTGACTTAGGGCTTTAGCAAGGTTCTGCACTTCCTTTTGTATTGTCAAGAAAAGTTTTTGCAATATATCTCTGTGATATGACATCCTTCTTGCCCTTCATGCAGATAATGCTTGGTCTCTTGTTGAGTTTTGATTGCATCAATTGTAATGCAAGTATGTTTTGGTTTGGATACCAATCTTGTTGTGACAGTTCCCAGGCATACAGACCCTATGAGACACTCCACACTCTCAACTTTAAGTAAGCGTGTTTTTTATGTGCCAATTAAACGCAGTAATAGGGGTAAAGGAGGAGCAAGAATCCACTCTCCCAGAGCACTCAGTGAGGGACAGGAACAGTTTTCATTTTTGAATTCCAATTTTTTACAGCCTATCATTGGTTAACATAAATCACACGAGGGCACAGCCCACAGTGCAAGCACAGTCTGGGACTCAAACTTTGGCTTTGGACATCCGCATCAAGTCAACATAATGCCCCTTAAAGCAAAATTGTCTTCAGAGCAGTAATGACGTTTGCTACAGCCAATGTAATATAGCTATACTGCCATTCTACCAGGCTATTTCCAGTTATTCATGAATGGTTATATTGGTTTTTTTTGGAATTAAAATTTTTGATGCTTGAATTCTGTCCAAAAGGTGACCGCTTGCTTACTTGGTAAAAGTAACTGCCATAAACTTTCTCAGGGGTAAGGTCAGAATCGTTGTGGCTATAGTTTGAAAATGGGCAGCAAATAAGATGAAATGTCTATTAAGGACAGGCTGTAGGATGTTGGTTGGTTCATTGAAACAAAGGCAAGGACGGAAAGATTGAGGGTGTTTCATATATGGCTGTTTCTGGGTTTTAGTTTTAGCTTTCTACCGTCTGTTGCTAAAGGGGAACAGCTTGGAATGCCTGTGGTACTGTGGAAATAAATTATTTCTGATCTTTGTTCGTTTTCTAAGTCACGCTGATTTTATAAGGTCGTCATTCAATGATCTTTGCCCATCTCCTGGCAGCCAAGAAATTCTAGATTTATGAATCGATAATAAAGAACAAAACACGGAGCCTGTTCTGAAAAGTGTCTTAAAACCTGACTTTCTTTTGTGATGACACACGCTCCTTCTCTCGGTAATATTTCCAGTAAAAGAACTATATTTCAAGGCCAGTGAATTATTGCTTCTGCTTTGGCATATTGCCTATATATTTTTTATCAGATTGCTTTTATTCTTGATTCAAGGATGAATGAAGAGATCTGTTTAAACGTGTTAGATAAAAATCTTTATGAAAGGGCTTTTGTATCAGATATGCAATCTCAGGAATTGGTTCCCATAAGCTTATAGCAGAAGCTGTTTCGTGAGCTGAAGTGCATTCCCTCCAATTCAGCTCTAGCTGAGCTAGCAGAAGACTGATCTGCTCCCAGGACTACTTAAGGAACTGCTTATAATACGGAGAAGTTCTTATATGTTAAGAGAGATGAAAACCAGAGACTGCAGAGTGAGGGGCCAATATAAGTATGAGGGATGTAGTGAAAGGGGAGCAGATTTCCTTCATCCAGAGTTTGGATTTCTTTGCTGCAGTCCACATTGCATCCAATTCTCAAATTGCTCTTACCCTACTGCAGTAAGAGTCCTCCAGAACGAGAGGATGGCAGTCCAGTAAAGTTATCATGGGAGAGTGGAAATGAGAGACCTGAAGGTGCAGAGCACATGAATATTTGACACTACTCATGCTTTTATTTTAAGCCTTAGGATAGATAATTATTATTACTTTTTTTTTTTTTTTAACACCTTCTGAAAGGCTTCAGGCTCTCTTGACAGTGAAAAGATGGCTGAAAACATAGGAAAAAAGCAGCTTGAGCAGGGGTTTTGCTGATGATTTAATTACTGTAAGAAAACAGATCCAAACTAATTCTTTCTTGTTTAAAGCCCTTGCTCCTAATTAAGTGTTTAAAAATACCTTTGCAACCTGAATGGAGATATTTAGGAATTTGTAATTAGCAGTATTATTCCCTGCTACTCATCCAACAGCGAGGTTAGGTAAGTGCTCACCTTTTAAAGTCGCGAGAAGTTTGACTTCAGTGGAACTGCTTGCAAACTGAAAACTGAACATTAGTCCAAGTGCTTTCTTGGATCTGGACCAAGTGGCACCATCCTGTATAGGACTGAGCCATAACACAAATGACCCCAAAACTGGAAGTGCTGCTGATGGAGTGTCTGGAACCTACTGTTTGGTGGACAGTGTCCTTTCAAACAGAAGATGTAGAGGGGCACCATTCCTCTTAATCTGTTTTTATTAGTTTCTTTTTCCTTTTTCCTTTCCTCACTATTGTTCTCTTTTGTTTGCTTCTTCATCTTTCAGCCATTTCTTTTTTCTTTTTTTTTTTCTTTTTTTTTTTTTTATTTATTTTGCAATTAGAGAATTTCTGTGTCTGATATATAAATACAACCTGCTTTTTGCAGCAGATCTTTTACAATAGATAAAATTGCAAACTATTTTGTATATTCATGTCAGGTACTTGTTTTAAAGACACAGGTGTTTGTCAACAGGTGATCTCTTTGTATTACAGTAGTGCTTACAGCCCTTAATAAGAGATCAGGGTCCTGTTGCATTACATTATACTGACACACACAGAGAACTGCTGCTCTCACTTGGTCTATCTGAATCTCTTTGTGTCCATATTTCAGTGCCCAGAGCAACACTGCTTGCTTTTACACTTGTTTTTTCTGCGTGGGGAAAGCATTTATTTTCCAATGCAAGTTGGTTTCTTTAGAAAGCACTTCTACTGCTTCTTGTGTGTAGGCAGCCTGAAAGCCTTTCAGCAAATAAGGTTGCTGTGAAGTCTATCTTAAGATATTCTTTGAGGACTTTGGGTGCTTTCCAGGAGCTAGGAAAGAAAGCATCTGAGTTGAAACTTAATCTCTGTATTAATGCCTGCACATCCCTGGGAATATCATAAACCTTGGCAAAATTGCTGTGACCTCAAGTTTTATTTAGCAGTGATGGTTTTAAGGACATGCATATTATTGATTACAAAAAAAAAAGTAATGATTTGGGGATAGAAACAGAGCTATTTTTAGATGACTGGATTATTTTCAGTAAAGTACCTTTAGCCAGTCTGCTTTAGACTTTAGGAAAACCTGATTCTCATCTCCAGCAGCCTACATTCTATGTTGTCTTCCCCAGTTGAAGCTCCCTTGCAACCCAGTGAGGTGCAGGGGGCTCTTTCCCCACATACTTCTCTTTCTGGTGAGATAGTAAGCATAACACAACACTTTTTGCAGCATGAACGTGACTAGTGAAATAGCAAATTAGGTAAATAACAGAAAACATTTGCAACAAGTCGTCAGCAACTGCCTGCAAGCTAAGGTAAGTTCACCGTTCAATGAACTGTCATGCTTCTTTTCTGCCCACCATCTAAACAGACACACCACTTCTCAAATATTTGGGAAAAATATGGGGGAATGTACTATCAGGACTGCATGTTCCAGGAGAATGGGAGACTAGAGAGGAGACAGTAGATGTTGTTCAGCTTTTCCCTTCTCTTGAGAAAGTCTGAGGACAGAGGCATCCTGCCTTTTTCCTCTGCAGAAAGCAGCTCTTATTCTTTCACGTTCAGCAAGCAGAGACAAATACGTGTATCCACATTTTTAAAAGCTGCAACTGTGGCTCTCACCCCTTGTATACTGTTTCCCTTTCCTTCATCAACAAAATACATATCATTTCCAAGGGGCACCTCTGAAATTATATATTAATATATTAATATATTAGCCTCTGCTTTAGTCTTACAAGTACTGCTTGTTTAAAAGTAGCAGCTAGCTGAGCTACTGCCAGCTGCTTTTAGTGGTTGAGAAGCCTTGTGGGGGATCTTGTGTTCACCTGACTCCAATCTGTGGGATTACAGGGGGCATCCTCGCTCTTTGTACCACCTGGAGATGCAGTGGCAGCAATTTACAGATTACAGGAATTCAGTGGCTTTGTGGCTGATCCACTGGACCAAGGCTTCAAAAATACAACTGTGTTTTGAGATTAGCTGTGGTCTCTTAGTAAAAATAGCTGCAGAAATTTGCCATCTCTTCAATCTCAGTTGTTTGCTTTATGCGTTACCCAGGGGCAGGCGGAGTCTTTTTATGAGTTACTTGCAAGGCTTTTCTTCGTGGGGTCATGATCTCAGTTACATACTGTGGATACTGCTATAATATGATAAATAGCAATGTTAGTGGTAACTAGCAGATACCTGGCAGCAAATAAATGCTTTGTATACCTAGATACTCATGTTTGAAGCTGCTGTGTTTCAGATGTCAGAGCTGGAGATTGCTTATGAAAATATACACTTTAGTCAGTGGTAAGACAGGATGGTTATAATTGTCGTCTGAGAAAACCTAAAGAATTGGGCTGGGAAGCAGCAGTCAATAGGCCATTGCTGATGAAGTTATCCACCTACCTTCATTTCCTCAACAGCTGTGGTCCAAGCAGCCATCAGGAGGGACTGGCCTTGCAGAAACAGGCAGGAAAGTAATGATAGCATCATGTGCTGTGTTTGCAGGTTGCTTTGATTCTGTCCTCTGAGAGTTTGTCTGCCTCGTGGTTTATTGTATACTTGTTTTGTTGCTTTTTTTGGAAAATCATTACGTTCAGTGGGGGAAATTATGTTTCTTGGAGTTTATGTTTTGGAAATTTGCAAAAGTCTTGGAAATTAAGTTGCCTTGGAGTGCAAGGTAAGTGCTGATTTGGAAAAGGGAAGGATGGGGAAAGGGAATGAAGCTTTTCGATTCTATTAATTGGTTGGTAACTGCAAGCAATATGAATATGCAATGAAGGAAAAAATAAGATTTCATTGCACAAGCAGCTTTAATAATCTAATTTCTATAAAACATTCTCCATATGGGAGTTGATTTAGTTGTTCTCATTTTCTGTGGATGTGTTACTGTACACTGAGGACATGTTGCTATTTTCCCACTTGCACACTTCTTTTTCTGTGGATTTATTTCTGATTTGCTCTTTGGTGAAGTTTTATCCCTCTGCCCTGAGTTTGCTACAGACTGGGGATGGATGTTGTTACTCTCTGGGATGGATGGATCAATACCTGCAAAAAGAAATACCAAAATGCCTTGGTGTTTTAGGAAGTGAGTTTTGGGATTCAGTCAGCGAGTATCACACGCGCCCATTCTTTGCTCTTTGCATCAAGCTGCCCTCTGTGATCTTTGTATGGAGAACCCAGAGATAAAGGTTTGATAATGAAACCTACCATCACTTTCAGTAACAGAAATTTTATGAAGGGTTGTGTGTGGGTTTTTTTTTTTTTTTTTTTAAGATTTTTAACACTGGAGAATCTTGTCAGCTCATTTGGAACTTTTATGAAATATTCCCTCTGCTTAATCTGCAGCATTAGAGGTTTCGGGCGTTGATTTTGAAAGATGAGATCTGCACTCAATCAAAGTTGCAATATATCTGTCACGTTCTGCCAAAGCTCAGACCTGGAACATCCTGCAAAGCAGGCACACAACATGTGGGACTCTTAGTAGGTATTCATGCAGGAAATTCAAAGTGCTGTGGGATTTGCTCCTACATTGTAAATAACTCATTCTTTAACCATGGTTTCATTATCCATTATTTTTTATATGTAAACTTTCAACAGTGAGAGTGAAGGACTGCCAGATCTATAGGAAATGGCAGTAGCTCTACTGAGGGACAATTGATACATGAGTGTGACAGTTTTATTGCCTGAACTTTGCTCTTTGTTTGAAAATTCCCTTGCTCTCAAGGAGTATGTAAGTTGCAGCACTGTGCAGGGTTCTGCAGCATCACTGTGGTGGCACAGCTTCATGGTGAGTAAAAAAGGTCAAGGGCAAGCGTTGGCCTGCAGCATCACACTGGCAACCCTTATTACTTTCCTGTTGCAGGAGCTGAGCTAAAACAACTGATTGGTCATTGTTACCACTGCACCACCTCATAAAATGCTACTAGGTAGCTATGCTGACAAGCAATTTTAAAGATCAAAGGGAAATTAAGAAAAAAGTTCACTATCCTTCCCACAAGTATGGTATGTACTTGTGTGTTTAGAGGATCACTGTGCATGACTGCAAGTACATCAACTTTGATCAAGCCCGTAATTCTCCTCTAGCTTTTGTGATAGCAGCCAAAAATGAGAGCATTTGAAACTAAAGCTTCAGGTCACTTTGCAATGCCATTAGCTTTAACAGAATTAAATGTCTGGGTTAGTTTGTGCAGAACAACAAGTAGTTAGAATCATAGAATCATAGAATCACTAAGGTTGGAAAAGACCTAAAAGATCACCCAGTCCAACCGTTCACCTATTCCCAATAGCTCCTACTAAACCATGTCCCTCAACGCAACATCCAGTCTTTCCTTGAACACCCCCAGGGTCGGTGATTCCACCACCTCCCTGGGCAGTCCATTCCAGTGCCTGACCACCCTTTCTGAAAAGTAATACTTCCTCATGTCCAGCCTGAATTTCCCCTGGCGTAGCTTGAAACCATTCCCCCTGGTCCTATCACTAATGACACGAGAGAAGAGGCCGACCCCCAGCTCACTACAACCTCCCTTCAGGAAGTTATAGAGAGCAATAAGGTCTCCCCTGAGCCTCCTCTTCTCCAGGCTGAACATTCCCAGCTCCTTCAGCCTCTCCTCATATGGCCTGTGCTCCAGACCATAAAACAAACACACAAGTACATACCATACTTGTGGGAAGGATAGTGAACTTTTTTCTTAATTTCCCTTTGATCTTTAAAATTGCTTGTCAGCATAGCTACCTAGTAGCATTTTATGAGTAGTTACGGCGCAGATCAGTTCTCCATTTCATTTACAAAGACCTCTGTCCTCTTGGACTCTACAAGCACTTTTGGTTAAAATGAGATACAATCTGACAAGGAGAACGAAGGGCTTTCAAGTTGCTATGATGATGCAATGAGCCAGTGAGAAGAGGGCAATAATGTATGAAGTGTCCCAAGCAGCATGACGGCAATGGGCCGCCCATGTGGCTCAGCAGCTGGGTTGCCCTCTGTTGTCATCTCCTGTCTCTCACCTGAGAGCTTGAATTATTTTTCTATAAGCAAGTAAACAAACAAAAAATTGAAATAAAACTCTGAGATGATGCCAGGCCACCCCCAAAAATGAGACAACAGAGACACCCTACTGCTACCTGAGTACAGTGGCTGTGAGGTGCAAGACAGAGCATCCAAGCCAACAGCTGCAGCATCTTGCTACTTGGATTGTGAAGAGTAGGTTCGTAACCAAGCAAGGCTGCAGAACTGTGAAGTCTCTCTCTGCAGCCAGCTCTTTGCATTCAAATGCAAAGTTGGACTTGATAGCAAAAGGACACTGCAAGGGCATGAGGACATTGTGTTAGCATTGCTTGCAGGGTTGGGGTGTGTCATGGATTTGATCAAGGGCAACACGTGCATACAATCAGTTTTATAATTCTGAACGCTTTACAGCTATTTGAGAGTACAATGAAACTATTTGTAAGCTTCCTATTGGAACATGTGTTACTGATTTAAATAATATTCAGGCCTTAAAAGCTTTTGCTTCTGATGTCAGAATGATCAGTACAACAGAATCATTGTGTACTGACATATGGACTGGATCGTTGTCGTCGCTGTATGGCTTGGTAAGTTCAGCTTGATCTCTGTAGATAAGTGGTTTTCTTTCTTTACTTTGTAAGACATTAGCTCAGTCACTCTTAAATTCAGATTCCCTCCAGTCACCGGCATGTTCACTTTAAGTGACCTTTAAAAATAAATACCAGCATCAAGCCCAATTTCAGATATATTGCTACTGCAGATTTATTTCACAGATGTGTGTGTGCTTTCAAGTATTGTTTGCAAGTTCAGTGGATTTAGTGTTTTATTTATAGATGGATGATTCTAAAGCAATTTCCAAAAGAAACAATGATCTTGAAGCTGATGGATGTGCAGGACTATGCTCTGTTAGGGCTGTGCTGTTGTGTTTACTGGGTAGCCTGAGCTCAGTGGAGCTACCCAAGATTTATTGTAGTGAAACCAAGAACAGGATTTGGCTCTGGAGGTCTGTTTTTCATCCAGCAGAATTTTGGCTCAAATGAGTCAATCCCTGAAGAACAAGGAGGCTGGATTAATGGAAGAACATGTTATTATTTCTCAAACTATTATTAGGTGTTGTGAGCCAAACTGTTCCTTGCCCCTGTGCTCTTCCCCAAGCTTTGGGGAGTGACGACAAGATGGGAGCATTGCATTTCATGGGAAAAATCTTGAATGGTTGTGCACAAGTGAGAGGATGCTGCCAAGACCCTCACGGAACACAAAGCTGTTCAGTGAGTTCCATTCCCTGCAGCAGTGTCTGGAGCTTTCAAACCCTTCTGTTTATTCATTTTCATGGGGGGAGAAAAAAGTTATATATGAGTATATGTAAGTTTGTGGCGTTACAATGAAACTAGGAAAGCCTACGTTGGTTTCCTAGCACTTTTAGGTGCTAAAAATGTGTTTGGGTGTTCAGCATATGTTCTGTAGGCAAATGTTCAGTTATGTTTGTAGGGTAATTAGTCCAGAGAACTTTGTTTTTTGTGACCTCAGAGGCTATAATCCTGTTTGTCACAACCAAAGTGATGATGTGCACGTTCTCACCCTGTGCTCCATCTTTCTGCATCATACCTGACCCATACAAACCACTGCAAAATTTATAGCTGCTTTGTCCATTAATTCCTTGCCCTTCCTGTGAAGTTACCAGCTTCCACATCACTCAGGATAGGACACTTGTCTACCAGAACTAAATTAGCTGATGTGTATATTAATGGAGCTATGTTTCCTCTGTGGTGTCCTCTGGTTCCTTCTATCCGTTAGCTGTTTGCACAGCACCCTTGCATGCACACAGTGAGGTAATGGCCTGAAGTTGTGCTAGAGGAGGTTGGCTATTGGGAAACATTTCTTCTCAGAAAGAGAGGTGATGCAGTGGCACAGGTTGCCCAGGGGAGTGGTGGAAGACCACCCTGGAAGTGTTGAAGAGCTGTGGAGATGTGGCACTGAGGGATGTGGCTAGTGGGAGCAGTGGGGTTGGACTAATGGTTGGACTAGATGATTTTAGAGGTCTTTTCCAACCTTTATGATTCTATGCATGCTTACAAACCCACGTTGCCCTGATCCTTGGAAGTTGTACATGCCAGATGCAGCAAGGCTAGGCACAGAGGAGGCACTCCCTTCTCTTGCATGCTCTGAAGTTCTCCTCCCACCAGCCAGAATATTTCAGAAGTGTTTTCAGAAGTGCAGGTGCACGCAGTTGTCCGTTGGGAGCTGCTCGCTCCGAGCTACGCTGCTGTTTAACCCTGCAGCCTTACAGCAGCCGTACTCTCAGGAGGGATCATCTGTGCAGTAATTAATGAGGGAGTTCTTCTGATATTGCAGTGAGATTGACACAGCTTCCAGATGAGCCTTTTGTTAGTTACCAAATAAAATATTTGCAGGTGCACTTTGCTGCAGTAATGTCTCAGACTGAACATCACTCACTGTGGATGCGGGAGTAAAGAGCTGCAGGGCCAATATTTGACTGTTACCCAAAAAGTTCACCCCTCCAGCAGCCAGGAGAATGCCTGAAGATGCATTAGCTCATAATTCACAGTGAATACAGAGCTGTGCATGACTCTGTAGGCAGTGTGGGCAGGAGCTGGTCATGTTCACGTGCACTTCGTTCAGCCGAAGCCAGCTCTGGAATTGAAAACCATAACTGTCCAATTCACACATGGGGAAAATATGATTTAACTCTGGGACCATTTGACCTCTGGGTAGGAGCAAGGACTGCTTCTTCCAAATGTATTTTAGCAGGAGAAGGGGTGGCTGTTTCTTCTCAGGGCTTTGTGTAAAGCCACTTGGGAATGAACAAATGGCTTTGTTTTGCCATCCTGTGTATTGACGGAAAGAAAAAACAATAATAACAAATGTACTATCAGAAATTCCTTTTGTGGTAAAACACCATGTTAGGTAAGAAATACAAGACAGTTGAAATCGTGGATTATACCATACCACATCTAAGGGAATTGCATTAGGATTGTCCTCACTTCCTCTAGACCAATCCGCAGTGTTCATCAGAAGCACTTACTTCAGCGGTGTGACAGTGGGGATGGCCACTCTCATTGACTTGTGTCCATTGGCTTACAGAAAAGGTGATTCTGCACCAAAATTAGCCTGAAAATTGAAAAACTGATCAGCTCTCTAAGTGGGCCATGAAGTGAGCAATATATTTCCTTTGCATTACTGGTGCCTGCTGTATTTGAGCCTACTGGTGTATTGGCCCTGGCTGATGGTAGGTTCTGCTTTTACATTTAATTTGATTTCTTTCTTATTATGGGCACGCAGCTTACAAATCTAATGATAAATTTCTGTAACTATTGCTTTGGAAGGCATCTGTTCCTTAAGGAAGCCTTGGGACGACTGTTTGCTCTATTTATGAAATAAGCACAGTGCAGATAGTCTCTGAAAGCTCTTTTACAAGGTCCGGAGATGCAATGACATACAAGGAACAGCCTTTGACAGAGAGATACGTCATTTGACAGCGATTTTTCTGACTTGCTTTGCTTTGACCATTTTCTCTTGCCGTGGCTTGTCCCAAGAATTCATGCAGTGGAAAAATAACAAAAAAAGCAAAGATAATGATACCTCAGTCCCACTTGTGAAAGCACTCCTGAGCCAGTGGACAGACTGGTGTGCAGCAGCCCTGGAGCATGCAATTTGCTGTGATCTCTTTTGCTGCAAATCTGCATCAAAGCTGCACAAAGTTCTCTGAGAGCAGCGCAAAGCTGTTCTTTTTCCCCATCGCCCACAGAGATAAGGCACAAATAAGCAAGCTGTTACATGTACTTCAAGATGAGAAGAGATCGTGTTACCATATTCTTTTATCTTCTGCAATTTTTCCCTAGAAAATGTGTTAATGTATATATTATAAAAGTTCACTAATCCACAGTTTTGAAGTCCAAGAGCCTCTCTTGTAGGAACTCCAGTTGAACCTCTGCCTCTTCTGATAAGTTTATCTGCCTCTATGTCTAGTTGCTCACTTCAATTAATTTGTTCTTTATAATACAGATAGTCTGGTATCACAGCTATGGGAAAGAATTCTGGGCTCCTTTGGGTTGGCTTGGGGTTTAATAAGGCAATGCATTTTATTATTATTTTTTTAATTTAGTAATGGCTTCATGCAGCTTAATGTTTACCAAAGACAGAAGGTGCTCCCAGTTCCCCATGTTGATTTGCCACTTCTTTTGCACTTTGTGATGCCTTTTTCTACAGTGATACTGTTGTGATACAGTGTGAACGTTCCACATACATGGAGGTAAGCAGGTCAGTGTATGATTCTCTGGATTAGGACTGGAAAGTTTGGAGTTCATACAAATCGTTCATTTTCTACATTTTGCTGGAGCTGCAAAGTGGATGGAACAAATTCTAATTTTCTGCGGATTGGAAAAAAATGTTATCTGGTGAGAGTGCCATTCCTTTCAATTGCAAAAACACAAAAGAGGTAACTCAATGGAATTACAGAGTAAGATGACTGTGAGTCAGTCTAAATATGTTAGTTTGGGTTTATATGTGTAGAGTAAATGGTGCCAGCATAAATAATCCTCACTCAGTTCTTAGCACGTAGGTGCAATTTATGAGAGAACTACCATGACACAGCTCTTGGAAGAATCTTTTTCAAGCAGAACTGGAGAGGCATGTTGGCACACGAGCAAGGATCTCTGTGGAGGAAAAGCCTGCATTATAATTGCATTTCCATCTTTGAAGGTGACATTTTTAATGACAATTCTTGTAAAAAACATGTTTTGAAGAAAGTAGCAATGACCTAATTCTAGGGAAAAGAAAGCGAGTCCTGAGTTCCTTTGCCCATTCAAATGGAGCTTCCATTATTTCTTTCTTAAGGGATCTCGGAACCACGTTGTCCCATCTCCACATGCTGTGGATGGTTTGCTGTGGGCTCTTAGATTTAGATGGAATCTCTGCCTTCAGCTCTCTAAAAGTAAGTATCAATGTGTCCTGCCAAACAAGGATTTGATATCTGTCTTCGCTTGATATTTTCTCTTTAATTGTAGTCTTCATTTTGCAAATACTGAGTGTTACTAATGTGAACCTGTTAATACTTCCGTTTTCTTCTGCTGAGGAACTCTACATAGCCTACAACAAAATCTCCGACCTGTGCCCACTGAGCTTTTTGGATCACCTTGAGGTTTTGGACCTGGAAGGAAACAATATTGAGGACATCAACCAGATGCAATACCTGGGGCTTTGCTGCAAACTGAGCAGCCTGACAGTTCAGGGCAACCTTATTTGTTTAAAGCCAAATGCAGAATCTGCAGAGGTGAGAGCATGGTTTGTATAGATTATGTTATTTTTTTGTAGTGCTTTTAAAATGTGCGTTGCAAATGAGAAATATGTCTTTCAATTGTATTAATCTGAGTGGTGACGTGGGACACATTTCCCATGTTTTGTTTGTGTAGATCTTGTCCTCTTGTTGATGTTGTCTCTCACATAAGCACAAATGACATACAAGGAGTTCTGGTCAGGAGTCAGGCCTGCTCCCTGTCAGTGTGGGACTTCCTACTTGTGAGAATGGAATTGAACTAGAAATCATCTTAGGACTCAACTGTGTGATATGAAGTCTTAAAGGAGGACCAATGAGAGCCTGGACCTCAGCTGCATGGATCCTTCCAGCTTGTTAGGGTTTTTTACAGCCAGTTAGAAAGTAGCTAATCTTTCTCTTATGGGGTGTGCCAACTGAAATTTCTCAGTTAGATAGCATTCTTTAGGCTTTTGTATTCTTTTGGAGGATCACTTGTCCAACATCAGTTTCTTCAGAATCACCATTCTCAAAACTTGGAGTAGATGCTTGAAGTAACTAGCAAAAGCTGTATTATAGGAATTGCTTGTCGTCCTCTCCCTGAAAGGGTTAAAATGCAATGACCAAAAAGACCTTTGTAAAAGCTGGAGGTACATCTCTTAAATACTGAAATGATAAAATCGGTTCTGAAAAAGGTATTCTGGTAAGTGCAGGAGATTCTTTGTGTCATAGAGATGATGATAAAGCAATACATGATCTGCCTTGGGTTTCAGGGTGGTCCGCTAGAAAAGTAAGGAAGATCTAATCTTATGTTTATGTTAATGTTATTTTATTTTATGATTTTAAAGCTGTACTGCTCTCTTTCACTTTACCTAACTTGAAAATATTAGCATTCCTGAGGTATAACAAAAAGCATATTGGCATCTGCTCAGGAGGTAACTGGAAGAAAAGTGGAGTTTAAGAAATTAGTCAGAAAAGACTGTTCTTCATTTTGGTCACATGAGGTCTAGTACATACCAAAGCACAGCTTGCAGCTGCCATGCTATGTACTTTCGTCCACATATATGTAGGTACATAATCAACAGTATTCACTAAGGATGGCACATCCCACAGTGGTGCCATAAGGAGTCAATAATGCAAGAAAGCAGGAGCTGGGGCTGCATATCCACTGTGCCATGTTCCATAGCTTCCCTGTGTGTTTCAAAGGGGTCATACCCATACCACTAATTTTCATGAAAGAATGGATTTGATACTTGTCCTAGACTTAGTCCAGAAAACTGAGTTATCAGTGAATCAGTGAAAATTGAGTTATCAGTGAAACTCAATAATGTAGGGATATTTTGCATCTCCACATTTTTAAGATGCAAGAGTTTCTGAGATGGAATTATTGGTTTGGTTGTATCCCTCGATAAAAGCAGCTGCAAAAGGTAGTGCTTTAGTTATCATGATTTTCCTCTCTGGAATCCAAAACACAGTATTACACACTCATTTTCTGTTTTGAGCTGTTAGGAGTGTACTTCAGAGACCACTCTTGCAGCTGTTTATATTCACAGTGATTTCTCTATCAACATTCCTCTCTTGTCGAAGATGTAATTGTGAGAGAAAAACCCAAATATTCTGACAGTAAGGAAGCACTGCCTGCTTCTGATGGACAATCACCTGAAATACAGAAAAGAGTGAGACATGGGTTCTGATTGCTCAATCTTCTTGTGTGGCTTTGCTGTAGCTCTGTACAAGCTCTCCCATTTACTTATTTCCAACATATGGAATGGCCCAGCTAGGTTTACTGCTCTTTGTTCATACTGCCTGCTCGCTCTCTGTAATTTGATTTTCAGATGAGCTCATCTTCCTCTGTTATCTAAACCAACAGCAGCAACCCAATGATAAATGTTGCAGCCTCTCTTGCAGTAATGTACCATGAGCGTAACATGATGCTCTGCTTAAGCAGGACATGGCTGCAGATTGGCTGCAGCCCAGGCTCTGCTCAGAGCACATGCGGTACGTGGTAGCATGGTGATTGGTTGACTCACTTTCTAAATTAAGATGAAAGGCTCAGTTGGAGGAGTGTGGTGTCTGCCCCTTAACAACAATTACACGCTTTATTTGGTGAGCTCCCTCTGCCAGCCTTGCTGCTGTGCTGTGTGGAGGGAGGGAGTATACAGCCATCCAGCTATCTCCAAAAGGTTTCTGTTCATGACAGCTCTGTGAGGTTTTCTAATGCTGCTTGTGATATCCTGGAAAGCACGACATCAATCTGCATCAAGCAATTCATTTATAGGTGGCTGATATGTCTCGGGGAAACCACCTATGCATTTTCTGCCACTAGCAATGTGCTCTTGTTTTATACTTATTGAAGCATATGAGATCACCACCACCTTTTACAGCCATTTATTATCCAAGACTATTTCCCATTGCATTATTTCCGTTACATTCCTGGGCAGCCTGGTCTAGTGTTAGATGTGGAAGTTGGTGGCCCTCCGTGCAGCAGGGAGGTTGAAGCTTGATGATCCTTGAGGTCCTTTCCAACCCTAGCCATTCTATGATTGCAAAGCTGAATGCCCCACTGCCCTGAGATATTGCTAAACTTTCCCAGAGGTGAAAGTGCTACATGGAAATGTCTTTCTACTGCTGGCATCCACAGAACTGGACCAATTCACGGTTTACAGTCGTAACTGTTCTGGATTGTTTTGTTGCCTAGAGGTCCCAGACCTTGGCATGGGTTCACAAATGATTTTATTCATGGTCAGCTCCACCCGCATGTACAGAAGGGGGCTGCATCAATGCTTTCCCCACTGCTTGTCAGTGAGACCATGTATGTCAGAAGTGATAGTGTTGTTCCAGCGCATGGAAATGAAATCCCAAAGCAGTCAATTTTAGTCTCTTGTGCACCTGCTGTTGGCATGCAACCTCCTGCAGAAGATAGCATAGTTTGAAATAAGTCATCTCTTCTAACGATGTGTAAAATCACACGCGAATACCCTGAAGACTGCCCCAGAAAATCAATGCAGCTCGTTCACTGCAGCTTGTTTATAGCTGTGCCTTCATCCATCACCAAGTATAGCTGCACTTGTAATGTATTTTCAGTCTTGCTATCACCTTACTGTTGATGTGGCAACCAGAGAATCACAAAACCAGGGGGAGCGGTTGGGCAAATGCTGAGGATGCCCAGGCTTTCTATGGACGTCAGGTGGATGCCTTCACTTCTGTACAGCATGTGTAGTATAATGAAGATAAAATTCTAAGTCATCAGCAGATGAACAGCAGAGGGGCCATGGGTGGGGGGTAATTTGTTTGCATTCAGAATTTCAGTAGAAATTATATGAGTAGAAAACACAGTGAAGGGTAACTTCTGATGTTATTTACTTCTGTTGGATAAAGCAAATGGACTTACTTCATAGAGGCATTTCAAAGTGTATGGCAGTAATAGAAATTGAACACTGTTTTGCTGCTGATGAAAGTCCACAGTCTGTTAAGCAAACTGTTCAAATGATCACTTTCTCAATTTCTCCAGGAACTAGATTACAATTACAGAGTTGAAGTGAAAAAACTCATTCCCCACCTGGAGTATTTGGATGGAATGCCAGCAAGCCAGACTGCCGTCTCTCCTTCCAGTAAGATGAATGAGGACTGGCTAATCATCAAGGAATCCATCAAGGAGGGTGGTTTGCCGAGAGACATTTCATGGTTAGGTACGTCAGATTTCCCATTAGGGTTCGTTTTTCAGGTTATGAAGTGTGAAAAGGAAAGCCAAAGAGCTAGCTGGCTTCTTCAGAGCCAAAGCTTAATTGCAGAGAAGTGACAAAGGACTTGGTCCTCTTCACCTGGGAAATGGGGAAGCTGGAATTCAGCATGCTGCAAATTTAAATGAAAGCTGTTCAGTGCTGGCCACCAAGATCAGAGAAATGCAAACGACTTGTAAAGCATCGAGTAAATCCAGCAGTAGTTGGGAGCCTGTGCTTAGTATTCTTTGTGTGTGATTAGAAGAAGCAAAGTTTGGAAACTGTTTCAACAGCTGCTCTCAGCATTTTCTTTCTATGGTAGGAATCAATCCCATGTTGCATGGAAGTAGCAGGATTTTCTACTCCGGTGTAATGATACCAAAGGCAGTTTGGTCACCGCTTCCTAGTGGCAGCGGGTTCCTAGCAACTGAGCTGCATGATCGTGAAATACCTCCATTCCACGTTCTTTTTCTCCATGATTAAGCCCATTACATTCATTAGGATAGAGTAAATGGGTGGAAAATAAATCTTTTGTCCCCTTGCTCGTAGCCTTGGTTATAGTTCAAATGTCTGTACTCTTACATATCGTGCTACATGCACTTTGCCACATCCCATTAAACATTACAAAGTATTTCCTATAACTGCTCCTGTTGCTTCCCATTAATGCTGGCAATGTCATTGGCTTCCTGACCCCCACCACTGCAATTTGCCTGCCAACTGTACTCCATTAAAAATTTAGTTTGTTTTGGAATAAATACATACGTTTGTCATTTATTTAATCCCTGCGGATCCAGATCATTAGATGCAGTAGTAGCTATGATAGTGAAAAAATCCATTAGAATCTGATCCCTCAGTGATCCCCATTTGGCAAGATCAACTGTGGTTCAGAAGACTAGTAACAGCGTGGACTGAGGGAAACCCTGTGGAATGAGCACAGAACTAGTTTGTTTTGTTGTCTAGTGTAGCTAGAGTTATGTTTTTGCCTTTGGCTATAAACTGGTAAGTTCGTATGGTCAGGTTTAGGCATCCCCATGTTTTCTTCTTTCCTACTGCAATACATACTCTGCATCTGCTATGTGTTTCACGATTCTTTAGGAACTACTACAACAAAGATAACTTGAAGGTCTCTAACACTCAGCTCTTAATGAAATGACCATAGTATTACAGTGCCAATTGTAGAGCTCCATTGTAGAGCTGCTAGATGCTCAATACTTTAAAGTGCAAGCTATTCATCTAGGCATTGAAATGAAATTTGCCCTCCTACAAATTGGTAGCTGCACATGCTACTGGCACAGCCTTGCTCTGCTCCCTGGACAGCAGGCATTTGAGCAGGTAGGAGTTCAAGGCTCTGTCTGCCTCCACTAGCTTTTGTATAATCCATCCTATCCTATACCACTATGAAATTCAATTATCACTTTTCTTTCTGGTGTGAGAAGTGGCTGTCTGGAAAAATATTACTGCAATTCCCAGCTTTCCATAACTTGTGTATGTGGTTTGCCCTAGTTGATAACTGGTAAAGTGGCTGTCACTACCAGCATTGTGGTGGTGTGGTTTACAGCCACTGTGCTTATGCTGGTAAAACTTCTCTCTTAGGTCCATGTGCAATGGCAAGGCAGCCTGGATGCAGCCCAAGACCTCCTACAACTTCCAGACCTGGAACTGCACAGTGGTCTGCTAGTGCAGGAGGGTGTAGCAGTTCCCGTCTGTTGTACAGCAGCTCTCCTCTTCCAGATCCCACTATTTCTGAAGACCTGTTTCCAGATGACTCCAGTGATTTGACACATGGTAATGTAATTTTTTAATCTTGTTCCTTCCCTCACCTCCACCTGCTTCTGGATATTATTATTGCTGACAAAAGCCTGGATGCTTTGAATAACACCTAACTATGCCACAGCTACACCAGGCTCAGCTAACATGAAGAAACCTGGACTCATCTTATTCAATCTTTGTAATACGATCCATACAGCCAAGTTCTCTAGACAGGCATGCTGATGCACATTGCTCCCCAGTGGATTATGCTCTGGAAGGTGCAGTATGTGTTCTGCAGACTTATACTGCAGCAGGATAACTACCATCAAAAACCACTTGATATATCATTTCTACTTGCCCAGAGAAGCTGCGGGTGCCTCGTCCCTGGAGGCATTCAAGGCCAGGTTGGGTGGGGCCCTGAGCGGCCTGTTTTGATGGGTGGCAGCTCTGCCCGTGGCATTGAGGTTGGAGCTCAGTGATCTTTAGAGTCCATTCCAACCTAAGCTATTCTGTGATCAGCGACTCCGTCCTTTTGGGTTTCCGGGGTTGGATCAATAAAAAGATTCAGTTCCTTGGTTTCACATACCTGATCTGCAGGCAAGCTCAAACCTCAGTTGTGCAAGTGCCTTGCTGTGCCCCGATAGCCTGGCTCTGCTACATGGGAGCACCACCATGTTAGCACAAATAGAGATGAAGATGGAGGGCCCTGTGCTGCCCAGGCTCATATAGAATGAATGACATCCATGCTTCCTCAGCTGCATTCTTCTTCTTCTTGGGGCAGGTGACAGCATGGACATAACATAGGTCAGGGAAATCAAACTGGAGAACAAAGATGTCTTTGAAACCTGCTGACTGGACTCCTGGGGACAGCTGATTAGAAAGAGAATTCACTTTTCATAGGAAATGTAGGACTTCTCAAAGCATCCTTACCTCATTTCCCTGAGGAGACTTAGATTCTGAAATTCCAGTATCTCTGAAGGGGCTGACTAGATAAGAAGAAGCAGTGGTTGCCTCTCCCAGGCACCAATCCCACCTCAGTTCCTGACTGTAGGTAGGAGTTAGGAAGATGATTGGGATGAAGCGGTGTGGCAGTAACAGCTGGGTGTACATTCAGAAAAGTGCACGGAAGCCGAGTACAGCTTGCCAGAGAATGAGACTATAATTTCACTTTTTAGGTGCTAGCTCTACTGATAGTGACCATTTTACCGAATGCTCACTGCTTCTTTCTTCTCCTTTGCTGCCTTGTCTCTTGTTTTGACAAGAGCATCTGCACAGGCATATGGAGAACCTAATTCTGCTCAAGATCAGCTGAAAAATGACAAAAAAAAAAAAAAAATCCATATTCTGTTTTAATCAGGATCTGTTCTCTGCTCTTACTACCTAGCCTAGCCTCACAAATGTGTGTACCAGCAAAGTGGGGGAGGCAGGGCAGGAGAAGGAAGAAAGAGATTCTGGGAGGAACAGAGAAACTGCCTCTTAGCGTCAGTGTCAGCCATGTGAGCTACACGGTGAACCTACACCATAAAATATTACATCCCTTTGTATGCAGGAAATGATGCTGACTGATTTCAAAGACAGCACAATTCGCCAAATGCTGGAATGATTTTTTTTTTTTTTCTTTTCTCTTAGGACTCAGCCAAGTTATATGTGGTAACCCCATCAAGGCCCTTCGTGCAAGGAGGCTAAAGCTAGGTGTATGTTTTTCCTGTATACTTCATGTTCCTGCCTGGTCGCCCACGTAAATCTTATGATAAACTGAGTTTCCACTGTGGTTTGAGTGGCTCACTCTCTTCTATGGACCCCAAGCCCCATGTTCTTGTCAACCTACTAATCAAAGCCCAAGTCAAAATGACAATATTTGGTGGCGTTTCTACAATAACTATTTAGCAGAAGATTTTTCAGTGGTTTGATGTTGGCGTGGTCAGGTCTATGAGGTGATTGCTGTTAAGTAAATACAAAGTGTGTTGTTCTCAATGGTGGAGCAGTACTGTGGCCGTACAGGTTAGCTTGTTCGTGTCACAGGGCCAGTAACTGAGTGAGAGAACACCCATAGGGTGTGCAGTCTGGCTTATGATCCCTCTATGATCCCTGAGGTTCAGCGTGGCGGAAGTTCCTGAGGTCATCAAGGCTACTTGTGTCATTTTTCAGCCACCTGCAGCGAGCTCCTTGAAACTGTGCAGTCTGAAGATAGAAAACCCTGACATCTCTGCAGGAGGAGGAGATGTGAGCCAGGAAGACGTCTTCTCTTCACCGAGAGCGTGGAGAGAGCAGCATCAGCGGCGGTGAGAGTGTGGGAGAATTCTTGTTATGCAATGGAGCAGGGATTCGTTTTCTGTGTAAAATAAAACAAACTCTTTGGCCACCTGGTGGCTGTTCTGTGGGACAGCCTTCTGCCTTCTCGCCCTGCAGATTGGGGTGGCTCATCCCTGCTGGGAAGGCAGTGGGATAGGGAAAGGAATGCTTTCAGATGGTCAGACATTATGTTTGATCCATTTAGGATGATTCTGCATATCAGCAGGTAAGTGGCAAAGCACTGTAAGTGGCTAAATCTGCAGACTCACTGTTTGCCTGCACTTCGCTTACTGCATGTTCTCAACTCAAGACTATCCTCAATGGTGGTACACTTCCCATTGTCCAGGTGCCTGCATACAGCTCAGCAAGAAAGTGTCATCCCAGCAGCAAAGCTAGCTATAGATGATAAGGAAGAGGATGAAGGCTGCAGCCCAGCCAGTGGTGGTGAGAGTGAGCTGAGAGACGCCTCAGATGAGGATCTCACTGAAGGGATTTCACCTGATTCTTCTTGCCACTCCTGTCTCTCCCAGTCCTCCTCAGGTATTGGACCTAAACCTCTAGAGAAGGGTTGACACCCTTCCGTAGGGGCAAGTGCTACTGACTGTTGACTGATACATTTTTTAGGAACTGCGTTGTTTCATGAGGTCTGGCACCTAGTGTCTGCTCAGGACATAGTGGCCAATTGTGTTGGCCATCAGTTGGGGTATTTCAACAAAGATCTGTAGAATTAAGGGAAATAAAGCTCTTCTTACACCATCTGAGCATTCTGGCTAGATGAAGGATGTGCCTTTGTCTTTCATCTTGTGTCACTGATTTGTGGTGGTGTCAGGTGAGTGTAAAATACTGTTGTTCCAACCGAGCTGTTTTACCCCAGTTGGCACTGATGCCGGTAATGTCTGAGCTGATGATTAAGGTGCAAGTGGGCTGCTGGGAATTCTGGGAAGACATTCAGTAGAGTGTTTAAAAATGAAATGTGCTCTTTTGCTCAGGAAGAAAGCCAAAGACCTCTCTGGAATTGCACTTACATGAATGAGAGCAGAGTTGTTGAATATCGTATTTAAGGTTATTAGAAACATTAATAATGGTTATTCCAAGTAGAGGAGATTAAAAAAGTATGACTTAAATCTATTTCCACTGTTAATAGTCACATTTTTTGCTTCAGTAGGTATTAGTGTGTGAGATGTGGTTTTACATTTATTTCAAGGACTAAATGAAGCTATTAAAATTTGGAAAAATATATAATATTTTTTTTCTAAATATATTTGTAACAAAAAATGTAAGCATCCTAATTAGAAAAAATAATTGAGTAATTCAAAGTCTCGTCTGTATAAAATGTAAAGTAAATGATATCTCCTTAACAAGGATAGAAACAGATAGGAAAAATGTAAAGAAATGGCCTATTGTCCAGTGACCACAAAAAACTTAGACCATGATCTAATGATCTATTTAGATTTAAAATGATTTTTACATTTAATATGATTTCTTTAGATTGAGCATGATTTGCTGTGATCTCCAAACATCTCAGCGTGCCAATGCTGTACCTCACAGAAGTGGATGGGCATAAGTGTAGTTGCTGAGATCTGTCAATGAGGTTGACAAGTCAACAAGGTTGACTGAATGGTTTGAAATCTGGTGTCACCTAGGGGTGGAATGGATGACCCAGATCATAAACAACTGGCCCTCATGACCAAGGTTCATATAGAACAAACAAAACAAGAGCCTTTGGTCACTGTCCCTAACAGACATACGTGTTTTGCAGAGCAAATACCTGATAGAAGTTTGACAACTGACTGACTTTATTCAACAAAGTACTTAAAAATGAACTTGACTTCTGTGAGTTGAGACTTTGTTTGAAGATTTGGAGAGCCACTTAACTGTAGAAGTTTGTCCTACTTGATGTGATTTTCTGGACACATCAGAGCTTGTTGCTGGAAATAATCCTTACCAGGAAAGGACAAGTGACTGGAACTAAACTGCTCCTATTTAAAAGTGCATGAAGCATCACGTCTATATAATCTGCATGCTTTGGAGTCTTTCAGTGATATTTCAGGCTCTGGAGTCAGGCATGCCATTCTTTCAGCGTATCTTTAAAACAAACAAAAAAAAACCAAACGTCAGATTTAGTCATTTTTAAAGCACATGCTGTGGTAGGAAAATTTATATGGTTATCTGCACAGTAAAATGCATTAGGAGATATAAACACGAATTTTCTGTGCCTAGGTTTGGGTGGCACGTTCTTTAGATAGTGTTCCTGCCACGGATTCTGCACATCAGGCAGTTAGGTGCAGTTGGGTCTTTTAATAGACAAGCAACTGGATCCCTGCTATATATAGGATGGTTTTGAAGCATGTACATATGCTTGTTATATCTGTAAGTCACCAATATGCATTTTCTTGTGTGTGCTGCACCTGAGGATTACATGGGCTAAGAAAAACTCATCTGTGATCTTTGTGCGTTGAACTTGAGAGAGATGGATGGGGAACTCAGGTGCTTAAAACAGGTCAGGGTGAGCACTGGCCAGGAATGGCACAGGTGTGCTTGGTCCTGCCTTGGGACAGGAGGTTGGGGAGCTTCTGGTAGTGGGTGTAGTGGTGATGGGTTGACTGTTGGACAAGATGGTCAGTCATTTAGCACATTTAGTACAATGAAGCAATAAATTGCTGTGCTTCTGCCCATGTTTCAGATTCATTACGTGCTCAGGAAAGCCAAAACCACTGTCTAATTCCGTATCCTCCAAAAAGTCCTTCACCTGCAACTCTGATGGGTTTTGCAGCAAGACCCCGGGAGCTGAGGAAGCACAGGGCAAGGTGCCTGAAGCTAACCAGCCCAGAGGAAGGCAGGCAGCCCCAGCAATGCCAGGCAAGGGCAACTCAAGAGACTTCAGCTCAGCTGCTGGGCAAGGGCCTTGCTCTGCTGAGCTTGCACAGCGCACCGGCAGCACAGAAGTCTCTGCCCTTCAGCCCCCAAGGGCATTGCCAGCCTGATGGCAGCACTGCCAGGCAGAGGCCTATCTCAGGACCCGCAGCTGTTGGATCAGCAGGCATCAGGTATGTGCACGGCTGGCACTACGCTTTCCTTCTATACCTCCGGAGGTGGGGATGATGACTCCACCTCCTTCCTCTTGTAATGCCTCACCGTTCTTTCTAAGACATTTTTCCTGATATCCAACCTGAATCTCCCCTGGTGCAACTTGAGACCATTCCCTCTCATCCTCTGGCAGTTACTGAGGAGAAGAGGCTGACCCCCACCTCACAACAGTCTCCTTTCAGATCAGTGTAGAGAGTGATAAGGCCTCCCCTGAGCCTCCTCTTCCGTAAGGCCTGTGCTCCAGACCCTTCATGGCTTCGTTTCTCTCTCTGGACACATAGATCCTCTGTTGCAGAGGGTTTTAGTGGTACTTATTTGAGACTCCTTGAGTAAAGTGTGAGTTCTTGACATTCCACTGTGGCTTTTTTACCTTGAGACTTTTATCAACCCATGTTAGAAAACGCTTAGAAAAATAATGTAGGCATCAGATAAGTGTCACATGCACCAAAACATGGCTGTTTCTAGATCTTCTTGCTGTAAAGTTGACATTGAATTGCTTCTTTGACTGCAGGTATCCAGATCCAGAGTATAATGCCACTGTGGTGTTTTTCTCTTTTCCTCAGCCCCACCTTGGACAGGAGTCCCTGCAGAGTGACCAGCCATCCCCAGCCAGTTGTCCTCTCACCCCCAAGCCCCTCGGGGAGAGTTGGGCTGCTGAATGCTGTTTGCCCTCCAACTGCTGGGGCAGTGCTGCAGAAGCTGCCGGCCAGTCCCTCTGTCTCATCAACGTCTCAAAGCAGGAGTCCCCCGTTCATAGCCCGTGTGTATCAGACCCATTGACGCCGTGTCATCTTCACGCACTGGGTGCAGTCCTGACACTTGGAGGATCAGTGCCATCTTTCAGCAGCCTCTGCGAGATAAAAGCAGAACTGTGCAAGTAGAGCAGTTCAAACAAATGCCATGATTTGCCTCAATTAAGGCTACAGCTGGTCCAGAAGTACTTTCTTTAAAGAGCACCTGCTGATCAACAGAAGAGCTAATCAACCTCTTATGACAGCCAACGTGGTTATTTTTTGCACAGCCTTCATGCACTAAAGCAGAACAACTCTTAATGTATTTCCTCTCTCCTGCTTCGTGCCCCACTCTGTGGGTGAGGCAGTGGCAGTAAACCAGCAGGGCTCAGTGCCTGCCAGTTCCAGGGTGGGCTGGAGGAAGTAGGAGACGTGCAGCATTCCACCTCATGCTCAGCAGCCTGGCCTACAAGCATCCCTGCTGTGTGTGGCTTTTGCAGAACTCAGCATTCAGGGACAAAGCCAAGGGTTCAAGGCAGCATTGACCTGAGCATGTTTGCGTATCGTATGACTGAGTCATTTTAAATAATGCAGAGGCAAAGATGAGGCAGGGGAAGTAAGAAAATGATCTCTCTCTTGTTTTATAATGGGGCATTTGCTTTATAGCTGGTTGAGATTCAAAAGAGCTGGTTTTAGTGGCTGCAGGCTGTGGTGCTGATCCCAGTGGCTGTGCCTTATGACTTTATTGATGTTGCAGTCTTAAACAGCATCATCATATTTTTTACAGTTTCAGTTACCGTGTTAGATATATATTTTAAAATCACTCGATGAAACAGTAATTATGTGATGAGTTAATTAATTGTTTTATGTCTTCTCTCTACCAGTCAGCTAAAAGTAAAGGAACGGAATGGCAGGGAAAGCCCAAAATCTTCAGCTTGTTATGGTGCACTGCTTTCACTTAGAAAATATCCTGCAGCTGGTAGCTAGTTTGCCTAGTTTTGGTGGGCACTAGAGAAAATCATCCATCAAAAAGCATCAAAAACCACTTGGTGTGTGATCCATGAAATGCTGTGGATGAGGCAGATGTTGCCCAACACCAATGCTTGTGTCATTAAAGTGGCTCCTTTGTGATTCTGTGCATGTTTGGGGCAAGGAGTATCGCTGCAGTGGGGGGAGGGCTTGGAGGTGTCATCAGAAAAAAGGGATTTATCCTTACATTGCTAAATCATAGATCAGGACAAGGTGTCTGCTCTACCTATTGATCATAGAGTGGCTTGGGTTGGAAGGGACCTTACAGCCCATCCAGTTCCAACCCCTGCCACGGGTAGGGATGTTTCCACCAGCTGCTAGGCTGCCACACTGCTGTCTGTCACTGCTTCCAGGGATGTCACAGGGATGTCAGTCTGTCCAGTGTCCTCACCACAACTTTATACGTAGCACAGCTCTTACACGTTGCTCATAGCTGCTGTGCTTACTTGTATTTGAAGGCTTTGTAGAAATGTGCTGCTTTGTGCTTGGAACATGTTCATCTCCATTGCCAGATGAAGAGGAGATACTGTCTTTGGCTGCCAAGGAGGAAGAAGCCCAGGAGACATTTAGGGAAGAAAGTCTTACATACACATCTCATTTAAACACAGACTACAGGTCAGCCCTGGATAATTTCTAGGGTAGTTTCTTGGACAGGCACTGTGTTCAGAGCCCGAGTGTCTGGTCTCGGTGCTGTGCACAGTGCACCCATGGTAAGGCATGGATGCTTCTGGGGTGATGGCTTGAGTGCCTCATGCTTGGGTAGTGCCAGTATCTCTGCTGTGTAATGGGATTTGAGGTGGCTCACAGTGCAGCCTGGTCTGTTCCCTGGCAGTGACTGATGTTTGGTTAATGCAGGGAATAATGGTTCTTTTTCTGAGTTGTAAGTGGTACCCAGGCTGGGGACTTTGAGAGGATGATGCTGCCATGCACAAGTTGTCATATGTGATTAATTGGAGACAAGATAAGAAGAGGCTGCTCAGCTGCTGTACAAGGCTGCAGAGGCTGTTGTCTGTAATTACTGAGCTGTCTGATGGCAAACGAGCTTGGCAGATAGGGGAAGCCATCAAGACAGCTCCACAGTGCCCTGGTGCCCCTCGGTGCCACGCACACTGCAGGTGCTCCTGGGAAGCCGAGCAATTTTTCCCCATCAGGGGGTTGGAACAGGTGATCTCCAGCCTCGTGTCACTTCCATATCTGTGCCATGATTCCAAGATTAGCCCACATGGCATGGAGACAGGAGCAGGGAATATGCCATCTTGTACATCTCCTTGCCAGCCTGGAAGAGAGTCTCCTTTTAGTGCTTGCTATTCCCAGCAGTATTTGGAGCACTGGGCATCCTTGGAGGGATGGCTGCTGCAATAGGAGGGCATTTTGGAAGGCTGGTGGCCTTCTGTGCCACCAGAGGCTTTGCACTCAGCTTTCCTTAGCAGGGCTGGAGGCCAGAAGAACTTCCTGGAGCTCAGGGTGTGGATATGGCACTTCTCTGTCCCAGAAGAGGGAGTTGCCAGTGGGACTGCAACTAGTTGGGAAGTGACATCGTGGTGCCACCAAAAGGAAGATAACCTCGTGGTGACAGCCTCAGTCACACCCTAGAGGCAATAGGAACAGTTTTCTGCTCCACAGTGGTTTTCAATGGGGCCCTTGAACAAACTGTTTGGTCTGTCTGAGAAGTGGTATAGTTTGGTCTTCAGTTTCTGATGTTCATCTGTTTTCAATCTAAAGAAAAGTAAAAAAAAAGTAAAGAAAAAAACGGAGTGTCAGTTCTTCTGTCTGAGGAAAATTATGGATGCCTCTGGGTGCTGGGGCAACCCACAGCTTTTGCTGAATTTGATGAGCAGGAGGAATGAATATCTTGAAATGGACACTAGAGGGAAGAAGAGAGTCTCACAAGTTAAGTTTTAAAAGTGAAATGACTGGGAAACCAAATGCAAGCAGGTTTGGATCACTTGGGAGGCAATCAGCAGACAGCGGGCTCAACCTGTCCTTCGTCACACCCTTTTGTGTCCCATGTGCTGGCTCATGCAGTGCCCCATCGTCTGTGCCTTCATGCACCACCTACCTTGATTTCTTTGGGGCTGTTTTCATAGGAAACTTGTGCTGCACAAGACCCCATGGAGAACACCCCAACCCTGCCTCAGTGCTCATGCTGTATGGCATCCAGCAGTGCTATGCACAACCCCAGCACGTCCTGAAGAGATTGTTTTTGCTGTAGGTCACACATGCAAGCTCTGCCAGATCTGCCATGGGCTCAGCACCAGGATGGTGAAACCCTGGGACAGGTTGCCCAGAGACCGCCCTATCTCTTTCCTTGTATCTAGTGACAGCTTTGTGGTTTTGAAGAAAAAAAGAGCGCTGTTATTTTCCCCATTCGACTGCTGTTGCACAATACTGATTTTTTTGGATTATGCACGGTTCAGGGGGAGCTGGAATCCAAACACAGATCTTTGGATTAGATTAGTGGAATGGAAAAACAAAGGAGAGGCCATTGTTGCTATGGAAAAAGTGACAACTTTACCTTAAGATCAAGCAGACTTTGCAAAGAATGGTTAGCTTGTCTTTTTTTCAGTTTGCAGTTTGAACAGAATAAACACACGGGTGACGATAAGGGCTTTCCAGTGTGTCAGACCTGAGGGGAGAGGAGGTGAGCAGGGCAGATAGCTCTCGGACAAGGAGCTGCTGGCAGCCAAGACAACTGGTGTGATTTGCAGAGGAAGATAAGGAAACGAGGGAACATTCTGGGAGGTCTCAGCTATTTACATGGAAACCACCTCCGTTTGTGCTGATGGTGTTCAAAGGTCTCGCAACTCTTGGCTTCTTTTGCAACTTCAATGAGGTGGAATTAGAGCGAGTGGGGAAGTGAGGAACTGTGACAAAAGGCCTTATAGAATTAAGGTTGGAAAGATAGCTAGTCCAGCCATCAACCTGTGGCTGTGACCACTCTAGTCCGTGTCACCCACTGTCACATCTGCGCTGGTCTTGAACACCCTCAGGACAGTGACTTCCCCACCTCCCTGGGCAGCCTGTGCCAGTGCATCACCTTATAGTACCTCTTAAGAAAACACCATCCCATCGGTTAATACATTCTGTCACTTGCTATTATTACATTTTTGCAATGAGATAATTACAGGAGAATAGAACACTGTGAAGGCACCTGTCCTTTGGGATCAGCTACAGCTAATTCACACTGAATGCTACAACCACCTTTCCTGAAGGCACTGCAGTTCTCTCTTAGCACAGCTGGCTCTGCAGCCAGCCTGCCTCTCTCTTCTCTCACGTGTCAGTGGTTGATGCCCTGTTGAGGCAGCATTTGGCCAACATTCTCAGAAACCTGGTTTGAATTTTGGGCGGTCCTACGTGGAGCCAGGAGTCGAACTCAGTGATCCTTGTGGGGTCCCTTCCTACTTGGGGATATTCTGTAATTCTGCAGAGCTGCTCCTTTGCTCTCTGAGCCCTGCACATGTCTCGGCAGAGATCCCAGGATGCCGGTGGGATTTGCTTGGTTGCTTTTAATGGGCACTGGGGCTGTTCCCTGTCATATAGAATTTATTCATGTTCTGGTTCACAGAGCTTGAATGGTCTTTCGGATTTCCAGTGCCTCATTTGCAGGGTGATTCACAGGGTGAGGATCAGGTTGATGTGGGGTAAGAGACCCAGAATGTCCCGATCTAACTAGCATTAAAAGAAATCACGGGGCTGCCACTGTCATGATGGGCACAAGCAGCATTGGGTCCTGCTCCCATCACCCCGCATCCTGCTGCAAGCAGTACCTTGCTGCTGGCTGTGGCAGACTTCATGCTGGCTGCACTGCTGCTCTTAAGGACAGAAGCTGGGAAGGGAAACAGTCACTGGGTGAGCAATTAGCACACTCAGATGGCTGAAGAAGGCTTACAGGAGCCTCGTGTTGACTGCCTGCTTTGAGCAGATTCTGCTTTGGGCAGGGAGAGCAGGAGCTGGCTCTGTGCTCGCTGTGTTGGCTCCCTGCAGAGCAGACCCTAACAACAACCCTGTCACCCTAACCCTGTCATCGTAACCCCAACCCCTAGGCCTGTGTCGTGTCCAGTTACAGCCATCAGCAGGTGCTCAGGAAACAGTGAGCCAGGATGAATAACGTCTCCTTATCTCACTATCTCTGCTGATACGTACCTGTTGCGCAGGATGAGCAACCATCAAAACTTGCCCTAAATGTTCACCCAGCCTCCAGCAACTGGTACTTCATAGGCTTTAAATTTAACTTCTGAATTAAATATTTGAAATGAACACGATGTTCACCTGCACTGTGCCACCCCTCCCACCCCAGTTCCCGTTGGATCTGATGGAGAAAAGAGCCCCGTGACCCCAGCTCAGCCCTGCAGCATCCCGCCTTTTCCTTGTTTGTTTTTCTCCCCTTTGGAGCTATTCTTTACCTCCCATATGCCGTAATAATTACAAGCGATAACTCAACAGCTGCTCTGCTATTCCAGGCTCGGCAGAGCCACGCGCCTCCGCCTTCCCTCCCTCCCACGGAGCCAGGTCAGCATCTTGGCTCCGGCAATCAGGGATTCCTGCGATTTCTTTGACTCCAGAGAATCTGGGCCTGATTCCTCTCCATTGCCATCTGTCTCCCGCCCGCCCTGCCAGCGCCGAGGGGGCTGGGACTGCAGCATCCATCTGTTACCATGGAGAGGGACGGAGCAGGCAGGATGCGGCCCTGCAGTGCCTCTGGACGGGCATCTCTGAGTTAGAGCCCTGTGAGCTGCCCCGGGGACAAGGAGGTGTCCGGTGGTGGCACGACTCCTGAGCTGTCCAAACCTGAAGCAGCAGATGGGTGCCATGCATGGCACCCTCCAGCCCTTTTGCTGCCTCAGGCATGTGTGGCATATGCCACCGTCACAGCTGGGCTTTCCCCATCCCTCAGAGCTGACTCTGAGGGTGAATCCATGCAGCAGCACCAGTGCTAAAGGAGTTGCACTGGAAAAGCTCCCTGGGTTCCGCTATTTTATAGCTGAGAAAAGCAGGGCTGGGAAGCTTGTGTGCTGCTACTTGGTGGTGAGCAACACAGCTGCAAACTGGGCTGGTGGTTGTGTCTTGTGCTAACCTGGGCTGAACCTGGGAGGCTTTGCAGTAGCAAGGTCAGGATCCAGAGAGCACCAGCCCCTCCCTGAAGCATCATAAAAGGCATAGTGGGGTTGGGAGTCCATTGCTGGTGCTTGGAGGGGGAGAAGGTGCAAGGTCTTACGTTAGGCCATCTGTGGCACGTGAGGGTACCCTGCACCTTCTGCATCCAAGTGCTCAGCCACAACCCTTCACCATACGGTGTGCTTCCTCACAGCTCTGCTCACTTTCACAGGTCTCACACTTTGCTTTGACTCTCCATGAAGCTCTCCCAGCAGAGGTGTCACTGAGGCAGGGCAGCCAGAGCACTTGCTGCATTGCAAGCACATGGGTTGGCTCCTGGTCCCTTGCCGAGCTGAGCCCTGGATAATGTGCAGCAAAATTGCAGTGCTTATCTGCAGCTGAGCTTTGCAGCAGGCTGACTGCAGTGAGCTGCTTATTGGTTTCCTAGTTTCAATCTTTTTGATCGTGTGCCACAATTAATCTGATTCCCTCAGAGGCGGGATAAGTAGGAGTCAGAAATGAAATTGTAATCATCTACGCCTTTGGCGTGAAGGGAAGGAAGAATTTTGCAGTCTCATATCCAGTCTGGGAGCTCCAGGAAAAGCCTAATGCAGCCAACGAGAGAAACAAGGCTAAGGGACAAAAGGAAGCAATGGGACCGGGGCCACATCACGGTACCAGCAGCCAGCCCAGCTGCTTCCTCGCCCTGGTCAAGGAGGTGAAGTTTTATGGGTCAGTGGGAGGAGGTGAGCAAAGGGGATATGGAGAGGGATCACCTCAGGGGTTACATCTGCAAGTAACTCCTGTGACTTGGTCCAACGTGATATGATTGACTCATATCACACACAGATCAAAAGCACCTTTTCTATAGGACTTCTTTGCTCAACAGCTGCTCACCATCCTCTATGCATTCAACCGGCTCTTCCAGCAAGAGCGTCACGCCTCACCTTCAGTTCTGCTCAATTCTGTTCTGGGTGGTTTGGCAAATTATTTCTCCACTTTCTCGAGGCTGTTTTGAATGGTAGCTCTTTTTCAGGTTGGATATTATGAAAATTTTTTTCTCCTCAAGAGTGATGATGCACTGGCACAGGCTGCCCAGAGAGGTGATGGTGTCACTGCCTGGAGGTGTTCGAGAGCAGTGAAGATGTGTCACCCAGGGACGTGGGCAGTGCAGCTCTCAGATGTCTCTGCTCTGCTGCCATCACATCAAGTGCAATAAAAGCAGCCACGGGCTGCACTGATGTTCTCATTTGGAATACAATGCTCCCTTCCATTTAATTAAGGATTATTCTTTTTTATGAATTATAAATTAACCTGAATTAAAGGAGCATTTATTCCAAATGAGAGTATGTACAAGAAGATTTCATGTGGTTCCACTAATCTAATCTAAATTTTTCCTCTTAATTATTTTGGATTAATTTTTCAAGAGCGCACACAGCGCTTTCATTAGTGCAAACATCAGCCAGGCTTGTGACAGGTGCTTTGAAAGGGAAATACTTCTATTCTGCAGGCTGCGCTCTTGATACAAACACATCCTTTAGGCTCCCCATATGCATTATTCTCTTCCTCATGGAAGAATAAGCTATGCCAATGCAAAGGGCACTGCTTTCATTTTTCAGAGGTGTTGTTCCATTTTAATTACTCTGACAGATTTAAATCAGTGCAATGCTGAGTGTTAACAAGGCTCGAGCTGAGGTGACGACCTTTCCTTTGCTGGAAGAGCCTGGATCTCAGCTGTGACATAGGATGCATCTCAGTGAGGCTCCCAGAGCATCATGGCTGTCGCAGGACCATCCAAGCTGGCTGTTAAACCACAGGCAGTTCCTGGGGAGAGGCTGTCCCAGCAGTGATGTCATGGGTGTATCCCACCTTCTGTGTGGGTTTGTGTGCTGAGGCTGTGCTCTCTAAAGTGATCGTCAGCTAGCCAGATGCAAGCCAGGGGTATTGGTGGCTTTTGGTTTTGAGAGCCTGAAAAGATCTCTCCATTAGGCTTGCTCTTGGCCAAGAGTGCATGGTTCCCAACAGGCACAAAATGCAGACTACACATGGGTTTAACTGCTCCGTGGCTCTAAGCAGACACCTGTACCTCTTGTTGGAGTCTGAGGTCCCAAAAGGCCTGAAAAGCCCACACCTGGCTTGCTATCCCTCCATTGAAATCACAGCATGATTTCTTTGATGTAGATGAGTGGTTGAGGATGTGTACTGCAGGGAGAAATCACTCGGTGTCAGGACAGATCCTGGGGGACCTAATGGGAATAGACTGGGATCTACATGGAGACCTAGATGCATACAGAGAAACTCCAGTACTGGGTTAGAGCATAGAATCAAAGAATTGCTCAGGTTGGAAAAGACCTTGAAGATCATCAAGTCCAACCCACAACCTAATCAAACTACCCTAACTAACAACCCTCTGCTAAATCATGTCCCTGAGCACCACATCCAAACGGTTTTTAAACACATCCAGGAATGGTGACTCAACCACCTCCCTGGGGAGCCTATTCCAGTGCTTCACAACCCTTTCTGTAAAGAAGTGTTTCCTGATATCCAACCTAAACTTACCCTGGGGCAACTTGAGGTCCCTTCATTCTGTCACCTGTCACCAGTGAGAAGAGACCGATCCTACTCTTGCTGTAAGCACCTTTCAGATATCAGAGGAGAATGATAAGGTCTTCCCTCAGCTTCCTTTTCCCCAGACTAAACAGCCCCAGTTCCTTCAGTCGCAGTTCCTGAAGTCTCATAGGGCTGGCCAACCAGTGTCCTGGAGAGCATTCAGAGAACAGCAGGTGCTTCCAAGGGCACGTTGCTTGGCAGCCATAATTTCCCACACATTTCTCATCCATGGACCTTGCCTCCTTCATACTTCTCATTTCTCATCTCTTCCAGGTTGAAGGTCCACCTGGGCAGAGTGTGCCCCAAGTGCTCCCCACTACTCCTCACTCATACAAGCCAAGAACACAGCCCCAAATTCTTCCTAAACCCAACGTGTCTCTATTAACTCTGATGACTATTGCCCCATGAGCTTTCCTTGAACCTCTCTAAATGTCTGCAAATAGCAGCATCCTTCAGCAAAGAGCAACCCAGGTCTGCCCTCTGTCCTCTTGAAGCTGACCTCACTTCTTGCATTGGAAAAAGAGTCATAGAAGCAGGCCAATCCCCACCAGCCTTCTCTAGGCCATGTGTGACTTCAGAGTCATAAGTCATGTCTTTTCCATACTGACATGCGCAACCCACACTTGCCAGGAATCTGTTCCAGACCTTTGACAGCTCCTCGCTCCTTCTCTATGTTGTTCTGTTACATTTGGCTTTGAGGCTGCAGAGAGGGGCCTTTAGGGACATGGGATGCCTCAGAGCACATCTACACCACAGCTCCTTTCCTTTGCTTTGATCCTGGGCAAAATGCATTGGCAAGATAATACTTGCCAAAGTGCTCAAACTTCTTTGAGGACATTCAGCCTGCCATAATAGCAAGGATTGATGGCACAGTTTGGGTCCTGAGATGAACTTTGCTGCAGGTGAGGCTGTAATGTGACTCTGCTTTGACAAATAATTCTTAATTCAAAAACCAATCATTTTGCAACAACTTTCCCTTCCTCTTGGCCCTGCCACAAATCTGCTCTCCCCAGTCCATTCTCATCTTTCCTTTGGCAGCTAAACCCATTATCTTTATTGTTTCAGGGCTGGGCTTCTTCCTGTTAGATCTCCTAATTGGATTTTTGTCTTCCAATCCCTTTAGTCTCTTCTGTGCTTCTATAAAACCCTTTAACCCTTCATCATCCCTCTGCCTTGCTAATCCATTGCACCCAAATGCTTCTGTTTCACTCCCTCTAGGTAGCATCTCGCATTCTCCACTATAAATAACTGCACTGGCATCTGGCAACCCTTCAGCAAGCCTAAAGCCAATTCTACTCTCCTCCAGGAGACGTAGGGCCACCTGATTTCCCTCTTCTTTCCTCCTTTAAACTTGACTAGATCTGGACCAACATTTCCAGCAGAATGTACTGACTTGAGGTGTCACAGCTGAAGGCATCCTAAAGCTGGAGGTTTTCTACCCAAATTCAAGCCTGGCGGTGGCATAGGCGGTGGAACATGATCTCTTCTCAGCAGGATGCTGAGGTGTGAGCACAAGAGGAGATCTGGTATCAAGGTCCTCACCACATGGCCTTTCAACCTAGGCCTGGGTGTCTGAGGAAGAAATATTATGGAAAAGAAAAGTATGTGGAAAAAGGGCAGAGACCTAGGGTGAGAGGTAATGGCCTTAAATTGCACGAGGGGAGGTTCAGGTTGGATATTAGGAAAAATTTATTCTCCAAAGGAGGGGTGATGCATTGAAACAAACTACCTGGGAAGGTGGTGGAGTCACCTCCCCTGGAGGTGTCCAAGAATAGGGTAGATGTGGCACTGAGGGATGTGATGGGTTGAGGAGTAGGCTTGCTGATCTTAGTGGTATTTTCCAACCTTAATGATTCTGTGATTCTGTTGGCCAGGAGTGGGTAATGTGGGGACAGGGATGGGCATGAGTTTGTTGGAGGCATTAAACACAATGCCAACAATTTCTGCCCTCAGACTCATGGCACATCAGGCCAAGGTGATTTCATTGCTGCTCCTTAGAAGCTGACTCAGAATAATGGATCTTCTAAGAAGGATTGAAGGAGTTCCTGCATTTTGTGGCTCATGTTACTACGTAAGTTTGAATGGATAAAGCAGCTCTGAATTGCTCCACATAAACATGCATTAAATGAGGAATTGAATCAATACGTGCTAGGCCTTCTTCCAGACCTAGAGGGAGACCAGGCCCTCTTGGAATGGCTATTTCTGACTCCCAACCTCTGGTAATGGCTGGCTGGGGATTTGGGGCTGCTCCCAAAGAAGAAACCAAGAGAAATCAATCATCCAGACACAGCCTTGTCAATGTGTGGGGTGTTGCATGGCTGAGGATGAGACATCAGCACTGACAAAAACTGGCAGAGTAGACCTGAAAAAGCAAGAAGGGATCAATGCTGGCTGCAGAGCTGCTTCCCCCCATGCTCCTGTGGGGCTGTGGCTCTGCCTCATAACTGCCCCCAGCCCTGTAACTGGGATGATGCTCCTTATGGAGGCCTGGATGTTTTCTTTCTGGAGACAGAAAACACCCCACAGCTTTCCATGAATGTCATGTCCCTTCTTTCCCTCCATTCACTCAATGGAGAAATCTGTGTCTGAGATCACAGTCATGGTCCTACCAGCAGCATTGGGGCTCTTGTAAAAGCTGATGCCAACGGAGAGCAGAGGAGCATTGGAACATCTGAGCAACATCTCATTAATAGCTATGCTGGCACAGCTAATTAATGGAGTGAAATGAGTGCTTGGAGATGGTATAATGGAGGGGTGAGTCAGGCACTGCCCTACACATCGCTGATCCCATGGTTCCTCCCTCCACTGCACTCAGCCTATGCTTCAGCTCTTCTCCTGGGAGCTGGAAAACCTCCCCTGACTTCTGCAGGGGAGGACACACGAGCAGCACCAAAGCTTGCAGCCATCGGGCTGATGGCAAGAGCTCAGGGCAACTGCTCCAGCTGAGGTCCATGCCTTGATCACAGTCTCATTTGAGTCAGAAGGGACCTTTAGAGATCATCTAGTCCACATCCCCTGGAATGAGCAGGGACGACTACACTAGATCGGGTGCTCAGAGCCCCATCCAGCCTGACCTTGGGTGTCTCCAGGAACAGGACACCCACTGATAATGACACTGATTATTGTCACACCCTTGTGACAAGGATTTCTCATGCAGAGACCCCAAATCAATGTCACAAACATCAAGCAGCCTCATGATGGGAAACAAAGCCCTGGTTAGTATTGACCTGGTGCTGAAAAGGTGACCTGGAGGTGTAGGATTATCACAGCAGCCCTCTGACCTGGTGATCCTTCCATGGGCTGGAGGTTAGAGTGAGGGAAGGGTCATGCCTGTTACATTGATCGTTTTTCACTCTTTAAATGGGAATGTCTAGCACAGGTTGTCAGTTAAAAAAAGAAACAAACACCAAAGTCATGCATCGTGCAGTGTTGCTGAAGTTTACAATTCCATAGAGCACTTACAGCTTTTCAGGCTTTGCCTGCAAGACTCTGCTATAAGCAGGAATAAATGCAGCTCTCCACATCTCCCAGCAGTGCTAGTGAACCAGCAGATGGACTAAAAGTCTGCCTCAGCAAGACAGGACTTCACCTTTAAACAACTTGGCCTTCCTGGTGTCACATGGAATAAGCACTGCCTGCTGCTCACTAACAGCGTGGGATTTTATTTGACTGGGATCATGTTTTATAACAGCCCAGCTCAGTTTGCATGTTTGCAGCAAGTAATCACTCTGGGGCTAATAGCAAATTCACTCCCAGGTGCTTAATGATGGTATTTACTGGTGACTGCAGAAAGTAGCTGTTTTAGGTCTGTGGTGATGATGTGGTGATTAGGGTGAGTTAATTGGACACAGGACAACTGGGTAATTGCTAGCAATGAGGCAGTGAACTCCCAGGTAATTGCACCTTCCCCAGAGGTGTGCTGCCATTAGCAGCGTTACAAAGGCAAGGCTGGGAGGTGATGACAGGGGAGTCATTGTCTCTACCTGGCGGTGCTGAATCAGGGCCAGGAAATTACCCCTTCTCCTTCCTAAGAAAAATAACGCTTGATCTGTTTGTTTTCCTCTTGCCTTCTTAGAGGAGAGATGCACTTGTGGTAAGAGCTATGCGTCTGTCAGCCTGTGCCTTCTCCTCATAGTCTTCTTTTCCTTCTTTTCAAACTCTTACAAAATGAAGAAGATATATTCAGCTCCAGGGCACCTACACGTGTACTGAGAAGAGTTCCTGAGGGAAGGAAGGGGAAGCAGAGGCTGACATTGTGCCCTCCAGACAGCACGACCCAAGCTCTGCTGGACACTAGTGGGGCCCAGGGGAGGTGTTCGGACAGAGCTCACCCACAGAAACACTCAGTAGAAGCTTCAACTTTCTTCATGGGCACCAGCAGCACCAGTCCTGCTTCGTACAAGAGCAGTCATCATTAACGAGGTAATTAAAAGCAGGCATTCATTTTCTTTTAAATGAATGTGGGATCTGAGGGAGTTTGCGTGGTCACTTATTGGAGCCCTGGTGGCCCTTCAGCAAGATTTCCCAGGTGCCAGCCATCTCTACACGTGTTTGGGCTCTGCGGGACATTGCTCATTGAATGGACGTGGACTTGGGAGGCCTCACCCAGCCCTGGTCCTCCTTGCCGGGGCTGGGAATGCCCTGCTTAAGTGGCTCATTATCCATCTGCTAGGGCCTTTTCATTTGGTTTCATTATTAAGAGACAAAGATGTGCAGTGTGTCCTTCTCTCCTTTTTAATGAGCTCTCCTCTCCCTGTTTCATGAGAGGGAAAAACTGCAGCAAAAAATAGCACAGCAATCTTTAGTACGAGGTTGTCCTGGCAATGGGGAGAACTTGCGGCCCAGAAGCTGGGAGTGCCAACCGGAAAGTTATACGGATTTTATGCAACAGATGCTCCTGAGTTTAAATCAATACAAACAGAAGTGCTGGCACAGGTTCATGTGGCTCCATTGACACGTCCAGAGCTGCTCCACCACAATGGTTATAGATGGGATGAGCATTTTAAGCTGTTCTCACCTATGTTGGCACAAGATGGCTCCCAGGTCATGGATGGACCCCTTCCTCTCTTCTGTATGATGCTGTTAAGGTGAATGTGTGCTACTTTCTACATTAATGAAAAATAAAATGGTGTACGTATTTGCACGCCAATTTTTTGGGCTGGTTAACTAGTGCCAAGCTGCAGCAAGGTTCTCGAAATGACAGGACAAAGCTCCTCAGTGCTTTGGAATTGGAAAATTCCAAGTTTTCAAGACTTGGAAGCAGCAAGGTGCAGGTGAAGGCCTGAACACAGGACTGAAAGGCTAAGTGTCCAAAACTATTTAGCTTCTCTTCACCCTTTTTCCATTCTCTTTACAGTACAGGGATACAATACCTTTGTCACGTGAGGGCATGGGAGAAGCTTGCAAAACACCTGCTGAAGTGCTTTGAAGACAAAAAGCCGTACGTGCAAATGATAAGTTGTATGGGCAATCTAAATAGACTTGGCTATAAATCTTGTGTGCTAAATGGGGGACGAGGTGGTGGGTGGTACCCACCCCTAATTACAAGGCTCATCAACTGCTCCTATCCCAGCATAGCATCCTCTTGGCTGGAGAATGGCTGACACCAACACCTGGGCAGAGGAAAAACCTGTTGTGCAAGTCAGCTGGAGAGTCAGGAAATATCCCTTGGGAGGAAGTGGGTGCCCACAGTGGGTCAGAGGTGCCACATGCTTTGTCCTCAGGCCTCGGTGATGCAGCACAAGGCTCGGGACATGGAAGAGATTTGCAAAGGGAGCAGTAGGTAGCTCCTCTTTAGATGCACCTCCATTTTGACCCAGTTGTTCTTGACAATCACTGGCAGAGCTTTCTGTGCCTTCTATCCACAAGCTCCCACTCCAGCTCTGAACCTGCCACATCTCCTCCTGATTCTTGTGCGGTGAGTTTCTCCAAGAGATTTCTCCATGAGCTTGAGGGTCCTGTGCAACAGAATCATAGAATGATTTAGGTTGGAAGGAACCTTACAGCCCACCCAGTTCCATGGGCAGAGCTCAGGCTGCCCAGGGCCCCATCCAGCCTGGCCTTGAGCACCTCCAGGAATGGGGCACCCACTGCTCTCTGGGCAGCTGTACCAATGCCTCACCAATCTCTGAGCAAAGGATTTTCTCCTAACATCCAACCAAGTTGGGAGGAACTATTGATCAGCCTGAGGGTAGAAAGGCTCTACAGAGGGCAGGCTGCACTGATGCTCTCTGATTCCTGATTCTGGGGGTAGAAGCTCTGGCATGTGCTGACCTGGTGGTCTCACACCCACTTGTCAGCTAGAATGGACCTCTAAAAGCCTTAACTGGAGGGAGAGAACCAACCATACCCTTCAAAAGAAGCACAGCCCCAAAGCGTAGTGCGAGTTTTAAGAAGTAAATAGCAGGTGCTCTGCTTTTGCAGTGTTTCTGGGTCACACTTCTGATGCGCCTTCACAGCAGTGGGAGGTAAAACCTGGCGGTGCGCGTATGTGCCAGGAGAAGCAAGATGCCCACAAAGCTGTGCCTGTGGGGCGATGGGGCTCTCCTGGGAGCAGCTCTGTCAGGTGCCTTCAGCCTTTTGCTCAGTCTCTCTGTTGCCTGCTGCTCCCTGTGTTTTGCATGCACTTATGACCTTGTCCTAAAATAAGTTCTTGCATGCACAGCACACTCTGAAGAGCACCTGGAGTAGGTTTGCTTGGCCAGGCACCTGTTTTGGCACAGGCAAGATGGAAAATTTTATTTTTCCAACCAAGACTTGAAATACATTTCCAAGCACCCAATACTTTTTTTTCCCCCCCAAAAAAAATCTTCATTTTCCTTTGCAGCCAGGACACAGCATCAGCCTCTTGAAAACCAGGCCTCTTCAAGTTGTCTGGGGCCGCTTTGAATCACTAATTGCTTCTGAATACATAGGCCAAGCATTTTATCACTTAAAACTCCTGTAGCAATTCAAATGTATACAACTGAGAAGCCTCTTTCCATGCATGGTGGGGATTGGTATAGATAAGGATTAAAATGGAAACAAATTCAGCCCTGGGGGTCCTCTTTGTTCCTCCCTGCTCTCGGTGGGGTTGCCAGGGCTACATTTGTTCCCTCATCTTTTTGGAGAGGCTCCAGAGCCCCTTGAATGCAAGGGAAAGACCCGGAATGGCTGCAGAGGGCTGGATTAGCCCTAGGTACAGGCATATTTCATCACCCGTGGAGCTGGCTGAGAGTCCCTCATTGAGGGCAGCACACTCCCAGCTTCATCCTGGCTGAAGTTTGGGTTATTTTCAGCTTTCTCTGAATGCCAGCCATATTTCCCAGGCGTCTGCCTGCCTGTGGGCTAAGGGGAGGTGAGCAGGAGCCATCAGGGAGCTGTTTGGAGGTGCCAATGTCAAGGGGAGATGCTGTCACGGCATGTCCTGTTCACATCCCTGAATGTGTTTTGGGGCTCGTGAGATTATGGACGCCTTGCAAAGCCCCGTCTGCACTTGCCACTTCTTTAGGTAACCCTCATCCTAAAGGTGAATCAGGGTGGAAAACTGAGGTGAGCACGGGCAGCCGAAAGCCTCCTTTTCACTTAGGTTGCCTGTTGTTAGGTCTGCCTGCCGTACAGCCGTGTGCCGGGGGTGGCTGTGCTCAAACACTGCCAAGAGCTCAGTATTAGAGAAGTGAAAGCCAATTTATTCACTTTCCAATAGAGAGGAAGATACATGCTGAATGTGCATCTGTTGGATGGTATTTCTATTTCAGGAACGCTGGTAACATACAAAATGGAAAAGTGACTTTGTTTGCTTGATTTATGTAGTTCCTAGAAAACCTTGGGTTAAGGAGACAGGGATGCTCTGTAGGCATCAGGTACCATTTATTCTCAGCATAGTAGGTGATAAAATCTATTATATCTCTGGCTTTCCACGTGAATTCCTGTTGACTGAGACACATTACCTGGCCTACTCGAGTACTGTGGACGTGGAGAGCCAATAAAGTATCCTGACAAGTATCTTCATGTAAAATCAATAGCAAATATGAAATCAGTCCTGTGAGGGTGATAGCCATTTATCTTTAAAATTAAAAGAAAAACCACAAATCTTTGTCAGTGAATGGGGAAAAAAATATCTCTGCTCCTTTCTAACTCCTTACGTATTAGGATTTCCGTATTTTATTCCGCAATTGCACTGAGGCTCTTATAGGACTTAAAGTAGCTAAAGGTAGTTATTATCTTCATTGTACTTACACAAGAGACAGCCCTTCCAGTATAAACAAGCCACTGGCCAAAGGAGGTGAATGGAAACACTCTCCTTCTCACGTCACAGATGGGAGAGTTAAATACTCACTGCCCAGGACTGAATTAGAAGATGAGTCCAAGCTCACCGGTGATTGTCCTGTTGAACTGAAGTCAGCACGCATGCTGCAGTTGTTTGCACCAGCACACCGTGGTGGTGATGGGTCAGTGATTGGACTTGATGATCTTAGAGGTTTTTTCTAACCTTAATGATTCTGTGCTTCTACTTCCAGCATTGCAAGGATACGGGGGGCCCATAGATGTGGCTCTGGCTGTGGCTATTTACAGGGATTTATGTTAATGCACACTGACAGGTGGCCACCGAGGTGCAGCAAATGGGCTGGGAAAAAGCAGGAAAAGGTGGCCCAAAGGGTGGAAGTCGTGCTCCTCCCCAGCTGCTCCTGCAGGCTTGGGTGCCCTCTCTGCGCAAACAGAGGCAGGAAAGCCAGAACAGGAAAAACCTGCCGGTGCAAGGCCGGGTTCACATTACCCAAGCTGATCTAAATCAGGTCACATTTGCTTTGGTTTCAAAGCAGCTGGGCTGGGGAAGGCAGAGATGGCTAAACAACCTAAAGACTGCTTTCAGGCCAAGTCTGACCTGGGCAGAAAGCATGGGAAAGCAGGCATAGGTTCGAGTTCCTGCATGCCTCTAGCTGCCTCCCTGCACCTTAACCTATTTCCAGTGCAAGGTCTGGCCAGTGATTTCAGCCTTTCTGAGCAAACGCTTTTTGTTTCACATTTGCTAGGGGCGCAAACACAAGTATTTATCCCAGTGCAGCTGTGAGGTGAGACTCACAAAGGTCAGGATCACCTCTGTGCACTCACGCTTCTTTACCTGAAACAGGCATTCAAGCAGCTGGCTGAGCCAGTTTGCGGTGTGTTTGCTCCGGACAGGGGTCTGCTCCTGGAAATAGTTCAGTGCAAAGGAATGGCCTCTTGCCTGCCCTAGCTGCTGCAGAGGAGAGCTCTGGGCAGCCATGCAGGTTGGAGCTGCCCCTCTGCAGCAGCTGATGGCTGGTTGCAGCACGCTTCTCTTCCTCACCAGAAGCTGGGCCAGATGGCTCATCCTCATCTGATTTATTTATGGGGTTATTATAGCCCTTCTGAAGGCAGTGCTCAGCCTTCCGCTGATCGAGGTCCTGCATCACAGAGAGGCTGTGTGGTTGCTGCAGCAATGCTGTGCAGGCACTGCTCTTGGGAAGAAGGAGGAAAAAGAAGTTAACAGAGCTGGATATCAGGTTGTCCAGGACTGATGGCTCTATCTGCTTATGATGCAGTAATAATAATAATTTACCTTTTAATCACAATAATTCATCACAGCTCCTTGCAGCTGCCTCATGATTCCTTGCTGCCTATCTCACCCTTCTCATTCAGAGATCTGAAAGCACTTCATAAACATTAATTAATAATTCCTCCACACCCCTGCAAGCAAAGTAAACATTACCCCCATTTTGCAGCTCGGGAAGCTGAGTTCACATAAGGAGATAATGACCGAGCAGGGGCACGGAGCACAGTGGGCCAGGCTCTCGTCCTTGAACACATTCAAACTGTGAGTGGTTTTCCAGCAGCAGGAAAGGAGCAGGGAGGGGGATGGCTCACCCTGTGCTGGAGCTGTCTGCACCGCGGTGACCATAGTTATCTCTCAGCCTCCATCACTGGGCAAGCACCTGCCTGTGTGAAGCACCTGTCACTGTTCACAGTGGGACTCTCCCTTTTTTAATGGCTAAATTAATGACCCTAATCTGCTAGTGTGGATGTGGTTAATCCCACAAACAGGAGAAGTTTCACAGACTGTTCCTGTTCTGCCTCCTCATGTATCACTTTGCATCCTATCCTAACTTAACTGTCCCCTGCCCAGCACTGTGACAGCAATACCCAAGATAGGGCAGTAACAAGCCAGGCCAGAGCCCACTAGCCCTCGGGGACGTGACACAGGAGCTGCCATCCTGAAACAAGACACAATTGGGGTGAAACCTCTGCTGTGTGTGGGGGGCCCCACAGCAGCCTAGCGGGAGTTTTTTTCCAGGAGCAGACTGTTGACTTTTGGAAGCCAAAGGGATCCCAGCATCAGAGCAGGAGGAGGGTTGCGTTTCATAGACAAGTCACGGTGTATTAAATGTAAATGAATCTGCAGCTTGATGGACAAATCAGATCAGCGCTGGGAAACCCAGCTCACGGCAGGGGATGGATTTGTAATGGGTAATAGAGCACCGGTGCACCAATGAGAATGAATGGCCAGAGAGGGAAGCAGCCAGGGCTGTGCTGCCTGCAGCACTGCAAGAAAGAGACATCGCGGGCGCTGAGAAGGGAGGTCAGGCTGGATAAACAGTGGCCCTGTCCCCAGCAGAGAATCACTGAGGCATGAAGAAAAACTTTAACAGCTGCACTGCTGCTTTTGAACCTCCTAGTAAAAAGGGGGTCAGAAGGTCAAAACTTTCAATGCCTCTGGGAAGGAGGGAAGGTTTCCCGGCAAGGCTTTGAAAGCCCCTCACTAAATTAGCATGACCACACTGCTAAATGCTTGGGAAACCCGAACTGCTTGGGTCGCAGGCTCCCCTAGAAGCGGGGAGGCAAAGAGCTGCTGCATTCCCATGCTCAACGACATAATTAATGGGGCTATTTCCTACACGAAGGCAGATATTGAGAATCCTATCCAGCACCTGGACGGGAAATAAAAGCCCATTGGATGTGCTGTGTGCATCCTTTCTCCCCCGCCTTACCTCCTGACACCACTGCCCTTTCTCCTTTCTATTTCTCCCTCTTGTTTTCTGTCTCTTCCTTTCTACTCACCGTTTTCTTGGCCTTCTCTTCTGCTGTTCCCAGTGTCATGCGGCTCAGCTCACTCATGCAGTGATACGTGGGGACAGGGGTAGGAGATGCTGGCACTGCTCACCCTCAGCTGTACACAGGGACCGTACCCCTCAGCTGGATGGTAAATCAGGAGCTGCAGCCTACCAGCCTCACTTCTTTCTACATTTACTGCTTCTTTTGTGAGAGCACCGATCCACATTCTGAGCTATTTGCCTCCACTTTGAATGCAGATTTTACTAGTAGATTTTCTAAGAGCTAGACAGCAGACAAAGCATGTTTCTGCTGGGTGGTGCTAGGAGGGACCCTGACATCTCTGGCTGTTATCCCACCGCTTGCTTTTTCCCGGCACTGCCTCTGCACTCAGCTCCCATTCACCTGTGCTGTGGGTTTCCTGGGCACCGCTTTTTGTGAGATCCTTTGCACATCATCCCCTTCACTGCTCCCACTGCTGCAGGTGTGGAAAGCAGATAGGCACACACAGACACAGCAGCTGCTGTTATTGCTTTTGGAAAAGTGCTGTATGTCTACAAGGTACAATCCAAATACGTCAGAAAACCAGTATAGCCCCACAGCCATAAGTGCTGCTGTCTGGAGTGCTGCAATCCTGCAGGCTGCTGTTGAGCATCTCCATCCCTATTACAGTTGCAGAAGACAAGAGCTCAGCAGATTTCCAGGATGGCTGCAAAAGCAGAATGAGTACTTCATTGAATGAAGCAGGCTGGGAGATGTATCACATTGCAGGAGGCTTGTTCTTAAGGGAGAAAGGCCAGCCTTCTGGAGGGAGGCAGGTGCTGCCCTGGCAGTCCTGAGCCAAGTAAGCAGGGCTGAGGTGGGAAGAGTGGGATATTGTTTGTGGTGTGCTGCAAAGCTCTGCAGCTCCAAACCCCATTTCAGCTCCACTGTGATGCTGTGGTATCTTTACTTTTCATTCCTCTTGTTGTCCTAGAAACAGAGCAAAAAAATTCTTCCAGGCAGGCCCTTTTGTTACGCTCAAGGCAGCATCTTGTCTCTCAGCAAAAAAAAAAAAAGCACCATTACATAATAAAATCCTTGGGAGAAAAATAACAGCGGTTTCAAAGCCTTCTAAAGAAACCTGAAGAAACTTCACACACTCCAAACTTTCCTGAAGTCCATGCTATGAGTGCTCCGTGTCTGAAAGGGCCAATGGGCAATTCACAGGGTGAGCAACATGAGGGAAAACGGGAAGTGGTTGAGGGGGTTTGTGTTCAGTCCCAGCCTTGTAAATCCTGCTATTCATTCACCCTTTACTCCCTAAAGCAGGAAGCAGAAAATGAATTGTCTTTCTTTTGCACTGAGACATCGCTGGGTTTTCAGACAGGTTTCCTGAGCTCAGAGCCTTCCAGGATGGTAAGAATGCCACAGATATCTGCAAAGGTTTCCGTAGGAGGGCACAGCCTGGCCCAAAACACGAGCGACCCCAAAGCACAAAGTACCCAAGCTGTATTTCCCAGGCATGCCCTGCCTGCCTTTAGAATAGCCTGTCACACAATTATAGGCCATGGTTTATTTATGGCCACATCCATGGTCACTGTCCTCCCTTCGGCTTTAAGTTACAGCTTTCAAGCTAATGGGGCTCTGCTGAAAGAGCAAGTCAGTGTGCCATGTGGCACTGACACCCTGCAGGGAAAGCTGTTCCCTTGTAGGGCTCCCCTGGAACTGCTGGGATTTCAGGGGAGGTGTATTTACCTGAGAAGGAAGGCCTTTTGCTGGGGAAACGTGCCCTTCTGCAGGCTGGGCCAGATCCATCTGTATTTATGGGTTTGATTTTGTGCAAACATATTCTGTTCTTTAGGAAGCCTTCATACAAGGACACTTGTGGCTGCACTCCTGAGCGTATCAGCCCAACAGCATCACTTTCTTTGGGGAAACTCGGGTAAAGTTACCACCTCTTCCGCAACAGGAAAGCTGTCAGAGAAACCAAAGGACTGCTTGATTACAATTCAGCTGCTCAGGATGCTGAGATAGCTCTGCACTTCTGAAGGCAGCGTGGCTGTTCAGTGTACAATGAGTATGTAACTTTCCAAAACCCTAAGGTGCATTTTTTCTACATAACCTGCTGCGTGTCTCAGCAGCGTTTTGCAAAGCAATAGCTTCTGGTTTCATAAAGACCCATGAGATTTTGGCTTCCAATGGGGCTAAGTAGCTCAGAGAAGCCATTTTCTCAGGTTTACAATGAAATCTCATTGCTGGTCTCTAATCATGTCTGCTCAGAAAGATTCCTCTCTTCTTTCTTTTTTTTTCCTTTTTTTTTTTTTTTTTTTTTTTTATGAGGTTCCTACCTGAGAAGAAAACCCAGAGAAGAAGAGATGAACATGAACCCAATATTGTTATTTCTGGGTCCATCTCTGCCTATGGCCCTGGTGCCACCAGCGTCTCAGCTTTAAGAATAGATCAGCATGGGTTTAATGTCAGGGGTTCCAGGGTCTCTCTGGTCCACAAGGAGCTGGAAGATCTGAGCACCTTTATCTGTGGTGGATTGCAGTGTCATTTCAACTTGGAAGTGCAGTATGAGATGTCTGTTTGTTTTTTCCAGCCATAGCTTTACCTTTCCAGAGATTTTCGATCTCTTTACAAGGTGGTGAAGGTAAAAAGATTTCAAACTGTGAATCTTTTCATTACAAGGCAGGGAAAGGCAACAGTCCTAACTCATGGCAAGGGAACCTCTGCTCAGCTTGTGTCTGATAAGGATCTGGGAAGAGTATCCAAGCTAATAAATAAGATATGTATCTCCCAAGAACAGCTTTTGCTGTTTTCCTATATGAATCCTTGTTCCTTCTGCACCGTGAGCTCTCCAGGGCATGGCCCGTGTTACAAAGTGCCAGCTGCATTATCTGATTGTAGGAGATAATAATTATGAGGAATATGTCAGAACAACAGAAAACTTCATTTAAAAAAAAAAAAAAGGAAAACAATTAAAGCTGCCGAGTGACAACCGCATACTTATGTATTGCATCACATACTAGTCCCAGCAGCTTCAGTGCAGAGAGCTGAGCAGTTAAGGATGTCCTAAGCCTGGTGAGCCCCACACGAGGTGGGGATTATTCCAGCAAGTGTAGGGTAGCACTCATTGCATTACAGCAGCAGGATGGGAGGTAATGGCCTTAAGTTGCACCAGGGGAGGTTCGAGTTGGATATCTGGAAAAATTTCTTCTCTGAAATAGGAGGTGAGAAACTGGCACAGGCTGCTTGAGGAGGTGGTGGAGTCCTCGTCCCTGGAGGTGTTGAAATAAGGCACCGAGGGACACAGCTCAATGGGCATGGTGTGGGTGGGCCAGCGGTCGGACTAGATGACCTTAGCGGTCTTTTCCAACCTTAACAGTCCTGTGATGCTACAAAGCAAATGCTTGCATGGCCCCGCAGGCCCTGTGAGGAGTGGGGAGCCACCCGAAGGTGTCCATCAGCATGCTGCAGGAGGCCATCTCCCCCCCTTCTCCCCCAGCCGCTCGCAGCTTTTGGTGAGGCGAGGAGCACGCAGGTGAGAGGCTGAGCGGGGCCCTGCGCTCTTCCAAAGCCTCCAGGGTGTCAGCAGGCACCTTTCTTTCCCCAAACCCGTCCAACCCGTCTCTCACCCGGCATGCTTCCTCCTTAGCGTGTGCTTAAAGCTCCCGAGCAGCCAAAACAGCGTCCTGCAGTGCTCTCATCCCAGTTGTTGCAGGCTCCCTCCTCAGGTCCCAGCAGCCGGTGGCAGCCCCGTGGCAGAGCCCGATCCTCACAAGAGGGTTTCATTGCTTTGACGAAGCATTCCATTTGGACATGAGGAATAGCTTCTTCGCTGTGAGGGTGGCTGTGAGAGCACTGGAACGGGCTGCCCTCAGAGGTTGTGGGGTGTCCTACTCTGGGCATATTCAAGACCCGCTTGGATGCTTTCCTTTGCAGCCTGCTGTAGGGAAGCTGCTTTAGCAGGGTGCTGGCCTGGGGATGCACAGGGGTCCCTTCCAGCCAGGAGCCTGACGCGATGTTATTGCGATTCAAAACACATAAACAAATAGATGGATGGACAGGGCCACAGTCGGAGACCCGGAGGCAGAGGGTGCGCGGGGGGAGGGGCGGGGCTCACCTGGGCGAGGGGCGGGGCGAGGGCGGGGCCTCCCGAGAGGCGGGGCCGGGGCGCGGCGGGGCTGCGGGGCTGCGGCGGCTCTGCGCTGCGGAGCGGGGCCGCGGGAGGAGCAGCGGCGGCAGGTGAGTGCGCGCTGGGGTCGCTCCGTTCCGCTGCGGCCGGGGAGCTCACGGGGAGCCGCTGGCTGCCCCGCGGCACGGCCGGCGGCGCGGCCCGCGTCCGCAGCCGGCCGAGCCCCGGGAAGGGCTGCGGGGCCCTTCTGCTGCAGTTACAGCTACAGCTGCGCCGGGGCCGCCGGCAACCCCGTGGGGTCTGCGATACTGGAGGGGTAAAGTGGGGAGCGGGGCCCTCCTGCCTCACCTCTTTTTCCGCGCTGCCTCCCCGGCCCGCCGGTGCAGGTGGTGCTGGCCGCGGTCTGCCCCGAAATAAGTTGGGAGCAGTTTCCAGAGCAACTGCAGCTATTTTGGTTGATTTTTCAGCTTGAAGGGGCTGGCTCGGGAAGGCTCTAATCCTATTATTTTGGGGCTGTGGAGTGAAATAAGCGCTCGGCGAGGTCAGCCTCGCAGCTCAGAGAGGCGGGGAGGCCGCGGTCTGCTGTTGGGGCCGTGGAAACCGGCATCTGGAAAGGAGCCGAGGACCTGTGCTCGTTGTGGCAGAGTGTGCTGAGCAGCGGGAGCTGGGGGACGGGAGCGTCGGGGTGTTTCTGCTGTCCCCAGCCCCTGTGCCACCAGCACAGCACGCCAAAAACCCGCTCCGAGGAGCGGCACTGCAGAGGAACAGCGTCGGGTAAAGCAGCCGCTGTGGCTTCGAGCTCTCAGCTGTGCACGTTTGGGGTGTCAGTGCGTGCACCAAGTGTGCAAGTCTCCACTCTCCTCTAAGGGAAAGAAAGGCAGAGATGGCTCCAGATCCCCCAGGGCGTGGAGAGGGGTTGCATTCCTCAGGCGCGGGGCTAGATAAGCGCTGGGCTCCTTGCTGCATACTTCTGATGCCTTCTGTGAACTCCAGTGGCACTCAGCAGGTTGTTTTGTAACTTCACTTGAAGCACGCTGTGGGCAGGCAAACCAACTCTGCCCTGTCACCATGCTTTGCATTGAATGCTAAAAGCCCCAAAGGGAGCTTGGGGATGGCACTGCTGGAGCAGAACAGGTGTATCACGATGGCATCATCTGTGGGGATTTCTCATGGATGGGACTTAGAAGGGGTGCAGAGAGGAGGGAGGGAGCTTTGGCTGCTGCTCGCTCTGAGCCAGGTCAGGCTCCAGGGGATGCTCTGAGAAGGCAGCTGGCCTGCAAATGCAGAGCAGTGGTGTTAAAGGCACCCTCCAGCTTTCCCTCTTTAAGTGTAGCCCTGCATGGTCATGCTCGTCGTATGACAAAAAATGCAGCTTTTTTTTTTTTTTTGCTTTTTTTTTTTTTTTTTTTTGCTTTTTTAGCATGGGGAGAGGTTGTGTGCCTTTTATCAGGAGTTGCTGAGTGCAAAGCGTCCCCAAGCATTCTCGCCCTGCTTATCTGGTGGTGCTGAGGAGAGGGCTGCCAGCTCCTTGCAGTGCAGGGAAGCTCATCCCACTGGTGCTGACTGGAATGCCAGGAATCCCCCCCACCTCCCTGGCACCGTTATCTGCTGGGAGAGCCCCAGCATCGTGCCTGACCCCTTTTGCTTTATCTCCCTGCTGCTACCCTGTGCCTCTGAAATAGGTAAAATGGTGAGAAGTTCCCGCTAGCATAAATCTGCTTAAAGCCTTTTTGTAACTTTCTGATAAAAGCATCCCGGGGGATGCTCAGGGGTGAGTCAGAGGAGCACCTTCCCCACAAAGTGAGGATGAAGGGCTGGGACGGAGCAGGCTGTGCTCTGAAACCCATGTCTCCTTGTCAGGGGGTTCGAATCCCATTTTCATTATTATTTCTTCTCTTTGAGAAGAGAAGCAAGTTACAGCTATGCTTTGGTTGCTTTGGATACCTGCAGGCCCAAGTGAACGTGCTGGGGAACTTGCCAGCCTTGCCCAAGCCTTTTGGCAGCAGGCTGGGGCTAGTGAAAGCGGCTGGAGTGAATCATCTGAGGGTGCTTCGTTTGCTGCTCTTTGAGAGGTAGCTTGACCAAAAGAAGTAGTGGTGTAATTACAGAAGATACCAGGGTTACTGCTTGCAGGAGCTTCTGTGCCAAAGTGTAGAACATCCAGGTAGAATGTGCCTTCCACCCATAAAGTGGGGATTAGTGTTGTGGTTGCCTTCCCCCTTGTACTATGCTGCAGAGAAGTGCTGCCAGAACATCTGCCAGAGACCCCACTAGCTCACCTCTAGGTTTTAATATTGTCATCCTGTCCTTTTCCTCCTCTCTGATGTGGGAGGTGACCCAAGTATCCCACTGTCCCCCTGCACGTAGGGATAACGATGCTTTGGGATTGCATCCAGGTTTAGGTTGTATGCATGGCACCACTCATCAGAGAGTCATAGAATCATTAAGGTTGGAAAAGACCTTCAAGATCACTGAGTCCAACCACTAGCCCATCCCCACCAACCATGTCCATCAGTGCCACGTCTGCATGCAAGGTAAGCTAGAAGGAATCCCTCCTGAGGGTGGGTTGTTCTAGGTTTAAAGGTGTTAGGGATGCCTTCAGTATTAGCTCTTTGCGTGTGTGGTTTTTTTTTTAAGAGCATCTTTTTAAGGGATGTTCCTCTATCTGTTCTGACTTGTTTATGCCCTTGTAAACCTGTGCAGTCAAATTAAGTCATAAGTGTGTCTACATGCAAGGTTTTAAAGAAAACCCTATTATTGTAGATGACTGCTAACAATTTCATGTCCTTCCATTTTTCGGCTGCCAAGCTCATGAGCTTCTAAAAGCAGCTGATTATCTTGCTTGTTGTTGGTTGGAGTCAGCACTTTCTTGAGGGCTGGGGTGCTTCCAGCTGCCCCAGGCTAGTCATCTAGAATAACTTGTTGCTTCAAAAAAAAAAAAAACCTCTTACCTGAAGACATGGGTGGGTCAGCCCTGAGCTGGAAATGCTGGAGCAGGCAAACGCTGTCTGAATTTGAGATGGTTTCCTCTGCTGCTTCTTAACCTGCACTGGAGCATAGAACCTGCCATTGCTCTTGATGTTAAGGGCCTCCTCTCCAAACCTCCCCGTGGCCCTAAGGTACCTTCTGTGCTTGAGAGGACTGAGGACAGGAAGGGCTCTGGAAACAGTTTGCAAGTTGGAGCAGGTCAGGTGTCTTTGGTGCCTTGGCACTCGTAACAGCACTTCAGGATCAGATTCCCCTATTGTGTAGCTACCTGGATGATAGGTGGAGGAAGGCCCTGGAAGAGCATTTATAGGGTTGTTGGTGGTTTAAAAGGTTCCTGCCAGGATTTGCTTCTTCAGCAGGTGAGAGCATGTGTTGGGGAGCTCATTGCTGCTTCTGGATGCTTGCCCAAGGCTTCTGGTGATGTGCAGGAGTTGGATGAACACCAGAGGTATTTCTAAATAGGAATAAAGACAAGGTGGTTTTGGAGGATTTGTGGTTGCTGTTTTCACTTGTTGATATTTTTTTCCAGGTTCTGCCAATGTTTGGAGGTGGCAGCACTCTTTTCTGTGAAGAGCCCAATGTGTCTGTGGGGAGAAGGCTGGGGTGCACAAGGAGGTGACCTTGTAACTCTTGGTGCATTTCCCCACTAGGGGATGGCACGGAGCTGCATTGAGGGGGGTCAGGTCGAGTGTCAGGAAAAGGTTCTTCCCCAGAGGGTGGCAGGCACGGATCCAAGCTGACAGAGTTCAGGGAATGTTTGGACATCGCTCTCAGACATAGGGTTGGGATTTTGGGTGGCCCTGTCTGGGGGTTGGACTCAATGATTCTTGTGGGTCCCTTCCAACTTAGGCTGTTCTGTGATTCTATGAGACCTGCAGAAGACTGGGCTTAGTTCCACCCAGCAGCAAAGTTTTCTCCTGGAACATGCAGTTCAGTCCTCAGTGTTCAGGGTTTTAATGATCTGAGAGCATACAGAAGTTAGGGTAAAATGTTCAAAAGGCTCAGCTTCCAGCAGCAACCTGAGTAGAGCCTGAACTGCGTGCAGCTTGAACATCCAAACACTTCTGAAAACCCAAGATTTTGTTGCAGCTCACTGTTCAGGACATTGAAATAGGCCCGGCAAGCTTAATCCTCACTACTTCCATTTGACTTTACAATGCTGTCTTGTTGAAAGAGACTGATTTGTACGTCCTGATGGATGGCTCCCTGCTCCATGCCCAGGCCCTTGCCAACATTTATTTTTGCAGAGGTGTTAACCAAAATGCAAATGTAGTTTTGTGGATAGCCCTGTGTTTTTGTGCCAGATAAGGGATGGAGTTGCCTGTGAAGATGCACCTTTATTTTAGTGCTCTGAAGAGCTTGTTATCTCCAGGTGGGTCAGGTTGGGACTGATGGCACCTTTGTCTAATTAATCACATGTTGAGGTGATTAATCTGCTGTGAAAGCAGCCCTCTAAAATACACAAGTGTCTTATCAAAGGTTTCAACCTGGATTATTTCTGGGCCTTTTGTTTGTTTGACTCAGTGTCTGTGACGGAGAGAGAAAGAAAGGAGTAATTTCAGCTCTCTACAAATGGTCATTAAAGGCCTTTTTAATCCTACAAAGTTATAAATAAACATCCATGGCAGCGTGCACCTGCATATTCATTAGAGCATCCTCAGCGCTGCCTCCTGGGGCCATGCAGTGCGTCCTTGGCGTGTGGCTGTGCTCCAAAGAGGGCAGGAAACTGTGAGTTACTCTGGAAATGGAAAATAATCTGGAAGGTTATCTATGGCTTTTCATTTGTTAGTTTAATTGCCTTTTCCCCTGTAAAGGGAGTTGGAGTGATGAGAGGATCGCTGCTGGCAACTCTCCTTTTGGAGCCTGGAAAGCAGGCTGGGGAGGGAGAAGAGAAGAGAGCAATATTTCGGGGTCATCTGGCTGCTTTGTGTGCCTGTTGGGCTATGTGACCAGCCTGAACTTTCCTATAACTCCATGGAAATGAAATTCTCCATTTCTGTGAGGTGAGACGCAGAGAGCCGCAGGGCAGTCTGTGAGTGCTGTCCTTGCAGCTGGTCGAGCTGCATCTCCTCCTCATCTCTGCGCAGGACCACAGCCACATTTTTTAGAGAAAAAACAAAGCTGTAAATCCAGGAGTTTGGTGGATTTACACCAAAATCTCAGGTTTCTCTGACAAAACAGCGAGTGCTTTTGATGGATGTCTCTGCCATGGCTGCCTCTCCCTAATGCTGTCCAGACATGCTGTCAGTGTGCTCACTCAGTTATCTCCTTCCTCTCTTCACTTTGCACACACGGTCACTTCAAACAACATAGGACACCAGGTCACAGGATGGATGTACCACCCACACAGAGAAGTAATCCATTTTAGTGGAGTTATTAAGGCAAAATGTTTGGAGTAGATAGTAGAAGAAGTGGTCTATCGCCCATCAGAGCTCTGCTGCCTAATAAGGCCTTTTAAATCATACAGCTATTTCCAGAAAGCAGCAGAAGTAGTCTAAGGAGGAGCAGAAATAACATCCCCTTAAAAGTTTTTATAGGGACTGATTCCCACATTCCCCATGTCAGCCCATGGCAAACAGATAGTTGAAGTATTTCTGAGTATTTCCAAGGCTGAAGCAGGTACCTGCATCTCCAGATTCGCAGCATTCCTCCTGCATCCCATGTCATGATAAACAGAAACTCTTTTCTATCTTGAAGAATGGTCTGTATGTAATAACAGGGCAATATTCATGAGTTACATCGTGCTCATCATCTCACCTGCTGTGGGAGATGGAGATGCTGAAGTTCCTGGCAGGTGCATGCTGCAGTTGTGTTGTCTGATAGCCCTCAGGGCTGGCACGTACCAGCTGTGCTGAGTGCTCCACGTAGTCCTGCTCCTAAGGAAGAAGGGAGGTTCAGGTTGGATATTGGAAAGAATTTCTTCTCAAAGTGGTGGGCACTGGGACAGGCTGCCCAGGAGTTGTGGAAACACCGTCCCTGGAGGTATTTAAGAAAAGGTGATGCTTAGGGACATGGTTTAGTGGGCAGTATTGGTGGGAGGTGCCCAGTTGAATGGGCAGCATCTGCAGCATGAGCTTTGCTCGTGACAGCTGGAAAGCAAGCACCGGATTTTTATATTAAAAGTCAAAGCTTTGGGGGGAGTTCAGCCCGGAAAGGTGTTGAAGTCCAGTCATCCAGGCTGATCTGGGCCAGCCTCGATCCAAAAGTTTCCAGACCCATCCTGCGCTGGGAGGTGGACATCTGAGTGCTTTCCCAGCCTCTCCTATGAAGGGCTGAACATTTTGGCAGGCTCATCGCACAACTAAAGATGAGTGTGGAAGTACAAGATCTGACTTATGTGTAAGAGCCTTTCCTCTCTCCTCTAATCTAGATGCTGCTGCTAATTTTTCTTCACTCCCTTGGGAAAAAACTGCCACGGATTCACTCTTGTCTGCTTTCATGTAATTACTCTTCACTTGTGTGTCTGAGGTTGATCATAATGATTACAGCAATAGCAGGTGCTGCTCGTGTTTCCCTCAGAAACCTTAATCTTTATGGCTGACTTTAATAGCCAGCCTTGTTCTCTTCCCCCCTGAATAGCTACCATTAGTGCTGCTTGGGAGAAATACGGTGCATTAAGGACAGTCCTTCTTCTAGGCTGTGTGCGTGCACACAGTCATCCGTTGCACATCCATCTGGCCAGCTTTCATGGTTTGCAGCAATTGTGTTGTTTTTGTTTGTTTGTTTGTCTTTTTAGGTTTTAATTTATGACTTTTCAGTTGGTGCCCCATGGTCTGTGCTTTGCTCATCAGTGGGGCTCTGGGGAGGTACGTGACATGCCTGCAGTCTTATCATTGCCCATGATTATTGACATTGCAACACTGCTCTGCTGGCATCAGGGCAGGATGTGGTTAGCCATTAATTCCTCTGCAGCTCTAGAATGGGACACTGGGGACCCAGCCCAGGTGCCCCTGTCACTTCCTGCCTTGGTCAACTCCATAAGAGGTGGCTGCTCAGATTCTGGTCTTGCTCTTAGATGCAGTTTGCAAAGCATTTGAGTGGGTTTCAAAGCTTGAAGGCCACAAAGGTGGAGCTGGGATGGAGTGAGGCTCCTACTACAGTTTTGGGCTTATCACCAGCCTGCCAGGGCTTGAGCCTCCCTCACTCGAATCACTACCCAAGTATGTGACCTTGGGGACATTTCCCCATCATGAGCAGCCCCTGGTATGCTGGTATGCCCCAGGTTTGCTGGCGTGGTCTTGCAGCTTCCTGTAATTTGCAGGGGGAAAGTGGAGCAGAGCATCCCAGAGCCTCTGTTTTGTTCCTAATGGAAGGTTGCTTGCATGGGGCAGGCAGGATGTTGCTTGTGGCTTTCCATAAGTGTGCCTTCTCTAAGAGCCTAGTGCTGGCACAGGACTGGTTTGGGGTTCCAGGGTATTTGTGAGGTGCTGGGTCTGTGGCTTTGGTCTCAAGTGATGTTTTGCTTCTTGAATGCCACAAGTGCCAAATGATTGAGTCTTCCCAGTTATGGCTTTTCAAGCTCCTTTGCATGCAAAAAGTTCTGGCAACGTGACTGTAACTTGTACAGAAGCTGAGTGCTGGTTCTGTTTTTCACACAGCAAAAGCTACCTGCTATGGGAGCATGACAGAGCTGGGCTGCATCTGGGGTTTTTCCTGGAGCAATGTGGGTCCTTTGTGTAATCGCTGCTTGCAGCTTTGGTACCCAGGGGACACTGCGGCTGCAGAATGACGAAGGACGGACAGGATGGAAGCTGCCTTTGGGCTGCCATAATCAGTGACACAGCCAATGCTCTGGTAGGACCTGTTTGTCCCTGCTTGAGCTCCTGTGACCTCTGCCAGCAGCTCATGGAGTCACAGAACTAGGGCAGGGCTTTGCTTCATGCTCTGTGGCAGTGGGAGTGTTACCACAGTCTGTTGCAGTGCCTTTTCCTTCTATTTGTCCTTCTCCAGTGCTGCTCACTTCTATCTTTGTGCAGGTTGCCTTTGCTCAAAGAGCTGCCCTATTCCTCGGGTTAGCCCAGGCCAGACATCTTGTTCAGGGCCCTGGCTGATGTTGTCCCGCCTCCATGGGACCTGCTGGCTAGACAACTGCAGTTAGCACTGAGCCATGTCCACCACCGTGACTCTATCACTTGGCCTGTGATAGATGTGGCAAGGAAGGCCCAGAAGAGCTGCGCCATTCCTGCAACACTGTATGAAGAGTTGATGATGCTCCTCAAAAAGAAGGACCCAAGGCAGGAGAAAGCTGTCAGTGGCCTGAAGGGGAGCCCAGACCAAATCCTTCCCTGGCCTTTGGGATTGGTCTGCAATATGGGCACCATCACAAGGCTTTGGTCCTCTATAGACCTTCTCCTGCCACTGTGCTTTCCCTGGTGTTGGTCCTTTCTGCACCTTTATAACAGGAGGCTTCAGTTCTTCAGGAGGGTTTTAGCAAGTGGTGGCAGTGCTCAAGCAGGCATTTCTGTCCCAGCAGCTTGCAGCTGATTTGTACATGGGCAAGGACAATCTCCTCCCTTCAGTGTTCAGGAGTTGGGCTGGTACCTCTGGCAGGGAGGGACCTGGGAAGTGTTACATAGCTCCTGGATGTGTCACCGCAGCAGCTGATCACGGTTGGTGAGTCACTGCCAGCACTCAGACATGCAGGATGGCAGCACGTGGCTGCTCCTGTCGCCACTTGCTGTTTACTTGTGTGGTGTTTTTTTTTTTCCTTCTTCTCCTGCTGCTTGAATAGTTTCCCGTGGTGTGGGATCACACGTGTGGGTTGCTTCCTACGTGCCTGCCTTTCTCAGCACCGCACGTTTCCTTCCATCTCAGTCTCCTGGGGCTGGGCTTTGTCTCCAGCCATGGTCACCCCAGAACCACCTGATCCCAGCAGGGTGTACTGCCCCTGCACAGCACCTGGGTCTCTGAAACATCCTCGTTGTGCTTCCAGTCCCCTGGAAGCTCCCAGCAGTGTTGCAGGATGGCAGCATTTCTGGCATTTCCTTGTTTTCTCCCTTTCCCCTGGCCAGTCCCAGTTCCCTGTTCACCCCAGGGTGCTGAGGATATCCCTGCCTGTCTGCAGACCCTTTTTGGGGGGTTGCTTTGAGGCACAGCCTCTCACCAGGATCATCCCACCATCCATGTATCCTGCGATGCTCAGCGGGTAAAACTACCAACCAGGCGAAACCCTGTCAGTCTTGTGGCAGGAGCTGGGCACGGGGCCGCTGTTGGGGTTAACAAGGAAAGAGAAGCCCAAGAGGATTTCATCTATGTTTATCAAGCACAGCAGCCCTAATTACAGGCTGAAAACTACTTGTGCATGTTTGAATTTGGATCCAGAGGCACTCCTGTGGTGTAAACACAGATTTCAAAGCCTGGCTGCGCACTTGCCCTGGCACAACTTGCTAGCAGGGCTTCTCCTTACTGCTGGTGTTTCAGCTCTCCAGTCAGTAAAGCAAATAGAAAACCTGACCCCCAAACAGAAGTTCTGCTAGTAAACACGCTTGCTGCTGTGTTCGAAGATGATGTTTTCTGTGCTCTGTTTAGCACTGCCTATGTGGGGTCCAGATCTTGATGGCACAGGATAGCGTGCCCTCAGATGCTCTGTGCTGGATCTTCACCTGGCCCTTCCCTTCTCACCACTGTGAGGCTGTCCCCAAGAACCTGGTAGAACAGGGGCAGTGCTTGTGAAATCTGCCCATTCCATCTGCTGCTTAGATGTGTTCAGCTCACATCACAAAATACCTTGATTAGCAGGAGGACCAATTGCTTTCTCTTTTAATTAAGGTAATCCAATTGGACAAGAGGGAATGGCCTTTAGTTGTGCCAGGGGAGGTTCAGCTTGGATATTAGAAAAAATATCCGAAAGAGAGGTGGTGCAGTGGCACAGGCTGCCCAGGGAGGTAGCTGAGTCACCATCCCTGGAGGTGTTTGGGAGCTGTGGAGATGTGGCACTGAGGGATGTGGTCAGTGGTCATGGTGGGGGTGGGCTGGGTGTTGGACTTGGTGATCTTGGAGGTCTTTTCCAACCTTAATGATTCTCTGATAATCTGAAGTTGGCTTCAGTGCCCAAGCTTTAAAAGCACCTTCAATCCATGTGAGGGTGAAGCTTTGTTCAAATCTAGACTGAACATTTTCTGGGCTTGGTTTTTTCCAACTTAGACTGAGATGCAGCAAAAAATAAAGCTGTAAGATCTGGGAGTGTTAATTTATTTAATTTTTTTCATGTCAGCATTTGAAATTCCAACTCCCAGTTAGGAAATTTGTTGAAGAAATTGTATGAATCATCCATACCATCAATTTAGGACCAAGCACATGGGAAGGGAGCAGAAAATTAGTCACTTTGTTAATCTGCTTCCAATAAAAGTTATTTAGAAATCCATAGAGGGGGTGGGGGTAGAGATAAATAAAAATGAGAGCAGCTTTTGGGAGCGCTGTAATGCATCCCTGTGCTGGCACCACAGCCGCCCGCTCTTTTCTCCGCACTGTTTTGGGGCACTTCCCCACTCTTTGGTTTGTGGTCAAAGGGACTATCAGAAAAGCTGTTGCTCACCTTCAAATTTAGAGGGTGGGAAGCTGCTGGGCCGTGGAAGCTTTTATAGCAGCCAGAATAATGCTGCCATGGAAGAGCGGATAATGTCAGGTGAGTCCTACCTCTATGAAAACAAACCCTTCTGCCTCTGGGTTCTTTCCAAGTCTGGAGACAGCATTCAGGAGGGGCAGAGGTTGAGGGGCTGGTCCAGGCTGCAGGTCGTTGGGAAGCTCGTTAACAGGGCTTGGAGAAGCAGGGAAGGATGCAGGGCTAACAAAGGGTGAGTGTGGTCAAGGGAGAGCTGAGGAATTGCTGTCCTGAATCCAAGGATGAGTTTTGCATTCTTCCTAGCTATAACCTGCTCTCTGAATTATCACTGTGGGAAATCCAAAGGGTCGCTTTCCCACCACCTCGGTCAGGTTAAAGCCGAAACTCCTCCACAAGAGTCAGAAGGCCGCGTCACGCCGCTCCCTGCTTTTCGGTGCTGTGGGCCAAATGCTGGTAAATGATTGCTGGAGGCACTCGGTCGAGGCGGGGCCAGAGCTCGGTTTACACCCAAACAGGTGCCTCTACCCTCGCAGCACCCCCGGGTGTCCCACAACTGGACCCAGCACCGTTCATCACCCCTCGCCTCACCAACTGCTGGTATTTTGGGTGAGGAAAGGTGAGTCCGCTTCCTTTCACATGATACAATCCTCAGCTGGCTGGTTTCGCTTATTTATTTTCAAACTAGCCACTCCTGGCCGGTGCTGGGGCTCTGCCGTGGGATGAACCTTGCTAGGGAGTAACCTGGCTCCATGAGCAGTTCAGCTCTTGTGGTTAGCGCTTGGCTTTCCAGGACGTACCACCACCCCACATTGGTGTTGGTGTGCTGTTCCTCAGCACAGTGGTGACCTTGCGGTGGGTTTTAGGGTGGTGCCCAAGCTCAGCAGCGTGGCCGAACTTTGTTCAGTGGCGGGGGTGGGTGCTGGATTAGCTGGCTGCTCGCAGCCAGCCCAGAGCACGCAGCAGGACAAAACCCTGCCTGAAACCAGGCTGGGCTCCACCTGGCAAACACGGTGCTCTGTAGATCCACTGTGTGCGGGACCCAAGGTCCTTTGTCACTGCCGGTTTCACCGTTGGCACCGCCAAGTCAAACATAGGTGAGCTCAGCAGGGAGGTGTCCATGCCCAGGCGACTGCTCTGCTCTCATGGCTATTCTGTGGCTACTGGCAATGCGAACGGGGCCAGCTGGTTTTGCAGCAAGTCCCAATACACCGTGAGTAAAATCTGAAAATTAGGGATTGATTACTCTGCCGTGGTTGGTGGAGAGGTTTGTGTTGGATCAGCTAAGTGCTCCCTGGGGCATGGATTTGGCTTCTGGGCTTGTTCTTCGATAAGTTGTTCTGTTCTGGCACCTTCAGATCTGTCATTGAGAACAGCATTGTGAAACCATCTTTCTCCAGGCTTCTCCTGGACGTGTTGTGTTACATCTACAATCTCTTGTTGCTGAAGGTGGGAGCCTTTCAGCTCTTGCTTAGATTTCTCCAGTATCCAAAACAAAAAAACAAACCCAAAACCTGTTTTAACCCTGGGAATGGAAGGAGAGGGACTGATGAGCTGGGTTAGGTTTGGAAAGCAGCTTGGGACCTTTTGGACAGAGCACATGGAAATTACACGTACACCTTCCTCTGCATGATGTCCTCAGGCTTGGTGCTTCAAGGATTTACAAAAAACACCATAGAGGGGAAAAGGTCATTTCAAGAGTGTTTAAAACGAGGGTAAACTTTGAGTTCTTTGAGTTTCTTTGTGTGGATTCTATTTAGTCATAGAATCGTTGAAGTTGGAAAAGACCTCTAAGGTCGTCTAGGCCACCCAGTAATCCATAACTACCACGTCCGACAGGTCATCCCTTAGGAGCTGCAGTTCTTCAGCTGCTGGAAAATGCAGGAGCTGCCTGTGCCCATGATAACAGGTGTCAGCACCAGGTGGGTGCTGTGTCAAAAGAGGTGGCCAAGCTACCTCCCCATTTAGCAATGCTAAACGCACTCTTGCTGCTTTTAGTTTGTGATCGTCAGTGTAATGACATCCTAATGGCATTACTGAAGGCTCATTTTCAGTAAAATAGCATTTCTCATGTGCTTCCTCATCCCAACCTGGCTCTGCGAAGAGTTTTGCATACCAGGAGGCATTTTTTTTCATTTCTTAATCCCCCTCAGATACCTGGAGATGGAGTTAGATAGATTACAATGCGCTCTGTCTGCACCTTCTCTCAACTTCCCTTTGCGCCGCTGGAGAGCGTGGGTGGGAGGGCGGTGGGAGGTTCCTCTGTCTTTTAGATATTGTTTGGAAACTCCCGAGTGCCACATTGCCAAATTGTTGGAGAAATGGCAGTGGGAGTCCAACAAATTCATTAGAAGGCTGCGCTAGGCACAGGGGCAAACCCCACTGTTTTTCACCCAGGGAAGACTCAATCCTACGGCCCAGACCTAAACTGTGTATGGGGATTTGGGTAAGGTAGGTTGGTGGGTTGTTTTGCTTTTGGCAGGTGAACATCGGTATTGTTAACAATAACAAAATCCCACATGTACAGGAGCCTGAGCCCTTGTATCTTCTCTCCTGCAGGGACCCTGTCCTGCGATGCCCCAGGGTGCCTGAAGCCCGGCAGCCTCGGGGATGGAGCTGAAGGTCTGGGTAGATGGGATCCAGAGGGTCGTCTGCGGGGTCTCGGAGCAAACCACCTGCCAGGAGGTGGTCATCGCCCTGGCGCGGGCCATAGGTGAGCAGCAGGCTAATCCAGAGACAGCTCAGCTTCCAGGATCACGTTAGACTCCTTGAGCTCTGTTTGTCACTGCCATGGATTTGTGTCTCCCCCGGCCGCATCAGAGGCTTGCCAGGGAGATAGCCAAAATAAATAGCTTTACTTTGGATAGATGCAGGCAGTGTGGCCAGGGTGTCTGGATGCTGGTGCTTGCCGCACTCTCATTGTGGTCAATCCTGCCTTCTAGTGGCTCAATTTCAAAGTGCTCCGATACTGTTAGCTTGCAGGCTTTGAGTGGAGATGCTCTCCTCCTGATTTAACCCTACAAATCAAAGCCCTTCCTCTTGCCCACCTTCATTAAAAAAAAAAAAAAAAAAAAAAAACCAAAAAAAAAAACCAGCATAGTGCTTTTTCTTCCACCTCCATTCTTGAGGGCATGTTTTCTTCCAGCAGCAACAAAGCAAGACTGGTTGATATCCTCAGCTATTTCCTGTGCAGAAGTGCCACTGTAGAGGCTGAGCTTTGCAAACAGATGCGCATCCTCTGGAGGGGGGCAGTGCAGGGCTCCACGTTACTGGAGGGATGTTGTGCTGTCCCCTCTGCCAAGAGCTGCTCTTGCTTTTGGGTGTCACTGGGGGCATACGGTCCTCATCGTTCCATGTGGAAACACACTGAGATTGAAGGCAAGGTTTCTACCAACTTCCACCTCCTGCAGGATGCTCTCCTACCTGCAACTAGGAGGGCAGATGATCCTTGATGGGTAGACCAAACCTTTCAGTAAGGAACACTGACCCTTTTCAAGGTTTGGAAGGGGAAAGGGAGGAAAGTGAGAGTGTTTCAGGGTGCGCCTCACTTCCCTGACCCTGTAGAATCATAGAATAGCTTGGGTTGGAAGGGACCTCAAGGGTCATCGAGTTCCAAATCCCTCTCTAACAGGCAGGGCTGTTTGGAATCATTAAGATTGGAAAAGACCACTAAGGTCATGTAGTCCCTCTGCCCCCCAGTATTTTTCCTCAGTTTGGTGTCCAGCCTTTGCAAGTGGAGACATTTCTGTGTGCTTCCTGGGAAAAGAGGTTCCTGGTGACAGGGCCCAGCCCTGGGGCAATGGGGATGTCTCCCTGGGCTGTGGCTTTCCCCGAATGATGTGCTTGTGTTCCACCTGCAGGTCAGACAGGCCGCTATGTCTTGGTACAGAAGCTCCGGGAAAAGGAGAGGCAGCTCCTCCCGCTCGAGTGCCCCTTGGAGTCTCTGGCCAAGTGTGGGCAGTATGCCAATGATGTGCAGTTCATCCTGAGGCGGACGGGCCCCAGCGTGGCCGAGAGGCCATCCTCAGAGGGTGCTCCCCAGGCTCCTGAGAGGACGTTCATCCGGGCCAGTCTGCCCATCAAACCCCGGGCCCTGAGCACGGACGTACCTCGGCCCCGGGAGCCGAGGAAATCAATGACCTTCAACTTGGGCCCCATGGGCTCTGTCGACCCATACGCAAAGAGCCGCTGGAGGCAGCATGCCTGGGAGGGGATGGACTTGAAGGATGGTGGGGCCAGCCAGCCCTCCAAGGAGGAGCTGTTTAAGACAGTGCTGCGTCAACAGGAGCAACTGCACTCCTTGGAGGCCCATGGGGATACACTGGAGACAGATCTGCGGCTCTGGGAGCATGGCCGGGCCTCCAGCCAGGAGGATGAGATCCTCTACTTAGAGCACCTGGTGCGGAGGAATGATACGGAGCTGGGCGAGGAGGAGTTTTGGCAGAGCGAGCTGCGGCTGGAGAAGGAGTGCGAGCGGGAGAGGCAGGAGCGGGTGAGGAGCCTGCGGGCCAGCCTGGAGGAGTACACGCAGAGGATCTATGAGCTGAGCGCCCGCACTGAGGCCCTGCAGAAAGAGATCCAGTGGGAGATGGCCGAGAGGGCCAAGAGGGGCAAGGACATCCCCGTGCCGAGCCCCACGGACTTGGAAGACATGGCTGCCAAAATGAAAAGGGATCTGGAGGCCAAGGTCAAGCAGGGCACACAGCTGGAGAGCAACCTGGCCAGCGTAGAGAAGGCCCTGGAAGAAGCTGAAAGGAGCCTGCAGGTAGGTACAGTTGGGATATCCTGCTCTATGGGGTGACGCACCTCCAGAGGGAGGTGGAGGGGGTGTATAGCTAAGAGAAAACAGGCGTGAGTCCGTCATCCAGCTCTGCATCCATCTTGGTACTTGCTTAATGGCATCAAGACTCAAAAGGGAACTGGCAGGAGAGCTGCATCCTGCCTGACCAGCATGGGGTTGGCTCTGCAGCAGTGACCAGTGTCCCCTAGGCTGCTCCCAAGGTGCTTGTACCCATCCGCTTACTGTGCAAGCTTTGGGTTGCTCTGTGGCTCCTGTTGTCTTGCAATAAGGAGCACAGTGCTGTGTATGAGATAGGGCTAAGAGGAAGCAGTCCTCGAGCAGTACTATGAGATTGGTGTGGTCAGGCAAACGGCAGAGGTTGGTGGTTGGTCTCCTCACCAGAGATGGTGTTTCTATGTCTGTGCCTGGAAAAAAGGAGCAGGATGTTGAGGCATGAGGGTTTTGGTGATGCTCTGGGCTGAGTCCCCAGATTGGAGTGGCAGTGGCAGCAGTGTTGGGCTGAGATCTGTGTCTCACCCATCTCCAGCCCCTCTGGGGTTCAGGTGCTCTCTTCCCATCCCTTTCAGCAGAGCGAAACAAAAAGCTTCTCCTGTGGTCTTTCTTCAGTGCCACGTTTCACACGACTCATTTTGGGATGGCTGGTGCCTGCCATCTCCTGCCACCACTATGTCACTGCTCACACCCTCTTGCAGAGATGTGGGCCTGTCTTCAAAATGCTTACCTTGTCCTTGTTGCCCAAGCATCCCCATGGAGGGTGCAGCCGAGGGGTGCATCCCTCAATATGTAGAATGATAGAATCACAGAATCATTTGAGCTGGAGGGGAGATCATCTAGTGCAACTTGCCTGCAGTGAACAGGGACACCTACACTCAGCACAGATCAGGTGCTCAGAGCCCCATCCGGCCTGAGCTTGAATATCTCCAAGGATGGAGTATCCCCACCTACATCTCTGTGCAGTCTGTGCTAGTGCATTAATGTAAAGAAATGTTTCCTTATATCCAACCTAAATGTTTGTTCTGTTGCAAGAGACCCTGCTAAAGAGTCTGTCTTATGCCATGGCAGGCTCCAGAGTTTTCTGGGGGGGCTGTTTGCAGCAGGTTGTTCAGCAGTGTGTGGCTGTTGTTGGCCTGGCTGGCTAAAGTCCCCATGGGCAGTAGCGTGGCCCCTGATGGCCTTATCCGTATGGGGTTCCCCATGTCATTCTCAGAACTGGGGAGTGAGACTGAGGCCTCAGGAAAAGGAGCAGAGCAGCATGGGGAGAGTGTGGCTTACCCTGTCCCTGCTGTGTTTTGCAGGCCCAGAACCAAGAACTGGAGGAGTTAAATAAGGAGCTGAGGCAGTGTAATTTGCAGCAGTTTATTCAGCAGACGGGAGCCACGGTGGCCGTCGGGCAGGCCAGGTCTGAGGAAGATGCCCAGCCGGAGCTGAGCCCACGCGAGCTGCCAGCCTGCCGGCGAAATGGAGGTCAGCACGCTGCCTCAGCCGCAGCCTGCCCTGTGCCCCCAAACCACTCCTTGTTGGCCTGGCTCCTTCCTCCTCCCTGTCGGGGCCGCTTGCAGTGGGATTTGTGGCTGTGTGTGGCATAGGCCTTGGGACTTGGTGGCCCTTCCTCTGTAGGCCGGAACAGGAATGAGTGTGTAGGGATGGGGAAGAGACTTCTGTGTGTGAGCAGGAGAAAAGGGGATCCAGCCTCTTCTCCCAGGGAAGGTCTGCACCCAGAGAGGATGCAGTCCTGGGCACTCTGGCACGGCATCCTGCCTGAGCCGGGTGTTTTTTCCTATCCCCATAGGGTTTCCTCCCACCGGTGCCGATTCGCCACCCTGTGCCAGCACCAAGCAGCTCCTCGGCCATCCCCGGACCCTGCCAGAGCCCCTGGTGCCCAGCTTGAACCCGGAGGGTGCGTATGTCCCAGCAGGCCCTCATGCACCAGGGAGGCCTGTGGGGAAGGGGAGAGGGTTTTGCTGCGTGAAACAGGGCTGCAGAGAGTGAGTGAGCAAGCGTGTGCTGGAAGTGGGAGGCCAGAGCTATTTATAGATGCCATTAGGAGAGCAGCGCTCATACCCTGCCATCCCCCGTGGCTTCCACTCTGCTGTGAGGGAGCGCTGGAGGGAGTGAGGCCATTGGTGTGGCATCCAAAGCAGTCTCCAGTGTTGTTTGGGGCCATCTGCAGCCCTCCGGCCTGTTTTCCTTTCAGCTGCTTTTAAGGCCACTCGCTGCCTCTGTCCGTCCCCGTCTACCGGATCCTGTGACCATGATGTCTGTGTGTCTGTCTGCACCACCCGAGTGCAGGGCTGGGTTTCATGCTGCAGATGCATGGTGCTTGCCTACGTCACATCTTCTGTGCTGTTTTTCTCTGTGAATGCTCAGCCGCTGCGTTGGGGTCACTTAGTTTATTTTTGTCTGTCTTGCAGTCATATCAACCAGGCAGAGCATCTGGAGGTAGAAGGGCCCAGCCAGTGGACGATTGGTTGCCTTGCAAGTGTAGCTGTATAAATAAAACCATGCTCCCTATATATATTACATTTTTTACTGCTTTATATCACGAATGGACGTGGATGGCCAGACAGAGTATTTTTACAGACCGTAAGATAAAACAACGGCCGACCAAACAAAACGACCCAACTACTCCTATGCGGATGAAATGAACTCTTTCTATTTTTTTAAAGTGCTTTCTATATTTAACACAAAATGGCAGCACCCATGTGCCATGTGGACTTCTGAGAAGACCTGCTATGTGTTCCGAGAGGTCCTTGCTCCCTTGGATAGCAGAACAAAGCCGTGTTGGGATGGCTGGTGACATCTCCTGCTTTGGGCTGCTCACAAGGCTCACTCAGGTGAAGCAGGCTTCACAGGAAAACAGCAGGTTTTACAAGCACCATGCTGTGAAGAGGAGCTTGCGCTGGCAAGCGGGATGTGATGTCCTGTGCTAGCAGTGAGGGGAAGACTCGCTCATCTTGCTCACCCACATCTGATGCTCTCAAGCCACGCTGACAGCCAGCAAGTGCACCCCTGAATGACTGAGTGCCAGTGACCGCCAGCACCCTGCCATCTTCTTGCACAAGTGCAGTGTGGATCTTCCAGTCGGCAGTCCTGCCCTCCTTGGGTTTGGCCCCAGCCAGCTGCTCCTGATGGGCTCTCCCAAAACCCTGCAGCCCTGTGTCAAGGCAGCACAGGCATGCCCCAGGTACAGCTGTCTTGCCCATGTGTCCGTCCTTGCCATACCTACAAGGGCAGTGTGCCTGCTCTGGAGTGGCTGTCTCAGGAGCATAGAGATGCGCCAGGACTTTCAGATGAGTTGGTGGGTTTTAAAAACAGCCGTGAGGCACACAGGCAGCTTTTTAATGCAACTTTCTGGCCCCCTTTTTTATTGTAAGACCTGCAGTAGAAACCCTGTTCCCATGGTGCTGAGAGGGAGTGAGAAACAAGCAGTTGTTCCCTAGGGGTACCAACCTGGAAGGGACAACCAGACTTTGAGGAAGTACAGCTGGAGACTGTTTTTTCTGAAGCCCACTTGGTTTTTAAACTTGTTTTTAAATCAGCAACATGCCAGCAGGATGAGCCCTTCCCTGAGTGCCTGTGGCTGGAGCATGCAGGGCAGAAACACTTTTGGTGACATTTCACTGAATGTTCTGTTTTATTTGTCTGTTCTTTGGGTTTTGGTTGTGTGTTTGTTGGTTTTTGTTTTTTTTTTTTTACTTGATGGCCAGTAGTTCCTCTGTTTCTGTTCATCTGTCTCCACAGGTCATGTTGTATTTTAATTGTGGCTGGGGAGGGGACAGTTTGTCCAGGAGGTCCCAGAGCCCTGGCCTCTTTGTTTTCTACGTCTGCTCTGCTGTATGCAAAAAATGTGACTTGGATGCTGTGTTCTCTGTAAAACACACTTTCCATGTATGAATGTATCCTGCATACTACGGCATTGTCTGGTTTCAATTTTAAATAAATCTTTTGGAAAGGATTTGTGCGAAGTGAGCGTGTGCATGCTGCTGTCTCGGGGCTGTCCCTGCTCCAGGTATGTGCTGAGCTCCCTGGGCACGGCAAGTGCTTCGTGTGTCCTGTGAAGGCCTCTTTGCTTTGTGCAGTGTCTCACAGGGATTTAAAGCTGTGTTTCATAACCAAATGCTTCTTATGCACATACTGCTCTTCTTTTTTTCTTTCTTTTTTTTTTTTTTTTCCTTTCTCCCCCTTCTATTGCAAAGTGCTATACAAACAGTGGATGAAGCTCATCTCCACTGAGAAGGCAGCCGTCTCTGGGATGAAACATGGCAGCTTTTTAATAATGCACAGCAGCAGCACAGAGCATTTTAGGACAGGAAGAGAAGGAGATGGCACTTGGCTGCAGATATGAGCAGGTAAGGGGGAAACCTCTGGTTCATTTCTCAGCCTCCCCATCCGTTTCAGCATCATACCTGGCAGGGAATAAGCAGTAATGTCGGCTCTCTCCCCACCAGCATCTCCCTGAGGAAAGCCAGGAGCTGAGCAAAGACTGCTGCTCTCTGACCCTTTGGATGTGCTCGCTCACAGGCCATTTTGGAGGTGCACTGCCTGTTTTGGAGATGTCCAGTATGTCCGTGCCACCACATTGGGTGTGAGATGGCAGTCGCTGGTGTCCTATGGGATTTTCCCCTTCCCATGGCGAGGGGCAATTGTGGGCAAATGAAATATTAACGTTGGAGAGAAAGCTGTCAAGGGCAATGCAGCAAGTGCCAGCTGCTGTCCAGCAGTTTGGTTGAGTGATATTTAAGGATTAGAGTTTGCTTCTTTCGGAGACTGCTAGGAGCCAAGTGAGTCTCTGGTTACTACCGAAGGACAGCAGGGAGATGTGATTTTAGACTTGTCTTTTTGGAACCACGATTTTCTTCTCTCTCTCTCTTTCTCTCTCTCTTTTTTTTTTTTTTTTTTTTTTTACCCATGAATCACTGGAGTTGGAAATGTGTGTTGGGGAAAAAATGTATTTAACAATACGTTTGCTTCGTGCAACTGCATGAAGAAGTTTGTTCCCTGTGGTGTGAGCACTGATTGCTTGCTTCTTGAACTTTTTGCTCTCGTTTTCTGGACTCTTGCTTTTAAAATGAGACTCCAAGAAGAGAATCAGGGTGTGTTGGAGGTTGTAAAGAACGCTGCAGTACCACCTGGGGTAAAACTTGAAACCTTCAGTTCAGGAAAACTGCTTGCCTTTGGCATAGCCAAGGGGGATTGTTCTCCCCAGTGGGCAGCCAATGCTTGGGTAGTTGGCCTCAAGTTCTCCCTGAAATGTCCCCGAGATTTTGAGATATGAGCTGAAGCCCTCAATGTACCCTGAAACACTGATATCTGTGACTTTAACAAGTGGTGTCTTTCATTTTTGGGCCCCGTTTGTGGTTTGGCTTTGTGCAAAATAAAGAGAAAAGGTTCAGCGCTGAGGGCACTTCCCACAGCAAAGCGGGGGAAGAAAAAAAGCCACAGAACAATAATTCAATGCCAGTGTAATCTCTCATTTTCATCCTGCGCTACCACTTAGCTGTGTTCGGGTTGGTGGTCTGTTACATTTCTAGAGATGACTTTTTTGTGGTTTTGGGTATCCCTGGGGAGGGCGCTGTGCCTGTGTGCTAACACCTGCGTGCTAATACCCGTGTGCTAACCCCTGTGTTTCAGCCACCACTGCACACGCGTTTCTGCGGCCCTCAGCAATGTGCCGTGTTGCAGATTTCTTCCTGTTTTTCCCACAACCCATCAGCCAGCAGTTGCGGGGCAGCGTGGTTTCTCAAGGTAACAAATGACTGATGGACGAGTTCTGCCCTGGACCCCCCACCTCCTGTCCCTGCCGTTTGGCTCAGCAGCGTGACCCAAATTCATCCTGGCACGAGGGGCCTCACGCGGCAGGGATGTGGTGATGTGCCGTGGCACCTTCCTGGTCCCTGGTCTGGCTGTGGCTTGTCCCACCCTGATGCCACTGGCCTCCACTTAAGGCCACACATGTTATTTAACCGATGCCCGCTGCAGCGCTCTGCCTCTCCGCTTTTATCTGCTCTAAAGGCTGTGTCAATAATACATTTCTGCCATTGAATATTTTATTGATGATTTGACTTTTCGCTGCTTGCAATTCCCATTTCAAGGCTGCATGATTGTTCCTAATTAAAATTTTATGCCCTGGGAGAAGCCTTCTTGCTACAGTGGAGATGATGCTGTCCTTTTCTAGGCCACTACAGAGCGGTAGGAAGGAATTACTCATTGTCATGAGATTAAAACAAAGCAAATAAATTATTTTTCCTTAAAAAAACAATCTGAAAGCCAGTGTACGGCCTACTGGAGAGGGAAGATGTGGCCAGTGGGCAAGGCAGCGCTCCAGCACACAGCAGGGCTGGAGGATGCTGTGCTGGGGCCAGCGGGGAGCCATGTCCCCACAGCCCTGGGGCACCGTTCATGGCAGGATGGTGGGAAGGGCTCCTTCCTTCCCCAGGTGGGATGATGCCAGCTCCTTGGCACCCAAAAATTGTGAGGCAGAGAGCATTTGTGTAGTGCGCAGTGCCAGCATCCTCTCTGTTGTGTTTGCTGAGAGCTGTGAGGTACCTGCAGGCTCTGTCAGCACAAGGCGCTGTGCGGGAGAGGAATTCAGCCACGGGCTGAATGCCAGTTGTGTCCTTGTGCTCCCTGCCTCTGCTGAAGCTGCTCAGCTGGAGTGCTGGGCGCCGTGTGTCTGGCAAACCCTGATTATTTTTTTCTATTGCGTGATGAAAGTCACTCCCATCCAACTCACAGTGTCTGCTCACAACACCAGCCATCCTCCTCCTGGGCAGGGTTTGGAGTAGTAATGCTGCACCACATTGGGATGGTTTCTCAGGTACAGGGTTTGAATTCAAGGTGCCCAGGGGCATCCTTGAGGGTCCTCTCTGACTCAGGACACCTTGTGATTCTCAAGGGAATTGAACCACCCCTACTAGCAATTGGGTGTCTGTATGTGTGCCCCAGGGTTTGTTTTGAAATTCATCTAGAATACTAGAAGCGTTTGTGTTTCCTCCCAGCCCCTGGATTTGACAGGCAGCTTTCAAACGCATGCTTCGGCACCAGTTACGTAGGGAAAGGTGTGAATGACTGGAGGAGAAAACACAGGTTAGTTTTGCTCTGAGTGATGTACAGATGCTCTGTTTACTGCACCTGGGTGCAGAGCTCCTACAACACCGGTCTCCAGGAGCCAGAGAAGAATGCTTAGAGCTGGCACATGTGCGTGTCCCTGTGTCTGTGTACTGGGTGGTGTCTGCTCTCACTATTACAGTTCTCCTTTTTATGTCTCAAAGTGAAGACAGAGGACATTCTACCTTGTGCTGAAAAAAAAAAAAAAGCACTAGAGGAGGTCGGGAGATATTCTTGTTTATGGATGAGCTACTTTCTCTCCCAATGGAACCTCCTGCCAGCAGAAATTTTTTTTTAAGATGTATTATATAAGTCCCTGCTTACATTTAACTGACTGACTTCCTCTTACTCTTAAACAATTTATGTACTCCTTCTATTCCTGACAGGCCCACTTGCTCCTTGGTGAGGCTTGCTCGCAGCTTTAGGATTTGCCACTGGCACATTACTGACAGAACATGATATGCTCTTCCCAGTGTGATGCATGACAGGTTCCACCTGCTCCCCCTGCAAAGCGTTAAAATAGAAGAATAATATCTCTGAGGTGCACAGAGTCAAAACAGAGGCCCAACTTTCAGCATCTCCCCCATGTAAGGCACACCTCTGCCTTTCCCCAGAATCTTACAGCATCCATTCTCAGTGAGACCGTTAAAGCTTTGAGCTCCTGGATACTCTGGTTACCAGGCTAAGTATCACCTTACAAATCTGGTTATCAGCTACTGAAAAAACCTGAATGCTTAAATGAAGGGGCAGTCTTAGACCTACCGTACTTTCTCATTGCTCAGGAGCGCTCTTTGGAGCAGCCCCAGCTGCACAGGTTTTGTCTTTAGAAAGGGCTCCTGGACTAAGGCAGGCAGTAAAGGCATTGCTATGGGAGTGGTGGAGAGTTGCGCTCGAGGGACAGCCAGATCCTAATGACACCTCCCAGTCTCCTTTTCAAGTCCACTTCTCTTGCTCGAGAGGCAAACTAAGACATGGGAGGCACTCAGCATGCAGCACACATCAGCCACGCCTGAGCAGGCACAGCGTCCTCTTACCAAAGGCCACCTTAAGGACCTGCTCCATAATCTACCAAGCCCTGAGTTAGAGTAATGAGCATCCAGACACTGGTTTAGCACCATTTATTGAAGACTTCAGGTGACAGCACAGTAGGTTAGTTTTGAATCGTGCCAAAAGAATGTTAAAAACAGGAATTCAGTGATACGTTTCCCCCACTTACTGGAGGGAAGCACTGAAAAGAAAAAAAAAGGAAACACAAACAAACTTCATTCAATCCCTTGCCTTTTCTTGCTGGAGCTGAACAGGATGGTCTTGGAGGTAGAGGGAAGTCACAAGTTTTCATACCAAGTGCTACGTGATGGGAAGCAGGACCAAACTTGTCAGAGTGACCTACAGAGCCATTTCTGCCAGTGGGATCCCAGCAGCGAGGCACCAAGCTACAGAACAAGTGCAAAAGCAGCTCTGGTAAATTCAGGCAGCTTTCTGGTGTGCAGGAGCAATCCTGACTCACTTGCTCTGCACGAGGCATGCAAAGCACCGATTTTCCTTCCTGATGAGCAGATAGCTCCTCTGGGACCTGGCAAGAGAAACGTCAAAGGAGTACAGGCAAGAGAGATGGGGACAGGCAGCACTTCTGTGTGGGAGACTTGGTCTGCAAGAAGGATGTTGTGCTGCTTTTCTGTACTGTTAAGTGCTTACTGACAGCATTGCTGCAACAGCCCAGGGTTACATGCAAGCAACACAGACAACAGAGACTATTCAGGCCCTTCTGGAAACCTCAGAGGGCACTGTCTGCTTGCAATTAGTTTAAGTATGAAATGAAGCCATGCCATAACCTAACAAGCCACTTTCGAACCACCCGGCTTCTTTATGGCTTCAGAATCGAAAGGGAGAACTTTGCTCGTGCAGCAATTTGCCTCGTCACTTCCTCCACTCCCACCAACAGCTGTGCTGCCCGGTGAGCAGCCCCTGTATGTGTTCCTCAGCTGAGTGACACCACAGTGACAGAGGGACAGGCAGCCCCGTGGGTGGGAGCAGGAAAGTGCGATCAAAGGTGCGGGATGGGATGGGAAGCAAACAGCAAAGAAAGAAAGCGAAGCTCGTTGCTGCTTCTCATTTAACAGATTACAGAGTCTCTCTTTAAAGGTGACTCATCCAGGGCAATACCAGGCATGGTTTCTTCTATTAACACACCCTTGGCAATAGCAGTTCAGTTAGTCACTGACTGGGTATCAAGACGTCACCAGCTGGGATAAAGCATCCCTTAAACTTGGTACGGTGTCCGTAAGCATTTACCAACTTCGGAGACGAACTGGGACAGAAAGAGGAGATCCATCCCTCCTCGGCCCGCTGCCGCCCGCGCCATGCGGCTCTGCCCTACCGGCATCCCGCCTCTCTCACGGGGCGACGGCAAGCCAACAGACGGATGGATGGCCGGGCAGACGGACGGGGCGAGGGTTCCTCAGCGTGTCGCTGCACCTCGTGTCCCGCTCGCGGCGAGAGGCGTCATGCGGGCGAAGCGACGTGATGCGGCCGCACAGCGATGTCCGAGGAGCAGGTTAGCCGCTGTCACACGCACAGTGGAGTCGCCGAGAGCACAATGTGCGTTAGTCAGTGGCTCACCTGCTCCTGGAGGGTGACGGGGCGGCGGGGCCCACCTGCGGCACGGAGACATCGCTCAGCGCGGAGCGAGGGGCGAGACGCGACGCCGCCCGGGCTCGGCGGCGGGTCACCCCCCGGGGTCGGCCCGCTCTCGCGGGGGGCGGCTCTCCGCGCGTCCTCCCCACCGGCCCGGCCTCGTCCCGTTCCGTCCCGTTCCTTCGCTCACCTGCGCTCCGCGGCCGCGCAGCTCCGCGCTCCCCACGGCCGCCGTCGCCGCCGCCAACTTCTCCTTCTGCCCCGGCCCGGCCCACGCCGCGCGCCGCGGCCCCTCGCCCCGCCCCTCTCGACGCCCGCCAATCACCGCTCCGCCCGCCCGCCCTCCGGCCACGCCCCCGCGCCGCGCCGCCCAATGGCGAGCCAGGCCCCGCCTCCCAGAGCCGTCCCCCCCACCGCCCCCCTCTCGGCGGTGACAGCGGCGGGCGCGGCGCGTTCGCTTCTGCACGTCCGTGCTGCGGGGAGGAACCATTTGTACCTGTTGAACCGCCCGCCCCGCTCACCCCGCCCCGCCGGGCCCCTGCTTCCCCTTTCCCTCACCGCCTCGCCTCACGCCGGCCCCGCGAGCAGCCCCTCCTCACCTCGCGGGGAGCCCCCTTCCCCCTCTCCCCGGATGACCCCCCCCACTTCCCTACCCCTCCGGCCCCCGCCCGCCCCCGCCCGGCCCATGGTACGCTCCGCGGGGCCGGGCCATCAGGGCAGTGTCGGGGCGCACGTAGGCGGTGCGTGGGGGGTGGGGGGGAACCGTTGGCCACACGCTCTGCCCGCCTCCCCCCCTCCCCAAGGAGGGGCAGGTAAGGGCTCTCTGTGACATCCTCCACCCAAGAATGCTTGAACCTACTCTGCATCCATCGCCAGCCCAGCATACCAGGCATGTTTCCCCAAACGTGTCCAGTGGGTTTCCAAAGAAGACCTCACACACAAGGGTTCCACCGTGTTCCTCCATATAGTAGCCTTCATTCTGAGAACTGACACCTCGATGAATTTGCTGAGCAGGAGAAGGTGCTTTATGGATGGGCATGCTGCTGTCCTCTTAAAGACGGGCTGTGAGCCTTCATCTGCCACGGCCAAAACCTTCTTTCAACGGCAGGAACTGGGGGGACGTGGGCATGTGAGAGCTCAGGAGGCTGGAAAGCATGCAGCTAGGGAGGTAGGGCTGAGGCACTGTGCCATGCTGTTCCCTGCCCTTGCAGCATGCCAGCTATGTTGGTAAGCTTGTGGTCTGCCCATACTGCTGAGGTTGACATCCAACAGCAGCAGGACCACGTTAAACACGTGCACATGCTATCCAGCAAAGGGCACCAGCTCTACCTCCCTTTCAGAAACTTCTTTGACAGCAGCTTCTGCAGGCTTAGGGGTGTTCTATTCCCCCAGCACCTCCCCAGGTCCCAATGCAGTGCTTTGCACAGCATCCTTCCCACTGCACATCCCCACTCCAGGGTTAATCAGTCACTTGTGAGATGTAAAAGCAAAGTCTCACTCTCCAGTAGCTGCTGACAGGATCGCTGGCTGCAGTCCTATACCCAGCTTCCCCACATTTTTGCTGGTGCACCACAAGTCACTCTGCTCTTCAGTACATTGCTGGTGGGGGAGGACAGGGGGACAGCCCCTTTCCTGCGTGACAGCCTGCAGAATAACAGCCTCTGTTGTGTTGTGTGTGCGTTATGTGGGGGTTTTGTTTCCACCCAGCAGCTGGAGGGAATAAGTCACGTACTCGATGTCTCTCCGGAACAGGGCTTGCACCCAGGCACAAGCAGTGCTCCCCAGGAGTGTTTGCAGTGATGCTCACACAGCTGTCTGCAGTCAAGCCTTGTGTGCTGCTCAGACCTCCCAGTGCTGTGTCAAATCACCCCGCGTGGAGCAAGGCCTGGAGCTGTGCCAGCAGCTGCAGCCGGCTTCAGCATAGTCCTGTAGAAAGCAGGATGGGCGCTGACTGGAGTGCTGCCATGCTTTGTGTGTGTGTGACCCATGAGGCAGCCTGGACTCAGAGCATAGTCTGCTGCTGACATTGCCCCTGCAAGCCACTAGGCCCCGGGGCTCTCCAGAATTGGTGGCAGTGATGCTTGCCCTGAGCCCCACTCCCCCCTCCAGCTTCAAACAACACCATTCAACTGACGGCTCAGCTCTTAATCTCCGGGATGAAATTTCCTGCTGACATCAATGGTGCTGCTGGAAGAGCCCCTGCTTATCCTGTCTGGGAAGCTCTTCCCTTTGTTTCCAGTCAGCTTCTAGCTCCAGCTGATGCACAGCGTCACCAAAAAGAGGATGCCAGCTGCATTGGGTTCTATGCCCTCTTATAATGGGGTCAGGTGTCTGTTTCTCCACCACTGAGGGTGCTCAGGGGGCAGTGAAGAAAGCAAGCCCTGAGTAGGCAGCATTGGCACAGGTTTTGCTCTGGAAAACAAGGGAAAGAATGAAAAGGCCTTCATTTTTAGCCCCAACACCCTGTCTGCTCTCTGACAATGCCCTGAGTGTTCTTGAAGGAGCACACACTGCTTGCAGACAGCTGAGACTGGAGCAGACCACGGTGCCTGGTGGAACAGCGCTGCACGAGGGGAAGGCCGGGGAAAGCCGTCCTGTACGTGCGTACAATCACCTGAAGGAATGGGAACATTTGGGCTGGGATCAGCCAGTTAGAAGAAGGAAAAAAAACAAAAAGCAGTCTTAAAGAGGTATTTAACGTGCCGTGTCCTCGCATGCCACGCAGGGCACGTGCCTGCCTTTGGGCTCGGCTCTGCCTCCGGCCCTCCGAGGCAGACACGCCCGTGTGTCTCCGGGCTCGGCCGCATCCATGGTCCCAGCGCTTCGGGCAGAAGGGACGCGGGAATGGGGACAGCCACCAGCCTGGGGAGCAGCGGGAGAGGCACCAAGGCCCTGGCGCACAAAGAAAGCAGGGATGGATGCCGCGAGCACCCCACCCCTCATCTTTCTTAACGAGCGCGTTGCCCAGCTCCCCCCGCTGCCCGTGCAATCGCAGATACCCCTGAGGGCGCTCCGCACCGCCCCCCGCAGTTCCGCAGCGGCACAGCCGCCGCCCCGCTTCTCGTGATGGTTCGTTCTGCCCCCGCGCGGCGCGTGGCTCGCCCCGCCGCCTCCCTCCCCCCTCCCCCGGCGCCCCGCAGTGGTTAAGTCCCACGGCCGGCCCCGCTGCCGGTGTGACCCGGAAGTGTTCCCGCAGCACTTCCGGCGCGCCGTCCGCTGCGCGGCCCGGCCTGGTGATGTGAGCGCGGCTCGGCGCCGGAGACTTCTCCTTGCGTGAGTGCCGGGACTGGGGCCTGCAGACGGCAGGCGGGTCGGGGGAATCACCCGCGGATCCAGAGCCGGCTGTGGGACGGGGGGCGGCCGCCGCGTTCTCCGGACGCTCGGAATCGACCCGAGCAGCCGCGGCCCGGCCCGGCCCGGCCCTCCTGCCTCAGCGGGCGTCGGAAACTCGGCCTGCGGCGGGTTCTTCCGCGCTCAGAGCCGTGAGACCGTTGCCCTGCGGTGGCCGCCCGTGCAGCGGGAGCCGGGAGTTCTCGCTGTGACCGCCTGCGGGTGGGTGTCCTCCTTGGAGGCCGGCGGCTCTTTGTTAGGGCTGCACAAAAAGCTCGTTGGTATGCATTTCTTTTCTTTTCCGTGCTCACGGACAGCGGGGAAAGCTGTCGTTACGCTTCCTAGAAACGATGTGAAAAACATTCCGAGGGAGGGCTTTCGTTGTGGTGGATGCGCGGTACCGCGCGGTGTGTCTGCAAACAAGCCGGTGGGCTCTCTGCTGGGACAGGAATGGCACTGAGCGTGCTGCTCCCACGCTGAGCTCCTGCATGCTCGATGCCAGAAGTGTGTCTGCAAAGACTGTGTGTTGCTCTGTTTGTGTTACAGAGAGCCTCAGCAGTGAGCTGCACGGCTTTGACGAACAGTACTGGTGTGGGATTTGGGGTTCATCAGTTTGGAACAAAGCCAAAGGAGAGCTCCTCATTCCCCCACCTGTCCCAGGGTGGATTTTTTTCTGTGCCTCATCTGTGGTGCTTTTAGGGGTTTAAATGATTCAAATCATTGCGTAGGTGGTTTTGATAACGGTATTTATGAGTTAATCTTCATGGAACTTAAATGGGGGAATGTCCAGTCTAAATTTAGATGTAGAGAGCTTTTCGAAGGCTCTATGTGCACATTACATTGGCACTGTGCAGGAGGAGTCTCTTAATCTGAATTATTCCCCACATAGTTCCTCTGACTTCTACATTTAGAGTACCAGGTGTACCACAGACAGATTCTTTCCAACTTTGTACAAGAGTGATTTTTGCAGCTCTGTTTTTGTACACTTAATGTAACGTACGAAACGGAAAGCCCTTGGCTTTAATTCCAAATATGTGATGGTCAGTTTGAGGAAGAAAAGGATGATTGCCATAGTGAGGCTCCTAGTGGCTGGGAAACTGCACTTATCACCTGGTTGGGTTAAAATCCCAATTTGTAGCCATGCGTAAGGATCTCAGTTCAGTAAACGTTTTGAATTGCTTGTTTGGTAAACCTGCATTCATATCGATGCTTTAATGTTTTGTTAATGTACTGTGAGGCTCTGTTAAATGGGAATTTAAGAACAGGGAGTGCTGGGAGGGTGCACAGCATCTGCCTTTAGCAGCATCTTTCCCTGGTGTGCAACCTGCAGTTTAAGGGCCCCGTTTGCTGTGTGCAGCCTGCAGATGTGTGCATGGTGTCTGTGGGACTGCAGTAGGCTTTACTGGAAGCAGTGATGCTGGGCATTTGAGGGACTGAATCCCAGGATGAGATTTTCAGCCTGTTCACCTTGTTCCTGATGTTCATGAGCTGCATGCTGGCAGGACATCCCGCCTCGCTCCTGTTTGCAAGGAGCTTTCAGAAGGAGTTGCAGGAGAGAGGATCTGTGGATGTGAGAGGCTCAGCTACCTTGGGCCTTTGGACAGAGTAAAGCATGCTGAGTGCTTTGCCAGTGGGGTGTTGAGGGCATCCGGTACTCCAAAAGTGAAGGCAGCTGTTGTTGCTTCAGTCAGATGGTTTCAGGGAGAGCTGCTCTATTTGCTCTGTCTGTGTTACCCACTAGCATGGCATTTGGGAGGTTTGTTACATAATCAACTTTCTATTTGAATAATTCATATGCACACGCTGCTGAAACGTAAAAATTCCTGGTGGAGACTGGTGTTCTGTTGTTTTTTTGTGTGTTACATCATGGAGGGACTGGGTTTTGATGAATCTGCGTGTTTTCAGCCAGTATAAATCAATGCTCATGTTAACGGCCTCAAATTTAGCTAGAAGTTCAGTCATCTCTTTAGGCAAGAATCTCACATCAAGTTAGGATATGTCCTGACCAAGAACCTGGTTGAATTGAAGCTTGATTTTTTTATTTTATTTTATTTTATTTTTTATTTTTTTTAACTTATTTTTAGCTCCCTGAGCATTAAAGACTCAATTATAACTCCGTCTGGTTCAGTGAAAGCTGCATTCTGAAGGCTCTGAAAAGCAGTTGTGCTACGTGGCTGAAAAAGGGAGTGGATGAGTGAAGATCTGCATCAAGAGCACTTTAATAAAACATACTGTTTTGTTCCAAAAAAGATTTCAATATGCAAGCTGTGTAATGCAGAGCAGAGAGTGGGAGAAGAAGTGTTTGGATTCTTGTGCAAACGTAGCAAAGAAGTTTCAGCGTCTTTTTCTTAGTAAGATATGACAGCCAGCTTTGTAAATGCCACTTGATTGCATTAATCCATGATTTGTTTATAGAGCAAGCGGTCTTTACAGTGATCCTTCTTTCTTAATGCTTTGTAGCATTGTATATTAAAAGCTGTGCTTTGATCATCATTATGAATTTGGATCATGAGGCATCTCTCAGTACCTGTCATCTTTTCTGCTGGTCTCTCCTAGTGCACAGCAACTGATTTGATTGCATTAATATGCACCCAGTGAAGTCTGCTCCTTTCTGTAGTTGCGTTCTCTGAGACTTTCTTATTCCTTGACAGAGCTGTGAAAAGGTCCCTTTAGAGGAAGACCTAAAGTGCATCATCTCTGTTCTTGTTCTGTTTGAATGGAGCATTTTGGTTGGGAACATGAACCTGTCATTGTGTTAGGCCTCGTTCAGAGGGTGAGTTAACCTCTGGTGTCTTTCAGTACTGCTCTTTACAAGCAGTACACAGGATGGTTTCACTGTTTGCAGGCTTTCTTTTCCTCCTTCCATTGAGTTACGCTATTTTGATTCTGGTTATGCAGTTTAGAGTCATTCAGGAGTCCAAGCTCTAATCTTTCATCTGAACTGAGTTGTACAGGGAGCGGGCTTCAGCTAGCACTAAAACATCACTCAGAGATGAATGCTTACTGTAGGCACCTCTGATTTGAAACTGGGAGCACTAATCGGTGACTTTTGTCCTCCTACTCTGGCTAAGGGCTGCTGCAAGCAGTCTTTGCTGTAGCACCGTGTCCTTTTTACTGTTCACAGTTCTGCAAGCACATTTGCTGGCTGCTCTTTGCTGCACTGTTGCTTGCTGTGCACGTTCAGTGGTCATGGCCTCACTGACGTCTGCTTTCTTACAGGGAGTGGATCTCCAATGTCCTGCCATGGATGATGATAGCCAGGATGAACTGATAAACAAGAATGCCGCGCTAGGCAAGGGCAGAAGGCAAAGTCTAGCATTCCTCAGTGAAACAGGTAAATGCAGCCTCTCTATGCATGCACATTTCTAGTTCTAGGGCTGAGAATGCCCTTTCTTAACCTTCAAAAAGAAGTGAAGGTATATTTGTGACAGTTTGTTTCTTTTTTTCCAAAGAAGTTTTGTTTTACTTTCTAAATGCCCGTGTCTCAGACTGCTCTCGTGCTTCCGTTAAGTTCCTCAGATCTCCTTACTTTGACACTGCTGAGAAGGTCACTGAGGAAATCTGGATTTTCACTTTTTTATATAACATCCCAAGCAGGGATTCTGGTGTGTCCTTCACTGTTCTACCCATCCACATGTCAAATAGACACTTGCCCTTTTTTCTCCTTAAGAAAGCAATGGTGGAAACAGTTGTGAGTCAGAAGGTGATACTGGAAGTGAGGAGGAAGAAGATGACACTGAGGAAGAGGGAGGTGAGGAGGACAAGGAAGAAAGTGAAGATGAAGAATTAGAAGGTATGTGCATAACAAATACATTTTTTTTCAATAATTGGAAGAAGAGTGGGATGAAAGTTTTTCTTCCAGACAGTAACCGTGACATGTAAATCTGCAGGTGTTGCTGTGTTAGGGTATTGGCCAGTGCCTCAGTAATAAATAAATAAGGGATATTCCCCTGTATCTAGGTTTGTGAAGTGTTTATGTGTTTGAGAACAACCCACTGGCCAAAATGATGTAATTGCAATCAGTAGGAATGACTAACAGTTGAGGGGTTCCCAGGGTGAGTCGAAAAAGATTGAAGTTACAGCAATGGCTCTTCTTTTTTCCACTTACAAAAAGTATGCTTGGTTCAGTTTGCTTTGGAGCTTTAAAATGAATATTGTGATAGGGAATTTTGGGAATAAATTATGATTCCTCTTAAGGCTTGGCAGGAGGGAGGAAGGTGACTTAATTTTTCTTAAGTAACATCCCCATTCACTTATTAAGCTTATTAATTTGACTGAAAACCTGGAGTGTGGATGCATATGCTTCTGAATCTGCTTCACTCAAATTATCATTTGGATAGATAGAAACTGTTTTTCATTGTATCTTGAAGGTAACTTGGGTACAGTTTTCCAAGTTACTAATTGAACAGTCTGGTTCTGGAAAGTTGATGCTAGGTGCCAGGAAGCTTTATTAGTTCATCTTTTAGAATAATCATGTTTTCAATCAGGAAAAATTCATAGAAAACACAAGGGCTGTACTTTTTGTTGTTGGTGTTTTTTTTTTTTTTAAGCTTTTTACATAACTTCTCACTCTTGAAAATGGCTACTTCCCAGGTTTTAGGGAAAGACACGTCTGTATTTTGTACTAAACATGAAAACACCTCTCTGTAATGCCTGAGTGTCTAAAATGAGTTTCACTCAAACTCAAATTTATTTAAGCAGTTTCCAGCTAGATATCCTAATTCCTTTGATTGCTATTTATTTGTGAAATCTTTACCTGTTCCACAGGTAAGTATAAATTGCTGCTGCTTGTTCTCTGGAGTGTCTGTTAACCAGAAGAAATGTTGGATGGGTGATAATTGTGCTTTTAACTTCCATGGTATCCTGAAGCATCCTCCTCTCTCGGTATTGTGTTCATCTCTTGTTTTTCTGTTGCCTGTCCTTCTAACATCTTGCAAGACTAGTTATGTTTCAAGGCTTTTTTTTTTTCTTTCCTTCCAGAGTAATATATTCCTTTTTAGTGGTGGGATTTAGGGAGGGAAAAAAAGAATAGAAAGCAGCAGAAACCATTACCTTGAGCTGGAAGGGCTGTACTTTGTCCTTGACTTACTTGGAATTCTCTAGAGTAATATTCCCCACCCTGCCCTTGCTGCCCCTTGCTGAAGCCCCACAGCATGTGAAAGCTGTTTTTTGTCTCTCACTTTTTAAGACTGTGAAGATGATGATGAAGAGGAAGAAGAGGAAGAAGCTGAGGCTGCTGTGGAGGGAATGGCCAGTCCTCTCAAATTAAAGCCACACATGAATGGAGTGAACATCTCCTCTGATGAGGATGGTGAAAACTGCCCTATTTGCCTCAACACATTTAGGGATCAGGCTGTAGGGACTCCTGAGAACTGTTCCCATTACTTCTGCTTGGACTGCATAGTGGAGTGGTCAAAGGTGAGCTGTTTTGTACTTCATTTCCTGCATCTTTCTGATGTGTTCTGATCTCTCTGATTATATTTTCTGCTTCAGTGAGAACAGATCATGTAATGTTTATATTTGCTTTCTTGAGCTTTTTCCACATAGGTTACTGTTTTACTTGTTAGGATTCAGAATTGTGAAGCATGGATCTGTTTCTTGCACCCATCCTGATATGTTCTATTCTCTGAAAGCTGCCATACCATGAGCAAGTGCATTTCTAGACATCTAAAAGTCTTGGTTTTAAATCAAGACATCAGTAGTATTGGTTTTCTGTGTTTATAGTCGTATATAGCTCATTAAATTCTGAGCTGTGAGGATCAGAGTTTGTTGCAACAGTGAACACTTATACAAAGGATAGATATGGAGGATGACTAAATGAGCAGTTTGCTATGAATTCAGTCTTTTTCAAAGTTACATGCCACCTGCTGTAGATTCAGTAATCAAAGTCCAATAATTTTGATGATTCAGACTTAGTTAAATGGGCTTGCAAGTAATTTTGAGTAATTGCTCATTCTTCTGGAAAAAATAGTGTCCTAAAATGTGAACTGTGTTTCAAGGCCATGTTTGGAAGAACTGTGATGTTCCTTTAGCAATTGAATGCTGATTAAATGACTTCAATTCTATTAATAAAAGCTTTGTGGAAAGTTCATATTTCCTCTGTTACAACAGTGTGTTTGTAAACCAGATAAGTTAAATTTAAGTGCTTAAAATGCTCACTACATTCATTTAATGCTTATTATATGAATAATTGAAAACTTGCTTTCTAGAAATTGATTCAAGACTTCTTCATTAATTGCGTGATGAAAATGGTTGTTTTTTTGTTGTGGTTTTTTTTTTTTTTTTTAATTATGTCTAGAATGCAAACTCTTGTCCAGTGGATCGAATCCTCTTTAAGTACATCAGCATTCGGGCACATTTTGGTGGTAAAGTCTTAAAAAAGGTAAGCTTTCTATTCTGGTAAACCAAACAAGGGGTATATTGCCACTAAACAGCTGTTCAAAGTCTTACCTTTTCAGCATGTCTGATACTTGGCAGCTGGATGAATTCTTTCCTATTTTGAGATTGCCTTTTAAGGAGCTGTTATAGGTTTGGGTTTTTTTCCTGTTTAATCACATTTCCTACATTGTTATGTGTGGAAACTTGGTGTTGGCTTTGAAGGGAAAAAGGATTGTTTGCATAACTGCATTTTTTGTATGATGGATGTTTGACTCTAAGGTGCTCTGCATCCATAAACCACTTTGTACAGGGAAGATGCCCAGCATAGTGCAAGTACTGCTGTAATACAGATAAGATCAGTGTAGGTTAATCATGATTGATCTGTTCTTTATGGCTTCCTACCAGCTCTGTTGTGTAGCAGTTGGCTTTGTAAGGGGAGAGAGGAGCCTGCAGTCAAACTCTTACAGGCACAGGTTGAGTCTGGTGATGGTTACTCACCATGAGGAATACTGAGGAGCTGTCATTGCCTTATTATTAATCAATATCTGAAACATATTGGTATTTAGAGGACATCCTTGCTCTCATTTGTTTTCTCTTTGGATTCTTTTTTTCTTTGAGTACTTTTGATCTTATTCAGGAGTTTTGACTTCTTAAAATAGTTTTCTGTGGTTGTCAGTGTCTGACAATAGACAGTTCAATAGATCTCTACTAGTGTTTGCTGTGTTCAGTGATCTTAATTGAAGGTTCAATTTGTGCAGCAGCCATTTTGCTTAATTCATTTGTAGATTTCGCTGGTGTTACTGCTGGTGTGACAGCAGATATTAGAAGTGGCATGTTCTGCATTTCATATGAATTTCTCTTTTATTTAGATTCCTGTTGAGAACACAAAAACTCAGGATAGTGAAGGAGAGGATGATCCAACCTTTTGTGAAGTATGTGGCAGAAGTGACCGAGAGGATCGCCTGCTGCTGTGCGATGGCTGTGATGCAGGGTAAGATGCACTGAAATGAATACAGCACCTGTGTGGCTGCAGAAAGTACTGCAGGGCTAGCCAGTGTTGGGTCAGCAGGCACCATCTGCTCGTTGGATTGCCCCTTGCTGCTCTCCTCAGCCTTGTCCTGTGGCCAGACTTACATCTGTATATTTAGCACAGACATCCCCATGATGTGATGCATCCTTCCCTGGCTGTGTAGTTGTAGAGGGAGCAGGTTTCCTGCATGGATGATGTAGGTGTGTTCTCCTGTTTTGATGTCTGCAGTTGCGTGATCTGATCTGCTGTCAACTGGTTGAAGATAATTGTGTTCACCCATGCAGTGCATGGGTGCATGAGGGAATGAACACCTACATCATTTATGCCTCCTTAAGGGAGTACCTGACTTGTTCCTGTTCACTAGGCTTTAATGCTGTGTGTAAGAGCTCAAGATAGACAGTTTGCATTATGTTTTGATGTCCTTTCTTTGTAGCCACAGCTATTAAATTATTATGTTCTTCTTGCTGTGTCTACCTGACAGGTTTGAGTGTGATTTTGAATCTATGATCTTCTGCTAGAGTTTAAACTTAAACACTGTTTGAATCAGTCTTGCAGCATTGTCAGTTTGATGTCAGAAGTCAGTGATGGAATAAAATGAGATACTTGTTTGAATGAATAGGTAAAATAAGCTCTTAAAAATCTTTTTTGCTGAGCTTACTAGAGAGCCTGTGGGAGGTAAATGAGCAGCTGTATTCTCTCTGTGGGCTTTTTTGTGTTGCTACAGGGTATGATTAGAGCATCAGGTGAATGCTCCTTCCCTTTTCTTTGTCCTGTGGCAATTGCAGTGTGTTATCAGGCAGTGAGTGAGTGAGTTTTGGCATGGGAGGTGAAGCAGAGAACTTCACTCTTTATACTTTGAGATTTGGCATCGTGCTAGATCAGAAGTAATATGATGTTTTCGTGTTCTAGAAAAAATGCTTAGAAATGCTGCTAATTGAAGCTGAAGCTCTTACTTGAAGCCTATGCCTCGCAGTGTTCCTTGGCTAAGGATCTTGGTCTCAGCACTTAGTTTTCATGGGAGGCATTTCATTTATTGGGAAGTCTTCAGCAGCGTAATTTGAACACGAGTTGCTTCAGATCTTTTGTGCTATTGATGTGTGTTGCTTTGTGTGTTTTTTTTACTGCCTGAAAACAGAATTGAACAAATTAAGCAATCAAAGTTGGGTAATGTTAAGAGGCTTTCCTGGACACCTTCCCTTTAAGTGGTTGACAAGGCTAGTTACTCAGCATGTTGGGTAGAGAACAATTCAAAATGCCTGAGGGAGCATCCCACTCTCTTATTTCCCTTTGAGATTTGTTGAGGATGAGCACAGTCCTCTGTAAGACAGCATTTCAGAGTCCAGTGGTTAGCCTCCATTCTGCAAGTGGCAGTGTGGAGCCATGCAACTGAGCAGCTATTTCACGTGGTTATAGAGGAATTCTTATCACTAATTGTTTCCTTAATCAGCTGAGATGTATGTAGAATTGAATGCATTTATTCAACCTAAGGCATTGCAGATGACCTGTGGCTAGTTATGCAAAGTAAAATGTTCAAGAAAATATCAGTGATAATACCACACTGGTTCTCAGGAAATTGATGCTGTTTCCAGATTGTCTTGTCACCGATTCAATGACTTCTTTCCTTTCTCTTCACTTTGTCCAGTTTGGGCTTTGATTGCACATTTGTTGCAGTCTGTGTTCAAATGGCAAGCAATATTCTGCATGGTGAGGGAAAGACTCTTTTCTGAATGTTTTTGAGCCTTAAGTGCTCAGAACACAGTCTGGAATTACAGACCATCATGCACCTAGCAGTAATGTTGTTTCTCTGGAGATTGATAGGAGCAGATATGTGGACCACAGTATCAAGTTTGGGAAATAGTTTCTGCACTTAGGATTATTGCCTTATTTGGGATGTGGATAGACATTAAAAAGCTCTTGTCCTTTGGTAAGGAGCACATTGTTTGATTTGGTTATTCATTTATTTTCTTTTTCGAGGTATCATATGGAATGCCTTAATCCACCTCTGAGTGAAGTCCCTGTAGATGAATGGTTCTGTCCAGCCTGTGTTCCCATGGGTGTCGATGCTTCTGCAGGTAAGGATTTTGGCGTTGTTCATTAAAAGTAAGTGTTTTCCTCCTGATTTAAATGCTGTGAGGCATGTGGCCTTTTGAAGTCATGTTTAACTCCTGGGTTGATGCATTTGAAAATAATTGTTAGGCATTCTGTCCTTGAAACTCTTGACTGAATCATAGAATGGCCTGGGTTAAAAAGGACCACAATGATCATCTAGTCTCAACCCCCTGCTATGTGCAGGGTCACCACCTGCCAGACCAGACTGCCCAGAGCCGCATCCAGCCTGGCTTTGAATGCCTCCAGGGATTGAGGAGGAGTTCTGGTAATAACTGTAGATCAAAATCTTAAGAAACTCCACATACTGTACATTATAAGCAGTCTTCAACTTTCCTGAGGCTAGCCCTGGGCTTCAGAATGGTTGTGTTGTATTACACTGAAAGTAATTTATTAACACTCTGACCCGAGATTGCTAAAGTAACAGTGCTTTCTGACACTTAGAAATTCTTGTTTCTCTATAACAACCTGCAGCAGTGTTGGTGTTGTCTGTGTTCATTTCTCTTTGAGAAGATCACATCCATGTTTGAAGGCAATTGAATTTAGGAAAGGGAACACAAACATATTTTTTTTTTGTCCAAAGTTCTGGAAATGCTTTCACCTGTAGGAAGAAAAGTGACCTGGACATCTTTTCTTTCAAGATGCAGATCATGTGAGTGAAGAAGAGGTTGCTGCACTCATGGCTGATGTTACTCCTACCACTAGCAGGCTACGTCCTCATGTCCGAACCCGAGCTATAGCCAGGACTCGGCAGAGTGAGCGAGTTAGGGCAACAGTGAATAGAAATCGAATCACAACTGCACAGCAAATTCAGGTACTTACAAATATTTGCTCCTGAGCTTCTGGAAGGATTTTGTACAAGAGCTGACATAAGTCCCCACGTTAAGTAGCTGATCTGTCTGAGCGTTGACTGTCCATAGCAAAATAATCAGGAGCTGTGGAGTGTTGGGAGGGGGTGGTTTTTATGTTTGTTTCAGATTTGTCATCAAAATCACTATAATAGGAGAGAACTTTTGTAGCAAAACCCAAATTATCTGAATTGGAGCTCTAAACACAGTCTGAAGTAGGTGCCTTTGGTTTTTATCATATCCATGAATGGAGAGGAGGGTTAGGGACATTCTAGGAATATGATTGGCATGAGTATGGCCAATGTAATGCAGCTATTCAGAAAAACCTCTTTCCAACCGAAGAACTGATGCTTCAGAATGCATACGAGTGTGTGTAGAGAAGAAGAGGAATTTGAAACTTTGAAGGAACAGCCCTTGCTTATCACAAGGAAGTGGTGCTCTGAAGATGAACTCGCACCTACCATTTCAGTGAGTTTTCTGAAGAGGGAAATTGAAATGCTGCTGCTAGTGGTACTGCCTCTGCCTCTGGGCACATTTACCTGAGTATTAAAGAAGGAGGACTTTAAGATGGGGAGCACATACTGCTTTGACTTTCAGTATTTGCTCATCGTGCTTTGTTTGATGAACCAAAGGTCTGTTCAGTGGACTTGGAAGTTCTTCTGTGCAGCTGTACACTCTTTGCAGAGTCAGTGTTAGGATAGAAAAGACCTGTAGTGATGAAGGAGTTGGAAGGGCAAGGTCAGGTTCTCCTTCATGTAGTAATCAGTAGGTGAGAAAAGTGACGTAAGTGCTTTACTGGCGTTTTAGTTTTTCATGTTTCTCATTTGAATCTCAAATTGCATTTGTAACCAACTTGCTGCTGATCTTAAGCTGCCTGTATCATGTATCTTCTAATCTCGCACACAGCACGTGCCAAGGTACCTCATGTCCTCTCTGCTGGATGAAACAATTGAGGCAGTTGTAGCAGGCTTAAACACAGCCATCTACCAACGTCCTCTTACCCTGCAAGCTCCTGCTAGACAGAAGAGAAAAACAGGTAAGAGCATCAGGAGGCTTCTATGGCTTCCATCTGCAAGAATAAAATTTGAGAGGAAAGGAGCTCGAATCATACAAAATACTTTAGAGCAGCTGTATGCTATCACACCTGTGCACGTAAATACATGACTTTTTATTCAAAAGCATCATTTAAAATCTAATGATTTCACTTCTTCTGTTTTATGCAGTGCAGCACACTGTAGATCACTTTGAGCTGCTTTGTATACTCCAAGAATATGAGAAGGAGAGTATAGGGAACAATGCAGCACCAGCACTTAGCCAGATACTTGGTTGTCTTGTGTCCCATCAGGTAGGAGGAGGAAAGCAGCAGGCAAGAAAAGAACTCAGACAAAATCTTCTGGGAAGAAAACGTCGGGGACACAGGTGAAGAGACGCAAGCGTTTGATGAAGAAGAGAAGAGGAAAAAAGATAAGAGTAAGATCACGTGTGAGTTTCTGCCAGTATCAGGATCCACTGACTTTCTGCCACTTAATTTATAAAAGCATTATTAGATGGTATTAAATGTAAAAATACCGTCTTGTAGTGGTAGTGGGTAGATTTTTCTTTTTTTCTGATGGAAATATCTGTAGAATGTGTACTTCAGAAAAGTGGTTTGACCTAGAAATGAATTGCAACTTCTAAGCAGGCCTGCTGGATTAGCTGACAAATCCTGGTACCTGAACTGTAGGGATCGTGCTGAAGGATGTCCCACAGGCTTCGTGTTGTGCTCTTGCCATAAAGCTCTAGAGTTTCATCAGTATTCATGCAAGCTCAGTTAAATTTTCACCACCCGTCCTTTTTAACAAGCTATGGATACTTGTGTCTGTGTTGCTGCAAATCCAGTTAATCAGATATAAGGGCTCTCTAAATCCTTTCAGTTGTGGTTGGTGTCCTGATAGGAACTACACTGGGTACTCTGACAACTCGACTGTTGTCCTCAGCCATCTTAATGGGAATGTACATCCTATGTACAGAGCTGATGATTTTCAGTGACAGTCTTGTAGAAGTTTAACCTGTCTGGTCACTGAAGTTAATACGTGAAGTGAAATCTAGGCCACGGTTAGATGTTCCACAAAGTTTTTGAAAGCAAATGGATGGATGTCATTTCTATTGATGGTGGTAACCTGGTCACTGTGCTTTGGCTAAGTGAAGAATTTGTACCTGCCTTGAACGTACAAATAACCTGTCTTTGCATCTGTGCAGGTAAAAAATGAGGTTACTGCTCGCTCCCGCATTGCAAGAACGCTTGGTCTTAGTAAACCTGTGCGAGGGGCCTCACTTCCTTCCATGCACAAACCAATGGAGCCCTCGCTTGGTCTGATGAGAGCAGATATTGGTGCAGCTTCTCTGTCTGTGTTTGGAGACCCGTATGAATTGGATCCTTATGAAGGGTAAGACATCCTGAGTGTACGAGACTGTAATCCAAAGATAATTTTACAAGTCTTGAGTTGTTTGTACATATGCAGGGATGTATTTGTATCTTCACGAATGTTTGAAACCTGGGATATTTTGAGACTTCTAACAGTTCGAGTACTGGGTTATATTTTAGAGAAAAGCTTGTGACTTTGTGCAAAGAGTGTAAATGTCACATCTGAAAATAGCTTTGGATACACAGTTTACAATAATGTAATGCTGTACTTGTTCTTTCTTCCCTCCTTGGCCAAGTTGCTGAGCTCTTAAAGAATCAGCCTTCTTAAAACAGGTTTACTGAAATGGTAAGCCTCGTGAAAATCTTTCCTAAGATCTTCAGATTCCAGCCTTTGAGTAATATCTCAGGAGTCAGGTGCTAATAATTCTTAGTTTATTCAAATATAACAGCATTCTTGTTATTCAGAGAACAGTAAATTCATGTAGAATTAGGTGGAGCTGTGAAATTTTTGATGCTGCTTCTTTCCTGTTCCTTTCTCCAGGTGCTTTAAATTCTGGAGAAATCTTAGTATACCATAATTTGTATTAGTCTTAAGCTCTGCATTTTGGAAGTTACCAAATTTCCTACTGAGCAAACCTTTTTGTCAGTCTTTTGGAAAGAAACTACGCATCTAATACTTTAAAATTAAACACCTACGTTTGAATCTTTCTTTTGTTAGGCAGTTCTGCTTAGCAACGGGAAAGAGATAGATGGCACAGGTCTTTATGTATCATCATAAAACAGCTAATACTCTCTTGGCACATGCATTGTAATGGTGTTATCCAGTTCATCCATTTGGCAGTAATTTGGAGGTTTGTGTATGTTCAATCTACCCACAGTAATGAAGAGGTTCCAGCAAATCCAGATTCACCACTGAGTGCCAAGAGGAGAGTTCTCTCCCAGTCAGCATTGAGGTCTCACCGTCCTGTAGCTAGACCTGTTTCTGTGGGACTTCCCAGGTAAAATTCCATCAACTGTTTCTTCTGTTTTGTTCTTTTTAATTGTGCCATGAGTCAACAAGTGATCATTCTGATCTAACATTTTTCTTACCATGTGTATTTTGAAAAATGCATAGACAATGCACATGGGTAAATAAATAACCACAGCATTTTAGACAAAAATTACTCTTTTATATATCGAAGGCCCCACATGTATTTTTGTGTAATAGCACTTACAGCTCTTAACTTTCCCACTGAGATTTCAAATTGATATTTTCACCCTGGTCTCTCTTTTACTTTGAAGTTTAGATGTAAAACAATTGCTCCCTTATTTAAGAGGGCAGAGGAAATGAGTTGCACGTCCAAAGGAGAGAATAGGAGAGAATGAGGGATGTACTTGCATCACCCATTTCCTATGCTGTTTGTTGGAACTCAGAAAACTGGAAGAACCTGTTTGAACCTGCAATTCAACAGGTTCTATTAAATTGTTCTGCTCTGCTTTGCTGTCTGACTGGTGTTTTATTTCCTCTACGTGTGTACGTGCATGCACACATGTGCATGAGTCTCCCACTACTAGCCCCAATGGGGTTTCAAGACTGGGGCAGGGAATGCAATGCAGAAAGATAGGGCAAAAGGAGCAGGAGCATGACAGGAAGAAAAGGGTTGAGGAAAACAGCTGGAAACATATCAGCTGAGTCACAGAAAACTGCAAATCTGGGGCAGTTGGAGATTGGGAGAAAAGGAAGCTCATCCTAAATGGTTAAATGTTATAAGAGGTTTACATGGCTGTCTTCTAATCCATCTGACTTAAAGCAAAGATTTGTTCCTTGAGATTAAGATTGTATATGTCTATGATAGCTTGAAGTACTTCTCTTTCCCATCTCTGTCCTGCAGAAAGCCTTCCAGGTAGCTTTGCGTGTCCTCTGGGGTAGTTTAAGTAGCACATTGCTTAGAAGGTAAAAATGTTTAGCTGAAACCCAATTTTTCCAAAGGTTTGATTTGCCTGAACTGCAGTGAGTTTCTTCTTTGCCTTTTTTCTTTTTTTTAATCTTAAATAATAAACAAACAGCAAACCAAACATACCAGCAAACCACTGTAAGCACTCAAACCTTTTAAGTCCTTGAAGACAGGCTTAAATAAAATGAATCCAATAAAAAATAGTAAAATCATGTTTCAAATCCAGAGGAGTTACAGTTAAAACTATATTCTTAAGACGGTGTATGCACAAAGAGTGGTGTTATCCCATGTGTGGGAACAGTGCTGGTTTTCAGTGCAATTCTTTGCTATGCTCCTAGCTACCCTACCAGTAGGCATCTATGTGTCTTCTCCTAACTGATGGCTGACACCGATCTAAGCTGCATAAAGTTTGTGGGGTTTTTTTTACACGGTAGTGTAAGTTTGAGGAGTATGCTTCTGATCCTGTTTTGGTGGGAAGAGGCAGCTGGGATGGAAGTATCTCTGTGAAGTGCTGAACAGTGGCTTGTGCTTCACAAATACATCTTGAATGCTCTAAAAGTTAAATCATGATGCGTAACATGTAAAAACCATCATCCTTAAATAAGATTAGAAGTATTTGCTTAACAGAGGTCTGTGTTACGATTACATGCTTCCTATCTGGTGGTATTCCTGTGGGGATACTCCTTTTTGTCATAGAGATGGGAGCTGAATTACTTTAGTGAAGCCAAAGCTATAAGTGAACTTCTCTGGCTGACCTCTGTTTATGCCCTTGATTTTGGTTTCTTTTTAATGTAATGTGTGTGTATAGAACAAGTGCTGTAAGAGTAAAGGAAATGTAACCCCTCTGAAACATGCAGAAGCAGTGTACCTGCCTTGAGTCCTGATCAAGAAGCAGAAGCTGCTCCTGTGCCTGATCTGTTGGGTAGTATCCTGTCTGGACAGAGCATCCTCATGATGAGTAGTTCTGATGTGGTTATCAACAGAGATGGTTCTCTGACAGCAAAGAAAGCAGGTAAGAGTTTGGCACTTGATATTATAATTAGCCTGTTTGTTTTATCCCTGTCTGCCCTGATCTTATTTCAAAAGTACACGCTGTGTAGTCTTATGCTTTGTACTAAGAAGTAGAGAATTGGGTAGAGCAGAGCAGTCTTAGTACCCTGATCTTCTGTTGTTGGTGATGCCATGCCTGCAAACTATCACTCAGTTCAAAGGGCATGATGAGGGCATTGGCAAGAAGTTTGTCTTCAGAATAGAATACATGCTCTGCAGCTGTGTTTTTCATTGGCATGCTATTCCTTAGAAATACTATACAAATTGAATCTGAGAGCATTATTCTTAAAATTACTACTGATAATGTCCTCTGCTACAGTCATTTTTATCAATCAGCAATTGCAGGATGATTAACACAGATGTAGTTACATCTGAAGAGCAGAATAATTTGTTTCCTGAATATTAGCTGTTACCTCAAGGATGCCATTGTCTGACATTAAACCTTTATCATCTGACCTAATCAGACTGCCTTTTTCCTACGTGATATGTCTACAAGCTAAAGTGGAACTCAGAATAATTAGTTCCATATTTATTTTCATGTCAGGGAAAAATTGTGAAATGTGCCCTGGAAAACTTAATTGTTTGCTTGTATGCCATAGCTCCACTTCACAGAAAATCAGTAAAAGACTCACGAGTGGATGACGGTTCAGGACATAACCCCCAGCTGAGTACAGTGCACTCAGGGACCATGACAGGCAGCTCCATTTCTGGACCTTCTGTTTCTTCGGGGCTGAATACTTACTCTAGACCCACCTCATCAAGCTTATTTTCATCACCTTCACCGAACAGGACTGAGCCTGCAGCAAACCCAGCACAGACTACATCAGAAAGAGCAACTGTAAAATCAGAGTATTCAGTGACACCCAAGGTTGTTCAGACTACTCACAGCGTAGCTAGTCTGAACAGGCATGGCTCCAAGCCAGATGAAATGCCCAGATTTAATGGAAACTCTAAAGACTTTGCACGTACCCATTCATCTTCAAAGCCCCTGTGCTGTAACTTGAATTCTGATTCAAAAGCTGTAACTGTGAGGCAACCATTGAAGCCACCTCCCAGAAGAATTGACATATTTGAGCTTCCCAGGATACCAAAGATTAAAAAGGAAACCAGCAGCAAGCAGGTGGATTCAGAACCCACAGGAAGCCAAAGCTGTGACATTCCCAGCTCCTGTATAACCCAGCTGACTGGCAAAGAGAGCACTAATCAGCTGGGAAAGGGTAGCAGGATGGAAAGTCAGAAGTCAAATGCCAGGGAAACTCAACAACAAACACGTACAAGTGGGGTATCTTTTTCTACCAACGCAAGCATGTATAGCAGCTCTTCACTACTGGGCACTTCAAGAAGCAAAGGCTCAAGTTCTTTTGAGAGTTTTAAAATTAATATTCCTGGGAACACAGGACATTCCAGCAGACTGTCTAACCCAGGATTCTGTAACACCTTCCGCCCTGTGGATGAAAAGGTGCAACAGAAAGAGAGTCCTTCAGCTCTTTTCTCAGTTAAGAAGAAGCAAGTCAAAAGTGAAATATATGATCCCTTTGAGCCAACTGGGTCAGACTCAAGTTCAGCAAGCAGCAGTCCAGAAAGGCTTGGCTCGGGGATCCCGCTAACGAATATTACCAGGACGATTTCCATTGAAAATCCAAAAGTTCAAACATTTCAAACTGTTCGTCGTTTTACCCCTTACACCGTAGAAAATATCTTTGGATCTGGGGCTGAATCTGATGTACCATCTAGTAATACAGAATCTCATGATGATGTGCCAGTAGAAAGTAGAATTGTAGAACAGATTTCTGATACAGAGGAACGAGACAATATGGATGAGGAAGACTTTCTGAGCAGCCCTTGCACTTCATCTGTTGTTAAGCAAGTTTCAAATGCAGAGCACTTAAAGGAGGAAGGTGGAGAGGGTCCCGATGTGTTCTTCAATGCTGAAGAATTAATTAGATCTAATATTAATGTGAAACTAGAACCAGATAGTTCATCAAAGAGTGATGGGCAGCAGAAGGTCCAGAAGGCGGAGCAAACAGAGCGGCGATCACGTTCCAGATCCTGTTCAAACTCCAGTTCCCGAAGCAGGAAGAAGGCTAAAAGGAAAAAGGCACTCGTCAAAGAGCGGAAGAGATCCCGATCAGGGTCTAGGGGCAGAGCACATTCAAGGGACCGAAGCTCCAGATCTACCTCTTGGTCAGGTGGAGAAGAGAGCAGTAAAATACACACGTTGAAATCCAAGAGCAGGAGGTCTTCTACTGACCGTTCCAGCAGTCACGAACGATCTAAAAAAAAGAAAATGAAGGATAAAACTAAGGATAAAAAGGCAAAGTCTTCTTGGTCTAGGGAGAGAAAGAAATCTAGGTCGCGTTCAGGTAGTCCTGGAAGTAATTCTGAGTTCTATGAAAATAGGAAGAAGAAAAGACGGTCTCGGTCAAGGTCAAGACGGAGGGGTCGTTCCCGATCAAATAGTATTGAGAGGACAAAGAGGCGGAAACACAGGAGAGACAAAAGCTACGAGAGGTATGATAAAGACAGTAGCTTGAGGTCAAGAGACAGAAAGAGATCAAGATCCAGGTCTCGGGAGAAGAGAAAGTGGAGGTCTCGGTCTCGGTCTGCATCTCGATCGCAAGAGCACAAAAGCAGCAAATCGAAAGAAAAAAGACCACGATCGAGATCGCGATCGAAGGAAAGAAAACGTAAATCAAAGGAAACCTCGCTTCCTCCTCCACCAGAAAAAGAGCAAAGGCCTCCAGCTGAAAACGTACCCAGCTGTCCAGAGCAATCCCATTCCTTCAAACAAGAGCCGAAGGATGAGCTGGTCCTAGAACAGCTTTCCGTAACCATCCAACCAGATGTCAAACTTGAAGAAATGCAGACTGAGACCCCAGTTCAGCAGAGCGAGGCCCAAGAAACTGCAAAGGCAGAGGCCACCTGTGAGGTGGTGGCGAGTGAAATTGCGTTCCCTGCGCCAGAGATCACAAACATTTGTGTTCCTATTGGTAATGTGGATTCTTTTGCTGAAACAGAATTAATGAATACGAGTGATCCAGGACTGCTCGGTAGCTGTAGTAATACAAACCTTGAGATTACTGTTAAAATAGAAAATACTGCGTTATGTCCACCTCTGATGGAACCATCTCCGAAGAAGGAGGTTACAATGCATGCTCAGACCGAGGCTGTGCCAGTTCAAAGCTCCTCTCAAACAGCAGATTGTGTGAGAGAAGTTAAAGATGAGTGCCTTGTGTCCAATGAGAAGCCCAGTAATTTCAGTCAGCCTGAACTGGAGGTGGTATCTCAGGGTCCTGTGTTGAAATCTAAAGCACCTGTCAAGAGAGTTACTTGGAATCTTCAAGAAGAAGAAAGCGGTGTGATGTCTGCTGGAAGAGCTCCAAGTAAGTCTCTTGAGAAAGCAAACAGCAGTCGAAGCAGGCAGTGTAAGGCTTAGGGTGGGGGTGCCTGTTGTCTGAACTGGGATGATCCTGTGGTTCTCAATCCTGGAAGCCTTGTATTTTATGCTTGTTCAATAACAAAGTGAGTCATGCTAATGACGTGGAGAGGACATGCTGTCACTTCCAGAGCTCATCTAGCCGGTGGCAGCTAGGTTGGCTTTGAACCATATACTGCAACCTGATCTCTGAACTGACAGTCTATGCTTTTTATAGTTAACTGGAATGATTTTCCCTCAGAATTTAAGACTTTTCAAAACAGAGTAGTGTTGCACGTCTCTAGCTCGCTCCTGTGAGCTGCGATAAGCCAAAGCTGCTAAGAACAGTCTGACTTGGCTGCCTGTGCTAAGTGTATTGACAAAGCTGTGTGGTTCTCGTGGAAACCCACTAAAAAGCAATTGCACAAGTGGATGATAAGTCCTCTATTATCAGAAGCTTTAAAATGTTAATGATTGCTAAACAAAGTCCTTTATAGACAGCCTTGTTGTTAGATCCTTCATTGGTTTTGGTGGCGTTCTGGGGTGTTTTTTGTTTAATGTACAATTGCTTTGAATCTTTGACCCATGAGGTTTATTTTGTTCTCTCTTTATTTTTTGTTTTTTATTTTTCCCTTCTCTTGGGAACCCAGGGATGCCGTTTTACAAACTTCAGCGAGCAAAAGAAGGGGTCTGGAAAGCAGAGGACTTGAACCAAACATTAAATCAGGTGCAGTTAAATGAGCCTCCTCCAACCAATTATATGATTCCTGAGCCTATGTTTCCTGATCTAGATTCCTCTCAGGTTGGTTCCTATTCTGACAGCCAAGTGTCATGGAAGGCATCCCACCTCATCTGTGCCCTCGTTGTGCAACACCCTCCACTCATGGCAGAGTTGGCCTTCCTCTGTGCATAGTGCATTTCATAAAGCCCATACTCCTCAGCAATCCTCTAATCACTTTATCTTTTAGGTGGCTCTTACAATTGAAGAAGCAAGTTTTCCTTTCATTCTGCACTGTATGTGCAACTTGTGTTTTCAGCACTTGCTTCATTAATGGTTATCTTGTTTGAGAAGCTGTCAGCATCTCGCTGATTGTAATCAGGCTGTAAAATTGGCCCGTTGGCATTAGTCTGTGCCATCAGTCTCTACACTCTCCATCAGTGACACGCTGATTGGGGCTCTTGCTAGTTCCTGGTGCACAGAGGGGAGGACTGTAGCTTTCCTGATTTAAACTAATATTTTCCTGCCTATTTCAGTGGATAAAAGGTACTCTGAAAATCCTCATCTGATGTTCCCTCTTGTGAGTACATGCATTAATGAAATTGTATCTGGTTCACAGGTGTACTGTCAAAATATACCTTTGACACCACCTCTGCCCTCAAGCCTCCCCCCCTACGCACCTGTCAGCCAGCCCACGGTTCAGTTCATCATGCAGGGCAGCCTCCCTGCACTGGGCTGTGTGGCAGGCCAGAGCCTGACTCCGGAGCCAGGCAGCCTGGCTACTGCATCTGAACCAGGAATTCAAGCTGCTTCTGTTGGAAATGAAGAAGAAAAAATCAAAGCACCAAAACCCGAAGTGGATAAAACGAAGAATGAGGAAGTGAGTGAATGCTACCAAGTGGCAAATGCATAACTAGAATTGCATGTGCAACCTGCAGTCCTGTTAATTGAAGATTAGCCATTATTTAGAAATTAGAAGCAGTGCACAAATGAGCTGTTTATTTGAACTTAGTTCATAACTCTTAGAAAACCTTGACATTAAAACGTCTCATACATTCTCACGGTGCTTGAATGCATGAATGTTTGGAAGTCACTCTCAGAAAACCAGAATGTCCAGGCTTCTCCAAACACCTGTTTATTTGGGTTTTTTTTCCTTCTCTCCCTCAGTTTTGAAGTAAACATCAATATGGAGAGGCAGGACTGTATCCTGCTGCTAATCAGCACTAAAAATGCAGAGATAGTAAAATACTCTGGAGATTTTGCAAGTGCTACTCCTTTGCTGCCAGGTTTTGGATTTGCTGTACAGATGATCTGCTCTAAGCTCTCAGTAGATGTTAGCATAAAAACAGTTACTTTGCCAGGTGTTTTATTTTCTACTATAAAGTTAAACTGGTGAAATGATGTCCCCCACTGAACCTTCATTTCTGAGCAGCAGTTTTTAGGAATTTGATCTTACAGAGTAAGTTTTGATGCCGTCTCTTCTCCTTAATTTGTAAGCAACTTTGTAATTTTTAGAGCACTTGCAGAGATAACTGAGGCTTTCTCTGTGTGGCTGTGGCTTGCTGCTTTTAGATTCTGTCACTATTTTGATGGACAGATGTTTACTTCAGAGCTTCCAGAAGGGAAGAAGGAGATGAAGATTAGCAAGCGATGTTATGTTCACTTGTTAAAAGCACATTTTCTGGGACAGAATAGTGTTACACAAAGCAAGGATTCCTCATAGCATGAAGTTGTTTCAAGATTTTTAAAGCAGATCCTTTCAAACTGGTTCTTACATGGTTTTTTGAAAGGTGAAATGAGTATTTTCATTTATGCACTTCTGCATAAGAAAGTAGAGAAAAGTAGATTCAGAAAGTGCTTGCATGCTAGCACATGGTAACAAACTTTTGTTGTGCAGTACATGAAGAAGCTTCACATGCAGGAAAGGGCTGTAGAAGAAGTGAAACTTGCTATCAAACCCTTTTACCAGAAGAGGGAGATTACAAAGGAGGAGTACAAGAACATTCTTCGAAAAGCCGTGCAGAAGGTAAGGTGGCAGCAAAGGGGAGGAGCTGAGCAGTTAATGAAACAGGTGGTGGCCTATCAATTGCACCTGCAAGCTTCAGTCATTGTGCTTAATTAATGTGTGTGATTAAAATAGCAGATCTTTGGACTCTGACATGGTCTCCATGGTCTCGTGAAACACATTAGTTGCTTTAAGCAAGGCTGAGCAGTGCCATTGAGGGTTATCAGACTGTTGCTTTTATAAGTCGCTTTCAGAGGCGTGGATCAGGTGGCTTCAGCTGCCTAGGCTGAAATGTTACACAGCCCGTATTTTGAGTGGAAAAGGTTAAACCTCCTTCATTAAAAACTTCCTCCACATTTGTCAAGCTGCTTCTCCTAGGGTTAAGAAATAGTTTGTTGATTCCTTGGGCACCTGTGATGTCCCTGAACTTTAGAAGAGGGCTTAGCTGTTTGGCTGACGTTGACTTTTGCCTCAAAACTTAGTGCTGACTGGATTGTGGTTTGGAAAAAAAAGTACCTTATCACTAGAAAAATGCATGTTGTCTTGTGAAAGCAATTAATGTTGAGGTCGTTAAATGATACCCTGCAGAACTGTTTTCTCTCTGCCCTGCCTTCCTGATATCGCTGGAAAATTGTCATGAATCAAAATTCCTGAGATAATGACTGCAGTTCTGCACCTTCTCCTGCATGGCGTGTATGAAACACAGATCCAGTTTGCAGAAAAACTGAGCAAAACCAGTTGCTGACGAAGTCACTGAATGCTTGTCTGAACAATGGTTAAGTTTTGAGTTCTCTAGGGGAAAGGGAGCAGATGCTACGTGCCTTAGAATGGGTCCTCAAAATTGGCACATTCTTTGTCTGAGCATTCCTCCCTCTTAAATTATGACACCCCCCCCCCCCCCCCAAAAAAAAAAAAGGGGAAATTAACACTGTGTATTGTGTGGAATTTGCTGGACTATGGCAGTGCAGTTTGGTATGTTAAATAGAAACCACAGGAAAGCCCTGCAATAGAAGTGACTAATTCCGCCTGTGGAGACACTTCTGCACTCAGTGCTCAGTAGGTAAGTGCTGGGGCAATTTCTGCAGTGCTTAAAGTAAAACATTGCCAGTGAGCACTGCTCCACCTATTGCAGTGGCAGAGGTGTGAAAGCACAGCAGCATCCAGCTCTTGGGGCTGGATATTACTTGTGTAGTAGAGGCAAGCTAGGGTTACAGGGCAGCTCTGATTTTGAGAACTTCTTACCTAGTCTTTGGCCGAGCATAACGACTGTGCTGGTGTTCTAATACACTTGTTGTGGCTGCAGTCATACATGTTTCTGTGGAAGTCATTAGCTTGGGCTGTTGTGCCAGGCTGTTCTGACACTTGGATAAATCTGCTCAGTACTTTTCATTGTAACGGAGCAGAGGCTGAACTCTTTAAGACAGACCATGAATTGCAGCAGTTATCATGGATAGGAGTTTGATATGACATGCTCAAGTGCATTTAGACCAAGATATGTTGTACATCTTACAAATAACTACAGAGGATAGACCTACCCTGATGCTGGCTGAGAACTTAATTATCCTTGTTGAGTTGTCTGCTTTGCATGCCCTGGTATGAGGCTCTAGGGCCTTTGCAGGAGTTGGTTCTTCTGGGAAGCTTAGGGTTTCTGATCACTTGTTGTCTTCCTGAGCTGTTGTGATACCTTTCACTGACTGAATCCCTTGTCTAATCCCTCGTAGATCTGCCACAGCAAAAGTGGAGAGATCAACCCTGTGAAGGTAGCTAACCTGGTGAAGGCATATGTGGAAAAATACAAACATATGAGGAAGCATAAGAAGGCTGATGTTGAAGATACTCGTGAAGTGGAAAACTGAGAGCAAGCTTTCAGCCGATGTGACTTGATTTGAACTTGTTTTGGCTGAGAACATTGTTCCAGAAGGAAAAACAGATCTGCAGTAACATCTCATCAAAAACCGATTGCAGAGAAGCAAGTTTATAATAGGATTTATCTGCTGAACCTGCTTTTGAATTGTTTCCATATGGGAATGAGCTTGGAGTTTTGTTTTGTTTTGTTTTTTTTATTACCTATAGATGTAGAACTCAATAACAGTCAAATGCCTCAGACCAGCAGAGTAATTCCAGGAGAAACAAAGAAGAGATTTGTGTTTAGGACTCCCGGATTGCTACAGTTTTCAGGGTTACTTTGATCACATTTTTGGGGCTGTGCACCTGTCTTGCTAAAAGTTTGAAACTGGACACCACTTTTCATATACAGTATATTGAGAGTTATATACTGTTTCCCTTGTGTTTATTTATCAAAATATGGATTGTCTTTAGGAATTTCTGATTTAATACTTGAAATGTGGTATTTTTAGCCTGCTCGATGGTGAGCGAAGCTTTACTCGCTCTGTCATCTGGGGATTGCAGAAATGAGCTAACCTTTATAAATTGACTTCAGAAACACTGCTTGAGGCGTGGTGTTGATTTTCATTCTGTTGGAAGTATCTCGTTAGTGAAAAGTTTAATTTTGGGGAGGGACATTATGTTGCACTTCTGTAAATAATGCACTGATGGCTGGTTTTATGTCTGCCTTTCAGGAAAAAAAAATGAAACAAAAAGCAAACGTTGTGAATTTTCAGTAACAAGCTTGAGGAACAAGAGTGAACTGATGTACAAAGCAGAAATGTGACAGAATTTATAAAGTTATTTTGAATGGTTTTAGTCCTATAGCAGGTGTCATTTGTTTGCCTCTTTCTCTGGCCATTCTGTATAAACATGCACACATTAGGAGTACTCTGTTTCTTGAGGATTGGAGTTGGATAAGTGATTGTTCCTCCTAGGAAGGAGGAGGAGGACTGCTTTTCTTCTCAAGAAGCAGGAGGTCTTGCATGTGTAATAACTTCATCTGGCTTTCTTTAAAAGCACCCCTTGTTCACATGTACTGCAGAGCAACCAATGTTTAAGTGATCCTTTGAAATACTTAGAAATACATTCAACACCTTTCTGCTTTTGCCTGTGTTAGGAAGAGGGAAAGCATTAAACAAGGAAGCTGAAGAGAAGAATTGCCTGTTTCTTTCCAAGGGAACTACATATTGAATATAGCTGGTCTGTTGGAACACTTAGCAGCAGTTCTGAGTGCACATGGAAACTACCTTCTTTGGGGGTAGCCCTGCTGCTCGTCTTACAGAGAAAACAGGCTCTCTGGGATGATTGTTTTATCAAGCACTTTTTCAACCTGTATTTTTCCTGATGAGCATGGGATTAACTCACAAAAAAATAGCGAGGCCCCTCATCTGTTGCTGACATGCCTGACTTTTCTGTGAGCTCTGATCTTCTGACCTCTATCATGAGGTTTCTGAGAGGTTTCTATCTGCATACTTGCATAGTATAATTTTGACTGTGCTGGGTTTGGGCTTTTTGTTTTTATCCCCAATCTGGCCTAGCAAAACACCTCACTGCCACGTTTCAGCATCCTAAGATGTGCTGTTGACAAGCCCAGAGCATTTTGGGGTAGTTTTTCCTGCTCTGTTCTTCAGATGAAAGTATAAATAGAATATGAACAAAGAATTAGTAAGTTCTGGGTTCCTTTGAAAATTTTGGAATGAATCCTCTTTTTTGGCATACTATTCTCCTTAGTACCTCAAGAGAATTTGTCTGGTAGAGAAGTCTTAGTTTTAAAGCTAAACTTTTTCTCCAATATATACCTAACGGGTAGGTATGGGATTGTAAATAGAAATGCTGCTTATAGAATTCTTGACAAAATAAAGTTCAGAAACCTTTGTGGCATTGTTGATACAAGAGGAGAGCTTGATCTACATTGTGAATATACTTAAATTGAAAATGAAATGCTTTTGGGTTGTCGTAGGAATGACTCTGGAGTAACCCACATACACAGAGAAGGGCAGCTAGTGTGAAAAATAAGGTTTAATTAAATAATGGAAGCAACTATGCTCTTGGTGAGAGAGACCATAACAAACACTCGGGTTTCTCCTCAGTCTGATTTTCTGCATTAAATGTTTGGTGGGTCGTAGCCTTGAATTAGCAGTAAAGATTGCACCCTGGCACAAAGATATATCAGCAGTGTATATATTGTTAGTGCTGTTATGTTTTAATGACATCTGCACCTCCATGGCCTAGGAGAGCACTGAAAAACCCATACTGCAAATGCTTACCCTTAAGTTATGTGAGGAAGAATACTGAGTCTTTCATTCTATCTACTGTTGAAAATAAACTCATGAAATTGCCCCACTCAGGGGCTGGCTTATGCTGAGAAACACACCTAAAAATGCCTTTTCCAACATGTTGCACAAATTATTTTTCTCGTGTTCTATTGGCATTCTTTTTGTTTTCTGCCTTCCTTGGATTGGGTGCTTCCACCTACTTAGTGGAAGAAGTTCTGTCTATTGAATGCATGCCACAGTTGGGTAGCAATGTAACCTGTTGCTGTCCTTCCCCTGCTTGTCAACACCACCAATGGAGGTTGACTTGAGACCTGCTCCCACGTGATCTTCGTCACGTAGATGACTTCTAGAGTGACTTTGGGAGAGGAGATCTTTGTAAGAATAAGCTCTCTGAGTTTTTATGCAGTACTATTGAAACAATTAAGTTGCTATGCAGTTTTGCTGTTTTTCTGTCTGAAAAGAGAATGCAAATAGTGGAGGGCCTGAGAAGTGGTCGGCTCCCAAGTCCTCGAAATTCCAGGCACTTAGTAATAGGAGACTGGGATCCCTTCCTCTTGCTACTTGAGCATGGTGAACGAGGGCTTGGTTTCTGCCCAGGGGTGCTTGCGTTATTAGGAGCTGCCCTGGGGACGGATGGAGAAAGAGAGGGTGGTATTGCCAGGCAGAGCACAGGGAGGAGGGGAGCCAGGCAAGAGGAGGAAACGAAAGGGAGAGGCTGAGCAAAGGGAGGATCCAGCCTGAGCAAAGGGAGGATCCAGTGGGTGCCACACTACAGAGCCATGGCCCAGCCCAGAGCCTGTGAGTAGCTGCCCAGAGCTTTGTGCTGCCCACAGGGCCTGAGTCAGGTGGTGGTGGGGATTCTAGGGCTTATCTTTCTACAGGAAACGGAGGAGAGGTACTTGGAAGAGGGTCATAGCTTGCTTTCCAGTTGGGCTGGGTGTTCAGTCTAGGTTTAGCTGGTAGTGATGAAAGCTGGAGAGTCACTCCTGAGCAGGGCATCTTGCACAAGGGAGTTCTGTGTCGGCATTGTCTAGCAAGGAAGTGAAACAAGGGAGAGGAAAGCGAGTTCAATTGTGTTTTGTTCTGGTGTTTTGACATCCTCATCGCCTAGCCCTAACTCTCTTCCCACGTGCAACATCTTTTACTCTAATTATCCCCTTCTGGGGCTGCCTGTAGCCCATCTGCAGCTCCCTTCGCCTGTTCTCTGGAAAACTCTCACTGTCCCTGCATTATTCCCCAGCGTCAGGCTGGGCAGCAGCAGCAACGAGAGGAATTGCAGCACCCATCTGGAGGGTGAGGATGTGAGAGAGGAAGTGTGTTCACTATCCCTGGCCTCAGCACATCACCCAGCTGCAGGCTGGATCTGGGGCTGAGCGGCAGTGGGAGGGTGAGTTATTTGGAAAATAGCTCCATCCTGCTGGCCCACAGCTGAGATTAGGACAGATGAACGCTGCTGATGTTCTCGTAGTGAGAGCAAAGCTATTACTGTGGCTCTTGGGTTTCTGGTCAAAGTCTGGCGGGCACCATTTCTTCTACCATTGTGTGTGCTTTCAGGCCCAGACAAGATCCTCTTGCTGCGGTCATGCTGTGCAGACAGCTCTTGTGTTTTACTTCTGCTTTTCTGTCTCAAAGTTTTGCCAAGCTCAAGGTCTCAAGGGACCGGATGACCCGGAGCCATAGGAGTGAAAGTGTCTCTTCCAACCGGTCCTTACCTACCCTTTCTGTCCCACATGCCAGTTCAGGAGCAGGACTGTTTGCGGGAGGTGACCCTCTCTACCCAAAGGCTGCGGGTGCTGCCTCCAGCAGTCCTCAGTAACCCTGCTCTGGAAAGCCTTGACCTCGACAGGAACAAACTCAGGAGCATCACCGGCATTTCCAAACTTGGCAACCTGAAGAAGCTCATCGTATCCAAGAACGAGATTGTGGACTTTCCCAATGAAATCCAGAGCCTGGTCTATTTAGAGAAGCTTGAACTGAATCAGAACCAGATCCGAGTCATCCCAGAGGGCATCTTCTGCCATCTCCCCAGGCTTAAACACTTGCGGCTCAACAACAACCGCCTTGGTGCTCTTCCCAGGGACCTGGCAGCTTGTCGAGACAGCCTCCAGTACCTCAACATCTCCAACAACCTGTTCCGAACCTTCCCCCAGCCTGTCCTGCAGCTGGCGAACCTACAGGAGCTCCATGTGCAGAACAATGCCCTTCGCCAGCTCCCCAGGGAGCTCTTCCAGGGACAATCCCTGAAAATGTTCAAGGCCAACGGGAACCCGCTCAGGGAGCCACCCAGTGAGGTCTGTGCTGGTGGCATCCAGCAGATCCTGAATTATTTCAGCCAGCTTCAACACGGTTCAGGGCAGGAGGACAAGAGGATCAAGACCATGTTCCTGGGTGCCTCGCTGGCTGGGAAATCTACCATCTGCAGAAGCCTGAAGCAGAGGCAAGCCAAACTGGTGCCCAAGGAAGAGCGAACAGTTGGCATAGAAATCAGTGAGTTCCGGATTGAAGACTTCACCTTTCTCTTCTGGGACTTTGCTGGCCAGCTGGAGTATTACATGACGCACCACGTGTTCATCACGCCACAGGCACTCGTCATCCTTGTCATCAACCTCCACATGTAAGTGCTGAATTCAGGGGAGAATGGGAGAAGGAAATTTGAATTGGGTAACCTTTCCCCTTCATTTTCCACTGCTGATGCCATATCCATTGCACCTAGATAAGTGCTCTTCTCTCAAAAGCTTTAACTAGCTCTCTGTCTCCTTCTTTTGGTAGACCACGCATTTTATTAAGCCACCTTACAAAATTCCTCCCTTTTGAGTCACTAGATGTATCTTAATTTGTGACAAGTTAATTTATATGGTTGTCATCTTTGCTTTCTGCATTCTCAATGCCTCTACATGGCTTCTGGTGCTCCCTGAAAATTGAAAGAGGATCAGAATTGGGCTTTTTGGTATGGAGAAATCCTGCTCCCATCCACGACATGGGAGGAATCTGCTACAGCCCCCAGCTTTAAGTGGCTTAGACTAAGGATGGGCAACTTAAGGATGGCCTTGGGTATGGTCCATGACAACTTAGGACATGTGAGTTCTTTTTCAGCTAGTCTCTGGGACAGCACAGGGTGCATGGTTAAGCCTACATTTCAGGAAAAGCATTAGATGTGAACCTGGAATTTTCTTTCTCTTCCTCTCCAGGTACCAGACTAATGATGATGCTTTCAAGGACCTTGTTGGCTTCTGGATCAACAACCTGTTCATGCGAGTCCCAAACTCTGTGGTGCTTCCTGTGGGAACCCACGTGGACTGCTGTCAGAAGCAAGAGGTGGAGGAGAAGAGGTCCAACATCATGGCCAAGATTGCAGCCATGCTGGCGGAGAGGAAGAGCAACCTCACTCACTTCATCAACAATCTGGAGGACAGTGAGGAACCTGAGGTTTATGTGGACCAGTGGGAGAGGCTGAAGGAGATGGAGAGTTGCACATTAACTGTAGGGTTGAGATTATTGTGGATTTACTGCAGCTGGAAGGGGAACTAGGCAAGCTTGCAGGATTTGGGCTTGCAGGTTTAGCAGGGTAATTGATGAAGAGGTGGCACTTCATGGTCTGCCTTTAGCTCACACAGCGTACTAGTGGGGATGGTTACCCTTTGCTGACAAATCAGGCACCTAGTTACTGCAGCAGCTCCATGGGGTTGGGATGGAGGTGGCAACATTGCATACTGCTGTAACTGCTGTTTGTGACCTGCTGGTTCCTTTCCGCTGCTCTCTGATGGATGTCTCTGCTCATGGCTTGTAGGAAGGGCCTGGGGAGAAGTGAGGCAACTACATGTTGCATGAAGACATATCCACCTGATTTTTATCAGCCTAGTTCATTACTCCTTCAGTAGGGGAGAAATAGGAGAAAGAAATTTACTTTTCAAACACCATGGTGCGGGTGGATGGTTTTCTGGGACCACTGCAATACAGAGACAGAGCTATAATCATAGGATTACAGAATGGACTGGGTAGTAGAAGACCTTAAAAGTCCATTCAGGTCCAACCTCCTCCCATGGGCTGGGCTGCCACTCACCAGCTCAGGCTGCCCATGGCCCCATTCATCCTGGCCTTGAGCAGCTCCAGGGATGGGGCATCCACAGCTGCTCTGGGCAGCCTGCGCTGTGGCCTCACTGCCCTCATGGTAAAGCTGATGGAGGTGCCCTTTACATGGAAGGGATGCTGTACCTGGCTATACAGACTGTCCTGTCCTTGTAGACCGACAAGGGAGGCTAGGTTGGAAGGGATTCCGGGATGTGTCTGAAGCCTACTCTTACTGAAGCTGAGCCAGGTGATTGCTCAGCATGCTGTCTATATACTGTGGCAACTGTCCAAAGATACCCAGCCTCACTGAGCAAACAGATAGCTGCTTGGCTTTCCTCAGCTGGGTATCCAGCATTTTGCTGAATGCCTACTGGCAAGCACCTTGCTCCACCTCCTTGGTGGCCTCTGAAGCATGAAATCCGCCTGTCACCTCACTGGCTACTACCACAGTGGTAGCTGCTGGCTTTGCTTTTGGCAGACGTGCTTTCTCTCTTTCAGATCTTAGATCTGGTTGCCGTCAACTGCACAGATCACCGTGACATCAAAAAGCTTGAAGCCACAATTCTGGCTCATGTGAAGAATGAGGAGCTATTCCCTGAGGTTGTCCGTGTGCTGCCGCCCGTCTACCGGGAGGTAGAAGCTGCCATTGTGGACATCACCCAGAGTGAGGAGATGGCAGACCATGGTGAGTGCTTCCTCATCCCTCACCTTACTGCTTTTCTGAGAGGGACAGGCCCTCTGAAGTCCTTCTGTGTGCGGTGGTGGCATTGCTGCTGGAGATCTTGCAGAAGCAATCATTGTCATTGCCTGGCTTCATCTGATGCAGGTTTGGGTTGGAAGGGACCTCAAAGAGCACATAGTTCCAACCCCCTGCCGTAGACAAAGACACTTTCAACAGGCCCGATCAACCTGGCTGTGAACACTTCCAAGGGATGGGACATCTGCAGCTTCTATGGTTAGCCTCTTCCAGTGCTCTGAATCCTCAAACAAGGAAGGAATTCCTATTATCTAATGTATTGCAAGCATCTGACTCCAAGGCCTAGGGAAAAGCAAGGAAAAAGGGCAAGTTCTTCTTCACACAAAGGCTCTGCCAGCATCTGTCAACCTGTGGATGGAGGAGCTTTCAGCTGGCAGTGTAGTCTGTAATGTTGTTCTTTCTCCCCTTTGCCCTGTATAAACACTTTAAATTCATGGTATCTTGCAGGAAGGAGACGGACAGCTTTAATGTTTCTATTTGGCTTCCAAACCTATGTCTTGCAAATTCTATTTAATGCATATCTCTGATCTCAACTGCTACCTAGGGACAGTGTGACATTGGGCCCTGCTGATGCGTGTTGGCCCTGTACAGCAGCCTTTGACTGCTGGCTTGGCTGCTGCACTCCACGATGGGCATGCTGAGCACCTACATCTCCCTCTAGGCATGATGGACCTCCAGTACCTGCTCAGCGAACTCTCCCAGCGAGAGCACCTGGCCAACCTGGACAGAGAGCTCCTTCAGGATATCCTGCGCTACCTCCACCGCATTGGCCTTCTCGTGTGGTACGAAGAAATCAAGCACCTGGAAAGCACTGTCTTTCTGCAGCCCACCTTCCTAATAACTACGTTCAAGGTGAGCATGGGGAATAGGACCCTGCAAGGCCCAAGCTTTGCCATGCTCCTCTCATCACGCCTCTCATTTCTCTCTCCTCCTGCCCAGCTCCTTGTGAGGGACCGCCTGGTCCAGCAGCTGGAGAGCATCTCTGTGGACGCGCTGATTGCGGAACATGCCACCATCAGGGACAGGTCCAACTGGGTGTGGGCCTTCAAGTCAAAGGCAATGCTGTGCCACCAGGCAGTGCGTGCTTTGGTGAAGTACCAGCTCTTTTCGGAAGGGATGCAGGACATCTTTGAGGAGATCATGGGGGACAAGACCCGCAGGGGGAAAGGGAAGCTCTTCAGCCTCCTGGAGCACTTCGAGCTCTGCCTGGAGGTGAGGCAAGCCAAAGCACTCAATCCTCAGGCCAGTGAGTTTGTGCCCGGGAAGACATGGGAGACAACACAGGACCAAAGTGAGTCCTGGTACTTGTTCCCAACCTACCTAAACCAGACTGAAGAGGTTGCTGAGGTGTGGGGAGGAGATCACCATGAGGACCTCCACATCCGTACCTACTTCTCACCTGAGATACCTGAGGGCTTCTTCCACAGGTGCGCAGTGTTGTCCAGCCCCCTGATGAAGCCGTTGGCAGGCCACTTACTGGGGTTGGTTGGGTGCAGAGCAGGTATGATCATCAGCAAGCCCTCAGCTGTTGAGAACATAACAGCCACAGCGTGAAGCTAGGACTCAGGAGATCAGGGTACAGTCTTAGCCCTGTCCTGGACTTGTGGAGCCCTGCATGAATCACTGTGATGTTCCTCATCCAGATGCAAGCGAGGATAATGATCCTTCTGTTTCACCTGCCATCTGGGGTGGGTTTTTGCAGGCCGTAGAGCTAGTATGTGCCAATCCAAGCATTATAGAATCACGGAATGGATTGGGTAGGAGGGGACCTTAAAGCCCACCCAGTTCCAACCTCTTGTCATGGGCAGTATTGCCACCCACTAGATCAGGTTGCCCAGGGTGCCATCCAGTCTGGCCTTGAATGCCTCCAGGTCTCACAGTCCCACTAGAACAGAGTGTGGAGAAAGGCCTGCTTTCCTCTGGGACTGGACCACTTACCGCTGGGACTCTTCCAGTTTCTGGAAGACCTCCTGTCATTGTAGGGTTCTTGACTCGTATCTGGGGCTTTATCAAACATCCAAACCTGGAAGCAGCTCTTGCCTTAACAGGCTGCTCCTGCTGCTTGAGCCATGGTCCTCATTCAGCTTCTAGCTCTATTTTGACTGAAACTGGTTTCATATTTTTCAGGTCATCCCATTGCCACATTTTCTCCCACTGTGGGATATAAATGGGGAGGAGGGTGGTTAAAGCCACAGGCAATCTCTTCGCAGGTTCCTTGTGAAAGCTTGCTCCTTCTACTCCACACATTGGGTGGCCAAGGCAACCTGCCTGCTCATATGCAATGGCAAACCTCTGCTGATTAAAGAGAACAACCAGCGGGCATACAGCTACCTGGAGCTGAGATGCAGGAAGCCAGAAGGAGCAACAGGTGGGGAGCACCAAGGAATAGGCAAAGGGCCGTCTGAGGGAAGTAATTTTCTTGATGCCTCTTTAAGTTGACCTTGAAGGCTGCCATGGTTTGGTTAAGATGACAAACTGTGGTGGTACACCTGATCTGGTGGTGGTTGGCCACAATAAGGCTGGAAGCAAGTTGTGTGGCTCCCAGGCCCCAATATTGCTGCTGTGGGTAACCATTCCTCTCTCCTTTTGACTGGAAGCATTCCAGCTTGCTTGGGACTTCCTCGTGGCGGGTGTGTTTATCATCCAGAAGCTCTCTGAAGAGTGGCCAGGGCTGCACGTATGTGTGAAGACCCCTTGTCGCACGGCCGGCTGTCCCGCAGAGCTCATCTGGCCAGATATGGATGGCAAAACCCCCATGTACGTATGTGCTTGCTCAGCACAGAGGGCTGGAACCTGATGGGTGCTGTTGCAATGTCAACTGGGGCTTTTTCCTTCACAGGACAAAGGAAGATGTTAAAACCTGTGGAACATGTGGGCATCGGTTTGGTGTAGAGCTGCTCTTACCCAAAGGTGAGGCTGGTGGTGGTGGAGCAGAGCTCTAGTCGGAAGGAGGTGGGTGATGGTGGTGTCCTGTCTTGGGCTACATGGGAAGGCAGAGCCCCAGAACAATCTGACCACTAGTGGGGAATTAAATGGGCTGCACAGAGATGAAGGGGCATATCTAGTGTCTCTAACTGGTGAGGAGTTTGTGTCCAGTGGAAAATACTGGCTCCCCTTCTGGAAACAGGTACGGCAAGCAGTTCCTCTCCATGGGCCAAAATGGTTAACATTGGCTGTCCTGGCAGCAGCAGGGCTTCCTGCTTATTCTTAGGGGAATAACAGCTCAACTGCTGGGTATACTGGAGCTGAGTTGCTTAAAAGCTGACGGTCCCTTTCTTTGTCCACACAGTGCCTGGGCAGCCAGAAGCACCCCCAGCACAGCCCCCTGTCCACTACTATGTGACCAGCTACGGCACCACTACCTTTGGGCCCAGCAGCATCCACGTCACCCGGCAGGTAGGCTGTCCCCTGCCCTTGCTTCTGCCCTTCTGCCACACTCTTATGCCATCCTCCTCAGGCAGCCCCACACTGTAGATCATCACCTGGATGGCCTCTGTCATACAAGCACTTTGTCTCTTTCAGAACATCACCAGTGAGTGACTGCAAGCCTGGGGGGAGGAAAGCTCGAATGGAAGACAAAAGAATTGTTTTTAAGCTGAAGTCAAGCTCTCCTCAGCACACTGAGCTTACAAGTACTACTTACATCCTTACTGCAGGGCAATAAATGCATAGATGAATGTGCTGACTTGCGATGCATAAAGGATACATTTAGGATGCTATGCAACACCAGTGAGTGGGAAGCACCTTTATATAGACATACATTTAAACTTACAAAACTTCAGAAGAGTAAATCTGTAAAGAACCACAATCCCCAAAAACTCCAGATAGCTGCTGGAAAAAGCGACATGCCAGCTCAAGGTCCACAGGAACTGTCCTGGGGGCAAAGGAGGAAGGAAGGACCCCCACTGTACACCATGCTGGTGCCAGGGGGTTGAAGTGCTGCGCAGTCAGAGAAAAGGCTTTCCCAACCACCAAGCTTTTTGCAGAGCTTTTGGAGGAGTGGAGAGGTGCTGGGCTGGCTCTACTGCTGGCTGCTCCCGTAGTGTGTTGACCCTCAGTCAGCACTCATAGCCAGAGCAGGGTAGCAAGATGTGCCCGGGAGTGGATGCAAATGCTGCTCTTTTCTCCTCTGTAACGGTGAAACCAGCCCAATGCTGACCTTTGCAAGACAGCAGAGGCTGGGGGAGGAACACACGAAAGGAGCGTCAATCTGTCTGCATGTGGTATTGCTCGATAAGCTCGAAGAGGTTGAAGGAGTCAGAGAGCTGCAGGCTGACATTGCCACTGTTGAGGGAGGAGGCTCCTTCCCGCTGCACCTGCTCATACCAGTACTCGCAGAACTTGGGCACCAGCTGCAACAACAGATGGGCACAGCTGTGGATGGGGCTCGGGGCTGTTGCTTCTCCATGCAGCCCCATCCCTCCATGAGAAAAAGAAGGGGGTGCACAGGACAATCCATCTGCCCCGGTCCTGAGAGTCCCAGTCCACAGTACCCATCTCCCTCTGCCTCTGAGGCCACCTCAGGGCCACTCACCTTCACCAGGATGAGCTTGGATTCCTTGGGCTTCGTGCTGGAGAAGCACTGCCCAAAGCAGAGGAAGATGGTGAAGTCAGGGGAGCGCTCCCTGCGGCTGTCACGGAAGTCCCGGAGCTCTGCAAGGAGAGGCAGGGCTTGGGCTTAGGGCAGGCCACAGCGAGGGCAGTGGATACTCTGGTTGGGTGCTCCCCACCACCTCAACCCCAAACCGGGATGGGAAGGGGCCCTACTCACCTGTGCAAAACACACTGAAATCAAAGATGGTCGTCTCCTGGTCCCGGTGGAGCAGGTTGAGAGGGGGTTCCCCTCCCTCAAGCTGCTGTGACAAGGCCCAGAAGACCTTGCACTTCTTCAGGCGAGTGGCCAGGAGCTGGCCGGCACGCTGCTCCAGCCGCAGCCCCGCCACCCCCAGCAAGTCCTCAGTGTAGTGCCGCTGCCTGGGGTCGACCAGGCTCTGGGGGCTGGGGAACAGCACCAGCCGCTGCTCAGCCACTGCGGGGTCCAGGGGCTGGTAGGCCAGCACCCACCGGCTGTCAACCACCTGCTCCTGGTAGACCACCTTTCCTCGGTAGTAGATAGTGATGTCCAGGATGGGGGGCAGCTCTCCTGCACGAAGCAGCTGTCAGTGGTGGCGGCCCCAAAAATCCCTCGTCCCCACAGACGGACCCTTAGCTGTGTCCCCATAGAGGAGCCCTCACCTGTGTCACCTGCCAGTGGTGGAGGCGCAGGGTTGGCAGGTTGGAAGAGTAGCTGCTCACCCGGGGATGGTGCAGGGATGGCACATTCCTCACTCACAGAGAGGCCCCCGGCCCCATCCTGCCCACAGCCCCCATCTGCGAGGGGCTGGTCCGCCAGCAGCAGGGACTCTGAGGGGCTGCAGGTGCCCTGCTCCTCCAGGTGCCTCCAATCTTGGAACAGTGGCACAGGGAGGCAGCCACCTGGGCCAGAAAGCAGCACAGCATCCTCTGGCAAGGCATCCCCTACAGAGGCATTGTAGGTGGGTGGGGGTTTGCCTCACTCTGCATCCCCCCCAAAACAAGTGGGCCTGGTCTCACCTGTGTGTGCCCAGAGGGCTGTCTGGGAGCCAAGGGCAGAGATGTTGCAGTGCTGCAGTATGGACTGCAGCATGTCCAAATCCTCCTGCATCAGGGCTGGTGCAGCAGCACCTTCAGCACTGTCTGTGGGGCACAGCAGGGGGGTCAGCAGCCATCAGCGACCCCAAACCCAACCCCCTGAGTGGCTCGGTCCTGGGACAAATCCACCACGATCCCACCGCCAGGCTGAGCCTGAGGTGCCCCCACACACAAACAGGGGACTGGGACCTACCTGTGGGAGTGTTTTCCGAGGCCAAATCATGGTGGTTGAGCAACTGCTGCAGAGGAAAGCAAGACAGGCCTGAAGCACTGGTGCTGTGGGCCCAGGCCAAGGATGAGGGCTGCAATGCTCCAGTAGCAGCACCAGGCCCCCTCCCCTTCTGCTGTGCCCATCCCATTACCTGCGGCTGGGGCTGCTGCAGAGGAGCATCTGACACAGGGCCCCCAGAACCTCTGTCATTGGGGATGGCTGGAAGGAGAGCAGGGTGAGCGGGGTGCCCCAAGCTCAGCCCCCATTTTGTTGCTTCCTCCAAGCCTGGGCTCACCTGAGGCAACTGCATAGACCTTGTGCGGGTCATTGTTGCACTTGGAGCGGTCTTCCAGCAGTGTGAACATGTGGGTGCTCCTCAGGGCGCAGCGGAAGTTGGTCTTCCATTTGGCTGGATCCTCAGCATTCCCCTCGTACCTTCCACTGGCCTTCGCCCAGGCCTGGTGGGCATGCAGAGGTGAGCACAGGGACCCCCGAAATGCGGACCCTGATTATCCCATTTCATCAGTACTGAAGGCCTTGAGGTCATTGCTGGTCATCCCTGGTCCCACCCCCTTGAAGACCCTGGGGTCACTGCTAGTCACCCTCCAATGGAGTTGCAGAGTGGCAGGATGGTCGAGGTGACAGGGCCCTCTGCATCCATCTGGCCCGGCCCTTGTACAAGCAGGAACATCCAGCATTGGGCACTGCCATTCTCACCTGCCTTGAAGACTACAGTCCTCCAGTCACACCTATCCTACTTCAAAGACCTTGCCACCACCACTGGTGACCACCTCATTCCCATACACCTTGAAGACCACAGGATTAGAACCATTAAGGTGGGAAAGGACCACTAAGATCACCACGCCTGCCCACCAACCCATCCTCACCATGCGCACTGACCACATCCCTCACTGCCACATCCAAACAGTTCTTAGTCACAGGGCCAGTGACCTCACCACCACCCTGGGCAGCCTGTGCCAGCGCCTCATCCACCCATCTTTGTGCCACTTCAAAGACCTCGGAATCACCGCTGTTGCTCATCCCATTACCAACCAGCTTGCAGACCTGGGGTTGCTGCCGTTGACCCCCCCCTAATCTCACCCACCCTTGGGTCACCGCTGCCCACCCCAGAGACAGACCGCTGGGCTGCTGGAGGTGCCGAACTCAACACCCCCCACGTTACTGCTGGCGATACCCCAAGCACCCTGAGGTCGGCCCATCGCTAAGTCCCCCACCTTGAAGATCTCCACGTCGCTGCTGGTGACATCCTTCCTGGCGTTGTGCTTCCAGGGGATGCGGAAGATTCGGCGGTCCGGGTCGATCCAGCAGAGGCCGTGGTACAGCCCGCTGCTGACGGCGTTCAGCAGCCAGGGCCCGAAGCGCAGCTTCTGGGCGTCCCTGCGGGGCGGCACGGTCAGCTCCGGGGCCGCGCGGCCGGCCGGCGGGTACATAGCCGCGCCGCTTACCCCTCGCTGTCCAACGCTGCCATGGCTCCGCGGCGTCCGGACGGGGCCACCCCGGGACCGGGCTTTTATAGAGCGACGGAGGCTTTCCTGGAAATCACGTGGGGAAACGAAACTGAAACCGTCGCCGGTGAGAGGGAGCGGCAGGGAGGCTGCGGGTCCGCAGCTGCGTGGTGCGGGGATCCTGCTTCAGCGCCGCGCCTCCAGGTCCGCCGCGGCCCTTGGGAGGCGATGGGGATATCCGCACTGCGCAGCGCGGGGCGAAGGGCGGCCCGAAACGCTGCCAGCGGGGCTTTCCGGCCCCGGCCCCATCGTGCAGCGTCGGGACTGGAAAGTCCAGAGGGCTTTGAAATTCTTTTTAACTCTTCCGGGCCTGGGCGCACGCTAAGGGCCGGGTGAAGAACCAGACCCAGAGGGCAGCGCTGTTCCTGGGTTTCATGCACGAAAAGAAATCAAGCCCGGGGACTGCTGCCAGCCCTGGTGGTGAGTCTCCCCTTCCCTCACTCCCCTCCAAAATTACTCTCTCCTTGCTAAGAAATCCCCCTATTGCATCATAGGAAATCCACGGGCTACCACCCAGGGATTCTTCCATCCTTTCCCAGGAAATTTCCCCACTGCTTTGTAGGAAATCCCTCCCTTGCTTCCTGGGGCATTTCCTTGGTGGTGTTCAGCAGTTCTTCACCTTTTGAGGAAGTTCCTCCATTGCTCGCCTGCAAATCCACCTGTTGTGCTCTAGGAAGTTTCCCCTCGGCTGCCAAGGAAGCATCACTTCCTTTCATGGAGATCTCTGCCTGCCAGGCATCTCTCCAATTTGCACTCCAGCAATCCCCCCATCGGTTTCAAGGATGTTTCATGGTTAGATCCTCCATTATTTTCCATGAACATCAACCACTGCTATCCACAAAGTTCCCCCACAGATTCCCAGGATATTTCAGGATATTTGCTCCTCTACTTTTGAGGAATTCCCCTTACTGCTCTCCAGAAAATTCCCACGTTGCCTCACAGGAAATTTCCCCATGGCCCTCCAGGACATTTGACTGTACCTTGTCAGGATTTCCCTATCATTTTCATGGATTTTTCCATTTTTCTTTGTAGGAATTTCCCCATGATGCTTTAGGACACTTCCTTACCACTTCCTGGTACGCTTTTCTCTTTTCCTCCAAGGAAGAAGATGAAAAACCATGGTTATGGAGGGGCACTAAGCACCTGGAGCCACCAGAGCCAAGGCCTGGGCAGGGACAAAGTGACACCACACAGGACATAAGGGAGAAGAGCCCAGCAGAGGACCCAATGCCAAGTCATGGGGTAAGATGCACCAAGTGCCAGCTTCACGCTCCAGTCATCATCCTCATCCTGGGGACACATGGCACCTGCAGCAGGGAAGCAGACAGCTGGCCAGGGCGAGCAGAGGTGTGTCTGTTTGCCACTACTTCATAATATTGGAATTCACACTTGGAGATTTCTGCTCACTGCTGGTGGATTGGAATTCCCCCTAGTTGAAATTCGTCTTTGTATTTGTGCCAGCCTGCAGGGCTAGGTCATAGCCACCTCCTGACACCCTCCAACCTCAGGTCTAAGCAGCTAAACCCAGCCCCAGTAAGGTCACAGTATCCAGAAGCACCTGGGGATAAGGAAAAGTGGCCCCCCAAAGCCGACCCCCACGCCCACAGCCCCATGGGTGCCCCCGACCCCACCTTCTCTAAGATGCTGGGATGAGGAAAGCAGGGAGGGAGGCTGCTCCAAACTCACACAAACTTGCACCTTGCATTTAGAAAACCACACATATTAGAATCCTCCCTGCAATTAAGATTTGGAGTGTTTTGTTGAACAAGAGCAGCTGAAGGTTTCGGGAGGAAGAGGGAGCACCTTAGAAAAACCACAAATCTTTCTCTTTTAATCCACCCAAGAGAAATCCAGAGCAAGAGCAGCATCACAGCACTACACACATCACAGACATCTACCAGACTCAGAGACCATCTTTGCACAGATTCCTTCCCAGATACAAGGAAAAAATCATTAAAAAAAAGGAAAGTGATTCACATAAGCAAAGTGACAAGGAACATATCAGCTACAGAACGACTTCTTCTAAGAGAAAAAGGACGCATCGAGGAAAAAAGCACTCAACATTTGGGTTTTGAGAAATACCCTAACCCAAGAATGCTGAAACAGAGGTGATTTTTTTTCAAACATTAAAAACATGGATTTTTTTTTTTTTAAATTAACTTAAATACACAACTGAAACACAAACACCAAGCAAGCGCCTGGAGAAACAAACGAAAAGAAGGAATGGAAGGTGAATTTGACTCGTTTAATTTAAACATTGAGGTTGGGTGGATTGCACCACATGGAATAAATAATGGAGAAGATCACGGTGAGGTTGTTGATCTTGTACTTAACATAATTTACCAAGGATTAACAGCACAGCCCAAGAGAGTACTTAATGAGAAGCCCTCTGACAAGTGATTGCAGTTGGGCAGAATCCCTTTGGCAGAGTGGGTTGTGGAGCAGGGAAATGCCCCCACCACCCAACAACGAACACTTCCCCAAGGGCGAGAGGGATGATCAGTTTCTGGGATTGCAATCCTGCAGTCCCACCTGCACAACAGCTCCTTGCTCAGGGCATGGAACCTCCTTGACAGCAGCTGGCTGCAGGCACACCCAGTCAAACAACAACACAAAACCAGACCTTGTGCTTTCACCTTGTGAGGTAAGAGCAAACACACAGGCTTCATAGCACAGCTGCTGTACCTTGGACCCTATCGAAACAGACCAGGCTCCTCCTTTCATGTCCTGGGGCCAAGCCAGGAAACACAGAACCAACTGTGTACACAGCTAACCGTACACCTGCTACAGGCATCACCTCGGGGCGGGCAGGCTGAAGGAATGTAAGTGGTTTCTTTTTGTTTGGTTCTTTTCCCTCCCCACAGTCCCCGCATTAAAAAATAAAATAAAGTTGATCCCAAATTTCTCTCCTTCCCCTGCTTGCAGCCAAGCAGGGAAGGACCTCTGACATTCACATGATCCCACAGACATGTTCCCTACAGAGCAGCCACCTTGCCTCTGCACCTCACCAAGAGGGAAATCCCTTTGCTTTAAAACAAAAATTACAAAAAAAAAAAAAAAAAAAAAAGTAATGATCCCCTTTCCCTTCCTTTGATCTCTAAGAAATTCATCCTAGTCCAACTCATTTTTGAGCAAGGGAAAGAGGCAAAGGTTTCCAAGCCAAGGAACTTGCCAGACCCAGCGTCCCCTTTGCATCCCTTTGCAGGACACCTGCTCTCCTCCTGGGACCCAGCACCCAGAGAGTTGGCTGAGGGACACAGCTGCCCCTGCAGCCCCTCTGCAGGCAGCCAGGAGCCCTGGGAAGGGTGGAGGTGAATGAGGGCTCAGGTTATCTTTTTCCCCTCCCCTCTTCCTTCTAAATGCTGGGAAGAGAATTCTGGGTGCGCAGGCCCAGTCTGTGCTTACCAGTGTCCTTAAGAATTACGATTTAAAAAAGAAGAAAAAAAAAGGGGGAAAAAAAAAAAAAAGAGATATGCATAATTGGGTATTGTCCGTGGAAGGAGGGGGAGGGAACAGGCTGCAGATCAAGATAGAAAAGAGACTCTCCCTCCCTATGTTTGCTCATCTGGAGACCATGTCCCCCATGTTCCCAAGCGAACCCTCTGTGCTGTTGCTCTCACACCACTCGACATGGACGACGAACACAGGGATGAATCCGGCGTGGCAGAGGACGGGCGGGCACAGGCAGGCGTGCCAGGGCTAGGCCCGGTGCTTGGGGAGTATGTCCAGGAGGAACTCGGCAATGCCAATGAAGTAGACGACTTGTGCGATGCCAAAGAGAGGAGCGATGACCAGGGCTCGGCAGTACGCCCCTTTCAGGAAGGCCATGGGTCCTTCCTTCTGCCAGATCTTCCTGGGAAAAGACGGTGCAGGTTGGTCAGTATCCATCCCTTCCCATCCCTCCACTGTGCCAGGAGAACCTCTGGCCATGCCCTGGCTTTCTGCCTTCCCCTAGGACTAAACCCAGCAGTCTTACTTGGTGCAGTCCAGGATTCCTGAGTATGTGTCTTCGTTGACTCCTCTCTGCAAGGACTGCAGCCGTGTTTTGATCACTGGGGAGAAAGAGAGACAGTGGTGAGTGGAGGGCTGGCCTTCCCCCACAGCCCCTGGCTTGCAGCAGGCAAGAGCCAAACCTGAGAGCACTCTGCGACAGCCAAGAGGAGCATAGACCATTTGCATATATGTGCCATTAAAACAAGAGAAAGCAAGCCCACTCCTTTACAAATGGACAAAAGAAACACACAACCACCCAAAAATTAACCAGCTCCCTCCACCCACTGTGACCAAGGCTTCCAAGGCTGACCTAGGTTTAAATACTTCCAAACTCAGTATCTTTCTATAAAATGGGATCTGATTTCCAAATACTCTGAGCTATCTCCAAATGCTCAACTCCTTCTGGAACGGCAGGTCAAAATACCTAAAATACGCAGCATTGCTCTTACATTTCTTCCCCTCTTGAAGTGTGTGCAATGTTGACAAGAAAGGAGTTACTTTCAGGTGAGATTTTAAGGTATTTGAGGCAGCTGCTGTGGAGCAGAAGAAAAGGCCCCCACTTGTCTCTGACCTTTGGCACATGTGTCACTGGTTGGGGGACAATACTCCAGATGGAGATGTGCCTTTAAAGGGGCAAGTCCTGTAAAAATGGCTGACATGAACTATATCTTCCTGGCTTATCTAGTGAGTACTGCAAACTTCTGTGAAAAAAACAGCCAAGGTTCCAGCTCAGCTGAAGGAAACACCTCCAGCTCCTGGAGGCAGCTACAACAGCAGAGCTCGCTTCCTATACTGCCCTCAGTGCTCATGCAGTGAAGAGGCAAGCATGGCCATCCTGCCCCTCACCCAGCCCACCCGATGGCCTCTGAGTGCTGTCATACAGCACCAGGCTGCCAGAACAAGCTGCTGGGGACTCACCATCACAAGGATTGACAGCCACTGCAGCTGTACTACCGGCCACGCATCCAGAGAGAAAGGACACATAGAATGGGGCCTTGACATTGGGGTCTTTCTGGCCCAGCTTGTTCAGGTTTGCAAACAGCGGGAAGTAAACGATGGAGAACGGGACATCCCTGTGGAGGGAAGGGAGGAAGGGGAAGAAAGAAAGAGGACAAGGATGAGCAAAGTCAGGGTGGGACACCAACAAACCAAGCATCAAACGAAGGGCTGCATGCATGGTGTGCTGGCAGTGCAGCCACAAGTGCAGTGCAGACATGATCCCAGCTCTGCGACTGCACAGGGACAAGAGCTGAAACGCCTGTGTCACTCTCTGGAGGCTCAGGCTGACAGTTCTGCTCCATGTCCTACCTTAGCAGCGTGGCCCCCAGGCCCTTGTAGAGTCCTGCGATGCCTTTGCTGCGCAGCAGCTCCCTGGTTATCTGCGTCGCTGTGGTGCGCGCTTCCACCACCGGCTCTGCTGCCCCGGCCGCAGAGGAAGAGGTGAGCTGGGCCTGTGCTGCCATCAGCTTCTTCTGTGCCGCTGCGGAGAAGCAGAGTGTGAGACTGCGAGATGCTCAACAGCAGCCTCTTGCTGCCTGGTGCCATGGGACAGAAGGATTTCTCAGTAAAGCAAACTAGAGGTACAGCAATCATTAACTCTGAGCAGATAGACCATTTTTACACAGGCAACATGGTTCCTTTCCAGGAGCCTTTTCAAACTCTGATGCATTTCTGTTCCTTGGCCAGAAGATGGGGAGCACACCAACCCACAGGCAACGCTGTGGCTGCCACCGGCACACCACAGGTCCATGCTGCACAGAGAACGAGCTGTTTGCAGCAGCACAAACCTCTTGTGAACCCTTTCAACTATGGTTTAAATCCTTCAAACACTTTAAAATACTACACAAAGAAGATAAGGTCTGCATTAAAAGCAGCAAACAGGTGAAAGCAAAGTAAATCCATGATTATTCAGGAATGCCACATCAAAGGAGAGATTAGAGGACAAATTGGCCCATTTTCCAGGCAGTTTCAGAAGGTACCTAGTGGGCATCACCAGACATTCTCAAGAACAGGGCCATATGCTGGGCTGACTTCTCAAAGAGGTTAATAGTGACAGCTCTTCCTCCAGATTCACCGAGCCACTTCTGGTCTCAGTTCTGACCAGGGAAGGATGCCTGGAAGCTGTTAGGATAGTATTACCGTGAGGAGTGGGGAAGACAGAAAGGACACCAGGAAAGAAGGAGACAGAGGAAGTACCACAGCAAAAGCACTGCAGGATGCTAAGTCCTTCTTGACTGTAGAGAGCTGGCAAGTTGTAATCGCTCACAAGGTGCTCAACCCAGCCATCTCTCCTATCTCTCTCCATCCACCACCAGCATTTGCTGTTTCACCCGCCAAGCTCTGAGCAAAAACACGTTTTCTAACCAAAAGGGCCTTTGCAAGGCCAGGTGAGCAAAGGCTGGGAGGAAATAAGTTGGGAAGAGGATAAATTTCTGCTACAAACTGAAGTACCTCTGACTTAAGGTGGGAGGAAGGAAAAGCGTTTTTATGGCTCATTCCCTCTCCCTGCCTGGTGCACAGGGAGATGCAGACGTACCAATCCGCCCTGCATCCTGCAGTTGGATTTTGAGCATCTCCATGGGAGTGGTGACGATCACCTGGCAGGTACCCGCACCGCAGCCTGCCAGCATCTCCCTCAGCAGCGTCAGCTTCTTCCTGCCCAAAGCAAGAGAGAGATGGTCAGAGGAGGTGGCCAACATTCAGAAGAAGCCATAAGCCCGCGCAGCACAGTCCCAGACCACTACACTGGAAGGCTGGCTGTTTGCTGTCATACCATGTGGTCCCCAAGGGTGATCCATGACATACCACCAGGTGTCCCAACAGACACGCTAACCTGGCTCTGTTTCAGAGGTGCCACATGCCTCAATTCAGCAGTGAGAAAGAGGGGAACATACAGCCCTTTGCATCCCTGGACCAAGAGCTGCAGCAGTTTCCCTCCTGCCAGCCTAGTCCTTTAAACACTGACAACATCCCCAGCAGAGGCCACCAAGGAGCAAGAGGAAACAGTTCTAGCTGCTGCTTTCAACTTCTCTGACAAAAGCAACAATATGTAAAAGGTGAATGTGAGAGTCAAGAAGCAGCTCCCTTATGATTAGCAACTTCTTCAACTCATCAGCCTTTTCAAACCTACTTCCTGAAGGCAAAAAAAGCAGCTTTTACACCCAACTGGTGCTGCTGAGAAACGAAGGGCACGACAGAACCCCAGTACTTCAGCTCTGTGCATTTTCTGTGCCAGAGGGCTGGAGTCACTGGGGGCATGCTCCTGTCTTACAAAACACAGCTTCCTCCTTCCCAAAGCCACAAAACCACGCAGTTAGGGATGAAAAGAGGAACTTAGGATGCAGAAAGGCTCAATTTTCAGAAACTGGTGAGTTCTCGCCCTGTAAAAATCTCACACCACCACGGTGGCACCAGAAATCATTGGGGGAAAAAAAAAAAAGTGCTTTTGATCTATTCCTTTTTTAAAAGGGGAAAAAAAAAAAAGCAGTGAGAGATCATACAGCCAAGGGGAAACAGCCTCTTTTTTTGTTGTTTTAAACACAATGAGTACTTTCACCTTCCCACAGCCCAGCTGCTGCAGCAATAGGCAATTGCAGGTCTGAGTGCAATGAACGGAGCATTAATTGCTGCTGGGCGCCATCGCAGCACGTGCTGAGCAGCAGGCAGTGCTGGGGATTTGCTCAGCTTCCCCCAGCTGGGCATCTCCCATCTGGGCACGTCACTCTGCCCACTCCCCACCTGCCCACATGCCGCAGGGCACCCCGGGTCACAGTGGGACTGCCCTAATCCTGCTTGCTTGCCACGTCAGTGCGCCCGTTTCTCCGCCTCTCATCTTCTCCAGGCTGGGTATCAGAGCAGGCAGGGATTAGAGGCACAAACAGAGATTATGATGGCTAAATATAGAGCTCTCCACTGGGACTGAAGGAAGAAACACCACATAGTATTACCTTTTCAAATTCCCCTGTGGATGAAACGTGGGCAGAAGCATTGCTGCACAGCCCTTAGGCCAGCAGTGGGAGGACTCAGACACGCACAGAAGCCAGCTACGAGTCCCTCCACAACCTGGCAGAGCATCTCCTGCCTCAGCAAGAGCCCTGCAGCAACCCTGAAGCACACACTTGGCTTTCACCCAGCAAGACTGCTTTGATGCTCTGTTCAAAAGCTCAGGGAGATGCCCTGCGTGTTCATCTGTGGGCCATTACCCCAGCACACACAGATCAGCCCGCCTTGATTGAGCTCCATGGAGCCCCAGCAGTGCAACTCAGTGAAGGTTTCTGTGTGTGGGTGTATTTTAGAGAGATGTTAAACAGATACATCAAAAGCATGTAGAATGAGGGCTTTCGGTTTGCATCTCTTGAGAACCTGAGGGGAGTCCAGGAAATAAAAGCACACCAAGACAAGCAAATCTTTTGTCAGGAAGCTTAAAATTTACCATCCAAAGGTCAAAATTCCATCACAAAACTTTGCTAGTCTGCACATAAAATGAGTTGGAAAATGGATCACCTCTAGATGACAAGAGAGGTTTCAACTTCAAGGCACCACAGGCTTTATCCTCAATGGTCTGAACACTGGAACATCCCAACTAACTTCAAAAGCCACAGTCTCTACAAGGACTTGGTCCAACAAGTGTCAGAACAATCTTTCATCACAGCAAGAGTGTGTTAAATATAACAAATATCCCAAATTCTGCACCGATGGAAATTGGCATACTGATGTCAAGTTGATCTTTTTCAAAAGTTTCTAAAAAATCTTGGCTGTGTAGGAGATGCCAGTGCTGGGGGAAGGACCCCAACCATTCCACAATAGGTGTGACAAGATTCCTAAAGGAAGGAAAAGTCTGACCTAAGGAAACATCCATAACAAAGCCATATTATAGGAGCCAAGATGTTCTTCCCAGCTTGGACATCACCTTCCTCACTCATAAAATAACCTCTGCCTTTGGTCTGTCCAAACAGGTTGCACAAAGCTCCTGAAGAGTTCAAATCAAAGACAGTCAGTTGGTTTCTAACAATGTAAATAGCAGGAAGGGAAACAACAAGGGCCATGTTCCTTCCAGAGGCTCCTGCTGTGATTAAACAATCCACCTCCAGCTCCCTCTGGATTAACAGCTGAAAGTGACCTCACCTTCTGGCTGACCTTTGGAGGCTATGACTTCAATCCACCATAACTCTCTATGCTGCTGTATGCTAAATAAAAGGACCTCAAAGACAGTTATTCCTGAAGGGACACAGTGAGATTATGAACTCTGAACTTGCTCTTTCTCCCACCCACAAGTCTCAGAGGGTTGGATGAAGGTTATCTGCATTAAGGAAGTATCTGGGCGTCCAGCAGATAACAACAGGAGAGAACTGGCCCATTAAATTTCTTGTCAGAAAGTGGTGATGCAGTGGCCCAGGGAGTGGTGGAGTCACCACCTCTGCAGGTGTTCAAGAACAGTGAAGATGTGGCACTGAGGGACGTGGTCAGTAGGCATGGTGGGGGTGGGCTGTGGTTAGACTTGGAGGTTGTTTCCAACCTTAATAATTTTGTGTTTGTACGAGTGTGTGCAAGGTGACACAGAAGCTCAGCAGCACAAATAATGGCAGCATCTCTCCTTCCTAAACCAAAAGCCTCTCTCCACAGTCTATGTGCACCTTGCAGCTTAAGGATCACCCAGGCCATACAATCGCTACTTATCCAGGTGCCACAGAAGAGATAGTCTGAGTATTTTAGGACAGCCTGAAAGAGGAGAGGATGGAGGAAAGAGCCCATCCAGCAAGGCAATGGAGAACAAGCTCCAGTCTCCACATCTACATGGAAGAGCAGGAAAAGTGCTTTGTTTGCCTCTGGGATTACAGTCAGCTATTTCTCTTCTCCAAGCAAAGCTGGACAAGAAGGGGGGCAGAAAGGAAGAAAATTTGCTGGCATCAGCAAAAGAACAATTAGTGCAACCACAGTGGTTTAAGTAGGAACCCGAGCTGCTCAGTCAGCACATCTCCAGCCTTTACTCCAGAACAACAAATAAAATGCAGGTAAAGATGATGGGAGTGGTAAGAGAATAACATAATGACAGGCTTTGAGGAGGAAGATGAACAGCAGGAAACTCATCCAGGGACACTGCAGAGCTTTTAAGATTAAGAAATGTCTTTTATAAGAAGACATGAGACACTTTTTACTGGAGCCAAGGCAGAGCACATAGCCAAGAACCAAACCTGGCAAGCATGTGGCAAACAGCAGCTATCTGGCATTAAATGCTCTGGAGATAAACATGAAGACACTTTACAGGGACCAGCTTTTAGTAAGCGCTTATCATCCAAATTCAAAGAGGACAAAAAGCATTATAGGCAACACTTGCACCTATGGAAGTGTCCACACATACTGAGTATCTAAAAATCACTGTACTTTAAATGCATGCAGGTGTACTACCAATTTACATTGCTTTCTTAGCTTCATGCCCATATGCTTCATATCCAAGTGCTTCACTTAGCTCCAGTGATTCTTGCTCTCACATCCTCTGCTCCAGATGATTAAGCTGCTGCTGTTTTAACAGCAGCTCTGAGTTTATGGATTTCTTAATCCATCCAGCTTCAGAAATTCAGAGAAAAATCTCATCAGTTCTCTGTAGCCTAAAGCGAAGAAGCTTCCCCTCTCACATCCTACTTTCCCAGAAGCACAGCGATGAAGACCTGCAAGAAGATGCTTCTGCAGATCCCCACTTCGGCTTGTTGGCCTGGAAACTGCAGGGACTCTAAAGGCAAAATAATCACAGGACAATGCCACGTTTTCTAGGGGGTTTCCAGTACTCACAGGCCTCCTTGTTTCTAAATGAGGTGGCATGTGAAGACCAGCACAGTAAGTTTTGTTTCTTCTGGAAACAAGAAGTGTTATCAGCAGGCTGCCACTGGTGTCAATTTGAAAATAGAAACAGGAAAAGAAGCAGAAATTAAGCCTCCTGTGAGCACATTTCTCTTGTAACAAAAGGGAGTGGGAAAGCACTGCAGGAGGGAGAGTGCCCATCTGAGTTGGCCCCAGGGTGGAGAGACCTGCAGGAGCAGAATTCTCCAGGCTCAGGGGAACAAGAGCACCAGTAAGGACATAAAGCCCCAATGTCAACTCCTGAAGCATCCATGAGAGCAGCCAGGAAGGGGAAAAAAAAAAAAAAACAACCAAAAAAAAAGAGTCTAGCACAAACCTGCAGTGATGCAGTGATAAAGCCCCAAAATAGTCTTCCAGCAATCTGCAGCCAGGAACTTCCTACATCATTTGTGTTGTTTTCCATCTGGCCTTTTGGAAACAGGCCTTATGCCACATTCTTCTTCCAGCAGTTTAAAAGCAGGTTCATTTCAACATCAAGTTTTTTCAAAGCAGGGAAATAAAAAAAAAGCAGCTCACTGGAAGTTGCTGAGTATCTTGAAGCTATTTTGGGCCATTTGCCACATGTCCACATTTTGTGGACATCTCCCTGTCCACAGAATGCTTCTTCGAAGCTCAAGTGGAAGCCAGACTCAGCAATTTTGGTCAACAAATACTGATAAAATATGCACGTTTTGTAAAACAAGGAACTGATAAAAAACACATTTCAAGCAAGGTAAGTGCCAGCAGCTTAGCAATGAAGGCATTCAACGTTAAATAGAAGACAACAAGTCTAGAAGATTCCTGCCCTGTCTTCTAACAAAATTAGCCAGGGAGAAGGGGACAGAAGCATCTCAAGGGAGAAGCCTGCAAACAGCTTGGAAAATGGGACCAAGAGCAAGGCAACCCCCTGGCAGACACCCAGCTCCATCACCCAGTGAAATTTGTCACGTGAGCTGCACATGGGAAGAGATCCTGGGAACTGCCAGCAGGAAGGTGGCACACAGCCACCAGAGCGTGGCTGGGCACAACCTCTCCAACAAGGTTACTTTCACCATCTCCATGCCTGCAACTTCCTTGCAAGCAGAAGAAGGATCCCCAAATAAGCAACTGTCGCACAGTTTCTAAGAGTCCTCGTGCTTCCTGGTAATCTTTGGCCTTTCAGCAACTCCCTGCTCCCCATGCCCTAAGCAAGGTCACAGCATGTACAATACCTTCCAGTTAGATCCTAGTTTCAGGGCCTATACCAACCACAGCCAATCTGCAAGACACCTTCTTTTGCACTGCATCTTGGAATGACACCTCTAGTTAGAAATATCTTAAACTGTCTATAACCACAGTATCAAGGTTCTGTCCAACTCATTCAAGCTATCTCTACAAGCAGAGCTGACCAGACTTTGTTCATTCAAGTCCCCCACAGTAGTTGACTTCAACACCATGTGTGATGTCTAGTTCACTTGCCACCTAACCAAGGCCCAACCTTTCTTTTCCTCCAAGGGAGAAAAAAATGCTTCATAGTGAGACTCAACATATTAAGTCTTTACTTCATAGATGGTAGCAAAGAGCTAGGCTACAGCAGTACATCAGGGCTTGCTGTGCTGTATGCTGCAGGGATGAGACCCACCACTTGGAAGAAGCAATGAGGACATCATCACCTCCCACCTTCTGTGCAGAGTACAGAGAGACACTATTTGAAGAGACAGACGATCACAAACAGCTGCGAGCCGATGAGTCACACAGACGTACATTAAGTGCTGCTTAAAAAGACTCCAGAACAAAAAAATAGGTGTAGGAAAGGCTCAGATCCACAACCTGTGCAAATCTGCAGACTCCACTGACGTTGCTGAGCCACTGCGTTCTGGCATGGCATGTTACAGGAAGCTGTTAAACCAAGTAATTCTGGCAGAACTTTGTGTTTACAGCAAGGTGAACTGCTGGGTTAAGAGTTAAGAACTGGGATTTTATTGTAGACAGGTTGCTTTCTAACTACTGAAAACATTGCCCTTGCTAGGCCCTTCACTGTCCGTCTCTGGAGAGATGTCTTGATCTCGAAGGGAGACATGAGTGTCATCTGAATTATAAAGGAAATATTCTGGTGAAAACAGCATTAAATATCCAAGGTCTGGCTCCACACAGCTGCCATACTGGTGCTTTTTACCGGCATTGAGTTCATTAACCCAACCTCTCAGACTAAACAGATAATCTTCATTTGGCATTTACACTGCCAGTGCCCTTTGCCAAACTGAAGTTCATTCATCACCTCTTCTCAGCTCTCTGGAATTATTTTCAAGCTATGAAAGGACAAGAGGGTGCTAAAGTTTAGGTTCTACACAACTTGAGTCACAATGTGTTCAAGCTACAGTCACTGAAAAGCCAGAAAGAAGACAGCAGCACCCAATGGGATGCTGTGGACAAGGCTCCTCCCAGCAGCTGTCTGAGCAGCCATCAGTGCTGCTGGGTTCCTCTCAAATACGCTGCTTACAAAGTCTGGATCTGTTAACCTTGTCCAAAAGCTAGGACTATTTTTAGAAGCTTGGATAAAAACCAGTCATCTAGTGAAGAGCTTTTCACTTCCAGTTTTAGACGTTACTTCTTTAGCTCAAATGTAATCACTGGCTGAGCTGTTCAAGGTCAACTAATGTTTCAGTTATCACATCACCACATTATACCTTTACTCAGACACCCCAGCAGCCTCATCCCAAGAGCTACTGTCTTTTAAGTTAAATGCTTAAGGTCTGCATCCTTTACTCACCCATCTTTGGAGAGGTGATGCCGGAAGAAGTCATTGGCTGCCAGTTTGATAGCCTTTTCTGGTGTCACTAGAGTCAGGTTCACTGCAGCACCTAGAAAGGAAGAGAGGAAAAACCCACTGGAGAATGAGAATGAAAGAAGGAGCAGTTAACTGAATTATTTAGAAACGCACTGCAGCTCAAAATCGAGGACAGAAGAGCTGGAGGTTGGCTGATAGCAGCTGGTACCTCTGCAGGGACTTCAGCCAGCGCTGCACAAACTCCTGGGGTTAGATGGTTGCTCTTATGTATCACCACTGGGTGTCACCCTCTGAGCAGTTGCTCAGTAGGACAGTTAAGCTGGCTTTCTGTCCGTTGCAAGCCATGGCTAGGCTGGCCTGCTTACCATGGACCAGGGCTGTAAACAACCCTCACTCCCATTACCCACTGAACTTTCTTTTGTCAGGAGCAAAAAGCAGCAAATCCCTGCATTGAGCCTGCCACAATGGGCAGCCTACAGGGCCTGGAGGGCCTTGGGACAAGCATTAGCACAACACAACAGCTGGCAGGCAGCTTTCAAGCCGCCCAGGAGATAACAAGCTGAAGGGATGGCTGGTCCCATCTGAACACTTTGGGTTGGGCACCATTAGATCAGTGCTCCAGAATATTCTCTTCCCTTTGAACGTTACAGCTCAGAAAGTCCTCCAGTAGATAGTGGTAAGATTTCCCAGCCTCTACATTGAGCTCCACACCTTTCAGGGGAGCTTGGTACTTGCAAACCATCAAAACATCTTTGCAAGACTAAATACAAACTTGCCTTTGCCAGGGTACACTTTTGCATTTAGGCCTGCTGTGGAGATCAAAACAACTAGTCTCAAAACTCAGGTTTCCAAAGACAAGCCCGCACTCACACTAACCTTTGAAGATCTGGGGGCCATGTTTTCAGGAGGGATGAGCTCAAATTAACAGGAAGTGTAAGGGCTCAACAGACCTACGGAAAGTCAACTCAACTCTATTCCTGAGGATGAGCTTCTGCCTCCCTCCTTTCAAACATGGTTACAGAACCCATAAATAAGACGTGGAAAAACACAGGCTTGGGGGACATTCTTCAGATAAGGAAGTGGAGTGGCATCACAGCTGGGACTGGGACACGGGAATCCTTGAATCTGCTTCCCCTGCTCAAGGATGCATCTCCATCATATGGGAAGTCCCCATCAGAAATAGACAGCACTGACAGGACAGCCTGACACATTTTTCTCTCTCTGACAGCAACATTCAAGTTTTGTGAATCCACACAGCCTGATTTTCAAGTGAAGTGGCTACTTGCAGAACATTTCATCAAGTGCCAAGTGGAAGACAACCTCAGCATTGCTCCTAACAGTAAGGAAGTAATTGCCTGTAGAGTACTGAGACAGCATAAATCACCTTTTCCTTAGGGAAAAAAAAAAAAAAAAAAAAAAAGAAGAAAAAAGAATGTATTTGCTATTCTAACAGATGCACAAAGGGTTTCTCAAAAGAAAGAAATATAAACCCAAAACATCAAGGAAAAAATCTAAGTGTTGACATGTCCTGACATCCTCCAGGAACCATGGAGGCTTTCACATCAATTTCTCCCCCGACTGCAAATAAAATGGAGGGAAATAAAACATGCAAAAGATAGGGGAAAGTTAACCAGTCTGTTTTTTCCTACATCTTTGATATTTTCAGCAAAGCTGCTTAGCAGAGAATGGATAATCCCTGTCCTCAATAATCCATAACAGCTTCAAATCACTGGAGGAGGAGAAATGAGATACTTCAGCTGCTGGCTGGATGCTTTCCATGGTGTTTTCTACCTGGTTACAAAAACCTTGCAGCTCTTCAATTCTAGCTATGCCAACGACTATATTTCCCTAATTAAAGCTAATTGTGGCCTATAGGCAATGCTGCGTGTCTCTGAAGCAATGGCAGGCGACTAGAATGCAAAATAAATTGTAATCATTAAATTAAAAAAAATGTTTGGAAAGGTAGGAAAGAACCACAAAGATTGAAATCAAGTTGTTAGAGGCAGAAACAGTTAGTTGTTTGCCTGCTAAATTGTTAAAAGTGCCTTTTCTCACTGAGCCCTAGGTTTTGTTATTAAACACATTTTTCATAGAAGCTTATATACCAACAACAGGCTACATAACAGAGAATTGAATCACTCTACTTCTGAGCCCAGTGCAGCACTAGCACTCTTGCTTATAAACCCTAAACAACCAAGCTGTCTTACAAAAAGGGAAGGAGGGCATATCCCACTTTGTTGGGTCATCTCATGGAAAAATAAGCCGGTGTTTTCTCATGCCAGAAAACAGAGGCAGCTCCTCACCAAAGACATCAGAAACAAACCAAAGTTGAGGAAGCTGGGCAGTGATTAGGTAGAACCAGGGCAAAACAAACGTAACTATCCCAAACATTAATAGGGTACACTGAAGTTCGGAAAACTTGGCATGGCCCCGGCAGTCTGGGGTAATTTTGGCAGGCAGCGTGTGAATGGGGGTGACGTGGGAGATATTATTAACAGAGGCAAGGGAAGGCTGACACACTACTGTAACACTGTGCTAAGAATATACATCAAACAAGGTGCAGCTAAACTCCAAACGTCATCAACGGCAAAGGACATTTCTCCAGCCTGATCCAGGCCTGTGGCTCCTGCCAGCTAGGTTAAATGTCCGCTCTACAAATAGCAGCGGGACTTTCCAGGACACGTGCTGGGATCTGTAGGTGACTTCTGGATGGTTTGTACCAGGGATTGGAAAGGGCTTCTGCCAGACTCTCCTTCCATTGGTGTCCAGAAAGTCCAGAAGCCCAGGGCACTATGAATTATGAATTCATTTGCTTGACATCACATCTGAAGGCAGCCCGCAGACATCCCTTAGCACAGGCAGGGAGATACAACACCACCCAGCTTTGAGGCACTGCTGCTACCTAGATATGGAGTAAACTTGAGAAAATCCTCTTATTTCTCAGCCAAACAAGGCCAAGAACACCTGTAGTTTCAGAGAAGAATTTGAAAGAAACATTGAGATTGTCCCATGCACCAGAATTTTCACTATGGGCTACCCATATGGAGCTGGGAGCGTGTCACGTGCTGCCCGTAAGATCTAACAGGATGACTTGCAGAAAAGTAGCCTGCAGGCTCAAGCCTCTCTTCTGTCTGCACCAGTGAGCTTTGGTTCACACATGAAAAAGGCCTGAAGTCACAGAGTGGGGAAGGCTGGGCCCAAGCAGACCCTTTTCTGTCCTCTGACAGAGGACAAGTGTCCTGCAGGGATGATCAATGTGCTTGTGACCACCATGGGACACAGCAGCTGCCGCTCTAGCCTCTTAACAAACAATCCTCCTAATTTCAGCTTAACATCTGAAAATAAGTGCTTGTGAGTCACAGCATAACCTCTGCTGTGGAGCTGGGACAGACGGAAGGGGCAAGAATCCACCCTACCGTCTGATTTCCATCTCCCACCAGCTGCAACTCTGAGCCGTATTTTTATCTTCTTCCCAGAAAATATGCTTTCTACAGGTCTTGGATGTATTTTACTGTCTCATCTCTCACTGAGAAGGAGGAAAGGGCTTCTAATATCAGCTCCCACAACTGAGGTACAGAGAAAAGGACCGCTGTACTTGGAAGACTCATTTTAGCATCCTGGCCATACTGACATATCTGTGAGTTTCAGGCTGCAGCTGTTCACACAACCTTTATCCAAACCCAGCTCCTCATTCAGTAATTGGAGGGGACAAGTTCAAGCCATTATCAGCTCTCAAATGGAGGAAATGAGGTTAGTGGGAAACAGACCAAGTCATCTGGACTCATCACTGCTCCTACACAACAGGTGGGAAAAGAAAGAACTATCTAAAACCCTCTGTCTTCTTCCAGGTTTCTGCTTGGAAATGAAATGTGGCCTGGAGGTGCATATCCTTGTCCTTTCCAGGATTGCAGAGTCTCTCTCAAGGGCCCTGACAGCCCTACAATCTCCTGTGTGAGTTCCCAGGAACAACTTCTTCCCTCTGCTCCCCAGGAAGCTGCCTGCCAATGGGTATTTATGGCCAAAGTTAAGGCATGCATCATTCCTGGCTAGGAATACAGGAGCATCTTGTGGAAAAAGGCAAGGGGAACACATTGCTGCTAGCACTGAGCATGGAGCTTGCCAGGATTCCTCAGGGTTATTTGCCCTGTTGCCTGCTCCCAGAAGAGCTGAAATAAAGCAGCCAATCCATCCCCAGCATCCACCTCACTCCCCCAAAACGCCCACCAGCAAGTTTGGCAAGAGACACCGCCTTGGCAGCCAGCTGTTGTTCCAACAATGGATGGCCACAGAGACTGTGCTTCCTTAGGAACTATGGAGGGATTGGCAGGAGCTGCTGCCTCTGCCAACAGCAAGGAGCCAGCATCTCCAGACTCTTGCTTGAGAAAGAAGCAAGGACTCATTTAAACAATGCTGTCCTTTTATGAAGCTTTATCAATGAATGAGTGTCACAAAGAACGCTATCTGAACACACTATTTATCTCAGAGATAAAAACTGCACATTCAGGCAATTGATTACCAGTATGTAACGTGAACTAGAGTTCAGCATCAACTATGCCAGCTGGTCTGTGTTGACAGCCAAGGCTATAATTCCATGTTTTCCTTTACTATGATTGAAATCAGAATTTGGCCTGCAATTCTCTCCAAAATGTTTAAAAACTTTCAAGAATTCTGCATTAAAACTAGAAAAAATATCAACAGAAGAACTCACTGCTACAATGGACAGCCTAAACCACAGAGCCAGGAGACTTCTAGAAGGCTAGCACATAGTGTCAGAACAGCTGGAGTTCCATCATGAACCATCCTTTTTTTTTTTTACAGCTCCAAACAGGCCTGATCGCATTGGCACAGGCTCTGACATAAATTCAATTAGCAACAACAAAGTAAGACACTTTGAGACCTTTGCAACTACCGCTCTGATGAAAGTTATGGTGCCCAAGGTTGGGAAGTGCACACCTGCAGTCCTGGGACAGTGGCTCCATGTAAACTGCAAGTAAAGATGACCTTTGGTGGATGATTTAACACCAGAATAGGCGTGGGAGGACTCCAGTCCCAGATGGTGGATTGCTGAGCAGACATCTGGCATGGAGCAGTCTACTTTCACACACAGCTGCAGGTGTCAACATCTGTGGGTATTGCTAAGGTATTGCACTACAAGCCAAAGAATACAGGCTTCTCCTCCCACACATACACACCAGTGCTTGCAGAGCAAAGCCATACAGAGCTAGAGGAGCCTGCCTCAGCCCTTCTTACCTCTGTACATGCCAAAGTAGCCTTCCGAACGAATAGTTTTAATGAGGCAGTCAGACCTGCGAACAAAACAGAGAGAGATAAACCACAGCAGCTCAAAGGTGGGTGGGAGCAGAGCAAACAAAACTAATCTCCTGGAGTGGTTTTCATTTACAATGTCAGCAAAACCCCGAGCCGGGAGGGGAACAACGTCAGCCGCTGAATGCGCCATTGTTCCGGCTGAGTCCAACTTCAGCCCCTAATTCACAGGGGCTTTGAAACCCCCGGCTTGCCCCACGCATGCTGTCTGCTTTCTAGAAACACAAAAGGGAAAAATGTCACTGCGAGGGCTGTTTATCCAGGGTCCCCAGTGGAGAATGCGCGTGCGATGCTCCAACAATCAGCTCCCCATGCACATACTTTTAAATCCAGCTCTGGAAATGAAGCAAGGAGGGGGGTCTAACCCGCCCAACGCTCGACTTACTCCATGAAATTTGACACAAGGCACACAAACACGAGGTGACCTGAGCGCTCAGTCATCTGTGGCCTCCCACTCAGCTCCCAGCGCTGACTTTTAACACTCTGCCTCCCCCAGCAGCAGCAGCAGCAGCGCTAGAGCTCAAGCCTGAGGAAGCAGCATCGAGTGCCACCGAGGTCAGCTCCTGACAGAAAGCTGTCACTTCCTTTGTTTTCGCTGCATTTCCTTTAGATCTAAAAGCTCTGTACACACATGCACAGTCCAGGAAGCACAAACTCAGCTGCTGGCTGAAGGTTGCTCTGAAGTCTCTAGGAAGGGGCAGGTGCTCGCTGTGGCTGTGCTGGAAGGGAGAAGTGTGCATGCAAGGAGGAAAAGGCTCTTTAAAGCAGTGATAAGGGAAATGTAGTTGAAAACGGGAATATGTTTCTGAGAGACTGGGCAACATAAAGAGGAAGCTTCACATCTGCTCTGCAGTAGTGCTGAGGTGGGAGAGAAGGAAATGCAGGCTTCTCTTGAGGTCTTTTTGCCTTCTTCGGCCAAGGTGGTTTTTAGGGTAATACATTTGCAAACAGCCCACCTGCAGTGCAGCCAAGCCAAGGCAGTGAGCCTCTCTGCTTTACTATGCCCCTATGTCATGACTCCTCCACCCCTTTGGACACTGTTCTTCCATATCCTCATCAAGCTCTTCCAGTGTGATGCTGGAGACGAGGCATCTTCCCCAAGTCATCAGCGCTGCTTTGAACAAGCCAGAGCAGAGGGGAGTGGGAAGAGCTGCCTCCTCACCAAGCTCATACAGCCCTGCTGCATCACTGTGAGCCCTGCACCTCGCTCCTCACCCCTCGTGCTGCTGCAAAAGGCAGTGAAGCCAAGGCCATGCCTGCCTTACTTCCTCTGCTCTGAAGAAGGGTGCCAGGAGCCACAGCTAACATTATGCAGAACAGTGCATGGGGCACACAGTCAAAATCTCAGTTCTTTCCATACTCCAGGCCTGCTCCAAAGCATCTTTGGCTCTCTCCAGGCAAGATTTATATAATTTTTCCAATCAAACCATCCTACACTCCCCTGATGCTAAAGGTTTCTTGAGCAGGGCAGAAGCAACACACGCTGTCTTAAAATAAAAAAGCTGAAGTTTTAAATGAATTCTTTGGCTTCCTGGGGGCTCAGCAGACATCTCTGAGATCTGGTATCAAAGGGCATGTAGTATTTCCTGAAAAACAAGCCCCTACAGCTGGGGAGCATAGATAAGCCCTCCCAGTATGCACCTATCTTAAGGGTATTGCTGAGGACACACTACATGCTTGGAACAGCATCCTCTCAGTTCCATTCCCTTGCTTGTCAAGGCAGTACACTGGACAGCCTGATGTTATCTGGATGTGTTATCCCTGTTAGTTCCTTGTTCTTGCTGGCCTCTGGGCCCCCAGAAGACTCTTATCCCCAGTGGTTCAAGCTCACTTTCCTCATGTCAGAGCGATGTCTTCCATGTTACTCATCCACATTCAGGCTTTGTCTTGAAAGGAGTCAGCTCAGATACACAAGGTAAATCCACTGATTCCTTAACAGTGTTTCATCTCCCAGTTGACCACGGTTACAGAGCAGATCTGCAGTTGGCTGGTGGGATTAAAAGTCTCTCTCCTCCTGAGCCTTTCCAGAGCTATGACATGCTGCCGTTTGCTCCCAGGGTTGGTGCCTACAAATCCTCCATCCTGCTCTCCCTCTCCCTTGCCATGGTCAAACCAAGAGAGCCAACTTGAAAAGAGAGGAGGAATGGCAGCAGGTCCGACCTCAGCGACGCAAGCAGTACCCATCCTGACTTACCTTGGTTCCTCAGGTGCCTCTATGTAACAGGTTTGAAGCCCTGAAACTGGAGGGTAACGTGGCTGAGAATGAGGTGGAGGGACAACCTCCAAGCTTTTCTAAGGAGAAGCGGTCGCTCCATGCTTGAAGACTGCCTTACCCGATGGGATGCATCCACGGGTGCTGAGGGAGCTGGCAGAGGTGATTGCTGAACCACTCTCTGTCATCTTTGAGAGGTCTTGGAGAATGGGGGAGGTGCCTGAAGACTGGAGGATAGCCAATGTTACTCCGGTCTTCAAAAAGGATAGGAAGGAAGATCCAGGTAATTACAGGCCAGTCAGCCTCACCTCTGTCCCTGGAAAGATGATGGAACAGCTTGTGCTGGATGCCACCTCCAGACAACTGGAAGAAAAGGAGGTTATCAGGAGTAGTCAGCATGGGTTCACCAAGGCAAGTTCGTGCTCGACCAACCTGGTAGCCTTCTACGATGTTGTCACTGGCTGGTTAGATAGGGGGAGAGCAGTGGATGTAGTCTACCTTGATTTCAGCAAGGCATTTGATACTGTCTTCCACGACATCCTTATAACAAAGCTGAGGAAGTGTGGGATAGATGAGTGGACAGTGAGGTGGGTTGAGAACTGGCTGACTGGCAGAGCACAGAGGGTCGTTGTTGGTGGTGCAGAGTCCAGATGGAGACCTTAACTGGTGGTGCTCCTCAGGGGTCAGTGCTGGGTCCGGTCTTGTTCAACATCTTCATCAATGACCTTGATGAGGGGATAATGGCCACCCTCAGCAAGTTTGCTGATGATACAAAGTTGGGAGGATTGGCTGACACGCCTGAAGGCCGTGCTGCCATTCAGCGAGACATGGACAGGCTGGAGAGCTGGGCAGTAAGAAAGCAGATGAGGTTTAACAAAAGCAAGTGTAGAGTCTTGCATCTAGGGAGGAATAATTGCAGGCTTCAGTACAGGTTGGGTGAGCTCTGTGGAGAGGGACCTGGGTGTCCTGGTGGACAACAGGTTGGCCATGAGCCAGCAGTGTGCCCTTGTAGCCAAAAAGGCCAATGGCATTCTGGGGTGCATTAAAAAGAGCGTGTCCAGCAGGTCGAGGGAGGTGATCCTCCCCCTCGACTCTGCCCTGGTAAGGCCTCATCTGGAGTACTGCGTCCAGTTCTGGGCTCCCCAGTACAAAAAAGACAGGGATCTCTTGGAAAGTGTCCAGTGGAGGACCACAAAGATGGTGAAGGGCCTGGAGCATCTCTCCTATGAAGAAAGGCTGAGTGAACTGGGTCTGTTTAGCCTTGAGAAAAGAAGACAGAAGGAGCCTGATCCAGGTCTATAAATATCTAAGGTGTGGGGGCAGAGTGGCGAGGCCAGACTCTTTTCTGCAGTGTGTGGAGACAGGACAAGGGGAAACAGACAGAAACTGCAGCATAGGAAGTTCCACACAAATGTGTGCAAGAACTTCTTTACAGTGAGGGTGACGGAGCACTGGAACAGGCTGCCCAGGGAGGTTGTGGAGTCTCCTTCTCTGGAGATGTTCAAGACCCACCTGGACACCTACTTGTGTGACCTGGTGTAGGGAACCTGCTTTGGCAGGGGGGTTGGACTCGATGATCTCTGGAAGTCTCTTCCAACCCCTATGATTCTGCGATTCTGTGATTCTGATTCTGCTCAATGCTGTGGGCTTGAGGCTCTTTAGTTGCTGCTGCCTGCCACCAGCCAGCAACTCAGGGTGCCGGACACAGAAGGAACGAGAGGCAAGGCGAGACATGAGGCTGCATCCTGACAGCACAGGGAGCAGAGAGCGCTGTAACTGTCAAGGGGGGCACCAGTCTGGTGCTTGTTGCCTACAACCAAGTTCACACATAATTACACATCAGCAGCTAGAGCAAGGAGGGCCAGAGACTGAAACACTCAACACAGCGCTTCCTTCCTATTCCCCCTGTGCTCCAAATTCACCTGGGCAGGGATGTGGAGTATAACCAGTGTGGAAGAGCAGGAAGCAGGCAGCACAGCTTCTGAACAAAGAAGCAGGAGGACAGGACACACACACTGCCTTCAGTCCCAGCCCTCTTTTGCCCCTCAACAATACAGAATTTTTTTAAAGAACTAAGGCTTGTCTCTGTACTGTAAGAGAAAGCACCTCATGCTAAGTACAGCTCATGTTCCCACAGCAGACACGCAAAGCACAGGTGGGCTGGATACACTTGTGCCTTCCTTTCCTAATGCTCACAGCACAATTTCTTGGACAAAGGACTGATGGGAAACGACAGTGTGTGTCAACCTGTGATGTTTCAGAAGGACTGCACTGCAGTGCTCAAGAGCAGGAATAGGTGATTGTGCCCTTTTTAAAGCACACAGCAAAGGAAGAGGTTGTTACCTCCAGTATGACAGTGAGGGAAATGAAAGAGCCAGAGATTTTCCCAAGCACTTGGTTGTGGCCTAGAAGAGAAACAAACCAGGCTTTCTCTGCTGAGCCCTCCCTGCCCTTTTGACCGGTGCTGATGAGCAGAGAACACACTGCTCCCAAGAAAGGGACACAAACAGATGCACCCTCAGCAGATCTCACCTGCTGGGCTCAGCAGCCAGAACAGACACTTTGCTTGTTTTAGCACAGCTTGCTTTGAGATTGTCCCCTGGCTTTCTTGGGGATAACCAGTTCCTAGAAATGCTGAGCTCACCTGAAAGAAGTAACAACGTAGAAGGATGCCCTGCTGAAAGCCCAGTGGCAAGCTGCCCGTGCGCAGTGTACTCACATGCTGGTGTACATCCGCTGGCCATTCTGCTGGTTCTGCAGGCGAGTTTTTGCCAAGTCAATGGGAAATACACAGGTGACCCCAATCAGCCCAGCTATCCCTCCATTGATCAGCTTGGCAGGTAAACTGTAAGGAGACAAGAAGCAGATGTCTTAGTCCTGGGATAACTCCAGGGGAGGGAAAGAAGAACAAATGTGCATCAGTGCAACCAGGCAATTAGCAAGTCACTGTGTGATAAGGCTGTCCACCCCAAGCATGCAGAGAGCTCTGCCGCAAGGCAAAGCTCAGCCCTTGCTGTACATATGGGGTAGGAGGGAAAGGCAGCACACAGCACCAGGACAAACCACTGCTGACAAGGACCTGCTTAGCATCGAGTGCTCTGTGCGGACAGATTTTGGTCAGGGCCGGCTGGCATTCAAGGCAGCAGGTTTGCTGGCAAGTGGTTCCCAGTGCTGTAATCAGATACACACCGAATGAGAGGTGCGTGGCATGTCACCTGCTCCTGTTACGTGGGACAGAGCATGGCAGAAGCGCGGCCAGCTACAGATCCACAAAGCCATTTCCGGACCCACTGCTGGGGGAAAAGACACGTGAGCCCAGCAGAACACTGGCAGCCACGTGGCTCAGTGGGCTGGCAGAGCAACACGCGGCACAGAGACATGAGCTCATACTTCTCAGTGACACCAAAACCTGTTGGCTGAGCGTGCTTCAAAACTGTGGGGCTTTTTCCACTCATCCTTCTGTTCCCAGAGGGAATTCCTGGAATCTAGAAGCAGCACTGATTGAACACCAGAGCAGCTAAACACGAGTTCCCAGCAAATTCAATTACTCAAAATGCCCAGTACTTACATGCTCAATAAACCACTACACACTGAGACAAAGGAAGCCTGTTGGAGTCAGCTCTCTCCAATAAAGCAGGGGAGATGGTTCCCTGAACACAGGATGTGTTAAAGTGATGGCAGACAGCAGCCAAGCATGAGCATACAGCTGGGCCAGACTGCAAGACCTCGAGACTCTGCTGCCTCAGGGATCCTAGCATCACAGTCAGAGAGGGAATAGCAGTGCCTGCAAACTCATGCCTCAGGACACAGGGAAATTTCAGACAGTAAATACGCCTCATGGTGTACTCCTCACCTAACCCACTGTTACACTGAATGCTGAGGGTAGAGCAATTCATGTGAGTCAAGATGGAGGTTCCACTGTATTATAAGACTGGACCATATCAGCCTCCCCACGTTCAGCTCTGAAGTCACTGCTGGCAGGCTGCAAATGCCAGCCATGCGTTGTGCAGCTTCAGCTCTGTCACCACTTCTTTAAGTGTCTCTGAGACACCCAGGGCAGGCAGACACTTGCCTCTCACAAGCTGTTCCAACCGTGAAATCACCTCAGGGTTTACATCAGGTGGGAGTGAGGCACAGGCACGTGGCAAGCATCTTGCCCATGAATCACTGATTTCAGCATAGACCCCAGGGAACAGCCTGATGAGTCCGGGCAAGCCAAAAACTTGGAGCAGTGTGGGCTGCAGAAGACGTCTTGCCTTATCTGCAGGTGGGAAATCCTTGCTGAACACTCCCACTGCATCTGAACCCAGGTATTCAGGGACCCCTGAGCACTGCAGAAGGAAACTAGTACAGACAGTGCAATGGTCTCTGGTGAAACATTTAGATAAAGTTACACGTGTACAATTTCAGAAATGCAATGCCCTTGATCTCACCTTGCAGCAGACTGCTGCTGTGGATTTTAGCTATCAGTCTCATTTTGCTAAGGGTTGACAGACCTGTGTCGCAAGGGAAGAAGTGTACAGTGTATCCTTCAAGCTTCAACAGATCTCCTTGCTTGGCTAGTGACCACTGCACTGTCATGGTTCCAGAGATGGGAAGAATGACCTAAGTGGGATATTGTGAAGGAATCGGGGCACAGGGAGGAACCTGAAACCAAGGAACAGATGGAATTGGGCACTGCACCTGAAACAAAAACTTTTCCTTCATGACTAAGCCACCCCATGTCTTAGCTTGGTACTTTCTGTTCTCACAGGATGAGAACACACAGTGCTTTCTCCCCTATTCTGCACAGCACCTGCCTCTCACAGCCCACAGTACAGTGCTTAGTGAAATGGGGCCAATACAGGCTAGCATACAAATAAAGCCACTTGCTAGGTTTTACACTAAAATGGGTAGAAAGACATTCCAGTTTTACTAATGCTCTTCCCCAGTCCTTCTAGCAGCTCCTGTTCACACTGCCAAGAGGGCTTAGAAAGGGCTGGAGGAGGTCTCAAGGAGACATCTTCCCTTCCTTGAATGCCAGGTTTCAAGGGGCCACAGACATCTGTTCCCTAAGCTCTGCTAAGGCTATCAGGGACACGCACCCGCCAGGCTTCACAAAGGTGAATCTCAGCATGCCTTTCATTAATGTGAGAGAAGAATGCCAAGTGCTTTCCAAATTGGATAACTGATGACAGGCCAATCTGGGCATATAGACACTCTGCAATGCTGTCTTGTTATCAGTGCAGCTCAGAACTCTCTCACTTGCAGAAGGAAGGAGGGCAGGAAGATATTGTGATCATGGCAAACACTAAGAAGAGGAAGCATTCAGACATTGCCGAATTCTGGTCCATGTTTCATTCACCCAGTGATCCAGGCTAATTGCTTACCTCCTGTCTTGAGCTGGCAATCTGGAAAGGCAGGTGTCAGAGAAGGGCCACACAAATAAATGGCACATAGGAGTCATTCATCTCAAGCAACATTACAAACAGCAAAAAGTTAAACGTAAATGTAGTAGTGGACAGATCCATTTGGCATAGATCTTAGGAAGCTAAGAGGACAGTGGTGCCTTCTGAGAAAACACATCCCAAGTCATTTCCAGAGAGGACTCAAATTAGCTTCTGCATATGCCAGGGCCAATGCTCTTCAGTTCCCACTGTGCACTTAAGAGTTACCAATTATTGTTGGCACTCCGTGTTCCTGAAATCACTCAAGCATTCAAGAGCTAAAGAAGAAGGGCACAAGTTTGCATCTGCATGGACTTTGTAATTACAAGCAATAGACTCCTGGTTGGCCAAGGAGCCAGCTTTGTTCCCTTGAAGCTATCAAACAGCAGGTCAAGGTGACCTTTAAAAGAGGAAGCAAAAAGCAATGGACTCACTAGGGTCAAAAGCAGAGAGCAGATAGAAGTGAGAAAAAAGAACAAAGCAGAGACTGCAACAACATGACAAAGACACAAAATAAGAAAAGACCATATAAAATAGGTAAGAAAGGAGCAGCAAAAGAATCAAAGCTCTTTATGGCCAAAAGAGAAGCTCAGGTGATTGTCTCCAACCTGCCATATCACAGAAGGGATTGAGTTGGAAAGACTTACAGAGAAAAATTCAAAGCACAACTAATTTTTTTTTTTAAAGTTACCTGATCTGTTTATCAGCCATTTAATTCCAACTTGATCTTGTTAAGAAATGGATTTGTTCCTTCAGACAGTTCCTCAACTACTTCTTCACTACTTCTTCAGTCACTCCTTTTCCAGTTTAGCTTCTTCCTGGGAAAGGAGAGAGACACCAAGGAGATAAAGTTGATAACTGGGCACTTACACTCTTGCTGGGCAGGCTGCAGGGTGAGACAGGCAGAGGAAGAAGTGACTTAAGAGAGCACCCGGTCTCCTCTGATAGAGGAGTCTGAGCTGCTGACTGAGCTCCCGAGGGAGCCTTATAAATATATGTCTGTGTATATACAAATATAGATGCACAAATGGAAGGAAGAGCTGCCAGAGCTGTCATGCTCCAGGAGCACGTGAGCAACCTTGGGTACCGCTGTTCTGGATGCCAATGCACAAGCTCTGCCAGGCACCCAGGACAGCGGTACCCAACACTGCCCTTCCAAACTATCAGCATCTCCAGACCCAGCCCCCTGCAGGTCTGCACTCCAAGACAAACAAATGTCATTGCAAGATGCCATGCTTGTCGTGAGGCATCTCAGCATCACTCAGCCACTCTTCTCCCTCTCCCCTTCTAGTTGCTACCTGGGTGGTGAGACCAAAGCAGAGGAAATTTCCTTTTCCTTTCCATCAGGAATGGAAATTTGCCCTTTGATTGCAAATATGATCTCTAAGCTTCATAGAATTTCACTCTCAACACAGCTCACATCCAAAAGAGTAGTTTGTTTTGGCTTAGTTTAATCTATTTCCCTATCAATTTATCCAGAACAAGACCAAAATACAAAAACAAAGCAGAGAGGCCAACTACTGCTGACAGCCTGTTATCCCAGCATGGACAAGCCCTGTACCAGGAAAGCTCTCATGATAACATCTACAGCCTCAACAGGATGTTTGTGTTCCTTGAAGCAGCAACTCTGACAAAACACACGCACTGCATGCTCCTGACACCTTATTTCAAGCTCAGGCACACTTCCTGTGTGCTGCCCTGCTCCCCAGGAGTCCTTGTTGCAAAGGGCACCCCAAGAGCAGACAGCAAGGCTGATAATGAGCTTCTTACTTGCTGTCTAATCCCTTCCTTCTGTGCAACTTCTTGCTGTCAGCCCCCTGTCTGCACAGAGACTGCAAAGCCTTCACTGTCCATCCATCCCACCAGCAGTGTTCCTGCTGGGTTAAAAGCAACTCTCCTGGTTTCAGAACAGGGCAGAGGTACCACAACCCCTGGTGAACCGAGACCCACACAGGCTGTACAGCCACAAGCCTCTACTGCATCCTCTGCCCTAACAAAAGCTACTCAACCAGCAGATGTGATCATTTAGCATTTGATAACTGTTTGTACAGCACCTGGCACAGCAGAGGCCCCAGTGCTCACAGCCAGGGGATTTTAATGCATTACGGGATTTTAATGCACTGAGGTGGAAAGCTTGTTTGAGCTCTGTTTGCTTAAACAGAGCTCCAGCAAATGACCATTTGCAAAACAAACTCAACTGCAAAATCTACCTGAGCACTCCAGAATTCCATGAGGCTTTTAAAAGGGGGTATGGGATGAAGCCCCCGGTGCCCCATTGAAGACTGCAGGGAGAGGCAGAGCCCAGTTCCTCCCATGGCAGAAAAACAACTGCTGCAGTTAGAAACTGGAAAGAGAATGCTCAAAATCTTCTATTTTTAAAAGAAATCCAAAACAACATTATATTTGCATACATTAGTAGTGGAGGTCTAAGCTTTATCACTCCAGGAGCACAATGTTCTTTGGAGCCAAATAACACAAACCATAGCAGTTTTGCTATGTTTTGTGTACTTGTGTACAAGCAAGCGCATGGCTCCAAGGTCAGAGAAAAGGGCTTGTACCCACCACTGCCCTTACAGCATAGCAGGGGAAGCTAGCAGTACCCCAGGCTTGCTCTCATCCTGGAAGGTCTCAGCTGAGCTCAATGGCTGTGAGGACAATAGCTCCTCCAGGACTGGGAACCTCCAAAGCACAAGTTAACAGGGGAAACTGGTGGCAGCAGGGACAGAGCCATGAGAGAGAGCCTTCAAGTGGAAGGGGGTTCCTAAATTGCACATGCCATAATTAAGAGAGTGAGAGCTGCACAGGCGATGAATTATGTGGCGTTAATTTCTTCCTAGAATGCTGTTAACGCAGCTAGGCATGGATTAATGCCCCATTACTCGCACACCAGGACATCCCTTCTGCATTTATTAAAATGATCGAGCAAATTAGTTTTAGAGTGACATGCACACTGCAGCACAAGGAAGCACCTCTGTGCTCGGCAGAGAAGCACCACAGCCCACACTGCCTCATGTAGGCAGCCCAGGAACCTCCCTCCATTCAGCTCCTCTCCTCACCCAGCTTCCAAAAACCAGCTCCAGAGAGTGATGGAGCAGCCAAGTTAGGGGTAGTTCTCCACAAACCTAGCTTGGGATACATCTGATCCTCACAGCTTCTGGCCCTGGAAAAATGATATAATTCTCCTCTCTTTCCTTGCTACGTACCCCACACTCACCTGTGAGCTTTCCTATAAGGTTTCCTCCAGGCTGGCCAACTCTGAACGCCTCAGACCTGCTGCACAGGGCTGGACTTCAAACCTTCGCTTCTCCTCACCTTATCGCCCAAGGGAAAAGTGCTTACTCTGGAGAACACCACATAATTATATAGTAATTATAGGAATCCCAGGGCAACCTCAGGCAAGGAGGGATGCCTGCAGCCTCACAGTGTGTGCTATGTGCTACAGCAAAGTGAGGAAGTGGGGCAGTGAGTTAGGCTCTCTGTTTTATCCCAAACCTGTGATGTGTGACCCAAGGGATCCTACCACTCTACACTCTCTGTCCTGTCCTGCTCTCCCTCTGCCAGGCTGAAAAGTGCTGATTTATGTGAGTACATACAGCCGCTGCCTTGACAGAAGACCTTTAGCCAACGTTGCTGACACTGTTGCCATAGGAAGAAACCCTGTCCTCTCCCCATGACACACGTGTTCCCATCCCCACTTTTGTGCCAGCACTAACATTTGTGCCGGATGGTCAGGCAGCGATGACAGAACTCAAGGCCAGCACATGCTGAAGCTGTCACTGAAAAGCAAACATTCAAACTGCAACCTTGACTTGAAAACAAACAGCAGAAGGGGAAAACAGGACTCCCTTCCACATATTTCCATTTGTCTTGAGAGCAGACAAACTCAGTGCTCCAGCCAGAAACCAAGAAACAGGCTCAGAGGGTAAGAGAAAGGAGCAAAGTCGTGCCAGCACCCACTTTGTAGAGGAGACAGCAATGCTACTGATCATCATCAAGGATCAGGAAGTATCCCCACTGTGAGGCATCCACACTCCTCTGGCAGCACAGAGGAGCAGAGCATCCCCTTAGTCTCACAGTGCCCACAGGCAAGCAGAAGCCCCAGCACTGCAGCTGCGTACTGAAACACCCACCTCGCAGCCAGGAGGGAGCCCACAACCAGCCTTGTGCACCCACGCTGAGCCTTGGAAGCAGCCTGGAGCAGGACCCTGCAGCTCAGGTGAAATCGGGCCAAAGTCCCTGTGGGGAGGTGCCAGGCTGCCTGCCCGCCTCATTGGCCCCAGCACTCCACCGAGGACAGGCCTGGTGGCATGGTGCCTGATGCATTGCAAGATGGTAGGGAGAATCACTCCTCTACCATGGCACAAAGCTCCACCACCCATCAGAGCACACCCCACCAGGCAGAAGGACCTGAAGAGAGCAGCCAGGCAATCACACAGTGCCAGGACATCTGCATTCAAGTCAGACAAACCTGAGGAGCAGGCCTGAGCCAACCTGGAACAAAAGCTAGATACGCCCTTCAAGCTTTGCATGTCTTGGGAAACCACCCCAGATCCAGAGACTGAAAGCTGACACTCAGCTTAGAGCAGGGCTTACTATGATGCAGTGCTGAGATGCAGTATTGCAGCACACCAAGAGGTCCTAGCACTGAGCTGGGACTCAGTATTGTAGAAGCTGTGCAAAACTTTAGTCAAGGACAATCCCTCTCCTGGAGGCTTTGCAGCTGAACTGTATGACGGGATGAACAAGGACAGCATGACCAGCAGTGACTCAGACAGTGCTCACACAGCAAGTCCTGCTGTCCAAGGGACTGGGGCTGCCAAGCTGATGGAATGGCAGGGCAGGCTTCAGCAGGGCAAATGAGCTGGCAGCCATCTCTATGAGAGCAGCAGAAGGCAAGACATTAAAACGTGCTTATAAGGAAGTAACTAAGGCAAACTTGGTGCTACCTCTCCATGTCTTCTATAGGAACATGGACAAAGCAGTACAGGAACCAGAGGGCCAAAACTCCTTTCCACGCATCTCTTACTGTAACATCTTCAGTGCCATGGTGATACAAGGCCATAGCACTGCAGCAGCAATCCAGGCTTGGCATCTTGCTCTAAAGCAGTGGTAGGCTCCAGGGTGCGCTCTGCATAGACCTGCATATCCATGCACAGATTCACAGGGATCTGTAAGAAATAGCTAGAGAACAACTGACTCATATGCAAACACAATGAACAATCTGTGTGCAAGCTTCTAGAGAGAATGATTGTTGAAATGAAGTTTACAGTGGCCCACGTTACTTTGCAGCTGGAAGCATAAGCTAACTGACAGACACAAAGGCAGTCCAGACATGACTGTGCTGGTATTCAAGTAAGTTCACAGCTCGGACATTGTGGATGACACAAGTGTCTGCTTATTGCCAGCAATCCTCCTTCCAAACGCTGCTGAGAAATCATGTAGTCACACACTGAAATGGTGTGACTCAAAATGATTTTAAACCCATCTTTACTCTGGATCGGCTCTCCAGGCTCACTTTTATGGAATTGCAGCTTCAGAGAGATGAAGCATTAGCTGGAGAAAGAGGACAAATTAACTGAAAAACTGGAGTGTGGAAGACCGGAGACACAGATGGGAAAACAACCAAGAATTTGTATAAAATCTGTCCTTTTCTCTACTCTGTGGTGGCCTTGTCCTAAAAAAAAAAAGGCAGAACAAAAGTGTTGATGGCGTGATGAAGTGTTGATGAAAAGTGATGGCGACAGACAGACCAACCCTTTGATCTGGAAGGACTCACTGCTAGCTGGGAAATGAAATGCCGTGAAGCCCTCACTCAGGTGCTCTGCCAAAGGATTGAAAAAGTAGAAAAAAAGGCTCACCCCCCCTAAATTTAAAATAATCACCATGTGCAAAGCAGTAGCTAAAAGCTACCAAGGAGCCCTGGGGAAAATGAGGATCGGATCCAAGCTTGTTCGATAGGAACAAGGCACACAAGGCTGAACTGAGGTCCTTGAGTGTGAAAGAGCTCATTCATTCTCCATCAGCAACAAAACCAGGGTCTTGGCTCGCAGCATATTGCTCTCCACTGAAGAAACAGGGCTTCAGCAGCCCTGCTGGGAAGAACCAGCATCATTTCCAGCCAAATCATGGCACCTAAACACCCACAGAGCTGTTCCTGTCTGATGCCTTCAAGTGAGTTCTCTTGGGATGGCGCCAGCTCACCCAGGCTGGCAGACCTGGCCATGGTGGCCAGACCCAAGGTTTTTCCTTTTCATGGGAGAAAACAGACAAATTCTTTTTGTTTTGACAAAGAAAAAGAAAACGAAAACACAAATGCAAGTTTAAGTTTCCCCTACGCTGCGTAGGTGTTGAACAGAGTGTGTGCAGAGAGCATTACTGCAAGCACACACACACACCTCTGCTCAATTTCATGGGGTCTCCTTACCCATCTTGCTGTAACAGCCTGATTACCTGAGTGATGCTCCTGTACAAGCTCATGGTGACAGTGAACAGTTCAGACCTTGATAGCCCAAGATTACTGACCCGTGGCAAGGTGGAGAAGCTCCAAATGAGCTAAGTAACAAGGGGGAGGGAGAGCAGGCAGGATACCCACACCTCTGCTGAGTGCTGCTGTCACATCATGCTGATTCATTCTATTGGTGCTTCCTGACACAGCATAGGAAACAGCGCTGGCTGTTTGGCAAACCTGCACCAAAAGCTTCCCTCCAACTACCGCGCCTGCTGTTAATTCCCTTCACAGCTCTGCTCATTAATAAAAATACAATTCAATAAAAGAGAACCGCACGTACCAACACCTTGCCCAGATTCCCTCAATGCTGCCTGATCCTGAGTCACCGCCAACGATTAACTGTTGCCATTCAGTGAGGAGGACACGGTTATTAAATTAATAGGGGGTGCTTAACCTGGCTACAAATATACATGAGTTCTTTGTGCCTTAGTGAGCTAATAAGGCATGTGCTAATTACATTAATTCAAACAAGCCCAGTGTGCCCTGAGGGCAAAGGGAGAGAAGGGTGCAGCACACGGAGGCTCTTTCATAATAGCTGCACAAGAGGGGAAGGTACTTGCCTTGACAAGGCTTTGGGAGGAGCAGCATCCAAGCACTGCAGCTCGTATCCTACGTGGCTAACATGCAAAAAGCCCTGGCTGCAAAGACAGAAACAGGATCCTCTCTCAAAAGGGCCACCTGGCTTGGCCTTCTCTGCCTCCCTCATTGCAGTGCTGGGCACACCGTGAGCTGCAGGCTGACACCCACTGCTCTGGGGCAGCCAGCTGTGGCAGGAAGGCCACAATCCCAGAGAAGCTGGGTTAGCCTCAGAAAGGCTCCTGCCCCCCAGTCCAGAGGAACCAGACCCTCACCTCTGCCATCACCAGAGAGGAGCCTTCCTCGGAGCTCAGTGTCTGCTTGCTGGCATGCCAAGCTGGGAGAGGAAGAGGAAGGGCAGAGGAAGTAGGTTGCATTTTTTTGCATCTCTACGGACACGTGCTCATAGAGTCCTTTGCAACGTGTGCGCGTGCCCCTGTGGACACTAGGAGACTCTCATAGCGCAAAGCAAGAGGTTTTCCCCTCTGTTCTCACTTCCCCCCATACCACGTGCACCAAGCAGCACAAAGCACTGGCCCAGGAGGGCATGTGAATCCCAATGTTTTACAGACATGATGCTTGCTGCTTGCCCCAAAACCAACATCCCCCAGCAGGCACGAGGAGAAACGTGGGGCTACAGAAGTACAGCATGGTGCAGTTCATTCTGTAGAAAGAGGCACTAGTTCAGGCTCCATGCAGCCCTGACTCTGGGCTGGCAGAGAAGACACAAATATTTCCACAAAGGAAACCATAATGAGGATTTTTATCCCATGGAAAGTGCATCACTTTTAAGCCACGTCATTCCCAGCAGAGGCTGTGGTTACTCAGTGACTAGCTCTGCATAAACGCAAGCCACTGCCAACAAGGCAGCTCCTCCTTCCCCAGCAGAGACTGGCATACAGGCTTCAAGCTGAGCCAAGCCTATTCAAGGTGCCTTTTGTACAAAAGATCAGGTATGGATAGTAAACAGAATATCCTTCCAGCATCCCAAATGGTTTGCTACAGCAGGGAGAGACTTTTCTGAGGAAGGCAACTTATATCATCACCTCCCACTGCTGAAGCCAGAATGTGACTAATACTCCCAATGCACTAGAAGTGCCAGCTAAATGTCACACTAAGCAACACTCCTTGCCTCCCAGCCACAGGAACGGCACTACAGGATAGCTTTCAGCAGACACTGCCGCTGCCATCCCTTTGCTGTACCGGTCATGAACATACCTGCTTTGCTCCTGCATCACAAAGCTCATTTTTCTCCTCCCATCTCAGCTGCTTGCTTACGCCAAAGCTCCTCAGAACATGGCAAAATGGTTCCTTACTAACCACACGTCATCAGCCCCACATGGGTCACGTTGCTTCTTAAAGAGGTTAGCAGCTCCACAGGGGAAACTGAGACGTGCTCTGTGACAAGAAGGGAATTGCCAAGGGGACTGCGACTGCTGCCTGGCAGCTCTGGAGGCTGCAGCGTGATCCATCCGTCAGCTCCCTCCTCACCCAGAGAGCTGTGAATCAGCAGAGCCTTCAGCAGGCTGCACGCAGGCAGGAGCTCCCAGCAGGGGGAAAATACACTTAGGAGGCTACAGGCAAAGAACACACGCAGTCCTGCTCATCAGTATGGAACAGAAGGAGATGGGTAACATGAGAAAGGAAAACAAGGGAGAGGAAGAAAAAGAGAAATAAGATTAAACTTGGGAAGTCATTCTTTAGATACGAAACTCCTTACCTGGATGCTCCATGTGCATAGTGCAGTGCTGCCAGATGTATACTCACATATAACAGGCACACCCGGCATCCTCAGTGAAAGGATTCGTCTTGCATTGTTTAGGAATAAGACCTGTTTTCAGAAAGTGTCCAAAAAACCCACCCCAAGGTGCCTGACACACACGGCACTGCCCTGCTCCAACCACCATCCAACACTACTTCACTGAAGAGCACATGGCAGGAGCTGGCAATAATGTCAGACATTCCAAACTGCTCTGCCAGAGAGCTGAGCAATGGGCATGCTGCTCTGGAAGACTACTGGTGGTTTTGCAACGCATGAAACAGATACAATGATCCATTCCAGTCCTAGGACAGGGGCTTCTTGACTGGGCTTCAATTCACAACCCCGAGTAGAGCCAGCTGGGGCTGCCACCATGGGAAACTGCCCATCTCGTGCATCCCACACTCACCAGGCACGCAGCACACACCACCAGCACTGAGCCTACCCCAGCAGCACACAGGTGCCCTCCCCAGCACGGAGGAGCTGCAGATGGGGCTGGCATGCAGCATGACACCCAGCACACTTGGGCACGTGCCCACACGACGTTCAGCAGCGGCCTGGCATCTCTTCCCACCCCTTCCTAAGCCAAACCCAGACCATCTGTTGAAGTATTTCTGCAGATCGTTCCTCTCTTGGGAAGGGCCGGGGGCCGAGTTTAGTTATTTATATAGCGTCTGGCATTTCTGCAGCACTCCTCACTGCTGTGTCCAAGCAATCTCCTTTGGCAGTTTTGGAGAATCAGAGCGGGGTATCACTGAATCTTCATTTTAAGATTTCTGAAAAAAACTGTTATCAAAACGACAACAGCTGCCCACGCCGTGCACACATTTAGCTGCTAAGAAAGCAAGTGGGACATAGTTCAGGGAAAGAAGGTCAGGCCAACACAGTGTGTTTTACGTCCTTTAGAAAAATTACCACCCTTGCAAGATAGCCTTCATAAACAACAGCTGTTCCCCAGGGATGAGATGAACCAACAAGTGTTCCTGTTGCCTCACAGCAGAGAAGAGCTTACCCAGAATGTGGACAAGGAAGCTGTCCCTATTCTTAGGAAGAATGGCAACAAACACAACAGGAAAACAAAGCACCCAGAAGAGACCATTTATTATGTCACACTGTACCTTCTGCAACAGCTACTACTGCAAAAGTACATGAATGGCAGGATTGTGGAAGTGCTGCTTCCTGGTAGATTGCAGGGTACAGGGTCAGAGATTAACATTGTTCTACTTATCCATGGTCATGCTCTACGCCTGAATCCGTGGCAAAGGAGAAAACAGAACCCAAATTCACAGTTAGCGCTGAAATATCTCAAAACACACTTCCCTCTTTTTTCTGCATAAATCCCTAGCTGCCATAATTCAAAGAGATCACTGAACGTGGCACCAAACCAATTCCCAGTTTGCACATGGCCTAGGACAAGTTGTTTCCACTCCACCGTACCTACCAGACAGCAGGGAGCTGCCCCATCTCCTCTGCCACAGTGTGCAAGCAGCACATCCACTGGTACGAGTAAGGAGCCAGGCAACGCAGCGACAAGGATCTATATTCTTCTCCTCCTGTCCCTTCTTTCACGATTCCTCCAAGACAGAGCAGGAAACAAGGCAAAGCTATGGATTCACCCTACCTTGGGCGCTACAAATAAGCCTACCTGGCAAAAGAAGGAAAACAAAGACAGCAGCGCAATGGCTTCACAAAACGGCCTTGCCAAGGGGGTTGTGGCCAAGAGCATGGGCTGCAGACTGCTCTCACGTGTGGAATAAGAGCAGGAGGGCTACGCAACCCAGTGATGAAATAAAGAGCACCCAGAAATTGGAGCCCTGTGTAAACGATATGCATGTGGGAGATCTGCCCGTACTACTTGCAGCACTCAGAACCCAGCCCTGAAGAAGCTGAGCACTTAATTTGAAGATGGCCATCAATCATACCTCTGCTTCCAGGGCTGAGCAGCTGCAGCACAGCCAAGAGAAGGGCTGCTGGTGACCTGGGCATGCTGCCTCACTTCAGCACAGGCTTCTCAGAGCCCTCTGTGTCAGGATGGCTCTCCCAACACACCACGCACAGCACCAGCGAAAGGAGGGAGCGCAGCGCAGGGAAGCTGACAAGGCACAGCCACCCACCTACAACAGCACTACTGAAATGAGAACAGGAACTGATTGTGAAAGGTTTAACAAAATAAACATAAAATTGCATGCCTGCGAGTGGCTCACCACGGGCTGCATTAAATCAAGGTCAACAAAGAGCTCACAAATTAAATAAACAGCATCCCATCACATTTCCTCTGACACCAAGAACAAGCAATCCTGCCCGGGTACCTTTCCCTTTTCCAAGCAAATAATCTCTGTGTGGGCAACAAAAGTGCCAAGCTTTTCTATTTGCAGATGTGTAAGAGGAAACTGCTAGACAGAAATCCAAACCACCCAGAGCGGCAGGGTTTTTTTCAGGGGGCTTATTTGGGTGTTTGCACCCCATCATTTTACATTAACAACCACAGGAACCACCCTGCAATCAGCGCCTGCAGAGCAAGGGACAGAAGGAAGGGCTGTGCTGGAGGCACACACACAGGCACCTCTGCAGCAACATTCAATGCTGCTGCACCCCTCACTACACAACCAGCCCTCCTTGGCCCCTCAGTCCAAATATTTCCCAAGGACACCCCACCTTTCAGCAATTACAGCGTATTCAGCAATTGCCCTCCAAGAGCATTACATTTCCAAGAGACATACGGTGGGGTGAAGGACTTTAAGAAGATTTGCCAAACCAGCATCCCCCAGCCCTGGCCCAGCAGCAAAGTCACCTCCTGCCAGGGAAGACCCAGAGAGAAAGCTGCACTCCACCATCCCTTGACACTTCTTACTGAGATGCAGGAGCAGATAATCAGTCACTCCAGTGCATCAAGGGATAATAATCTGTTTTCCCAGCACTACGCAGTCATCGTGCACTCTGATCAGACTTTATCCCTCATGGAAAAGCTTTTCTTAAGGGATCTGTAAAATTGGTCCTCTAACCAATGATGCCAGGTCAGGTAGGTAGTTCCCCCATCTCATCTACTCACCTAAGCGTGGCTGGAGAAGGACAGCAAATGACCCTAGCAAGCTGCCAGTGACTCCCATCTCCATGTAACTCAATACTGCACACTATCCCTTCTTAAAATGGCAGTGGGACAATCTTCTAGGGCCCTGGCATCTTACTAAGACACTAACAAGATTGCCAGGTGCCAATCGAGGCCGTGAACGTTCCCTCACAGCAGGGCCGTGCTCCAAGTTATGATCCAGGCATGCTCGGTGTCCCAGCACAGCCATCCACCCCTACCCTGAGTGCTGACCTCAGAACACAGCATGACTACCTGTGACCAACGCGCTGTAAACAAACAAGCCCAGGGGCTCAGCACCAAAGAATCACAGAATCATTAAGGTTGGAAAAGACTGCTAAGATCATCTAGTCCAACAACCAGACCATCATCACCATGTCCACTGAGCCATGTCCCAACAGTGTCCACGTTTTCTGAACACCTCCAGGGACTTCACCACCTCCTTGGGCAGCCTGTGCCAGTGCATCACTGCTCTTTCAGAGATGTTTCCTAATAGCCAATCTGAACCTCACCTGGTGCAACTTGGGGCCATTCCCTCTCATCCCATCGCTGTTACCTGAGAGAACAGGCTGACCCCCACCTCACTACAACCTCCTTTCAGGTCACGGTAGAGATGGAATGCTGCACCTGCATGAATGACGAGATGCAGTACTGCACAATTCAAAATCCTGCAAGGAAGAAATTCAAAAGGGGCAAGCATCCTTAAATTATGTCATTTGTTTTCTGGTGAAGGGCTAAGAATAACTCTCTTTGGGCCTCCTCTGCACTTTTGCTGACAGCAGCCTGGAAAGCAAAACACAGCCTGCAACTGAGAGCACAACCGCCAGCCAACCCCACACGATGCGCTGCTATCAGCCCAGCGCCACTCTGGTTTGATTGCCTTTTGCTTCACACTGCCAAGAAGCACGTTTAGGAGGCGAGCCTCAACAGCATGCAGCGGATCAGAATCACTGCAGCTTCCAACCCAGCAGCCAGCGTGACAGGTCGAGTCTTCACGGCAGAGACCGCCTAGAGGTGTCGGCAAGCAGCTCAGCCTGTGCCAGAGTGCCGAGATTTTTGAGGAGTTCAAAGAGACGGAGGTGTCCTGCTCTGATGTCGCTGGACTGACAGCGTGGCAGGGCGCAGGAACTGCACACCGAGCTCCCTGCAGCACAGAGGCCTGGGGCACTGGAAAATCCAATTCCCACGAGCCCAGCATCCCTGCAGCGTGCAGAGGATGGGAGGATGCTCGGGGTCTTCCCTTCCCGGAGTGACCTTGAGGAAACCCCTGAAGCTACCCACATTTCCACGCTCCCATCCGCGATAATAACCTTGACCTACCTCCGAGAGCCGGCTTAGGAAAGAGCCCAGCGCTGCGCGGAGGCCGACCCGCCCGTCCCAGCCCGGCGACGGGACGCTACGGCGCAGCGAAGGGCAGGGAGCAGCCCGGGAACAGCTCCTACGGCACAGCGGCCGCCCCGCCGCGCTCCGGGCGCCGCACACGTGTCCCCGCGATGGGGAGGCGCGGGCGGGAAGAGCGCGGGGCGGATCGCCGCCGCCCCCGGCGCCGCGGGGAGGCCGAGGCGGCCGGGGGGACCCGAGGCGATGCCTGCAGAGTCGGGTCTCGCCCCACACGCGCTTCCGGCCCACCTCCGGGCAGGGGTAGCGGGCTGGGGCAGCGCGGGAGGCGAGCCGCGGCCCCGGGGCCGCCGTAGGAGAGCGGCGGGCGCCGTGCGGAGAGAGCGGCGGCGGGGCTCGTCGGAGGAGGGCTCGCACTTACCGGGCTGGCAGCGGCGGGCTCCCCCCGGGCCCGAAGCCGGTGCGGAGCGGGGTGCGGAGCTCCTCTCCCGGCGGCGCGGCTCGGAGCGGCTCAGCTCTGCCCTCTGTGGCCGCGCTCAGCGCAGGAAGAGCGGCGCTGCCTCCCCGCCCGCCGCCGCTGGGCTCTCCCCGCCCGCCGCCGCCGCGTCGCCATGACAACGTGGAGCGGGGCCTGCGCTGCGCTGCGCTGCACGGCTCTGGACACGGCAGTGCCCATAGGCTGAACCCACGCTCTGCAATACGAGCGGGATGTGCAAAGCCTCCTGCCGCTCCTTGCCCTGATAAGGGGCAGCGGCGCCTCCACCGACCCAACCCTCCCATCAGCCAGCTCCCTGCTGAGCTCCCTTACGGCACGGGTAAAATTACAGAACAAACAAAGGTGGTCAACAAAACTGCTGTTACCCTCAAAATAAAGACGAAGCTGGTTGTTGTGAGGTGGGTCCTGACCACAGCTGCCTGGCTTTACCACCTCCAGGCCACAGCAGCAGCTCCCCAAGCACCAGCTCTGACAGAATGATGGCACTTTCTGTTGTTTTTGCCCAATTTTGTACTGGAACAGATGGATTCTGTTTTTCTCACGTCTGCTGCAGATTGAGAACAACACCTCTGATGAGTATGGGGGAGGCGGAAAGGGCTGCAGCACCAACACACAGGCACACGCATGTGATGGGGTGGGGAGCCCATACCTTGATCAGACCTCCTGGTGTGGGTCTGCAGCTGGCCAGCTGAAAATAGGGAGTCTGAGAAGGACAGGCAAAGGGAACTGCTTTTTAAAACACTTTAAAGGGTAGCAAAACGGAGGAAGGACACAGTGGGCTTTTAGTGTGGTGTCTGATAGCAGTATCTCTGTGCTAGACTGTTCTGTGCTAGTCTTCTGTGCTAAGGATTTTAGATTTATATCAAGGACTCAGAAGCGAGAATCAGGCTCTGGATTCCTTCAGAACCAATTCCAGCCTCACACACACGCAGCCAGGGTTGCAGATCAGCTGGTATGCAAAGAGCAAGGGGACTTGCACACTTTAGGGTCAGTCTGGGTGTGATAGCAGTGGGTCCATGGTCTTCAGGGGATAGATAAATACTCTGTGGGGCCCACAGACCTGACTCCTTTTACCAAAAAGATCCACTGAGACCATTTCAGCAAGCTTTGGAAAATAACAGATGTGAGGAGGAGAGCAGCAGCCAGCCAGACCTGTGAGGCTCTTGAAAATGGTCATTGACATCACATTGCTGAGGAAAGGATAGTAGAGCACAAGGCTAACAAGCAAAGGCTAACAAGCACACTGTGTATACAGAAATGACAATGAAATGGAGTTGTGATAAAATGCCCAGACATGTCTGAGGTGCGCATGTGTCTGAAAATGAGAGGAGCTTGTTATCACTTTGTTACCCAAAGTAACAAGATGCCAACCAGAGGTCAGTAAAATATCAGATGCTATGCTAATGAGATGGATGAAGATGAAAAGGGGAGAAGCTTGCACTCTTTTCAGCCTGGAAATTCAGCAAAATACATGGAGGTGAAGATCTGCACAGAAGGCTGGTTCCTGATCATTCAGCAGCTATCTGGAAGGAGACTCTGCGCTCTGTGGGGTTCTTTTGGCTGAGCATCATGCCAAGACCAACTTCCCCATGTGCAGACATGCTGGCACAAGTGGACACAGCCACTCACTCACTCACAATGAGACTAGGGGGATCCCATCACCTGATGAAGGGATGGGGACTGTTCCCTTCTGGAAGCAAGGCAGCCACTGCAGATGAAGATTTTCTGCCTTCCTGGAAAAGCCAGGCACAACCCTCCTTGTTCTTCTCTCCTTTGCCATCTTGCCTCTCACCAGGTCTCCAAGCTTTCAGTTTCAGGAAGCACAGGTCCTACCAGTGTTCCCCATAAGGGGCTGCAGAGCTGGGCAGAGAAGATCCAAACATCTGATGCTGTAGGACCTTCTTTGGGTCCCCACTCCACCATATTTGCAAAGGCACCAGTGGGTTTCACTTGGCTGTACACAATGAGACAAAAGCTGAGCTGAGCTCCTTGTGGATAGAAGGGAACGGTTATGCTTTTTATCACACCTTGCCATTCCCTAAATGGGCTGGTTGGACAGTGCTGTCCCCTGGCAAGGAAGAGGTTAACGCTGCCCTGCTTTAATCTGAGTTTCAATAGGACTGCAGAATCACCCGCTTTTATTTTTGGTTCTGCTGCATAACAACTGCCCTTTGTAACCTGCACAGAGCAAAAGACCCGTTTCCTCTGGCAGCCTTTAAGAGAGGGGATTAAAAAAAAGCAGAGGAACAGAATTCGCATTCAGCAAGTGCCAGGTTGTCAAGGTTTCCTGTGCTCTCAGATATAATTCTTTTCTCCTGACAAAATAAATTTAATACTGTCATGTCAAAAGAGGAGCTTCAAAAGCAGCAACAACCTGCGAGGTTTGATCTGAGGGTGTTTCCAGGCAGGACCCCAGTCATGGCTCACACCTCAACCCTTCTGTGCATGGCAGGGAGCAGAGCCCAGACCCTCCTATACAGAGATACTGCTGCACAGTGTGATTCCAACACCCGGAGAAGGTCAGCGAGAGTTCTGTGTTTCTCTGCTCCATCTCTTTCCCCATGCAGAACTGAAATCTCAAAATCCCACGTCTCTTGCAAGAGGAAAACATCAGCCTGGCTGACAAAGAGAATATGAACTGTTTTTACACTGCCAAGGAAGCACATCGAATTCAGTAGGCTGACAGGAAGAAGCTTTCCACAGGTTTCATTTTTCAGTTTCCTTCCCCATTTGCATTGCTTTCTATTTCAGTAAGATATGGAGTGCTGGTAAATTTCCAGTGCATGGAAAGTGTGGGTATTAAACCAAGGCTTAAAAAAGACAAATCTGATCAGCTCGGTCACTGATGCCTTCACCCAGTGGCCAAACTGGACAAGAGAATGGTTCTGGTAAACAATTTAACTGACAATGATTGAAGAGGAATTAACATACTATTAACAAAAGTCAGCATAATTTCAAAGAAAAAATCAGTCTCAAATAAGCCCAATCTTCATTGAGACTACAGGACTGATCGTCAAAAGTAAGGGCACAGAGGGGATATGGGAGGCACCCAGCATCCAACCACTAAAAGTACAGCAGAAGAGTTTTGACTGATCCAAAGACTCATTAAATGAGTCACAGATTCAAACCCGTCCGAGATCACAGAACCATGCAGGTATGCCAACATAGATTGTCTGTCTGCCCCCTCTGGCTATCAGTCCAGAGGGAGCTGTATTTTTAGCAGCTATTTGATTCAAATTCCTAATAAACAACAGGATGAAAGCCCTTGATGCTTGAGTCACACTCAGTGCTTGAAGGCCCTTGATGCTTAAGCAAACCCTCCTGCCACTTTTTTTTTTTTCAGTGAAAACAGGAAAATCTGCTCAGCATCGTTAGTGTCTGAGTAAATAAATAAATGCACGTTTCCATCACTGCTCACCAAAAAGGGGTACAAATGGAATATTCTCCCCTTTATTAAGTGACCTTCAGAGCCGGTAATGTCTTGCAACCTGGGTATGCAATGGCCCAGGAAGAGCTACCCCAGACAAGCGCAGTACCTCTCTGTGCCTGGCAGCTTGCCTGACACTGCAGACCCCACTCCCACACTTTTCTCCATCGGGTTTCCTGCAGCAGTGGTGTCTCAACAACGCTGGCCCTGCTCAGCAGCCAGCTCTGACTCCTACACTCAGCACTGAGAGCACAAAGGAAAGCAGCGTTCTGCACTGCGTGCTTATCTCCCTCATAAAGAAGCAGGGCACTTTTGTTTATTGAGTGCCAATGAATGGCACAGTCTTGGCTGCGAGATCAGCCTCCAGGTCCTGCTCTGGGCACGGCTGCTGGCAGGGAGCTGGAGGCTGCATCCATTTATTGCCACGAGCTGATAAGATATTGGAACTGTCTTCAGCATTTTCAGGGCAGTATTATTGACGAACCCTGAGCTCCTACCTGAAAAAGCTGATGGTTCAACCTCTGCCTTCCAGCCATCATCCTTGCACAGCAGTTTTCACAAAATATCTTCTATAAACAGCAGGGTCTTATTTTTTTCTGCCTGGGCTGTGACAAAACCATCTGTTGTAAGGGATTTTTGGGGGTGTTTTCTTGCTGCTCAGCTCAGCAGGATCTTCTTCAGCCCAACAGTAGTCATACTGAAACACACAAAGGACATACTGGGCCCCAGAAGCCAGCAACCTGTGTGGGAAGTGGTGTTGGAAGGGAGCAGCTCCAACCAGCAGCACAGCACCTGATCAACCTCAGCTCTGTCCTCAGGGGAAGTCAGAAAGCACAAAGTTTTCTTTGTCCTCCATCTTAGAGGGAAGAAAACTCAAAACATTTGTTCTTCTGGAAAGACATTGCTGTTTCCAGAGGAAATGTGAGTCTGCAGAGGCTGTGCTGAAAAAAAAAGCAAGAGGAAGATTCATACCTAAGCTCGCTTTCTCCTCCAGCTATTTTGTTACCCAGTCCTTTGGCCAACTCTCCTGTCCTACTTCTCACTGCATTCTAAAGCTCCTCTTTATCAGCACAATAAGGCATAATTAGAGTCTGGGGCTACCAAGAGCACTTGTATCCTCATTCTATGCTCATGCCCCAGTCTTGAAGTACTGCTTTGGAGCTGAGTCTGTCCCATGTATGGACCTGCAGCATCCTGGTACCTTTTTCTAACATCTGCTTTGTGGGTTATGAAGTAACAGAACTCAACAATTTCTCAAGCTTTTTATTGGAAATAGCTAAAAATACCAATGCTATTTCTGACCAATGCATGTGCAATCTCCCCATGTCCACAGGGCAGCAGGAGAGGGACTTGCAACAACACCTTGACTTTCTAGAGGAAGCAAATTGAGATGCCTTATCTGCTTCCTCTGCCTGCTTCAATTTTTCCACCTACTCTATTGTTGCCGTCTTACTCATCTCCTGCCTGAGAAGGCAGCCCCAGCCTTTCAGTCCCTCCACATGGGAATGCATTCAGCTCTGTGTATTCATTTGGCTTTTAACAGATCATTTTCCCACCAATTTATCCAATTACTTTCTGAACACAACATTTATATTTTGGCCTCAAACATTTCACAGCAATGAGTCAGCGTTAGAACTACGCACAGTGGGGAAAACGTACCTTTTTTGCTTTCTGCAGGTGCTGTGGGATGATTTCATTTGGTGCCACCTAGTTGAGAAACAGCAGATAGCAACCACCTACGCAACCTTCATTCCTTCCCAGGAGATGTAATACTGCTGTGAATAGAATAAAAATTGCTCTGTATACTCTTTTCTGAGCATCCTTCCTGTGCCTCGTACGCTTTACAGTTCTGCTGTCTCCCTGCTGGAAAAGGCAATAGCCTTGGGCTCTGGTGTTCAGTGAACAAACTGTGCAGAAGGATCCCAGTCTCACTCATCCAAAGCAACCTTCAGCATGGGTTAAACCTTCAGACCTAGGGCAAGGAAGGAAGACAGAGGCAGTATTCTCCATCTTCATGACACCTACCTGACGTCTTCATTTCCAGAGCTGCTTCGAGGAAGATGAAAACTGCAACAACTATCAATCAGAAAGGAAACCAGATTCCTTTCCCTTTTAAAAGAAAAAAGCAGAATAACACTGTTTAGCATGGACACAAATTAAAATTGCAGGGTACCAATCAGCAGGAAATTTTGTCAGATGGTGGGATATCATCTGTGCTCCTGTCAGCTTGTAACAAGCTCTGCAGGGTCATGGCTGAGCCACCCACACAGTCCTGAACACCCTGCAGGTATCATCTATCCCTAAACCAAGCAATGCAAAGGTTGCACTGATTTTTGTAGCACTGTTGTCTGGCCTCAGCTGATCAGTTGAATGCAGTCCTCTGGGGTTCACTGCCTGCATGTTACCTTCTGGTCTTTTACTGGGAATTGTACACCACCTCACTGCTGAGGACAGCCAGGTTTTGATGGTATTGTTGTGTAATTAATCATCTGATTCGAGTTCTACTTAGGCTTTCATTTCTAAGCTGTTCTGTTCATTAATGTTTAAACCGTGAACATGCTGGAGACATTTTATCTGAGGACTGTGCTGGTTAGCAGGAGCTGGAAGTGGAGTGAGAAACATCCTGCTCACCTCCCAGGAGGAACACTTGATCATTCCGTTGGAGATGTGCAAGTTATTATGAAGTGGAAGGTACTCTAATGGTGAGAGTTAAAAAGGTGTAGACATTATAGTCAAAAAGGAGGAGAAAAAGATATATGTATATATATGTAGCCTTTATTTTATATACGTTTGCTTCTTTGTTTTACACGAAGGTTCATGCACAGTAAAATCTAAATCATCAGGAGGATAGTGTGAGGTGCCTGAAAGGCACCAGGAAAAGGTAAGTAGTAGCTAGGAAGCAAAAGGGAATACTCCTGTTTGTAATGAATTAGTGTCCATAAATAAATAAGAAAATAAGAACATTGGAAACAGAAGACAAATGCTACTTCATTTTTTTGCTCCTTCAACTGTGTACTGCAACTGTAACCAGCATTTTCCATCCATAGCAACTACAGGCTTAAGATGGAGTTACCTGTCTCCAAGAGATTAAGGATAAAGATAACATACCTGGAAAGAACAAGTTTCTTGTTGACTTTCATCCAGTGCAAATATTTGATGCCAAGTCAGCTGAAGAAAAGAGCAGCTGGGGGGTTGCTCTGATTTCCCAGCACCTCCATATTGTCAGCTGAGTGCTTCTCTTAGCGTCACAGAATCACAGAAACACCATGGTTGGAAAAGACCTTCAAGATCATCCAGTCCAACCTATCACCAATAGTTCTCACTAAACCATGTCCCTCAACACAAAATCCAACCGTTCCTTGAATACCTCCGGGGTTGGTGATTGCACCACCTCCCTGGGCAGCCCATTCCATGCCTGACCACTCTTTCAGAGAAGTAGTATTTCCTAATGTCCAGCCTAATTCTCCCCTGTCACTGCAAGAAGAAAACCTACTACCACCAAGGCCACCCAGCCCAGCAGCTGCTATGCAGCAGCAGACTGGAGATAATGATACATCTCTGAGGTAGTTACTTAACATCCCTCTCATGCTATCTGCACAAGTTCTGATGACACCGCCTAGGCTTTGGCATGTCTATCTTTTGTCCTATCTCCTACATCAGCCCACCACCCCCTCCAGCAGCTGGTGCTGCCCAGATCTGCTCCCGATGAGCCCCAGTCATACTTTCAGTCCTTCAAGCTTATATCCTGAACGTGTTTCCTGGATAGCTCCTCTTTAGCACAACAAAGCTGACATATGATGACACCATTAAGTCAGCTCCAGTCCATCCTGCAGCCAGGGGTACTCAAACAAGAGCTCTCCTCCTCATTTCCACGCAGCACCACTCAGCTCACCAGTGTATTTCTGACAGCAAGCATAAAGGGACCCAGCTCCGTCTGACATATCTCAAATGGAATAGCAGACCGTGTAGAGACATGAAACAATTAAGTGCTTATTTTATTTCCAGTGAGAGCAATATGCCCGAATGCATCTCTCCAGAACTGGAGTTAAAAACAAATACCTTGTTGGTATACATCAAAATTCCAGGCAAGAACTTATGACACACTACCAGAGATTACACACACTCAAAAGACAACTGCTGACACAAACCCAGCACAAAACCTGAGAGGTAGCATGGCCTAAGAGATCAGCTCTGAGTAAGTCCCTAGGCCTAAGGCTACAGCTCAAGTCTAAAAGCCCTTGTCCAGTGCTGTAGCATTCATTCCATGCACTCCATGGCCTGAGATGATAGAATGTCTTAAGAAAAAAGAATCATTTTATTGCCCCTCTTTCAGTAGCATTGTTTGCATGTCTGAAATACAGCATCCGGTCACTGATGATTATTCACTGAGGAAAAAGGGGAAGAAAGCACAAGACCTGAAGCTGTGGGTTGATTTTGGATGTTACAAGCTGACATTTTTATACAAGCTCTCAGACTGAGAATATCCCTTTAAATACTACTTAGAGGATGGGATATGCTGAATCCAAACCTATTCTGAATGAGCTGAACATACCTAGATTACAGTAGACATCCAAACAGCTTGTGTGCAACTTCCCACTGCCATTAGTGGGCCATTAGTTGAGGCACATTATGAGATGTGTAACAGGAAGAGAAGAGCACATCAGTAGTCAGTCACTGCACAGTTAAAAAGCAATAAATGCTTACAGCCATTTACAAGGTATTCAGATCACAAAACTGGGAAGTTTGCTCAGCACAGTTGATGCCAATTCCACAACAGTGCTAGTGTTACAGCTGGCCAGACCAGTTTCTAAAATGCAAACTTACATCATGCTTTTCACAAAGCTCTGCAAACTTTTTGACTAGTACACAGGCACATCTCACAAAGAGGATGTGAGGAATCTCTCTTGGAAAGTGCAAGGGAAAATTTACTTTCAGGCAAGTTAAGGCCTCTTCAGGATTATGGAGTTGCACGTATTTGTAAAATAAAACTGGAAGTCTGTCAAAGACACAGCTTACAAGTCTCATCTAACAAGCCTGTCAGGAGTTGGAGCAAAACTCCTTAGGTTTTGTTTAGAACTCGAGATTCCCCTCTGATAAAGCCCATTCCCTTCTGCTAGGAGCTATGTCATGGCTATCGCAGAGTCTTCAGTGCTGCTCTCCTGCTCCAAGCCCACGCGGCGGATGGACTCCCTGTATTTCTGCCGTCCCAGCTCAATGATGGTTTCGACCTCATCAGCGATGTCCTGGCGGCCACTCTCTTTCATGGCTGTGATCAGCTTGCTCACACAGTTGGGATCCTCTGAGTTTTGCTGGGCCCATGAGAAAAGCATGTCCAGGATTTGCTTATCAAGGTCCTCTCTGAAGAAAAGGAAAAGCAGGGAAGTAACCAAGACATTCTCTCCTGACTGGCAATCCAAGGAGGCTTTACCTTAGTCCAAGCCAAGAGCTGAAGCTCCACAATAAAGTAATCCAGACACAGAGCTCTCAGTGGACTGTCTTCTCCCCAGCCATCACACAGGAGTTGCAGCTCCTGCACTAAAATCGCTCCGGAATCTTTCTCTAACAGAAATTTCAAATTAAAAGCATTCTGATTTGGAATGTAATTCCCCCATAGGAACAGTAGGTCAGTCATAACGAGCCACACTCCTACTTTCTTGACTTTTTGGTCAGGATCTTTTGAATATAGATATTTACAACTAATGCCATGGTTTATGGCTTACTGTCAAAGATGGAGTCCAGCCAGGAAGCCAGATGAGAGAACGAAGCAGGAATGTGATGCATCTGAACTACAAAGCTCATCAGGCTGGTTATTTCTAAATACCGTTTTAAAACATCAAGTTTTTTTCATAACAACAAGATAAAATAATCAGTTTTCCATGAAAAATGTAGTGCTTTGAGAAGAACTGTTGGCTAACCCATCTTTCATCCAGTGAAACAATACCAGTGAAAAACTTTCCATTAATCAAGCATTAATTTATCCTACTGCACTGCAGCTACATGTGCTGTTGATTCCTGTGTCCCATCTTACCTGTTATTGTATCCTATGCGCTCAATCTGTTGATAGGTCAAGCCCAGGTTCAGGCCAATGGTCTGCCAGTCAGCTCCCACACGCCTGGCGATGCTCAGCAGGTTTGCCTGTGTCAGGTAGCCAGTCTCAGCATTGCCCAGGTTCAAGGGAGGGAAGGAGAAGCCGTTCAATGAACTGGAGGTCTCACCCCAACGGGGTTTCAATCTCTGTGTCATAAGAGAAGCGAGAAAGAGAACTTGCTGAGAAAATTCTTTTCATAGAGGACAGCGGTCATTCAGCTTTCCATACTGAAATGTTCTGTCTTGTATTGAGAGGATGGAAGATTTTAACTTGGGACTGAAGGGACAGCTGTAAGAAGCAATGAGCACTCAGACTGGCAGTGATCGGCAGTCCTCAGTGCCATGGAAAAATATAAAATCACCATGCTCATAGTCAGAGCTCATACTGGAAACTTTCCTTCTTGCTTTAGAGAGCATTTTTTAAAGAATCATCTATGTTCTCTAACTAGACTCCTCCAGTTGACATTGCATTTGTCAGAACTGGATCATGCACACAATCTGAAGTGAAGCATTCAGACTACACACGTATTTATTGCTTTAAGCTTCTTGGAAAATGGTCAAGTTTCATAAAATAAAGTGCCTTTCCTACTGTAAAGCACAGCTTGCCCTTTAAAAGCCAGTTGGTCACACCAGAACACTTAGGACCAGTCTCTGTAACTACCTCATCCTAGGCCATTCTCATCCTTGCCAGCATAAGCTGAATGACTAAGAACTGTATAAACAAAACAGACACTTCCTCCTCCTCCACACTCTTCATACATTCAAAGGATCCACCCTCCCTGATCATGCATCCTTCCAATGCCCTGACTGGCGAGATGAGCACAAGTTGAAGACTGCTCCCAGTTATTCATACTTCTCCTTTGAGGAGTTGTCATGGAGGGTGGGATATCTCCACCATGACAAAGAAAAAGCATGTGGGAGATTCCTGTGCACATCTGATAGAACTCTGACATAAGAAGATTCAGGGAACTGTCTCTGGCTGTGTTTCAGTGATCTATCACCACAACTCCACCCTTCATTTCATTTACAGAAAACTTCCTTTGCACTCAAAAATATCTGAAAAAGAAGAGAAGACACTTTCCTTCATTTAGATGGGCAATGATTTATTGCAATGGATGCAATCCTTGCATCTACTGTCATAGTGGAAGACAACATTGGCTGAGCAGGAAGGCCCTGCTCTTTCCCCATATAGATTAGGAGACAAAGTAACTCACAGGCAGTTTGATTGGTAAAGTAGCGAGCCAGAGGGAGTCTGGTCCTCTCCTCCTCCTGCTGGCATCTTCAGGAATGCTCTCAGGAATTGCCCCTCGGTAGAAAGAGACCTTTGCAAACAGAAAGCATGCAGTGAGACTCAGATTCAAGCGCAGCAGGCAGATCTGTTAGCACCATAATGTTTCTGCCTGAGAAAGAATGAATTCATAGGCGAGAAATTCATCTATCTTCAGTCCATAAACAAGGCATCCCAATTAAGTGTGACTGGGAGCGGCACTGAAGTTTCTGCTGTAAAGGTTGGACTCTGCCAACACCCCATTAGTTAAAGGCAGGAATGTAAAGTCAGTGAGCTATCCTGATGAGTGATCCTTCCAGGTATAGTCAATGAAGTGCAGAGCACAATAAAAGTGATGATGATGATGATGATGATGAAGGAAACAAAATGTCAGTGTCAATTGTTGCTCACCTGGCCTTTTACAGCTTGGCCTTTCCTGTCTACGGGGGAAGTCACGTAGATTTCCTTCATGTTCTTCAAGTGGGAGTAAAAAATAAATGAGAGACGTCCATCCACACAGTCAGGGCGATCTGTACAAGAGAAGCAGGCAACACTGAATTTGTGCTGAAAATTGTGCGTATTTTCAAGACTAGGCAACAGCCCATCATCCACAGCAGCTCTTCTGCTACCATCCACTCCTACTGAGATCTGAAAGAATGCTAATCCCCATATCATTTCTGGGTACAAACAGAAAATTGGCTGTGCAGAAGGCAAGTCTCGTGGGTGAAAAAGGAGAATGGCCACAAGGTGGAGACCAAGTTCAAGAATGAAAGGCAAGGCTAGGCAAGGCATGCAGATGGGGTCAAGTCCCTCCTCCAAAATGTCTCAGCGTGCAGCTGTAAGACATCTAGTCTCAGTGGGCGTAAAAAAAGTCATTGTGAGTTTTGGCCTTGCTCCTTCTTTTCCTTCTCTCCTAATGGAAATGTAGAGGAAGCAAGAGACAGAAACACGTTACGTTTTGTAAGAGGAATTCTCTGCCCTGGATCATTTCAGAAATACCTTCTCAGAGTTAAAAAATTAAAAAAAAAAAAAAAAAAAAGAAAAGAAAAAGGAAGACTTCTTTCTGTATGTTCACCTAGAAACAAACAATATGAGTTAGATCACCATAGGCATCCCAGCACACTGTCTGAGATGCCAGGAAAAGGGCATTACTAGCTGCAGAAAACAGATCAGTCATGAGATCAAAGGGATATTGCCCTTTGAAGGCTACAGTGTGACAGGAAACATAAGCCTGTAAAAAGTGTTTTTATAGGGAAAAGTAGACACAAAAGTTGATGGACCAGAAAATGTGATGGACTAAGCGTCCAGGGGCTGTGGGTGAGCGGTGGGTGAGCGAGTACACCAAGCACAGAGCTCCCAAAAGAAATAGGCCTGGAGCTAGGAACATCAGAGAGGCAGGAGCAGAAAGCACTACCATACCCATATCGATGCTGATGCCTCTCTCAAAAGCTGCAAAGAACTGCTCTCCTTCAAACATTTCCACCATGTCAGATGGCTCAGGTCCTCGGTAGCGGTCCTGCAGCTTCTTCAGCACTGGGTCAACCTGGCAAAGATGACAAAACAGGACCCCACCTTTGGTCTGAAGCAAATATCTGTCCCCATACATCCCTATGCCTATAATGTTCCCTTCGCTCACCTTCAATTTAGAAAAATAATTTTCCACAGAAAGGATGTAAATGCACAAATGAACAAAGCCCCAAATCCTATATATCAGACACATTTACTACAGAAAAAAGAAAAGAAATCATCAGCAACACCCCTGTCTTTTTTAACAGGTCGTTAGCCTTCAAAGACCGGGATTTACTTGCTACCTCTCATAGTATGTCACCAAAAACATTTTCTCTGCAGAAAGCTACATGCTAATAGAGCACACAGCTGAGGACACCAGATAACTCATTTAGGTAATGCAGCCTGGAATAACACTACAAGACCTGGGTTCTCAGGGCAGTGCAAGTGTGTCTACTTTTCTTTCTGTCTGTATCAGTAAACCTTCTCTTTTACCCCATGACCATCCCTGGCAAGAAAGCAGAGCCCCAGCATCCTGATCTCACTGAGAGTGCCATTGCTGCCTTCTCTGTGAAGCAGAATTCTAGCCCAATATCCAAGATATCAGGAACAGTTGTTTACAGTTGTTTATGCCCACAGGTCTTCTCAATACAGGGGAATAAATAAATTAAAAGGAAGCAACCAAATCAGAGTATTATACAGAGGCTTGGAATATGCAGGCCAGGCCAGAGCTAGTAATCTGATAAATAACCCTTGCCTCACTGACCTGCACTGTCTGTCAAGGTATAAGTTCTCCAAACACAAATATACATTTCCTTTGCTAATATCTGAAGCAATCCTGCTGAGGGATGATAACCTTAAGACAGAGGCAGCAGAAAAGTAAGTGTTGCCCTCTCCTTCAGTACAAAACCAGACAGATTAGCTCAAACAGCCCTCCTGCATAGCATGAACTAATCAGATATTGCACAGAAGCATATTAAGGAGGTTCCACTGCTTGAATTGTAAACAGCAAGGAACACTGGGAAAAAATTTCTGAGCAGTTCTGTAGAAATGAAAGCAGTGCTTCTGCTGCCCATGCTACTCACCTGTGTCAGACAAGTAACGTGTCAACTTTAATATTGTAAGTGAAGCTTATGCCAACACACTTTGCCTCATGTTTTCTGATGGCTAACACCATTCACAAGGCCAGTTACTGTGGCTCAGCTGAGTTTAGCAGTCCAGTTTTCAAGCTTTGCAGAGGAGGAAATCACTGCATGGCATCCACCAGTGCATAGAATGAGTCTTCCTTCTCCTGATTCCCAGTGGACTAGTATCACACTACTAACACAGAATGGTAACAGCACACCTCAGCCATGACCTTGGGGCAGTGACCAGGACCATTTGGCACATTACTGCCCTTGCATCCTGCAAAAGGAGGCCCAGGGAGCTGAGGAGAAATGCAACCCATACCAGACCTTGTGCTTGGGGAGACACTGTAGCAGGACTTGCTCGGGATCCTTCCTCCTCTGCAGAGCAATGAAGTTCACCTGGTACATACGTAACCGCTCATAAACTTTCTTGGCAATGCCTCCAATGTAGGTCTTGGTGGTGTACCACAGCCAGTACCTGTCAGATAAAGAATTGAGAAAAAGGATGGATCCTGCCTAGGAAGAGAAGTTGGTGTCATATTCATGAGACTGCCAACAGTTTGGGTCTTCAGTGATCATTTCTTCACAGGAGAAGCATGCTTCAGCAGCTTTCTTATCCTCTGATTCTGGCTCATAGCATATAAGTACTCAGACTGAGGGTGAAGGATAAAGTGAAGATTTAAGTGAAGAAAGATTTAAAGACAAGAAGGTTGACGGTGGTGAGAAAGGAATGGAGAACTTGGGAGCTGAGAGGAGCGTGGTCTGAAAACCTGCAGCTGAAGCATTGTAGATTCAGAGTGGGAACCATTACATTGAGTGCATTTGCTCTAAAGACACTACGCTTGCAAATCTGGACTTCTCTGCATTGCCAGACGAGAAGGATTGAGAGCATTCCAAGGAGCAATAGCTTTTCTCCAGTGAAAATACACAACAGGCAAAGAGATCGGGGTTATGGTCAGCAGGTAAAAAACGGTGGATAGAGACTAAGTGCTGAGCTGGATCTGACTTGCAAAGGGAAAGAGAAATAGGTAGAACTAATGGCAGAACTCCTGGTTAGGGTTTGGGAAAAGCAAGACAGAGAAACATCCCATAATTTCCTCAGGATTAAACCTGCACTTACCAGGAGAAGTGGGTGACTTCAAATACTGCACAGAGATGAGTGAGTTCCAGCATCACTTCATTGGTGATGTCATCCCAAGTTTGGCCTTCCACATCCCCACAAAGAAGATGCAGCCTTGACCAATCCAAGTTTAACCCTAAAGACAACGATGATCAAGAGATGTTGCATACAGCAGAGTTCTTTAACAGGAGGTGAATATATGTATATGTATATATGTATATGTGTATGCCTTGCTACCTTTACTCAGAGCTTTTCAAACCCAACCACAGTTTTGGGTGATTTACTTTTTAAAAGTGTCCAGTTAAGCCTTAAACTAAAACTTAAACTAAAGAAGAGCAAAATAAAAGAAAAGGCAATCTGAATGCTAGAATATTCTCCAGCAATATAGACTCACTAGACAATTCTCACCATCAATACTTAGGGCTATTAAGATTTTATCTCTTCCTAAGCTTGTGGACTGGAGGTTTTTCAATCCCGATGCACTTCTGACACACAAATACCAGGTGGTCTTACAACAAAGGCCAAGCCAACACCCAAAAATCTTTTACTTCCTCATGAGAAAGCCAAGACATGCCAGGGAAAACTGGAATTAGAAGATGCAGAGTATTCAGCACATCACCAGAGGAATCCCTGGTAAATCTACTGTTGATTTGAGGCTCTTCATAGTAGTATTCAGAGTGGCTCTACGTATAACTGTATAATAACTGAAAGATTGCAGTAGCTCAGAACCTGATCCATCAGCAGGATGTTGAATAGAAAGTAGATCCCTGGAGGCAGCATCTTCATTATCAACTTCAATCTATTCCCAGTCACGAATCAAAGCCCTTTTACAATGCATTTCCCTGTTTTGTAGAAATGTCCCTCCAAACCATCATACCAAACCCAGCAGTCCAAACATACATGTGGCTCAGCAGGGAAATCTATTTGCCACAGCAGTTCTCCTAGCTTGCACTGCTGGTCCTGTGAAGCCCAGCGCTGGCCTGCTGGGCTTCAGCTGCCTTCAGCTCTCAGCACTGCACCAGCACCAAGCACACAAATGTACCTTGCTGCTTCTGCAGACAAAGCTAATTGGTTATTAACATTGAGTCAAACAAAATGCCCAGCTTGCTGCTTGCCGTTTTCCACACAGTGTTTCTGCTCTCCAATTTTGAGAATAAACTGACCTGTAACCCCAGGTGGGAGCGGGAGCTGAATTCTCACAGGTCTGAGGAAATCTACCAGGGAATCCTGGGAGAGGCAGAGCAGAGGACTGGCTTTGCATCCTGCATCAGCTGTGAGTTCCGCTATCTCTTCTGCAGAGACTGGCAGAACCTGTGCATAGGATGCAACACAGAGAGAGGAGCAATCAGACACCCAAATTCCCTCATTTCCCACACAATGCTCCCAAACACTCAGCAAGCAAATACAGCTCTTGGCTCAGGACACAGTGGGAAATGGAAGCATAGTGAACTTCATCTGAATTTCACTTTAACATTGGTGTCACCTGGGCAAGTTGGGACAGGGCAATGTATTACAATAGCATTTAGCAGCATCCACCAACTTTACAGAACAACCAATTTTAGTGGGTTTGCTCTAGAGTTAGATCTGCATAAATAATCTCTGCAAACCTCTCTTGCTGAGCTGTTCTGCCAGGCTCAGTGTATTTTGTAATGGAACAAGAAGCAAATGATACTTCTCTTCATGATATCTTCGTGCTGATCTACAGGGAGGAGCACCACAAGGAAACCCACTTTCCCACAGGGGGCAGCTTGAAGAACAGCCCATTTTGCAGGCAGGAAAACTGAAAAAGTGCTAGGAGATGGGTCAGCCCATGAGGCATCCATGTCAAGACACTACTTACTCTAGGACAGACATTTCACCTTGTGTTTTGCTGCTTGACATAGGTTAGCAGCTGCACCAAGGACTGACCAGGGCTCCTTTTTTTAGGCATGCATACCTGCAGTTTGACACTGCGAGTCTCTTCAGTGACTCCAGGAGGGAAGGTCACTTTGATGTTTGGATCCACACTGGAAAAGAGCAATGTCCCCTCTGTTGACACTTTGCATTCATTTTGCACAAGTCGAGACACAACAAGGAACCAGGAGAAGTGAAGAACACTACAACGAGCCACGTCTTTCTGTAACAGAGGACAGGGAAGAAGAGAAAACATATGGGCATACCACACGACACTCTAATGGCAGGAAAAATAGAGGCAGTAACACCAAAACAGATAAGAGCATCAGGATGGAAAGAGCAGCAAGTCATCACCTCCAGCAGACACACCTCCACAAGAAAGGAATCCTACAGCTGAAATCCACTCCATTTCATAGCAGCCAGTCAAAACACAGCTCATGAAATATTTCAAGCAGACTCCCCCATGGCTGAGCAAAAACAGAGTGACAGGAAAGATGTGTGTCACCAGTCACTCCAGCCTGCTTACCTTACTCTTCTCCACTCGTGTTCTCAGGTCACTCCAGCTCTGCCCACTAAAGGTCCGAACAACCACCTCACGCTCGTGAAGAGTTTCTGGAGAGGCATATGGCATCCAGATCTCTACCTCCTGGCACAAAAGCAGTCCCGTAAGACACCAACATAAAGCCTCAAATCAAGCCTAGCTCTGCTCAGTGGCATCTTGGGCAAACAAAGGGAGGAAAAGCATGGCCCATAGGAAGGGAGTAGGGCAGGAGATGGGAATCTGCTCTGTCTTGCAGCCTCGGGAGAGGTGACAAGACATCTGATGTGCTGTGCATTGTGACCGCAGGAAAAGCAGCCTGTGGGCAGAAATGGCAAAGTAACCTTTCCAGTGAGTTGTCACCCACGACAGAGCTGGTGATGTGAGTATTCACCAGCAAGAATGAAAATGACACTTTTGGGGAACAACATGAACCATTTTCCTTGCAGATTAAGGGCAAATGCTAAAAATCATGGAGAAAGAGGGTTGTGAGCAAGAAAGGTTACAGCTCAGCTCAAGCAGAAGTACTTGGGAAGGAAAAGGAGCCAGAACAGCACAGTACCAAGGAAGTTGGTTGCGTTCTTTGAATCTTTGCAGTGCAGCTTCTTTGACAGCTACTTACAAATAGCAGTGAGGGGGATAGCTGGCTCTAAAGTCCCAAAAGACTCTCCCGAAAGACTCTGCTGAGCTACTGCATAGGCAGATTATTCAGCAGCAGCCTGCGTCTGCCCTCACCTGCTGGAATTTGACCCCATGAGGCTGTAACTCCAGGACTTTGCTCAGCAGGACATCATGGTGTCTCAGCTTCACCCACTGAGGGTCTGGTGCCAAGGTTCGGAAGTAGATCCGCAGAGGGTCAGAGGCAGCCTCTGGTGGAAAGTAGAAACGGATGCCACAGGCCAGGAACACTTCGCAACCTTCAGAGGTCACTGTGAAACTTCCAGAAGAAATACATGAATGTGTGACACTGCAATGACTCCAACCCTTCAAAAAGTCAGCAGAGAAATCTCCCACCTTGCGTATGACTGGCCTAGTGAGGCAGTAAGCTGCCTGTGCACATACAGAATGTCTACCATGTATAATCTTGTGTGGGGCCTTGTTACACTACTGTAATATAAGTTCTTAGTAAAGAAGCATACCTATCCTCTTCCGATGCAAGGAACAGTCTTGGTAGCTCTGTGGCACTGGATTCATCTGCAGCAACCAGGTTTCAGTAAGAAGAAGAGGCAGAGGTTATTTAGATGAAGTTAGACAAGAAAGGTTGAATTTACCTTCCAGTTTTGACTTAATCCTAATCTGACAGAAGTTGCTAAAGGAACCCTGCCCGCACAGTAGTGGGCTTCAGATCAAGCAGAAGCAGCAGGAAGATACGAAGAAGTCAAGGGGTCCCAGGGCACACTGGAAATGCTGATTCTGTCCCCCAGTAAAACTTAGGAGTTAGAAAATCTACCAGACCCGCAGCTCTCAGGACCATGACTGATCACCTATGGCCATTTGTTGTGAATGTAAGCACTACTGTGAAACTCTGCTCAGATTTCTGCTCATTCATCATTGTATGGGAACTGCTGAGTCACGGCCTGAACCTCTGATTGATCACCTGAGACGATCCATGAGTCAGCCAGAGGAGCACAGGTGAAGGCAATTCACTCTGTGCTGCTCCTAGACCTATTTAAGAGCTGGCTACCAGTGGGGAAGGATCTTGTCTAGAGACTGCTTCTGCTGGTGTTTTTTGTAGGTGAGCCTAGCATACAGGTAAGCCTTCCATTTATTCTCTCTTATTATCTTAGTCTACTTTGCCTAACTCTCTCTTGTTCTTTTTATGATTATAACATCTTAGTACCCATTGATTATACATCTCAATATCCACTGATTATACAATCATCTTTGTCTCAGAGAAAGGGCTGCTACCCTGCAGCCCGGGAAGAAGGGCAAAGCAGGAGGTAACTGCACAGTTGACTCATCTCTGATTGTTCCTGTGCTTCTAGTGTGAGCCACTGTGGCCTGAAGGTCATGCATCAAATACAAGAACCAGTGTTCTCCCTTAATGTACCCTTCTGATCTGTTTCATATGAATCCAATTTTCACTTTCATTGAAAAATCTTTCCAAAGAGCAGGACTAGCGAGCCAGTTTCTGGGACATCTGAGACCTTCAGAACAGGCTCAGACTCATAAAAATAAATTGCCTGAATCGCTACAACCTAATAATAACGCCACACAAATAAACACTAATCTGATTGCCCCCTGCTCCTCTTCTTTAATTCAAACCCATTCATGCCATGCTGGGCTGAGCAAGAGAACAGCTGGGCAAAACCCACAGAAGCAGAAGCCTTGCAATTACCAGCCTGCAGGGACTGCTCAGTTTCTCCTAGGGGGTTGCCTCGGAGGTGCACAAATGGCGCAGCCTGTATCTCAGGGGGGACAGCACGGAGGAAGTTGTTCTGCAGATCAAGCCTGGACAAATTGGGCAGGCTGGCGAGCGATGCAGGGACTGTCACCAGAAGATTGCTGTGAAGATGCAGCCGCCGCAGAGACTTCAAATTGGCTGCAGGTTAGAACAGGCAATGACTCCCCATCCATGCTGTTAATTGCATTGCACATCAGCTCTCTCCACACACTCACACACTCCTGCCTTTCGGCACTGGATATCCATTCCTCTCACACACGTGCAATAAGGGAAAGGCACAATAGCTCTATGTTTCTTTAGTTCCCAAAACAAACGAGGCTGCTGAACTAGCAGAGAGGCAATGCAGCCACCTCTGTTCTGTGCTTTACAGCATCAGTGGCACCTCCTGGGCAAAAAGAGAGGAGTCAAGAGCCAGTAAAGCCAGAGAAAGCTGGGCACTGGAAATCGGTGGATTGCTCCATAACACAGAGCCTGATTTTAAGCTGTTTTGCTTCCTCTTAAGCCCCAGCTCTTCTGTTTCCAGTGCTGGATGCTCCCAAAAAAAAGTCAGGCAAGACTCAACTACTTTAGGTTGCATGAAAATCCTAGGAGCCTTTCTGATTCACAGAAAGCATGGACCATAGACGCCCTGTTAATGCCCACAGGACTGACTTAACCAAGCATGTTTTTTTCCAGATATCCCTCCCATTTTGGCTCTAGTGTAGCAGACACTTTGTCCTAGCAATTCTGGGAACAGAGGCAAAGGGCTCAGGGATCCTAGCCTGTATCAAAAACTCAGCAGACTCTCTTTCTTATCACCTAAGAAAACAGGTACCTAAACAATCTGGGATGCTTGAGAGCAGATTCCCAGAGAGATCCAGTTCTGTGCAGCTGTGCAGATTTCCAACCTCTTCAGGGAGATGTTCCAACACATTTTCTGAGAGATCCAGTTCCTCCAGTGCTGCCAGCTCCCCAATGCTCTGAGGTAAGCGCTTCAGCTGATTTTTCATAGCAGAGAAGAAAGTCAGCTTGCTCAGTGAGCCGAAGTTCTCAGGAAGAGCCACCAAGTTGTTGTGGCTCACCAAGAGCATGCGGAGGCTGGTGAGGTAAAGGATGCAGCTGGGCAAGGTGGAGAGACTATTGAAGCTGAGATCCAAGTGAGTGAGACATCTCAGGGTCCCAATACCTGGTGGCAAGCTTGTCAGGGAGCCGTGCTGACATGAACCAAATTCATCTCTGACATGGCCGCCTAGGTGCAAAGGGAAGTGGGGGGGAGAAGTCAATATAGTACAAGGATACCTCATCAGCCTCATGTAACGCTCCTTTCTGAAGCTATAACATGGAGACTCAGATAATGGTGAGTTTCTGATCACAATGTACAGCACTAATTACAAAGTTTTGTAGGTTTCCTGCACCTTGCCTCCATTTCCTGATCTGTGAAGATCTGCTGGGAAACCAACAGATGTTACAGGGAACCCATAGAACCCTGCTTAACACATGTGGGGCAAAGTTCAGAAAGACCCAGGCCACTCCATACACATACCATCACTCAGTGTAGTGGCACACATTCTTGCAAGCCTCCTGAACGTTCTACCCCTGGTGCCAGCACCAGTGGGCAACACACAAGAGTTTGTGAACGAAACCTTCCTCACACACCTTCCAGACTCTGCCCACATTGCTGGGGAATGAACAGCCCCAAAGAATGAGACCTGCCCTTATAAGACAGATGAGAAAAGCAGTGAAAATGTGGCAAAAACAAACAAACAACAACAACAACAAAAAAAACACAAACAACTCATTCAGTATTGTGTAGGCCAGATGAAAGCACAAAGAGAGAAGGGTACAGGTCCTGCCCCGGTTTGGACACTGCAGGCGGTTGCACCTTGGAAAAAGAAGTCAAGTACACAAAAGCAAGCTTCCAGCTCTTCGCTATTTTCCTTCCACTGCTTTACTTGTGATGGCATATAGGGGTGGGTAATTTTGTTGTGCTACATAATGGCAAGGAATGTGAATAATCTAAGAGAAACATTGTATGTGGGACCTAACAAAATCCAGTCCAACTATTTTATTGCACTTCAGGATGTTTAGAGTATGTGTACAAAACAAGTATCATAAAAGGCATTGCCCCTAACCTTACTGCAGGAGAAAAGACAGATGAAATGATCTGTATGAGATTTTATAAGCAATCTGTGGTAGGTGTGGAAATGAAGCTCAGTTGTGAGAGCTTTCAGCTGGAACCCTGAATTCTTTCCTCTCTCGTGATTTTAAAATTTCACCTCCCAAAGATCAAATGACTCAATCTAATACTAAAATTATATTGTTCATATTGAGACCCTCCTGCAATTAAGAGATAAGGAAATCAAGAAATGTTATAATTCAGACATGTGTCATTACAGAACGTCAAACGACACACACTCTGAGACACACTTTTATAAAATATTGAACAGCCTCCTCTGGTGTGTGCTAAACCTATGCTCACTGACACAATGCAAGGATTATGTTAGGACTGATTCAGAACAAACCCCAGCAAGGGCAGCTCATTATACTAACAAAAATGAAAAAGGAGCCGAGCAGTTAAAAGCATTTTTCAATTTCCCTCTTTTTACGCAGCTGTGCAAAAATTGCTCTTCTAGAGGATGGATAAAGAAAGTGTTGCAGCATCAACCTAACCAGGCTCCAAAAACCGGTCCCAACGCAGCTGTAGAGGCAAAGGAAGGATATAAGTGTCTAGAAGCTGATTCTTGTTGAAATCTGTGTCCAGCTCTGAGCAAGACTAAGAGCCGATGCCCTGGCTTGGGGCACTGGAGCAAAAAAGCTCTAAGGCAGCTTGCTCTGCAGATGTGGAAAGATGGAAAAACACAAACATGAAGCTAGGCAATGGGTCCAGGAACTCACCTTTGAGCACCAGGGACTTCAGGCGCTTCAGATACGGAAGGACGATCAGCGCAGCATCAAGCAAGTGATCGTTACTGCTGAGCCGGAGGAGCTCCACCTGCACCACCTCTGCCAGCTGCCTCTCGAACAGCTGGAGCAGCCGACAGCAGCCATCCGGATAAACATCCAGAGTGAGCCTGTTGTCTGCCAAGCAGGAGTCAGTGAGCAAAGGAGCCCCCGGAGCCCCCTCCTCATGCTCTTCCACGAGCTTCAGCAGCTCTGCCATCTTCTGCATCTTGTCCAGGGGGGCCAGACATGCTCTGACTTGCCAGGTAGGCAGGCAATGGCAGGCTGCGGGGATGGGGAAGAGGAGAAAGGATGGCTCTGAAAGAGAACAGATATGCACGCTGAAGGCCTCCTGCCCCAGCCTGAGGTGGCTGGAAACTGTTAAGAGCCACAACAAGAAGGCAGGAGGTGTACTGACAAAAAGCTTTGTGGGCAGAAGGGACAGAAACGCAGAGCTCTGCAGAATCACAGGACGGCCAGGATTGGAAGAGACTTCAAGGATCACGAATCTCCAACCCCCCTGCCGCAGGCAGGGGCACCAACCTCCCCATTTAATACTAGACCAGGCTGCCCAGGGCCCCATCCAACCTGGCCTTGAACACCTCCAGGGACAGGGCATCCACAGCCTCTCTGAGCAGCCTGTTCCAGCACCTCACCACTCATAGTAAAGAAGCTTCTCGTTCCTACAGAGAACATCTAAGTTCTCCCAGCTGATATCAGGCAATCAGGCAAAATGAATGCAAATTCAGGGAACAGAGCAAATGTCTGTTATTCCAATTATCCATCATAATAAATATTGATAGGAACTTTAAAAGGTATAAATGTAAGTGCCTGTGCTTTGTGCAGAATACAAAGTGCCTCAGTGAGAAGGTTTATGCAAGCAGGGGAAGCGGGGCAGGGAATGCAGAGACAGGAGCAGCAGCACTCCCAGGCCAGCACACTGCCACCAACCCTCATCCAACCCAGTTGTGAAATCGGGTAACAGTGGCAGGAACACGGAGATGGAAACAATCAAAAGGCAGTGGAGCAAATGTAGCGTGTCTGGGGAGAGGATATATAAGGCAGGGCTACTGCATAGGGCTGCCACTCTCACCAGCAAACAGGGCAATGAGCCACGGCAGGTAGCACCCCCAAAAAGAGCCATCGCACGCAGCTCCCGGAAGTTGCAGAAACTCTCCGAGACACACGTGGCAGACACTTTGTGAAGCTGTGGAAAGCTCCGAGCAGCCCCCGACGCCCCGCTCCCGGCCGCACCGCACCGCCCCGCGCCCCGCTGAGCGCGCCCGCCTGACCCCGCACACACACACCCTGCGTCCCCGCGCCCGGCCGCTGCGGCTCGGCCCCACCGCTTCCTGTCAAGTCGGTCCCGGGGCGGGCCGAGGGGGGGGGGGGAAGTGCCGCGGCGGCGGATGCGGGGAAGCGAGGTGTGCTGCCCTGCGCAGCGGGACCGGGCCCGCGGGGACCGGGGCAGCGGACCCTGCGGTGTTTGTTGCGCTCCCCGTGTTGCTGGCGGAGCGGTGCTCCGAGGCGCTTCCCCAGGTGCAAAGCCTGGCGGTGCTCTACCAGCGGGGGGAAACCGCCGTGCCCTTGAGGAAAGGCTGTTTCCTCAGAGCAAGTCTCGCTCGGGGGGACAATCAGCGCGTTCTGGGATACAACCCTTCGGGAGCAGCTTTCCGGTTACACAAAGGGGAAACGACCACTGCCATCTCCGCACCCCGACCGCGCATGCGCGGCCCTTAGCTGTACAGAGCGGCGGTTACGGGCATCCCGAAGCTCCCCATTGGTTGGCCCTCTCGCCTGGCCCGGTGCAATGGCAGCGCGCGTTGTTAAGAGGTGACGGGAAGAAGGCGTTGCCGAAGCCCCGCCCTTTCCTTTTCGCCGCCGGGCTGCCGCAGCGACCGCACGTTCCGGGCCTGTCTCACGCCGCCACCGCCTTGCCAAGTGAGCGCGGGGCGGCTCCGTGCCCCGTACCGCCGCCCCTTCCGCGGGAATGAGCGCTCCCCGCCCGCCCGCGGCCCTCAGCGGGGCTTGGGTGGGACCGCTCGGGACAGGGAGGGGGGTAATGGCGGCCATGTGCTCCGCCGGCCTGGGCCTCTGAGGAGAGGGACGGGACGGGACGGGACGGGACGGCAGCGCCGAGGCGGAGCGATTTCCCCATCGGGAGACGTCGGGCCGCGCTGAGTGCGGGCTATCGGGATAGCGAGCCCTGCTGGGCACGGCGGGGTTCGCGGCCTCCGTGCTGGGCCTGCAATGGCGGGAGGCGGGAATGCAGCCTCTCCCACCGCAGGTTTTATTTAATAAGTAGAGCAAAGGGAAAAGAAGATACCGGTTATCAAGCAAGATCTGTGGCGTTAAAGATTTCGGTTTTGTTTTCCAGGATGCGTTACGTTGCAGCATACCTTCTCGCAGTCCTTGGTGGCAACGAATCCCCCACGTCAAAGGACTTGAAAAAGATCCTCGACAGCGTTGGCATTGAGACGGACGATGAACGCCTCAACAAGGTGGTGCTGCACTCTGCTTCCAGGGCTTACGTCCCTGTTGGTGTTGAACGTTGGAGCTGTTCTCTTGTCTTCGGTGTTTTTTTATTTCCCTTTCTGTTGGTGTGGTATTATTTCTCACTGATAACATGGTTTCATTACATTACACGATTTGCATGTGTGTTATACATGATTGCATACATATGTGTAATCATGACCACATAATTCCATACACGATTTCCAAAATGCTGCTGAGCCCATCAGAACTATTTTGTACAGGTAGAAGTCTGGCTTTACCAGTTGCTGCCTTCTGACTTAAATCCAAAGAATTTGAAATATAATGGGATGATAGCTACAGATAATATTTACAGAAAGTGAATTCTGTTCAAATGTAATGTGAGGTTTGCACTTGAATGCTTAACTTTGGCTTTTGGTCAGTTTTAGTTAACAACAAACATTTCTGAAGATCTGATATTCAGCATTATGTTATCTTAGTGTACTGTAAAGAAGTGTTTGTACCATCTGTGATTCAGGAAGAAACATAGGTAAATTATAGTGTGGACAGTTAAGGTATTCAGTAATAGGATGTAGGACAATTTTAGAAATAATTGCTGAAATGGTTGTATTGAGAAACAGGCTTTTAAAGAGAGAGTATCCTAATTGAATGTTTCTTGTGAGGCAGCAGGCCTTTCTTTTGGGCTGGAGGATAAATGGCCATGGGATGAGAGGGGAAATCTTGTCATCTGCCCCATACATGTATGCAGAGTGCTTCTGGAGAGGAGAAAGCTGTAGAATGTTTTGCCATCAGCCCAATCCAATAACGTATGGACCTAGCTGAGAGCATCCTTATATGGTTTGGGATCTTGACTTGTACTGATGGTGCTCTTGTTTAAACACAAGATCCTTCTGCCTTGGCTCGTTTACATTTCTTTAATACCTTCATACTTGTTTTCTGTGATCCTCCAATATCTCCATTATCAGAGAAGGCATCTCTGGAATTGGTGCTACTCAAGATCATTTAATTCATTTCTATTTGCACTGGCTGCATCTTTTGCCAGTATAAATGTAGCGGGCTCCCAAAAGCATCTTCTAGTTTTAGCAGGCACACAAGAATGTAATTTCATAGCAAACAGCAGGAGGTGCATGCTGGAAATATACCAAAAGTTCTTTGGTGACTGCAGTGTTCAACAGTAAGATCTGTGAGATACTTTATTGTTTTTATAAAATGTTAGATCATTTTCTGTTTCTGTGTGTTGCTTTCCTCACCCCTGATATAACAATGGTAGTAAACCTGAAGTTAGGACTCTCTGTGCCAGTGCAGGGGTGTAACCAGCTTGGCTGTAACATCTGGTAATGTTAGGAACGGGGCCCTGTTTGGTTGTTGGTCTGATGCCCAGCACTTCAGAGCCTCCCAGTGGATATTGAGCAACACATGCAAACAGTCCCACGGCAACTAACAGACCATTAGTGGGGTTTCCCAGTTGGCTTAGGGACATCTGTGTATCTTGCCTTTGGTAAAGTTCATGGGTTCATTATGAATTTATTGTAATAGATTTCACAAATAAGTTTTTGCAGAGAGAAAAAAAAAATGTAGATGCAGTTCTTACTGCAGTGTCTTGTTCCTTCCACTGAGAAATAAGGAATGCTGGAGCTGTGCAAGCAGCAGGATGGAGCCATTGCACATAGTAATCAGTACTTGTTTAAATGTAGCTTATACTCATGTTGTTTTGAAGCTATTAACGTTGTAAATGTCATTTACACAGGTTATTAGTGAGCTGAATGGAAAAAACATTGAGGACGTCATTGCTCAGGGTAAGTACAGTCTTGAGTGTCGCAGATAATTGCCTCTGCTATTTGGGTAACTTAGACTTGAGAGTGCAGAATTGCTGCCAACTTCCTGATTATTCACCATTTTCCTCTTGCAGTGGAGAACTTTCATGCTATGTTTCTGGTGAAATGCTTGAAATTCAGCAGGTCCATTCTAATTCCTAGCAGGTTGGTGCCAGTACCTGTGGGGTTTCGCTTGTGGACCACATTATACTGGAAGACTTAAATGTGTGTGAGCTTACTGGTAGTTTGCTCATGACATAGTTTTCTGGACATATTGAATGAAAAAAGAATTAACTGTTCTTTCTTTTCTTTTTTATTTTTTCATTTACTCTTTTGTACACACCTCTTATTTAAGATATTTAAGTGTAATTAAGTGTCAATCCACTTAAAGGCACAGTTACACCCCCAGTGATAAATACAAACCTCTCCAGCACACATCTCTTCTGGGGCTTCCCGCATCTGGTAACTCTGTCAAGGACAGAATTCTTAAGTGCTGAAGGATGTTTGAAAGCTTGTGCTCTTACCTGCTGGCTTCTATTGAATCTGGGACTTATAACATTACTTGACTGGGTCATAGGGCTGAAACAGTGCAGAGTTGAGGTAGTGCAAAGATCTAAACATAATTATTTTCTATTTTTGAAAATACGAAGGCAAAAGGGAACTTTTAAGAATATGTTTGCTTAAATATTGCCAGGACTCTGCCTGGTATTGCAGTTCTGAGTGGTAACTGGGTGTCCTCTTGGTGTGGTCTGAAGGCCTAAGAGAGCCATTATGTGTGTGCTTACAACACATTGTTTCTTTATGTAATACTTTTTCTTAAAAGAAATTGTTTCTTAGAACATACTGACATGCATATGGAACATGTTTGTTTACTTGGCTGGTTCATTAGAGCTTGAAGTAACAAGGAATTATTTGGAAACAGATTCCCAGAAACTGGAATATAAGCAAGCATACACTGTACATGACCTCTGGATGCCAAGGGAGCCTTGGTATGTGAAAGGTAGCTGCCAGAGAGCTAACTTTTCCAAAGACAGGCATAAATCAGGAATGAGTTTGCTAATCTCCAACGAGATGCAATAGGTTTCATAGGGTGTTGGAAAATTTGGTTAAGATACTGTACTTTTTGCCATAAATATCTTTTTTTCTTTTCCTCCCCCACAACCCCAGTCATCCACTCACAGTTTTCCTATGTTATATAACAAACAGATGCCCCAAATAAACTTCTTTATTACTGAACTGGACTCTTTCCTACCCTTTAAAAAAAAAAAAAAAGCAAAGCAACCCATATTTTTTGGAGGTATCTTGAGATTATCTATTTCTGGGCTATTCTGCTTTGTTCAGAAAACATATCATGTCTGTACATGTCAAATTAGATGTGTTTGCCACTGTTCTTATGATAGTTTTTGAAAAAAAAGGGAGGTTTTGTATGCAGAAGAAAGTGTATTAGTATGCATCAGTGTTCTCAGGATAAGTTTCCAACGTGAGGTTTAAGGTTCTTTTTTTTGGGGTGGGTTTTTCTGGAGGTTTCATACTTTCAGGTGCAGTTTTTTGTTCCTTGCAGTGATAGTGACGGAGTGACAGTTCAGTTCATGTGACATGGAGTCTGGTTTTTCTTGATCTCTGTTCTTGCTTGGCTGTGCTCACCACGAGCAGTTCAATAGGTTTTTTCTCTCCCGTTCAGGTAACGGAAAGCTTGCCAGCATGCCGGCTGGGGGAGCTGTGGCAGTCTCTGCTGGAGGGGTCCCTGCTGCTCCTGCTGCAGGTGCTGCCCCTGCTGCTGGTGAGTATGCCTGGAGAGGCGTTGTTACAGGGCAGCTCCATTTTCTCTGTTCCAATCTTAATGCTCATGTCCCAGTTTCAACATCTTCCCGCTTTAACAGATCACTACATGGTTGAAAAATGAACTCTTACTTTCGCTATGGGCAATGAGAAACGTTTGCTCTTTTTTGTCCACTTGGAAGTTTGTTTTGGCTAATAACTGAAGATCAGGTTTCACTGCTTAAAGGACATCCCTTCTGTAGTAGTGTCCGTGTCCCATCAGTGTTTATATTTGACTACTGAAAGGGAACAAAAGGTCCTATTGAAGATCAACCATGGAGGTCAAAATACTATTAATGTGGAAGCTGAGAACACTAAAACATGTTTCTTGAAAACCTGTGTGCAAAAAGATAAATACTAACCAATGGCTTGCCTGTTTTCTTCAGCTGAGGAGAAGAAAGAAGAGAAGAAGGAAGAATCTGAAGAATCTGATGATGACATGGGATTTGGCCTATTCGATTAATTATTTGTTATACAGAAATTATTAAAATTGTTTGTTTAAAATTTTTTTTTGAGTTTGTTATTGTAACGACAATGCTGTTGAAAAATGCTGAGCTCTTTAGATGGCTCTGACGAAGCTTTAATTCAATGCTGTGTGAAATAGAGAGGTGCCAATAGAGAGGAGCCATGGGACTTCACTTTTGAACTTGTCAGGAAATGGCTAAGCGTTTATAAAGCTGGATGCTTATTTTTGAGACTCCTATTAAATACTGTGTGTAAATATCTTACTTGATATTAACTTACTATTTTCCTATCTCAATTACTCTGGAAGGAGTCCAGTAATAAAGAAGTTTATTTGGGGCATCTGTTTGTTATATAACATAGGAAACCATTTGAATTGAGAGGAGTCTGAATTAGTCTAGAAGCTTTACCAATTTAGAGCTAGTTATAATAATTAGTTTTCTGTAAACATCTACAATCAGTGGTTTCATGACTGCTTCACACTTCTAGGATCTAGGGGACAGCACCAATTAAATGCTTGACTATACTTGGATTTCATGTAGCATCCATAGGATTAACAGAACCTTTAACAACAACAAAAAAGCATTTTTCCTGTTCTTAGTGGAACCCTGAGATGAATGTGAAGATGTTCTTTTTGTGCTCTTAATCTGTCCTAGCAGTAGCCAAAATGCTAGGATTTTAGTCTCCTTGATTAGAACAACAACAAAAAGCTTTCTGAAGAAAATGATGTTTTGGAAAACTGAATGTAATCTCTGGTGTGCCTGAAGAATGCATCAACTTGGAAGGAAAGCAAGTGTTGCTTTTATAAAGTTGCTCTTAGGAGCTATGGTATGTTAGGAAGCAGTTCCAGCAGATGATTTCAGATGACTTTACAGGGGTCTTTGGCTGTCACAAGTAGTGTGCAGGCAGCACATGTGATGTGCCAAGTCTCCACAGGTAGGTAGTTTCAAGAGAGAGGGGTCATGGAGCACTCTGCACTGTAATTCTTTGTCAATGTAAGTTGTAGGGAAAAAAAAAAAGGCACAAGCTGATAATGTTGGCCATGAGTCACTGGATAAAGCATGGCAAGTACTTCTGAGAGGACAGATGGGTGAAATCCAAGTAGGAAAAATGATTTTATCTTGTACTGAGAGGAAAAACGCCCTTCCCAGAAGCCAGGGCAGAGGGCAGCTGGAACTTTGATCCTCCGATCACAGGTTGGCCATTATTTTAGCAGTTAACCCTTGGTGCCTTCCTGTGAAATCAAAGGAGGCAGTGCCAATGCCTTGCAACTCCTTAATCTCAAATCCTAGCACAGCAGTAGTAGTGAAAGTTGCTGGTGTTCTTGTTCTCTGTCAGAATTGTAATGGCTGTAGCTGGATACTGGAAGGAGTGCAGACATAACTGTTTCTTTCCTCCCTCATTTCTCCACTTCAGATCACTCCAGAAAATAGCGGTTCTCGGATGTGGTTTTGCTGTTCGCCTTTGCAAAGGTACTGAGGGGAAAGGACATGATTGTGATTACACTGCTAACTGATGATTACTAGATTGATAGGAGAGAGTGATTTAGTCACAGGCTTGACATTGGCACACGCGAGCTTTGTCACCGATAGATAAACGCTCCATCTCTAATCAGCTCTGGCTGAAAACTATTCCTTATGAACACCACTCGTGGCGTTTTCACTACTCGGGAACAAGCTTCTCCGGAGGTAGGCCTGCGCCTACGAAGTAGAGCTGAGGGGCGGCGGTATCACCGCCCCTCAGCTCTGCCCCTCCACAGTCTGGAGGCGGGGCGCCGTGCCGGACCGCCCCATATAAGCGCGGCAGCGGAGTGGCTGCCGGTAGCTCCGTCCGTTTAGCTGTTCGCGGTTCCTGTCGTCCTCCGGCCCGCCCGCTGACGGGCGGTGGGATGTGAGCGGTGCCCTTCGGCGTCCCCCGTCTTTGCGTAGGCCATGTTCCCTTTGGACTCGGCTTGGAACATCTCTTTCGCCGGCTGCGGCTTTCTGGGGGTCTACCACATCGGCGTGGCCAGCTGCCTCCAGGAGCATGCCCCTTTCCTCGTCGCCAACGCCCGGAAGGTGTACGGGGCTTCGGCCGGCGCGCTCACCGCCACCGCCCTCGTCAGCGGCGCCTGCCTCGGTAAGCGCCCGTTGAACCGGGGGGGGGGGGCGGGTGGTGTCAAGGCGCAATAGGGTTTGCTGCGCTTGAAGCTTTTCCTGTTTATTGTGAGAACAGGAATTGCAGAAAAGCGTCTTGAATCTGTTTACTCTTGCACTTAGTAGAGAAACAACTGAAACAAGTGTGAGCTGAGTGAAACCAGAGCTGTTGGTTGCTTGAACTCATCTGTGATCTCTCCAGGGCACTCCTTGTTCCTCGGGGACAGGTTCTAAAACGTCACCTTCGAGCAGCTTAAAGTTACCTGCTTCTGTGCGGTGAGGCTTGAACTTTTTCCCCCTTAACATTATGTTTACAGCAGCGACCAATGGAGTGTGGCTGTTGCTCCTGGAGCATACTGGGAGGAAGCTCTCAGCTCAGAGTTCAGCCTGGGGTTTTTAAGGCTGTTGTGCTGCGATGTCAGGCTTTCCCAGGGGTGAGGAGATGGGCATCCTCTAACCCCTTCTGTTGGGGTCCCTTTGCTGGTAGCTGCTGGCATTTGGTTACTCTGCTAGCTGCTGCTTGTAGCGGTGAGCTGACTGCACAGCCTGCTCCTGAGCTGGGAGGGCCTGGTGTTATACTGGCAGAGGTGTGGCACCGACATGAGACAGGCTGAAGGCATTGCCCGAACCCTTTGGCTCAGACACCATTACAGGGCTGAGCAAGTCTCTTATCTTGTCTACCTTGTTTTTGCTATTTATATATCTAGAGCATCCACAACCTCACAGAGGGCAACACCCAGTTACCTGTCTCGTTCCCTTTGAAGTGTAAGGAGAGGCACAAAAAAGGAGATTGAATAAGGGGCCATTTTTAGGTAACGTTTACTGCTCCCCTCGCTGCAAAAATGTTGTTTAAAGCCAGCGAAGGCATGGATTTTGGCTACTCAAATTATGTCTCAAGTTTGAATGCTCTTGGGCATTCTATTTCTATTTTTTTTAGCTCGGCCTGTGGCTGGCATGTGCCTTACATAAAGAACAGGTGACTTCTGAAAGTAAAAGCAGATGATGGGTGCCCAACTGGGGTCTGGTGTTGCTGCACTTTGTTCCTTTTATAAGCCATTCTGACAGTACAGATTACAGGCTGAGGTCCAGAGGTTGGGGTGAGCTCATAGGGAAGAAGAGGTCAGAGGGAGAAAAGGAGGTACAGCTGCAAACCGTTCTAGGAGAGCAGTTCTTCCTCTGTTGGAGGGTCCTGAGTGGACCTGTGGGCTTTTTAAAAAGCCTGTGGGCTTGTTAAAGCTCATGGCAAATCCTGCTTTGCTCTGCCTAATGTGCTGTCTGTTGAATTGGAGCACTGAATATTATCTCTGAATGGATGGCAAGCAGCAGTCTTGCTTATTTGGCTGCGTGTATATAAAGGTTGGTGCTTTTCTCTATCTGTACTTAGTTGTGATCTTAATGCAAAGAAATACTTTCAGAGGAGGAGTGGAAAAAGTTCTTCCTTTAGCGTTTTTTCTATTTTCCATCATTTGAGACTCTAGCCAGAGAAAACAGAAACTGCCCTGGACTTCAGGGTCTATTCATAGACTATGATCCCATTTTGTTTCTTATCCAGTCTTTCTTTTCTGGTCTCTGTGCCAGTCCAGCTTGCCTCTGAGCTGATTCTGATTTCACCCTGAACTGGGAGCACTCTGCTGTTGTTTGCACGTGGCAGTAAGGCTCTGCTGTGGACAAACACTGAAGTGAATGCCCTTGCCAAATATTCTGCAGCCTTGATTGCTCAGCGTAGACTTTGAAGGCACGTTTGAGTACAGCAAGTCAGGAAATATTGGACATGAATATTAGCTAGGCAGAGGACCTTATTTTGAAATAAGAGACTAGGAGATACTAATAGTCTGTTATGACCTCACCTTGCTCATGTTGAGTACTTTACTATTAATTGTGGAGGACTTGTATTAATTCTTCAGGGCTATGCCAACGGTGTTGACCTGTGTTTGAAGTGTTCTCTTCACCTTTGATATTATTGTTTTCAGTGGCAGGAAAATGCATTGTTTTTTCCACTAGAATAATCTGTGTGGATGCTGGAGTTCATTCGGCAGTCTCCCGTGTATAAACATGTTGGTTTTTTAGCCCAGAGGCTTATCTGGGCTTCTGTCAAGCCTGCTTCCTCTGGGCTTGTTGGAACCCAGCGCACTAAGAAGTGAGCCTCTGTGTGCCAAGCAAGTGAGAATTCCTTTCCTGTTGGCTTTATGGTCTCCTCCTTATGCCTACCTCATATCCTGTAGCTTTTCACAAACTTTTTGCCTGGGGCTTACCCTCAAGACTAAATTCTGAAGTTGGGGGGGGTGTGGGTGAGTAGAACTGTCTCATGTGATGTGACAAGACTGTCCTTTTCCAGTCACTAGTAATGCTAAAATACACTTAATGTTGGGTTCCAAAATCTTTCACATGAGAGTAGGGAGGTATATTTTTGTTAAGGGCCTGGAATGATCTCACTTCATTGAGCTGCATGGGATTTGGTGTGCTTGCTTTGGAGGCATAATGCCCGGTATGAATTATGGGATGCAAACCTGTAATCACTGAAAAGCTGTTTTTGAGCTGATGCTTGGGCCCTGGACTGTGCTTGTGATGCTTGTGACTCATAGTTAACCAACAGCATCTCTGCTGTCTATGCAGCACGTGAGTATTGTCCTGTACTGCTCTCTTCTGAGAGTGGGGGGGAATGCTGAATTATGCCTCTACTGTGGGGGAGAGGTGGATTCTGCTGTCAGAAGCAAAGCTGCCTGTCAAGCCCCCATCTGTGGGAGTTAGTCTTGAAGTGTGAATCAGCCATCAGTGTCAGCAAAAATAGTAAAGCAAGCCGAGGAGATGCTTCTGGTACAGAAAGGAGCATACATCTGCTAGGTAGAGCAGCATTGTTTGAAATACTCTTGAAAAGCTTTCCATAAGTTGTTTACAAACTCCTGTTTGTTTGGTTGTTTTTGTTTGTTTGTTTGTTTTCTTAGTATCTCAGTCAGGACCAATCTTGTCCCCTGGTAAAGTAACAGTTATTTGATAGTCAGGCTTGCTTGTCACCTGTCATCATATGACCACCAGGAAACTATACTGCTGAACTGTAGGAACTCTTTCTATTGAGTAATGGAGGAAGGATGAGGAGGGTAACCCTTTCAGTTACCTTTCAAAATTGAATTGTGCTGCTATCAATGAACAGTAACAACATCTTTCATTCTGAAATTATTTCTTGTGCATGCAAAGCCTTAAAAGCTGATCACAGGTTATTTTCTGTGTGTGGAGTCTAACATCAAATCCCAGATTGAAGGGAATAAATCAGCTTAGTTTCTAATGAGTCCTCAGAGTAATGCCAGTGTATGCTGGCTAGAGCATGAATCGTGAAGTCTATTTTGGGGGAAGCATGTTTGATGCTGCTTAGTGTGACTGTGGGGAGGGATCTGTAGATCTTCCTAGGTGTGTGAGGGAGACCTCCATAGTGTGTGGGAGTCAAAACACAAGTCCTTTCCTGTATCTCCTGCAACAGCCTTAGCTGGGAAGAAAGTTCTACTAGCTCAGCAGCCCCAGTGCAGTCAGTTGAAGAAGAGATGCGTGCACGGAGATACAGAGCTAATTCTCCACAGCTGGACTCTCCATGAAGTGGGGGTGAAGTGTTCACCAACATGGCTGGGTATAATTTTTTTTTTCTTAACTTGGCTGCACTTGCTTTGTTCTATACTTGAGAATGACAACGCAAGGGCTGTGGAAATGGTAATTTCATTCAGCCAAGCTCTGCTGGCTGGGTTGTTAACTGGCCAGTACTTTCCAAGTGAATCCTCTGTGCTTCTGCACATGCTTCCGTTGCCCAATTCTAATGATCTGTCTCTTTCTTTCTGCTGTGTGTTCCTGTAATAATCCTCTTCCTCTTGATACGCTGCAGGTTCTTTGAGTGGACCGATAGGTTTCGGAAGCCTTAGCATTTAAAGGATTTAGTACCACTTTCACACTGGAGGCTCTGGCAATGTCTGTGTACTTCTACTCCTGGGGATTATCTAGTTTACAATCCTGAGACAGAGGTGGCAGCTGGTGATCAAGGATCCCATAGCATATGTTAATTATAAGACTTGCTCTTGATGGCTTATTTGAATGCTGCTGATTCAGGGCTGGGCCTGGTGAGAAAGTTATTTTGGTGTATAATTCAGCAGGGTGTGTGTGGATTCGTCCTGTCCAAGTTATGTCATGCATGGAGAAAGTTAGAGCCCTGTTGCAGAGCACGGGGGAGCTGTATCTTAACTAGTCTAGTGGTGTTATATAGTGGGAATGGTTAAAAACTTATCGATGGAAGCAATCTGGCTTCTGCACATAGAGATGTTTGGTGTATGTGAGCTTCTGGTGGATGTTGCTACATCTGTCTTGCTGCCTTCCTTGCTTCCTTACTCAGCCTTGCAGGAAGATTTGTGCAGGGTCCCATCTCTTAGAAGGGTCTGTGCAACCTTCTGCAGTTGATTCCTGTCCTGCTCACAACCTGAGTCATCTTGATGTTGCTGGGGGGACTGCTGCTGACATCTGTGGATGAAAGGTATGTAAATCCCCAGACATTCTTGTCATGGAATGCAGCCTGCCTTGTGGTCTGCCTGTCATTGCTTCCTCAGTAACCTTCATCAGAACAAGATCCCTTCTTGAAGACTGCTTTGGAGCAAGGTTTCTTGTTCTCTTGCTTGTAACCTGCTCCACTCATTGTTAGTACGGGGAAAAATTCAGGGCTGTAAAGTGACACCAAACAGGTCTGTGTGAGATAGAAGGGCAAAGCGGGCACAGTGAGCAGCCTGCATGGAGGTGCGTGGGGAGGTACTTGGCGTGAGGTGACTTGGTGTGATGCTGATGACACCAAGCTGAGTGGTGCGGTTGATACGGTGGAAGGAAGGGATGCCATTCAGAGGGACCTCGACAGGCTGGAAAGCTGGGCTCGGGTGAACCTAATGAGGTTCAACACGGCAAAGTGCAAGGTTTTGCATTTGGGCCGGAAGAACCCCAGGCACCTGTACAGGCTGGGAGGAGTGGTCCTTGAGAGCAGCTCGGCAGAGAAGGACCTGGGGGTCCTGATGGACGAGAGACTTAACATGAGCCAGCAGTGCGCTCTGGCAGCTCGAAAGGCAAATGGGATCCTGGGCTCCATCAGGAGAGGGGTGGTCAGCAGGGACAGGGAGGTGATTGTCCCTCTCTACTCGGCTCTTGTGAGGCCCCATCTGGAGTACTGTGTCCAGGTGTGGAGCCCTCAGTACAAGAAAGACATAGAGATTTTGGAAAGGGTCCAGAGGAGGGCGACTAAGATGATCAGGGGGCTGGAGCACCTCCCCTATGGGGACAGGCTGAGGGAGTTGGGCTTGTTCAGCCTGGAGAAGAGAAGGCTGCGGGGTGACCTCATTGCAGCCTATCAATACCTGAAGGGAACCTACACCCAGGAGGGGAGTAAACTCTTCAAAAGGGCTGACAATAGCAGGACTAGGGGAAATGGATCCAAGTTGAAGGAGGGAAGATTTAGGTTGGATGTTAGGGGGAAGTTCTTTACAAGGAGAGTGGTTAGGCCCTGGCACAGGCTGCCCAGGGAGGTTGTGGATGCCCCGTCCTTGGACGTGTTCAAGGCCAGGTTGGACGGGGTCCTGGGCAACCTGATCTAAATGTGTATGTTTGGTGGCCCTGCTAGGTAGGGGGGTTGGAACTACATGATCCTTGAGGTCCCTTCCAACCCGGGTGATTCTGTGATTCTGGGATTCTGTGAGGTGGAGCAGCAGGCTCAGAGCCAGGGGTGGTCTTCAGAGCCATTTCTCATTTTCTGCCAGGGCTTGACAGTGCTTTAGCAGCCACACAAGCGGACAGTGAGAAAATATAGCGAGAAGGGAGTAAGGCTGCCCTTTGATGGCAGAGCCTGCATGCAGGAGTGCATTCAGTTGGGGTTAGACTGAAAACCTCCAAAAGCTGTATATAGACCTAGGTGGTGATGCGCAGTGCTTTGGTGTTGGTGAGCCAGCTGAGGGTAGTTGTTAGTGCATGGTAAAGTCAAGCAAAGCTAGAGTGAAAGCTAATTCTTCAGGCTCTGAAAATAGAAATGAAGACTCTTCCCTCTGCTTTTGGTTGTAATGGATCTGTGGCAAGCTAGCTGAACCTTGCTGGCATTTGTCAGCAGGAAAAGCCAAGAGGCTTCTCTACTGTCATGTAGCAGTGCTCTCTTCCCTTCCAAAGCATCTTACTTCCAGTGGTACTTCTACCGTCAAGTGGAAATGGTGCACTATATCCTGAGGTCTGTGTTGCTGATCTGCCATCAGGCCCTGGAAAGTGAGCATAGTGTATAAAGTTGTGCTTGTAAGTGATAGTTGCTCCTTCTGCACCAATTCCTGTTCAGAGTAACAACCACTGGAGGCTTTGTGGTAGTAGTTTTCACGAGGATAAATAAAGCAAGATGTTCCACTTCTGCCTCTGTATAGGGCAGAGGGCGAGTGCTGTGTGAGTGTGAAATGGCCTGAGTTTGGGTCCAGTTTTCCCCCCCTCCCTTCTTGTGATCTCCTTCACTAGCTTTTTCTTGCTGAGTACTTTTCAAAAGCAAGTAACCCAAAGGCCAGCGTTGCTCTGGCTCATAGCAAATAGTGGGAATCTCCTGTCACCACGTGCAGATTAAGTTGTACTCAAACACTGGCAAGGACTGAAGGATGGAGAAGTATAGGACTTTGAGTTCAGCTTGCCTATGGTCCCGAGCAACTTTTCCCTTTCATGTGCTATTATACCATTTATTTTCTCCCTAAAGCACTGAGCAGAAATGCAATGTTAATCCTTGTATTAGAGAATTACAATGGAATAAATTAGGCTAGTGGTGATTTCTGTTGTGATTGTGCCAGTCAAAAATCCTGGCTGTCTGCCTGGCCTGAGCTGCCTCTGGGCTTTTCTATTGATTGTTTCCCATAGAAGCTGCAGTGTTTTCTGCTTTTCATTGCCAAGGCAAATGCTCCAGTCCTGTGTCTGCAGAAACAACATGGGCTTTGGTTTGCAGGGTGTTTGCTAGTTGGTTAGACTTTGCTGTGTCAACATTAGTGCCAGTGCAGCAGGACTGTGTACATGAAAATCTGCACCCCATATCCAGGGTGTGGCAGTAGTGTTGGTTTATCTATCAGCTGGTGCACAAAAAAGTAACTATTCCTCTTACAGGGAAAAAATGGACTCATTCTGTTCAGGGCTTATTTTGATAAATACAGAATAGCCCTCTGCTTTTTTTCCCCTGAGTTTTACTTGAAGTGAACAAGTATGTTGATGAGAGGCTTGTGCATCTGAGGCAGTTGCAGTTGACCTGGATTTACTTAGCCCTTCTGCTGCAGGCTGCACCTTGGTGCTGCTTGTAGGTTTAGCAATGCTGTGCTCTGAATATCTGGGCCAGAAATTGTGGGATGAGCCCTTCCTTCAGCATCTGCCTCTGGCTTCAGGAGCTGGCTCTACTTGAAAAGCTGTCTGTTTCCACTTGCCCTACTCGTAAGGTGAGAATGTTCCTTCCACAGTCTGAGAGGGATCCCTGGGAGTTACTGCAGTATGGGCATGAATTGGTGCCTCTTACTCTTGAGCAAAGAGAGAGAGCATTATTTGTGGCCAGGTTTTTTTAGGAATCTCACTTGCAAAAGAGTTCACTTGTTTAGTTCTGTAGTAAAGCCCCAGTAGGAAGGGTAACCTGCCAGTGGGAACAGCCAGTTGTATGAGAGGGTTGCTCTCAGACTAAGGATGTGTTGTGGGCACAGTTGTGTCTACTGCCTCTGCCTTGTCAAAAACAAAATCTCCTTCTTGTATCTTTAATCTGGATCTAACTCATCAGAGCTGCTGCTTATCTGATGGCAAAATAGTAGAACTGAAGGAATGAGTGAGAACCTTAAATGTAAGTAACATAAATATAACTCGGATCAACACAAATTAGGGAAGTCCCAGAAGAACAGCTTGTTCTGGTACATGATGTTTCTCAATATTATTATCAGCTTGTAGGAAGACGTGCACAGATGTGACAAGAACTGCTGCCTGTAAAGGTTACAGTGCTAGCTGCCTTCTCCCAACCTTAAGTTTTTAATAAAGGACAGTTTTACTTTGTGTTAATTAGTGGGATAGATACAACTTCTGGCACGTAAGGAATAGTTCCCACTGCCACCAATACTTTTCTAGGATTTCAGCCTGAAATTGAGAATCTGTCTCCAGCTGTAGGATGCACATCACCTGAAAATGTCTCACAGGGGCAGATCCTAAGTTGTTGTTCTTATTTTCTGTTGGCATTAATTTATCTTTTTCATCCCCTCCTTTCTCCTACCCCCTCTGACATCTTCCAAGTATTACTGATGTGTGGAATGAGAACCTGACTACCCAAGTTGGCTTTCTTTCAGCCCATGTGAAGGTCTGTCTGGTTCTTGTTCTCTTGAAGCAATGGGTGGAAACCAGTTTGCTTCAGCACAAGCATGAAGCTCAGCCGGAGTTGTCCTTAGATCACCACTGTGTTGCTATCTGCTCTTCCTTCTGCTGAGCAAATGGGCATTCAGAGGAAATATCTGATAAAGTTGTCTCAGTTAATTATTTCCTAGTGGTCAACTTGCAGACTTCTGGTTCAGTCTCTCTTGCTTACAGCTTAATGTTTTTAGGCTGGTGATAGGATTGTGTTTTAATTGGGACTGTATCATCTCCTGGGAGAGGCTGGGCAGGAAAAGCATCTGTTGCTCACTCAGGATTCAGCAAAGAGGCAGAAGCTGCACTGATTGAGCTGGAGCAGCTTGGGGATTGGTACTCAGGATGAACATAGGACAGTTCTCCAGAGTTCTGTGCTCATGACTACAGGCTGGCTGTTAGCTGTTCCAAGGATGAGTTGCTGGGACAGCTGAAGTAGCAGCAATGAACACGCAACCAAACTAAATTAGCCTTGTGGGCAGTCATGCTGGTAAATTCCTTCTGACTCTTAATCCTAAATTCGGGACCAAGCAGGGGTCTATCAATGTGAAACTCAAGAGTTCCAGTCATGTGAAGTTGCCACCCAAATTGAGAGCAAAATTCCTTGGAATTTTTGGGGCTTTCCTACAGAATATGTGGGCCGAGCACCACACAAACCTCACTCTAGACATATAGCTGAACATGGGCTCTGTGCAACACCACCTTGCAGGCAGCTCCGAAGTGAGGTCCCTTGTTATGGTACAAAGCAGCTGGCTCCTGTCCTGGAAATCTTGTGGCCAAAATACCTTGGTCAGGCCATTGAGCTCTCCGGAGTGCCATTAGCACCTGCACTTTCTGCTAGTTCCTTTCAGAGCTTTAAGTGTCTGTCCAGTCTGGAGGCTGGGAAATAGGACAGAGGAGAGAGGAGTGGTGCCTTGCTGTTGTGTAGAAAGATTTCTGAGTTCTCGTTGGCTCTGGATACAACACAGGTTTAGCAAGAATCTTTTGGTGCTGCACACCATGGCCATGACTTCCCTGTGTGTACCACCTAGCAACAGGGATGAGGATGCATTCCCTGTATCCACCCTGCACCTGGCCGTGCTGTTCTCTGTTCTCCATCCCTGTTTGAAAGACTTTCAGCTTGCATCCTGTTTACCACCGCTTTAGCTGGGGAGCAGGAATGTCCCTGGCACAGAGGATGAACTTTGTACTGATGTGGAGCTCTTCCAGAGGGAGCTGCTTGTCGGAACGACCAGAATGCCCCTCTGCCTCTTCAGCCTGTTCTGCTCCTATTTTTGTTTCTTTCTTAAGCTCTTTTTTTCCACGTGAAATACTTCATGGGTCATCTGTCCTTTTGGTGACTGGAAAATGGATATCAGTGTGACCTGATGTCAGCAGGCAAGCGTCACTGTGCCCTTGGTGCTAAAGCTCTGCTGCTGGAGAGGTCAGAAGAGGCTCTTCTCTGCTCACCTTCTCCCATAGCGACTGACACCCAACACTGCATCCCACGGGAGGTTCCATGGGATGTTTAACTCTTGCAATAGCCTTCATCAACATGTGCCACACAGAGCTGAAGAAGACTTTGCCTCAGATCTCATAGTTCCAACTAATGGTGTTTCCTGCAGCATCACATCCATTTTGTGATTGCTCTTTAGCTCTTCTCTCCCTGCAGGGCAAAGGAGTAGCAGACTCTCCTTTGGCTGATGGGTTTTTGTATACAGTGATAAATAGTACATTCTGCTGAATGCTTCTGAGGTTAGAGAGTGGTAATTTAACCTCTCTGGGTGAAAGGTGAGCAGGCATACCTAAGAATGCAAGGCAGTGGAGGCTTTGAACCTGGTTCATTTTAGAGTTGAGTGTGTCTGGGAGTGAGAGCCAGTTCTTTAAGGGAACTGATCTTGCCAAGTCAATAAGCTGGAGTGAAACTCTTGACATAGCTTAAAAATGAAATGTGAACCAGCAACTGCCTGCAAGTCTTTTTGCTTGGGTAGCTGTATCTTGCTCTTTCTAGTTACTGCAGGAGGGTCACAGGCTGAACTTACAGATGCTCTGGCCTTCCTTCCCCAGCAGGTGGTTCAGGACAGAGCTGTCTGATGCTTCTGTGCATTGTCACAACCAGGAGGATGGCCCTGCAGTATTCAGGCTTGTGGTTAGCAGTGTGTGCTGGGATGGCAGCGCAGGAAGGGAGGGGTGTGAAGGGATGTGTCTTTTCTGCTGAAAAGATTCCTTCTATAGATTTTTTTTTAAAGAGGAATAATGGTTACTAAGTCTGTGCGAGGATAAATGTTGGATAAATTGTTGAATGGGAGAAGGATGTTTTCCTTGCAATCAATACGAACTCTTAGAGATTGTCGGTGTTCCTTACAATGTACCCCAAAAGGGAAAAGAAATTTCGTGTAGGTTTTCCACATGTCTCTATATCCTGAATCACTTGATCCTTCAAAAACTGTGAGAGACTTTTTCTGTGAACTGGAATCAGCAGTGGGCTAATCCTGGTAAGAGCAGACAGTTTGTGGCTGACCCCTGCAGGATTTCTTTCTCTGCTACTTCTCATTCAGTTGCTTCTCCCTCTGCAGGCTATTTTAATCCCATCCCTACCACAAAAGTTGTTCCAGGAAAACCAGCTTGAATTCTGCTCACGCTCTCACCTCCTCTTTCTTCTCCCATACTAGTTTCCAAGAGGGCTTCTCATCTGTCATAGATTTAGCTATATAAACTTGACTCCTTGGCTGAACCCTCAGTTGGCCTCATTTCCAGGAAAACTGGTGGTGCTGCGGATCACCCTGTACCTCTCTCAGCCTTCTGTGCTATTCTGTATTCAGTCATTCAGTTTTGGTGTTAGTGAGCTAACAAGTCCAACGGGATCACAGCTGCCCTTAAGCTGAGATACCTGAGGAGCTGCTTCTTACAATCTGTTTATATGTACACATAAAAAAACACCCAGCAATACCCAAGATATCAAACAAGTGAAACTGCTGACTAGCAGTAATTCTTATTCTGTCCTGTTTTCCCATGTCCCTCCCACACCTCTTGGCTGTGTGATGATGGTTGAGCAGGTAGCTGCAACTGAAGTTCTTCCTCAGATGTTGAGACAGGCTGTTTCCTGGTGCATTTAGGTCTTCACGGTTTTCTTCAGCAACTTCCAGCTCAGGCTTTTGCTCAGACATTAGTCATAAGCTCCATTTTATTGGGGTTGTTTTCAGTACCGCTGTCAAATCTTTCTGCAGGCAGGTTCTAAGTCTGAAGGCATGTTTCTTTAAGGACCAGCTCCTCGGTCACCCTCCCAGTGCAGCTGAGTTTCCTAGGATCATGTGGCCAAGGTGCCAAACTGGTGTTCTTTCATTCTTTTTGGTTTTGTAGCATGTTGTTTGTTCACCTGGTAAGAAGCAAAAGTATTGTAGGGATGTAGTGCTAATGTCACAGTGCTTGTAAGCCAGCCCCACAGAAATGAATTTACTTAGTGTTGGGAAGAAACTTGAACCATGCAGCTACTATCTGGAACAGGCTGGGCTCAGTGGCTTACTGCTAATTGAGTAAGTAAGATCAGAATTAGGCTGCTAAACGTTACTTTAGGAAAGAGCAGAAGACTGGGATTATAGTGCTAAAAATTGCTTCAAAGAAGGGAACTTGGATTTTCTGCTAAGTTGCTACCTCACATTACCTAAATCCTGACCCCAGAGTTTCTGGTCATGGCCAAGGGTCTCATTCTGAACTTGCTTGAGCTACTGGTGTTGCTGGCTTTCCTACGCACAAAATCACGTTCCCGGGCTGCATTAAGGGAGAACATGTTGCTGGCACACGTGTGTTGCAAAAGAATGGGATGTGTCAATACAGAGTTGAGGGTGTTGTTTCCCTTATCTCTATTAACCTGGGTCTAACTTGGCTATGGTTGCAGGGCTGGGGAGGGAAGACAGGAAAACAGAGAGGTCTCTCTAGTCAATAGAGTTGGCTTGAACTGATAGCAACTTTCATCTTTGTCCAAAAACCAGATCTCAGTTCGATTGCAGGGAAGATTTGTGAAAACATGGCTGTTTTCCTTCTGTTTCTGTGATTCTTCCCTCGATAATTTTCTCAAATATATAATAACTATGTCTCTGAGAGCGCAGTGATTGCCTTGTACTCAGAGGAATGCTTTGTACCCCATTGTGACTAGGAGATACATGGGGAGGCATCTGACAGTGTGTGCAAAGGGCAGTGTGCGGGGTGTGGAGGGTTTGGCTTGGGTTGGTGGTTTTGTTTTGTCCTTTGCCTTCCTTCCTACTACAGAGCTGTGGTCCTCTTGGCAGACTGGACTCCCAGGGACGGTGAGATAATGGGTTTAGCAGCTGCCTTTGCTGCTGTGCAGATGAGCTGCTTTCTTTTCTGTAAACCCAGCTCGGTCACTGAGGGAAAGTGTAAAGCAGGCATGCCTTTGTGAATCCTGCTTCCCCACAGGGCCTGTTTCTAGTGCTGTGAAATAGGGCACAGAAGAGACAGGGCACCAAATCCTCTCTAAATCACTGATTGCCTAAAGGAGCATAGCGTCCATTTTGCTCACCTGAGGTGTGATTGACATTGCCAGCAGAGCTGCGATGATGGATCACTTGGAAAGAAGTGATATTCCAGTCTGCCTATAAGCAAAAGTGCCAGTAGATGGTGTTTCTCATGGAAAAAAAAAAAGTGGATGCTTTGGAGTGGATTTAGCCATGAGCTCAATTGCAACAAAGCACCAAAATAACCTAGTTTTCTGTTTTAATCTTTTCACCAGCCCTCTGTTGTTCATTTAAACAGGACCTCCTAGAAAAGCATGAGGCCTTATCCAGATGCATGTCATCCTTGGCTTAACAGAGCATATGTGAGATGAGGGTAGCTGTTTGCAGTGCAAGTTTGTGAGTGCCAACACAGCTAGTTTCTGAGACTCAGTAACTGTGCCTGTTGTAGCCACTTATCTTGAGTTATATCAGCAAATAGGGAGAAACTTCATAGCAAAGCTGTGTACAAAATTTTTCTATATCTAATTTTGTGAAAATGGCTGATTTTTTTGCTACCATTTCATAGTGCAATTTTTCTCATTGCAGGTGAGGCTGGTGCCAGCATTATTCGAGTGTCTAAAGAAGCACGAAAGAGGTTCCTGGGTCCACTTCACCCCTCTTTCAATTTGGTGAAGATCATTCGGCTCTGCCTGTCCAAGACTGTGCCAGAGAATGGGCATGAGGTGGCAGCGGGACGTCTGGGTATTTCCCTCACACGAGTGTCTGATGGAGAAAACGTCATACTGTCAGACTTCCATTCCAAGGAGGAACTGATTCAGGTGACTTGAAGCTTATTGCTGGGCAAGAACTGCAGACTGTTTTGTTTTGTGTTTGTCTCCAAATGTCTTTCATAATGCGGTATAATTCTCAGTGTGTGTCCATATGGAGCTCTGATTAACTCGGTAGGCTTTGATGTCATTCTTATGTGGATCTCTTTCTTCTTCAGGCCTGTGTCTGCAGCACCTTTATCCCTGTCTACTGTGGGCTGATACCTCCAACGTTGCGTGGAGTGGTAAGACTCTTAAAATATTTCTTCATTAAATTACGTACTAATAAATAAGACAACAAATACTCTGGGCAATTCAACTGCCTGTTATATAGCAGCAATTATCCTGAAGAAGCATGAGAAATTCCCAAATAAACAATATTAGTGAAAGATATGCCTTGTTTTCAGGTCCTGCAGTTGGCTAAAATGTCCTGAAGTCTGGTTGATGTAACTTAAGTGCTGGCTGATTTAGTAGGTTTAGTGGACAGTTACCCTGGCTTCTTGGTGAAACCCTCCAGCACTGAGGCTCTGACCCATTGTTCATGTGGAAAGAACTTGTTTCCATGGTAGAAGCTATGTGTTCCTTTCCTACAAGCCTGGTGTCCTTTGAAGATTTTTCACTAGTGCTGTTAGCTGGCCTCTTTTCCGTGGCGCTCCTCACGTCCTTCCTCTGAGAATGTTTTATCTGCAAGTGCTCTTTTTATTTTCCTGTTCAAGCAAGCGTCCAGAGCAGTTTCTCCCTTTTGTGTGTTCATGTTAGAAATGAAAATGCTCAAAAGCTGCACAGGGCTGGAGAATCTTTGTATATAGCAGTAATGCCTAAGGGCCTCAGCTGAGCTTGGACCGCCGTTGTGGTGTGTGAGGTAATGCACTGTAAAAGACAGCTTATTTGCAATCTAACCAGTTGAAAGGTTAGAAAAAGCTGCTGTTCACATCTGTGTGTCTTGCCTTCCCACAGAATGAGCTGATCAAGATGCCTCAGTCTGACAAGGTATCAAATCTCTTAGGTGTCCTACAAGTGAGGTCGGTTTTGCTCCTGCATAATATGCAACTAGACTGTTTTTGTATTGTGCAAGCATGTTGAGCAGAGAAATGATTTAGAATAAATGATCAGTGTCTAGCCCTTCAAAGAAATGACAGGATCATGCTGGTTTGGCATTTGCTCAACAGCTACAGTCTGGATTTTTGTCCTACAGCTGGTGGGAATGTAGCAGTGGCTCTTGCATAAGACCTCTTTGGTGTTAACTGAGGTGAGCCTGGCTCAGGCAAAAATCACAAAATTCCAAAACAGTGTACAGCAATCGGGTTATGAAATTAGCAGCTGCTCTGGTGTACCAGGGAGTGAATTCTCATGTGAAGTTTCCACTTGGGGAAAGCCAGGGGCTGGGGAGGGTGGGCATGGGTGTGGGATGAGAGGAGGAAACTAATTTTTACCTCTTCCCCAGAAAATAATGACTCTTTCTATTTTTGAAAGTCAGTATGGTGAGGTGAAAGGCTAGATTAAATAGCATATGAACTTGGGAAAAGGCTTTGAAATGGGACTGCGTGGTTCCTAGCACAACTGATGACTCTATTTACCACAAAACAGAATGGCAGGCCAACTCAACTCACAGGTATCTGTTTTCAAGGCAATGTCTGTGAAAGTTACAGTGTCCTTATCAAATTCGTTCTTTTCCCTCCTGTTTTTCCAGTATTTGCTTTTTGTAATTCTAGCCTCCTTATGGAGGGGATGATGAAGGTGGGTGGGAGGGAAGGAGAAGTGAGTTCTTAAGTACTGAGGAACTAAAGGGTCAGTTACTGACCCGAAAACATGCTCTCTAGCTGTGACCTTTCTGTGGCATGTGGGTGAGATGAACCCTTAAAAAGGGTAGAAGAGAGCTAGCTGTTGTTCTTGTTGAGTGCAGGTCCCAGGGATGGGGAGGACTCAGTAGGAGAGTGGAGCTGGGGACCTCAGGAATAATCTCAGACTGTGGGCTGTCCCCAGGAGTTGCTGCTTACACCTGCAGGTAGGTTGAGGCTGCAGCCAGCGGCGCTGATGCTGCTCGTGGCATTGCAAGAGATTGTGGAGTGGTCAGCCTTGGATTGGTGGGAGGTTCAGGTAAATCCAAAGAAGTACTGGCTGACCTTGAGTAAGAAGCGTAAACAGTGCTGCTTGCAGAATGGGCCAGAAGGCAGGGTCTGAATGTGTGTTCCTTGATCTCAATGCAGGGTTTGGCTGCTAGCTTTATTGTAGGCATCTTTCAAATAACATCTGTTAGCTTCTGCTGCCACCCTCTGGAAAACTTATGTTTCTGCATCCTTAGCACAGGCTAGCTTTGTCTCAGCTGATTGGCCAAAATATTCGTCTCTGCCTTCTTTAGGCAGAGTGAAAGTTGCTGTTTCCAGCAGAGTGCGTGTGTCTTTGAGTTCTATCTCGTCCTTCTACCTTCTTCACTCTCCAAACCCAGGTAATGCAGGAGCCACTACCCATGTCTGTCTTGATACCGTGTTTGGTAACAAGGCCTGACATGGATGAAATGCTCCGTGCTATGAGTTAACTGTGGTCTGTAGCCTACAGCTGGAATTACAAGCCACTTCTCTTGAACTTGTACACAGAGGTAGCCCCACAGTTTAGTTTGCCCTCTTGAAGCCCCCTGTGTAGTCCACTCTGATCCTGTTGCTTGGATGGGAGCTGAATTCTCCTAGCTGCATTTGCACACTTGAAGTCCAGGAGCCTATGAACTGTTCATCAGGCTCTTACAGCTTACCTGGAGAGGTCAGCATGTGTGCCTTCCAGAGAAAGTGGCAGGCACTCTCTAGGCAAAGCAGACAGTGTTTTCCTAAGTTTTCCCAAACTGTTCCATGATTTTGTGGCTGTGCAGCGAGAGACTAGTATCAGTGGTCAGGCTGCCTGATAGGTAAGGCAAAGGAAAGAATTAAAGCACATCCTTTTCTGGTCAGCATTTCCCTAATTTGCTGGGAATCAGCATCTGTCAGCTTTGCCTTTTGCCTGTTCAGCTGCCCAACCAGTGGAGAGCTAGGTGTTACAGCTGCTGCTTCAGGGGCTTCGTAGCTAATGCACTCTGATTTACTTCTGAACCCACCCAAAGGAAAGAATTTTTAGGCAGCAAACAGATCAACTCTTCTATAAAACTAATCATTCTCATTTTTGTCAGGGGTACACAAGAGCTCAAGTCTTGTTTCTGCAAGGATCTCAAGCTTGCTGTTCTCTCAACTTGACCAGTGTCTCCATCTTCTGCATATTCCTTGCTCTGCCATAGCCCTCTGATAGGATTCTCTTGCTCAGCTCCTTGTGCAATTATGGTACATTAAAGAATACTTGGAGTACATACTGCTGGGTTTGTCCTTCCAACAGGGGGAATGGAACTGTTTATAGTACGTATGTACAGAACGTTCTCTGATAAGAACTCCTGTTAGGAGCAAAACCTGAGTCCCTTGTACTCTGTTATCACACCAAAGCTAGCGGACCATAAACGTGTACCCATGTGTTGGAATTCTGTTTGATTAGCCTCCTAGCAACAAATAAAGTGTTTTCCTTCTTGGTTAGCAAACTGTGACAGTGGGGACCTGTGTTTGAGCTATTCGTTTTGAACGCAAGTAAAAATGTCTCGCTGTCTCAGTGTGACAGCTGAGATCAGTTTGCATTGCAGGTGGTTGTTGGTGTGTCATACTGTTGGAATGAATGTGACTCAAACCCTGTGGCAGATGTAAGTCAGCAGTCACACAAGTGAATTGTGCTTTTGTCATTGAAAGCTTGTGGTCAAAAGACTCTTTCCTAGGAGGAAAGTCACATAGCAAAAGGAGATGATACTCAACACAGGTGTGCTGTCACTACTTCCAACTCTCCCAGCTCTGGTGGATGCTGTTCGTTCTTTCCCAAAGTTTTTGGCACGGGTGTGAATGGGGACACAGAGCAGAAAAGCTTGATCAATTACAAGAATAAAGAGTGCTTCATTTCTCTTTATTTCAGAGATATGTTGATGGAGGAATTTCTGACAACTTGCCACGATACGAGCTGAAGAACACGATCACGGTGTCTCCATTCTCAGGAGAGAGTGATATCTGCCCACGAGACAGTTCCACAAACATGCATGAGCTGAGAGTCACCAATACAAGCATCCAGTTCAACCTTCGCAACCTCTACCGCCTCTCAAAGGCCCTCTTTCCTCCAGAGCCACAGGTGAGGTTCTTGGCAGTGTCAGAACTTGGGGGAAAATGGTTAGGCACTAACTGTCATGTGTGCTTCAGCAGAAGAAGATCACAGACACTTTTTTTTTTTTCCATCTATTTCTTTGTCTTGACATTTAGTAATCCAGTGACTTGGCAAACCTTGGATATCTGCACAAAATTGTATCAGTGGCTGGCTTTAATTTTGCTACTTTAAGATCTGTAATCTGTTCAAGAAGATCCCCATGCGACTCTTTGAAGTGGCATTTGCCAGGAAGCCAGGCTCACTTCTAAATAAGGATCTATCAGCTCTCAGAAGTAACGTGCTCATGAAGGTTTTTTTAGAGGTCATGCTACAGGTACCAGCTCAAAGCCAGAAAATGTCTCTCCTAAAAAGAGCCAGAAAAGCAGGTGGCACTGTTAACAGTTTTGTGTGCTTCTGCTTCTGAGCAAATGCAACGTTAGACCTGGCATTTGGGTGCAGTAAGCATGCACCCACATCCCGAATCACTTGTCCAAGTTTTATTTGCTCCTTCTTTACTAGTCTTAGCTGGCTTTTTGTGTGAGCACAGCAGCACTTCCTGGTGTCTGCAGGGAAGTATTCTGGGCTACTTGTTGGACTGAATTCCAGGCAGCTGCCTATAGCAGTGTCAGCTCTAGATGGGGAAATGAAGTGGCCGCAACTCCAAGCTTGTATTTGGTAGTATTTCAACTTGAATTATCAAGTGATGCTCATATCCAAAGCCTTCATGTTACAACTCTTATTCATGCTCAAAGCAGGACAATTTCTCTCAAGTCAGCATTGAGCTCAGTGCTTGCTCTGCCCAGCTGAAGAGCCTCCAAATGAATTGCTTTTGCTTACCTCTGCCACAGGTGCTGCGGGATATGTGCAAGCAGGGCTATCGGGATGCGCTGCACTTCCTGAAGAAGAATGGTAAGGCACCGAGTGTTTGTGGGGTGTGCTGAATTGTCTCTTGGGTGCCAGGCTTTGTGACTTGGCCCTGAGGTTAGTTAGTGGTGGGTTTAAAAGGTGGAAGGACAAAACTGATCAAGGAGCATGATTCAGATATCTGAATGTGGAATTTCCACTTATAAGAATATTTTAGCTCTTTAGGACACAGAGATGGACTAGATACCTCTTCATTGCAATACAGAAGGACTCTGACTACATTGAGGAAAGAGCAGTGGCTTGGGCATGACTGAGTGTTGAAGTTATGTAGTGTGTTCCTAGTGTTATGCCAACAGAGTGTATTGCCGTTTGGAGTGTCAGCCGATAAGCCAGTGCCCTTCTGTGTGCAGCTAGGGTAAGCCTAAGGAGGCAGAGCAGTGCAGAGTGCTGGCACGCCCTCAGCAGCCCCCAGGGCATGGCAGTTTGACGCTTTTGCAAATCTGACGTTCCACCCCTGGGCTTCCCTGCCTGCGTTGAATTGCTGTTGCAGGCTGAGGGTGTTTGATACCACCTAGTGTCGATTTAGCAGACCAAACGCATTTGTTTGCTTTGTGGTGTGTACTTGACTAGGATAAGAGCTGTCATGCAGCTCTGTGGATTAAGCTGTGGGAGGGGAATGTGGATTGGTTGCTGGTGAAATATGTAGCAACAAAACAACCCTATGAAACGGCCCTCTGTAGTGTGTGGAGGGGAAATCTAAGAATTTCTGGGAGGGGGGAAAAAAGATGATGATGTTAAAGCAGTCGGATTTCTTACACGCTGTGGTAAGCACTGAAACAAATGAGAGACAGGGTGTTATGTCCATCTGTTTGGGAGGTGGGTGAAGTGAAGAGTGATATTTTAAGTGCCAGGCAAGAAAGAGTAGCTAACTTGTATAATCTTTATTGCTTCTCAGGTCTCCTTCACCTTAATCGTCCAAGTCCTGCTGGTCCTCTCCTTGCAATAGAAGCCCCTCCAGGGGAGAAGAAAGAGGAAGAAGAAGAAGCTGAGGACCAGATGGAAAACAACACCGCCCTTGCTGTCGTTGAAGACCACATCTTTGAACACTTGCCTCCCAAACTGAACCAAGGTATGGTCCGAAGGAAAAGAACCTTTGCTGTTTTCGTGTGCTGCGTGGTCTGTATCAAAGGACTGCTGGGATGTGGGTCTTGCTTGTTAGTATCTGGGGATTGAGCACCTGCTGGTGCTTAGATAAAGTCAGAGCTTGGATATGAAGGTGTGGAGGCTGAACTGGGAGAGGGTGGCTCATTTGATACTTCTGCACTATAAGGCAAGGATAGGATCTTGATGCTTGTATCATTCAGGAGCTCAATAAAACAACACGTTGTTGTTCCTCAGCTGTGCTCAGAATTGCTATCCTAAGCTAGACTTCATTTAAAAAGTAGAAGGTGAGAAGGGGCGACTACCAGGCTGGGTAACTTGAGAGATACTGCAGGAAAGGGGTAGTCCCAGTCAAGAGAGATTCAGCTATGTTCTTTTCTGTCTTCAGCTCTTTTGGAGGCTTGTGCTGAAAGAAGAGGTTTCTTGACTGGTATTAGCAACACGCTGCCTGTACGTGTGGCCACTGCCATGATGGTCCCCTACCTGCTGCCTCTGGAGTCTGCTGTTTCCTTCACTGTCAGGTGTGCCTTCAGCTGTTTCCTCTGGTTGTTTTCTATCTAGTGCAGCTGAATATTTAATGTAGCTGGTGGAAGCAGGATCCTTTCTAATGACTGGAGTGCCAGAGTTCCTGGGGAAGGAGTTCATGCTACTTAACAACCATATGCAAAAATATCCCTACCTTCATGTGTAATTTAGCTGCAGCCAGTACTGCCAGCTTGAAGTAAGATTGCTGCATGCTGGAACTTGCCTTAGAAAATGATATATTTCAGAATCTGGAGAAAAGCTTCTTAACTAGAGGAGCAGAGATGAAAATGAGAATCTCATGAGATGTGACACTTCTGAAGTGAGGGGGGAGTAGCCCCGTTGCTTCCAACTCTACACTTATGCAGCTGGGAAGGCAGGTCTGTCAGATGTGTTCTTAGTACAAAGTATCCTGTGGAAGGCTTCTGAAAGGAGATGGTTTGTGATGGACTTAGGTTGGGAAGATACTCTGTTGCTGAAAGCAAATGAAAAATAGGGAAGGCACAGATGTAAAGATTAAGCCCTGCACTATTCTCATCTTTCATAGCTTCTCCCATTTACTTTTATGGGTGGTAGTGTAAATGACCTGTACAGTAACCGCCACTGAAATACTGTGCTTCCTCCTGTCTTTTGTACGGTTCAACTAATCTTTGTCTCCTGTCTCTTTCCAGGTTGCTGGAATGGCTTCCAGATATCCCTGAGGATATTAGATGGATGAGGGAGCAGATAACTGAAATCTGCAACTATCTTGTGAAGAAAGCCAAGAAGAAACTGGGCAGCCATCTTTCAGCCAGGTATGGCTGTTTTCCTCCACAGCTCTGTCCTGTAGCAGAACACCCAATGTCCCTTTCTACCTCTGACTTCTATAGAGTCCACTCCTCAACTGTTTGGTAGACTCAGAACATGGTCTACTTCTCTCTTCCCATTACAGGACCTTCATAATGAAGCTGTTAGTAGAACAGTAGAACAATAGAAGATGTATATCTAATTGTAATATCCTAGCTTATTTTACTTTCCTTTTGTGGAAGACAGTTGTGATGTTTGTCAGTCCAGGGTCCCCAAAACATCCCTTCTAAGGGTTAATTGAGCTCAAATGACTTTTTCTGTCTCAGGATTTAAGCTTGGTTTGGAGTGGGGATGCACTGGAGTGGCCAAGAAATATCAGAGAATTTCCCAAATGTGGCAGAGTGCTTTGGATCTGTGTGTGGGTGTGTGCCTTGGCACCAGCTTTTCTGAGCTGAATTCCCTACTGGCTGAGGCAAGACTCGGGCAAGAATAGGAAAATATTACAGTAGTAGGCAGAGGGTCCTAGCTATGATTCAGATCCTAGCACGAGAGACTGATTCTTCCTGCAAGAGCTCATGATCTGAATAACTGGGAGATGTGAAGGACTATGGCCATGCAGCCAGTTAGTGGTGAAATGGAAACGTCTCTACAGTTCTGGAGCTCTGGTCTGGTGACCTGCTCAAGCTGTCCCACATACTAATTCTTTGCGTGTCTGTCTTTCAGGCTTTACTATCATCTTGAGCTTGGTGGGCCCCAGAGCCTGCCAATTTCTCCAGGATCTCCTTGTGGTGAAGCAGTGCCTATATGGATGAGAAGCAACCGTTCCCTGTCTGATGTCATGCTGAAGTGGGAGGAGTACCAGCGTCAGCTTGTGATGGGCTTACTCTGCATCAATGTGGACATGCAGGCATCCCTCTTCCCTTGGGAAGGATTTCAGATGAAACTTCCACATTTGGACTGTGCAAAAGAGTGCCTGCCACTCTTCTGAGCCTGCTGTGCGGAGAGGGTGGGGATGGGTGGGAAGGGAAACAGATAAAGAGTGAGACCAGTCTTATCCCTTGGCAGCAGGCTGCCCTGTGCTCGTGAATATGCTGCAGAGGGGGCTTCCCAGGATGGAGACTGGTGGAATTGTCTGTAGCCATTTATTGCCTGCTGGGTTGTGGATGAGTAATCTGTGTCAAAGGCACAGAGGCTGATCCCTTGCTCAAGACTTGTGTTGAGGCTTGGCCATGGCCCATAGCCATGCTGATGTTGATAACCCAGCTGGGCTATCCCAAATAATGCACTTTGAATTGCCGTTGGCTTTTCACCGCCAAATAATCGGGATGTAGCTGATGCTCTCAAGTTCTCGTAGCTTTTAGCTTCCTTTGGCTCTTAGAGCACATTAATCTGTTTTTTCTCAAGTCATCTGACATCCCTTAGGTCTTTGTGCCGCTGAAGGATAAGTAGTCTCTTGCCAAACCAATGTTCCAAATCTCCTTTTGACTTTATTCTTTGACACCGGATCATTGTCTTTGTCCCTTAACTGCATCCCCACTGGAAGCCAGAGCTGGCCCTACTGCAGACTGCACTGGGGCCACAGAAATGTAGAAAAGTAGTGTGTTTATCCTGGTTTATATTGTTGTGGACTCTCCCTGTGTAATTTCCATTTTGATAGAACTTTGGCAGCTTGAACTTAAGAGTGTTAAATGTCATTGAACTTATTTTAAAGCAGTAACTTAGGCTGAGTTTTTTTCTTTGAGGAGTTTGAAGCCTCATTCTTGTCACTGCTAATGGAATTAGTGTGGGGTCAGACTGGAAAAGCTCAGCCCTACTACGTCAGGATCAGTTCATCAGTTGACAGTGGGGAAGGAATGTGAAGTGCTTATAGGAATGTGAGATTGTATGGGTCATGTTATCTTTGAGAGATTGGTGGTAGAGTGTCACAGCACGTTCTGGGAAGGTGGCTGCCTTTGGCAGGGGTTGGGCTTCGCTCATTAAGGGACCATGCAATGGAAGGAAATTCCGAGTGGGTGCCACGTATGACACCTCCTGTCCAGGGGGGACTTAACTCTTTTATTTGAGGATTTGGGATGAGAAAGATTCAGGTTTGCAGTTATATCAGCCTCACGGTTTGCCTCTTGTGTTGTGGCTCACTGGTGCAGCTATGCAGCTGTCTATAGCAGGAGCACGAGAAGAGGAAGTGAAATCAGCAGTGCTGGTGCATGTGCCAGTCTTCTTGGAACTGACTGTGCTTGTCGTGTCCCTTAAAAAGCTGGAGCAGGTCTGGGTTCTGCCTTATCAGTAGCAGTCTACTTGTGATTTGCTGTGCAGAGACATAAGCTCTCTGTTCTTCCCAGGATGAGATGTGGCTTCCTGTGGGGTTTGCGTGTACTTCAGTCTTTGCACTGTGACACAAAGCCAGCTCCTGGTATCTCTTTCTGCAGCACATCTTGCTGTGTGAGGCATCTTCTACCTCTCCTAGCACAAACAGTATGCAGCTAGCCAAAGCAAACTTATGCCCTCTCTTTTGGGGAGCTTCAGCACAGGGTGTCTAAAGCTGGTACATAGTCTGTATGTGGAACAGTAATTTATAATGCTCTGTTTTCTCCCTTTGATTTAAAAAGTGAAAATATCCTCAGAAACTTTAATAGGTGGAGAAGGTAGTGACTCTACTTAGTTACATCTCCACAGGCAGTGTGGGTGAGGTGGTGGGTGCTGTCTCCCACCAGCATAACTGTGCCCTGAAGAGGTTTGAGTACTTGTAGCAGAGACTGATTAGCACCAGAGCATTTCTTCACCAGTGGCTGTTGCAGTCTGGGAGGCAAGACGGTGGGCAGCTGTGATGCTGATGCTGTCTGTGAGACACCAGAACAAATACTAACTTGTGGCTGAGAATGTCAGCCCACAGTCCTTCCTGAGTGTAGCTCACCTTGTGTAACACAAGGGCCTGCATGGTTTATGAAGTAGGCCTGCACTTACAGTCAGATTTATTCTTAAGCTTCACATAGTTAAGGCAACTAGGGTGTAGAGGAATCACTGTGGGGAGGAAGAGAAAAAGAATATAGAGGATTCTGAAACCAGATTGGGAATATAGGATTATAAAGCATATTGTATTTTTATTTTTTCTAAAGCCTGTGGGACAAGCTGAATGCCATAAATGTAGTGAAGGTGAACCAGCAGCCAACTATTGTCAGTTTGTGACAGCAGGATATGCTTGAGATAAGGTGTTTGTGATATGGTGTGAGTGCTTATTGTTTTCCACTGCTCTGGGCTACCTTCTTAGTTTGCTGAATGTGCATCTCCTGTCCCTACTGTACATGGAGCAATTGGTGAGAATGTGTAGCTGTTTAGTGGCATGAAATTAAAGCATTGCATCCAAAAGTAAAGCCAGAAGGGTAATGCCAGACGAGGAAACCTCGTGCTTAGAGGCTGCTGCCCTCTTGGCTTTGCCTATTTGTGTTAACATAAGGGTGGAGAAAAATGATTGCAACTATTTTTATTTTTTCCTTCTTCCTGGACTGGTAAAACCACTGACTGATTTATGTAAACCACTAAACTGAACCAAATTCTTTTGGCAATAGTACATGCTAAGAAATTGCAGCTTGGCATCCTCAGCCCCTGCTTTCCTCTTGTGTATCACACCCAGCTGGGCTGGTGCCACTGTCTTCCAGTGCTCTGATCCAGAAGGTTTGCTGATTCTGGTCCATACATTTCAACAGAGTAACTGCTATGGTAAAAGGCCTGAATTTCATTCTCTTGCACCCCGTCTGCTGTTAGCTCCTTTTTGAGATGTTAATATAATAAACTTTTATGCACTGCTGACTTTAACCACAAATCAAAGCCTGGGTTTAAATGTAAAGGCCTATCTCTTCTGGGAGGAAACTCCTGTTTTCCCTATGTTAATTTGCAGGGTGTGGAAGGATACTTGGGAAAGTATCACTCTCTTAACCCTCTTTTTGCTTGTATTCCCAAGTGGCTGTTGTGTGACAGCTTGTTGGTTTTGTAGATTCAAGCTCAGGTAAAGAAAGTGATCTGTCAAAAATAAATACCGCACACTGCCCTCTGCTTCCTTAGGAAGAGTTTCATGATTTCCTTGAAGTTCATCACAGACTGCAAAGGATCAAAAAGATAAGATCTTTTTGTACATCAGCAAGCTGGAAGGAGAGAATGTGTGGTTGGGAAGCCTGCTGGTAGTGGCCAGGGCCTGTGCTCTCTTGTTGAGAAGTCAGGATCCTGGACCAAAAGTTCATCTTGCAGCCCACATCTGAAATCCTTATAATATTCACTTGAATTTTGCAAGAGTTTCAACCCTTGCAGTTTCTATTGTTTCGCTTAAAAGATCTGTGCATTCAGGAATCCATTTTCTTTTTCTTCTTCCTATGATACGGATACTACTTGCTGCTTTTAACACGGCTAACGATCAACTTCTCGTGCATCTAACAGGTCCCTAACCTGTACAACACGTGGTTCAATGCTGTGCACAACAGTGTGTATCAATGGCATGCTCTGTAAACCCCCACGCATGCATGGTGTTTTGGATTCGGTTTGCTGCCTGACCTACTGTTAATTCCACAGGTTGGTTTTTCAAGGGGTAGGAGGAAATTCTTCTGCGGACTGTCAGTAGGACTTAGGAAATGCCTTCTCGTGACTTCCTGGGGGAAGCCGTGTACATGCAGCACTCAGACTAGAGAATAAGAGGGTGTTGCCATCTGCCAGCTCTGGGGTTCCCCCAAGTTCTTAGATGCTTACCACTGTTTTTGTCCGTTTTAAGAATCTAATAATCCAGTTTCCAAGCTTTCATTCCTTCTCTTTACAGAAGAGCTGTCACTTCCAAAGGAATTATGGAAGAAACCCTGAAACTCTCTGCATGCATTTGTGTCTGTTTTCCTTATGGGTCCATTTCTGCAAAGAGTAGGTGTGGGTGGCAGTGCTGCATGTTGCCAAAGTTTGAGGGCCTTGTCAACAGTTCTTTGCAGCAGTTTTCTCGTCTTCCCTTTAAAATGATGAGAGAATGGACCACCTTGGTTGATCACCACATCAGCCAGTTAGTTTGTGCCAAACTCACCCTGTGCCTTCACAGTGGGTTCTGCTTGCCCTACGTCCCTGCAGTGTCTGCCTTTCTGAATGCACCAGGACTTGTTCCTTCTCTTCCTCCTTTCCCCTTGCCCATCCGTGGGACACTTCTCTGTTCCCAGTCTGCAGGACAGTCTCTAACTGCATCCATCCTGCTGTGTGGCTGAGATAGAAACTCAGCCAGGACTCTGCTGTTGTCACTGAGTTTAAGAAGCCCCTGAGGCACACCAATGCGTGTGGAAATCCTGTGGTAATCACTGATGTCAGAGCAGCAACTTGACCAGCAATAGCATATGCAAATGATGTTATTTACATAGCAAAGTATTCAAGTAGCGTTCACGGTAATTTTGAAATTACAGTATTAAACCGATGCTTTTTTTCCTCCCGTTTCCTTTTTCTAATGTTTTCTGGAGAAAAAAAGTATTTATTTTGGCAAAAATATATCTTCTAATAAAAACTTTCTCAATGTACTCACCTGGCTGCGGCAGATTGTCTGTTTTGCCCTGTAAAGGTACATTAAATATTTCTGACTGTGCTGTATGCCGTGGGTTTGTTTGCTGGGCTCTATTCTGCTCATCTCATTTGAACTGTTCTCAGGGTAAATACATGTCAGCATTGGTAAATGTTTGGTGGGGAAGGGTTGGACTAAGATGATCTTAGAGGTCTTTTCTAACCTTATTGGTTTCGTGACCGATCTTAGAGGTGAAAGATAAGAACCCGTCTATTTCTGCAGAGGTTTCTGAGAGGAGCTTAGCAGCGGACTGGGCGAGGACAGGTGCGTGGAGCTGTGGAAGGATGCCATGCACATGCTCAAAAGGGAAAGTTTTCTTCCAACCCGCGGCGGTCGCTTGAGGAACTGAACCGGGCCTGCCGCCTATTTCCTCATTCAGGAAACAGATCATACTCAGCTGCTACGAATAGCGGCCGTTGCGCTGCAAGTTTTTATCTCCGCCACGAATCAGCCCGGCTGTGCCGGCGTCGCCTTTAACTCCGCTCGGGGCCTGGCGGCGGCGGGCAGCACAACCCCCAGCCCCACCTGCCGCCCCTGGGCCGGGGCGCAGTTCCCTCCGTCCGGCGGGACGAGCGTTTCCTGCGTTCCCGCGGCTCCGCTGTCACCCTGTGGAGCGGCAGCAGGTGCCCGCTCTGCTCCTCCTCGGCCGGGACGGGTAAGCGGGGCTGTGCGGTGCGGTGCGGGGGCTTCGCGGTGCGGGCGGAGCCGACGCCTGCCCTGTAGCCTGCCCGGTGTCGGGGGTGTGTGGTGCCGGGACGACGTGTGGTGCCGGGGCGGCCGCCCCCCGCCCGCCATTTTGTGAGGCCGGGGTGCGGAGCCCCTCAGCTGTGAGCTGTCCGTCTGAGCGCGCTCGTTCCTTCAGAGCGTCCCCCTTCTCTAGCTGCCGCCAGCTGAAAGACGGCTATGGGCGCGCGTTCCCTCAGAGCAGCTCTGCTCGGTGAGCGCTGTAGATGCGGCTCCGGCAGTGTGTGGGGAGCGCTCCCAGGTGGCCTCAGGTGCCTCTCTCAGACAGGGGCACGCAGCGCTGGACTCCGCGCATCCTCTGCTCAGGGAACTCTCTGCATCCTCTGAGCCTTCTGGCCCAGATCCGGTGCGTGGTGGCGCCGAGGGCCTCCGTGCCGCCTCTCCTCTTTGGGAGAGACGCCGAAGCTCCTCTAGCCGTTTTCTTTAATGTCCCTTGAGAGTGGGATGCCCTTCGGTGAACTCGTGTGCGGAACCTCAGATCCTTCCTGTAGCGCTTCCTGCCGGGCAGTTGCCCCCCTCAGCCGGAGACGTGGCTGTGTCGGGAGCAGCCTAAGGAGCCGGGTAAACAAAGTGCGGTTTCCCAGTTGAAAACTGACCCACTGAATCCTTGGTTGTTCCGATGGAGCTGGTGGATGTTATGCGTAACAGGAACTGCTGGCTTTTAGCTTTGCTCTGTGCAGCTTCAGGAGCAATTCCTATCTTACTTTTCATCTTCTAGAGCTGCCTGTTTCTGTGTATCACATAAAGTTGTATACGTATGAGCGTATCTGTCTGCTGAGAGCTATGGAAACCCTCTGTTCTAGGTCTGATAGGGAATCAGCCTGGCTGTCCTTTCTCCAGGCAGTTTGATCTGGCAAATGAAAAGATTTCTTCCTCCCAAACCTAGTTTGATATGTGTTGTGAATTGAGGCTGTATCGTGCCTTGATCTGGTGATGTTATTGCAGGCGAGGAGTCCACATGCAGTTGTCTTCAGCAGCACGCAGGCAGTGCTGTAATCCTGGCTGCCTCAGGAGTGACCTGATGGGATGAGGTTCAGTAGACAAGTAACATAAATCAAATGGACACAGCTCCCAGCACAGTGTTCTTCATGGTCAGAGAGCTTTGCAGATATTGATCCCCATGTGCAGTAAACCAGGATGGGTTTCCATAATGCAGCTCACGTATTATTCCCTGCCTAAATATTTTTGACTCGATGTGGCTGTGCTAGAGATGGAATCCTCCCACCTCTTTGCCTGCTCCCACGAGCTCAGCTTGACATTAGAGGCAGTGATAAGAGGTTTCAGCTGTAGTACTTCTGTTTTCTTCACGGAGCTGTGCAATGTCTTTCCTGCTCTTGCCAGTGCCTTTGCTTGCTGTCTGCATAAGGACTAAAGTTTTAAAACACTTGTTTTGCTTCAGACATCGGAATCCAGAATGACCCATTTTGAAGCATCCAAGGAGCAGTACTGAAGCAATCAGTGAGGCTTTGTCCTCTGTCACTGTGCTCCCTCTAAGGTAGTGCATGGCCCAGCAGCTCCGAGGGGAGATGCACAGTGTTGCTGTCATTGCTTTTCTCAATATTTTTTCCAGCACTTTCTCTTTTCCCCTTTCTGCATCCTAAAGCTTTAATTTTCTTGCTGACTTTTGATGGATTTCCCTATGTGTGGCTCTAATTATAGTTTTGCCAAGCAAACCTGACCTGTGCAGCTGCATGGGGAGTGCTGAGGTTGGGTCACTAAATGTTCTGCTGCGAGATGAAGCACACTGTGCTCTGCTCGTGCCATGTGCTCATGTCTGTCAGCCTTACATATTTACATATCATCAGACAGACATTTAAGGGAAAGAATCAACAATGGTGGCATCAGATGACTGGTATCTCTGTGGCATAAGAAAAAAAATGCCAGCTGCCCAGATATGTCACACAGACTATGCAGTGTCAGTGACCCATGCTTAGGATGTAGTAAAGCAGTGAAGAGAAGCGTGTGAGGCTGAGTGAAGGGATGTACAGGGAGCTTCCAGAAGTCTGTGCTAGCTGATTGCAACTGCATGGCGCTGCCTTTGCTATCTACTGTGCTTCCCTGAAAGCAGGGAAACAAAGCTGGCGGAAATCCTGTTATGGCTGCACACTGTCCAGCCCCTGGGAAGGGAGAATTGGCACAGCCTGTCTAGGCAGGTGGTAGAGTCACTGTCCTGTAGGTGCTCAGGATCTGTGGAGATGTGGCACTGAGGAACATGGCCAGCATGATGGGGCTGGGCTGGAGGTTGGACTGGATGATCTTAGAGGTCTTTTCCAATCTAATGATTCTGTAGCCTTCAGCAGACCACCTTCAAGTCAAAGCAGTTCTTTCAGCTACCCACTGTTCCCACATGAAGAAAACAATTTCCTTTGCTGAGGATTGGAATTGAAGGTGACTGTACTGTCAGAATGGCATCGGTAGATCTTTCGCTATGGTCTGACTCTCAGCTGACTTGAGCTGGGCTGAGCCTTACCTGCTACAAGGGCTGTGTTCAGAGAAAGTGAGCAGTGTGCTATGCTGGGAGGAGCTGAGGTGAGGGAATGGGATGTGTAAATATTGCTCAAAGTGACTTGCACTTAACCCGGGCATATGGACTAAATGCAAATACCCATGCTGTTTTTCAGGTGGGACGGGTTGGCCAGCAGAGCTGTCCATCCCTCTCCACTGTGAATCACCTGAGGCTGAGACCTGGTAGCAGGCATTGGGCCAGCTGCTCTCCTGGGCAGCTGCTGAGCTTTGCCCAAGGAGGAAGGTAGGCGTCATCACTGAGATAAGACACAGTGTGACCGAGTCCTTGTTCCCGTTGGCAGGCACGGCTGAGTTTGCAGCCTGGAGGAGCAACCAGACCTCACCTCTCCTCTCCAAGACATGAAGCCCTGACACTGGAGCCTCAGAGGGAAGGTACATGTGTTTGTGCCCAAGGGGATGGTGAGTGTGGAGGAGTGGCCATCAGGTTGCTCTACAAGCAGAAGGCATGGAGTTGGGAGCTCCCATGTTTGTCTGCTGGGGTTGGAGGTGCTGCAGCTCTATGGGTCTGCAGAGCTTGGTGTCCTCTGAGCTGCCATGAAGGTCTGGCAGGGCTAAGGGCTTGTCCCTCTCTTCAGTTCCCCAATTCTTGGAGGTCAAAGGGTCTGTTGTCCTGAGCTGTGCCCTTCTGCCTGATATCATGGGAGCTTGGAAAGGAATTCAAATTTATTGGAGGGATAAAGAATGCAGATGTCCCTGCAGATGCATGTTTCTTCCATTTCACACTTTGCTTCTGTGCTCGAGAGCTCCCTTCATTCCTCCTCACCCTTTTTACCTCTTACAAGAGCTGGCAATGTTTCTGCCCTTTAGATGTGAAACCTGAGGAGTAATCCTCTGCTCCAGTACAGATGCACAAAACCCTTTGGTTTAATGCTTTAACTACGGCACAAAACATCTTCTGCTTCCTATGCAAATCTGGCTGCTTGTTCTAAGCTGCTGCATGCAAAAGCACCACTTGTAGTTACTCATGCTGGGCAGAGTGGTGCAGGTTTTATGTAAAGTATAAAGATAAGATTTCAGAGGTTCGTCAGAGAGCACAGCAATACACAGATTTATGCTGGAGAGAGGTTAACGAGGCAGTGCATCATTCATGGTGATCCTATAAAGAGTTCTCACCAGCTTGAGGTTGGGTATTGCTTTCCCCTTATGATGTATGGCAATCGTTATGGGTCTGACTCTTCTTGATGGGTCCTTGGTATTGAAGAATAGACCCCCCAGGTAAGGAAGTAAGCAACCCTGTCTTTCTGTACTTGCACAGCCTTACTCTCAGCAGTTTCCTGCACTTCAGGCACAGTTTTGAATGCATACCACTAATCCAGTTGAGTTGTACATACTGTTCTCTTCCCATGTCATCTGCACACAGGAAGAGAAACTGCATTCAGCAAACTCTGCTTCTGCAGCAGGGAGAGAACTGCTCTGACAGAATATAGCGGAATACAGCACTGGCTCAAAAGATTCACTGAATGATATTAGCATGGAAAAAAGTGTGCAGTGCATATATTCAAATGAAAAAAATCTACATGTGCACATGTCACACTTCTCTTCATTTTGTTTTTCCTTTTCCTCCACCTTCCTGTGGTGAATGAAGTTGCTCCTCTCCTGTTTGCAAACTTGTTCAGCTGGGATCCTAGGCAGGAGGTATTTAAATTGATATCCTTCAAAGGGATATCAAAGAAGCAGGTAGCAGTGGACTAATTATCCACTTTTTATGGACTTGATTTTGACAGTGCATGATCTTTTGACACTTTCCAGGCATCTAGAAAATGTTAGAAAGATAAACCACTCTGGTACATTAATTATTCAAAAAAGATAAATTTATAATGAAATAGCTCTGTACATGTAACTATTTTCAAAGTTCAAAGTCCATAAAAAGCATTATTTTTGGATGTGTAGGGATTTGTTGGTTGTCCTCTCTCCTTGCCACATCCCTGCTGCACCCAAGCACAGGATCAGGGCAGACTGTGGTTTGGTGACTCACCCCATTCTGACGCCTGGGTCCCTCTCCTCTGTTCAGGTTGGGCACACGGCATTCAGTCTGTAATCATGCTTGAGAGCCCTCACTGCTTCCTGAAGTATTAGGGAGGCTGTAACGATGCTAAGATTGTTTTAATCCAATTTGATCTGTAAATCCACTTCTCTGAAAAATAAAGGAGTGTGGGGGGGGGTGGTAGTCGAGTGTCTTTGCTAAATCAAAACCTTCCTGGCATCAGAGGATGAAGGCTTTTTCTTTTCAGCTGTGTACCGTTAAATACAAAGGATACACAGTATGGTTGGATTAGCATTTCTATGGGAACCATAAGTTTTTGCTTTCCTTGACCTTTACCTGCATAGTGCTAAAGGTTCATTGAAGTGGCTCCAGAACACCTTATTTGTTTGTTCAATGAGCTCGTTGCTGCGGTCAGTACTTGGAGAAGCTTTATAAGGGCCTGCAGGAGGAGATGAGAGGCAGGGCAGGCTGTGAGGCACAGAAGGGCAGCTCTTTTCCTTCTCTGTGCTGCTTAGCAGCATCCCAGCTGACACGAGGTGTGCAGGCTGAGACCACAGGTCAGTGTTAAGCATCTCTGCAGCAACGATAAACAGAACGGTGAGTACAGTCCCCTGCTCAGAGGCAGGTAACGCACTTGGTCTGATTTTTATTTGCTTTGACTATGCAGCCAGAGCCCGCCCGGAAGAGTGCGTGGTCATTCTTGCTGCCCTTCTCTAGTGGAAGAAAACTGTGTGAGGAATGTCCCATCTTAACTTTTGCCTCTTGCAGATCTTTCATATCTTGCTCCTGGGAGCTACTCTCTCTGCTGTTTGCAGCCTAATGAAGTCTCTGCTCCCCAGATGCCAGCTGGAGGATCCTGGTTTACCTCTCTTTTTCCCTATGCTTTCTTGCTTCTCTCTGTGAGACAAGCAGTGCAGTAACAAGTCAGTGGCATCAGGTTTGAGGTAGGACTCACAGGGACAGTTTCCAGCCCTGCTCTTGTTGAAGTGGGGTGGACAGCAAGCTGCATGCCTGCCTCGCGGAGCTCCAGCTGTGCTGATGTGACCTTACAGCACAGATGAGAGATTGTTGCTTCCTTCCCATTTCTTCCCCTCTTGCCTAAGGCAACTTAGGAACAAGCCCTTCCCCTTCACAGCTGTGCATGAAGCAGGATTATGAGGAATTTACCCTGGGGATGTAATGGCAGCATTCCTTGTGCCTTTTCTGCACTGACTGCTGCTAGCCAGCCTGCATTGGAAAGGGGACGGGATGCAGTGGGAGCTCTGCAAACCACACCTCCTGCCCGGACCTGCTCAGATACTCTGTGTACTGTGGCAGTGTTATTTCTTCCTTCGCTTTTTGGTGTGGACTACTGCTGGCTTCAGGGAAGGGAAGCAAAACCATCCTGCTCCTGGAGGTACTTGGGGACAGCCACAGAGAAAACATGGGGTTATGGAACTTGGTAGGGAATGGAAAGTCACTCTTGGAGGAGGAATTGAGGGAAGGAAGGCTGGAGGAGGTCACAGCTGCTGAGTCTCAGCAGAGTTTCTGCCTAGGAACTTTTTGTTCTGGTTTCCTGCCTTCCTGTGGCAGAGGGAGAATGCAGGGATCGGCTTTGAGGAGTTGGAGATGCTTGATTAACAGGTGGTGAATTTTTCAGGTTGGGTTACCCAGTGTCTTTGCAAGTGTTGAACTGAAAGTATGTGCTCTCATTTTGATGTAGTTCTGCAGGTTGTTTAACCTATGCTGGTGACCAGTTGGTTTTGGAGCTGTGGGTTTAGAATACCACTGCTATGGCTGCATTGCATTGTCAGGAGTAAGGAGAGAAAAAGTACTTCTTAGAGTATGTGTGATCGTGGTGTTTTCTGTAAACAACCAGCTGTACTCATCTGGTTGGATTGAATACTAAGGACTTTTTTCCTGAATACTTTGTGAAAACAGAATTTGTCTCTAAAAACATTTGTTAGGAAGTTTTCTACCACCTCACCTACGCTCTCACCCCCTATTTTCTGCAGCCCGTGTCAGTGCTGCTGCTGTGGGCTTCTGACCTGGCCACAGCTTTCAACAAAGGAGGGAAGATTTCCCCTCAGTAATTTTCATTTTCCCAAGCAGACAGAGCACCTAAACAAAGGGAGCTGAGCTTAAGCACCTCTCAGACAGCATCAGCTTCTGAGTTTGCTTCAAGTGCTGCTGCCTGCTGCTGTTAGCTGGGAGGATCCCCACTGACAGGTAACCGAGCGCTGTACAGTGGTACTGCGGCCATTTCAGTGAGGCAGAGATCGGGTTAATTGTCTTCTCATGATTGGCTTCACCCAGCTGCCTCAGCTGTGTTTGTTTGAATACATTTGCAGAAAGGTCAGACTGTCCGTGGCTCCCATATGTTGCTCGTGGGTGAAACCGATGGAGCAGCAGCTGCAGAGAGGCTTCTCTGGGGAATTGCTGTCTAGAAACCTTCTCCCTGCTCATTCCTGCCGAGTAATCTTGCTTTTTATGTATTTTTTTTAATCCCTTAAGGCATCTTGAAGATTCACTGTAGTGAGGTGAAACTTCTCTCACTGTCCTGTTGCCAGCTTGCAAGCCAGAAGCAATCACAGTGGTGAGATCATTCTTGTCCAGTTCTCAAGAGACGCTGGAGATGAGGAAAAAAGGCTTAACTTCATGCATCCCCCTGCAGCTGTAGCTCTAAATAAGTGCTGTTCAGGTGCCACAGAGATCTTGCTGGCTCAGGTGGAGGAGAAATTGCTCTCAAAATTCCTCAGTACACAGTGTGAGAGGGTGCTCTATCCAGCAGTAGAATTCCTATTTCAGAAGGGGGCTGGGTGGTCTGGTGTTTCATCCATGTGTGATTTGGGAGCTCTGGACTGCACGAGGCTGTCAGTTGTTCTTTGTGTACCATTAATTTCCGGATCAGGGATCTTGATCAATGAAGATGTAGCTCTTTCCTCACTTCTGTTCTTTGCACCTGGCATGGCTAGGTGGCATGAATCTGGTGGGACCGCTCTGGCTTCTGGTTGCTATTGCAGGTACAACCTGCTCTGCACACGCTTTGCTTTGCTCAAGGGGCAGGTGAGGCAGCTCTGAGGCAGTCACTGGTGATGTTCAGTTCAACAAGCTGAGGAGCTGCTGTGGACTTGTGTCATTTCCTGAAAAGATTATTTGCAGAGCTTTGAATGCCACCTTAGGCCTGAAGCTTCTTTTCTGTAGGGCCTTGCTGGCTGCCAAGCAGCCATGGGAGTAGAGGAGGAGTCAGGGGATCTGCTTTGATGGGGCAGTCCTTGCTTGGTTTTCAGCTCAAATCGGAAGCAATCCAACATGTCTGATGGTGAGTGCCAAGTCCTCTGTCTTCTTACCTATTTTTCCTACATCTTCTCTTCCTGCCTTGCCTGTAGGTATCACCGATAGGGCAGAGCACATGTGGAGAGCATACTTGATGTAAACACATGGAACTTCTCTACTAATTGCTGTACTCAGAGCAGTGTGTGCCTTCAGTTTCGCAATACTGTTACGAGGACTCAGCTGGTGAATAAAGGCTATATTATCTCTCTGCAATTAAAAAATCCCATCTTTCTCAACTACAGTTCTTGAGTGGATTGCTCCTGTCCTCTAGCAACCACATACTTGTGGTAGAACATTAACAGCAGTGGCATCAGCAGGAAATCTGATACTGCTCAGGGCCTTTTCTACTTGACTAAGTGAATGATATTTACTTTCTCCTAGCTAATTGTGTCCTTTGTGGATGTGCAGAATGATCTCCAGTCTTTGGAAATACAATGAGTTCTTCTCGATGCCAAAGGGCATAATACTGTGGGGTTTTTCCATTCCTCTGCCTTTGTGGTATGTGAGATAAATCCTAGTGTTGCACTGTTTGAGATGTTGCCCTGTTCTGTTTTGTTTCATTAAAAAAAGAAAGAAAAAAAAAAAAAAGAAAACTTGTTAGCCTTTTCAAATGAAGGAATTTGTAAAAATGAGTTGTTTCTAAACTAGCTGTTGCTATTTGTCATGTCTTACTGCAGGCTTTACTTTATTTTGTGGAAAATCTGCTGCATGCTAGCTACATTGACACATCCTAGACCATTAGATGTTAATGGAAAAAATGTGGTTCGGATTTTGGTTTTAATTGCTGGGAATTAACTCAGGGCCCAAATATTGTTAGAGGAAAAACTGATGCTTTCTCTCCCGCTCCCCAAGACAAACAAGCCAACAAAGCCAAAACCCCAATTAACAGGAGCAGTTCCAGAGCAAACACACGCCCTCCGTGTTTGCAGTGCCAGCACTGTGACGCTGCCAGTGGGACAGCTGTGAAGTGTCCTTGGTTTGTGCTAGCTGAGGAATGGTGTGTGGGTGCTACAGAGACAGAGCCTTTGTGGCACTTTCTGGGGGAGATGATCTTGTTTGGGGATGGCGAGGATACCTGTCTATTGCAGAGGGGTTGCTCTGATAGTTCTTGGTGTGTGTCGCTGCTTTCCGTTGTGCTGTTGAATTGTGAAGCTCAGAAAGCAGTGATGAGTGCAGCTTTGAGAAGTTCATGGCACTCACGGCTGGAAATGGAGAACTGGTGCCAGCTTCTCTGTGCAGATAGGGGCGTAGGGTCTTCGTGCAGTGGGTTTCTTTGTGGCATGATTTCTTTGACAAAGTTCAGCAAGTTGGTATGGTAAGTCATAAAGAAGAATTTCTCTCTGATCTTTGAGGGAAATGGTGCAAAGCAGCAGAGTACGTCGTTGAACACGCTGCTCAACATGACAGAGCCCATTCCAGCAGTCCATGGTTCTGGGATATACCTCTTTATCTTGATGGCATGTCCCATAATGAAGTCATCTGTCGATAGTGCAGTGTGGGTTAGCTCAAAGCTATCAAACTGGGCTAATCTCCCACTGAATAAACAACACAAAGGTTCCTGGATTCGTTCCTATTTCCTTAAAGGCGTACAATCAAGTGGAGGCAATTAAAAGAGAGAGAGAGTGTGTACCAGATATTACACCTGATTGCAGGCTCACAGCCCAGGGTGTGTATGGGTTCTCTTAACTTTTAAAGAAAAAAAACCTTATAAAACAATTGATGTTGTTCTAGTTTTTCAATGTATTTCTTTTCCTGCCATTCCTTTTGGGAAGGGAGAACCCAACAACCACCCAAACAGATCCCAAACAATGGAAGCGAATTTCCTACAAGAAGGGAAAGATTAAAATTAATTTTATACAAAGTATGCTGAGAGGGAACTTTTCTTCCTGCTTTCTCCCAGCCTTCTCAGGGAAAGCTGTGGCAGAGCTTTTTACAACAATTTCCAGCAAATGAATGCACAGTGTCTTGGAGCAACTCTTGGAAATTTAGCCTGCATGGAAGCATGTGTGACATGGAGATCAGTGTTCTCTGGCAAGGCTCGTTTCTCCTTTACATTCACCTAATCAGAGAGGCTTGTCTGGCTGTAATGCAGTCCAGTACGTGCTTTTTGCGTGTAATGAGGGTATGTGTTATAAGTATGTGTAAGTAATGATGGTCAGAGTAAATATGTGAGATCACTGAATCTCACAGTGCTATAAAATCCGAGAGCCTACTCATCTATAGAGGTGTTTGTCCTACAAGAAGCACTGTTCTTACAGTGCTTTTTTTTCTTTTTTTTTTTTTTTTTACTGTTTTTGAAAGCCTTACCGGCTTTCAAAAGAGCAGGAGAGAAGGGAAGATAGAGTAAACAGCAACTGGCAGATGTTTGATTCAAAGTGATGTAAGAGCCCATAAGCTCTTGCTGCCCTTTTCTTTTAAATCCTCCTTGTTACACAGCTGCTCCTGACTAATGCTTCTAGTCCATGAGCGAGCAAACACTTTGTGCTTCAGTATCTTTAGGACAAGAGGTAATGGCTCTAAGTTGCACCAGGGGAGGTTCAGGTTGGATATTATCTCTTCTCCAAAAGAGCAGTGATGTGGTGGTGCTGGCTGCCCAGGGGCTGGTGGAGTCACTGTCCCTGGAGATGAGCAGGAACCGTGTGGATGTGGCACTGAGGGACGTGATCAGTGGGCATAGCGGGGGTGGGTCGATGGTTGGACTTGGTGATCTTAGAGGTCTTTTCAGCCTTGGTGACTCTATGATTTTGTGGTCTGGGTGTGCTCCTGCTCTGTGTCTGCTGTGGGCTGGAGCAACAGGCTTCTGCTGCAAGAGCACCTCACCATGGCCCTTCTTCTCCTCTCTTTGTGTAACATCCTCTGGGATGTGGGAGCAAGTCTGCCTCATCTGGTGTATGCATCAAAAGTGCAATCAGCTGAAGGACACCTCTGAATTCCTTAAGTGCTTTTGTATCAGCCTGTATTTGCTGCTGCGTGGTCTCCTTGGCTGGGACTGATCCTGCAAAGCAGCTTGGAGAGCATGTGGCCCAGCCTGTGGCACCTCACTGCCCCCTTAAAACATTTTTCTGTCATTTCTGTGGCTCCCTTCAGTGCTGTGTAACTCTTTCTCATGGGTGTGTGTCCTTCCGATCTGTTTCAGCAACCGGCTTATGCGTTCAGCTTTTGTACCAGGGTGGGGTTTTTATGTTTCTAATAATGTTGCCTTAGGCAGAGATGTGCAGGATCTCCTCTGGGAAATTTCCAGTGATGATCTGACCGCTTTGTTTTCTTTGTTTTGTGGTGCCCCTTGGACACCTACTATATGCCCAGAAGGAATCTTCTTCATGAATCCCTACTACCACAGCGTCACCAAGTATGCAGCAGCACAGGAACACAAAAACCTGCTTTCCTTTATAGCTCTACAGACCCCAAGCATTGGCCTTGCACCAGAATCCTGGTAAGCCACTTAGCCAGTCGTCCTTAGTTTTTCCTTTGTTCACTGTAGGTTCATTGTGCTGCAGTCTGGCAGGACTGCTAGGAATGCTGTGTGTTCAGTGTCTGTACAGTGCCCTGCCTGTGACTGAGGTCACCTGAGGACCAGCTGTGCAGAGTTTGGCCGTGCTTCCCACTTTCCTTTCCTCATCAGGTTGAGAGAAACCCCGAAGTTGTCATGTGCACACGGTGCTCGTGGTCACAGATAAGGGCTTGGTTGTTGGTGGTGTTTGAGTCATGACTTTTCTTTACCTTTTTAGCTCTGCTGCTACACTAATAAGAATTCAGAGAGAATAAATTGGAAACCATGACCTTGTAACACTATCTTGAAAACAGTATTTCCACTTTCCAGGAATTGCACCTTGTGTTCATTCTTCTGTTTGCTGAAACTTGCAGACCCTTCAAGTTCTATGTTCAGGTGTTTCTTTTTTTAAGCTACGAGGCTTTGAAACTGTTCTGACGTTTGAGTTTCACAAGTAATTATCAGTCTCCAGGAATAGAATTTTAAAATAAAGAGCCAGCTGTTACAAGAATTGGATTCAAATTGGAGGGTTGACAGTGCCAGCATGGGCAGGTGACATGCCTTGCCCAGGGCTGTATAGCACATTGAGTCACGATTAAGATTCATCTTGCAATTTCCCAGCTGAAGGTCTTGCCTGGCAGATCCAGCTGATTTTCTGGCCCCACTTTGCACAAGACAAACTACAGTTTATGCCTAGAGAGGTTAAAATATGCACATAAAACTGGTCTGAGTTACCTCTGTGTAGAAAGCACCTGGTGTTCCTTATCCTTACTGGCAGTCAAGTTCCTCCTGTGCTTTGTCCAAGATGATCTGTTTGCTTTGCAGGCTCTGCACACCAGGAAGGTTGTCTTCTAGGTGCAAATGAATTTCTGCATGCTGGGCCCCAGCACGCACCGTGACGGGTGGTAGCTGTTGTAATCCACAGATCCTAAGGACTGTCTTTTCTCTCTTGAGCTCCATATCAGGTTTTTTGTACACTTGATATCTGCTCAAATCTGGACTGTGCAGTACCAGAGCTGACTGTGAGGGAAGAGTGAGCTGTAGAATGTGATGTGCGGAGGTGGTTCCCTGCAATTGGAGCTCGTTGGTGCTTTTGGGTCTCAAACACTTCCATCTTTTAGTAGATCTCCCACACCCTGGAAAAGAGTTGTTAGTCTGGGCTGGATGGGCTTTCTTGTGACCCAATGCAGATGCTGTGGTGATGGGAATTAATAGCCTAAAAGGTAGACACTACCGTGATCCTAAGATGTGTGTGGAAATGCCTAACTGGTATTGTCTCATTGGCTGTCTTGCCTGCCAGATGGGACCTGGAGAAATGAGTTCTGTGAGGTGACAGCTGGAGAAATGAGTTCTGACAGGTCTTTGCCACTGGGAGGTGACTTGATTACTTCTCCCTGTGGAACATGGCAGGTTTGGCTGACCAAAAGCATTAGGTGCCTGTACCTATCTGTCTCTTCTGTCTCCTTCAGTTTTATCCTTCAGTGATACTCTGCATCTTGCTGATAGAGCAGCTTCTCAGCAGTTTGCAGCAACTAACTGTAACTGGGGCAGGTCAGATGAGATCTGCTTCACACCTCTCATCGGCATTTCTACTGTGCAATGCCCCATCCATGGGGATGGAGATGAACAGCTGGAGACCCTGGGGGAGGAGCCCATCAGAGAGCTGCCATATGTTTTGCTTGCTGAGGCTGTCTCATGTTTGCAACTTTGTTCCTCTACGAGTGCCATCTCGCCACTGAGAGCCACATCTGGTTTCGGGCCTCTCCGAGCAGCTTGAACAAGAGACTCTGTGCTCTGAATGTTGAATTAATGGGGTTGGTCTCTTACAAGAGTGAGTCAAATCCTTTCAGACTCTTGTCCACGTCAGGCTCCCAGCTCTTCTAATGAAGAGGATTTTACCATTGCTAATGCTTGGGAGCTATGATTCGGTTGGGCTTTTGATAAAGTGGGGAAGTGCTAGAAGTAGAGATATCATGTTTCCAATTTCAGCTTGCAAATGATTCTGAGGAGAACAGAACATCCTCCTTGTACAACCTTTTGTTTGCTGCAGCAGAGTCATCATCTGCGTGGGTTGCTCTGGCCTTTGAAATACAAGTTGATGAAGCTCCTAGCAAAGAAGTAAGATCTTTACTTCTGAGACACATCAGCCCCTCTTAGATATCTAGAGGGAAGTTTTAGAAAATGTATCTCTTTTTTGTGCTTTTTCACGTTCTGTTCCTTTTTTTTCTTTTTGTCCTCATTCTTGTCACAGCTCTTGCTTTGAGTGCACTTGTGGAAGAAATGGGTCTGTCAGAAGGGTTCAGCAAGGCGACGTGTGACAGCCAATAAATACAGTTCACTGGTGGGGCTGTCTGACTCACCATCGTCACCTGTAATAAAAGATAAAGATATTTGGATCTCTTTTTTTATTTTCTTTCAGGTCTAACTTTACAACTTTGGTTGGACTAGATGATCTTGCAGGTCGTTTCCAACCTTGTGATTCTGTGATTCTGTAACTTTTACTGGAGTATGAGGAGGAAGCTGAGGTTCTTTCTGTTTCTTTCTGACTTCTAACACGTACAGATTTGCCATTGGCAGCAATATGGCTGCCCACTAAGTGAGTAGAATCAGGCTTTAGCCTCCACCTTTTGTTCTGTTGGCCCAGTAATACAAGGAAGCTTAAACAGAAGGGTTTATTTGAAGAAAGAGTGAAAGACTTCTATCCACCACCACCTCACCACCTCTTTCTTCCCTCTTTCCCTTACAGTATTCCCCAAAGCATGGGCCCAGCTCTGTGTCTGTTGCTTTCTAGGGGTGACTGCTTGACTAGAAACATATAATAGCACCAACTTACAGGAAATCTGCAGAGTTTCAAACGAATATGTTTTCAAGTGACACTAAACGGATGCCGTGCAAAATTACCCATTTGAAAGGGGGAGTGAAGCATTCTGCTCGTTCTTTGAAGCAGAACAACCCTCTGGCTCACGGACCAGCAGTAATGAATGGAGTCACATAGCACGGCACATAATCACCTTCTCCTTTTGTATTAGTTTCATGCAGGTCTTGCATGTGACATTCTTCCAGGCCGTCGTGTTCTTTATCATCCCAGCGTATTAAGAGTACAAACAGAATTAAGTTGCTTGTTATCATGGCATCTGCACATGGCTGTTAATTTCTTGGTGATTTCGAAAACAAAAGGAGCCAAGCTGTCTTGGCTAGTGCTGTGTTTAAATCTGCTCGCAGCCTGCTTGCACAGCTCACTTCTGCCCTGCAATGCAGAGCAGGGATCTGCAAGAGGAGAAGCTCAAAGCAGTGCAGCAAGGCTTAGAAATGTGGCGCTGGTGCTGAAGAAAAGCTGTCTGGAGCGCGTTAAGTGTGAGCAGTAAGTCGGAAGGTGGGTTGGCGTGGGGATGTGCTGTGTGCATCTTTACAGCCCCAGGACTGTGCTTATTAGAGGGGTGCTTAGCCCTTTTGTGTTGGGTACTTGTAAATAATGAGAATTATTTTCTTTGGCATCTGAAATGTCTCTGTAATTGTGTGGTTTCCTTCCTACAAATGTGAACGTTTCAGATTAAAATTCTGCTTTTGAACTCTCAAAGCAGAGGCAAAAGGGGCAGGAGTGCCCAGCTTATTAGTTTTTTTCCCATCTTATATCCCAGTGTAGGAATGTTCTGACCTTTTTTGTGCGTGTGCTGTAATAACATGAAAGAGGATGGAATTAGTATTTGGGAAGTGTTCACGGGAAAACATCAGAAGTGGATGGTCAGCTGTAGGTCTGGGCAGGAGAGAGCTGAGAGAGGCATTCCTGTTCCTCTTTCCTCCATCTCAGGCACAGATCCTCCTCGCTGCTCATCACTGCCTCTGTCCTGGCCTGCAATTGTGGTACACGTCTGGTTCTTTCAGACCAGCATGGTGTGTAACTAGGTGGTGTGTGGGTCAGAAGCAGAGGGTCGTGTTTGACTGTGGTTTCTCTCTTTCCTGCCCCACAGCTCTTCCATTTTCCCCTGCCCTGGGGCGAAGGACATTGAAAAGATGGAGAACCAGAGGAGATCTCTCCTGGGATGCGTCCACTGGGAAGCAGAAGAGGAGGGGGACGAGGAAGATGAAGTGGCTTCTGGTGCTTCTCCTTCCAGCCAAATGAGCGAAATGGAGGACGTGCAGGTGGAGATGCTTGAAAAGGCGAGGGAACTCTTCCAGCTCTGTGACAAGGATGAGAAGGGCTTTATCACCAAGTTGGACATGCAGGTGAGAGAGGAGCTGTGAATTCACGAGTGGCAGGAAAGAGGAGAATGTGGCACGTCTTACCTTTGGCAAGGTGGATGCGCACACACCTGTCTCGTTCAGATTTCAGGGAGCTGGGCTCTGCCCAACCAGCTGATCCAGGAAGGGCCTTGGGCCTCTTGGGAGTTCCTGGGACAAGTGGGACTGCAAATCCAAATTTTTAAGGAAAATAATAATAAATAAATAAATAGATAAAAAGCAACAGTTTGTACAAACGTTAAACATGCAATGGATGGGAAATCTGGGGGAGAAAAATCTTTTGTTTATTTTAAAAACCAAATAACACAACTATAAACAGCGACAAGAAGTCTCAGTCTTCACAAAAAGGCTGTGTAACTTCTTTTTGTCTCGGTCATAGCTGAAGTCTTGTCTCAAAAAAAGTATGTTAGACCTGATCTATGACTTTGCATTGGCACAATGTGTGTTTTTTTTTTTTTAATTTTTGTTTGTTAACAGAATCTCTTTCACTGTTCTTTTTGCTTTAGTGGTTTATCAGGAAGATTACCTGTGTAGTGTTTTCCTCCTTTCCCATCTCTTTCTCCATCTGTAGTTAATATTTGGCAGGTCTTGCTGAGTAAACAAGTGCTGGCTTAGTTGCTGACTCACTTTGTTTTGTGATGCCTAAGTTTGTATACCTATGTTAATAAATATTTATTAAGCTTTATCTAAATCTATGTTTTTAATGGACAGTGATGGGTTTTTTTCCTGTACTTTGAGTTATTTGGAAATTTCTTTGGGAAAACTTTTACACCAGGTGCTCCACACACGTAATCCAAAGGCAAATCTCTGTTCCTTAACTGTAGTGGAATAACAATGCAGTCCTAGCAGACAGACAGAAGTTCTCTCTCTGCATTCCTGGTTGAATCATTTGTTAACTGAAAACCTTATCAGTGTGCTCAAACAGAGTGTACTGTCATACTGTCTCATCCTAACCAAGAGGCAGTGCTGAAAGGGCACAGCACCATAGGCCAAAGCTGGAAACAGCCGAGGCAGCAGTCACAGGAAAGGCTTTGAGTCATGCTTTCATCTTGTTCATTCTTTTTTGTCTGCAGAGGCTTCAGAGTGAGCTCCCCCTAACCCTTGAGCAGCTGGAGACTGTTTTTGACAGCTTGGAACAGAACAATAATGGTTACCTGACACCTGTGGAGTTCAGCATGGGACTAGGTAAGGACTGTACAGAGGTAGAGGAAGGACAAACTCTCTTACTGGAGATTGCACATACTACGTCGTCTTGTCAGAGTGCACAGGGGGGAGATGAAGAGAAGGAGCTCAAGCTGGGAACTGCGCTGCTGTCAGCTCTGCTTCTTGAGAGGGCTCGTTGCATGGCCCCTGACAGGTTACAGGAGGCTTCTCCACAACTGACAAAAAGAGTAGCAGTTTTAAATGTTCAATTTAAAGCATTCTAACATCCTTCCAGAGTGTCAAAACAATCTTAGCATCATTCTCTACCCCAATTTTCCGAGCTGTAGGAGGCAGATTATAAGAGATAATGACTCTTTATTTAAAGTAGACATCCCAAGTGCCCCATCTAAGCCCATTTCCTTAATTAACTGCTCAAGGTTTTAAGCTGGAGTTAGTCCTGCCGGACCACACTGAAGGTTTTTTATAGCACACATTTTAAGAGCTGAAATGAAGCTGTTCCGCATCCATCCATATTACTTCCAGTATGGAGATAAATCTCATGTTTTATGCTGAATTGGAGTGGGCAGGTTTCTAGCAGATGCCAAGGATGCAGGGGGATTGTAATCACCTGGGAGGAAGAGGAGCAGTGAGGTAAACTGCCTTGTGTTGGACACTGTCTGAGCGTGAAAGGATGACAGGAAGAAAAAAGAAGCTTGCATTAAAACCTTAGCATTTTTTACAGTATTGCTTGTAGTTAATGGAAAGGAAGACATTTAGAGGCAAGAAACAGTAGAATTGAGTGACGTGAGGTACACAGATTTTGAATATTTTCCTCTTAGAGCAGCTCTGAACATTTCTGGTTGCTGGCCCTGTGGCTGGGATGTCACTTCTGCTTGGTTCCAGAGGTATACACGTTTTGGAATGGGAAAGTGGCTGCTGGTGAAGGTCTGACCTCAGTGTACAGGATGGGGCCTGAGCTTTGGGCAGAATTCCTTGATTTGTTTCTTTTAAGACTTTGTTCCTAACAACAGTATCCGTCACATGCCTTGCATAGCAGGAATTCTCATGGTGTTACTGTTGCGGCATGAAACAGAATTTGGGAAGCTGGAACTGGTACGTCTGTGGGATGGGGCTGGAGGGCTGTTCAGAGGATAAGTTTGTTTTGTTCAGACGCTCCACAGTCCCAGCAAGAGGCAGTCTGTCCTGTAGCATGTAAATCAGAGCAGATGTAGCATCCTGGAAGGGAAGAGAAGGGTAATGATCTCCCTGATACTTTTTTGTGAACTGAGAAACTGAGGCGTGAAGCTGTTCAGTGCCTGGCTTGCAATCTTAGAGGGAGTTTGTGGCATCGTTGGCAACTGAATCCTCATAGCATGGCTCCACAGGAGCGGAATGACCAAATGCCACGTTTCACATGCAGAGGATCCAAGGCTGGGGGTGGTATGTCATTTTAGCACAGATGTGAGCAGAGTCATTACAGCTTGTTGTCAGGCTGGAAGCCAGTTTCAGTCCCAGCATTGCAGACTGGACGCTGACATCACTCAGCACGTCAGAACTGAGGCTCTTTACTGACTAGGAGCTGTATTGTACAACAGTAGAGTGCAGGCAGCTTCTCACAGAGCAGTGACATCCAGTTTGACTTTTTTCTCCTTCTTCCCTTCCTCAGGAAAGTTAATAGGAATCGACTTGTGTCAAGAGGCTGGAAGGACAGATCGCTCCAGTCACGAGGAGACCTTTGAGTCAGGTTGGTCAGATGACATGGACCCAGCAGACGATGAAGAGAAACGATTCTGCTCCATGATGGAGCAGCTTGGAGCAGCCCAGGTGTTTGAAGAGTAAGTAGGGGTGTCTTGTGGCCTTACCTCTACCTTGTTTCGATCTTGCAGTACCAAAACTTGAAAGTACCAGCAAACATCCAGGAGGTGAACTGAGCTGCTTGCTCCTGAAGTACTGCTTAGTTCTTCCTTGGTTTGTTGTTTTTTTCTTTGTTGTTTTTTTTTTTTTTTGTATGCTTGTTGTTAACAAATGTAATGAAGTCTGGGTTGTCTCATCAGTTATAAGTTACCTTCAGTGCAATGCTTTTCACAAATTGTTTCCCAAACTTTAAGTTCATACCACAGCTGTAAGATGTAGCAATTGATGTGGAAATTCATCTGCATGCAACAGATGAAAAGAAGCATGTGAGGGTTAGACAAGGTAAGGAGGATGTGTGTTCTGTCTGTTCCAAGAGGGCCTGTGAGCGTTCACATATGTTTGGAAAATCTTAACTCTAAGATTGTGCCTGAAAGATGTGTGCTCAAGGGATTGTGGGGGACTGAGCTGATCTTGAAAACAGTAAGAAGCTGAAATGAGCAGATGCTCACCAGAGCTTTGGAATTTGGTATCAATACCCTCACTTGTGGCCTCAGTAGAACTTACAGACTCAGTGTCATCCAGCTGCTAGCCTGTAGATTTTTTATTAGGGCCTTACAAAGTGAAGCATTTTCTGTGGTTGCTTCTTACTGATGCAAATGTGTTGGAGCTGGGGTAGTCCCACAGTCTGTGTGGCAATGGGGTTTTGTTGGTGGTGGTATTTTCTTTTTTTTCTTTTCTCCAGGCTTCATAGTACAGCAGTTGGCACCAGTTTGCTGGGAGCAGCTCTGCTCCAAGCAGGGGTTGGAAACAGTCAGGATTGGAGACAGAAGCTGAGAGCCAAAGACTTTGCTGTTTGCAGAGCTGCATCTGTCATGAAACAGATTGCGCTGTCTCACATGCACTGTGATGCAAAGCACCTGCATGCTTCTTTTAATGCTGAACAACTTTGGAAGAAAAATTGAATGCTGCAAATGAAGGAGTGACACTGTGAAAGCCATACAATTGTTTTGGCTAAGTAGCCTGTGCTGTTTACAACAATTTGTGAAGCATCCGGTCTTTAAGTTTGTTAAGTCTTATCCTCATTTTGACAGTTCTATACAATGAGTTCAGAGGTTGCTGTTATGCCTTTGTGCTGAGGCAGCTGTTATAAAGAATTAACAGGAAACAGAAGCTAATGACAGGGGGAGAAGGAATCTGATCTTCACTGTTTTGCTACTGAATCTGATCTTGACTGTTACATTATCCATAAAGTAACATCATGAAAAATTTGCTCCTTTAGTTTGTGACTTAGTTTCCAACCTTGCTAGATGAACAGACAGAGAATGGCAGTAGCATCCACTTGTACTGCCATGGTGTGAGAGTGACACCTGTGTGATGTGTGCCAAAATCCCTGGGCTGTGGGAGTTTCCTGAATGCTCATCTCTTCCAATCTTGGTTTAGACACCAAATATATTATTACTGAATACTTGGAAAATAATTGTTCCAGATTTGCTTCCTAGGTGACTTTTTGTCTTTCAGATGACCTCCTCCATTTTAACCTCGCACTTTATTTTAACCTCTTTGCTGTGTGGTGTACTGGAGGAGGTGACAGGACAAGGGCAGTCTGCCCTCCCCCGAATGCATGCTGGAATTAGATTAACAATCCAGGAGATGACACAAACTCATTTGCTTTCTTTCTCTGCTGTATGCTTGCTCCAGTCCTAGCGAGGTTCGAGATCTTTGGGCCCGGCTACGAAAGGAGCGTCCGGAGCTCTTGGCCAATTTTGAGGAGTTTCTGCTGCGTGTTTCCTCGTACATCAGGGAGGTGAATCATGAAAAGGAGTCTATGGAGCGGGCATTGAAGCGGTAAGGAGAACATCGTTGCTACTTACTGTCTGGAAATGGCTGATATTTGGATGAAATTACAAGTGTTATATTCTGCCTCGAGTGTCAGGAGAGGCTGGGTTACGGGACATTGAGATTTTACTTGCTGTAATGAAATGACTGTTTATCTTGACCTGATTGCCAGAGGTTTGTTTTGTAGCAGCACACACCCATAACATTTGATCTGGTGAAAAAACCAAGTGAAGTAACTTTCTGGCAATGCCACGCAGCTCTTAGTAGGACTCTCTTTGCACTCTTCTCTCCTGTTTTCTGCATTCTCTTTCTCTCTTGTGATATGTGTGCACCTTCTCTTTCGTAGAAAGGAGACGGACCATGACCGGGAAGTCAGATGCCTTTATGAAGAAATGGAGCAACAGATCAAAGCAGAAAGGGAGAGGCTAATCTGCCAGGTACCTCATCTCTTTTGGCCGAAGTCAAACTTTCTGTGGTCTGAGCCAGGGAGGGTGGCTCATCCGGTTAAGGAGCAGCTCTTAATTGTGCTGGGCGTGCATAGCTGTGTGTCTCCATCTTTGCAGGAAGCACTGAGACACAACAGGAGTAACCTGCTCCAAAAGGAACTGCGCAGCAAAGAGCAAGAGCTGGAGAAAATCCTCTATCGACAGAAGAAGGTAACAGAGCCCAAAGCCTTTCTAAAGTGTGCCGCCTTCTACCGTATTTCTATAAAGACCTTTTCTGGATGAGGGTGGCTTTCGTCTGCTGACAGTATGAGCCAGCCTAATTTTGCTCATCTCTGAAGGTGTTGAAGTGGGTTAGTTTGGCTGCAACAGCAATGTCTCCCTGTGAACATCTTGGCCCTCGTTTTCTCATCTGCTTTGGTTTCTCTTGTATAATACCTTAATTTGACAAGGAAAATGAGGTAAAGATTTGGAAGTTGTGAATTTGGCGCCTTTTGTGGTGTGTAGGAAAGCTGTGTATAGATATGCAAGAGCCAAATAGTTTTTTTTCTGGCTGCTCCAAAATAACCCAGAGGGAACAGTTCCCTGAAGCTTTGAGCTGCATGTACTGCATGCTTGCATTTCAGTACCTAATGACGTATTGATTAACCAATCAATAAAAAGATCAAAGCAGAAATTTTCCATTGGCTTGTCAGTCCCAGGCATGGGCATTTGTACATGGTAGTCCAGTTTGGATGTCTTTCCCTTCTTCTCTGGAAAACTGGAATGTGTCTGCTGCAGAAAGAAGTCATTGGAATTACGTGGAAGGTTCTGGTGACTGGAGATATCCAAGTTGGATAGCTAGCTGTGATGAGGGTGAAACAGAAGTTCTCTGAACTCAACAGCTCATTGTACAGCAGCTGGAAAAGCTGATAAAACTTCAGATGCCATGAGGAATGGTAATGAGAATAAGATAGAGGGTGTCATTTTCTTAATTGGTTTGTAGTTTTGGTCTCCTCTAACTCCAGTGTGAGAAATAAAGGTTCAGGTTGCTGATATAATAAAGGGAATAGTGCATTTGCTTTAGGAAGAGAAACTAGGAAAGCCTAACCCTAATTTTGGAATGGAGGAGACTGAGGGAAGTTATACCAGAGCTTTACAGATTGAGGATGGTTGTGGATAAGGTCCCCATGCAATTGTTATTCCTCAAATCCTGCAACAGCACAGATGAAGGACACTCAACAAGACAAGTAGGAGGCTGATCTCAAAGATTGTACTTCTGTGGATTAATAAATAGAAATAATAGAAATTTTGCCACAGAAGGTTGTGAATTAGCACTTCAAAAACAGATTGGACAAACTGATGGACAGCAGGCTCATAAACATACTGAAAGGGAGAAAAGTCAGGGATACAGATTCCATCATCTTTAGTCTAAGACCTATCGATGCTGGGGGTGTAGACCATAGTGGCTATCTGTGCATGCTCTTCCTAATTAGCATCTCTTCTTGCTGTGGGTCGGGGCAGTGTGTGGACACTCTCACTCAGCTGAGCTTTTCTGATGTCTTTATCTTGGAGGCTTGTACCAAGTTACACGAGCAGCTAGGTCCCTCTTGTGGTGGAAGTCCAACATTGTGATTGTGCTACTCTGCAGAGTCAGTGTACAGACAGCATAAAACCAGAGTTCTTTGTGATTTTGAGAATTCTCAGGGAGGGGCACATGCTTTATTTAAATCCCATCCTCTGGCTTATTGAAAAATCCAGAGGTTGTGGGCTGCTGTTACTGTTTCTTACTCTGAACTTGTCTGCTCAACATATGCGGTTGTGCTAAAATTTTCCATGATGTCCAAAGGACTGGAACTCTCGAGCCAAAGCTGAGCATGACGTGTACTTGTAGTTGCAGTGGGAAGAAATGTAGGGCTTTGATGTTTCAAGGAACCTGAGAAAGGTGAGCTCTATTCATGACTTGTACACGTGTTTTTGCAGAGAGCAGGGCAGGAAAGAGAAAAGCACTTCATCCTGTGTCACAGCGTGTTTCTTTTACTTTCCCTTTGGGAGTCTACTTGAAGGAGCAGAAAAGGTGTGCTTAAAGCATGCTTGGCTTTCACAGGGGTACCTGTCCCTTGGTGAGATCTCTTCTCCCTGTGCCCTTACCTAACATTCCCTCTGTGCACTCAAGAAGTTGTCGCACAGGGTATTTGAAGAGCTAAACACGCTTGTATATGCGGAACTTCTGGGAACAAACAGTACATTCAGCTCAAGTGACTGTGGAAAATGAGTTCGGATTGTGTGTACTCCCATTTCTTTGTAGCACCAAATTCAGCAGAGGGCCTTGGTTAGCAAATGTGGTTGACTGGATACTGAAATATCAGTGTGATCCTTCCAGTGATGCCCTACTTGACTGAGACAAGTGAATTTGACTGATGCGTCTGTCTTTGTGTCTTTGCCAGCCTATGCCAGACACTTGCAAATGATCATGTTGCTGGCTGAGTACAGGGAGCAGACTTAACTTTTGAAGTTAGGCCTGTTATTCGTGCTGGTGTCTTGTGGGAAGCTGTGCCCCAGCAGCATTTAAACAACCCCTCTAGCCCGAATCTCTATCTTCAACACGAGTGAAGATCACCAGGTCACTTAATTCTCTGTGTATGAGTAGTGTGACATACCCCAACACCTTGATGCATCCCTTTTTCAGCTGCCATGGGCTCAGGAAGTCCCTAAACCCGAGGATGCATTTTAACATCTGTGCTTAATAACTCCCAACAGACATAGCCCTGCTTCCACCCAAATTTTTCCCGTCCTCCTATGACCTTCGTTTGCACTCAGATTTCTACTCTGCCTGAAGAACTTCCTCAGCCTAACAGCATTGCTTGTTCCTTGGTGTTAGCGCTGATGAGAAATAATTGCTTCCAGTTCACCTTCTTGATACCTTTGGTGTTCTTGTGGACCTAAGCTGTGTTTTCCTCCCTTCTTTCAGCCTGTTTTTATAGTCACGATTGTAGCTCAGAACCCTTTCTATTTAACTCCTCCTCTCCCTTTGCAGCTGGAACATCAGCTGCAGTCTCTGAACTCAGAGCAGCTGGAGACCCGTGTGCAGAATGAAAAGCTCCGGCACCTGAATGAAAACCTACTGGAGGAGCTGGAGAAAAGCAAATGGGAGCTAGAGGCTGTCAAGGGACAACTGCAGAAGCTGCAGAAAGAGGCCCAGAATGAGCAAGAGCAGAAGGACAGGTGGGAATGGAAAGGGAAGCAGCTGTGTGGGCTGTCAGAGCAGGGACACAGGCAGAGGACAGGTGTGCAAGTAGTTAAAGGATAAGATTCTCTAATTAGAAGCTGTGGTCTTATCAGACAACTGCCCGTCTCCTCTTGAGGAAGAGAAGTAACACTGCAGTGGTGGTGTTGGTATGAACAGGCGGTGTTACTGCTACCTCTCACCTGCCAGTAGTGAGAAATGAGTATGTTCATTGACAGTTGGCTTTAAAATTACTGTAAAAATTACAGACGTTCCTCAGCTGAGAGTTGTCCTCCTTCTAATTTCCAGTTCATCATTGCCTCTGTAAAATTCCTACAAATTCTATGCTAATCACATGTGTTCCTGTTTATGAGCTTAATCTAGTAATACATTGCTGCAACGAGGGGATGTTTCAGTTCCAGATGACAGAGAGCATCCTTCCCATCTCTAGCAGTTGAGGAAGCAGACATGTGAAAGTGGAAAGTGGATTGTCTGCCCTCATGCCAGAGGAGAGCTGGAGAGCTGGGGTAAAACTCAGGCATCCCAGCTCCCATGGCAATGCTCCTTCCTCTGAGTCCTCCTGGAAGACCTTCAGCTTTGTGAATATTGCGGGTGTTCCTGAGAAGGGGATCTTTGCATTTTGTCTCCTATTGATTTATTCCTTCTTCACCTAGGGATGTGTTCAGAGTCTCCAAAAACATGCAGAAAGAGAAACAAAGCCTCCTTCGGCAACTGGAGCTCCTCAGGTAGGAACAGGCCTGGGGCTGATGTCAAACCCTTGGGCACAGAAGGGACAGACTTGGACCAGATCCTGCTTCTTGCTGGTGGCCATCTGAATGGCCAACGTGGTCAATGGTCAGTTTGGGGGTAGAAGTGGAGAGTTGGCCTTTCTAGTGAAGCTCGTTCCCTGCTTCATTGGCAGTGCTGTGGTGTCAGTGCTGTGGGAGTGCATTCAAGCAGCACTCACACACTGCTTATTTTTCTAGGCCCAGATAGACTTGTGCAATTTGGTCAGCTCCAGCAGGGTACAGGCTGTACTGTGTTACTGAATAATTCCTCCAGGGGAGGAATTTAGTCTTCCCTGCTGCCTGTTAACTGAACTGGGATGCATGGAAATCTCAACATAACCAACATTACCAAGTATCTTCATTTGTGCCCCTAGCTGCCTTTCCATCTAGCTTTCAAACGTTGGTCTTTTATCCTATTTTCAATGAGGGCTTTGTTTTTTCTCTCCTTTGTTTTTTTTTTGGAGCAGAGAGATGAACAAGAAGCTTCGAGATGAGCGTGACACTTTTGAAGCCAAGAAGCCGGTTAGTCTAAGAAAGAAAATCCTAATTCCCAACCACCCTCCTTTCATCTGCTGCTGTTGCTGTCACCACTTGGGGGCATCTCACATCCACGGGGGACAATGACCTGACCTCACAAGGCCTGGTGTGGTGCTTAAAACAGACTTTGTGGCACCGCTCTGCCCGTGCCAGAGACAAGCTCTGCTGGTTGTTCTTGCCAGCTGCCTGGCTGTAACCCAAGGCGTGTTAGTTTGGGACTGCAATGCAGCTGTGTGCAGGGCTGCAGTGGGTGCTGCCTGCTGCACGCGCTGGGCTTGGGCTCTGTAGCCAGTATTGGGCACCTGCAAGGCAGGAAGCAGAGCTGCACAAGTCCTGACAGCTGGCTGGTGAGGAAGATGAATTCCCAGATGTGCTGTCAGCTGAGTTGGAGTGGCGGGACATGGGAGAGTTTGAGAGTTTCTCTGACCCCTTGAGCTTGTAGAAGATGTTTTCAGGTATTCCTTGGGGGCAGCTCCTCATTCCTGCAGGGAGGGTGCAGCAGTGAGGCATTGTTCAGAAGGCTAGGGGAAAGCAGTGGGCCCCTGTGCAATAAGGGCCCTTGGGGAGCATCCAGGACAGTCAGTACCATTTTTGGCCTTTCCTAGCTTGCAAGGCAAGTACAGATATGTGATCTTTTTTTTTCAGTTCTTATTATTTTTTCATGAAAAAGTCTTTTTGTTCACAAAAGTCACTGTTAAAGCTGCTCTGTACCTGTCTTGGACCCATCCCTGCTACCATGTGCCTTTACTGGCTCTGCCACCATGCTCTCCTTGCAGATCTGGAATTAGCTGTCCTGCAGTGATGACAGGCAGCAGTAGGCTGGGACAGACCTTCTATAGCTGGTTTATAAGGGAATACAAAAGGAAGTGCAGGGAAGGTGCCCAAAAAGGAGACAAAGTACCCTACAGAGGAGAAGCTACTGGAGAGAGGCTGGAATTCATCTTCAAGCAGAGAAGTGGCTGTAGGAAATAGCTTCCATAAGTGTTATGGATAAAGATGAGGTACGTGTGCATGCACTTGTGTGGCTGTGTTTCTGAAAACAGAAAGATGTTTTTTTTTTCTTTTTTGAAGCTGCTGTATGTGTGTGTTTGTGCATGCACATGTGCTGGAGCTCCCTCTTGGAAAAGTATAAACACAGTCACTCTCTAACAGAGCCCACTGGAAGCAGGCAAAGAAAACAGTGCATTCTCCTCTTTCCATGTGCATCATTCAGAATTTGGGTTCATTTTGGGTGGGTGGGTGACCCGTGGAGACCATGTTTCAGGTATGTGCCTCTGTGTGAAAATTTAGTCTGCTTCTCCTCTCTTCTCCTTTTCCCCACTAGAACCCACTCATGGCTGCTCTGAAACGTCTGCTGCAGGTGGACCTACGAGAGGGCCTTGCAGAGAGCTGTAGTATAGAGGAGCCACTTTCTCCTTTCTCTTTCCTGTGCTGGCACTAGGGATCAAGCAGCAGGTTGAGCTCCTGCTACCACCTTGCTGATCTGACAGCATAATGTTGGGCAGACGAGGCCTGCACTGGAATAAGATTTTTTTCTTTTGTCAGCTAGGGCATCTCGCTGGCTGTTCTTATTTCAGTCTTTAGGAAAGCTACGTACCTGCAGAAGATCTGCTGTTCATACTGTCCTGCCGTTAGAGGGAGAGGAAATAGCAGTCCTTCCTACAGCAGCAAAGAGGAGAGTCCAGCCTTCTGCTGTGTATCCCTAGTGGGTAACGTGATGTCTGGCAGACAGTATCAGTGCTTTCACAAGCTAAAAGGAAACCTAAGGCCTTAGTATCCTCCATTCATGTTGGGAAGGGTTGTGTTATTTCTGTGAAATGAAGTTGTGACAAACAGTGGTTCTTTCATAGCAAAGACTGAAATGGTTGGAAGGACGAGTTGGGTTGCATGTGGCTGACAGCAAGCCAGCTGCTGCTCCTTTGCACTTCTCAGTGCACAGCTATTGAGCCTTGCTCTTCGTAAGAGCTTCTGGCCTTGCCTAGGTGGGCAGACCTGGCCTCGTGGCATGGGGCACACCTTTGCCCTGGTGGCTCAGTCACACATAGCAACATGTGGCTATTCCTGCTTGCGTGCAAACTGCTTTGGGGTGCTCCATTTTGCACCCATCTGGCTATGGAGTTATCCTCATGTGCTGCAATTTGATAGAGGTCTTGCCCTGGATGAGCAAATTTCGTGTCTGCTCATTGTGAAGAGTGTTTGGGAACTTTGATTACGCTGAACATGTATTTGTATTTCACCGATAAACCAGAAGATGCTTGTATTTTCTGTCCCATCCAAAATGCTTGCATACATGCTGTTCTTGCTGTGGAATCCTTGTCATTATGTGTTGTACAGCTGCAACGTTATGTCTGTCCCTATACCATCGCTATGAAAAGTCAAATGTTCCATAAACCTGGCAGGCCAATAAAGCGTGGCAGAACCAATGGCAAAATGCACCCCGTTGTTTCTCCTTTATTCCCAGGTATGTACCCTGCAGGCTACTTCCTCTCTCAGTAGGTGGCGCAGTAGCAGATTGCCTGGGAGTCCATTTGCTCCATAGGTGGCCTGAAGGTTGCGACTCTGCTGAATATCCAGTGGGCTGTAACATGTTTCCTTGTTTCTGTGGGTCTAGAGTGCCTTTTGAGGGAACCTGCTGGTCTCAGAACAAACCCTGAAAGCTTCTTCTCCCATCTCTGCTAGAGAACCATTGGTTGGCTGGTCCATACGTAGTCCTGATACTGATGTTGACCAAAGGTCACTATGGAGTTGGGGTTCTTTTGTTTTGGAAGATTTGTGGTCCGCAGTTGTGAGCCTCCTACAACATCTCAGCCCTGGGCAGCACCGTGTGCATCCAGCCAGGTCACTTGCTTGTTGTCTGTATGATGCTTGAGGTGTGTGGCTTTTCCAGCTGGTTTTAAATTGATTCCTTTTCCCATATTCTAGAAATGAAATTGCTGGACAAGGGCTCTGTGAGCTAGATTTCTTCTGTGGCTGAAGCTTTACCAGCTTAATATGTAACATTTTTTTTTCCTTTAAGCTCCCACTCCCAGTTGATTGAGGCCTTCTGTGGAATCCAGAGTATCTCTTCTTGGTGGATTGCATTGTGTAAAGCTGTTGTGGGGGTTCTGACCCACAGAGCATCTTCTTAATTTTCTGTCTTTTGAAAGGAAACTGAGGTTATTTAAGAAATAATCTTCATAGTCCTCCCCTGGGCTGTGGGCAGCATGAAGGCAGACCTGTCAGGAGCTGCCTGAAGCTGTTTGGTAGGTTCAGAACTGCAGTTGGAGGCAGGCCTGGAAGGCTGGACTCTTCATTTTTCCCCACCTTTACTCCTAGAAATAACTTGTGTGGACATGTCAGAAATGTTTGGACCCCCAGAGTGAGTACATCTCCCTTCTCCCAGTGCTGGATAGTGGGCAGCTTGCCACACTGTCTCTTACTTTGTATTTTTTGAAAGGCAGGAGCAGTTAACTAGCTTGTATGTGAGAGAGGGGACTAGGCTTTGGCATGGATTTAGGAGAGCTAGTGGGTCAGCTGCCACTCTGCCACAGGCTTTTCTGTATGGTCTCAGAAAATTTGTTGTCTTTGAGACAAAGCTGCTGTATCTAGAGGAGCAGTGTTGTGAGGGAGTTGTTGCTCCTTATGCTTCTCTGGGAAGCTGGTAAGCACTGGCTGGAAGAAGTGTGGGGAGGTAAGTAGGAGGAAGGCATGGGGAGGATGTACGTGTAAAGCAGAGCCTGTACATTGCCTGTTGCAGAACAGTCTCCTTTCTTCCCTTTGGTGTATGTGCAGCTATGGGTGAGTACCAGAAGAGGAGAGATTCACTCTGTCTCACATAACATCATCATAATAAAAAACGGTGGGGAAAGAGTATCAGCTGTGAATCTCAGTAGCAAACAAGCTATAGAAATAAAAGCTGTGGCTGACAGAGGAGGGCTACAGTTTGGGTCACCAGCATTATTAAAGGGCTTTGTTACAAAGGGGAAAGGAGTGTCAGCGGTGCTTTCTTGCATCAGCTAAATGAGCTGAACTGAGAAGAGCAAATCCTGTGCTTGCCTCTGAGCCTTACTTGTGGGGCTCCAGCCCTGCGCTCTCAATGCAAGTTGAACTGGGGCTGGCCAGATTCCTGGGCTGTATTGACATTCTTCAACCCTTCTCTTTTCAACTTCCAGGCACCTCAGAGCAAAAAGCCCCTCTTGAAGAAAGGGTCAGTGCTAGGCAGTTACCTGCTGGACGACAAGCCGGTCAAACGGTCAGATGGGCATCTGTGTTGTGTCCGTGGTGTCATTCTGTGCCCGCTGGAAAACTGTCAGTCAAACTGTGTCCCTTGTCTGGTTCCACGCCTCAGTGCTATCTGTCTGTCTGTGGGAACATGGGGGAGATAAAGCTCGACTTGGCACGAGGTGGTGTGGGCTCAGCATGAAACTAAGGATACTGCTTTTGGTGAGCTTTCCTGTGGTGCTGGCCCTCATCTAGAAATGTCTGTGGGACAGGAGGCAAGCAGGCTGCCTCTGAGCCAGACAGTTCTGTTAAAATGCCTGGATCATCTCCTGAATGTGCTGTTCCTCCTCAGGCAGAAACCCTGTCTGTTGGTGCCTCATGCCAGACCTTGTGTCCCTGGGGCATGGGAGAGGGCAGGACTTGCACAAGGCTGGTGTTCTCTCCAGCAGCTGAAAGCCCTGAGGAGAAAGCCCAGCTCCAGGTGGCTCCATCCTGCCCATCTGCCTCCATACCTCTGCAAATGCTCACCTGACACACCAGGCCTTCTGGCCAGCTGGGACAGACAGCCTTGTCTGTGTGGTCTATGCCTTTTTTTTTTTGCCACTCAATGTGCAGACAGTGTGGTGTTTTCAGCAGCCACCTATGCATGCTTGCCTCAGCCGTGCTGGCATTAAGCGTTGGCCCTTGTGAACTATGTGCCATGCATGCCTGTATTGGCCAAAAGCCTGTTCCTCAGAGAGGCCAGCTACTTACCAAGCTATCTGTTGCAAAGATGCTGTTAGTGGCTGTTGGCACAAACCAAATAGAAAGGCTTAGTAATAAGAGAAGTCTGGCAGGAGAGTATTTGTTGATTCTCTCTCTGTCTCAGTGCTGTCACGTACTGTGCACGTAGCTTGAATCACATGAATAAGTTGCATTAGAGCTGGGATCACTTCAGAAAGTCTTGTATTTGTATCCCCCTTTTTTTTGTTCTCTTCCCTAAAGAGGCTTTTGAGCTTCAGCCCCTTGTTGCAGCTAATTCTGCTGGGAGATGGGGACTGATCCCCAGAGCCTGAGCCCAGGAGGATGTGTCTGTCTGTGCTGCACAGGGAGAGGTCCCAGCTGGCCAGCTCTGGCCTGGCATGTGGGGCAGGGGCAGGCAGGATGGCCAGGGATGTGAGCATCATCTAACAGAAAGAAAGTGCAGACTCGGCAGCAGGTGAATCTCTCAGCCTTGGTGCGAGAGTTGTTGCCTTGATTCCTGCTCTGTAACAAGAGGAAAAATTTGCATAGAGAGGTGGGATGTGCTGCCTCTGTGCAGACAAACTGCAGTAAGCCTTTGCTTCCTCCTTCCAAATGGAATCTGGTGGCCAGCAAAAGCGTTGGAGGTCTCTGATGGATAAAACCTTTTGAGTTGTGAGTCTTCTCACTCTCTTCTTTAACCACAGAAAGCCAAGGCAGAGCAAAGACAATTCCTTGCTCCTTAGCAATGATTGCAGTTGAATTTGCTATTCTAGCTGTCTTTTGAAGTCCGTTCCTCCACTTACCGTGTACGGCAGCCTTGTTTGTGTGGTCTGCTCGAGCGCCCCGAGCTCGCTGCAGTTTGTACACCTGTGGCAGTCAAGACCGTCAGCAGAGGGCAGTAACATGCATGCTTGCTGCATGCGGCGTCCTAAGGGTAATCAGACAGCCCTCGCACTCCTTCCTGCAGCAAAAACCTTTTTCACTAACCTGCAAACCTTTGTTATTTATTTTAGCATTGTATTTTTAAATCTTTTTTTTTTTTTTTTCTTCTGTTGCCACCTTTGTATACTTTGCCTCATTTTTCAGTACTGGCAAAGTGGGTTGAAAAGAATCCTTGAAAAATCTAGAAGGTGGGAAATTTCTGTTAAAAATGAATGAAATACATGTCAGCACATGAGCACAGCATAGCTCCAGGGAGCTTTTTTCTCCCAGAGGTGTTGTTGATACCTTAGTCACAGGGAGCAAGTGCATGAGGTAACGTTCCCGCAAGTGTTGCGTATGCACTAACTGAATCATGCTGGGTGTTCTGGGAATTTGCAACCCCCTCCTCCTTCTCCCCTGCTTCCAAATCCCACTGTGGTGCCTGTGGGCTTCAATACAGACAATTGGCCTCTGCGGACCTTCCTGTCACCTTCCCTATGGATATGGCAGTGGAAGAACCCAACAGGAAGAACTGCAGATACTTCTCAGGCAACGGGATGTGGCTGAAGACAGGAGAAAGAGGCAGCACGAACTTTGGAGAGAAGAACAGAGACCAAGAGAAGTGGTCAGTGGGAGCAGATGCTGAGAAGCTGAAGATGGCTTTGAAGAGTGATGCTGACTGTAGAAGAAATGCAGATGGGTTGGATGATGCTCCACTATCTCCTAGAGGACAGCCAGTTGGTACTGAAAGCAGGGTGAGTCTGAGTACCTAGTGTACAGCCTCAAACACCTGCTAGTGGGGGCTTTTCCCATGTAACTGCAGCTCCATAGATTTGTAGTATATTTCATGGTTTGTTTTTTTTTGTGTGTGTGTGATTTAATACCTAAATCAAACCACAGTCTGTGCCTGGGCTTTTATAAACTGCATCTCTCTCTTCCATTGTAGCTCCAGGTGCTGGAACCTGCCAGTTGTTCCCCCGATCGTATCTTCAAAGTTGTGTTTGTGGGGAACTCTGGTGTTGGGAAGAGTTCCTTCATCCATCGCTTCTGCTATGACAGGTTCTTGGCTGATCTCAATGCAACTATCGGTAAGAAATAGGGTTCCAAACTAATCTGACTGAGAAGGATGAGGAATTTGGTCTGGAAGGGGTTGTTTCTGTTTTCTTTCCTGTCACGTTAGCCCAGACATCTTCTAGCCCTTAACAACCTGAGTGAAGGTTGAGGAGGTGATCCTCCCCTTCTACTTGACCCTGGTGAGGCCACATTTGGAGCACTGTGTCCAGTTCTGGGCCCCCCCGTTCAAAAAAGACAAGGATTTCCTAGAAGGAGTCCAGTGGAGGGTCACAAAAATGATAAAGGGCCTGGAGCATCTCCCTTACAAAGGAAGGCTGAGTAACCTGGGTCTGTTCAGCCTGGAGAAAAGAAGACTGATGGGGGATCTGATAAATGTCTATAAATATCAGATGGGAGACAAACGGATGAGTCCAGGCTTTTCTCAGTGGTGCATAGCAATAGGACAAGGAGTAATGGCCTAAAACTTGAACATAGGAAGTTTCATGCAAACACGCAGAAGAACTTCTTCACAGTAAGGGTGACAGAGCACTGGAACAGGTTGCCCGGAGAAGTTGTGGAGTCTCCTTCTATGGAAATATTCGAGACCTGTCTGGATGCCTACCTGTGTGATCTATTGTAGGGTACCTACTTTAGCGGAAGGTTGGACTTGATGATCTCTTGAGGTGCCTTCCAACTCCTGCAGTTCTGTTAAGGTGGTGCCTCTTTCAGCTTTGAGTCAATCTGGCAGTTTCCCTGCAATAGTGTTGATCTTGTTCTTGTTACCTCCCTGACAGGTATTGATTACCAGGTGAAGAGTCTGATGGTGGACAACATTCAAGTTGCTTTACAGCTGTGGGATACAGCTGGACAAGAAAGGTAAACAATTATGTGAGGATTTCCTGCTGCTAGGCTCAGTGTAAGAAAGAGAAGGACAGATCAAGGAGTGCGTGCGCTTGGCTATATTTCTGCTGATAGACTCATGGAAGTGATAATTCTTGGCAAAGGGGCCATGTAATTTTTGGTGGTGGCTCCTCATTTGAAATTCTCCAGTTTCAAAAACATGGGCCATCACGAGATATTGTCGTCAGTACTGTTGGAGAAGTTCAGAGTAGCAGAGGACACATTTAATATTCATCTACAGCACTGCTAGAAATGAAATGCCCACCACAACCTCATGTAATTTATACTTCATTTATAATGTACTTTAAGCTTAGGTTCAGAGGCATTTTCTAGGAGGTTGTTAACCACAGAGCCTGGCAAAAATAAGTATAAGGTATTTAATGCTAAATATGGTATGGGACCAAGCCTTGAGGAGGCAGCTGAAGTCATGGGAATATTAAAATCCTGCACTGTGCCAAGAAAGTAGGGATGCTGCCTCAGTCAGCTAGATCATACAGACTTTTGGGAAATGCACAAAGTAGCATTGCAAGGCAAACTTTTCCAAATTCCAAGTTCATACTGGAGAAATCATGATTTCTGTTTCAAAAGACTATTCTGTTGTGTTTTTAGTGCTGTAGCCAATCAGGAAGTTTTCATGACATTAAATGAGACACTTCTTTGAGACTAGGCTGCATTAGAGGCCAAACTCACTATATTTATCTCTGCAGAAGGGCAGTATGCCTCTGAAATAGTAGCAGGTCTTAGGTGTGTACTTGGAAGAAAGAACTTGGCTCAGTGCTGATGCTGAGTAGGAAGAAACCAAAACTTTTCTTACTTCTAGAGAGATTTGACTTACTTCTAACTGGATGTGTACAACTGAATATCCTATATCAGATAGAGGATCTTCTTGTGCAGGGGAGAACTCCTTAGTGATTCCCCTGAGTCCGGCTCATGCTATATTTGACATTCTTTTCTGGAGCATGTGGCATGTCCTGTATTTCCAGAGGTGTGTCCTGACTGCCAAGGATACAGTCTGTGCTTTCTCAGTTGGAGTAGCTGCCAGAATGGCACGCTCTGTGTGTAGTGAGACAGCACAGGCTTCAGGCAATCAGCTGAAGAGTTCAGGAGGGTCACTACTAGCTGCAGGTTTTCTTGGCTCTTAATAGGAGAGCTTGTTAGCCTATGCAGGGTGGAAATTCACAGCTGTCTAGTGAGATCTTGGTACTGATGCTGTATTTATTTCCATCAGTTTGCAGGCAATATGACGACATGGCCTTATGACAAACTGCTTAGTGGTTTTAAGCATTTTTTTGTTTGTTTTAAATTTGAATTTATTCCCAAAATACAAGTCTGTAGTTCCAGCAGGAACCCACGTGACAGTGTAGATGTCTGGTGGGAGTTTCACCTGGAAATTGTTTCTAGCATCTGAATTTATGTATGACAGAATTGCTTTATAGATTTAAAATTGGAAGTGGACTGTATTGATGCGGAGATCTTAATTGCAGTTTTAGCAGCATTGGGGCAGACATTACGCACCTAGTTTATTCTATGCTACAGCTTAATTTGTAGATTCTTCCAGACTGTAGAAAAAAGCTCATGTTTTTTTCCATCCATTTCCTTTTTTACAGACGTTACCTTTTTCTACCTCACCTAAGCAGGCTATTCAGTGCTTCTTTCCTCCTGACTTAGAAAGGTCCTGCTTTCTCAGCACCATGTGTTTGGAAACGCTCCTTACTCATGGCTGCCTGGCCTGCTGCACAGATGGACTCTGAAAAGCTCAGGGTTTTAACTGAATTGCCATCAGTCTGTACGCCAGCTCCAAGGGATGCATCTCATGCACAGGGGCTGCCAGGCCTTGCAGGGAGCACTAGCAGCCAGATGATCATGTTCTGCTTCATGTCATTACACCATCGTGGTTCTGAGAGTGCCTTTGGTTTTGTTGGGGCTCAGGTTCCGGAGTATCACCAAGCAGTATTTCCGGAAGGCAGATGGGATTCTGGTGATGTACGACATTACGGCCGAGTGCTCCTTCGTGGCAGTGCGCAACTGGATGAGCAGCGTCCAGGTGAGAATGGGCCTTCGGCTTTCTGTTGCTGGCAGAGCTGCCTGTGCCTTGCTCTGGTCTCACTGCAACAGTCTCTCTGGGAGCAATGTTCCTGGAGGCCTCAGGAGGTCCTTGTGAAGATGGATGCACAAAGCAGATGTTACGGTACTGCCTGTGGTAGTGTGTATGGAAGAGGGGTTTGTTGAGGGTATGATGGCACCCCATTAAATGAGGAGGGATGTTTTATAGCAGAAAGTAGTGGAACAAGGCAAAACAGTGGTATGTGGAAGTAGCTGGTTGTGTTGGCAGCATCTCCAAACAGCAGCCGTTGCACCTATGCTCAGGTGAGGAAATCTCCTGGTCTATTTAGTCTGTTTGCAGGGAAGATATTTGGCCCTGGTGCATCTCAGCTGTTCTGCAGCATGTACAGCACTTCACACAATCGCATCCCGACTCCTTTTGAATTTTCTAGATGACACTCTAGAAACAGCTTAAACTGGAGATAGCTGATACTAGAAATAGCTTGCTTTTTTTTTTTTTTTTTTGCTGTAACTTCAACAGTTGATGTTTGTTTGTCTGTTCATTTTCCTTTGTTGACTGTCTATCAATATTACAGTAATTTCCCCTGCTTTTTTTATTTCCAAATTCTAAACAAAAAACATTCTTCTGTGGTTTGTGTCTGAGACTAAAATACCTCTGTATCATTTAAATATGCTGTGTACAGGTGGTTCAAAGTTGTAGGGAAAGTGTCAAGAATGGCTTTGCTTTGAGATCGTGTTGAGTGTCAAAAAGCACATCCTAAATTGAAATAATAAGCACAGGTTAGAGGTTTCTAGTGCTGTAAATTTCACAGACCTGCTGGGCAAGGAAAAAAAGCTTGTCTGTTTTTCTAGACTTTAAAAGATTGAAGGTTAAGATTTTTCAAAACTAGCCTCTGGAAATCAGGCTCCTTTCAGGAGGGTTAAACTGAACATACAAAAAACAAAGCACCCCCAAATCTGTAACTTTAATAATCTTTCATCTTTCATTTCTCTCATCTTAGAATTTTTCTTGCTTTGAAACCTCAGCTGTTCTGGCACTGTAAGTCCTCCAGAACAGTCAAATTTGGAACCTTATTCTGCAGTCTTACTGTGATGATGCTCTAGTGGAACATAGGGGGAGTTTTAGCTAAGATAATGGGCTCCAGGAGTTGCCTAGGTATGACAGTACAGAGACCCTATGTCAGCATTGAAAGCTGCTTAGCCACTTACAGTGCTTTTCAGAAAGCGATGGTTGAGTTTAGGATAGCACATCAGATGAACAGTATCACATACACACCAAAAAAGTTTTAACTGAAGAAGTCCTGTCTAGTCTTCAATGTAGTTTGTCCCATTAAACTGTTGGACTTTTCTTTTGTCTTCTTATTTCCCAGAGAAGAACTTCTTCCCGGCCTTTCCTCTCTCAGCATCCCAGCTGTACACACCAACCACTTGAAATATATCCCCATGGTTTAAGTTTCCTTCCACAAATCCCTGGGGCTGCTTGAGGAATGGCCCTTCAGTGAGCTTAAAAGGCATTCTTTGGCAGCTCCTTCAGGAGCCCTAATTCTGCTGCCACTGAAGTCAGTGGTAGTGCTCTTGTTTTGTGTGATCTGGAGCAGGACCTGCTCCAAGATATTTCTATCCCTCAGCTGAGTCTCTAGGGTGTTTTGCTCTGTTTCTTTTGCAGGAGGGCATTGAGGATGGAGCTGTGGTTTTTCTGCTTGGAAATAAAATGGATACCACAGGGAGAGAGACTCGGAGTGTACCCAAGGTGGAGGGAGAAAGGCTGGCGAAGGTGTGCCACTGTGCTCTCCTGCTCCATTTGCTCTACAGCTCCTTCCTCCAGCTGTGAGCTGGACTGGTGGAGAGCTCTTCTTGAAGCCATGTCCCAGTATGGTACCTTCCCTCTCAGCCCTCACTCTGATACAAACACGTACCAATGTTCCTCTGGTACCTGCTCTGCCTTCTCCCTTGCCGCCTCTATTTGTGTGCCTGCTGCTACCTTTATCCTCTCATTCCCGGGGGCCCTGTGTGGAAGGGGACAAACAGGGTTTCAGAGCTTTTCCCCATCTTTTGGACTTTGCACTACAAAGGTAAGGCAGTCCACTTATCCCAAAGGGATGGTGTTTCTTCCTAAACACCTCCCACTTGTTACCTTCCAGACACTCTGTGTGGGCCTTCAGTAGCTGAAAATGTGTCTCATGTTCTGGCAAGGTGGGTACAGCAGTAGCAGCTACATTGCTGGCCCCATGTGCTGCCAGCAGAGTTTCTGGTGGCAAGATGGGTCAGTGCCCAGAGGTGTGGATGAATGCTGGGGGAGAGTTGGCAGCTGACACTGGTGCTTGCTGTGTTCTTTGGCAGGAATACAAGGCTGTCTTCTATGAGTGCAGCGCTATGACTGGCTACAACATCATGGAGCCCATGCTGCACATGGCCAGGTTAGTGATGGGAACAGTCATTCTGGGGTATTTCCCCAGCTGTAGATCACTGGTGGGCACTTCTAGGGAATGGGCAAGAAGAAGTGCTGTCAGAGGCTGACTTCCTGGTGTGTCAGTAAAAAGACATGGAGCAATAGGTTCTTCCCCACTGACTCCAGGGCCCTTCTGTCTTCTGTGGCTAGAGTACCAAGCATAGACTGGATGTCATAACACACAGATCTTCCTCTGGCAGAGCTGGCTGCTGAAAGTTCAAGAGTTTAAGTTGAATATTTCATCACAAAACTTTGTGTGATATCCCAAATTTAACTTGGTGTGCTATCCCAAATTCTAAGTTGGCATTTTCAATATGAAATCTACATGCATCTCTAGGGAGTGGTTCATCCGTACGGAATGTGATGTTTTGGAAGTAGTGTTTTTATTACTAAGGACAAGGAAGGATAAAACACATTATAAAGCTGAAGGAAGTTTGCATTGCAATCTTTAGTTTTTTCAAAAGAACTTGCATATTTATTTTTTTTTAAAGTCTTTGAAGTCCTGTAAGAAAAACACCCTTTTGTTTTCCTTTATCCCTTCCCCTCCTGCTGTATCACCTCTGTTAAGCTCACAGCAGGACTTAAATGTTTATTAACTGTGATGATTTAAGTAGATAAATCTTGCCTCCCATAGCACATGCTTTCAGCATGTTTTATTACCATGCTGCTGCCAGGTGCTGCCCAGAGAAGTGAAGTGAGCAGCCTGAGATTCTACCATCAGCGCAGGAGCTTGGAAGCAAGTTACATGCCACTTGTTCAATCGGTGTTCTGACTACACCATGCTGCCCCCTCTTGTCCATGTTCAGTTCCTTTCTGTTTCCTTGGAAATTCATGCTCATTTTCTGGGTGGTTTATCTTGTCCAGCTCCCAGACACAGCCCAGTCGCTTTTTACAATCCTAAACAGCCCTGGCTGATGGGAGAGCAAAGGGCACAGTCAGATGCCACTGCAGGAAGAGTTGAGTAGTTCAGTTGTGTTCTTGATCTGTGCTGCTTGTTCCAGGTTGCTGACAGCACAAGAAGACAGGCAGAGGGAGAATGCCCTGCAGCTGGAAGATGTCAGGAGGAAAGGGTGCTGCACATAAGGAACATCAGTGTGTCAGCAAGAGCCAAGGGTCGGCACCGTTGGAATTCCTTCTCAGCAAGTTGAATCTGATGGTATCATGTCTGCAGAGTTTTAGGGAATCTGCAACTTTTCCCCATCTGGGAATTTCAAGGCGCTCAATCAGGGCAGAATGTGCATATGATCTGTACTGTTCCCTTTCCCACCTGCATGTCCATCCCTGATTATAGGAGGCCTCTGATCTCTTGGGGGAATTTGGCAGGCCTTAGCAAATGGCACAGACTTGGTCCTCTGTCCAGAGGCATCATTTCCATGTAAAATGATGAAGTCTTGCTCCTTTAGTTTCTGGCAAAAAGGTTGTCTTGCAGCAGAGGGGAGGACACAGGGGGTGTTAAATCGATTATTTTGGTGTAAGAAATAAAGAGATGATTTTAAATTTTGGCTAACTCTAGGTAGTGGATCTTTCTCTCACTAAGAGCAGGATTTTCTTGGCTCTGTAACAGCAAAGCCCAGCTGACAGCTTGCTGTGGTAGACAGGGAAGCCTTTGCCTGTTCTTCTAAGATCTGAATCAGGCTCTGCACTTGGTTGGAAATCTGGTTTGACTGGCCAACACTGTAGGTAACTGCTTCCATATGTGGATATAGCATGAACTGCTAAAACCATTCATCCCACTGGCTTTCTTCACTGTGCTACCCTAACGAACTTTGCTACTCTCCTTCTTGTACTGTTCACAGAACACAGAGCAGTTGCCCTGGGACTCGCAGGTGACTGCTGCGCTGGTACGTGCTGCTGTTCCATAACCTGTTGTGGGAGCTGTGCTGTATCTATTGGGAGCCATGTATAGCCTGTTTTAAGGCTGAATGCTGCCTGTTTCCTCCCATTCTTTTATTCTTTCCTGAAAGGTCTTCAGCAGTTAGGAGTGCACATATCCGCAGTACTGAAATGTGCCCAGATTCCAGCCCGCTGGCCTGACAGCAGTGCTTTGAAATGTACTTGGGCTGGAAGCACGAGGCAGCTGCCTCAGCTGCAACGGGTGCATAGTGAGATTTTTGCTTTCGCAGTGACCTCATGCATTAACCTCAATTTCCTTATGAAGGGCCTCAGCAAGAGAAGGGCTGCATCTATTCCTGTTAAGAAGGAATGGAGTGGTGCAAAGCAGAATGAGAAGAAATGATGGCTGAGGTAGGAACTGGCCCCACAAGCATCTCTCTCAGCTGCCTTGGCTCTGAGTAGCTGCTACTGTGCCTGGGTGTGAAGAGCCTTTCTTCCTCTGTTTTGTAGCTCAGTTGTTTTTAAAGCTTTGTGGCTTTCTCCTTGAGCCCATTTCTTTATGTGTCTTTGAAATCTTGGGCACAATATGTGATACTGCAGCTAGGAAACAGTTCTCCAGCCCTCAGCATAGGCAAGGCCTGTATTTATCACCTCCTTCCTCTCATGGGATAAGGCAATTACCCTGGCTCCAAATATCTGTTTGCTGCACAAATTTCTCTGGGAATATTCCATGCAGGAAAAGTGATCTGAGTCACATACTGCATTACACAGTCTTTCCATGGTTCCTCCCAGTGCCATTTACTTCTAGTGGGAAAGAGGAAGATTCTCTCCGGAAGAGCCAGGTTCCTGACTTAAAGAAATAGCCCAAAGTACTAAGTGTCTGCTCAGTCCTTACTGCTGACTGTGGTTCTTGCTATTGTACAGCTGGTGAATTTAACTGCACAAACTGACCAGGAAGCTGTACATTAGAAGAGGTCCTGAAGAAACTAGGGCTTCTGGTTTTGAGCTTAGGTAACACCAGCAGCGCTTCCAGTGGAACTGCTAATGTTTACAAGAAAGGATGTTTGTGAAGTGAAATCTCTGTTCTTGGACAACACAAAACTTTAGACTGCCTTGTACCAGATGACTGTCCAAATGCAGATGTGGATTTTGTGCATTCTAACCAATGTGGCCATGGAAGAGTACAGACACTGTCACCTGCTAAGTCACTAAAATTCACTAGCTGAGTTGGAGGAGCTGCTGTCAACGATTCATTTGCATCGTGCTCCAGTTGTAGGTTAATAAGAACTGGCAATAAGAATTGACATCTTCAGTGGGCACATCAATAACACCAAAATTTACTTACCTGCAACAGCATGCTGGGCAGGATTTTGGAAGCTGCAGCAGAAGAAAAGTATGGTATCTAATCTGCTAACATGGTTTGAATGTGCAGCTCCCACACTGTGTAAAAAGCACATGAAAGATAAAGGAGTAAAGTATACCTGGCACACACGTACCATGCAGCATGTGGTAATTACCTTCCTCAGCACTGTCATACTGCAACAGGAAGAACTACCACGTGTTTGTTTTCTGTTTGTTTTTGGTTGGTTGGTTGTTCTTAATGTACAGTCTTAAGGATGTTTTCTTAGAGGGCAAGCAGGGTGCAGGCAATAAAGAAATACTGTCTTGCAAATGTTTGTGTTGAGTTTTTTTTCAGGAGTTGCAAGAGATTCAGCCTCACTTGATTTAGTTGCCTGCTGCAGCGTGTAGTGCTCAGGAAGGGTTGAGAAGTGTGTTCCTGGTGGTGATATGTATAGGAGACTTGTAAGTAATAAGCAAGGAGTGAGTGGATGAGAGACCCTTGTTTCCAGAGAAGCACAGGAGCAATTCATCTGCTGTCTTGTTTTTTCTCTTTAAAACAGCCAGAGTCTGAGTCTGGATGATCAGGGAAGGCAGAGCAGGGGGAATTAAGGAGATGCTTCCCCAGAGTCTGGGGCCAGCGTAGAGCTTTCAAACACAGCACATTGTCTCCTTGTATCTATGCTTGTAGAACCAGACATATTTAATAACGCTCGTGCATCCTGTTCACCAGAGTTAGGAATTTCATAGCTCTTAGACCTTGTACCCTATATTTATTTCAACATGTCAGTGTCTTACAGAAGTATCTATCCATAGCTCTGGCCACAGAAATTATTACTCATTTCCCTTGCTATAAACAAACAACACGGGAAGTAGTGCACTGTAACTTTTTTTAGCAGGAACAGGGTGAACTTTTGTTTTGCCTATGATAAAGTGGCATAGAGGTTGGACAGCAGTAAGCACTAGGGTGTGTTTTATACTGGATGGTGCAATGGTGTTTTGTTGGTTTCCTGGACAGTATTTACATTTCCTATTGGAAGACCTAGACACTCACAACCGAAGAAGCAGAAGAGCCCTTGACTCTGTGTATCCACTCCTTTCTTTGTAACAACTAAAACATTGGTGTGCCATCACTGCTATTTTCATGAAAGAAGTCCAAAACACAGCACCATACCAGCTACTATGAAGACAATTAATGAGATTCCAGCCAAAACCAAGACAGTGTGAGAATTTCTCCTGTTGCTGAATGGAGATCCTGGGAGAAGCCACACTCTTCGAGTGACTGTTGGCAACTCCAGTATAAGCAAAAAGCAAATAACAGGGACATCCTGAGGTGGTATGAGATAATGGATGAAAAACTGACTGCCTGAGAGCTTATTGCGGCACTGCATTGGCTGCAGTCTCTTGGTGGACAGGTGACTTTTTGCACATAATCTATAAAGCATTTTGGAAATGTATCACGAGAAAGTACACTTCTTACGGCCTCGAAGCTCATGCTGGCCCATGCAGCAGTGCAGCTGTGTATACAATCGGGCTAAGAGCAAAGAAGAAAAAAAACAGCTGCTCTGACAAGCCCCCACAGTCCCATAAAGTTCTTGCACGCAGGCAAGGGGACCCTGCTTTGCCTTGCGTTTCACTTATCTCTTTCATGTTAATATGCTAAGAATAAACATAACAGGATTAGCCTGACAGCATCTCTTTGGCAGGCCAAAATAGGGATGAAGAGAGAGCATTAAGCCGTGGTGCTAAGTTTAAAGCTTTCCCACGGGACAAATGAAGGAATCACGAAAGGCCTTGGATGTTTGTTTGTTTTTACCTATGACTGTGATAGGTGAGACAGGGGGGTAAAGCTCAGGGAACGATAAATAGCATTGCTAGAAAACCCCTGTAAGAGGACAGATGAGGATCTTGATTCTCTGCTGTTTTAACGCTGTCACTTCTACTTGAACGTGTTGGAGACGTGACAGCATTTTCCACTCATCTCATGTGCTGCATTCTTGGGGCTGGAGGCTCACTGGTGTTGACCCAGAGTGCCTGGAAAGAAACTGGGCAATGCAGGACCCCACTTGCAAAGGTTCATCATCAATCAGTGATAAAGCACACGCACCCAGCTTTTGGCTGTGGCTTTATGGAGTGCCTTTGCTCTTTCCAGGCAAGCTTGTTCCTGAGGTGCTGCTCATAGGAATTTCACAACTGCGTAGTGGCTCACCAGTTGCCCTAGAGCCACTTTATTCCAGCAGCTTAAACTCCAGGAGATCCATCCACAGACATTTAATCAGTGCCTTTGGGTCTGTCCTGGATTATTTTCTCTTCTATTACCCTCTACTGTTAATATATGTTCTCTCTTTTTACTTATTAATTACTTAGTCCTTATGTAAAACAAATACTTTATGTCTGGATATAGATGTATCTTGGAACTCATGCTATGTACCTTTAAATACTTCATTTGAAAATCTCTTGGCTCCAGTAGATCCACTGTACTGCAGCTCAGTGCTTTGGTAGTTCGTTGAGCTGCTGTCAGTCTGCTCATTACTTATCTGCCTGTTAATGAGCCATGCTGAAATTTCAGTTGGTGCAGCTACAATAATCTGGATCCAGATTCCTCGAGCCCCTGAGGCACGCTTTAAACATCTCAAGCCAAGCAGTTTAATATGGCCTGATTCTGCGAGCAGAAGATTAGCTGCATGCTTCTTTAGAAGTGACTAGGCCACAGTAGAACTGGCCAGATAAAATTAGTTGTTTTTCAAGATAAAGATATATCTAATTAATCGTTTATAGAGGCAGAGGTTGCATTTGTGCAGTTCTGGGCAGAGGTGGTGGTGACGGCTCCTACAGGTGAGCAGCAAAGTGCTGCAGTGTAAATCCCTGCATTACATGACCGTGCTACTGGACTCCTGCATATTCCTGAGGGACTGGGGGGAAAGGGGACACTGTGGTATAGCTCACGATTATCTGCAGGCTTTCCTTTTTCTTGCCCTGCCCAGCTCTGTGTGAAGTGGGCTGTTGTCTGCTGATTTTGGTCTAACACAGCCCCTGTTCTTTGAACGCACCCCTTCCCTCTGACTCACTGCAAACCGGATGATGGTGAACACCATCAGAGCAAAAGTGCTGAGAAGTGAGTCTCTCCTAGCAGTCCATACAGAACTTCTTAGGCTGTCCATCTTGGTCTGTTGCCTTAAAGAGTGTGGTATCCGTTGAATAATTGAATACTCACTGAAAAAAGATGAAGAAGAGGGGGCTAAAGGGAGACCTTATCTCTCTCTCTACAGTGACCTGAAAGGAGGTTGTGGCGTGGTGGGGGTCAGTCTCTTCTCCCAGTAACAGTGATAGGATGATATGGGCAGCAGGGGAGGTTCAGGTTGGATATTAGGAAAAAATTCTTAGAAAAAGCGGTGGGGCAGTGGCACAGGCTGCCCAGGGAGGTGGTGCAATCACCATCCCTGGACGTGTACAAGGAAAGGGTAGATGTGGCACTGAGGGATGAGGTCAGTGGGCATGGTGGGGTGGGCTGGGGGTTGGGCTTGGTCATCTTAGAGGTCTTTTCCAACAGGAATGATTCTATGAAGTGACTGGGTACATGGGACCCTAGTTAAGGCACAGTAGAGGCCAACAACCAGTAGGCCCTCAACTGGCCTTTTCCCTCACTGCTCAGCTCTCATCCCTTCCCAGCCAGCCCTAAGAAACTGAGACCGCTCAGTCTCTGAGGGGAGCAGGTGGGGTTTCCCTTCCTGCAGATCCCAGCGGGCTGCTAACTGCAGTATTTGGACCGAAGTTGAAATGAGGTAATGGAAGGATGAGGCAATGCGCCAGTCAGGGCTTGATCTCAATGTGCAGGATGTCTCCTGGAAAGATCTTTAACCAGCAGCTCTGACGCCTCTAAAAAGGGAAAGGCTTGGAAAAAGAAGAGCTCGTGTTCTTCACAACGTGGTGCCTGCGGCCATGGGAACGGCGGGTGAGGTAAAGGCGGCGGGAGGCAGAGGTCGCTGCCGCAGGGCGCGCTTTCGCGCTTGCACAGCGCGCCGAGACCGCGCCGCAGGCACTGCAGGTGGACGGAAATCGGGGTGCTGTTTTACAAAAAAAAAATATTTTATTTTATTCTATTTTTCGAAGCCGAAGGGGCTCCCACAACCCATGCCGGCCGCCGGGCGGACTGTACGTGAGCAATCGTTGCCGAGGCACCGCCCGCTGGGCGTCCCGGGGCTGGGCCGGGCCGGGCGAGCCGTGCCGCCCTCCTCCCCTCCCTCCCCGCTTCCTGCCGTGCTCCCTTCCCTCCCTCCCTCCCTCTCCGCTCGGCAGGTCGGGGCGCGAGGCGGCGCGGAGCACGGCGGTCCGGCGCGGTGCCGCTGAGCGGTGAGGCGGGGCGCCCCGAAATGGCGGACGCACGGGGTGTGAGGGGGGAGCGGCGCGCGGGGCTGCCCGCGGCCGGTAGCACTTTGTGGCGCGGGGCGGGAAGCGGCGAGGGGGCAGTGCGTGGGGGCTGCCGGCCGGGAGGCGGCGTGTGCGTGCGTGTGTGTGTATTTGTGTGTTTGTGTGTATTTGTGTGTGTGCGTGGTGCCCGTGGTGTCCGAGGGCCGACTCTGTTCTTTCCCCTTGAAAGGTGTTTTTCTTGTCCTGCCCCTACTTCAACTTGTAGGGCTGCTAGAGACAGAGGATGGGGAGAGTGGGGCCGGCTAGGAGTCCGGGCGATGTCCCGCTGCCTTCACGTGGAGCTGGGTCAGTGCTGCGCTGTGTCCCTCGCCGTGAGGGCTCTCCCGGTAGTCTCTGCTGTGTTGTCTTAGAAAGACTGCAAACTGCTGTACGTTTAACAACAAAGTAAAATCTGGTTCTTCTCAAGGACGTCCATGATCAACCTGTTGCGGTGTCCTGCTTTATCTTGACAAGCCCTAGAAGCTTACGCTTGCCCAGAGCATCCCTCGAAGCGCCCCTCCCTCATGTCCCTCACGCGCTGCCTTTCTTTCTGTGAGAGCTCGAGCGGTGTCTGCTAGAACAGGGGGTCAGTAAATGTCATCACCCACCAGAGGTGGTGCCCAAGGGCTGCCATTTTCTTGAAAAAGTTTTGAAGCACGGTCCTTTTTCAAAAGATGTTTCAGTTGCCCTGGGTGAGGCTGTTGCCTAGACTCTTAAGGGATCTTTGGTGCTATAGATGCTGTCTGGGTGTTGCTGGAGCTGGAGAGTCTCTCTCAGGCAGATGTCCTTCCCCATCCTGCTTGACTGCTATTGCTATCAAACGATGATTGCTTGAGATGAGGAGAGCATAGCGTGGCTCTTTTGAGCTGTTACAGGCTGAAATGAAGAGGAAAAGAACTGTTTCAAATATGTCTCAGCACTGAGCAAGCTTGGTCTCAGTAAGTTTGGTGGTGGACAAAATGAGTGATAGACTGAGCAGGACTGCTTGAACATGGGAGGTGACTGAGTTCGTGTAAACTGAGTGTCTAGTAGTCTTTAGCATAAACTGGGGTCTACTTTTCTATCATTATGTCAGGCTTTCATGAGTAAAAGCTACCATTTTAAGGAAATCTCTTTGACACCTCTGTTTGATGTAGCGCATCATTCGTCTGTGTAGGGAGTGGCTCTTCACTAAGCTCTATTTCATGGAGAAGAAAAAGGATCTGTCCTTCATGCTAGTCATAGTTAAGAGCTGTGACACTCTGCTAGAGGATGCTATAGGTAACAAAAACTACATGAGCTCAAGGTAAACTAGAAAAGCAGATGTAAATTTTTTTCTGAAGGAGTTTGTACATAGGACAGGATCCCGATCCAGAAACTGTTGGGATCTTGGGAATATTTGGGGCAACATCACTTGGAGTTTATCACTTAGAGTTTTACCAGAGATGGCAGCCTGTCAAAGAGAGGTGTCCAGCATGTGCGGGTCTTTGCTCTGGCTTGGTGCAGCTGCTCAAAGATGCTGGTATTTCAAGTCAGATATCCTTGCTGAGAGCTTGGGTTGTGAGTGGAAGCAGCCGGCAGCCTTTGAGCTCCTCTGTGTAAGTACCCTGAGATTACATCCTTGCTCTGTAGTGTCCTTATGTCCTTGTGTTCCTTCTGTTAAATAATAGTTTCTTGGTAGAGTCCTACTGTAATAGGGGAGAATTACTGGTCTCAGCTGCCTGGTGAAAGTCCTGGCAGTCCTTGCTCTACATTGGCCTCAGTAAGCAATAAGAACATATCTTGTCTGTTTGTTTGGAATAATGTCCCATGTGTGACAGCTGTTCATGTTTCACTCTGGAGTCCAAAGTGGTCAGTCCTTCCTGCCACATTTTCCTCCTATCTCAAGGCAGGTGTACTATGGGAGGACTTGCTTTTAGGGACAGTGCGAAGAGCAGAACACTTGAGTAGGAGGAGCTTTGATAGCAAGACTGAAACTGTGGCTCTCTTCTTGAACCTATGATAGAAGCCATCTTCTGAGTTACCTAAGAGCACCACCCTAAAAAGATTTTTCATAAATGCTTTGGCTTCCCAGTGTTTTTTTTTGTGCAGAACGAAAGCACCATGCCAGTTTGGAAGCAAGTAGGAAACAGGCACAGCAATTTGGCCTAAGTCTGTATTTGAGATAAACACGACCACATTTCCTGCCCTTCAGGGTTTCACTCAGTGATTTGTGCCGTCATTAGTGCTGTGTAGGATGAACAGCAGCAGCCCTTTGCAGCATTGCTTTTCCTTTTGCTGCCAGGTAGTTCTACTAAAAGCAAAACACGTCTCGTTCTGTCAGACTGCAGCATGACACAGGAGAGATGAACTGCCTCACTTCACTCCCATTGACTGCCAACCCCTTGCAGCCTGTGCAGCATCAGCAGCTTTGCTGATCAGTGTGAGATTTTGTGGCCGTGACCCCTGCTAGCGCGGTTTGGCACGCTGTCTTGCCATGTACTGCCTGTGTTGTTCCTGCTTGTCTGCAGAATTGTTGTGTTCCTCTCTTCTTCCCACGGCCCCTTTTCTTCCTCCAAACAGCACACGACGAATCCAGTCTTGAGTGCTGCCATACTGCTGCTGTGCTGGCTTACGCTTCATGTTGCTTCTTTGTGAGTGCAGTAAGGCATACATTGTCAAAGTCCTGGCTCTGCAAAGGACATTTCTGGTGTGGCCTCCTCAAATTTTTGCTATTGGGTGGGAGAGATTCTTCAGCAAGGGGGTGGAAGAAAGCTGCTTGTATCCCTTTGTGAAGCAAAAATTTTAGATGGGGGTGGCTGATGGCGTGCTATCTATCTGCTAAGAAATTTCCAAGGAACATTCCGTATTATTCACGGCTAGTCGCAGTTATAGTGCAAATCTGTGGCTGTTTCCTTTGCACACACGCAGACCAAGGAACAATTCTCTTGCTTTTGAGGAAGCCGTGAAGGGGTTCTGAGCTATGTGTCCCAGAGTTGGTTGACCATGGTAAATTCACTTCTGTGAAGTCTGGCTTCTGTTTCGAACAATCTTGTCTGCTTGTCATGTTGTTCCTGTGATTTTTCTTGTGCATTCTGCCAAAGAATAAAGCTTTGAGAGATAAAATGTGGAAGTACCAAATGTGAAAAACAAAAATAGGGGAGCTTTGCTGTTTCATGTTCAAGTCTACTGCTACTGTCCTCAGTGGCGTTGTCAGTCTGGCTCTTTAAAGCTCATGAAGAGACCCTCCTGCACTCCCCAGCTGTATCTCTGCTCTTGGACTTGACACTAGGTATCTCCAGCTGCTCCCTGACCACTTGTACCAACTGCTGAGGTCATGGAAAGCTGGAGGGAGGGTGACTCCTGGAAATTACAGCACATCCCTACTTCCTTGGCTGCGAGGAATGGAAACCAAGTCTTCCTGGTTGTTTAAAATCCTCTAGATTCTTCTGGTGAAGATCAGGTCTCCTTCCTTCTCTCTTCTTCATCCTTCCTTTCAAACTCTGAACATGATTTTCCTCTTGCTGCAGCAACATGCACTTTGACAGAGCTTTCCCCCGAGAGTGGTGACCATCTCTCCAATCTGGAAGAAACGCCCCTTTCTGTGCCTGAAGCTCGAGTGTGGAGGGAGGGACTGGAAGGGAAGGGCTGCAGGATGCAGATGAGGTGATCTGTCAGGTCTGCAGAGAGCACCTACACCATCCCTCCCGAGGGCACAGAAGCCATTTGCTGCCAGCTCTTGGTAGATATCAGCACTGTAACAGCAGCACTGATGAGCATCTCGGCAGTGCTTGGCTCCTTCCCCCCTGCCAAGCTCCTTTGCGTGTGATCTCAACAGCCTGGCATCTGGGGGAATGTTTTCAATCAGTCCTATTAATCCTGAGTCCTGGCTGCTATACTGTAATAAAATTCTAGGCAGAATGAGCAGGAGGATAATTGCTGCTTTGCACTCCTGATATTTCATGTCAAAATAAGAGAGGTGGGAGCTGCGTTTGTGTATGAGTGGCTCCGTCTGTGTTTCTCACACAAATTGCTCTTGCTGGTCAGGTGCTAATGGTTTTCCCTGCTAGCTGGACATGTGCCAGAGGTAGAAAGGGTGTAAATTTAAGTAGCTGGTGGCACATGTAAGTGTGTATAGTGTGCATTTTTTGACACCAGCAGTGCTGAATGCTAGTGATGTTTATCTAGATAGATGGGAAAGTACATCAGGAATTAATGTTCTGCAGAGGTTAATGGAATACTTAACAGCTATATAACTTCAGTTGGATATTGACCCACAGCCACTGTCAGCAGAGTGCAGACCACCAATTACAGTTTTAATCATGCAGTGAGCTCCGTGATACGAATTCTAGGCTGCATCCATACGGGCTGCCACTGAGTTGCTTATCATACCTACTGCTGAGCACGAGTGTGAAAGGCGAGAGTGCATCCAAGTGAGGATGTGGGAAGCAGCGTGGTGAGAGGAAACAAAACATCTCGGGAAAGGCTGGAAGTGAGAAGTGTGGGAGGTGTGAGGAGGGATGTTGCTCAGAACCACAGGTTGTTCCTGCTGGTTTCTCCTGACAAAGGCCCATTATTGCTGAGCCAGGAATAGGTGACATCAAACGCTTGGCACTGACTGTTGTTTCTTATCTATTGCTGGTACTGGGTCTGAATGCAGAAGGAGCAAAGTTCACTTTTGCAGCCCAAGGGAAACAGAACAAAGCAGCGGGAGCTGGGACAGCAGAAAGAGTTGCCAGGCTCTACCTGGATGTCTGTACTCAGATGGAGTTTATCCCTGTAGCTGTGGAGTGCAAGATGCGTGCTCATTAGAAGCTGCGTGGTTGTGCTGAATTATGCAATGTTTCCCATGTATCTTTGCTGTCAAAAGAGTGGGACAGGTTGGAGATGCCGTAGGAAAAAGATCTGGGTGAGTTGAAATTATATCTGATGCCTCACCCTAGAACACTTCCCCCTTACGTGGGAGAAGTAGACAGGAGAAACACCAAGAGGCTAATTACAATTTTGCACTTCATATACTATGTGCCAAATGGAGTTGGGTTTTGGGGTCTGGACCGTGTTTGGGTATGACCAGCTTGGTCCATGTTTCTAACCACAACTCCTTTGGCTGGGCAGGTGGTTGTGGTCCTTCCCTGCCAGCTGGAAGAGTGCAGTACAGGTCTGTAGGTGTGTTTCAGGTAGCAGTGCAATCAGCTATTGGATGTAGGTGGCTCCTTAGAAAGGTGTAAGCATAAGCAGCCACTAGTGGAAGCAGATTGCTGGTCTTGTGGGACGAGGCGGGGTGGTCAGGAAGGTTAACAGCTTGGCAGCTGGTTAGGTACAAACTGTGGCTTACCAGCCTCATATACACAGAGGGTTTTAGGGCTTGTACTGGCTTTGTATATTTAGACTTTCAGCTCTGTACATCACCCAGCAAACTGGTCACTTGTGAATGTAACTGGACTGCAAACAATGGATTATTTGACTTTTCCATTGGTTAAATTCACTTCAACCAAGAGATGTTTGGGGTAGGAATTTCTGGAGGGGAGGTTTCTGTTGTGTTTGAGCCTTAATGGCCTGTTGTCTGCTAATCTGCCAGAGCAAGAGCAGCAATGTCTGCGTGGTTGTTCTCAGAGTGCACTGATCCTCAGTGACCCCAGCAGCCCAACATTAGAGAAAATAAGGGGGAAGCACAGATCCAGTCCATTTTACACACTGTGGGAGCCAGCATGTGGATGCCATTCATGCTGGCATGTCTGGCATGGCAGCCCGTGAGCGTGGAGGAGGCAGGCTTGAGTCACAGCTTGTGAATGTCAGTATCTCTTCTCAGCCTTGGTGGAATCCAGAGGGGAGGAATTCATGCCCCCGTATCAACCCCCATGTTGCCCTGGAGACAGAGGTGATGTTTCATTTCGCTTCATGGTGGCCGTAAGCTGCAGGCAGAGCTCCAAGGGTGACTGCGGGGAGCCACCTAAACTGTCCATCTGTTCCGTAAACATAAACTCTGCACATGTTTGGGGAAGCGTTGGGCTTTGTGCTTGTCAATACGATTCGTTCAGCACAGAAGGGGTGGCTCTGGTGCAGTGTGGGAGCACTGCTTACTGAGGAGTGGTGCCACCAGCTAGCAGAAGAATGTCTGCCTTAGGTCTCCCCTCACTATATGGAGAGCAGAGCAGCCCTCTCTCACCCCTGTGAGAGATGTGGCTTAGATGAGAGTTCTGCAAGAGGTGAGATGGGTGATTTGTGATTTGCCACAGCCTGCTGTAGCCTGCAATTTACCTTGCCATCTTGAGGAGGATTTTTTTTCTTTCCACTTTTATGCATAGGACCTCTTCGTACGTTTGAGGAGGAGGAACTGTTGGGCTGCTAACTGCTGTGCCTCTGAGTGGTGGGTTGCTGTCTCATTCCTGCTCCTGAGAGGGGAACATACAAGCATATTGCTCAGCTCCTGTGATGTGCTAGGGAACGAGCTTAACAAAGCCTGCTCTGTTCATTGCCAGGGCTTACCTCTGGTGTGTTCCCAGGCAGGAACAAAGGGAATTTAAAGCCACTGTACTTACAAGGAAAAATCCTGGCTGTTGGTCTCGCCTTAGAGTTGGTCAGGGTATTGAGGCAATGTGGTCCTTGACTCACAGCTGTGCCATAAGGAATTTGCAGGGAAGGAAAAGCAGACAGCTGCAAGGGAACACTGCTTACTCTGGTGTCAAGATGTTTGCCATCTTCCTATCACAGAGGAAAATGCTCTGCGGATGCTTTTTACCAAGTGCAAAGTAGTAGTCCAAAGCCTGGAGCATATGCCAGTGACATTTGAAGAGGCTCCCAAAGGAACAAAGTATGTGGTTACTCCCATTTCTTGAAGTGTTTTTTGAGTCATCCTGCTATTTGAGAGTTAATCCAAGTTGTCCTAGACAGGTAGGATGGACTACTTTAAGCCTTTAAAATTATAACCTTTGAAATAGTGGGAAGTCAAATGAGATTATATGGTCCCTCTAGATGTGAAAATTGGCTCTGCAGGGAGGGGGGGTGAAAAAGAATTAGGTATCAAACTCCTTTTAAGCTTTCCTGTAACAAGGCTTGTTCGTACAGTGCTGGAATCACCTGAAGGCGTGAGGAAGTAATCCATGGCAGGATTTTTTAGCTGCATCTGAAATGCAGCCGCTGTGTGCTGACACCTGTTAGAGGAACCCCCTTTCATTTTCTTATCCCTCCCTGCTCCAAACGAAGCAGACCATACTGACGGAGACCTGCCAAAGCCCAGCACACCTCTGAGGTGATTATAGCTCTGTTCCCTTTATGAAGCTGCCACCTGCCCTTTGCCTGTAATTTAAGTGAAGCAGCACGGAGTACCTATATGAGCCCAGCTCCCAGCGCTGCTGCTGGCAGCTCTGGCTGATGGCTAGTGGGTTTCTTTAGAGCCTGCTGGAGTGTGCTCTGAGCTTGGGGACTGCTTTTTGCCTCTGCCTTCAGCCTTGGCAAAGGGCCAGCAAGTAATTGCCTTGAGCACAGCCCTCTCCTTCCAGTTATTTATTCACATGCTGATGCTTCCCTGTCAAGTTTGGAGGCTAATCTAAAAACAGTAGCATAAATGGTTCTGGTGGAGTCCTTAAAGCCTGCTGCGTGGAGGGGCAGTGGAAGGGGGAGAAACGTCGTATTTTTGGCTTGGGGGTTGTTTGATTTTTGCTGGAAGAACTTCCTCAGTGCTGCCTCATGCAGTGTGGATTGGGTGTTTTCAGTATTGCTTCTATAGCAACAGGAGAGAGGCAGCTATGGACTGCGCTCTCAGCTCCAGAAAATGAAAAGTCACTTAATTTGCCCTTGGTTGTTCTTGATATTTGATCTGGCTCTAGTGAAGTGTTTTTAGCTCTAAAAAGGAATAGAACTCCTGAAAGCATTTGATTGCTCCAAATTGGAGACCACTTGAAGATCTGCACCTGTGGGTAGTAATAAGGACTGATGGTCAGAAGAGATTTCTTGGCCGTTCCTGTGGTACTGCTTGTAGAGAAGTGGGTATTTCCAGGTGTGACAGCACTGCTGCCTGAGGTGGCTGTGCTGAGCAGGAGGGGAAGCTCCTGCAGGTAGTGCCAGCAGCTCTCTAGCTGCCATACTGAGGTGAGAGTTGCTGTGGGTGACGTTCCCTTTGCCATCAGCACACAGGGTGCATGTCCCCATTCCTAGTTCTGCAGGAATCTGATCTATTCCTAATGCACTGAGAAGTTGTCACTTGTTGCTGAAAGCGGCACTCAGCTAATCAGCAACGTGTCTGAAGCGATAAGACTGTTACCTTCGTTTCCATTGTCCAACCCTTTCTCAACTGTTGTTAAAACACAGCCTTTGTGCAGCTTAGTCTGAGGCTGTCTGCCTGGGTCAGGGCTGTGTTCTGACTTGGAGGACTTTGGCTTTGTCATTTCCAGCACAGAAGGCGCCAACAAGATCAGCCTGGTTAAAGCAAAACAGGTGTTGCACAGCCGTTACATGTAGCCAGCTTTTCTTATGTTCTGCTCTGCTCTTACCTGCAGCCAGGTGTCTCGGGTGCAGGCATGGAAGTGCTAACAGGTAGTTTGAAAATGGACATTTGACAGCTTTGTATTCTTGCAGAGGCCTTCGGAGGACAGAGCAGGTTGGCGCGGATGAATCTTGAGATAAGAATCTTTTCCTACTGCTCCTGTTATATCGTGATATCTTTTTTCTTCGTTGAGGGACGTTAAGACTCTTTCAGGCTGTGAGACTGTTGGACTTTGTGTCATTGAGAAGCAAGGAACAGTGACATCAACTGCCCATCCTCTTTTCTAAAGAATGCTGGTCATGTTTTTGCATTTCAAGTCCCAAGCATTCATTTGTGAGCTAATTTAGATGGCGACCTGCTGTGACCATGCACCTGGGATTGGAAGTAGCTAGAAAATCTGCTGGTTTTTAGTTAGTTGCATTTTCACTGCTGAGATTAGTAGGGAATATCAATGAAAGCACCTCTGCAAAGAGATTGCAGCTGAACTCTGTACGCTAGCCACAGCATGTCCTTAGGTTAGTCTTTGCACCAAGCCTGAACCCCTGTGTAAAAACCACCTGTTTATAGAGTGAAGGCATCATTGTGATCACTGCATTATTTGAAAATGGCTTTGAATTCGTGCACAGAATTGCCCGAGTAGCTTTGTGGGGGCTGGGAGCATTGTAATGAGTGCATTTATTGGCTTGGTCCTAGTACTGGCCTGGTGACAGGGAGGGGAGGCTTTGTGCATATTGCATGAAAACACCGAGAACCCGATGGCTTTGCTTCTGAGAGCTGAGCTGAAAATGACAGTGTCATTAATAGGAGGGGATCAGGAGGAAAGCTGATTCTGCACAAACTCTTCTGTTTAGAAACGCGGCTTAATGCTACTGGTAAATTCTCCAGCGCAGACAAAGCCCTGCTTTAGAAAGCAAAACAAAACACGGCGCCCATGAACAGAGATGGGAAAACAGAATTTATAATATCAATGGTAGGCTGTAACGAGCATGGTTTGTCATGTCTGTTGGCTAACCCTGACCTGTCTGAATTGCTATTCCTTATCCCAGCAAACTCTCCTTGCTGTGAGCTTTCTGCAAACACATCCCAGCTGCTGATTTCTGGCGCTTCAAGTGCAAAAGAAAAAAGGCGGTTATTGTTTTGTGCCTCAGTTCAATGACTGGTGAAGTGGTTCCTGTGTATAAATAGTGTAGAGTGCTAGGGCATCCTTCTGAATAAAGGAGGCCTTATTAGATACAAGATGATGTTGCTGGACACAGAAGGAGTTCCCATTAATCATGTGCTGGGTGCCGCTCTGTGGGCTGCCTTCCAGCTCCTGCTGGTCAGTGTGTTTGGAGGGGGAGATTTTTTTTTCCCCAGGTTATTGAGTGCTGGGAGCAGTGGCTGGGGCTTTCTGAGCTGGGGATGTTTTGCAAGGACTGGAAAGCATTAGCAAGCATTCTTGTTTGTGTTGCAGCAGAACAATTCTGGAGCATGATCACAGTCTTGGGCATGCTTAATTGTTCTTTCTCCCTCAATCTCCTCTCCTCTCCTCTCCTCTCCTCTCCTCTCCTCTCCTCTCCTCTCCTCTCCTCTCCTCTCCTCTCCTCTCCTCTCCTCTCCTCTCCTCTCCTCTCCTCTCCTCTCCTCTCCTCTCCTCTCCTCTCCTCTCCTCTCCTCTCCTCTCCTCTCCTCTCCTCTCCTCTCCTCTCCTCTCCTCTCCTCTCCTCTCCTCTCCTCTCCGGTCCCTTTTATCTCTAATAGTCACGCAGCAAGCCGTCGTCTCTCCCAGGTTTGACTAACCCTCTTGTAGAACACGTTAATACACAAGTATGTGTGTGGTGCTGAACATAAATATCCCTGCTAAGTTTGAAGTTGATCTCACTGCTATTTTTGTTTCGGCAACACCCTTCCTTCTGGAATACAGTCGTGGAAAAAAATCAGAGGGACAGCTAAGTGATCTGAGAGACAGCTCACATTGAAGAGCAGGTGTCTCCCCAGGTGCTTTAGGCACGTAGTTCTTCATTGGATATCGGACTTCTATCCATATTAACGAGAGTTAAGGGTCTATGTCTCTTCAGGGTCTTATGCAAAATTAACCTGCTGAAGCAGAAGAAAGGAGAGAATTTACAAGCGTGCAAAAAAGAAAGAGTGACAAACCTGTACCAGAACCTAGCTTTGTAACATCTGTGGAGACGGTGTTTGGACCCAGAGGGTTTGTTCTCCCAAACTCCCAGGACGGGATTTTGCTAATCTTAAGGCCTTCAGAAAAGTGTTGTTGCAGCAGAGAGGTAGGGCCATGGAGGGTCTACCAAAGGTGACCAAGAGACCTCACTCTTCTTTGAAGGTCAGTGGCTTTCTAGGTTGTTTCCACCTCTGCCAGAGCCACTGTGCAGAGGCCTGTTAGGAAGGGGTGAGGATGTTGCTTTGTGCTCATTTCTCAGCAGCTCCAAGGGGCTGAGGGTGAGCACTCCTGCACTGTGCACTCTGCAGTGAAGGAAAATGATGCCCTGCTCTGAGGAGTGTATCATTGTTCAGACAGCGTGCAGAGAGTAAAGGCTGTTTCCAGGCTGTTCTCTAGGGAATTTTGTTTGATTTCCTCCTCAGGGAGGAGGGTCTTGGACTCAAATCTGTTTTGCGTGTCTCCCCTTTGCCAAGTATAAATGAAAATTCCTGAGAAGAAGCTGCTTTGCCTCACTGGATGCCTGGCTCCTGTTCTGCCTTCTCCACTGCCCCTGAGGCACAAGTACGTTGACTTTCCAGCATGTTCCAGCATGCTGTAATGGAAAACAAAACATTCAGCTTTGCATCCTGGGTCAGCTTTTTCTTTGGAAAGGAGTGTGGGAGCAGCAAGAAGCAGATGTAAAAATGGTACTGCAGCAAGGCTGCTTCAGGAGTGTCAGAGCTTGGTCTAGCCTCAGGACCAAGGATGTGTCAAAGCTATTGCTTGCTTTGCCAGTGTCTGTGCTCTGCTTTCCCTCCTCTCCCCAGTTCCTCAGAAAGTTCTCTTGTTCAGTTTTCATTTATGATTCTGGGATTTTGGTGTACAACTGTATGGCTCAAGTGTTGGGATTTCCACTGTTTCTCTCAAGAGATTTTCCTGTGGTCTAGAGGCTACAGAGTAATGTGAATTAACAAGTTTCTAGTTCTTGGCAGAGCATTTATGTTCATCCCTGTTCAAAGGGAATGGAAGCAGGGGTAAACCAAGCTGATTGTAAGTGAATGTGTGTTGTCTGTACTATGCCAGAAAAAGGCCTGCAGGAACCTCCCCTTGAAGATAATAGAAAGTTAAAATGGTTATGAATTGTGTTGAATTTGATCTGATAATAAGAAGTAACCTTTTTCTCTTCCCAGATGGTTTGCAAACACTTCATTATCCCACCTTGGCAAGCAAGGGAATTTTAGTGCTTTCATTTCCTAGAGGGACAGTAGATGGAAGACTTTAAGCCTTAAGCTGTGAAGTAAGTTAGCGTCAGGAACTCCTAAACCCTGGAAGATGAGGATGGATGTGTGCAATGAGTTCTGGCACTGTATGCCCCCCACTTTCCTCTTTCCAGGCAGTTTAGAAGTGCCTACTCATGCCTGGGTTTAAAGCAATGATCCAGTGATCATTTTGAAGCACTGAACATGGGGTATAGCACCCCACTGTACAGATGGGTCTTCAAGAGCTTGCTCATGGAGCTGTTCCTGGACTGTTCAGACCAGAATGTCACTGTGGTTTGTTCACAGGCTTGACAGAAGCAGTAGCAGCATTTACAAGATGCTGCAGACATAAATGTAAGTGCATTCTGGTAGGTTCTTGCCATCAGGAGGTCTTTGCAGTGCAGTCTAACTCTTCCCCATTAACAAGTGCACGCTTTCCAATTTAATCAAATGCATTCATAGTGTCTTCTGGAACCAGGCACTCTCTACTAAGAAGATGGCTTAATGATAAAGCGTATTACTGCATACTGATCTTTGATTCTTTGAGAATCTTTCATGATTCTCTCTTCCTTTCTTTTTCAGCTTTCTGCTTTGCCGAATCCAGCGGAGGACCAGAGCCAGCAAGAAGACTGGGTGGAAGAGAAGCTTTTGAAGAGGGCTGAAGATCTGTGGTGGTTCTGTGGAGTGCTTTGGTAGGGGAAGGTCAGTGTTGAATCTGTTGACCCATGTTGGCTGGCAGTTTGGATAGATAATGAAACTTAGTAGTGTTGTAAATCAGAGCAATTTGCTAAAAGCTTTAGAGCTTCTCTGCTGGGAAGGTTTCATCTAACAGCTTCTTGCTGCTTTCTGAGCTGTGCAAGATGTGCTGGTGAGTTGATAAGCAGCCAGAGGCCATTTCTTCAAATAATCCACTGAGGTACATGAAGCAGTGGTGGTGATATTATTGTTTTTATAGAGGGGGAACTTGAACACAGAGGTCATGTTATCAATAGTTGGAGCTTCATCTTGCTGGAGAATGAGGTTCTTTAGTCAGTTCACTGATGCTAAAAAGTTTCTGTCCCACAGCTGCATTGCACGTACCAGGAAAGCGTGTTTGTTCAGTTCCCAGGAGCTGCCTCGAGGTCGGAGTTATCTGGTCCAGCTTTCCAGGCAGCTGTACCTTGCCCCTCACTCCAGCAGCATGCCTGCAGGGTGTTTGAGGTGGCTGTATTAGCAGGAGGCCAATAATATTGGACTTAGAGCCCTTTGGGAGCTGCACTTTCCTAGCAACATAGGTGCAGTAGGATTTCCTGCAGCACATCTGTCTTGTGTGCGTTGGCAAAGATTGGCTGCAGGGCTGCATATTGCCTTTGCTTCCTGCTGGGCATTTAGTTACGGGAATGAGTGTGGTATAAGGTGTGAGATGTTCTGTTTTGCCCCAGTTCATAAAAAATATCTATTAAAGTGACAGCACTGACATTTAGGATACCAATTTTCTTGCTATCATTCATTATTTTTAAGTATTTTTTAAGAACTTTTGATGGCCTGGGAGCTATTTCATTTGCTTTGGCATTGTTTCTTTACCATCCATCAGGTGCTGCTTTAGGGCAGGTTCTGCAGAAAAGGCCTGCAGACCTGGATTTCTTTGCTGTTTAATTAAGTACTGTTACTGTGCAAGTTGAGGCAAATGGACCTGGAGGAGTGTGCTATGACTAAATGAATGTCTAGCCAGCACGAGAGTGTGTGTGTGTGTGTGTGTGCGCCTGCCACGTGCTTTCTGAGCTGTGGTGTAGGTGCGTGCCTTTGGCTCTGCCAGTAAAAATACAGTGGTCTGTCTGATGTGATATACCACTGAGATTTCAGGTGCCTCAGTGTCAGTGCAACAAAATGCTGCTTGTGCAGTGCTGCTGCTGTTGCCCTGTGCTCAGCATGCAGAACTGGGGCCAAAGTACTCAACTATTGGTGCATTTCTCTTGTCCAGTTTGTCCTAAGGGTTCAGGCTCAGTAAGGATGAGAGCCTGAAACTGGTTGCCTGGAGCTTGTCGTGCTCACAGCTGGCATTCTTTGGCCTGCAAGGCTTCTCACATCCTTACAGCATTGCTAGATTTAGGGTATTTTGAGCCTCCTGCACTGGGAAGGAAGAGCAGCAGCAAGTGATGGGCTAAGGTCCTTGCCCAAGGTTGTGCAGGAAGCCAAATCAGGTGACAGTTGGATTCAAGCTGTTCAGTGTCTAATTTATTGAATTAATCTTCAGACTGTTTCTTCTTTCATGTGCAGCTTCTGTCACACTGAGATTTTTTCCTTGTTTTCTTGTTTCCACCCATCTTTGTGTATTTTCATAGAATCATAGAATCATAGAATCACCAAGGTTGGAAAAGACCTAAAAGATCATCCAGTCCAACCGTTCACCTATTCCCAATAGCTCCCACTAAACCATGTCCCTCAACACGACATCCAGCCTTTCCTTGAACACCCCCAGGCTCGGTGACTCCACCACCTCCCTGGGCAGTCCATTCCAGTGCCTGACCACCCTTTCTGAAAAGTAATACTTCCTCATGTCCAGCCTGAATCTCCCCTGCCGTAGCTTGAAGCCATTCCCCCTGGTCCTATCACTAATGACACGAGAGAAGAGGCCGACCCCCAGCTCACTACAACCTCCCTTCAGGAAGTTATAGAGAGCAATGAGGTCTCCCCTGAGCCTCCTCTTCTCCAGGCTGAACGTTCCCAGCTCCTTCAGCCTCTCCTCATATGGCCTGTGTTCCAGACCCCTCACCAGCTTTGTTGCCCTCCTTTGAACACGTTCCAGGGCCTCAATATCTTTCTTGCAGTGAGGGGCCCAAAACTGAACACAGTACTCGAGGTGCGGCCTCACGAGTGCTGAAATTTTATTTCAGAGCGTTGTGAGCATGGTAGGAACCTGCTCTTGATTTCTGGTAAATAAAGGTATAAATATCTCTTTTCATTGCATAACTAAGTTTCATTGCCTACATTCTGTAATTACTTTTTAAATTTAGTTTACTGATGAAGCCACTGTCTATTGGGTTGGACCAAATGAACTTCGTTATGAAAATGTTTTTGGTCTTTCAGCCACTTTTTCAATTAGCAAAACATTTCCTGTTATTGAGCTCATGTCTTATTAATATGGTTTTATGCATCTGTAAATACACCCTTGTGTCATGGCTTGCCGTTTTCTGTTCACTGAAGAGCTCATTTATAATTATCTCTGTGATTCAGAACAGACCTTTGCTTCTATGTTTGGAAATAAAACTCAGCCGTGCATTTAAAGTAACGTTGCTTGTTCTTGTCCAGTTTCAAGAGTGTTTCACATTGCTTCTGTGGGTCTGTTATCAGCACTGAAGCCAAGAGACCCTGCCCACATCACAGAACTCTGCACAAGACTCTGAGTTCCCCATCGTTCGCTACAGTGCTGTGGTACAGATCAGCACCACTGTGCTTTTTGGGGCCACATGGCTCAGAGCCCAGTGCCATCCTTAGCCTGAGCAACAGAGCATGGCTTGCCCTAGCTGTAAGGAGAGCATGGTGTGTGAACAGCTCGCTGTGGAGTCAGTGATGGTGCTCCTGCTTAGAAAGGATAGATCATACAGGAGACAGCCCTGATTGCTCTCTGATTCATGGCCTGCCATCCCTGCGTGAATCACTGTGCTCTGTAAGCCTGCAGCTGTTCCCTGCCAGCTTACTGGAAGCAGATAGATCCCTCCTCCCAGCAGCGAAGCTGAGCTCTGTGAAAGGCTCTGCTTGCTGTGCTCAGTGGAGCAGGACCTGCTTGTGGAGCCAAATTTCAGGTTCCCTGTCATCTGCCTGCAAGTGCAGTTTGAGCTGTGAGCAGCTGGCCTTGTGTTTCTGAGGTCTCAGATCAGAAGGAGGTACAGGTTGGTGACACGTGGAAATAACCATGCTGGCTGTTTTTTTGGAGGGAGAGTTTCTAGAGTCCTTTGGAGCTGAGGGCCCGGCCCAAGGACAGTGAACATTGTTAGCATTCACAGCATCCTCTCAGCAAACTTGTGGTGCAGTTTCCTCTTCATGTGTTCCTGATATAAGCAGGCCTACTTCAGAGCCCAGCACATTAGAGCCTATTTCTGGGGAGCATCTGCCTTGATCTGAGATACCTGTTTTGAGCTGTTCAGGTGTGCATAGCAGTGGGATCTTGCCTGGTTGCTGCCATTCCTGTTCTGTGGCTAAATGAAGCCTCTGGGAGCTGTAAATCTGTCACCTTCCCTGAGTGCTGCATTTGCCAGGTAGCTTCTCATTGAGAATTACAAGTCTGTTCAGAGCAGAAGGTGCCACCAGCATCTATTCCTCCCCCTGCCCCAGGCTGCAGTATCGCAGTGTGGTAATTAATCTGAGCATTGCCAGAGTTTCTGATCTTTCCTAAGGATCATGAGTCAAGTCTCCTTGATATATATGCCACCAGCTCGGAGCTGCTCTCTTCTCTAATGAAATACTGTTCTGCTGCCAGCTGTTTTGTCAGATGTTATTCTAAAGGAAAATGTTTTCTTGTGAAAGAAGAGAGGGAACAGGCATGGTGGGACTGCCGGGCATGTTCTCGCCCCTATGCTCCCTGCTAAGCTTTATTAGTTCCTAAAGTGCAGACCCGCCTGAGGTTTTTGAGTGGATCCTAGTGAAGCAAAAGGAAACAATTTCCTGCAAATAAAATATAGTTATGCTGCAGAATTGGCAGCTGCTCCAAGCCTTGGTTCAGGAGTAAACTAAAAGCAGATGTTAGAAATGTAACAGGGAAGAATAAACTGACCAACCCAGCCTCCTAGCCAGCTGAGGTGCAGCCTGGCTGTGAGTACCCATTGCTTGCAGGTAAGAGATCTTACCAGAGGGTTTATCTACTGGAAGGTGTCTTGCAGTGGGCTTGCCAAGGTAGATGTTGTCTGTACTGCATAGTTGGATTGCAGGTCCTGTTTATCCCTGGAGGAAGCTTGCGAGAGGTGAACCCCTGGAAAGGGAGAGGTAGATGCTGTTTGCCTGCTTCTATGAAACTCTACAAGATTTTCAAACAGAGAGAAAGCAGCATTTGCATCATTCCATATTGGCTGGTGTGGAGGGAAGAGGAGGACTTTTTTGATTGAATGCAGCTCTTTGAAGGGGAGAGATGGTGAGGATTCAGTTATACCTCTTCAAACTGCCTCACAGAGCTTGTGCTGACAGTGATGCCCTGGGCAGTGCCTTTGTCCTGTCTGCCCAGTCAGGCAGGAGTGAAATTTAATTATTATTTTTTCCAACAGGAGGCAGTGAGGAGACATGGAGCTGCACTTTATGCTTTGGAATACTTTGGAATATAGCACATCTTTAACACTTTGCATGGGGTCTGACCCGCAGCAAACTCTGGCTGTTTATGTATCTGCAGTGTTTCATGCTGTCAGACCATTCAAAGCCAGCGTTTATGTTGCTTCCTCCTTAATAGCTGTGAGGCAGCTGAATGATGAGAAGGGCTGTGAGAAATAAACAGAGTGAGGAAGAGAATTAATTATCCTAACATATTGCTGGGATTCAAAAAGAGGCCGTTTGGGTGGATGACAAGTATGCTCCTAGTTACATTTGTAAAGATTAAAAATACATAGAACTTAGAGATCTATTTAAAGCGGTTTTAACAAGCATTGGTGAGCAAAGAAAACTCTCTGGAGACATATAATTCTGTAAATGCCAAAGACAGTTTCTGTCATCCCCTTCAGAAGTAACAGCTAGGTGCTGCAGTCAGCCAGATCGTGGGATGTGCTGGATAACAGGTCTGAGGCTTCGTTTATTTCAGTTTAAGTAGGAGGAAGTGAACATGGAACTATACTGAAGTTTCCTTACAGTAATGTTGATTACAGTAAAACCCAGCCACTGTTTTGGCTTGGTCACAGTAAGTGCTGTGCTCATGCAGCTGTAGGTCTGATCCCTCTACTACAAGTATTAATCTTAAGGAAAATGAGCCTCCAGAAGTGACAGCAGAATGAGGAGACAGAAGGAGGATGATGGCAGTGCAGGAAGGCCACATGCTGGTACCATCTGCCTCTCTTTCACACCCTGTGAGGTCTTGTGCTGTGTAGGTCACTCAGATGGCTAAGAGAGCTCTTAATATAAGTAAGCACTGTCTGGCATCCCTGAAGCCACTTGAACGGCTTGCTCACTGCATTACCTCAGCAATACCTCAGCAAAAGGCTGGAAGTGTGAGTTCTTTAGTTCTTTGCAGGAGGTGAGTAGCAGTGCTGCCCTTAGGGAAAAGAGACACAGTGACTGGCTTTTCAAACTTTTCTTTTTTTTTCTTCTTTTTTTCTTCTTCCTTTCTCCAGGAATTTGCTGAGCCGGAAAGATGCGTGAATATACTGAGAAGAAAGAAACATGCGGGACTATCTGTCTCAAATACCTGCTTTTCATCTTCAACTTTTTTTTCTGGGTAAGAAGTTTCAGCCTGCTTCAGAGTTTCCTAGATGGCACTGTAGATTTGGTGGCAAAGTCACAAAAGCCTTGGCCTTAGTGAAGTCTTCAGCAAAAAGCTCTGACATCTGTGGAACCCAGATTTTGTTCCATGGGATGAAATCCCACCCGTTGGACTTGCCAGCCCAAGCTGCAGAAGTTGTAGTTTGATACTAATAGGTCTAATTTCAAAGTATGGAAAATAACTGGATGCCTGAAAACATGCTTCGCTTTCACTTCACCTAGCTAGCATATTCAGGGAGCCTGAGTCCTGGCAGTGGAGGGGGACAACTATAGCAAGGATAACAGATCACTCCTTGCAGCTTGGTCCACAGTAGCACCAAGTAGTGCTTTCCACTGAAAACTTACAGATCCCAAAGGGTCTGTGTCCTACATAGCTTGCACCTCCCCCTGCGTGGTATGCACAGCTTGCCTCCTTAAAGCCCTACCAGAGTACTGCTCTCCATCCCAATGAGGTCCCTGGGAGTCCTTCCTTTGGTGTGGATTTCTTTAGTTCAGGTTGCAGTGCTGGGGCACCCTCTGATATCTCAGTCCAGTTGCTCTGGAGGTGAGAAGTTCACGTATTGGATATCCCTCATTTGCTTGCCTGTGTTTTCACCCAGCTGGCTGGCGGGGCTGTGATGGCCGTGGGCGCCTGGACCCTGGCTAAGAAGAGTGACTACATCAGCCTGCTCTCTTCTAGCACATATTCAGCAACTGCTTATATTCTGGTGGTGGCAGGGGTGGTTGTGATGGTTACTGGCATCCTTGGCTGCTGTGCCACCTTCAAGGAGCGTCGGAATTTGCTAAGAGTGGTAAGTTTTGCTCTTTTTGAGGGGGATGCTCCTTTTTTATCCCTTGAAGAATGCTGAGAAGGAGGGAAACATCTTGTCTATTGTACACCAACTCTATTAATTTGTCCTACGGCAAATACCATCAAGTTTTCCAGCTTTTAACAACACTTCTATCTTTGTCACAAGTGACAGGGTCTACTGCATTTCGTTTCATCAATCCAAATTTACTACTGCATACCTCAAAAGGACAAAATATAGTTGTAATATATCTGCACCGTGTGAGAGAATGTCTGTTTGAAATTGTTCAAAACCAAATCCTGTGGCTTTTTTTCTTCCTTCTTTACTGCCTGTCCATCTTCTTTTTCTGGAAAATGGAAAGAGAAAATAAAATACGTGAGACATGTAAGAAAACTGGCTTTTAACAACACTAAGTTTGTATCAAATTAACATGCTTTTTCACAGAATTATCAAAGATAAGAAAATATTAAATGGAAATTTTCTATAGTGGCTAAAAGAAATAGGTCTGAAATTAAAGCCATAGAATTTTGATATTCTGCTTTTTTTTACACCCTTCCCTATGTTACTTGCTCTGCTCCCTGCTTACCCACTACACCAAAGTGTGTACTGGCCCTGGGGTTTCTATTCTGCTTCCTCCCTTGCAGATCTCCTTTTCAGTTTGGAGTGTGGCAACATTCTTCAGTAGTGAGCTGCAGTAGTGAGTGCAGTGACTGAAGTAACAATCAGTGGCTCTTTGCCTTCACAGTAACAAGAAACGATGCTGCAGTAGCCCTTCAGTAGCTCCTTCAACTTTGCCAGTCCTTATTCACGTGACCATCGCTTTTCCCTTCTACAGAGGAGCAGAAAGAGAAGCCATGAGCAATGCTGACACTTGTACCACTGCTCTGAAGACCTAGTAATTCCTGTGAGAGGCAGAGTAGGGCTAGGAATGGAGAACTGAAGGAGAGCACAGGGTTTGCTAATGCTTGTTGCTCCCAGTCTGTAACAGTCCATTTTGGTCTCTCTTCACTTACTTTCCATGCCAAAGAGATCTCCCTTTGTCTTTTTGCCTCAGCCAGAAGCTACAGATGAAAATCCGGTGGGGTTTTCTTTGTTATTCTGCCACAGAAAACTAATAATTGTGTCTCGGGAACAAAAGGTCACGCTGTCCTTGCACCATGCATCCTTTCAGAATGGCTGGTCGCGACAGACCTATTGTCTCTTCTTGCTTGTGCTCTGCTTTAGTTGCCAGTGAGTAATGTACACAAGAACCATGGCTGTGCTTGCCAGGGCCCAGTGAGCTTGCCTGGGGGCCTCTGCCAGCTCTGAGCTCAGACAGTGACTCTGACAGCTTCACACTCAGTGCCCCAGGGGCTGTGCCAGCCTGTTCCAGTTTCCCTTGGTACCGGAGGCCTGTGGCAATATGAGAGGGAATGTTGTTAGCGGTGCTCCTCTCCCTGGTGCCTCCTTGGTGCTTTTAAAAATCAGTGGGCGACTTTGGCTGCTATTTGTTTGTAAAGCATGATTCTGGTGGTTAGTTTGTTATTCTGTTGGAGTCTCAGGAACCCGTGATTTTGTTTGCTGCTTTTCTACTTAATTACGAGTTCTAAGGGCCCTTGCAGCCATGCTACTTCTTTGTCATTGCCCATTTACCTTCCTTGTGAACCTCCTTAGCCAGGTGATTCATTGGGCTCGGGCAGGAGACATGGCATTTCATCTGCTCTGTGACTCTGCAGTATGTCTGCAGCCTGGTTAGCGTGATGCTGCAGAGCAGCCCTGCTGGTGGAGCTCAACCATCAGAGGCAGCAGTGCTCTTAAGACCTGCTCAAACTTCAGCTCAGTGGCTGAAGCTGCTGCCGTGTTCACCAGGGAACCATTTCAGCAGTATTAGGCAAAAGCAATGATAAATGGATTAGGCTTGCTCTCTCTTTCCTGTGTGCTGTGCCATGTCCCTGCCAGAGCAGTCAGTGTGTGATACAAAGCTGCCACTGGGGTGTTCTCTCTGCGTCAGGAAGAATCTCGTTAGGATTTATAAACTAGAACAGAACTTCTCCTGTCTCACTTTCAGCTGAATTGCTGAGGTAATTGCTGAGCGTAGCAGAGCACTGGGGAGTAAAAACATGCATGGCCATCCTTACCCAGCTCCTGTATTATACTTCAGTCGAGGTGCACTCTTTCATATACAGAAGTGTGCAAAAGGAGTCTCAGGCTTAGCCAAGTTTTTATCAAAGGGCTTTGCTTTTTCAGATGGTGGAAAGATCTCTCCAGATAGTGGTTTTTTGTTGTAGGTGGATTGACTCGTTCTTTTGGATTGTTCATAGAAAATATGCTCAGATTTAATGCTCCGCTCAGATACTTGAAGCTGAATGAAAGGAATCTGCACCCTCTGTGTCTGAAGGACACACCATGCAATCCTGACTCCTGCTTGAGCCACAGTAGGAATAAATTTTGCTCAGAGCCCACCCAGATTCCACACGTCTCCTGCAGGCCTCTGGGGGATTCTACATTTCTTACTGGTTTCTCAGCTTCTTGGAAAATGAGTAGAGCATGTCCCTGCTGCTCCATGCCAGAGCTGGCGTGCTTCTCACTTTCTTTCAAAGGTCTGTGCTAAAAGACCAGCAGCTCCTGGTGAAGAACAAGGAAAGCAGTCCTGTGCTCTGTCTCCAGAGCAAAAGCTGCCACTCCCCTATGACAGCATGATGTGGTGTAATAGATACTCAAAAAGGGGCCCCGAGGGGGAGATGAAGCCAAGATAAGGATAATGATGCAGACTATCAGCAGAGGCAGGTTGGGTACTTGGGTGGCAGATGCACTGACCTCACTTACAAGGGTTAACAGGGACCTCATGACTCACATTCTCTAAGCTGGATATGTGTTTGTTCGTATCCATGGTAAGCCAGCTTGAGCTGAGTTCTGGTGACACAACTCAGCTCCACCTGAATGCCACTGACATGACGACACTGAGCAGAGAAGAATAAATAAAAGAAGATTTGCAGTTCCTTGGTTGTTCCCAGCATCCTGCCACCCTCCTTCCCCTTCTTCAGCAGAGAGATGATGTCAGGGCAGTAGGGCATAACTAGGTCCCAACAAAAGAAAGCCAGCCTTTGTATCAGAGTACTCCAATCCTTTCTTGCCCCATTTCAACCTTCTGTGAGGGCTGGGACCAGCGTTCAGCTATTCCCTTCTCTGCTGAGTGACTCACTGCCGTGGTATGAATGGGTACCTTGTACAAGAGTATGCAGAGACTTCTGGTGTGGGGCTGGGGAGAGAAAGCCTGAGATTGTGTGCTCAGATTAAAGCCAGGCCTGCAGATAAAACCCGGCTGGCCATCCTTGGCAGCTGCTGTATCCCAGCAGGAGTGAAAAAGGAAACCTGATCTGCATTTGTGTCTGGACTGTTTAATTCCTGTGAAGTAGCTCAGAAATACCTGTGTCTACCAGCCAAGCAGGGTTGTGCAGTGCAGTGAGTAATCTTTGTGTAACAGAAAGCAATCTTGCTTGTGTCCAGGGCTTCACTGTCCTATGTGCTGGGGGGAGAGATGGTTTCATGGCTAGCTACGTTTTTAGGGAGCTGTTTACTTAATGTCTTGGGAATAGCCATGTTCTGAGCTTGAGTAAAACAGAAAGTGGGAGATGATGTATTCTGTCCCAGATAGGACAAGTCTTACAGGAACTTTGCACAAGGTCATTGTTATAGCTGAAGCTAGTGCCACTTCGGCTTCATCTACAAAAAGATGAAGTTAATAGCAGTTGTAGAACAGCCTAGATCTGTAAAGGAACTGCCTTTTTCTTTTCTTCTAAAATCTGTCACTTCAGTAATGCACTGCAGATGGTGGTCGAGTCCCACAGAAGTCCCTAGGAATGTAAATCCATGTCTTAAGCTTATGTTTAATTGGTCTTCTATGTCCTTGGTCAAATGGGCCTTTGTTGGCTTATTGAATCATTGTTGTAACATACATTTCTCCTTAATAACTTTGTGAAATGCCCTAAACAATGTGAAAGCAAGCAAAAGTTTCAAAATTATTTTGTAATTATGTCAGAAGCAGATATTTTCTATGATACTGAACATATTCATCAGGTTATCTGGCAACCACTCTCTTCTGTCTAGTGATCTTATCTTAGCTGCCTGCACTTTTCCATTCTGTATATCCCTCTGGCTGTTTTGGATACTCACACTTGCTTCTGCTTGTCTTCAGTTATCAAGCATGTTTGTTGTTTTGTTTTGTTTTTGTTTTTTGTTTTTGTTTCTTGACCAGTGGGATTGTTCCCTTTCTATCCTATTGAGGTCCTAACCTCAGCAGTTGCCTTTGAGATCTCCTGCAGAAAACCATCAGCAAGGACAGTGTCATGCATTTTCCTAGCTAGTGATAAACCAGCTCCAAGCTTCTGTTCTAACATCCTATTTTTCCCATTATTTTACAGTATTTCATATTGTTGCTGTGCATCTTTCTCCTGGAGATCATTGCTGGAATCCTGGCTTATATCTACTACCAGCAGGTGAGTGAACAGCAGTCCTACAGATTCAAACCAGGGAGAGAAAACAGCTGATCATCATCCCGTTTCTCTGGTCAGAATTGGATTTGAAGGCTTGGGACCGAGTGTCTGATTGGGATTCATCTTTCTACACGTCTGTGCTCACTTTCTACCCCATACAAAAGACCTTAGGTTATTCACTACTTTTGGCAAAGCATTAATGGTTACACTTGGGAGGCTGTTCAGCCTTTCTGCTCAGCTCCTTCTTGTGGTTTACCTTTGCAGGCTGCAGAGCCTTCTAGAAGACAACTGTTAAGGCTGTGTAGTACTCCTTAATACCCTATAAGTCACGCTGCAAGCAACTGAAATGACATTAGTGCTACCTAATATATTCAGGACATAGGAGTGATCCTGTTGCATCTAGCAAGGTAGCTGCCACACTCCTGAACTTGCAAAGATGGTCCAGCTTGATAGGTCCTTTCAGGTCCATGACGTTTTTGAGGTCTTTACTTAACCATCATAGCTGAGGGTAACAGCACGGACTTCCAGCAGCTGCAGTTCTAAGTTGGCACTTCTTGCAGTTGCAGAGGACAGAGGCTTAAATCATCGCTTTGTTTTCAAAGGATATTTAGCCACCAGAACACAAACAGCCTGGGAAATCGCTCTCAAGTCTGGAGATTGATTGGAAAGAGTGAATTAGAATTGTTGTCAAGTGCCCATCTGAAGAGCAGCTGGATATCCTGTCCCATCTTGTTGGCTTCACTGTTAGGATTCCTTGCCACTCCTTTCTATTTTGAGACTTCTGTGCTTTGCATTTCCAGAATGGGCACTGGCCGTTTGTGAGGAGTCAGAGTGTTGTGAGTTCATTTGCTTGATAGGAACCAAGAGGGGGTCAGTGGAATGAGTGTATATATTAAACTGGGAAAGATCCATCCCAGGAGCATGGCAGAAAGCTCTAGGATCTATCTGTGCAAAGTCACTAGGTTCATGTATGACAAAGGATGAAAAGGAGCTGATCCTTAGGTAGAGTAAGGGATGACACATTTGCAGCTGTACCCTTCAGTGATTTAAATCACTCAAGGGCACTCTGATGGGTAGCTGCACTTTCCCCTTGCTCTGTGGCTGACAAATACCCCTTGTTTGCTGGTTGCAGGCTGCTTGCTGTGTTTGCCACTGTTTTTATTTCAGCCCTTGCTTTTGGTATCTAAGCCTTGTGTGTCTAAACTCCCTTTCTGTTGTTGTCTTTGTTCCATGCTGCAGTTCTTCCCTGTGAGCCTGCAGGTAACTGCTTTTCTCCCAAGTGCTAATTCTGCTAATGGATTCTCCTCTTTATTTGCCTCTGATGCCTTCCAGCTGCTGAACCTTTTGCTTTCTCTTTATTACATTAAGTCCTTTGCACTTTGGTAGAGCTTCCCAGCTCAGGATCTCAAAGCATTTTTCAAATATTTATGAGTGAAGCCTCTTATCAACTCTGTGAGGTAGGTATTGTCCCCACTTAACACAAGGGGTTGGGAATAACAATATATCAAAAGGAAAATAAACTGCAGATTGTATTTTGCCCAGTGCAGCATTTGACCTCTCATTTATTGCTGTACAGAATAAAAGGTGTATAGAGAAGCTATCTCTACAGCTGTCTCTACTGATGTGTAAGAGGAATTTAGCTAGACTAAGAGCTTCCATGGAAAGAAATATTTGAATCCAGTCACCTGAACCTACCAGTAGTTTACAATAGGAGCATTTTCAGAAATTATGAACTTACAGAATCAGACTTTATCTCTGTGGTTTTATAAATTTGTCACTGTTACCAAGAAATGCCATAAAGTAATCTTGGAATCATACTCTTCAGCCCCTCCTCTGGCATCCTTTTTGCTGTCATTTCAAGAGCTATTCAGACCATGTGACCTCAGTTCAGTGTGCTCAGGACTCTGATTTCCTCCTGCTCCTGAACAGACTGATTGTGTTTTAGTATTTTGCCATAGGTTTCAGGGACAGAAGACAGCATGTGGTCTCATGGCATATTCATATTCAAGCAGACACGATTTTGTATTGTGTCTAGGCAACCTCTTACATATGTGAGATGAGGACCCTTATGGTGATGTGTTGCACAGACTGAAATTGGGCCCAGAATCGCCTCATTCTGGTTACAGAAGTGGAGACATGGTCTTTAATCAGCTGGAAGTAAGCTTGCCTGCTTCCTGGAAGCCAGTCCAGCCTTGGAAGATGACTTGAAGGAAGCTGTAGCTTCCATTTTATGGCTTTCTTTTCTCTTGGAACAATAGCAGTGAAATTTATGCTGGACTCTGGGTTGCCCTGAGGGGAGGTGAATTTGCCTTGTGATTTTATCCCGCTTGTCTTTTCTATTCAGCTGAGCACGGAGCTGAAGGAAAATCTGAAGAACACCATGACTCAGAAGTACCGCAAAGAGGGAGAAGAGAGAGTGACCAGTGCAGTGGACAAACTGCAACAGGAGGTGGGTGTTGCTGGTAAACCGATGGCGCAGTACGGGAAGTGATGTGAGTTCTTGTCATCTGACATACAGGTTGCTTCTTTTGAGTCAAAGCAGGCTGGGTGGTGTGCAGGGTCTTGGCCGTGCTACCAGCAGAATGGCATGGGGTAATCTCTGAATTGGATCCCCAGTAGGATTGAGTAAACAACATCTAAATTGATCCTGGAGTGAACTGGAGTGCCGAGTCACTCTGACAGCTGTTTCTACTTACCACATGAAAGCTTTGGAGAAATTGCTGACATTTTTCATTAAGCTTCTCAGTACCCTAGAGAGCAAGATGTAATGAAAGATCCTGCTGCTGCTGCGAGCTGTGTCAGGCTCTGGGGTGGTTCAGGTATGGGCTGTCGCAGTTCTGACAGGCTTTTCCACAGGATGGACCTTTGTGCACAGGCATGGGTCCAGCAGTTTCAAAGCTGCAGCCTGCTATGCACGTAATGCCCTGTTGCCAGGTGCATAATGCAATAGTAACTGGTAATTATACCTACCCTGTTAGTGCTCTCTGGTCAGGTGATTAAGAGCCGAGGCAGCTGCAGGTGCAGTCTAGCTACAGTCCATCACAGCAGTAACAAAAGTCACAACTGGTGGAAGATGAATGAAGCTGATAATTAATCACCAGAATTAAAACAGAGCTCACTAATAATTACAGCAGTCAAAAAATATAGGCTAGTGAGATTGCTGGAGTCTCTCGACAAAGGAGAGTGAAGCCCAGAGCTTGATATGGGAAGGCTGGAGGGAGAAGGAAGCTGCAGTGTTTGCAGGCTCAGCTTTGTGCTCTGTGTTTGCAGTTCAAGTGCTGTGGGAGCAACAACTACACAGACTGGGCTGACAGCATGTGGATCAAATCTCCAGAGGCCAGCGGACGGAAAGTTCCTGACAGCTGCTGTAAGACAATAACTGACCTGTGTGGCCGAAGGGACCATCCTTCCAACATCTACAAGGAGGTAAAGAACAAGAGGGCTTCAGAGCCTCTTGCCACAAAGTTTACCAAGGAGGTGGGCAGGAAGTGAGGATTTTGGGTTGGTGCTGCAAACTGTTGGCACTTTGTGTCTCTGAGTGTTGAGCCTTCCAGGCTACATTTAAAAAGATTCAGGGAAGAAGGGGAAAAAAAAATAGAGGAGTCAGAGTGTCTGAGCTCCTGCATGTAGGCTGCTATTACAGAAGCATGTATTCGTGGCTGCCAGAGTGATACTATAGCCAACACCCAGTGGGTACGGTATGGGATTAATTTCTGCACAGGAGGGGTCATGGATTAGGCAAGGGTAGCACTTCATATCTGTCTCAGGGCTGTTGCTGGCGTTTGCAGGGAACCTGATATGTAGAAAAGGACTGTAAAGGCAGTAAAGAAGAGAGTTCAGGAACTGAGGAATAAAGCAAGGATATGTTCTGCACCATTTTATTTGCTATAGAGAAAAATAATAAGTTATATTTGTTAATGCAGAATATGCTGGTGATGAGGGAGTAGGAGATGTTGCTTCTGGCAGGAGACTTGGGTTTGAGCCTTGCATTCCAAGCTTCCTGTTACTGCACTTAATGAGGAACAAATGGAGATACAGTCAAGCATCAGAACTGACAGACTTGACCTGCAGATGATGAAACAGGATATGGGTCTCCCTAGCAGACAAATTAGGCCAGTTTCAGAGAACTGCAGTTAGGGGTGAAATGAGTTTGGACTGAGCTGGTAGAAAGGCTTGTTTGAAGCAAATTGAATCCCAAAGTAGCTGAGTAAATAGGCAGGTAGGACCATTTATTCATCCTGTTGAATAAAACTGGTAGAATTTCTTGCGCTTTTGTTTTCATACCCTTCAATCCTATGACTTGGCTTTAACTTGCTCACCGTGAATCTGTCTGTGAGTTAGCATAGACTGTTTTCTCACTAGTGCAACTTGTGCCTTGGCTGGCTGTGCTGAGGCATGGGAGCAGCAGCTGGAGCCTTTTCCTTGTTTCTGCCCCCTGCCAGGTGCAGAGATGAAGTCCAGGCTTTCTGCTCTACTAAAGCTGCACTTTATTATGTCCAGCTGCTTGGCTGGGTTTTACTCTCCTGAAAGAAAACTTTCCCATAAATCTGTTATTTTCCAAGGGCTGTTGAGGTGTCTTTAAGTGTGGAAACCTGCAAGTGTGTGAGGGCAGAGCTGGCTCAGCTTCACTCTGTGCTATGTGAAGCTGTGTTACCTAGGAAGGTCCTGCTGGGCTGCCAAGCACAAGCACAGCATTAGCTCTAGAGTATAAAAAGATGCCAAAGGCCATGTGGCTCAGCACTTAACATTGTTTCTCATGATACAGCATCTAAGTCAGGATTCAGAACAGATTTTAGTGGCTTTGGGGAAGAACCTAGAAGAGGGTCAGATCAGGACATGGGAGCAATTGTTTCACACTGAAGCAGCTGGAGCTTACTCTGAAACCTAATTCAGGCGTGGGAAAAGTGAGGCCTTTGCCATCCCTCCCTGGAGAAGTGCATGCTCACTTGTTCCCTCTGCCTGGGTACATGTAGGTGTCTGTGTTCACTGTAGACTCCTGGGGCTGTAGGGCCCCAGTACCCTTGGGGCACTGTTGCAACCTACACAGCAAATCCCCTTGATGTTACCATGGAAAACCTGCCTCACTAGTTGAAACAGTTTAATTATTTAAAGAGAAGTCTTCCAAAATAAGCAGAGAATTCTCTTACTGTTTTATTTTTGCATTATGGCAACAAAAACACGGGCCTGAAACCAGGATGTTATGCTGCCAGCCAAGGATGCAAGTGAAAGGCAGAGGTAGTCAGTGCCTGGCTTTCCAAGTCCACATTAAAACCCATAAATAACAGTGGGAGGAATTTGCTTTCAAAGAGCTCCTCTCATGTTAGAGGTCTTGATGCTGCATTTCCTTGGCATTTTGTCCAGAGAGGAGCAAACACCTTCTCCAGGCATGTGCTAAGCAGTATGGGAGCCCTCCTCCACATACCTCAGAGGAAAATCTGAGAGAAATCCTCTGTAATGTGCTGTGTTCTTTTGTACTTCTTCAGCCACCTTCAGCTATTCCTGAGACATACAGAAACAGTATGGACTTTGCATAATCTATATAACTTTTCCAGCAGTGTTGCAAGGAGAGGATGCTCACGGACGCTGCTTTTTGTAGGGATGCTTTAAGGGATTGCAACTGCTGTCTTAATGTGAGACACAAGAATTTAAAATGAAGATGACTTTCCCTGTCTCCTCTCTCTTTCCCTGCAGAATGGTTGCATTACCAAGCTGGAAAACTTCATTCAAGAACATCTGAAAATTATTGGCATAGTTGGGATCAGCATTGCTTGTGTGCAGGTATTGTGTGGAATTGTGTGGAATCTTGGGCTTGCTGGGCAGAAGCTCAAGAAACCCAAGAGCTAAGGGATGGAAAAATTAGTATTTCAGGCTTTTCCTTGCCTGGCAAAGAGAAGTTATCAGGTAAGGGAAGGTACTTCAGTGACCTTGGGATCCACTAACTCCAGAGCTAGTGCCTCTTTTATCAGTTTGTAAGATTCCATTTCTGATGAAAGAAAAACACTTCTCTGCTCAGACAGGGTTCTGCAGCAGGGATGTGAGAAATGAGGTGCGGCTATGGCTGCTGGTTTGGCAGCCTGAGAGAGACCTCTGGTGGGGATGTGCCAGGATTGCCCGTGCTGCCAAAGGGCTGGTTTGGAGGAGTTTCCCATCCTGGTTCATTAGTTCATTCCTTTTATATTCAGAGTTTCTGCCCTGGCTCTGTCATACTGAGGAACAGCACTGTGGGTCAGCAAATGTTTCAGGAGAGTCTGAAGAATAAAGGGATAGGATGTGGATGCTCCTACACCGTTACAGGGGGAAGGACAGCCAGAATAATCTTTACTTCCAGATGCAGATATCTCTGGGAGTTGTTCATTTTCCCTTCTGCCCTGGCATACATCCAAATTACATTCTAGAGAAGCTGCTAGTGATTAGTTATGAGGATTAGCACAGATTGTGTTCCCTCACACTCATTGCAAGCTGGTGTGCTGTATCTCCAGGCCAGATCTGGTTGCCACTCTGATCTGGGTCCAAACTGCTAGTTTTCAGGCTGCTACCTCCACTGCATCCATTCTGTTTTTGTCATTCGTTTCTCTCTTCTTTTTCTACCCTGTAGATCTTCGGGATGATTTTCACTTGTTGCTTGTACAGGAGTTTGAAGCAGGAGCCATATTAATAGCTGTGGGAACTCTGTCAGCTCCCCCTCTGCCACTTCCCTTTGTGCCTGCCAACCTCACCACCCTCCACTACCACCACAGAAGTGTCTGCAACCTGAGGACTTCTCTCTAATTAAATGCCTTACCTGCCCCTTTTGGGGAAAGTCACCCTCCTCGTTGTGCACAAGGCAGCCAGGAATTCAGCAGGTCCTCTTCATTGTCAAGAAACAGAAGAGTTGTGGATCTTCTGCTAGAAGCTTTAGCAAAACAGTCCCTTGATGTAACTAGAAGGCAAGATTTATCTAGGGCCATTTCTCCTGGGGCTCTTCCTGAGCTAGCGTGAAAGTATTGGGATGCTACACAGGAACTACAGTTTGCTTTCTGAGAAGTGGCTCAGCAGAGCTGGGCGTTGACTGTGAGGACAGATGATGTTTCTGCGCTGAGCTGGAACCAGATTTGAATCTCTCAGACACAGAAGATTTGTCATTCTCCCCCCAGCCTGTGCACTGATGTCCTAACACAGCTGTTCTCCACCTGAGAAGATGCCTGTCTGGTTGTGTGGGGCAGGAATTGCTCTCTGTGCTGATCAGGAGCACATCTTGACACAGCTGAAATCTTGTTGCAGCTCTAATATTGTCAAGATCTGGGTGCCTTAGTATTTCTCAGCAATCCTTCCTCCTCTTCCTTGAAGCTTCCCTGCAACGCAGTGCCATTAGGAGCCACAAGAAGCCTTTTGCCACCTAGCAATTCTAGAGCCAAAGACATTGGACTGCTTTCTAATTCTTTTGGGTCTAGTCTTTTTTATTTAGTGGCTTCCAGTGTGAATGAGAAAGTTCAAAGGCCTCTCCTCTGCTGTGATTTGGTGAAGAGCTGGTCAGTGGAGCTGACATATCAAGCTATCCTTTGGCCTGTTTGATTAGTGGGAATGCCTCATCATATCTCTTACATGTTGAGAGACACCCTGGGCTGGGCTTGATGCTCTCAATAAAAACCTCCAGGCTTGTCTCTTGGGTGGGAAATGAATATATACAAAAGTTGTATCAGCCTCCAAAGAGCTCATTAATCAGCTGAGGGTTTTCTGGCTTTAATGAGATCTGGAAGCCCACTTTCCAGACTATCCCAGAAGTAAACAGTAGAGTCAGCTTCCCCCAGTTGCTCCAGTGTATTTGGTAAATTGGTAGTGCTGGGTTTAACTGTCTGTTTAATTAAATAGATTTAATTAAATGTTATCTCTGCATTGGGATCCTGGCTACCTACAGGGCATAAATGTGACTGCTGCCGTGGAATTGGTGCCACTGTTATGCCAACAAGGTCTTAGTCTGAATTCATAGGACCTCGGGAGCCTCTCCTGTCCTGAGGGATTTGAACATTTTCTTCCTAATCATCCTGGAAAGGGCTCTCATCAAGAAGTCTGCTTGGTAGAGCAGAATTATTTTATTTTCACTTTCCTGACGTGCTTTGTGCACCCATGAAGCAGAAAGGGCTGTAGGGATTTGGGGTTCCTAAGCAGTGAAGATAATGCCCTTCTATAAGCCAAGTAATTTACTCACACTCTTGTCCTTTTGGTGGTGCCTTGGCAGCACGCATCAGCAAAATCACCCAGAGCCCTGAAGGGTCTTGCAGCATTGTGGAGGGTTTGATGCACAGAGCTATCTCAGACTGGTCCCTCAGAGGGGGCTGAAGGGTGACAAGTTAAAATTCGGAGCAGGTAAATCTGAAACTCCCCCGTCAACAGGAGCACCGTGAAATAATCCCTAACACTAATGCAAAAAGAGGTGGAGGAACTGAGGTGTATCCGTTGTCCTACAGCAATGGGAAAGAGGGAAGAGAAATCTAAATTATTGTGTAATGATCTAAAGGAGAAATCTCTAAATTATTTCTTGTTTTACATTCAAGTTTCTGACAAGTGCTGACTACTAACTGAGGAAAATATTGAGCACGTTGCTTGAAGCAATATTTCTACTTTCTTACATGTATCTTCTTACGTGCCTTTGCCTGTTTCCTTGAAATGCATTGTGCAGGGCTGGGAGAGGCCAGGAATGAGCCTGGAAGAATGAGATAGGAACAGAGCTGGCTTGTGTCCATTGAGTTGTTTTATACCTTTTCTCTGTATATTAATATTCATTGCTTTTTTTTTTTTTTTTTTAAAAACTCAATTTAAGTTGCTGGCCAATAGAAAAATAAAGCTCTGTACTTACTCTGTGTAGCAAAACCAAGGGGTAACGTGAAGCATGTGTGTTATGTGGGTTCCTCAGCAGTGGAAGCAGCATCCTGCCCTGCGGGAAGAGTGGGGCTGTGCTGTGCGTTTCCCCTACACAATGTGCTGTAGTCATTTCCCCCTCGCGTGACAGACGTGAAGAAGGCAGCAGGCCTGCCCTTTGTTATCCTTGCTGATATAAGGCTGAAATTTACTCATTACAAATGTGAAATATGCCTGTATTCAGCCAGATGGAGGTGCCTGCAGCTGACGGGCACGGCCACTCGGTGGCTCTCAGGATTCATAGCGCTATTCATTTAGCTCCTGCAATTAGGTGGCTCTAATTCCAGCCGCTTCAGAGAGCAGCAAAGCTGTGGTGACACCAAGCCTCGTGCCGTTGAGCCTTCATACTTCAGGCCTCAGCCTTTTCACTGCCATCCCTGGCAGCCAAGCAAAGAACCACAGAATGCGCTCAGCCACTAAAATAACATGGAAAGGCGAACATCGTGAGCACGTGAAGAGCCTCGGGAAGGGCTGCTGCAGCATTCTGCAAAGAGCAGTGCTCTTTCAGCAGAAGGCTATGGGTCACAGACCTTGACCCCTGTTCTCATGTCTCATCCTGTGCTCCCCTGTGTCACCAGGAGTGCGGCGTGGATCGTGCTGCCCTGTCTCACTCCCAAAGGGAAATGAGCCCCCTTCGGCACAACTACTGTGGGATGACAACTGAAAAGGCTGTGGCGTGGTGTCTTTCATCAAGCAATTGCATAAAAGCCATTTCTTGCATTCTTTCTGAATTGGCTTCTGCAGTGTCTGTGAGGGGATTGCAGTCACGACTGTGCAGTGTCCCCACGGGCTGAGCAGCCGCAGGTCCTTGGGCGCTACCTCCTCCTGGGGCATCAGCACTGACTTCTTTCCCCCTGGACCTGGAGATTTGGGCTGCGCAGCTGTGCTGTGTTCCCCTGGGGTGCTGTGGGGGCCAGTATGCTTTGCTGGGAATAAACCAGAAAACAGATTGAACAACAGGCAGCTTCTGTAAGAGCCCAGACTGTGGCAGTCACCCTATTTCTGCTCTGTTTCAAACAAGATGCTGACCCCAAGCCAGGTCATAGACCTGGGAAGATTTTTTGTTCTCAAAGTGCTGTTGGTGCCCTTTTCTTTGCTGTTTCTCAAGCCTGCCTTTGGCAGTGGTTGTAATTTCCTCATTTCCCTGTGGGGTTGAGCAAAGCTGCAGTGGGGGAAAGAGAGGAGCACAGGAAGATGGTAATGTCCTCCATCACTAGATGCGACAAATGTGCTGCACTTGGGAAATGACACAGGGACATAGCCTCTCCTTTCCTGCTGTGAAGTCTCCCCAGAAGGACAGACACTAAACCATGCTCCTTGCCAGGAGACTGCCCATTTGCTCCCCTTATTCTGTGCTTTTTCTCTACTTAGTAGCTCTCACAGCAGAATAAAATGATCCTAATGGGCATAGCCTTGCTTCAATTGCCCTTGATGCAAGATGGCCCTCATAGTCCTGAGTGCTCTTATGTCAATGTGTCTGAGCTTGCTGCTGTGCTACAAGCCCAGGTGCCTGCTCACAAGCAGCCTCCTTCCCCCAGTTATGGGGCAACTAAAGACTGTAGTGGGGGCAGCTGTGAGCTCGCTGCTGGTGTTACTTCACAGCATCTGGCCCTGCAGCCTCTTTAAATCCTCACGGTACATCTGTCCCCTTGTGTCAGCTGTACCCATGTGTGCACACCCCTGGGAGAAGCTGATGGCTGCTCTGCTCCTGTGGGATCTCTGCGCTGCTCCCTGTCACAGCACTGAGCAGAGACAAGCTGCCTCAAGCAGGACTGAATGCTGGCACCCACATACCACATCAACAAAGCCTCCTCCTCCCTTGCAGTGAAGGAGAGGAGGCCCCAGATGTCCCTATTCCCACCCAAGCAGCCCTTTCTGCAGGATGTCAGGATGAAAGCTTGAGTGTCTCTTGCTTTTTTCTACGAGGGAAACTGAGGCAGTGTCCGAGCTCACGCAGCAGGAAACACTTGGCAGCACACCACATTCCCAGCACATACTTCAGCTGTGATAAAGCACCCTCTTTCCTCCAAGAACTGCCTGGTTAATCCTCTTTTAACCTTCCCGAGCAGACTTTATTGCCTGGTTGTTTTTCTCACATCACTTTATGTGCTTTGATTACTCACTGCCCATCTGGGGCTGCAGTGCTCTACAATAAGAAATGATTACCAGCCACTGGGCTGAGGGTTGGGGGCTGCTTCTGCTGGGAGAAGTGAATGACACCTGAGGGGTGGGCAGAAGGATGGGTGTTCCATGGCCCTGCAGTGAAACTCCAAGGGCTCGTTCAAGGCTGCAGCAAACCCCAGGTAAGCCCCAGGTGTCTGTGTCCCCTGTGCCCACTGCTGGCTCCTCTCCCCACATCATCCCTCTGCTTGCTGAGCGCTGCCAGGCATTATTTGATATTTAGCTAAATCAAATCTGGTCCCACTTAAACACCCAACTCTTTGAGACATCTCAGCCTAATTCTCAATTTATCCTTCTTTGTGCTTTCTGTCCTTGCAGGTCTGTCCCAATCCACAAATGTGATCAATATTTATAATTTATTTCCTTTTCCCTCTCTTACCTTCTCCCACTGCTCTCTTCCAGGACTTTAACAAAAGTTTTTAATAGCATTCAATTCAGGGCTGACCTGCTGTTTCCTTTGCTGATGGGCTCATGAATGATTCAGCTGTTTGGGCTCTATCTGGCAGCTGTGACAGAATTGTTGATAAAACCCCATTTCTGAGGTTTGGCCCGCTCTCCATGTTCAACAATGCGGAGCAGGGAGTGAGCCTTAAAAAACAGAATCACAAAGCTCCTTATGTATGAAATACAGTTTTCAACCAAAACACCCCCAATGAAACAAAAAAAAAAAAACCCACACAAATTGAACTGAATTTTACCATTCACTTGCTGTAGTTATTGGCACCAAATGGGGCTGTTGAAATGACAGACCAAGCATGTGGGCTTTCTGTGCCTCTTGTTTTTCCCCTTTGCACATGCAGAGTTGATCATATTTTCTCTTCCTTGTCCCCTTATGTTGCAAACCTCTTTTTGCTACCTGTACAAGCTGTGCCACGCTACACAGCCATGGTTCAGCAATAGACATCTTGCTCCAAAGCAGATATTACCCCACAAAACTGCTGCGCTCCTAAAGCCATCAATGGGAAACTCAAATCCATGCCTAACTGCTGCCTCTGCTTTAGCATCAGCAGTTTCTTCTAGTTTTGCTCCATTGCGTAAGCTGTAGCTTCACATAAAGTCAATCTTGCTACTTCAGCTAAGGTTTCTGGAACACGGGCACAAATAAATTCTGCTCTCCACGCACCGCTGGAGAAGCTGCTGTTGTTTCACTGCTTTAGGGTTCAGAGCCCTCCCTGGGTCCAAGAGCACCAGTGAGCTCCTGGGAAATCACAGGAACAAGGAAAGGGAGTTCAGGAGCTGGTCTGGAGGAAAAGGAGAGTTTAGGGTTTAGCTGGTCATCTTCCCAGGGACGGGGATGGCTCAGAATAGAGTCACTCTGCCAGCAGGACTCTGTGCTGCTTTTCTCAGGAAAGGAACCTGGAAGCAGCCAAGTGTGCAACCCAGGAGCTCTGGGCTCTTCAGCTCACCTCAACTTCCTGCAATTAAGGCAATTATTAGAGATAGTTGAGCTAATGGCTTTTTCCAGCCTACATCCCTGCTCCTAGATAACCTTATGAGCCAAGTTCTGATCTCCCTTGTGGGATTCACAGGAGGCAAATGTTCAACCTCCTGTTTCCTGCAGCTAATTGCTCCCACCCCCTGCCCTGGTGCAAGTGGCAGAGATATCCCTAATTGCTCTTAATGAAACCAGTTGGTGGGTGAGAGTTATTTGAAGGCCAGAGCAGGCTCTCAGAAGGGCCTGGCATTCTGGGGATCCATGCTTGAGCTGAGGGGGACACAGGGTATGTGTGAAACAGGACAGGTTGAAGTGCTTCAGGGACTATTTGATGGTGACCTATAAGGATGAATGAAGAGAAATGGGCCACTGCCTGCGCTTAGAGGAGTCAGAGCTGCCTAGGTTTGCTGTGTCTCATCGCACAGCTAGAAAAGAGCAAACCTTTCTTTTCAGATGGCATTTGGGCAAAAATATAGATAGGAAAATGGATTTAGAAAGGGTAAGTGAAAAAAGCAAGCTATGTCCATTAATCAAACCCAAATGAATGTGTTGTGCACCCCCAGTTCCTCACCAGGCAGCTGAGAAGTCCTTAACTTTAAGCATTGTTCAACAAAACATCAGAGTGTTATCAACGTGATTCTCCTCCTAAGTCCAAAACATGGTTCACACCAGCCACTATGAAGAAAATTAGCCCTATTCCAGCCTGAGACTAGGATACCTGACTGAACCTGGGAGCAACAGGAGAGACATCTGCCAAAACCACCTCAGAGAGATGACTGAGCTGTAGGTGTCTTTAGGCACCCCGGATGCTGTTCTTGCTCTGATGAGAGCTCATTTTGTCTCTGCTTATTTCATCTCTAATGTGCAGGTGGCAGAGGGCAGCCATGGAAGAGGAACACAGAGGCCTCGTCTCCATGTCCTCTCCTGTCAGGGCTGGGATGTGTTGAGAAGCACCTCAAGCGATAACTCCACAGCTCCTGTACCCTGGGCTCCAGTGGCCCAAAATGATGGGTGGGAGCAGTCAAGCAGAAACAGGTGGTGTTCAGGTGGCAGGAGAGCCAGCAGGGCCTGGAGGTGCCCATAGGGTTGGCAGTGCCCAACCAGCAGGGCTGGCTGTGGAGCTGGGGACCTTGAGCTCAGCTGCTTCCTGAAGCATCATTTCATGTTGCCTCTACCTCAACCACTGACGTGACTTTAATACAACTTTTTAAAGTATGCATTTGTATCTAGTAAGCCCTTGAGTACAGCAGAGTCCCTTTTATATTGAAATTCAGGCTCCTCAATAACATTTTATTATGAGGCTTGCTATTTTTGGAATTGCTGTTACTCTGTTATGAGCAAGGCACCTAACATCCTTCGATATGAAATCATTAAGGGCACAGCAGAGTTCATTACAGGGGCATTTCTCTGGATTAAGAGCAAATCAATACCACACACTAATATCACAGCCTGGTACCTGGCTTTGGTTGCAAACAGCACACCCTGAGAGGAAGATGCTCTTCTTTTGGCCTCTTGTGCTCTTCTTCCAATATCTTATTTACTGTTTTCCCCCAGGCTGTTGTGATGGATGTATGAGCAGACAAAATCCGAAGGTTGTTTTTCTTTAAGCTACCTGAATATTGTAGCTTTTAAAGTAGGGAAGTGAGAAATAACCAGCTTAAGTTTGCAATCTCGCTGTACCCTTGCATGCAATATGACTTCCCCTTGGAAGTGAAGGCCTGCAGCTCTGTCTGGGTACGCTCAGCTTATTACGGTCAGGGTTTAGAATAAATTTCAGATGTTTCAAGTTGAGAAAACGTGGGGGTGGTGTGTTGGGAGGGAGGGTGAGGGTTGTTTATAACAACTTCCAACAGAAGGAAGAGCTCTGCTTGTGAAAATCTGCCTCAGCCGAGGCCTGGATGGAGGTACAGGCTTCCAGGTGGAGGCTCCAGCTCTGCTTCTGACACCCCAAATTTGCCTCCTGGACCTGGCTGGCCGTTGCTCAGCCACCTGGGGCTGCATCTTGGGATAATTCCAGCTGCATTCAAAGTGGGAACTTATCCATGTGTCACTGCTCCCAGCTCCTGCAGCACATGGCATTCACTTTGTTCAGAAGCAGTGATGGAAGCTGTTGAGGCCAATGGCATTTGTTTCTCTTTATTTATTACAAGCAATTATTCATCAATAGAATTTAATTATTACTTTTTTTTTTTTTTTTTTTTGCCTTTTGAAAAATGCTGTTCAATGGAGAAAGGCAGCCACTTGTCTAGGCTGCATTTAACACTGAGTGGGTCCAAAGCGGGGAGGTCCTTCAAGCTGCTTTTGTCAGTGAAATTAACAACAAAAAAATCAAGCTAGTGAAGTGTGGAGCTGGAGGCCATCTCTGTAATGATCTGAAGCACTCAACCTGTTAGAAGCTTAATGCTTTCATTTACTAGATCGTTCCTGGAGGAAGACCTCCTGGTCAAACTGCTATTGCTCCTTTAAAAAAATAAAGTTTGTAATTGCTTTGGCTGCACAGCTCATTACTAGGAAAGGCCTACAGCTGAGTGCAGCACTCATCTTCTTGCTTTTGTTTTTAAACTTGCAGCCCAGGCATTAGGTATTCCATTGCTGTGTATAAGTTTATAAATTCAATTACAAAAGCTCTGAACTTCCACTTTCTTTGTAAACAGCAAGCTTGAGGGCTGTGCTGTATCACAAACCACGATTGTATCGATAAACAGTTGGGCAGAGCCCTGTTAGCTGGTCTGTAGCGGCCGATCAATACTTTCACGTGGTTGTCACTGCTCTGATTACCATTCATCGTGTTTTTCCATTAACTGGACTTTTTCTCCTTTTGCTCTCTCACTGCTGTCTAGGAAGGAGTGCGCCTTCACACACAGCGCCGTAGGGAAGAAGGTTTAGTTAAACAGGCCAAAAAAGGGTGTGGGGGAGGAAGAATTTGGAGGTAGCTTTGACTAAATAGCTGGAGATAGTTGGACTTTTGGGGTTTAGCTGCGTTCTTGTACTTGCTGAATCACTGGGGACATTGATACTGCTGCTCTTTGACCTGCCCACAGACAAGCAGCGCTTTGGAAAAAAATAATTTTATATATATATTTATTTATTTATATTCCATATATTCCATTCCTGCCCATTTCTGCTGATTCTGAAGGGCAGAATGGGTATCATCTCAGGCAGGGAAACCGAGGTGTATACTAGTGGCAGGCTTGAGTCACAGATGTATATATTCTTTCTAAGGCCTGTCTCTAAATAAACACTGTAAGGACATGAGCAGTGATGTTACACAGGGATGGGCAAAGGGGAGTCTGCTGATGTGATGAGCCCAGGTAGGCAAGACAGTGGGATGGGATGGATCTGATGCACACCATGGAGAAGGGATTCCCATTGTCCCCAGAGGGATGTCGGTAAGGACGGTGACATTTCACTTAATCTCCAAAGTAATTTGAAGCTTGTGGATAGCACTGTGGTCAACCAAGGGAGGCAGCAGTTTGAGAAAGGTCAGCTACAGACAGTGGGTGCTGAGCACAGCTGTACAGCTGCTTGACCTCAGTCCACAAAGACACGGATTTGTTCTGTGTTTTAAAGCAGTTCGTTGCTTTGAATGCACTAAATTACATGTGCTTTTAAAAGGAGAAGGTCTGATTTCTGGAGTGGGTATTGAGCATTTGTTCTTCCTATCTCTAAGATCAAACCTGTGCGGTGAGACATGGGTTAATTCAAAATCATTAGTACCTATGGAAAGTCTTCACCACAGCCTCTGGGGTTGTTGTTTTGAAGTCTGTTGTTAACTGCTACTTTCTTGCATTCCCCAAAGTATATGTGCTTTTAGCTTTTAGTCAGCTGCTCCATGCCTTTCTTTGATCGCTATTTATTCAGCTCCTGAAAGCAGAAAATTATGAGCCCTTTTTAATAAAACACTTGCTTCGTATTTGAGAGGGATAAATGAAAGACTTTTCTGCGTGAATTTTCTAACTTGGCTGTTACAAGACATGATGTTTGATACAGCCTGTGGAGAGCAGTTATACTGGGAAGGAAAATGTGGGGAAACTCAGGGGCTCTGTGTCCTCAGCTATATGTGACCTGTAGGTCAAACCAAGATGTAGGTCACCAAAACTTGTGACCAATAGTCTGAAAGACGTGGAGTAGAAATAAGAGTGAGGCTAGAATACTCATCACTCTCTGCATGTCTTGGCTATATTTCTGCAGAAGAGTGTTAGGAGAAATAGATGAGGGTTTGCTGCTCCCATGGAAATGTCATACTGTTTCCCAGCACTAGCCTGAAGCACAACCAATTGCCCTGCAGCTCTCCCCAGGTGGCCAGAGTTGCTGAAGCCAAGGATAACTTGTTAACTTTTGTATTTTTTCTATGGTCTTATATGCTTGAGGCACACGAGGCTGAGGTCTGCAGCACGGTCTGGAAGCTCTTTGAGCATCTAAGTCTTGGGCACCTCCAACAGCTCTCCTTAGCAGAACATAATAAAACAAATTAATCCTGGACTCTAGGTGGTCTAAGGCACCACATGCTATCAGACCATTTGAAATCCCATTGAAATTAATGAAAAGGCTCCCTCAGACTTCAGTGGGCAACACATCAAACCATGTAGTGCGGCAAAGCCAACATGCCCTTAGTCTTTGGTTTCCAAATCTCTCCATTGTGCTGTTCCTGTTGAAGAATTAAAAATGCCTTCTTGCTGGCGAGCGAAGCTGAATAAGAACTGAAGCTGAAAACAAACCCACTATGTAAGCAGTGATGCTAATATGTTGAAATGGAAATCAAAACTGTGCTCATCATCTGGGCAGTGGGAGCCAGGTGGGAGCAGTGTTATTTTGGAGATGTCTCATCAGAGCAGGCAGGAGTAAGAAAATCTTGCCTAACTAAAGCTCAAATTGTGCTCAGAGAAGAGGCTGACTACAAGAGCCAGTTGCTTACTAGGTTCAGTGTTGAAGTTAGAAAATGCTTAGTATTGGGCTGCTCTTTTGGAAGCAAATAGACTGTGGTGGTTTCCTTCTCCCTTTCTGTGGAGACTGTTTTCTCTTGTAGAACTATTTGCTGGAAAAGAGGCAGCTTGTGGTTTAGATCCTCATAGTTTGTTACCAATAAAACAGACTTGCAGCTACATGGCAAGTTAGGCATCTCTATGGAAACTTACAGCTACAGGGCTGTGCATTGACTGTAATGATGATTTTCAGATCTTTTATTTTTATTCACATAGAAGAAGCATATATGAGAATTCAGGCTTCAGCATCCAATTCAGGACTGCGACTGGGGAAAGGGCATGAGAAGGACAAAACCCAGCATACCTCTCTCAGTATATTGCCTGGGCTTGGGCCCTCTGCAGTGGCCTCCACTCTTTTTGGAATAGAAAGCTTGAGACTTGTTGTGAAGTACTCACCTTCCTTTGGATTAACCCATAATGATGATTACGTTTGTCTTTTAATTTATTTTTTATTTTAAACTGCCATTTATAGAAATGCAAAGCTTTCCAAGCACACAGATAATGTAGTGCTGAGACTTTGGGTAGAAACAGGGAGTTGGACTCTATGAAGAGACTGACCTGTGCTTTGACCTCATCCCATATCATGTACTAATCAGGCACGACTTTGATTTTTATAGGACAGTGATGTAGAAGTGCCTGAGCCTCTCCTGTGCCCCATAGAGGCAGATATCCAAGTGGTTGTGGTTCCTCCCTTCTGACTGCGCTTCTTTCTTTGCCAATACAAAGTTAACGTGATCCCTACAACAGTCTTTCACAACCAGGTTGAGAAATTTCTGAAATGCTTCATATATAAAACGAACAAGCAACTGCAGAGTAGCTGCTGCACATTTGGTATGCTTTCTCTCTCTCTTTTCCTTCTGCTCTTCATTCTGCTAAGGTCTCCTTTTTGGACTGATTCAGAGGAAGCCAAGATGATGATTTTTTTTTTTCTCTTGTGTCTGTGCATGTGTCTTTTTCATTAGCTTTAAAAAGTGTCATTGTGAGCATTTCTAATGGCTCTTCTCACAGAGCTGTGGCAGGTTAGGAAGCAGATGCAATACACTTCTGTTATTAACAGCTACAGAAACAAGCATGGAAGAAGTGACAGTGAAAAGGGAGTTACTTTCCTAGTTACTAAACAGCAAAGGTGAAAGCTGAGATTTATAGAAATCCAATGAAAAATTCACGGAGTATTATTAAAAAAAAAATCTACTTCTGCTCCCGACCAACTCAATGACAAAACTCCTGAGAAAACCTTTAATGCAGGCATGATGAAGCAGTTGCTTAGCCACATTGCAGAAATGGCTTTTTGGCCAATGCTGCACTTAGAAGAGGGGCAGTGCAGACAGGTTGTTGTTTGCTGCTGGGAGAGATACTAATGCTGGCTCTGACTTAGTCCTGCTACTTGCTCTCATTTGCTGCTCCTTGTGTAAAAGCTGGTCGGTGCAGTGATATCAGAGTGGGTGTTGTTGGCATCCCAGCACTACTGTCTGAGAAACAGTAGTAAGAGCAACCAAGCTGCTTTTTCCTTAGAAACTCTGAATGAAGCCTGCTTTGTTTTTGCAAACTGCTTCTTCATTATAACATTTAAGAGCCACGGCTTTTCTTATCAAGTAACTTAATCTTGTGCTGGTATCTGCTTTGGGAAGAATCTTGTTATTCTGAAGCAGAAAACTAGATCAGAAAATTGTTTTTAGAGCGAGAAACAAAGTACTGTTGGCTCTCTAATCCCATCCTTTGGCACTGATGCATGGCTGCCTCAGTTGAAGGCAGCAGTCTGAGCTGCTGTGCTGTCTCAGTACTGCTCTGTGGACAAATGCAGGTAAGCTGATGCTGGCATTTAGAGCTTTCTGTGAGCAAGTTAACACATATCTCCATGTAACGCTCCACTGTAACGTGGAAAAGTCCTACAGGAGTTCAGCTGGGAAAGGTCATCTTATATTTCATAGTGTCCCTTTTAAAAAACAGCCTGAAAGAGAAGTGGGTTGTTTTTTTTTTCAGTGCATTTTGCTAGATAATATGGCAGTCACGCAGAACAAAAGCTATCCAATAAAGTGAAACAAATACTAGAATTGTTAAATTCTCTTTGCATTAGGCTAAAGCTTGTGGTTTTAGTGTCTTTGCAGAAGAACTGCTGAATATGAGAAAACTTACCCACTATCCCATTGTAATAAATTGAAAAGTAAGTTCAAGTGTAAAGATTGGTGGGGTAATAGCTATAGCCAAAGGCAAACTGTCCTGTAAGTGTTCTTTTTGAGTGTTGTTTTTAAGGTTTGTGCATAGAAGCCTGACCCAGTAAGCACACTAAATAGCATCAGTGGAAAGGCGGGTTTTTGGAACCAGCTTCTTTATAGTTCTTAAACTAAAGAAAACAATCCAGACACCTTTTACCCAGCACCTAAATTTGACCACTGAGATTTTAACTGAACCAAAACAACAGCAGGCTGCAAGTTAAAGAATTATCATCTCTCTCAGCCGGTTTTCTTCAAGGCTGCGTAACTATGATTTGTCCTGTATTTGCATCCAGGCTGATACTGCATTTAAATGGAATCCTGAATGTGCACAGATGCAAAAGTGGCCTCCTGCACTTTGTGGCAAGATAAGCTCATGTGTGTGTAGACACTACTGAGAATAATGCTTTTTCTAGATGTCAGGCAGTAATACGGGATGTGGTCCAGCCTTTGGCTGACAGTGCAATAAAAAGCTGAGAAAAAGGGCAGGGTCAGTGGCTGTTTTGCAGCAGGACCCCTTCTACTAGGAGAGCACAGGGCCAGGCAGCTCCACACTGCATGTACAGTCCTACATGAAGTAGGAATGAAATGACTGACAAGTGGGAAGCTTGCATGCATACCAGCTACAAAGCAGTGCAGGTGTTTGGCAAGACTTTGATCCTGTTCGCAGTAACATGCGTAAATTCTCACATCCATTGCCTTCAGTGGGAATGCTCATCCATATTTTACCTAAGTGAAGAGCACTGCTCCACCTGATTTACTGTTTTCTGTGATACAGCTGTCAGTGTTTTGTTAAAAATTGGGATATAGACTATAGGCTGACTTTAGCGGCAGTGAAAAAATGAGCTCCCTAGCTCTGCAAGCTACTAAGAGTAATGCCTTATTCTTACCAAACAAACATCCCCTGTGCTGTTGCTGGAACACAGAACTTTGGTCTGTTTCTAACCCCTCTTGACTGCCTAGCATCTAGCACTGTATTTTTAATTTAATGGTATTTCTAACCTCAAAACGACCAGTGCAAGGAAATGGTGAGAAGAAAGCATATGCTTAACTTGATCCAGCAACTACAGGAAGACTACAGGCAGAGGCTTCCTCTAGTTCAACATTTTATGTATACAAATGATTATATTTCATAAAGCACACATTTATTTTTGCTGGCAGAAGCATCTAAAAGTTCACAAAAAGAAACCAAAAACAACCTCTGTGAATTAAAAGAGAAGGGTTTACATTTTTAATCTCTAATTCTGAAGTGGACTTCATCCTTCATTTATTTCCTTGAAAGAACTTGGTGGCTGGGGCGGTAGACTCTCATTTCTCCAGAGGTGCATAATTCAGAAGCTTCTCAATCAGATCCACGTGGGCTAGGAGCATCCTGCGGCAGCAGTATCTCTTCAAACCAAGGGCATCCAGGGCATCTCTATTAATAAGAACAAGAACAACATTAAAAAAAAAAGAAAAAAAAAAATGAGTCAGAACCACTTGTAAGTGTTCCTAAGCAACACACTGATTACTCTGAGCTTAGTCATAAAGAAAAACTTGTTTGCAGTTTAAATCAAGACATTTAGCATGTGCTGTTAATGTTCTCTTCCATTTACTGCAGCAGGCATGGTGTTTGCCTGTTCTCTGGCCAGCAGATGCACACGATCTTCTGCTAAAGATGGAATCTAGCCAACCAAACTACCAGAACTTTCAGAAGTCTGGAGAATTCCCACACGGAGACGGAACCATAACAGACCAGATCTGAAGCACTCTGTCTTCTGAACCAGCCCACTCACAGAATCACAGACTGGCCTGGGTCCATGATCCTGAGGAAGGGACCTCAAGGATCACGAATCCCAACCCCCTGCCACAGGCAGGGCCACCAACCTCCCTAATACTAGACCAGGCTGCCCAGCGCCCCATCCAACCCGGCCTTGAACACCTCCAGGGATGGGGATCCACAACCTCTCTGGGCAGCCTGTGCCAGCACCTCACCACTCCTGACATCCAACCTAAATCTTCCCTCCCTCAGCTTAAAACCATTTCTCCTTGTCCTGCCGTTATCTACTCTTTCAAAGTCACGAGATCATGGCACCACAGGGTTAAGTGAGATCCAAAAGTATTTTGGCTTTGGAAACAAATTTCTGCTCTTCACAGATAGAAGGAAACTTGGAAATATGGCACAGTTGTAAGCCCAATCATTTAATTACAGTAACTTAGTTTTGTTCCCACAAGTGCCTCTTGGAAGACCAGTGTGGAGAAAAGAGCAGATCTGGTTACAATCCTGAGCATTCAGGTGGTGTAAGAGGACCATAGCTTGAAGTCATTTCCCCTGCTGTTAAGATCCTGGCCAGCCCTTCCTGGCCTGAGCTGGCTACGACACCCTACAGGTGTATGGCAAAGCGAGCCCTTCGTGAGTCAACCGAGATCACGAGTCCTCAATGGATACCGATCCACAACTTCCAGAAGCCTGTCGTTCTCCTGGCAGACGCTTCTCTGAAGTACCGACGAACGACAGGCAGCCTCCGGACGTACGGGAACGGCACAATCTCATCCGAAGCGGCAGAAGGCGCAGAAATAACACCCACCCTTCCGTATACTCCGCCTGCAGGAGGCCGAGATAAGCTTCCCACTTGTTTCCGACGATTTTGCCGCACGTGAAGCACCTGACCGGGATGATCATGTTTGCCGGGCCCGCAGCTCGCCGAGCGCAGCCCCACGCGCCGGCTCCTCCGCACCCCGCGACGCCGCCCGGCCGCTCCCATTGCGGCGGCGCGCGGTGGGGGGAGACGGGCGGCGCGCGCCGGGCGGACTCCTCGGGGCGGGCGGGGAGGAGCGCTCGCGCTCCCCCTTTCCCCGCGCGGGGCGGCGGATGGTAGCGGCCGCCCTACGGCGCCCCGCGCGGCTCAAGAGTGTGCGCGAGCGGGGCGGGCTCGTGATCGCGTTTCGCGTGCTCGGCGCGTGGCGGCAGCCGGGGCGGCGGAGCGCAGAGCGGCTGCACCGGCAGCGCCGGCGGGGCGGGCTGAGGCGAAGAGGTGCCGTGCCCTTCCCTCCTTCCTTTCCATCCCTCCCTCCCTTCCTTCCTTCCGCGCGCTCACTTGTTGCTCTGCGACCGGACTCGTGCAGCGGTGACGGCACTTCTTCTCGCGTCCTGCCCGAGGTACCGCAGCTGCGCGGGGTGGAAGCGCAACTGGTGGCCGCAGCCCGGCGCCAGCCAGCGGGGGACGGCAGCGCTGCGGGACGGGGCGGCCCGCTCCCTTCTCTTGGCGGAGCGAGGAGCGGTAGCGCGAGGCGCGGTCCGTCTCGCGGCTTTTCGGGCTGTTTGTTCGCTCCCCTCAGGCGGGGGAAGGCGCGGAGCGGCAGCGGCGTCTGCGCTCCTTTGGAGGAAGAGGGGCTGCAGAGCGCCGCTGGGGTTAGCGGTCCTGCGGCGGCGGCGGCGGCAGGTTTGTCGGGAGTTCCCGAACTCCGGGGCTGGGGGGCTCGGCGCTGCTCTGTTCAGCGTCCCTCGGTCTCCGCGAGCCGCGCGCAGCGAAAGCAAACAGCAGCGGAGCCGCGGGGCGCACGCCGTCCTTGAGGCGCTCTCCCGCTCGGGGCGCGGCGCAGCCCGAGGGACCGGAGCCTTTCCCCGCTCCCCGAGCGCGGCCGTGGCCGAGGCGGCTTTACTGGCGAGGGAAGTCGGGTAGCAGCGAGCGATGCGTCTTAAAACTGCGTGCGTTCCTCTCGTCTGAGCACTACGCGTGCCTGGCTGTCCTGGCTGTGCGCTGCGATGCTTGTAAGTTCAGGGAGGCACGCCGCCGTTGCGGAGAGCCTGGGTTGAAGCATCGCCCAGAGCGCCGTCGGTCCTTATTGCTCGCGGCGTGCCGGTTGTCCTCGGGCAGAGCAGCAATGCACCCAAAGTGCTGCTTTTTCCTGCCGGAGTGTCTGCGAGTTGATACGGCGCGCAGCACAGAGCCATTACTGTCAGGCGTATAAATTATGGTGTCTTAATGCACAGCTTATGTTAATGCGCCTTTCCTGCCTCCTTTTCGAACCGCTGGGTTACTGACCCTCCGCGGAGACCTAACTTGAACTGCAGAAGAGCAAATAGTTTCCTTTTAACCAGCAAGGTTGTTTGAAGGCGGTTTTGCAAATGTCTGCTAATGAAAAGGCAGCAATTTTTGCAGCCCCGGGTGCAATTACACTCAGCTGTGCACAGAGCAACATGGCTTGGCTTGGAGGGTGGAGAAACCTCCTGCAGATTGTTATCGTTATATCGTTATTGTTGTTTCAGGCCAGTGGGAGCCAAACTGTCTTTTCTTTTTCTCCTTTGATTTCTTTCTTTTTTTTCTTCTTTTTTTTTTTTTTTTTTTTTGGAAGTTGAGAATTTGGAGACCGTGCTTTGATGCGTTTTCAGCACCAGGGCTCCAAAGCAATTTTCTTGTTGAACTGTGCTGTGAAAGGCATTTGTATTTGGAGACAGAAGTTTGCTGATGGGGAGGAGAAAGAGGGGTTATCATTGATGTAGGTTGGATTCTTACAGCTGCCTGGAGGAAGTGCTCTTGTTTAGCTCTTAAAAACGAAAGTGGATTTTAACTTTCCCACCCAGTTCTCACAGCAACTTTGCATCTCTCTTGAAGGAAACTTTCCTCTGCTGTTTTCACAGTGTTTGAATTTGCCTTTTCTGGACATCCTGCTTCGATTGGTGATGATCTTAGTAATCTAATAGCTCTTCTATGGCTGCATCTTGTTTTGTTGTAGAAAATATTTTTGATCTGCGACCTGGCGAGATCACTGCACACCGAGAAATTCTCTGCTCAACTTTGTGTATGCTCTGCTCAACCTGACCGCTTGCCAAACCACAGAAGTCTGCTGGGGGCAGGGGAGGTGTATGCATGTGACTGTTACTACTCTCAAGCAGTGTTTTAGGGGCTGTAGATCACCCCAGCTAGGTTGCTTGTTTCTGCTCCTTTGTCAGGAGTGAGCTTCAATCATTGCTGTGCTACCTTCAAGTCTTTTTTTTTTCTTTTTTCTTCAGGTGAGCTGGGTACTGCTGCCAGCTGTTGCAATTGGGTACTTAGTCAAGTTAAGACTCTAAGCATCCTTCTGAAGAGGGATATAAACTGGAAGAATTGCAGGCTTAGGTCTCCTTCTGAAGAAGGAAAGGAATTGCAGCAGTTGGTAAATCCTGCACAGGTCTCTCTTACAGTGTTTGTAAGTTCTCATTCCATTCTTGATCTCCCGCTGCTCAGAGCAAGCAGCAATCCTCAGAGCTCTGCTTCTTTGGGCTTTCAGTAGTCAGGGAGCCCATAGAGGCGTTTCTCGACTGTAAGCAGAAGAGGCTTCCTACGACTGATTGAGTTGAAATAGTTGGAGAAGTGTAGGCTGGCTTTCTGATGTGCTTCTGGAACAGCTTCTGCCATGTGAGGCTTTGTTGTGGGGCAGTGCAAATATATCCTGCTTCTTGGTTAATGCAGTACAGACCTTCCTGTGATGTGAAAACCTTTGAAAGCCACTAGTGTTCAGTCCCACCATCGATGTTGGGTTGAGGCCCAGTATTAGCTTTCCTTTGTTTCTTTGGTGAGCTTCAAGATGTAAAACGCATCTGAGCACAATTGTTCTGCAGCGCTCCTAGCAGCGAGTACTGAAAATCTAAGCTTGTGACTAAGCAGTGCATCCTTCTTCCTTTTCTCCCATCCGCAAAATGTAAGAGGAAAATATTACTGCTTGTTTATAAAAAGCAAACAACAGAAAAAATCCCCATCAAAGCAGCCAAGTGCCCTGAGTGACTGAACTCATCTTAAAATATTCCTATGGTTTGAGTGGCCGCATGACTTCCTGCGGCTCATGTTGGCAGATCGTGTCTTTCCTGACCTTGTCGCTGTGGTTGGGGCTGTAGGTGGAAGTCGTGGGATCTCCACATTTGTGTTGGTATCGTGAGAAACTGTTGGCTGGTAGCTGAGATTGTTGTTGTGTTTTGCGGGTTGCTTTTGGTCGGGTTTAGGTGTGCGTTCTCTCTGGTCTGGAGCCTCCACTGCTTTTCACCCGTGATCTGCATACGTATACATGATCTCAGAACTGAAGCCTTGAGTCTTCAGAGGTCTGATTTGCCAGTTGTAATTGTGTTCCAGGACAAGGAATTCCTTAAATCATAGACTTCTTAGAAGAAACTTTCACTGACAGTGTTTTTATACTGTTGGTCTTAACTTGCAGCTTTCTGGATATCTGTAGCTGCCTTTGGCTTTGTAGGAGTTAAAAGCTGCGTTTCCTGTCTCTTCCTGAGGTCACTTAGAGAAAGAATGTTCAACTTTCCCTCCATGTCTGCCTAGACCAGCATTGCGTGTGTGACTGCAGAAGTTGTTGGTATCGCATCCAGTGTTGTGCAGCTCAGATCTCAGTGAACTAAAGAGGAAGAACTTGCCTGAATGATTAAGTCTGGTATTCTTTAGTCAGGAGCTGAAATGTGACGTGGAAAACTTAACAGCTAAATACTGAACAGCAGAGAGCCAAGGGGAGAGGGGATATTTGAAAGGCAGGGTGAAACTTGGCTTAGACAGTGTTTTCTCAAGCACGCTCTCTGCACCAAATCTATCACATCCAGATTTACTGTTGAGCTTTCTCTAGTCCTGGTTCACTACCCAGAATTGTCATTCATCCTGTTGCACAAAGAAAAGTGGCTCCCTCTGGGGTGAGCCACTGTGACTTTGAAAGGACTTCCCTTCTCTCCTGCTAAAGCTTCCAGCTCCAAGGAGCAAAGACAAATCAAGCTCCAGCTTGTTTTTTCCTCTGGATTTTTGAGTAGGCGGCTCTGTGTCCCACTGCACCCTTTGTCCTTCTGCCACTGCCTTGGTTGGATGTCTCTATAAGTGCTGGTGGGGAGGTGGAGGAGCCAAGCAGGAGAGGCAGGGCTGATGGAAGGAGAAAAGCCTTGCAGGCTCTGGTGAGCTTTGTGTTGTTTAGTTGCCCCGTATGGTGTTTAAAAGCTGCTCAGGGCCCTGGATTTACTGAAACAAATACAGAAGCTGCTAAGAGGGAATGAAGAGAAGCATCTCTAAGCTGGGGATGTGACTTGGGCTTCGCAGTAATACCAGACAAGCCTGATGCTGCTGATTTCATTAAAAGCAACATTCGGGGACTCAAAGAACAGTTTAATACTTACTATATATATATTTTTAAACATGCTGACCTTATCTGGTAAGCCTGTAATATTTGTTGCAATGAAGAGCAGCTGGTGCATAAATACATATATAATATCAGTTGCCAACTCGGAAAGCTGTGCTGAGCCCGTGACTTGTTTGAAGTAGGGTTGCTATTAAAAGGCAGGTGGCAGGATGTTTATTTTACACCTTGTTAATTGCCTGTTTTTCCTGCTGTAATTGGCTTCCTAATGGGGGCAGAACGCACTCGGTTTTGCACACAAAGCTTCATTAGTGACAACCGATGGAAAGGATTTGGAAGGTGGGATTTGTATGAAATGTATATATTGAGTAACAGATGTCTCTGCTAAATAAAGTGTATGAGGAAGTCCCAGAGATGCATCCAAAAATGCAAATGCTTTTCCATAAGTGATTTAAGGTGTCCTTGTGTTAGATATGAAGCTCGCTGCCTGTTACTTGAGAAGGGGGTGGAGGCTTTAGCTTGTTAGTTTTGTAGGACAGAGATTGTTCTGCTTCGCTGGACAGGAGTTAGGATGCTGGGATGGTGCCTCGTGCCTGGGACTCTGACAGCACGTGTGGATTTGTGAAGATATCTGTAGTGATCTTCGTAGCTCCTGCTAACCAAATGGGAGGACGTGGTGAGCTGTGGTGGTGCTTAGTAGCTCTCTGAGATTTTTAGAGCCTCCTTTTCTGCTTGTGTGTGTTAGTGCTATATCGGGTGTGTTGTTTGCACTGGGGCCTTGGAGGCAGTGAATAGCCATGGAGGAGATGCATGGCTGGAGCTTCTGCATTTCCAGAGTAATCCTGCTTGTGTCTGAAAGTGAGGGCTAAGGTGTTCTGGCTGAGGAACTGCACAAAGATGGTTCTTGTTTTAATGATGACTTGAAAACAAACAAACGAAACTAGTTTAGGGTTGGTTTTATCTGTCACATTTGTTCTCAGCAAGGTCCCATCATGGCAAAAGTGTAACGCTTTCCAGGCTTGGATTGATATACTTCATAAGAAAATGCCTTTATTAGATGAATCTATCACAGCCTAATTGACTGCATCTTGTTGTGGGGAGGTAATATCCTGAGGCAGCATTCTAATCAGAAAGATCACAGGAGCTGCCCATCAGCTCTGCTCTTCCATGCAAGCGTCCTCAGATGACAAAATAATCCCCTTTCTTGGGATAATATTTTTCATTTCTGCAGAATTTTTTCTTCCAGAATAAAGGGTGGACTGTGAAGCTGATGTGAGGCCAGAGCGTGTCGAGCATTAATGTTTGAAGGGAGGAGCTCTGGTGTATTGTTCTTGCATGAAGAAAGCAATACGTATGTTCCTGTTGAGCTCACGGGTGTTCTTTTCTTTAATGTACTTCCTTCCTGTCTTTGGCTGGGATGTCCTTTCTTCAGGTGTAGAATCACGTTCTCTCCCATCAACACTGTATTTAAAGAGACTGCAGCAAAAAGTCCTTTTTTAGTAGGTTACCCTGGCATCTGTGGCTCCCTGAACTCTAATGAAAAGGACCGTGGAAGTTTCTAACTTACTTTTGAGGTCTAATCACTGAGGCTCTCAAAAGCGATGATGTCTGTGTTGGAACGAAGAATAGAAGAGCGGGTTCTGCTGAGAGCAGTGTTTTGGGTATGCTTATGTTAGTATATAATCTTGCTGCTTGTGTTGTCCCCTCCGTTGGTCTTCGAGCCAGTCTCTTATCTTGCAAGCCTGGTGGGAGTGGGAGTAAATGATGGCCATGAGTCAGAGCAAGGATCTGTCTTTCCAAGTACCTTGTCTTGCTGCGTTACTGCTACACTCTTGCCTTAAGCTTGTGTTTTATGGAAGTTTGTAGTGTAGTCTTTTTTCAGAACTGAGTATAGAAGGCAAGACAGCTCTCATTAAAACCGCTGAGCTGAGGCTTGGCACCTCAGCCTGCTTTGGCTGGGATCAGGTGCTGTAGGTGAGCTGGTTGCCCTGAAGCAGCTCCAAAGTTGCCCCTACTATGAACTGCGTTGTGGTGAAAGAACCTCTCCAAAAATTCCACTGATGGAGCCCAAATCCTTCCAGCCTGCAGGGCTTTCAGTGTGGATGTGGGGAGGACGGTGGGGTCAGTGCAGAGAACACAAGGTTAGCACTCAGGTGAGTGGGCTGCTGTACACCTATCATGATGCTATCCGCAGGGAATGTTCTGTTGCTTTGTTTATTAAACTGCTGTTTTTAAAATTAAAAACAGCCAACTGTTTCATAAAATATTAAAAAGCACCGCTTTCGTCTCTCTCATCAGATTAACTATGTCAGTTTGTGTGTCCTCAGGGTGATGAAGCTGATCAGATTGGTGATTCTGGCAACTTAAGGATGCGTTAAAGTGACACGCTTCATCTCACAAGGGATGCTGAAACTATCGTGCCGCAGAACTGGGAACCGTAGGGGTCCTGCACTTTAACTGCAGATTCTCAAATGAAATCTTGCAGAAGCAATACAGTTTGCTGTGCATTTCTTTTTTTTTTAGGGTAATATATATTTATATATATATTTTTTTTTTGGTGAGACAAGATAAGGTAATGTGGTAGAAGCATACGCTGTGAACTGCACTGCAGGAAGGAAAGAAATTACTGCGTATTCAGTATGAAAGGCCAAAGACTGTTATATTCTAGTTAGTGAAGGGGGAAAAGCCTTTGCATTGCAGTAGAATTCTTTATGAATATAGATTTTGAAGCTGTTTTGCTTGCAGGTGGATTTTTTTCGCTGAAGAGCTAGTTGCAGCACTTGAATCACGATGCTGCATCGCTGGAGTAGCAGTTGGGTAATGGAGGGTGTAGCTACTTTAGGACTAGAGGGATTAGGGAAGCCTTCAGCTTGCTGCAGTGATGCCCTGAGGCCTGTGTGCTGCCCAGGCAGCATGTTGGAGCTGGGACTGAGCTGTGCAGAGGTAGCTTTTCGTAGAGCTTTGCATTCTGTCTTGTTTCCATCTCGCAGCTCTAACTCTTCTCAGCGTGTGCGTAGTACTTTTGTATACTGCAACACACCAGGGTGACAAACAGTCACAAAACTTCGGTGCAAGCTAGATGCAAGACCAATCTGATTTCTGAATGTCTTGGTAGTCTGAAAGGTGTGTTGCCTCTTTAAAACTAGTATGTAATAGCACATGGGGCATGTGACTGTTGCGTTCCCTCCGTGCGCAGCTCAGTTGCATATGTGGATGTCCAGGGGTCTGTTCTGAAGGGCAGCAGTCCCTTTGTCTGATCTGATATGCCGCTGTGCTTTTGGTGGTGTGAGAGAGCAATGAAGTAAAGCCTTCAATCATATGACCTGATCAGAAGGGGTTGTCTGTAGAGATTGATAAGTCTTCTCAGAACAATTGGCAGTCTGAGCCCTCTTCAGGGACTGATGTTTTTGGTGGGGCTTTGTGTTCATCTTTGGCCTAAGTGAGGGAACACTGAGATCAAGGTTGCGGTTTGTTTGCAGCTTGCCTTCAAATCCCTGCCTAATCTAAAATTGTACTTGTGTGCATCTCTCTGTTCTCTCCAGATTGAAAAGAAGCAAATCCGTAAAGCTATCTGGAGAACAGTTTGCCCGTCTCCTTTAGGATGTTCTGAGTATTTTGAGGACAGGTGCTCCTTTGCTCTCTGCCCTCCCAAATTATTTTGATTCCTTAAATTTACTCTCTCCAAAGTAGATGTAAAAATGTGAACACAAAGACATCTTTCATTCTTATGTGTCCCTGACCTGGTGAGCGTTAGGCTGAGTGAATGAACGCGTGTTCTCTTCCCCGAGAGCATCTTCCTGCCCAGCCTTGTCCTGCAGGCTGCTAATGTGACCTTGTGGAGCTGCTGCTCTTCTTCACCTCATTTATGACATTTGCTGTTCTCATTAAGAAGATGAGAAGCTTAATATTAAGAAAATACTGTGGAAAAAAAGAACTTATTTTCTTGTTTGTTTGTATTGAAAGAAACCTCTGACAATGAACTTGTGTGATTCCACGTGGCTCTGTAATAACTGAATTGTGCAGTGGTTTGGTGTGGCTGAGCACTGGCTGTGTGCAGTGCTACACAAAGGATTGCACTTGTCTGCATCTGAGTCAGAGGTATATCTGAATGTATTTGCATTGGTGCAAAGAAGGTGGATTTTTCTGCTTCTCTGTTAAGCTATTTCCCCGGTGTGTGGGGTCAGTTTAAGAAGACTGAGCATCCCCACTTTCAAATGCACATTGAACAAACATGCTTTCTCTTCTATCCTGTTCTGCTTTTGAATCTGGAACAAAATAGCGTGTGGGTGAAATTATGCCTCCCTCGAGCACATTTACAGTCACTTTGTGGAGGGAGGAAAGGCATGTGGAGCAGGGAATAACTGTGGCTGCTGTGTGAAGGTATTTGCCTGCTTATGTAAAGCAGTGCTAGTTAAATGCTCTCTTTCAAACATTCCTAGCTTCAGTCACAGTGGTAGAGGGTTTGGGCTGAGCTGCAGCGGCTCTTCCTGTGCTGCTGCTGCTGTTTTAGGCATTCTGCCTTTGTCAGAATGAATCAGGGCACCTGGAGGAAAGGCACTGTGAGATGGCTGGGACTTCCTGCTTTTCCTCCCTTGGAGAAGGGCTCATAGGTTGCTTTTATCCTAAAAGGCAGGAACTGCCAGGAGGATCCTGCTCTGCTGCTAGAGGTCAAAAACGCAAAGATGCAGGTGGTGCCAGCTCGAAAGTAGAGATGGAGATTTCTTCATCTGGTAGGCTTGTGAGACATTTGTTTTCTGAGAGTCTTTCATGATCACTTATTGTTCTGGGGTTTGTTTGTTTGCTCTCTTTGTCAGTAAATGACCATTCAGTTTGGCAGTGCCCTGATGTTTAGGTTACGGTTAGAGCCAGTTTAGCATGGACCTATTTAGCATTGTTTTTATTGCTTGCCTGCATCCCTGCTCTGCTGTGGGATTGTCATTACAGTGCCTTTTGGGTGTCTGCTTTGCTGTTAGCTTGCCTGGCTCCTAGGGCTTGAAAAGCTGTTTGGGGATTCCTCTGGGAGCCTAAGGGAGTTAATGGAGAGAGTTCAAATTCTCGTAAGTTCCTGAGAAAGCTGTCATAAGCCTTGTGGCTGTTGGCTTATAGCCACGTGCTGTATTTGTGGGACACATGATGAGCCATTGCTGGACAATAAAGGTTTCAGGATCCTTTGTACTGTATTGTGAAAGGAGATCAGTTCTGGACCAAGATGGCATTGTTTTGGTCAGTGCAAGAACACACAAGATTCTCTGTATCAGAGGTTTACAGTTTAATAAGCCTTGTTATTCTGGCTTCATTGTTTTGTTTTGTTTTGTTTTGTTTTGTTTTTTCCCTGGGGTTTTTTCTCTGTGCAGCCAGTTTACCTGCTGGGGACTCAATCCCAGCAGTGTTTTATCCAAAGTTACAGTGCTTTTGCACCCTGTGGCTTTTGGCGACCAGTAAGCTCCATTTACCATGCAAAGTGCTGGTTCTGATGGCAAGTGCTGTCATGGAAGAGCCAGCTGTGCTTTGCTGCCATCTTAGCTTCTTGTCACAGTGGGGAAAATGGTTTCCATGCCCTCTTCTTAGGGTACTTCCTTAGTGTATGTGTCTGTATAGCTACATATGCAGGGCATATGTGTTAACCCTGCCTTTGCCTGTTGGTGACTGGTTCTATTGAGTAGGCTTTTATGTAAGTTATAACTGGTTCTGACCCTGCGTATTTGCCCTTTATACTCAAGGCAGTTGCCAGTTTGTGCCCCCTTGTCTGCCTCTGGTGAAAGGGAAGAAGTCAGAACTAGCTTATTTGCAACATGGAGCATTCTCAAATTTCCTTTATGCTGCAGGCTTGAGACTTCATTTTACGTAGTGATAGAGGACACTTGGTAGAACCAAGTTTTGAATAACTAGTGATGAAGTCTTCATTTTCCATGGGAAGGAGGTTCTTTGCCCTAACAACTTTCATTCTGTGGTTGTCTGTCTTGCTGCAATTGTTTTCTGTTTTTCATTTAGTACAATTGCCATGAGTTCTAACTACTTACTACAACGAGTAGATTAAAAAGTTGTCCAGAACGATGCTGAAATGTCAAGAATGTGCGTTCAAAGTAATTTCAAATACTTGAATTTAAAATGAAGGGTGTTGCTGCATTGAAATTGTTTGATGCGTCTCTCTGTTTGGGACTTAAGCTGGGATGCAATCCAAACCAAAGCATACAAGATCCCTGGAGGAAAAAGCACAATGCAAATTGGAGGTAGAAAAGTCAGTCTGAGCTTTGGTTTGGCTTTGTCTTAGTAGTCTTTGAATGTGTGCCAGCGATGGATGTACAGCAGTAAGACAAATATTTAGGTGCTGCTGTACAGCCTATGGAATCTCCTATTCAGTGACGTGCACTACAGGTTTCATACTGGGTCTAAAAAATTGTGCTTCCATCAGAACCCACATTACTTAATTTCAGCGCAGTGTTCTGACAATCTTGAAACATGTCTGCATTTGCTTGCGCAGAGCTTGCTTGGATGCAGGTCTTGCTTCTGTCAATTTCTTTTTCCTTGGCTTGCCTCCTGCAGATATAATAGTAATAATAAAAAGTCCCAGAAAAATCCACCAATGTGATACTATTGCAACTGATATATTGGTGACTGAAATAGTGTTTGTTTCTGTTTTGTTCTGCATGTATTTGCTCTAGAGTAGGGCTAAGCATTTGGACAGCTGTATGGGTATCACCAAACAAGTCAGGTTCTGTTTCTGAGCCTGGGTTGGAAGAGCTGGAGATGGGAGTGGAGGAAAAGAAAGTCTTCTGAAATGTGGTATCTTAAACTGTTGGATTGTGATGTGTGATATGTCTTTGTCTGCAGGGTCAGAGGGGGCTACTTGTATCTGAGGAGCTGGGAAGGGAATAAGTCAGAATATAGAAGGAGGGTGGTACTCGGCAGCTGTGCAGGTGAAAGCAGAGTGTGACTTTTAGTCCCTTCTAGATTTGCATCACCACAGGCACAAACAGTTGTTTTTACCATTATGGCCTTGACTTGTAATAGCTGACTGTGAGTTGTAATGTCAGCAAGGATCACTGGTGCTTGGTGGATCTGATAATTTTTGTCCAGCACTCAACCCACAGTTTATGCTGAGTGGCAGGGACTAGACTGTATGTAACAAGGAGATGATGGCAACAGGGTGGGAGAATTCTCTTGTGCCTTGGTAGAGTAGAATGCTGTGGAAATATGAGGGAATGGGGATTTGAAAATTGCTAAGGATGCCAAAACTGGCTTTTTGATGTAGGGCCACACGGATGATGGAGATTGAAGGCTGAAGTATTGAACTAGATGCTGCAGTTTATCTTCAGAAGTGGTGAATGTCTTGAAATGCTTCCTTCTAAGAGAGTAGTGTGTGTAATGGGCATGCTGTGTTATGACTCCATGATGTACACATGTTCCATGGTGTCCTGCAGCTGCAGAGTGCATCAGACTCACTCTCCCTCCCTGCTTATGCCAATGGAGACAAGTCATCCCATCAAAGCTTGTGAGGAGAGCAGCATTCTGTAACCCCGTGTATAAGGCCACCAGCAAAGTGTTGAAAACAAAGCCAGCTCTTCCTGCGGTGTTGGATGCTGCCTCTAGGCAGGTCAGAGCCTTCTGCATAGGGAGGCTATGAAGCTGTCACTTCTACAACTTAAACACAGTTGCTGGAAGAAGCTCTTCTCCAAACTGCAAACATGATGGGTGATTTTTTTTCTTTTTTTTTTTTCTTTCTTTTTTTTTTTTTTTTCTCACCACCTCCCTTTTCCTGTCCCCTTCACTCTCAATTACTTGAGAGCCACTTGCTGTTAGGCAGTCCTAACAAGCTTCACTTAGGGAAGGTGCTGTTTTCTTTTGCAGTTCATGGCACAGGAGAAGAGGGATTGCACATGTGGTATTTTTGCTCCAGACACTTTTTACATCCCTCCCATCTCAGGTCTGTTTTCTCTTTCTAAAAGCATTGCAGAGCAAAAGATGAGGCTCTAATGATGCAGAAGGAAGGAGGGAGAAGGAACCTTTTTTTAATTGCTGCTTTTACATCACTGATGAAGAACGCAGTGTGTATGACAGCGCCTCTGTGCACAGTGGTTCAGAGCAGGTGTCTCAACTTGAGTCATGTGTAGATGTGACATGGAGAAGGCAAGGATGAAGGAGAGGGGCAAATGCAAAGAAGCTGAGCATTGAGGGGCATTAAGCAGCTGGGAGGAGGGGCTGCAGCTGACCTAGCTCTGATGCATGCCAATTTCTTTTTGGCTTTATTTTTTTCTAATTCTGATAGAAGAGCACAGGAATGGATGCAGAGTAGGAATTAAGTTGGATAGGTAGGATCCTGGATGCCACCTTCTGCTTCAGAGATGGCCTCAGACATTCCAAGCTCTCTCATTGCATGGTGGAGTTCTGTCAGTGGTTAGCCTTGCCTGTTTGCTGTTGTTTTTCTTTTTTCCCTGAGGTTTACACAGCTGCTTTGGTTGTAGGTTTACATTCACTTCCTGTATGAGTTCAGTGTGTGCGTTAGGGTAAGGAGGCTGGGATGTGAAGTTACCTCATGCTGTTACACTGTTTTCTTTGTCGTAGGTGTGCCATGATCTGCTTGTAATTTTGGACACCCACTGGTTACGAGAAAGCTCCCTCTGTATTTTAGAGCAAACTTTGTCTTTAAAAGAGGGCTTATTTTATGGGATTTGAGAAGCAAAGCAGAAAGTGAGTTGCCTAGCAAGTCAGTGAAAAGAGCTGTGGCTTGAGCCCAGGCCCTTTAGTTCTTTTGCTGCATTGCATCCACTTGGCTAACCTGTCTCCTGTTCAGTACCTTCATTGTTTCCTCTGACTAGATAGTTGGATGAACACGAGAAAGTTGGTGTAGTGTTTCTGCGTTATTGGTATTGCTGCATTTCTAAGCTTTTTGGCAGGGAGTGGACCTATTCTTAAGTTTCTCACAGGAGAATGATCACAATAAGGTCAACTGTTGGTGAACTCGACCTATTGTTTTTGTGTTGGTTTCCTGATCTTTGTCCCAACTACAATATAGCTGCTATTTCAAAAGAGCAGTGTCTCCTTAAAATGGCAGCTCAATCTGAGATTAAGCAAAATTTTCTTTGCTGGAACTTGGCTGCGTTTATCTTTGTTTACAATCCATGCCACACGCACCAAGTTTGTCCTGCTGTTTTCCAGAAGGAGCCACAAAGAAGCTTAAAATATGCGTTTCTGTGTCCCTCTGGAGATTATTGTGCTTTCACCATTTTATTTTCATCTGGATTGAGCATTGCTATTCAGATTTAACAGCAGTGCAAGCCAAGTAAGTGAGCATAATGTTGATCCTGCTTAGTTGGCCATGTCTAATCCAGCTGTTCCTAATATACATTGGCTTGAATTCATGCCACTTAATTGAAAGGCCTAAAATAAGAGAGAGATGTTTGTCTGGATGGTGACTTGCATGTTGGTGGGTATAGGTGTCCCTCTGGTCTCTACTGACCACAGAGGAAGCTGAGTGTTATGATCAGCTGAGTGTTATATTGGGTATTTTACATGAGTGCCTAAAGCTGAGTCAGGTGGAGTTAAGGCAAGTGTTGGAGAGTGCAAGCAAAGCATGGGAGACTCACTGTGTGTGTCATCTTTTGCAGCTTTGTTGCTACTTGAGTTAGAAGAAATTCTGCTTACAACTTTGTGGGGCTGCTAAAGGCTTATTTCCACTAGGATCTGTTTTCCCGCTCTGCATATTTTTCTGGTATAAAGTCTGTCCTGTACTGACAGTAATGTGAAGGGTGATGCCTTATTTTGATTTTGTGGATGCATCTTGGATAACTTTTGTAGATTGTGATGTCTTCAAGCCAGGAAGCCTAGGTGCTGTTGCTGGCAATGGTTAATTCAATGAGGAGCACTGGGTTGCTGCTTGACCTTCAGCGTAGCACAGCACTTGCTCTCGTCTCACGCTGTAGGTAATGGTTACCCAAACTCAGCCAGAGACATCAAATAAGGCAGAGCCTTGCCTTCAGGCGCTCCATGAACGGACAGAGTGCGGGAAGAGCCAGAGGATGTTGGTGATGTCTGTGGGTACAAGATCAAGTTTGGTGTGCTCCTTCAGACTTCTCTCTTCTCTGAACTTTCATGCCACTTGTATCTGATTCAGAACTGGGTCTCTCAGCAGACCTACTTCTCCATTCCTACCCCTTGTCTGAGAGCAGGAGGTGAGTAGGCATCATGTCAGTCTGGGATTGTTGTAAATAAATGAAACGAGGATGCTCTCCCTAACCTTCCCATCAATTATATGGGCTTGTGATGTACAATTCAACCACTGGGTGTCTCTGGGCTATGCAAAGCTCCAGGCAGGATCTCATCCCTGGAAAGCTGTTGCTCTGGTTATGTTTGTTTGAGGCTGCAATTTGTGGCTGCAATTTAGTATTTGCTTTGAAGGACCTTTTGTTTCCTTCTTGGTTGACCTCTTAAAATGTGATTTCCCCACTCCTGAGAATGGAGTGGAGTTGCCCTGTGTGTGGTAAGGTAGCACAGGGTTTTGGATAGTTATACCTTTCCCTATTCAAAGGGAAGCAAACTCCCCAGCCTTCCTTCACTTCTCTGTTTCTGAGCACCATACTTTTGTCGTAGCACTAAGCTGTGCAGAAGGTCTGGGGAGGAGAGTGTTGGCACAGTAGTCTTGCTACCTTTCCATAACTGATTGGCTGTTTTTCTTTTTCCTTTAGCGGTGACAAGCTTACTCTTGAGTTTAAGTTCAAGTAGATAATTAATCTGTCTGTCAACACGGCTTTGCTAGCCACAGTATTTTCTTCAATTCCAAGGGAAGAGTTACTTTTTCGTTGTGATGCTGTAAGGGCAAAAGGCAGCCTATTCTCTGCTTTAAAAATGCCATGATAGAAGGTAAAGCCTTCATTAAACATGCCTGTCTGAATTCATATACTTAAGTAGCTGAACTGCTGCTAATATCTTTTGAAAGAGAAGGAAAGAACACTGCTGTAATAGCCAGCACTCTGGATGGTTAATCAGTAGTTTTCTGTGTTGCAACTGGGGGGAAAAAGTGAATTGATTCAATTATAGATTTATGCTGGGGGGAAAAAAAAACAAAAACAAAAACAAAAACAACAACCCTCACAAAAAAAAAACATGAATGTTTGTCTACTGCTAAATGGTAGTTCTCCCATTCTTTCCTACCCCTTCGTCTTACAGTCAGTTAGGGTAGCTGACATCTTAGTGGTTTGCAGGTGATGCTACCCATGTTGTAGCTTTCCTACTTGTCGACTTTTCTGATGGAAGACTTGTGGAATAGCTGGCAAAACAGCTCATTCATAGCAGGAGCTCTTTCCTTCTGACTGTGCTTTGCCTTGGGTACCTGGTTATTCTGACTGGTGTTTTGCTTTGTGGTGCTTAAATAGGTGAGATGGGATTTTGCTGATCTAGACCGGGGATCTAAGCCTGCCTCATCTGTTGTAGAATTATTTTGTTTTGGTGGTGGTCAAGGTATTCAAGGTACTCAGTGCATTCCTGAGGCATGTCAGGACCTGAGATTAACTGGCTTCTGGCACTAATTGTAGTAAGAAGAGTGAAGGTGAATGCATTATATTCAAGACTGAATAATGCTTTTTTTTTCCTGAGTTTGTTTGGTGGTAGGCAGCACTCAACTACTGCAGTGGATGGGGAAAAATACCACAAATCAGCTAAGAGTAATAACTTACTCTACTGTATGCGTACAGTTCTGTGGGAGCTGAGAATTATTTCTGTGTAGAGGGAAAATAATTCCCCTCAGCTTCTTGGTGATGGGTGTGTAGAACTGAATACAGATCTAGGCTTGCAATAATGAAGACTGGAACTTGGTTGAGAAATTCAGCACTTTGCTGTGGTGTGTGGACAGGTGTCATGTTCATTGCTGCCAATGCCAAATGTTCATTACTACCTCAGTTACAGGTTGATATGGAGCCATAGTGACTAGCTTGGATGAAATACCTGGCTCTGGGTATGTGGGAGGAATTCTTCTATACTTAATCCAGATTATTCTAAGACAGAGATTCTTAAATTGCAGAGGGAGACTAGAAGCTGGGAATTGTGACAGTGCTGTCACCTCTGTGCTATAGAGTGAGAATGCCTGGCTTAATGAGACAGAGAGCCCAGGAGTTCTGAAACAGCGAGGGTTGAAATTACTACTGTAACTACTGCACTGCATTTACAAAAGGACATTTAAAAAATCTGTTCCCTGTCTCGCCTTGGAAACTTTCAATACTCAGTCACATACAAGCACTAATTTGAGTTACAAGACCTGATGTTGGTTTCCATTTATTCCTCCTCCATTTTCAGTCTGTAAAGGTTATTTCATTTCTTTGGAGACAGAAGCTTACATTTTACTGGCACCAACCTATGTGGCTGTCTGCAGCTGTAGTCAGGAAGGAAGAGTGCTGCTAGATGCTCTCGTTACCAATGGGTTTCAAATAAAGGACTAGTTTAGCAGCTGGAAGATATAAACTTGTTTGGTTAGGTAGTTGAAAATACCACATCATGAAAAACGTTTTTGCAAACAGTAACAGCACTCCTTGCATCACATCACCTGCCAAATCCATGCTGCCAGAGGAGCTGAGTGAGATGGATCTGCTTGGTTGTAACACAGGTTAGCAGCCTCCACTGAGGGGACAAGAGAGAGGGGAATGGAGAAAGTTAATTTTCAAGATACTGAAAATAACAATTCATTACTTATACTGCTATAATCTATGTTCCTATTCAGCAAAGGGCTGAATAGGCATTTTCAAGTCCAGTGTTCAGAGGTACATTTCCAAAGGTCTTCTAGTCTCTAGAGGTATGAAAAGCAGCACTTTAAAAGGCTTTTATGATGTATATTATAGATACCCTGTACCTGCAGAATCCATGGAGAGTTTTCTCCTTGGTCCTTTCTATTCTCATTCTTTGATCGCCTTGACTCTGAGCCTTGCCTTGCATCTGTCTCACTTAGCAAGGCAGAGAAGCATGTGTCAAACAAAGTATTTTTCTGAGTTAAGGTATTTATGATGGAAAAGAACAAAGGGAGAGAGAAAAGACAGTGGGAAGCAGTGACCAGAATATGGTTGTTATTAAGCCCGAGTGATTGTGTAAGTACACAGATGAGTAAGGATGCCAGCTGTGCCAGCAGCCCACTGGAGTCTGATGGCAAGACTACCCTTGTGTTTAGCAGCTCAGAAGTTTGCTCTGGGCTGGTGGAGGCAGACCCATGGGGCTGCTTCACTTTCTGCAGATAATTCAGCATGAAATACACAGTAGAGGTTTGAAGGTGTTAGTGATTAACTAAATGAGAACTTGAATGGCAAAATGATCCTGTTATGTTTCTTATGCTTGGCAGAAGGAGAGGTGTCAGGGTGATGCTGCAGTGTGTTTCAGAGCTGTGGGAGTTTGTGGCAAAGTGGAGCAGGTGTGAGCACTCCAGATCATGACTAAGTGATGTCTCGTCTGATGAAGAGTGCTGTTTTATTCCTTTCCCTTCAATGTTTTCTTCCAAATCTAATTTGCCTCAATTATGTATTTTCTCTCTTATTTACAATTACTGATAGCTTGCAGTTTGGTGTCAGCCTGTTTCTGCTGCAGGCTGGAAGGGGAAGGATTTAGTCTCCCCTATTAGGGAGGTCTTGTAGCATTGAGGCACTGCACGAGGAGACAATGCTGCTGACTTCAGGAACATGTACTCTGAATGGTGGAATATGGGCTGGCTGTGTTGCCAGTGTCCCTAAAGCTGGGAGCAGCCAGTGTCTCCCACGCACTTTGTCCAGCCTCCCAGCTACTGATGTATACTCAGGCTTATTTGGCACTCAGTGCTGACCTGCTGATTTTTGATCTTTGGTATTTTATACATATATATAGCTAATGCTCTCTGGAAACATCTGTTGTGTCATGGTTATTCAGCTGGATATTTTTTTTTAACCTGGGTATGCAAATAAATGGAATGCAAAAAAGTGAGCAGGTTCCTTGCAGAAGCCAGGATTCTGCTCTTGATACTTGTGGGTGCTTCATGGATTGATGGCAGTCTGGATGAGAAACGTTTCTAAAACTATTGGGCTGCAAGTTTTGTTTTTTTCTTTTTTTTTTTTTTTTTTAAATGAAGTACTTCAGTATTGAATTCTAATACAGAAAGGCTGCTAATGTAGCTGAAGTCTAATTTTTTCTTATGCCACTTAATTAGTTAGGGAGAAAAACAGAAAGAAGTACATTGAGGATGTCCTCATAATGGATTTTTCTTGCCCTTTTGACTTGTAGATGCTTTTGAAAGGTGACAACGATACATTTCTTCATCTACGTTGGTTTACTCAATGCTTTTTCAGTAGAAATGCTTCACTGCCGCTTGACTTCTGAACCAAATCAGCACATTTGGAAATAGCTAGTCCAGGTCTTTAAGACCTCTATTTTTTATAACAGGTTTTCTTCTGCCTCTCAAAGGTGTGTGTGTGTAGGTATAGATGGGAGAGAGAATTAATTTCTGCAAGGAAAAAAGAAAAAAAACGCATGAACTCCAACTATTCTAGATGAAGCTTTTAATTCTAATACTGTACCCTACTGCTCTGTACATGTGCATAAAAATATTTTTTCTAGTAACTTTAATCTCTGAATAGTTTGATTAGTGTATGTGTGTTCTTTTTTCTAGTCAGAGTGTGTACAGAGATTGCCAGCACTTGCCTTGAAGTTCCTTCTTGCAGAGTTTTCTGTGCAGGACCCAAGCAATGGGTCTGGTCAGCAGACAGGCTGTTGTGTATTAGCATCTGCATCTTTGTGGTCATTAAAGCATTGCCTGATGCTGCGAGTAGAACACTGGACTGAGGACCAACGATTTATCTTTATTAAGCCTGACTTGAAATTAGCACACCTGCTTGCTTCTGATCTGATTTTGTCCTGTTAATGTTCTTCACAAACAAGTGCTTGTATGTCATAACAATCTACATTACTCAGATGCTGCTGAGCTAGAGAATAATGAAAACATACAACTTGATGTAACTTCCTTTGGGATGCTTTCAAGCAAGCAGTTGAGATACCCAGCCTTTTGTGTTTGGGAGGTGATACTAATGGGAATTAGGACAAAATTTACTTGGTTTCAGATCACATCATATTGCTTTCAGCAGAGCACCTTCTATCTTTCAACCATGTAGTTGTGGAGTCCTGGCCTTTTGCAACGGATGCTGTGTGAATTAGATGATGGGTTTGTGTGCGTGCATTGATGCTGAAGAGTTCATTAGGAGTGCATTTTGGAGACTAATTCTATTGATTGTCTAAGTGGTGCTCATCTGGTCTGTGTGTGTGAAGGACTCAGCAAGGGGAAAGAAAGTGCTGTGAACAAGCGGTGTGCAGAGTGAGAGGGAATGCTTTCCACTCTTGTAGACTTAGGAAGAAGGCCTTGACCACAGTGAGATCAAGATCCTGAGAGGAGGGAGGGAACAAGGCAAAAAAGAAATATCCCAGACTTGAAATGAAGTAAAGCTCCCTGAAGCTAAGCAGGGTTTTGGTTATATATTGATAAGAAGCACCCAGCAAACACTATGCTAGAAGCTAAATTGGCAAAGCCTTTAACCTATTGGAATGTCTTCCTCTTTTTAACATCTTCATGCCCGTGGGATGTTCATCATCTTGGGAACAATTTATGCTCTACTTTGTCAGGAAAACCTGTTTGGGATTTGGGATTAAAGTAGTGCTTTCTTGGGTGCACGTGAAAGTGGCTACAGCCTATGGCTGTTGCTTGGCGACTCTCGTAGCATAGAAAAGAAATCCTGCCTTATATGTTAGGTGTGTGAATGATAGGTCAAAATATTTCTCTTGCAGTGTGATGTCAGTCACTTGATGTGGCTGCTTAACAAGTGGATCGCATAGTTATTTTATTTTTTTTATATGGTAGGTGTTAGTAGATCTCACCTGTGAGTCAGTCTGCTAATTTATGCAAGTCTTCCCTGATTCATGCACTGGAAGTGAATGATGTATTTTTTTTCTACTGGGAATTTGCATTTCTTATAAACTACAATAGGAATAGCAGCATTTCTGAAGAAAGGCAATCTATTTTTATTAAAAGAAATGTGAAATGGATGTCTTGTGCAAAACTTGTGAAATGTGCTGTATAGAACGTGTCATTCTCTGTCCTCACTTCAGTGTGAATCAGCTTAGGAATCCTGTTTCTAAATATGCCTGTATTACTCCTATCTGTCTCTCTATTCAGGAATTCAGACTGCAGTAAGGGGCCAGCTCGCTTCCTTTACCCTCGAGGGGAGATGCGTAGTGCAGAGATGGCAAAAACCTTCACTCTTGTGTCCAAATATTCTTTCATCACATGCTGTTACTCTCACAAGTCTGTTCTATGTAATCACTGAAAGTCTTGCTAGAGTTTAGTCTTCACCATTTGGAATATTGAGAAATAACTGAGCAGGCTTGCTCCCCAACTTGTAAAGAGCTGCTGTTCTCTCAGTGCAGATCTCTTGCTTGCAGGTGAGGAAAATTTGAATGTCTTCTCAACACAGCTTTCACTGTCCATGTGTCCATCGTATGTGATGTCTTGGATGAAACCTGTATTTCCTTCATGCAGTCCTGTAGCTCTTTTCTTTTTGGTTTCAGGCTTGCGCTGATGTTATTATGATTACATCTTTAAGCTGGAAGTTGCTTTAGGGAAATACCTGTAAATTAGTCCACTGATAAAGCAGTAGATTTTACAGCCTGCCGGGGCGTCAGGGCATTTTGTTTCATTTATGGGCTTAAATGTCTATTTGCAATCATTTTTGATTTTTGGGATAGCAGAAATAATCATCTCAGTTCACCATGCCTCTTTTTTGATCTCAGTGCATCTAGCAAAATAAGGAATAAAACTCTGCCTGCGCAACTGCATGTGGTGAGGTTCTTGAGCATCAAACTTGTGCTTGTTGCACTCAGTTGGGCCTTGAGATGACATCAAGAAGATGCTTCATAAAGCTGAAAAATATTGTAGTGCTGAGTTGGGCCATGAAGGATCTTGCGGAGGTAATGAAAGGCTGTTGGATGATTTAACTGCCCTTTGGCAAAAGAGCAATGCTCTGTGCTCAAAGATTATGAGGAGATTAAGGTTTCACTACCACTGGATTTTAAGGAGACAGGCAAGGTATCCCTTTTTAAAAAAAATGTTCAGCAACATGAAGGAAAAAACAACCTGTCCTTTCCCAATCTGCTTAGAGGGTGATTGTGTCAAATTTTGTATCTAAAAAGCTGCCGAGAATTATGTAAGGACATGGTCTCTAATCTGTAGATGTTCTTATTAAGAAGAATTTTCATGTCATTTGTTTTCCTTCTAGTTGTCTCCTTTTAGTATGGATAGAGGGAGAACAAACTGGCAGCTGTAGGAACTTGGACAGAAGTGGCGTTTCAAGTAAATTTTGCCCATGAGAATGGCTAACAGCTCTGTTCTGCATTGCTAGGAGATAATGGGACTGTCACAATGTTAGCATCTACTGCCATTTGTTTTCATTGTTTAATGTGCATGGTCACTGAAGCTCATAATTAGAAAATAAGTTCCTTTTAGGAATATGCCTTATAAAGCAGAGTTCGAAATTAGTATTCATTATGAATGTCACTGTGTATGTGACTTAAACAAGTATGAGCACCTAACCATTGTTTGCTTTCTTTTCTTTGCAATTACTGTATTATTCCCCTTGTGGCCCTTTAAAATGTTGGCCTGGTTTTGACTTCTGTAGATAATTGTCTAATATAATACATTGGGAAGGGAAGCTAACCACAGAGTTAATTTTGTTCTCTGAAGTGTTCAGCTTCTTAGGCTGATCTATCTTTAAAGGCTTGGTTTCTTGCTGTAATGACTAAACCATTGGGGATTATTGCATACACAGAAATGAAAACATTAACTTGTTTATTCTTTCTGATTAATCTCCTGTGTAAAGATGGATTTCAGAATACAGGGTTTTAGTGGCTTTCTTCCATCCACTTCTGTATAATATGTGGTAGCACTAATTTGTGCTTTGGTCAACAATTCTGTAGACTAGACCATTTGGTAGTCTGCTCTGTGTGTGTGTGTCTGTCCTCTTGCTCGTTCTGCATGTGAGGACTTTGACTCAGCTGGGAATTTTCTTGGCACTCACACTCAGATGTGCTGTCTTTCTTGCAGCTTGGCACTTTTGATGAGACCCAAAGGTGTCCCGTGGGGAAAGCACTGACAGAGAAGCCTTTAGCATGGCTGTTAGTAGCCCAATTCCTCTCATTTCCATTTAATGGCACAGTACCAGGCTTGTTCTAAGCCTTTGCTTGTTGATTAATTTGTTCTTTTCTGTTCTTGAATTGGAAACTAATTGAGTACTTGTGAAGGATGCCAGATTAAACTCTGTTTTTGCCTAAAGTGCCAGTGAAAATGCTTTTCTCTCCCATACTTCTTTAGGAAACCAAGCTTGAGGAAAAAAAAACACAAAAAGAAACCAAAAAAACCTAACCAAAATACAGCCTTATGTGATGTTGTGTGAGGCTGACAGGCATGTGCAAATAGTTGCCCTGTACTGATAATGGCTGGCTCTGTTAGCTGAATTTAATCCCACCTTTCCAGCCAGAAGCCATTTTTGTATTCTTAGCCCTAATCAGTGAGCTCCCGGCACAGAGTGGGCTGACTGCACTGCTGTGAGTGTCCCTGTCTGCTCTGGAGAGATTCAGTGTAGTGACTCTGCTTCAGACAACTCAGCAGCCTGTTCTGTGAATGGGTGATGTATGTGGTATGATACCCCTGCTCCATCTCTTCCTCCACTTCTCAGAATACAATCCTAGCTATAGAGAAGAGACCTGAGACTGCAGTTACGTGGAGCTCTCAAGCAATGTATTTGTCAGCTTTTTTCCCCCCCTTCTGTGGTATAAATGATCAGTTCAAAATGGTGGTCTGGCATATAAAGGGGGAACCAGCATTTTCTTATTTCAAACTCGCACCGTGATCAATCTGCCTGCCTTAGACAATGAAGGAAGATATTTTGACGAGTGACAATGGCTACTTTTTACTGTCATGAGTGAATAAACTCTTTTCCCTTGAGATAAGAGAATGTTCTTCATTGTCACAGACAACACCTGCCACTTTCCTTTCTTCAAGGCTGCAGGTTGTTTTGGTCATGGAACAGCACTGAGGCCAGATGAGAAGTCGAACCGTTCAGGAACTGCAGAACCCACACGCTTTCTATTGCAGTGTCAGGTTTGCTCTGTTGCAAGCTTCGTAGAACACATAGAGACTCTAAGGTGAGTCTGTTTTTTGCTTTGGCAAAGTGTGTATATTTAGATTGTTATTTCTGGTGTTTTCTAGTGCTTTGGGCTGAGAAGAGTCTAACATACTGCAGGGCATGTTACTGTACAATTGGGACAGACTCTTGAAAAAGGAAATGCAGCCTTTCTTCGGGGGTAGTGGGGTGTTCCTCCCCTCTCCTCTCAGTTGCATCACTGGCAGTTGTTCCCTGTGCCTCCTTAGGTGGACAGGAAGATGGTTAAGCTTTCAGAATCTAGTTGAATTAAAGAAATATTTTACGTCATAAAATATAAAGCAGATTTTCTTTGCAGAATGTGACATCCCATTTGTTTCCCCCTCCCCCATTATTTGTTTACTTTAATCTTTCTGGGAGGAAGTCTGGGCTGTTGACTTTTTCATTGTTGTTATTTAATGTAAAACAACTTTTTTTTTTTTTTTTTTTTTTTTTTAAACTCAGATATGCCTTACAAATGCTTGAAAAATGTCTGGAGTTCTTGTTTGCCTAAGGATTAAACTGGAATAAAAAGGGCAAGCACTGTGGTCTTGCTTTCTGAATAATACTGAATATAACTCAGTACTTTGTCAGCATACATGAACTCTGCATTGTTCAACTGAAGAAACCCAGTTTCTTTTTCATGTAATTTTGTAACAGGCCAATGTAGGGATACCCAAGAGATATGAGAAGAGGCAGATGTTTCTTAGCACTGAGGATATCTGTCTGTTGCTGCTCAGTTGTGGAGCTGCAGTTCAGCTATAGAAGATTTTGTCTGGAGGAGGTGGATCATCAGGTTATCCTCCATGCTAATAATCAGTATTTCTTCAGAAAGACTCTCTTTAATAGTGTTCCCAGCAAACATGTGCTTTATAACAAAACAGGAGTGTGTAAGCAGGCATGCCAGTGTGTAGTGGATGGGGTGCTTCAGGGAGCAGGAGTGAGCTGCAGCAAAGGAAGAAAGGATTTCAGTTTCACAATGCAGTGTTGGTACCTGGAACCTGTGATGGCCATGTCTGAGTGAGATGTACATCTCTCACGAGCTGGTAAAAAAGACTCTGGGCTCCAGCACTAGCAGCAGCTATCAACTTCTAGTTCCTTTTTCTGTAGAGCTGACTACAGGGAACTCTAAGTGAGGGTGAGATAGGTGCCAGTGAAGCATGTAGTATTTTTTTTCTTTCCCCTCCTCCTTTTCTCTCTTCTGAGATCTCAGAGGGGCTCCTACTTCAGAGACTGTTTCCCAGCCCTGCTGGGTAAGTGGAATGAAATGGAGCAGTAGAAGTGAGCAGCAGGTTCTATGGGAGGTACTGGCAGCCAGAGTCAAATGCAGCAAGTAGCACTGATGCAGGAACAAACCTTTTGTCTTACCAGGCATTTATCTTGAATTCTTTTAAGTTGCAATGCTTACAATTTGTTCCTAATTAATCTGATCTTCAATCAGAAAATAAGGAATGTTTTTTTTTTTTTCTTCTATCAGAAGAAAGAATGAAGCTGGAGAAATTTATTTGAGCAGTGTTTCTTTCAGTAGCTAAACATGGGCTTACAAATGCATTTATTAACGTTTGCTTGTAGATCTTGCTGTCACTGTGTGGAGTAAGTCTGTGGTTAATAAAAAGAAAATTATATATCCTTCTGCTTTAGGAGAGCAAGTCCCAGTGAAGTGAATATGACTGCTGTGGTGTAGCTGGGGAGAGCATGGTTTGATGTTCTGTCTGCTTTGGGCAAATGTTGCTGTATTGAGGACAAAACAGCAGAATTGCTGGTTCCATCACATGTGTGGTGCTGTTAATTTCTTGGTTATTCCACGAGTCAAACAGGGTGTTTTCTGTGTCCTCTGACTGCTCGTCTTCAGAGGCAACTGGGCTGATGTCAGTTCTTCCTGGCTGCGTTAAAAGCTTGGAGGAAGAAGAATCTGGTGGTAGTTCTATTAAAAGTTGATCCTAGGTAAGTAGAAGTGACCTCAGAGGTCAAGCATATGTTCTCCATGGTTATCATTAATATAACAGACATAATAGTGGAATGGTAAGGGTATTTCAGTTGAGTAGTAAGGATATGAAGCATGAGCAGATGAGCTCAAAGTGTTTTGATCCAGCAGAGCCCTTGCCTTCTCTGGAAATATAAATATTTCTTAAATTTTGTTGCATTAAGATAATATCCTCCAAATAACCTAGTTGATAGAGTAAAGAAACTTTAGGGAAAGCATAAACAATTAGCAGAAATCAGATGTGGATTTTTTTTCTTAAATAATCTTTGCTTCTGAGGTTAAAATAACAAGAACCAGATGTAAAATTGCAGATATGTTCAGGACTTTGAATTCACTTTGTGAGTTATGATGTTGTGGCTTGGAGAGAGAGGCAATCAGAGCCCTACGTTCTGCCAAATGGGCAGGAATGTTAAGTTCTCTTGTTTCTCACTTCTGAGAAACGGAGTAAAAAAACCTGTTGCTTGCATAAGTAGTTCTGGCTCATCTGTCTGTATTTGCTTTCCCAAAGGAAGAGTAGTATTCAGACTAAACTTTGTTAGATACCGTAGACTTTTTTTCTGCAAGTAATTGAAGTTTTAGGAACATTAAGTAGAACTTATGCAAATAATGAGTAAGAAACTTATTTCCAGCAGAAGTGTTAAATAAAAGCTGCATAATCTTCTAGGCTACCATTGCTCTAGTGAGACAGTAACTCACTTGCTATTTTCTGCCTTGTTTCTGGAAGTTGGCATCTTATCCAGGGTATGTTTGGAAGATGAACAAAAGGGTTTGATTTGTTGATAAACATAACCCTCCCTCTTTGGTGCAAAGAGCAAATGACTGCTCTCCAGCCTTCTCCCTGAAAAATGCTGCTTCCTCATTGCTTTAAGTATCTGCCCAACTACTTTCTGCATCCTTGTGTCTTGCTAAAGTCTGAGTTTGCAGCTGATGACACTGTAATAAATTAGTGGGTTGGAAAGGAGTGACACTAATGAAGCTTGTCTTAATGGGAGGCTGTGAAAGTGCCTATGCTAGGGCTGGTTTTCTGAATTTTTAAAGGGCTGGTAAATATTTCTTGCACAAAGAGACCTTTTTGTATTAGGAGTCTGGTGCCTGTGTATGCCTCAGCAAACTAGAGGTCAGAAAGATACTGAAACAGAAGTGCTGTTTTTTCAAATTGATTCCCTTTCGTGGAGATCTTAGTTCTGACCACAGCAAGTCTTGTGTGAAATGCAGTTGCTAGCATGTAGAAATGAGAAATATGGAAAATAAATCTTTTGTCTGTGCGTGGCAGTAAGCAGCACAGTGGTGTGCTACAACAGGAGGCACTGGCTCGTTGCTCACAGCCTCATGATTACTGCTGTGTTTTCAAGTTGAAGTAGGAGAGATGTATTTCATTTCCGTACTTCTGGGTGGGGCAGTGTTGTTGGAAGCATGATGATGTGTCATCCTGTGGCAGCCTTGACTGGCCAATTAAGAAAAATCATTAGTGGGAGACCCAACACTGTGAGGAAAGCTTTGCCCTTGAAAAGAGGAATTTGATGGCATGTCAGTGAGCACGGGATGCATTTGCTTTTGGGAGTGCTAGAGTCACAAGTTTGGCTTGGGAAGGAGGGTGTGTGTGACTCTTTCTGGCTGTGTCTCTGATTTCACTGCAGTTCTACTTTATGTCTATAGTTGAATGAAACTGGGTACCTGTAGTAGAATTTTAACTGGAAGCATGGATTTCTTCAAGGGATTTTTGTTCTAATTGTAATGGTTTTGAGTGGCTGCTCAATGGCCGCTGTAATGGTTTACGGTGCCGCTGGTACTGTAAGCTAGTCAAAATCCAAGGAGAATCTTTTCCCATGCATTATTATATGCCTGTCCTTTTCATTGTCCTGCTTCTATTGTCTGACTCTGCAGTGCTTGAGAAAAGTTCTCAACCAAGTCTTGGAGGTGCTTGTTCCAGAAAAGACTTCCGTGGTAAGATCAATTACAATGTGTTGCACACCATGGATTTGTTTGCTCATCCATGAAGTTGGCTGGTTATTCATGCTGGACCCTGGACCTCTGCAGTGTAAAACATTTGCTTCCCACCAGAACTTGTTCAGTAGATTCGAACTTTGCAGCTTGAGAGCAGAGCTCTGGATGTCCAGGATTTCTGCCTTTCTTTGGTGATGGTGCTTGTAGCATTCACAGTTTCTCAATCCACACCAGTACAGTGGAGATCACAGAATCACAGAATTTTAGGGGTTGAGAGGGATCCTTGGAGATCGTCTGGTCCAGTCTCCCACTAAAGCACGTTCACTACAGCAGGTTGCACAGGAGAGCGTCTAGATGGGTCTTGAACATTTTCAGAGGAGACCCCACAACTTCTCTGGGCAGCCTGTTTCAATGTTCTGTCACTCTCGCAGTTAAGATGTTCTTCCTTATGTATGTATGGAACTTCCTGTGGTGCAGTTTTTGCCCATTGCTCCTCATCCTGTTGTTGTACGCTACTGAAAAGAGCCCAGCTCCATCCCTTTTTCTGTTGCACAGATTTTTACAAACGGTGATGAACAGAGATGGCAGATGTGCTTCTGCGGACACTTTTTTTTATATGAAATTAAATCAAATCTCTAAATTTTAATTGCTAATTTCTTTTGGAAAGAGCGGTTAGTCTCTGACCTACATATAGGAGTCAAGTGTAACTTTATGGTTCTAAGACTTTGTTATTGGAAAAAAAAAAAAAAAAAAAAATCTAAGTACTAAGACCACAGGGATGCTGTGTCTCTGCTCTACTTTTTTTTCTTTCCCTTCACTGTTAGTAGTGTGAACTTCTTCACGAAGAAGGAGGCTGCATCTGCAAATGAAGAGTTAAGGGTGGTTTATATCATTTGCTGTTTGTATGCTCATGGAGGAATTATTGGAAAGATCTCTTTGAGCAAAACTATTAGGTTTTTCTCATGGCCTCTCTAGAGAAATCTTTTTTTTTTTTTCTTTTTTTTTTTTAATCTTGTTTTCAGTATAGAAAATCTGATCTGTGAATAAAGGATTCCAGTATTGAAGCCTGTAGATTTTTGCCTTGCCCAAAATACAAAACCAGAAGCCCCACACAAAGAAACTTCACCCTGAAACATTTCTGAAACTATTATTTTTCTGTGCATAAGTTCTGTGCTGAAAAGTACCCTGTTCCTGGAATTGTGTAATCTGCTTTTGCTCATTTCTAAGGAGGAAGTCTTTTCAGCTTTTCATGCATACAGACTTTCATACAGACTTTTAAGCTACCTTAACTGAGTCACTCAGTAGAGATACTGCCTCAATGGCAATGTTATTATGAAAATGCTATGTAATTCAGAGTTTAACAAACATTCTAGGCTGACTTGCTTCATGATCTGGATGTAAGGATAAATATCTACAATGCTGAGAAAGCCACACTGAAGTGAAGAGTATTGCCAAGCAGTGCAGAAGAGTTGGTCTAGATCAAGGAAACAGATGTAAAAAATTAGTCTACAAAACGGAGAAGACAGCTAGTTTCATATATCAAAAGCGGCTCCCCTTATTCAAGGACCCCAAATACTTTACAAGCATCAGTGAATAATTAATTGGTACAGTTGTGGTGTACTTCAGAACTAGCGGGTGCCATAAAAAAAAAACCTCAGCTGAGTTACTCATCTGGCTTTTGGCCCTAAAGAATGCTGTATCAAAAGGATAAATCAATGATTTGCAGAAGACACCATTTTTAATGGAAAGGAGAAGAAGATATTGGCCCTCATTTCCGAAATGAGCTTTTTCTACGCATGATGTTCTTGAGCACTCTTTGCATTCAGGGCACTCGCTTTCAGCTTTTATAGGACGCTGTTTGCACCTGTTTGAAACTCCTACCCTCTCAAAACAATTCGTACTGCAGTGCATATGATTCTCCCTGAGGGAAGAAAGAGAATAAACCGAACGTCAGATATTAGCTGCAGTGCTTAGTGCACTGCTGGGAGGCACTTGGATACAACAGCTATACAGGCAGCGTTGGGAGCGAGGCAGCACAGAAGAGAAAGTGTCCGTGCCAGCAGATTACGTGTTTGATGTTCTGTACAGTATTTCTCTAGAGCACAGCTACGTTTAAGCACCTAAGTCAGAAGTATTTTTGCTTCACAGCCCCCAGCTATTAAGTGCAGCTGCAGCACCTCACAGCTCTAGCAAATGGAAGTAGCTCTTCAGGCTGAGGCAAGTCATCTCTGCCAGCAGAGCTTATCTTGATGTAGGTTAGGTGGGCTGGCAAGATCCTGTGATCTCTGTAATACATGCTGATCAAAGAAAGCATAAATCCATAAACTAAAAATCATTTTGTGATTTATTTTCATGGACAGGATTTTTTCAAGAATTTATTTAGGGTTAGAGAAACTACTTGCCGCTGATTTTCCTTGGGGCATCAGCACTGATTCTTTGCAGCTCTCTGGGAAGCGTCAGGCCTGAAGCAAGCAGAAGATGCTGGCAAAGCTGTGTATACAATTCATGAGGTCCTTGTGGGCAGAGGACATAAATGGCATGCTTATATACCAACCATGGATCTTTGGAAAAGAGGCTATCTCCACAGTGCCCATGGATACCGATGGACAGCATCAGTGGCTGGAGCTTTTGCTGGAAATTGCTGCCAGTTGAAGGAAGTACAGTGATACTGCAAAGCATGCTGGTGTCAGAGTATGTGATTTGTACACCAGGTTTTTGATCACTCTTTTTACATAGTGTTCTTTTGGACGGCATCGAAGGTGTTAGGACAGTAGTTTTCAATTTATTTTTGTCTTCATTGATGGAGCCATGCTTTCCAGTCTGACCTACGGATTTTTTTTAAGATCTTTTTCTGAACGGTTTCCTAATAGAGAACCTTTATATTCTCAGCAGTGGAATTTCTGAGCTTTGGAAGCACTGTTTTAATGTAAGAAAACTGATGTTAATGCTGTGTCTGCATGGATGCTGTATGGTGCGCCTTGGATGTGTTTCTGTACTGATTTCCTCTCAAAGATAGGCTTCTTAGTATATCTCATACAAAGAGACTTCTAGTTCTTTTTTGAGACTTTTGAAGTCATTTTTGTGGTAAACCATAACAATGTCTTCATACCAACAAATAGTGAAGGTATTTTTTTTCTTAGATTAATTCCACCTTCTGCCTTTATTTTGTCATTCTGCGAGCAGAAACAAGGCATAATTCTTACCCAATTTCTGCTTTGTTTGACCCCTCTCTATGGAAACTCTTCTTCAAGGGTCATAATCATGCATTTGAATTGAGGCACTGTGTGATCCCTTCTGCTGTGCCAGAGGGGCAACATAAAAATGACAGAAACGATGAGACAAAATGCAGTGTGAATAAGATCCAGTAGCCTATTTTTGAAAAGCTTTGTTGAAGGCATCACATAAAAGTGACAGAATATAGTTTTATGGTATAAAAAATGAAGGGAGAATTATGTAGGCAATCCTTTCAGCCTAGTAAAAATACCACAGCGTAGAGAAATTGAAGTGATAGGGCTTTCTGTGATCTAAATTGGCATCTAACCTTAGTCAGTAGGTGAAACAATTCTTGAAAACATTGCTAATAGTAATTGCTTTTTTTTTTTTTTTTTATCACTTAACAACAAAGTTGTGTTTTAAAAACATTCGTTAGGTGAATTAAGGCAGTTGAAATGATAATAAAACCTCTGCAGGTAAGGGAAATTCCATGTCCTGCATTGCATTTATAGTTGTAGAGACCTTTATTTTAATGTTTTGTCTTCCAAGAAACTGCAATTCTGAGGGGGGAAGTCTGGTTAAGAAAAAAATGCCTCTGTTTAGAAAGAAAGGGAACTCTTGAGTGGGAAAATCATCCCGCTTATTTGAGATAAGATCAATCTTTGACTTCCCTCAAGATGGAAAAAATGTGAGTTGCTCTTTCCTTCTGCTGCACGGGGAGTCAAGACGTCCTTCTGAGGTTCTGCCCTTGACACTAAAATAGGTTTTGTTCTGTTTTTTAAAACTATTTTCTTTCCTCTTCCCCCCAACTTCTTTGGATGTGTTTAAAATTATAAAACTGGTAAATAAATGAAAGCAAAACTCGATTTTGTGAAGTTCCATGCTGTTCAGCAGACTTACTGTTTGAGTGAGCCAGCTTGTCTGTCCGTCAGACCACTGTGAAATGAAGACGGTTATCTCCAAATGGCTTCTGAAGGTAAATGCCATCAAGATTTTGAGTGCTGACAGGAGGATGGAGAAAGGAAATTCCTGCATAACTAGACTGTCCCATGAGAAATCACAGGCGGTTCTGCTTTCTTGTCTGCTCTCCCATTTCAGCATCTTACCTGCAAAAATTCTGAAAACATTTCACTGACAAATTGTAACTTAGAGTAGAGGTGAGTTTGTTGGTTTTGCCTTTTGTTTTGAATTTTCAAAGAGCATCACAGCATTGTAGGCTGCTGAGCTAACAGAAGAAAGATCAGTAGGAGGACGAGTTTCTCAGGGCAAATTTCCTCACCCAAGACCAAGACAGCAAAGAACTGTCAGGATACGTTTTTGTTCACAGGAACAGAGGAAAAGAGCTGGTCACCTATCACTCAGTCTTTGTAGATGAGTTGTTATGAAGAATCGTGGCTAACTCCAGCTGTTGTCTGGGGTGTTGTGCTAGGCCTAGAGACATAACTAGGAAAGGGTTGCTTTGATATATTTGTCATGTATCATCCTTGCTGTGCTACTTGCTGGCACTGCAGACCATCTTGATGATAGACAAAGAAACCCGAGCTTAGCATGTAAATAAGCGAAAGAGTGATTTCTTCTCTTACAAAGTATACCTTTCCCTTGTTGTTGTTATTACTTTTTTTTCTAATGGATGAGTGGAATTTCTATAGTGCCTTCCCACCCTGGCCCATGGCTGTCCAGAATAGTCAGTTGCTCATTCACATTGCTGCAGGGGTAATTTTGCTTCAGTGATGGACATGGAGTTGTGCTGAATGTGTGCTTGGTTATGAACTCTGTTTTTTGCAAGGGAGCAATTTTTAATGTGCTTTCATTTTTAAGCCTTTTATAGCTCCTTCACTTTGATTAATCTCGTTGTGGAGCTCTTTACTCTTTTAGCTTGTGTAAGGTGCAAGTCTGGTCATAGTAACAAGTGTTTCTGTTATTTCCCCCACAGTTGATGGAGGAAGAAAAAGGACTATTGATTTTATATAAAAATGAGTTTAATGAGACTTAAAGGTAAGACTTGATTCAGGGCTTATTGGAATCAGTGCTGATCATTCATTACATAGCAGTGAATTTCAGGCTTTGGTATTTGACATACTGCTATGCTGCTATGGGGGTCAGCTGTCTGCATGGTAGGAGTTTTGCAGATCTTCATCAATTGTTCAAAAGCAGCAAACTGTTGTGTTGTGAGAGCAGGGAATGGGAAGCAAGAAAACCAGATAGTTAACACTGCTACTTCTATTTCTGCGGCCTTCTCTTACCTTTTTGTGCATTTTGACCTTGAGCATGTGGCCATGTCTAACAAAGCATGCAAGTACAGATAATGCAATAGATCTTTAAAAACATTATGGAAGTTTTCAGAGATAATATCATTAACTCTGTGGTGAGTTGCATTAAGTGCTAAGAACTTCCTTTTTAATTATAGCATGAAGAGTAGAGAACTGGGAAGAAGGGAAACATGAAACAAACATAAGCACAAGCTAGTGATTCAGAGGTTCAACTGTGTCAACAATTGGGCTCAATCTCGCCTATGGGCAAGTCCTGTTCTGTTTTCCTTGTCATATGTGTATGTGTTGATGCTCTGTCCGTGAGCTGCAGCCTCATCCTTCAGGAAAGAAATATTTCTGTGTCGTGGAGCACAAAGACAGCACTGCTGCAAACCAGCTCGCAGCATGCATCCCTGAAAGATCAGACCATCTTCTTGGCTGTAATTCTCTCTACAAATTACTGCTTTGGCCAAGCTTCATTCCTGCCCCCCCCCTCCCCTTCTTTTCCTCTTTAAATGCCTAGTTCCACCTGATAGAGAACTATGTGAACAGTGCATTGCTCTCACCTCTTCAACCCTCAGCAGTTTAAGTACAGAAGCAGGCTTTTTATTTACCTTGCTCCTGAAAATGCCATCTCTTAAGTTTCTTTGCTGTACAAAGTTAGGTGATGCATTTTCAGCTGAGGTAAATTGCTGTGACAGTCCACTGAAATTAAGAATAAATGTATTATATTGATAAAAGATGCAGTTAATAGAAATGGGGATAAAATTGTTATCCATGCATCTGCTTTTGAAGAAATGCAGCTACTTCTAAGGTCTCTGTAAAGACCCACTTAACCTATATATCTAAAATCTAGGAATTCTAAAGAAAACAGCAAAATGGAATATCTTTCTTGGAGTTTACTCTTGTCTGTCAAGCGTATAGGATGAAGACATTTTTTAATAATAATAATGAATAATGATAACGAAATATTGCTTTTCTGTTATGTTTGCTGTTAGCAATGAGGCTATAAATGAAAGGAGCAGAGCTCATATACCTTGTAAGCTAAATGGAAGTAGGAAATATATATATTAGCTATTCTAAAATTTACCTAACACCTTTCCTTAAGAAGTAGGTGTTTGTTCTCATATACATCATTCAGTTTAGCAGTAATGAACATCTATTTAAGTTGATAGCTTTAAACCACAATACAAAATTAGTACTTTATCCTTGATTCCACCTTATTTATTGCTGCTGCTCTACAAGTCCCCCTGGACTCATTTTCCTGTTGGCACTGCACATACCACTTGACATCAGTGGACAACATACTTAATTCTGTGCCTGTGCTGCTGCTCTGTAGTGATGGAATATATATGTATATACACACACACACACGCATATAGGCTGTCTTTCCTGCTACTTGCCTAGACAAAAAATATCACATTTGTATGGGAACTGTTAGGTGATGGCCTGAACCAGTGATTGAGCACCTGGTGAAGGGGTGTACCAGCCCTGGGAGCACAGGTATGAGCAATTCACCAGTGCAACCAGAAGGGGTGGACCCCGTGTCTCCTCCAGCTTAACATCATTTAAGAGCTGGCAACTGAAGGGGAAGCATCTCTCCTTGGAGACTGCCTCTTTATGGAGTTTCTAGTGAGCACTGATCCTCAGAAAGGGTTAGCTGTTTCTTCTTTATTTTTTGTTATCTTTCTTGCGTGATCTGAAACTGGTTAAAGGCAATTTTATCAACTGCCTCCTATCCATATGTTGTTGCTGATACACATTCATCTTTGCATGGTGGTGCTTCATTCTATTTGCACGCAGCGACATTCCTTGTCTCCTCTGGAGGCCTTTACCTGCAATGACTCCAGAAGGCAAGAGGTACAAAACAACTTGCTGTTATCTGGCCTGTCGGAGAGGGAAGGAGAGCAAGTGGAGCTTGCCAGGCAGCCACTGTGTTGACACCTCTTGGTAGTTTTGTGCAGGCAGCCTCATGTTTGGGCTGTTTTCTGCTCCCTTGAGTGGAGGCAGCTGAGCTTAATCTCCCATTCACCAATATGGCATTCTAGAGGTCTTCTTGTGAAGGTGGTGAGATTGTGCACAGCAGCATGGCTCACAGAGCAGTGCCTATGAACTGGGATCTGGAAGTATAAATTATTGTACCTGAGAAATCTCCCCACAGTTTAAGATACACACTGATAGGATTACAAAGTGTTTACAGTGCCTGTGCTGTCTAGTAGATGTTTTTCTGTTTTCTTTCTTGAGGGTATGTTCTGAACATGAGAGAGTCCATCCATATCTTCTCAAGTGCCGCTGTGAAGCGCTTGCACTGCTTGTTGTGAACGCTCACATCTGTGTATGCTTTGCTGTGTATTGTCTCCAGTAGTGCTGTGTGGGTGGCAAATAAGTCTTTGAAGAGAAAGACTTTTTGAAATGGCACAGATGCAGCTGTGTTTTTTCAGGACTTGCACTTTTAGCATCTGTGGTGTTAATAGTAACCTCCAAATCCTCGTTTCTTTTATGAATTTATGTAGTAAAATCTGTGCTTAGGTGGCGAGATGCCTCTTGCTCTTTATGCTTTTGACGTCTTTTTACCTAGTCAATGAGAGTAGAGAGAAACTGACATCTGGAGACATTTGGGAAGTGACAGCACAGAAGAACTGAAAGTCTTCCTAATGAGCTAGTGCTCTCTGTGCAGTCAGATTTGGTGCACAAGACAGTGTGGTTGCTGTTCTTTCTTTTTGCCTGGTTTACTAAGTGCCTTTGCCTATATGAATTTCTGAACACTCATGTTTTTCTTCCAGTCTCCTGCAAGCTGTGGTGATGTTTTGCACACTTTTACTGTGTCCAAGGTCAAGGAAAATCAGTGACAAAACCAGAAGTAGAAGTGAGAATATTAGATTCCTGCTTGTTTGACTGAGTGTAAGGTAGAAGCTGCTTTAATGGGTACTTTTTAACTTAGTAGATGACTTTTGGATACATCAAGAGAATCTCTACCAGCAACAGAGTAGTTGTGAATGAACTTCTTAGTAAATGAAAGTCATGAGCGGAGGAATAGGTATGATTGCTTTGGGTAGGACTTTTTTTTTGCTTATCCTCAAATGACATTAATGGTATGACTCATACTTCTTTATAAGAACAGTATTATATTTTCAAAGACTTAGTGTCCCCCTAAGCTGGGGAATGAAAGGCGGAGCACAGCCCTGCTGAAGGGGACTTGGGAGTGCTGGATGGCAAGGTGTACGTGAGTCAGCAGCATTCTCTTGCAGCCAGAAAGCCAACCATATCATGGGCCACATCAAAAGAAGCCGGCAAGGTGAGGGAGGTGATCCGTCCCTCTGCTCTGTGCTGATGAGACCTCACATGGAGTACAGCATCCAGATATGGAGTCCTCAGTACAGGAGAGACGTGGCCTGTTGGAGCATGTCCAGAAAAGGGCCACAAAAATAATCCAAGGGATGGAACACCTTTCCTGTGAGGACAGGTTGAGAGAGCTGGGGCTGTTCAACCTGGAGAAGAGAAGGCTCTGGGGACACCTGACAGTGGCCTTTCAGTTTCTAATGAGGGTCTGTAAGAATGAGGGTTCGTGTTCTTTAGCAGGATCTGTTGTGAAAGGACAAGGGGAAATAGTTTCAAACAGAGGAGAGATTTAGATTTGATCAAAAAGGAAGTTTTTACAGTGAGAAGCAGGTTGCCCTGTGAGGTGGGGGGTGCCCCAACCCTAGAGACATTCAAGGTCAGGCAGGACAGGGCTCTGAGCACCTGATCTAGTTAGGTGTCCCTTTTCATTGCAGGTGAGTTGGATCAGATGGCTTTTCAGGGTCCCTTCCAACTCAAATGATTCTGTGATTTAAAGGAACTGAGTTATTTGGTATTGGTGTTCAAGAAATGGTTAGGTTTAGTGGGAACTATGGGTGATAGGTGGATGGTTGGAATGGATGATCTAGAAGGTCCTTTCCAGCCTTAGTGATTCTGTGATTCTACCTCTTCATTGTCAGTATATTATCTGAGCATCTCCTAGCATACTAAGTAACATGATTTAACTTGTGGTTTGGTATAGTTTGTTTCCTTTTTCCTCTTCGTGTGTTTTAGTTAACAAACAAGAAAATCAGTCTTATGCCAAACACCAGTAGTTGGCAGTTTCTAGAAAATCAAACTGTTGTCTTGCAGCTCATTGGGAAGCATCTGCTACTAGTGAAGCAAGGCTCTCAGGAGAGTAATAAAGGATTCCTAGTAAAATGCAAAAGTATGGGAGTGTATCTTATAAACATCCTAAGTCATGTAGATAAATAGTAAACATCAGAGATGATGCTGTATTCTCTTGCATGTGTAAGGTTAACATAGCTGTGGTCCAACTGATGTGTTTGAGAGACTTCTTGAAATTTCTGGAAAATGAGGAGTCAGCTCCCTTAAGAGAATGCCCACAGCTCCAGAGAAGAGAGAGTCTCTTGGTCCAGCCAAGCAGTTTACTGTGAATTCTGTGGTGTGTATATTGTCCTGTTAGCTTCAATGAGTGTGCTCCAATTTTTTTTATCTGGTGCCACAAATTCAATTCAGATTCTAATGAGGACATGACGAGAGCTGCATAAATGATGTCTGTATCAGCATTAGAGTGGTCATCTATGGCAAAGATTGCAATGTGTTTGTCTTACCTTGAAACTGAACGTCTCAGTGATGAGGCTGAGCATGCACTCTTATCCTTCTCTTTCCTCTGGCATACGAATGTAGAATTGTTTATGTCCAACAGCAGAATTTCTCTAGGAGCAACTGTGAGGCTTTCTCCAAACTACCCAGTTGCTGATGTGTCTCCTGAATTGCAGGTGGCTGGTCCATATCTTTGCTCCAAGTTGCCGCAGCAGAGGTTTGACTTAGATGTTCCTCGTTCTGATAGCCCAGTGATGGGACACAAGTGTCCTAGTGCACATGTTAAGTATAAGTGACTAAGCAAAACTAGTCATCACTAAACATTCTGTGATGACAGTTTCCTTCTGTTTCCTGAGTGACAACTCATGCATTCTCTGTCTGACCTTCTCCTAATTCCCTCACCCTAACTGCTTACTGACCAATTTCAACTAAATGTGGTACAGGGAGGCAGAAATTGCAAAGATAAGAGATTCCTAAGTATTCTGTGTAACAGGTTTACTCAAATTGGAGAGATGTATTTATTTTTTCTACTGTGGGAAAAGCTACAACACGAACTCAGCACTTACTTAACTGCAGCAAATCCATGCCTGAGAGAAGTGTTATGAGTGTCCTGGCAGTGGGGAAGCATCAATTAAAGCTCCTGATTTGAGAAGCCTGAGAATCGAACTGTGAGGCACAGTGGGGATAGAAGGAATCTATTGCCCAGGGCCTGTTTTTTTTTTTTCTTTTTCTTTTTTAACCAACAGAGCCTGGCAAACTTAACACAAATTACTAGATTTTGGATTACTCGGTGACCTTCTTCAAGGTGATTTACAAAACCTTATTTTGGTGAAAATGTTTGCCTGAAGTTTAAGAAATTCATTGTCCTTGTCTGGAGATATCCATCAGGAGGGTGAGCATGAGAGGAATTAGTAGGCATAAGAAGGATTATTATTTTTAGCTTCCGATGAAGCTCCTGTGAGAGCTCACTCTTCCTTCAGGAGAGAAGTCTAAAGTTTTTTTTTTCTATGCAAGAGACTGACAAATGCGCTCTGGGATGTGAAAGGTAATGCAAATGTAAACTTATGAATATATGTATTGTATTTTGTTAATGATATGTATATGCTAGAAAATACTAGGGGAAATTTTCTTCTAGAGAACCACAACTACATTTTATTACTTTAAAACGAAGCAAGCAATCAAATCTCTACAAATTTATGAAGTACAACTTCCTGTAATGAGTAAATCCAGCATCTAATTAAAGGAGACCGTATTTTCACATTTTGTAAGTTGGGGGAAATACTACTGTTTTCAGCAGTCGGTGCCTGAGAATGGAGTAATGTGGTTTGGCAAGCCATTCTGACTTGTAGCCAAAGATTTGGAGATGGACAGGTGCTTTCTGTGCCTTGTCACTTTTTTCCCCTATCTGATCACCTAGTGTATGAATGATCTTCCACTCCTTGCAAATTACCTTGTAATTTGCAAACACTTGCATATTTACATGTGGGAAATATGCTGACAATTATCTTTTAATTTTCTTTTCAATTTCAGGAAACTGTCATAGGTTAAAAAACAAACAAACAAACAAAAAACCAACAGAGTAAAACTGATGGATCACATCAGGCTGAAAAGAACATTGCTGCATTTGAATGTGAGCAGGTCCTAGTGAGCAAATCATGGAAGTGATTGTTGTTTCCTGTTGAGAGCAAGAGCAACGGTGGTGCCTTGGCTACATAGCGGAATGAATTGCAGTGAGTTCCTTCGCCATGCGAAGGGATGTAATTAACAGTATAGAGCTGGTGGGAGGATAGAAGTGTTCGCAGCAACATGGGAACTGAAAGACTTCCCCTGCCATTGTTTTGGTTTAGATTGGCAGCTTTCCAATAAAGTCAACCCACCAATAATTCATGTAATAGAATGTGGACTGCACAGGATCTATGAACAGAGGGTAATATGCTTCTTGGAGACTTTCTTTTCAGAAATAAAGTTTTTCTTAATTGCTTTAATTGATCTAGGCAGTAGATATCTGATTCTATTTGTACATCTGTTGCTAATGAAATCTGTGGTAGGGAATCTTTAAGTAGTCTATTTTTGACAGTGCTGCTGTAACAATAATTTAAATGCTCTGAACCCTACGAACAGAGCATACACCCTGATGTGCTTTTTGTGTCTGCTTATTAGATGGAAACAGCTGGGTAGCAGAGAACATGATTTGTAACTGGGGTTTCCCTATGTGGTAAAAGGCTGTGGCCATTCACCCTCGCTCTCTAAAGTTTGTTATGAAAACAATACAACCAGGTTGTATGGTATTTGTAAGACATTCTCCTCTTCAGAATACTTTCATTCTCCTGATCAACTGGCCATTTTTGCCATTCTCTATAGGCTGAGCTGGAATTTTGGGTTGGAAAAGATACTGTGAAGCAAGTGACTTTCTCATTCTTATTTGTAGATTCTGGTCAAAGTTTGTTCAGAGGAGGAATCTTTAGAATACTGTCTCTTGAAGAATGATGATTTTTCTGCTTATGTGAGCTGCCCTTTGCCCCAGGGCTGTTAAGCTGCCTTTTATTTTGCACCTGTGAGTAATGTGCTTAAATTGTGAAGTTGGAAAGCAACGTTTGTGGGGCCTCCTGTTTTGATGTCTCCTAATGTCTTTTCTCCAGATGTGACGAGAGCTAATGCTTCAGAATTAGTGCTTTGTGTAGCAAAGCTAGACTGAAGCTAAGGCTTTCATAGCAGGTGATTTACAGGACCTTGAAGATGTAGCAGCATCTCCTACCATCTTCATATGGGAGCTGTGTAACCATTTGTCCTCCTTACCTTGACTGCTGATGCCTTGCTCGCTCCGGTTGCCTTGTGTGCTGTGTGGCTCCTTCTTTTATTGTTTTTTCTTTTCTTGGTATGATTTCACATGGGGATAGGAGTGCCCTGCCGAGATGGTAAGCCAACTCTGAGGCTTTAGAAGGCGTATAGAGGATAAAATATCCTAATGAGGTTGAGGTGTGTGTATTATGTGTTGTCTTGAACTTAAGAGAATGTCAGTTTTCTCACGTGCTTTACTTGGTATTTTGTTGCATGCTTGCAGCAAGCATCCAAACATGTTATAATTGAAATTACTTTGGCCTTTCACAGGATTGCAATTGTTTTATTATTAAAGGATTTCTTTTGCCTGTTTTGTGTTAACACACATCATCATAAAGGTCTTGACCGGAAGGCTGTTATTGCCATCCAGAGGCCTGCGTATGCTGTATAGTTGTTTAATGCAGATTTTGGAATGTTCACAGCAGAACCTTAGAGTTGGCAAGCTCCTAACAACAATTTAAAAATCCTCTAAAAATTGAGAAATAGTACATGTACAGTGCAGCTCAATTTCTGTCTTGCAGTAATACTTATCTGATAATCATGTCCTCAAAGTTCTTTTTAAAAAAAAAAAAAAAAAAGCTGGCTGTTATTTAAGGATTTTTATTAGTCCTTCCTTTGGAGAGTTTAAATAAAGGCAGAATTTAATTTTAATTAAGAATTAACCTTCAACAGTCTTTCTTTCTGCTTGAAGAGGTGACCTTTATAAAATGCCAATTACTTACCCAGGAGCCTGCTATTTGCATTCTTATGTCTACATATGATATAGATATATACGTAGATCTACATATATTTCTATTATAGATAGATGTATATTGTATTTGCATTTATATATGTCAGTAAAGGAAGGCACTTTAAGGCATGTTACTGATATTTAAAGTTCCTTTAGTTTGAGCTGTGCTGTTACATAGACATGCATGGAAAACCCGTAGCTGGGGTAGGCCAAGAATGTTCCACATTAAATAGTTAACTGGAGCCCCGTTAGAAAATGGGACTTAAGCTGGGGCAATATGAGGGCTGTAATCTAGGAATCGGGTTGTATGTATCTGAGTTACAGCTGTGCTTAGAGGCATTGGTAGAAATGGTGATGGCATGCACCAGACCCTTTATAAGAATACAGTAAGAGAGACTCTCTGACTCCAAAAACATTTAAGGCTGAAAAATTTTGGAAAGACTGCACTGAGGGAAAATTGACTGTCCAGATCACGTTGCATGATTACATTTCTTCTAAACCCCTGCTAAGCATGCTCTCCCATGGACTGACCTGTCTTTTCTTGTTCTTAGATCAATCACTCATTCATGTGCACAATTTTCTCTACTCATGCTAGGAAGTGTAGATGGGGAAACATTGAAAAACTTTCCTTAACTAAGAAGAGTGCGAGTAAACACAATTTGTTGAGAATGATGTCTAGTATTCCAGTTAAGGTCCACAAATTAAATTTGCTTTTAATATGCTCTCATGGTTGAATTTCAAATATATTTAAGTTTCTAAAGATGGGAACGGATGCTTAGTAAGATTTTGGAAGGCCTTTAAATTGCTTAGGTGCCTTTGGAAATCCCTGTGGGTGTCTGTGTGCACATAATCTCAGTAAATTTGCAACTCTGTAGAACTTGTTGTTCAGCATTCCAGATTTGAACAAGGTTTGGAGTTTCTGACTTCTCTTCCTGCAGATGTATTTATTGCAGCTGGGAATACTCGCAGTGCTGACTGCAACTGTGTAAATGTGAAATGGGCCAGTTTTAAATCTGACCCTCAATAATGCAGGCATACAATGCCATAGAATCACAGAATGGCCTGGGTTGAAAAGGACCACAAGGACCATCTAGTTTCAACCCCCTGCTATGTGTAGTGTCACCAACCACCAGACCAGGCTGCCCAGAGCCACATCCAGCCTGGCCTTGAATGCCTCCAGGGATGGGGCATCCACAGCCTCCTTGGGCAACCTGTTCCAGTGTGACACCACCCTCTGTGTGGAAAAACTTCCTCCTAATATCTAACTTAAACCTCCCATCTCATTTTAAAACCATTCCCCCTTGTCCTTTCACTATTACCCTCGTAAACAGTCGTACCCCTTCCTGTTTATATGCTCCCTTCAAGTACTGGATGCCCTCAGTGAGGTCTCCCCAGAACCTTGTGCAAGCATGAGGATGATGGCAGGTAATATCACAGAGGAAATTTTAGCAAACATACTAATTTAATAAGATGAAATATCTCCACTTGTAATCTTAGTGTGTTTTTTTAGTTTTATTTTTCGAGTGGAAGGGCTAAAGACTGTGGTGTCGAGTGAAAGCAGTGTGAATGTATCTCTTTGAAAATGCTAATCTGCCAATTAAGTTTCACTCTGAGAACCAGTTAGTCTGTTCCTTTATTCCTTTTTTTTTTTTTTTTTTTTTTTTTTTTTTTTTTTTTTGCATTCTGCAGGATTGTTTTCATGTAACAAAGAAAAATAGCTATTAACCCGATGCAATAGAATGTTGCAAATGATGAAATGACTGCTGGGAAGTAATTGTCACTGAAATTTGTACTATGCATTACTAATTTTGTTCCTGACATTTGCTCCATCATGTCTTTTGGGCGCTCCTTATGTAAAGCAAAATTACCCTGAGTCAGCTAACGTTGACTAGTAATGCATTTTTAGTCTACAATATGCCTTAGATAATTGAAGAGAGGAACCTTTGGAGACTGAATTTAGTGATGCTTTAGCTTCTTGTATTTTTTAAGTTCTCTCTTTTTCTGTGATAATGCAGTATATGTTTCTTTCTTTACTTCCGTTATCGTCTAATGGTTCTTTAGTATCCAGTGCTGGCTCTTCTCTGTTAGTCTGTGACAGGTTATTTTGACAGCTTTGGGAAAAAATGATGAAACTTTGCATTTTTTCATTGACTAGTCCCTCTAATGAGCTTTATGTTAGGCCGTAGAAGGAGCCTCTGGTGAGACCGCTTGTTTTAAATTGTTGTGCAAGGTGGGACTGCAGCTTGGCACTGAAAAGACTGCAACCAGGTTGCAAAAATCTGTCTGATTGCAAGTGGCAGTAAGCTTGATGGGGAGAGGGAAAAAGACTATATGAAATAGATATATGGAGACAACTCAGTCAGATCTATTTTGTTTTTTTTTGCCTGTTTTTTCTTTTTGAGAGTGGTGTGGTATTTCAATAAATTCTCAGCTGATTTTCTCCGATCAGCTCTTCTCTGATAACTGCTTGCCACACAGCCCTCAAACCTCATGAGCTTCAATAAATCCAAATGCAAGATCTTGCACCTGAGTTGAAGCAACCCTCATTACCAATACAAGTTGGGGGATGAAAGGATTGAGAGCAGCCCTGCCAAAAAAGACCTGGGGATGCTGGTGCTTGGGAAACTGGATGTGAGCTAGCCATGTGCCCTTGCAGACCAGAAAGCCAACCATATCCAGGGCAGCATCAAAAGCATAGTGAGCAGCATAGTGAGGGAGGTGATCCTCTGCTTGCTGGTTAGGCCTCACCTGCAGTACTGCTTCCTAAAACTTTTAATGCATTTTGGAAATGGGATCCTCTGTTGCTCTTATGCTACCTATCTTCTTGTTTGTGGGAAGACTTTAAACGTTGCCCCTATAATATGTTTGTAGTACACGCATTCTGCATGTGACCTGCAAGAACACAGGCTTGTGTATTTGAATCTAGTTGGAAGTCAGGGTTCCTGTAAAGATGGGGATGCTCTACTGCAATTGGGAGGTAGGTTTGCTGTTGGTGATTTTCTTCAGCTACATTAGTTAGTGGTAGAGGCTCCCCAAAGCTAGCAAGGAGCATGGGTTGCTGCATATCTTACTACAACATAAGCCGAAATGCTTATGTTGGCATCTATTTAGCTGTCTCTATAGCTCTCTTGTTTTTCTGTTTTTGCTCGGTTTATATTGCAGAACACTGTGGAGCATGTGGTGCTCATTATGTATTTCTCAATAGGTCAGCAGCAGTCCCAACCTAGTGGAGATCTGTGGTAACAAAAGAAGTTGCCAAATCGCTGGCATCTATCAAGTCAAACTCTTTGTAGGATGGGAGGCCATTTACTGTTATTGCCCATTATTATCAAGACTAGATTTAGCTTGCTTTCCATGATTTTGAGATGTTGAATTTGTTTCTTCGTCTGTTGGTGTCCAGGCTGGGAATGCTGTGGAATTTTAGTTGCAGCAGGGGAATCAAGGGGAAGCAGACTTGATTTGTGCCTAGTTATGCAACCATGGGGTGACTGCATGAATGTGTTTAGAAAAGAAAAGAAGTATACAAGCTTTCAGGAACCCTTGGCTGTACTTTGTTATAACACAGAACGTGTGGCTGCATTGTGAAGAGGGGTAATGATTGAATCCAGAGCAGCAGATCCACAGTGGTGACTGTCATCTGTGCTGGAAAGGAGAAAATTTCAACAATTCCTTTAAATTTAGCTAACTGGGGGAGAAAAACATGCAATTCTATTGTTGGCTGCTATAGCTGGAGATTAGAATAGAGCCTGAAATGACACCCATACAGTAACGTACGTTAAAATGAAACTAAAAGCACTGCTGCTTCACCCTCCCTATCATTAATGCACAAAAACTTTTATATTTTAAATGCAGATTGCAAAAGGGTGTTAGAAGGAAGGCTGATTTTTCTTTTTTTTTTTTTTTTTTTTTTAATCAGTGTGTGTCCTGCATATAAAGTAATGGTATTTTTAAATAGAGCCCTTGATTATTTCTGGTCACTGGGAGCTTGACTTACAAAACAAATACTTTGACAGTGAAAGATGCAGCTAGGCACAGATCTAAAGGAAAGACAGGTCCTATGGCATTTTAGGCTTTTAGAACAAGTAGATTTCTGACTTTTCCGTCTTGTTTGTAATTATAGTGCTGGTAAGAGAAATAAAATGTCCTATTTCAACTCTCAGTTTGTATTGCAAGTGAAATATTGACATTTGAGGAAAAATGTGAATAAGAGATTTACTCTTTGGTACTTACTGAAAGCAGCACTTGACACTGTGCTATATTTATAAAGTTTGAGTTGACCTCAGACAGCCCTGTTATGTGGACAACTTGAAAAAAGAACTTTCTAATACTGAAATTTTGGGAGGGCATTGTTGTCAGGAATATTTAAGAAGTTCTTTGAATGGCCAAAGTTTAATATGGGAAAACTAGGCTGTAACTTAATTCTTATTTTTAAAACAAACAATTTTAAAGAGGCTATTCTTACAGGGGATTAAGTATTTAAAGCAGTGTGAAGTTTTGCTTTAAAAAAATAAACTACTCTGTATCCCATGGTGTAATGAGGACCTTGTTTGTGTTTTAGTACAAGGAATAACAGATGCCTCTGTTACAGCTTCAGTTTGACAAGATCTATGAAGTCAACATTAAAAGCCAGTGCATCAGTGCCTGTCAATAGTGCACTATTCCCCTCTTGCATGGCCATGCTGGGAAGATGAATTAGCTGAGTGAGGAAATGGCTTTCTAGTACATTCTCCTGCAGTCAGCAGAGTTAAGTGAGATGAGAGCACTTAACTCTCCTTGCTGATTAAGATTTTGAGGTACCTAGATCTTGAAATACTCTACACTCAAATAGGCTTGGGAGAAGCTGATTTGTGTTTTCAGGCTTTAAGGTGTATAGGGAGAAGTGAAAACTATGCTGAGGCCACACCAGAGAGAAACTTTTTCTTGTACGCAGAGCTTTTCATGCAGTGACTTTAATAGGAGGTAATACACAAAAGCACCTTGTACTGCTCCAGTTCTGGAGGTCTCCATTCCATCTTATATTTGCACAGCATTCCTAGGCTGAGGTAAAGCAGCTCTTTCATGTTGTTCCCATTTTATCCATTCAGTAGTCCTATTTTCTTACATCTGAAGTGTAAGATTTAGGGTAGGAAAAATCAGTAATGCTTCAAGATTATAATTATCGATTTCCATGTTTAACGTTGAGTTGTAAAGGCAAATTCTTTAGCTAAATTAATGATCAATGACACCATGAATGCTAAATGAGTCCATCAAGATCACGTTGTTGCCATAAATGCCAGAAGAATTAATCATAATTAGGCTATTGTTTTACAGTTGCTACACTGTCTAATAGTTAATGGTATTGATAAAAGGAGTTCTGATAGGACTGCTGGTTAAAAAGCTTGACTCATTTAAATTTTCATTAAACTGTTAAAAAATTCTTGACAAATTCCCTAAGACAGAATTTGAAAGCATGTGGGTTTTCTTTTTTGAAGCCTCAACTAGTGGCAAAAACACAGCCTAACACCAGCTCTGAATCTGAATTAATGCTTTGTGTAGATCATAATATCTCTGCTGTCCTCACTAAATACTTTGGTGTTTGCATGCCTGGATTGTGACCTGTGAACAGGAGAGGTTACGATTATTTTCCATGTGTAAGTTGTAGGTGTGTGTGATCCTAGGTGTAAGAACCTTATTTGAAATTTTGCTGTGCTCTCCAGGGCTTGCTGTGCGGTACTTGATGATATATTTGGATTGTAGTTCCAGGGTTTGTTTGTAAAGGATCTACAATACTTTTGCAATGTATGTCTAGAATACTGCAGTAGGAATGGTCCCAACATCCTCTTGCCTGTGACTGTGGGTTTTTTTTTTTCTTACTGTTTTCCTTGCACCAGATTTTTTTTTCCCCAGCGTTATCCACCCTACTGCTAGTTCTGAATGCTGGCTTCAAAATGACAGAGGAAACAGCAGGTAGATGGAAGACAGTAGGAACCAGATTGCCTTTTTCAGCAGCATCTTACTTGTCTGAGATGAAAGTACCTGTGGAACTGCCTTGTCTTGATCTCTCCTGGCTGTGTCGATATGCTCTCCTTAGCTGTACCTAAGCGCAATTGAACTTGTTGCACTGTGTGGTTCAGACTGGCTGTTTTGATGATCCAGTCTGCTCACACAATTTAGCATTACCAAGAAGCTGTGTAAATTGGCGAACCATGAGACAATATGAATATATTCATATATTGTTTAAAGTATTGTGGATTGAGGACTGGTCTTTGTTAGAAGCTAGACTCATTTGAGCATGCTGCACCCCAAATAAAGAATACAGAGATCTTGTTACCCAGAGAATGACTTCAATTACTGGAATTCCAGAGTTTTGCCTCTCCTTGAGGTGAGTGTTTTGTTGAGATCCTTTTTGGTGCTCCAAGGAGAGCTAGTCATGCTCAGAAGAATGGTGCTGGAGCCTGCAAAAGGCTTGGAAGATGTGCTGTGATACACAGAGCAAGCAAAGATAACAGCTTTATGGATATTGTCACAGAAGCAGACCAGCTCATAAGAAGGCCAGGGTTCTTTTTTGCTCATCATTAAAGGATGGATGTCACTCTTCACATGTGTTCTTGTAGCCCATGTACTCAACAACAGGAAAATGTCACTTGGTGACTATGCTGTATAACATGTGCCTGGTGCTGTCTGCAGGGCTGGCAGATGTATTTATGATGCAGGGGGTGTCTGAGGAGCCACCTACACAACTGAAATGTTTTCAGGAGGGTTATAGCTATTAAACTGCTTGAGAAGACCAGTTGAGTCTCCAGAGGGTTAAATGGCAATTTTGACCTTATGGAAACTTCACTTACAGATCTCACAAAAGAAGTGTTAGCTGAACTGAGAGAGAAATCTATAATGGAATTACTTCTAGCCTCACAAAATGTACATTGCAGCAAGATCTCCAAAATTGTGCGCTCCTTAAAAAGAAAGCAGGAGCCAGAGGGTAAACTGTGCCTTCTCTTCCCTGATGGCTTCTTCATTTTGTGGAATCAATCTGTACTCATCCACGCTAACATTCACTCACCTGGCCATGGGAATATCTCACAACATGCAACAGTGATTACATCTGTGATCAGGGGATGGGAGCTCCTTTTGTTGAATATATAATATTTATTGTCCCTGCTAGAGGAGTATAAATGTACTGCTTTAGCTTTATCCTGTAGTAGAAGGAGCACAATTGATACCAATATCAGCTATTCATATTCTGCAATTATAGCCCTAGTGATATTTTTCAGTGAACTATTTTCAGTAAAATATTACTTTTTGGTAAATGGACTGGCTCAGTCCGTGTAGAATGACTACTTTGATTAAGCAATGCTGATTTCTTACCTGAAGGGAAGTATAGCTGTTTGTTGTTAAGTATCTTTATTTAAACATATTGATGCTTTCATGAAAGGACTGTTCTTCCAACTCATTGTAACCCTTTTTAATTCATTCTTGTGACTTTTCCTATGAGGAGGAGGGACTCTGTATATACTGGTCACCTCTGCCATTGGGTGCAGCTTACAGGCTGCACAGGGAAAGAGTGTGTTTGTTCTGAAAATATTCTTGTTACTCAATAAGGAAGCCAAAATTACCCTTGTTTCTGTATTAATCCCTTGACAAATGCTGCTGACCAATGCAACTACAGCTCAATTCAGTAAGTGAGAGGTGGGAGGAGGTTGAGTTTGCAATTAATGCTTCCTCTCTCTGTACTCTGGCTTTTAAACTGGAGTTGTTAACGTGAGGGTAGACCTATAGGATGAAAGCTGCCTGCAGTTAGTGACTTGGGGTATGTGCACTGCTTCTCCAACAAAACCTCTTAAAAAAATTATATATATGAAAAAATGACAAAAAAGTTCTCTGAAGGAGTTAGAGCAGAGTGAGAGTGAACCACTGCACTGATCTTATAAAGCTGCTGTTGTGCTTTGGCAAAAGAAGAGTTGTCCTGAGCTGGTGAGACCAGCCTCTTGTTGTATGCTGTGACCTTCCTTATTAATCATAGAATCGCAAGTTTGGAAATGACCTTCAAGATCGTCTAGTCCAACTGTCCTCCCACCACCATTGCTATCACAAGCCTCTAAACAGTATCTTGTAGCTCCTCATCCAGACACCTCTTGAACACTGCCAGGGATAGCAACTCCACCACCTCCCTGGGCAGCCATTCCAATGCCTGACCTCTCTCTGAGAGAAATAGTTCTTCCTTATGTCCAACCTAAACCTCCTCTGGTACAACTTGTGGCCATTTCCTCAGGTCCTGTTTGTTGCCTGGGGGACCCCTCCTCATCACAGCCTCCCTTCAGGAAGTTGTAGAGAGCAATAAGGTCTTCTCTGAGCTTCCTCTTCTCCACACTAAACAATCCCAGCACCCTCAGCTGCTCCTCTTTAGATTTGTGCTCCAGACCCCTCACCAGGTTCATTGCCTTTCTCTGGACATGTTCCACATTCTAAGCGGTGGTGTGCAGCCCTGTGTGTTTAGGTCTCTGTTGTTACTCCTTAAAAAGGTATCAACCTTGTATTGCCTTCAGGTAGCTTCAGTGGGTGAATAAATACAGGATGATCTCTGCTTATTTTGCTTTATTCCTCCTGCTTTGCTTCCGTGTGTATTATTTCATTTGTTACCTGTTTTTTTCCTCCTTCACTGGACCTTTAGATTGTTAGTTTATTTTATCTTACACAACTGAAGGAATTTAGGAGAAATGGATCTGCAGGAATTATCTTTGCAAATCCTCTTTATTACAGGTGCCTAAGGTGTCATGTATTGATGTGCAGTTCAAATCCATTAATTCAGAAGGCAGAAGGTTGAGCAAATGAGCCTGGAGCTCCTCTGGGATGTCTTTGTGTGGGAATTTCTTACAGTACTCCAGAGAACTGTTACTACCAGTATGCACTGGGCACACCTCATCTGTTGCAGATTGAGCTATAACCATTTATGTGGGTGACATTTGCCTGTGCATTCAAGTTGTGAAGTCCAGGCAAACATGATTGTTTGCTTTCAGGTCGAGGGAGAATGAGCCACAGAGAAAATCTAGGTCTACAGCCAAAATCCTTCCTGACCTTTTTTGCACAGTAAGGAGGACTGGTAGTCTGCTCTTAAAAGGGGAGAACAGTCTTGGAGCGATAGTAACAAAAGATGCATGAGCTCAGTTCTTTCTTTAGCTTTAAACATCTTCTGTGATTATGAGCAAGACTTTTAGCCGACAAATCATTTTCTGTTTTCTCCTAAGCTTTCCTGTATAAGCTGTGATGTTTTTGAGGCAGGGATGGTGTGCTTTGCATTCATGGTAGCAAGCATACAGGGGGGGAAGGGGCCCATGCTGGGTTGCTCCCTTGTGCCACTGGCTGTGTTGCAGTAGGTACAGCAATGGCATGGAGGAGACTGGAAGGTGTGGAGATCTGAAGTGGCACTTTATGGGTATTAATTTTGGCGGAATATAAGGGTATTTTTAAGTATGTAGAATTTCAGATGTTTTCAAAGGATGTACATAACTTTTTTTTTTTTTAGGTTACCTCAAGAATTCAGGCTGTGCCTTTATTCACATATTTTCAGAGACAGCATTATGAAGGTATAAATGAGATCTCATTGGTTCATGGAGAATGTCAGACTTTGGGAATGATGAGAGAAGGAAAATGTTTCTGAATTTACTTTGACTAAAAGCTGTACGTGTGAATTGGTGTTAGCAAAGCCTTTGCACTGTGTGCTGCTGCTTCATAAGTGCTGACAAGTAACACCATTATGGGCACTTAGGGTGGCTGGACTGTGAGTACAGGATACTGATCTACGGATTATTTTTTTCTTAGAAAAAGATACCCCCTGTGCCAGTTGTATTTAAAGCTATAAAGAAAAGTTTTGAAAAGCTTGACACAGCAGCTGTCATAATTTACTGTAATATCCTGCTGTTTAGGATAGTTAATGAATGTGTTACTTTCCTTGGATATCTTGAGCCAGATTATTAATCGTTATAAATGGGCCTGGCTTCATGGAACTGGAGGGAAGTCCATGCATTCCGACCCTACTTGAGATCCTGTATCCTAGTGGGCACAGCAGGGCTGAGGGGGTGCCTGGTTGCTTGGTAGCCTGAATTAGGGAGGTGAATCTCCAGAGGAAAGTGCTTTCTTTGATGGAAGGAGAATGACTTCCACTTTGAGACTCTCTTCCCTCACTTCTGCTCCTTAATTTCACCAATATTTGCATTTTCCTCCAAGCCCACAGTGCAGGAGGGGCACGGCTATGTATATATTCAGGTCTTGGAAAATATATTACCAGTTCCTTGTATCAGAAACTGAAATGCAATTGCAGGTTTCTTAATCAGATTTGCAGGGAAGTAGAGGAAGCTGGGAATAGGTAGTGATTGATAAAAGTAACTTACATTGACAGACTAAGATATAGAAAAGAACTAGTGTGGAACTGCTGACTGGATTCGTGTTGACTAGAGATGAAATTGCACACCTGGCTTGGTGCTGAGAATATTATGACATGGCACAGAACAGAGATGAGAAACAACTTGTATTTCCAAGCTTGGATTTGTTTCTTAAGCAACTTTTAGCAACTTATACTTCACAGCCTGTTCATAATGAGGATCTACTTTCTTTCAGCCAGGCTTTCCTCAGCTTCCTGTGGCTGACTTTCGGCTCTTGTTCTCAGCCTGCTGTGAGGTATTGTCCCCCTGCCTCATCTCCCACAGGCTGTATAATGCTAAAGCAGACCAGAAGCAACAGGATGTTATCTTCGTAGCAGGAGTTTGCTTATATCTTAAATGATAGAAAGTTTTGACACAGCCACAGCATATTTCTGAGTTATAATCTCACCACAGGTAGCAACAGCAGCGTTTCTCATAGCTGAAGATTAAGTACATGTTTTGGCTGACCGTCTGCTCAGGGCAGGGACCAACTCATTCGGGGGCTTCAGGCAGCCCCGGTGCATTGGTGGTGCTTACAGTGTTCTGTGAACAAGCCTTTTCATAACGAACCTGCTTGGATTCTGGGTGAGGCAGAAGAATAGAGTGTTTTATTGAGCTTCAACTGCTGGCGCAGTGAAGCTTATCTTTTCCTTTATGCTTTTGTCAAGAAAGCAATGTATATTATATGACGCATAAATGTCTTACTTGAGGTATCAGTTTCATCCTCTGCAGTCTGTGTGTTTGGCACTTGTTTTTGATTCAGTGGGGAGTGTGCTGAGTGACTTGACTTCGTGTAGCTTCCATACAGCACCTCATAACATTCTTAAAAATGTTTGAGGCCTTTTGTTTTCATTAGAGCAATACATGCAATGGATTGGCATCAGCAAGAGTACGTCACCAACTGGACAAAATGATTATGAATGTGTATGAATCTCAAACTAGAGAGCTGTCTTAGACTGTGTTGGAATAATATGAAGTCAGAAGAGTGAAAGCAACTGGCAGAAACTGCTGCAGAGAATTAAGGAAGGACTTTGTGATTAATTTGTAGGCCTGGTATGATTCTAACAAGAGTGTGTTGGTTAGCTGTAGGGCTGTTAAAATACCAATAGTCAGTGAGCAGTTGTTATCCCTGCAGTTTAATTTCCACTTGTAGCATTTAGTCTACTTGACCAAGTCATGTGTAATTGTGGCAAACCCCAAGGCAGAAGGAAAACTGAAATGTAATGCTTAAAGTGTGGATTTTCTTTTTTTCTTCTTTTTATTTTTTTGTACTCAATTCTTGAATCTTTGAGATGGACGCTATCTTGTCACTGTCTTGTCTCTATCTTGCTCTTTACATATACGTATTTCTGTTTTCCCCTGATTTCAAGTACAAGCAATAATTATTTGTATGATGTACTGCCTGGTGTGGCACAAGCAAAAACACAATTTTCCATATATAATAAACAATAGAAATAATCTCTGCCAGTATCTATCAAAAGGCAGATTTTGGTCCCAAGATGGAATAATTGCATGCAGTATTATCTTCATTGTATGTGAGTACTGAGGTACAGAGGAGTGAGGACTGCCTTTTGTTTATATTGACTTGCCTGTGTAACAGAAATCAGGAGGGGAAGATAAAGAACTGCATCTGTTTCCAGGTTGATTTAATTAATACTAGTGCAGTGAGGTATTATTGTAACTGACCTGGCACAAAACTTTCCAAAATCATTAAGATGATGCTGATTTCTAAGCCATTTAAGGTCTCTGAGTATAAAATAGTTACAAAAGATTGACTTGCAGTGTTTTAAATCTTTGTTTCTACACTAGTACTTAAAACAAACATAGAAAACTATCTTGATTCTTCAAGATATGCATTTGGTTTTTCTAGGGCTCAGTGGAAATATCACATTAAAGCATCTCATCCTCCAGATGGTAGATAGTTGAGGCAGCAGTGACACTACAGCACAGTGTATAACTTTAGCATCTTTATTATAGCTACCTAACATCTAGCTACTGGCTTAGATGCTTTCTAAGCTTTGCAAACAAATATGCTTTGGAAACTGATCATGCCTGAAAGGTGAGTGACTTCTGTATGGACTCAAATAAACTTTCATTATATTGAATCTCTTGTCTTGTCAGTGGGACTGTGTGTTTGAAAGTGTTGCCTAAGGTGACTGAATTTTTGCAGGTCTTCACAACTTCTCCACCCTTCTCCTCCCTATCCTTCTGTAGTCCTGAGAGTGCACCATGACAAGAGGAGGTAAAGTGTATGTTTAAGAGGATTTTGCTGGAACCAAGCTGAACATGAATGCTCATCCTCCAGAAAGAGACTCAGGCCTGAGATCATCTAGGGAATTCCAGCAGTAAGGCTTTCAGAAAACAGCTTCACTTGTTGAGATGAAGAGCTGTGGATGGTGTGAGTGCTGCTGTCCTATCCAGATAGATTTAAGTTCTGCTCTGCTTTACCTGCTGACACATTCATGTTCGGTGCTGACTCCATTTGCCAAATATCAGTGCTTTTAAGTTACTGCACAGCAGCTCTTCATTTGCTAGGTGCCTGCCATTGCTGCACTGAGGTTTTGATGCTGGTCCAGCATGTTAGTTTGTAATAGCTGGCTGACGTGCTCATAGCTGTTGCTATGTTGTGCTGCCAGCACAGGGCCGTGTGGCCAGATCTGCTTTCTCTGTGTCCAGGTGGAAGATCAGAGCAAAGGGAATTGCTACAGCATGACATGGAAATCTTTTATTTGGTTTGTATGGTTTGGATGGTTGGTTTAGGAAAGCAAAAGATATCTAGACTTGCCTCAAAACTGGGGATGTTTTGTTGCAGCTCTGTGAAGTTACCACAAAGGGCAAAGATAGGATGGGTGTTTTTTCCTCCCTGGAAATACCATGGTAAAAATTGTGTTGTAGTTCATTGCTGTGGAGATCTTTCTGGGAGCAAGATATGTCTTAGTTTTGTTGCTGTGGATACGTGAAGATACCAGTCATTCTCAGTCACTAGCTTTTTTATTGGGGTTTTTTTTTTTTTTTAAGTACAAAAAGAGGAGGAAAGGAAAGAAAAGGAAATACTTTGCAGAAATCTAAGCAATAAGCAACTTACAGTGCTGTGTTCTTAAGTGCTTCACTTGATTGATTGGGTTAGGGAATTAAATGACATATAAACTGCTGTTGTTGCCATTAAAATTTCCTTTACCTACGTTGGCTTCTTTTTCTGTTTTCTTTACTCCTTCATGGGTGCTGTTGAGGATTTGCTCAGGGTGCGATTGTGGGATGGCATTCACATGACTGCTGCTCCCCATTGAGCTGGGGTGTATGGGAGCATTGTAGGGGGGCTTGGTTCAGCTCTGCAGCAGACTGCTTGGAAAGGTCACTTCTGCCTTCCTATATGATATTTTGTGGTTTATCCCAGGGCAGCTTGATGTGTTAGTGAGACTCAGTGTTATGCTGCAATTCTAACTGGGCTGCTGAGAGGGCATGGTGTAACCCAGGACCCTTAGCTAACAGGCTGTCAGGTTGCTCTGGCAGTGCTGCGTTAGCCTTGCTCAGAGCATTCCTGTACCTTGTTCTTTGCCTGGGCAGTGGGAAGCATCCTGCTGTTGCTGGTGTTCCTTCCTCCTAGTGTCCTGGGTCCATACTCTCTGCAGTGTAGGATGGATAGCCCTCCTCCTGCTCACAAGGATGGCAGGGACAAGTGTATGGAGTACTGTGATACTAGAAGAGAAGTATCAGCTCTCTAGGAACTGGAATACGTCCTTTGGAAATACTTACGACATCTAGTTAAAGACAAGTGAGAGACAGCTGGCTCTGTCTAGTGTGTTTTAGAAGCTAAACACCTGTCATGTTTTTAATAAACATCCTGTGTTTCTGTAGCCCTGGAACAGTTTTGAGATGACAGAGCATGCATAGAAATGGATGCATTTAAACAGTGCTGCGTCTCTATTTGTGTGTGAGTATGTATGAAATTAAATTCATTATCTGAAAAGAAACCCACTTAATGGTGAATTTGAAATAATAGCAAGTCACATTAAGACTTAAATTTTCTCTATTTAATAGCAGTTGAATTAAAAATTATGAACCAGTGTAGGTTTGGCTAGGGCTTTAAAGGGAAAGTAAGTGCTTGAACCACAGGAAATCAATAGCTTAATAGTCTGGAAAAAGAGTTTACCACAGTATTAGGACAACTGGTGAAAGCAACAGCCTATTCTGCAGGTATAGGGACAATACTTGTCATTCAGGTTTTTCAGCAGTTTCAGTTGTGCCATGAGCAACTTACATTATGAGATGGATTGGGAGTTGAAAATGCTGTACAGCTTGGGCCATAGGGGGACTGAAGAAAAATGAAGCCAAGGAATGTGAGAGCTGTACTGGAATGAGAGAGTCAGCCACATTTCCTTACTTTCTTTCACTGTAGAGGGAACTGTTTAAATACAATTGCATGTGTAAAATCTGTTTGGGTGAACTTTCTTCTCTTACTGAGCTAGCAGGACTGGGGTAGTTCAGGTAATAAAGTTAGTTAAGGTGATGTTTTTTTGCACATTTCAATCGGGTTTCAATTTTCTTCCCAGAGCAACTTGACATAAAATTTTAAAAACAACCAAACCCACCAATACTCCAATTCTAGTAAAACCAAAAACCAAGTTTTAAATTTCTGATCGTAGCCAAGGTTTTACATTTTGGGCTTTTAATCACTTGGGTATATTTGCTATCGCTGAAGCTAATTTATTATTAGCGTATGTTATAATAGTGCCTGAATTATGAATGAACAGTCAGCACAGAAGGAGTGCTGCTGCTCATGTGGGTCATAACGTGCCCTGTGGTGGTTGAGGCTGGATGGCTTTGTGTCACAAGCAGCCCTTTTGGTTTGGTGCTGTTCCCTCTGGGTGCTCACAGCTCCGTAGCCACGCTTGTACAAGCCTAGGGAGGAAAGAATAACAGCCAAGTCTGGGAACCTCAATAAATGATCCAGCACAACACGCTGGATTTCACGTATTACTTTACTTTATGGTCATTAGCAATTTCTGGTCCCACAGCAACTCATTTAATTATAACAGCGCAGATAGCTTTAGGTTTCTTGAAGTTACACTCTATACAAAAATGTTGAGGAATCTGCTACTCTTTTGCCTCCCATGTAGGTTTGCCTACTTAAAGATAAATTGGCCTTCTCAAGTCACATCCTAGCCATGGGATGGATTGTTCAATGCTGACTCCATCTGGAGAGCCCAATGCATGTAAGAACTTAAAGCCTCATCCTTCTGCTCTATACCTGGGGAGAAGGAAACTTTCTCATGGATCAGACTGAGACAGGGGAACAGAAAACAAGGATCACTGATCTTTCAGCTTTCAATGCTAAGCACTGAGCACAGATGCCTTTGCTAACACAAACAGAATGAAAATACTTAAAACCTTTTCAAATGAATATTCCAGGCCGTGTAATTTTATCTGGGAATGCTGCTAAAAGATTAAACGTGTGACACATGGTTATGTTGCTTAATACAGTGCTGGAAAGTGTCCATCTAGTGTTACAGTAAGGCATACAATAGAGTAGAAAGAGGTAAAATATCTGGCAGTTGGCCGGCCATGTAGCTGTACTCTGAGTCAGCTGCTTCTGAATAAACAGGATTTCTTGTCTGTTTACTAGGTTCTGTAACTGTCATTGAGTAAAGCAAAGGTGAAAGAAGAATATCCCCTGGGGCTTTAATCTTGGATGGAGAAGAAATTTCTTTAGTTGTACATAGATCTCAAAAGAGTATGTACAGGATCACAGTTCATCAGTAATGTTTGCAGCTCTGTGCTGTCTCTTGGCATTGGGGATGTAGCTATGAGCTGGAGCTTCATCGAATATAGTGTTTACTCAAGGAAACTGAGATGCAAGTGTGTTACAGGCAGATATTATGGACCTTGTAAAGAGCAACTCTGAAGAACAAAATCAATCCGGAGCCCTTGGTAATGAGAGAAGCAGATGTAGGAATACAATTGTCAAGGTTAATGCTGATGTAAGGAGCTTCCTTAGAAGCTTCCAGACTTTCCTTAGCTTCCTGTGGCTGACTTTGGGCTCTTGTTCTCAACCTGCTGTGAGGCTGAAGTATCAGTATTTAATTTTTTAATATGTAGTTATATATTTTTATATATTTACATGTAAAATATAATCTCTCTATAGATTAAAACAAAGCAAACAAATACCCAACAGATAGGAGGTTTTTAGGGGGGTTAATTTACATGTTGAAACTTGAACAGACACAGTGCTTATCTGTGAGCTTTGCTGGTTTTTGTGGACACGGTGCTGGGCACGAGTATGGGGGAAGGATGCAAACTGTGGTCTTTTGTGAGGCTCAGGAGATGCCTTGCTTCAAGCAAAAGGAATTGAAGGAGGAGATTCCAAACAGAACTATACCAAGGTGCCAAGTGAAGTTTTTGTTTGAGGAAGAGTTGTGTGGGGGTAAAAAATTGCAAATATTTGCAGTAGGTAGTAGTGAAGGGGTGAGACTTTCCAACACTTATTTCTGTTAATTTTCTCTTAAAAACAAAAAGCAAGCAGTGTTCATATCTGCTTTAGAAGATATTTCCCATAGCCTCATGTGTGTACTAGGACTTCACAAAATGGCTGGGTTTTTTTTGTTTGTTGGTTGGTTGTTGGTTGGTTGTTGGTTGTTTGCTCGTTTCTTTGTGTTATGAGCAAGAGTACAGGCTGAAAGCATCCCAGTATAGCTGCAGTAGTTGAAAGGGCAGAGTCTGGGAACTGCCTCTTACTATTGATTGAAGTTGCTGCCTTCATCTGTGTGGCACAAGAAGTTCGTGCATGTTCCCCTCAGGACACGGAAGCTGGCTTGCTTTGCCTGTGTATGTCCTGTGTGCCTTTGTGACAGAAATCAGAAATTTCCCTTCCATGCTCTTCCTGGCAATATCTAGATCTAGACACAGGGAAAAAAAGTCAGTGTGTCATACTCCCTGGGAAGAGCCAAGTAGCAAAGCATTTACTATTTTGTAGGGCCATCAATGCTGTCTGTGTTGGTAATGGTTCTGTTTCTCACAACTGCTGCCCCAGTGGGAGCAGCTGGGCAATTGCCAGATTATGGCTCTTCCCTTGAGATGTAGAGGGAGAGTGAAAGCAGTGGCACGGTAGAACGTGCTCATTAGGCTCAGAAAAATGCAAACTAAAGTAATGTTAGCATCTTTTGTTACTTAGCTTCTCTGAACTGCCAATAAACTCAGGACAGCATTAGGGAATCAACAAAAAGATGTACAGTATCTCTGCACATCAGCCAAGAAACCTAGTTTCTAGAAACACAGCTGTCAGGAAACAGCCCTCCTTGACTCATAACAGAGTTATCTGGACTTCTGTGTCTGACAGTAACTCAAAGCAATGCCCAGGGAAGAGCACAAAAATGTAAGAGTGTTTCAAAGTAAGAAAACCAGAGAGCAGCAGGGCTCTTGCCTAGCTGAGTGTGTCCCAGATCCTAGAAAGCTGAGCTGCCTGTGGCAGGTCTTTAATCAGACAGTTTGAATTTGAGCATTAGGACTTGATTCAGCCTCTCCTGCAAAGCTGTAATTTCCTCACTTAAGAACGTGTGAATTGAGCCTGAAGAAATCTCCTGAACACTTGGGAGTTGTCAGACTTTTCCCTTTAGATGGACTGCAGGTTGCGTGGTGCACATCAGAGAGCCAGGAAGCGTTTAACAAAGGCCTGGACAGAGAGATTAAACACATGCCTCTGGTTTCTGGAGAGGATGTCTGGTATAGCTGGCTTAGGAAGGGAACAGTATTGTACTAATCGGAGTTATACTGCAGCTGACACTCCTCTTATTATTTATGTAAAGCTTTGAGGCCCTGTTGTACTCAGCAACACATAATAAATAAACATCTTGTAAAAGATGATCCCTGGATTATCCCTGGAGCCAAAAAAAAAAAAAAAAAAAAGAAACTGACCTGAGAATGAAAGTGGAGATAGGGCAGACAAAATGTCTTGCCTGGAATCCCACATACAGTGGGTTGCTGGCTGAGAGGAGACAAATGGAGCCCTGGTCTCTCTGCTTGTGGTGCTGAGCCTTTGCTGAAACTGCAGCTACCTGGGCTCATGCCTTGGGTGGGTCAAGGGCTGTGTGTGCAGTAATGGGTCCATTCAGAGGAAAATTTTGAATGTTTTCTAGGTTGGAGAAGTAGATTTACATGGAATGTACTGAGACCAACCTCTCTGATTAATGTTACTGTACTTCTGATGGCATCAGCAACCTCTCTGAGGAGGCAGGATTAGAGGCTGAGTACTCTTACATGACCTGGTTTTCAATGACATTGTTTAACAGGACTGATGAAGGTTGGTGGTACTGAGTTTTGTGTGACCACATGGGCTTATTGGAGACAGTGTTGGTCTGTGCTTCTGCACCTTCGCTGCCTTAACTCCAGAGCTGGTTGTAGACTGTGTTGAAAACGCGTGTGACTGTAATAGAGATACAGCTTCTGTACTTATTCCTGCATTTCTATGGAACAAAAAGATGGGGGCAAGATGTGATCTTGTACGCCTGTGCTTGTGATCTTAGTGTAGCATCACACTAGATATTCTAATGAATGGTCAGACTGGGCCAGGTCAGTAGTCTGTCTAGCATGTTTTATCATTCATAGTAGCTAGGCATGCCTGTTGAATCAGTCAACGCCAGCCCACTGTAGTAATGGGGAAAGAGGGATTCGTTGGTATCATTATTCAGCTTCTAACTTGCTCTTGCTTGATGATTGGATTTGTTTTTCTAGGAAGAATCTTTGCTGCTATGAGTCAGTCTGGCTTATAAGGATTTAGCTTTCAGCTGTCTTTTGCCTTATAAGGTGATGTTGCTTCTGGTATTTGTCAAGTTTAAAAAAATATTTGTAATCTAAAAATTGTCAGGCAGCTTTCCTCAAGAAACACTTGATATCCACTTCCTTCATTCTTTATGGGTTATTTTTCTTTTTTTCTTTAGAGGGAGAAGGAAGGGAGATTGGAGAGGGAAAACAAACAACAAAAACTCAAACCAAAATAAGGCAGCATCCAGGGAATGCATTAATGATGCTCCTCTGGGGACTGCTTGATTTATGTGGCAGTGAAATGTCAGACAGCAATGTTCCTGCACATACCAAAGATATAGCTTGCTTTCTGTTAAGCTGGATTTCTAGACCATCAGGAAGATAGTGGCATTCAGCACCTGCGGTAGTGAGATCTAGGATTCTCTGTTTTATTTAGTTTCACGAGTCACGCTAACAAACCAGTCACAGTTGGTCTACAGACCAAATGTCTTTGAAATATGGGGGGAAAAAAATTGCTGTCTTTGTCAGGAGGGATGTCAGTGTGTTTATAGGAGCTGGGATTTAACCTTAAGTAGGTTACAGAGGTACTGCATTGTGCTTAGCTAAAAAATCTCTGCAGTTCCAAACTTAACATTTAATATACATCGAAATTGCTGTGGCACAAAACAGGAGTGTAATTCATCATGTGCTGTGATAAAGCTGCAATGGATGAGGAAAGACTTTTATTTTTAAGAAATCTGTCTGTACTACAGACCTCACTGCCTACTTTCAGAGGTCACACTGAACCACTAATGTTGCGTTTGAGCACTACTAAGTATTTGAGTATAGCTATAACCCTGTGTGGTGTTGGTGTTCTTCCCTGTGCAGCATAATTTAGTGGAATTTTAGTATTCCCATTTGGAAGATGCCTTTTATTTGTGGTCATTTGCAGCATAAGCCACCCCCATTGATTAGGGCAAACGTTTTGCCAGAGTTTCAAACTTTGAAGAAATGTCCAATAAGTCAGTCAGTATTTGGTGACTTGAGGCTTCATTTTATTGATAAACTTGATTGAGGCTGAAGAGTGTGTGAGGAAGTACACAGGGGGAGGGGAACAGCACTGTGAAGTAGGCAGCTGTAATCCTGGACTGAAAAGTGCTCCTGACGTGACTCCTTATCACTGCCTACCTGTTTTACTCATAAATGTGTTGTTTTATCTCTTGCAGAGGCATCCTTGAAGGGCTGGCCATTATTGGTGTGGAAGATCAAACACTACTTCCAATTGCACCGTCTGTATCATCTGTAAAACCACCAGTCACAGTGAGTTTCTCCTACATACTATATTTTCCCCAGTGAAGATTTATGAACTGTAGTCTGTGGAAAATAATCTTATTCTCTAAAACTTGTTCATTTACTTTACTGTCACAAAAAATAAACTGATTTACCAATTCCAAGCCAAATGGATATATAACACTTGTCCTCCTCGGACTGGATTTGCAGTACTTCTGTGGCTACCTGCACACCTTGTAGCATGGCTTGGGGTATGCCGTTGACAGATGACCATATACTTTGATTGTTCTGGTTATTCATCCGCTGACCAAGATGAGAATTGGATACAGTATTCTGTTCCTGCAAACAGCTTCTGAAGGAAAAACTTCTTTAAATGAAAGGAGAGAAATTGTTGCTTAGCCAAGTTCCTTGCTAGTTCCAAGTGCCAGAAGCAAACACATCATAGTGTTGTTAGCTGGTAGTCATAGGCAGAGACAGGAGAAAGGAGAGGGTGTCTGAGTGCTGTGGTCTTTCTGAATTTGTTGTTAGGTGTACTCTTGAAATGAGAGGCTGTTTTTTTTTTTTCCAGGGCTGTAAGAGAGCTGGCTAATTCAGTTCTATTTGGATACCAAATATTAAAAATAGTGGAGTAAAAATTTTTGACTTCTACCTAAACAAAACACTGTGAAGAAAATGCTTCTCTAGTCATACCAAAGATCTCTGAATGTCCGCATAACTTGTCTGTGATGCTTTTGTCAATAATTCCCTTCTGTCAGTAACTCAGTAGAGCAGACTCAGGTGATTTCTTTTGATATTTTGTACTGCTTAAAATGACAGAACAATTGTTTGCAAAGCCATCTCTGGTTTTGTACCTTATATGGGGAATCTGTCTGCACACAGAGAAGGGCAGGAGTAAATCTAGGCCTGTGCAAATGTTTGTTCTAAGGAAAACATGAGGACTCAACGAAAAACAACAACAAAAAAAGGTAAGTGCTTGAGGGAGCATAGGACACTTGTGCAATTAAATACTACTGAGTATTGAGGTGGCATATGTTGGGTGCTCAGAAAACTGGTTTTCCTGAGAAATAATGACAACAGCAGGAGGAAACAACATTTTAATAGGAAAGGCCCCACGATCTTGAAAAGGATATAGGAAAGAGAATTGAATACAATGTGTATTGCTAGCCTCTGTAAATACTGCTGGTGTATAAATTACATAAGATATAGAAACTGAAAAAAATGCATTGTGTAGTGAGCTTTTGTTGCTTTGAAAGGATGGAGCCAGTTTGTAGTGTATATAGTGAAGAATAATTATCAGAAATTGAATATTGAGTGAAAATAATTTTTTTAATCAAAAGTAGTTGGAAATTAAGCAGAGTCAAAGGAAATGCAGCTGCTCAACTGGAAGACTGCTTCTAGTGCTGCAGATGTCCTCTAAGATGCATATTTAATGTATTAAGAATATTGATCAAGGCCATGGTGCACCTTGATTAAAGCTATTTTTCCTGATCATTGTGATAAAAAAATCAGCTCTTCAAGTTCCTGTACTTATTCTGTGAGGAAGAGCAGTGGAGTTACTGCTGGTGTGATATGGAACTCTGATACTGTATCAGGTGATTAGCTTGGCTCCTTTTTATTTCTGATTTAACACAATGCAGAAATGCTTTAATTGCAGGAAATTGATAGGCTGTGGGAAGTTCAATTTCTGTATTCTCCTTTGAGGTTGTCTAGTAAACCTGCAAATGAACTTTGCCTTTGCTAAAAGAAGCATAATCTTGTCGCTGAGGCTACATATGATTGTTCCCTTTTTTTTCCTTTTCGTAATGAAGGATGAGGACTGTGTATGGATGGGAAGTGAAGGAAAGGTTGCATACCATGCTGGTGATGTTGAGGTGTCAATATAGCATCCTGACATCCACTGTCCTTCTCTGAGTGCCAGGTGTATCTCGCCTCCACCTGTGAGAATATTCACTTCACATCAAAGGAGACAAACAGCTCACAGGGTCGTGTTTATGTGGCTCTATTGGGATACTTGTGTCCTCATGTCAGCTTAACTCAGCTGGTCTGGCTGTCATGCATTGGCTTCACATTGGGTTTGTGGGAAAGACTTTCACCTTTGCTTTCCAAATGTCACCACTCTTTTCTGAGACTGATTGTTTGATAGCTGCACAGCCTACCTCAAAATAGATGCTATCCCTGGTGTGTCGATGAGTAGGATCTTGATAGGATTGACAGCTATAAAGCATTCCCTCTGAACTCTGAGATGAAAGCCGGCCATTTCCTTTCTCCTTCCAGAGATGTTTGGTTTCTTGGTGAGTTTTTTTTTTTCCTAATTTTAGGTTTTTTTAATGCAACTTATATCGGATGCCATAGCAGTATCTATGGCAGCATGCTGTGATGCTTCATGCTGCAGGAAACTGGGAATACGGAAATGAAAGGCAACTCTGCCAAGCGGCTTCAGTCTGCATTGCTGGGACGGCACAGAGGACTCTAATGGCATTACTTGAACCTCACTGGTGTGAAAAGGAATAGGGTGTAAAATCAAGTTAGAGCTTACATGTTGAGGTTGCAAGGATGCTCCTTGGGGCTTGATCTGCTTACTTGTTGATGATGTGATGTACGGAACAGAATAAAGAAGTATGTTTGGCTCTGTGCTGCAGAGATATACACCAGCCATGCTTTGGCTTCCAGACCAGGGTGAAGAGGATGGCTGATCACGTGCTCTTCCAGTGTTGACATTACTGTAGGGGAGAGATGTGACTTGGGTCTAAGGCAGGGATAACAGTGTGAGTGCTTTTTAATGGGAAGGTGGATTTGAGGAGATAATGTAATTTCTGTTCCACAATAAAGGAAGCATCAGGAATTTATTCTTCATTTACTTTTTCTTAGTTTTTTATTCAATTTGGACTCCTGGCAGTGTCCTTGCATCCTAAAATATGCAGGTAGTTAAAAAATCTTTCATTATGTCTGTGATTCGTCCAGTCTCATAAGCTGTTCCTCTTCATTCCATAGCCAGCTACCTTAGAAAATGGAGGGAAGTGGGCTCTTCTGTAGAAATAACTCTGTATTTGATCCTTATGAACGTGTCTGGAAGAACTGAACAAGAAAGCAGCGTAGGAACTTGGAGGGTAGATTAGTTGCATTCCTGTTTCAGCCTGTTTATTCATAGCTTTAACTTTAAAGCAAAAAGAACTATTTTTAGCTTGCCTTTTTTTCTCCTCCTTATTAACACAAACAAATGTCTTACTCAGAGGAGAAGGTGGAGTTGGGAGGAAGGAAGGGTGGAATTGCTTCATTAAATCAGTTTCGAGTTCATCAGCACACAATTTCATTTTTGCATTACAGTTCTGAGTACACGAGAGTCACTTCACGTTTTCCAGAGAGGGAAGCTTTGTGTGCAGAAGGGGAGAGTGAGGGCCTCTGGGACAGTGAGGCAGTTATGGAATGCTTATGATTTCTGCTGTTTTCTTCCTCCATGCATATTTTTTTTTTTTTTTTTTTCTGGTTACCTCTGATAAGGCTTAGTTTGCTGTGTCCAAGGTGGCTTGGTGGTAGTTCACTCTCTCATGGCTCCTAGTGTTGCAAGATACAGGGCATTTAGATGTTTCTAAAGCAATAATGGTAGATCTTCTCCATCAGATCCCAGTGCATATTTGGTGAGGAACAAGACTAAGTGTAGGAGGTGAGGGCCAGAACTAGTCATTTTAACAGGGAGGTAATGGAGAGGGGATTTGAGCTCTCCTGTGTCTTAGTATGTATATTTTGATAGTTTCGTTGTAAGTAGTTTCTGATTTAGAGGCACTAGCACCTTTCTTACCAGTATATGACTTTAGCATTAACTTTTAATCTGATTACTTATTTTCCTGTAGAATGTGAGGGGTTGCTGAATCTGAGGCCTGTAGATCTGATCTGTAAAAAGAAGTGCAAATCTTTGAGACTGACTGAAAACCTTGCAGCCAGTGCTATCTGGTCAGTGCAGAGCACTGCTGTTTGATTACCTTGAATCTCCTGGGCTTTGATGCTGATTCTTCAGTAGTTGTTGAAGGCTTCTTGTCCCTTTATTAATGAGAGCTGAATGATTGTTGCTACAGAATATCTGTGAAGTAAGAATGGAAAGCTGCTCATGTTATGTGATGTGAGTGTATAGGCTACTCAGCACTGCGTCCTAAATAATTTCATCTTGGCATGTATTGACCCTGTTGTGTGTTCTGCCCTGAATCATAGAATGGCCTGGGTTGAAAAGGACCACAATGATCATCCAGTTTCGACACCCTGCTACGTGCAGGATCGCCAGCCACCAGACCAGGCTGCTCAGAGTCACATCCAGCCTGGCCTTGAATGCCTCCAGGGATGGATGCCTCCAGCTCTGCTGGAGTACTGGTGAAGAACAGAGGTTGTGTCTATTAAAAAATGCAGCCTCCAAATCTTCTGTAGGAATAACGTAAATCCTTTCATGTCTATCCCCTCTCCCCCACATCAGAGGGTTCCTAGTTTTCCTCTTGCTGCTGTTACTGGACCCTATACATGAGCTCAGAGCTGGAAAAGACAACCTGACTTTCCAATCGTCAGTCCCAAGGAAGACTCCCTGCTGCTGAAGATGAACATGAGGCAGGAGTCCTTTCATCAGACTTTCAGATTCTCTTACCTGCTTTCTTCTTGTGTTCCACTTCTCCCACTGGGAGGCTGCTGCAGAGAACGACTGCTCCATACTTCGATTTTTTCTGATCTCTAGCACAGAACTGTTCATGGTTATCTTATCTCACGGCTGCACCAGGATCACCCTATGGGTTAAGCAGCTCTTTGTTTCTTGCTTCTTCTCCCCCAGTTTATTTGCACCAATCCTGTCTCTTATCAGGCTGTGTTCTACCAATTTAAACAAGCCGAGCTCTCATGAGATAGGCCTCTTATTCGTAGCAGCACTTCTGTACACATTATCATTTCAGTTAATCATCTCCGAATTATAGTGTGACAAGTACTGTTCACAATGAGTGTGTGGGAAAGGTCTGCTTTCAATACTGCTAGTTTCAGCATCTAAATGTCAACTGTGATTTAAGCTAGATCACAATGTTTGAGAGGGATCTTCTGGTCTTGCTTTGAAGACATCCGTAATGGGACTCCTTCCACTTTAGGGGAGTTCTGTCAATGGTTACTTTGATGTTTAAGTAGGTACCTTAATTTGAATAGGCTACATCTTGCCAGTGCATCTTGAAATGCCTTTCTTTGTTAGTTTACTAGAGTCTTTTATTGTTCAGAAATCCAATTTTCTTGAAAGTGCCCTTTTACTTCTAGACTGTGTAAAGCAATCAGTAAATTAAATGGTTTTAAATATCAGAATCTGAGCATTTCAAGAACAGGTCCCTTTTAAGCTATCTTTCAGTATCCAAAAATGGCTCACTATTATCTTCCATCTCTGGATGACACTGGGCACTGCACCAGCAAGAATGTATGCAAAGAATGAAAATAAAGTCCATTATTTATGACCTCTCTGAGCTTCCTTGGCTTGTGTGAGGAAAGTGAAACTACTTGGAAATACTTCACCTCCCCCTGGATTTCTGACTTCTTTGAAGGTTGTCTTGATCTTTGTGAATAATCTTTGGCTTATGCGTTTGATTTCATGCCAGCAAACTAAATCTTTCTATAATGCGCATTCCTTCAGGGTTTGTATATCATGAAGATTTGAGGGATTTCTCCCACTGTTCCGTGTAGTGCCATTCCCCTTCATCTGGCATGGAAGAACAGCAGGATACAGTTGTGAGCAAGGCACAATCTGCCATGTACAAAGTCAGGGTTTGTTACCTGGCTGCACTACGGGCTCTCTGCCTGTCTGAGAGTGAATTGCACAGTTGCTTCCTGTATCTGCCTTTAAACTAGGGGCAGTGACACTATTCCTGGACCAGCTGAGTGACTGTGCTTTCCCAAATGCTTGTGGTGACATGTTCTCTGACTGCTTATCTGTTGGAGTTATAGTGATGGTAGTCAAGTGACCAGTGCAGATCAGCTGTTTGCCCCTGAAACCTACCTGAAGCTGGTTGTGTGGTTGTACCCAGAGAATGATGGCAAATGGCTCAATGTCTGAATGGAGATGTGTGACAAGTGGTGTCCCTCGAGGTCAGGACTGGGACCAGAGCTCTTTAACATCTTCATCAATGACATCAATGGTGAGATCAAGTGCACCCTCAGCAAGTTGCAGATAACACCAAGCTGGGGGACAGGATGCCATTCAGAGGCACCTAAACAGACTTGAACAGCGGGTCCAGGAGAACCTGCAACCCCTGATATTTAATACAAGCTGGGGATGTACAGATGGAGCACAGCCCTGATGAAAAGAACCTGGTGGTACTTGTGGTTGGCAAGCTGAATGTGAGCCAGCAGTGTGCCCTTGCAGACCAGAAAGCCAACTGTATTCGACCGACCCTGGAGATGTTCAAGGTCAGGCTGGATGGGGTTCTGAGCACCTGATCTAGTGTAGGTTTCCTTGTTCGTTGCATGCAAGTTGAGCTAGATGGCTTTTAAAGATTCCTTGCAACTCAAACAATTCTATGATGCTATATATAGCTGAGTTTAAAGTTCTTACAGTTGAGAGTTTCTTAGGTTGCTAGTCATTAATTTGTCCTAAAATTAAGTAGATACCCTATGTCTTTTTATTATATTTTTTTAATGGCTATAAGCTACCTTCAGGGTTTTAATGAAAATCCCAGCATGAGAAAATGAATTGCTTATTCCTCCTTATTCTTTCAGAGTTTTGGTCCACATCTAAATGACTTTGGCAAAATACTTCCAAGCATTTAACTTCCGTGATCATAATTTTATTTATAATAATTAAATTCTTAGACAATTACAAGCTTTTGCCTCTAGAAAATGCCTGTGTGCTTGTCCTGACAGATTGCTTTACTAGCCTACACATACAATTTGTCTGATATGTATGCTAAGAAAGCACCCCATCTTTAAATGTATTCATCTTCTCTTAAATGGCAGTCATCCCTGTGCTCTGGGCATCCTTTGTCACAAACTCAGCCATTAAAATAACTTGCCGTACATCCTATTGTCCTTGAATAATTTTTCACATGTACAATTGTAGTCCCTTCCAGCTCCTTTCTTCATGCTTTTAGGGACAGAAAAAAATGCGCTGCTGCTTTTAAATGTATTTTTCTGCTATATCAAATGTAACGTTGAAGTTCGTTGTGCAGTTCTTTTCTAGTCTCTTGCTATAGTCCTTTAAAAGTGCAATTTCATAATTTATATGAATTCAGAGGGAGAAAGTTGATGTCTGTACCAGCTTATTTTTTTTTAATACTCTGTGGAAGCTTGGAAAAACGCAGGGAAAGAAATAGGCATTTGCAATTGAAGTTTAGATTGGACCGTTTGTCACGTACTCCACGTGTTTCTGGAGTCTTGACTTGCGTTGGTAGGAGTAATCTCTCAGTTTTAATAATTAACTGCTTCTGGGTTATGATGCAATGTCCCCATAGCTATTTGTCCTTGACAAAGATTGGTGGTCAGTGTCTGGATTAGTTTGAGTTCAGAGATTAGCATAACCCCCTCTATATTTAATTTTGAATATGTGCAAGGAAACAGCCTTCTGTTTACAATTTAGTCTGAATAAGACTGATTTGTTTGCACCACAGAAACATTCACGAGCTTTAAATAGCAAGCAGCTCACGATATGTAAGCGCTATACAATTCCAGAACACGAAGAAGGTCCCTAATTTCAGCCCAAAGAGGAATAAATGACTGCTGCATCAACAAATATTCCTGCCTCTGTAGAGAAGTCATGGTAGCTGTGCCCAGCCCTTCGAGAGGAAGGGAACACAAAGCTTATGCTATAGGCTGGTGAGAGCTCTGCTATCTTTATACGCAGTACTGTTGGTGTGTTACTCTATGTAAAGGAGGTATTTAATGCTTCGAAGATGCTAGCATGCACACAGGAGGCTTCTTGTCCTGAGTAGCATGAGGAGGAGGTGGTAACCAGTCCTGGCCGTGCTTCTTCCAGAAAACCCCTTGCAAGTGAGCAGAGGGGCTGTGGGCTGCGCAGATTGCTTTTGCTACCTGCTTCTAACCAAAAGTGCTGTGTAGCCTGAGAAGAGAGTGATAAAGGGGTATCCAAGGCCCTTCAGCTGGGGCCCTGGTCAGTGAGAGCTGTATGAGTTTTTCTGCTGAGGTGCGGATTTGGACACTTTCAGCCTACATCGTTAAGTTATATTTTAGGACTCCCTTGCCTTGTTCACCTATTAAAAAAAAAAAAAAAAAAAAAAAAAAGTTATTGTAACAGAAGCTGTGTCTTATCTTCCCCTTTGCACCTGGAAGCATTTGAGCCAAGGATTAAGAGCTGAGGGACAGTCCTGCTGACATGAAAATAAGGGAGAATTTTGAAGAAGCAAAACTCTTGTCTTGAGAACTTTCCTCTGATGGCTCTTTTCATGCTTTTGAGCATCACTGAAGTGCTGCTTGTATTAATCTGCAGACTCAGGAATATAGCGTAGATCTCATTTGCATTTTGTGTGTATTTGAAAGGCTATCTCTGCAGCTATAAAGACTACATCTTGATTCATTTTAATTGATGACATAGATCGTAGAGAAACTCAGGACCTTGCATTCTCTGGAGTAAAATTTCCAGTCAGCACAGAAAGTGGATTCACTTTTGCAAACCCATGTCTGTACTTGAATCTCAAGTTAGGTGCTGCAATCAGTTTGACACTCAGTGCAATGAATCCAGTACTAGCTTTAAATACCTAGAGACTTGCTGTCCACATTTGACTGAGTTATATGGGCTCATCCTCCAGTCAGTAAAGAGAAATAGATGTTTTGGGATGCAGTTCATCTGACCCCTTTTTAGACAACTGCTTTAGAATGAGATGCGTTCTATCCTGGAAATGCTTATTTCTCTGTCAGCTCTAGTGATGGTCTAGGCAACTAGACAGAAGTTCATGTCAACATTGGCTCAAATGGATCCCTTATGAAATGCATATACTTTTAAATTTAACTTATTAGGTGTATTCAGTAAAGCATTGTCCCTAACCAGCAGACGCATCCTTGTACTCAGGAAGCAGGTTGTGTGCTGTAATTTCTTCTGTTTTAATTCTCCATCTCTCTATTTAAGTGACTGAAAATTTTTCCATTGTGACAGGAGCATTGCCTTTAGAAAGCTCATTTATCTACACAAATACTTTCTGTGGTATTTTTCCACTAGCGTTGGCCTTTTGCTTATCTATCTTAGAGCTGGATTAACTTCAGAAAGAAAAAAGTGCCTCGTATAGAACTCCAAGGCACATTTATTTCTTTGACCAGTAAATCAGTATCATAGCTCCCTGGGGACTGGGAAAGAGGTATATTATGCTGGAGTTGTACTTCTGAGTCTACTTTCCTAAACGCTAAATTTCCAAGGAAAGGTATAAATCTCCTTTTGTGATGGAGAAGAATCTACATGAAACACTTTTCAGTAGCCTTATTCTCTTTATACTCATGCTTTGTCTCCCTGTTCTGCCTTCCTCCCTTTCCTCAGGTGCTATAGTATATTATTGTCCTTTGAGGTAAGCGTAACTTCTTTGTCACTGTATGGAACATATTTGTATTCAGGGGGATTTTTTCCTGTGTCAAAGCCAGTATTTCGTTGCTTCGTAACACTAACCTTCTTGGAACCCTTCAGCTAATATTTCTCTTGTCCTCTCTCTTTTATTGACTGTGGTACATTGAGTTTTGCTTCCCTCCCTAGTAATTTTTTCAATTTTATTCATGACTAATGCATCCATTTTAGGAAGCAACAAAACCCATTTACTAAGAAAAGCAAGGCTGGTTGTGGAGGCTTGATGGAAGCGGCAATAGGAGGCACGTTTGTTTTATAGATGAGGTTTAGTGTGCAACACAGAGGCGCACATTCTGGCTCTGCAGGATCCTTCTGTCTGTGTTCAGGTGGTTTCTTCTACAGTTTGAGAGGCTGTGCTGAGGTTAGCTGGAGATGGTTTAGTTGAACAGAAAAAGCAATGAACTGTGGTCCATCCAGTTCTCCCCCCTGGTGCTAGTTCAGTGGCAATCCTAGATGCTTTGTTGCTTCTGTGCCTCTTCTTTTCCCCACAGCATTCCTGTATGCTTGCTTTGCAAGCTCTGTCAAGAAGAAACTTCATGCTTTCAGTGCCAGTTTTGTTTTCCTCTCTTTCTGCTCAATTTTGGAGATATTTTGAGGAGATGCTGGAGTTCCAATAGCTGAATATAGTTTTCCTGATACCCTTGTTTTTACTTTTTCCTTCCCCTGGTCACCTTGGGCGTGTAATCTTGGCACAGTCTTGTCGTATGTTTGTTTTAGAAGACTGGAAATGTACATGGCATGTAAGGAAGGAAGAAGGACTCACCTGCATTGCAAGTATCAACCACTGTGTTTAAATAATGTTTTCTTTAGAGCAGTCCCTATTTTGATGATCTTCTCTTAAATTTATAGATAATCCAAACCTTTGTTCTGCATCTCCCCATTGGCATTCTCCCAGCTTCACACGGGCGCAGTCCAACCAAAACTGGAAACAGCTGCCCTTCGTGACTATTTGAGCACTCAGAGTTTTGATACCCTGCTTTGAAAGTGCTGGAAACATAAATGACAAATCTGTCCACAGAGCAAACGAAGAAAAACATTCAACACTGGAATCTTTCAGGATGAAGTATTGGTAGAGAGCAGTAGGAGAGAGTTGGTGGTGGCAAAATTTAGCAAGTTCAATATTTTTGGGGATGTTTTAATTGGATAGGTTGGGAGAGAGAGAACACGATGCTGGAAACAGGTCGAGGAGTCCTGGGAAGAGGGAGGGAAAGTAATTGTAAACACGACCAGCAAAATAATATACTTCATGAGCAAATTGTATTTAAATGTAAATTACCCAAAGTGATTTTTTTTAGTGGAATTTTTAGTAGCATGGTGTGGAAAGACAGAAGTATTTTTCCTATGTTTAAATATGTGATTCAGGCAGATGTAGAGAGCCACCATCCCCCTTCTCTCTCCTCCTCTCACTTAACTTCTTTCCTTTGAACTCCTTAGAGCCATTCCCTGCAGCGATGCTTCCAGGTAGTGACAGCTAGGATGTTCATTTGAGTCACCAGAGCGCTGTCAGGGCCAATTAGCATCCTAATGACTGGCATGTACCTTCTTGATAACATTCAGTCTGTGCTTTATACCAGGGGACCTAGCCTCTCAAGAACCCATCTTGTCTCATCTGGTCCATACCAGTTGTATAAACTTGTTTTTTTTCCTTAAAAAAAAAAAAAAAAAAAAAAAAAAAAAAAGAGGAAAAAGAAAATTTCCATTTAATCTTGTCTTCTGAGTCCCAGGGACTTTGACACAGAACAAATACACTGTCCTTCCCTTTAGCTGGAAATGACAAATTTTGGCTATGGGAGAGTTGAATCAAGCAGCTCTTTTTACAGCTGCTGGAGAATTGAGGATGAAGCCTCAGTTCAGGTTCAGCAAGGCAGTATTTGTTCTTTAGAGCTGTGTTGAATAAGATCAAAGAAAGATGTGGCCACATAGTCTTTAAACTTTAAATGCCTGGTCTGTACTGATACTGGCTAGGCTGGTATTTTCCTGAAATTACTGCTACCTGTTGTTTGGCTGTCTGCCTCTAAATCTGCTTCATAGTGGACCAGCACCTGCAGTCGAAGCAGTGCTTTGGTCATTCAGTCAAAACACGGCTGAATGATGTGCTGAGACCTTTTCTGCAGCATAGACTGAGGCACACAGGTGAGAAGATTTTGGGGAGGTTTCAGAGCTGCAAGGTTGGAGTGGACAAGATATAAGCCTGTCACTAAAGCAACCTTAACAAGCATGGAGTTTCTTTGTACTATGCTTTGCTGGATGGGAGGGGGAGCACCGCTTTGGCAATAGCAGAGTTAAATGCTGACATACGAAATCACTCATTTTCTGTGCTGTTTTTTCATTTAGTGACAACCCATTTTTTCCAGAGTAACTCATGACTTCTAGTCTTCAAAGTCAGTTTCTTGTTGTTATTGTTGTCTAACCCTACCCCATGTCTGCAGCTCTCCAGGGGTTTTAATGAAGTGTTGTGATGCCATGGCCAGCTGGCTGGCACACTGTTACTGCTGGCACCGCCACACTAGGTCAGCTAGAGGGAGAGGTCAACAGTTTAATGGTCCTTAGGAGAAGCCAAATAGCCTGTGATGCTGTCAGGAGAAAAAAAAATAAATGCACAGAGCAGTGTGTGCAGTGGCTGGACTGTGCAGCAGGCAGAATTTGTTTGCATTTCACTAGTAGTGTAACTTTTAACATTACAGATTTGAAAGTGGTAAGATATTAAGCACAGAAAGTTCTGTTCCCTATTAGAGATAGCAAATCCCAAATGTGAGCTCTGGAGACTGCACGGGCAATAACTGTTCTCGTTAGAAAGGTCATTAGAATTTCTGGAGAAACACACAAATATCTCTTCCACTTATTTTAATTATTGTCTTAGATGTGATCTGCAACATCAGAAGAACTTGATACTAAAAAGGATAAAGGACGGGTGGAACGCTGATGTTCCTTCAAGTATTTGCATGCACATCTTTATCTCTTTTGGATGTGTCACTTAGAGAACTAAACCTATGTCCTGAAGCTCACTTTGTGAAGTGCTATTTACAATGCCATGGGAGCTGTTACACCTTAGTTTGTATGTACTGAGACTTTTTTTCCTATAGTATTCTGCTTGCATACCTAATTCTGACTTAGAACTGTTCTGTATCACTCAACAACATAAGGAAGGTAGCTAATTCTGTGGCTGGCTTAACAAGTACACAGGGCCCTGCAGCTTTCCAGCGTATGCACCAGAAGTATAAGCTGTCAAGCTAGGCTTCAGGAGCTCTGCTGCGGGTATTGGCTACTCTGCATGTGTCATTTAGGAGCCAGGGATTGGTTCATTTGTCAGTGCCACAGAGCCATAGTGGAATCTGAACCAGTCCTCCTGTGTTGGTGGTTTCCCAACCTTCCGAGCAATCTGGCCTGTGTGATATTGAAGCTGGAGTCTGAGTGTGGGGGCAGAGGCTTGAGGCTGATCTCCGGGTACTCTGGGAAACATAAATCTAGTTCATGTGGCTGGATGTTATCTATTGCTGAGTCTGCAAAAATCACTTAGATCTGTAACTACTGCTGATCTCAAGAGGATTAATTGCCTACATGGCTTTGTATATCAAAACTTTCTACTTCAGTTCTCCTTTTGCAAAATCAATGAAGTTCTACTTCTTCTTTTCACCTCCCAGACTGCCTGTGTAAAGATGCCTAGAATTTATTTTGAGTATTTGTTTTTAAAACAATGGGAACATGCACTCAATTGGCTCTGTTTCATCACAGGGTAATTATTGCTCTGTGTCAGAAGATGGGACTGCTATTCAAAGGTTTCTGAACAAACACATAGCAAAAATCAAAGTCTGTAGCTCAAAGTAAAATGTGGTCAAATCAATACTCTGTGGTTTTCCGTAGCCTATGGTAGGTCTTACAGATTAATGTAAATGCAAAAGCCCATCTAGAGAAAGCTAACCTCAGGATTTCATGATTGCATTGGACACTTCAAATGGCTGTGTAAAGATTTGTATTTGTGGAACACATTTGTTCTCAGTGCAGCTCAGATCTTAGTTCAGTGGTGATTTCAAATTTGAAAATGAACTCTCTGTCCTGGTGTCAGAACGCGTTATAATCTTAATGGTAACTTATAAGAGAAAACAAATATTTTGACTTGTACCTTTTTCATCGTTATATAACTTGTAAAGAAAAGGGAGAACAGATTATTTTTGAAAGGGTCAAGACTGGCTAAAGAACCAATATAACAACGTCTCTTTTCTAGTGCCTCCGAAGATCAGATTTGGGCAATTCTGGGAAATTTGTTCAAGCTTGTTTCTAAATCCAAGTTTTTTCATGTCCACCTCAATTAAGTATTCTGGAAGAAATCTGTTTCAATGGTTTGGTTTCCTTACCCTTTCCAGCTAAGTTGTAGTAGCTTGAAATATCTATTCCCCAAATGTTTGTGGAGGAGACTGGGAGTTGGTTTTGCCAGCTGTAAAAACTGCTGGCAAAATCGCTGCTAAGGAGGCAAATGGAGCCTAGAGTTGAACTTATTTTTTTCTGAATACTTGAAAGACGGTATTACCTTGCCATTCATAAAACTTATTTTAATCAGATTCTCCGACTAATTTTTATCTTGGTTTATCTTAGCTTTTTACATAGTGACTAATATAATCTTGTTCCAGCATCATTATTGTAAATTAAACTCATGAGCCATGTGATGCAGTATGATAGATGACTTTTGTTTTGAAGCAAAACGTCCATTCTAGCATTTATACTTTTTGTGGTACAGAGTAGGATGATTCCAGTCAACCTGCTTGCTCCCAAACCCCATCTGCATTGCTTTTTTCAGTCATTCTTCCTGTGGTAGATTTTGGTATTTGGAATATTTGAGAGGTTTCTGTGAATTTGTATGGAGTTTGTGATTATAGGAATAAATGTCATGCCATCAATCACTTTGATAACGAGTAAGCAATTAATAACTTATGCTTAGCTCTTTCAGTAAGGCATTTGAGAAGCTTGGGTCTTTTGAGCAGGCAAGGTTTGTGTGAGTTCAGTGGCCCACATCGTTCCTGATGTGGCATCAGTGCAGGGTTTGTAGGCAAAGCCTCTTGGTGAAGTAAAACACATTTTGTATGACTTCAGCTTCATGCATGATGTAAGCAGAGCTGTGGTAATGAACATCTTAGCTTTAAGGTAAGTAGTTACATAAATCTGCTGTTGTAGAAAGATGAGAGGATATGTGAAAAGCTCCTGTCAGACGCTGTGACTCAACTAATATGCTATAACCAGCTGATTTGCTGTTGTTTGGTGATGCATCTGAGACCATAACACATATGGTTTTTCATATCCATATTGTGTTGCAAGCTCTGGTGCTACTCTGGAAGCTCGTGGTTCTGTAGTGGTTTTGCATGAAGTATGAAATGGAGCACTGCATTCAGTGTTTATTCATGGAATAAGGAACGAGCACCAATGACTAAAACTTGTTTTGTATTAACATTATGTTCTGTTCTGAGTATTTTAGTTGGCTGCTGGTTTATCATGAATCAGCGTAACAAGCCTATGGCCTGTAAGCTCAGAAGTCTTCCCCTTGGTGCTGGGAGTGGTGTGCAGACTGGAGGTCTCTGTGCCATAGTTCTGGAACAGACTTGGTAGCAGTGTAATCTGTTGTCTGCTGGCCTCTGAATGAATATTTGCTGAGATAATGCAGTCATTATAGTTGCTAATAGATAGCAGGAAAGTTGTTTTTCCTTTTCTTACTGTCATTTTGCTTCTTGAGCTGCACTGGACTGGTTAGTTCTTAAGCCCCACTATGCAGCCCAAGGTTTGTTTTTGGAAACAACTGGGGAGGAAGTAGCAACCAGATCGTGAGCTTTGAGATCTAGACCCTAAACTAGATGAAGGTAGGTTGGTTTCTTCTCTGCATCCAGGAGGAACAGCAAAGAATACGCATGCTGTCACTGTTTGCCTGAAAGACAGCTGTTCTATTTTGGTCAGTTGTGGTTGGCTGGCTGCAAGCTCAGGCATAACTTAAAATGCAGTCCTCCTAGGTTTTCTAAAGTTAAGACTCCAAGGCTTGGTTCTGCAACAGTGATCTGCAAAATTTTTAGCTGTGCAGTTGATTCTAGTTTGTGTGGCCCCTGAGACAGTTCATTGTCTGTCAGAGCTGCTTGCTTCTTTCCTGTTTCAAGAATGTGGTTACAAATACTGTATTTCTTGCTTATTGCTTTGAACATCCTTTCTTCCACCTACCAGGGCTTCCTTTTTCACCACCCAAGTGCAAAGCACTTACCGTAATTCTCAGAACTTCTATATCCTTTCACAGCCCTGCAGTGCTTAGACATCACTCCTGTCACTTGCTCTGTCAATCTTGAGTGCTAATTTGTCATGCTTTTTCACAAAGCCTCCTTCATGTTTTCTCCCATGCCACCTCTGTACCCAAGAGGTGTCCTAATTAAAGGTCAACAAAGCTGATAACTTGTGTTCTCTTTGAAACCTTCCATTACTACCGTCTCCATTATCAGCAGCAAGCAAGGAGATGATGAGGCAACTGCAGCATAGGGAATGCCTAAAAATTAAACTTCATATATTGCCTTGGAAGCAGTTACCCTCAGCAGCTTCTCCCTTCAGTGATAGTAGGCATCTATGTCCCCCATTCTTTAGCCATGGGAGGAGAGGAAGGCATGGCTGGCTCTACTCAGTTCTCATCAAAAACCCAGCCCTCAGCAGTCAGTAGACGCTAGTCTGTGGAAGAAACTTTGAACTGACAAGAAATGGCATCATGACTGTCTTCTCCACGCACTTTCCTCATAGTTGTATGAATCTGTTCCTTTCCTGAGGACTTAAGGGACAGTATGCCTACAGGGAAGAAATGATGTCTCCATAACCATGTGCTCACTTAGTGCTCACTAAGTGGTACTTAGCAAAACATGTAGGAACTTTGAGGTGGTGCTGTGGTTTAATGTTCAATAACTCCTTTGGTACTTCCCCTACTGGTCACCACATGCTTATTTAGTTTTCTCTTCATCTCTTGCCCCATAGAAGGCATGCCTGTCCTTGAGCAAGAAGTGAAATAATGCTAGCTGTAGTTTTGGTGCTAGTTGTTACGAAGGTCTCCGTAAATTCAAATCCCTTTTCTCTCCTCTCTGTCTGTGGCAGACAACTTTAGACTCATTTTTATCTCATTGTTTTATATATCTCAGTTGTTTGTATACTTTAAAGCCTCTGAAGTGGAATTATTGAATAAACACCCTAATTTGGGACTCATGTGTTTCTCATGGCTGGCTTCAGACAATTTTGCTTCTAATCTTTGTTTACAGGACATGGTATATTGCATTCCCCCAGAAGAGCTAGAATCTGCCTCTAATGCTTTTTGTTTAGCTGACCATAGTCCTATTCTAACATGGGGATTACTTGCTTTTAGTGCAGCAAGATAATATATCCAGCTCTGTTATTGATAGATGAGCACCAAAACTAAGGGACTGACTGAGAATCTGTGTGGAACTGTGAATCTTTCCATTGATTTTTTTCAATACATTTTGACTCTACCTATAATTGCCTATCGTTCTCAGTGAATCTATGCTGTTCTGTTTACTTCATTTGATGAGATAAGGATTGTTCTGTTCCTTGGTGAGATGTATTCCCAAGCATCTTTTTTTTTACCTGTACAATGATCACTTTATTTTAGCAACCTGATGCTAATAAGTGCTGCAGCACTGACTGTGTCTTTGAGACAAGACCAGCACCACTGAGAAAAGTGAAATATGCTGTTCTGCAGATCCTTTGTACAGGAGACTCCTGTGCTCATCTTGGCTGAGGTTTAAAAATGGATGACAGTGGCTGCCAGCAATCTAGGCAGATTGCTCCAAAAGTAATGTCCCCTATTATGTTGGTCCACTGTGTCAGAGGTAGATGTTGATGGTATGGCAGTAGAGGTTGAGAGACCAAACAGTGGATGTTTGCTCAGTGAGGTAGTGGGTGGTGTGATTCAGCAGTGGCAAAAGCAATGTGAAAGATAAGCCATATTCCAGATAGTTATGGAGATTTTGACAAGTACGGCAGCAGCTCTTGCTCATCACTGACAAAAATGCTAGTGACTATATTGAACAATAGCGTTTTGTAGCTGAGAGCTTGCTCTACTGAGTAGTGTATTGTACTCTTTGTACCTGTTGTAGTTCCCATGGAAATAAATAGGAGGCATTACTTTCAGAGCAACCTGTCTACATCCAAACTCCGTCACTGTAATGAAGGCACAACCATGACATGTCACTTCATCTTTTACTTGCTTTGCCTCTTAGGCTTCATTCTTGTCAACTCCTACCTACTATCATGGTTTTCTTCTTTGTTCTTCTCTTTACCTTATGTCCTGTTAATATTTCTGTAATATCTTTACATGTTTTTTTTCCTCCATTCTCCTGGTTTTTACTCCAAGCTATTTGAATGTTACTTTCTGAATTACTCCTTGATGTTTAGTGACTTATTTTCCTCCTGTGTGGTATTGGATAGGCAGCTGTCCCTGCACTGCTGGGCTGAGTAGGTGCCCTGAGGCACAGCCAACTGTGCATCTGGACAAAGATCATCAGCTCAGTTTTCCCTGAAAGCCCAAATGAAAGTTACAGGAGCCATATTCGTGGCAGGTTAGTTCATAGCTTTACTCCCACTTCAGACACTTCAGGCTGGTTGTCAACAGGAAGAGATTACAGCCTAGTAAGTGTAAGGAACCAAAAGCAAAGGATGCAGAACCGAGATCCAGTGACATGCTTTGTGGCCTTGTTGCAAGGTCTTTGCTCTTATTTTGAACACTCACGTAACCCTTTAATTCAGGTTAGCAGTCCAGGTTTCCGACTGAAAGCTGCTAACTGATGTACTAACTTGGGCTCCCTGACTGCTTGCTGGATCTCTGAAGGACCACAGCAAACAAAACCAACTTCATAGGTCCTGATGTTGGAAGGGAAGTACGTGTGGATGGTCATTTGGCCTTCCAAAAATCTGCCTTTGATTGCTCTGTACCTGCACATCTTCACGTTGATATCTGACTACCCCACATCATAGGCAGAGCTGCAGTAATGCCTGATCCTTATTATCCCCACTGAGACTCTGTTCCTGGAGGAATTAGCTCCAGGAAGGGCTGCACATGTATGCCTGTATACCAGTTTTCTGTGTTTGTGCCTCAGAGGACAACGCTGCATTGTTTACTGCTTAGATTCAAGTCTGGAAAATATTTCTGGGCATCTTAGGGAACAGCACATAAGTCTTTATTATTTCTTAGAGAAGTTTTACCTCGTGCAGAATCTGAATCTCATCTGTAGCCCACATTAATTTGTTGCCTTTATGTATTGAGCAGGCTGCATTCAGTGTGTCAGTTGAATACAGAGGAGATTTGAAAACGTGAAGCATTCTGGAGAGAGATTAAACTGTTTTCTTGTTCAGCATTTCGTATCTTATTGCCATGAAAATTGAAACTGTAAGTATTAATAAATTAATAGTCATATTTGCTAGTCTCATTGTAATGTTGCAGCCAATCCACAAATGATGAGTCATAACTGCAAAAGCAAGAGATTCCTTAAAATTATGGGGTTATTTCACAGTGCTGAGTTTTATTTCTGTCTTCTCCTTTAAGAATACTTCAGGTTAGAATTCCTATGCTTTCTTCTGCAATCAGGAGTAGCAGAAACTGTTTTCTTTCTTAAAGGACAAGATAGTTATTCTCAAGATAGTTATCCTCAAGAAAAAGAGATTTATAGGAATAGTAAAAGTTGACGGATCTACAACTTTCTCTGTATCCTTTCAGCTGTGATTTAAATTCCTTAAAGAAACAGCTTCCTGTGACTAGCAAATGGGTAATGTTAATTCAAGATTGTCAAAGCAGATCTGAGTCTGGCACTTTCTTCCATCTTTTCTTCCCCCTGCCCCATTACCCTTTAATCAAACCTGGAAGTAATTACAACAGCATTAGCCCCAGGTGTCTCAGCGGCCATACAGCAGGACCACAGCACTTCTGACAGGAAGCTTGAGCAAGATAAATTCTAACAACTACCTCATCTTGCAGTTTCTTGTGAGAGTGGTATTATTGTACTATAACCTGTTGCTACTGAAATGTAATGGTGTTACAGAATTTGGAAATATTACCTCAGTGTTCAGAGGTGATTGAAGGTGAAATGAAAAAAATTGTGCTGTGCATGAATTCATGAATTACTAGGCTCGTCAGCCTGGAAAAGAAGTAAATGAGAGGTCATGAGAGAAAGCTAATGAAATCATAAAGAGGGAAGAGAAGACAAAATAAGGAATGATTGTTCACCATCTCATAAATTGGGTATTAGAGCCATCTGATGAAGTAATATTAGGTTGTGGGTTTTTTTGTAAATTAAAGCTTATTTTTCTGTAATGCAGAATGGAAGTGTAGAACTCATTACTACAACATGTTATTGGGGCTGGAAGTATGCATAGGCCTAAAAAAAAAAATAATATTAATGAATAAGTGTTTTGTGGATTATTAAACATGATGGTTCAATCCCAAACCTCTGACTGTGTATCTGTAAGCCTCTGATATTTGGCTGGAACACTTCAAGGGAAGGAGTGCACCAGGAGGCAGTCATGATACCTTCTCCTGGTTTATGGTTCTTTCCATTGCCCCTTGTGCCAGTTCATTATTTGGGAGTGAAGGGAGCATATAATAAGGAGGGAGAACGACTGTTCACATGACTTGATAGTGATAGGGCACAAGGGGGAATGGTTTTAAACTAAGACAGGAGATTTAGGTTAGACACTAGGGTGGAAGTTTTTCCACACACAGGGTGGTGTCACACTGGAGCAGGTTGCCCAAGGAGGCTGTGGATGCCTCATCCCTGGAGGCATTCAAGGCCAGGCTGGATGTGACTCTGGGCAGCCTGGTCTGGTGGTTGGTGACCCTGCACATAGCAGGGGGTAGAAACTGGATGATCTTTGAAGACCTTTCCAAACCAGGCCATTCTATGTGTGGATGGTAGACTAATTGGACCTGTGTGTTCCTGTTTGTTCCCTTGCTCAGTGGCTTGTGGCGTTGGCTTGTGACTTGGCTTGTGTGAGTCTATGTATTTGAAGAACTTCGACAGGTTGATAAGAAGGCTCAGAGTCTAATGAACTCATTCCCAACATCATCATGTGTGTACTCATATTTTCTGGAAGGCTTTTCTTTGCAATTAGTTTTCATCTGTTTATTTCAGTGGAATAGGATCTTGGTGCCTGCAAAGATGCACTTATAAAAATCTCCACTAGTTGTCACTCGATCCTTATTTTAGCTCTGACTTCAAGCCCATTTCAAGCTCTTCTTAGCTTGTGTAAAATGATTCTTAGACCCCAAACACCAAGCATCTGTGACAGATGTTGCCATTGGGTCTTTCTGAAACACACTGTTAGGAAGCATTTTATATCCATGAGATGGCAGCCTCTGAGAGCATTGTTCTGTGGGTTTTGTGCCTTTATTTTACCAGCATCTTGTCCAAGAGCTGAACCTGGTATGGGGTCTGTTGTGTCAGCTGCTGCATGCACAATGCAACCACCGCCCTTCCTGGAGTGGTGAGAATCTGAATGAGCACATTCCCTCCTAGGGAAGGAGAAGCTATAGAAACATGAAAAAACTTGTGGCAGTGCCTCAGTCATCTTGATTTTGGATGTTGATAAAGGTTTCCTTGAGTGCAAGGTAGCGGAACCGATAGTGTGCTGTCATTGATGATGAGGAGGAGCTACTGTAGAGATGCGATGTGCCTTGATCCCTTCTTTTGGTTTCTTCCCGTTAAAATTACAGATGCTTTTCACTGTGTATGTGTTTTGCAGGTACATCTTTTGCCTGGTTTTACTTCTTCAGTGCTTACAGTTCAAAGTCACACTGAGTTTAATAGATTCCATAAACTGGATAAGCATCTTTTTCCATCTTTAACTCTGCCTGTTGCAGATTCAAACTGAGAGGATGCGCCCTTTGTTATTTGTGTCGGATGTGGCATTTTGTTGAACAAATCATGTTCTGTACAATTTGGTGCTTGATGTTGTGAAGATAGGGAGGGAGAGATGATGTTTCCTTAGAATAGTTTGCAGCCTGAGTGAATCACGGGAAAATGCAAATGTCACAATTCAGGCTCTTAATTTCTTATTATTTTAACAAGGCTCTCTTGTCCTTTGTTTTCATGGCTGGCAAACCTGTGTTGCCATTTCTATTTATCAGACTTGCTTGCCTTGCCCTACTCCACAAAGCAATGCAGTCATTACCCAATGGTTAATACTTGGGGTTGATGCAGATCATTCCTTTTGGGAAAGCTGTGTGTTCAAACAGGAGTAGCTCTCTGCTCTCTGTGGAAGGAGATGAACAAGAGTTGCTTGATTGGCAAGCTCATAAGGAAAACACATTCCTGTTTCTGTGTGCTTTGGCTTCAGTAAACTTACGTTATTTGAGGTAATAATGATCTAGTTCAGTGAACAAGGGCAACTAGGACCTAATCTACCCTCCTCCCACAGGCTCAGTTTGCCTGTAAATACATTACATGTTCTACCAGGTGCACTCTGGAGCGAGGATGGCATACAGTGTTAAAGCAGCCTAGCCTGTGTGGGAGGTTGTTCTTACAAATCAATTACTGTTTCTAATCTCACAGTGCTTAAGTAGTATGAACATTAGTAGGAAAAAAAAAACAAACAAAACACACCAAAAACAACAACTGAACTGTTTTTCAGGATTTAATGAAATTTTATTTTCATAAAAAATCCGTCTTTTTAAGTGAAATGAAAATTAAATGATTTTTTTTTCAATGACTTGTTCATTGTAAGAATGTTGTTCTAACTCAATTCTTGATATGAAACTTCCATAGAACGTATTGTTCAATCCCTTCCTCCTGTAAAAGAGGGAAGAAAATTAGCTCAAACTGAATTGCTCTCAAGATGTTTCTCCTCTGATGTTAGAGAATGTTTATTTCCTCCTCCATCCATGTTTCTTTTTAAAATAATTATGTGCAGTTTTGGAGATACTTTGAGTCCAGAGCATCAGGATGAGTGTCAAGGGAACAAAGTTATTATTTCTAAACCAATAGGCAGAATGCTTGTGTTTGAGTCTTAGTATTTATTGTTTCATTTATATACTGAAATCAAGTGAGATAGGGATTTTTATTTGCCTGAGAAACATGTGCCTTTTTTATCTCTGTTGTATCAACCCATATTTTGCTTGCTTTGTAGAAACCTTTAACTGATTGTCAGTTTTTTAATTTTTCTGTTTTCTCAAAGCCAAAGAAATCATGAAGATTTGGAGTTACCTTCCCCCCTGTAATTTTTTAAATGTGTGAGAATATGATCAGAAACTTATCATTGCTCTTAATTGCCTTTTAATTATTTTACACTAATTAAATCTCACAATTGCTCATTAAGGTATTGTGCAGGAAGTGTATTAATAAACCTGCACAAGCAGCATCTGCAAAAGCTCTTGGTAGCTGTTGCCTTGGCAAGGAGGATTTTCACTAATGTAAGCAAATAGCAAATGATGAGGTTTGCTGCTCTGTTGTCACCTGGGCCAGCCTCAGAGGAATTGAGGGGTGAAAGATTTAAACAATAAAATAAAATAAAAATTGTACAACACCAAGGAAACAAGCTCCTAAGGCTGGAGCAGCCCATTGTGGAGATGATTGTTTCACTCACAAAGTCACCACTTTTGTTTATTCTGCGCAGTTCAGAATCCTGATTAGCCAAGATGATGGCTTCTTTGATCCAAGCCATTTTGTAATAAGATCAGAGAGTTCCCAGACAGTAGTGACTCTTTAGGTGCTTACATCATGTCTCCTGTGGTGGCGTGAAGTCTGAGGCAGGGATCAACAAGTTATAATGCATGAAACAACTTACACAAGCCTGCCTGTGTGCTCATGAGAGAAAGATGCTGCAGCCAGTAGTTGAGGAGCTGAGCTGATGCTTGGTGTGACATAGTTGTAGTTTGACCTTGAGGAGATCCTTTAAGCTCAGTCACTGACTCTTCATTTTAACAGTAGCACAAAGTTTTGTTCTACTGCAACCAGACTATGAGTTTGAATTGAAAACTTCTGTGTCCCTATAATGCAAAGAATATGTGGTAAAACGACTTCAGCTGTGAGATGAATTTAAGCTTAAGAGGTTATTTGAGGAGCAGTTAAGTTTACCAGATGGCCCCCTTACAGAGACGATGTTGGAATAGCTCGATAGCAAAATGAAAGAAGTTGCGATAGCAAAGAGGGAGGCTTTATCTGCTTGTCCAGTACGGTTGACAATTAATTAGTTTGATATGGCATCACTGCAGAGTTAGTCAAATGAAAGTGCGTCTTTACATGCTGCACTTACACTCTCAGTAGAATGAGCCTATATCTCCTTGATTGATTGATATTTTTTTGCAAAGATTAATGTTAGCTGCAACACCACATCAAGTAGCTTCGCTCAAGGCATTGCTGTGAGCGTGAAAGAGTTTGGTCGAGTACCTCATGGTGTTCAATTTCATATAGGGTCAGTCTCTTCTCCCTTAAACAGAGAAATAGAAATGATATGCTGTCTTTGCATGCATGTCTCCAAGAAAACAAACAGCGTAGCACACTCCGGGGTTGGAGTTATATACAACACTGTCACAACTTTAGTTGACATTTTAGGTATTCAACTGTGAATAAATGAGAGTCTGCCTATCGGTTCATGAGGGAATCTAGAAATGAGGAACTGCAGTAATTAAAATCTTTCTGGTGTGAAATTCTTCTGAAAATACTTAACATCTGCCATCCAGCAATTTTAAAATACTTAACAAGCTTTCAGCTTTCTTACAGGGAGGTAAACATCAACGTTTCTCACTTTGCAGAAGCTGGGATTATGTATGTGCCGAGTGACTTTGTCCAGTCACATGCAATGAACTACAGTGGAGTTTTCTGAGGATTTTAACTTTAATGTTAGAGGTCTTTCCATACATGCAAGAGCGGTTACTGTGAATGGCAAAGCAGCAAACTGAAGGCTGAACATGAGTTTTAGGAACTGGTCAGTCAGGGAGAGGTCAACTGGCTTGTTCTGGAAGGACTAGAGAGCCTTTTACTGTTGTGAAAGACACAGTTATAACTATAAGTTCACTTTTCCCTGCACAAATTTCTTTCATAAAGAGCAGAACTGATACAAGTTGAATCTGAAGGAAAAGCATTCCTCAACGAAAAATAAGAGCACTTTCAAAAATACAGTCTAGAGTCTTACTTAGGTTGTAAGCCCCATCAACGCACTGTATGAAATGGCTTATTACAAAAGCACGATACTTGAAAGCTGTCAGATCAGTAATAAAGTGTAGCTTGACCAAGATCTGGTTAAAAAGAATTGAATAATTGCTGCACATGTTGAAGTATTTCAAGTGAATAATCTCAACTTCATGGAAGTGTAATTGCATTTCACATAAAACCCTGAAAACATAACCAGCACCTACGTTTGAGCTTGGTTGGGTGCCAGGGGGAGACATTAGAAAGGGATTTGGGGGTAGTATTGCACAAGCCTATGTATTGATGGAGACTCTGAAAGACTATAAGTAAACTTCGATGAGATTGAAAACAGAAATAAGTGATGAAAAGTGCAATAAACTTAGTGTTTGTTGAGATCTCTGCTTCCATGCGTTCTGGCTTGATGATTATTATTATTTTTATTATTATGCTTGGACTTATATTTGGAGATTTCAGTGTGGCTGAGTTTTGAGACTTGTGTTGTCTTTAAAGTGCGCAGTAGGGCAGTCAGCGTAGCGGTAATTCATCAGGTGTAGTGAGCACAAATACATTTTTGACAGATGCAATTAAGCTGTGTGTCTTAGCAACATTTTTCTTAGCCACAGGTCAATGTTCTCTCCATTTATTCAGGCCTTTCTCTTAAATGATAAATGATGCAAGACATCTGTTTTAAAAACAGGACTCACTTCAGAGTCAGAGGTGAGAAAATGCTTTGTGTGTAATGGAAAGGCCAATACCAGTGTTTCCACACAGAGAGCTGTAGAAAGCTTTGTAGCTTTTTTCTAAGTGGGAGAACTTTTTGTCTGTTAAAAACAAGAGGTAGATAGCACTACTGTTTCTAGTGTGAACACAAAATATTGTTGCTACTTAGCATTCTGCTGGTGTTCATACAGGTGCTGGAATCTGAGTGCTCCACATCACCTGTGGGCACAGAGTCAATGCCATACGGCTTCTAGCCTCACTACTTCTAGGAGTAGAAGCATTATCTGCTTTTTATTCTGATATATGACAAGATTATGCACTATTCTGCTCCCAGCTCTGACTGTCTTGTGTTTGTGCCTGCTTTCTGATTGTTTGGTGAGCCATTGCTCTTATAGAGATTCTTGTGGCTGGACTTCCCAACGGCTGCTCTGACAGCCCCAGCCCAATTTGTCTTTTTGTAGCTTTTTGCATACAGAACCGTTTCTCAAGTCAACTCTTCTTTCCTCCTTTGAGGACCCTGAACTTGGAAAAAAGTGGTAGATTGTCTTAGGCTGAAGTCTTCTCTTTAAACACTGGAGTCGAAGTATATAAAGAGAGATGCACTAGATTTTCTCGTGAATCATGGTATAATATCCTAGATCATGGAGGACTGCTTCTTGTGGGAGAAAAAAGTTCATTCTTCTTCCCTCGTTCTCTCAAAAGAGGATGAAATACAGCATGGGACACAACTGTTTTAAGAACCCTTATCAGGAGATTTTATTTCCTGATGAGAAGGAGAAGAAAACTCTTCTTGCTTTGTACGTACTCTGCTTGCTGAGAGCTGTATAAAATAGATGACTTGATATCTCATGAACACTTTCAAGCAGTCTTTTGCACTCTTTAGTAACAGGCCTGCAAAGCAGTGTAGGGTATGCAGAAGATGGCAAGGAGCAGAAGAACGCCTGTCCTCTCTAAGCCTTTGGGTCTCAGTAGATGTGTTCAGTGGCTAGCAATTGGTGGATTGTCTCTAGTAATTATATTTGCAGCCACTTAGAGGCAGAAAATTTGATTTGGTGTTGATGACTGGAGTTATTTAAAGTAACTGTTTAAAACATGAAGCCTGTGGGAACTGTGTTGATTAAGAGAGAAAAATGCCAGATGTTTCAGGTACAGTAGATGTCAAGAAGGGATTAATTAATAGTTTGCATAAATATGTATTTTCTATGACTAAAGCTCATGTACTGAGGAGGAAGTGATTCTTTTGCTAAGGGTTAGTGAGGAAAAGTTGTTGGAAAGTGATTAATGAGGTTACACGATCCTGAGTTTATGAATCCCATGCACAGTGAATTCCAACTTCGAGGGTCTCACATTAGATATTCCCACTGTTCCTTTCCTGTTCTGTTACTTTCTCTAAGAATACACATGTGTGTTGTGCAGCCTCATAGGTATGAATTTGTAGAACAAGATACTACTAAAGCATCCACCACTCAGACTTCCATACATTTCAAGGATATTTACTTTGGACTGGCTCTAGTCTGTCCTGTGGACACCTTGTGCATTATCAGATGAGCACATCCTTCTGTAATTTAAAATAAAAACCATTCACATGCTCTCAGTCCAGTTCTACAGTGTGAACCAAAGCATGCTAAGAGGGGAGTAGACACTAACAATTACTCCTGATCCAAACTAAAATACTGACGTGGTGTTTGAGAATGTAAGTCTTCAGCATTTTCTCTTTAAGATTTCTGGAGCTAAGCAATCCCTTCCTCCACTTAGCAAGTGAGGAACTGGTTCAGGGCGAGGCTAAGTGCCTCGAGCACAGTTGCAGGAGTGCTTGATTAGGATGCTGAAGGCACTCTGCTCTCAGCCAATGTGGTGCACTGTCATGCATGTTCTCCTGAGATTGCTTGTCAGTTGGTGTAGCTGTAATCCACATCTGAATGGGGACAGTGACTGCATAGGTGTGGTGTTTTCATGTGGGCAACTTGTGATGATACTGACATTGTTCTCTACAGGCAGTTTATAATGTGTGTCTGGACAAAGCACAGCTCCTGAGATGCTCGTTGCTAATTACAGTTCTAATTAGTCAAGAACTGATGCAAATGTTATCTCTGACAAACTGACTGAAACATCAATCAAAATAATTGATTGGTTTTTCTAATTTTTTCTTCTTGAATGCAAACATTCTCATTTCACAGTTGCCAGCTTTGTATATTCTGTTATTCTGTTAAACATGGCATCTTCCTTTGGGGCTTTCATGGGCTGTTCAACTCTGAGAAATGATATGCTCTGCCTTCTGAACATATCATCAGTGGGTGCCACACTTAGGCTTGAAATGTCCTTGTAGTGTGATCTGTGAATTGAGTCTAGACTAGATTTTCATAATTACTGTAATGCTTAACAAGATTAACCCAATAAAGTTGATGCATTTCAAAATGTTGACTCCAATGCTGGCCCTGTTGATGTTATTGACAGAAGTTTGGTAAATTTTGCCCATATGAAGATTTTATTTGAACAGTTCAAGATTTTATGTTCTCTGCTGAGCCAAAGCCTTTTGTTTTTGAGGTATCTGATGAAACAGTTTTATCTTGGTTTGTTTAGGCTTTGTTTTAAATGCCAGCTTCTTGCTTCTGTTGGGTATCGTCTCATTTTTTAGGGTTTTGTTCCTTTCTTTTAGAGTCCAAATGCAGCTTGTCTATTCTGGGAGGAGACAGAAATGAAATCTGTTTCACAGCTGTTTGACGTGTGCCATCCCCTAGCAAAGCCCACCAGTTTCATTCACTTCCTCAGCGTTGTGGCAGCATAAAGGGTTTGAAGCCTCCACTAAGAAGGCCTCCTACACAATAGCAGTCTTCAGCCCTACTAGTCTGTTCCACATATATGCATAATGTGTATATACATTTATATATTTTCATAAGGGCATTTACACAAACATGCTTTCTGGGAGCTCTATACGAAGAGCTCCCTTTCACAAGTTAACTGTTTCAATGCCTGTGAAGCCTAAATGCTAAAACAAGTCTGTTGTTTCTTATAAACAAGTTCCTGTTGTTTCTGGACTTCAAGTCTTTTTAGCCTTGTAGTGCCAGCTAAGGCTCTCTGAAAGAAAGAAGGCATTCTTTTATCCTGCAGTTCGTTTTTCCCATGGATTCCCATGGATTTTACTGACAAAAAGGAGCTCTATTCCTTTTCCTCTCCTCGGATTTTCATTGCCATCAAGAGGAGCACAGAAGTAATTCCCAGTGTCATGAAGTTCAAATCACAGGTTCTGCACACAAAAATAAGCTGGCACTGGTTGAAGTACAGATGGATTTGGGATATTGGTGTGGCTGTGTTTATACTGATGGGGATGAATATGGCCTGCAAAAAGTTGATTGTTTCCTAAGATTCTCTACGAGCTGTATACATCACAGATCTGTAGACATGGGGCTCTCTTAGGTGAGCATGCCTGCTCCCCCGCTCCTGCATGACACAGCTTGTCTTAGGTGACTGTGGAAGTTTAGCTGGCTGCCATCTTAACACAAAAGAGAGGATTCGTGACCTGATAGTTCTTATTTATTTTGAAGGAAAAATGCTATGTATGTATATATTTATATGGATTCTGTGCTAAAAATAGTGTTGCATAGTGTCATTAGCATATACTAGAGAGTTGTTACTCATTGGTCGTTGAGTAAATGAGTACATGTTGAGTAAATACTCATACTTGCTGTCCTTTAACTCTGTGAAGAACCTGCTTATAATAAATGACTGCATTGTGTTGCAGAGACTCATTTAGAAAAGTTCTGTTAGAAGTGCATTGCAAAATAACATTCAGTGAGTTCAGTACAGTTGCTTGATCTTACTATCAGGGGTGCACTGTCATCTGGGAACAGTTACAAGATGCCTGATTAAAATAATGTCATTCTTATCTCCCATCCCCTCTTTCTGCAGAAGCCAGTTTCTTCTTGAAAAGTGCTGTAGCATTTCATAAGCACACAGTCTTAATGGGAATGCAAGTGAAGCTGTCTTAATGCATTGCTTATGATCAAGCATAAAATGTTTGGGCAGACACCTGGACTGTACAAATATGCTGTAAGCTGTAATTCTGTGGCTACAAAGCACTGAAAGCTGGTGATTTTACTGTCACTTTGAATTTGAAGGTGTTTTTCTATCGTGTTTGCCATGACGCTGCTGGATGGCCTCATTGCGGTCGTCAGGATCACATTGCAATGTGTTTCTTACTGAAAGTGATGTTGAAGAATTTACCCTCTAGATGGGTATGCAGAGAGGGAATATACTCACTTCAGAAACATGGCTCTCATGGTAGGTTCAGGTCAGGTCAAAGTGGTAACCAGACCCAGGTCTTAGGCCAAGTACTGAGCTCAAGGTTGCCTGTCCTTTGCATGGTGTTCCTGTTTGTTCTGAAACAGGCATTTCCTTGATGTGCTGTTTCAGTGGTTATTTGCTCTCTCTTAAGAAAGTACTCATCCAGATAGGCTGTTTGATTTTCTGGATCTTTCACTCCTTTATGTTTAGTGAAGTCAATATATGTCAATTTTTCATCCGTAAAGCGGAGTTAAAACTTTTCTATTTAATATTGTGCTGTGAAGATAAATTAAGAGGTTCATTTCTTTTTTGCTGTGTCAGGAAGAGAGTTAATATAGTTTGAAGATGAAAATACATATTTCAAATCTGGTCTTTCCTTCCTCCCTATCTCCCAGTGACACATTTATACTTTGTCTCTGAGGTTTTGGCTTACTTGTCCATGTATGATTTAAGTAATAGTGCACTTTAAGTATATTTTATTCCTTTTGGATTGCACAGGATAATGCCCTGTACACATAGGTATGTTTATTCCACCTTTCTTTGACTTTGCTTTATAGCTGTAAAGGAGGGAGGTTGTTCTTCAAGGACAGCTTGTTCATGCTACTACTTAATTATCAGGAGAGAGCATTAACTATGTAGTTGGATGACCTGAGATCAGGAGTCAGGCTGCAGTTGCCAAAGGGAGAAAATATCTTGTGGTTAAGATCGAAGGCTGCAGTTCTTGCATTCAGTCCCTTTCTTTGCCCATTCTTCAGTATCCCAGTGTCATTAAGTGAGGGAGCTTAAATTTCCCTGTCTAAGCTAAGTGTTGTAAGAATAAATTAATTGGTATAGATGAGTCACTCAGATGCTCTGGGACTATGGGTTATTTAAAAACCTAAATTTATCACTGAGGCCAGACTTTTCTGAAGGGCTCAGCTTGGGTTTTTAGCTCATGTCAATAGATTTCTTACCACTATCATTTAGGATTTGTGTCTCAGGCATGCCTAGAAGCCCTCATAAGCATCAATAATGTGTTACACAAAGGCTTGTTATCCAGAAGTCCTTGCCCTGAATAACTTGCAGTCAAGTCAGGGGCAGTACATGGAGGGAACACAGCATTAGAGTACACAACGCATAGACCTACCCAGCTGTCTCATGGTTACTTCTTGGCCTTTCTAGCTGATAATATCTCTGAAGAGAGGACGGAAAGAGATTTTTTTTTATAAGGGAGGTATTCATGTATACAGACAGTTCCAGGGGAGAGGACCAAACTGAAAAAGCTGAAAAACTTTCCAAATGACTGCGGACTGATTTTTGGTGTAGCAGAGCTGCCAGGTCAGAGGAAAAGTGTGCTGGTAAGGATCCTTTATGTTAAAACCAGTAACTGGAAGCTGGTGGAGAGAAGCATAGAAGTTGTTGTGATTGTGGCTTTAAGCCAGGAGGAATCTCTGTGGCAGCATTTTAAACAAAGGTAAGCCGTACAAGGTGGGTATTTATCAAGAGAAGAGAGGAAGAGGTTTCAGTGGCAAAATTCCTAGTGAGATCATTGCCATATTAGTGTGCAGAGACCAGTCTGTCTGTGTGCTGCAAGGTGCATTTCCACCCTAAATTGGATTATTTCAGCTGTCAGCAAGTAGTTGATAATATAGTGATCTGTGCTTGGGAAATTCACTCTTCATATTAGTGTTGTATTGCAGCCAGTGCTGAGGCTAGACAGAGCTACTCATCTTCACCTCAAGGTCCCGAGTGGACTCACTTAACTTACCCATGAGTGGGCAATTAAGTAAGAAGAGAGACCTTGTCAGTTCCAGGCATTAATATAAATCTTGGTGCTTGTAATACATTTACGTGGCTCCCCAGGTCTATCCAGACTTATAATCGGCTCTCTCATTCACAGGTCTTCTGGGATATTGACTATTCACTTCTGCTTTGTAGTCCTCCAAATCAGAACTGAGCACTGGAGGTAGCCAGCAATTTGTTTCTCTGATGGGCACTTAGTAATGTTTTTTCACTTTGGGGTACATAAGCATTGCCTCACATAGTGTTAAACACACTCTGGGGAAGCTGAGAGTCAGGCTTAGCAGGTAGCCGATTTTCACCCTCAAATCTCTCTTGTTCAAATGTCTTTTAGCTTAAAAATGGCTTACAGTTGTTGTTTCCCAATGGCTAGTGTGAGGTATTTGTGAATGGATTTGATCTTCTCTTCATTCAGTAAGAGCAAGTGTCCACATCTTTGGGCTCCAAATGAATTAACAGTCAGTGTATTACTTGCAAGCATTCCAAAAAGAGTCTCTCCTCAATTTCTTTACCTTAATCACATGGAGATGTGTTAAAGATATTACTAGTATCACGGTCTTGAAATTGGCATGATCCATTTACTAGTATTGTGGTCCTGAAATTGGCATGATCCACTTGCTTGGGTGGCTTCTGCTGTGCTATGCTTAAGCCTTTGCTGATGAGCTCCTGAAAGTTTTGTGAGCTGAATGGAGTGCAGATTTTGACTTAGTGTGGAGGAACCTCTTAAGGAACAAAAGGCACGATGCAGATGGAGTCGTGCTGAATCAGAATAGCGAAGAGGTGTCAGGCTTGGATCTGTTTGTGCTGCTTTTTCTGGACAACCAGGAGTTTTCTTTATTCAGCCTCTGAACACTCGCAAATTGTTTATATAAAATCACATAGTATCTGGGATGGATACATGACTGGAAACTGGCATTTTTGGATTTTCCCCCTGATCTCTCAAAAATACTTTTTGTCTCAAAATAAGACTTTCAACTCTCTTCTATTTCTACAAATAAGTAAATAATATAACTTAATTTTATAACGTGTCTGCACTGGGAGGTGAGGACTTCGCTTCTGGTTTTTCTGTTTTTTCCAAGTAGAGGAATTTTACTGACTCCACTCGTACTGCTGCGGAGCCCTAAAGCAAAATCATTTCTGGAGCTCCTTTCCTTCTTTGCTTCCCTTCATAGAAAGCTCCAAGGTAGTGTCCACCTGATGTGTTATTGGGCGCTTGTATTTCTAGCACAATGTGTTGTGAAATACAAAGTAAGCTTAAGAGGTAAGGTCAGCAGAATCAAATACTGTCAGAGGCTGATACCTCTGTAGCTATACAAAGGGCATTCAGACTGTCAGTGCTTGTTTTGAGAGCAAGAGACAAGGATGCTGTGACAGAGCTGTGTTAAGGTGACTCTAAGATACAAAATGACTGGCATGCATTGTCTCACCTGGACTGATGAATGCTGGTGCGGAGATAGAAGCTGTCCTCTCTGTATCCTCACTCATCTTCTGTTTTCAGATGTGTTCTGAGAACCAACTTGTGGCAGGCAGCCGCCAGCTACAGACCAGCCAATAATGATAGGAGGTGGATGGTGTCAGCTAGGTTTGGGTGGCTGTATTTTTTCAGACATACTTTTCAATACTAACGTGGCTGGACATGTTTTTGGGCAGCTGGTATAGCTCTTCCTTATCAATTTGAGCTCAATTCTGTTCTTGTGCAAACATAAACTGTTCAAAGTGAAGATGAGTTGTATGTGCAACTGCAAGGCAGAATTTCATTCAGGCTTGTGCTAAATCTGAGTGGTAACAGTTGGTGACATATTCAAATGGCCCCAGATGCTTTGTTTTATTACACAGACCACTGTGAGCTTGCTATACTCTTCACCACCTTTTCCTTGCCTCCTTTTCCTTATGTTCATTCCAGGTGGATGCTTATACATGTACTGCACAATCTGCTAGAGCTTTGGGGGTAACAAAGAGAAACTGCGGTGTTAATTCAAGGCACAACATTGAATGTTGGAAATGGTCCCAGTTGGTGAAAGATTTGTGTGTGTGTGCGTGTTTTTGTGTTTATGAATATAGCCTGTCTGGTTGATATTTGTTTTTTTAATTCAATTTGGATGATGAACACAAAACATCTTCTCTTTCTGCTACTGCAGAGGCAGTATTTAGAAGACAGTATAATAGAAACTCTTACAGTGACAATACCTCAGTATTTTATGTTCCCAAGCATTGCTGAACTGCTGATTACGGCCTTTCAAGTTTTTGTGGTAACAACCACAGTAATGCTTTGCCTTCCTTTACTTAGGCTGTTTATGCTGGAGGTCAAGTATAATTGTGTCAGCAGTCAGAAATACTCTGCAAAAAATAATTAAGCCTTTACACTTTCTTTGCTCACATTGTATTTTGTCATTTCCTAAAAGCAGTTTTATTGCCTATATGCTGGATAGTTAGGCTCACAGCTCCTTTTCAATCACTTTTTTTTCCCTGAATTAGCCTGAATCCCAGACAAACAATTTGCAAAGCAGAGTGGACAGTACAGCAGTCCAGAGGGAAGGCTCCTGCCTGCTGGTCCACAGCTCCTCACTCCCTTTGTGGATGATCTCTCAGAACAGAGGTTTCAATACTGAGCCTGCAGATGTGGTTCTGTAAGTGATTGTTCTTTAGGACAAGGTGTTTGTATCTTGTCTATTGCAGAATTGCTTGTTCTAAGCCCCCCAGGGTCCAGTCTGTGTGTTGGACTTTGAGTATGCATCCAGCCTATCTATCTGATTGACTTGAAATTCCAGGTGGCTTCATCTGTGTTAACTGCTCTACTAGACACTGATGCTGGCTGCTGTTATCTTCAGCTGAGTAGCTGCTTGTCCTCAGCTACCATTCAGGTTCAAATGAGTAACTTCATTTAAGATATTGTGTCTCCAGCACGTGGAACTCAAGCTGGTGTTTCTGTGAGCATTGAACATTCCTGCAGATCAGACTGTGCATCTCAGATAATACTCTCAGAGCAGTGCTTGGCTGTCTTCAGCCCCAGAATTGCTTGTTGTGGTCTTGCAATGCTTTGTACCATTCATGTCAGAATCTCCTTGTTCTACCACAAGTAAAGCTTGCTCGTACAAGTCTCAATCTCCATCATTAAATTGCCAATGGCCAGCCTTAGTCCAGCTTTTGGCAGCCTGAGTGAGGCTGCCCCAAGGGAAGAACAGCCCAATCCTGTGTTACAAACTGTCAAATTATAGGCAAAGTGTGAAAATGTAAATTCTGACATTTTTTCACTACTATGTAAATTTGTAAATCAGCTCTTTCTGAGATTCTTTGTCAGCAGGTTGCATGCTAATTTGTTGATAGCTAAGGAGCAATAAGACTCGGAAAACATTCACCTTAATTAGGAGATGAATATTCACTGGAGTTCACGATTGGTCCATGTACTTGTTTTTGCAAGAGTGACCTCTTGTTCAAAGCTTGTCTTTTCCTAGTGCAATCCCATAGCTAGTGTCAGGCCCCTTTCTCATAGCCCTGCTTACACTGTTACCTTGATCACTTAGCAACTTTTGTATGCCTTCAAACTACAATTTCTCTCCTGACCCCACCAAATACAGTATTTACTTATTCAGGTCCTTCCCTTTTCCCAGCTAGTTGCAGTTTCCCATTTCTCCATTGTTCTTATATTGTAGTTTGCTTTTCTTTCAATTTTCTCTGTCCTGCACAAGCTCTGAAAAATGCTCACATTATCCTTCACTTTCCTCCTCCTCACAATGGCTAGTGCTCAAGTCCTTCCCTTGATTCTTGTGCTGCTTTCTCTGCCTTAGTGCAGGTGAGAATTGCTCAGTGCTCCCACTTTGCATCCCTCACCTCTGTAGTGTTGAGGCTTAGCTCTGGCACATCCTGGAAATGCTGTTGCAGAGCATCCAGTCCAGTTCCCCAGCCTGGGGTGAGCTCGCTGCACTGGGAGATTTGTAGAAGTGAGCTATCCTAAAGCCTTTGCTGACCTGTGCAGACTGCAGCATGTCAATTGCAGGTGTAAAGCTGCATTGTTCTATTCCAGAATGTGTAAATTTGTCATGTTTGAGTGAGTTCTGGCTGCATTGCGATTAAAAAATAGATAAATAAAATAAAGTATAACAAACAAACTGAATATTGCAGGTAAGTGAGATATCCTCACCTCTTCTGGGGTCATGCAGCACTCTGGGTTTATTAGCACATTGTCTTGTTAACACACTGAAATTCTTTCTCTCCCCTTGCTGTTTGGGAACAGAGGGCCTGAGAGAGTAAAGTGATGTTCAGAATCATTTCTTCATCCTTTTGTTAAATAAGATGATGGCATGATAGCCATGAGGATGATGCAAGGCTGAGTGAGTAGTGAAACTGTGCTAAAAGAAGCAAAAACATCAGAAACCAACAACTATGCTATTCTCAAGGAAAAAAAAAAAGTGAATTTTTCTTATCTGATGGCAATAGAGAGAAGGGTCCAGTGCCCCCTCAGTAGCCTGATGGCAGATACAAAGCAAAAAGCAACTGTGGAGATACCAGGCTGGAATTTGCTAATGGCTAATTTAGGTCAGCTATACAAGTTGCTGTTGGTTCTGTCGGTTTGTGTAAGGGAAGGATATTGCTCATACACTTTGTTCTAGGGAAAAGCATGAATCGTTCAGGAGAAATTTGCAGTTGAAGGGCAGTTGCAAACAACCAGCATCCTATGCTAATGGTTGCATTCTGAAGTCAGGGCTGCTACCTGGGAAGCTCTCATGGAAGAGTATTGGGCCTTGACAGATGTGGTAGGAGCTAGAAGACTCTCTCAGATGAAGCCTATTTCATGTTATAATCAAAAATGCTCTTCCCACTGTTTTCTCAGCTGAGTGAATCAACGCTGACCCTTGGTGGTTAGAATGACTGAGTGCCTGCTGGTCTACCATGCATGGCCTTTCATTATTTCAACCTGTATATCTGACTGCTGGGAACCCAAGTAAAGCAGGTGTTGGCTAAAGCATTGGGTATCTTATTTTATAGCTGATCAGGCTGTTGTTTTAAGATGAAAATGTCCCCTAGCCAGTCAAGTTTGCATGGAACCTTGATTTTCAAATTTAAGTGGGGCTCTTAAGTCTCACCCTTGGATGTACCAGGCACTGTTGTGTCAAGGTACAAAACAAAGGTTCCCAGTAAGCCGTTACTCTGTGATGTTGCTGTGTTCTTAGAGTTTACTTCTGTTTGTTATTGAACCTAGGTTGTGCTTACAAATAGAATGTAAGTAGTTACCAGTTGTTTCCTCTTCAGCCAGACAACTTTTATTTATTTTTTTCAAATATTTTAATAAAGTACTCCTCAACAGAAGTCAGTTTGTTTCTCTGGCTGGCATCTGATTTCTGGCTCATTTTCTGGCCAAGTGGTATCTTTTTCTCCTGCTCCTCTTTGCATCTTTGCTTCCAGTTGCTCAGTGTAACATCTAACATATGATCTGGCATCACTAGAAGCTGTGTTTAAACTATGTCAGTGCTGCCATAAAGTAGAGTGCAGATGAAGGGTATGGTCTTGCAAGAAAATTATATGAACAGAGAAAAAATATTTCAATTTTCAAGTTGTTCCTGTTATTCAATAAAATGTTTCATTGATATACATTAGACATCTGTGTATTGCTGATGATCATACTTAATGTATACATAAAAAGCACAGGTGCATTGAATGCATGTAGTCGTTTACTTCTGAAGCCCGAATTCAGATACCAAAGGGATCTACAAAGGGGATTTGAAGTTTCTTGAAGGTGTTGCTTTGTTTGAAAGTACAGTTTCAATACATGATGTCACATGTTTACATTGCCCAGGAGCTGGACAGGAAAACTCTTTTAAGACTTTTTCAAACCCCTCACCTTTAGTTAGTAATGCTTAGAGCTTGCATGCATGCACGCATCCTCTGTATTGATACAAAAACTGTGGAGACTCTTGAATAACTGTGTTTTGCCATGCTTTTCTCAAATGCTACTCCTAACTGATTCTGGATATAGTAGAACTTAGGAGGTCATGGAGTTGGCCTACGTATGTCTGGTCTTAGTTAACAGCATTTAAAAGAGAGCTGTGAGACAAGAGAGTGGTTAACAAACTGCTGTCTTTCAGACTAGTGGCCACATAATGTGCTGCAGAGCTTTCCTGGGAGGCTTAAAGCACAGAGGTCTTACTACTTTACACTTTACTGCTGAATTTAATTTCCATTGCTAAAGTTTTTTTTTCCAGTTTCGTTCTAAACTCTCTGCTGGAGATGGCTGCAGCAGTTTGACTGTAAAAGAAAATTAGGAGTTTGGGGGGCTGAGATTTATACTGCAAGCTGCTGGTTTTGTTGCTCTGTAAAATACATGTGTGTTTGCTGTGGCTCCCGTACAGGGGTCTGCAGAGACCTGTTAGAATTCCTGTTTCCTGTTTTAAACTTTGACTTCCACATGGATCATTTGGAATTTTGTTTTGGTTTTGTTTGCATGAATTATGCTGCTGTATGGCAGGGAGCTACTTTCAAATCTATTCCCATCTTACAAATAACAACATTTAAAACCATAACTGACATTAAAGAATGGGCCTGGAAGGAATGTTTTCACTTGAAATTAATATAACATTTTTAATCCTAAAAACCCTATAGTGGTGTAAAAATAATTGTACAAGTGTACTATTTAGGATTTGAGAGGAGTGAAAAGTGAATAGGACAGTGCGTATGCAGACTGTAGAATGAATCCTTCACGTTTACATAATGTCTACTGTGTAAGGCAAAAGGTGATTGAGTCTTTTCCTGTTTAATCAAGAGATCACAGAACATGTCAGCTAGGGGTGACTTTTCCCTTGGAGACATGTGGTCCATCCCCACCACAATTTATAACCCTAAGTAAAACCTCTCTGTGCCTTACATCCTTGCTGTGCTGAGGACAAATGACGCATGCCAAGCATGCTCCAAGCACCTCAGGACATGTGAACAGAAATCGTGCACCTGAATGGTAGCTCTCAATGGCAATTCCTACCATCTAACGACATTTGAGCTCTGGGCTGTTTTGACATTGATAAAAAACATAAATGTTTTCGGTGATGGAATGATCTGGAGCTTCTGAAACACAAACCTTATCAGTTCAGGAGCTCAGGTCAAATATGAGCCAGCGATGTGGCAGCTACCAAATGGGATGTTTCAGCTGTGTCACATGTTGGAAGTCACCCTTTGAATCTTAGTTTTCAAAGAAATAGAGAGATGATGAGATACTGTAGTCCTGAGAGCCACTTTGAGGAAAACTCACCATTTGGCCTCATGCAGACAAATTGAAATGCAGGCTTTCATGAAATTGATAGCCTGCCTTTGTATGCCTGTTCTTCTTGAGAAAGTTCCTACGGTGTCTCACCATCTTCAAAAAGGACGTGTCTGGAAGAAATGTCGATTTAACAGAAGCCCCCCTCCAGTACACAGCTTCTGTTTATTAGGAAGCATTGATGTATGAAATAACAGTGCTATAATCATCTGTAAATGAACCACAAACCAGGAGTACATCCGTGAGCGTTCTATAATGAGATGTGTTCTCTAAAGTTGCAGTTGGCTGGAATAAATCAATAGCCCACGGAGTGCAGTTTTATTTTAGCCCTAAATGTGCAAAAGGCAGCTTTAAGTGGCTCAAGGTTTGAGAGAATGGTATGAAGGACTTTAAAACTTCCTGACTTTAGCCATTTTCTATGCCTTGAGTTGTGTGCTAACTAAGTAGTAATAAATTTCCTGAAAATATAGTAGGTCTTTCATCTTTATCTTCTGTGACTTATTCAAAGGAGAAAAATAATTACAGCTTCTTGTTCCAAGGAGCATTGTTCAGCATACCAGTGTTTAATGACTCCTCAGTTAAATACCATTCCCAGCTCATCACTTTTAAGCCATTTGTTGTTTCTCCAAGGTGCTTAAACAGAAAAAGGGAAGAACAAGAGAAAGCAGAGGAAGCTCTAAAGTGTATGTTGATGTTTCAGCAAAAAGATTGGACAGTAGAGGAAGTACTAGTTTTGTTGTTTAAGACGTCTGCAAAGCAGTAGTCATATCTTCAAGATTACAGAAGCAAAGAACGTCCCAAACATGCTCTTGAACAGTGTTCTCTTCTAGTATAAAGGTGCACAATGTCTACTGCAGAGGTGGTGGTGGGTTGCTTGTCATTTGAGCAAGTGAATTCTCTATATGGCATAGATTTGTTACTGCCGGATCCTAGCTGGGAGAATGCAAGTCAGAGCAAGGCCGGTACAGAAAAATAAATCAGTTGATGACAGAGGAATTTATGGTCCATCACAGAAAACAGAATGGGAGCTGTGATTTATATGTTTATTTGCTTTAATAAATATGAAAAAATAAGGCATGATATTATTCATAGGAGCCCTGATGGTGAATGATGATAGTTCAGTCTCTGCCTGTCTGCCCAGTAGATGAGTCTTTCCTGGGAAGAAGTTCTTGGCCAGTAGGCAACATTTTAAACAGGAAGCATACGTATGAATGAGCAGGAGATACATCACCTATTTCTCTAAGCCTAAGACTTACCCAGGGCACTGTTCCATTCTGTGCCGGTTCTGTTATTCCAAGGACAGAGTCTCACTCACCTCAACATTTAAGCATTGATGAGAAATCCTTTTTTCCTTTTTTGCCTTTTTTCTTTCTTTCAAAGGGCAGATTCTCAGAGGTTACCTTTGGATTTTTTTGGGTTGCCTTCAATAACATTTCAGGGTAATGAGCCTTGCAAATTCCCTGTGAGCTTCTGTAGTTTTTTGAGAGCTGCCACTCATATTTCTTCTTGGAGTGTCTTTAGCAGATACATTAAGCAGGGTAACACATGTTGAGACTTCACAATCCTCCAGGTGCTACTATGGCACTGGGATGGCCTATCAGCAGAACTGATGTTTTACTTTGCCTTGTTTCTCGCTGGAGGAATGTGTAACCAGTGAAATGTCTCCATTAAATAACACAGCAAAGGAGGGGGGATGGTGATTAGCAAACCGGGGGACAAACCTTCTACTTGTGACAGGCGCTCAGCACTTGCATACTGCATCAGACAGAGCTTTATCAAACAGGTTGGACCAGCACATCTGGACCCTCCCCACGTTTTTTTCCTGTGTTACCTTCTGGCATTCATTGTCTTTATGCCAGACTATTTACTATATACAGGTACTATTTACTACTCTCCTGTCTCCTGGGCTTAGAAGAAATGTGTTTACCATCCCTCTGGCATAAAATAAGACATGTAGCAGAGTTGGTTTTATGCTGATATGTCATTTTATCATTAACTATGCAATTGAATATGGGAAGAGTGAATACTGTTTTCAGTTCTTGATTTGCAACCATTCTGAATACTTACACCTCCTTGCATGATACATTTCACATGCATCTGTTATGAAAATAGTGAAGACGTATCTACCTGTTTCTTCTGTGCCCAAAACTCAGGCTGACTGCTTTTTGTTGCAGCACTTATTTTCCACAGAATCACAGAGTTGTAGGGGCTGGAAGGGACCTCTAGAGGTCATCAAAAATTGTGCGTATTGCACGTGGAAAATACGAATATGAGTTTGGAGTTTTGAAAGGCCAAAAGAAGCTAACAGTTTCTTATGGCACAGAGCAAATGTCTGAAATGCATACAAGGGCCTCTCAAGTTGGGCACTAAAAGTCACCGTGAATCTTACTTCATACATCTTAGTTTATGAAATCTCATCTTAAACACACTAGAGCACACATTAGAGCACACTTTAAACTTGACCTGTTCAAGACGTCCCTGAACAACTCCAGGAAGGAGAGCAGTCAGTGAACTTGAGGATAGGCAAGTCAGGGACTGTGCTTCACATACGGTGTTTTATGGAGAAATGCTTCCCCACTTGCTATATCAAGCTTTATAACGGTGTAGTGGGCTCAGCCGCCTTCTACCTTCTGTATTAATTGAAGAGGCAGCTTCTGAATTGCATTACCTTTTGCAATAACATTTGTAAAGTACTTAAATGACACATTTACAATTGCTCTCTTCTTTAAATTTAAATCTTTCTCATTCAGATAGTCACAGCTCAAAAGTCTTGCTGAAGGCAATAGCATGCCATAAAAATCTAATGCAAGATAAATGGGACCTTCCAGCTGCTGAGCGATGAGAACTGGATCTATTTGAATAGTTAATACAGACTGAGTTTTTTTATTGCCTTTAGCCACTCTTATAGATCTTACATTCTCTTTTTTTATGTTGGTTCTAATTGTTATTATTGCAGCCCAAAAAATTTGACTGATGCTTGTGTAAGATGAAAGTAGATGAGGCAGTTAAGGATTTCATTGTTTCACCTACGTAGGCAGTTTTGTAGCTTAGATTTGGCAATTGATGCCAGTTAGTCTAACCAAGCTCCTCAGGATAAGAGATATCAGTAGCATAAAGATGAGTGTTGCAAATGCACTTCTCTTTATAGCAAGTGTAATCTTGGAGATGAATGGCAGTAGGTTGACGGCCTATTTCACATAGCTCCTCAAATCCTCTAGGATGGGAAGGTGAAGAAAGTCAGTGCTGGGAGGAGCCACATAATCAGTGCTTCCCAAGCGATGGAGGGCTCTATGAACATTTAATCTCTTTCTCTCCATTAAATCTCATTTTATGCCAATATTACGGGGGAAAGATTTTTGGAACTTAATGTGAGCGACTCCTTTCTGGTTTTGTTAAAAACTGTGAAGACTTTAAATACTTATCACCGGGGAAAAATATGACCTGTAATTTGTAACCCTAACAATCGTGTTTTCCCAGACTGTGTTCATAAAATAATTTGTTACAAAACCAATGTGATACCCCTAGCACTTTTGTTTTATAAGCAAGTGGCTTTTCTCATTCCTAGGGCACACATGGGCACTTCTCATGAAGCAGACAGAGGAAATAATGTAGCAGATGCATGGCATTGCTACTCATTGGCTCAGTGGAAGGCATCTCTCCTGTGCAGCATAAATCAGGAGATTTTAGGAGCAAAAGTACAGTGCTACACTTCTCATTTCCTCATTCATCTTTGCTATATTGTACCCCCTTGGGGAGGGGAGGGGGGTAATATTTTAATAGGTGAATGAAATACCATTAACTTTACCATTATCATCAATCATTGTGACAAAGGAGGACAAGGTAGGTTTTGAACTAGGTCTTGCTACTTGTTTAGTCACTGAAGCCTTTGCAAAATATGTGTAAAACTGTTTAATTAGGGCTATGATTCTGTGATACAGGCTTTTTTATAATTATACCTGTAGTGGATACTCCTACCACTCACTTGCACCCTTAAGGCATAGCAGCCTCTGCATCCATTGCTCTAGTGCAATTGCAGCTTCTCTGTTCAGGGAACCAGTTTGGTTCACCTTTTTAGAGGAAAAAAAAAAACAAAAGAAAACACATTTTTGGGGAGTGGTGGTTGTTGGAGTAGGGGGGGCTTTTCTGAAGCTGCCCCCATTCCCTGGTCTGCTCATCACCTGGCTTTGTGGAGAGCTAAGCTGGCACTGAGAGGAGTGAGCTGTGCTGAGGGACGGCATGACTGTTGTGGGCGAGGGAAGAGGTAGAAAAGTCTCATGCCTTGCTTAAGAGACATAAAAATGTGAAAATTAAAAGGCGTAAGAAAAAGTAGTGAATTGTATTGAGAACCTAAAACCTAATTTGCTAACCTGTGCAGGTGTTGGTAATGCCTCAGAATTAAAGACATAGATAGGCAGGATCCTTTGGAAGCTTTTTTTAATAACTTTTTTCTTCCCTTTATTGAGACTTGTTTGAGGTAAATTGCTCAGGAGAAGCAGGGTGTGTGGCACAGCAGCAGGGCCTGGTGTAAGGATGTGGACCAGGGCTGTTTGGAGATTGTGAGGCTCGGGGCTTCCTCTGGGTCGGCTGCACCAACTAACTTGTATCAATTATCTGTTTCAGCAGCAGCCACTTGTGATGGCATACAGCAAAGCATTCTTCAAACATCTTTTCTCTACATTTTGTTCTCATAAAGTCACTGAGGACATGTCAGATCTTGGCTGTCTTTTTGAAAGGAACTGCTGTACCTTGAAAGAGGGATGGTTATGCCCTGTCTCTCAGCCTGGTTTTTTTTTTTGTATTTTTTCCTGTGAAACATCACCCTGCCTCTTCTTTGATGTAACTTCCGTCTCTGAATCTGAGGCAAATGGTATTTACTGATCTACTCGTTAGAGGCAGTTCTCTTGATTGCTCCTCTGGTGAATGTGGCATCACAGTCTTCAGTGTGGCAGAAGATCAAAATGTTTTGCATCCTCAGATTTCCTCCTGGATAGCAATTCTTGTGCTTGTTTATGCTGTCAATGTGTGTGAACACTTAAGAATCCATGAAGCAGAAAGACCTTTAAAAAAAAATCATCCCCTTTTTAACATGTAAAGAGTTTAGGTCAGGATTTGGCAATTAATTTCATAGAATCATAGTCATTTATGATGGAAGATCAAGTCCAGCCAGGTCCAGGAGGCCCTAGACTTTGCTTGGTAAAGCAATACTTTTTACTTAGCTGTACACTTAGTTTATGTTGCTTATGAAGCTCGTGCTTGCACTAGGAAAGGAACCAATAAAAGAAATAATTCTGTGGCAGACTCAGAACGTTCCTTGGGAGCAAGTAATCCCTGTCCAAAGGGATTTTTGGTCAATTATTTCCTGTGCTAAGGAAGCACTGACCTTCTTTTTATGGGAGGAAAAAGGTCTTTTAAATTGAGTTTTTGTCTCCTTTCAGTTCAAATGTTTTCACACTGCTCAGTCCAACTCTTCTACTGCCCTTTTATAACTGAACATGTGTTACAGTAATATTTGGAGATACCCAAACCCTGTCTTTGTGCTGCAGAGTAATAAATGTGTAGGAGTTTCCGCTCTTTGCTTTTCATATGCAATTAGTAAGCATTCTTTGTAACTGGGGAGAAGTCAAGCAGGAAAGTCGAGGAGGAAGAGGCTTGGTGGAAAAACACAAAAACAATAAGGTGACATGATCCAGCTGGATCTGCTTTGAGGAAGGAATTGAATTAGTGAAGACCCAGAATTCCCTTCAAACCTAAGTTATTTCACACATCTGAGCCTGAAAGAAACCACAATACCTTGGAAGCATCGTAGTTCTACTGTTTACTTGTTGAGTGGGTTTGGTTGTGGGTTTTAGTTCATTTTTGCTTTTGTTTCTTTCTTGCTCTTTTGAGAGTTATCTATACTTTGATGACTGAGGTTAGTCGGCCAAATTAGCCAGAAGTCCTCCTTGTCTCCCTTTAATATCAAGGGAGGAGGGCTCTTTCATTCAAAGCTGGAGGCATTGAATGTCCTGCATCTCTGTTTTCTGTGCTGGTGCTCTGTGCTCTGTAGAGGGCATCTGAGGAAGGAAAAGAGCTAGCGAGGGGCCTCAACCATTTTCTCCTCCTTTGCAGCCTCTTGAAGGACCCTACAGCCTGCGTGGAGCAAGTCATGTAAATTGATCCCATGCTCTCAGCATATGGTACAACATAATTTTGCTGTTGTGAGTCGTTACAATTAGAGCTACCATGTCCTGCTTCCTTCCTGTACAGTACAGTTTAGTACACAGCAGAAAAGAGTTAGCTTCTCAGTGAAGATCTGGAAGAAAAACATTGACCTTGCTATGTGGGCAGTGATCACACGTGCCCCTTAGCCTGAGTATTCCCTTGATCCTTTCTGCTCGTGCACAAGGGGAAAGCTTGACAGTGGTTAGCCTTGCATTGAGATTCTGAACCAGACTTGCAGTGCAAATGATGAGATGATCGCATCTTAGCCTGTGCTGGCAGTGATGAATTAAAGCCCTTGAGAGACAAGAGTGAGCAGGTACAAGCGACCTTAACTGACACAGAAGAGGTATAGGGGGTTTCACTCATCATGTGGATGAAACTAGACACTAGCCTAGGTAAAGTTTAACAAAAGAAGCCTGGCAAGCTTTTGTCTGGTAAAAATGCTAACAAATATTTAAGATGTTTTACTCTAAAGTGTTTTTATTTATTAGCTGTTCTTTCTTCAAACACCAGAGATAGCCTTTGCTTCTATCTTCTTTCCATTCTCTTTCTACTTTTCAGTGTCTGCACAGGCAGATTGTGATAGGACAAGGGGGAATGGCTTTAAATTAAAAGGGGAGATTTAGGTTAGGTGCTAGAAATTCTTTGCTCAGAGTGTGATGAGGCATTGGAACACTATGCTTCGAGAAGCTGTGGGTGCCCTATCCCTGGAGGTGATCAAGGCTAGGGTGGAGGATGGGGCCCTGATCTAATGGGTGCCAACCGTGCCCATGGAAGAGGGGTTGGAACTTGGATGATGTTTAAGGTCTCTTCTAATCCAAGCCATTCTATGATTCTTTTTGTCCTGAAGCCTTTAGGGCCTGCTTCTGTGTACAGATGGACCAAATTAACAGGTTTGTCAGTCAACAGTGAACACTGCTTGTTCACTTTGCTATACCCCTTGTAGCTATTGGAGGCTGGTGCTTCTTTCCTTTGGTAGCAGTGGCAGAAGCAGTGATTTCCTGTTTTCCTTGATTGATTGGCTTGCTGGGATAGCAGGTGACTGTAAAATGCGGGTTTCTTCTTTACTGTTGTCAAAAAAGGCTGTACCTAGATAGAGAGAGGAAAAGGGATTCCTCTTCAGTACATGGTCCTGTGCAGGAGCATAATATATTTAAAAAAAAATAAAAAATAATAAAAAAGGCACTGTTTCCAGCACTCTATATCTGAAGACTCAAAAGAGTGCTGGGAGTGAAATCTGACATTTCTGTGACAGACATGAGATCATCTCTGTTTTGCAAATGAAACTGAGTAATTCAGGTGCTACTTGGAATTATTAAGTCTTTAACAGAGATAGAAATGTAATAGGAGCCCTGACTCTTAGTCAAGCTTGTAGAAAGAAATTAGCTGCAATGAAGCTATTAAGCTAGGTTCAGACTTTATGTAGTTGAACTAATAACTGATGTCTTTTTCCTGAAGCATTGAGCAGCCACCATCTCCCATAGGAATTTGCTGAAGTGTTGGGAACTCAGAGGTTCTGCAGATCAGACTCATGAAAAGCAAGGAATGTTGTACAATTGTTTACATTAGACCTATTGATCCTTCTTAAATGAAAAGTTGTGTTATGCACATTATGACACAAGAAAAGAATAGCCTCAAGATTATTGGCAAGCTTTCTGAGGTCATTTGGAGTGCATCAAGCAACAGAGAATCAAAATTGGACAGGCTGGAAAAGAAATAATGAAATATGAGGGCACATGATGAGAAAGAGGAATGAGAAATACTGGAGGGTAGTGGCAAAGAGGACAAGGTTGGTCTCAGTGCAGAGGATAGTGGGAAAAGTGTGTGCATGATAGCAGGAACTGCATGGATTACTTAGCAGAATGGAGTATTTTGGGCAAGTAGCACAGCCCTAAGGATGTGTTCAGGACCTTGCATTCTTTTGTCTTCTCTCCCAATGAAGTGCCAACCTGTGTCCTGCCTGTGTGCTGTGTGATGGTGCTTTGATTTTGGCTGAGTCTTCCAGGCTGCTCTAGTACTAAGCAGAACAGTGACTTCCCAAAACATGCAGGCAGCAGACTGGGGAAAGGAGGATGAAGAGTTAGAAGTGTGTGAGAACTCTAGAAATGAATCCATGTCAGCAGACTTATAACTTAAAAACACCTCTCCCTTCACTACACCCTGCATCACTAATGTGTTACAGATGTAAAAAGAAGTCAGAATCATAGTGTTTCTTGTTATATAGGGGAAATAAATAAGTGTTAGGTGATGTATGGGAACTGTTAGGTGATGGCCTGAACCAGTGATTGGGTATCTGGTGAAGGAGTGTACCAGCCCTGGGAGCACAGGTGTGAGCAATTCACCAGTGCAACCAGAAGGGGTGGACCCCGTGTCTCCTCCAGCTTAACATCATTTAAGAGCTGGCAGCTGAAGGGGAAGCATCTCTCCTTGGAGACTGCCTCCTTTGAAGAGTTTGGTAAGCCCTGATCTTTGGAAAGGAGTGTTTCCTTCTTTATTACTCGATTGTGACTGGTACTTTTCTGATGATGCAAAGCTGATTTAAAGCAGCTATTTCTGCTGCCTCCTATCCTTACAAGTGGTTACAGACTCTGCTTTGCCATGTCTCAGGACAAGTAGCATAACTGTTCCTGGGAAATATAGTGGGCTGGGTCTCTTTGCATTCACTAAAAGGAAAGCTAATGAGTGTGTGTGAGAGAGACAGTGGGTGAATGTGTATGTGGGGCTTGGGAGAACAGAAATTCTGGCAGGGGCAGATTCCTGGACTGTGTCGGGAATCCTGGATAAACCTCCTTTTAGTACTCCTGGTGCAAAACAAACATCATCGTCCTCTCTTTGGAAATCTATTGCTTGTATGGAAGTTCTGTATTTCTGCTTCACTTGTAAATAGGAAAGATGATCTGTTTCAGTAGAGCTTTATTGCCAGGGACTTCCTTTGTGGGAGTTACTTAATGGAGAAAACAGCCTCTGGAGAACAATTTCAGTGCTCGTGAAGTGAGAACTCTGGTCTAACATTATGTTGTCTCAGGTTTTCCTGTATGTCCATGTGTAAATCAAGTAGCCTCTATGCCTTAAGTTCCTTGGACTAACATGAGGAAAGTGGTACAACTTGGCTTGATGGGCATAGGATGATAAAGATATTAAAATTGGTGAAGCAATCAAAGATAGAATCTGAGTTAATAGATATGTCTGCCCACTCTGAGGCTGCTATATTTCTCTTTTAAAATGGGTAGGGAATTTTTTGTAAACTAGGCCCCTTTGACCTCTGAAAAATCACTTCAAGAAAATAGAAGGCTACTGAGTTGCCCTCCAGCGTTCATTTCTAGCATTGAAAAGCCCTGGTGGGTTTCTGGTGTTGTGATTTCTTTTCTTGGCTTTTCAACTATGGACATACAAGTAAGTGTCTGATGTAGTCCTGGCTCCTCAGCCACGTCTCAGAAAGCAGTAGCAGCATCAGTCATGACTTACAAGAGGGCAGTAGAGTAAGCTTTCTTCTCTTTTTCAATTGTTTGCTAGCAGTGGGTCACTGAGGCTGAAGATCAGATTTGAATGGCAGTGCACAGTTCCATGTTTATCCATGGTCGGTACTGAGAGGGAATCCCTAAGCATTGGGATTCAGTTCTGGGTGATGCTGCAAGTCCTTAGTGAAATACATGTGTAGCACTGCATGACTAACCCACGAGTGAGGGAGTAGGCACTTGTGTGTGTTGGGAATTCTCTAGCTTGCATAGAGTCTCAGTTCTGTGATCTGCTCAGATATTACAGATCTGACAAGAATTGTAAGTTAACATTTTAAGGTAATGAAAGGAAGATGTGCCCTCCTGAAATTTGTTCAGGAGGTAAATTAGTTTCCAGTTGACTACTTCGCACAGCTCTGGTAAGTGGCTGATTTTTCATAAAACATGGACAGATGTAATCTTTGTAAGTTTTTCTTCTTCCTGAACAGAACAGAAGCCTAAACAGAGATGTCCCTGGGGAATGAACCTAGGAAGTCTGGATCAAAAAGAACGAATCTGCATTTCTTGTGCTAAATGATTATGCATGTATTAGCGGGAAGCTTTCAAGTGTCTATGTTCAGCCTACCCTCTAGAGAAGAAAAAGGAGCCATGATATGGCAGTTCATCTGTGCTCAGGTGTATCACAGTCTTTCAAATCCTCACCAACCAATAGACCACCACGTTGTACTGGAGCTGATGCTGATTGGAATTCTTGGAGCTGAAAGTCAAGATTTACTTCTGTCCGCGTCAAAGCATTGCTGGTATGGTATCGGCTTGTTCCTTAGCCTTGATGTGTGCTTTGACTGCATGCAGTAACTGTGGGGTGGCACTGTTGGACCTATGGGAGACAACAGGATTTTTATTACTCCTGAAACAGTGGAAGATGCACTTGAGAGCTGCAGAGCTTTCTGTGGGGTTTAGAAGTGCCTTTTAATATCGCTTGTGTAAGTATGCTCCCCTCAGAATGCTTGGTAACCAGTTAAATGACTGGTGAAAGCTTTCAGTAAGCCCTGAGAAGGGGGGTGAATTCCTTTTGCAAATTAAAGCTGTGTCTGCCATGTTTTTTTTTTTTTCTGTGGAAGGCAGAATGCATCCCTGTTCCTTGCTGCTGCCTGGTTTTTGGTGTTCTTGGTTCCAGCAGTGTTCTCAGGAGCTTGGTAGCTTTTGTGGGGAGGAGATCAGACAGCTGATGGAGATACGGCACAAGCAGAGCGTCTCACAGCTACAACATTAAGGCATACATGTGAAATTGGGATTTCCCGTGGCTGTAGCTAGAAGTTCTGGCTCTGCTGCAGATCAGTCGTGCCACCTCAGGCATTTCATCCCCCTGAATGTTTCTTTTCTATTTTGTTCCTATCTTACTGCCCTTTGTTTGTATGGCATCTGACTATACAAGAGCTTGGCTCTCCTGACATATCTATCATACTAATAATGGTAGGAAGGAAGGAGGGTACCTGTCGGAAACTTCTCCATACCTTTTAGTTATTGGTACATTTTCCTTTCTCTTTTTCTCGCTTGAAGGGGAATGATAAGTCCGTTATCTTTTATTCCTTCTAAAAGTGATGAGTCTTGACAGGTCTGGAAATGTTTTCCTACAGTTACTCTAAGCACACAAGGGCTATGGTGGCTCATTTATACACCCACATAGCACAACTCAGACATTTCATTAGCTTGGCATATATCTTTTGTTTGCAGTGACAGACATGTGAAAATACAACAGAAACAGGCCTTGAGGAGAGAGGAGGGGAGGGAAGGGGATGCATTGCTGCCTGAAAATTGCTGTCTCAATGTGTTATTCTGTGCATATGCTGGGCAATAATAATAATAAAAAAAAGTCTTTTTATACTTATTGTTTATTAATAGTGTTTTCTATGTATGAGAGCTGATGTGGGCTCAGATAAAAAGACTGTGGCCCAGATGGCTGCTTGTACCACTCAAACAAGATTGTTCTGTGATCTTTGCTGGCAGAGGAAAGGAGAAGGGCGTGTAAAGGTTTTCCAGTTGGTTGATGGGGTACCTTGGAGATGGGAGCATAAGGCAGATATGCGGCCAACCCTCTCCCTTTTTCCAGCCTTGTATCAGATGGCTCTACTCCTGGATGTCTCCTTTAGCAGGAGCCAATGTATGCTGGACCCTTCAAAGTGAGTGACAGCAGCAGAGTGACAGTCGGGGTGGAGGTTGCAGGGACAGTGCTGCTGTCTGGCTCATGTGCCCATAGCAAGGGCTGTCTTCGGCTGAGCATATTCAGGCTGTGAGAACTGAAATGCAATTGAGGCTCTGAGATGAGCGCAAGGCTAATTTTAAATCCCAGCTCCAGCCGTCCTGCTCTCTGTCATCTTGTTGCTGATTCGTCTTTTCCATTCAGTGCTGTTCCCACTATTTCTCTGTGCAATTCCTGGGTGAGTGGTTTTTGTCCGTAAGCCTGCTTGTGTGCCTGCAGCCAGTGTCCTGGTAGTGTTTGTCCTTGTCAGATCTGTCCCTCTCATTCTGCCAGCTACAGAGCCTGGCAGATCTATGCCTACTGCCAATGCATTTTCACTGCTCTGCTCTTTGCTGTAGGTAGCAGAGGCTGACAGATGTTTTGACTTCTGGTTTTGTCCCTACCCGGCTGTCCTGGTGACAGAAAAGGCACACTGAATCCAGTGTAGATGGGAAAGATGTCTGGTGGGATCTACCAAAGGTCAAGTGGAAACTGTGGAAGGAATATATTGGTGCCATCCTTTTACCATCCCCTTCTTCATCCTGAATTTGAGCTGCTGGAGGGCAGAGCACTCTTGATATGTCACCCAGATCTTTGTAATTTAATCTAGCTTTGTTCCAGCCCTAGTTCTTCTCTTTGGAAGGCTACATCAGTGCCCACGTTCTCCATGCTTGTCTTTAAAAAGTAACCTAGCAAGCTGCTCTGAGGAGCTGCAGTGTTCACACTTCTCATTGCTCAGGGAATGGCTGTCTATGTGGCTGCCACCAGAGCTTGAATTCCAATGCTGAGTGAGAGCCTCTGTGGTTTAAGCTATAAGGAATGTTTTGGACATATTTCTTTGATGGGGAGGGGGAAAAAAAACCTCCCCAAAAAACAGCTAACACCTGAATATTCACAAACCTCAAGAGCTGTAATGACTTTTGTGTCTTCCGTGAATCTGAGGGAGCCCAAAACATGTTCTGAAGAGCAGGACTTCAGGATTGCTGTGGTCTAATTGCCCCAGCATGTGCTGTTCTTCAATTGAAGGGCAGTTTGGAACCTAAGCCCTTTGCTTTGCTGAATAGAGGCGAGATGTTGGGATTTTTTTTCTGGGGTCGTCAATAGGATCTGCTACAGAAAACCACTTCCATGCTGCTGTCTAACACATAAAATACTAACTGTAATATAAACTTGATGTTTGTTACTCTTTTTTTTTACTCCTAGGCTTGTGCCAGGACAAGAAAATTAATAGTAGTATTTTGTGTGCAGTGCTACAGATTATTTATGATGCTAATGCCTATTTAAAGCCATTAGTTAATTGAACTTCAAAGAATTATAGGCCTGATCTGCCAAATTCATGCGGTGTTATAGTTTTTATTTCATGTTTAAATTCTGATCTCTGGTCGTGTTTATTGACTGAGCTGCGGCTCAGGGCTTTTTTATTTTAATTTTATTTTTTTGATTAGACAGTAAATTCCCAGCATTATGCTGAGTAAAAGAAGAAGGAGTAGGATTTTTAAAATACCTCTTGCTTGTGTCCTCATCATCTCCCGCACTGAAGGCATTGGCTTATTCACAGAATTGCTTACTGCTGCTGCTTGGAAAGTGTGCTTTCAGCAGGTGTCTAAGCAGTGCTAAACTGTAGCAGGTCCATTGCTCTTTGGTACTGCTTCTTCTTTAAAGCGCTAGACAAATGGTGCTTAAACCTTATGAATCGAGTGGTGGTTTTCAGAGGGGCTTAAATGATTTAAGAGCCGGGATCCCCTTGGCTTAGAGTCAGACCTGGCGATCTTTAATCTTTTTAAGTATTTAAAAAGACATGCTTTCTTCAACAAGGGTTTGCTGAATCTGTCTCCTTGAATACTTACAGGGCCCCTTCATCTACAGTGTCAGTATGTTGTCACAGCAGCATAGTGTGGAGAGGAGAGCCATGTCTCCATTTTATGGCTGGGGGGGACTAAGGCAGGAGGGGACTGAGTGACTTCCCCTAGCCAGGCAGGGTTTTGGAAGCACAGGAACCCAAGCCCTGCACTAGTCACTGTGCAGGAGGCTGCTCTGCTCTCTTATGGGCTTCAGCATAGTGTGCTCTGACATACTTTGCTCGATCAGGGCCTTGGGCTTTTTGTGACACGGTCTGTTTGGTCATGTGTACAGGTGGTATAGAACTGCTCAGGTTTGGTGATAAATGGAAATACTGGCAACAAAACCTTTCAGGGTTGGCATTCTGATGAATTTGTCTCTGTGCTGAGGGAAGATGAAGATTGTGTAGAGGAAAATGCATTTAAGTGTGCTACTGTGCTTACATTGTTCGTAGTTCCACTTGTGGTGTCCCACAGCATAAGAGTGTATCTAATAAAAGCTGGCTGGTGTCAGCCACTTTCTCTAGGTCGTTAGGTGTACACTGAACCTCCTCTGTAGGGCTGACCCATAGAATGTCCAGCTCAGGAATTGCAGGGGAATCTGGAGGAACTTAGGTAAAGTTGGAGCGAGTTTGAAAAGATTCTTGCTTTGAACTTTAATACAGTGCTGCTGCTTTGGGATCCAGCAGTGGCTTAGAATTGCTGGGAGCAGCTGGAGCCTTGCTTTTTGGAGAGAAGTGGGGTTTCTGTGGACAATGTCCTTTCTGGGCAGCCTATATTCTATGCTCATTGTTCTCTTTCTATGAAGAGTGCCTATCTACAGCTGTTCCAGCTGTGCTGGGAGCAGTCATCCCCTGGGAACAGGGACTAGGTGGAGCACAGAAATATGTTTTCAAATGAGTACTTAATGAAAAGTGCTTAGAATAAAATAGTGATTTTGTGAGTTAATTATTTCTGGGCAGTTTTTAACAATGCATCTTGGCTTTTGTATGCCTCTCAATATTTGTTTTGAGGTTTTTGTTGCTGCTGCAGCAGTTTCTTTGTGTTGACTGCTCCTTGGTTAGCTGCAGTGTTTTGTGTTGGCTTGACGATGCTGTGTGTCCCAGGGCCTGTGTGCTGCAGTTATCTGGTCTGAGCCAATTGAGCAGCTGTAGTCCTCTGGCAGGCTGTTCTCCTGAATTCGAAAATGTGGTTTTGATTTATTTTTGTTTGTTTTAAATCCTGTTTGGCAGTCGATGCTTTATACTTACTATGTTCTGATTATTGACAATGGCAAACTAGTTTGTTTGAAGTTTAAAAACTTGAAAAGGAGCAAATGAAGAGATAGCAAAACTGCTGAATTGATTAACTTTTTAATGTAAATTTTATCTGAGATTATCACTTTTTCTCCCCAAAGATAATTGGGGAAGCACTTGACACACAAAGCTGAGTCAATTAGCCATTTGGTGATGTACACATGGAAGTTAATATATTTAAGAAAGGGCAAAAAACAACGCATAGGCAGAAGATGAGGACCAAAAAAAAAAAAGTGAGAAACAGCAGAGGAGGGAGCACCAAGGTTGGAGGAAGTTTTCTGATGGTGATGCACTTATGGAGGATATGCGCTGAAACAGGTGGATATTCCCAAAGTTAATGATGGCCATGGAGATTCCATGCTATGCAATCTGTTCTGGAGCCAGAGGAAAGATTTAAGAAGGAAAGAGTGGCAGAGAAAAGGTCTTATGTACTGATGGTAAACCCATCCACCTGTGCTGCACTCTGGAGTGATGAGGTCAACTCTAGGAAAGGAGAAAGACATTGAAAACAATGTATTTTGTTTCTCCCTGAGTTTATTTTAATTAGCAATAGGTTATTTTAGTCAAGTCATCTCTGTTTTGCCTGTAAAGGTAACTGGTAAGCAAAAGCTCCCAGTCTTTATCTCAACCCATGATCTTTCTTATTCCTGTTTTCTCCTTGTCCTCAGTACCCAAATTGGTGAATGAGTGAATGGCTGGATGGACATTGATGCTTAGCCAAAGCTAACCTGGCACAGAATACAAGAGGTTTCATATCAAACTAAGCAACTCTCACCCTTGTATGCCATTCTGCACTGCAGCTGGAAACTGCAGCAGCAGCAGCTATGCTGCCTTGTTGAGACGCACAAACAACATGGGGCTAAGACTGACATTGTGTCTTCATTCCATTGTTTGTTCAGCTTTGTAACAGAGCTATGGCTGTGCTCAGTTCTGTGCTGTTCTGAATGTGGTCCTGAGAATTGTTTGCAACCTTTGCAACCACGTAAGAGCAGTAATCTTGTAATACAGATGAGGCAATCGAGCTGTGTGCTGAGAGTATTCGGTGATGTAAGCTGTGTGAGATGAAGGTAGTATAAGAGGGGAACAGAAAATGGGAGTCAGGAGCCTAAGCCTTGTGTTTGTTGCCTGAGATCCAGTACAGCCACCTGTGATTGTAAACTGTACATAAACTCAAAGAATCCTTTTTCTCACTGTCATATCCAGTCTGTGAATTTCCTTCCAACACATTGCAAGTATGGGCTATTGCAGAACTGTGATTGCTGATAAAATCCTTAAGGACAAGATGGAAAGCAGTAAGTGGATGTGACAGGTGAGAATGGGAAAAGAGAAACAATATGAAAATTAAACAGACTGGAAGTGCAGGGTTATGGCTGAAACTGTTGATGCTGACTTTACTAGAAATGGCATTTCTTCTCTGTGAAGTCTTGGCTTGAGCTGTGCCATCTAAACAGCACCCCTTGCTATTAGCTGCGATCCCAGTGAAGCATCTCTTTGAATTTTAAGGTCTTAAATCATTACTTTGCCTACAGATTCATCAGTTGTATGTGTGATGTGGAAATGCCAACCTCTGCTCTTGTCTTTAACTTTTCTGATAGTGCCGAAAAGTGAAAGCAAAAATGACATGAAATTGTTTTTATTATACTTAAACACAGAAAACTGAAAACCTATTGTGTGAAGAGTATTTTCAGAATATTTGGGTTTAATTTTTGTCACTGCTACTGGAAGTTTTCAGTCACTTGAAAATATATGTGTTTCTAGTTTTTCCAAGGTGTCAGGTAAAACAATGTAAGAGACAGAAAATAATCCCTGTTGAGTACATGTGTTCAGATCCAGAGACTTGGGCTTCCTGGTATGGAAGTAATGATGAGGTGGAAGGCTGAGTACAGCAAATTCAGATGAACGCATCTCTCCTTTTACATTTGCATCAATGCTGGCCAAAATCACAGCCTGCCCGGAGGCTGTCAGCTGGTGTTAGGGATTAGTCCCTCTGTAGAAGAAGTGAGGCAAATTTACTGTTTAAATCTGTGCTGAGCTTTGTGGGGTTTCCAAAGTCTCAGTAATTGTGATCGGAGGAAACATACTAACTGTGCAAGAAAGGAGTTTCACTTCGAGTAAGATGTGTTCAAAGCAGCCTCGCTAAGTGAACCTCTAAACTCATCATCGTACAACACTGTTAGGCTTTTTTTCTTTATGGTATTCTCCCACGAACTTGCAACTGATGTATTACTTGTGAAGGTCTTATGCTGGTTGCAAGCAGAAGACTCAGTATGTTGCACTTGTGATTTGGAGGTGGGGAACCAGCTTCAGTGCAGTCTTCTTCATTACAACTTTCTCACAGCTAGATATTCCAGTAAGATGCCATCCATGGTTATGAAGGGAGGGTAGAGGCTGTCGTAAGCTGCCTGGTGATGGGTGTTGAGCTCCATCATCAGTTTCTTCACAGAAGTAATTAAATTCTTGAGAGATCAAACAAGTTTATCTTGAATTTAATTTCTCGGTTGACTTTTATCTTGTATTTGCAGAAGGGGGAAGGTCAGAAAGGTATTTGTGAGTGTACATAAAAATGCATTCACCTTCATAGATGTGCCTATGTGCTGAGATATTGACTTTGTTATTCTTTCATCATCTCTAAAATAAGCAAACCACCTGCCTTGCTTATGATCTTGAATTCTTCCTTTCTTGCATTTGCATTCTTTTTCACTGCATACAATAATGTGTGTATATTATGCATATAATACATGTGTGTATATTGTGTGTGATGTGTATTCCTCTTGATGTGCATCAAGGACTCTTGCAATGTTCTGTAAGCACAGCTTTTGTGATTTGTGGGAGTTAGCAATGCAGTTACTTGATTATATCAATCATGGTCTCTGTACTTCCTATCAAGCCTTCCATCTGTGACCCTGCTGTTGGGAGAAAATAACCAATGTATGTAATCCACATCCAACTGAAGCATTGATTTCTTTTATTTTCCTGGTGTTTGATATTGCTTTCACAAATATACACTCAACTAGCACAATTTACTAGTTCTAAAAAAATGCTTATTTAGCTGACTGAATCATTAATAATGGCTACAGTGCGACACTATGCTAGGAGTTGGGTGACCTTTGATATTGTTTGTAGAATATAAATCAGAGCTGTTGTAGGCTGTTCCTCATTTTCTGTCTGCCTTCATAATACTAAACTGATTTACACTGGTAGGATTTGCTTCTCTTAAAAGAAGAACACTGTATTTATCATTTAATAAATAAAAGCAAGCTTAATAGTGTCCGAGAGGAACTGTTGTGATCACCTAAGCTTCTGCTTAGCTTGAGCTGAAAGCCATCATTCAGCAGTTTGTGTGTTCAGCCCTTGATTTTGATTGAGGAGTTGAAGTGACAGAGAAAGTACCATGCACTTCATTAGTTTGTGGCAGTGGTTAATTACTCTTTGTATTAAATTATTCATCTTCAGGTTGTATTTTGCCCTGCTTTAGCTTCATTGGATTTCAGTGTATCCTTTCTGCTATGTTAATAGCTTCTATTGCCAGGAACCATCTGCCTATTCAGGTGCTCATTCCTGTTAAACTAGACAATTTAAAACTTCTGATAATGAGGTTTGTATGCAGGAAAGCATGTTCCATAAGGTTCCAGCAGGACTGGTGCACCTCGCCTTCTTTTCTTTGGATGTTACTGTATATGCTGTCTTTCACATGTAATGGCATACCATTAAAGTTTTCTTTCAACAGGCTTCTATGCTCCTCATCTTCTTGGGATGGTTGACTGACTACAAGAGCTAGGAAGTGATTGTCTTGGAACCTTCTTTGCATCCAAACATTACAGATCTGCTTTTTCTGGTGAGACAAAAATAAAAATTGAATGAAATGATGTGTCTGGAGGTAGATAGTTGATATGAGAAGGGAAGTAAATTTTCTTCGATTCTGCATCCTCATTTTCTGTGCTGTAGATTCCTTGGTTCTTTAAGGATATATATATATATATATATATATATATATATATATATATATATAATGAGCTGTAAGACATTCAATGTAGACTTGCTGTGTATAGAGAGAAATAAAAATATTTTACCTTTTGACATTTAAGAATTACCTTTCCTGGAGACCAAGCAAATGGTGTTAGTTTCCTTGATTTGTTCTCTGTTAACAGTTAATACTGTGTGATCTCACATAGTTGTCTATCCAGAAGGAATATAAAGGCCTCTTGTTTTAACATCTTTTCAAACAAAAAAATTAGTGGTGATTTTCATATTTTATTGAAAAACTGCTCCAAAAGAGGTCGAGAATGGAGAGGTCTTCAATACTGTATGCCTGGGGAGCAGAAATGGCTGTGGTAAGCCTGCTGGCTGTGCTGCAAGATGAGCAGAGCTGAGGGCACACTTGGAACATTGCATAGGGAATGGAATAGAAGGTCCCTCTGTTGCAGCTGGACATGGGAGCTTACAAGGGAATTTGGATGAAACATCAGGTCTTGGCCAGCCCTTGTGCAAGATGGAGCAGCTATAGGGCAGACATTCTACATCTTGTGCAAGCTGTCCAGCTCCCCTTAGCCCAGTTGTGATCTCCCTAACAGTAACCCCCTAACTCAGACTTCTGGATAGATGCTGAATTTGAATACCTCAGGCTTGGATGCTCAGGATCAGTGGTGCGTTATGTCAGGTTTAATTGTTATGGATTTAATGGATTGCTGAACTCTGACCACTTTAAGCCAGTATACCATTGGAAGCGTCCCAGGTGTATGAAAATTTGCTTGCCAAATGTTTAGAGCTCACAAAAGCACCTGCAATATGTTGTATTCATATTCTTTGTGTGAATACAGAGAATAAGAAAAGGGCGGTCAAAGGTTGGAGCTGATTAAACAACTGTGCTCTTTCTTTCTTTCTTTTAAATTGCTATGGGTACTTAGCAAACTCATTTACTGGGGTTAGTCTTGTCCAAACTGAAGATCATGCTGTCAGCAGAGTGAAAGGATCCTACCAAAGGATGCAGTGTCTACTTGACTATACCTGATGTGGGAGCAGGAAGGGCAGGAAACCACATTTAATATTGTTGGGCGTACCCAGCTCTTCTGGAGTGGCCATTGTCCTTTGTAATGCTGCAGAAATGATGCGTTATTAAAAAAAAAATAAATAAATGTTGTGGTCATTTGGGTGTCTGTGGCTCTTAAACACTTTTAAAATATAGGCAGGAACAGCTATATATGTTGTTGAAATTCACTGAAATTGAAATGTCATAATACATTTCAAAACAAATTTGGAAAGGAAACTTAAGTTTGTTGAAGTGGAATTCATTCTGTTTCCTGTTGTTAAGCATCTAGTCCAGGAGATGCTTCAGCCCAGCTATTTTGGATACGTGCTTTTGGGTGGGTAGGTTGTGCCCAGGTGATGCCTGTCTCCATTGGCTGCACAGAGAACTGATTTTGGTGCTGTGCCTGAGTTCAGGCCTGAGTCAGCCCTAGTGTTCAGGAGAGCTTGCAGCCTCGTGGTGTCATTTAAGACAGAATTTGTGTGCTTGGTTGATAAAATTTGCTCAGAGCTGCTCTTGAGCACCTCCTTCTCTTCCCCCTGAGCAGGCATGTTTTCCTGGAATGGGGCCTCTGGCCCTTGCCAGATGTCTGCCTCTGGCTCCAGCTGTGGCCACGAGGATGTCACTACCCTTCGTTATTTCTCAGGGCTGCTGATGATCCCACGTGGATCTGATAGTAGAGCAGTCTGTGGGAAACCAAGTCGATCAGTTAAGTGTAAACAATTTGCAGTTTTTGCTCTGATATGTTCTGATGGATTTTACCCGAAGATGACCCAGCAGCACTTTGCACAAATGCTTCTACCAGCAGAGAGACAGCAGCAGCCACAGGGCAGTAACTTCAGCACTACAGCCTATAAGAGTAGCATCTTGCTGTGGTATTAACAGAAGAGACAGGGTGTCTCAACCAGTTTTCCATCCTCTGGACCATGCTGTTCTCTAGCTCACATCCCACTCAAGCCTGTGTAAGTTGAACCACTGGGGATGTGATGTGCTTGGGACAGATGTGATAAGTACCAAGGGGGAATTTCAGCAGCACAGTGCTGAGGACGGTGGGTTGTCTGAGATGTAGTGAGCACACACAGATAACTAAAGCTGGTTTTGGCAGATGATTTGTGAGAACAAACTACCAAGTTTAGTATGGGTGTTAGCAGATGATTTCTGTGCCTGCATTTATTCTTACAGAGCCGTTTTGTTTTCTCATTCTTTATTGTCACAGATATGAATGAGACTATAAATGCTCTAATCTCGCTCCTTCTTAATTCAGATTTTGGAATCTTCCTTGCTCCATTAAATACCACGTTTAACTTTATTTTGAAGTGTTTTAGTCATAGCGCATTGAGGACAGAAATGGTACACTTAGTTCTGCTGAGTGGATGTAGTATAAGATTGACAGTCCCTGTCAGTGTGTAATTGCAGAGTAATAGCATGTAGTATGTCATTATGGCAGCTCAATAGCACAAGTTTTGCAACTGTGCACTAGTCCGGTCTTCCATTTCTTGTTAATCTACCTTGCATAGTTTCTCCCTGATCTCCTGTAGCAGAGAATCAGTAGCTTGTAAAAAATAATAGTAATAATAATAAAATTTAAAAAAAAGTATATATACGTATAATTATATACGCATATATGTGACATATTCAGTTTATGGCAAAACAAAACAACAAAACAGATGTAGAATTCAAACACTATGGGAGTATGGGAAAGAGCTGATACAAAATTGGAATCCAGCAGTAGGCCAAAAGGAGTGAGATGTGTATGAAAAGCTTTATGTTGTCAAATGAGCAGCCTTCTCTGCGTATCTACCAGGAGATGCAATAGTATTATGTCTATCCAGAGTTAATTAGAGTTGCTGAGCTTTACTAACCATATAACGAAGCCAAGACAGGGATCATATTCATGGATTGGAAAATGAGAGCGTTCTATGAATGGATTATTGCTGAGTAGAGAGTCTGTTGGCCAGTAGTTTAATACTTTATATCCTGCATCAAATGCTTTATGCTGAGCTGGCTGACTTGAAGGCATGTATCAGCCGGTGTGCGAAGGCGGCCGTGCATCCAAGCCAATTCTAGAAACAGCTCCATCACTTGGAGTTGTATCAGAGCCCATTAATGTTTTTTTCCTTGTAAGAGAGCCTGACAGTGTTGTGCTGAATGCTGATCCAGGCACCTTACTAGAGCTGTATGTTTTTGAACCCCACAGCTGACACTGTCCTGCTTGTGCAGGCATAAATTAGTTGCTGATTGTGTTTGTGTGACTGGAGAAGAGTAAAGATCAGTTAAGTCTGCAGCTACAACATCCTTGTTGTAGTTGGATACCAGTGGGATAACCAGCCTATGTGCATTGTGGGTTTGGGTCCATGGCCGTCACTCACAGCTACTGTTAAGTTTCATCTTCCAGTCATTCTGATCTTACTGCATTTATGTGGTAAAAAAAAATTGCAGCGATGTGCTGCCTTCTGTTTGTTCATAATTCTCAAACCAGAAAAACAAGGAGCAGAATTGAAGGATTGGAGCAATGTTTTTTCAAGACTCATTTTACTATTTGCTTTTACTTAATGCTTCCTAATGGATACATTCCTTTTCTTTAGGATTCTTTGGCTGTATCTCAGCTTTCAAATATACTTCTGCTCCTTTAGATTGGCTTAGCAGAAGAAAACTCTGGGTTAAAATCCACGCAAAAAATAGCTATAATCCTTCCTTGGAACCTGTTTTGTTGCCACATGTTGTTTTAAGATGTTTTTTTTATTTCATTTATGAATGAGATGTGCCAGTAGAAACGTGCAGGGCAAGGAGTGTTGCCTTAGGTGCGTGAGAGTCCACAGGGAAGATTACCCTCATGACTGGTGCTCAGCTCTTCCTGTGTTCTGCTGCATGTCGTTCACATACAGCTGTGTGTTTTGGTACCTGTGCCATGGGTTACTAGTGAGAACAGAAAGAAATCTGCATCTCTAATCAGTGAAGTGTTTCAATATAGATCTAATCACACTTGAAGTATTAAAAATCTTGTCACGTAGAGTAACATAAAATAGAATGTGTTTTTTTCTCTGGTGAGGTAGGGAGAAAGCTTTATTCTTGTGTGGAACTGGGCAGAGGAGGTACAAATATCCCCATCTGGCTAGAGTGATGTGAAGGTGACACTAGCCTTTCCAGTGTGAAAGAAAACAACAAGCACAGAACTGCTTTCACCATGGCAGACTTGTGAACAACAGCTGTAGCACCAGTGAAGGGACCCTGAGGAGATGAGAGCCCACAGCTGGGAGTTTCAGACACGTGGGACGGATCCTCTGGGGTATTTGTCCTCAAGCTGTAAAAGTGTGGCTTTCACCACATTTGATTGTGATGTACCATTTGCTTCTGCTTCCTTCTTCCTGTTTTGTTCTCAACTGTTACAAAAGTAGTTGCTGGTGGAGCTCAGTAAGTCCTTTACTTAGAGCAGACCCAGTCTGTTGTTGATGCTGCAGCCTCAGAGCTGCCAGGGATGCTTTTAGGCAGAAGCAGCATGTCTCTCAAGTCCAATGTAGTATGGCTGAGTGTGCTTCTATGTGAGAGCATTAGGGAGTTGTAAAGAGGTCTCTCTCACTGTAAGAAACCATGGCCAACTAGAGTAGTCAGAGTAGTTGCACAGGGAGGGCATAACTGGAGCTGCTATTGCTTTATATTCCCTAGAAGTAGTGGGGATGCAACAGAGACAGCAGAAAACAGTACAGAATCATAGCATCACAAGGTTGGAAATGACCTATAAGATCATCTAGTCCAATCGTCTCCTCATCACCATTGCCACCACAAACACTAAACCACATCACGCAGCATGTCATCCAGACACCTCTTGAACACTGCTCTTGAAACCAGGCTCTTCTCTCCTTGTCTGCCTACATATCTGAATCTCATCTGGGGAAGGAATTATGAGCAAGCTTGATGGTATGAGGTACGAGCATACGTCAAGTCAGGTATAGATGGCATGCCACCCATCCAGGAGGAGGGGAAATGTGCAGTCTGTGACTTCTCCAGGACCTGGGTGTGCTCCTCTGGCCCAGCTGTGCTAGAAAGTAGGGAACCAACTCAGGCCAACAATTGAACTGGTTTATACCAACACTGATGATTTTTGTTTTTCCTTAAGACAAGTAAGCAGTTTTTACAAAAATAACTTTTCAAGCACCAGCATCCTGATAGCATCCTGAGAGGGTTTGCAGTGAGAAGCTGGGAGGTGTGAAACTTCTAAAGAGACACGGACACATGAGAAGAATGTCAGCGGTGGCCTCAGATTCATAATTGTCTGCCCTTTGCTCAGGGCTTGTGAAACAGCAATGGGTGAATTAAATATTTGTGTGTTTACAGTTCACAGAAGAAAAGTGAATTATAAATAACAAACATGTGGATAGCACTGCAAACTCATCACTCTACTTCAAAAGAGTGGCAAGATCCTAATAATGCTTTTGTTTAAAAGGGCTCAGATACTAATTCACCCCTAGAATTGAGCTAAGTATTTATCATTAGTACCATACTGCCAGATTTAGTGTTGTGAAAATAATGCAAACAGTCATCTGTAATGCAAATGTTGACATCTGATTAATAGAAAAAATAACACGAGCAATTAATCCACAGGGGAATAGATCATTATAAATGTAAATTAGATCATCAAAGGATAAGCCACAGGATAAGCAGAAATAAAACTACCCTAAAACATGATTAATTATTGAAATTCCAGTTAAAAGAAAAAAAAAAAAAAGCTTCTTTAACAATAGAGTCCTTGGAATTTGTGCCATGTGATTCATCAAAATTCTGGACAAGGTTAGTTTTTAATCCTAAAATTGATTAGCTTCATTATAAATACAATAGGACATTTATTCCACCCATGATGGTGTTCTCTCTTAGGGACAGAGCACAGTCATAGCACTGAGCTGACTCGGTTCTGATTTACGCACGTGCATTTTTTTCTATGGTATGTAGTTGCTTGGGTAAGTCATGAGATAGATCTGCATACATTTTTCAGCAAGGAGGACAGATTTCACATTAATACATATGACCTTAATCAATCCAAGACTGAATGTTGGAGGTCTTGCTGGTCAGGGCATAAAGTTGTGTCAGAAATGAGTTTCTCTTCTTGTCTCTCAGGAAAAAAATAAAATAAAATCAGGTGACCTTGGCAGATAATTTCATCTCTCTGTGCTTGGTTTAGGTTTGTGCTCATCTTGGTTCAGGATGCTTCAGTTTAATGGTGTGTAATGTGGCATTATTTAATAGATACTTTTTGCAAGAAGTGCTAGGAACCTCCCGTGTAAATTCCTGGCCACTTTTTAAGAGCTTAAACAGAGAAGTTGATTTTTTTTCCTAACAAAATAGGGCTTACTGGTCACCAATTACTGTTAAATACTTGAGTGAGTTCATATTTTAAAGGTAAATGAGTAACTCGTTGAAGGCTGAATTCATAATTCACATCTTTCTGAGGTATAGTTTTGCATCTCAAAAATATTGGAGACCTGCTTAGAACTTTGACATTTATTTTCTCCTTTCTATCAAAATCAGTTTTGGGAATTACTTCAGTAATTTCAGTGCATTTCATCTGGTATCACGGTATTGCGCATAACCCCGTACAGACCTGGCCTTGTACAAAACCACATGTAATTGATGTAGAATTGCTCAGGTTGGAAAAGCCCTTAAAGGTCATCAAGTCCAACCACAACCTAACCAGGCTAAATATAATATATATTTAGGGTATATTATATTATGATAGAATGCAACACTTCTCTCCTGTTATTATAAGTAGTTGGGTTGTCACCTCACTTGAACTTCTTCACGTTGCTTGGCACCTTATGTTTAATTTCTGCTCTGTTAGAGACATTTCCCTGTTTTGAATGGGGTTCGGCCTTGACAGCAAAGTTAAGATAAGTGTAAAACATGGGCTTTGTGAAATCCACGCAGCTGTTAGCAAGCTCTGAATGATGTCTGGTACCATGCAGGGATGAGCCTCTCAGCCATGGCTTGAAGTTGTTCTGCAAAATGTTTGCCTTCACTATGAGCCGTGTTGTGGTAGTTTTTCTTCTTCCAGAGTATTATTTCTACCTTGGCAGGCTTACCTTTTGCCAGTAGCACTAGAGTGCTGGTGCTTGTGGGGCAAAATTTTGTAACTGAGAACTCAGGCCACCTGGTGGTAAATGTTTCTGTTTCTTCATGACATCAAATGGCCTTGAGGCATTTCTTATAGGAATTGTATTAGGCACCTCTGTGCATCTGAAACTTCAACAGATGGATTTAAACACTGTAAAAGCATATGAAGAAAACTCAGGAAATTAGAAACAAATGCCTGCCAGGAAATGAACACTTTTGCATCCTTATACCATCATTATCTCTTAATAACCAGTCTTTCTGTCCCTCTTCCTATGTACAGCACTACTGTATGGGGGAAAGAAAAATTTTAACTAACCTTTTGTCTTGTGCATGCGAACTGTTGGTGGTACGAGCAACTCACTTATGTTACTACAAACTTCCAAGTTTAAGTAGCAGCATTTTCAGTCTTTAATGGAGATTGTTCCACTTGGTCGTCTTCAGCCTGAGGGAAGGATAAGTGCAGTGCCTGTCCTAAGGACCTGGTACCATAAACAGAAAAGCTAGAATGTGCCTTTTTTTTTTTTTTTCCTGAGTTCTCTTCGGGCTGTAAACAGAGCCCTGATGTGAGAAAGGCAACAGAGAAGAAATGAATCTTGGTAAATGGTATTAAAAACTAGCAGGGAGGGAGATATATGAATGCAGGAAACATAGGGCTGTTAAGTGAGGGAGCAGGCTGTGAACCCAATTTATGCCAGTGGCATGAGGAATGAAATGAGAAAGGTGGCACTCAGTAGATTCCCTTGGCTCCTCATAAATTTGAAAGTGGCTGCCTTTCCTTTTTTAGTAGCTTGTAAAATGCAACCCTGGGACTGTTAGAAGATGCACTGGTGAAGGTGATAGAAATGAGAGAAAAAATTTCCTCATCCTGGCCTTCATTTCCCAGATCTGTAATAATTTGTCAGTCAATTAACTGGAGGTCGCATATATCTGTAGTCTGTTAAAGAATTACACTTCCACAGAGTGTGTTGTTCAACTTGTCCGCACTTCCAGAAGCACACTTAGTGTGACAATATTCTGCATGCACAATGTCAAAGAAAGGGATTTTAATTTTTCAGCACCCTAGCTGCTGTGTGCAGATTAACACTTATTCGTTGTATATTCCTGTATTTTAAGTAGGAGCATAAAGAAATTGGTGTATAAAGCAAACATTTGGAGAGCAATTCCCAGAAATCATTTCAATTAAGAGGAGAAAAGGCCATGTGTTTGATGTTCTGGTTGTGGATCATTTGTCTTAAGTCTGGTGGGCCAATGAATGGTGGTTCTGGATCCTCATCAGGATCATATTGGATCCTCATCAGGATCCTATTCCTTTCCCCCTACTATCTTGTGCTTCCTCTCTCTGGGGACTGCACTGATGTTGTGACTGAATCAGACCATGGACCCCTGGGGCCTGAAACAGCTTTAGCTTTGGAACCAGCACATGTGCAATGAGGGCTGGCCCTGTGCTCCCAGACTGTGAGCACAAAGTGCTAACGAGGTGCTACCAGTGAGATGTGAGGAGCTGCTTTGCAAAGTGAACTGTATGAATTGTGTTTTAAGCTTTGGCGGTCCTTCCCTGCTGCATCCCTCTGTTGACATGCAGCCCTCTAAAAGCTGAGGCCTGGGCTCATTTGTCATTGATTTCTCAGGTCACCCAGGAGAGCTGTTGCAGCTTTGTGCTGTTGTGTGCTGTAATTCATCCCTGTTAGGGGGTGATAGGAGGACCAGCATCGCATGCGGATTTGTTCCACTTGTATATAAGTGAAGTTTGTGTCTTTTTTGATCTACTTACAAATTCTTTGCAGTGCCTGGGTATGAGAAGACACACTTGGTCTTTTTGTGGTGATCTCCACATGGCCAATGCCTCATTTGAAATAGGCTGTTTTATTTATTTATTTTTACAAATTCATTGTGGTTCTTAAGAGTGGCTGTTCTGTTTCGTGGCAATCTGAGCACCAGCAAGATCAGGTCTCAACTTTTCCTAGTCGTCTGTTCCTCAGGCGAGGTAGCTTTTTTTCAAAAGGGTGCTTTTAAAAGGTCTGACTACACAAACCTCTCAGACACAGGAAGGGTAGGAGAAATCTGGTTGAGGACCAGAGTCGGACTATACTTGAAATTTGAATGTGAAACTTGGATTAAGAGCAACGCTATGAAGTTTTTGGCATGAACCTGAGGTGCCCTGTGGTCACGGCTTGGCTTCTGATAGGTGCTTACGCTGCCTTTCTTCCTACTGCCTTGTGTGTAAGTCATTTATTTGTGTGTGCATAAGAGTAAGTGTGTGCATGGGTGAAGGTAATCAACCCCCATGGGGGTGGGCTCAGTACTTTGACCATAATTGTGATAATCCTAGTAATAATGCTGGGTGTGTGTGTGTGTGTGAGATGGGAATTATCTTACTGATTTACAAAATAAACTATCTTAATGTTGGCAACTCACGGCAGACTGATCAACCTCACTCCACTGACACCACAGCTTTCTGAAAACAAAAGCTTTTCACTGTCTAGGGAGTTGTCTGCTGAACTTTGAATGGTTTTGTGACAAGATGCTGTACTATTCAGCAGGTAATTGGCCTGTGTATAACCCAGAATGTTCCTATTAGAGTATGTAGGTGAATGATAGTTAGTACTAATTAGGTAATGGCTTCAGTTTACCTAGATAATAGGGGAAAGGTAAATTAGTAATACAACCTGTGGGGTAGAGTTTTTGGAGACTTATTTTGTGACAAAGAAGATGTTGTGAAATATTGCTACATAGCACCTCCAATGAAAGGAATCATCTTGCAATATGCATGGCTCCATCTTAATTTGTAATGAAAGCTCTTTATCCTTGTGCAGGGTTAAAAGGTAGATTAGAGTTGAAACTGGGTGAGAGTGTTTTGCAGTTTCACAGCAATTCAGTCTCAAGTTTTGGTTACGTTGTTCCGGAGCTGGACTTGAGCATGGGCAGCCAGGCCCCCAGGAGATGGAGAGATGTTGCAGAGCCCCTGATGAACCCAGGTTAAACACAGACATATCGAAGACTTTTGTGCACGCATAGAGCTGCAGCCTATTCACCTGGTATTGCCAATTGCAGGATGCCCAGGACACTTTCTGACATTGGGGTAATCAAATTTGAGACTTGACTTGTTTTCTTCACAATCTACATCTTGAACCTGTTGTTATCTACTCTAATCTCAGTTATCAGGGTATCTTGGTTCTTCTTGGCAGGGATTGCTTTGCTTTTCTTCTATTTTCTGTCCCTCTTTTTTCTCTTTTTCCCTCTTGAAATTCAAGCTTGTTGCTACAGAACTTAATGTGAATGACAAAACTTTTTTGTTTTTATTCACTCATAAATCATCACAAGAAATGGAGTCTGCAATAAAATAACGTAGGTTTTTAGCCATGTAGTATTATGCTATAAATGACGTAAGTTGTGCCTTCCACATTTTTCCTCTGTTATTCTCACCTGTTATCTGTTCCTGCTTACTGAGGTCTGATGCCAGGCACTGGGGTGGGATTCACCTGCCTTGTCGTGTTATTTTAATGTCTTCTAAGCATCAGGTAAGACTATAAAACCTCAAGTGTTCCTTAGATAAATTACTTGCTCCGTGTAAGCAAAAGATTGATTTGACTTGACATTTTATAATCTTTCTGTTTTCACTCATTGAAGCTTAAAATGTATTGCAGAAGACCCCTGTCTTTTTTCTGATGACTGCTGGGTCACTGCAGACAGGAGTAATATCCTCACCTCCTTGCAGTCTTGTTTCTGTGACCTTCAGGAGCCTGATGTAAGGTTTTGTTTTCCTCAGAACTGTTCTGGCTTCTGGACAGTTTAAACATATCTGTTACTAAATTATATATGATGAGGAAATAAGAAAAGGTAAAACGTGGTTTTATTCTCTGGAATTCCTGAGTGAATTCTTATCAATCAAGACTGTCCTGTTCTCCATGCTGCTACACCTCTGACTGAGCTGCCGGGATGTATTATTTGTGTAATGAATCTACTAGCCTCAGCTTTATTTTACTTACTTGTGAACAACCTCTGTGCAGTTTTGATGTAAGTCGTTCCTATACAAAGCTAATAGGCAGTACAAGGGAAAAGATGTAAGTGGCCATGTTAGATCAGGGAGCCTATGAAGCCTGTATCCTGCCTTTTTTTTAATGAAATAGTAGACTGCAGGATCCTGGTACCATCAGGAGTTGATGTATTTTTGCTGAGGGAGAGAAAGAAAACTCAGTCCCTTTTTCTTTCTGGTCTGGTGTTCCAGGAGATGCAGAGGAATGTGATCCCTGAGGATCCCTGCAGATAGTCGGGAAAGGATATATGTGGAAGTGAAAGTCAGCTACAGGATTCTGTGCCTGAAGGAATTCCGGATTCAACTGACTTTTCATACTGCAGGCTTTAAGCTGTCTTATGGTAGTAGGTGCAGTATATGTTGCTGCTTTCAGGCAGAAGACAGCACCGTGCTCGAAGAATACTTAGCAGCAGGAATGTCAGTGGACAGTCAGGTTCTTGAATCAAAATGTGTTTTTTGGTGGTCTCTTTTTCCACAGAAGTGTCAGAATTGATTATTCTTTATTGATGGCAGAAGTATTTCGTCAATAGATCTCCCCTTGAAATGAAAACAATCCAATTAATAACTCCGAACGGAAATCTTTCACAAACTAGAAAATGTACCCAGTTTAAATCCTCTTGAAAAATAGAGCTTTCAGTGTGCCAGTACCTTTTTTTATATAAATACATTGTTTTATGACAAGCTCTTCTCTTGGTAGGGAGTCTCACATGTCGGGGAAGGCTGGAGGGTAATGGCTGTCTGGCTGCTGTGTTAGGTGTGTGTGTGTGTGTGTGTGTGTGTGTGTGTGTGTGTGTGTGTGTTAATGCTGTGGTCATGCTACCTAATCCCTCTGCTTCAAACCACACTCCTGGGTGGGAACTGCCTGCAGGATGAAGCTGCTTGTTCATGCTTCCATCCAGGAGCTGCTCCAGCTGCAAGGCAAGGGCTGTGGCTTGCATTGCTCCTGGTCAGGTAATTCCTAATCCAGGTTTGGAGCATATACCACTCCTTTTTTGTTGGTTTTATTTTTGCCTAGTGGTCTCAATCAGTTACAGCAGACTTGCTTTTACTTCTAGCTTCAGCCAAGGCTCAGCCTTTGGGAGCAGGGCAAAGTGGCTTTATGCCAGAGACGTCTGCCTCCCAGGAGACACTTAGTTCCCTGTTAGTTGCATTTAGGGTATGGCGGAAATCTCATTCGTATCATTTGTGTTATAACTTAAACTTGTGTTAAAAACTTTCAAATCATTTAGCCGAACATTTTCAGCATTTTCTGCCTTTTAGGAGGAGAAGCAGAATTTAAACACAGAATTTAAACATTGTTTTGCTTTTTTTCAGAGGCTTTTTGTTGAAGTGAACTTCTATAGCAGAGGTTAGAGCAGTCACTGTGTAATTGATGTCAAGTAAGCCTGAAGTTGTGTGTGCTTTTAGCTTATTATCTATGATAATGTGAGCTACTCTGAGTGAATGGTCAACAGCCATAGCAATGGGCTAGCAGAGCAAGCAATTGTAGCAAAATGTAGTTGATGATAGTAAAGAGATCCTTCACTTAACGTTCAAGAGCTAAAAATCCCAAAAGTTTGAAGAACTTTATGGTTAATATTTAGATGCTAAAAGTATGGTTTAAAAAATGTTCAGCAAAATAGATGCTGACATTCCCTATTAAGTCTGGTGTTCTGGCAGACATGAAAAAATAAGTTCATAAAACAAATGATTAAAAGAATGTAGAGGGGAAGAAGCCATTTCAGTGATGTGGACTTACTGTTATGATTCATTAGGTGGGCAGCAAAGCTTCTCTTTGGCTTCAGACAGGAGTTCAGAATTTATTCTAAGCTATCAGCCCAGTCAGGGATTTACAACAGAGGAATTAAAATTGTGTTGGTCTCTATGAATGAGCCAAGGAAATTCAGTAGAGAGATTTATATTCTGCCAGATCAAGTGATAAACAGGGCACAAAATCATTTTTCTTGGAACAGAAACAAAGCAGAAACTTTGGATAAGTATGTTGTGGAGAAAGTTATTCCAAGTTTAATGTTACTCAGTGTTTTTTTTCCCAATGATGTTGTTTTCTTGGCTGTAGAATTCTCCCAGTGTGCTCTCCTGTTTGTGCCTCACTTTTGCAAAATCTTCTGCTGAGAGCAGCTGGAAAATCAGACTTCAGACGCATTTTCCAGTTGTGAATATTCTACTCCTTTACAGTGGATGCATCTTAGATTGAAGAGGCTGTTGAAGGAACGCAGAGTTTGAATCTTGCATGGCCTTAAGCTCTGAGCTTGATGCAGTAATACTATTTTTTAAATAACAGAAGTGTCCAAAAGTGGGTAAAGACCCATCAGCACAATCAATGGTTCATAATCTCCTTTCCTCTTTTAGGACTGCTTCTTATCTGAAAGCTATTATAATACTGTACTTGAATTGTGTAATCTATGCAGTAGATATTCTTTCCTTCTCGGTACTCATCCATAACTAACAGTGTGCTTAAATAGGAAGGAATGGCCCTATTTCTTCTGTCTGTCTAACCTAATTAATCCATCTCATTTTTTCAGTAATTAAAACGTACAGATCTTTTTTTTCTTACCCCTGAAGTAGAGGATAGGAGTGCTGAGCATCTGTGTTTGTTCTTGTAGAATCTGTTTGGTTGAATAAAACACCCTCTGGTGCCATCCTCTTCAGCTGAAACAGGTGTTTGAAGTTCACCCTTTTCAGTGACTTTGAAATGGAGGCAAGGGAAGCCTGCGGGGAAAATGAGTGTCAAAGGCCTTGTAGGCCTTCTGGTGAAGTTAAATCACTCTCTGATCTTACTCTTTTTAGTCAGTTATTAGGTCCTTTAGCATCTTGTCTTTGTGGATTAGTCTGAACTCTTAATCACCCAATCTGGATGTTTCCTATCACCCCCAGTGGACTAATCCCAGCTTAAATAATAACTGCCATAATTGCATTGATATCAAACCTCACGTTATTCTGTTTGTAACATTCTCCACTTAAATTTTCCCTTCAAAGCATTCCAGCCAGTATGCAACTGGGGTGACAGGAGCTGAGGAGCCTGGGCGACAGCACTTAATAGATCTCTTGTTCTCAGATTTTCTGGGTTCTTGGAGTAAGGGAAGCATCACCAAGCTGCCTCCTAAAGCCTGCTGGTATTCACAGACTTTCCACATCAGAATGGGATCTAACATCTGCACCTGCTGAGTGTCTGGAGGGTTTTGAGAAGACTGTTTGTGGTGTTTGGAAGTGTTGTGGGTTTGTACATGAAAAGAAACTGAGGATGTGATTTTATCGTGGTGAAGTGAAGAAGCTAAATCTCATTACAGAGTATCGTGAGGGCAATGGCTTGACCTGGGATGGAGTTTTTGTTTTTCTACACCATTGGGACTGAAACGCTGGATAAATCGTTCATCATATGTATGTTTGAGTAGTGGATTTATGAGCTACACCTGCACTGATGGCTCACTTTGCATTGGCTGCTTATAGAAGTATTTCTAGCCTCCAGCTTTCCTGCAGTTAGTTTGGCATTGAGTCTTGATGTCAGGTGTCTTCTCACCCCACAGTGCTACATGCATTCACCTCTCTCTTCTGCACAGCATGCTCCCACTAATGAAAACATTTTGATTTTAGGAAGCTGATTTTTTTTTTTTTTTCATTAGATTAACTTGACTATGTTACTTTCTTGTACTTTCACTACTTCAGACTTTTTTTTCCCTAAAATAGTGGATTACATATTCTGTATGTGTAAAATTCATGTACTTGTCTTTTTTGAGTCTCAAACCCATAACTTGCTCATATCTCATCCAGTGTTTAATGTGATTCAAACTATGCAGAGAAGTAATAATGTCTGCTTTAATTAAGTGCTTGAACGTGTTTCTGAGTGGAGATGTTCTGTGTGGGACGTTCAGAAGAGCCTGTGATTGAAAGGAGCTCAAGTCCCATTGAACGTGAAGAGCTTTCTCCCATTGGCATGAGAACACGATGCTCTGCTGCCATTGCTGTCAGCAGTTGTAGACACTTTGCCTGAATGAAACTAAGCGTTTCATCCACCATCACATTCGTCATGGTAATGAAATTTTAGCCCTTGCTGGGATTTATTTTTTCTATTAGGTTTAAATGCAGGGACGTAGGCCAGCTAGTGAGGGTCCGTTTCGGGCTCGGCCTTTTTCATCCTTCCCGAGAGACATGGTTGGAGGAAGCTGTTTTCCTTGCATTTTGCAAAAGACACGTGTGGCTTCTGACACATAGGCTCCTGTTTTGCAGATCCCTTCTTTGCCGGCTACACAGAGGCCATCAAGTCAACAGGGATACTGCTGGGAACTCTGAACTCCTATTCTTGCATCAGGTTTGTGGATGGCTGCTATTGATTTATTGATCTATAATGAAGTTCTGAGCAGTTAATTGCATTTTGACTTCAGGCTTTCAGCACATGACTTTTCAAAGAACGGAAAAGACCGATTTCCAGCAGCCTATATGTGATGTAATGGATTGGGCTGATGGCAGGGCTTTTGCTTACTGCTGTACAAGATGGACTAGTGTGTGCACTGTTTTCTTTTTTCTTTTTGAAGTGGGATGGACTGCAAAAGTATTGTGCTGAGTCTTTTGGGTGACGGGAACAGTGAACACTAAATTATTATCCCAGGTTCTTCTCCTCATAGTACTACTGGTGAACTAACCGAAGTTCTAGTGATGCAAGTGCCGTTTACTGAGAACAACTCTGTTCTTTCCAAGCCGTATCAATTTTCCTTTTGTGGTGAAGGCTGATATATTATGAAACTTCACTGTTTTTTTTTTTTTCTTTTGTTGTTGTTGTTTTTTAAAGTAATCCTGTGTACTGAAGTCATGCATGAAATCTGTCCATCTTCATTCTTCCCCACTCCCTCCTCCCAAGATACATCTTTTTAAAAATAATCTCTGTACTTGAAGAAGGAAAAAAACCCAAACATTCCAGTCCGTCTAATCCAGTTATAAAAATGGTGTTGGTGTTGATAAACATGCTGTAGTATAAGAAGCACAAACAAACAGATGGGGAAGAAGAAGTGCTGCAGCCTTATAGCACTGTCCTTGTAAACATAAGGTCGATCACCCAGCAACAAGTTCCTAAAACATCCATTTAGGATTATCTCACAGATTATCAGATCCTGAAATGGGGGAATACACTGGATTTCAATGCAGACCCTCAGAAAAGCAATCACTACAACACTGTGAGTGCTCTAACTGAGAATTGTAGGCACATATTTAAATCAGCATGGGTTTGTGGACTTCTGCAGCTCATGCTCACTGAGGAGCTGACCAAGGCCTGTGGTGTGACAGGGAACTGGAGCCCTGCACCTGATGTTAACAAGGCTATCTTTTGACTCAGGTATTCTCATACTGGTGTCTATCAGGAGTGTTTGTGTTACTTGATTTTCATTGACAGAGCTCTTTGAGCTCTCACTATGTGGCTCTTTGGGAGAAAAGGTATTTTCTTTGCTTCTATTTATCTATGACTTGTGTATTAGTTTGAACTGGAATTAAGGCTCTTAAGGTCCGTGTTATATAGTTACTCTGTGACAATTGTATCAACTATTTCTTCATGCTTTGTGTTGTCTGTGAAGGACTACATTGCTGCAGTTGTCACAGTAGCTCAGGAGGGCTATTTTGTTAGTATAGGGTACGCAGATAGATAAGGCAGGTTAATTCTGGAGAGTGGCCATGGGATTGATTTGCTTTTTGAATTACTGTGTTAGCACTTGAGAAACTTTTCTTTCAGTTCCCAAAATGAATTATAGATCTAAGTCAAAGGGGTGCAGCAAACAGAAAACAGGCTTTCAGTGGCTGAACTGACCCAAGCCTCTGCATTGCCACTGACAATTCTGTTGTTTTTAAATGATTGCGTATTTAAGTCAAGCGGAGCTTTCAGTAGGCGAGGACTGGAGAAGAGTAGGAGGCTTCTTTGTATGCTTTGTTACTAAAATCACTTAGGGTCACTGTTTAATTCAGAGGATACAGCTTTTAGGAACTTAAGGCTGCATTCACTGCTTTGTCCTAAGCACTGTACACAGCACTGCTCTGTAATATCACAGGAAAAGAAAATGTGTTTCTTTGCAGAGAGTTTTTGTATTGAGTCTTCAGGCTGCAGACAAACTCTTTTACTGTCTTCTAGGGAATCAGAAGGTGCTGTGGGCACCTGTTCAGCCTGATGGTGAATGTAATTGATTGTGGATATAGTATTTGTAGTTTGTATCGTATGAAATAAGTGCGAACTTCCAAAGTAACATGCAATTGTTGAAATCACACGGTCTGCATTTAGCCAAGATGCCATTCTGGCCAGGAGAGCCCACACGCAAGTGCAGGAAATTGGCAAGCCAACATCTTTCTATCCCTCTCTGCCACTGAGGCAAATGTCTGCCCTTGTCCTTGCAATGCTTGCACACAGGCAAGGAGTACAGATGACATGCTGTCAGGTTGTAGACTATCTGATGGATCTAAAATGATCCTATGACCATCAGAAAGCATTTTGCCCGCGTGCCTGATGTTAGGAATGAAGTCATTGTGGAGGGGAGTAATGCTTTGTTCTCCCCACTGGCTTTTGGTTTTTGTCAGCTTTTCTTTCTTCATGGCTCACTGCTGACAAGGAGACTGGTTTGCCATGCTAAATACCTTGGGACTGACAGGATGGAGAAAGTTTGCAGGCTCTTTTGACAGCTGTAATCAATAAGAAGTGAAAATCTCACTTGAGAAGCCCTTTTCCAGCTATAAATGGCAACAGAAGTCGTGAAGGTGAAATCTTGATTTTAGACTATAATGTAAAAACAGCATCAGAAATCTGAGCCCAAGGAAAAGATTTGCAAACCAAGAGCTCCTCTGCGCTCATCTGTGTGCACCTCAGTCAAGGAGTGAACCACACCTGATGGAACGGACTGCCAGACAGTCCTCAAAAATCCTGTGGATGGTCCATAAAGGGGAGTTTTGCTTAGCACATCCATATGTTCTCAAGGCAGAAGCAGGGCTTGCCATAAGAGCTTTCATTATCATATTGCAGTCTTCTCTGGAAGTCTTGATTACCTTCTGAGAGATGCAGAATTTCTTCAATTCTTGTGGGGGTCACTGGGAAATGAGGCACCATCTAGGCAAAGGACAGGATCAGAATTAACTTTTGAACTGAACAGGCCTACTTGAATAGCAAATCATTTCTTTGGAGGAAAAGAGTTATTATTTTCCAAATAGATTTAATTGCCAGCAAGCATGCGTTGGAAATGGGAATAACAACTTTTAATTAAGATTGAGAATAGACAGAAATTCCCAGAGCACTGGTTAATCAAAAATAGGGGCTGAGCCATGCAGTATTTCCACGCTGTATTATGGGTGACAATGCCAAATCATTCAGAAAACATAATAGGAAAAGTTTAGTCTGAGATATGCTCTTGTTTTGTGATGTTGAGTAACTATTTATGGGCTTTTTCTGTCATCTTTGCTTTGCAGAATGCAGTGCAGGGGGACAAATATGCCTGTAGTCTGTTTTGCTGCACTCATACCCTAGCTGCTAATTTGGTCAGTGTGGAGATTTATTCCCTTTATGTTATAGGTGTTGCTTGGGAATTTGTTACTAACAAAAATACTGAGCTTGTTCAAAGGGCTTTGCGCTGGTAGACCTCAATGATTTGTGGAGTGCGATTAACCTTGCACTGCAGAAAGGAAGATCTGTGTAACAGAAGCAAGTTTGCCCCGGTGATGACTTGGCAGACTGGAGAAAAGAGGATCCCAGCCCTGGAACCTTGGTGCAGGGCTCCCTCTGTCTGACCATGCAGTCTCTGCTACTGCTGGTTAATAGAACTGTCAGTGGTAGCACTTCTCCTGAGGATGTGTGGAAGGTTTTCATTTCCCCAGATATTAATCAGGTACCTTTTTGTCAGCACTAAATTCACTTTAAAGAAGAGATACGAAAATAGAGCTTCTTTTTGTATTAGTTATCATACATCCTCTGGCAGCATCTTTGCCAAATGCATAAAGGAATGCAATTAATGGCTACCCAAGAGATTTATTCTATTATCCTGACTAGCTTATTTCTAAAGTAGCTTGACATTTTATTTGTCTGACTTATCTGTTGTTGTAGGGAGATCTTGTTTTATTACCCTTGAGAAGACTGAAATGTTAAGCAGGAAACACAGGAGCTCCTTTCATTACTCTGTGTTTTTCCCCTATAAAATGTGAACTCAGGCTGAAGTGTCAAATCTGTAGTAAAGGAGAAATCTGGGATCATGGCTGGGACAAAATGGTGCTCAGGAGGTTTAGATTTGATTATAGACAATATCCCAGCCTCTCCATGCTAAGCTGCTTATACCTCAATCCTGCAAAGCAGTTTTAAGCCCTGCACACCTCATGGACCTGAAATTCAAGCTGAGCTTTGTTTTCTCTGGCCCTGCCAACATCTCAGCTTCTGCAGTCTCTGAATGGGCAGCACTGCTGAGAAGGAGTGCAGTAGAGATGAAGTTTGGTCCTGCTCCCAGAGCAGATTTAGCTGTAACACCGTAGGACAGATGTAATTTAAAATACCTTCTGGTGTTGCTGCTGAATATGTGCTGTTGGTAAAGGGAAATGCAGTGGTATCCAATTTGCTAATTAAGCTGAAGGAGTAAGGGCCGTTGTTGTGTGGTTGTCTTTTAAACTGAAGCGAAGGCTTGATGACCTTTCAGAATACACACATCTTGCTGACTATCAAAAACTTATTTCATCTTTACCCTTATGAGGAAGCTTTGGTTCATACTAGAGAAAGCTGTAAGGTAAATGAAACGAGCAGGCTTTTAAGTATATTTTCCTGTAAGTAAATGAATATCCACAGGTCTAAAAACCTAAAACTGAGCTCTACAAATATAAACTCTTTATCTTAATAGTATGCAGCACCCAAAAAAAGAGCTCAGCTGTTTGAGAAAAATAATAGAAAGCTTTAAATCTTTCTGTAGGATAATTGAACTTTTGCTTATTTTAATTACATTATCTTAGGTAGGTCGCTTGTGTGCTTAAAACTATGGAAGGCTGAGGAAAGTTTAGGAGCCCAGAGTAAGTGCAGAATGGGGATCTCTGTTTTCTGATCAGTCCCTGTATTACTGCAGTTCTTTGGTGTGTCTGCTTGCAGTCTGAGAGACTTGGTACTTGTGTCTGTTTTTCAGTCCAACCTGACGTTAGTATTTCTTTTCTGGGTCAGCTGATTTCATGTTTGTTGCAGTCAAGCCATCTTGTAACAGCAGTGCTAAAAAGATAGAGTTGGGCTGCTGAAAAGCAGTGGTAACAGGGATTGGCTTGTGATGGATAAAAGGGCCGACAACAGAGAACTTCTTTTTCATTTATTCAGCATGATATTAGCATGCTGATACTGAATATTGGCTTTCTGATTTAGGATGTGGGTTTTTATTGTCTTGAAAAACAGGGCAAAATTGATCAACTCTGTTCATAAAGTGAATTTTAGGGTTTTCATTATTCCCTAATTAGTTTCTGAAGTGAGTGGACACATCCTCTGTGTTCGTTGGATGCTGCACGTCCCTGAGTGCTGAAAAAGTCTGATGTTTGGCGTCATCTCAGGTACAAGAGAACTCCAGGTGTGTTAGTGAACCACTTTCAGCTGCACAAATGGTATTAGAGATCTCTGAAAACTTGATACAAGAGTCTCGAGTGGAAGGCAATGAAAGGAGGACTTCTGTCTCAGCTGGCTTTGCCTTACTTCACTGGTGGTAGATAAAAGTTGGCCTTTAAACTCCTTGGAGACTCTCATGAGCTATGTTTATGGAGGTGATGCTAATGGGTGTAATGCATCTGGAAAATGCTGCTGTTTCTAGGATAATGGGTTTTCAGGCCTGGCCTGTGTCACAAAAAGCAGTTAAGTGGGATTGCAGTAAAAAAATCTCTTGCCTGTGCTTTTTATACATTTTCTGTTGTTGCTGTACTTGGTGGGCAGCTTTTGGACAGCACAAATATACATTTAATGGACATTTTATCATGAGAACGTCTTCCTTTAAGCAAAGGGGCCGTGAGAGGCTGCTCTGAATAATCAACTGCTTGCTAAGCAGAGCTCTGCCAACATAAGCTGACGTGTTGCAGTGGTGGAAAAGATGAGGAAAGAAGAACTCTGTGCTGTAGGCAGAGAAGTCTGCATGAAGAACCCCACAACAAGTCATACAGCATGTGTAGTGCATCATCTAATCCTTCGCTCTGCTATCTTGCCCAGCCTGCACCCCTCTTTAAAAGCAAATGTGTTTTATTGGCTGTTACTTTGGTTTTAACTTCTCGGTGGTGTTCAAATCAGTAGAGTTTTGTACTCTTCTGTTTAGACTCTCAGTGAGAGATGGGAGCCTGGCTTAAGTCCTTACCTGCTGTTCTTTTTACCCATATATTCTGACAGAGTTGACATGATGTCAGAGCCTGTTTCCTTTAACCCAGTTTAAATTATTGGCTTGCCAAACCAGAATAAAAGATCTATTAATAATATTGTGGAATGTACTTCTTCAGAGATACATATTTATATTCTGCTTGACTTGGGTGAGCAACACCAAGCAGCTGTCTATGTCAACTCCTTGCCTAGAGAAAAGATTTCTGTGTGATAAGTTAATCCTAAGATCAGTCTACCTCTGTATTTTTCCCTGGTTCAGCTACTTTAAGTTAGTTGTGCTGATATAAAACCCCATGAGGACATGTGTTCTGGAATAAAAGTGAAAACTGAACTCAAGTAACCACTTGGAAGTAGCCACTGATTAATTTCTAAGCATACCTGGGCCTGCAGTGATTACATCTGGCATTGCTTCTGTAACTCACAGCTTGCTTACAGTAGCTCAGAGAGTATTGCTGACAACAAGTCAGGATCAGAATTACATCCTTTCATTTTATTTAAATTAACAGAAGTTAACAATTTTCTCACCTCTTCATCTAAAACTGTGCACCTCAGATTGAAACCGCTGTACTGCATATCTGCGTGCTGACTCCACAAAACTCCCAACCTCTGTTCCATCTTTTTGTATCAGGAGAGTTTAAATGTTGAAACGTCTCTTGTCTGGCAAAGATACTTGGTTCAGAAAATGAGAGAAGACAGTGCGTCACTTGAGGAAAGATCTGAGGGGCTGATGTGTACCTAATGGAAAAGACTCAAGAAAGACAGTGGAAGAATATTGAGGGAAAGAAAAATGCTGGTAAAGGGAGAGTAAACAGGAGAGAGTATAGAGGGAAGCTGCAAGGTCCTGTTGAAATGAGTTGCTGATGAGTGGCTTGGGATGGGCCAGGCTCCCTGCTCTCCAGAGCTGAGCTCTGCTGACTTTAACTGTCACTTTGTCCCCATTCGCTTCAGTGGAGAACTTAGCCTTCATTGCTCAGACGTTGCTGTCTGTTGTGGCCACCCACTGGCCCGTGAATTATTTGTGCCTGTCCAGAAGCACTAACTGTTGAGCACGTTGGCTTTGCTGTCTCTCTAGGATTGATGCTGTAGCTCAGCCGGGGTGAAACAGTAGAGGCTCAGCCCCAAAGCAGCTCCCACAGCTCTCTCCAAGGTCAGCGAAGGAACAGGGCAGCCCTCAGCTGCATTGTAACTAAGGCTGTGGACAGAATAGCAATATCTAAAACTGAGAAAAATAATTTTTTTGCCCTTCTGGTATCATTCATCTAAATGCCTTACATTTTCATGGCTGTCTGAATGAAAATTCGTAGAAATCTGGTGAGATACCATGTCTGTTTCCAATTAATGGGCTGAGGGGGGAAGAAACCAAAGGGGAATGTCCACTAAATAAACAAGAGCTGGGAAAAACTTTCAGATTGCCTGAGCACACGGGTTCTGCCTCTGGGAAGTGCATTTCTGCATCCAGAAGATCTTTCATCTGCACAGGGCTGATACACAACCTTGTGTTCACTGTGTGTTTAACCACCGCTTCTTATGTTCTTAATATTCTGCTTTCTTTTTTTCCATTACTTGTAGTTCTGATGAGTCTGTACTTGGCCAAGAACTGACTTTGTGTGGAGGTCTTTTTTGCTTGTGTGCAAATGCCTGTAGTTAAATTGCAGGGGGTCTGATTTGAGATTAGTTGGAATATGAAGGTGGTCCTGATTGCTTTGAAAGGTTGCCGTACTCCAAGATCATTTGCTTGGATTGGAGATAGTTAAAACTAATAGCCTGCGCACACACAGGAGTTCACCATCACCTTTCATTTATGCTAAGGGGGAAACACGATACACATACTAGAATATAACATTGACCAAAATAACTGCACTGCTTTGCACCCAGTGAGTAACTAACGAACATGGTGATCTATTCAGATGTCACTGTCTCCCTGGACTCACCTCTTGGACCCAAATGACAAACAGATTCCTGAAGTCAAAAAGTTGTTATAAGCCATGATCAGCACAGAGCCAGATTAAAAAACCCAGTGAAAATTCTCATTGCTTCATTAAAGCTTCCTTTATTTATGTTTGCATTACTTTTGCTGCATGATTTCACAGCTCTAAATTAGAGTGTTGCGATGCAAATAACTGAATCAGCTGAAGTAAGGCAGCAGTGGACTCTGCTGTGAGGAGAGCAGACGTGCACAAGGAGAGGGAGGGGTAGCACTCTTAAATCAGATGTGCTGTTGGTTAAAAAATAATAATAATAATAATAATTGTGTGGAACTACAGCCTTAATTGTGATGCAGTTTTTATACTAGCTCCTGATGTGAAGCTAAACTGGAATTTATTTGTTCCCTGCTCTTCATGCTGAGTATTATAATCACTAACACTTCTCTCATCTTAAAATGGTCTTAAGAGTTATCAGTATGAGAGTAGTGAAGGTAGACCAAGAGCAAATGTTGTGCTCCATACCATGCATTTCCAAGCTAGTTAGTTATCTGCTGCTAAGAAAGTTAACATTGTGGAAGTCCTTTTCTGTAGTGCGAACGCATGTTGTGTTTCTATTTAATTTCCCAGTGGGGTCTAACTTTTCTGAAAAAGCAGAGATAATATTTGTGAAGGTCTTGAAAGATTCAAGGTCTGTTTGTAATCTCAGTCCCAATATCCCTTCTCATTTTTTGTTGATTCAGATTTAATTTGGAATGAAATCAACGGACTTCGTTTCACCTGAATAGTGTGTGCGAGCCATAGGTTTTCTGGGTTTGGTTTTGAATTTTGCTGAATTCGATCATAGAAACTTCCTGAAAACTGAAGGGAGCTTTGGCTGACAGCAATTTTATGTTTTATTTCTTTTATTTTCAGTAATTTTTACATTTGATGATGTGTAAATGAAAGATACTTCTTTTGAGATGAAGAGTTGTCCTGGTTTCCTCTGTTGAGTCAGCCCTTAGATAGGATTTCTGGATGTGTGTGTGTGTGTGTGTGTGTCAAAGATTTAGATCTCCTTTGCCATTCTGAATTTCTTTAAGTTTCTTTTTGACTTCAGCAGGTACTAAATCTAATAAGGGCAGGCATGTCGCTATAAAATTGAAGCAGAGACAGGAAATAAGCATTTGTCATGAATGAATTTCAACAAGCTTGATTTCATATCGCTCTTTGAAATGCAGCCTAGTATGATAAATGACAGCAGATGAAATTCTGTTTAACAGTTGCTGACCTCTCTCTTTTTTTTTTTTTTTTTTGTAGAACAGAAGACATAATATTTAAACTTAACTACAGAAAATAAGCAGTGAGCGTGTTATGAAGCTATCTGTGCGTATAGTGTTCTCCGAAGCACTTTGAGTAACAAGGTCCATATAAGCACAAGTGTTTTTGCTAATATGAAGTTCTGTAACAAATGTGGAGGGATGACAAAAAAAGATTCCGATGTGACAGATGTTTGTCATGGTACTTGGTGCATATCTGAGACAATTGTGGGAGCTGCATTGTCTTAAAGTCCTAAAAGACTTCAACATGTTAGTTGGCCAACAATTCTCTGACCCCTCTCTTCCCAGACATGTAATAATGTTTCTCTCCTTACCATAGGGGGTAATCTTTATAGTTTTAGCATTGTTCAGTTCCAGGGTTGATCTGAAGTGACCTGCCAGCGAAGCTGAAGGAGAGAAATAGCTCTTCTCTTAGAAGAGAGAAAAGGATAGCTAGGTCATTTATCAAAGATTGTTTATTGTAGGCTATCTTCATACCAAGCCTGAACACGGTGTTAAGTTCATGAAAGTGAAGACTTTCACTGCAAGGAAAATCTTCCCAGTCATGAGAGAGCTCCCTTGAACTCTGTGGGGAAAAAACCCGGAGGATATAACATGTATGGGAGAGTATAGATTCTTATCTCATCTAGTGCACGTGGACAATGGAATCTGAAATGGTAACGTGTGTGGAGCTGCTGCTCCTAGCTGAGCCGCCTCCACTGATTTCTCCTTGAGGCACATTTTCATGTGCGTGTTAGCAGAAGTCCTAGAAGATTTCTTTTAGCCCAAAGACTAAATGTATTTGTCAAGATTGTTCATTCTGCACAGGGGAAAATCCAGGTATTCCCTCTGTCTCCTTGTTCTGTAAGAAGTCTGCGATAAAGCATATCTTGAAGGTATTTGGTATTTGTTTGATATTGCATCTGGAAAAAAGGTAGCATGCTTTACTGGTAGTCAAACAAGTACCAAGTACTTTTGTGTAAAAGTTTTCCTTCTTTTGTACCTGCTACTTCTCCGTACTGCCTGTATCCCAGTTGATGGCAGTCATCATGCCATACAGTATGTTATTTCTCTTTTACCCCTTACTGTTGTGTCTCCAAGGAGGAAGAGCAAAGGCCAATTTTGGCAGGAACTGCTTTCCTTTAAAGACCCTCTGTTCCTTGTTGCATGTGAGGCAGTGTTATGGAATACTATCTAAACCAGAATTTTTGAGATAAAAGTAAGTACAAAAATGTTGTAGAAGTTGTACATTTGAATAATAAGGCTAATTTTTTTAAAGTTTTGGTTTTTTGTTTTTTTTTGTTTTTTTTTGAGGGAGGGTTTTTTTTTTTGACAAAATCTTGAGTCAAAAAGAGTTCAAACTCCAATCTGGAGATGTGATAGAATGGTTTGTTTTCTCTCCCTTCTGTAAGAACTGCTTTCTAAGTGGGAAGACCTTCTATATATCACAGTGCCATGAAGAACACAACATGTACAAAGATGCTTTGGAGTAATTGCTTACAAGAAGCCTGGTGAAGCCTGAAATTCAAGATGGCTGAGCAAGTTGAAGCCTCCCTCTTAAGAAATGCCTCTCAAGATGGGGCTACAAAGAGGAACTATTCTGCTGTTAATCTAATTTATTAACAAGAGGACAGTGTTAGCTAGTGTGGCATGTGATTTCTTTGCAAATGTTGGTCTCCTGTCCAGAAATTGATTCCTTTTGCAAAAGCCCTGAGTATGAAGGAAAGTACAATTCTGGATAGCACAAACTAGCTGGTTTATTCTTTCCCTTCGAAAAAACAAGCTGCAGAGTCATTTGGTTTTGTCATTTGGTTTTATTAATTCCTTCCTCTTGTTAGGAGTGGGATTTAGATCCTTCCAAGTGTGCATCTTCTGTTCATCCCTGTCCACCTACAGTTGTTGGTGTGATGAGGCATTTGGGTATAACTGGCCTTGCTGAAGGAGGAAATAAAGCTTCCCACACGTGTTGTCAGTCTCTCATGTTCTCCACAGGAGATAACTGCTCACTTGATTTTTTTGTTCCTTGCTTTCCAGACAATTTTAAATCCTTGTGGCTTCATTTCTGGATTTCAGTAAAGCTGTATATGCTGTTTTTGTATCTTGAGCTGGTGTTTCAGATTGTACTTCCTGAATGGTGCAAAAAAATAAGCACTTTATGAACATGCTTGTAGGTTTGAGTGCTGTAGCAAACCAGATTGAGTTCTCTGTCAATTTTTTGGAAGATTTAAAGGGCAGATTCTTATTTACTTCCTTTTTAGCAAAAAAATCAATATCTTGAAAGTACAAGACTTCTTACTGTTATTAAGAGAAAGTCATACTTTTCTGAGAGCTTGCTATCCTGTAGGAATTGTGGTGGGATGGAGAGAGATTTGGGATGGTATGTGATAGCTTTTAGTTTTGCTTTTTTACTTGCACCTTCCATTGTAGGCTGATTGAAAAGTCCTTCAACATAACAATTACTGGCAGGCTCCAGCTCTTGCATTGCCTGGTATTGTTGTGCTTGGTACTTTGGGTAATGCAAGAGCTGCTGTGTAAGTTCTTGGCTTGGCAACAAAAATGCCATCCAGTTGTCTCATTGGCTGACCTTTGTTATGCTTTATTTACTTTTCTGATTCCATTTCAGATTTGCTAACATGTCCTCTACAGGTGGAAACACAAGGAATGACAGCCATTGGCATTCATAGACATATGGTTATGGTTACATATGTGTTTGAATGTATGTATGTATACATACTAAATGATTTCACAAATAAGTTACATTATGAGTATGCAGACATCTGGCACAATAGTATTACTTGCAGACTCCATGTGAGCTGAGTGTGAGACTAAAATCTGGGGAACTAAAATCTGGGCAGGAGCTGGGTGAATGGTCACAGTCTGCCTTAAAAAGTAAATAAGTAAATCATTCAAATGTGCTAACTGCCAGTCACATTCCCTGAAGTGTTCTGCATCACGTTACTTGAAGTGACTTCTGCAAAGAAATGAAAGACTTCCCCTCAAAAAGCCAGACTAGCCACTACACAGCTGCACTGAGAACAGTGACTCTGAACTACTGTGTTTATTGGAGGTTTTGTTCTAGGTGATATCTGTGTGTGTAAGAAGGAAGTAATTAAATGCAATGTAGGAAGTTCCATTCTGAATTCCATTAATGCTTTGAAAATGGCATTTTTCAAGATTAGATTTTAATTAAAAAATAAAACCAAAGCAGTCAAATACAAAGGGAGAGAAACAGTGCTCAGTGGAAGTTTAGATTTTGTTTTGATTTTGATACAGTCCTCTGCTTTCAGCAGGAAAATCCTCCTATTCACTATGGGACAAGCAGTTTTTCTGTGTAGCAAATTGGAAGTATGAATGCAGCGTCCTTGTGAGTGCAGATGACACTGGAAGAGTGAAGCAGGACTTAAGCCACATGTTCAAAAAACTACTTAAGAAAGTAGGTATAGGTGAAAGTCAAGCTTCAGTCTTGTATGCTGCTGCATTGATCTTCCTTCTGAGGAGATTGCACTGGAGGAAATGCAATGTCTGGATCAGATTATAAGCTATGGGGTTTGGTTTACTGTTTAGCAGGTTGAGCCATGGTAGCTTGTTCCCTTCTTAACGTGTGTATAGGAGATGCAAAGTGAGTTTCTTGTTTGTTTACTAGCAGTACAGGAGGAGGGAGACAGGTGAAGAGCTATTAATTTGTGACACAGGGAAGTATTATTGAAAGAGGATTATGGGGATTTAGAAAGTGGTGATGCTTTTTTTTTTCCTGCTGTTTTCCTTAGAGAGCTGGTGTGTGTTTAGAAGGCATGGTATAGCCATCGATCAGTAGAAAATTCACTTTAACAATAAGAAAATATTGGGTTAAAATATTTGGTATTTCCACTTCTCTAAGGATGGGTTTGTGGGGTTTGTGCAGAAGTTGTTTTGTAATCAATGGCTGTACTGAAGCCTGGTGTTATGGATTCCCACTTGTAGCTTTTCATGTGCATGTTGAAGAATTGTTCCTGTTGCACAGGGACTGAAATTTGGGAATGCCACTGGGAGAATGGCCAATGCTGATAGGCAGAGTGGAGCTGAAGGAAGTGGCTAAGTAAATAGATGTTTCTTGTGCAAACCCTGTCTTTTCTCTTAAGGTAAGCACTAAAGACAGTCTGGGCATTGGAATGCTAATGAGATAGAAAACACTCTATTTTCTTCAATTAAACACGTGCTTCATATTGAATCATACATTTCACCGTGCTCTGAAGTCTACATACATATCTGTCAATTTTGCACCCTTTGATCCTGTAGGCTACAAAGACAACTGTAGCTCCCAACTGTCCTAGGCTGTATTATGCCAAGGGACTATATAGGTATGCAGTTATGGAAAGCCTTGATTCAGAGATCTCATTCTGAGCACATTAAGGCATTCACAAAATGAGTAAATGCAATTGATACCTAATGCTTTGATCTCCTGGATGCCTCTGTCATTTTGAACAAGGATCTTGTGTTCATGGATCAATGGGATGGAATTCATCTGAGCTGTGTGTCTAGCCTCTGCCAAAGGAAGTAAGCATCTCTAGGATGTTATCTCTCTTCTTACACAGTATCAAGAAACAGATTGGATTGATTGTCTGAGAAGTGTTTATTTCTCAGGGCTCACAAAAGGGAAGGATATAGCAGGGAAAAGGCTGAGACTGGACATCGGATGTTGAATGACAGAAGTTTCATCCTGTCTATTTTTTAAAATGCTTTTAAGATGGTTGAAAATGTAAAAAGAAAACAAAAGCACTGACAAGTGAGGTAACATGCACGGTCAGTAGATGAGCAGTGGATTGAGAGAATCCTGTTTAGCACTTTAATCCTCGAAACATACTTTTAGTCTGGAGTCACCCAAATCCCTTACAGCAGCTGGGCAATTCAAGCAACCAAGCACATGAGAAGGCAAGGCCAGATAAAGCAGTAAATGAATTGCACATACCTGTGTCCTGGTGGAGTGTGTAATACAGTGACACGAGAGGTCAAGGTTTTTTGGAGGGAAGTATCTTGTGAGCTGTTTTACTCCCATGTTGTTCAGGAAATGTTTGAGAGAGCCCTGCGCTCTCCTCTCTCTGCCTCTTGCAATGTTTGTTTTCATATCCAGTTTCTAGACTTACAGTTCATTTTTCGCTTTTCTGTATGCCTTAGCGTTGGCTAAAAATCCAGTGATTTAGTGCAGTGACAGAGGTAAAGGAAGGTCTGTACAAAGATCTCCCAGAACTGGATTGAATTTTAAAAAATCCTCCGTACCTTGCAAACCCTATCTTACTGATGCATGGAGGAGTCTGATACAGATGGTGTCAGCTGGGGACTTGGAGAGTCACTGCACCTTCATCTTCCTTGTGCTTCTGTTCTCTAACAAAAGCTATCCTTAACTTGTCATTAGCTTTGTTTACCAGTTTATCTTAAAGAAAAAAGACAAACCGAAAGAGGTCCACAAGTGAGGGAAAAATTTGGGGCTTTCAGGATTATTCAGGCTTTTTTTTTTTTTTTTTTTTTTTTGTTGTTAGTATTGTAAAAATAAATCTGAGAAAAAATGATTAGCACAATGACATTGAGGGGGGAGATGCATTTGTATGATATGGCTCAGGATCAGCTTTTTGCTTATAGGCTAAATCTTCTCTTTTATTAAATGAATATGGATAGTGTATGACAACTATGACTTTTTTTTTTTTTTTTTTTTTTTGAAATATAGCCCTTAGAAAACTTTGGGAATGGAGAAAAAAATCCTGCTTGATTTATGGGGAAAAAGCCTTAAGCTGTAGGTGACATTAACAATGAAAATGTCAGGCTCTGTAGTGTGTAATACATGACTGTGCTGTGATTTCACTGTGTTTAATGCTGTGGGACAATAACCAGGACTTCTGCACTTCTGATTACTCATTTTGAATGCAGCTTTTTCTAAAGAGAGTGACAGTTTGATATTCCTAGGGAACAAAGTGCAGATATCTTAACTGCAGTGAACTTCAGCCTTCCTCTACACGAGTCAGTAGGATTTACTCATCTCCCGTGGAAGAAAGATAAAACATTAATAATATGTGTAAAGGGCGAACTTATGGGATAAAACTTATTTTATTGGCATCAGCTTAGCTACCAAGTATCCTTTCCTGTTTGCAAGGGGTATATTTCATTTTAATCCCAAATTCGTTTATGTCCTTCACAACTATTTTGTCCTTTCACTTCTACTTTTAATGTCTATGTATTTTGTAATCATATATATATAAAGGATGTATGTAGGTTCGGGCTCAATGGTAACAGCAAGACTATTTTACATTGAAGAAGAAAGCCTTTATCACTTGTCACTGACTTTTTTGCATTGCATATTTTGACTTTTCAGCCCCTCTTACCTGATGGCTGAAAGAAATGCTGCTGAATATCACTGTTCTTGTTCTCCAACAATTGATGAGTAAACCAAGAATTGTTTGCCTGGAAAGAAATCTCCCTGGTCTTCAGCAAGGGTTGAGGTGATTGATTCAGATTGAGTCATTACAGGGCCTCACATTAGGTTAATGAAAGAGATTGGAAGTGGCTTAAGATGTCAGCTGTTTTATTACTAGAATTAGAGCTGAATGTTCAACAGCAGGAGAAGATCATCTCAGTTGTGCATTCTGCTTCTGTATCAGCTCCATGTAACAGAGCACAGGAACAGGAAGGGCTGCAAATGGATGTGCCAGAATTTCTGAGACAGTACAGACTCAGGCAGGTGATAAAAACAAGACCAAAAAGTAATGGCTAGAATGATGTTTTGGAGTCGCTTCTGACTCTCAGCAATTGACTTCACTGAGGCTAAACCCATGTAATGGATGCCAAGTTACATCCTGCTGACTGCTTTACTAACTGGCCTTGCTGTTTTAATTTTTAGCTTTCCCCAGTGTCCTACATGGCTACATAGCTGTAGCATGAAGTCTAGTTCAGTTGGTTTAATACTTTTGGATAAGGTAGTGCACAGAGTTGCCATTAAATCTGTTTTTATTCCTGCTTTTTATTTTGGTATTAAAACACTGCTTCAATTCTGCTTGTTTGTTAAACCCTGTTGTGATAGAGGAGCTGAGTTCTAATGAGTAATTTGGCTGATACACTCACGGGCACCTTTTATGGGGGAAATTTTTCAGTTGGAAATAAAAACTTAGTCTCAGGCTGCCAAGAGCCTGACATTATTCAGATAGTTAAAAAAATAATAAACATTCAGATAAATTAAAAAAAAAAAAAAAAGAAAAAGCCATTATTACCAGTTAAAAGTTTTGAATGAGTTATGTGAATTAGAAGTCTCAATGCTGGGTTTCCAAGGTCACTTCATGGCAGCACTTCTGTATAGAGGGTTTCAAGTAGGCATATGATGGAATTAACAAATTTTAATGTAATTGAGGGCTTCAAAGGTAAGATTTAAAATAAATAAACAGAAATCTATTTTTTTTCAGTGTTTCACCTGTGTCTTTTTAAAGAGGCATGATTTTCCTAGCAAGAAGAAATACAATTTTAGTAAGTTGAGCCCTTTAAATTGTTTGCAACTGTATACGAAAAAGCAAGTGATGTATTACTTCTGCTGTTGTTATGAGAACTATATTTTTATTTCCAAAAAGGAAAAGAGGAAGTTGTTCCCAAAATAAAATAATAGCAGCATGTTTGAGACCAAGGAGAAAACTGCCTTTGACGTAATGAGACTCAGTGATCTGTGAAGCTGTGTGTAATTGAGATTTCTATATTTCTTTGCCTAAAACAAATGTTTGGATTTCTTCCTTTTTCGCTGATCTGAGAAAGTGAGGACGCCTCACTTTTTGCATTTCAACTCAAACCGTGTAGCACAATTTCCAAATAGAGAATAGAATAATATAAATGAAAGAGGGCTAAAAATAAAGTGAAAAAGTCATTTCCAGCTTGCTCCGTATAGGCGCTGAAACAGAAATAAGAGATTTCATGGTTTCACTGTAGCATCCGGCAATGAACATCAGTCAGTTTGAACCAGGATCATAGTATAAAAACAAACCATCGAATCGTAGTGGGAAGTAAGCAAGAGCTGCAACGTTCAGAATAAGGAGAAGTGGAAAGAGCAAGCAGATTTATGGGGACATCTTAAATACGTTTGTGTGCGTTTCCTTGGTCTTTTGCTACAAGAAATAATCCAGTCCATTAAATTTAAATTTACATTGTCCAGTGTAGTCCAGTCACAGTACATGGTTGGAATGTGTGGCAGGCTGACTCTGGCCAGCAGCTAAGCACCCACCAGATGGTTGCTGCCCCTGCTGTGGAATGGGGATTGGAAGAAGCAACGCTTGTGGGTTCAGAGGAAGATAGTTTACAAAGTGAAGCAGAGCTGCACTGAGGCAAAATAAGGAATTTATTCACTACTTCTCATCAATAGGTGGATTTCTTAGCTGCCATCTAAGGCGTGAGGACCTCAGAGTATGAAGCAGTTATTTGGGAAAACAAATGCCATAACCACTAATTTCGCTTTCTTCCTCTTTTCTCTGAAGTTTTATTGCTGAGCACAATATCATAGTAGGAATTGTTAGGAAGAGAGGATAGGAAGGTGGCATGTTTGAATCCTGCATATACAATATTCCTTTCCTACAGTAGGCATATGGCAGACAAACTGTTTCAGCTGTATTTCACAGTATCAGGGGCATTGTGAGATATATGGAAGTGTAATGTCTGGACTAAAATTCTCAGCTAGATACCTTAACTAGGATCTAGTCATACGTACTTAAAAATGACTAGTGGTAGTTTTATAAGTTTCTGCTTTAGGCTTCCATGTAAATGGTGATGATGTTACTCAGTGTTACTCTGAAGTCTGGAATAGTCCATAGAGTTTGGTGGCTTGAGGCACATATCTTCTTACAAGATTGTTAATGATTTAATTTTTCTGAAGAACTCCAAGAGCTTCAAGTGAAAAAGATTAAATACATAATTGCTTATTAGTTTCTTATTAATTTTACAGACGTTCCAAACTCCTTGCTTGGGCTACTATGAAGCCCAGATTCAGCTGTTACTGAATCCATGCCAAGTCTGTAATCTCCTGATAGAGTCCAACATGGCAAAGCAAGTAGTCTGAACTAGCAGAACTAGCAGAAGTCTTGCTAAAAATTAAATCCATCTAAACAACTTGTTCTCTGCTTGCAATTGAAGATGCTTTGCCTTTATTGCTGGAGAGGTTTGATTTTGGTTGCTCCAAAAAGCTTTGAGGTTTTGTGAGAACTTGGCTTCTAGTATTTATATTGCTGGTGTGAGATTGCATATTCGTTCCTTTAGCTATCAGCAGAGGTCATCTGACTGGACTTGAAGTCAGCTTGGCCTATTTAATTTGCAGCAAAGAACTTATAAAATGCTTAGCATCATTGTTGTCTTCATTTGAACATGTTGAATTCCACACACCTGTGAATCCCATGTTTTAAAATAGCTTAATTTTTTTAAAGAGATTCTGACTTCCAGAAGATCGTTGCTTGTTGAGATAGAACTGGACAGTGTTGCTGGGTGCTTTTAGCTCTAATGCTTTAGGCTGTAGCTGTGTTCAAAGCACAAAAGTTATGGCTTTTGATCCACATTGGTAATATCCATGAGTCATCTCTATGAGTTGCACATTGACATTGTGTTTCAATGAGGCATTTGCTGATTTTCCCAGCACTACTAAAAAGCTTTAACCATAACCATAACTTTGTTTTTTTTTAATATTTGGATTTTTTTCCCCAGTAGTTACACAGTTCTGTTTGTGTAAATAAATACACATTTTTAACTTGAGATGACATCTATGCCTACATTCAGCTTATTTCTTCCTGAAAATACTTGTTTTGGAACGTGATAGAAGAATATAATAAATAACTATTACTCTTAACTGGTGCATAATCTCTTTCAAAATACCCACGTTATGAATCTCTTGAGAGTTGAATCTTTGCACCATATCCTTATGTTTTCCCCCTGCCCAAAGTCTTAGTGGAGAAGATCTGTTTAAAGTTGCTATTTCAGTATATGATTTTATATTTTCCTTTGCCTGAGGGAACTGATGTTCATTTGAATCCTGAACAGGATATTTATCTACAATTTTGAAGAAGCATAATAGCTCTGCCTATGTAAACACAATTCCAGTTGCTTCTGAATGGCCTACCAATGTGTCAGAGTTAGGTAAATAATCTAACTACGTTAATTGCTCTTATGTCCCTTGAGTGCTTCCGCTTTGGGTTTTACTGTAACATTAATGTATTGTAATCCAGTATTATCTACAAAATTAAAATTTTCTTTCTTTGCATGCATCTGCCACTGTTAATTCAGGAACTCTAATAAATGCATTAAAAGAGGGAAGTAATAAGCAAAAGAGGGATCCCTCTGGGAATGTGTAATTTCGCTTTTACTCGTGGCTCTTCATACTGGGTTGGATGAAAATAGTGTGAATATGCATGCAGCTAAAATGAGACTACAAAGAAAAGTTGTAAAACCTTTTTGTAGCTGTTACACTTCTATTTATTATAGTAATAGAAAGAATGAGACTAGGTAAGTGCTGCAATGAGCTGCAAGCAGGTTTCAAGCTTTACATACAGGACTGGGGGGCTCTAAGCAGCGTCACATTCTGGAAGTGGAAACTATGCAGTGGGGCACAGTAGGTTTTTGCCAGGAGGAATAATAAACTGACAGAAGGCTGAGACTTGTTGAGGAAAGAGGGAAGGCTCAGTGGCATTTGTGTGTCTTACGCAACAGGAGAAAAAAGTTACTGCGTGAGCAGATGAAGCTTTACTTTTTTAATGAAGACAGTAAGTTTGTTGTGAACAGTTGCTTTATCACTATTTGGGAGCTGGCCCTTACAAGGTGAGCATTTCTCCTGCTGATTTTAAGTACCAAAAGGCATTAGGTGGTGACAGATACATAGATGTGGTTTAACTGCTGTCTAGCTTTGAAGGAGTAGAGTGGCATGTTACTGGGATAAGTTGGAGAAAGATTCACAGAGATCCAAGCAGAGTCAAGGAAAAAAAAAATCAGAATGGGAACAAGACAGTAGAAAAAAGGAAGAGGAACAGGTATATTGGGACGCATTGCATTCCAAAGCTTTCTGCAAGGCTGAGTTCAAGCAGAAATAGAGGCTAAACTGCCTGAGGTGGAGGAAAGATCTGCCAAGGAAGCAGCTGCAGGAATCCTGGCTGGCAGAAGTGCCAACGTGCAGAGGATGTAGGGCAGGTAGGAAGTGGGCCTTTCCCCTTGTGTAGGATGACAAATGTCCTGTTTTTTTCAATGTGATAATCTTCTGCTAGTAGTTTGATCACTTTCATTAGTCATGCTGTGCTTTCTGGTGTTGACCCCTGAGACATATTTAAAAAATTTCTTCCTGTTAGATGCCTGGAGAGCACATGGCTTGGGAGCTAAGATCAAAAATGCTGTTTTTGTTATCTGCAGTGACAGGAGATCTCAGCAAGAGAGGCAGTTGTAGACCATGACTTTCAGTAGCCACAATAAAAAGAAATACGTGCAGAAATGTAAGTAAAGGTTATGAAAAGAATAAACTTCATTGTACAGGACCAGTTGGATATATTTTTGTTGAAGTAAGTTATTCCCTGTTAGGCTGTTTTTATAAGGTTTTCTGCTTTCAGCAGAGGAAGAACTGGAATCCATAGCTACTAGCATTCTTAAAATCCAGGAATAGGCGTGTCAGGTGCAGCCATGTAGTTTTTATGCAGACATAAAGCAATTGCAATGAAATAAAGAAGGTTTTCAGTGACATCACAGGGCTTAAAAATGTGTATGGCCCACACGGCCTTACAAATCCCTCTCAATTTTCTAAAAGGCAGCAGTATTGGACTCTGTAGAATAAATGGAGCTAATAACTTCTGGAATATGGTCTGATCCATTGCATGAGAAGCTGAAAGATAGGGCTTGTTCCCTTGAGTCAATTGTAACTCCTTTCTTCTGTCTTAAAATGTTAATAAATAGAGCTGTGGAATTTCATGGGTGTCTGTAAAGCTTTGTGAATTGCTGCAATGAAAGATTGTCCTCTATAAAGTACACAGTGTTATTCCTAGAATCCTGTGGGGTAGAGTGCACTCCTTTTGTGTGTATTGAACTTGAGGGCTGAATAGTAACTATTGAAGTCCTGAATATTTACAATGGGTTGTGGGAGAAGAATAGTAGAGCAGATAAGTTTTCCATTAGTGTAGGTTAAGAAACAGATGTGCATTTGGTGAATGTAAATGTGTATTTTTCAGTCTTTGATAATAAAGAAAAATGCTATTAAAGTAGAACAAAGCAACTTTACTAATGTTAAATAGAGCTTTACTGTAGGAGTAAGATAAATATCAGAAAATAACTGTAGAGCCCTTCTGAAATAGCCGTGCTGTAGAAACACACGTATGCATTGCCTCACATGTCCTACATTCATTAAAAATACCAAATGCTGGTAATATGCTATCAGCAACCTCTGCTTCCTAAGCTCCCATTAATAGATGCTGGTCTAGATTTAGTCGCAATATGGTTTCCCTTTCAGAAACCTCAGTTTTCTGCTCCTCTGAAGAGTATACTAGTTATTTTTTTGGTTTTAGACCGCTACTTCCTCACTTTGTAGGTTCTGTGCCCCTCTCTCACTGTTTTAGTACAATACAGAATGTTTCCTGCACATCACATTGACTGGACTGGTTTATGTGCAGACAGAATATTTGAGCAAGCAGATAAAGTGCTTTTAAAAGGGAGCTCTAATTTTTTTAAAACAACTGCAAAGATTACAGCACAATGGTCCATTTTCATTGTCTCCCATTGATATCTTGTTTTAACCAGGAAAAAATACATATATTCTCTTTTATTACATTATTATTATTACCAAGCTTGGTACTAATATAATTCCAGTGAAATAGGTAGTAATATAGTGCTTTAAAATAGGTAAAGCAGTGGCAACAAATGTAGTGGTCTTGCTTCCCAATTCAGAGAGCTAAACTTTTAATGTGAGCAGTAAGTTTGGTGCTTTTGGTCCTGCACTGACAATATTTTGTACTTAAAAATTTAGTGTGTGATTTCTTTTCATACCCTTGATGTTGCAGAGATCTAATGCTGGTGTCTAATTGGGAATGTAGTCACCTCTTTATCTTCATTACATATATACTATCACTAGTGCCATCTCATAAGAGTAATTTTGAGGAAAGTATTAAATCATGTAATCACTCTTCCAAATAGTCTCAGGAGAAGCCAAAAGATGATGTCACGTCTAAGTAGATCTTCTCTAATCCTCAATGTATGTTTAATGTCATGTTTTACCTATGTTTCTGTAATAATGTGAAGAATCATAGTCTACCATGAAGCTTTTTATTTCTCTTGGACTATCATTTTTTCAATTTCAGCAGTAAAAATAAGGCTTTTTTTTTTTTAAAGGAAAAAATATGCATTCTTTAGTTTGATATATGTATCTGTATCCATGCATAAATCCAGACTTATGTAAATATGTATACATGCTCAGTTTAGTTTTTATCAGGTGGGTGTTTTATGTAAGTCTCCCAGTCCTAGGGGAAAAAAAGTCTAGATTATGTCAAAGGTTGAGGACTACCAATAATTGACTGTCCTTTGTAGATATGTTTATCCTGCCTCTTGTGTTTTAACTGCGATTTCTGAGAAATAGGAAAGAAGATAATGGGCAGGAGAGGTTTGAGGGAAAAAAATAAAGGTATCTGCTTTAGCCATGATGAGTTTATGGTAGTTGCTGAACTCACATGTGAGTGGTTTCAGCTAATTAGCACATGTGTTTCTGATCCATTTTGTTTTCTCAAAGTGAATGCAGTAATAGACTGCCCTGAAGTTGTCAAAAGTGAAGTAGATTGCAAGTGCTTGCTGCCTATATGCACTGCTTTGAACGTGCAGCAGCTGTGTTCTCCTCTGGCTGAGCATACGCAGCACCTGTTGGCATCAATGGGACTTGTGCCTGTACTTGGAGTGCAATGTGTCCTATAGTCTCTGGGTAGTAATACACATGCTTATCTTGCGTTTCCATATGTCTGTGTGGAACAAAAGCCATTCTACAAACAAACCTACTTCATTTCTCCATGGATGTCTTCTCTTGTTTCTCTCTTTGTGAGATGTAATTTGCAATGAGACAACCCAAGTCTGACAAAGGAGATCTGTTACTTTCTGTTGGCTTAAAGGGTGACAAGCAGAGACTTCTTGATATGCTGTTGTTGTATGGGGCTTGTCATCTCAAGCTGCAGTCTGTGAGGTAAAAGTCACATTTCCATACAGAAAATATTGTGTGCTTTCCATAGAGTGCAATCTCTGCTGGTGGGTTAGACTGTGGCTCCTGATTTGTGAAAATATCACTGTGTCCAAGTGTCTTCAGACAGCTCTGAAGAGTTGTGATAAGTACTGGTATCAACACAGGAGCCAGCTTGAACACCTGTGGGCTCAACGCTTGTGTTTGCTGCTCCACTGCTTGGATGGGGTGACTGTCAATGAGGCACCATGAAACTTGAGCATGAAAATTATGGAGATTCACAAGCACAGCAGAAAATATTCTCCCTCCTGAGAGGAAGGAGTAGTTTTGATCTGTAAGAGACCTAGTCTATAACATCAACCCATGGACCTTTATGTGGCTAAATTAAGGTGCTAAGATGCAGCACAGCAAAGATAATGAAGGGGCAGGGTTTTGGGATCATGGCGCTGTACCCTTAGATAAAGGAAGAAGAGACAGTTAAATTTATGATAATGCAATTAAATTCCTTTATGGAGGTCCTGCCAGCACCCTAAGCTTTATGATCCACTATATTCAGGAGTCAGCTTATAGCAAGTCCTGCTGCATGCATTTAAAACTGTAATCCCTTTACCTGTCTTATACTGTGATAATCAGACTCTCCTTTTGTAAAACAGTGCAAGGTGTGAGCATCTGTAAATGTCTTGTGTTCAAAAAACATAGAGGTCCCTGTGACAAAAAGTTTATACTTCATGTGTGAGGCCACAGAAGTAGCCAACGTCTAAAAGCTCTTGGAGGGAATTGTTCAGGAGGAAGTCTCTTTTCCTTCTGTGGTAATTCAACCACTAAGTGATTAAGTTCTTGGTGTGAATGGGATTCCTCGCCTTCCTTTGGTATTTTGGCATCTTTCAATCTAAAAGGTTTCCCTTTGGAATCAAGCTGTGCCTCACACTGACCACTGGTTTTCATAATGGTTTTGGGAAGGGGGAGGAAATGTCTCTTCTTACATGTTGCTATGGGTAAGAGCCATTATGGATGCCATAAAAAAAGGTAAATAGGCAAAATGTGGCAGTAGCTATCCACTTCTCACCACACTTTCTGTGTGGTGGTTGTTTTTTTCTTTTTTTGTTGTTTTGTGGTTGTAATGTATATTCTCATACTACAGAAATGTGTTCCTCCTCCATCTTTAATTCCTGTAGAATGTACCTTGGAAGAGAGGTTTACAACTTCCTCCTATGGAAGATCTAATACAGATTTGGTGAGGATATGATCATGAATACTGATAGCACTAAAGCTTGCAGCTATCCAACGCCCTTTGTAAAGCACAACATAATGTAAATAGAGTAATATTGAGTCTACAGACCAGTTTCAAAGCAGTGAAGAGTACCAGTTGAACGATTCATCCAAAATTAGAGGAGTGGCTGTGTAAGAGCCAAGATTTGAATCGTAATCATCCAAATCTCAGCCTGATGCTTTAGTCGCTATAGTAGAGTGTAGCTCTAGGGAAGAGAAGCCTGCAGTCAGAGTGGAGTGGCATCAGTCACAGTTGCTGCTTTGGGGAAGTGACTGGCTGGCAAAAGGAGTGCTAGCCAAACGTTTCTCATTGTTGTGTTTGTGTGAGAAGAGCTATGCATGCTCTAATTTGGTAAAAATTAAGGTTCATTTCTTAATTAGAAATTGCTGTAAACTAAAAACTTTGCTACACTCCCCCCATGTCTCCTGACAGCTTGGGTTTTGTGGCACAGCTAAATGGGATGACTTTAAATGTCAAAATACGCTTTTCATTACTGTGTGTATATATATATCAACACATTATCACATAAAATAAAAGCCTGTTGAGTGACAGATTACGTTTCTTTAATTTCTGTCACTTTTCAGATGAATTTATGGCTGTCAAGAGAAATTTGCACTTCTAGAAATGTTGGGAACCTGAATCATCTTGACTGAAAGGAAGGTCAGGATTTGCTCTGCATACCTCTTGCTGGAAGTGGCTGAGCTGATTTGAATACATTTGGTTTTGAATGCTTTCTCTTGCTTTGTTAATTATATACCAAACTTTATGTCATACAAATGTCTGACCGTCTTCCTCAGCTTTATCAGTGACTTCAATTGTGGAATTTAAGGAGTGGAGAGTTTTTTAAGAATGCTGGTTTTAGTCCAGTTCTGGGCTCCTAATTTCAAGAAAGACAGGGAACTTCCGGAGAGAGTCCAGCAAGTAGCTGTAAAGATGATTAGGGCCTGCCTGGAGCATCTTCTGTACGAAGAAATACTGAGAGGCTTCATACTGTTGAGGCTGGAGAAGACAAGACTCTGGTGGAGGGAAGGGTCTTATCAATGCTCCTAAATATCTTATGGGCAGGAGTCAAGTAGATGAGGTCAGGTTCTTTTTAGCAGTGCCCTGTGACAGGACAAAGAGCAATGGGCAGAAGCTGGAACACAGGAAGTTCTATCTGAACGTGAGAGAGAAATTCTTTACTGTGAAGGTGACAGAGCACTGGAGCAGGCTGCCCAGAGAGGTTGTGCAGTCTCCTTCTCTAGAGATATTCAAGAAGTGTGTGGATGCTTTCTTGTGCAACCTACTGTAGGGAACATATTTTAGCAAGGGGTTGATCTTCACAGGTCTCTTCCAATTCCTACAATTCTGTGATTAGTATTTTTCCTGCTGAGTGGCCCCTTCTCCATATGAGTTACAGAGCAAGAAGCCTGTTCACCCTGACAAGCGAAGGAAGGCTTGATTTCCTTATTCAGAAGTGGAGATGAGAGCAACAGTATGGAGCTGGGAATCTGTTAGCTGACTGTGTTTAACTTGGTGAAGTTCAGCAGAACCTGAAAGAACAATGACTTCTCCATGCATTCTTTGGCATCTTCCAGACTGCAAGTGCCAAACAGGACAGAGTCTGGATAGCAGTCAGACAGGAGGAGATCTGTATTACATACCAGAATCTATGAATGTTAGATTTGTATAATTTGTGGTAGGTAAAACAGGATGCTTGTATTTAGTCTCTACTTGTTCAGTACAAAGAAAGTTGCTGTGTTTTAGCTCTGAAATTTGTTCTAGTAATTTGTATGTAAAATCTTTTTGCTGATGGTGATTTTTAAACAAATGTTATATTTAAGAAGTTCAGAATAAAAAGAATATTCTCTGCTTACGTCAGACCTTTATAGTGCCAGTATAATTACTAGAAAATGTAGTTCATATGGGCAAAAAAAAGCATTTTCAGGTATAAAAGCTTGCAACCATTATGATAGTATGTCTTTCTTGTTTATGAATGAGAATAAACAAGAATAAACAAATTGTATTGTATAAGCAATTATATAAACAATTTGAAAAATCAGTGTCTCTTCAAAATGCAACATGCTTACATTTGCTCTCGCCAAAATTGACAGGTGGATTCCACTTCAGTCTTTACTGAGTATGTTCATGCATGTGCTTGCGTTAGTTCCATCGTTGTGTTTATCCTCTTAAAATAAGAATGCTTAAATATAAAAGAGTATTTAAAGGTTGATGGGGCAGAAGGCTGAGTACAGACAGCAATAGGGTAGTTTGTCATAGAGGAGGTAGATGATTTGGTTTGACAGCACTTGCTCTGGGTACACTGAGCCAACTTCTGAGGGGAAATGGATATTATTTATATCCAAGCAGGGATGCACAACATCAGGTCTCTTAGTGATATTGGCATGCAAAATAGCTATAGTGAGTAATTAAAAAGAAAAAAAGGTTTTTGCTAGATGTGGTCAGTCAACTGTATGTTTGACCTGTCTACTTGAATGAAGCAGATATAAAGCAGAGGAATGTATAGTCCGCTAATTAGAACAGATTGAAAATAACAGCAGAAGCTCTTCATTCTACTTTACTATGCATTGGACAGCAGTATGACAGCCATGTCTGACTGACTGAGAGGTTATGCTTCCCAAGGTTAAAATATCCTTTACCAAAGGCAGACAAGCAGGGAAGGTTTGTGTTGCTGATGCTGCCAACTGTGGTGCTTCTAACTTCTCTTGCTTCTCATGCCTGGTCACTCAGACACCAGCCTACCCCTGAGCAGCCTCTGGCCTGCTTCTGTGCCCAGGTATTCAGGTCCAGTGATGGCTGTGGGTATGGTGGAGCTGAGGGTGGAGGTTGGTAAGGCGGGATGGGATAAGGCTTGCTTTGGTAGGACGACTGAAAGCAGCTGCTGCAGAAGTGCAGCCTGACCCTGGCAGGTGGTACTGAGGCTGGAGGCCTCTGAAGGGGCCAGGAGCCTGGGAACAGGCGGCCCCCAAATGCTAAATGTCCAAATTGAGGCATGGCCCTGAGCTGGGCATGTGAGCGGTACTTGGAGCTTTGCAATACACAGGGGAGTTCAAGCTTCCGAGCTGCTGGGGCAGAGATGGGTCTCCAACACCTCAGGGAGAATGGTATATAGCTTTATCCTATCAGAGCTTGCTGCTGGCCCTCCTGTGTGGGCCCTGACCTGTACTGGGCCGCTCTGATTTTCTGACCTCCGGTGCAACCCTTCTGTCCCAAGCCCATGAGAAACACAGATCTTCCTTCGTGGCCCCTTGCCTCCAGTCTGTTCCCACAGCTCTCCGCAGTGTTCCCTTTGCCCTCCTGCAGGGAATCCTGCTCCCAGCACAGCCAACCTACCTCTTGCATTTAGTTTTAGTTTCCAGTCACTGTGTTTTCTTAAAAAGGAGGAAGCTTTTCTGACTGTATGCCTCCAACACGTGTAAGCGTGGCAGTGCGGTCTGAAAACCTTTGAGTGGGAAAATCAGCACTTCAATGCAGTTTCCTTTCACCGAGGTATTCCTTAGCATGGGTGGGCTTTTATTTAAAGTAGTTATTTATTATATGGCAAAAATGTGCTTTTTTCTTTTTTCTTAAAGCAAACTGTGTCATCTTTTCTTACTTATCTTCTTGAGCTGAGATTTCCATGGTTCAGTGCATGAAGGGTGAAAGACTTTTGCCAAAGAGACTTTAAAGTCAGAGATGTGGCCTATTTAAATAAACCTCTAAAATAAGAGCAATTTGTAGAAAGCAATGTCTTTTGGGTGTCTTACATCCTCTGCCACAGGCATTTAAGTATTGGGTCCCCACCCCATCATGAGATTTGTGTTTTGTGTGTGGCTGTAGGACACAGCAGATGATGTACAGAGCTGGAAATGCAGTGTTCAGTATACAAATTCAGACTAGGGTTTGGTTCCAAACTGTCATATTTTTTCCAAGTATTTTTCACATCAGTGCTGTCATCCAGGTGGACAAATCTTAAACAGATATGCAGATGTGTCTGACATTCTTTTATTTAGCTTTTTGTTTTATTTATTTATTTATTTATTTATTTTGGTGGTGTTTTTAAGTTGCTTACTTTTCCATCTTTTTCTCTTTTTACAGAGGCTTCAATAGAATCTATTGGAAGACAGCAGGCAGGCAGCAGAAGCAGAGGTGAGTATCCTCCATTCCCCTTGGTAATACATTCTTTTCTACTTGTGTCTTGGTTTGGACATTTTGTTTTCCTCATTATTGCGTTTTTGAGATAACGCAGTTATCAGAACTATCTCTGTTGTGGTGTGCCAGGGTGATGGAAGGGTATCTCCTTGAAAACATTTACAAAGGCAGTCCAGCATCTGAAAATAGATGCTTTCCATTTAGTAACAGCTGCGAGTTACACTAAATCTTCAATTTTACCAAAGTATGTCTGCCTTAACTAGGAATCTGTAAATACTTCAAATTAATTTATAGGGAAGGCTTGAGCATTCATGAACTGTGTTTTCAGAAGGGAGGGAAAACAAACAAACATGGATGTGACGTAGTGAGATAGCCATTGTCATCTGGCTGATAATGTCTCTGTACAATGAAGTTTGTGTATCCTGGCTTAATACTGTGTGGTGAAGGATTTTTGCGTCATCACTTAAAATTAATGGTATTAATATGATTTGTGGTACTTCAATGTGTGTATGTGTGACAGGGTAAATATATTCACATACGTCGCTAATAGGTATATTATTACAAAGTTGCTACTGGGAGGCACTGAAAGATGTCAGAAGGGAAACTAGCTAATAAATAGGGGCAAACCAAACCCAGGATGAGTTGTCTCATGCCTTAACCATAAGTGTCAGCAGTGGCTTCTAGTCAGGTGGAAATCTATAAATGCTGTTCCAGACAGCTTTCCTCTCATCTTTTTAAGGTATTCAGTTATGAATTTTATTTATTACTGAGTACCCTTCTGTGTGCTGTATAGATCTAAGGCCTCGCTGGGAGGTCCACAGGGAAGTTACTGGAGACACCAACCTTGACACTTAATTTTTTTAATTGTGACTCAATTAACAAAGCCCAGACTCTGCTTTGAGAGATGCTATTCAGATGGCAGTATGGGTAGGAAATTACAGGTAGAAAGCAATGGGGCACCAGTGTCACCTCAAATCTGCTTTGAAAAGAAACTCAGTCAAATCCACCCTGTTTATGTCAGCAGAGTTGCTTGGATTGTGAGTGGGCTTTGTTGGGATTTGTTTATTTATTAGAACTTTTATATATGGATAGCAGCCTTAACACATTGCATTTCTACTGCCATAAATGCTTTTGCTAAGAGTGGTCTTTATTATTATTACTATTTTTAGTCCTATGAACTGGTATAAATCATACTAAGATAATATGATTGCTATAGGCTGCTTTGGTAACATGAATATTATCTGCTTGAGTCATGCCAAGGTGGTTGTGCTTACATAGTGATACCAGCAAGCCATTTCTGAAGTTGAGCATTGTGCTCAACTTCATGCACTTGAATAGTTTGAATGATTTCAGAAATTACTCATAAGACAAAATCTTGGCTTCCACATTCCTCAGACTTCAGTGGAGGTAGAAGCCACACAAAGGTTAGAAAATATTTTCAAACTATGAACTAGAGCTGGTAGAATCCCTGGGGCTATGACAGAAAAAAAATTGATCTTCTGATGATGAAGAAGAGTTGTGAGAGAGTTGTGGTTACACTACGAATAATGTAGCAATCATATATAACTTGTTATTGATGGGAAAGAGAGAATAGAATGAACAGGGGCTAACACAGAGAGAAATAATGTTACTGAAGAGATAGTGTAGGGAAATGGCCTTTAAAGTGGCATTTTGGATAAATAGCTGGAAAACAAGATTGCATTTGTCAAGAGAGTTTTATCTCTGCAGATACAGTGGTACGACTGGCCCATTAGCAATGCTGTGTGGAAAGTGTCTGCCAAGCTGAGGTACAACTTAGGTACAAGATGGAAGAGTAAAGAGTAAGCTCCAAGATGAAAATGACATTCAGGGTAAGGGCTGATACAGCAGGAGGATGGTGTTATTATTTACAAACAGTTAGGAAAGAAGCTAATGGGCAGGAGAGACTTGAGAAGATATCTGCTTTAGTCATAATGAGTTTGTTGGCAATTGCAAAATGCATGCATTAAAGTATAAGAAAAGCTGAGATTCCAATTTGAACAGGAGGTGTGATATTTTGTGTCATGAGAAGAGCTGAAAATTATTTGCAACTTCGAAGAAATGTGAAAAGAAAGAGAAGGAACAAAAAGGAGAGCCCAGCAGGACTACAGAAGAAAGTTGAAAGGCACAGAGCTTGAGGAGAGTTCAGCAGAGGGCACGCAGAAGGATCATTTAGAGAACTGGAAGGATTCAGGAAAGGATATCTTAGAAGGCATGAAGAGAAAGAGCTCAGGAGCATGGCCAGAGCTACTGAAGAGCCTAACTAAGGAATCATAACGTGATAAGTGAATGATCCCTTGACTTGCAAAATTAATGTCTCAACAGTAAACTAGATTTTCACATGGGCTACTGATTTAGTTCTGTGGTCTACAGTCTGTCTCTGAGGAGAATGTGTCCTTGTGAGTTTAACTTTTTTTGTGACCTATCTGGGGCAACATAGTTAAGGTGCTAATGTACAGCACAGCAAAGATAATGAAGGAGCAGGGTTTTGGGACCATGGTGCTGTACCCTTAGATAAAGAGTGGAAGAAGAGGCAGTTGAATTTACCATAATGCTGTTGAATTCCCTTATGGGGATCCTGCCAGCATTTTAAGTTCTGTGACCTGCTTTATTCAGGAATCAGCTTTAGCAAATCCTGCTGCATGCATTTAAAACCAAATCCCTTTGCTTGTCTTATACTGTGATAATCAGACTCTCCTTTTGTAAAGCAGTGTAAAGTGTGCGCATCTGTAAATGTCTTATGTTCAGAAAATGTGCAAGTCCCTGTGACAAAAAGTTTACACTTCATGTGTGAGGCCACAGAAGTAGCGAACATCTGAAAGTTCTTGGAGGGAATTGTTCAGGAGGAAGTCTCTTTTCCTTCTGTGGGTAATTCAACCACTAAGTGACTACACTCTTGGTGTGAATGGGATTTCTTGCCTTTCTTCTATGCCTTGACATATCTTGGTGTATGGAAGGTTTCCCTTTGGAATCAAGCTGTGCCTCACACTGATCACTGGTTTTCAGGATGAAAGAGGGGGGGAGATAAGAAAATATATCTCTTGTAGATGTTGCTATGGGTAAGAGCCATTATGGATGCCATAAGAAAAGGTAAATAGGCAAAATATGGCAGTGGTCATCTAATTTGCATTTTCTTAGTTTTATTTTGTTCTGCTTATGGCAGTTTTCTCTTTATTGCATGGTTGTAATGTGAAATATCTCTTTAAGTAACAGCTCCATATTAGTTGGCCCATAGTTAGACATCAAAGTGTTATAAAAGACATTAGGAAGGGACATGAGGAAAGAGCAAAAGAAGGGAGCAGATTTTTTTCTGTTTCTTCCACCGCTGAGAAAGGATAGAAGAAAGGAATGGAAGGATAGAACTGCAGTTGCGTTCCCATCCTTTTACTCTGTTTACAGAATGTAACCTTAGGGACTGTTGGCAGTACCCCCACTAGCTAAGATACTTCAGGAGAGGATAACTGCTGCCAGCTTTGACTGCAGCTAGCAGTTTCCCTCTGTTTCCCTCTTCCCTTGCATAGGGGTAGAAGCGATCCACAGTTTGTAATGTTCTGCAGATGCTGCTTGTTGGGCAAGTGGTAACTACCCTTGCCAGTCATGATCTTCTTGCAACTCGAGTCAGGGTATTATCAGTGTGCTTCAAATGTTCATCTTACCATCCTCTCATCAGTTGCATGTCATGCTTGTGATTTAAGAATTGTAGTTGTAACGTATATTCTCGTACTACAGAAATGAGTTCCTCCTTCATCTTGGAAGAAAGGTCCACAGCTTCCTCCTATAGGAAGATTTAATATAGATTTGGTGAGGATATGAACTTAAACAGTGATAATGCTAAAGCTTGCTGCCATCCATTTCTGATGATCACCTTAGCAGGTGACAGGAATGAGCATCAGTAGAAGACTACAAAAGCACAGGCAGCTTCAAAAACGTTGATTACTCTTTGTGCTCAGTGAAATTAGATTCCACAGAACTATATGCTGTGCAAGATTATTTCTGGTATCCCAGCTATCCAACCCTATTTGTACAGTACGACAGAAAGTAGATAGGGTAATATAGAATCGACAGAGTAGTTTGGAAACAGAGAAGAGTACCAGTTAAATGATTCACCCAAAATCAGAGGAGTGGCTGTGTAAGAGCCAAGATTTGAATCGTAATCATCCAAATCTCAGCCTGATGCTTTAGTCACTATAGTAGAGTGTAGCTCTAGGGAAGAGAAGCCTGCAGTCAGAGTGGAGTGGCATCAGTCACAGTTGCTGCTTTGGGGAAGTGACTGGCTGGCAAAAGGAGTGCTAGCCAAACGTTTCTCATTGTTGTGTTTGTGTGAGAAGAGCTATGCATGCTCTAATTTGGTAAAAATTAAATTTCTTTCCTTAATTAGAAATTAGTCAGGGATTGGAGAATTTTCTCTCTCTTGGCTTTCCTGGATTCCTTTACCTGCTTGGATAATCTGTAGCCTTGGGAGAAAATGTGTGTTGCAAAGGCCATGTGTAGAATTGCATTTTTCCAGATGCAGATGGATGCCCTCTATACATTCACAACTGCAGACAGGCAAACTAGTCTCAACTCTGTTCTCCAGCTTAAAATGAAGGAGTGACTGGTTCTGATTAAAATGCAGCCAGAGCTTCTAGTACTCTGGTATTGCAGTGCTGGCCTTGACAAAAATAGCTGTTAAATGGGGAGTAAAAAGCTTTCCATTTTTGCCAAAGTTGTAATGAACATGGTGAAGCTGTCATAAATATGATGTTCTTAGCTAAAATGATTATGGCTTAACAATTTTCCAATGCATTGCATTGGGTTATTTCCAGCACATTGAGATCTTAGTGCTGTAAAGGTTTAATAGAAAATCTTGACAGTGCGTCGTTATCTGTGTTGGAGGGAAAGGTAGGCAGTGTTTATAAATCCTCCTGCATTCTTTATCCACCTTCTTGATGTTGCTTGTCTGCTCATTTGTTGTCATTTTTACACATATCTAACTCTCAAGAAACGTTTCATCCAGTGTATGGCTGTGAATTTCCAAGTTCAGTTGCTCAGCATGATGCAAACTAATGATACCCATAGCTTTCAAATACAGATGCTGAATCCTTAGCAGGGATATGCCTGTGGCATTCTGCAGAACAGGCTGGTGCTGTGCCAGCCCATGGTGCTTGAGCAGCACAATGATGCATCGTTGATGCAAATTAGTGCTTTCAGGAAAAAACAGTGTTTACAAGGAGTTGAACGTGCGTGAGTTAATGCTGAACTGTGAAGCAGGACTAGAAGCTACATTTGATGGATCTTTGTGAGGCACCAGGGAATTCAGGGAAAGTTTAAATACCAGCCTCTGTAAGAATGGTAGAACAGTAGTATTTGAGAGAATGCATGGAAGTATTTTATTCCAAACGACAAAATGACTGGTGCTTTTCATTTATGATAAGAGTGTTCACCTCTACGTAGCTCTGATTTTTTGCATTCCTTTGAAAATTGTGCTTTTTCTCTTTTCTTCAGAGAAGGTATGACTGCACAAGCAGAAGAAAATGGTCATATATTTGTTATTGCCTTTTAGGTGCTGGCTTTTTTTCTGAGCGTATAAGTAAGCGAGGTGCATAATGCCTTTAGAATCCTTATCTTAGTGATAGTGCTTATTACTAACACCTTAGTGATTGCGTTCTGGAAGATTTGGTGATCTAAAGAAGTACGTGAGGAAAGATTTTGTGGGAGAAGTATTGTGTTTTAGTTGATCAGTTGATTGTTCCTAGAGGAAGCAGACAACCTTCAGGAAAATCATGATGATGGAGCACAACTGTGGTAGTCAGATTTTGTATCCAAAGAACTTTGATGCAGGTGGCTAACACTTGGAAGAAAGGGGTATATACATATGTATATGTCAGAAGAAATTGCATTTAATCCTCTCTTTTTTTGCTGAGTGCTGTAATGTATGTCTATGGCATGCTGTTATGCCTTTTAGACTTGTGGTGTGTGCAGCAGTTCACAGTGCGTGCTTTGTTCTATGCCTACTTCCCACTGGCTGCCCTTTCCCAGGGATCTGGTACCAGAAAGTAGCAGCAGCTCATTTGATCACCTGAACTGGCTGCTGCTGAGTATGTTTTGAATCCCACCTCCAGGTGATCAGACTTGCAAAATCCAGCTCAATGCTGAATGTGTCACTCAGATTTCTTTCTCAGTAGCAACAGTTCCACTAAACTGTTCCACATACTGCTGAGAAACTGCTGGCATCCAGCCCCTTGCAGAGACTCCTGTTCAGGATTTGATCTGTCAGATAGAAGATGCCCCACCATGATTAGCCAAAGCTCAGTTGCCACCCTCTGATCACAGCTTTGTTTATTGATTACCATGTCTAAGCTGTATAAATCACATTCAGCTTTCCCAGATAAGAGCACCCTTCACCAGTTACTTTTCTTGTACCATTCAGTTAGAGCTGAGGAGGTTAGCTGCCCTGCTTTAGGAACATAGCTGGGAAGCTACAAGAAGTGCCAACTAACATAGTTATGGCTGTCTTCTGTCTTTTAGCCTATTCTGATAAATCCTGAGCTAATTGCATGCTACTATACTTAGCTGTGCACAGTGGATGTGGTTAAGACTCTCAGATGTATGCCAGCCCTGGGTAAATGCAAAATATTCAACTGGATTCACCTGGAGAACAGCTGATGTATGGGAAAGCTGTGCTTTGTGGCTGATTCTCACAAATACCAAAATGTATCTATCAATCTATATATTTTTTTCTCTTCTTCGCTGGAAAATGTTTTAGCATAGCTAAATAGGCACTGCTACCTGCAAAAAGCTTTAGGATAAGGAAGGCCTCTGCTACAAGCCATATAAGCGAAGTAGCAATTTTTCTCTGATTTGTTCCACATCTACTTGGAAAAAAAGTCTATTTGTTGTTGAATTCTACAGGTGTGATTCCATTTAAAAAAAAAAGTAAAAATGATGTGCATTTATGTTACTGTCCTAATGTGATTGTTTGATCCTCCATTTCTTCCCAGTTTGTATTCTAAAGAACTGGACAAGGAGCAGTCACATGAATGTAGTAATGCAGGTGATACATATGTGTATTTTTTCTTCCCAAGGTACTCTGACAGTCATAGTGTGTGTATATTTACAGAGATTGCTGAAATTCTAGCTATTGATGTAGGAGAGTGAAATAAAATAAGGAGGTAAGTGAAGAAACGAGGAGGGAAAAATAGGCTGTGATCCAAGAAAGAATTTAGGGAAGGTGCCTGCAGGAATTTCTGGAAGAAACTCCTGATTTTATACATTTTGCAGTGTCTAACAAGAGATATTTTTCTATAAAAGAAGCCAAAAATCACAGGTAGCCACATGAGTAGTGCGTTTCAGCTCTGAATTTCACTGTCCCCATATTCTTTCCAACAGTGAGCAAATGTTTTAAGAGATGGGAAAAGAAACAAGACATACAGCATTAATTCTTGTCTTGCTTGCACTTCCAAGCATGAGCAATAGGGTTGCAGCAGTGCCAAGTCTCAAGCAGAAACTGCCGCTGTTACCAGTTTTCATCCTCTTTGCAACAGTACTTAAGTGCAAGTTGCGCAGTCTGAGCTTTCCCTTGTTGTCAGAGTGGTTTTGTATCATTGCAAGTCAAGTCAGTTCTCGACCTCTGTCACCTCTCACCCCAGTGAAGCAGGTAAGACTCCTCAGGGTGTTGGGTGTGACATTGCAGTGACATGAGCTGCACATAAAGCCTGCAGTTAGCAACTTGCCTGTGACGCGATTGGAAACATGGCTATTGGTAGCTGTACAGCTGTTTCTCTCTCTCATGGATGTGCATTTTGGATGGCCAGTGATGACAACTATTTATGACTGCTAGCACTTGAGGCTGCTGAAGAAGAAATAAGCGTGTGTTTGTGAGCGTCTTTTCATGCTTGGTCACTCTGCATGCAAGTATAAAAGGATTACCAGAAAGTTAGCTGGGGATTGAAGCTGGAAATTCTCCTTTTTAGGAATCTCCTTAAGGGTGAGACGTGACATCTCTGTATAGTTTCCCTTAGTGGTGCAAGAAAGTGGCAGCAATTACATCAGCACTCAGGTTATTCCCTTCGCGTTCTATTTAAGCAGGATTGACAGCCCTGGCTGTACTTCTTGAAGAGCAAAAGAAAGAACTCTGACTTTCTGCTTTGTAACTGCTAGTTTTGATGTTTTGATGTTCTCCCTGAATGCTGACACTAAAACTGATAAAGTTTTCAGGTTCCTTTTTCTGTTGGTCTTTGGGAACATGGACATTTTATCATCAATGATCATTAGTTCCATTATAGATTTTTTTCCTCTATGCACATAGGCTCTTCAACAAAAAGTGTTTTGGGATTATGCCTGAAAATATCTGCAAAGATACCTTGCATAGTTCTAACTCTCAAGTGAGGGAAGTAGTTTGCTTTTTTTCTAAATGGGGGGAAAAAAAGTAGGTTGGTACAAGTTGAAATTCTGTTATTTTTCCATTTCATTCTTTTCCTCCCTCCTTATATATTAAAGCCTCTCTGGTAACTGGCCTGGTGACTACTGTGCTATGCTTTGTAATTTAGTCTTTTGATACCTAAAAGTCTTGGGTTCATGCTAGGCTTTGGTGGGTTTTTTTGTTTTTTTTTTCTTCCCTTTTTGATACTGATCCCAGACCACTTTCATAAGGGATAAAATCAAGGACAGAGGGGAAAAGATTAGCTTTTATAAGAAAAGGTGTAAATAACTTTGAAATTCTTAATTTAGAAACAAATCAGTAAATTCTGAGGCCCTCACAGATGGCCTCTTATTGCTAATCCCAGTTTGACCAGTCCTTCAGCGTCTCTAAACAAATCACTGAGTGCACCTGTGGGAGAATTGTGAATAATTTCCTTTCTAGTGTTGGCAGTCTCTGAGAGGGCATGGATAAAAATCCGTGGAGATGATCTTGGCTCTTCAGTTTCTGGTTTTCACAAAGTTTGAAGCTTGCTAAATGAGGTATTGAAAGCGGAAATTAACAGGCAGCCTTAGGTTTGAATTAAAGGAAAAAACCCACCCATGCTGAATTCTATCGCTTGTATGCAGTGAGAAATGTAAATGTTCTGTTGGTAAGGAAAGGGCTTTGTAATCAGTGTCTTATGCTTTCTCTTACTTGCCCCTCAAATCATTGAATCCCCAGTCCATCCCTGAACAAGTGTTTAGCTTGTAGGCAACATGTACATCCTAAACCTCAAGTGGAAAGTGATAGAAGATGTGAAGGTACTTTTGTTAACTGGACATATTCTCTCTCTACTTCTTTTTGCTGATGGGATTTCTAGAGTCTCACTGAAAATGTAACAAAGTTTGGAAGAGTCATCTCATTGCAGAAGTAGTAGAAGGCCAGATGCAGATGGATACCCTCTATATATTCACAGCAGCAGACAGGCAAACTAATACATCTTCTCTAACCTACCATAGGTTACTTTGCAGCTGTTATTTGAAGGAGTTATCTAGGGATTTTCTGCACTAAAATACTGTGAGAGACAGGAGGTTATGGTTTTTTCTGCTGAATGGCCTCTTTCTGAAGCTGCCAGTCTCACCTTTTGCACGCTATTTCTTCTGCCACCATGAAAGCTGAATGTGAGTGGGACTCCTTTTTCATGTAAGATGTGTTAATGTGGAGTGGAGTTGCTAATTCTTACTGAAGCCTCCAGATACTTCCACAGGTTAAGGACTACCAATAATTGTTCTTTGTAGGTGTGTGTCTTGCATCTTCTGTTTTCTGCGTAACATCTGCCATTATTTTTCTTTGTTAGCAGTGGGACATGAAAAGGCTAAATCAGTGAATCTGCTGGTTTTTTTTGTTGTTGTTCTTTTTTTTTTGGCAATTGGACCCATAAAGTATGTCCACTTGTTTCTAGACTGTTCTCTGCCAAAGTGCTTGAGTATTGTGTTGATTACTGTTGACTTTGCAAAAATCTGGTTAGTTCTTTTATGGGAAAATCAGATCACTTTTTTTCTGTCTTACTGTGGAGGCATAAATAACAAGGTGACTTTTTTCTTCCTGAGGTACACTCGGTATGGTCTTTTAGGTTCAAGACTTCTAATTATAAAGGTCAAGATATCTACACAGTCTCGAAAAGCAATTTCAGTGTCTAGCTCTTGTTTGATGCTAATTGTTGAAGTCAATTCCATATTCTTGGATGTGCTCTATATAAAGAGCTATTGTTTGACTTGTGGATTTGGGGGAATTGCTTTGGCTTTGTGATTTTCCTTAAAAGTGAAGATTAAACCTGGAGTGGTTTCACTTGCGTCTGCATTCTGTCAGCTCACTGAAGGAGTTATTGCATTTTTATTAAATGCAGGCTGAGTTTGACGTACAAGATGAGCTGTAGAGATATAGTCATTGCTCTGAGCTAATCTTATCTTGTGAAGCGGAGCATTTCCGAGGAATTTCTAATTTTGACAACTGGGATCAAATGTCTGACTTCTGAGGGCTGACAATAATGCCAGGGGCTGAGCTGCTTTGTCTTGTTGGTAGCAACTGCGCAGTTTAAAAACCACACCGAATGCCAGGGAACCATGCATCTTAGCTGGTTAGGTTCAGGGTGTGTGTGCGCTTAGGGTAAGGCATTAGCTTTGGAAGTCTTTATGGGATAGAAATTCTGCGGCTGCTCAGGGGTAAAAATAGTTCTGGGTTTTCAATGGCTGCATTCCACGGCCGGAGCTTGAAATCATGAATCAGGGTTCAGCGCTGGCTCTGTGTGAGAGCGCCCACGAGAGCTGTGCGGCCGGACGCCGGAGGGGAGCAGCTTGCTGCCATGAACCCCAGCCCTGCTCCGCTCATACTCTGGGAGGGACCCGTGTTGCTGGTGCACTCTCATCAAGGTATCGTACGTTGTTTTGATTTCTGGTGGTTGCTTAAATGTGAATAATTAAAAATCTGCTGAACTGTGCAAAGTCTCACTAAACCAATGACAACTTGGAAACGAAGTATCTCTTCTCTGTGAAGCTCTACTTTCACAGACTTGTAGCTTCGCACATCACAAGCTTCTGGAGACCTGGGATGGTGCGTTTTGCTTGGCAGGTTTTGCTGTTCATTCCCACCTGAATGCTGTTTTGTATGACTGTCCTTGATTTTTGGATGCAGGGTTTTTTTGTTTTTTTTTTTTGCTTCATTCCAAAACTTTTCTAGCCTAGAAATTCCCCTGGGAATTTAAATATGTAAATATTACTCTGTCACAGCCTTCCTACAGTTGTACATTTAGAAAACAGTATTTAAAACGTGGATACTTAAAGCTCTCTCTAAAGCTTCAAACTGTCAGTGCCGTGGTATGTATGGGATCTGTGTGGGTTTAATCCCTTTCTGACAGAATTCAGGTGATTTTTCTCAGTAGTATTAAAAATCTACTCAACTTCATGAAAGAGACAACGTTGTACTTACAGTCAGGACTTGTTGTTCAAAGTGATGTGAGGATGCTGCTAAAGCTTTTGTGACCGACTTTACTTTTAAATGTGTTGGTCTCTGGACATTTCAAACACATAACCTTCAGGCCATTGATAGTAAGACTTTGTGAAACTGATGTTGATGCAGTTTTTGATGCCCTGTGAGTTGAATAACTGTATGATCCTTATTCCAGAATGAGTTGCTAGATCTTTCGTTGCTAGAAGATATAAATGTCAGCCACGGGTGCAGATTCTGTTGTTAATGCCCAGGGCACAAGGACGTGGCTCCACACCCAGTAACCTCTCAGCCAGGCACAGCATTGAAATGAAGCTGCAAGCAATGCATATGCTTGTGCCAGCCTGCTCTGTGCTGTTCCTGTGTGCCTGGCACTGCCAGTGTGGGCACCTGAGTTTTGCTCTGCTGGCACTTGGCTCGTAACACAGGTGCCTTGAGATGTGCTCTCCCCAGATACTGCTGGCTGGGTTTGCATTAGAAGAGCCTGCTAACTGAGCATGGCACCACGTAGCACTGCTGTTGCTTTAGCAAACTAAGTGCCAGAGCTATCTCTTCCTGATTTTATCTTCTATCATGCTGGCACAGCTTACTTTCCTGAATATTGCTGGTATTGAGTAGAGGATACTGTTTTGTCGTGCAGCTCCCGCGTTATGAGGCTGATCTGCAACATAAAGTGAATTTGGGAAATCTCATGTGGAAAAACAACTTCATAAAAGTGAGTGTCTTGCTCTCAGATGTGCAGTAAGGCTGCGGAAATCAATGTAGTTCCATACTATAAGCTGTGTTAGTGAGTTGTTAGATCCAGGAGGAGTAGCAAACATCAGGAACTGGTAAATCTGTGTGGTTTTATTTTTACTTGAGATGTCTTAGTGGGTGAGGTGCTGGGATTTGGGCATAGGACCTGGCTTGTATTTCAGCCTTGCAGACAATTTGCTCATCTAATCTTTTTACTTTTCAGCTTCTGATCTGTATAAAGATGGTTTTACAGCAGAGATGTTGTGTGAATAAAATCTTATTGTCATTGATGTACATGCTAATTCCACTTTTTTTTTTTTTACCTCTTCAGAGTTGCCAAATTAACTGCTGGTGCATTGCTCCTGGGAGGTGTGTTCTGCCTCTGAAGTGGGAGTTTTGGGTTCTTCTTGCCAAAACAATTTTACAGGGTATGAATATGGGCTGCAGACAGTTTAAAGGATGTTCCCAGAGCTGTATGAAGTCCAAAGACAGGAATAGATGCAGTAATCCTGCCTCCTCATCTCCTGTGTGCTGCCCTCACTGTACGTTCCCTTTTGGGACCTTCAGTAAGAGTTAGAAATATGTTGCAGGACATTAGGTTAGTCATCCACATGGCACAAAAATAGTTGAATGGGTATTTTAAAGAAGTGACATGGCAAAACCCGTGGTGTAATTTTACTAGTAGCAGCGCTGCCTAAAATAACAAGAACATGAGAAAGTCCTTTCCAAATGCAGCACTTGAGATAACGCCATTTTTACCTACATCAGAAAAGCAATGAGAGATGTCTGAAATATTCAGTCAGTGCTTCCAGATATTATGTGCTCTTTGTGTTAGGAATTAAAACACCGTGAGCTATCTGCCAGGGCTGTCAGCAAAGGTGAGTGACTGAAGATTGGGATGTTTGCCCAAGCTGTCCAGATTTAATTATCCCGTGAAACCTCATTAGAGATGAGCTGCACCTGTGATACCAAGAGGGAAAGATTATGAAGGTAGTTCAGACTCTGATTCATAACTTAATTTTAAAAGTACTTTCTTGGAATCTGAAAGTTTTTCCTTCCTCACATAGCTTGGTACATGTATTGTGCAGGCCTGATCTGATTTTATGAAGAGGTGGGAAATAGAGGAGATGCATTTGACAGCTAAAAGGTTCTCGACAAATTGGGGATAAAATATGAAAAATAATGATAAATGCAATATGTATCACTAAAGAAATAATCAACTTATAAGAATAAGTAGACCTGCAAGAGATCTGGGGGCTACAATGGATTGCAACATAAATTTAAGTCAGTGCTAAGTGCTGTTTCAAAGGGCAGAACCATCCTGCAGTGCCCTAGCATTCTGCCCATTAGTCCTGGGCTGCGATCCTTGTCTGGTGCTCAGTACAACTTTTGCATGGATATCATTTACCTTCTAGGAGCTGTAGCTGACAGCTGTGGGTCAATCGAACAAAGTAACACAAGTGTGATGTGAATGATCAGGGTCTAAATAATATCTAAAAGGGAAATTTGCATGAACTGGAGTTCTTCGGAAAGGCATTTGATGATCCCTCGCAAACCTGTAAGTGGCTGCTGGCTGTAAGAGGAAAAAAAGAGCCCTCTGTGGGCATAGGGTAAGAAATAAGACTTCTGTCACAGAATAGAATATTCAAGTTTGTTAACAATAAAACTTTCCTAGGCTAATGAAGCAGTAAAATAGAGTAAATGGCAACCTCCAGCCTGGGCGGGCATTGAGAATAGATGAAGTCAATGGCTGTGCGGCCTGGCATAGTTACAACCTGTTCAACCCTTGTCTGGGTGATCTTTTCAAGTCTCTCTGGGTTCTGCAATTCTGTAATTCTTTAATTCTGCATGATTATAGGCTTTGAGTTGGAAACTAATGTCCCTAATCCTCTGCAAAAGGCACAGTGCTCTGTGCCCCCCGGATGACCTGTTCTTGCAGCTGGGGCTGATGCTGTTATCTGTAATAGCCTAGTAGAGGGAAGAGGTTGGGTGAATAAGTAGCCTTTTGGCAGTAGTAAACAACCTAGAGACCTGAGTCAAGAATGACTGCTTGTTCTCAGTTGCTCATAGTACGTGAGCTGTAGACAACTTGATTTTTCAGGTGGTAATTGCAAAATGGAAAGTACTTTTTCACACCATGTTTCGTTAACCCAAGGAACTTACTGTGGTGGGACATGTTGCCTGCTGAAAGCAATTAGACGATATTAGGCCAGCAGATCTGTTAGAAGTGATGCTTAAGCATAAGTATATACTACTTCCAGCTCAGCAATTTCCTGGGCCACATGTTGCTAGAGCCTGGGGCTGTGGGCCGTGGAAGCTACTGCTATGTTTGTGCCCTGTGCTTTACTTTTGGCACTTGATGGCTGCCACAATCCAAAGGGAAAGCTGTGTCCAAAATTAGGAGAGTGTTCTCTTTCTCCAGTCTCCAAGGCATAGCCTTGTGGAGTCTTCCACGTGCCTGACAATCAGCACATTTAAAATAGCCTTTTGCTTCTCCGGATCTGAGAAGAACCCTGACCGGGACTTCTTGTTCCCATCTGAGAAGCATTCTGTCAGCATTCCTGCTTTAATCCGAGAGGTGCAGCAGAACAGCTGGGGCAGAGTGGGAAGAGGCAGCAAAAATTCAGCTCCAGGCCTCAGGCATTCTCATGTCTTTGCTGGGAATTTCAGTTCATGTGATGCCCACATTATTTCCAGCCAGAACTGTGGTGTGAAGTATCATGTCTTTGCTGTTGAGGATAACTTAGGAATCCTCATTATGGGAAATATACCATGCATATATATCTCATTTCTGAGTATGAAGCTTGACATAGTTTATGGGAGGAATTGCAAATAGCCAGGTAGTATGTGAGCAAGGTCAGGTAAAAGCTGCATTAATGTTATGTGTCACTTTTTTTCCTCTCACAAAATTGCCTTGTCTTTAGCAGGATGATATTATGAAAGATCCTAAAATAATTTCTGTAGCTGACATGCTGCCATCCTATTAGGATTATGTGTTGCAAGCACATAACTCTGTGGGATTGATATGCAAGGAAGTGGTATGCAAGCAGTGGACTCTTGATGCTTTTATGCCCATAAGCTTTCCTCTGCCAACACTAAACCCACTTCGTTGACAAGAGCATGCTACAAATTTTACCTGTGAGGCAATGATCTCCAAGTGTCGACAGAAAAGGATTGAATTCAATGGCAGGGGCTATCTGGCAAGAGATTGTGGGGCTGGGAGAGGCCATAACATGAGCTAAGCACTGCCAGTTGTGTTCAGCTTGTTACAGAATGGAGTCTGATAGAGCAATCTGCTGGAACACATTGTTAGAGGGAATATTCCTGGCAGTCAGTGTGCAGACAGATATAAAATAGAAGCTGGGCAGAATTATGTGCACATGAGAAGTCCTTCAACCAACAGAATGCAAGCTGAGAGGGAACAGTCTTGTAGCTCCATAGCACAGTGCTTCTATGAGTGAACATAAAAAACTGCTTAGATTGGGAAAGATATTGTGGTCCCTATTTTTTTTTGTATTAGACAGCTAAAAATACATTTACAACAGTGGAGCAAAGCTATACAAGGCAAGAGTCCTTTGTGGGTTGGCTGCATTGTAGTGTAGATATGCAGCAATGGTTAGAAATGGTCATTCTGGAAACTGCCATTAAATACAAGTTGAAGAACTGTTTATTTGTGAAACACTCCTCAGAACTCTGTCAATATCTTTCTAGGTATTCCCTCAAGGTTCTCTGCCCTGTTTCTCTAACATCAAACTTTTTAGGACAAAGCAAAAGCAACTCATAATCTAAAGGCCCAGAGCAAAGATTCCCCAAGTTAAAGTTGAAAAAGAAAACCATCAGTTTAACATTCCTTTAACAGAATTCACTGCAGATGATTCACAGTTCATTTATAAGTACTTTAAATTAAAAGGTGGTTGAAAGCATTAAAAACAGTTTCAAAGGGGATGTACTTCATAGACATGACAAAAGAATATGAGACCAGGCCAGGGCATTGACCAGACAAATCCGTTGCTCCCTGCTGGCCATTAGCCAACACGGCATAGCTCAGAAGCCTCTCATTTAATTTATCTCGTATTTTAGAAATACATTTTAAATCCTGTTTAATGTACACGGATGTCCCTTATGTAAGTCAAATCCTACTGCGCATCCTACAGAGGCGTTGGAGAGCGAGGTCCCTGTTTGAGTTCAGGTGGTATGACTGCAACCAGAACGGTTGCACAAGAGGAATTTCGTCCCTTGAACTTAGGGCAGCCTGCAGATTAGTTTAAGTTTTACTGTCTGAATTAGTACCTGTAATGGGATTTCACCATGGACTTGGCTCAGCTCACCTGGCCCTCACGTCCTCTCCTACAGCCAACCTGCCTCCCCCTCCTCTGTCTGCCCTTAGCAGCCAGTAGAGCCTTTTTGCTCTATCTAAGCCAGAATGATGCAGTCTTACTGGATGTGCCTGATGCCAGAAAATCCCCAGCTTTGCTTTTTTGACAGTAGCTTTGTGCAGTTGCTTTGTGCATTCTGAACAGCCAAAGCAATCAGATGAGGAACTGAAGAGCCGTTGCTCTCATATTGCCCACCTTAAAGAAAATTCACCCTGAAAGTCACTATAAATAAACAAATAAAGTGTCTTTATTCAGTGCTTTTAACTCCCATGATAGTTCTTGAGGAAATGACAAGTGTGCCCTCAGGGGAGGGCTATGTACAATGGTTATAGCATATAGCTTATAATGAATATTCTAGAGGCGATTCTGTTGTAGTTATTTCTGAAGTCTCAACCAGAATGGCAGATATTTCTGCAGGTTGATGCACATGAATTCCTTCTGAACTTCTGATCTGTTTTGCTGAAATAGAATTTCCCTTAAGAATAGCTTGCCTTCCTGAGACTCAACTAATCTATGAATGTTTATGTTATAAAGGGTTGGTAGCCACAGTGCTCAGAACAGTTGTAATAGTATTCAGTTATTACTGTGAAATACATACCAGTGGCTTTTTGTTTGCTTGTTTTTGGTTTTTGTTTTTAGCTTTATTCAGTGACGTTTTGAATGTAGCAAATTTCTGCTCTGAATGAAAAACTGCTTCTCTGAGTGACACATAAGGATACTTTTGCTTATATCATCTGTCCCAGTATTAGTATTTCTGCAAAGTTAATTTGGGGTTATTTGTGTCCCCAAGCCTTTTTTATTGATTCTTTCTCTAAAGCAAAATTCACTGATCAGATGAGAGGAAAAAACACATATTGATACAGTGACATATCTGCACTTGCTTTATGGAGAAATGCCTTTTAATTCCTCTTGTACATCTGTATCCTTAGCAGCAGGTGCCACTGCCAGACAATTCATCAAAGTTACCAATTGATGAGATCTGCTAAAGCCTTTCTTTTCTCTTGCTGTGGGAAGTGGTGTGAAAAGCTGTGCCCTCTGTGCAAAGGGGGAGGAGGCTTTGCTGGCAAACAAGCTGCCTACGTGGACTTCCCAGCTCATCTGTGTTGAAGAATAAATGCAAAAGCTAGGAACCTGTTCTCTCCCTGGCTTGTGAGGAGGGAGTGAGTGTGGGACACCTTGTCTCAGCAGGAGATGGGAGCGCAAGTTCAACACGAAGGGGACCATCTGGTTACCTGTGTTAGCATGCATTTACAGAAAGGATGGGGATGAGAAGTGAGCAGGGAATTTTCCAGTTGAAAGGCTGCCCGCTTAGTCATGCTGTCATTCTTCCCATGGCAGGCAACTTGCAAAGCAGTGCATGCTGGTTCACAGATTGTACTCTGCAGCTGTACTGGTCTGCCCCACTAAGGGTGGGGGCAGGCTTTGCTATCCATAGCTGCTGATGGCTACCAAATGGTGAACAGCAAAGCTTTCCTGGGTTTTGTGTGTCTGACGTTTTGCCCCTTGCTGATGAGGCTGGCTTTTTGATCAGTAGAAATCGTGGCTTGATATGTGTGTGGTTGCATCAAAAGTAGCCAGGTTTGGGAGGAGGGAGCCTGGAGATACAGCTATTGAACCTCAGGAGCATATAGGCTGTACAGTGCTGAGAACCTGAAGAGCTAAGAAAGGCTGTTCTATGGCTGAAAGTGCTAACAATAAGGCTATAGGAAGGAAATGGTGCAAAGCACTTATCAATATGTTAGAATTAGAATTATCAATAACTAGTAATTTCTTGATGTTAATTTCATGATCAGAACAGGAACAGAAATGAATGTGTATTGAATGGAGGTGTGCCCACATGTGGGCAGCCCTTTTGGTTAGCAGTATGCAGTGTTCCAAACCAGGAGAGATCTTAAGGCAGGGTGAAGCAAGGTTAGGAGCTGGAGGGCTGATTCCTCCCTCACACACGCAGAAAGAATCTGTGACACAGGAAGGACAGTCAGGCTTCCGATTCCTTACATCAACACTTCTACATTCAGATAGCAGCAGCGGTGAAACAACTGGAGATGCTGAATGTGAGCAAAAGGTACTTTAGAACAGAACAACAATGCTGGACAGTTTGGAGAATGCCAAGCAGGGTCCAACTTCAACAGGACCATAGGACAAAAGTGCCCAAGAAATGGGTGAGCTCGCATTTTGTGGTAAAAATAAATAAATAATAGATCTCAGGATTCAGAGCATAGGCAGGCATTTGGCAATACAAATAAAAGCTTAGGGCCTGCAGCGATCATATTAGTAATGATCATATTAGTAAACTACACATCAGTTAAATGAATTTTCATAGAATATAGGTGAACATCATCTACAATTCTACCATGCTCACTGCGGTAGGCTGTAGCTGAATTAGGAATCAGTTTAGTCTCAGGGCGCTAAGATTTAAATCCTATAAGACATCTTAATTGCTGTTCTTAACCAAACCTTTTGAAAAAAAAAATAAAAAATCTACTGTGATGCCAGCTCACTATTCTTTTCATTGTCCCTTGTGTAGCCTTTCCTGGTCCCATCTGAAACTGGGTAATGTCTACAGAAATTGTTTTATTGATTTTTACATGCCCTAAAGTGAAAGGACCATCAGCACAAAACTTTGATTCAGTATTTAAGAAAAGCGGGATTTTCACTTTCAAAGCCAACTTCTGTCTTTGCTTGAAGCATAGCATCCCCTGTGAAATAAACTCTTATTTCTTCCTTTGTTTGTGCTTTTAAGCAGTTTGAGGTGGTTCGATGCTTATGTAAGTGATAATAGCTTCTGTTGATTTATTTATTTTTTTTAAGACACAAGTTCTGTTTCCTGAAGTGGATGGTAGGTGGAATTTTGGACGCAGGAGTCAATCCCTGATTGGCATTTTCAATAAAGAACACAAGTGATAGAAGCTCCTTTGTTTGACAGAGGAGCAATAAATCACTAACAAATGTTTCCTGAAAGAGGAGCATTATTTGTAAGAGCTCAGAGCTCAGAGCTTCAGACATGTTGAGTAGCATTTGTCTGTGTTTGTCTTCCCCTAACCCTATTGATAACTAGACTGAACTCAGAAAGAATCAATGTCTTATGGTCTTTTTGGAGTATCAAATGTTAGAGGTTTCCAGTCAAGGTGAGCTTACAGCGTTCTTGGTGATAAGCTCATCCGTAAGGTAGGATTTTATGGATTTTATTCACCCACTGATAGCATGTGACCTTTAGATAAGTTCATCTTTTCATGTCTTACTTTGTTTCCAGAATGTTTTAGCCCTTGCTTAATGTTGCCAGCTATAATGAGTAGGAATATTTTAGATTGTTTATGTTACAAATTCTTCTGAAGATTTTAAATGTTTCATTTTTTTTCCCTACATTACATGTGAGTAGTGACAGAGTTTAAGGAGCTTTCATTTCCTTCCAAATGGAGTTATATTGCCAAATCAAATAGCATAAACAATTTGAAATGCGGAAAGCAGAGTACAGTTTTGAGATTGAAATGCAGTTTTCTGGTAGAATTTAAATAAACAACTCAACCAACAGCAAAGTCCTGTAATCTACTTCACAGATGTTTGGCAGGATACAGAATGGTGGGTTTGCAGCCTCTGCTTATCACAGAGCCAGGACTGTATGCATCACTGCCACATGCTTCTCTTTTCCCTTCTTCCCAGAGAAACTAATCTTGTCAAGAAAAGGAAAGTGGGAGGAGGGAATGTATCATTCCATCACAAACTGGGTACTGTTCCTCTGCTTGATGTTTGTTAGTGGATGCTGGGCTGCAGAGATGCCTTGTATCTTGCAGACAGACTATTGCAGATAGGAATTCTAATGTCTAGTTTTCCTTTTAACATAGATTGTTTTTTTAATGTGTACAAATTATACAGCTATCTACTTCAACAGACTCAGACTGGAATGTTTGGGGCTGCAGTGTTTCTTTGTATGTGACAATATACAAATGGCTCATCAACCATCCAACTGTAACTTCTGTTTGATCTTGATTGAAGATGAGAAGGCATGTCAACTCTAGAATCTTCTAATAAAATGGAAAATGTCCCTGAGATGCTTATAACTACCAGGAGGTTAGGAAGCATTTTCCTTTTCACCTGTGTGAAGAAAAGCCATGTTTATTAAAGTTTCAACCATGGGATTTAATACAGTGAGCATTAATATAGTTTGTTAGTTGTTATGCCATAGTATATCCTGATATCCTCCTTGGAATAATTGTTTTGTCCTTATTACCTGAGTGTAAGAGGAGGGAATTGACAGGATATATCAAGAACCTGTGGATTCTCATGAAGTTTCCCACTTAGGCTAAACTGCAGGGAGTCTGTGGCCGAAGCAAATTTCAGAAATGAATGCTATGAATATGGGGCAGACAAGCAGAAGAGCTTTGACTTACACAGAAAACTAAATGGGCTCATTTGCTATGGCATTAAGGGATGAACATCACAGAACTGAGTGTGTAGAGGGAAATCAATATAACAAGATTCAGTGAAAAACCCTATAGAAGGGGAAAGTTGCTTTTATTCACAAAATCCTTAGGTAGGTTTTGCCTCTGATACATTTTATCATAATTTCGTTCATCCATGTGTTTTTACCAACATGTCCATAAGCACCAGGAGGTGGCTGTATGTTGAGGTGGTCTGGCCAGGGTCACATGGATGTGACAGGGGACAAAGGATTCCAGATGTCAAAGTTTCTTCCTGGTGTGACAAGCTAGTTTTTGGGTTGACCCTTTATGCATTTTAGAATTCAGGGGTAGCTGGAGGGTAGTCTGTTGCAGCACAACTCTACTAAGTGCAGCTTAGGCTCAGTGGTTGCTGTTTTCCTGATTGGCTAGGGAGGGCAACAGGATGGTGGATGTGACACTGCTGTCATCTTAGTGCCACCTTCTTTGCAATACAGACCCTTCTTTCAGCCCCTTGCTCTCCTGATTACTTAAGTCTTGCATCTCCGGCTTTCAGATGTATACCACTTCATCTAAAAGTGATGGGGAGATCCTAAGTTGAGGTTTGGTGTAGACAGAATGATTTTATATCCTTACTGTTGTTCTAGTAGTGATAGTTCTTTATGAGCACAGATAAACACGTGGGGTTTTGCATGAAACTGAAAATATGGTTTTGTGACTGTTTCCACATGGCACCTGTTTTCAGGTCTTTATCAAGTGAGAACAGTTTTGCTTCTTCATTTGCAGCAGAAAAATTTAGAGCTCTAAAAAGTGAATTTTACTGTGGTGAGTAAGAGATCTGGATAACAGCGATGGCAGAAGAGAGCAGTTTGAGTGCAGGGCAGCAATGCCAAGAAGAGGTGCTTATGGAGCCCTAGAGGATGATCGTGATTCCAGGGATCAGTTGAGTGAGATTTGCTTATGTGTATGGAAAAGAAGCAGTGATGATCTTGAGTACCTGGGAATTTTTCTGTACTACCCCCCTTCTCCTCCCAGTTTAGCATATATGGCAGTGCATTAGAGTTATTAACATGAAGTTTATCTGCGCTGTGTGGTTAGTAGTCTGCTGTGGAAAGTCCCTGATGATTGTGTTGCATTGGTACTTCAGCTTCTGCACAGCATATGTGAGTTTCATGCGTCAGTAGTTTTTGTCACAGGAGTGCTTGGTTATTGAGGCTGTCAAATGGATCTACCTGCAGTGATTTGAATGCTTGATTAAAGCTTGATTTGATTCCTCTTTCTAAGCTGAATGTTCAGTGAAGAGTCCAAAAGACCCCAGTGAACTGAGACAAGAGGAAATGGAAAGGCAGAAGTGGGAACAAGGGTAAGGGAGAAAGCAGCTGTTAAAATGTTCTGCAACCACTTAAAACTATGATTTAAATTCAGTATCATCACCGTGCTTAAAACTAATCTTTTTCACAGTTCTCAACTTACAGTACGTGTTTTGGATGGCTACGAAGAAGACTTTTTAAGAGTTGACAAAAAGGAGGACGTAGAAATTTGTTTCACAGAATCACAGAATGGCCCGGGTTGGAAGGGACCTCAAGGATCATGAATCTCCAACCCCCCTGCCACCAACCTCCCCATTTAGTACTATACCAGGTTGCCAGGGCCCCATCCAATCTGGCCTTGAACACCTCTAGGGACAGGGCATCCACAGCCTATGTGGGCAGCCTGTTCCAGCGCTTCCCCACTCTCTCTGTAAAGAATTTCCCCCTGACATCCAACCTAAATCTTCCCTCCCTCAACTTAAAACCATTTCCCCTTGTCCTGCTGTTATCTACCCTTTCAAAGAGTTGATTCCCCTCCTGTTTGTAGGCTCCCTTGAGGTACTGAAAGGCTGCAGTGAGGTCACCCCGCAGCCTTCTTTTCTCCAGGCTGAACAAGCCCAGCTCCCTCAGCCTGTCTTTGTAGGGGAGGTGCTCCAGTCCCTGATCATCTTCGTGGCTCTCCTCTGGACCCTCTCCAACAGCTCTGTCTTTCTAGTACTGAGGGCTCCAGACTGGATGCAGTACTCCAGATGGGGCCTCACAAGAGCAGAGTAGAGGGGGACAATCACCTCCCTGTCCTTTCTGGCCACCCCTGTTCTGATGGAGCCCAGGATACCATTTGCTTTCTGAGCTGAAGTGTTTGTGCATGGGGAAAACCAGTGGTGACAAGGCTTTTGTAACACAGCTAGCTGGAGAAGGTTAAATATTTGAGAAACCAGAACAGAATGCTCTGCTTGACTGCTAGATTTGGAATAACACCTGTATAATTCCCTTTTCTCCACAATCTGGAGAAGCTAGAGATTCTGGAAGAAAGGAGTGAGAAAGAAAAGAAAAATACTGTAAATGCTGGGAGAAGTCCTGCTCTTTAGCCCAGTGTCCTTGAAGAGAGAACTCAGGCTGGAATGAAATGCAGCTGGTACTCAGTGGGCAGCTATCTGGGAAACAGCATGTTTCTGAAGTACTGAGGAATGGTTTGGGCCCTAACTTATGGTGGGGCAGATGTGAGGACTCTAAGCCCTATAAGTCATTCTAATGTCAGCATGGAAAATCCCAAAGCCCACTGGGCAGATATCAATGAGTTTGTAAGATTTTCCTCACAGTTTCTTGTATGCTTGCAACTTTCTGGCTTTTTCTGGCATGAAATGCTCCATTGCACTTTCTTCCAGATGTTTTACTGGGACTGAAGCTGCAAAGCCAAAGGAAAACACTGCTGAAGCACCACAGCTGTATTTATGCAAACCACTTCTTTGAGGTGGTGGTGAGCGACAGGATCTTGTGGCACTGTTGGAAGTAACCCTGGAGCTTAACAGCCAAGGCATGGCCCTGCTAGCTCTTCAGGGGTCCTGGGTGGCAGTCCTGTAACTGGTTGTGCTTTGATGTGCCCTCTTTCCATGAAATGGGAAATCTCAGCAGAACCGGGTAGCTCTGTTTTCCTCGGGGGCTCAGCACGAAGCTGTATTGATGAAGCCAGTAGGATGTTTGGAGTGGTGGGGTGGGGAGAGTATCTCGTGAGACCACCTGGCATCCTGTGCCCTGGAGCTGCCAGTGCTGGGAGTGCATCGCTGAGCGCTGATGGCAGGGGTGAGCCAAAAGGCTCCTTTCTTAACTCATGCTGTTCCCCTCCTGCATCTCACTTTATGTCCATCGTGTAGTGAAGTCAGCAGATGGGCTGTCCCCAAGATGACACATGCTTACCTGCATGATCCTGGTGAAACGCTTGCTGCTGGCAGGCAGGCAGCTCTGTCGCTTGGCAGCAGACCTTGGAGGGAAGATTACTTTGTCCTTGTTGTTACCCTGTGTGCCAGGTTCCCTTCTGATTACCAGGCTGGTAATGCATGGAGGAGATAACCCTGGTTCAGCGAGCAGCAATTCAGACTGTCATCAAATAGAAAATACTTGGACAGAATTGAGAGCCATGTGCTAAGCTGGTTTGATACCAGGTTTGTAGGTGTGTGTTGTGGTTTAATCCAGCAGGTGGCTGAGCAGCACACAGTTGTTCCCCCCTGCCTCCACTCCCCACCCCCAAGCCCTTCCCAGGGGAACGGGGGAGAGAACTGGGGGGGAGTGGGAGGGAGACAAACAACAAAGTAGTACTTGTGGATTAAGATAGAACTATTTACTAAGAGAAAAGAAAAAGGGTACTAGTTATGACTGCATGTTTCTATATGAATGCACGTAACAAATGATGCACAAGCAATTGCTCACCAGCCCCTGACCAATGCCCAGCTAGTTCCCCAGTGAGCGGAACTCCCACCCCCTTCAAAACTCCTTCGGCATTATTCCATACTGTACAGAATATCCTTTTGGCCTGTTTAAGTCAGCTGTTTTGGTTCTGTTCTCTCCCATCCCCCTGGGCCCGGTCACTGAGAATGGTCTCGCTCTGTACAACACTGCTTAGCAGCAAGTATAAGCATCTGTGTGTTATGAACGTTTTTCTCCTGAAACCAAAACATACCATCATACCAGAGATCTTGAAGAAAACAATTCCATGCCAGCTGAAACTAAGACAGTGTAGTTGTTTGGTATAGTGGTTGTTTTGTTCCTTTTTGTTCCTCTTTCAGAGGAAACTAATCTTCCAGCAGAACTTCCTTCTGTGTCCCTTATTATTCTTGTGCTCTTTCTCTCCAAATTAAGCTGCTGCCTGCTGTCTCTCCCCAGCATGTTTCTCTGCAGCAGTGCTTTTATCCTGTTTCTTCCAACAGCAGCCACTGGTTTGGTAAACAGACCAGGAGACTGTTTATGTGCTCTTGTTCCCTGGGGTTTGTGGAATTCTGTGGATGCTTCAGGTCTCTCTGCAGTCCAACCCTGGAGCTTACCAAAATGGAATGCGTCTATCACTTCTTCAAAGGGATATTGCTTTCTGAATTTGGGCAGTTTCTCTGCTGGAAGACAGGATATACCCTTCCTATTTTGATTTGTCTTCTCATTCTTCCCACCTTCCTAGCTATTGCTAATGGCTTTGGCTGTGTATGACTCCTGCTTCCAGAGGGGGTAATGGGATGAGATGTGATCCACGTTGTGAATAACACCTTGTGTTCACAGGGTCTTGGCTAAATAGCCTTCAGTGTAGGTTCCTGTCATGTCAGTGTGCAAGGAAGGGTATTACAGTGACTCACACATGTATTAAGGTTTCATTATAGCAGAGAACCAAGATGCCTGTGGACTTCACTGAGCAGTTAAATGCAGAAGAAAACAAGTGCTTTTGTTCATTGGCTGCCTTAAATGAGTTTCTGGAAACAATTTTCTCCAGCGTTTGGACTAAAGATACCAGTGAGCTGGTTTGGTGTTGGGAAGGTCACTGGACGAGGAGGAATGCAAAGCGGTTCTTGTGGCTCCTGGGGTGTGACAGACAGCAGCAGGCTCCCCAAGGGCAGAGCTTTAGAGCATCCCAGCTGCTGACTGCATCTTTCCAACGCCTGAACCTGGGTGGAGATCTGTGTGCTCCAAAGTCCTGCTGACACTGAGCTCCAGGAAGGCATCATGTTCACAGATGCTTATTTATATGCACATACCAGGCATATAGAGGGGATGAAATTGCTAATTGAGTGTGGTTGTATCAAAGCAGATCTTGCTTCTGTGCTTCTTACTGCTTTGGCAGCCTGGTGGTGGATTTTTGTTGTCACTGCTGTGTTTTTCTGTAACCATTTGTTGCTGAATAATTGTGGTTTCCATGTGTCTGTCGCAGCAGAACTCTCACATGCACAAGTCTGGGATTTTTTACTCAAAAATGTCACATAGAAGGCAGTAACCCCAGGACAAAGCAGAGTCCCATGCAGCTGAAATTGTCCTTGTTATCATAATCTGATTTGGCCAATAATTTTCTATTTTGGTGCAAAAACAAATACAGAAAACCACCTGGATTCCTTCCTCAAAGTACTGGCTCTATTTGGTATGCTTTTGTATGCGAGCAACTGCTAATAGCTGTGCTGGCATCTGTAGCATGCTGTTATGCCCCACTGCAGTAGGCACCGAGGTAATTTAAATGCTGTCCTTTGGTCAATGCCTGCTAAAAACATCCCAGACCATTGGAGTTTGCTTAGAAAAATCGAGCATTGTCAAAAAAAGAAGTCAGCTTTCTCTGAAGTCCCTTGTTGTCTGCTCTCCCATGCAGATACTGCTTACTTGCTGTCTCTATTCAGCTGATCCAGGATGACAACATCCTATTGTTTTGACAATAACCTTAATGTATTTGTGCAGCTCCAGTGAAAGGCGGTGTGGCTGCAGATGGGAATGCATGGGCTTAAGCAGCTTATAATGAAATACAGAGTCTGTTACTTCAGCTGCTTTGAGGCCATTGCAAATCAGTTGTTGGATTTGATGTTTCTTTGGGGATATGAAATGAATTGAGTGGCTTCTGGATGGTGGTTGTAGTGAATCAGGCGTTCACTTCATGAAATGTCCTGATATAATCAGAGCTTCTGGGAGGCAGACTGAGCAGGTATGCCAGTGGCTGTATCACACAGATGCAGCTCAGTTCACCAACAGGGATTATGATAGACTGAGCTGGGGGTGATTAATCAGATGCATCATTGAGTAGGAGCTGCTGGTTCTAATGGGGGTCATTAATGCAGATGATGGTAGGACCCTGCATGAATTGTCCTGCAGAGACGAGAGAGGTGGCAGGCTCAGTTCTGTCCTGGTAGCTGTGGTCCCTCGCAGAGCATGTGGAGCGGGGAACTGCCTTGGTATGCAGTTGGCATTGGGACATTAATCAGAGGTTGCCGAAGCAAAGGCAACAGTGCTGCAAGATATCCAAGTCTAGGCTAGTGGTTGGGTGCCTTCAGTAGCAGTAGATTCAAAGTAGCCACTTTAAAGAGCAGGTGCAAGCTACTTAAGAGAAAGCAAACTGTTTTTCATGCATTGAAAACACCTGATTTGTCCCTCTCCTTGGGATAGGAGAATATAAACTCGGCCCAGAAAAATATAGCCCCCTTGGATGCACCGATATGGGGAGATGCTGGCAAGCCCTGCCTCGTGCCACCCCTGTCAGGAAAGTCTGCCATGTGGTTGAGACTGGGGCTGAGCATACCTCTTGTGTTACATGGGTGCTTAGGTCAGTTGTGGCTCTAACGTGTCGCCGGTGGCATTATACTTTGGAATGTGCTTTTGTGAGATCTTGGGCTTCCTCTTGGCTTCTTAGATGGAAGCAGCTGTGCATGAAGTATTAACACCAGCAAACTCTTGTCACAGGCAGCAGGTGCTCAGCGTATTTCCCTTGCCTGGCAAATTTGTGTCTTAATGGTGAAAGTTGGAAATAGCACTGTGTTCATTCCCTTTGAACTTCTTGGGCTTGATTTCTCCAGACTCTCAACTAATATGGAGCTCGACATCTATTTCTAGAAGTCATAATTTCCCTTAATTTACATTGTTTAATCAGTGATCATGCAGTGGATGTAGTGAAATGATCTTTATTACAATCACTTCTGTGAGGGCAAGCATTAGCTTTCAAGGCAATTAAAAGATGAGCTCACCAGTATGTAGAATTGCCTCTTGCTTATTACAGTGACAGTGTTTGCACAGGCAATTTTCTGTTATTCCCTGCTGCCATCAAAGCATTTCCTGCTAGTAATTCCTGCTAGTCCCCAACAACCTAGCCCCATAAATTCCCTTTCTCCTTCTGTTGATAGGAGTCTAAGCCAAATCAATAGGGATATTCAAGTCTGGCCTATGGATAAATAAGAGTTGAGCGTGCTGTGGAAGGAAGCAGTTATTGCATTAGAGGAAGAATACTAAAAGATAATCTGTTAGTTATCTAGTGTGGAAATTTTCAGTGTCACTCCAGCAGTAGAGGAAAGAGCCTGGTCACATGGGATGTATCATCAGTATGCATTGGATGAAATATAAGTGCAGCTGCCGCAAGAGGAAAAGGTATGCTGTTGTTGATGTCTTTACTCTGTGTTCCTGCTTGATCCAGACTAGCAGCAAAGCGATGAGCAGTAAAATGTATGTTGATCAAATGAAGAAGAAACTGCTGAGATACAGGGCGCTGTCTCTATTCCTGCTTTTTTGGCTGCTCATTTGAGTGGTCTTTCCTTATTTGTGCTTCAGTGTTTTTATATGTCAGATGTCCGTAACAATAATGACCTTTCTTAAAAGCTCCCAGTGAGGGGCGTTCATAGGATCCTGACACACAATTTTTTTTACATTCTTCACTGCAGGTTAGGAGTGAGAGAAAAAGAAGCATAATTGCTACCAGAAAGGTGAACATCAGGGATTTTAAATGCCTTCTGAAGTATTTTAGAGTTGCCTCTCTGCAGTGCTTTTACAAGGGCTTGAGGTTCAGACCAGGTACCAATTTGTATGGTTCTGTTGTGCTCTTTCCCCAGAAGATCTCAGTGCTCTGTAAACAGCTGTCATCGTGATTTTAGGCCCTGGCTACTTACATCTCTTAGCCTTTTGAATCTGTCATTCTCACCAAATGGAAGAGCTGAGTTTGTGATGAAGCATTCTCTCTCTTTCAGTTCTTATGGTCACTGTGTCTAGTGTTCTACAGGTGCTTTGTGAGTAGGAATGGCTGAAAAATCCTGTGATATTTTTATGTTTTTAAACTCTACAACTCTGTCTGATCTATGGTGGTGTTACTTCTCTGCAATTTATAGATCGTACTTTTGCAGAGCTATCAGCACACAATACTTCTAACTTTGTCAGTTTGTACTTTATATACATCTCAGGTCAACTAAAGTGCATCCATTTATAGTGATTGATACTCCTTTGGGCCTGGTCCCTCATTCTACAATCTCGGTGTGAAGGTTTTCTACCATATATCTTCGTTCTTAAACATGACTGTGTAAATAGTCTGTGCCTGTGTGGCCGTATTTAAACTCTCTAAGTCCCTTCTGTGACAAGCAACGTACAATTTGTAACCATGTTTTTGTGAGTTTTTGTAAAGTGTCTGTATATGTTTTCCCCCAGTGTTTATTTCTTCTGAAGTTTCTCATGCTGCCTGTTGAATGACTTAACTCTCAGTAATAATAAATTTCTCATTTAATACTTGAAATGCAGTCCAAGATACAGTCGGTCCATTCTTTGTCTCTCAGACAGCCTGTTGTTTTTTTCACATTCTTCCTCCAGAACACTGGTGCTTGTAGTGCTTCACCTCCTGCTTTGCTCCCAGTATACAGCCTGATTCAGCTCATATTGCTGCCTTACACAGCCCTAACTTTTCCACAGAGCATGGGATCAGAAAAGAATTTGGGTCAGAAGTGGCTGATAGGTCAATTGCTTCAAGCAGGGCCAAGGTTGAAGTTATGTTGGATTACTCACTTGGGGACTCTTTAAGTCTTAAATACTTCCTTCATCCCCACAGAAGGAGCTTCCCCTTATCTCTGGCCCCTGTCCTAATGTTTGACTGTAGTGATTTCCCCCTTCCTAACACCTAGTGAGAATTTCCCTTATTCAAAGGTTGTGGTCCCTGCCTCTCCTGCTACCGTGCAGCTGTGAGATGGGTCTGGCTCCATCTTCTCTGTGCTTTGCCCTTATGTGGTTGAAGGCAGTACTACAATCCCTTACCACTGGGCAAGCTTAATTCTCAGCCTCTCATTTATCAAGTGTCAGCTTCTTATTCTAACTGGTTCCCCCCCTGTGGTCTTGCACCAGTGTGATAAAATCCTGTTTGTACATTTTTTTTCCCCCGAAATTCATTTTGTATCTTCATTTTTAGCCCCAAGCTTGGTAAATATTTGTAAATATTTGTTATCCATTTATTTTAGTCTATCTTCCGGGCACTATTAATCATTCTGCAAAGCTCAGTATCAGGAAATACCTTAGTGATGCTTCTCATTTGGAGCCCAATATGAGGCAACCTTAGGGGGCTTGTTTTTCAGAATTTGTTAAAATGCCCTGCAGATACAGTACTGAATTTTACTGTCCGGTCTTATTGTTTATTTTCCCTTTTTATTCCCTTCTTATTCCCTTTTTTCCCCCCTTTTTATCTCTGCAGAACGAAAGGAACTAGGGGAATGTAGTGTATTTTTGTATAGCGTGTGGTTTATTTCTTTCTGTGTTTGTTTCTAAATTCTAACTGTTATTTCTGTGCAAGTTTCTTGAAATTTCTTTGTTGAAAAGAAGGAAGGAACCCAGCTGGAGTTTTGGGACTCCTACAGTGAATTTATGGGATTTGGGGAGTAAAATACTCTTTCTTGCAAATTGAGACTATTTCCTTTGAAATTCCTTGAAAAACATCAATGAGAGAACGCTCTAGTACTGCTTTTGAACCAGCTTTTGGATGAGAAGGCTTTAAGGAAGCATTTTCTGAATGATTTGGACTGAATTCATCTTTTAAAATGACTTCTTGGTGCTCCAGTTCTTAGTTCAGCCTTTTCTAGGCATTATCCTGTGCTGCTGTTGGCATAAAGTTTGGAAACCCCCAGGTGCTACCATGCTACTGCGAAGGCTTGCCAACACAGCAGTTTTGTCCTAGGGTGGTAAAGAGTATTTTTAACATAGGTATTGTTATCCTGCTTCTTATCCACTGAATGAAATGTTTTTTGTAAATATCAAAATGAAGGCTTACTGTTGTGCTTATTTTTCCTCTCCTTCTGTATCTTCTTCTCCATATTTTTCTTGTCACAATCCAAATGTCTTTCTAGCGTTCTAATGCTAAAGGTATCTCCTGTTTGACCAAAATGGAAAGGTCAAGTTGTTTTCCCCTCCGAAAGGGAAGGTATCCTGCAGGTTTCCAGACCAAACAGAATTATTGTCTCACCCCGTCCAAAAAGCACTTAAATGCAAATATGATAGGGGATAACAAAATTAAAATCTGCCACCTGTACAGATGTCAGAGTATAGCAACATCAAAAAGGTAAGCTGAAACAACTTTTTGTGATTGGCCCAAGCTTTTCTTTTTTGAAACAAGATAAAAACAGCTCTCCCTACCTCAACGATCAGCCACAAGAAGAGAAATGTTATTCTGCAAGATTACAGTCAGTTCCCAGTTCTGAAGCAGAGGCGGGCTGAGGTGATCTGTCATCTGCAGAGCCACTGTTGGAAGCCTCCTCCAGGACTAACCCAAGCTGATTCCTGTGTGCACAAAAACCCCAATGAAATTTATCAGAGCTGCAGCTGTGGAAAGCTATGGAAATTAGATTTGCCAGCCTAGAGATGACTATAAAGAAATGAAGGCATTTTAGTACTGTCCCACTAAGGGTTGTGTCTGCAATGGATGGCCCTAAGTTGCTTTATTCAATCACTTATCTCTGTAAGGTTGTTATGAGCCTTGTTTGGTTCTGCAGTTAGAGTACCACCAGAAAGCTGTTCTACTGAATATGTATTTTGGATAATCACTTCTAACTTAACAACTTTGGTCTTCTGATTGTTAAGGTCTTTTTATAGATTCATCAAAGATTTCATATGCGTCACAAGTTATATTAAACTTCAAGGGTAGAGTGCTAAGAGTGAGGCCTCGTTTCCCTGAGCAGGAGCTGGTGGAGTTGTGTTTAGTAGAGATTGCTACAGGGAAGACTGCTGCAGCTCAGCGTTAGTTTGCCTGGAAATAGCACAGGGAGTAAGGTGAATGTGAGCCAGCAGTGTGCCCAGGTGGCCCAGAAGGCCGGCAGCATCCTGGGTTGTATCAGCAATAGCGCAGCCAGCAGGAGCAGGGAGCTGATGCTCCCCCTGTACTCAGCTCTGGTGGGGCTGGGTTCAGTGCTCCAGTACTCCAGTGCTCCAGTGCTGGGTTCAGTGTTGAGCCCTTCACTACAAGAGGGACATTGAAGGCACAGAGCGTGTCCAGAGAAGGACAGTGAAGCTGTGAGGGGTCTGAAGCACAACTCTGGTGGAGAGTGGCTAAGAGAGCTGGGATTGTTCAGTTTGGAGAAGAGGAGGCTCAGGGGAGACCTTATTGCTCTCTACAACAACCTGAAAGGAGGTTGTGGTGAGGTTGGGGTCAGCCTCTTCTCCTGCCTAACTAATGAAGGACTGGAGGGAATAGCCACAAGTTATGCCAGTGGAGATTCAGGTTGTACTATCAGGAAAAATTTCTTACCAAAAGGAGTGGCGAGGTATTGGAACAGACAGCCCAGGGAGGTGATTGAGTCATTGTCCCTGGAGGTGTTCAAGAAGCATTTAGCTGTGGTAATAAAGGACGTGGGTTAGTGGGAAAATATTGGTGGTAGGTGGACAGTTGAACTGGGTGATCAGAGGTCTTTTCCAACCTTGGTGATTCTATGATTCTGTGAAGTTAGCGTGCAAAGCCTGATTAACATTTATTCTCATTTATTTAGTCTCAAAGAGGTGTATCTCAACCAAGGCATTATCCTGAAGTCCTGTGGTGTTTCAGAGAAGGGAGAACTGAGGGTCAGTTGAGGGCTCTGTACTGCAAAGTGCAGCTACTGATTCCTTGCCCTAAACCAGACTGCTACCACGTCTGCATTTTGCATGTCACAGGATTCAGTGTTCAGGTAGGGCTGTTTAATTATGTGGGTCCCTCCCTGGGGCCACCATGAGAGGGAGAAAGGTGTGTTCTTTTTTCCTAATAGCGCTTGTTAACAAACATGTCTGAAGTGCTTTCATCCCCTATACTGCTTCAGAGAAAATATGCAGACATAATCATCTCTTTCAAATAGTTGAGGCATCACTCTGATACATATTCCCAATCTGTATTATTAATTGTTGGTCTTCTCTGATACTGCAGCTTAGTTGTTAGAAGAGGTGGGGAGGGGGGAGTGTGTGAAACTTAACTTGAAAATACCATCAGATACAATGTCCTCATGTAACTAAAAAGCAAGGAGGAGTAATTCACAGCCAGAATATCAAGGACCTGTAATCTGGCTTTCTTACTCGATAAGTTGGTGATGACTTTTTCCAATTCCACATGGATGGGTAAGTAGGGATGTTGGAAATAAGTTTGTGGTTCCACTGTGATTGGAAATCCACCAAACAATCCATGGAATGCTGCATCCCACAGGGGGATGACAGATGGCTTCACGTGGCTCTGCTATTAAATGGGAGGCTGAGCAGAACCTCCTAGCAGCTTCTAGAGCAGCAGCTGATCAAAATAATGCAGGTGAGGATCCCTGGAAGCTAGTGGATTTGAAAACTTTGTCCAGGTGTGCTTTCCAGCTGAAAGACAACCTACTGATGATGTTTACAGGGAGACTGCAGCACTTGGGTTTCTGTTGTGTTTGGTTAAAACAAATATGGATGTTAGAGCAAAGCTGGAAGAAGGGATGTTAGCCTGTAAAACCAGGCTGTCTTCTAATGACAAACCTTCAGCCAGTTTTCTGAAAAATTATTTTGTAACAGGGTGAAATGCTTAGTAATGCTAATGGATGCCAGCAGAGGGCATTTGGAAACTTGGCTTTTCCGCTCATTGATTCTGCTCATTTATTTATCTTCCCATCAATGGGATCCCTTGTTCAGCTTCTGTGTGAGGCTGCTGTCCTGCATGGCTTGGTGGCCTCTATGTTTTTTGTTTTGAATTTTTTACTTCTGTTTTATTTATAATTAATCTCCAGAACATCATCAATAGGATACATATTTCAGAGTACTCTGCAGGTTAGCAGCAGTATTGAGCCAGAGAGTTTTGACTTCTATCAGAGGGGAGTATTTGGGCGTGAGGTAGATAAAGGCCAGGATGAAGAAAGTGACAAAATGGTTTATTTTCTGTTTTTACGGTGCTTGCAATCTGAAGCAGAAACAGCCTGATTTGTGATATGAATGGTCATGTTTAGAAGTTAATTACACCTGTTGTTTGCCCCGGGGTACATTGTGTGGTGCAGTACAGAACAGGTCTCTCCTGTTAAAGCACACAGACCATGGAGCAACCCTGCAAAGGCACTGGAGAATGAGCACATTTAATAATCATGCTTTTCTGTTCTTGGGCTTGAATCAAGTAATTGCAATCCATCAACATCTTTCTTCAGGAGGATTTCAACAGACTGTTAAAAAGTTAGTCTCAATAATGGTTTGGCTGTTTCTGCCCCAGTTTTATGGAGTGGGGCCTAAGGAGTTGGAAACAGATCCATTTAGATATAAAATCTAAACAAGCACAGGAAAGTTTCACTGTGTTTTGCATAAAGTCAATAGTAAAACGTATCGGAACTCTCTGAACTGAGCATGCTCTGTTTTACTCCACAGTCAGAAATTAACTTCATTAGTGCTCCTGGTAAGCTAGACTTGCTGCCAGAATGCAGGGTGTCCTTGTAAAACCAGCTGCCTTGCAGCTCTCACTTACCAGTAAGATGGGTGGCTCCAAACTGTCAGGCTATTCAGGCTTTGAGCTTTTCCATCTCCTCTGAAAGACATTGATGAGATTTAGGGAAATATTTTCTTTAAGCTGTGTGGAGATGCATTAAATGGGCCTGTTCATGGTTCTTTTGTCAGCTACCATGCATGCTGATGTATTACAGGTTTGAATTTTAACATGAATGGTGGCTTCCTCACTGAGCTTATTAACTCCATTTAGGGAATGGTTCCTTTAAATCTCATTTGCAGTAAGGAATGATTTATGCTGTCAAATATGATTTATTAAGTATTGTTGATAAAGCAGATGGAACAAGATCTTTCTGGGAGCAAAAAAATATATTGATATGTAACACAGGTGTCGGTAGCAAAGATGGATGGAAAAAAAGGGAAGTTGATATATATTTCATATGTATTTTACTTTGCTGTTACATATGTTAACTAAATCCACCTGACTTGTCCTTGTATTCTGTTGCATCCCTGTGGCAGAGCTTCCCTTTGGCCTTCTGCAAATGCTAGCTTGTTAGTGAATGTTAGTTCATACTGCAGTGCCTGCACACCTAAAAGCATTCATTGACTTGCCTGAAATAACTTGCAGAGCCACTAAACTTCATTATTAACATTTGGGTGGTTGGATTCAGAGTGTTTGCCTGCACCATTTCAGCCTAGATACCTGTCAGCTATAACAAGCGATCTCTTCCATTGTGGAGTCTTGTCACTGTGCTGGAAAACAACTTATTCCCTTCTCATACACTCTTGAATAAGTTGAGAGAGACTGTTGGGAAAGGGAAGAGAGAGCAGGGCTCTGCTGTGAAAGAAGCACAGAAGAAGAAAGAATTTACTCTGACCTTTGACCAGTGGGTCCAGTGCTGTGGTTTTCCATCAGCATTAAGGGAATGCAGTGGTTACTGCTATGGAAAAGCTGTGTGTTTAGGAAATGTACAAATCCAACGGAATTATTTGCTTCTACTTGAGTGGCTAGTGACTGCTTTTGGGATGTGAGGTGCAGTTTCTTTAAGCAGAGCTAAAATATTCCCTATATCTTGACACGGTACCTTTCCTTCTCGCTATCATCATCTCTCACTTACACTGCATCAGTGAACTATTTTAGGATGCTGCTGGGAGTATTAGAAATATGGCAGCCTTCCATTTCCATTTGTGGGCCTGTCTCAGAGGAATCAAATCAATACACAGGTTGTAATACACATTGTTCTGGCTGAGGTGAGTTTTCATCCAGCCAGTGCAATGATTGAGCACAGCGCAAATAACATTGGAATGACTAGCCACGTGTAATTGCTCCTGTAGTAAAAGCAAAAGACACTTTAGTGAAGACTAGTTGTTGTTATAATGGTAATTAGCATGAAGGTTGACCTCTTGTTCAGAAAAACTCTTTCCCGGTGCCCACTGATATTAAAAAGCATCTTAGAATGCTTTATGTATCCATGAGTCCGTGTTATTTCTCTGTGCTTGTGCTCAGATGTCAGGTTTGAGTTCTCATTATCATTATGTTCTTATTACTGCAGCACATCCATCTCCAGTAGTGTTGCACTGATCCCTGGAAATCTCGAGGAGCTGTGAGCTCTGTATTAATATGCAGTGGGAGATGGTCTGAGATGAAAGGTCTGGAGAAACCACATACAAGCACAGGAACTGAATGGACTTCCTGCGCTGAAGGTCTTGAGATGGGTGAAATTAGGAGTCTGATTTCTGACTTCAGTCTAGTAGCTTAGCTAATTTTGGGGGGACAGAGTTGTAGTCCTTCCTGTTGTTTCACCTGCAGGATAGACTGATTCCCATCTTTCCCTTCCTTTATTAGCAAAAGGCCAGACCTAATGGTCTCATTTGGCACATCAAGAGGCACATTTTTTCTAACTACGCAGGTGGATCATAGAACGGCAGCTGTCAGTAACATAGCTGCAAATGTTTGCTATTTAGCTGTTTCACACCTATGGGGAGATGGCTTTAAATTGCACTGCAAATTATGAGGTTTCTCAGAAATTTGCCTCTTTGGGCTTATCAGAGTTTGACTTCACTGACTCCCAATGAATTCTTTGGGTACAAGATTGACCCCGACAAGGGGAAAAAAAAAAACACAAAACATTTGAATTTGAGACTAAACACTCACTGAGCTGGCAAATCCCAGTGAGAGCTGCAACTTTCTCAGGGCTGTGGCTGCATGGGTCCCCAGCTCAGAGAGTTGTGTTGCCTCCTCCTCTCCTGTGCTTTAGGATAGCATAAGTTTCCATGCAGAATTACACTGAGCCTCTGTTCTGGCACACACTTTGCCATAACACTTCAAACACTATGTAACAGGGCTTACAGGGTGATGATGAACATCCTGATATGGTAATCTCAGAAGCAATGGGAGGCTGCACAAAATGTGCACTCAGCGGCAGGGTCCTGCCACCCCTTTGCCTGGAAGGGAAAAAGAAATCTAAAATTCTGGCTTGAGTACAGACTGGTAAGTAGCAAATAACATTGTGAAGTGACCTCTGGCACTGACAGGCTGCTTGGCTGAAGAGAGAAGGGAGCCAGCGGTGTTCAGAAGTAGAGGAGCAAGGGGCAGGCTGTGTTGTGCCACTCGCAGTTCCTCTGTGCATGCTGAGCCCCGGTGGCAGCTGGCTGTCCAGTGAGTCTGGTGACAGCTTGGAAGAAGGGGACCACACCTGTGCCAAAGCCGTATGTGTTGCGCAAGTTGAGCCGTGGCACTCTACCAATTCAGAAAAGCACAGCCTCGACTCAAAGGAAGGGAGAAATGCAGGCAAATCTCGGTGCAGCTCAGAAATGCTGCTGCAGATCACAGAATCACAGAATCACAGAATTGTAGGGGTTGGAAGGGACCTCCAGAGATCATCGAGTCCAACCCCCCTGCCAAAGCAGGTTCCCTACAGCAGGTCGCACAGGTAGGCATCCAGGCAGGTCTTGAACATCTCCAGAGAAGGAGACTCCACCACCTCCCTGGGCAGCCTGTTCCAGTGCTCCGTCACCCTCACTGTAAAGAAGTTCTTGCGCATGTTTGTGCGGAACTTCCTATGCTGCAGTTTCCAGCCGTTTCCCCTTGTCCTGTCTCCACTCACCACTGAAAAGAGTCCGGCCTCGCCATTCTGCCCCCCACACCTTAGATATTTATAGACCTGGATCAGGTCCCCTCTCAGTCTTCTCTTCTCAAGGCTGAACAGACCCAGTTCACTCAGCCTTTCCTCATAGGAGAGATGCTCCAGGCCCATCACCATCTTCGTGGCCCTCCGCTGGACTCTTTCCAAGAGATCCTTGTCTTTTTTGTACTGGGGAGCCCAGAACTGGACGCAGTACTCTAGATGAGGCCTCACCAGGGCAGAGTAGAGGGGGAGGATCACCTCCCTCGACCTGCTGGCCACGCTCTTTTTAATGCACCCCAGTAAGCCATTGGCCTTTTTGGCCACAAGGGCACACTGCTGGCTCATGGCCAACCTGTCATCCAGCAGGACACCCAGGTCCCTTTCCGCAGAGCTCCCCTCCAGCAGGTCATCCCCCAACCTGTACTGGTGCATGGAATTATTCCTCCCCAGATGCAAGACTCTACACTTGCTTTTGTTAAACCTCATCCGGTTTTTTTCTGCCCAGCTCTCCAGCCTATCCAGGTCTTGCTGAATGGCAACACAGCCTTCAGGCGTGTCAGCCAATCCTCCCAACTTCGTATCATCAGCAAACTTGCTGAGGGTGGCCATTATCCCCTCATCAAGGTCATTGATGAAGATGTTGAACAAGACCGGACCCAGCACAGACCCCTGAGGAACACCGCTGGTTACAGGCCTCCAACCGGACTCTGCACCACCACCAACGACCCTCTGTGCTCTGCCAATCAGCCAGTTCTCAACCCACCTCACTGTCCACTCATCTATCCCACACTTCCTCAGCTTTGTTATAAGGATGTCGTGGGGGACAGTATCAAATGCCTTGCTGAAATCAAGGTAGACTACATCCACTGCTCTCCCTCTGTCCACCCAGCCAGAGACAACATCATAGAAGGCTACCAGGTTGGTCAAGCACGACCTCCCCCTTGTGAACCCGTGCTGACTACTCCTGATAACCTCCTCTTCTTCCAGTTGTCTGGAGATGACATCCAGTACAAGCTGTTCCATCACCTTTCCAGGGACAGAGGTGAGGCTGACTGGCCTATAATTGCCTGGGTCTTCCTTCCTGCCTTTTTTGAAGACCGGGGTGACGTTGGCTATCTTCCAGTCCTCAGGCACCTCCCCCGTCCTCCAAGACTTCTCAAAGATGACAGAAAGCGGTTCAGCAACCACCTCTGCCAGCTCCCTCAGCACCCGTGGATGAATCCCATCGGGTCCCATGGATTTGTGAACATTGGTGTTGCCTAGGCGCTCCTGGACCACCTCTTCCCTGACAGAAGGGAGGTCTTCCATTCCCCAGATCCTCTCACTCATCTCCAGGGTCTCAGATTCCCGAGTGGGAGCTTTTTCACTGAAGACAGAAGCAAAGAAGGCGTTCAGTATCTCCGCCTTCTCAGCATCCCCCGTTACCAGATCTTTTCCGTGGCACCAGGACAGAGAAAGGCAGCGTGCTTCTAGGGGAAAATACCTCAACAGTTGGTTTGGCTGAGATGTAGCCCCTGCAATTTTAAGATGATCAGCTGGGTTCTCACTTGATGTAAACACATGCAATGCTATCAGCTTTCTTGCAGAGGTCAAGAGTCTTGCTTAGCCACCTGAATTGTGGCCAAGGTGCATGAAGCTCTGACGGATTCATTTAAAACTTGACAGCTCATTAGCACATGACACTAAAGCAGTTCTGGTGCTGGGGAACACAGCTTCAATGCACCCCTCTAGGTAGGGGTTTGGTCTCTGGTTCTAAAGAAGGTCCCAGATCAGCTCTGATGAACTCCAACCTAAGAATGACACATGCTCATTGATGTACGCATTGATTCTACATATATGTACTGGAAATATTTGCAGAAGCTTCTTGAAACCTCCTGAAGGCCCAGAGAATCATCCAGTCAAGGAAAAGAAAATGCCAACTAATATAGATAATGACATCTGATGAAAATAACAAATTGCAAAGCAACTGCAACAATTTTGTGACTGAAACATGTTTGTCAAGTCAGAAGATTTTCCCACACATAGCAGGGAAGCGGGCACCCGACTTCCACTGAAACCAGTCTTCCCTATTTAATACATTCCCTGATCCTCTTTCATAAAAACTGCTACACTGATAAAACCCAGTGATCTCAAAGATCTGTGAACAGGAGCGCAAGACTTTTCATCATCATTACATGTGAACTAATTGGCTACATTTAAAGTCTGCTTTGTAAATACAAGGTTATCGTTTATTTGTTGTCTAATGAATTTTATTTCTTCTGTGATGCCAGAAGCTGTTGCCATGAATGCTACAAAATGCTGATTTACTTGCTGTCAAGTCACTCACTGGGTATTTACTATCCTGAAATCTGTGCGTTTTCATCTCTTCTGTTTGCCTAGAAGGGAGATAAGCAGAAAGCAGAGGAAGAGGGAGTGTTGTTTTGTTTCCAAAAGCAGGTGAGGGCTGAGAGAGTGGAACAACACTTTCCATCAGTTGCTGAGAGGGAAATCTGCACAAACACTTCTGTGCAGGAAAAAAACATTTGGCAAAGCTTGGTGCAAGGGGAAAGAGCAGCAACCCTTAGGATTCCTTGTAGTAAGCACATGGGGGATTTTGGAGACTGTGCAGTTTGGGGTCCACACAGTGTCAAGGGCACTGGGCCTGCTGTCACACCATGCATGGATGGGCCAGATTTGCAGGCTGGTCTGTGATCTCTGCTGAACACAGCGTGATAGAAATGGCCTGCGCCAGCCCTAGCAAGAGCTGATGCTGACACTGGCTTCCATTACTGCTTCATCAGGGCCCAATGTAGTCAAAAGAAGGCCCAGATCCTCTTCTTTTCCAGCTTTCCTGGAAGGATGGTTGTGGAATGCAGATATAGTTAGGTTCTTTATCCTCTGGGATCTTTTCCTTGCAGCTGTGATCTTGTAGCCTGCAGAGCTGTCCTGGTGGTACACTTCTCTGACAGCTTTGCCTGTTATGACAGCAGCACTGCGTGTTCCAGAGTTTCCTCCTTGAACAGTGTGTTTTTAAAATCCTACCATCAAGCAGTCTAGTTCACTAATTGTCGGAGCTTGTCATGCCAAGTAATTAATTTTTGGGCAGCATTCAGATACCTCTTCAAAGACCATGGAAGTTAATGCATGGAACTGCATCTCTTTTGCCCTGTTGCCTGAAGAACAGACTCAGATCTTACCTGTTCAAACATGGCAGCAGTCATCAGCGCTGTAGGTTTGGTGGAGAATTTGAGATTAGGACCTCTGTAACCCACAGAAAAATCTTGGCTAGCCCTGCTGGTAGCTCAGGAATTTATTCACAGCTGGCTGGAGTCAACCGTGGGCATCCTTCTAGTCTCTTCAACCTGGTTTTATAAGCTTTCTTATTGTATACTCACACCTCTGTCCTGGAGGCATAGAGATGTCACAAGCAGCTGTTTCAAAACTGTGTGCTACCCTTGTGCTGTTCTGATCCAGAGAGTTACACGTTTGGAGGAGTTGGAAGGGACCTCAAGAGATCAAGTCCCACTGCCCTGCTAAAGCAGTTCCTTACAGCAGGTTGCACTGGTAGGTATCCAGGTGGGTCTTGAATATCTCCATAGGAGACTCCACAACCTCTCTGGGCAACCTGTTCCAGTTCTCCATCACCCTTACAGAAGTTCATCTGCGTGTTTGTGTGAAACTTCAAATGTTTAAGTTACTCCTTGTTCTATTGCTGCATACCACTGAGGAGAGCCTGTCCTCATCCATTTGCCTCCTCCCTCCCTTTAGATATTTATAAACATTTAATCATATTTCCCCCTCAGCCTTCTTTTCCCCAAGCTGAACAAACCCAGGTTACTCAGCCTGTCTTCATATGGGAGGTGCTCCAGGCCCTAAGATTTCCTGTAGCAACTCAATGAAGGCAGAATAAAGCACGGCTCTCATTGGAGTTGAAAATGAGCTTAAATCATGGCAAAGTTGTTGAAGTCCATTCCTTTGATCTGCTTTCAAATTGAGAGGAAACAGTCCTAGGGATAACAACACAATCTGCATCCACTTTTATGGTACTTGAAGAGTAGAGAAGCAGGAATCCAGAACTGAAGAGTTTGTCAGAGAAATTAAACACACTATTATCAGAGTCCATATGTGGATGAATAAAGAATAAAACACACCAGAATTAAACTAGTAAAGCCTTGTAGTGGCTTCTGAACCCAGCCTTCTCTGTTATGTACACCTCTTACTAAATATTTGTCTGTCTGTCTGTAGTTGTGTGTCTTTACCTGCAGTGCTTTCTAGAATTTGGGAGCCCTAGGTGAGATGACTGCTGTTACACTCTGCTCATCACTTCTGATGATGAGAGGTGCTGGTCTTCAAACTTGTTACCTTCCACTAAAGGAGACAGCCTCCCTTCTCTTGATTACTCTCCAGCAACTTCTGATTGACCGCAGGTCAGATGTGCCACATTTCAGATTTAAGGGAGCACCTAGAAGTGCAGTACATTTTTATAGGTGATGAGTTTAAAAAAATAAAAAAGAGATGGAAACAGGCTTTGTCCTGAAAAGTGCCAAGTGTGGTGATGGGAGGAAGACAGAGAAAAAAAAAAAGTGTTTTTTTCTGTCTATGTGAAGAACTAGGAACACACAGATTTCAAGCTATACAATATAATCACAGGTAGAGTCTGGCTTAATTTCTGCAACAGCTGCCACATGTATAAGGCTTCTGGTTTACTGGTATTGTCTTGTTCTAATTCCCAGTGTGAGATGCGATTCCCCTTCCCTCACCGCTGAGTGGCTCCAGCTTTCCCTGCTATTTGCACGTCACCACTTCTCAGGGGGTTAGGATTATGGCATACTAGAGTCTCAACATTTTGCTAACTTGGATGTAAAATAGCACACGGGTTCCACGCACTGATTTAACAGGTAAGGCCAGGCAGTTTTGACATAATCTCTTTGACAAGGCTGGTAAATCCCGCCTGGTGTTTGGCAGAAGTAGGTGAAAGCTTGCAAGTTGTTATTTACCTGATGGGAAAGCAGCCACCAGGGAGTGTGGCCAGCTTGAGTTCCAAGCAGTTATCTTGAGAACGGCTGGGACTCGAGGAGGAAGAGAGGATGCTTTTGAAGTGAGGTGTGTTTATGAGATTCAGCAAGCTGCAGAGACTGGACTGTCCCAAGGGCTGGGGAAATGGGAACCTCTGGTGTAATTCCCCTGACCTGCACAATTTGTTATGTGGATTTTGTGATTTTAAACTTAGGATTAAAAAGACCAAAGACCTTTTAAGAATGGATTTCATTCCGCTGATTGTTGTTGTCTACAGATGTGGAGCCAGGCAGTGTGTGGCAGACCCTTCATCAAGTAATTAACTCGAGTTGTCAAGCTGCAATCAGCGAACTGCTCTCACACTAAAATAATAATGATAAATTCCTCTCCTCTGAGGCTGTCAGCTTCCAGCTGACACAGACATGAGTTTGCAGTGGGGAAAAATCAGATTTGCACCACCGTCTCATCAAAGCCAACTTTGCCTTGGTTCCTTTCTTTGCAGAGTTTGTGATTGCAGGAGCAGTGAAGGCCAGGCACAGACCTGCCATTGCTCAGCACGGGGCTAACAGCTGTCGTCACACTGGTTCCCGACAGGGAGCAGCCATCATTCTTTGTGGAAATGTTCCCAATCACTTCTCAGCTGGCTTCGTAGTGATCTGATGCAGAAATCGTTTTCTTTAAACCTAAATCTACCTTCATAAAAATGCTGGCAAATATAACACAGCAAACAGACTGCTTAGAGGTCAGACCACAGAAGAGATTGACCTTGCATTTTTAGCAGGTTAACGTATGCTAGGGCTTAGATTGAGCAGGATTAAATTTTGCAAGGTCCTGTGCCAGATGTTTCCTACAGGGCAGGAATATCTGAGATCCTGATGAAAACTGATACCTTGGCTTTAAATCCAGAATCTCAGTCTGAGAAGAACAGGTGAGGACTTTGAAGCTTAACCAGATACTTTGTAGGAACCTTTTCAGTGAGAGCACTTGAATTCAAACATTTAATATCTTTCATTCCTTATCTTTAAAGGACTTGAATATATCCTTAGTTCTATTCAAGCAAAGCACTGTCATTAAATTTAAATACCACTATGTGCTGTAACAAATAGAGATGAGTTTAGTGTTGTTTTGGACAGCTCGACTTTACTCAATTAGAGTCTCCTTGTTATCCTTGGTGAATGAATTTAGGTACATTTACAAAAAAGGTATCACAACTCTGTTGCCGTAAAGTACAGGTGCCTTTTCTCTCTCTGTTAGCTGTGCCATTCCATAGGGAAATGGCTTACTTACGGATTTTGACAGTGAAATATAAAGAACCAGATTGTGGTGATGTGAACAAGTAAATACAGATATATGGTTTCCAGCGCGGATGATTCTCTTTCTTTTAAGAGAGCATTTTTATTCAGTGTGTTATCGCTATTATGCTCACTAATATATCTTCTAGGAGTAAATCCTTGGCTGTGGTTTTAAATTGTTTACCTGTGTGTGTTATCTGTTTAAAAAAATATACTTGAGGGTATGTCTGAAGTTATGTCTGACTTGAGGAGTGTTATGAATGCTGAGAATGGCAAAGCAGAAAGGCAAAGCTTGTGCTCCTGCCTATAATTTTTTTTCTGATAGCAGAAGCTCCTCTCTTTTTGCTTGAATGGGTGCAGAGATGTCAACGATAAGAGATTCACTGCTGTTTGCTGTTAGCATGTGGGATGATAAAAGCCACACAATTCTTTACAACATCAAGGAAAAGGGATAGTGGTCGATAATACATAGATATGCATTTTCTGGTTGCATTTTCTTTGCGCATTTCCATTCCATTTTAATATTAAACATTTCATCATCATATCATAGAGTCATAGAATCATAGAATGGCCTGGGTTGAAAAGGGCTGTAATGATTATCTAGTTTCTAGACCTCTGCTATGTGCAGGGTCGCCAACCACCAGACCAGGCTGCCCAGAGCCACATCAGTGTGACCTTGAATGTTGATGGGGCATCCACAGCCTCCTTGGGCAACCTGTTCCAGTGTGTCACCACCCTTTATGTGAAAAACTTCCTCCTAATATCTAACCTAAACCTCACCTGGCTCAAAACCATTCCCCCTTGTCCTATCACCATTCACCCTCATAAACAGTCATACCCTCTTGTTCATACGCTCCTTTCAAATATTGGAAGGCCATATATTGTTTTTGCTTATTATTCCTCTTCAAATACTCCTAATTTGCTGCAGTCTCTTTAATGTTTCAGTTTTAATTTTAAGCTCTCTGGCACAGCTTACATTGTAAGAAATGCCTTCTGAGTTGGTGTGACAGTACTTATGTGTTGTAAAATATAATGTCCTTTTGCTAATTTTTAGAAGTTATTGGGTTTTTTTTCAAGATGAAAAGGAAAGCTATTCCTCCCTTGGGAACCTTATTTTCAGCCCTTTTCAGAATCAGAAGTTTATTTATCTTTAAGGTAGGATTTTGGAAGGAGCCTAAGGGACTTAGAAGGAAGAAGAGGTCTTTTGAATCTGAGGAGCAAGATGGCAGCAAGACCCAGCAGTGCCAGCAGCAGATATGATGTTTCTAGCTGCCCTTAGGTCTCAGTGTACTTAGTCAAATCTTCTGACTGCTGCTGGTAGGGGAGCTCCCTGCTCCATTTCCAGCCAGCTGAACAAACTTCTCCTGTTTTGGTGAGGGCCTCTCCCCTGCCAGCTTTGCTGGTAGATCTGAGAAGTGTCAGCCTCAAAGACATGCTCAAGGAGCAGTTCTTTTTATTACAGCAGCTATATGCAGAGTTCAGCTCCATCTGCAGCCTTTTAGACATTTCTCAGGCTTATGTGCAGTCCTGCTCACAAAAGCGTTAAGTGCATGCTGACAACGTAGGTACGTGTGTATCTCAATACAGTGAAAATTGTGGTTGAGCACCTTGTGGAATTGGGCTCTCTGTGATGTGATTCTCAAACATGCTGAGCACTTGGAGCCCTGTGAGATAAGTGAACGTTGCTGGGCCTTCATTGCCTTGGGAAGGCAGCTGAAATTAGAGCAACTTATCTTTGTGTTTGCATCCCTAGCCCTGCTTTAAGGGTGCAAGGCGAGAACACAATCCATTTTGAATACTCAGGGAAAAATCCATGAAGATGTTAAAAAGCAAACACTTGGTAAGGAGCATTGATGAATCTTTGATTTTTTTTTTTAAAGTCAGTGTTTTGTTTGCTTCTGCTTTAGAATACCTTCTTTTCGAAGCTATCAGAGCTGTGTGTAGTTGAAAGATTTTTGTGCCTGATTGATTGCTTTATACTTGACAGAAAGATCCTGAGTGCCACGCATGTGTTTGAAGCGGTGTTTCTTTGAACGTCAGCTGATCTCTCAGGTTAGAGAATGTAACCTGATTTTAAGAAAACTAGCACATAAATTGCATTTGTGCTGCTAAGACCTGCTGATACCGCAAAGTTAGGTCCTGACAAAGGTTTTCTTCGGGCCACAACTCATCTGGTACAGAGTGTCAGGCATATTCTTTATTTCTGTTCCTGCGTTCTCTGTTACTGAGGGCATTGGCAGAAGCTCCTGCTTCTTGAGTTCAGCTGCTGGAACTGCTTGTCTTTCATCTGGAGCAGTGATCCTCCCTATCCAGGACTTAGAAGTAAGCAGAATTTGCTGGGGCAACAGAGAATCTCCTTACTTAAAAGCTCTATGATTGAAAAAAGGAAATCATTAGCAAAGAATAGGGTTTCAAAAGCAGAGAAAGCACAAATGGGAAAGGAGTTCTGTGCTACACAGGGTATAGGGGCCCAATCCCAAGTAAATTCTTCACAGACAGTTTTTGTTATTGATGTTAATTTGGACTTGACAACGGCTCACCTGCATGCATGCACACTCTCATTACTGTTTGGATGTGCAGATGCTCAAATATGAGTGAAGAATGCCTTTAGTGTGAGTCGTGCATGTGGCAATACCAGCACGTCTGAATGCACAGCAGAGGTGATGAAAGTTATTATGCAGATGAGAGCATGTAAAAGGCAGCAAAGTTTCTGCACAAGTGACTTGTGCACAGGTTTAAATAAAGAACATTGCAAATCATACTCCAAATATTTTCTCTGTATCTGATTATGTTATTTCCATAGCAACTAATTGTGCCATAAACCAAAGATCATGACTTCAGGTGGCATGTGAGCAGAAGGAGATGAGCTATTAAGTATGGAAGATCCTTTTTAATTCATGCAAATTTCCTTATTTCTAAACAAAAAAAGAAGGAGAATGGGGGGAGGGGGGAGAGAGAGAGGGGAGGAACACAAAACCCAAACTACCCTAAGTCTGCTATGTAAGTGAAATTGCTTCTGAAGGAAGTCTTTGTCAAAGTTTTGTTGGAGGCATTAGTAAATGTTTAAAGAAGTTGCAAGTGCAGCTGTGAATACCTAAAGTTCTTTAGATTGTGTTGGCTGAGGAAGTCTGACTTTCTCCTTCACAAAATCAGGGTTGCTGAGGTGGGCAGGCCCTCTGGGTTGCTCTGGCCCAGAGCCGGCTGCCCAAGCCTACATCCAGGTGGCTTTTGGAGATCTCCAAGGAGGAGATCTCAATCCTCTCTGGGAAATCTGTGCCGGCACTTGGCACCCAGAAGTGCTGCCTGATGGTCAGAAGGAACCTCCTGCGTGTCGGTTTGTATCAACTGCCTCTTGTCTTAGCACTGGGTGCCCCTGAGCAGAGCCTCCTCTGTCCTCTTCACACTCTCCCTTCAGATATCGAGGAATGTAGGTGAGATTCCCTCTCAGCTCTCCATTCATGCAAAACGGACCTAGGAAAGCAAACAAATGAAGGGCTCCATCAGGAGTGCATTATTCTCTTCATCAACACCGCCAGCCTGACCCTGAATTTTGGTTCACCCTCAAGTCAGAGGAGGAACTGTTCCCATTAGTCTTTGGAAGATGTACGTTTTTAAAAAGCCTCTTTTGCTGAATTGAGCCTAACCAAGCAGTAGCTGCTGGGGTGTTAAGAGCGTGTTGGGCAGGAGCCAAAAAAGAGAAGGGATTTTTCTCTGGGCATGTTGCTGAAGGGGACAGGCAGCTGCAAATGGTTTCGATTAGTGCTTTTCCATGGTGATCTCTGTATGTTCAAGAAAGCAAGAATTAACCATTTGGAGTGAATTACTAAAGTGGTTGCCCTTCTGATTGTGATGCTGTAACCCCAATGCTTTCCCCCTTTCACAGAAATGTTTAATCTTAGCTGTTTTGTTGACTGAAACTATTGGGAGTGAATATAACCTCTCGTGCATGATTTTGCAGCCCCTCCTTATTGCAGAGCAGTGCTGGCTGCCATACCCTGAATTAACACGGTATATTTTAGTAGTCATTTCTAGCAGAATTTATTTTATTTTATGACTCTCTTCTTTACAGCTTTTATGGGGTGCTCAGGAACAGGCTGCTGAGTGGGCTGTCTCATTGCAGGGCTGGAGCAGGTACAGAGTTTTGAAGACAGTGACAGGAAGCATTAGGGAAAGCAAGTGCAACCATTAAGGACTAATGAAGACTAAATTAATGAGGAGGTGATCCAGTAGCTGCATTAGTGCAACCTGAAGGGGACAGAGTTTGCATGTGTGACAGTGAGATGATGCGACAGAAAGGGAAAGCAGCATTCAGCCTGATCCAAAGTGGTATGAAAATAGGTGGTGGTTTGGGGTCCAGAAACACTGTGTACCACTGGGAAAGAGGAGGGGAAGCTTTTTAGGTGTAACAGGGAAAGAAGTAGAACTGTTATAGCACACATGGTAGTGTGCCACCAAAATCAATGCACATTAAGCTGTGCTGGTGAGGCTGCGCAGTGCTTTGCTTCTTGTGTTGAGGAATCGATATGGATTGGCCCCAGGATGGGAATACACAGATGCAACCAGTGAAAGGGTAAGTGAATGGAAAACAGAGGTGAACAGAAGTCACAAGGCCCAGGCTGGGATTTTAGGCTTAAACTACCAAAAGGTTATGTGCCTGCAAGGGCTTAACTTTCGATGCCAGCACGTTCCTGCCCCTTTTAACTGTTGATATTAGAGTGAGCAAGAAGAACAGCAACAACTCGAGGGCTGACTTCTGCACTGAAGAGTCCTTAAAAAGTTGTCAATTCAGTGCTCTGTGCTCAGTGTTGTAGGTGGAAGGAGACAGGGGGAAACGTGCCCATTATGGCCATGCAGGAGCCCTGCTTACTGTGGGCGTTTTTCTGCATCCGTCTGAAGAACCCCACTTCATTTAGAAGCAATGTTTGGAAACTTTTTGTCTCACCCCACATCCTGGCCTTATGTTAAGGATTGATTTACTTGGGAATTGCTGTTTTCCTACCATAATGTCAAGCTGAGTGATTTTTACCTTTTCTCTTACCCAGATAGCTTTAAAAGCAATCTGCTAGTGAATTTTTGTTACTAAGTTGACAGTAACTATGCCAAATTGGAGATTGTTGTGGTGGGCACCCTTGTTAAATATTGATTATGTGACCTGACTTTGTTTTGACATAATCTGCATAGAGTTGTATCCAATTTTCACCATCTAATGGGCAAATTTGTGTGTATGCTGATAGAGAACAAAGAAAAAAAAGTTGAATTATTTTTGATGTTGCATTGCCAGATCAGTCCAGGACTGCACAGAGAGGAAGGCTAGTGGCAGACTGCCACTGGAAGCACAAGGAGTGCATGGGAACTTGGGCTGAGAGCAGCTGCTTGCTCAGGGCAGGCTTTGTGCCCCAGGGCGGGAGGCTCCTAGCTGGGAACACCTTCTGCTTGCGGGACAGGGAGGCAGGAAGAGAGCAAATCTCTCCATCGTGGCGCAGAAATCACTGTGCTGAGGGGTAGGGAAATGAAAGGCAGTCACGTTAGGAGTCAGCCAGAGTTGCTGGAACAGATGGCCCAGGAGGCATCAGCCCGAGCTCTGCGCTCAGTCCCGAAGCTCGCACGAGGCTTGCGCCGTGCCTTTAGAGCTCGTGGAGGAAATGAAAGGAAATAATTAGGCTCCGGCTTTGCCGTTTGTAAATTAACAGAATTAGAGGGTGGCTTGCAAGGGCGAAGAGCTCGGGCTATGTGCAAACCCAGCTCATTTCACTTCTGCTAATTTGTTCTTAATTAATCGCTTGTCTGTGCCGATTTGTGCTGAGGCCGGCACGATGCTTCGACGCAAGAGCTCCGTTCCCACCGCGATTACTTCTCTGCCCTTTAAAGCCGCGGCAGCGCCGGACCCCCAGCCCGGCCGGGCCCGCACGGGGCCTCGGGTGGGATACCGGAGCCGCCCGGGCAGGGCGAGGCGGGGCCGTGGCCGGAGCTCCGCGCCCAGCAGCGGGAGGAGCGGCGATAGCGGGGCGGAGCTCCGGGCTCCGCGCTCCGCACTGCCTCGCTCCGCGCTTAGGGGCTCCGGGGGCCGCGGAGGCAGCGCGGGGCCGCGGGAGCTGCCGGCCGGTCTCTGGGATAACCGCCGGCCCCGTGCGCTGTCTGCTCCGCGTGCGGCATGTGGAGCTGGGGGGTTGTTTGGCATTTGCGATCCGAGCGAGATCACGCTTCCTTTTTTTAAAATCCCTTGCTTTGGGTACAGTATATCTCTCTGTCTCTTCTTCTTTGGTAGCGGGGGGGGGGCCGGGGGGACCCGCTGTGACGCCGGAGGGAATGGTTACTTGTGCAGAAGTCTTTTTCACGCGGAAGCACGCCGCTCCCTAACTCCTGGCTAAGCAGCCTCCAGTTCACCAACTTTGCTGCCATAAAGCCCGTGCAACTCCTTGACAGGATGGCAGACAAAAGAACAGCTGGTGCAAAGCAGTAGGGGATTGCTGGCAAGGAGGAGGAAAGGAAACCGCAAAGCTTTTACCCGCGCCCCGGACACCTGACGCTTGTCAGAGCAGCAGCTGCGACGGGACGAGCCGGAGCCACCATGCGCAGGTCCAGCACCGATGAGTCCACCTACCACCGGAGCCCATCCCTGGACAGCAAGGATTACAGTTTCCCAAATGGCGCTTTCCGTCGTTACAGCAGCATGTATGGCGGCCAGTTTGGGGCGGCCAGCAACTCTTTTTTTGGATTCCACACCAACCCGGGCCCTAAGGCCACCAAGGCTAAGTACACGTCCCCCAAGGGAAACAAGTACGTTGTCTTTTACCTGGATCTCTCATTTATTTTTCTCCTAGAACTGAAGAGGTGCAGCATGGCTCACAACTGCCTGCAGTGTATCAAGTACCTAATGTTTGTCTTCAACCTTCTCTTCTGGGTGAGTACATATTTAAAACTGCGAGACGGTTGTATTTCTGTCTACTTACGAAGATAGAAAGTAAACTTGTTGTTGCTTTTATGCTCAAAAGTTTGAACTTGAAAGTTGAGCAAGATGGTGGCTAGGGTAGCCTTTCTTTGGCTTCCTTAATTGGTGTGGGCAACCTACTGAGGGCATTTTCTTCACCGTTTCATTTCATGCTCTTCAGCATTTTTGCACCAAGCTTTTGTTCTTGGATGTACTTGCCCCAAAAGTACATGCCCCATGCATGGTCTCAGAGAAGTCACTGAGGCCATTCATGAGTGTAGAGTTGAGCGCTTGGTGACGTCCACCACTATAGTAGGGATGGCACACTTGGTTCATCTCAGTGCTATTGCCTATATCTGAAATCTCCAGGCGTCTGCTCTCTGTCCTATCCAACAATGGGTCCTAGCGTTGCCACGTGGCTCTGAGAAGTGGAGAAAAACCTCACTTCTTCTGGGGCTGCAGCTCTGTGACAGGAGCTCATCAACTCAGCGTGAGGTGCGCGTGTGTCAGCAGGGCACCGCGATGGAACATACAAGCGTGCAGCGTTACATCACTGTTGTGATAAATGAGGTGGCTGTCAGTAGCAGGGTGGTCGGGCACTTCACTGCCACAAACGGGAGGACGGGCTGCAGATGGAGACTGCAGGAGCTTGGTGAGGGGTGCAGCTATAAATGCTGTTTGCCATGTAAGAATAGGGTGTAGAGTCATTGTTCAGAGAGGGGAGAGAGTTCTAGCACAGAAAACTGCCCATCCAGATTTGGGAGCCTGCTGCGAGGTCCCTGGGAGGTGCCTTCGAACATCTCACCCCTCCACAGAGGTTCATTAACATGCTAAGGGAAATGAGGGTGTTGCAAAGTGACAGCCCTCTGTCCTGGTACTTCGGGAGGACGGGGGGTGTTTGCAGATGGATGTCACCACGTTGTGGCTGTTGATGCTCTGTGCTCAGAAATTATCAGAGGGTTGTGGAGGGCTGTGTGAGATTGAAGAAGCTGTTCTCTAGCGTGCGCTGCTGTATAGCTACTTAAAAGCAGGCATGCTGCAGTGCTGGTGCATCAGGAAACACAAAGCGTGGGCAACTTCTGCTGGCCCAAGTCATGCCTAGGAGCTCAGCGTGATAAAGTAACACAAGTCTGCTGAATTGGCACAGTAGTAACTACCCAGAGTTGTGCAGTACGAGGAGGTTGCTCTCTTTAATCCTCTGTATGCTGGTAAGGAGGCATGTTGATGAGGCTGTTGTCTGTCTTTCTGGTTGCTTCCAGTTTCTAAAAATCATCCAATACTTATTCTACCTTACTCCAGAGCCTTTTGAAAAAGGCCAAAAAACCCACCTAGTCCACCTAGTTTTCATGCTGTTTTGAGCCTTGTCCCCAGTCAGGATTATAACTGTCAGCTAGCTGAAGTGTGTGTTGGAGAAATGCACTCGGCTGGCGGTGTGAATAGCTCTTTCCAGGACAGTGCGTGGCACAGCCACAAAGGATGTTCACTGCATTCTGATTTCTTTTACAATATTCATCTTCCACTGAAGCATATGTGTGTGATGTGAAAAGGTGCTGCTGTGAGTAATGTGTGCGTATTTACAGAAGGAAGATCACACATGGTAGTGTATCTCTGGCATGCTGTTCAGTAGGGGAGCCTTAATCTTTTAAGAGAGAAAGAAAGATTTTTCCTTCCCCTGAAACTATCAAAGCTATTCTCAAATGCCTGAAGGGAGAGAAAAGACAGAAGTCCCAAAAAGAGAGGATGACCACGTGTGAACTGGCTTCTCCCTGTACCAAAGTGTACAAGCAGGGAAAAGAGTGGGTGGTGTCAAATACTGCAGCACCATCAGTGGTTTGCTTCCCTCTCACATGCTACCTGCACAGCAGGAGTGATTGATGATGATCACGTCCAAATGAGGTTTGCACAGCGTGTGGTTATAATAGATGCAGCTTTTTACCTTCTCACACTGGAGAAAGCAACTGAGAAGAGATTATTTTTAAAAGTATTAGTTTAAGCTGACTTGTCTTTTGTAAAAGAAGAGAAGAAGTCTATTTTTAATGATCAAAAGTCTTGGAATGATTACAGGTTGATGAAGCTGTTGTTGTTTTTCAAGTTGATGTCAGTTATCTGTCAGCTTTTACTTTCTATGCAATTAAGGGAGAAGCAGCTCTGCCAGAACACTGGATTGCTCTTTGCTTACACGCTTACCAAAGAAGTTTTGCTGTTTTATCCTGCTTCCCCCTTTACCCTTCTCTAGGTAGCTGGGTAGTAACAATCAATGGAAAGTAAGAGGATAAATTACTTCTTTCATGCTCCAAATAAAAGCTTTGGTTATTTCCATGTATAAAGCACAGCCATTGCATTAAATGAATTAAATGCCTTTTACAGATTGCTCCTGATTTTTATTCTGTTCTGGCAAAATGCTTTGATTTTCTTCACAAAGCATACTTCTGTTTTCTTTCTCCTGTTCCCATTCATTAACTCCAGTCCATTTTGTGCATCTTCATAGCCTATTTCACTCAGAGGGTGGTGACATACTGGAACAGGTTGCCCAAGGAGGTTGTGGATGCCCCATCCTGGAGGCATTCAAGGCCAGGCTGGATGTGGCTCTGGGCAGCCTGGTCTGGTGGTTGGCGACCCTGCACATAGCAGGGGGGTTGGAACTAAATGATCATTGTGGTCCTTTTCAACCCAGGCCATTCTATGATTTCCAGCACTACCAACTATCTTTCCTGCAGTGGGGCAGAAGAATAGACCTCAGTCCTGTGCAACTCCAGCAGGACTGACTCTGTGTTTCTGAGATGATCCTACATTATAAATCTTGTGATTCTACATGAAACAAAATCCCAGAGCCCTTGATTTTTAAATGTTCCTAGCGAGCTTTATTGGATTAGGTGCTGTGCTCACGTTGTAAAACTTTTACAGGCTGTCATATAACTGTGAAAATAGAGCAAATTTCTCCTCCCCTTTCTGGCTGTTGAAGGCAACACAGAGCTCTTTCATGAATGTCAGAGGCTGAGGTGCCTTCTCAGTGTTAGTGCTGAATGTGTCCAAGAATAGCTCTCTTCTCTGCAAAGAATCCTGCAGAAATTATGGGCAGCGCATTTGTGGCTGCTGTGGGCTATGAAGGCACTGGGACGTGGACAAGACGTTATTAGCCAGCAGCACTGCCACTATGATGAGAATTGCCATTCAGAGGCTGTTTCCTGGAGTCCTGCCAGAGGCAGAGCTGCCATCCTTGTATCACTGTTCTGCTTTGCAAGCTCTGAGGATGACTCTTGTCACCTGATACAGTAGAGTTGCTCGATTCATTCATTGCTATAAACTTCCATTTTCTTTTGTTGAATTGCTAAAACCACTGGAACTAAAGGCAGCATCAGGTGATCTCAAAGCAGAATGCCTTTATTTCGTAAAGAAATATTCGTATTTCACTATGAAGAACATCTTTTTTCCTCACGTTCTGTCCTCCAAACATCCAGAGATTCTTTATGACAGTCAGTAAAGTGAATTGTACTTTTATTTTGCTTATAATCCAGAGTTCTGCTTGCCTTTTCTTTTTAGAAAAGAATATTTTTGGTAGAAAGAGTTAAGTTATATCCTAAGGGCTGTGAGAGTGCTACAGAAAGAAAGATGTCATCTCCTTAATCCCTGTTGGCTTATGCCAGCATTCCTACTTTCTTTGACTTGTAACTCCCAAACTGCCAAGACTCAGAAAGGCAGTGCTACACTGATTGATGTTTCCAGTGGTGTTTGCTCTCCTTAGAAATCCTGTGCTAGAGAAGACCAGCTAAATTGGTAGCAATTTGTCCATCAAAGAATTGAATGCCTATATCTGACTCTTCAGATAATATTCTAGGCTAATAGAGAAATTCAGTAAAGCACAAGATTTTTCAAAGCTCTGTTGTAAAAAGATTGGCATATACAGAGGAGACAGCAATAAAATGACAAGAGGCAAAGAAGTTTGAAATGTATCATTCCTCATTTCTATGTCTCATGTCTCCTTTCCATTGTTAAAATGTAGTAGAGTTGTAGGCACTACAGGGGACTCCAAGTCTTCAAAATGGTGAGCGAAGAGATCCTCCTGTTCCAGCAGGTAACGTCTTCAGGAGGCAAGGAAACACACTCCTGTGGCTTGAAGACCTCTAGGTTCTGCAGACCACTGAGCACAGAGCAGCAGAAGCTTATTGTTTTGAAGTGCTCATTGTTTGCTGCTTTGTTTTACCATTCAATCCCCAGAAAATTCTCAACTGATCCAGTCATGAGATACTGCAGATCCAGTGTGGTTGGAAACAGAGCGAATGAAGTGATAGAAGGCACGTGGGAATGGTATGGACTAGTATTTGTGTAGGAAACAAATCCCAAGAACCTATTTAATCTGGCTCCAGTGATGAGTTGCAGGGCTCTTGCTCTGGCTTTGCAGCTGTTTGATGGTTTGTGAATCATGGTTTAGAAGGTTGTGTACTAATGTGTGCTGCTGGCCTGGTGCACTAGCACTGTTGCCAGCAGCCTAGCTTTATTACTTGGATGCCACGGGAAAGAAGAAGGAGAAATGAAAGTGAGAAGTCCCTCATTAATGGCATTGTTTTCCATCCTTGTACTTCAAGTGTTCATGGGTATCTCATCTAAGAACTGTGTGTATGCTGATGATATCTGGAGGGCTGCACGCAGCAGAACAGCATGCAGGGCAGCATGTACTCCCAGCAGCAGGAGGAGGGAACTTGGTCTGAAGATACCCCATGGAGCACTGGTTGGTCCTTGAGCACCCCTGGCCAGGTGTGGCTGGTGGTTTGAGGCAGAGGGGCGTTTTGGCATTTGTGTATCTTGTGATAGTCTGTGACAAATAAAAATGTAATTGAACAGCAGCACAGGCTTTACTCCTATGCATTGAATATGTGGGAGGTTTACCCCAGAATGCCATTTTCTCTACCTACCTCCCAGCAGCTGATTCTCCTTTGTTATTTACCTCCTCCAGGAACTGCTCAGTCTCTGACTGACATCTTATCTCTGCCTCTGACTTTGTGAAGGCTCTCCAAGGATGTATTTTAAGGAGCATTGCTTTTAAAGATAGGAAACTCATTTGATATGGGAATTACAGACGTCAAGAAATGGCAGTGCCGTGAGAAGCAGAACTGTTGAGAACTGATACAAGTGAGAGAGAGATGATTGTATTACCTGGTGTCTGATTTATATGAACAGCAATTAGAGCTTTTTCCATAGCAGTGCTATTCATACTGTCTCTTTTCTGGGTAGATTCTGATGTCTAATAGGGGTTGGGGATCATGCTGGAGCTTTATCTCCCAGTGAAGGCATTGCTGAGACATTCGCTGCCGAAATGCATATCTTTTCATAAACTTTGGGAAGTCAGTGACTTTGAAAGGCTGTGTATCTGTCAAATCAGGCTGGCAATGACAAATGGACTTGCTAGTTATTTGTGAGATGCACAGCCAAGAGTTCAATTTCATAATCTTCTTTCCCCTAGGGAAACCAGGTTAGGAAGGCTCTTAACAGAGTAGAGAAAAAAAAAAAAAAAGCCTTAAAGTTGGCTGTATATTAGATACCACCTTCAAACTGCCCACTATGGGCCAGCTTCTGCTTCCAGCTTCTGCTTCTGTTGCTCATGAGTAAGGGTAGCTTCAGCTTTGCTGACATACTGATGTGTTTTTTGGCCACAAGTATTGGTACGGACTAAGCACCTAGCTCTGTAAGATTTGCAGTCCAGTCTATCCACTGTATCTAATTCAGCCTTAGTACAAAGCCATGGAAACCCAGCAGTGGATAAAGCCCCAGGATATGACACGTTATAGTTGTGCAGAAACTGGCCTTTTAAAGCAATGAGTGAAAGGGCTGCGAATGTTATTCCCTCCTCTGGACAGTGACTAATGTTAAATCTGTTCCAGCCAATACTCTGAGCTATACAGAGCAAAGCAAAAGGCAGATGAGATCATTACCATCGTTCTCAGTTTCCAGACACTGCTGTTTCAAACACAGTTAATCATGATTTAATGAATTAATTAATGTATTAACTATGTATTAATACTGCTATGCAATTTATATACTTAGAATCCAACTTTTGCTTAAGATAGCTAATCCACGAAAGTCATTGTATGAATAATATAAAATATGTTTAAGATATGTACAGACACTTCTCTGGACTGTTAATAGTATGAAGAGAGCACCGCTAGGTCAGAATGAAATGAGGAGTTGGATGGAATGAAATCTGCATACTCATGAAGATTGGAGTCAGTAAATTGTGTTTCTTAGTACTGTCCTGTAATTGTTTCTCCAGGAAATGTTTAACCGTCACAGGATGCAACAGAAGCAAATGAAATTGAAATTGCAGTCTGTAATTAGACTGTCATACTCTAACGCATCTTAAATCTGTCTTCAATAGAAAAACTAACACCCTCCAGAAAACCCTCCCAACCTGCTTCAAGTGTGAATGCATGCAGAGGCTTATAATTTAGCACGATATAACTGAGACTTGCTCTAGGGATGCCATATATTTTAAACGGTAATTTAAGCAAGGCAGAAGGTTGATATTAGGACAGAGGACAGAATGACCTGGTCTTGTAAGTTTTCATACAGAGCCTTTCAAGAAGTTCAGGATTTTTTTTCTGCTTGCTTTTCCAGGCTGCTGCTATAGCCCTCTTTGTTCTTTCCTTAGCCGTGGTACCTTTGTTTCTTCTCAGTTGCTCTCAGAATAGTGCAGCAGCAGCCACTATTGTGTCACCTTATTCTTGGAGTCCCTGTGAGCTGTACACATCAGGGTGGCTTGAGTCCAGACCGGCAAAATCCTGGTGACTAAAGCTCCCCATTTCCCTCCAGCTGTATTTTGTACATTTCTTTTCGAACTTTAAGCGCTGATTCTGGTAAATGCTACATGAGGACCCTGAGAAAACAAAGCAGTGATTCACTAATGCTGATTGTGTTTATTGCACACGTTTAGTGTGCATGCTGCTCATTTCATGTTCTTCCTCTTCCAGCACCTTGTGCTTTTATAGGATTTAGTTTGGAAAGAAGCAATGCTCTGCTGTGGGGTCAGGAAAACCAAGCTGCCACCTCTCTTACATGCAGACGGCAGTTTTTTGCTTTTTTTTTTTCTTTTTTTGTATGAAGTTTACTTTCTTTTCCCTCCATGGCTTTTCTTTGCTGCAGTTGCCAACTTCAGTGATCAAACAGCTGGCGCGAGGTGCAATACTCAGAATTAAAGAACTTAAGTCTCTTATTTAAAACAGGCTTAGCACTTAGGGGCAAAAATCTCATTGCCTTAATGAATGGCTGCATGGCAGGCCTACAGTGGGATTACAAAGCCGTCGCGTGAACTGCAGTTCCACCTGCAAAGCTGTGCTTGTGCCAAGAAAGCTCGTTGTGTTCAGAGGACTTCTGTAGGCTGCAATGGCAAAACATGCTTCTGCTAGTATTATTTCCTCCCCTGCTGGAGGTGTAACCTGCTGGCAATTTCCTCCTACCCTCCAAGGCTTAAGAAAAGCAACTCCACACCGAGGTCAGACAGCACCAGATCCAAAGAGGCAGAATGGAGTCAGGCAAAGCAAAGGAGAATGGTTTGTTTCCTCGCTTTCCCTTTAAAGGATGATAACTCCTCCTTCACTAGGGAGGAGGAAAAGGTAGAGATTCCTTGTCAGGCTCCTGAACTGCTGGAGAACATGAGGTGGATGTTTAATCATTCCGGAAAGTAAAATTATATTGGAAAGATTTCCAGGCAGAGTGCTACCCAAAAACAACTTGCTTTTTTGGCTGATGTCAGCTGCAGTGCCAAACATCCTACTTGGATTGCTTCACTAAATTAAAAAAAAATGAACACAATTCACTCTGGTATATGAACACAGATATTTTTTTTCTTAGCATGTAAAATATCACTAGTAAAAAGGGATTTTATTACCTTAATTTATTTGTTTAGTGTAGTTGTTTCCATTCCCTATGTTTTTAAGATGAGTAGGCATCACTTCTCTTATCTGTAGGTCTAAACGTGGGCCAGAGGATTGCATTCAGGAATTTCTGCAATGGATGGCATGGGCTTTTCCTGGTAAGCAACTCAATTGCACAGTGCCCAACAAGACCTGCAGGAGAGCTCTTTTTTTTAACTGCTGGTTGTTTTGGCTTTGCTGTCTACGTGATATTTCACCACTGGCCATTGTGAAGGCATGTACTGAGTGAGATGGATTTATAGCTTTTGTATAAAACAGAGCTGCAAATTATCATGGAACCATTTCAGCATCCAAAAGAAACGTTTGTTGTCTTCAAAAATCATTGAAAAAAATCATTGCTGGAACTATGCTTTGGGATGTGCTGATTTATGGCCATTTTCATACACTGCCTTTTTCTGAGGTCCCTGGCTGACTGAAAACTGAACTTAAGTCACATTCCATGCACCACATTGCACCTGTCAGGTTTGTTAAAGTATGGACTGCCTTCGTGTTGGCCAATAGGAAATTTGTACTCTTGTTTTGCAAGCAGCATTTATCTTGGGTTGCAGCACAAATTGTTTACTTATGTGTCTGGATAAATCTTTTCTCTAATCCATTTGTGGCAGCACAGAGGGGAGCAGAGATGACATGTTTGATACCATTTTCTTCAATGGAACAATTGGAACTCTGGACTTGAATTGAGTTCCACTGCCACTTGCAATCTGTTACGAGCTCCCATCCTTGAAGGCCAGAGTTTTTAACACATCCACCATCTGCTCGGTCCTTGTTGTATTCATGCAGCATGCTTGCCTGTTTTAGAATGACTTTGCAAACTAAAATATAAAACCCAGAAATTGTCTGCATACAAGTGATGCCACTCCCAAAGGATGTGCCGAGGCATCTCTGGGCATGAAAAATCAGTTGTCGTTTTAGTGTTTATTTATCCATGACCCCCATCCACAAGACTTTTTCACTCTTATACTGCACTGAGTGCTTTTCTGACGCAAACATCAGGCTGTAAGAGCCTGGTGCAAACAAGGGGTCAACCTCAAGAGTTCGTTGGCTGGTCTTTCAGTGCAAAGAAAAGCAGGAACAGTTTGTGTGAGTGTGAGTCCATTCATTGTGGCTGCATGTATTAGAATCAGTATGAGCTCATTTTAGGTTCGTTGTTGTTCCACATCTTGTTGTTGTTTCACGTCAGTGATGGGATGTAGTTTGTACCGTGGAGAACATGCTGATTATGTCTCGCAGTCTTTGGTGTCCTTGTCATCCTCTGCTCGTGACAGAAGTGATAAGGGAAGCACATTTACATCTTGGTTGGTGTGCTGCAGCACAGAGTGCTCAGCAGTATTCTAGTAAGGCTGCTGCCTTCCTGATGCTCCTTCCTTCTGAAAGCCAAAGCTGGAGGTATATATTACTGCTCTGGTTCTGGTAGCTGAAGTAGCTGCTTTCCTCTAGGAGTCCACTTGCTCTACCAAAGCTTGCTGTGACCTGTTATTTAGAGTTTGGAGCCTGGAAATGCTTAATGCTTTGTCACTGTAGCTGAAATCTCACTCTCCAGCATAACGCATATCCAATTCAATTCCCTGCTTAGTATTTTTAGCACAAGCTGCTTACAGTTGCATGTCACCTTCCTGGTAATAACAGGGTGGATTTCCCTGTGCATGTGTTAGGAGTGCTGCTCTCTTTTGCAACTTCATTCCTTTGAGTAATTTGAGAATTCTTGTGTGAAGTTATGAAACCAGCAAAAGACCCTTCATTTTAAATCTCAGTGCCACCGGTTGGAAGAGTGCATGTGTATAGATATGTTGTCCTTTGTATTGGGCATTTGTACCCAATCTTTTAGGGGCTCCGAATCAGGACTCACTCACTTGGAAATCTGAAATTCTCTGGCACGTTTTCCTTGAAATTGCATGTACTTAGTCCTGTTGCTCTGCTTCTACAGTTGTGCTTTATCTTCTCATGAGGATTTTACAGCTTCCGTAATCATCCTGCTGGTGAGATCTCAGCCAGCCTCTGATGCTCCAGAGTCCCATCTGATCCCACACATACCTGCTTCTGCTTTCCTTAGTGAGTTAATCCTTATTGCAGCGTCTCGTTTCATCCTAACTGGCAATACTTTGTTAATTTTGTCACTCCAGCCATGTGCTGAGGATTTTTGTATCCCAGCTGTAAAAGCAGAAGTACTCTGTGGCCACACGATGGCTGTGGGCTGGGGACTTGCAATCTTGGCACACACTGCTGGCTGCTGGTATAATAGGAGCTGTTAGGTTGCTCAGCAAGTTAGAGGCATCAACCCCCATTACGCTCTGTAAAACAGCCATTTTTTCTCATCACAGATATCATTAACTAGTATGTATCGCTTCAGTCACTCGATGGAGGTGTCAAATCTTCAACTGCATTACCGAACAGGTCAGCTTTCTGTAAACAGCAGCCCGATTTAACCCTTTTTTTCTGACTGCACAGCAGGTTGCTCACATACCCAGCACTGCAGGCAAGAGTAGTTTGATTTCGGTTTTGTCTGCAGTTACACCCTGTCTTGCTCTGTGCCCAAATGAAGCTTCCATTCTGTTGCCAAATGCTTTGTCCGTTACTTCTACACACTGCTCATAAAGTGGGGAAGCTGCAGAGGCACAGCTGGTCTCCAAATAACTGTGGCATGTTAATTAGATGCAAACCTTTAAACCTCGGCTCTCCATGGGCTCTGCTGCAGAGCTTTTGTGGCTGCTGCTATGGGAGGCAGGGCAGGCGATGGCAGAGGGCTTGGGTGGTATTAAAGCTTTTCCCTGTGTGCTGCCTTGGGTTGTCTGGCCTGCAGGTCCCAAGCCACATGCCCAGGGGCCATAGTTTCTCTTGCAGAGGCTGCTCTGGGGCAGCAGGGATGTGGCTTGTTCTGCTCTCTTCATCAGTGTGGCAAGTGGGAAAGAGCCCGTGAGGTTTGTGGGAAATGATTAAAGCTGTCAGGGGACGGAGGAAGGGCAGGTGATACAAAGTTGGGTGAAAACAGATTTGAAGCATTCGTCAGTTTGACTCCTTGACCAGCGGCATTTCAGTAAAGATGGCTATGAGTTCTGGTTCCAGTCTGCTCCTCTGTTGTGCCCTGCATCAGCCTCTTCTTTGCCTGGTTTTCCCCACAAACATCCTGCCGAGAGGTACTTGGCCATCACATGTTTTGTTGACAGCTGTGCCATTAAAAAGAAAAAGTAAGGCACAAATCTGCACATGTCCTCATGTCAGCCATTTGGTGGTATTGGCAGATAAAGCATTCTCAGAGCTCTTCAATATGATGGATTGCTGGGAGCCCCACTCATCCTAGCACTGGTGTTTGCATCAAGAGAGGTATGTGCAGGTACTCTGGAATGAGGCATTTTTCAGCATACAAAGATCCAGGGTCCATAGGGTAAAGCTGGGCTGTATAAAAGGCACAACAAGAAGCTTCTGCAAAGTTATCAAAAGTTTGGATGCATGCTGTGGGATGTTCAGAGCCTTCTGAAAGGTTTTCAGAAACTTTTTTGTGACAACTAAATTCTGTTGCTCCTGACTTCGTCCTGAGCAGGAAATTAGACGTATTTGTGTTTTGTTGTTTTTTTTTTTAATGAATATTTTTTCCTATATAGGAAGCAATTTTTGTTGCTGTTCCAGGAAAGGGAAGCTGTTCAACCCAGGTGTACTTCTGTGCAGCGTGCAGAATCATTTGTTGCATCCAAACAGTTTCAACGCTTCATTCGTGTTTGTACAAGTGAGATAACTGAGTTTTTGTGAGTGGGTGTTCAATTTTGGCTAACAAGAGCCTACTTCCCTTAAAATTTGCAATAACGAGTGATAGCTGTGGGACTTCCAGATGCATCAAGTTGGAAGCTATGTTATAATGATTGCACCAGAACAGTAGGTGTATATGGGCTTATTTTGTTCCATGGGGAAAGATATGCATCAAATTACATGAATATTAAGGAATATTAAGAGAAAATCAATTCAATTTCCTCAAAATAAATTGTGTAAGATAAGAGATGGGAGTTCTATCACACTGTTGCTGAGACACTGTGTGTATAAAAACAGATATACAAGGAAAAAATTACTTTGCTGCAGTCATAGAATGTCTCAGTAGATTTTTTTTTTTGTAGCAGGTTACCTGTTGGGGAAGGAATCCTCAGACTGGGCTGTTTACTGATTGTGGATTTATATTTCAAACTCTTTGATAAAAATAAATGATTCTCTCCAACATTCATTACTGGAGATAAAAGAAAATAAAATTGAAACCAACAATTTCTCTGTATCATTCAATTGAAAACAGTACCCCAGACAGAGAAATAAATATTTTTGTGCTCAGAAAACCACTTGAGCACTAAAGCAATATCATCAAAGGAAGAACTTTTTTTTTTCCCTATAGATTTGCTTTAAAATGAACACGGAGAGCTCAGCCGAGGGCTCTGTGCTGGTGCTGCAGGACCTGATGCTCTGCTCCCTTGCTGGTGAAGCATTTTGTCTGTCAGATGGCTTAACTGCCTCTGAGCAGGTGTGAAGCTGTAAAATGCGGCAAATACACACATTGCTTTAAAAGGAAGCTTGAGTAGAAATGTAATATTTTTAAGGAATGGCTTTACTTGTAGAATTCTCTTAGTTTACCTTTCTTCTGAAAATTAGAAACCAGGACTTAAATAAAATGTTATAGGTAAGATACGTAATTATTCAGCAAAGTGGTGGTTTTAACCTTTTGGAAAACAACATCTCTTTACCAACTGAATTACTTAATAGCAGCCATTCCAGGCTGTTAGGTGCTTAACAGGTGTGCCAGAAGTGCAAAAACACTGTCAAATTCTTTAGGTCTCTGTCAATTGCTTTAGGTCTCTTCCACTTAAAGAGTATAGTTAGATACCTAATGTAGGGGGAAGGAAAAAGAGAAGGGATTAAGGGCCTATTTGAAGAGCCTGGGTGTTTTAGTGCAATATGGACCTTCGTATGTGTTGGCTGTATGTTATTATATAGTATATCACAGAATCAGAGGGTTGGAAGGGACCTCAAGGATCATGAATCTCCAACCCCCCTGCCACAGGGAGGGCCACCAACCTCCACATTTAATACTAAACCAGGCTGCACAGGGCCCCATCCAATCTGGCCTTGAAATTGGCCATATGGTTGGGAATGACTCAGTCACCTGTACTGGATGGTGTTGGGATAGTGGTAATTTTGAATTCGATGGTGTTCAAAGAAACCCTGCAGGTCCTTAATTGTCTACTTCCCAATGAATTTCCATTACAGCTGAACATCTTTAAGTTCTTTTGAAGTTTTATTCCAAGTCTGTTTCTTCTTCTACATTCTTCAGTTAAAACTTCAAATGTAGATCAGATGTATATCTGCAGAGGATAGAAGGAGCTTTGCCTTGAAAAAGGCATTTGTGAGGTGGATCCAGAAAAGTGAGTGCACACCTCTCAGACTGATGTGATTCTCTTAGTAAATGTCAGGACTGAGCCATGTCATGTGTGGTGTCATATAATCCAAGATTTATGTGCCAGGCAGATGGCTGAAGTACTTTTCAGTAGTCTGAGGTGCTCTTCAGCTAGGTGTCTGATCAAATTCCTTTTTCTAAGTGAGCTAATTTTTTACAATAGCAAAGTGAAACAGTGTGCTTTCATAACACAGTAGTAACCTCTTGATAGCATTCGTTGTTGGGCTTCCACCTCTGTGACTACTGCTGCACCTCTTAATGGGAGTTTATTGGAAAGACTGTGCAATAGGCTCGGCTTGCAAACCAGCTGCAGTACATTTTTGCTTCTTTACCTTGAATAATTTGGTTTTTTTTCTTATTTATAATCTGGAAAGAAAAAAAAAATCTACTATTGTGCAAAATGAGCTGAAGAGGAGAAATACCTTCACTGTGTCTGTGTGCATTGCTGGGCCTGCAGACATCCATGTATCCCCCCAACAAACCCCTGCTTTGGGGTTTGGCCTTTCTTTTGCTCTTCCTGTCTCTGTTGTCGACTTGCTGAGTCTCTGAAGTCACCCGTGCAGTTACAGGCAGGTAGGTTCATTCTTCAGATGAACGTTGCAGGTCTGGAGGTAGTGCTGTCAGGGATTTTTCTCTTTTCTTATTTTTTTATACTTTCCCTGTGTCTTCAGAAGTCACACCTAGGGCCATTGAACCTGTGGGCCTTTGTATCCCCAGCTGGGTTTTATCACCAAGGAAATGCTGCTAATGAATTGCCTCTTAGGTCTGCCACTGCCCACTTGTTTGTCTGTGTAATTGGTAGGCGTACTCTTTTGGGAAGCCCTATTGAGACTTGCTGTCTGCTTCTTTTGAAAATGATATTAATTAAGCAGGAAGTTGTATTATTGGCTTGAACTTTATGGCTGCCCTTGACACTCCAGAGAGCTTGTGCAGTGATCTAGATATTGTTTATACATCTTTTTTTTTTTTTTTTTTTTTAAATTACCTTTGATGCTAAGTTTTAAACAGTTCCCTCTGATCTACTATCTATAAACCTGACAGAAGGATCATACAACTGGGAGAGTTTAATTTTGGTATGAGGCCGTGCTGAATATGCTATTTAAAATGTTTAGTCATGAGTTATTCAACCACATTCATAAAACGGAAAGCAGCTTTACAGAAACAATGAATGTCGAAATGGAACACTTATTTGAAAAACTGGCCCTGCTGCTCCCACTTGGAATTGAGAGTTTCAGAGGAGGAGTGTGCGACGCAGGGACAGGGACAGTGCTGTTGTGCTTAGTACTAGTCTTTAACAAATACTTGATTCTGATCTTTTTGGCAGCATTTATCATCGAATAGTATGAATTCTAGAATAGAATCATAGAATGGCCTTGGTTGAAAAGGACCACAATGATCATCTAGTTTCAACCCCCCTGCTACGTGCTGGGTCACCAACCACCAGACCAGGCTGCCCAGAGCCACATCCAGCCTGGCCTTGAATGCCTCCAGGGATGGGGCATCCATTTAGCATCATCAGACTGCAAGATGCTCAGGTTTTCTGCAAGCTGAAGAAGTTGGTGATGTGCCTGGGGCTGCTCCTGTGAGAATTTGTATAAATATTAGAAACTTAGGGTCACTTGGTTGTGAAAGCCATCCGTCTTGTCTTCAAGGGTTAAACAGACATGCCAGTTCCACTGTAGCACTCCTCCTGCTCCTTTTAGCAATGTCTGGTCTGGGTTGTAAACTAAACTCTGCTCTATTAATTGCATGGATTATGCAACTGTTGATCACTGAGAAATTGTCACCAGCTGGGGTTGCTATGGTTGGGTCCCCTTTCCAGCGCTCTTTGCTAGAAGTTTTGAACAGCGTGGAGATCTCATGTGTACGTGGGTGTGTATTGAGGGTGAGGGAAGGGCAAGTATGCTGGGGACCTGTGTGAGAATCTGTGCAGATCCTTCATGAATGGAAAGGGTTGTTTTCATCTGTATGCCTTACATAGCACCCTTCTTATTTTTCATTTCCAAACATTTCATAATCAGTACTTATCACAGCTCTTGGCTACACAGTGATTTTCCTCACAGCAGATCTCTGAGCAGAACAAGTGCTGCTGCTGCAGTCTGCTCGGATGCCTGCTTGCTCCTCTGAATCACCTTGCTTCCTTCTTTTCCCAGCATTTTCCTGGTTGATTCAACTTCTTATCTTCTTCAGGAAAAAGGTCGTAGAAAAGGTTTGCTACTGCCTTTGCAGAAGCGATCGCCCATCTGAATTTTGTTCTTTTTTTCATCCACAGAAGTGGTTTTATTTTTATGATTTTCATTGTGTGATTGTTCAGAATGCATGATAATTGTATCTTCAGCCTTCTTCCTTTCATTTATTTGGCATTTATTTGTCATTGCAGAAGCGTTGCTGTACTTGATCAGACAAGCAGCTTGGCAAAGCCTGTGCCAGACGTTTCAGGAGAAAGTGCAGAGAACCTGAAATGGGCAATCATCCCAGATATGGTTGTCTTATCTGAGGATGCTCAAACTATATACAGAAATGGTGTGTTGGTTGCACTGAAACCAATGTGAGAAACTCTGCAGACTCAAATAAAATCAGGCATTCATTAGTGGTTTTCCTTTTTTTTTTTTTTCATGCGTGGTTCTGGACATTGAAATAATTTTCTAACTTTTCTAAAGACAGACAGTCTTATGCTTGAAGACTGTATAACTCTATAGTTTAGAAGATACAGTTCCCTTTGTTCAGTCAATAATGTTATCTTGTTAGGTTACAGGGATCTTTCAGTTAGAGCAACCTTCCCAGCGGTTATGACCTATTCTGTCCTTCCCGAATAGCATCGCATTGATTTTTGTCACTCTGCCATGCTCAGGAAGTGCCTCTTTGTCAAAGCCCTCTTATACTACCAGGTATTCAGACTCATCTGTTTTAGCACTTGAATTTCTTGTATTGATATACAGGACCTTATTGCTTCTATTTCTGAACTTACGCCTTTTTGGCATTTCTTTTTCCCCCATAGCTTTTTTTTTTTTTCCTCACTTCAAGACCTCCAACATCCTGAAAGCATCAAAAATGTGTCTTTTTGCTCTAATTTTCTTGTACTTCAGCTGTGGGTAATCCTGTCTGCAGTTCTCTCTTGATTATTGGCTCTGAGTTTTACAAATTGTGTTTTCTTTGACATTGTGCGGTAGGGGACACTTTGGCAAACAGAACCCTCTACCTATAAACCATTGAAACACGTGGCCAACTTGGCCCTTAGAAGTGAGCCCTTGGCCGTGGAAGGAAGACTTTTATTGACCTCTTAATGACCTCCTGTTTCTCTGGCATACAAGGCAGCTGGTTATTTGGCACAAACATCCTTCTGTTGGTATCATTAGTTACTGTGTTCCTCACCTTCTGCGTGTTCAGTCCTGATTTATCGTAAAGCGCACATGTCTGGGGACCTGAGTCAGGTACCTGCCCACAGCAGGTCTGAATAGCATCTGTTTGGTCATCACTCCCAGCTTTTGTAATAGGGGTCACCACTGAAATGTTGTAGTTCTTTACGTGTGAGAGAGCTAGGCTGTGAGGGCATTTGCCCATGCTTTATTCTGTCAGACTTCAGCTGCCATCAGATGTGGTTTCACTAAACATGCTCAGTCAGAGTGAAAGATGCCGGGTATTAAAATGTGTTTGAGCAGCAGTTTTGTTTGACACTGCAAAAACCAAAGACATTTCTTTACGTTTGCTGCCTCCTTTCCCAAATCTGTGCCTTCGTTAAATACCACTGATAGATATCTATTCAGGAAGCAGCAATTAGGCACATTCATTTGGTAAGGCAACAAGTTCCTGATCGAGCAAAATGCTGCACGTCTGCAAAGCTCCAGGTTGTGCAAGGACTGCCAGCTTTTAAGAAACACTGGTGTTGTCTTCAGCCGTTCATGTCTGTGTTCCCATGTTGGTGAAGACTGTGCTGCTCAGCAAACTAAAATACTGTAATCTTATAATAGAATATAGATGAAAGGGAAAAAAAAAAGTATTTTCTAATATGGGTCCCAAATGAGGGAATCACATTGCCAAAACCTATTTTTTTCCCAACTTGATCAATCTCTCCAGTGAATAGACATTTCTTCTTCCAGTCGTGCCTCAGTTACATACTTAGACTATCATGGCTCTGTAACCTTTTTATTACATTATAGTAATGCTCCAATTCTCTACAGGCAGATAAATCAATGCAAAAGCATCCCTGCAACATACATGACATAAGGTGAAGCCCCTGGGGGACTCATCCAGGTTTGCTTTAAGCATGTTTGGCAGTGGCTTGGGGAACATCCTCCTTCCTTTGTTTTCCCAAGATTGCTACCTGAAGGATGACAGAAGAAAAAAACTTGCAGATGTTTTCTGCATTAAGTAAAGAGCTTTCTCCATGAATTTATATCTTCTATAGCTTTTTATGATTCAATTATGAGTTATGTTTGGGTTATATTTTGTAATTAGAGGACAGAACAGATGGCACATCTCTCTTTAAAATGATGTGTAGAGTAACCCATAGTGCGTGGTGCTTGCTGTCTTGCTCACCAGATCTGGAAGAAAACTTGCACTTGTTTTTCTCAGCCTTGCTGTGCCGGAGGTTTACATGGAAACTGTTAGCAGAAACTTTCACCAAATCTCAATAACAGGAGCATTTCTGCTGCTACTAGGATTAACAAACTGAATCTAGTTTGAAGTAGCTGGGGGAGGGCATCAGGAAACATGAAATACCGTGAACAACAGCATCCTTCTAGAGACTGTCAAGTGACCAGTTCAGCAGCAGAGGGACCAGTGTGCCATTAGAAAGGAAAGCTTTGGCCAGAATATAAGACTAGTTTAGAGCATTCCAGAGATTCCCTAAGTGGGTCCTTTAGTAAAAGAGTGATCTTGATCCTTGATGAGTTTCAGCACGAGGTGTGTCTTCACCACCACTTCAGTGTCCTAGACTTTCGAGGTCATACGGAATTTTTCTTTCCTTTTGTTTTGCTGGATTGCTTTGTTCCCTGAAATAGATGCAGGCAGAACTCCATTACAGCTTAAGGTAAGATGACACAAACGAAGCGTGTAAGAGTTGTTTTCAGTCTTCCTGCAGAGAAAATGTAACAGAACTGATGTGGTATCGGGTGCAGCAGTACCCCATCTTTGCTTTTTGTGTGTGGTGCCAAGTGGGCACTCATTGCAGAGATGCAGACACGTTCCGTTTCAGTATAACCGAGTAAAGAAGTGTGAGGTATCAGTGGAAAATATGTCTAATGTGGAATTCCTTGGAGTCCTTTCCATTATCATCCATACAAGAGAGTTTATATGACTCTGGCTCTAGGTCTAGACAAGTGTAGCACCTGGCAGGCAGGTAGGATTTATTACCAGAGGTGCATTCTGAGTTTACCTCTGGGATAAAATTGAGCCTTGTTTTTTTACTTCCTCTTCAAAGGCTACTTGTTTTTCTGTTGCCCTAGCATTAATCTGGCTGTTTCACCATCCACCAGCTATTCCCCTGCCTATATTCTGTATCTTTCTAGCAGCAGTTGTAGTCTGTAAAGTCTATGTTAGTATCACTGTGAGAATTCAGAATTGTGCTATTCTGTAGTCTTCTTGTCTCCTTTCTTCTGCTTCTGCTTCATTAATTTCCCTTTTGTTTTCTTTCCTTTGGCCAATCCTTTTCTTGTATTCAATCTCTGCTTTTTAATAAGCATGCAAATACTGGCCTTACAGTGAGGAGGGAGTTGGACCAGATGATAATCTCTATCATTATATTCACTGGAAACCATCCCCCGGAATCCACCATTAGAGTTCTGAATCATAATTCTTTTGTGTGGACATTCCCACATTTTCACTTTCATGTCACCGTGTGATGGTCTCATTAAAAGACAGAAAGCCCCAAACCTGGAATTTCTCATGTTTCCTTGATGGCATCTTGAATTAACAACCATAATGTTAGTGTGCTGCATCTGCCTGTATTTATTATCTTTCTGGTTAAAATTTAGGCCTCTGATGCATGGTCAAATTATCATGTCAGCTGACTGCTGTTGATAATATAGTTTTATGTTATGTTTGAACTAACTGCATTTAGCTTCACCCATAATGAAAAATTCATGTTTCTTGCAGTGGCTGTTGCTGAAAGCACACAGCAGCATCACAGCAGATGAACTGACAAATGACAGTGTTGTTGTGGAGTGAGTTCTTGGCTCAGATGTACAGGGTTAGGGGTTCTAACTCAAGCAGGGTCAGGCTCTCTGACCAGATTTCTAGGGTTAGCTCATGTTTTTCTTACCTGCATTGAAAACTGCTGTGTTCAGTTGATGGTCCTATTGATTTCTGTGATTTATTTAGTAGGAATGACTAACTCGTGTGACAAGACCAAAATTTGGTCAGACAGATGACAGCAATAGAGATTTCCCCCCCAGCCCCTCCTTTGAGCTCATGACTAATGATGCTTTCCTCTGAAAGTAAAATATTATTTGCTGTGTAAGACTGCAGTTTTGCCAGAGACTCCTCACTCACTGCTTGATCTTGTTACTTTCTAGCTCCAAAACACTTAATATACATTCTTAGTGAAAAATCTGTCTCAGATTATTCTTAGCCTTGGGCTGAAAGCTACAAGAAATCCATAAAGCTAAGCAGACATGGTTTGGAGGCCAGGTGACATGCCCCATGATCCTGTCCCTTAGAGAGCTTTAGTAGTAGAAATGTCCCAGCCTTATAATCGTGTTCACAAATTGCCCTGCTGCTTCCAGGCAAATAGACTTTTTTTCCCCCCAGCAGCACTGCACTTATTATCCTCTTCCATTCTTACTTTTTCTAGGGCAGGAAGGGGAAAAGGTTGTAGCAGCGTTTCGGGCTGATGTTCCTATGGCTCTAAGAACTGTGTTTTGTCAACTGCTCTTTGAGATCCAGTCTTTTTAAATAACGAATTCTGGGGTTATGATGCACTGAGGGAAGAGTGTTTCAATGATTAATATCACTGCTGGGCACCAGGATGTCAGATGGCTGCTGCAAATGAGATTACAAAAAGTGGAGACGGAGGCCAGTTTTCTGCTGGGTGCCCAAGGGAAAAATGCCAGGTTTTTAAAGGTATTGAGGAACCAAAATATAAAGCAGATATCTCCGTGTCTGCATGCAGCTTTAGGTACTTAATGATTTCAGATACAGAAACCGACTGCCTTTCTCTCTTTTCTTAATATCCAATAGTGATTACAGAGCTAAGTAATACCTTTGATTTTAATGAAACCTGTTCCCTTCTTATGGTGAGAAATCAGTAGGAAAAATATCCCTGTTATTGTAAAAGTAGGCAAAACTGCTCAGATGAGGATGAGGAGCGTGAGGAGCAGATCTCTGGCTATACGCATGGCTGTTGTGGTCATGAAGGCCACGATACTCCGCTGAGTTACTCACAGAGGCTCTGGTGCACAGTGTGAGTGGGATGGTGAGGCTCACTTACATTGATATTTCGCAGGAGCACACCACCTGTGTCTTTGGGGTTTATCTGGGAGAGCGCAGATTGCAGGAGATGGTAATGGAACAGAACCCTTTTTGCATTATGAAGTTGTTAAAGAGGTTGGAAGTGACTTTTATTGATGTCTTCTATTTTCAGCAAGTAATCAGAACCAATTTATTCTCCTTGATAGGATATTGTACAAGAAGGTGGAGGAGAGGCAGCCTAAGGATATGCAAAGCATCCTACTGAGGATATTTCCCTGATAGCCCAAACATGATTTATTTGACCATTTGTGTAGTTTACAGTTCTCTTCTTTCCCTTCTTATTCTTAAAGCTGAACTAATAAATACTGCTACTGGTCTGGGTGCTGGTAGTATTGTAGGCTACGAGGATGTGATTATAACCACAGCCTGTCCCCAGGAAGCTGACCTAGCTTCCACAGCAGGAAATCTTCTGTAAAGGTGACAGTCTGTTAAATTAAATAGCAGGCATTTGTGTGGGAGTATGATGCCCTTCAATTAGTTAATTAATCACCGAATGACTATACTTAATTAACCACTGAATGCCTGGTGTCTTCCTGCCAGTTGGAAACTACTTGTGGATTTGTGAAAGAAAAATTGCCTGCGCTGCAGTTTTACCTGGAGCTGGCAGATGTGGGACTGCTCAGCTCCCTAGAGGAAAACCACTGTTCTCTGCCTCATTACATTCATTAAACTCTATACAGACCTTGAGTACCTGCAAGATTGTTAGGTGCTCAATCCTGCTCTGTGTTTCCTCTGCAGAAGTCATTTTCTGAGCTCTGGTGCTCTGCAGTACCAATGACCTAACCCAAAAGGGGCTAGGCATAGATGAAAGCGTCGAGATGCTTGATCCAGCAGCTCCTTGGTCTTTATTGCTCCCTGCTGATCATGGAAACCAAGCTCACATGCAGGTTAAAGATCAAGCTTAAAGAAGATTTCTCTGTGAATCCAGCCATTGCACGGAACTGATTGCACTTGCCTCACCAGGGCACTGGCTTTCTTCAGGCCTGACAGAGTTCCTCCTCTTATACCACCTTGCCTCTTTTTTTGCAAAGCTCTTCATTGCTGTGATAAATACTGCTGCCCACGTGTTTTCAGTTTCCCCCTGTCCATCTAATAAGCAATTGCTTCGTGCTGACAACTGGAAAGCTGCCTACAAGCAATCAGTGCTGCTGCGTGGCAGCCCTCATCAGGAGGAGGCAGCAGGGAATGCTGATGAAGAGAGCAAGTTGCATGGCATGGGAAAGGTTTTTAGTGGGCTGTGTCCATGCAGATAGAAAAGAAGGGGGTTGGAAAAGGATTTTAAAGTGAAAAGATGGATTTTTGATTTCCGTATCAAGTAGATATGATAGCTAAATAAATGAATTCAAGAGGCTCTTTCTTTACACTGTTGGCCATGTTACATCCCATGTGTGTTGGAGGTGAACCTTGGAGGGAGCAGGCCTACCAGTTCCTGGCGTGGCACACAAGTTCTGGTTCTAGGTGCTTGTCATGGCCCTTCTGACCTGTAAAATCGAACCTGGGTTTGCTCACTGAAATAAATGCTCCAGGTGCTGTCAGCTGCTATAATGCTACTTTTTTTTATCTCGTGCAACAGTATTGCCTTGTGCCCCCAGACTGACCTTGTCATGTTCAACAGGGTTGGATTTTCTTTTCCCAATCCTTTTTCACTCTCCTCCCTAAGCCATTTCCTCCCCATTTATCACACTGTAAATCTTTTTATTGTTCCCTTAGGTTGTGATTGACTCTCTAGTAGCAGAGTGTTTAACAACACTTGCAATGAAGATGTTGGGTAAAAATTAGTTGTATTCTGTGCTACAATCTAACTTTTTGTTTCCGGCTTTCCTTTCTTCCTTCGCTTCCTAACCTGTTCTGTTGTACAAAAGAAACACCAGTATGAGTGCATATTAGCCACTCCAGATCTGTGGTCTCCAGCAAACTAATTTTTTTGTTCTGTGCAGTGTGAATTGATTTTGTTCTCTGTTCTCATCTGCTGGACTTTTTCTTGACTCAAGGATCAATCTAATCTCTAACTTTTTCTATACTCTGCACACTTTTATTCCAGTTCTCTGATTAGATCTGGCTGGGGTGTTGTTCCACAGTGACATGCTGTAATTTCATCAACCTTTTTTTTGCTTCCCCCAAGACTCAACGTGATTTCCTGTGAGGTCTCCACAAGAGGTTGCTGTGCTGTGAGGCAGTAACTCATCTGGAAATAAGAATACCCAAGGGCATCTTTAATTCATAGTAATGCATATTTTAACTTACACAAGGTTTTATGGCATATCAAGAATTTCTCTAAAATCTCATCAACTCTATCTTAGGTTTTGATTTGGTCTTGCTGGTTAGAGAGATTGGCACGTAAATATTTTCTAGTCTCTTGAAAGCCTTTTTCTTCCTGATATTACTGAAGAACCTGCCTTATATTACCTTGCAGTGTGTGCAAGCTATTGGGATTATGATGCCAGGTTAAATAGGTTTCTCAAAGCCTGTGTGGTCAAGTTAACTGCTGAGGGCCTTGTCCTTTACCTGGATTGCAGTTTGAGGAATGGACAGACTGTCATAACTGCATCTTATTTTGTGCCCTTTACAATTCCCCAGGCAGCTCTATTCTTAGCATAAGACCTCAAGCAAGGTACGTTCCTCTGCCTTTGGTCAGGCCTGGATTTCAGGTGGTGAAGCAACAGATATGGTGTGGAACATTATAAGAATATTTTCCCATTTTATAATTGTGTAAAAATCTTTGTTGGAAATATTTGTTTGCACGATGCATAACACGGTAGGGTTTTATTCTTGATGAGTCCTGAAGAACTGCTGCAATGGTCATGATTGTCAGGAAGAGGGAGATCTCAAAGTTCAGCCTCATCAGAAGACAGTAAAGCCATGGAGGGAGGCTGACATGATAAGCTCTAGAGCAGAGCCCTTCTCCAAGCCTGTGTATCCACTAATAAGAAGGGGTAGGGGAAAGCAATTACAGCTGATTTTATTTTATTTTATTTTATTTATTTTATTTTATTTTATTTTATTTTATTTTATTTTATTTTATTTTATTTTATTTTATTTTCTCTGCTCTTTATCTCACTTCCCCTTTTTTCTTTTCTTCCTTTTCACTTTGGTACCATTCCCAAACCAGGTGTCCCAACTGTCTATCTTCTTATTGCCACCTCATTTATAGCAGTATTTACAAATCACACGCAGTCTTGCAGGACTTTTTTTGCTTTTTGTTTTTCTTCCCCTTGAAACTCTTCAAGTAAAAGTGGTGTCAACTACTGCATTCTCCTTCCTTTATGTGGCCCTTCCTAAGTGCAGTTAATACTTCAAAGATAATTTTTCACTTCATTTGATTGATGCTTCATATTTGCTACCACATCTTGAATAGGGACATTACAGTTTTGATCCCTCAAGTCAATAAAGCTCGCTGGCTGCTTCCATATTTCTATAGAACCCAGAGCTGTTCGGCTGGTTAGGGAGCACCTTCTCTGCCAGCAGGAGAGAAGGATTCGGATTTCTTGCAGTGGAACCTCAGGGAAGTTATTTGGGACCTAGTGTTGCACCACTGATTTCAAGGATCTTCTTTCAAATGCTTCAGTGGGTGCACAGTCGCACAAAACCTTCAGATTCAGTTTTCCTTCAGTTAGGAAATCTTTTATACTTTTTAGTGCTTCACATTATGACAGCACAGTTCTCCAAAATAGTGAAAAAGAGTCTGAGTATGCATCTGGGGATCTTTACCAACTCTTGAAGACCTTACATTCTCATTTTAAACAAGATGGATTACATTTTAATGCCAGGCACTGTGGTTCAGGAGTAGGCTTATGTGATGGAGATGCACATTTTGATGATTCCAGTGGGATGACGTTTTAATCCATTCTGACAATTTTACTTACAAAATGGTATTTGTAAGGACTTTGTCATCAGAATGGAGTGAATAGGTTGTTAGCAATTTGGAAGGCATAGAGAAGATCCAGTTGCTCTGAGAGAGCTATACCTGGCTGTGCATTAAAGCACTCTGAACAAAGAGTTGCTTGGAATGGGTAGAGATGCTTTGAAGATATGCATGGTGCAAGCCAAGTGGATTTGCTTGTCAAGAGTTCAGTCCTGTTCTTTTCAATGAGACTCATGCAGTAAATTTTGTCCGTTTAAAGTGAAGATTTTGGTGCTCTCATATCGTGCCAAGTATTTCCCTAGGCGTGTGCATTTGGCTGCATGCAGCAGGAGCTGCAGACAGGGAAAGACAGTTTTCATGTGAGGGGTGTGGGCATCATCCGGCAGCTCTCGGACAAGAAATTATGTTGCTTTCAGAGACTCGTTAGTGGAATCTAGTTAAACCACTGCTTTAAAAGGACTAAAAGTCTCCCCTTAAATGGATTTGTTTGCTGGCAATTTGGTATGAAATCGGAGGAGTAGGAACAGATGATTAGCTTTTTTATTTTTCGGTTTAGTTTTAAAAGATTAGGAACTGCAAAATATATAATACAGACTTCTGGCATCATTAGCAATTCCTCTTGCTTTATTTTTCCTGTCACTCTGTAATGACTAATGAACTAAGCTGGTATTAAAGGAAGCTTAACAAGCTATTGCTTTTTAAATTGCAAGTCTCACAATATGTCCCACTCACTATTAATTTTAAATAACTCCATTTTTGTTGCTGTCTTTCTGTTCCTTGTGAATTTTGCATAATATTTGCATTCACACTTCTTCAGTCCTCTCCACAAAGATGCAGTGATTGGGCTCTCTCTGTTAGAGCTTCCAGCACCCGAGAGCAAAGGGTAGGCAATGAAAAGTCTGAAAAAATGCGATCAAAGCCAGAGTGTACATGAGAGGCAAGATGGTCTGTGAATTTCACTGCTGCACTGAAGTTGCTGGAGTTCCTGAAAGGCACTCAAAATTTCAAGTCTATTAACAGCGTTTGTAATTGAGCTACTGAAGTCAGTAGCTATTGTGAGCCTGGGGTTTATCTTGCTTGAAGGCTGTCCCTGGGTGCTTGGCCGCAGGGAGGCTGCAGCTTGAATTGTTGGTCCCATTCAGCTGGTATTTCTGATCCGTCTGGTTCAAAAAGGGTTTTATTGATGGAAACATGCAGATTGTTGAGGTCAAATGACATTTTGGTAGAAGAGGATCAGAGAACGTATAGTAAGTGTGGAAGGGAATGATGAATGCAATTTCAAGTGCTTCTGTTTTCCATTTCACAAAAATTTAACAACAGATGACATCTAGCAAAGGTCAGAGATTACTCTGACACTGATAGAGGAAAATACCTTGGAATTAACCTACTTGAGCTTGTTATCATAAGGTATCAGTGAAGGTAGAAGAACCATTTCTGAATGCAAAATATGGGACTCGGTGTTCCTCCTCTTTCTCGAGAGACTTTGGCATTGAGGATACGTAGCTTCTTTAGTCTCTAAATTCCTGAACTGCATACAATAGAGATAGAAATCTTTGTGTGTTAAGAAATAAAGCACTTCTGAGTTTGGAAGGAGTTTTCTAAGTGCAAATATCGTTTCACTGTGCACTCTGGAATTGACTTCTCCTTTCTGAAGCATCCGCTGCTATCACAGATAAGCTGTGAGAACAGGTGAAATGCTAGCCTAATTTAAAATTTCCCTATCTAAACAGATTGTAATGCTGTATTTACTTAAAGAGTACGTGGCAAAACCTGTAGCTTTTGTTGCCATGGGCCATACTGCAGGCAGTGTGTGTTTGAAATGGTGAAAATCGGGAAGAAGAATCTATTAAAGGCTGTGAAATATGAAGGCAACACTTAAGGATCAGGCAGTGCCTGTGCATTGGAGTGTGGAGCAAGTTCCTAGAGTAGTATTGCTGAATGCTGCCTCTGTCCTCTGCTGTAGCTATGCCTATGGGGGGGTTTGCTGCTGTTCTAGGTGGAAGTGCTGAGCTGGTACAGCCATTTTGGAGTGAAATATTGGGCTCTCGCCTCCTGAGAAACAGGCTCTATAAAACCGTCTCTGTTCAGGCCCTAGGAAATAGATGATTTTAAATCCCTCTTTGCACTTCAGATTGTAAAATGCCAAATTTCAGAGCATTAATTGTGAAGAATAGCACCTTGCTTTGTGTCTGACCCCAGAAACACAGGCTAGCTTGTAGATTAAGGTATTATTTACTGTAGGCATGAGGATTGGAATTTAGCCATTACTTGAGTAAAAGAGAGTACTTTATGCCAAGTGACAGTATTAGATGAGTGATGCCATCTCATTCTTGATAGGAGCATAAGAGTAATCCTCTCTGAATACGGTTCTACATGATAGAGCTTAACAATTTCAGAGAGGAGTCATTACAGATGATCAAGTAAATAGAATGTATTTAGAAAGAAAGAAGCCCACAAGGCTTGGGTAGTTACTTACTCGATGGCTTAGGAAGAGGAGTGGTTATCCTGTCAGGCATCCTGTGTACCTGTCAGAGTGTTTTCTGTTCCACACTATACATATTTATACAATCAGATTGAAGACTTAAATGCAAAGGAGCAACTGCTGGCTGTGATATGTAGGTGTTCTCCGACAATGGGAATATCTTTGGCAATAGAAAACCAATTTCTTTAAAATAGGTGAGGCACAAACTTGTTTTGTCTTCATGCTTTTATATATACACAAAGAAGGAGGGCTGGGAAGGGGAGAAGGAGAGTTAACTGAGCTCTTCTTGGGTGAGTTCCTAGCTCTGTTCATCCTGATCTGCCCTCAGGCTTACAGAGCTTTCTGAGCTCAGCGCCCAGCAGCCAAAATGGCTGTGGAGGGTCTGCCTCCTCATAGCATCAGTTTTGTGGCAGATTTTGTGGGGTGTGCAAGCACACAGTGTGTGCTTGAGTTTGGAGCAAGCTCCATTCACGGAGTGGGGTAGGGTTGGGTTAGGGCTGGGATTTTGTGCACTGCTGCATCACTGAGGTGCCTCAGCCAGATCCATGCACTGATGCATAACGTTCAGTGCAAGCAATTAGGAAGAGAATTTCTTCTCAGAAAAATGCAAAAAAGGCAAGAAAAATCAGAAAGAGGTTTTGCTTACTGAGAACTGAGCTCTGTGACGCCTGAGTATCAAACAGGGAGCAGTTTTAGTAAAGATTTGAGTTCAATGAAAAGTCAAGTGCTTGTTTCATGTTTGCTGTTGGGTGCGGGCAAAATAACCTCACTGCAGCTGAACCTCTGATGCCAGAAATCTAAGCACCATCAGCGATCCCAGCGGCTCTTAGGAGTGCTTGGCCTGGCACTCCTTGTATCATTTTTCTGCATTTCCTTAGGTCAGTTGGCAGGCTGAGATGACTCACAGTGCTCTGAAGAACCAGGAACAGCAGGAGAGCTGTGGGGCTGTGCTGAGGGCTGTCAGCATGGTGTATTTGCAGCTTTGCCAAACGCCTCTCCATCTCCTGTATGGGTACAGCCACTCCATTTGCCCCCCAGCTTAGCAGAGCACTTACATTTGCTCCCATAGAAAAAAATGCTTACACAAATGAGAATATAGAAAAAGTATCTATTTATCCATAACAAAACCCAGGAGGAAGGTTTGCAAGTGATGACAACTTAGCTTTGAAGTTGCTGTGATGTTGCCAGAGGCATGGGTTCAGAGCAGCCATAGAGGTGCTGGGTCCACACTGGCCTCTGCCCAGCCTTTGTCTCTACTCCCAGTCACTGGCAAAGTTTTCATTGTTTTTTCATCTGCCATGTTTTCCTGTTATTGCGGAGCTGTGTTGGTATTTGTGTTTTATTGACTTTCTGTCCAGACCAACATTTAGATATTGGTGCAGTTCCTTTTCACTGCTGCTATCTCTGAGAGTTACGCAGTGTATTTCAAAGGTAGTTAAAGCCAGAGAATGTATATTTTAAAGTGTGGTTTTGGTCAGGGAAGTGACTAAGTAAAAATAACCCCATCCTTATTGCAGAATGATTCCCCAGTGTGTTCTCAAGACATTTGATTATTTTGACAAATATAAGTCTTTATGCTTCCTCTGCCTGCAGACCTTGTGAAACTATGGAAGAGTGGCCTGCAGTCTTTTCTGCCTTGAGCATCTGCTGCTTTAACTCATTGGCACGGTTCTGAATATGCAATTCTCTATCTTTATTACCTGAGCCTGCTGCTAGAGACAGGAGAAATGTAGTATGATTTTTCCAATCTCAGAATGAGATTTCTGAACTGTCAAGAGAGAAAAAGCCCATGACTGAGTTGTAAACTGACTAAGTGAATTAATGCTGGCTTTCTGCTCTCCTTTCTGTATAAACTGATTGCTCCAGTGGTGGGCTGGTGAGTGCCTAGAGGGTTCAGCGTCAGCCCATGTAAGAAGGTAAGGGCAAGAGATGTATCTCATTAGGGCAGAGTGGTGCGTAAAATAATACAGCTCCATCTGTGTTCTCCTCATCCTCTCATAGAAGCTGGCATATCAGCACCTATGCACTCTCATGAGCATCCATGCCCAGCAGTTATAGTAAACAGAGCAGGAGACTACACTGTGCTCTTTTTTCACTCTTACCACACACTGATCAGGCATGCTGAGGCTTAGCTTCTGCCTTGCTCATTAGAGACGGAGCTGAAATGTAAAATCTCAATTTCAGCTCGGATTTCAAGCCCCAGGAATTTGAGACTCCCTCAATTTAAGGATTAAGTTTCAGGTCCTAGTGCAGCCACGGGACAGCTGTAACATCAGCTGGGTTTGCAGCTTGGTGTGACCCTTTTGTTCCATCAGTAAACAGGGAGACAGCTCTATCCTGTTGGCAGTGACCTGGGATCCAAAACTGCTGGAAACAAATAATAAGGACTCATTTAGTGCATCTTTGGTAACAGGAGTTTTGTGCCTCTTTCTACTGATCTAGCAAGCTGTTACTGAAAATGTAACATAGGCAGGGCTGTGAATCCTACCATGGATCGAGGCAACTCAACACTGCAAGTGCAAATTAGGGCAAGATGCTGCCAAGTGGGTATGGAGAGGAGCTGTTGGTTTTATTTTTACTTTGAACTCTGAAGCTGGTTGACAGCTTGTCCATCAGCCTTTGGAGATCTGCAGGAAGGATCCATGCCTCTTGCACCATCTGAGCCCCCTCTTAAGTATTTGCTACAATTGGTTGGGATCGGGTTTTTGTTTTCATAAACAGTCTCAGTATAGATTAAATGAGTTTTCATTTCCATTTTTTTCCTGTAGTTTTCTTTTTCAGAAGGTATGAGGAAAGAGTGTTGTTTTATTTAAGAAAGAAACTTGAAAGATTTATTGAGGCTGTGGCTTAGTGCTCTGCTGTGCTAAGATACGAGCTGGTAGTGAAAGCTCCTATACACTTTTGCTGTGTTCCTCGTATAGTTGTTAACTATTCTCTTGCCACTCATGTATTTATATAGTTGTGAACATAAATCTCCTTCAGAGGATTAAAGAAACATGTGTTCCATCAAGCTGAGATGCGCACTTGTCATTTAATAGATAGTTAGTCCCTTTGGGGCTCTGACTGTGCCCTGGTACAGGGATGTGGAAGTATGTTTCTGTAAAGAGTTTCTAGGTCTCAACATTAGGATGACGCTTGTTCCTCTGTAGTTTTAAGTGCTACCTCAAGGAAAGGTCCTGGCTGATTTAAGCTGGATTCAGAGAGCAAATTTATGAGAGGGGAAAGACCAAAGTAGAAACCAGCCTCTGATTTGGGTGCTCCTTCTGCCATGATGGTTAATAGCCTGGTGTCTGCTGCTCGCACCACTTCCTTTGGTTCTTAGGAAGCGTTGGATCTTCAGAGAAATTAAACCCTTGTTATTTTGTTGCCTACACTCCAAAGCTGTTTAGTGATAGAAAGAAGCTTTCAGTTGTGATGATAGCATTGCAAATGAGTTAATTGGGAAATTAACCTGCATTTAATGACAGCTGTGTGCGCTTCCCCTGCTATGGGCTTTGTCAGACAAGTGACTCCAGTATAAAGTGTTAAAGAAATAACAGACCTTCCCAGCATACTTAGGATCTTCTTAAAACAGAGAAGATTTTGAGGTTTTGTGTTTTAATTTTTTAATATATTTTTCTATGGTTATTATTCCGTTTTAAAGGTATTTCCATTGCATCCATTGTATGGTGATTTTCGCAGTAAGCGGAGCCCCTCGTGCAGAGTGCAGCAGAGAAAGGATTGTAGTTCTAAAGGAACCTGGTGGTTTGCATTAGGCTTTTCTAATGAAGACACAGTGGGAAGAGTTTCACTCTTATGATTCAATAGATATTTAAAAGCAAGAAAAGAGAGCTAATCAAAGAAAAGGGAAATGATGTTCAAGTTTTGATTTCTGACACTGGTATGGCTGTTATATTTTTAGTGGTTTATACATAGAGTCCTTTTTAATTGAATAATTTCTGTTGTGAGGTGAAAGTTAATTTAAGAGCAAAACAAAAACAACCTGAGATATGTTTGATGCTAATTAGCCTATGAGGGTTTTGAGAGGTTCTGCAAATCTCAGTCGCAAATGAAGACCATCTCAGGCCAGACTTTCCACATTGTTAACAGAGAAGCAATCTCTAACTCAAAAGAGACTGCAGTCAGACAACTGACAAAAATGACAAAACAGATGGGAGGGTGTGCAAAAGAGCAGCAAGATAATTAAGAATAGCATAATAATCAATGGTGTTATTGTAATGCTCAGTAAATACACCCAAGTAAGAAAAGGATGTGTGGTGAATTGTATTTTCTGTTTGAAAGTGATTGAGTTGTTTCTTTCTGTTTTCTACTATCTGCGTGCAGGAGTGTGTTTGTTTTCAAAACCCCTTCCTCTTTTGTTGTGTGAACTCCAATGTTTGGGTGTGATTCCTTCAGGCTGTCAGTTACCCAGTTTGATGGAAGCTGTATCCTGAGCCATGGGTGCTCTCATCTCATGGAAAACAGCTCCCAGGATGACTTCAGACTTTCTTTTGAGGCTCATATCTTCAATCTCTGCGTGTTTTGCTGATTTACAAGCCAGTATTAGTGAACACACTGAGTCTGTTACCACTGGGAGATAAGGGAAATACCTAAAGCAATCCAGAGATAAATTATATACATGATCTGAATTCAGCCCTTCTTTCTTGGTCACCTTTTGGTGGTCTGGTCTACGAGGAGCAGTGTTCTACTCAAAAGGCACCACAACCAAGGGTGGAAAGAAGTCCTGTAAATGAGGCCAGGCATTTGAGTGATGCAATCAAAGTGTGCTCTTTACTCCACAAACAGCAGAACAGATGGCACTGGGGTTTATAAAATCAGGTAATAAGCTCTGATGGAAAGAAGTACCTTAAATGTGTTGATCGGTCCCAATTCGGATGGCCCCTGTTTGACTACATGAATAATCAGGGCTTCTTGCACTGACAAGCTGAAGGTCTGTCATGATTTCTTGCAGGGAGCATAAAGTACATACTTACAGCAAGTGAAGAGGATGCATTCTCTGGGAGAGGATGAAAGTGCACTAAGATTCCCTTCAATCATTATGGCTGTGACATGAGTTCTCTTATGTCTGTAGGTTCTGCTGCATCCTTGGCAGTGCATGATCTCGGAAATCCCAAGGTCCTGCGTCAAGGCTTTACATTGACCTTCCCTCTTTTGAAGCAAGGTGGACCTGCACTATAGATTAGACTCTCTGAAGGGCTGCTATGCAGTTTCTTTGGCTATGCAAAATGTGCAGCTTGTAGCTGTGCACTGGAAGAGCACTTTTTGAAAGAGGGAAAACTGTTATCCTCTCTATGGTTGTATTTTTGTACATCCTGCTAATGAGTCCCAACTCGTGCAGTTATTATAACAGAGACCTGCACAGTTGGAACCTCTTGTCAGCCGCTAAGCTTCTGCTCTTCACAAAAGGAACATTTTCTAAAGTTCAGCAAAGTCTTAGGAACAACAGGGGTTCTCTAATGAGGCTCCATTGTCTCCAAGGTGTGAGTGATTTTCTCTCCTCTAGCAGAAGTCTGTCTTAGCTCCTTGTAGCTGACAGCTCCTTCCCAGCTCCCTGCAGACCAGAGAGGAAGGAGTGCTACAGGCAAGATGCAGCACAGAGGCTTCATAGCACTTCTGCAAAAACCACATTTGAACATACTAGGGATTTTCTTTCTCAGTGCCTCATGAGCGTCTGTCTTATCTGGTTCTCTTTTAGTACCCAGCTTAGGCAAGATTGTGCATATAATAGATGAGACATCATCTGTGAGGTGAGTTTTAGGATGCAGGGAGTCCTGGCTGCTCCCTCAGAGGTTGGGGCCCATGGGCCACATGCGGTGACACAGCCAGGGGGCAGAGGGGTGGTGGCAGCAACAACTGGGACTCCAGGTAGTTAGACACAGCTGATTGTTAGACAGGGCTGGAGCTGGGGACAGGCCCATCCCTACAGCAGCTGAAACAGGGCCCCCAGGGAGGTTGGTAGGTGACATGGAAGTGTGTGCTGCCTGGTCAGGGATCTCCAATAGTTTCTTGCTGCTTTAAATGCTCGTGGATCTGAAAACTCGTGGCTTTAGCTTTATTTTATTTTATTTTTTTCATAGCCTTTCAGTATCCCTGATCTGTTCAATCTCTAAGAAAGGGAAGACTTTCCAGAATGTCTGGAAAGGGGAATGCTTTCCAGATAAGTGGCAGAGATAAATCAGCTATAAATTGCTTGATTTCCTTCCAGAGCAGCTGCTTTTACATAATTTTTTTCTGGGCATCTTGGAGAGGCCTGACAAGGTATGGACTACACTGTTTCTGCAGCACAGGAGCACGCTGCTCTTTTTCAAGAGCAAAGTGCCAACCTGCATTTTGTTATGCATTGCTTAGGAGCTACCTGCAGAGGTTTTACAAGCCTGAGGTGGAGGGAAGCAAACTACAGGCAGATGGATGACCTTGAAAGAGTCAGTCAATTGCAGCTTCCTTTGTCTGTACTACCTACAAGCCTGTGGCTGGACTACAGTCAGTGCTCTTCATTCCTAAAACTGTTATTCTTTCAGAGGTCCCCAAGGAATCTCATTTCCCTTCAACATTTTTTGGGAATGATTCAAGGGAGAGGAGAAAATAGAGAGATTTAGGAAACGTGGTTTGGTAGCCTACAAGCCTCTGGTCTTTAGTGCTTTTGCTGAATATGTTCTCGGGTTCACAAAGGCAAATCACTTTCATTTTTTTGATGTAGAGACTTGTCAGCTAGAAATCTGACCTGAGCCAATAGTTCATTTCACACTGTAGGTACTGCTCAGCAGTTGGTGTGCTAACTGTGTGAGCCTGGTGACTGCAGCTGAAAATGGAGTAACCCTCCATCTGCCAGGAATTTGAGAAAGGGGAAGGAACCCAAGGTGGGAGCATCTACTGACATCTAATGTGAAGAAGAGAAAACTAGGAGAGAAACATGGGTGGATCTGAAAAATGATTTCATGTGTTTTGCAGACCTTTTTTATTAAGAAAGAAAGTGCAGTATGAAGTCGACCTTGTGTTAGCTCAAAGCTCACAAGAAACAATGTTAGGCAATGTTGTCATGTTGCATTCACAGACTGGGTTGCATTAGCCATAAGAATCTCTATTCTAAGTCTAAGTAGCTATTCACTGGGAATAAAGAACTAAAAACTCTTTCATAGCTACAATATCAAATGAAATGTCTATTAAAGAGCCATGATCTTAAGAACTGTACTTACACCATCTCTATTCCTTCAGGACCTTGAGATCATTCTGGTTGAAGTGATTCTGCTGAGGTCCGCTGCTTTTATCATGAGTCAATGCTTCTAAATGGTTAACTATTGCATGTCTGCAGGGCTTCAAGTGCCAGATCCAGGATCGCAGGCAAGTTCTGCATCTTTGCAGACCGTTGAAGGGCTAGCAGGGCTCTGAGCCGAAGGGATTGGCATTTTCTTCTGCTGTTGTATTACCTGAGAAGAAAATCCCAAGGGAGTACTTTTCCATTTACGTAGTCACTAAGGCAGTAAAAGTTCTTGGGATACGCGTGGGTATCCAAAAATGGCAAGGGTTAGACAGTAAAGTTATTTCAGTTTCAGAAGCACAAGGTTATGTTAGAATGGCACAGAACAGGTTTTGAGTGGTTTCAGAAGGAGGTGTTACTCGATTTTGCAAAGTGCAAGACATCCTGTACTTGTGGAAAGCTACAGCGATACAGAATCTAGTAGGCTAAGTCTCTGCTTTCTGGAAGAGGAAAAGTAGAAATACAGTGATATTTAGGAGAGGTTCTTTAATGCTTCAGAGGCATCCCAACACATTTTAGATACCAGCTGCTGTGTGTGGCTTTTCCTGCTTTATAGTGCGTGTCATTTGAATTTGATGCCGAATCTTTGGCTAGATGTATGGGGATGTTTTTCTGCCTTTTACACAGCGGCAGTATCACTGTCCCTAGGGAAAATAACTCTCCCTTCGAACATTTGTATTAAGAAGGATGCTTGAGGCACTTAACGCCTCATATTTGGGAAGGCAGTTATGTTGCTGGTGCTCTGCTATTTTCTTTGGTGTGTAGAACCATTTTTTTAGAAGGAAGAGAAAAAGCTATAGCTGTGACCAATTCTGGTTGCAAAACCTGAGATAAGAACTACAGGTTTCTGTGGATGTGTGCCAAAGGATGAGATTCTTCTCAGAGGCTTCCTTTGAACCTGAAGATAATCCAAGGGGGAACCCTTAACAAGAAGCACCAAATCCAGACCTTGCAGAGTAGCTGTGCAGGCTGGGAACTAAGAGATTGGGCAGCAATCCCACTGCAAAGGCCCTGCATATAACAGGGGATGTCCAGCTGAGTATCAAACAATGATGTGCTCCTGTTGTGAATGAGAAGTTTGTTTGTATATGAAGTGAATATGTGTACATGAAGTTTGTATATGAAGTGGAGCAGCATCACTGAAGCCACTGCTCATCTCATTCCAGTAGCAGGGAGCTGCTGAGGCTGGTCATTGACTCTGTCTGTAATGGGGCCAAGGCATGTGTTTCCCTCTTGGTGTTTTCCCCCAGTTTATTTGAGGTAAGCCAATGTTGTTGTTGTCTCTGGATGTGAGACATTGTTAAAAAGCACTCAGATAAAAAATATGCAATAGTGAACCAGAATTCACTCCCTCCATTCATCTGACAGCATCCCCTGATTCTGCCTCATGCTATCAACTGCCTATTCTCTTGTAATTAAATCTTGTAATTTTTTTTCCCTGTGCATTTCATTTCCATGCCACAGAGCTGAATTTCTTCTGGAAATTCTAGCTGGTACACAGCAATTTCCAATGGCCACGATCAACTGCAGTTGGTATGATTCACTATCTAATGTTTTCTGGAATCTTTTAGTGCTTCTTGATACTTCCATGAGACTGTCAAGACCAAGGATAGAGTTAACAGAACCCTTTGCCTTGTAGTACGGCGGTGCTGAAGTATTTAATGGTGCTTGTGACCAGCAATTTCAGCTGAAGCAAAATGTGTAATTGTCAGTTGGTTAGACTACTAATGTACTGTAAGAAAAAGTGTATCTTCAGCAAAAATAAATAGGGCCATATTCTCAGCTTGGTTAAACTACCATTGCTCAGCTTATTTCAGTGAGGTAATGATGTTAAAAATCCCATCTTCCTATTTGGTCTTTTAATTCCATATTGCATTTTGGATGGCATTGGAAAAAAACAACAAGAACAAAAAAAAAAAAGCAAAAAAAAGCAAAGAGGTAAATGTTATATCAGCATTATACTGGAACATTTGGCTGAGCACTTCAGGCGAAACAACTTCTTGCATTGTACTCAGTCAGTCACATTAGAAATTGTTGAAAGAAAGGTAGGCAAGCGCTAATATATGGACGTTTGGTATGACTTACCTCTGTTGTCTTCCATACAGTTTTCCTATTTTCTTAATAAATTGTAAATGTATCTGAGAGACTGCAATTTGGTAGCTCCAGTATGTATCAAGCAGAAGAGATAAGGCAGACAGGAGCTGAATAGTGACAAAGCTGGAAAGCTGAAAAAGAATGAGAACAAAACTTGCCATGGAATTGACAAGTGAATACATCAGATAAAAAATAATTTCCGATTACATTTGAAGGAAACAAGTAATTTGTAAAAGTGGTAAATAGGATGTAAATAGACTCTGAATATCTGCAGTGTGATATGGCCATAGAAACACAGGCAGGAGGTCTGCCTGGTTTTGCTGAATTGTGTACTGTAACAGGAAAGGCAACTTCTCCTTTAACTGCCTTTCAGATATCTCACATTGATCTATCAAATCTGATCCTGAATCCTTTGATTGCATTTGGGATTCAGATGGCATACATGAAATCAAAGGAGCAGCATGGAGAGTAAGAAAAAACATCTTGGTGATAATTGTGAGCCGCATGGTTGAAGAATCTGGCAGAATATAGTAAAGGAAAAGTATGATAAATGAAGGGTAAAACTGGAGAGGAAGGAAAGGAAATGTTTGTTGGTAGATGGATGAGCTTTAGAAAGGACAAATTATTAAGGAAAAAATCTCCATCTGTGGAAGCCGGCTTTGCTGTGCCATCACTGCAACACAAATCTGAATGAGTAGAAGTTAAAGTGTACTGAACGATTCTGCCGTGGCAGAGAAGTCACTTGGGGTGAATTAAAAAGCTTGCACAGTCAGTTCAACAGGAAAGTTCAAAATGACAGCAATAGTCAGAAGAATAAACAAATCCAGGATGTGTACCTTGCTGCCTACTTGTGAGAATTAGTTCTGAGTTGAGGCTTTGTTTCTGACTGTGACTTGAGGGCACTGGGTCTTGCTTTTCCACGAAGAAGCGAAAATAATTGCAGATCATTTTCTACTCAGGAATGCAGTGACCTACCTTCTATACATCTTGCAACTTAAAATAACTCCCAGCTCATTACATGCATTTTAGTGCTGTCTAGATCTGAGAATACTCCTTGGTCTTCAAAAACTCCCAAGAGGTGGTTGCTGCTACGTTAAAAATATCACACTAGCACTTACATTTATTCTAAGCTATGATGAATTTTCATGCACCGGGAAACATCTAGGAGGCTTAACTCTACTAAAAGCATAAATACTTTTTAATAAAAAAAGAAGATACGGTTCTGCTTTGTTTCACATAAACTCTCCATTTCACATTCTGTAGTTAATGTTGTTCAGGATGAACGTGGAAAGAGCTAGCAGAATTTGCCACTTATGTTTTATGGTCTCTGCATTCACATTTTCAGTATTCAGCCTGAGGGGTTTTTTGTACACATACAAGATTCAGATTCCTACAGTTTTTACTTTGTCAGATAAAGTGTATGTAAGAAGGTTGAAGCTTAGAGTCATAATTCATGCACTGTGTACAGAACTTTATCAAATGTTGGACTTCATTCTGCTTATGAGAACTTTGAGTTTTTGATGTTTGAATTTGTCCATCTAATTTTTAAGAATGTTTTTGTTATGTTCAGTCCTACAGAGTTTCGTAGTCTTTCGAGTTCTGGGTCTAAGTGAATGTGGGTCATTGAATGCTTACAGCACAATCCCATTTTGGGAATGGAGGCAACCTTAGGGCCTTCACCTATGCAGTGACAGCTTCATTCACTACTGAGTAATTGCATTGTTAGTCTGAAGATGATTGAGGAAGAAGAGCTCTCAGTTGCCTCAAACTGACAAAAAGTGATAGGAGATAGCTGGAGAATCATAGAATAACTTCTGATGGGAGTGATCTCTGGTGGTTATCTAGGCCAGCTGAAAGCAGGTTTTGCTACATCAGGTAATTCAACATCCAGTCATTCATTTACTTGTCTAGTCAGATTTTAAGTATCCGTGTTACAAACAAGTAGTAACAAGATGGCTATGAGGCAGTGGGGAAATGTCATTGTATTCACAGTGTCTTCACTAACTCTTTGCTACAAAATGTTCTTTTTTTCTTCCATCATCATTTAATTAGATGAAAAAGTCAAGAAAAGGGCTTGAGTGATCTTTACAGCCAATATTTCTTTTCCCATCCTTCTGCAAAATCATAGATGTGGTTAAAAGAGGGGGGGGGGAAGCTCTCACAATTCATATGGGCAAGATAAAGTCAGTAGAATCAAAATGTTTTCTTCTTCACTCTAAAAGAACCTTCCCTGTCACGGTGGGCAAATCACTTAACCTTTGATGTCTTAGCTTTCTCTTTTTTTTTATGGATACCATGCTCCTTTAGTTCCTCTGAAGTAATGGCTTCATTTCTATTAAGGTAAGAAATGAACAGTGGATCATCTGGTCTATACTCCTGTGTATACCTTCTTGAAGAATTTCACAAAGGTATTCTGGCTTTGAGTTTGTGTTTCTGTAAATTACCCATGAAGTGCCGTAGGCAAGATGGTGGGAGGCCTTCTAGGAGTCTCACATCCTCAGTTTCTCAGCCGCCCAAAGGAACAGGGGATGCCTGATATTAACACATTTGTGTCTATCCACAGACAGTGAACCTTATCAATAGCAAATGACTTTTAGCAGCCAGGTTTCATGTTGACTGATGAGGGAAACAATGAATGATGTGCATAGAAAAAATTAGCAATCTTTAATGCCAATAACAAAGCATACATGCAAATTTTTTTGCACTGTTACTGTTGATTTTTATTGGAAAGAAACTTTTTTGTGTTTCTGGAATTTCCCTACTTACCTTCCCCCAAGACAATTCTTTTTCTGAGATGTGCGTTGAGAACTAAATTTTGCTTTTTCCTCTCAGATGCATGCAGGAAAGGAACTATTTTTATTGCTATCGCTGATGATGTCTGCTCATCAGTGAGATGTGAAAGACTTTGCATATTTGGTTTGCTGTTTTTATTTCCCCTGGTGCCTTTTCTCTGCCAGTGTCAGACTTTCACATACAGAGTGAGCTGATGGAAGAGAGGCTGCTTGGGAGACTTGTTACATGGAGTGGGGCAGAATTCTGCAGGTTAAAAACCAACTGTCCAGCAACCCAGCAAACTGAAATTACATCATTTCTCATTCTGGAATCCCTTCCCAGCTGCCAAGGGTATTGCTGGAGGAGATGGCATCGCTGATAAAATCCAAATGTGCTTTACAACTCACAAGTTTTTGAAGTTGTATTTCTGCTATAGCAGATAGCTAGGCAGAAGTTGTATTGCCATACTTTTGGGACTGGATTGCTTCTGGCGTTGGAATCTGACATGCTGAATATTTAGAAGTTCTGTTTTTACCTTTTTTATTTCTGCAAGACTAATGTAGCAAAATGACAGCATTGTCCTCATGTAATATTCTTGTGGTGCTTAACCATATTTATTATCTTTTTCTAAAAACCCAATTGTTCCATTCGTGTTAATACTTAAATATATTACTTTTTATTTTTGTATGAATGCACTTTATTTTCTCCAGAGGAATAGGTGTCAGTCAAATGCCACCCCTTCCAGAGTCATCCACATGTTCCTGAAGAATTGGACTCCTATATTCATCCCACATTTTAATTCAGCTACACAGTTTTAGGCATTTGCTTCTTGATTTGTGTATGGATAAGACCAGGAACAATAAAACAAATAGGATTTTATTCCTTTTGTATTTAAAACAGACAGTTTTAAGAAATATGGTGAACTTCAGCCAACCTCACTCAACTATCAATCAGGAGAAGCCACGAGAGGTAGTGGACCTGCCTAAGAATCATTTTGGGCATAGCGGAAAGTTGTTGGGTCACTGTTGTCATTTCTTTGGATCAGCTGATTCTTTGGATAGTGTGAAGTGCAATTGGAATGTGTTGGTCCTTCTTAAGCCTTTGAAGAAAAGATACCTGTCTTTTTGGAAAAATTGCAATCTGCTCTTTCAGATGAGAGAAGCTGAGATAAATGAGAGGAGGATCTGCCTGTTCTGCAGTGTCTTATTTCGTGATGCAGTAGCAACTCAGGGCTAAAACAATCCCCATAGTAGGAGTTTGGGGATCAGTTCTTTCTTCAACTATAATGCATCTCAGCCATAGTGGTGGTTAAAAGTGGAAGACAATGAGTTAAGAGAAGCCTTTACCTGACACAGAATTTAAAGCATATATATTTTAAGTAGAGGAAAGCATTGTAGCTGGGTCTGAAGTCAAGTGATGAGGCGCTTTGTTGGATATGTGCTTCTTACCTGGCTTTATCTTTCTTTAACCACCTTGGATAGGATAGTAAAGTTATTATTGGCCTGCTTCTTTCCTTCTACCATGTCATCTGTAGAAGTCTCAACTGTTTCAGAGCTGTGTTTGATCTCCGCTACAATGGTTAGGATCCCAGAAAGTCATTACGACAAATTAATCTCTTGGATTACCCACAAGCCTTGTTGCTTTTGTCCTGCCTTGACTAACAAGTTTTGACAAGTAAATTATCAGGTCAATAGCCCATGTAAGATGAGGCTGATTGAGAAAGCTGGAAGCAGCTTCAAAGCGCAAATGGTTTATTGTCACAAGAAGCATAGCAGATCTTCAGGGATGTTGAACCCAATTATCCATATCCTCCTTGGATAATGCCAAGCTGTTTCAAGCTAATTACCCAGAGCTTAGACCAATCTGGATATGAATTTCATCTAGTTCTAATGAACTTTTATTCTTTGGGTTTTCTCATCTCAACTGCAGTGGATTTCACTTTTGAGTTAGCGTTGTTTTTGTTTTAATTACATTGCAGCAGACTAATTGGATGGCTCGGGACTAGATGCTTAATAACTTGGTATTGCGTATTATTAGTGCTGTCATTTAATATTAGAGTCTGAAAGAAAGTTATTACTACCTACATAGGTTTAAGACCTAATTCTTCCAGGAGAAGCAACTTGGATTTTTCCACCTCTCGGTTCATTCTTTCATTTAGTGACTGATCGAGCTCCTAGTAAGGTCTGTAAAAAGATTCTCATTGATTTGAACAAAGCTTTTATAAGGCTGCTGATTTAGATCTCAATTTAGAAAAGTACTTTAGCACGTGATTAAATAAGTTGCCCTGTCAAAAGAGCTTAAGCACATATTCAAAAACGTACTGAAGTATGAATCAAGACTTAGAAAAAGGTAATTTATTCAGAAATGTTTATTGTTCAATTCACTAGAAAAAGAAAACAAAACAAAACAAAACTAAATGATTTTAAGGAAAAACTAACCTAGTATTCACCTTACTCGTTTAATTTTGACCTCACCATCATGACTGATTTATCATTCATGTTCTTGCTTTGACTAATTAGAAAGAAACTGTAGAAGCTTATTTCTAGTTTGCTGTCTTATTCACCAATCTTTGAATATTTCAAGTGTGTCTCTATTTGCCTTTGCTTTTTTTTTGCTTCAACTGAATGACATCCAATCTACCTAAGCTGAATGGGAGCTAATTTCTGCATTTCAGCTTGTTTCATGTTTTCTCATGACGCTCTCATGTTTACAGCCTTTCATAGGGTACGTAAGTGCATATGTAGCTGTTCCATTTGCTGCTTCAGCATCTCTGTAGAGAGTGCAGATGGGCCCAGGGAAGGAAGCACTAAAAAAACTCAGTAGTTTCATGTCAGAACTCTCTCATCTTTGTTTCCTTATACCTTTGGTGAGACTTACGTGGTTTATATGGAAGCTGTTACATTAAAACTCATTTATCTAAGTTTTGGAATCACTGTCTGCATTGGTAGAAGTGACTAAGATGTTGCTGGAGGAAATACTTGGTTTTTTTTTAAGTGTCCTGTTGCTTTGTTTTCCTCATTTTTCATAGTCTGAGGTGATAAAATCCAGAGGGTCAGTTGTAATTTTCATCCAACTAGATTGGCATGGCACAGTTTATTTCAAGTTCTGGAGACAGACTATTGTGGTTTTTTGTTTGTTTTCTTTTTAAACTCTTATTTCCTATGGAGGAAGAAATATTAATGATTCTATTCATGTGGACTTCAATAACGTTTTTCTCAAGTTCCAGTCTACAGCTTACAACTTGTAATTCATGAAACTGGAGATCAGGCAAATGCAACCTTAAGTCCTTCCATACTTCTCTATTTTATGTAAGTTGCATTTCAGTAAGGCTGCTCAAAAGCTTACTGTATAGTTTCTTTAGTTGATGAGGATTAACAAAGACAGGTCTTGTGTGGGGAGTCAAACATTCTTGTCTCTACCTGGAAAACTATGGTATTTTAAACTCAAATCTGAGCAATATTTTCTCCATTCTTAAGTCTTCAAATTTGTATTTTTCAGTCATTCTTTGAAATCATGATTGCAACTGATTTTTATTGTTAGCTGAGACTGCTGTTATCTCTGGCTCCAGGAATTAGAACCGTAAGAATAACACTAAACAGAACAAAGCTTAAGATAAGCGTGGTAGATATTAATAATGTTGATGAGCTGCAAGTGCTTGTGTTAGAAGTTATTGCAAACATGGTGGGAGTTTGTGTTGTTACACAGATAGTGCTGTGCAGCTCTATGTCATTTGTGGATCCCTCTACATGTCAGTGACTTTCTTATAACTAGCCAAGTTGCTGTTACGTTGCTTTCTGTTAGCAATGTCATCTGTAACTTGGAGAGAATCTGAGTATGTATTTCCAAACCTACTGGAAATTGTTGTGTGGAAGCAATAACTTGACAGAAAACGTGAATAAGAGTCTTGAATAACGTTAATCCATTGGAACCACTTATTTTCCATGTTCAGATGCTGTTAAAATAAGAAATAAATGCTACGTGGTCAACCAGAGCTGTGACTGGATAGCAGAAATGTCTTCTTAAAAATAAAGAAAAAAAAAAAAAGGAAATCCACATAGGCTTAAACAAAATAATACAAATGAGATAAAGTGCTGTGCTGTGGGGTTATTTCAAATAGGAAGAAATGTGCAAGACTGAAGTGTAACAAACATTAACAAAATGGTTCCTCTTAGAGATTCTTGGCAAACGATGAAATGAAGAGGATTCAGATAGGGCAAAAGGACAAGGGGGAATGGCCTTAAGTTGTGCCAGGGAATATTCAGGTTGGACGTCAGCAAAAACTTCCCTGACAGAGTGGTCAGGCACTGGAATGGGCTGCCCAGGGAGGTGGTGGAGTCACTGACCCTGGAGGTGTTCAAAAACGTTTAGATGTTGTGCTGAGGAATGTGGTTTTGTGAGAAATGTTGTTGATAGGTAGACAGTTGGACTGGATGAATTTAGAGCTCTTTTCCAACATTGGTGATTTTATGATAAATCTGTTTTAAATAGTAATCAATAGATTACTGTGCAAGGTGTAGCACAGATTTACTGTTTGGATCACGCAGAGTGATTCTGCAGTATGTACTGACTACCCTCTAGAAACTTTCTGCAGACACCTCCTTCAATTTTAAAGCACAAGGGGATGTGTGTGGTGGTCACAGTCAACATACAGCTAGAAGTATGGATGTTTTGTAAAAAGGGTTTTGTAAAAAGGGTAACTAACATTGAGCAGAGATGGCTTTTTGAGTTGACCCTAGTGGCTTAACATTTATCCCAGCTCCTTTAGAGTAGAAGCATTGAAGATAGAATTTTGAAGTAGCTGAGATCTGTGACTAGTGCAGAAATGCTCCTGTGCCAAGCAACTTGCCTGACTGCACCTGTACACCAAGTGGGTTTCCAGGGAGTCCAAGAGGCAATGCCTATGCTCTTTAGCCTGGGTTAGACCTCAGTGATCAGCAGAAATGTGAAGAAGGGAGCACCTTTCACTGTAGTTTGTTTCTGTAGATGAGGTCTTTTTATGCAGGGGTGAGGGACTGTAATCCAGTAGAGCGTTTGCTTAGAATTCGTATATATCAGCTATATGGCTGCTCTGTAAGGATGAAGGAGGAATTAGATAGATGATAACTAATTGGAGTGATGGATGAAATTCTGTATCCAACAAAACACAGGAAATCCATAATAGTCAAATATTGAGTCCTAGTTTTAATTTTCTAAGTCCCCAGGCCAATTCTCTAACCAGAAAATATTGTTAATGTCATAGCAGCTAGTTTTATACCAGGTAGACGATATTAGAAATAATTCTTGTGTACCGCGTGACGGCATGAGGGACAGTGAAGCCCCTAACACTTCTTTTTAATGCGTCTTTCAAAACATAATGGCAGCAGTAGTTTTCCCAGCAAGTATAAATTCACTGCTGTTACCTTACATTTCTTTCAACTGTTATTACTGCTGAATTGGAAGAGGGGATCAAACTGTTCCTCTGCCTTTTTTTCTTTCTACAGTACAAAGCAGTTGTAGCTATAAACACATGCCCTCATACAAACAGCGGCAACGAAAAAACAGCATTTTAAAAAGCCAGTAAGAAACTGGACTGGAAGTTTTGTATTTGTAGGAAAGCAGTTACCATAAATTAAGTCAGGTTTATTTATGAGGCTTATTAATGTGAAACGTGGAATCCACGTTCTAAAGTTTTCACAGACGGCTACTCTCTTAAGGGACAAACTAATTATAATCATAAATATTGTGTGTAATCCCAATGAGTGGAGGGAAATATTGGAGAGAAAGGGCTCTGGAAGGATTCTGAGGTTTCCACGGGGGTTGGCTGACTGGCTGAAAAACGGATTAACCTGAACAGAAGCAGGAATGCAAAAAATCTGCATGGCCAGCAGTTGACTATTACAGACTTCTTGTTATTAAGCATTTGGGAGAGCAAAAGAAGTGAAAGTGAAGTTCTTCCTTTTAAAAATGGCCCGATGTGGTGCTCTGTCCAAATACCCTCTCCTGTGGCTTGCAGCTGGACTCCTTGAGCAACCCTCTCATCACCTCACATCATGAGAGACAACCTTGGCCCTTCTGGTGTCCCCAGCCTGCTGGGTGCAGTGGGTTGGGCTCTGGCCATGCAGTGAGAGCACTATGAGCTGCCTTTGTTGGGCTCAGCAAATGTCACGCTCAAGAAACAGGTGGAATAAAGCTTGGCAGGATTGTATGTGCTTGGTTTCATGTTTGTATTTGTACCCAGAGTCTGGCCTTCCGGTGATCTTCAGATAAAGGAGATCTCTGGAGTCTTTTTGTGTTGCCTCAGGTGCTTGTCAGTAATTAGTATTGCTGCAACAGCATCAGAGGTAGTTATCACTCCCTTTGTGGTTGTGTGTTTAACTGTACTGCCTAGCATAAAGACAGGGCTGTGCCACCTCCTTCAGAAGGAGGCTGAGATTTTTCTTGATCTCTGCTATACTTGAGCCATGATGATGTGATGGTGCCCTGTGCTTTATTCTCAGATTAGTGCTGCTTTAGGATGGGTGCTTAGTTGGCAGTAGGTAAATACTCCATACAGTGTGACTTATTTCTAGCAATTTCCTTAAAAATCAGTAAATTACCTTCAGGGGATAACAGAGCTTTTCTGGCTTTAAACTGGGGATTGAGCCTGAACCATTAACCTGAAGGTGAGCGGCTCCTGTTTCCATCAACATGATTCATCCCTGTTCTCCAGGCTTTTCAAAAAGGTGAATAAAGAGCAAGAGCTGCTGTTTCTCTCACTGATTGGTGGTCTCCAGTTTCAGTTAGCAGCTCTTCAGTCCTCTCATGGCTGGTGTTGGTACCATTTTGGGCTGGATGGCTTTTTGCAAAAGGTAAATGTGATCAGCACGGCACGGCTACATTATAAATGTAAGTAAATGGAGAAGTAGGGAGACAGTACTCTATCTTGTGATGCTTTCTGAGCATGGCTTGTCAGCAGAAAGGTGTGATGAGGAACCTGCCACATAGCCATTAAAATTCCAAAAGAGAAACTTCCTTCAGCCAGAAGAAATTTTTTCCTCGAGCTGCCGAGTGTGTGACAAGCTATTAGTGGCACTGTCCTCCCGATGATGGAAACCTGTGTAAAAGTGCAAGCCTTAGCACAATAAATACTTCAGGGCATAAACTGATTAACAGCTAGGATTAAGCTGAACTTTGCACACAGGTTCGTGGTGCGCAGGACTGTTTGACACAGACAATAATGGCTGACTCAGCGTGGTTGCGCTAGCGTGGGATGGGAGGAATAAGGATGGCTGAAGCTTGTGCAGCTGACAGATGGGGAAAGAGAGCTTGGGATGGTGGCGATGATGATGATGATGATGTGGTGATTGCATTGACTTTTTGTGCTGTTAGTTTCTATAGTAAGGGAATTCTTGGAAAGAGGATGGGTAAAGGATACAAGGCATGATTCATTAGCGTATTTTTTCCAGATGCACAAAACGATGCATATGAGAAATCCTGTCCAACTTATGAATATACCTCCTGAATTATCTGGGTAGCATAACCATGCAAAGCTGATTGGTCCTAGAGTACCCTGCAGTGGTGATTGTGGAGTGGGCTATGATGTCAATAGTCATCTTTCATCCTGTTCACATCCCCTTTGATGCCTGCCACATGGCAGTTTATAATGTCACATCACCTCTAAACCACACTGGATGACAGTTCAAAGTGAGACACAACTTCCCAAGGATAGCAAGCTTTAAAAACACAGGGTTGAACACCACACCACTTAAAGTTGTTGGAGGTTTTCCCTGCAATAGGAAAGTCGTGATTTTTGTATTTATATAATCAGTGTGGTATCAGGCTTATCACCTTTAGGTAGTGCTAGAGGTGGCTAACTTGGTGTCTAGGAGGATCATCATGAACAATGGAGGCTAACAGAAGCTCACTGCTTTCCCTGTGAATGCTGGTACTTGTTAATGTAAATCAGCATTGATGAAACTTGTTAGTATGGCTTGCTCTTCTGTAGACGACCTATTGAACTCTTTCCATGCTCAATGCCTGCCTATGCATCCGTACTCATTCGATTAGCATCTGAACAGTGGCTTTCCAAACTTCACTGTAGGCAACCACATTTCTGAAAACTGAGACTTTTTTTTTAATGGAAAACAAAACAAAAACTGAGAAAAAGGATAAGTGTCTCTGCTTACCTGTGTCTTCAGGGTTGCCTTTGAAATTAAAGAAGAAAATTAACTGGGATTAGTATTGAGTAAAAATTCAGAGTTTCCATCACAGTGGGAATGCCTGTATTTGAACATTGGATTTGTTAGAAATAAGAGACATTTTAACAGAGTAGGTATGCCAAAAAGCCTCATTTGACTTTTCTTTAATCAGAATGAGATATCTTAACACTTTCCAGGTTGGAAGTGCTAAATTTCTATTACTGATTGAATCGTATAATCACAGAATCATAGAATGGCCTGGTTTGAAAAGGACCACAATGATCATCTAGTTTCAACCCCCCTGCTATGTGCAGGGTCGCCAACCACCGGACCAGGCTGCCCAGAGCCACATGCAGCCTGGCCAGGGATGGGGCATCCACAGCCTCCTTAGGCAACCTGTTCCAGTGTGTCACCACCCTCTGTGTGAAAAACTTCCTCTTAATATCTAACCTAAACCTCTCTGTCTCATTTTAAAACCATTCCCCTTTGTCCTATCCACAATTTGACTCTGAAGTATTTGATTGTGAGCCTGTTTAGTACTTAAGCTATATTCAAGATGGGGATTGCTGTTAAGACATGATTTGTTTTCCATTCTCCCTTTTGGGTTGGCCTGCTTTTCTGAACTGCATCTCCAGGGATTATTTGGAATTATGCAGCTTCCATACTATATCGTACAGATCTCTCAGAGGAAGATCTGCATTGCATTATAGGAAATGTAATCTTTTGGGCCATCTAGTTTGTGTTAGAAAATGCAGCCCCGTACTTCAATTTACATAAATCAACATGCTGGTAGGGAAATGCAGTTTGATTATTTCTTTAATCCAACTTCAAGGAAGCATTTTAGGACAGTTCACACTAAAAAACCCAACAGAACAACGACAGACTCCCCTGCAGCAAGAAACTCTGTAATGAGATACTTCAGTTACATTTTTCTTAAGTGGTGATAGTAATTCCTTTTAGTGTTTTTCAGCATAGTCAGTTTTTCAGTGGATAATGCTGTTTTTGTGGAACTGTGTGTTTGCTTAGTAAGCTCTAGTGTTCCTACAATTTACATTTCTACAGATTTTATTCAGTGACTGAGGTCTTCCCTCTGCTGATGGCTGTACAATATACCAGTCAGACCTTGCCAGATTTTGCTGTAGAGCTGCTCTGAATGTTCTCCTGTTTCCCACTGCTGTCAGAGATTTATGGATCACTAAAATCCACTAAAGGTTTGTTTTACTATTGTCAAAGAAAGAAGAAATCTAAAACCTGTCTGAACAGAGTGCTAGGAAAGCAAGGGTTATGCTAAGCCTCCATCCCTGCACTGGGGCAGGGGTTTAAGGTATTAAGTACCCAGAGTCATTACTGGTTAGGGAGAAAACAGCTGCCATCTGGTTAGGTTTCAGTTACTATTAGTTCATATTAGCCCTGTTAAGCAGCTGAATTTAGGTATTAGCATAGTTAACGCTTTAAATGTTTCAGGTGAATTATTTGGGTATTTCTTTAAATTTTTTCTGATTCTTTTGGAGATTCTGCCTTTGTGTGCTCTCTTTAAACAAGGCAATGGCCGTCACACACATGGGGCAGCAGGCTAAAAAAAAACCCCAAACCATAGCAGCTTATTCAAAGTGCCACAAGTAATTGGGATGAGATTTCCCTTAACTAACCGCAGTCCAGCACTGCATGTTTAAAGTTGTCTTTGAGCGTTGCGCTGATGCTGGTTTTCAGCTGAGATTAAAAGAGAACTTTAATTTGAAATGAGATGTGGTTGTCACTGCCTGTGTTGGCAGAGGATTTCCTCCTTTTTCACTTTTCTCTCTCTTCTGAAAGCATGAATCTGAGGAATTACAAAGATTTCTTTCTATCAGCATTATGTCAGAAGAGCGCTTATACTTCATACATAGTTATTTTCTTTTGAAGGTTGTCCAAGGTCACTACTCTAGCCAGGCAGATGAAAACTTTCCTTTTCTATGTTGTGGGATGGATGAGAGACGTTTTCAAGCTTTCTTATGTCATAAATGCAAGAGGAAGCAGTGCTTTGTTAATGCAGACTTTGCCATATTGGATTAGCTCACTACCTCCTGGGGTGCATCGGCACACCGGTGTAACAGCCATGGAGCCGTATCAAGGTGACCCTCAGCTCTGTTCAGTAATTTATCTAATCAGTGGTGCAGTAATTTACTTAAGGTTGAAAAGGCAGAGGAGTTACTTCATGACCTTTGTATCTGTCAATTCGCACTCCAAAGTGTGATTTTTACTGCCCACTTTATGTGAGGTCGCATAATGATAACACTGCCTCCTTCTTAAAATTCATTACCTGCACCTGTCTTTAATGAATTCTAGCAATTATGTATTCCATGAACTCCCTTTCTGTTGCCTTAAGAAGTCTGCCTTTGTATTGATTTTTAATCCACTGCCCTTTAGCTTTATTGATGAATCTAAATATTTCAAAATATAGAAATGCAGATTGTACTGCCCAAGTATAGATGAACCTTAGAGCTGAGCCTGAGAGCACTCTTGTGCCTAATTTATTCAGACACAATAAACAAGTGTAACTCTCACTGACTACAAAGGCTGGGCTTCTCAAATGCACTAAAATATCTTAATGCATAAAAATGCAATGTCTCGAAAAAACAATTCTGTTTCTCTAGTTCTTCACCATAGAATTCACAAAATAATTGTTTTCCAGACTCCATTAAGATTCAGCGTGCCACCAGTTGTACAAGTGTCATTAATCAGAAAGCTGGTGTATGTACCTGGACAAATTTTCTATACTTTATTAAATGGAGTGCAGTTCAAGAAGAGAATAAAAGTTTGCTGTATATTAGGAATACAGAGATGAAGGCAGTATTTTGTGCCTCGTGGCCTACTTCACAGTTTACACGTGCCAAAATCTGCAGCCTAGGCATATCTCAAATCCCATCTCACAGGTGTTCCTGGAATGCATCCATCAGAAGCCCAGCAGCACCCGCTGCTGGCCATGCCACCACTCTTATCCAAGGGCTCAGCGCAGATACCCAGGAAGTCTGATGTCTCTTTTGGACTGTCAAGTAATGGGGTGTGCCACGTGAACACCAGATATACCTGAGAAAATGTACTCCTCACAGCGAAAAGTGTTAATCCTGGATGCTTATCTACCTCTATCCCACCAAGTACAAACGCCTTGTAATAAGACAGATTTTTTTGCTTTAGTAGGATGCAAAGGTGCACAGTTGCCCCAAAGTAGTTATGGGCACCATCCAAGTGCACTGTGCTGAGTAAAGAAAGATGGCTTCAGGCAAGAGCGTTTGGTCTTACAGCAAGTCATGTGCATTCACTGGCGGGCAAAGCAAAACTGTGTAGATTCAGAGGTTTTGCAGCTATGTCGAGACACAAAGCTCTTGGGGTTGGAACTACATGATCCTTGAGGTCCCTTCCAACCTGGGTGATTCTGTGATTCTGTGATTCTTCAGAAGCTCAGGGAGACTCTGTTAGGTTGGATTCAATGTTGCTTGGTAGACAGGACACAAATAAGGTTTCGTCCTCTTAATCAGTTCAGTGTAATAAAAATGTTAGACAAGTCTAAGCAGAAAGGAAAGTTTGAGAAGTAAAGAGAAGGAATCACTACCCAAGCTTTTACAAAACAGGAGTTTTACTTGGAATGTTATAATTTTGTTACTATGCCTCTCTATTCTAGCTTTACCCTTTGTGTAAATACAGGTGATGGGGCATGGGAGAGGAGTCCTGGTTCTGCCTTCTCAGTCAGCCCCATTCTGCTTGGAGCTTGGGAAATGCCATGTAAACTACAGCTTCTAAATTTTTTTTAAGCTTTGTTCCTTTCAATTCAGATATATTACGTGAAAATGGGGAATGTATTTGGAAAGAGTGCGCCTGTTACAAAGTGCACTGCCATCGCCTGCCTGCACTCACACCACTGACAGTAATGTGAAGGGTTTTGCTTTTTAATTTTTGAGAGGGTGCAGATGGCTGCTGTAACCACAAAGAGGCTTACACGGGCAGTGGTGCCACAGTGGTATTTCTGAGTATCTCAGAGACCACAGACTGTCTCTGGCATTGATGCAGTGTGGTTTGTCCTTTAAGACCTTCGTTTTCCCTTCAGATATGCTGCCACTGTCCCATTGTGGCTGGCCCTAGTTGTTTCTGCTATGATCAGCATTAGCACCTCATTTCCTCCTTCCCTCTCAACTTGCCCTCAAAGCCCCATAAAATCCATCTCATCTCTGGTGCCCAGCAAGCATTTCTGGACACCCTAAGAACTGTCTTGTGAAAAAAGCAAAGCTGAAGCGCAGCTTCAAGCCAGCTAAAGGACACTATTAGCTCAATACAAACCCTGTGAAAATGGATTCCATCTCACCCTCCCTCCTCTTCCCCTTTTGTCTCCTTCATCCCATCCTTCCTTTCTGTTATTGCTCATACACTGAAGCTGAGCAGCTCCTCTCTCATCTGCGTTGATTTGATTTGTCTGTGACAGCAATGGGGACCGATGTCCTTAGCAGTGGGAAGCTGGGAAAGCTGTTAGTTGGCTGTGCCTATCACTGCTGTCGTGAGGAGGAACTGCTTGGGCTATTGCAGGGGCTGAACATATGTTCCTATTAGATTTTATGTACTGTCTCTCACAAATGACTGTGAATTAAAGGATTCCTGCCTGTGTATGTAGGTAATGGTTAGGATAATAATGAAAGAAATATTTACAGCACTGTAGAAGGCAGGAAATTCTCTCTTTGAGCTGAACTTGCACTGACTGGCTTTCTGACTGTATTTACCTCTTAAGAGGTTTCTCTGTTATGCAGTCAGCAGGGGGCTGAATCTTTGCTGCAGAACTTTCTAGTTCTCTTCCTGCATGTCTGTCTCACCTTATTCCCTTCCTGCTGTTCTAAATCCTCTCTGTTATTACTGTAATTACTTATTTTTATAGTTTTAGGGGCTGAAGATCTGCAGCGATCACGTCAGGCTGTGAATGGTGAGCAGACATGGGTTCATAAAATAAGAGTGTGTTTCTACCAAAGGAAGCTTGCAAACTGCATTTAAAGTCATTTTGTAGTATCTTTGCTTACAAAGTTAATATTACTTAGGATGTGCTTCCTACTGCTCACTCTAAGCCCCATCAGGAGCAATAATGATCAGGTATTAATGGTGGCCTGTTTGTCTCTGCATCATTTTACAAGTGTTTGTTAGTGTTTTGGTAGCAACTAAAATTCCCATCCGTTGTTTCATCTTGTTGTGTCAAATGCTATCGGTAACATCAGTTTTATGCTGAGACAGAAGATGCAGATGGTCAGGTGATGGGACAGGCTTGGAAGCAAAGAAGTGGGATTGGTCATGGAGCTTAAACCTTGCTATTTTAATAGTGTGCTTTCTAGAGATGAGGGGGGAGGCAGCAGATGAGCAAACAACATGGGAGCACTGGGAATAGAAAGAATCAGAGAAGCTGACATAAAGATTAAATTGGACAAGAAAATGATGTCTAGACATTTACTTGCAGTAGCTGACTTAACTAGTGTTCAGAGTAGTGACAGACAGCTCGTGCCCTGCCCAGCACCTGTTCTTGGCTAATTCTGCAGAAAGCTCATCTGTTTTGGAGAGAGTCCACTGTTCCATCACTTTTAGGGGGCAAGAAAGGCTGCTGCAGCCTGAGCCTCATGAGAGAAGGTTGCTGTCGCAGGCATCTCCCTTTACTGAAATCTGACATGAGGAAAAAAGAGGTTTTCCTTGCGCCAGCTTCTTTACTTACTAAAATACATTTAGCTCTTCAAGTCTTTAGCTCTTCAGAAGCAAACTGGTTTGTCAGCCATTTTGTTTGATTGTTTTAGCTAACAGATCTACATTTTGCCTGTCCAGTTGCAGATAAACTCTGTGTATGAAGTGGTGGGTCTGTGTTGAAGCTTTGATTGACTAAGTTGATCTGTGTAGGCATCCTCTGGGTTTAGGTTTAGGAGAGGGATAGAGGATTTCTGTGATTCCAAATTATATTTGAGAAAGTTAAAATGCTGTGTGAAGAAGGACAAGTGTGACTTCCTTCAGTATTCTGGATGACGCTGGCAAGGAGCCTCCAAAAACCAAATTAAAATAGTAACTCAGAGTTTGTTTGGAAGTTTGAAATTTGCTGTTGTCTGCTGTAATGCATATCTGGAAAAGAATAAAACTTATCTGTGGTTGAGATACAGAGCTTAGCGTAAGGATGAAAAAATTTCCACCCTTCAGGTATCATTCTATCTTAGCCATCTTGCATGTGAAATAAAAAGTGGTTTTCTCCTATATTATGGTTTTAAATCCAGCTTTGTCACTAGTCTCAAGAAAGCATATAGGTTCCTAAAGCATTCAGACTCTTAATTCCCTTCAGTCACTTTAAAAATCTCAGTTGAATACAAAGGCATTTTGCCAAGCCTTCTACATCTTGCTTTGAAAGGTGTTTCAACAACGAATGTCTTTTTGGTTGGGGATTTTATTCCTAAGGATTTAGATAATTCTGCATTGTGTGAGCTATGTATGCTGAAACCTCAATTTCGGAATTGGTGTAGCTTCTGTAGCATAGCAAGTTAGGTGCACATCTCTCCTCTGCATGACCTTTTAAAAAGCAACCAAGCATCCAGCCCGCTCTTAGTACCTCCCATCAATTTTGAAGATTTTATTTTATTTTATTTTTATTTTTAAATGCTGAAAGCCTATTTGTATTTTGTGTCCCTTATCAAACCTACAGAAAAAGAGATACAGCTTAAGCAACTTACTTTGTAGAGTAAGGCACTAGCAATTTCCTAGATTAATGATACGTACGAGCTTTTGTTCTGATTTGGAAATACCACAACAATCATTTGACCTCTTTTTACAATTATCTCTGTAGTGACAAATGAAGCCAAGCCAGAAAAATGTTTGTGGGGTTTGTGAGTGTGCCAGAGACTCCCAGTGAGCTTCCTGTTTCTGCCCGAGATAACTGACAGGTCCCATTGAGCTGTGCACATCTCTGCTCTGCGGTTATCTTTCATATTATGATTTCTTTTAAGATGATAATTGCTTGAGCTATTTCAAAAACGAAGTTGAGATGTTGTTTGAATTTATCTTCATTAATTAGGTCTGTGACAAAGTAGTGCCCGGAAGAGAGCTGTTTTATTTGTTGCTAAGCTTGTGTCTGAGCGTGCTGCTTAGTGCCAGCAAATTCATTCTGCAGTTAATTGAAAAGAAACACTGTGAAAGTATTATTTTAATTAATGGGAAACTAAAAATAAATACAAATGAAAAATACTCCAGGACGTTCCAATAGAATGAGGTCTTACTCTGTAGAGTTTTTCAAGGACTTCTCATGTGCAGTTTGGACTCATGGCTGGTGGGTGGGCTGACACAGCATGCAGGACTGTATGCATCATGCTGTGTACTTCTGCTGTTTTCTTCATTTTATGGATGCGCAGGTCCTGAATTGAAGGAGGCTGCTCAAAAAGAAAACAGTTTGATTTCATTGTAATGGAGATCATGAGGACAAAAAATGCTCTATTTGTTGGAGAGAACTTTTGTAGAGCAGTTTTATATCTCAGCTAGAGAGTAAGTTCAGGAAACTCAGTGCTTTCGGCTAGGGAAACAGTTTCAGGATTTATCTGCATTTTCTGCCAGAAATTCTGACTTTCTTGTTTGTATCTGCTTCAGGAATACCTCTGATTGTTTCTAACATTCACGCACACTCACACAAAACCCATTTCTTCTTTTCAGCGTCTGTACTCTAAATTTAAGTCATTCAGTGAATGCGGTTTCCATACTTTGGAGCAGATCGAGAATAAAGATACTGGGATACCATTTTGAGAATGCTATTGCAAGTGATGTAGTTGTCTTTGAAATGATTATCTTCCAGCGTGGAAGTCATACAGGCCTTATGCTGTGCCAAATTTTTCCATTCTACTAAAAGAAGAAGCTAAGGAAAGCAGTGTATCAAATGTAGTCAGAGAAGGAGGGGGTTGAAAACCAAGCAACTGTATCCTCTGATGGCTAAGGTTTGTAGGGGTGGATTTTTATTATTTTATTTATTTATTTATTTATTTATTTTGTCATTCATTTTAATGACAAAATGTCCTTTCAGTAAAGTAAGAAGAACTAAGTGCCTCCACTTGGAAAATCAATAGCAAATCTCAAATCCCATCAGCAAACACACAAGAGGCTGCTGTTTCTCAAATCCCTTATATTTTCACCTTTAATGAGGTAGAAAGTCATTCAATTGATATATTGTGTCCTGGCCTTTTCCCAGTAATTGACCTAGACTGCTGGGCCTTGCCTTAATAAATCTGTTGTTTGAAGGGAGGGAGGGAAAAGGAGAGGACCCATGAGTTTGGTTTAGACTAGTTGTATAGCTCTAGCTTCCCTCATTAGTAATTTCAAGTATCCTTCTTGGCTGAACAAGTTTGCTTCATGGCATGAAACTGAACAAAGTAAAGCTGATTTGACATCTAGAATATAGATTTGCTTTTACTGAAATTGCTGTGTATGCAGGGCAACATTTAGGGTCTCAAATAGTGCAGTGAAGACCCTTGTCCTTTCTGATGACAGTTATTTATGGCTCACAGAATCATAGTTTGGGTTCGAAAGGACCCTAGAGATGATCGTGTTCCAACCTCCCTGCCATGGACAAGAACGCCTCCAAGTAGACCCAGTTGCTCTAAGCCCCATCCAACCTGGCCTTGAACACCTCCAGGAAGGGAGCACCCACACCCTCTCTGGGTAACCTGTTCCAGTGTCTCACCACCCTCATGGTAAAGAATTTCTTCCTCTATCTGATCTAGATCTCTTTAAACTTGGTTCATAGTTAGGGCAAGAAAAAGACAAAAGGCTTTTTCCATACTGAAAGGTATTCACATTTCAGGATAAAGGAGTGTTTATAAGAAAAGTAGGTTTTGCCATACGTTTTCATTCAGCTATCTGACTGCATTGCCATTACTGCCTTCCTTCTACCCTTGAGCTTGGGTATTTCTGTGTGGTTCCAGTTGTGTGACTGCAGGGTTTCTAGATCAAACCAAAAGTGATTCGCTTGTCATGATTAACCTTGTTTGACAATGTTAAGCAATGAGCACCAAAAAAAGGCAATTCTGCTGTTCTTCACCAGTAGGTAATGCTACTTTCCAGAAATGTTGCAGTTAACTGCAGCTGTCTTTCCATAGAAAATGAACTGCTGTAAAACCAGAGGCTTTAATGTAAGCTCTTGGATGGTAATTCCGTATAAAAGCCAAGCTAGCTGTATTTATATACAAGTGCAAAGGCCAACAAGAGTGTAGTGTGATCTCATTAGGTATGTTTTTTCAAAAACATATTTATAAGCAAATCTCAAATAACTTAGATTTCTTTGAATGTTATACGTTCTGTTTTGAAGATCTTTTGTAAGCCATGCTTATTTGAACACATAATACAAGAGCAGCTTTTAATCCAACTTCTCTGCTTTAAAATAAGCAATGTCTGCATTGTAAAACATTTTTGTATGTACAATTAAGTGCTGAATTGCCAATGTACTTGCAAGTGTTCATAAACACAGGTGGAACTAGAAAGGTACTTAATGCTGCTAGGAGCTGCTGCAGTATTGGAAGTATATTAGAGCGGATTTTCACTTTCATGTTTCTCTAGATGTCAGTGAATTGATCCAATCATTCTTTACAAAACCAATGCATAAAAGGCAATTTCAGAACATAACATTGTTTCATACCTCCTGCTCTGAAAGCTTTCAGCAGCTAGGTATTTCATGTTTGTTCCAGGTGTAAAAACCTTAAATGACTGAGTACCTGTGGCCAGCACACTTGAGAAATTGGGTGCCAGACACCAGCAGATGAGCTGGAGATAAGTCAGAAAGAGAGCTGTGTTGCTCGTTTTGTGAATACTTAGATAGAACACTCCTCCGGAGTCCCATGGTTTGCTTTGACCGCTGGGTTATGCTTCCATTGTTTAACTGGTTTGTTTCCTGCCATTCAGATTTGAATGATGCAGATTTTTTTGTGTGTGTATTCCCTGTCTCAGAATAAAGGCAAACAGGAGGCTTTCATTGCCATCATAAAACTGTGCATAAATACCTACAGTCTGTGTGCAATTGTATGCCAAAAAAAATCCCCAGAAGAATCTTAGTAAAACTAAACTGCTTCTAAAATGAGGAGATACTACAATTCAAGTAACCTCTGTAGCACTCGTTTAGCTTCTCTGTGTTAACTGCCTAATGGTAAAGATTTAATAATTACATTAGAAATATGCTAATTTTCCAGTAATAATGGCAGTCTCATCGTATATCAGTGAAAAAGATGCTTCATTTTCCCCCATCAGACTTCTGCCACTCTTGCCAGTGGAAGACTAAAGCAACAGTAGGATGAGGTGTTAATGCAAACAGAAGTAAGACATGCATTTTCAAGTGATAGATGCACAGATACATATATACTTGATAACAGGAAAGGTATTTGAGAAATTTTGAGACTCATATTTTAGATTCGTTTCCAGGCTTTGCAGGTAGAGCTGTTGCTTTGTTTTGTTTGGGGGAGAGGGAGTTGGGTTTTTTTGGTTTCTTTGTTTCATGGGTGAAAATGTTTCTTCTGCCTCATCTTCATAAATTTGAATGCTTCCCTGCCTTTCACCACCAGCCTTCTTGTGCGTTGCTCATACCTTTACATCTTCTGGTTGTTTTTGTTTTGTTTTGTATTTTCCTTCATCCTGTCAGAGTTTGGGAAGAAACAAGAAACTGTGTATGTGTTTTTGATGCTGAAGCTAGGTGAGGAATCTGCATTTGTACAGAAAACCCTGACTTGCCTCCTGTAGGTCTGTCTCAAGGTGAACAGGCTGCAACCTACTTAAACATCTTTGCTAAGGAGAGTTTAGCTGTAGTTTATTTTAAAGGCTTACAAGTTATTCTTGGAAAGCAATTTCTCTGCCAAATTGCAGTTCCCCACTGCAGGTCTTGAGCTTCTTAAAGAAAATATTTTTTTCTTTCAATTTTAAAGTTGAGTAAAAGAGTGTGTTTTTCTGTAACTTTCTTCTGGGAAATGTCTGAACTGGCGAGACTGAAATTTTCCAAAACAGTGCAGCCAGAGGCATGCTTCTGCTGTGTCAAAGTCTTTGGGATTTGAATGATTTCTGCTTTGGTGCTAGAAATAGACTTATCCTATGCATGCTTGCCTTTTAAAAAAACTCTCCACATCAGGTCTTCAGAGCTTGCTGCTGCTGACATTCCCTGCCAGAAATCAACTTGACAGGGTAAACAGTTTAATAAGGGAAATTCTGGTTAGTTGAAGTTGTTATTCATGCTGTTGTATGCCTTTCTAAATATGTAAGGCTAAATATCACATTGCCCTTTTGCAAAAAACTATAATTCTGGCCTTTCCCTGTTCCCTAAGCCATTTATTGTTTGCTTGGCAGACAGGTCTTGCAGAGGGCGTAAGTAGTCAGTTTGGGTTTAAAAAGTAACTTCCTGACCAGAGCATGTTATTCACAGTGAAGTCAACAGATGTCATTAGATAATGAACCTCTGAGTTAGGGAAAGGGCAGTCCTAATTATTTGGAAGTAATTTAATGTTTCTGTCACCCTTACCTGTGTTTGTTCTTCCTTTTTGCAGCAGTGCATTTATTTTGTACATGGTCATTTGTGTTTCTTTTCTGCCTGAATTCTTCCGCTTCACCATTTCCTTGGAGGCTGAAAATTCTTTTGACTTACAGAATGAAAATGCCTGTTGTTAGCTTAGGATTTTTTTAGCTTTAGTTTTTTTTGAAATCATTTCAGTACTAATTCTCCTAGGGGAGCTACAGAATTTACTTTTTTTCATTCAAAAATACTCTAAGGTGTTCATTTGAAAGGAACTACTGGACTGTAAATGAGGAGTTGTGCTTGTGGGAGCATTCAAAAAGAAGAAAGTTTTAGTGATGAGTGTATTCCAGGAAAACAAGTCCGTATGCACTCCTGTCTTTCCAGCAGAATCCTGTGTATCTCCCTATGTCTCATTTTTACTTGTGTAACATCAAAGTAGGTTTTCTTCTGCCCATTTCCGATTACATGGTTGCATTTTTTAACATTTTGTGGAACATATAAAAAAATAAAATAACAATATATATATATACAATATATATATGTCACCTGCCAGTCTTTATCAATGAAACAAATTGTAATGTCAATAAATCTGACTGACAAGGAACTGCACTAAATTAGCAGAGTAAAATATACTTGGCTGTTGTAGTTAGAGATCTGTCCCCAGCTTGACCAGTTCAGTGATAACCTACTTAGGAGAGAGACTGTACGAAGTTATAACAATACTTAATTTGTTCCATAAATGTATTTTGAAATATATTACTCTGAAGTTTAAATGGAGCGCCATAAAATAAAATCAAATTTAATTGTGTTCCACAGACATTAATGCATTTATGGAAGGAAAGACTGCAGCAGCTGTAGTGGCCTTAGTTTACTTTGCTACGTGTTTTTCCAATTCTCCCTTCCTGAGATTTTCCTACATGTAAGGTCTCAATTCTGTTCCATATTGGTACAGAAATGTACAGTGATGCACAAGTGTGTATAGTGCTGTCAACAAAAAGCTCAATGCATTGAAATGTGCATAGATTAGTAAGTTGGAAGTAAGTTATTAAATTGCTCTATGAAGAAGAATCCTAATTTGGGCACTGGAACAGGTTGGTAGTTTCTAGGTGATGTTTAATCCCGTGTTCTGTTGTGCTGGTGTAGTGATGTAATTTTCAATAAATCTGAAGTAAAAGGAACTCTGACTTCTTCCAGAGGTTTCTAAAAATGAAAACTGTCTTGGTGATTTTTCTGAATCCAGTCTGGTTAGGTTAAGTGGCACCCTTGGGTGGAAGTCCAGTACACAGTCTGTGTTTGCCTTGCATGCTCAAAACCCATTGTAGTTTGTGATTTTGGTGGCCTGTAAATTTTGTAGTGATGTTTCTGAATTTATTTAAAAGGGAACTGTTGGTATTTTAGAGAATCGGGAAAAGAGTACGGTAAACAGAAGCGTATACGTATAGATATGGTAGAGTTCATTCTACCTGTTTCTATCTCTCTGCTGGCCAAACTGGTGTTGTGAGAAACAGTATGTTTTTGTGTTTGTTTAAAATTAATCTGAATGAAGGCTTCTTAAAATAAGAAAAAGGTGCTGGTAGATAATTAGTCAGTTCCTGGAGCTCAAGGAATGCAAATGTGTATTTTTAGCATATGCCACCTGCTAGTCTTCAGGCCTATTCTATCTAACAACAGGAGACTCGTTAATAGCCATTATCAGATTAATTCAGACTCAAAATTCATTTTAGCAACCTTATTTTAACTTGGGGATTACTCTGTGCTTTTGGTACTTTCTTGTCAAGCTTTCTTTTTCTCTACTAGCTGCAAACCGAAGTTTCTAAGTGTCCATGGGCATCCAGAAGGTTGGAAAAAAATCTGTTGGTTATTGCTTTGATAAGTAATGGTGCAGAGATCATTTAATTGCAGTGGAGGTTATTTCATCTTTGAACACTTAAGAAGATTGTGTTGCTGTACATTAGTTGTCACTTACATATTCTGAGCTGTGTTTTGAGTATCCTAGAGTCAATATGATGTATGTATTTGAATAAATAGTAGTAGGCCTGGGGGTGGATGAAGCTTGTCAGACACCGATGCTCCCACCTCCACCCTGCAGCATCCAGTGAGCATGTAGGGAGAGCAGGAGCAGGAGAGCTTCTAGCTGGCAATAAGGGCAAAGAGATCGTTTATCAGTTACTGTTGCAGGCAGAGCAGGTTCAATGTGGGGAAAATTAGCTTTAATTTATTGCCAATTAAAATAATTTGCATTGTGAGAAATGAAAAGATGAGTGCTAAAACAATGCTGAGGAAACCTGCTCCTCTTCCTTTGGCCTTGGTGCTCTTCCCACTCTTTTTGTTCCCTCAAGGGTCAGCCCTGGCCTCTGCCCACAGCAGCCCCCACCCCACTGCCAGCATCTCACCTCCATAGCCAGCACTCATGGAAATGGATCTAAAAGCTTAACATATTCATGGCTCCCACCATTTTTTCTTAAGATCAGTGGTTTAGTGTTTTATACCATCCACACTGATGTGATTTCTGACTCTTAACAATCTAGCAAATCAACATTTGCAGTGGTTTTATGTGTGCTGAGTAAATCTCCATGCATCGCCTGCCTAGAGGTCGAGAGACTTTGCTCATCTCTGATAAAATTTGGAGCCGAACGCATGCTCTTTGGCTAACCAGCATGCACATCACACAAGTACTGGTTAGTCTCCGCCAGAGGCTGAGTAATGGCTCTTTCGTCATCTTCCTCACTGCAGCCACAGGTATGACTGTCTCTCCTCTTCGCAGCTGTTGACGTTTACAAAACTTATAGGACCTGTATCACCTTGCAAACAGCTTCTCTTACGCTCAAGTTTGAAAGTGAATTTATTTAAAATTGATGCAGAGGAGGAACAAGTGGTTATGTGGAAGACAGCGTCAGTGCATCGGCCTCATCTGAGGAAACCAGGCTGATTTGATGTACGTTATTTATTTTGGCCATACATTGTGTCAAGTCTCCTTTTGGGACTCTGCCTGTAATAGTATTTCACATTCAGTTTTTACTTTTTTACTTCACAGTCCAACTTCTACTGATGTATTTTAAATCATAAAGATCTTCTTTAGCTTCTTGATCTTCTTTCCAATATCCTTTGCCTTTTCATTAGTGCAGATCTTGGTTAAGAATATGTGAAGTCTTCAGAGTGGACTACCTCAGTGCATCCAGTTTACTCACTTTAATGACACATTCTGAAGCAATTTTGTTTATTTGGATCAATGCTCATGTTTAATGATAAATAAAATCACTTTATTTGCAGATGTATGCATCCAAAGGCCACAAAGTATACGATTAAACAGAACAAGTACATTGACTTTTGTATTTGCCTTTGTCATTGCACTTTGACATTGCATTTCAAAAGTGATACAGTGTACTTGGAAGTGGAAACAGAGGAATTTCCCATTTTAAATCATTTGTGCTTTAAAAGGAGAGTTTTAGACTTCAGAAAAACTGATCAGATCCAACATCAGCCATTTTTTCCTGTGTCATGTCATTGCAGCAGAACATGTGATGTTCTTCAACAGTGCTTTTCCTAACAGACAATATCTAAAGTCTGAGGCTACATAAAGGCCATTTTTGTGAGCCATGGTTATACTATAGCATACTATATGTACTATATATACTATACATGGTTATACTATAGCATCGTGTGCCTGGCACAGGACTTCTTGTAGTGGTTAAAAGAGTGCTTTAGACAATATGATAAGAAACTTCTGCTCCCAAATCTACGCACCTTTGGTGACGGAGTGGAGGAATGAGTGGGCTGGTGGATGTCACTCTGTGGCAGTAAGGAGGCAGTGCACACTCTTCCGCAGAGTACTGTGTTCTTTCTTGACACACCTAGGGAAGTGCATTTCTCTATCCTTGTAGGGCCTCCAACCTGATATATGCAACCAAATAAAGCAGAAGAAAATTGTTTCTACCCGAGAGCATAGTAACTTCAGTGTATGTTGTTCCTTCTTTCTTTCATCTGCCAGGATGCTTTTTCATGTTTGCCCTCTCCCTGCCTCCTTGGCAAGAAGTATACCATTAGTTTGGAATCACTGTAACCTTGTCTGACTGACAAGGACTGAACTGTTTAATGTTGTCTCCTCTTCAGGAGGCTCCAGTCTGACACTTGCTGAAAGCATAGCTCATAAGGAAGAAAACCAGGATGCTTCTATGGTGAGGAAATCTTGCTTTAATGGGGCTGCATCAGCACTTCTAGTGCATTAATATTTTTATTGGACTGTATACTGAAGTACTGGGAAGTAAGTGCATTAGTGTGGATCAGCATTTCTGAGATATGGTTGTGTTTTATAGAGGGTATCAACAAGACACTGCATTTGAGAGCTCTGTTGATCTGGATCAGCAATTCAGTGCCTTAGGGATTCATGCAAATGCCTCAGCCTTGGGATCCAGGGAGAGTAGGGATGTGTTGTTGTATGTGGGTAATTCAGGTATTATTATTACTAGCCTTTGGCCTGAAGCTGAAGTTCAGAGTTCAGTGGATGCTGATTATCTGATGAAAAATTTGTTTTCGTTAAATTTGTTTTTTAGTGAAAACAAAGGAACAAACATGTCAGTGAGTGATTATTTTTGCCTTTGAAATTTAATTTAGCAAACAGGGACTCATTTGGAGAAAAGTAAAATATATATTCAAATAGCAGCAGTAAAAATCCATTGAGTTTTTATTGATTGTATATGGCACAGTATCAATGAGAAGCAGAACTAAAAAATTCAAGAGGGATCTTTGCATTATAGTGAAGCAGCTTTGTAGACCTGATTTAGCCTCTGGGCTTCCACGTCTTGTACCTGTTCCTCCTTCTGATTGCCCATCTGAAAGCCTGTCAGGGACTGTCAAGCAGTCCTTTTCTTCAAGGCACTTGCTTTCTTGTAAGCCTCAACTCCTCCTGACTTGACAAGTTTTCCATATATCCCTGTGGAGCAAGGCTAAGGGTGAAGTATGCGCCTGGAACTTTAGAAAGGTATTGGTTGAAATGCCAGTTTTGTTGTCATTCCCTACATGATATAACAATATTGGAGCTATGAGAAAAGGCATAAATGGGGATTAGGGGAAGTTGGGCACTGCTTTAGGAAGGAAGAGAAAGGGATAAAGCAGCACAGGTAAAGCGATGAGTGGAAGATGCTTCGAGTGAAGTGGAACAGGTAATTGTTAAGGTCTAAAATGAAGGACAAGTGAGGTAGGTCTAGGGTCTCATCTCTCTGGTATTGAAGGAAAGGTTCATAAAGAAGCAAAATCTCAGAAAATAACAGCAAAGGGAAGGAAACAGAGCTGAATCCTATCCAGAAAGGTCACAAAGAGTGTGGAATAAATACAAGCATGCTATATTGTCATAATTTTTTTTCCCATTTCAGAGATTAGAATGAAATGCAGTCAGATAGGAACTTGAGACTGAGAGAAACTGAAGTTGTTTCTGATGTCCTCTGTAGGGAGTTCAGTGCACTGATCCAACTTAGGGATTTAAGGATGAACAGTACTGAATTCTGTTCTCAGGTATGGGCGTGAAGGTCCCAGTAATGGGGATATTTTTGTTCATGTCCAAACTTTGTTTACAGATCTTACAGAAGTACAGCATTTTTTTCTCCTTTCACTAAATGCCTTGACATATTTGGTCCCAGTGGGCACCACAGTGGCAGAATGCAATGTGCAAAAGAAAAAAGCCCACTGAGGATTAGTGCTAAAGATCCTTCAGTGTTTGCTTATTTATCCAAAGAAGAGAGACCATACTTTGCAATTTCAGTACAGTTTTTCAACATTAAAAAAAAAAAAAAGAAATAAATCTTTTTTTATTTTTTTTTCTTCTTTTTCAGTCAACTTTAAGGTAATGCTGCATCCTATCATTTTTTCAGAATATCCATAGAATTCTACCTCCATCCCATTTCAGCTTGTATTGAAGTCAGTAGAGCCACAGGACTTCAATATGAGTTTTAATTTAAACATGTGTTCTCAGTGTTTGCTCTGGTTCCCTGCCTCGACTCTCTTCTTTAATAGCTGCCTACTGTGTTACTTCCATCTTTCCTTTCAAAACCCAGGCAAAACCAAAGTATGTTGGCTTGTAGTTTGTCCATATTCCCATTCTGTAAACAGGTGCAAAAGCTTTAATTCTTTTAAAAATTTAAGTTCATGTGACTCTGATGAAATGAAAAGATATAAACTTTGTAAAAAGAAAAAAATTAACAGAGGGAGGGGAGAGGCAGAAATCAGGCAGAGACTGCATCTTGCAGTGAATATGTTAATCCTGATAATTGCACTGATCCTACTAGATAAGAGATTAACTTCGTGGGACATCTCCTAAAGAGGTACCTTAGAGTGCATAGTTACTGGCAGGGAGTTTGGAAAGAGCCCTCTCAAATTCCCATTGGAGAGCAGAGAAATTCAGATGTGTTGCTTCTTTATGGAAAATCAAGAGCTGATCTGTCAGCCTTGGCTCTGAGCAGCTGTCATCTGTTTGTGCTTTTTCTATCAGCAGTCAGGGGAAGCAGCAGTCGTGGCAGTAGCAACAGCAACACTGTCACTCAGTCCTTTTCTTTCTCTTGAGCCCCTTTTGCTGTGCTTTTGGGATATCGTGTTCCAAGATATATATTGGGTGTTCATAGAAAGATTATACCGTTGTTGGCATGCTATTCAAAAAGATAGAGTGATCCGATGCACTTGCCTTCATGTCTCTATCAGCATGTTGCCTGCCTCTAAGTTGCCAAGCCATGAACAAAATAAGAAATGTTTTTCTCTGGTTCTCCTTTACAGCCCTGTGGAAGAGACTGGTTGTGATGCTTATCACTTTAATGTGCTGGCAAATTGCTTCTGCAGACTCAAAAATTCTCTGTAACCCCCCTCCCTCTACTGGGTCACTTTTGTTGGGGCATCTCTGACTGCATGCAGAGAGATTGCAAGTAGAATGTGCGCTATTGAAGAGTGCACAGTGATTATTTATTGTCTAAAGCATACAGTAGAGAGCCAAAACAAAAGTGCTAAGAGTCCAGCAGAGCATTAATATGTCTCTAGTGCTGGTATGGTGACCCAGTGTGTGGTGAGTTCATAACCAGTTAGCCAGGTGGGAAAGTGCTTGCTTCCACTTCCACAGTTAAGCTGATCCTAGATAGTTCTTGCTCTCTGATTCTCTTCTTTTTTTCTTGGAGTTTTATAACTGCCTCATGGCAGTATTTTTCTCCAATCATTGACTAGTACTGATTCCCCAGTTTCATTTCTTTCTGTCTTGCTTGGCTTTAACTTATGGACTGTCTCATTGCTCAATAGCTATTTTTTACAAGAAAGCTGAGCTAGCATCTCGTGGCTGTTCTGCACCATGCTGAGTGTTGGGTATCAGACAACCAAACTCCAGGGGACGTAGTTGATCTTTGGGAAAGGGCTGATAATCATCCTTGTTGATGTTTCTCTTCGGAGGAGGAGGAAGAGACAAGTGGCCTAGAACGAGTTCTCTCCCAAACTTAATGTTTTGCTAGAATGGAGATAAAACTACTTTCTGCCATTTAATTCTGGAAAGCTGAAAATTTCTGGAAATGGTGAGTATTACAGATTTTCTTTTTTCCCATTCATTCTGAAAACAGAACTCTGGATGAACTGACTTAATGCCATTGTGACAGATTGCCAAACACATTTTCTCTTCTGCAGTTTTACTAACCAAACCTTCTGACTGCCTCCTCCTCCTCCTGTCTCTTAACAGTGGAATATTTAAGATTCCCTTTCTTCTATTTTGTTGGGGTTTTTGTTTGTTTGTTCCCACCCCCCCGAATGTATTTGGCAGTATTCTTGGGACTCGAGTTTTCTTTTGCTCATTGAGATGTTCTCCTGGTAAGTGTGTCCTTGTCCTCATGCTAAGAGAACAGAATCAAACTTCTCTGGTGTATGTAGAACTGGACTGAGGCTCCACTATGGGAAGCTTGGCAAAGATCAGTGGCAAATATGAAAAGGGATATTTTAAAGTGTGTAAAGAGCAGTGGGATTGGAGGAACCCTTTGAGCATCTCAGATAACAAGAATCCATTGAAAGTGCTCCAAGACATGAAAAAGTCCTTAGGGTCCCGTGTTTGCAGGACAGAGGCTGTCCCAGGTGAAAAGTCCGAGTGAAGGCCTCCAAATACAGAAATTAGAATCAAAACTGACTTTAATTTCCCAGGTTTTGCTTCTCAAATCTGCTGTTGTACTTCATGAATGAAAAAATGTTGTTTGTGGCTGGAGGTGACCCTGATGGCTTAAGCTCTCTAGTTCTTTCTTCACCACCACCCAGACCTTATGTTTTTCCTCCCAGGTCATTTTGTGTTGAAGCAGGATTTGCATCTTTTGAGTCAGGTTCCCTGAAAAGCTGTTTGTGTTTCCTCTTTGGTCCCAATACTGCAATAGTGATAGGTGCAGCTGGAAATGCGAGCTGTGCAAAGGCCATTCTCTGGGGATTCTGCAAGTCAGAGTGCACCTGAGTCTGCCGCATGTCCTAGGAGAAATGCTGCCAGTCTGTCACAAGGGAAATGACACAGAAATAATCTCCTGTTAAGAATATCAGGAAAGTTTGGCAGCTCCACAAAGCAACAAGACAGATCCTGAATGGAAAAAGAAATTTAAAAATTTAAACAATTTGTACTGCCTGGCTTTGGGCTGCACTTAGTCTCTCTGTGATAGCTCTATGTCTGTCCTTTGGCTTGGCTTTTATGCTGTAGCCAAGAACCTGAAGTTCATGTATGCATGTGTAGACACAGAGAGGTACACACAAATGAGCTAATTAATGTGAGATGATTTTAAAAAGTGGACTGGAGTTGGTCCTAGTGGACATACGTCTGCTTAGATTTAGAGAAGATATTCATCTCAATAAACTCCAGAGGACGCTCTTTCACTTGACGATATCAGGAATTAAGATCAAACTTTAGCACTTAGATGCGTAAAGCCAGGCAGTGTGAACAACCTTGCAGGCTGACCACAAAGGTCAGAGTGTTTGTCTGTCGGCTGTGAGCATAACTTAGTTGGCAGCCTGCAGAAATAGATGCACCGTCCAGCCCTGTGTAATTGGTACATCAGAGCTGAGTAACTGCTCTTTGCTCTTCCTACATACTTTGTTAATACAGAGGGCAAATACGATACCCAAAGGAGCTGGATAAATTGAATTGTGAAACTGTGATTCTTCGGAGTCCAGTCTGTTGTATTTTGTTTTTTTTCTGTACGGTAAATTGAGTGTTACTTACGTGCTTTGGACACTGAAGGAAGTAGAGACAATATTACAGTAAATAATTTTGTACTCAGATGCTCAATCAGGGATCTGTATATTAAGACCAAAGACCAGGTAGTCTGAAGAGTTGCTTTTCTCGGGAAATTAAACTATGCTACAGAGAGCAGCAGAGATGAGAAACATATTAATTGAAATATGTCCAGACGATTCTATCAGCAAACTACGCACCGTGCTATGGAGATAGGCAAAAAAAGAAAAAAAGAAAAAAATCCCCCAAGGTCCTCAGAAAATTCTTTTTCAACTTCAGATCAAATGATCTGCATGCTCTTGAGCATCCAAGTAACACTCAACAGCCATCTCTGAAGAAAGGACTCTTTCAAATAGCACAGCAGTTGCTCTCTGTTCAGTGCCTCAGCTCTGTCTGCAGCCGCTGTGATGCCCTGGGGCAGGAAGGAATGCTCAGACTAGGGAAAGCCACAGCTTGCCTCAACAAGCATGCAGCAGTGGGAAAGTTCTTCCTGATTCCAACTACTGAGCACCGAAGTACTGACTTTGCCTGTGCTGCAATGCAGAACTGCAGGATGAGATTGATGGGAGTGAAGTCCATACCATTTTGGAAGAGAATTAGTAGACATCCAAGCTGGAAGGGTTATCTGGGAACTTTTAGCTTGATTTCCTTCTCTCCTGTTCCAACCATTTAGGCCATAAAATTTCTTGCAGAAGCAGCATTTATGTATATTTAAACATTTCCAGACCCAGGCAAGCTAATCATCTTTCCTGGTAATAAGTTTTAATACTTAATTGTACTTTCACTGAGAGATCTTACCCTTTATCAAGGTTTCATAGTGTCCATGTCACCTCTAGTTTTATTCTTCATTGTCCTAAACATGTCAAAAGCTTCTTAGTTTTTTCATTATCAGGATGTTTTTCCTAAAACACTTGCATGATCTTCTTTGGCACTTGCTTTAAGATGCCTGCAACCACCTTGGTACTTGTCAAGCAGAACTGAGCACCCTGTGATCTGTAGTAATGATCTTTCAAATCTTTGAACGGCTTAGGTGGGAAGGAACCTTAAACTCTACCCAGTTCCAACTTCCTGCTGTGGGCAGGGCTACCACCCACCACATCAGGCAGTCCAGGGCCCCATCCAATCCTGCATGTGGAGAGCCAGGAATTGCTTCTCTGTGTTGTAACCCTTGTTATGGCTGAGGCTGCTTTTTTTGCACATTTACTGTTCTCAGGGGTCGTTGTCTAATAGTACTTTGCTAAACCACCAAACCCTGAGTATATTTATAACTTAATCAAAAACAGGTGAAATGGGGAGAGTAGCTGGGTTGAAAAATCATACTCACTTGCAAATCAAATATTTGAAGATCTAGCTGATAAAAAAAAGCTAAGCAGTGCACAAATATGCTTACCAAAAACTGCAAGCACCGCTTAAGCGATGATAACATGTGATTGGAACCAGTTATGAAGCAGAGATGTAGGTTGCCAGATCTAATACGAATACTGAACAAAAAAAAATCCTTGCTAAGATGTTTTTAAAAATTTCCTCATTATGTGATGCTGGGACAGAATGGCCACAGGTCTGGAGTAAAGCAGGATGTGATTAAACTAGTTCATACTTGTATGAGAACTGTTGGGTCACAGTCTGAACCACTGATTGAGCACCTGGGGAAGACCCAGTCAGCCCTGGGAGCACAGGTGAAGGCAGTTCATCTCGTGACCCCTCTTAGACCTCATTTACAGGCTGACCGGTACTGGGGAAGCATCTCTGGTTGGAGGTCTCTCCCTTGTGGAGTTTTCCCTGCGAGCCTGGATCTTCAGAGGTGGGTGAGCACTTTTGCTTTATAGAACCTTTCTATTTGCATTAGTCCCTTTATCATTTCATTTCCCGTATCACCATTCCACCACGTAGATCTTTCTGATTTATTCAATGTTCACCTGTGAATTTTTAAATAGGGAAGAAGAGGCACAGCATAGTTATTGCTAAGCCCACGCGTGCTCCTGGTTTACCATGGCATCCAGGCTGTCTTTGTTTCTAAAAACTTCTAAGAAAGTGCGGAATAGAACACTTTTTAATCTAGTGAGGGTGTTATTTGTTGCCTAGGATAATATTTGTTTTTCGAAAGTGGCATCAGCTAAGAACTTAATAGATCTTCTATGCCACAGATGTAAGATGTAAGGATTCTAGCTGGTTGTTCTTACTGTCTCATTTCAACTTTGGATGCTTATGTACTTTGATACAGACACTACCGTTTTGTTTCACAGAGTGCCTTCTTTATGCTGGAAACAGGGGAAGGTTGGAAAGGAATGAGTCTGATCTCAATCGAGCCCTTATCTTGTTTGGAAATTCTATAGTAAACGGGGCCAGGGATTGCTGACAGGCAGTGGGTAAGGCTGTGCAGTGCCAAACTATTCAGAGCCAGAGTTTGCACATTCCTAATGATGTGGGAATGTGGTGGGGTGTTTGCTAGGCCACATTTGCATAAATGCTGAGCGTTCCCAGCTGCACGTGTGACTACTTGGATCTGTGCTCTGCATGTATGGGGTGTCATAGAAGTGATAAATACTTTGGAGAATGGCACTCTGGGATTTCAAGTTTGTTGATTACATGTAGAATTTTAGCTATTTTGGCTTCGCTTTGATGTCTGCCAAAAATAAAATTATCAAAATGCAAAATGTTGTAGGAATATTGAGGCAAAATGTGAAATCTTCTGAGCTAGTTTGTGCAACAAAGAAAAGCCTGATAAAGTGGTGCCGCCACTGTCAGTCTTCATGGGTATGCAGAAGTAAAATGTGGTGCAACACATTGAATGTGGAGGTTGAGAAGAAATGCCGAGTGGCTGCAGGGTCACTGAAAGAGCCACGATTCCCATGGAAGCAATTTTTGGCAGTGTGCCCCAATGCACGTGTACTGGGGAGAGACCTAAAGTGCACCAGGCAACCTGATACTATCTGGCTTTGCAATCGCAGTTTTCGTATGCTGAAGGATTTATTTATTTATTTTAATTTGAATAAAAATACGTCAGTGAACTTCACTGGCTACTTGTTTGACAGGAAATAAAGATATTGGTGCCATTAGTGCCTCAGGCAGGCCAGGTGCAGCTGTGCAAGTTAGTAATATTTCTCAATAACCCAATTGAGTCGTTCAGGGAAATTACTGTGTATGGTGTCATTCAATATCTCTGCTGATGCCTGATGGAATTAATATTGCTATTTATATCAATAAGCAGATAGTTTTGATGTTACTAATAGTATAATCAGCATCTAGGATTTTTTGTCGATGTTGTAGTACCTTTCAAATTAGCACATTGCTGTTAGGCAGTGGATGACAGGTGCTAAGTCAGTGGACTACCTGATTACAGATAATTGTAATTTAATCAGCCACATTTAGATTGGTGAATGGCACCTTTCCTTTTTCTAGGACTTATGTCATTGATACAGAAAGAAGCATCAGAAAAGATGCCTTAGAATCTTCTAATCGAGCTCCAGAGTTCTTGCAGATCTGCTCAATACATCTTTCAAACTAGTATCTGATTGCATCCATTCTTGAATATTTACAGTAATGGTTCCTGCCCAACTTCCTTGGAGATACTATTCACTTACCAGAGATTCCTTTCCTTAACTTACACTGCCAGCTTACCTACCAACTTCTGAGACTGAGTAATTCCCTTCTTTCATTTATACATTTATGTTATTGCCTTGAAGATATTTATAGAATGTGATTGTGTTCCTCTTGAGTCACCTCTCTCCTAAACTATTAGTTTCTCTAGCTTTCCTTATGTATGACCTATTTTCCTAATTTTCTGGATCACTGATGGAGAAGAGCTCAATGTCTTGCCTAAATGGAGTATGGGTCAAAGGAGAAGGGACTGCTAGCTGTAGACTAACCTTAAAACGTATCAGAATTCTTCTAAGTGTAAGATACTAGAATTACCCATTCAAACCCCTTCTTTTCCTTCCAGTTCCTGCTGAGACTGGTGTAAATTTAACTGTACTAGTTTCTGGTTCACATTCTCGATTCTTAATTTGGCAAAGGCACTAAACATCAGATGAACCTCATTTCAGTCCTTTTCAGTTCATCTGTATTGAAATTCTGAACAGTAATTGTGAACTTACTGAAATGTCGTGCTAAGAAGCATTAAGCTCAGGCCTTTGATTCAAGAAAGATTTAATGCTGACTACGTGCCTGTTGTGCTAAGGCTGCTTTTACATTACAGAAATGATGTGGTATGTTTGGTAGGTACCTGAACAACCGTCTTACTAGGTAGCTTGGGTACCTGCTGCAGTCTGGCTGTGAGACAGAGTGCATCTCAGAGTGACTGGATTATTCTGGAGGGAGGGTATGCTACACACACACGTGCATTTGTACATATATATGCAAATACTATGCTATAGCTAACTTGGTGTGCTTAGAGCAGAATGTCTTGCTGAAAATAAATACAAGTTATTTACCTATGAAAATAAAACGTACAGAGAGAGAGGCTGAGGTCTGTTGTCCTTAATATGTATTTTTTAAAGGCAGGTATTTTCACGTTTCAGGATATATTAATTTACGCTGGCACCCCTTCATTCTGTCTTTATTCTATGCGTTTGCTATTTTCCTAATAAGATCAGAGCAAATCTATCAGCCTTCAGTTAAATAAATATTTAATTTCAGAAGAATAGGGCAAACAGTGCATTAGGCGTGTCGTTCAGTCTGAATCTGATTGCTCTGACCTAGTTCCTTGTTTGCACGCAGTTCTACTTACTGAGCATCCTAAATTACAAATATGCTTTACTTTGGAAGGCACTTCAGCAGCAGTATCATGTCAAGTACAATAAAGTAATATGATAGCCCATATGAGATGATACTGTCTTTGGGGGAATTGTAAAGCAGTGTCTGCCATAACACTGATGTATGTCACACACTGCTTTTTCTTCCTTTAGTTCTAATCTGCTTTTCCAACGGTCTGCTGGAAGACCAAGTGATCACACACCAGGCAAACAATAAGTCACAACCTTTATTTACTGGTGACTCAGTCAAAATGACAGCCTCAGCTCATGCAGCTGTACCTTGGCAGGTTTCCAAGTGGTATTTTCATCATAGTTTCAGTGAAATGTAAAGTAACTTCAGCCATTAGTGTGTAAAACATTCCATGCATGGTAAAAGAGCTCTCTCCATTGTGCAGTAATTGACATTGGGTATCTCAGAGCGTTGCAATCCTGGTGCTTGTGATGTCCCTCAGGCAGAAACAGCCATTGCTGTCAAAACTGCTCTGAATCTACAGTATGTTCATAGAAAATGATGTGGCTGGTAGCTGCCCTAATAAATGTTGTGGTGATTATCTTTTATGGACAAGCTTGTGCTTCAGTCTGGTGTCCTGCGGAATTTGGAGTTAGCTGTATGATGGTTTCCATATTGACTTAACAATTGGTGTTTGTTAATCTCTAGTGGAAGAGAGAGGGGAAAAAAACCGTCCTGTGAGTGCAGAATCAGCATCCAGACACTCATTGTGGTGAGCTTTTGGGATTATTGGTAGGGAATATGGAGAAGTGCTTAAAGAAACAGCAGCGTAATTGGAAAAACTCTCCATTCATTAATCAACATGCTAACATCTCCCCTTCCAGACAGGTAAGAAACTGAACCATGCAGCCATGAAAATCAATCCACATCATGAAAACACTTTGATAAATAAGGGTTGCAAAGAACAGCAGCTCTAGGCCCTCCTCATAAGTTTTGTAACTGAGCTTACTTTAACTGGAGCATTGATCTTCATTTCTTTAGGGATGAATTGTGACAGCCTAAACGTGTTTGTGAGCATGAATGCCTTTACTCTTACTGGTGTGTTCTTTACTATAATGAGAGATAAAGGTAAAATGTATGTTAATAGCAAATGCTGTACACACCCTCAAGTTTCATCTGCTGTGTAGGATCTTATTTTGCACATGTATGTTTAGAGTATAGGTGCAGCCTCATAGTGATTGTGCCGTAGGTTTGGATCAGTGAGTGAAAACTCCACAGAAACGCACACAATCACCTCATACAAAAAAATGGCAAGCTTCCCCCGCTCTCAGAACAAGAGCAACAATAATAAAGTATAGCCTGCTTCTGTAGGTGCTATTCATAGAGAAACATCACAACTCTTCACACTCTGTTATTTTCTGTGTATGAAAACATATCTACTTTTGTTTAGATTCTCTCCTTCTCTTTCCATCAAAGGAAAACCAGGCATTTGAGAGCCTCTTCTTTTCACTTGCTTATTAAAATATATTAGCAAACATTAACGGTGTTATAAACAAACACAGTTCAGTCTGTCCTCTCCTGATAAGAATTGGCACGTGCTAGGTGTTCTTTCTCTGTTCATAGCTGCCTGAGAAAGCAGTCTATATGGCAAATCTGTAAGCCAGTGATTGTGGCTGCTATGTGGTGCTGCCATTTGAATTGTCTGGGAGTCTTGCCTGCAGAGCTACAGCAGGGAGGGGAGTCTTTCAAATTTTCATGTCCAAGGCAGATGTATCAGCAGCCCAAGCCAACAGAAGCATTATCAAACAAATTAATCCAAGCAGAGCCCAGTTATCTGGCAGCACAGATCCAGGAACCTGGAGGTATAATGGAGATCGCAGAAACATTAATGGATGGCTTCCCTCTGAATGAACTGAAATTGTTGAATGGCCTTCGAGTGCTGCGTGTTGCAGTGATTATTGTGATCAATCATTGATCTTGTCAGCATTGCAAACAGGCGATGTTGTGGATGCAGAACAAGTAATGACAAGGCTGCTGGGGACTGTCTGGGTATGTAGGGAAGTGTCTGAGCATCTTAGGAAACACTACTTGTTTGTTATACTGTGACTGGAAGACTTAAACACGTATTAGACCTGGATGTCAGTCACCCAGTGAAGTATTTCACTTCCATATCGTGCAGCATCACTAAGTACCAGTAGAGAGTTGAAGCAGGAATATACAGACACCAAGGGCGTTCTCCAATGAGGCAGGAAACAGGGATGATGATCCATCGTTGTAGGTCATGAAGCAGATTACCCACCCCAGAGAACCAGAGCTTCCCCATCACTGTTATTTGCATTCTGGAAGACAATCCTGCTCAGAAAGATGGAAAAGGATGAAATAGCTCGATGATGTTAGCATGCACAGTTCCTTCTGGAGATGAGTGCTGCTGTGTACTCGCAGCTAATGGCCTGGAGTTCTCTTTCACATATTAAGCTTGAGAAACAAAACTGCACTGGATGTTTATGCTGGGGGAGATGTTAGTGGATCTTTACACACAATTCATAACTTCTGAGAATATGTACTCAATAAGGTCATTTGGGTTTTTTTTTTCTAGATTCTTTATGGTACTTTTCAGTATTTGAAGTCTTCAGTAAGTTCTTCAAGTCTGATGTTCTAGAGATACGTCATTGAAAGTGCACAGGTGGTTAAAAAGAAAAGGAAAAAAGTCAGTTGCAATTGCAAGTTACAGTGAGAAGATACTTACGTTATGTTCTGAATGTCATTGCTTTTATATCGAGCAGGGAAGGGCCTTTTAGGATGAGAGTACGTCAGAGAATTGAACTGTACAGTACAGACTGAAGCAAAGGGTGTGTGTATATACATATGTACATATATACATATTTTTGCTGTTATATGCTTTCAAGAAGCATGTGGCAATGGGATGTTCAGAAGGAGAGTGTTGAAATCAGCACCAAGCTCTTAGAGACCAGTTCACCTCTTTAGACCATTGATTTCTCTTGGCACAACAGAGGGCTTGTTGTCTTCAGCATCCCTGGGGAAGCTGCCAAAAACCTGTCCAAGTGGCAAGACCAGCCAGAACAGCCCAAAAACCCCATGCATGGGCTGAGAGATGAGGAGTGCAGAGGCCACTCACAGGCTGCTACAAACACAGTGTTTCCCTACTAGTTGTGGTGGCAGCTCACAGCAGAAGGCATGAATTGAGGGAACAAAGTCTCTTTATTTGCTGAGCAGATGGAAATATTTGGCCACTTGGTGGATTCTTCTTACCGTCTGGACCGGAATTGCCCTTGTTTTTGTACCGTCCAGCGTTAATGTTTCCCAAAGTTGCCCCTTAAGCAGAGTGACAGTACTCTACAGCATATTAACAACGCGAACATATTACAGTAAATGGCTTTATACATAATACAACACAGTCATTAGCCAGCTGTGCACATAAAGCACCAAGCTGAGATGACAGGATGCAAAGCAGCATCCACTGTTTCAGGCTCTCCATGGAGGCAAGCAGAGCTCCCTGGCCCACATACTGCAAGGGGCAGTGCTTTGTGTCAGCAGTACTGTCCATCCCTGGTGTGGATTGTGCCATGTCAAAATGCCTCTAAGCCACAGGCTGGCTCAGTGAGGGCATGCTGATTGCACAGCAAGCAATAGTCCCATGTGCTAATCGCAGATTTGTTGGCCGTGCTTGTATGTAAACCTTGCTAGCTTACTGCCAGTCAGAGCTGGGCAGCTTTATTTCTTATTATTTGCCATACTTAGAAATACTTATCCTGATCTAATGTCTGTATCTACCTATTTATCATATTGCTTTATCTCTATAAAATTAGAGGAAGAGAAAATATGATATAGCATGGAAAGATTTTATTAGCAACAGTTATATTGGCAAAATTTGTACATCCATGCCAAGTTGTGTATGTCATCTCTAGGATGAGCCAATAAGACTTATGGTACACCACGCAGACTGCCATGTATTCAGAACGCACCTCAGGAGCACCATTTCTGTTTTAGCATCTGCATTGCCTCTTCAACAGTGGAAGCACAGGAAATGGGTCTGGTGCTGGTCCTGAGAGCTGCTCCTGTGGGCTTTCCTGCAGAGCTGGTGCAGCTCTGCTCATCCTCACAGCAACTCAGACATTTGACTGCGATCCCAGTGGCTGAATACCAATCACAAGCATCTAGAGGCACTTTCATTTTAACTCTTGCACTTAGTCAGAATGGATGTGGGCCAACTCATAGTAGTCTATCCAGTAAAAGGAAAATAATTAAAGGCTTGCTGATATTTTATAGGAGGCTTTAACGATGTTTTGTTGGAGCACAATGTAAAATAATGTTCAGATGTCCTGGAGATTGATTATTTTTTTCATACTGGAATATACTTTTTGTATTATTTTTAAATATGAAGGTCCCTCTATCCAGTATTTCAGGATGTGTTGAACCAAAATTTGCTTTTGCTATTTTTTTGTTGTTATATTGGTTGAATAGTATTTGCTTCTCTTTTATGCGAGCACTTATTCTCCAATCCTGTGAATGCTTAACATGCTGATAATAACAATGATAGAAATGCTTTGTTTAATGTCTGTTTTTCATCTTTGTACTGCAAGCAGCTTAACAAAGAGGGGTCGCTATCATCATTGTCATTTATGTATGGCAGCACAAAAATAATCATGAAATGTCATAGTCACTCATTTACAATGTATGTGGCAAGCACAAAAACGAATCCTGTAATTCCAGCATCGCAGACCTGTCTCCCTGCCTCACAGTGTTTGTGCGAAGACTCAGAGATGTAGGGTTTGGACAAGCTTGATTGCATGCTAAACCAGGGATTTTTGTGTTGCACACTTTAATTTATGTTGCACAGAGGAGCATAGGATAGATCTCTTTTACAGATGCTTCTAAATCTGCCAGACACTTCAATTTGTGCATGACTACAAAACGTCAATCCTTTGATTCTGTATTTACGATGTAAGGAGTACTAAGCTGTTGGTAACACTATTACTTTTATAGCGACTATTTACTATGTTTTATATCCAGGGCTCCATTGGATTGAGTTGGGGTGTGATACAGAATCCATCCAGCAGCACCCCAGAAGGAGCTAATGATGGGTTTCCTCCTATTTTTCTAGTTGGGAATAAGCGGTCACTGGCACAGTGAAATGCAGCCCACGTGAAGCATCACAGTGCTGGGAGGAGAGCCGTGCGGGAAGGCAGGCTGATGTGAAGGGGAGGTGGGGTTGAAGTGGTGGTCAGGAGCAGGCCTTAGCTGCTTGCCCTGCAGTTTTCTGAACTGAAAACGACTCACAGGCATTGGTGTGTGTTCCCCATTCTCTTTTGCACCTACACGCCTTGAAGGTCTCAGAAGTACATGGTAAAGGCTAGCATATCTCAGGTAAAGGTGAGGTTGAACACTAGAGAGGTGACTGGTTGGTTTCTGAAGAAGGCTGGAACTAGGCAGGTAAAAAAGAAACAAATGTGTCATTTGATAAATTTTTTGGCAGTGTTTTGGCTTAGCAAATTATTACTTACAGAGTTGTAGAGATTCGAGGAGAGATTTTTGGAAAGCTCAGTGTAAAATCAAGTAGACAAACATCCTTAAAGGAACAAAAGCATTTCCTGATAAATACCTGGAGGCAGTAAGGCCCGACCTTAACTACTGTATTGTTCCTATGCTTCTCACTCCATAGTAGCTGATCTCGTGGGATGCAAATTAGAGATGATGTTAGATTCAGATTTGTGGAGCATTTGATTCCTAGACTTTGCTTCAGACTGAAACAAAGTCAGAATTTCATTAACCTTCTGATACAGATGTGCAAACTTGTTTTCACTCCCAAGTGCAGAGGAATTAAGCTGGATTAAGCATTTAAGTTTATCTCAAGTAAAAAACCTCTTTTTGTCATGGGGTGGGGGGGGGGAAGAAACCTTGGAACTATGGTTCCGTACTATGGGCTCTGAGATAGCAACACTGAATGAGGTCATTGTGAGGGGGAGAAGAAAACAGAATAGGAGCTGGCTTGTAGAGAGATTGTGCAACCAACAGCAAGCTGCCAATTGATGGTTTTAGTGCTGCAGTTGTTTGCCTCTGCACGGTTTCAAGGACATCCATCAGAAAAGCTTGCTGGGAAGCAATCTTTTAAAAAATGGAGATTCTTTGGCACCTTCAGTTTGCTGGGGCTTTGTTTTGAGGTGAGGCATTATTCCTTTAACAGAAGCATAAATGCAGATTTTCTAATAAGCAATACTTCTATGTAGTTTGTTCCTGTTAAAACCACCTTTTATAAAGCTCTCCCACCTGGTGTTATCTCATACTAAGCTCAGGGTATGCCTAGTAGCTCTGTAGGAGCCTCAAATGAAGTTTACTGTGCTTACTGTATTTTGACATCCATTCTCTTTTCCCTATAATGGATTCAGGTAGCAGTGGGCAGCTTTACAATGTGGAAGCCATTGTGCTTTCACATTGTAATGACAACAGAGAAAAAACAATCAGGATGGGTAAGAAATGTTTTTATTTAAAAGATAGTGAATGCATTCCTCTTTATCAGTGGCAACAGGCATTGCTTGGAGAGGAGGTTTCCAAATTGAGTGTTACGTTCTCAAAAGACATGAATATGACTGAGCTGTATGCAAGTGTTCTTGCTTTTTCGTCCTATAATGCCTTTTTTCTTCCACAGACTGATTGACTGTGTTCATACGTACCAAAACCCCCTCAAAAACAGGAATCACCAAATTAAACAAGTTCTTGTGGCAGAACCATTTATTTGCACAGCATTTGCATCCACCATCACAAAACTGACCTCATTTACTGTGGCCATACTTCAGCCAAGGCAAGGGCTGTTCTCAAAACACCAAGTCTTGAAATGAACTTGGCTTCCCTCAGTCCTGCTGTGTTCAGGTATTTCTTCTGATTCTCTCACCTCTGCATTAGTCGGTGAACACTTAAATAGAGCAGAAGTAATGTGGTGCTTTGCCGTGGCAGCTTTACATATAAATAACTCACCACTGGAGAGGTTGTTATTTGACATTATACATTCAGTTGTATGATAAGTATATGCTCTTGGAGACCTTTTCACAGCAATCCTGATGGGAAAGAGAAGAAAGGGGGTTTTTTATTTTTTGGTTTTGTTTTTCCTGCAGCTATGGAATTTGCACAGTAGGACAGAGTAGATTTTCAGATGCCGAGGCTGCATGTTCTCAGTGTGATTGCAATTGTTGGGAGGGAATTGCATATTCTGGGGCATTAAACTATAAAACACTTGGTTTGTGTTGCAGTGAGTGCGGTCTTTGCTCTTAAATCTCATCATGTTCTCCTTGCCAGCAAGAGAATATAAAACGTTCTTTTAAATATGTCTTTAATTAGCTCTGCCTAGACCTGTTCTAGCACATCTCATGAAAAATCATCTTGTAAACTCGCTGCGAAGTATAGGCATTGGCTTGCTGAATGCTAAACTGGTTAATCGTGGATGAGTAAGGGTCAGGGTAAGTCAGTTTCCAGAGGATGCTGACATCCTATCTGACACAGCTGTGGCCTCCTTTTCCTAATGCCAGAGAGGGAAAGAAACTTCTTGCAGAGCACCAGGACAGTCAGCTGCTTCATGTGCAAATTTGAGGACTTTAGCTATTCAGACCACGTCTGTGCCCCCATCACAGCTCTCTCCTTTTTCTGTATCACCAGACTTGATTTGGGCTGGATGTACTTTGGCATCCAGTAGCTTTCTCCATTCTACCACTCCACTGGTGAGCATAACCAGACTTCCCTAGTACCTCATTCAGCCTTTCAAGGCTCAGGAACTGCTGCTGCAATATCCTTTCTTAATCTTTGATATCCTCCTATCACACTCTGCTGTACTAAGAGTATCACCTGGGGTTTTGCAACCTATGCTTGCTGAGCAACTGAAAGCAGAGATTGTAGGGTGTCATGTGACAGCGACAGCAGCAGTGGCTGCAAATAGCTTTTGACTGTGTCAGTCCATGTACAGGCACAGATGGCTAGTTATTCAGGCAGTATCTGGGCTTCTCAGGGGAAAAGAACAGCCCACCGTATTCTTGTTGCATATCATGGTTTGGGAACTTTTGACACAGCCACAAGCACAAACAACTCCTAACAGATCCTAGAGACTTGGATTGGCAGTGGGTGGAATTAGCAAATTTGAATTTGTGTCAAAATGTCCTTACTTGGAAAGTCAGTGGTGATGGTCTGTTGCATGTTATTGAACTTTTCCTTGCTGCCGCAATACTGTATTTTTGAAAATATCCAGACGAGTTGTGTTTTATCTCCCCACTCTGCCTCTCAACTCCAGTTCTGCGTGTGCAGTTGTGCACTACTTGTTCATTAACTTATTATCAGATCCTTGCAGACCCAGAGTCATCAGCAACAAGAATGTAAAACAAAGCAGGCAGGCAAGTTTCAAATCCTGTTTAGGAAGAGGAGTAAAAAAGTGAAGCGTGCTTTTTCTTTTTTTTTTTTTTCCTTTTTTCTCCCTTGCAGTACTTTACAAAAACTTAAATTACTCCCTGAACTTTGCGTTTTTGCCAAAATCAATAATGTAGTAGAGATGGCCCAATATGTCACATTGGAAGAGATGGGATTATTAGCTAAATAAATTAGTTTTGAAGTTTCTGGTCATTGGAGCCATTGCTATTGTAACTAGGCTGAAAAATCAGAAGTAACATCCTTTTAAATAATTCAAAATCATCTTGAAGATTTTTCTTTAAAAATATCCTGAGCCTGAGATGAAGTTCTTCAGCATTGTGCTTGGTGGAAGATTGAATTGAGATGCACAGTGCTGGATTCTTATTTCTCTTTATTGCTTTAAGGGTAGACTTTAATCTCTTTCATCCAGACCATTTCTAGTTTGCTCAGGAGTGTGCTTGGCTGACCCCTGGCCGCCCCTTATTTTGAAGCAGCACTTATCAAATCAAGTCTGTTTCTATTAGAGGCAGAATGTTTGTACAAAGACCCTTGTCATTAATGTTCCTGTTCATATGGAGCCTGCTTATTAATTTTGACTGAATGAGCAAACTCTCATTTTTTTTTAAATTACTATCATTAGTCTTTTTCTTTGTTCTTTTCCTAGTGGGAACAAGAAGGGCATTATTTTCTGTGCTTGTACAAGAAAAGAATTGTATAGATGCAGGGAGAACTGCTCTCAGACTGTTTTTAACTTGACCTGTTGGAAAAGTGAGCATTCTTTTATTTTTCCACATACTTCTGAAGATGCAAAGAACACATAGCTCCTTTTCCTCAACGCTGAATAATATTCATAATATCCTCACTGTTAATATCCGTCTCAAAAGCAGATAAGACCTCAAAGAGCAGTTCATGCTAAGTGACTCTAAGGCTCATTATTGCAGGATGGTGGAGGGTAGAAAAAAAAAGACTGAGAGCAAAAAGAAGTAGCTGACTCTGTCTGAAGTCTCCTTGCTGGAGCAGTCTTTCTCAGCACTTTCCCATTTTAAAATATTTCTTGTTTTAAGCGTTGTTGTTTTTTGTAACCTTTTTTTATTAACTAATATTTTTAAGTAACTTAGAAATGAGCTGATAGTAAACAATACTAATTGAAATGTAATTGCTTTGTATAGCTCAAGATGTAATGTAACCCGTGCAGTGTAGCGATAGCTGCTGCTGTCAGGATGAGAATTCTGTCCGTAAGAGAGACTTCTCCCTCTGAAGCAAGGCACAAGAGATAAATCTCGGCGATGCTGGCATCTCCAGCTCTCAGCAGATGAAAATTTGACAAAATAAGTCTTGCTAGGAGTCAGGGAATCTCTTTGCAGGGTGTTCTTTGGATGTGATTGGCAAATGGGGAGATAGCATTAGAGTGATGCTGTTTGACAGGACGCTTCATAGAAGGGAATAACAGCTCTGTGCTCTGCTTGGCTCTAGGAGAGGGCATAAGCATTTTCACAGTGTGCGTGCTGTTGTGTTAATAGCACGAGCGTTATTCCTTTGAATAATGTTTAATGTTGCAAGCAGCAACATATGCTCTCATTGCAGCACGCAGGCAAATGTTTGCATGTGAGAGTACTAGTTTTGAAGAGGAATTGCCCAGGAAGACCAAGGTTGTCTTTGAAGTTTACTGGGACGTATGGAATCCTCTACAAGCTTCACTGAATTTGTGTGTGGGAGAAAAGTTTTTTTGGTTATATGTGCTGACCTACTCAGAGCCTTATGCCCCAGGCTGCTACTGAGGAAATGCTGTACCTAACATCACCTACTCAGGCATCGTGCTTTCCTTGTATCACTGAGCCCACTGGAGCGTCCGATGGTTCTCCTCCCCGCCACCCCTAGCACTGCAGAGTTAAGGTACTGCCATGATTTAAGCATCCTCGCCTCTTTCTCTTAGTGCTTCTGTTCTGACTTCTGCCTTCCTGCTTCAAAGGTGCCAAGTGGATGGAAAGCCCAACCGCACTGCAGCTACAGCAGCGTTTGTGCAGAGAAGCCTTCTCTTTTCTCATAACAGATATTAGTTACAAGTTGCCGTGTGGTTGCCAGCAGCACAATCCATTACAGCCATAAATTGCAGAACTCTTAGACCAGAGGGGAAGGTCATGGTGGTGGGGCCCAAGCAGTGCTCACTGGGGAGTGAAGCTGTCTGAAGCTGCATCAAATCATTAAAAATGAAGGTATCAGATGACAGCAAATTCAGATCCCAGGGGTCACATTTATTTGGATTTTCACTGTATTTCTATTTGCAGGAAAAAAAATACCACCCTGAATGCTGTCTGCTGCACAGCCAAGATTTGACAGCTGTTGGGAAGGACAGTCAAGAGTTTCCAGTAATTTCACAGAATAACAGCTTGGTGATCATCCCTTGTGACAGACAGACTGTGTGTTTGGCCTCTAACATATTTTGGTTGTGTTCTTCTGCCTGAGGTGGGTGGGTCAGGGGCAGCCCTAGGGCATGGGAGGAACTTGCCCCTTTCCTGGAACAGTGGTGTTGAAGGGGAAGGGGCTGTCAGAGACACAGAGTGAGAGAGGGTCACTGCTTGACAGCAGCTGCTTGGGGCACAGAGAAAAGTCCTTAAGGACGAAGCACTGTTTTCTGCAGAAAGAAACTGATGGCAGAAGTAAAGCTTAGGGGCAAGGATCTGCTTGGAGAGACCAGATGAAGGAAAAATTGGTTTTCACCAATTTTAATTTCTCTCTCCAATAGCTTTCTTTGAGTTTTCTCTTTAATTAAAAAGTTAAATACTCTGTTTTATATTCTAGCACAGACTGCCTTTTTAATTTAAGAGCCCTTTGGTCTTTTCTGTGGAACTTACAAAGAGAAGGCTTTGAATCCTTTTGCACATTAAATGTAAGCTAATAATTATCTCTGTCTTTGCCTTCTGCCACATGGTGATACTAAAGGGCAAGGTAATGGGGTAAGATCCTTACACTGACAAGAGCAGAACATCCTTGACCTTGGGCTCCATAGCTCTCTCAAGCATGCAGAATGCAACTCAAAACATGAAAATGAGTAAGGCTGCTAGGAGTGCACAGAGACAAGAAAAAGCTGACCCCTAGGATCCAGGTTGTGCTGCACACCCAGTGACCACAATAAGCCGTAGCAGCAGCCATGCTACTGAAAGTATTGCACTCAGCCTTTGCCAGCTGCAGGCCTTGCAGATGGTGTCTGCTGGGCAGAGCTCTCTGAGTGCCTCCCATCAGCCTCGTGGGAGCACAGCATCCCACATTCAGTGCCAGGTAGGCATGGAAATGCATACAGTATACAGATATGTATGTAATCATGCTAAATCCATACAACTAGCTTCTGCAATTCTTCAGAAGTGTTAACAGACTCTTAAAAAAAGGCAAGATTGCTGTTATCAAAGGATTGTTCTTTGCTTTTCTGTTATATTTCATAGCTTGACAGGGTGCATCCCTCTGCTTTGTGTTTCGTTAAGTCTCAAAGAGGTGTCAGTGTTTGCAGTAGGTCCCTAGAAGCATGGCACAGCACTCAGGTTGTGAAGTTGTGCTGTTTTAATTTGAGGAGGCAGAAAGCCAAGGCAGATGGACAGTTTAAGTACCATCAAAATAATAAACTAGATGCAGATTCTGTGTCCAAGCTTTGTCTGCTTTCAGTCAGTTCCCACTGGGACGCTCCATTCCAGTGCCCTTGTTCCATTCGACTTTCTTGCAGGAGAATTGGAGAGTATCCAGTTTTTAAAATTACCTCAGCTTTAATTTATTCTGCTTTGATGTTCATAGCACCATATATCTAATGGTCCCCATATCTTTTCCTTAGTCTCTGAGGCTATAATTTACCTGACCAATTTCTCAAAGGCAGATACCACTTACTTTAAAAATTATGTATAATTTTAATATCCCCGTGTTTATATAATATATGAAGTTTGTGGGGTGAGGGAGGAAGGGAAAGGATTTATGTTTCATGATCATTTCCAGTCATTTTAAAGACAAATGATTTTTGGTTTTATAGAGACATTTAGCAGAAATCTGTACAGGTCCAGCATATTTAAGGCGACTTGCACACGGCAAAAAATGAGCAAGCTGTTCTCCCTTAGGGCTTAGTGCTTTCCTCACAGACCTGGGTGTGATCCAGCTAAATGTATTCTTTTTCTCTGAGCAGGTTGGCTTTTTTTAAAGAACAGCACTGACACTGGGGGAGATAGGAAAAAGACATGGGTTTTAAATGGCAGGGTTTAGAAACAGAGAGCTTGATTCCATGTTCCTTTGGGACATCTTTATATAAGCCTGGAAATGCAAAAGGAAAACAGTGGAACAAAGCCGTAGCACTTGGTAAGGCCCCTTTTCAGAATAGGCTAAATTTAAATAAAGATCAGATCCAATGCCTTGTTTCCCACGTGATTGCTGGGTTGCAGGAATGAGAGCTGTGTCTCATGAGAAGAGAGTCACGGTGAGAATTAAATCCTGAAGACTGGCCACGTGAAGCACAGGCTGGCTCAGTAAAGCCAATGTGAGTAAGATGCCCCGTGGTGCACGCAGCTGGGGAAGCAAGCTGCCATCCAAGGCGAGTGCTGATTCCGGACCCTGTGGCTGCCCACAGCTCCCTGCTGCTGACCAGGCACAGCAGGATCTCCATTTGCTGATATCATCGCTGTGTGCTCGCTGCTATCTTGGCATTACGAAGATCATATGTGGTGGAGAAGGAGATGAGCTAATTCTCTGCAAAGCATATTGATACATCTTCTCTCACACACCTACTAGTTGCAGAGATACCCATCTTCTTTTAGTTTCACCTGTGCACATATGCTCAGGCAGAGACAAATGCTCATGTGGCTCATGGTGGGATAACCTTCTTAATGCCTGCTGGGAGAAAAGAGAGCTATAGAGATCTGACCTTATGAATTCTGATTGGAATACAGCAGCAGCAAGTATAATTTAGCAACTATTAGCAATAGAAACATAATGTCAGACCAGTATTTCTATTTTGGTCTATGCCTGAAGCAACTGGTCAGGCTTATGAAAGAGGTAACTTTTCTTACTGTCCAAAATGTTTATTTTGGGGGAAAGAGGAAAAACAAAGATGCTGCTCGTGTCATTCCTGTGCCACCGCACAGATCATCCTGAGCAATTTGGAAGGGTGTCTTGTGTCTTCCTAGCGAGCTGCCTGTTCCTTTATCTTCCTCTTCTTCCTTTTTCCTCCATAGGTGACAAAGTAGATTGGCTCTAGCTCACCCCTCCTGGCATGCCATATGTGCTGTGCGATGCCCTTCTTTGCTAGATTGTTCCTGCCTTTGAGGAGGTGGGAATTTATTCCTGGAATCACTCCAGTGTCCAGCTCGCTTTCATTGTCTTTATCAGGATGGACTGCAGCCATCATTGGTGAGAGCAGCAGTTGGTAGGAAGTGGGAGATAACTGCCTGAAATGAACTCTGCCTCCATGGGGCACAAACTCACTTGGTGGCATCGCAGCTCTCTCATTCCGGCTTAAGTCACCTTCCTCCCTCTAGGCTGTAGCTGTTTTTAAATATGTTCTGGGGACCATATGTTCAGCCTGCTCCCCAGTCATAGTATCACAGAATGGCTTATGTTGGGGAAGGGACAGTCAAGATCATCCAGTTCCAATTGCCCTGCCATGAGCAGGGGCTGCCCCCTTCCAGCCTGGCCTTCAGTGCCTCCAGCGATGGAGCATCCAAGGCTTCTCTGGGCAGTCTGTGCCAGTACATCACCACTCCTTGAGTAAAAGATTTCTTCCTAATGTTTAACCCAATCTCCCTCCTTAAAGTTTAAAGCCATTCCCCCTTGTCCTATCATCATCAGGCTATGTAAAAAGTTGGTCCCCCTCCTGTTTGTGTAAGCTCTGAGCTCCAAGCCAGTCCCAGGCTTAGACACTCTGCTTGTAAAGCAATATATGGTCTCATGCAGACCTTCTCGGATTGCATCCCCACCCTATTGGTGCAGGATGGCTGGCGCAAAAGAAGAAATCAGCTTTTCTGCATCCTCACTAACCGAGCACAGCCCCCTAGGTCCAAAGAGTCATTTAATTCCTATCTGCCCATTCCTGTATCCAGCACAGCTTCATGCAGTTGGGCCCATATTGCTGCAACACATGCAATGGTCTGACTTTTATCAGCCTAAACAGTGTTGTTCCATTTTGTATATTTGGTTGGAGATGGGTTATGACTGTGAAAGGACAGCAAAAGCTTCCGAATGCTCTGCATCCTGTGTAAGACTAGTCATCTCCTAGTGGCATTTTTTGAGCTGAGCTTGTTGAGTAACCCCCTGGAGTATCAGAAGTGGTTAAGGCTGAGCCTGGCTAACTCCCCCAGCTGCAAGCAGTTAGCTAACGAGAACTAGAGGCTGCCAGCTACCAAGGGGAAGGTGAGTGTCAGAAGAAAGCTGGAGGTGCAGGTTTTAGAGCGGTAGCTTGAGAGAGCTCGCATGAGGAAAAAGGTAAGAAAGGGAACAATGGCTACAAAAATATTTAGTGAGATTTATGGGGGATGGTTGGAGGCATTGGTGCTTAAGGTATATTTGTGCTGAAGGCTGGGAGGCACTTGGCTTTCTCTTGCCTGCAGAGGGGAGAAGCAGCCTTGGAGGCAAAGGAGCATCACAAAGGGGAAAAACCTAGTGCTGGTATAGATGGTGTGGGATTTCACATTTGGAAATGTGAGAGACTGCTGCAGCCAAGCAGAAAGGTCATGTCAGCTGTTAACACGATGCTTAGATGTCTTTAAGACTGAGGCACAGAAAGTTGGAATGCTTGTGGTGGAATGTAGGAAATATTTCCTCTGGATACCTTTAACTTCTGTAAAGATGGCAGTGTTAGCCTGCTTCAGGTGCTGCAGCAGTGTATATGAGCCTTCTGTGTTGTCTCCCTGAAAGATGACTTTGCTGTACTGTGTCGCTGCACACAAGGTGAGGGGGGATATATCGTAACAGATTGTTATAGCAGGCACAGTGAGCACTTCGTGTCTTCTGTCTTGTTGCAAGACTTGCGTTCATGGAATCAAGGTTGGAGAAGACCTCTAAGATCATCTAGTCCAACCATCTACCCACCACCAATATTTCCCTGCTAACCCCCCATCCCTTACAACCACATCTAACACTGATCTTCTTGAAATCTCTTGCTAAGTGGAGTCTTCTGAGTTTCTTTTTTGGCAGCAGGGTGCTGTGAGCATAGACTGCAGGGCTGGGACATGGCTGAGCATTGCCGCCTCCAGCTCTGCTCTGCCCTGCCCGTGGCAGCTGTGTCCCATTGCAGCTCGTTAAATCTGCAGCACAGCTGGAGCCTTTCAGCTCTCTACTGGAGAGAGCTTGGCTCTTAGGCTTGTCTGTGCTTTCTCCCAGACGAATTTGTTGTATTGGTGCAAAGGGGAAAAGCAGGAAGCTCTTGCATTCAGCCCACTTTTGGATATAAGAGTAAATTGTAACCATGGCCTGGATCCCATGCATCAGGCTGAGAGCAAAGCCCTACAAATCTGTAAACTTGAGCCTGCTGTACTCATCCTTTTGCCCTGTGAAAGGGAAGTAATCGCACATCTTTTAGCCACCTCAGTGAGCAGGGAGCTTTATTAGAAAATGTTTTCATGTGTCTGTGTCCTGCTTGGTTTGTTTAGCTCTGATTAGTTAGTAATTGTTTCATTACTGTAGAAATAGATGTCATGTCATTTTTTTATGTTGGTGTCTTTTTTTTTTTTCTTTTTTTCTCCATCCCCTGTTGTTTTGTGAACATTTCTTATGGTCACTTGCTGCAGAGAAAAAGGATTGTAACAGTAGGCAGAAACTAAGAAATTGCCTTTGCTTTGGAGAACTCTGCTTGTTGCCTTCAGCTGGCAGCAGCGAGCCCATCAATATTGCATTCAGGTGTGAGCCCAAATGACCCTCATCAGCCTCCTTTCCTGATGACCCCGAATTTTCAGCTGTTACTGAGAGGGACAGAGCATTTAGGGCTTCTGGAGAATGGCGTGGCAGAGGGCAGGAGGCTCTTGCAGTTGAAGGGGGTAAGAAGAATGTGTGTGGTTGCCATAGGTTGGTTGTGTGTGTTCCCAAAAAGTAACCCAGGACTCTTCATGAGGCTGGGATGGTTAAAAGCTCCTGGAGGTTCTTATATGCACAGCACTGCCCTACATTAACACTGTGAGAATATTAGTCCATTGGAACCTCTGGATAGACACAGAGCATGCTGCTAGGAGTATCCTGTTCTATCCTTTACCTGTGTGTCTTGATAGCAGAGGGTTTCAGGCTTAGTGCTTTTAAATCTGTTAAAAGAGCCTGTGATGAGTGTCAGACATTGCAGCCATAGCTGCATTTCCAATGGCAGAGTTGGGTCTCGCATCCCTGTGACCTTCTGTGACTGTGTCGTGCTGGGCTGGGCTCTTCTCAGCTGGGAACACTGCTGATGCTTTGTTTTTATGGTAAATTAAAGAAGGCAGCAGACCCTGTAAATTCAAGCTTCCTTTTGCCATGGCAAGGAGGGGCTGGATGGTTGCTTTTTACCAGAGGTAACTTTAATGCAGAGAAAAGAGCTGCAGAGGAGATCTTTGCATGTTATGAACTTGATGAATTATGCATGAAGCACAGCAGTCTGGTATCAGCAATGCTGGCAATGAGGGGAAGAAGCTGATAGCAACAATTTACATCACGGGCTTGCCACGAAACAGAGAAGCAGCAGTGCAAACTGCGAGGCTGAGGAAAGCAGTGCAGCTCCTCCTTTGGGCCCCCGAGTTTGAGAAATGTCAGCTGGCAGCAGGGGATGCAGGGCCTGCTGTGAGCTGAGTGTGGAGATGGGCAGAGAAGGCGGGAGGAGATGTCAGCCCTGTGAGCTGCATGGCAGAGCAGCGCTGACTCCGTTGGGCTGACAGCACCCAGTGTGTGCGCATTAAACCCTGCCATGTAATGGGATGGGAAGGCTGACACCAACGTATCGTGTCAGGTACTGTCCTGCAAAGCAAAGGGGGAAAGAAAAAGAGGGAACAGTGGTTAAAGGAGAAAATCTCATTGAGGGTGAAGGTTGACTACAGAGAAATCAAAATCTGCAGCTCTTTAATATGAGATCGACCCCCAAGTGTGACCACTGGCTGGCAGAGTTTCTGCCTGTCAGATGTGGGGGACTGGCTCCAGTGGCTTGCCAGGAAATGCTGTGCCCAGAAGTTCTCCAGGCCTTCATAAATCAGCTGCAAAAAGAAATAAGTTTCTGTGCTTGCTGCTGGGCGTGCTACCATGCATTTATCAGACAGCTGTTTCTTTGTAAGGGCAGTGGTAGGAACCTGGTTAGCTTGTAGTTGTGCTTCTCTTTCAACGAGATCTGCTTCTCCTGTTGCTTTCTTTAAGTTCCTAGTTTTGGCTACTCAAGAAAAGGTTCAAAATCAATGCAGCCCAATTCCATCACCTATGCTATGAGGCATCTGCATATCAAGTTAATATACATATGTCTTAAAGAGTTGGTTATTCTCGCTTTTCAAAAGCACTGTGCAAACAAGGAAGTCATGTTGCTATTCCATGGTGGTATTTTCATGTTCAGTTTACAGACAGAGTCTGAGCTTCAAAGAAATGCAGTCCAGCATTTTCAAAAGCCTGCTGTATTAGGAAGCAAATATTTCCTTGGCCTAAAGGGCTCAACAGAAATACTGCATGTTGCTACAATTTCTAATTCTTTTCTCTACTGCTCTACCATACGTAGGTTGTTAGGTGGGTGGCTATGATTGGCTGGGTCCCCCCATTCCCAATCTCTCCCAGAATCCTGGATGTGATGACGCTGTGTGTATTTGAGCCGTACATTTTGTGGTTCTAACTAACCTCAGCTACAAGCAGCACCAATGGATCTTGTTTTACTTGAGGCTCACATGGCACACTCAGAAGCAGAAGAGAAAAGGAAGCCCGGCACTTTTAGAGAAAGGTCTTTGTCTTTGTCTGGATTCCAGCAGGATTTGTGCTCACGGCTTTCCTTGAGGTTTAAAACGTTGGTTTGGCTGCTGTAAAATGGTTAAAGAATGCTGATCAAATTAGAACTCTCTAGCCAATGAACTGGCAAAGCTTTGATTCTGGCTATAAAATATCCCTGCTACACACGTGACGTAGCAATGTATCACCGCTGTGCTTTTAATCAGGATTCACCGATTTGTTTTCTGTTTACTGGTGTGGATGTGCATGGGAAAAAAATAAACCACTCTTCTAAACTGTAAGCAGTAAAATACATATTGTGCTTTAATTGTTTTCATTTTTTGCAAAACCACTTTATAACACAATTAAGTATGTGCCCAGGGATGTATGGGATTGAATTACTGGATATCTGCCTTCCAGCACTCTCACTTTCTCTTAGATACCCCATACTTAAATTATAGGAATCCTTTGGGAACCAGGCATTTGTATAAGTGTTAGCAAAACTATCTGGAGCTGCACACAGACATCCTCGTTTCCAGAGATGTTTTGTAAGTTATTTCTTACTAATCTAAGTGCTGTGAATATGGGCTTTAGATCTGTGCTCAAGCAAGTGTTTATGAAAATCTATTCCATGTGTGAGGATGAGAGGCATCTGGGACAGGTGTGAATCACACACTCTGGACAGGCTTTAAAAAAAAAAAAAAAAAAAAAAAAAGGAAGAGGGGGTAAATAAGTCTATTAGCTTAAATGAAGGCTCTGGTAATCCTTATTCAGACAAGGTGTTTGTATTCCACAAATAACCTTCTTTGTTTGCTTATGTTGTTTTTTTGTTGTTGTTGTTTTCCTTTAATTTTTCACTGCTTTATGGAAGATGAGGTATGTGTGATATTTTTGTAAAGATGCTTCAGTGGAACCTGCTCCTTGCTGGGAAAGGAATTGAAGCCAGCATAACATGGACTTTGTGTCAGCTTGGTTAAAACTTCTATTGTTGTTAAGGTAGTCACAGTAAAGCAGAAGTAACTTCTTCGTGGTGTTCATCTCCTGAGTTATCCTGGATTCTATGATAGTCTAGTGCTAAATAAACTGTTTAAATGAAAGTAAATGCATGCACAAGGATGTTTGCTTTACGTTAAACAGGGCAACTCTGAGCCAGTTTTACCATGACTCTTCTAAGTGTGAATTTGCATTAATAACTTGTATATGGGAGCAATACAGAAAAGGTTGACATAAGTTGGGGGGGTCTCCGTAACTAGAGGTGGTAGTTTGACTGATATTGTTGTTTTACCATACGGAGACTTGATTTGGAATCTGATTCAATGCCAGGTACTTCAGCTTTCTTCAGAAAGTGCAAGGTAACAGTGGCTGTACCCCCAAGTTGCTACAAGGAATATGTACCGAAGGATGCCTATAGAAATTTCTTTCTTTTCCTCTGATGGAAGAGATGGACACAGATTCTGAGATGAAGACCTTCAGGTTCATTTTGTGCTGCTGACTAGAGGGCTACTGATCGTTGATGCTTATCATCTTTTAAAGACCTTGACTCCACTGTGAAATGTAAAAGATCCTTACTCTGTATATTTAGCATGCACTCCAGTTAACTGAGAACTGTTTATTTCTTCATCGGCTCGGCTGATGGTTCAGATCTTGGGCAGGATTTCCCTTCTGGCACTGGTCCAAGCCAGGTTCTATGCTCTCAATCTTTGTTTATACACAGAGGTGAGCTTGCAGTTGCTGAGATTATGCATAGATATTTACCTAAGGATAACAACACGCTCTGCACATAACCTCCTCCTCTCCAGCTTTTCTCTGAATATTAAGAGAAGAGAAATGATATGACTAAAGAGGTTTCCTTTGTGTCCCCTTTGCTCTTTCTGGGAGAGAAAAAAACAACTACTAGCAAACAACCGTGCCATGTTCACCAGCTAAAACCCATTCAGACAGAAGTCCTAAATCCATATTAATCACCACATTTAATTTTTCAATCATTGCTTGATTAAATTGCTGCCTAGATCCATCCTTTCTGAGATGGGGCCTGGTAAGTTCTCTGCAGCAAACTCAAACAGAGAAGTAATAAAGTGCTTTCTGTCATAGGCACTCCCCAAAGCACCAAACACAACACAAGTTATTAAAAAAAATCAAAGAGTGAGCTTCTATAAACTGTGTAGAGAGGAAGATCTTGATTGCCCAGGGAAGTGGAAGATTTTAATTTCATATCTGCAATTACAAAAGCAAATATATCTGTATAGAGTATTCAGAAGTAAAAAAGAAATGAGCAACATCTAACGGGGCAGTGTCAAGAGCTAGGTTTGTAAGTGTTTTTACTGCTGTCAAAAGGCAAGTGTCCATATTTTTTTCAGTATGATTGTCAGCATATTTGTTAGTTAATACACTTGAATTGGTCCACAACCACTTGCTTTTAAACTTTCCCTTCAGGAATGCAGACATTCCAACAGCAGAAGTGCCCTGATTTCCTTCGAAGGTGGAATTCTACTTAAGCAGACTTGTGCTGATGTGCAATCCTCTTCCAATGCTCCATGACCATCATGAAATCTGGATGTGCTGCTGAAAGACTCAGCAGTGACCCATGGCTTTGTGCCACGCGTGGTCGAGTGGCTGAGGTGCCGTTCCCATGCTGGGCCCTTGCTTGAATTCCAAGAACCGGCACTGTAGTTGCTGGCTATCTTCTCTGAAATGTAATCTATGGATCTCTTGCAATTACATGAGTATAGAAGAGGATACTTACATCTTGTCTCTACCAGCTTTGTAGATCTTGATGTTGATAAAAAGCATATTATCAGACAACCTTGCTCTTGTTGGGACGTGTCACAATGCATGCTGCTGTGTTCTGACACAAAGAACACAACTTTTTTTTTTTTTCTCCCCCTAATGTGGCTAAAACTCGAGTCGATAAAGAGCCAACATAAGCTAAATCATTATAAGTCAATTTTAAACCAGTTCAGGAATTTCCACACCATGGTTTGTGTGGACAACTATTTAGTGAAATCAATTGAAAAATCAATGTTAGGCCTCGTGTTTGTCAGTTTAACTAGCTTCCTTCCCATTCAGCTCCCAGCCAGCCATAGCTGGCAAAAAGCTGCAACATAACATTATCTTAGGCTTACAGTCTTCATTGGCAAAAGAATTAAGAAGTTGTACTTCCTCTATAAAGTTTGTATTGTGCAGAGCTTTATCCATGAGTGCAAGTGAGTGATGGAAACCACCTGTTTAATGCTGAACAAGCCTGTGGCTATGGCTTTCTGAGAGCACAACTGCCTCACTGATGAGATACTGGAGTAGGGATTGAGAGTGGAGTGCTTGTTTCTACCACTTCATCTCTCTGTCTTTTTTTCTCTCCCAGATAGCTGCAGTAATACAAATCTTGCACATGGTGTGTGAGGCTTTTTCTCATTCATTTGTCTTGGGAAGCTTTATAAGAGTTGGAGATTATAAAGGCAATAAAAATGCACTGATTGCGTCCACCGGATGCTTGGAGGAGAGCTGGCATCTCAGTAGCACTCAGCTATCGTGCCTGCTTATCTCAGCATGCTCCAATGGAAACCTGGAGCTGGTGTTGCAGTGATGAGGCTGGCCTATCAAAGACATCTCTCATGACAGAAAACTTCATCTCATTATTTAGCAAGTACCTTGGAAACTTCACAGTTAAGGATGGATTCTTCTGGTTAATGAGGATGTGATTTCTTTGGGGGATATGTTTGTTTCCTTCATTTTCTTGTGCTTATAAAGGTATGCTGCTTATGCAGTGGGTTTGGTGCAGTGCTGACAGTGATTGCAGAAGCTCTTTTCCTTCCACAAGAGTAGAAGACCTGAAATAGGGTTGCAACATTAAAATTCCTGCTTTCTGCAGCTTACCTGTTGAAAAATTCAGTAGTGAGGTATGTTTCTGTACTGGTACCTATGCACATCTATTGGCTGACTTACCTTTGGTTTCACAGACCTCAGCTACTGCCACAGTTTGTGGTGCAGAAGCAGGGAGCTGTGTGGGTGCTTGCTGCATCTAACTGTACAGCAAGTTACCAGTGAACTCTGGGCCTCTCTGGGTTACACACGTCTTGTACTGCTGTGCAGGAAAATGCAATTGTCCCACAGTGAGCAATAAAAATTCAAAAACATTTCATAAATGTTCTCTTAAACAAACAAAAAAAGCCATCATAACAGCAGTGTTTCATTTTCCCCCCAGAAATGTTGAGATTTCTTTGTAGATGTGGTAGAGAAATTACTGATGCAGTGGGTCTGAGTCTCTGTCCACCCCTGCTCTCCTCCCATTTAGCTGGGTCTGGGCTGCCTTGTCTGCTCTAGCACTATTGTTTGCAAATCTCTATTGCTCATTTACACTCACAAACCCTTACTGCAGCAGGCTGTGCCGTTTGCTGCTTGCTTGAGAGAAGGAGCCAAAGCTGAATACTTCCATCAGGCGATAGGTTGGTTGTTGAAAATGTCAGCCAGGATATCTGTGTGCTTACCTCTGGCTTTCAGAAAGCACAATCATAACTTTTAATTTCTGCAGGTCCCTGAGGGAATCCTACTAGAAAAAGCTGAAAATGGGAAATTACTTTTAATTCCCCAGTGTGTTCCATCCCTTCACTTATCCAGGTATTATTGTATTGTACCAACAGGCCCAATGACAGGTTCACTGCTCCCTTGTTCTTTCACGCTCTGTAGTTATTTTAGCCGTTTCATTAGCATAACACAACCGCAGTTGCTATTTTGCGTAGCTGTCATGAGTTGGGACACTGAGACCTCGAGGCAGGCATGGGGTTAACTTTTGCATTCATTGTAATTATGTCAGGTAATGGAAAGAGCTGGAATGTGAGTTTTCAGAACAGACAGGCACCTGTAGCCAGCATTTTTGAACCTCTCAGGACTGTTGTGCCCAAGCAACCTTGCATCTTCTAGCCAAATGGCAGATGTTTGCTTCATCAGTTCATCATTACTATAGCAGGGAGATGGCATTATAGCACATGATTTCTTTACTGTATGATCTGAGTGACTTCTAATGTAGTTAGGTGAATGAAAAATAGAAAAGGAGCTTTACTATCAATACAGATATAAGCTTACAGGTATAGCACAGGTCGGGAAGCTGCAGCACTGACGTAGATGTGCTGATTCTTCAGGCCTTGGCAGGTTTACCTCTTTGCTTTTGTAAATTTGCTCTTCAACAGTTTCTTTCCAGAAAAATTTACAAGTTGTTGTTAGTAGAGAAACATGCAGAGCAATAGAAAAAGGATCTGTGCATCTTAAGTACTCTTGCCCATCAAGTGCCAGACCAGCAAGTTACATAGCATGGCCAGGCTTTGAGCAGCACGTTTCTGCTGTGTTCTGCTGAGATGTGTGAATGTCTGCAAATGGGCTCTGGGGCATAGAGAGGGAGATCTGCACAGAAGTGCTTTATCACAACAGAGCATTGCCCAGGCACAGCAAGCTGATTGCTCTGAGTTCTCTGGAGTGACCGTTTTGGTGATAACATTCGCTTACGTCGTCTGCGACACCTTTTGCATTTGCTTGAGAACCTTTCGGCTTTTCAGTGTTTGATTACAAATGCCAGAGTTATTTAGGAGAACATATGCTGTCAGTTTTGATTGGCTTCCTTTGTAATTTTAACAGGCAGTGTTCCCTGGATGCGTGGCACAGATTACATGGTGAAGACTACAGTGTGTAGTGGGGCAAAGGGATTGTAAGAGTAATAATGACAAGTAAACATCTATCTTTGGTGAGCTGTTAAAATTCCTCGAGAAGAAGACAATTCATGTGAAGGGTGCAGATAAGTTATGGGAGTTGCTGATGTCAAGAATGAGAAAGGATGAATATGATTTTATATATAATGCAAGGTTTTGGATTTTTTTTTTTTTTTTTTAATTGCTTTGAAACAGGAGGAGGATTTGAGCAGTGTGGTAAAGGAAGATGCAAGCAGGATACAAGAATCAGGATGTGGAATGGCCAAGAGGTGACAGTAGTAATTGCAGAGAGTAGGGAAACAGCCATGGAGATGATGGGGGGAGAGGGGGGAACTCATTTTGACCATGTTATTTGGACAGCTGGGAACTGCTCAGTTTGGTGGACAAGGGGAAAAGTAGGGTCCTGGAATAGAAAACCGATAGTGAAGGAGGGCTGATAAAAACAACAGTGCCACATGTAAATTTGATGAACTTCACAAAGCTGTACAATTTATATCTGTGGAGGCTCCATGCAGGAAACTTAGCAGCTTAGGGGCAATGTTGGCTGCCTTCAGAAACAACGGGGCTGCAAAACTTCTATGCAGAGAAAAGCTGCACCTCAACTCCAGTGTGGCTGGATTTTTGTTATGTCTTTATGTACTGCACTCTGTGCTGCCACTTGTGGGGTTTTTGTTTTTAATGCCATTGTTGTGGCAACAGAACGAGGAGGTCTTCTGCCCTTCTTTACTTTTTCCAGAAGGAAAGTAAAATAATATTAGAAACAGAGTGAACAAGACTGAAAACATAGGAATAAAATACAGGATTGTTTCTTCCTTTCTCTCCTTCAACAAAACGAGAAGATGAAAAAAGGGTGAACAGATTTTGTTGTGTAGAAGCCCAGCAGTCTTCTGGAACTGTGTGCTTTTATGGGGGCATGTTACAGTGACATATGGTAACTGCTTGCATCAGCGTCCTTCCAGGGAAAGCACTTACACCAGTAAACAGTTGTAACACTCTTAAATGTGGCATATTTATGTGCAGGTTGGTCCTGTGTTCAGAACTGGCAAGAGTCTCTGTGGCACTGGGAGTACACATAATAAAAAACTCAATAGGCTCTTTCCTGCTCAGTTATCTGGAGATGTTTCTGCATTTTAATAATAGTCCTACTACCTGCAAGTGGGTGCAGCGCTAAGAGGAGAAGAAAAGACCTTCAAGCAGTTTAGGATGGTTGAGGAATTTGTCTTCAGCGTCACCCTTTTGTTTTGCAAAAGATCGCTGTGTAAGTTCTGTGTAGTGGTAGAACCCCATAAAAAATTGCTAAGGGGAAATGACTGGGAACCTCAACCAGAAGTCAGAGGAGGTTTGGGTATGGCTCTGCAAGATAGACCTGATTGTAGCAGTGTTGCCTTTTCCTTCCATAATTTCTTGTAATTCACTTCTAGGTATGCTTGGGAAAAAGCACCAAAAAGATTTGTTCTTACCAGCTCTCCCTAGCCTGCCCAAATATGCAGTTCACTCATGTGTCAGTTTTTCACACTTGATTTGAAACAGCAAGAGAGGATACACTGGGAAAAGAGAGAGAGCTGCCTCTTTCTTTTCTTCTTTACAAATGCTCGAGCTAATCCTAGCAGGAGTCTTTCAAGAAGCAAAACTTTATCAATAGAGCCAGCCAGCTTTATAAATTGGGCCTGGTTTGGTTTGATATTCTTCACGAACAAACTCAAAAAGTGGAATTTAAAAGTTAAAAAAAAAGAGAGAGAGATTCAATTATTTTACCTTCATTACACTTCATGCTGCTGCTTCTCCCCCGGAGAGTACTGGAGAGTCTCTCTTACTGCTTCAGACTCTTCTCATTTACAGAATGCGATTGTATGAGTTGACCAAATTTTCCAAACCACTGATCTCACTGCACATGCTCTGCTGACTTGCTTCTGGTTTACCTCTAGAAAGTTAGCAAGTTGCATAGAATTGACAACAGTTCTTTTAGTTGAAGACAGTTAAGGGGGCTGTGTTTTGCGTTCCTGCATTACTGCTTGCTATGCTCCCCTCAGGTGAAGGGGAAGGTATGTCACATCAGGAAAGGTTTGTACATGTTTGCATAGCTTCCTTGTATTGCATACACCACTACTTGTGATTTGCACTGAAGGGTCAGACTTAAACTACTTTACTTCTTTCTCATCTGGTGTGCCCAGCTGCAGGTTTAGCCTGTTACAGCACAGAAAGCAAAGACCATTGGTATCAGAAGGGACCTGGGGGAGAAGGGCACGAATAACAGCCAGGGAAACCTGTGCATGCAGCTGTGAATAACACTTGTAAAATCATCTCTGGCTTCAGCAAGGTAGATGACATGTCTGGTGCAGTGTGTTACGCTTCAGTGGTTCGTCCCCTCCGCTGTGCCCATGGAAATTGCCTCCATGGAGTGAAACTTGTTGAAGTGCCTCACATGGGCCAGATGAGGCTGGAATTGCTGCACATTTCCTCTGTCTGTTGCCTGGCCGATGTTTTTCCCCCAGTCAATGCCAGAAGGACTTTGGCTGCCCTTGCATCAATCTGTTTGCTGTGGGACAGGTGGTAGTAAGCCATTCTGGCACCCAAGAATGAACCAGTGCCATCAGTAACAGACTGTAGTGGGCATTTGCAGAGGTACAATGTAATGATCGGGGCTGAGCGCTGCACAGGATGTGGTGGAACGCTCTTCTAATGTCTCCAGAGCAGCTCAGGGATAATAACCATATAATAACCGAGAGGCAATGAGCAGTCTCTGGTCGGTGCTCCAGCCGCAGAGCCAGGCAGCCTCCTGCTTCCTTGTGGCCATCAGTTTGGAGAAGGTACCAGCTGAGTTCTGCACAAAGTGTTTGGCACCTGCTTAACCCCGTGTTGAAACCCTTCTGCCTGAGCCTGTGTGCAGAGCAGTTGTGTACGTGCTTTGAGGCACCTTGAGAAAAGTTGACTCTTTTCCTTGCGGAGCTTTGGAGGGTCCATTCTGCTAAAGACAGAAATGGGTGTAGAAAGAGAGGAGCACAGTTTCTCACTTAGTGATTCTGAGTGTTTCTCCTGCCTGTACAAATATTGCCACTATTTAATTCAGCAGTTTGAGTTGGCAACAGCAATAAAGTCAGCAAGCAGATGCTGCACAGAGAGAAATTATTTTTCTGCCTGTAGTTTTCTTGCCCTGTAGCAAAGTTTCATTGTGAGTCAATTGTGTCTGTAATAAGCCTGGCTTTCCAAGAGTTGCTATTGGGTAGGAGGCAGGGGGAGTTTCACGGTGAGCGTCTTGTCCCCCTTGTCAGAGTTAATTTCCCATTTCTGGCTGGCTTTAAGGGAACAGTATGTTTGTTTTGCCAATTTAAGAGCGAAGGAAGGTGAAAGTTTTACTTGTTGAAAGCCCTGAAGTACATTTAGTGTGCTAAGTGCCAAGTGCTGTTGTGTCACTGGCATCATGGGGATTCGGGGGACATTCCCAGCTACCTGCAGCCCTTGCAGACTCACTTCGTGCTTTGTCCTGGATTGCATTGATTCAAAGAGGAAGGTCTTGATGTTTGAATGTATTTAGAGTAAAACAAAGCTGCAGGATTCCTTCCTAAGCCAAGGTTTTTTCCACTTCAGTCTGAAAAACATTGTACCGCCTGCAAGGCTCTACAGAACTTGTCTATCGAGTGAAAGTAAATGTGACAGAATTAGCCTGCTCCCAAATGAGAACCTCCTTGAACAGGAGTGTTGCCTGGGGACGTCACTCCTGAAGAAGGAGGTTGCACTGCAGGGCAAGCCATTGCCTCTTTCTCTCTAAAATCTCTTCTGCTCTGCCTGTTCTAATGTGCGCGTTGGTGCAGGCAGGCTGAACATACAGAATTCTGTGTACAAAGCTGTCAAGGTAAGCCTGACTGTGCTTTTAGTGGGCTTGTGAGAGCAGGATAACGTTTTACATAGAAAGCCTGAAGAGAGCTGACTTCAATACCACATTGAGCTCTCTGGAAATGGTGTCATGCTTTGATCACTCGGAGGTCCTGACAGGAGTATTTATTTAAGACGCTAGTATTTCAAAACCTAGTTATAGTTATTGCACCATCCACAGCTGTTGAAGATTACAACTTAAGATAATTATTCTTTTAAGAACTAGTTTTTGTCAGAGAGGAGTAATGCGCAGCCGTGGCAGCACCGCATGTCTTGGTGGTGCTTTAGCACTTCCTTGTAATCATTCACTCTAATGCTGCGCAACTGAGCAAATCCCATGGCCATTTCATCCGGATAAAATGGAAGAGATAGATGAGCTTTTCCCTGCCCCTGGAAGGCTGACAACAAATCTCAGATTCACCGGACCAAGGAGGAAGCAATTACCCAGACAGCAGCTTGCCAACAGCCACGTTCTCCCTTAAAATAAAGGAGCATAGTGACATCGTATTTTCATCAGCTTTCCCTGTGCTACTGCAATGAAGGGAAAGTTTTCTCTGGAGCTTTTCTCTAACTTTTTTTCTGCTTCCAAATCTGTATTTTCTTTGTTAGCTTATTATCTCCTGCCTGAACACAGTTTACTCCCTGCAATTTTGAACCAGAAAGACAGGCGTTCTGTTAAATGGCAGACTTCTTTGAGAAAATCTATATGCCTCTGCAGTGACGCTTACAGCTTTGTTTCTTGCTCCATCATGGGTCAAGGTCCAGCATGGAGCAGCTGCACAGCGTGTAGGCGATTCTGGTGGCACCAGAGGGAGGTTTGTAGGAATGGTAAGAGAGGTTCTGGCTGAAAAATGGGACCATGCCTCCCACATATTGTCTTACTCGAAGTAATACGCTTGACTCTGAGAGAGAGCAGCAGCACATCAGCTGCTTTGTAGGGAGAATGCTTCTCTCATAGTTGTGGTATGGTGGAGGTAGGTAGGAAGACTGCTACTGGCAGGTCTGTTTTTTGGAGGCTGTGCAAAAAATCTGAAGGATGACTTCCAGATAACATATCGTTGAATCCATAGCATCAGATAGCTTGGATGACAAAAGCCTGCTGAACATAAGTGGGAAATGTTTTCTAGCATCGGGTTTCTTTACATAGTCTGGCAGTTTTCTGTCCCTTGGGGTGGAGATCCCTTTCTGCCCGTTTTCTCTATCAATTGCGTGCAAAAGGTTTCTTTGAGCTTCATTCTCTCTCCATAAGGAAATGAGTCATTGAGCAGAAAGGGGTTTTGGTCCAGTGAACGCAGAAGGTCTTCAATGTAGGGTTGAATGCAGGCTTCCTGGAAAATAACAAAAGTTGCTGAGGTTGCATATCTCAGCATGGAAGGGCAAGGATGGTGAGGGAATATTCAGATCACTGAGTATGAAGGGAACTAAGCAGAATAGGCTATTTACTCAAATAACTTTTCTTTGCATTTTCTCTCCTTTATCTTTCCAGTTTTATTTGAAGACTCTCATTCATCCTGCTTACTTTCTGTGTCTTGCAATATTTCAGCCATGCTTTCATACATGTCCTTTTCTTTTGTCAGCAAACATTGCAGTGGCCGTGGATGCTCTTAAAGGGATGTGGGAAAGAGGGGAGCTGGACTGAAAATTAGATACTTCTTTGTTGTTTTCCTGGGAAAAATCCATTGCAGTAGCATGGTCCTTGAGATGTGCCACATGCCAGGAAAGATCTCATCATTCTCGATTTAGCAGAAGCATTGCTGTCATTTGATAAATAAAGCTTACCTGACATTGGCAGAGCAAGGGAACCTGCTGGACTGAAATGCCAGAAAAAATACTGAAGTGATGCCATTAGGTATTCACTGTGTTGTTTGAAGGCAAGCTGTTAAAGCAAAGCTCCAACGATGGGAGCTTTCTGTCCCTTTGGTTGTGTCTTGCCTGTTAAAATGTTATCAGAATTGGTATGGAGATTGCTGAAATCAACTTGAGACATTCTCTCATTACTGAGCTGCTCGTTTGCAATTTGAAATCAGTCGTTTAGCTTTAAGTGGCTATGGGTCATTAATTATGAGCAGAACAGTCCAGCTGCAGACTGTAAGTGTCCTGATGAAGAGGTATTTAAAAAGATTTTTTCACTTGATTCACAAATACAGTTTTTAGCTTGAAGTTCAAACAAGAGTCTTGTTGACCTCTTCTTCCTTCCTATCCATAGACTGAAGTTCTAGTTAACCCAAGAATAGAGTTTAGTATCCAAGGTATCCTCTTCTTGTTTGAATAAAGTTATGCTTTTCAACATTTAACTGCCTTTTCTTATCCCACATCTCTCTCTAATCTTATTCTCTCATCAGTCTTCTCCCACAGACACATTGCAATTCTCTCTGTCCTGAAGCAGGTTTATTCCCTCACCTGTTAAGTTGGCATTAAATTTCTGCCATTTCTGTTTTGGGGGACATCCTAGAGTTAGTACGCAGCCTGGTGTCATAAGGCCTTTCTCTAGTTTTCCTCTCTGCTGAAGGCTGTAACATTTATATTTGGAAGCTTTTTATTTTTCCACCTGTGGCATTAGAATTGCAGTACACCCTGTGGACGTTTCAGCTTTGTCAGCTTGACTGTTATTAAGCTGTAATCATTTATCATCACTAGCAATGATTTTATGACCTATTTTTTTTTTTTTTTCAGAAGGAATCGCCAAACGTTTATTGGTAAACTGCTGTGAGCACACAAAGACTTAAGATACATAATTTATAAAGCTGTATTTATGTAGCAGTGCTTTATGATGGAAGGTTGTGCTGAGAAAGAGTTTGAGGTGGTGGTTTATTTTTAGATGAGCCAGAAGTCTTTGTTTCCATCCCATTTCAGGCCCCAGCACAGAGTGATTGAGAATCTCCAGAAACCCAAAAGCTTTTTTCCCCTCTAATGGCAAGAGAGAGTATGTAAATAAAATTGACACACATAAAACTGCAATAAAGTACAACTGTTTCATGAATTTATAACGTGAGGGGGCAAAGTAATAAGCTATAAATTCGTGTCAGTCATCCTCCTTTATTAAGAGCTGCCAAGCAACACGTGTGACGGGCAGTGCAAGAACGTGTACAGCTGAATGCTTTCCATTTGCTGAACTGGGAGGGTTTGATTCCTCATGCTCTGTGTGTATTTGCACACGCACGTGGCTTTAATAGCTATACGATAGCATGGTCTTACCATAAGGTAGGCAAAAAAAAAAAAAAAAAGCAATATGTAATTTTTAATTAGTAAGGGTAGATGAGTTAATTACCAAATCACCTCGGGGAGGATCATGAAATTTCATGACCTGTCGTTTGCAGTGATAATTATCTTAGATAAGTCTTTTAGGAAACAGGACAGCAGAGGGATTTTCTGTTGGTCACCCCTGTGATCTCTGCACTGATCAGGGGTGGGGCTGCCCTGGGCTGCAGTGACCTTTACAGCTGTCTGGTCATTGTGGGCATCTGGGCTGTTAATGTGGTCAGGGGAATTTCGATCAGTGCTGCTAATGGTGCTGATAAAGGTGGGCTTAGATTAAGCTACGCTGATATTTAGACGCTACTGATAGCCTTGACATCTAAAGTGACAACAGTCACATGCAAGCCACCTTAAATGTCGAAAAGTTAGTTGCACGGGTCTGAAGTTAGACCGAAATATTTGCGGTCTTTCTGTGTTGTATCCTGTAGCACGTGACAAAGGGAGATGGGATTTGTTCCAAAAATCTTGAGCAGTTCAGATTCTGACAGCAGTGTTTGTAAGACTAGAGGGGCGCTGTTAGGTAGCCTGTGGTGCAGACTTGTTGTTTAAAGGATGCTTTATACTCATTTTTACTTCGTAATCTCTGTGCTCACTTCGGTGGATTCCCCAGAACAGATAAAGCCAAATAAAATATGAAGACAAGGGATGCTATGGGCTCTCCTATCTATACACTGCAGTGACATTGCTGATCAAAGATGTGTTTATTCCAAAGCAGCTGAAATGCTTCCATAGCAGATAGTTGGTTCATGATAAGAGAAGACTATATTGTTTCCTTTGGGGATAACTAGTGCAGAAAAAAAGATTATTTGAGGTGGCATTCATTACTGATGGCGTGCTGCCCGTGCTTGGAAGTGGCTTGGGATACGGCAATCGTATATAAATAGCACCAGTAAGAGTGCAGAAAAGTCTCAAATGTGCTATTGCATAGCAAAGCCTAATATAAATAAACAATCATTAAAAATTGCTAACATAAAACAAGGGAATAATCTTTGCTTTCTCTTGTACTCCCATCCAATTAGAATAGTTGTCTTGACGAGACATTTGGACTCGTCAGTGAGAGATGCTATTCTGGGCATAATGCTGGTTTTGTTACAAGAGACTGCTTACATGGCATTGTTAGGCAATTGTGATGGTAGTTAATACTTTGTTTGCCTGTACAAATATTATTAACAATCCATTTAGAAGAATCCATAAAAGATTTGGAACTCATCTTCCTTGGCTTTCTGATGGTGTTCAGTGAAAGCAGATGAGCTTTGTGAAGTGAGGCTGCTTATCATTTGGGTGTGATTATTGCTCACAACTCTGTTATTGATTAGGGCATCGATCCTAAAAGTGGCAAAAACCTTTCCTAAGGCTATGTGAACTATTTATTGATGGGACTATTTCAAAAAGTCTTTTAATGAAAAGCTTGTGGTGGTGCATGAATTTCATCATTCTCCCTGTCTCAGTGAATAGCTAAACCTCAGTAAAGGAAGGTCTTAGTGGGTCACAATGCATTTCAAATTTCATTAGTGTTGCTACTGCTAGTATGCTTGGCTTCCTGCATGGAGATATATTTATATCTTGGGTACCCTGGTTGGGGTGGTTTTGTTTAATACAGGAAAGAATATTGAGACTGTGTGCATTCATTTTGCCAGTGAGCTCTTAGAGCAGACAAGAGGTCACGTTCCATCCCAGACAGTAATGGGTTTTCACAGCAAAACGTGGCAGTGGTTGCAATGGGGAGGCCACAGGGAGAGAAAAGGAGAAGGAAGAATTGCATCAGAGTGATCTGAACCAGACCTTCATTGCACAATTTTCTTTTGTATGTAAGGCACGAATACCTTCGCCTAGTATTCCAGGTGTTACATAGTTCATTTTATTCGCAATACTAAGCTCCCCCTTTACATTGCTTTCATTGATTGATGCTGTAGAATGCTGTTATTCTGCACTGTGGAAGTATCGCTAGCTTTACTATTAGCATGAATATGAAGGAGCCTGTTAATAAATATCAGTGACAAGTTTTTCATGCGTTGTTCAGATACGAGAGTCACGCTGGAGTCTGTCACAGAGCTTCCTAGCTTTTAGGAGCTGGGATATTGTGTGAAAGTCCAACTGCTTTCTGAAACCTTCCTGTGCCTACTGGAGGTGGCTCAATGTACAGAACCATAAAGGTTGGAAAAGACCTCTAAGTTTATCTAGTCCAGCTGTCAATCCATCACCACCATGTCCCTCATTGCCACACCTACACAGTTCTTGGACACCTCCAGGGACAGTGACTCTACCACCTCCTTAGGCATCCTTTTCTAGTACCTTACCACTCCTTTTTCTCAGAAATTTTTCCTACTGTTTTTCCTGAGCAGGACTTGAGCCACTCAAGGAGCGAGCTGCCCATGTGATGGTCTGTCTGCAGTCCAGCACATTTGTCTTTGAAAGGACTCAGGGTATTGCTTGTTCGAGGCAGGGCAGATTGCAGGCACATCTGTGATGGGACCAAGGGAACAGAGTGCGCTGCTTCTGGCATTCCCACTAACCTGCACCTCTGGCCCTCTGCCTGCCCTCTGACAGTCTTCAGAGAATTACTTGGCTGTGACCCCCTTGTATCTGTGTCATTCTAGTGCCACCAGCTGCTGAGCAAATGACTGAACATCGAAAGTACAAATGGCAGGGGAGAGTATGGAATAGCTGTATTCTTCAGGGGAAGATGACCTACTTGATTGGTTAGACCAAGAAAACCAATTTCTCTTTGAAAAGGTCTCCATCAGGAAAATTAGCCATTATCACAGTGAAATTACATCAGCATGATTTGGGACCTGTGGAAAGGATGCTCTTAAAACCAGCCTTGAGATGTAAAGAGCCAAACACATGAGTAAAAACAACATCCCCAAGCCTCCCCCATTTCAGGAAAAAAACCAGGGACTGTTTTCCCGATCTGCCTCAACTTTCAGAACTAAGATTATCTTCTGCCAGTGTGCATCATGGGAGACCCTTTATTCAGAGCATTTTTAATCAGATATAGGCTTATACAGTCAAGACTCGGTATTTCTTGGAAGCTTCTATGAGGAAGGATATCAGCCTTAGCTCTTTCTTTCCCACACTATCAGCAATTTTCTCTTTTAGATACACAACTAATTTTACATTCCAACTATAGTATGTATCTATATGCACTCTAGGGGTTTCTATAGTAACCAGCCCTGTGCTATCTGCATACCTCTATGGGTGGATTATACATCTAACATAAAAATATTTTTACTTGCATTTTGCTGCAGACTGTGCCTGTTAGCACGTTTTAAAAACATCTTGAGTAAAATGAAACAGAAAGACTGTCTCTTTTGGCTTTGTATTATTTAAGAAATCTGTTTGTTTATGTTTGGTTTTGTATGACCCCTGTCATCTTATTTCATTATATCTCAATCTAAACCTTTTCAATGTTTAAAAGAGAATAACACTACAGACACCAAATAATCTGTGTTATTTCTTGTGCAAGAAATCTGTGTAAACCAAAGAACTGAGCTGTGGCTTCTGGTGTCATTATTTGGTGCTCATTTTCCATAGTTTCTCCTGGCATCTCACCAGATGGTTTGGGTAAAATTCTCTGTAGATAATCTCCTTTCCAGAAATCTCAGTTCTTATGCTGTGTAGAAGACCAAATTTCACCTTTTGCTTATTTCGTTTTCAGTATTTAGCAACATGTATGTGGCAACAAGTGACAAAAATTGCATCTAGAACTCCAGATCTGGTTGTTTCCCAGTTTATGCTCCGAAGTCACTAGAAACTATTATTTTACAGAGGGCACAGAACTGAGATTGCAGAGCACATTTGTTTTCTTCCATTTCTGCTTCTTTTTAAAAGCTTTAACTTCATTTTATTCATTCTGATTCCAGACCCAATGCATATATTCTTCCTTAGGACTGTATCGATTTCATTACTGTCATCCCAGATGAATTTAGAAATGATGTTTGAGGAGCTTTAACGCTTTTGCTTTGTTAGAGGTTAAAACTCAAACCTGGAAAGACAGTGACTAATTAAAGTCACTGACAGTTAAGCATGTGCTTAAATGCTTTGCTCGATAAGGATGGCACTGAGCATATTGAAGTGTTTCAATGAATTTTGAACCTGTAAAAGGAAAATACAGTTTTTACACTGGATGTGTTAACTCATAACTGTTGCAGTTCTGTTCTTTTGTAACAGTAGTTGATAGATAACTATGATTTAGAGGAGCAAGTGCTTAGGAGAATACAGCTCATAAAGCAGTAGGGATTAACTGAAAGGCTTTTTATTCACTTTTCCATTAGCAGGGTGTCAGTATGATATTCTGTCTTTTTACATCTTCAGTTGGCCCTGAATTTACTTTAGTTGTATGGGGCCGCAATTTAGTGGTGGAACTCGACTGGGGAGGGATAATGAATTTCTTAAGGCTTAAGCTCTTGAGGCTCTTTCCTCTGCAGGATAACTGAAAAAACAACTTCTTGTGTTTCCATTATTGACACTATGAAAACAAATGCCTTTCTTATGATATTTCTTTTCCCATATGCTCCAAAGTCTGTAGAATTTTCAGGCTTGATAAAAGCTCTCGCTATTTGTCAGGCTCACACACTGGTTGGAATATCCTAAAACAAATCTTATTTATAACACGAGCTCCTAAAGTGTGTATCTTCAAACCTGTGCCAATAGCAAGGAAGAGAGCAATGAGAGCATGAACCCCAGGATGATGCATAACATCAGCTTTGAAATAATTTCTAGCTCTATACTGTGTTGCACCACTGGACAGCAGCTTGTAATGGAGAGGCAGACAGCAAGTGAATCATCTTGTAAGAAAAGGTCTCATGCAACAGTGCTGATTAGGGCAGCGAGTGATCTGCCATGCTGGCTGGCACTAGTGAAGAGGAGAGCTGTGTGGCTCTCAGAAGATTCTGGGCACATACATAATGCCCCATATTGCAAGATGACATTTTTATACTTGAACCTTAACATCACTTTCCTAAGCAAAATGCAGAAATGGAGTGGCTAACAACTAGTTTCATAGAGCTTTTAATTTTTAATTGCTGTGCACTGCTTATCTGCAAAGACGAAGAGATTGACATTTGAAATACTTTGTGCTTTCCTCAGATGCACTCTTTTGAAACATCTTCCTCAGAGTCATAGAGATATCAGAGAAGAGTTTGAGAGTGGACTAAAATGACACCAGAACAAAATAAAATTTTGGCTGAAGCTAATATGCTACAGTGAGTAGATGTTCTTATCAAGAAAGTGTTGAGTCTGAGAGTAGAGCAGCATCCATTTGTGATGTGTAATTTCTGTGGAATAATGTCTGTCTGCTAGGTGGATCTGGCACTCATCCGAGCTGAGACCAGACATGTCTGTCTGTGAAGCAGTGCGGCTGAGAGCCCGTCTGAATTAGGCAAGGAAATTATTTCCTGAGTCTTCTACCCTACAGAAGGGATTTGTGGACTGCAGGTTTGTTGTTGTGTTGGTTTTTGCTTTGTTTTGTTTTGTTTTCCTTCTGTACAAACCTCATGACGCAGCCTCCTGTTGAAATCCCAAGCTTCAATAGACTTTTTAGGTCTATCCTATAACTGAACAGACTAATGACTTTTCTACCCTTATGCTGCTCTGAAAAGACCTCCTTAGGGGACACAGACTGATAGCCAGGGTGCAGAAGACATGCATGGTGCACAAGGCATGTGTTTGCATTCAGCCAAGTTTTAATAGGCTGTTTAATCTCAGTATTGGGAAATCAGGAGACTTCTTGCAAGGATCTAGTGGCTCTGTAAGCCAGCTCTCACTGATTGTTTGATGCAAATTACGAGACAGCTGAAGTGCTCTGGAGTGATGACAGCTGAGAATTTGCTGGTGGCTGTCCAAATTCCATAAACATTACTGACAACCTGGGTCATGATGCAAGAGCAGAAGGCAGTGATAACAGGAGAAGGGAATGCGTGTATGTGAAGTGCAGAAGTGGAGGTATCTTTACTCAGCTCCAAAATGCGTGAAATAACTCGATCCTTATTTCTTCTTTTTAATGTACTCTAGTTTAAGTACTGCATTGCTTGTAGTTTAGCTGCTGATTCACCAACACTGGAGCTTACAGGGTGATTCTACAGCTTAGACCTGCGACTGTAATCACTGTGCCCAGTGGAAGAGAAATACAGCTTCTGCAGTGGATCTGAGGGAGGGAAAGAGATTTCTGACCTTGTAACTAATTGCATGGCAGATCTCCTCAATTTGGTTTGAATAGGCCATGCTTTCATTGATTTAAAAAAAAAAAAATATATATATATATATAATATATAATATAATATAATAATATAATAATAAAATAATATAATATAATAATAATATATAATATATATTTTATATATATATATATATATATATATATACACGAGAGTATGACGTGGGTAAGGAGAAACAGGGAATTAACTCTTTCATTGGTGTCTCTCTCCATAAACCCATGTCTGAAAATAGGTTGATGCCAAGCAAGAAAAAAACCTTCACGTTTAAATTCTAAGTGAGCACTAAAACTAGAGAGGGGAAAAGAGTGAGGTAAGGAGAACTTACAAATGCCCATAATGTTGACCAGGTTTCATCTAGCCAAATACCCGGCTTTGGGTCATGGCCAGTTAGGAGTGCTGAGAGGGAATATAAGAAAATGGATACTTTTCTCAGCTGCTTCAATTTACAGTTTTAAGTTCTTCATATGCACGGTTTGCATTCAAGATGTCATTTTCAATAAAACCAGCGCACTTTGCCCTCCTTGGCTTTGTGTAATCTCTTTTTGACCCTGCTTATATTTTGATATCCACAAAACTGTGGCAGCAAATTCCAAAGTACAGGTTAGTGTTTTCTTAAAAGGTACTTTAATTGGTTTTAAACCTGTGGACAAAATGAACTCTGCCTGTTTTAAAAATTATCTTTCTCTATTTTCCTTTCCTATCCAATACTGGATTTTAGGGATTGCTTCTATTCCAGTCTCTTCACTCTCACGAATGTTGTCCCCACGAACTGATGGGTTTTTTTGCTGATTCTTTTTTAAATCATAGCTAAAATGATGTTGCTCAGATCATGGCCATCCTATATGAGGCTTGCACTTATTGTTTGGCTCTGCAGTTCAGAGCCCTAGAGCCTAATTATAATAAAGGCAGAAAGCACTTCAGTTCCTCATGCAGTACTCCACTTAACTTTCCAAAATCCAAGGCACAAAGAGATGAACTTTTATGACATCCTCGCCTCTTACATTTGTTAGATTTTAGACCTCTGACTAGCAAGAGAATTGCAGCATGTGCTACACTGTGGTGATGCTACTAGTGAATATCAGATAAGCTCTGCTAAAGAGCCCATCCCAGTGGTGGAACACTGGCTGCACGTTCAGTATGTGGTGATGTGATGCAGATACAGGTCCAGAGATTTATTTGGTAGTCTGAAGGCCATACTAATGCTGGCTTGAAGATGTTCTCTACAAGTGGCCAGCAGGCTAGTTTCCAGATCCTTCAACAAGACAGGCAGCTGCTACAGCAAGAAGTTGTCTGTGTGCTTGTAGAGAAAGCTGCAGTCCCTGCAGTAGCATGTGAGCTTCTGCTTTGTGCATGTAGGATCCTGGATTCATTGCATCCTGTCAGTGTACGTACGTATTACATTTCCACCTGACATATGTATCTAGCTAAAAGAAACAGTTATTTAAGTACGCCTTACATTTCAAGAGCATTTGCTGGGTAATGTTCACATCACAGCTATTAATACTTTGATGTTGATTTTTTCATTGTAAGCTCTTACTCCATAGTTAAAGGAGGGGGAAGAACATTTGCAGAAGAATAACTGCGTAGCAAGTGGGATTGAGAAAGCCATTTTAAGCCAGTTTAAATTTGTGGAGACTGGGAGAGAAAAATCTTTCTAAGTGAATTATTGTAACTGTAAAACAACTGGTCGTGCTTCCACTTGAGTCCTGTTATCAGTGGATTTTTTAATATAACAGGAATAGTTTTTATCTAAAAGGGAAGTGTGATGGGTAGATCCTAATCAGTCACAGTATGAGAAGCCTTGATTAGATGCATTCTCAATGTAACAAAACCAATATAAAAAACACTTAAGGGCACCAACACCATTATGATGAACAATGAGGCAATTTCTCCTGCTGTATTTTAAGTGTGTAGCTGTAACTTCAGAATTATTTTCTCTAACAGCACGCATATATCCGGGGTTGTTTGGGATTACTTTGTTTACAATAATGTAAGATCAATTTTAAGTGTATGCTCTAAAGCCTGAATAATTTATTTTGTAGCCCATTAGAACAATTTGGAGGATCTAATTTTGCAGACAGCTTTTCTGCTAAGAGAGTGAACTCGCACGTGGCTGTGTCTCCCAGGGAGAAAGAGATGGACTGAATCTCTGCTCTTAGGGTGAGCCACCAGCTTTACTGCTACACTCTGCTATTTAAATGCTCACAAGCAATTTGTCGTAAGCAAAATGAACCACTCCTGCCACAGTCGACTTCAAAGTCCAGGGCTTGCTAAGGACCCACTGTTTATGTTTTTATAGTTGATACTTCAGAATTGAGAAACTGGCACATTGGATGGCCCCTTCCAGATTTCCACCACAGTCTATCCTAGAACACAAACATAATTAAAATCTCAATTCAATCTCCAGACTTAGGGCTATGAAACTATCCCAGTTTGGGCACTAGAATAAAAGATTTTACTAAAAAATGCAACATTTACTCGAAAAAAATGTTAAAAGATGCTGCATTCTGTTGTTTCATTCACGATTGCCTTGCTCAAGAGAGTGGAATATCATGAACAATTAGGCAAATAATGTGTTAAACATTTCGCAAAAGATTAAAAAATGTCGTCAGTGGCCTGACATCTTTGGGGATTTTTTCTTCTTCTTTTTTTTTTTTTTATAAATTCTTTTTGAATTAGCCTTGCAGTCTCCATGTAGTACCAATACAGAGTTGTGTAAGGTTGCCAGCTTCAGGCTGTGGTCTTATCACTAATCTTTTTGTTTCAACATTTAGTGTGTGTTCTAAATGTGACAGCTATTTGCAAGGAAGACACCAGATATTCAGGAGTAGCCCTGGTAATGGTTTTGGTTTTGCTTAATTTTGTATCTCAGCAAATCCTGAAGGCTGTCAAGACTTGTCATCTCATCACTCTTCTTCTGCCTGTTTGACCAGCAAGGATTGAGAGATGGAGTAGAGGAAGAAAAAGTGGAGGAAAAGGAACATCATAAGTAACTAAGCAAAATTATCCATAGTTTAATAGCTTCCTAGAGACAAAGATGAAGAAACCAAATCAGGCAGCAAAGAATCAATTATGACAGTTCTCATCTGTTTGAGATACCTTGCATAAATAAACACGATCCCTCTGGTCCCTGGAATTGAAACTGGGAGTTACACTTCTGTTCAGAATAAGAGAAGCAAAAGGGAAGGGAGCCATTTGGAACCAGAAAATATTCTGCCCTCATTGGAAAGGTTCCTATGGTTGTCTTGGTGGATCTTGAGTTCCCTTATTTGTGTTCTTAACCAGATGCTTGAGTGTTACTGTGTCCTGTGGCCACAGACTTAGAGTTGTGGCTCAGCCCTTGGTGGAAAGAGTAGTGTAGACCAACATCAAGGGCATCCTCCATTTTCCAGGTAGTTGTATGGCAGCTCCGTGACTTTACTCAAGCACCACAAGGAAACATTCTGGTGTGGGAGGAGGAACAGGGCTGGAGTAACGTGCAGCAACCTTCAGTTGTGTGTGCTGCCGTTGTCTAGGAAGCACTCTGTGAAATCCATTATAGCCATATGGTTTAATGCTCAAAGGATCCCTTTGTACTTGTTAGATTTTGGTTAGTCGACATAAGGAAAAAGTATGTGTTCCCTCTTCAAAAACAGAAAGATAATGAGCTGATAGAGAGCCTGAGATATATTAGAGTACCTCTGAATCAAGGACAGCATAGTGAGATGCTCCTGGTGACAAACTGACCTGAAATATTCAGCCCTGATGTAAATGGGACAGCCACAGTTGCAGTGTTCTACATCAAACATCTGGTTTTGTGAAGTTTTGTACTGCCAATGGTTTCTCTGTTTTGCAGCCAAGAATGACTGTGAAAGGAGATGGTGCTGTAATCTGATGTCCTAAGGGAAATGTCATCTTTGGTGTTGTGTGTTGTACCTCATAAAGAACCTAGCGGGTAGTGGAGGAACAGCAAGCATGTCCTGACCCACATCCTAAAATACAAGCAGGAGTTGTAGGCACTTGTATTACTTGAAGCATGTAGAAACACAGAGAATGTGAAAAGGAATGAAATAAGCTGCCTTTTATTGGTGCTATGGAATTGCTTTGCAAGAAAGAACTGGCACTAATTGCCAGTGCTGTGATTATTTTGGTTTTAGCTTGGGCCTCTTCCCAATAGATATTATTTTACTGTCTTCCCTTTTTAGAGCATATATGCCTCCTTTTTTCCATTTTTTCCTTGGCCTAGGATGATAACTTTTGTTTACATGTCCTCAGGTACTCCAGATAATTTTCTATGGGTTATCTTCCTTCAGTATTTTTCCTACTCCTGTCTCCTGGTTAGTCATTTTAGACCACTGTAAATATCACAGTACACAAGTGGGCAGTGAAGAAAGGTACTTCAGTATATGTGGTCACTGCAGGTACTGTCCCTCCTTGGTGCTTACCAAGGGCACATTGCACCAGCTTGAATGTTGCGATATGGGATGCATATATATGGAAAGACAACTTAATGAGATGTTGTGAATCCACGTGTCCTGGTCTGCCTTCTCTCAGTGGAGACATTCAGGTTGATGCAGCTGAGGTTGCAATGAGGTACAGTTTTGCTTCTTAGGTCTGAACAAAAGCAGTCTTGTTTGCAACTAGGGTAGAGCCACCATTCCTGTCTCCTCCTGAGGGGAAATTCAGTATCATGCAGAGGCAGCCTTAGCAATTAGCACTAAGAAATTGCTTTGGCTTTTGGGTTTCCCTTCTGTGTTTCATTTCAGAGGCTTAGCTCTGCCCCAGGATTAGCTCTGTCTTTTTCCTCTTCTGGTTCAGGAGTTGCCTTATGTTCGTCCATTTTATGCAGACATTTAATTGATATGCTCCTATGTGTGGCTTACTACTCTATGAATGCAGTTTTTTTTCCTCACCTTTAATTGGTTTGGATAATAAAGTGCAATTATAAAACTCAATAAAAATTGGTTATTTTAAAGGGAAGGTAGGAAAGAAAGAAATGTAAGTGATGCGCTGCTGTGTGACTGTATAATAATGCAAAATCCCCTTTGGTTTAATTCTATTTAATTGCTCAACTTTACTCAGTTTGTTACAATTGTGCAGACTTTATCTCAATTATAAGCAGCAGGCTTATAATTGTTTGCATTTTTAAAAGTTCCTTGTGTATATAATAATTGTAAATTTGATGTTTTTGTGGTGGTGACTGCCTTTGCTGCCATGCTCCCTTCTCCTTGCTCACATACCAGAAGAGCCTGTACTACTGCTTCCCTTTAAGATTTTTCCTAAACCAGTGAAGTTCTCATCTCATCTGAAATTTGGGTCATTTTTTGATTGTATTATCTTATTGATAAATTTCCTCTTTATAAAGTGTTTTCCTTTGTCTGCATTGTCTACTTTGGGCTGAAAGTGCTGTAACTAAAGATCGTTCTTAGGCATGGCTGCTACAGTGAAGCTGTATTGATTCACTGCTGTATTGATGTGGATTAAAATCTGGGGTTACTTTGATACAACAACTGAGCTTTTTTTTCACTTTATTTTTCCAGTTGGGGGGCTGTGGAATCCTTGGAGTGGGCATCTGGCTGGCAGTTACTCAAGGGAACTTTGCCACCCTCTCTTCATCTTTCCCATCACTGTCAGCTGCCAATCTGCTGATTGTCACAGGAACTTTTGTCATGATCATTGGCTTCGTGGGCTGCATAGGTGCCATCAAAGAAAACAAGTGCCTCCTGCTGAGTGTAAGTATTAAGCTGCTGTGCTGTTGTAGTGCTTGCTGTTTTAAGATGCTGGCGCTATTCCTATGCATGTTACAATATCCTGTATTTCAACAGAGGTGGTCCACTTGGTGTGTAAGAAATGTGAATATTGTTGGAGTCGGTCTTTGGTAGTTCTGAGGGGTTGCTGCATCATTTGTGACTGTGCTATTAGCCTATCTTTGCAGGATGAGACCTGCAAGAAGGGAAGGGTTAGTGGTTATGTGGGTTTCCTTGAACTCTTCAGAGAGGAGGGTGAGATTTGTGAAGACATCTTTGCAGTATACCCTTGAACTGTTGTTTACTTAGCTTTGGAAGCTATGTCTTCTTAACATCTGCTCTAACGGCACTGATGATGTGAAGTCCTGGGCAGAATTTTAACTGTAGGCAGGAAACATTGTGAAGAGAAAAACTGATTTTGGTTTAAACTGGAAATGAAGTCCTTTAGACTTGGCAGTGTTTATTTTGCCAATCGTTAGCTCTCCAAAGATTGAGATGTCAGGAAGTAAAGGTGCCAACATAAGGAGGTTGTTGTGAAATCAAAGATTAATAAGGTACCAGCTGTCCATAATTTAGCAGAAGCTCGAGCCATACAGCTAGTGCATTTTATCAAATATTGTTTGATGCCACTCAATGCTGGACTGACTTTACAGTAGAGAGGGCTTGTTGTAGTTGATGTTAGTGTATACTTTTAGTCCTGTCGAATTGAAGACTGAGATGGCATTGCTGCTGAAGTCTTGTACTTCACAATGAGGTCCATCAAACCTTATAGTGAAGTGAAGCTGGGGTTTCATTTACTGAGCTGGCGATTCCACTGTAAAAAGGCTGTTCATCACCTTATTTCACACAGATCAGGATCTGTCAGTCCTCAGTACTTCGAGAGTTTCTGATATATTGGCCCTCACTAACCTTTTTGGCATAGGCAGATTCTCACAGGATCACTTGTCCTTGCTGCAACTAGAGTGAATCTACTCCGTCAACTAGATTTGCATCCTTTTGGGGAGATGCAGCTGTTAAGGCTTCTTGCTCCTCCTAACACATACAGCAAAATACTTTTGGTCTTGATTGCACTTGATTGTATTTGGTGGATCAAGTTAGATAAAAGAATAGGATCAATTTGTTTTAGAAACTCTTCGTATGGGAGAGCTGGGAAACTTGAGTTAATTTGGTACCATCACTGAGCCATATTTCTCTGTCTAGTTATTCTGTGTGACTTCTATTTTACTTCACTTTCTTCACTTTGGAAGTGTGTTCCCTTAGATCTGATATTGAGCTGCTATATAGAATCATAGAATCACCAAATGGCTTGGGTTGGAGGTGACCTGAAAGGTCACCTAGTTCCAGCCCCCTGCCATAGTCAGGATTGCCATTCACTAGATTGGGTTGCTCAGAGCCCCAGCCAACCTGGCCTAGAATGCTTCCAGGGATAAGGCATACACAACTTCTCTGGGAAACCACTTCCAGTGCCTCACCACCCTCTGAATAAACAATTTCTCCCTTATACCTAATCTGAATGGTACCCTCTTCAGATTAAAGCCATTATCCCTGGTCCTATCACAACACATCCTGATAAAGAGTCCCCTCCTATTTTTCCTGTAGGCCCCCATTAGGTACTGAAAAGCTGCTGTAAGGTTTCCCTGGAATATTCTCTTCTCCAGACTGAACAATGCCAGCTCTCTCAGCCTATCTTCATGGGAGAGGTACTCTAGCCCTGTGAACATTTTAGTCGCCTCCTCTGGATCCACTTTCGAGCATGACAGCAACTCATGAGTAAATTGTCTTGCTCATGCGTGATGTTTCTGCCATATCTTCTTATGCATTATTTGGTTTAGCTAACTTTTCTTAACTTAGAAAGTATTTTTTCCTAAGTGTTACTTCTGTCTGTAAACAAGAGCTTTGATAGCACTTTGACAGAGAAATTGAAGTCCAGGCACACAGATACGCTTAAGTTGGACTGATGGAAGCTATTTGACAGTATAGGTAGTGCATTCTGTTGTGCTACTCACCAGATAGTCTATTTGATTCTCTTAATATCTTCCTACTCATTAGCATTTGGCCAGCCCCAGCAACCGACCAAGTGAAGAGGCAAGTGCTAAACAAACTTGCAGAACTGAAATGGGCAGAAGTGATACAAGGTCTGCAGGCAGTTTAAACAAATCCATGGTGGGCTTATAAACAGCAAAAAAAGATCTTAATATCAATATGCAAGCAAGAAGTAAAAGGTAGGAAGTTATGTCATTTGTATCTTTCACTACCCTATATGCAATAGTCTGATGAAGCTCATCCATGCTGGAGGTGTTCCCCAGGATGCTATCATGCTGGAGTGGCAAATCCTCTTGTTATCACCTATGTATGTGAGTTAAAACGTTGCTCCACTGAGCAGAGATTTCTGTTTATGCCTGAAGGAGCAGCAGGTTTCATTGCCCTTCTTCTGTCCTCTACTGATGAGTGTGAGAGAAAGACAGGAATATTCACTATGGATGCAGACATAAATAAAGATGATGTGAATGTCATCTGATCCTCCATATGTTCTGTCCATCCTGCCTGTCACCTCCTGCTCTGAAGTCATGCCCTTGAGATCTTGAAGACTCTTACGACATTGCAAGCATATGAATTATATGGACACACCTGGTGTAACCAAGTACAATTTGGACCTCCACCTGCTGTTGTCTTCTGTAGCACGCCCTGTCCTAATGACAGGATTGGAAAGGCAGTTCTCCCATGCAATGGAAGCATCTCTTGTTTAGCTTTCTAAAAGCAGAAGAAAGAAGAAAAAGACGCTGTAGCCTCAGGTTGCTGCTGGTGTTTGGATAGGTGGTTTGGAGGAAGTAGGTGGTAGTATAGCCAGAGGAACAAAGCGACGTGGGTGTATTATAATAAGCTGAGGGTGGAGCAGGGGAAGAGTACTACCAGCATAGTTCACCTGCACTGGAGCAGCAGAAGCCTTTTCAGTGTTGAAGATAGCTGGATTTGCGTGTATACGATGTTGCCTTATGAATTCTGGTTGATGATGTGATAAGGTGTTAGATTTATTTAAGGAGCCTGCTTGGGTAAACAAGAAATGAGCGGTTTCAAAGAGACATTTCAAGTTATCTGTATTTCATACAGGAAGTTACAGAGCAGAGGAGGCTCTAATCCTCTACCTTTGTGTTCTCTAACTTTCCTATTAGGTTGTCAGTGCAAACCTTTAAGCTCTTTGGTATGAGGCTGTTGTGATGTTAAGTACAAATGATAATAATTGCATACCTCTGGAACTGCCAATGATTTTGAAAGGAAGGAGAACAAATAAAATGTTTCAAGTAACAGAGGACAAACAGAGAAGGGAGGCCAAAAACAGCAGTAGAATTTAATTTGTAAATGAGATTTTTTCATAGCTGGGTGTAAGGAACTTCAGGAATGAACTGCATTAACCCTGTGAATAAAGTGTTTAGATAACCTAAAGCTTCACAGTTTTACTGACTTGAAAAGACTAATCTAGTGTCCACCAAGTAAGGAGCTGGCAGATATCTTTATTCAGTGGCATTGTATAGCTGGGGACACTGCCTCCTTAATCTTTTAAGAAACAGGCCCATTTCTATCTTTCTGCATTCAGAGAAATGGAATAATATGAAAATCTAAAATGGAGCATGACAGAAAAATGAGAAGGAAACCTCAACCATCCTACGCATTCTGAAAAAAAGTATGCAGATGAGATGAATTGCACAGCTGTCATTCTAAGATTCACTAAAGAAAGAATAGGTATTTACAATCATTTTTATTTGCTCCAGCTACAGCGTGAAGGAAGATAAACTTTTCCATCATTAAATTTCCCTAGGGAAATCAAAGCAACTAGTATTTCTTGAAATAAGTATACAACCTGGCATATATAATCTTGCATCTGAAAGCAGATGCAAGTTGATGAGGGAAGCAGGAGAACAATGCTTTCTTGCTTTAGTACAATTCCTTTGACTTCTCTGCTATTCTGGCTGCTCAGTATCATATAACAGCAGTGTCTGTGCTAAAAAATCTTCTGTAATTAGAAAATGGCAGCTTTATTCTGACAGGTTGGGTCACTGTCCTGAACAGAAGACAGCTAATAAGCTAAGAGTCTGACTTGAGCAAGAAAGATTATTGACTTTATGGATCTTTTTCATAAGTATCTGATCACTCCCTACAGTATCATCTACCTATGCTGCAAATCTCCATAGGATATTCTGAAGAAAAAAAAAGTGGGGAATTTGCTGTTATTTCCTCCTCCATTGCAAATGGCTTACAGTTCCAGTGTCTGTCAGAGCCATTAGCCTTATCTTTCATCTTTGGGAATTTTGACAAAAACTTGCAGTGTGTGTACTTGAACATCATTGTAATGTATATGCTTTTCAGCTGAGGTCAAGTCCTTGCAGAAGATAGGGCACCAGCTCACTGTGCCACTCTAGTGCAATTGGTTATGATTTGATCACAGAACTGACATCCCCCTTAGGCAGTGACTGTATGTAAATGTGCCCATGCTGTTGCTCTATGCTAGAGAAGTTCATGCCTGATTAAGTACTATTTTCTCTTTCATGCTCACTTGTTGACTCCACTGATTTTTAAGTATCTGTGTAAAGATTGTCTTTTAGGTTAACTGCTTAAGATCTATGTTTGAGGACCTAAATTGCCAAAGTTCTGTCTTGCATACATGTTTTGTTCTCTATTTTATATGCAGTGTACATCAGTGGGCAAAAAGGAAAGGTCACTGTGGATAGCCCAGGTTAAAAAAACCCAACTCCAGATGTTAAATCGTGATGGATCACATTATTCATGATCTGTATTACAGTATCGCCTGCAGGCAGCCCAAGAGATCAGTCAGTTGTGTATGAATTCTGAATAAACTCCTGGTAAGGAGCAGTCCCTGCCCAGTAGAGCTTACCATCTAAATAGATAAGACAAATGGACAGTGTTATTACCCTCATTAGACAGATGGGGAGCTGCAGCACAGTGAAACCGAGCATCTTGCATAGATTGCACCGGGGGAATGGGGTGCAGCTATGAAACAAACCCAGATTGTCTAAATCACAACTCAGTGCCTGTGTCTTCTTTTCCTGATGTCAGTAGAACATGTCCAGCTGTCCTGTGTTCTACAATGACCTTTAGCAAGTATTTAATCCATGTTTCCATAATAGTGATAATAACTTGGAATTTTTTCCTCACATATATTATGCCTAAATAATAAATAAATGTTCCAAAGCAAAGTTATCTCTCAATTTATGTCCTTTTGAAAGTGCCCAGTCGGTACATTCAGCTGGTTTCTAAGTCAATTACCCTAATTGCAACATTATTTTCAGTTAAGTGGGAAAGAGGAGATTTAGAGAAGCTGCCAGAAAGGGCAAGTGAGCGTTGTGTAATGCAAAATTTTTGAAAACTGGAACTTACTTTTGGGCCAGGTGATTGTGTCTGCCTGGTTGTAAGAGCTCATGTGTGTAGATATGTTTGAAGACTCTTTTGTTGTGAATAACAACCCATGTTGTTAGGTTGGTAGGTGGTATGATTCATAGGCAGTTTCATCCTGTCATTTTGTGCCACTGTTTTGTTACTGTTTTTCCCCCCAGGATTTGGTACAAGGAACATGTTCTGCTCCCAGTTGGCATGAGCACAGTGAGCAACGCGCCTATCAGAAGAGGTAGAGGATGGGTCTGCTTGTGGAGATATTAAGGTCTAAAAAGGCTTTCAGTGTGTGTAGGTGATTCTTTGCCACATAGTACAGGAGTATTTTAGAATGGGGAAGGGACTTGAAATAGAAAAAATGCTGACTTGCTCTCCAATGGCTGAAAGTAGTCATCATTCTTGTGAAGTGTCAACAGTGGGCATGTATCAAATCAAGGATCAGATAAGAAAGAAGATGGCTTAGACATGCCCTGTTTCCCCTTGTTCCTGATTAAGCCTATTTTTTGTTTTGTTTGGGGTTTTGTTTCCGCTAGAAAAGCTGAAAGAATGATTAGTGACAAGGGGGAAGAAAATAATCATTAACAGACAGCTATGTATGCTCAGCTCTATTTAAGTGAGGACTCCATGTTAGTAAGTGAGGAGTTCATCACAGTTGCTAGTGTGAATAAGATCAGAATTAAACCTCTGTGTTAGGTGAGCCTGGCTGTGGAAACTGCTGATAGTCTATATCTGAATGACTATCCAGCCATCAAAAGCCTTTTATTTCTGGAATAGTCCTAGAGGAAAATGAGTGCCAGTGATGTTTTCTGCTGCGCTATTGAGAGTTTTCTGAAGTTCAGCCAGCTCATCTGTAAGTGAAATAGCAATAAAGAAAATGAGGAAAAAGTTAATGAGTGAGAAGAAAAGACAACTAAAACCCCTACTGTTTTCAATAGTATTACTGCATCCAATCAGTGAGCTGACAGCTGAAACTCTATTGGTGATAGGGAATTTATTTCAGAACAACTAAATGGGAAAGAAATAGCCCATGAATGACTTCATCTCAGTAATTTTATGCTACAGAGCAAACAGTAGATTCTCACCCCAGCTTAGCACATCGGCTTATGTTATTTTAGTGATCTGAGTAGAAAAATCAGGATAATTGTGGCTGCAGACACAGCAGCAAGTGATGCAAAGATCAGAAAGGCAGAAGGACATGCAGTGATGTGCCTGAGAGTGTTCTATGTTGTGTGTAACGCTTCTTAGGTAGCGCTGCGTTACATGTAAAGGTGCTTCCTTGCTGCCTCTTTAAACTGGAAGCAGTGAGAACCAAACTTCAGTAGTCTGGTTGCCTCTCCTTTATTATTAAGCATTTAGGTCTGTGAGGCACTGCAACAAATTGACCAGAGAAGCTGTGGCTGTGCTGATCGTGGAGGCATTCAAGGCCAGGATGGATAGGGCTGTGGGCAGCCTGATCTACCTAGTGACAGCCCTGCCCACAGCAGGCGGGTTAGAGCTAGTTAATAATTAAGATCCCTTCCAACCCAAGCCATTCTATGATTTTTTGATAAGTTTTTAATGAATTCTGCTTGTCTGATACTGATACTAAAACTTAGGATTGGGTGAGTCCTTCTCTTCCTTTTCCTTTCTTCATTTCTGGTAGTAGCTAGGCAAAATACCTGGGGACAGGGGGACAGAAAGAACAAAGATGGTTTCCTTCCCTTTTTTTTTTTTTTTTTTTTTTTTTTTTCAGACTTCAGCTCAGGCTCAAACATGTAGAACAAGCTTATGTCATAAGGTCATGCTTGTATAATGTAGACTGATCTATGCCACTAGCACACAGTACGTTTCAAGTCCTTCAGTTATCTTACGTGGTGCCGAGATGCTGCTTTATGGCAGACAAACAGAGTAATGGTGCCACGAGCAGGAGTCAGCAGAGCTGTACTAGTTTGTAACAGGTGAAGGTTCAAGCTGTTTGTATAAGTGGCTATCAGTGTTTCAGAGCTCCCAGCGCCTGGCTGATTGACCCAGTGGTACTAACATTAGCCTCTAAATCCTGCATGGGCTCAGGATTCCCCATCACTTAGAAAACCCCCTTAGCCTATCTTTTTAGTCCAGGCATTGGAGCAACTCTTATATGCTAGAGTTTCATGAAAATAAAAAAAAAGACCACAGTCTTTTCCAGAATCAGACCTTGACAGCAAGCCTCGTTTTGTCCTGCTGCTGTCTGTAAGGATTTGAGGCAGCCCACAGCTACATCAGTGCGTATCAAATTGCCAGGATAATTACATAACCCAGTGAAACTCATAGAGGAAGAACAGAGCATGAGACTACATTGTGCTTGGATCTCTGGAAAATACTTTTGAGTAAACTTGTTTTCTACCAGGGCTTGCATCTTCAGACAGATAAAGCCATGCACTAATTGTCTGACTTATAAAATGAAGTTCTGCTGATTTTTGTGGGATTTTGCACTGACCTAGGGTCACTTGTGAGATCTGTTAGACAGCAGGGCTTTACCATTTCAGAAGCAAAAGACAGATGAGTTGTATGATCCTCACCAGCTCAGACATTTGTTTCACTTGTGAACATGAAGTACAATGTTATTTTTTTTCCTTACAGTGCAGTCATTTCCTCAGATAAAGCCATAGGTTTAAAGAAGCAATGTGTGGGCTTACATTCCCATTCATTTGCTATTTTAGCTACTTTAGCACTGCTTTCTGAAGAGCATCACTGGCTTTTCTCTTTACGGATTTGAATTACATTAAATTCAGAAACAACTCTGGAGGTAGAGTTGGAAGCTAGTTGGCACAAGTCATTGATGCCTATCAAGAAAGGTTTCATTGATGTTAGAGGCATGTTGGTTCTCCAGGAGGAGAATGTATTTAGTGGAACAAAGTAGACCAAGCTGATTTGCTGTTCATTTTATTTTGAGCTGTTGCAAAACTGACCTATACACATCTGAAGCAGCAGTGTAGTACGTGTAGTACGTGTCTGTGTGGTACAGTTGGGAACTGTGGACTGGGTGGAAAACCAGTGGTGTAACTTAAATACAAACAAAATGCTCCAACTTGTCCTTTTTATTCACCTCAGCCATGTGCTTACCAGTATTTCCTTCACTTGCAGTGCAGTTTTGACTCTAGAAATAAGAGACATCTTATTCTTATAATCAGCAGATGTGGTCCCATTGCAAGTTTAACTCAAGATTTCCAAATGCGTAAGGGGAAACCTGCAGAATTTCAGTTTTGTTGTTTTGTTTTTTTTCCCCTTCAGGTCATGCTAAGTCCCCAAGCAGCCCACTCATGTCACTTACCCTGATCATCCTGAGGGCACGTCTATCAGCGTGCCCAGCAGCTGATGGCCAGATGTTCAGTGAACACGGATGTGAAGCCAGCCCTGCCAATTTGCTTGCTCCTCGGGCAGAGCAATGAGGACCAGTCACTGCTGCTCTCAGGGGCACTGAGCTGGCCAATTGCCTGTCATGCTGCAACTTCAGATGACAAGAAATATCCTGGGGAAGGTAGAGTCAGGCAGAAGCTACATTTACTGAGTACAGAGGTGATATTAAGTCTGAGTAAAAGGTGTGAATTTAGACACTAATTCACTTTATATGTCTTTGCCATAGGGGAAGAATACTGAATTAATCCCAAGACAGAGTCTTTTAGTTGTATTTTCCATTAGCTGTGTCAGTTGGACTCAAGTAATTGCTGTGCTATTAATGAAGTAGCACACGGTCTTGAGAGAGCCAGTCTGATCTTTCAGTTTTTCTTAACCTGTGTCTTAGTTTACAGGTAGGCTGAGTTTCTGTCTTGACTAGGATTAAGGTAGACACCGGATCACATTATGCCTTTGCATTACTTCTTCTACAGGAGAGTAGAAACAACCCTTAAAGAGAGTCAGAGGCTTACAAGACCCTTGTTTATGCTAAGAAATAATTTGTGGTCGTGTTAAGTGGGCTTGTACCCACCTACTCTTCTCATGTGCCAGTGATAGCTAGCTAATACTTGAATTAATTTAGAACCAGTTTTTGGAAAGGATGGGAAATGACTAGAAATAGTAATAGTATGGAAATGTAGAGTTTCTCAGCTCTCATGAGTGCTGTAAGGCTGGATAATTCCAACTGAAAGCAGTAATAAGACTAAAATGAAATGATGATAATCTGCATTAACTCTGCATGTGTTGTATATCTTCCCATAAATAGTTACTCTAGACTTCTTTGAGACTTATTCATCAGCAGGAATATCTGCACATTCATAAAAAATACGGTCCGAACATAAACCAAGCTGTGTTATATATCCACCAGGCATAATGCATGCAAAACTTTGTCGCAATCAAGATGAATTAACTGTTAAGGCTTTTAGAGAATAATAGCTGATGAGCCAAATTTAAATACATGCCATTTTCATAATGGAATTTCTGTTCATAAGTCTGCTCTTACACAGTACTGCTTTTTTACGGTTTATGAGCAAACTTAGCATTTTTATTACTGAAAAAAAATATGAAATGATCATGGAGCTAAAGAGATTTACTTCTAAGAAAGTATTAGAAGCCAGGTATGCACAGCATGGCTAAGAGAGAGTTTGGATAGGATGTATAAAATGTTTGAGGAATCTAAATACTATTGGCAGAAGGAAAGTATGGCACTACAAGAGATGTGAGCAATAGTATGGAACTAACAAAAGGAGAATTTGAACTGAACATCAGCAAAAACTTTGGTACTGAGATGTGAAATCTACTGTGATGGAAACAGGTGGATGCAAGTTGCCCTTTCTCTTTGTTTTGAAGTTCATATAAAGGAGCAATAGAGTGGGATTTTCTTGACTGTAATGCCAGTTGATACTACTGTCTTGGCTCTGTCCTATCATTCCTTATTCCTTGCCTTTTTTGTACAAGTATTCCAGGCTGCAGAAGTCATTTCTAAGTTGTCAATACAATTGACATTTTTTCTTCTGTTCTCTCCACTTTTCTCAGTTTATTGTGGGAGAAGGCAGGAGATCAGAAGGTTTTATCAATACCAACTGTAGAAGTGCAGCAGCTCCCCTTGGCCTCCTAAATGTTATTTCAGTTATAGAGAATATAATCCATGATAAGAGAATGGAAAAATTAATGAGCATATTAAATTCAAGCTAAATTCTTCATTTTCCAGTAGGTTGGTAAATTGTGGCTGCTATAAAATCCATGAAGTTCATTTGGCTTTCTGGATCTCTGAATTTGTAGATAAAGGTTTGATTTGTGTTTGTTTATTCAAAAAAGCGAGATACCATTTATACCTTCAGCATTGAAAATAAAATGATGTCCCTGCAGAGAAGGTTATATGCAGAACACAGTGTAATATTTGGTAGTACATCTGTTTGTATCAAAACGTAATCCAAAAATCAATTGAGGGAAGAAGGAAAACAGCCTTTCTTTTTGGCTGATAACCTCAGCCTACAGCACAGTAATATGATCTGATAATCTTCCTTTTAAATTCAGCAATAAGGGACCTTCTCCTTTTGATCAGGACAGTAGGGATCTTTCAAGTGGGCAGAGAACCTGTGCTTTAATATCTGCTGTTGTTTAAAATCGTGGTAAAAAGATAAATGTACCAATTGTGTGGCTGCGGGCTCTTTTAAGCCTCAGAGGTCATTGCCAACCTGTGTGCTTCTGTGATTTTAGGAGACTGTCTTCCAGTTACTGGAGCTGTGCTGATCTCTTATACCAAACTTTGATCTGTGCATGTTAGGACCAGGCAAACAAAATCTTTACCAGGCCATCAATTCAGAGCTGTCTTGGAAGACCAGCAACTTGGGCCCAATATGAATGCTCTGTAATTTCTTCTACCTGAGATGCTTCTTAATTAGGAAGTCAAATGTAATATCAGAATTAAAGCTGATCAAATGAGAACTTAGTAATCAAGCCAAATTAAGTACCAAATGACTTGACTATGACTGCATCAAACTTGCAGCTGCTGTAATAAAGGCAAAATTGCCTGTAAAAATATATATATATATTATATATATATTTCCCTCTTCATTCTGAGAGCTGCTTCAGGCCAACATCACACGTAGCTTGCTGGAGATTAACAGCATTGGCAGTGCATAATAAAACACAGCATAAGCTGACTGCTGAAGTATTTGTCCAGTTTCTTAGGCTGTGCTGACTTACAGGCTGTTTGGCCTAAACAAATTATTTGCTAAGCCATGAATCTTTAAACTGTTTTGGAACATGTCACTATTCCAGAGAGACTACTGGCTTTTGGGTTTTCTTAACTTGAGGGCTGTTCTGAAAGTAATGCCTCTATTTGATTACATTGGCCCATGATATCAGAGGTGGATGTTGGTGGCATGTCGGTCGAGGTTTCAGTAGAGGTTGAACCTTCCCACCAATATTCCATTACATTTTGCTGCTGTGTGACAGATGGCAGCAGAGGGGCAGTCTGGCAGAATGGCATCTGACGTGGAAGAGCAAAAGAAGTAAAGGTGGGGGATTGAATTCTTCTGTATGGAAAAAAATGGCACCACTAACATTCATTAACCCTTGCTGAACGTTTATGGAGACCAAACAGTGGATGTGAGCACAGTGAGGTGGTGGATCGTGCATTTCAACAATGCGGCAACAGACAGTCATCTCCACTGGTGCAGATTTTTATGAGTGCCACATGTAGGACCTTCACTGGTGAAAAGACATAGCTAAAGGTGGTGATGATGGAAAACAGTGTTTTGTAGCTGAGAATTTGCTCTATAGAATAGTGTTATTGTCTTCGTTCTATCTGTTCTAATTTCCATGGAAATAAATAGGAGGAATTACTTTTGGAGTGATGCATGTATTGTCCTGCTGTTTGTCAAAGAGGATCTGATTAATACTTAGTAAGAAACTTCTGTCTCTTCATATTTAGCTAAGTGAGAAGAGGGTCTGGTACCCTGACATCTTATTGCCTCCTTGTCTGACAAAGATTTCCATCACACTAAAGGCATTATGTCTGGGGTCAGGCTAAACAGAGCTTTCTTGATTTCATCATCAGTTGTAATGTTTTTATCTCCTTACAAAATGTTTGTAACATGTGACTAACAAGGCAGTGGTAGATGGTTTTTCTTGTACTTGGTTACTTTTTCTTTCAGGAGGCTGTGAGGTTAGCTACCTCTGACATAGAGAGGAGGGCAATCTGAGCAGCATGATAGAACTATTAAGATTTGGGAAGGAGAAGCAGGAAAAAGGACCCAATCCTATGCATTAGTGTATGATGCTTGGTCATCATGTAAAGGTGCAAGTATCTGTAACGTTCAGGAAATTAGAGAATCTTGTTTGCTGGGAAGAAAACATTAATAGTTGCTCTCTTGAGATAGGACAAGGGGAGATGGCTACAAACTAAAAGAGGAGATTTAGATTGGATATAAGGAAGAAGGTGGTTTTGTTCTGTTTGTTTGCTTTTTATAATAAAGGTGATGAGGCACTGTAATAGATTGCCCAGAGATGTGGTGGAAGCCCCATCCCTGGAGACATTTAAGGTAAAGCTGGGGCTCTGAGCAACCTGGCTTAGCTGTAGGTGTCTCTGTTAATCATGGGGGGGTTGGACTGTATGACATTTAAGCCTCCCTTCCAACTCAAATGATTCTATGACTATATGCATGTAAGGAGGATCAAGGACTGGTGCTGGATGAAGGGACTAGAGACTAATGGGTCAAAAGTTTACTGCAGCTCCATTGCGGATTGATTTACAAACTGGGATCTCCTCTGATACATTTTTCTCTCTCTGGTATCAGAAGGGCAGTGCTTAGCTCTGCAGTAGGCTTTCCAGCATTGCATTTTCTACCCTTCTAATGGGAACCTGTGAGAGGGTGATGGGCTTTATAGACTATGAAGGTCAGTGCCAATGGACTGCTGTTAGTTTTCTTAGGGCTTGGAAGTAAGCAGGGGTAAGTAGACAAAAAGGCATCACCTTACCTCTCTTCTTATCAAAAATCCTCTGGAGTTCTTTCAGGTGTAATTTAGATAACACTGTACAGAAGGTACCTCTCCAGTGAACCTCTGTTAGGTTGGTTTCTACCATTTGACATGTAGTGTGGTAAAGCATCTCTGTGCAAGGTCAGATTAATCTTTTTGTGGAGTTTTATATGAATGCTTTGCTTTGGGATTGTTGTTTCTCCATGAATAAATCTTTATATCAGCAGCCTGCAGTGGACTGCAGAAAAATTCATTTTTATTCCTCTCTGTGTTTATCAACACAGTGAGAGACCTTATTTGAAAATGAGCTGAGTTTCCTATAGAATTGGTGGGGTTTTAAGTGCTGCGAGCCTTCAGTGATTTTAAGTTTTTCCCCTTTAAATTTGAATGGGATGTGCCAAGCCACCTCTGGCCCCAGATTGGACATGATTTCCTTTGGGATGATGCTGAGACTTGGAACTGAACGTGAACTTCTGTGGGAAGGTGCACTGGGAATCGAGGGGCAGGTTGTGCGTGCGGCCATCTGTGCACTTTAGTTCAGTGGATCAGAAGATGTGATGAAGCACGCAGGCTGTGCTTTGCAGCCAGGTCCATCTGAAGCTTTGTTATTGCTGCTTTTATTTTATTTTATTTTTTTTTTTTTTTTTTTTTTTTTTTTTTACTTTCTGACATGTTGGTCTGGGTTCAGGTAGGGTTCTTCATTGGAGGGAAATGATAAATGTGCTGACATGTAAGTGCTGCAGTTTTTAGCAGATGATGAATTTTAAGCCTCCGCCTTGAGGCTGACCTCGCTTAATTTACCTTTGCAATAAAAGATACAGTGGATGTCCCTACTGTCTGCACACGGTGGGATTGCTAATGCATGTTATCTGTTATATAACCGCATTCTTTCTGTCAATGAGTGTGAATAATAAGAAAGATAAAACCAGAGGTTTTCTTTAAAAGTAGGAGTATTTTTCTGTGGAGGAAAAGCAAAATCCTGCTTATCTAGGTTTTGACTTTCTGAACAATGTTAATTTTATTTCACTGTATGACTTCCAAAACCTGCAGTGCATGAAACTGAAATCTTGCGATAGTGACTTTGTTGCCCAGTCTGCCAGAAAGTTGCACTGAGCTGTGGGTGGGAGAGGAAATCTGTGCAGGAACCTCTGAGCCTTTGGATAGACTTGGACATCACTAGGATAGCTTTTGTTCTCATTTCTTAAATTTTGAGCCTTGCCTGTTAACACCCGAACCCATCACATTTAGGGACAGGGAGGGGGTCAGCAAAGGCTTGTCCCCTCTCCATTGCACCTGTCCTGCATGGCAGTGTCACCTGGCCACATCCCAACTGTCTTGCTTTTCTTGGTGAACCTCCTGACTTCGGCACTGGCATCCCCTTAGGTGTACCCTGCTCACCAGCCCTCGTGCTTCCCTCCAGTTGTCTTTCCATCTCTTCTTTCTCCAGCTCCCAACTCTTGAGCAGGTTCCTGTCCATATCCACTGGTCCAGGTTCCTGTGAGATGAAGCTGGGGGATATTGATCCTGTGGGGACAGCAGAAAGGCATGGTGGGTCTGTGTGGTGTCATGAGAGGGCAAAGTTTTGGAGTGGTTTGGGAGTTGTGTGGTTGTACACAAGCAGCAGGAATTATTTGCACAGGCCTTCTGCACTTGTAGAATTTTAAGAATTTAGCAGCTAGCTGAGCCCTCTCGTCTGTACTGGTTATGTGAAGTGCAGGTTTTTGAAGGTTAATGACTTGCCCACAAAAATCCACTTGCAGTTGGGTAAGACAAAAGGCACTTGCTTGAAATGGAGCGGTGCCTTGTTGCAGGTCCCTGCTCCAAATGCTGGAGCATAAAAGAATTTCAAATTAAGCCAACAGAAATTTAACCTCAGTAGCATTCATTGTCTTGCCTTGTTCTTAAAAGTAATTGGACTGGTTTGTTTTTTTAAAAAAAGTTCTTTCAGAAGCTTTTATCCTTTATACTGAAACAAGCTGGGAATATATAAACCTAGACAATTCAAGTTTGGCAAAATTATAAGCTGATGAAACTGGGGTCCTGTGGTAGGAAATGCTTTATTATTGATGTTGATAATGGGTGCAAGTCCCTCCTTTTCTGTGCTTCAGAAATGGCCTAGTGTGATCCAGGCTAAGCCTGTGAATTGCACAGGGGGACAGTATTCACATGTATGGTTTGGGAAATGTGTGCGTTATGGATGAGCAATAAAGCATCCCACAGCTAAATAAATCAGGCATCTTTGCAAAGAGTGATGTTACTTGCCTTATTGCAGTTAATTCTATCCAACAGGCTAAAATGTTTGAAGTAAAAAATAATAAGCAAGCTGCACCAAGACTGGTTTGCAAAGCTATACAGAAGGCCAGTGCTGGAAGGTAATGATATGGAAATGAACTCAGATCACTGAGAGGGCAGTAATGGGATCCAGTATTAGGGTCAGGCAGGTGTGAAGATACTCATGATGAAGATTTGAAAATAAACTTTCATTTAACACTCTTGGGGCAAAATGCCATCCATTCTGCAGGCAGTCTAATTGTGCTATTGGAAAATGGTATTTTCCCCTTCTTGACCTTTTGTCCTCCATTCAATCACAGAAATCCATAGGTTCAGAGGTTTGGTTTTGACTTGCCAGGCAGAGAAGAAGCTCTGATAAGGTTTTGTAGCTATTAAACTTTCATAGATTTGTAGCCCTGTGGTTGAAGCCAGACAATAACTTTTTTTTCCTCTTGGGAATAGGGTTTCAGTGAAGTCAGAGTTGCTCAGTATTAGAATTCCAGCCTTGCAAGCTACTAAGCATATGGAATTTGTGTTGAAGGGCCATTGCCTGAGCCTTGAAAGTTTCCAAAATCACTCTCGCTTCCTCACCTGCAAAACTTTCATCTGCAGCTTAGGCAAGGTTTGTTCTAGTTTGTGCAACTGCTGTTTTGCTGCTGCTATAGACCCATGCAGGTTCTTAGCAAAACGCACAGGTGTATTTTTTTCAGAGGTGTTGTGCGTTGCCTGGAGTTTGTCCCACTAAAGTATATCAGAGCTGAGGGCTTCCCGAAATCCCTGTGTGAAAGATTTCTTTTATCTACTCCCTTGAGCTTTGAAATGCTGGGTTTTACACAGTTCCACAGGAACTCCAAAGGAGAAAAAGATACAGACCAGCGTTATGTTGGTGTCTTAAGAACAGATCAGCTCTTTTCAGTTGAAAGCTATGGGTAGTCTGCGTAGCTATCTGGAATTGCTTTTAAAGCTAACTTGATGTGTAAGTTTTTGGGTTGCCACTCAACCCGCAGTTCCCTTTGAAAAGGGCTATGACTTCATGGTTTATGAACCAAGATACCTTCTCTAGCAGTGGGAAGCCTAAACTGTGGTTTTTGGTGAAATCTTGTTAATTGAAGAGATCTGATAGCAAAAATAAATTAAGCTTAGTCTAGGAAGTGCTGCTGGGGGGGACAGATCTATGTGGGTTTTTATGCTCTTCTGCTGATGTCAGTGACAGAAATGAGCCATGCATACATGGTTAGAGGTGTATTTCTGACTAGTTGTTTACCTGCTTTTGTGATTATTGCATGTTGCGTGCCCTCTGCTCTGCTGTAAGCAGCTTTGCATTCTGCTGTCTGACTCCCACTCCCCTTTTTGCATGGTCTGCTGAATGTACTTACTGTGCATCCAGAAAAAGCTGAGATAGATGTTGATTGTTTTTGCTTTTTTTTTTTTTTTCCCCTTCTTCTCTTGACAGTTTTTTATCATGCTGTTAATTATATTTCTGTTGGAGCTCACTGTTGTGATTCTGTTCTTCGTCTACACAGACAAGGTAAGTCAGATTCTTCATTTTTCTTTCCCCTTCAGCAAAATTTTATGCCCCTTTTCCCTATAAATAAATCATGAAGCACTTGGCTTGGTATGCACGTCATGCTTCTGTCTTCCTTGAGACACCTCTCTCAGAATGCATAAACAGCCTTACAGGACTGGGCTCTCTTGCTTGCTCGTGTGTACAACTCAAGGTCACAGACATTGCCAAGTGCCTGTACCATTTAAAAATAAATTTTTTAAAAAAAGGAAAAACCAGCAAACATGCAACAAAGCATATGAGGCTTACTAGGAACATGTGGGCAGAGCCATCAGACAGGATTCTTAAAAATGTAGAATGTTTGCAATTTAAGAGCCGTATTAATATTATATCAATGGAAGCCTCATTGGCTGAAGCACACAGTTCATTATCTTTTCAAGTTGCTCCTTGTAAGACCTGTAGAAGCCTATAAATGGATAAAATTTAGTAAACTCAGCTTTTGTTTGCAATTTCAAATTTGACTTATGTTTGACTTCTGTTCCTGCACTTGTTATTTCTCTGCAAGGGCAAGATTTACTTATCCATATCATCTTTGAATGAACCCCAAATCAAGTGAAAGCGTGCAATTATGCATAACTTGCCTATTCAATCAAAATGATGTAACGAAGTCTCTTACAACTGATGATTACTAAGGGAAAACTGTAGGGTAGGTGGCAAAAATTTGCCATGAACAGTCATCAGATACATGACCAATAAGCAGTTTCGGTTTTTGTTTTTTTTTTTAATGAAAAAACATTTGTATGTCTTACATATGGTATAAATAAGTACAATGAAGATTAATAGTAGATCTAGATTTAGTGGATCTATTGTGTTTAAAGATAATGTGGACAGGCAGTGGATAAGACTGCAACGTTACTTTCTAGAAAGGCTCCAAATTATTCAATTAATGAACACTGAATGATTGTCAGGTGCACTTCTGAAGGATTGAGAAGGACTAGGTTGTTGGATGGCGTGTTGTAGCTGAGACTTGGAATTAACTTGCAAGGTAATTAAAATAGAAAGGGCAATTTAAATTCCTTGTATGTGTTATTGGATTCTGAATTACTTGTAGCCTCTTGGGAGAAAGATCTACACGTCATAGATGACAACTTAATGAAGGCATCTACTTAATATGCAATAGGCCTCCAAAAACCAAATACAACAGTTGGTAAAGGAATCAGAAAATATTATCATGTCATTGTTGAAATTTAAGGACTTGCCTCCCTGTTAATTTGGGATTGAGTTTTGTTTTCTTCATTTCAGTGAAGGAAAACAAATGATTAGAAGCAACAGACAGTTGGGAGAAGGATTATGGAGGGGTTATGGAGACAGTCCTGATTCAGTTTGATAAAGGAAAGATGTCATATTCTTAAGAGATCCTAAGAGGAAAAAATGATAGCAATTTCTAAAATATTGATATATCACAGGCCTGTCTTGAACTTGAAAATATAGAATCATAATTCTATAATTAGAATTATAGAATATAAATATAAAATCATAAAATAAATATAGAATTATAATTTTCTATATACAAAGAAGATATGTTTAAAAGACGAGTGTTTCTGATATTCTGCATCACCATATCGTAAAATTCCCTGTCATTGGCAGTTACTGAGGCTGATATGATGATATGGGTATAGAGATGATTAAGGTATAGTAATTAAAAGAAAATATTCATAACGCAATCAATGCCATTACGTTGACACGTTTCTCATGGAGTGTGCTGGTCATCTTTCAGAGGTAAAAATAATGAAAGTGTGAGGAGGGATTCCCTCCTTGCTTCAGACCTGTTGGTTTATAGCACCCCTATCTACGTTCTTGGTAAGTATATCAAGACATTAAACCTCTTTCCAGGTCATCAACTGTAGGTTGATGCAGGAGGTGCAGTACAGATTTCTGCAAGTTCAAAAATGGTTCTAAAATATGAACTCTGGTTCAAGTTCAGGTTTACTGTGTTAAGAAATTGCTTCAGTCTGTGTCTTGCGGATGATCAAATGGGGAGACTTTAAATACATGATTTTATGTTGGGGAAATTAGTGGTTTGTGTCTGTGTTACGCTTGCAGTCCTGCCTATTAAAAAAAAAAAAAAGCCTACAACTGATATTTTCTTACAGCATGCTTTCAGTTGTGTGCCAGCTATGCTAATGTGAAGAACAGCATTGCCATGTGCACTCATACAGGTAGTGCAGTGAGCCAAGACAGGTGTGCCACAGTTACTAAGTTAATGTGGTTCCTTGGAAGATCAGTGAAGGAACAATCTGTGCTAACACCCACACATCAGGAGAAGCTATTACCAACTTTGCATACAGAAGCAGAATGTGACTGCAGGTTAAGTCTTTGAGGCCTCCTTTATCATGTATGTATATTTATGTGGTTTTATACATATATATACTTACGTATGCACGTGAACAGCATTTTTTTCAATTACTTGGAAGTATAGTAGGAGTGTATGTGCATGTGAAATTCTTCCCAGGGCAAAATGGTGTCCAATTATTTTTTTCTGTTACCAGGCTTAGAGTTGATTGGATAATGGATTTCCTGGCAGTTTCTGTTTACTTCTACTTTGTTAAATGGATGCTTCACTCGTTTTACAGTTTTATCAGCCCTCCCTGCTTGAAACAGGGCAGTGTTATTTCCTTAACTTTGGTGAAGAAGCAGGGCTGAGAGGGCTGCCCAAGCTTGCAAGCAGCTGGGGCTGATCTTAAATGTAAAGCTCTTGCTGTCTTGGCTGAAAGAAGCCAAGAGTCTGAGCTGTGCCAGCGGTGTGGCTGGCATTGTAGCTACCTTAAAAATACTTTGCCAGTGCCCTTTTTGTTCCTTCTTCTGCAAAATGGCCACAGTGGCAAGCCAGGTCCAGTACTGAGATATCTGCTGCAGCACAAGTACGCATCCAAGCACGTACAGATGCAATGCATCTGTATCCACCGCTGGGACTACTGATTTAGTAGTGTGTTCATTATTAAAAAGCATCAAGACAAAAGTTCTTTACAGCTTTTGGCACAGTACTTTTATTCTTTTGTTGTGGGAGAGCATGCAGCTGTGGAGATGGACAGGCCTGGCTGCTGGATTTGGGGCAGCCTGCACTGACCTCTCACTCCCAGAGACTTGGCAGCAGCCCCTCAGCTTTTAAGCTGCAGTCTTGCTCCTGTGCCCCACAACGTTATCTTTCCTTTTTGTGATGGAGAAATGTTTGTCTTGACCTCGTGAGATAAATAGTGCCCTGGACTTTACAACTCTTTCTCTAAGCTGTCTATGTGGTGCGATGTTATAAAGAGAGAAGGGCTTGGAGAAGTAGCTCAACAATGCTTAATGGAGGATGTAAAAGAAACTCCTTGCTTCTCGGGGCTGCACTGTGTGACTCCTTGGCAGGGAGCGCTGAGTTCAAGCCTGGTTAATGCTTCTCTTTTCCATCCTACCTGATTACACTGGTTATAAATCCTTTGAGTTCTGCAGAAGTGAAACGTTGACTGTGGGGGAAGAGGGTGAGGAAACACATTCCTATGGAGAACGGGTGTCAGGAGAAATACATAGCATTTCTGTTTTGTCCTGGCAGAAATATCAGCCTGAAATATATGGGTCTGGAAGGGAGTTGTTGTGATTATAATTGTCAATCTTAAGCACTGTTTTTTAAGGCTAAATAGATGTGCCCCCATTTGAGGTATTCCTGTGATATTACCAGAGTCATGAGAATGGCTACCTAACTATAGCTTGAATTTCCTCTCTGATATATATTATTTTGATTCAATTGATACAGAGAAACATTTTATATTTTATACGCTTAATAATTAATTGTTAATTGTTTCTGCGTGAGGGCCTTTCTGTATTTATAAGTGATCCATGGAGTTCTGTTAGGGGTAACCTTAATTATATTGTGATAAAGAGAAAACATCTGTGCCCTATTCTGACAGAGGCTGGATATTCCTTGTATTTTTCAACACCAAATTGGACCCTGCTAAAATATAAACTATGCTAGGAAAATACATGGTCTTGTACCAGTTCTAAGTTGTATACTGCATCTGTGTTGAGAGACTGTCTTTATTGTTGCTGTGATGGTTCTCCTGGAGGTTCAGAAAAAAACAAGTCCATATTTACTTTTTTTTGCAGCCATAGTGGATGATTTTTTTCAGTACTTTTGTTTGTTCAGATGTCTTCATTTTGTCAGATTTATGGACAGAGCTATGGTGCTGCAAGTTAATGCCCACAAATGGGAGAAAAACATTTGTTTTCTGTGGCACAGTGAATCATAATGAGTACATGTTTTAGTTTTTACTGCTCTCTTACTGAAATATGATTGATGTGTAGATTATTTTGTTTCTTGTTTTGCTTCTCAAAACATTTTACTAATGATTGTAACTTCTTATAGATGTTTTGCCTGGTCCCATACAGATTACAAGCAGCAGACTGTAGAGGAATGTAGCGGGTATGGTTTCAAGTATAGCTCAGCCTTCACCACCTCCTTTGCATTTGGCTTCCCGTTCCTAGCCAGTCTGGCAGGCCTGTCAGGCAAACCCATGAAAGAGGCAGATCTGATTGAAGATGGAGTACTGGAGGCTGAAGTGAAGGGCCAGATCACCCCAACTGTGTGTGCAGTTTCCGGATGGTCTTAAGTTAGTGGAAGAAAACACTTTGGGAAGTGCTGCAAAACTACTGGGGGCGGTCACTCTGCACTGCTCATCAGTCAGATGATCCTACCTTTCCTACCAGGGTTTCATGATCATTTAATTAGCTTGTGCCATTGCATTGGCATGTGTTAAACTTCTTACATCGCTCAAAACTTTCAACAGTAAGAAATATTGGCTGCCTGTATCTTCCTCCTGCCTCAGTGAACAGAGCTATTCTGCCAGGCAAGGCTGGAAAAATTGCAGAAGAGTATCAGTGTGGGCAGTGTCTTGGTTTGTTGGTGTGCAGGAAGGTCTTGAGGTAACAAGGCTGTTTTTAACTCTGGGGTATTTCTGCCAGGATGTGCTGCATTAACATAGGTTTTCAGCCTGGAGAAGACTGAGAGGGGATCTTGTCAGTGCTTATAGATATCTAGAGGGTGCAGGTCTAGTGGATGGGGCCAGGTTCTTTTCAGTGGTGCCCTGCAACCGGGCAAGGAGCAACGGGAACAAAGTGGAACACAGGAAGTTCCATCTGAATATGAGAAAGAACTTCTTTGCTGTGAGGGTGACAGAGCACTGGAACAGGCTGCCCAGGAGGCTTGTGGAGTTTCCTTCTCTGGAGATATTCTAAACCTGCATGGATGCTCTCCTGCAGAACCTGCTGTAAGGAGCCTTCTTAACAGAGTTGGACTGGGGGTTGTACAGAGCTCCCTTCCAACTGTGATTCTGTGATCTGTGTATACAAGATATTTTGAGCAGCTGGTACATTAGCACTTTATTTTTCAGTTAGAGCTCAATTTGTTTTGTGTTTAAAAGAGCTCTCCACACACTGATCAGTTCCTGGCTTGCAGCATCGCTCTGGCAGTGTTCTGAAGTTAGAGTTTTGCATAAGTGCTGACAGAGATAAAATCCACTCCTCTGAGAAGCAGGAATAACATTGCAGGTTGATGTAGAGGAATCTGTAGGTTGTCTCCTGTACTGTGACGCCCTGCAGTTATTGCTTTGTGAAGGTCATGGGTTAGCCCTGGTCGAGTATTTTATTTCTCTAATGCAAACTGGTAATATGTAAAATAAGAAAAGACAGACGTTTCTCTGTGGCTTATTTTACTTGGTAATAAGCTTAATTTTAACTAGTTTATTAGCATTTCAGTACTGGTGTCACACAATAGGGAGTTGCAGAAATTTCATCAAAAGAATTTAATTATAACCAATTCGTTTTGGCTTCTTTTCAGCAGTGCATTCAGGCACGGGTTTAAATCTGTCTCTATTCAGCAGATTACTTAAGTGTGTGCTTAAATCCACATGATTGACTTAATCATATATTGAAGTCTTGTCAAAGTTGATATGTGCCTTTTGTGTTCTTACCTTTCAAAAGAAATCTTGTTAGGGAAAATGCTAACAATAATGAAAAATTCTGAAGATGGTAAAGATGGTGGCCTTTCACTTCATAGGGAGTTTAGTGGAAAATAATGAATGTTTGCTTTAAAGCATCGGTGGCTATCTTTTTGTATTTGTTCTCAAACAGCTTTCCTTTTAGTGTCTTTATCTCCAACACATCAGTTTAACCAATTTTTTTTTTAGGCAGGAGCAAGTGAAGAGAAATTCGTTTGTTTCTGTGTCTGAAAAAAAACACAAATACACCACTGGAAATTCCACAGCTTTGCTAATTCATTTGTAAAAAAAAGCAACAAAGCAAAACAAAACATTGAAAGCGGACCTGCAAACTGCTATTAACAGGGTTGTTGAAGGATAGCAAAGTATTGATGAGAAGAATTAAGTGCATGCTACAAAATAGGTGTTATTTAGGAATGGTAACAGCAGATAAAATGCATTAAGGCTCCCCACTGGGAGCTCTTGATCAGCAGTTGATCAGAGCCTAATTGATTCCTTGAGTAAAGTGCTAGCAAGGGAATGGGCGCCAGGAACGGAAAATCAAACTTTCCTAAATTAAGCTCTGTGCCTAACAGAAATACCCTGCGTAAAGATAGATAATGCATGGCCTGTCAGCTCTTCATGCCTCATGTATTCCTACTGTGGTTGAGTTCAGAAATGAAGACTGTAGGTGTCTCATCCTAGTCAGAATGGATTTTTGTTCATAGTGCAGTGAGTATAATATTGCTCATATTGCACTACTGCACACTTTGGAATAGTGCTTTGTCTTGGGAGAAATCCAGTCCTGAACTCCAGCCTGACTGGCTGGGACATTAATTCCCAGAGCTGTGTAGATGAATCACACACCGCTACTGCTGCCGTCATGCCTGGCTTAAAGCCAGCTAGATCTATCTTTTATTTCCTGGCATCACTAAATTCATTTGATAAATATATGGCAATGCATCAGTTAGCATACAACCGAAAGTGATGTTTCTGGGCTTCCTTCTCACTGGTTTGTAATCCCTAATCAGAGATTAGTCTGTGATGTGAGGAGCACATCAGAGAACACCTCTTTGTTGTGGGAGCACTTTTACAAACATTTGTTTCCAGTGCTCATGTCTTAAATTTTAGTTTTCATAGCAGGCAAATTATGAGTGGTGCAGATCTTCAACTGGCCTCTGCCTTGGGATACCTAGCAGTGTATTTAATAATCAGCATTACTGTGTGCACAGCTGTGCATACTTTTTGTCTGGGCATCTTAAAATGTGTTACTGATAGTAAGTAGTTCAGCTCTTCTTCTACTGACTGGCAGAAGTGATGCTGAAAACTGAATCCTTTTTGGGACTGTGGGAAGTGTGGGAAGTGCTAAATACTGTCATATCTTAATATGTGTAAGAGGACCTTGCTATTCTGGAGACTCAGTCTTTACTTAACTCTGCTGTGGTCAAAGAAGTCATTGCGGTGTGTAGAAATGGCCAGGAGAACTCCAGTACATGCCAACTGATCAGCACCGGCTTTAGTGGCATTTGAATCCCTTCTTTGCATCTTCTCTAAATGCTGATATGTGTTTCCTAACATTTTAGGGGGAGGAAAAAAAAAAAAAAAAGAAAAAAAAAAAGGACAGAATAGCAAAAAGAGAAAAAGGTGGTTTAGAAAACTGATAAATTATTAAAATGCGGCTTTAGACATCTAAATACAGGCAACATCAAGTGCAAAGGAATGACTGAGATAGTATATTGAAATAGACAATGCATTTTTTATTCATTCTGTGAACGTTTTTTATGTGTCACTATGTATTTCAGACAACATTAGAAAATGACAGTAAACTAAATGTTTAACATTTTTACATGTACAGAAAGAGAAGGAAAGGTGGCTTTTTGTGTCACCCAATACATGCTGGCCAGGAGCACGCAGCTCGTGTCTAAGACTTGTCAGCTGCAGCTGAAAAACAGTGTTGGAGATAGACCGCTTTATTCATATGACTTGGAGTTGAAGTTCTTCCAAATCCTTCCTTTTAACTCAGTGATGGGATACACAGGATGGCTCCCAGTTGAAATGAGAAAAGACGGATCTGTGGATCAGCAGCTCTAAGTCACTGCTTGTTCAGGGACCTCTTTGGTGGAGTTGTAGCTGAAGTGTATTGACTTGGGGCTGCAGATCACATTCAGATGTTTTAGTTGTTTAAACTCCATGATGTATATGAAGCAGCCACCTTACAGCATAGCTCCACTTATCTGCCCTTCATCTGAAGCATTATGATGGTGTTGTCTTGTTGGCTGATAATTGAGGATTGAATCTGTGAAGATGGAGGAATGAGTCAGTGGTGCTTGTAATTTTGAAATACATGCCGAAATTTACAAAACCCATGTAGTCAATGGTGCATGAGAATTCCTGCCAGTAAAACAGCAACTAAATATAGCTGTAATCATCTTTGATATGGACTACTTATCTTTAATCATTTGTGATCTCTGAATCTTTTTACAAGTGAGCACCAAAGCCGGTGATATTTCTCAAAAGGAAAAGGTTGAGATAGAAGGGAGAGAAGTAGCTTTTGAGCAAAGGGATAAATCTTAACAGGAAGTAGAGAGACAACTGGGCTGAACAGTTTCTGAATGCACACGTTTCCTACTTGAAATTTTGAGTGCTTCTGATAATCTGGGTGATGACAGTATAATACAATTTCTTTACAGTTTCCTGGGATTAGCAGTGTGGAGTAGTAGAATGAGGCATATGCAAGGATTGTTTTAACCTTCTCGCAGTTTTAATCCACTTTATTTTACTGCAGTTATTTAGTGTGCTCTCTTTTGTCCCTTTAAATTGCAGGGAAGGCATCCTTGAGACCAGAGTATCCCTGTATAGGTTCAGTTCCTTCTTCTTGAAACTCGTTCTTCTTCATGTACTCTTCCTTCTGCGTCTAGCTGTCTTTGATATAATTTAGAAATGAGGGTTTTTTTTTCCTGGGTAAGACTGAATTATGACACAAAAATGTAGTTTTGATTTGCTTGCCCTGTCCATTTTGCACATTACTGCTGCAAGCAAGTGATGCTGCTGCTCTGCTACACATTTGTGCCAGCTGCAGCTTGCTGCTCTGAACCACAGGAAGGCAGAACAATACGTGTCATCGGCTTCTGCTGTGCTGATGCTTCCTCTGTTGACAAAGCCCTAACCTCAGCATTTAGGAAACCTTTTCAGAGTTCAGCTTGAAGGGCATGTTAAAGAGCAAACTGGATTGCATGTTATAAATCAGGAAATTATGGAAAAGTAACAAACGGGAAAAGATGCTAAGATCATTTGAAGATATTTAAGAAAAGAACTAAAAAGTGTTTCTATAGAGAATAACAGTGTTGGGAAGTTATGAAGCACGAGAGGAAAAGATTTTGATTCAAAACCATGTGTTTGTTGGATTCATTGTATAAGACATTCAGTTATTCTTTTAAAAATTCAGGACCAAAAGAATTGCAGTAAGACTTGAATTAATCAAAATGATTGAAGCGATATTTAAAAGCTAGGGAAATAATCAACATTTCTTTCTGTACAGTGCACATGCACAAGAAAACATCCCATAGATTTCTTTCAGGTCTACCTTTTCCTTGATGAATAGAGAATGCATTGTAGTTGGCAGAAGAGCAGCTGAATGCATTCAAACAAAGAGAAGCAATGGTTTTTTCAAGGTCAGGTAGCTTGGGGAGAAAAAGAAATTGATTTCCTTTTGGGGACTGTGCAGAAAGGAGGAGTCGAATGTGTTGCGAACCTTGAAGTGTGTTGAGATCAAACTGGTATTTCAGTAGATGTCAGTGGAGTGCCCTTACTGCTACCAGCTCCACTCGTGGCCATTCAGAGGCCAGATGTAACTTCCCATGGCAGGGTTATTCTCAATAGAAACCTGAGTTGTGCTCTCTTTGACACTGATTTATGTACAAATGACAGAGGCAGCTCTTCATGACAACTGCTGTTACCACAGAAGAGCACGGAGCCATGAGGACTGCTTTTTTGATTGTCCAGCATATCTTTTCTTTCTCTGGGCTGCATTCACATCAGTGTCAGTTTTCATGTTCGAGTGTCAGTAAGGGACAATTAGATGAGAAAGATTAGGACTGTGAAATGGCTCTCTGTTGAATATCACAATTCTGCCACATCCATTTTAAGCCATTTGAGGGTTTCATACGGTATCAGCTGTTAGCACAGAATGAGCACACATGTTGCACGCACTTTCTGTATGATGAAGTCTTGGCCCCAGTGAAGTCACTGGGAGCTGTGCGTTTGTTTACTGTGGAACCAAGCTATTATTCTGAATTTTAGAATTTTTGGCATCTTTCTCTGTTGGAGATTGTGCATCACAGTACAATGCTGTGGCAAGTTCTGCATGGCAACTATGTTAGAAAGAGGGTGTTATTCTCTAGCATGATGTTGTCTGAATCTCACAGTGCATTATCTGGGGGATGCTGCTGCCTGCTTAGAATTTGGTTGAACTTTGGCTGCAGAAAAAATGAGCATTTAAAGAGAAATGAAATTAATGAAATCTAACTTCCTGTGGATATTTGTTTCCTAATATCTGCTGTGAAAATTTGGCTTCTCCATCTGCATTCTCAGTGACTGTCCAGCTTTCCCTTGCTATGTTACAGACTTGCAGAATTGTTTAGGTTGGAAAGGATCTCTTGGGATCACGTAGTCCAACAGCCTGCTCAAGCAGAGTCAGCTAGAGTAAGCTGCCCAGGACCATGTCTGGTCAAATGCTGAGTATCTTCACAGATACTCCATAGCCCATCTGTTCATGGATTAGATCACCCTCATAGATTTAAAAAAACAACAACAACCCTCCTACCCCATTCCCCAACCCCCTCCCCCCAAAAACCCCAAAAAACCCCAAAAAAAACACCCACCGAAACAACAAGAAGAAACAAGCACATGAACTCTTTGCATAGGGCCTTATGAAACTAGTTCAATACAAATGAGCAAAACAATATTTTAAACCAGCGTTTTACATGCCATGTATATTTATTTCTGGTCTAGATAGGATGCTGTGCAAAGCCTGTAAGGGGCCCTCAGGAAGTCACCTGTGCTGCAGCTTTCATATTTAAATTTGATTCATCTCATTGATCTTCTTTTTTAAAATAGCGTATTAAATGCAAGGATTCCAATATCACTCTTTCTCAAGATTTTTCCATGTGAACCTTTCTAGAGGTTAATTTATCACAGAAGATCAAGGAGTCCTGTTCTGTACAGATCTTTGTGAAAAGTGGCAGGACCAGGGATTTAGAAACAAAGGTGATGAGGATCTAGAATGGCCTGCTTGAAATTTATTTCTACAGTCACACAATAAGTATTTTTCTCGTCAAAGACTCTGTCTCATTCAGCTTAACGTCACGAATCCACTGTTTAAGTAGCTTGGACTTAACAGGACTTTCCGATCCCTAAAAGCTTTGCAGTGCTCTAGTGACTCTAACCTTTCAAGGGAAGAAGACACTGAAATGTCCCTGCGTGAATTTTATTCCTTCACTTTTTTCCCTGACGCAATTAGTCAGTGGGAATTCTAGGTTGCATGCAGACAACTTGTGTTCTGATTGAACAGAGTTAAGTGGAGTTAAGGAGGCAAGAACGTGACACTTGTTAGAGAGGTGGTCCTTATGCAGTGTCTCGCTGCTCTTTTAAGTGGTTATGAGGGAGTCTGATAAAGAGAAGAAAAATTGATGCTAAAGGAGTATGAGGTTGAGCAGAGGGTTAACTACTTCTTGAATAACAAAAATGTGTCTTTAAGCTAAGAGTGGTTGAGTGTCTCTTCCTTGTTGACCTGCTTTGAAAGAAATTTAAAAAGCTTGAATTTTGACACTTTATGAAAATTAGGCCTGCCAGGATGTGAAGAGAGTGCCCAGAATTCTCTGTCATGTCTGCAGACAGAAGTGGCGCAGAACAGCAGCAGCACTCCTCTGCACTGCCTACCACATCAACACACTTCACAGGGAAGGATTCCTTGGATAAGAATGACTTAGCTTTCTGAGGCTTTACCTCACCTGATGGATCTTCCTTTTCACTTCTTCTCAAGGAAGTTTCCATTTCTGAGCTCTGCAGTCAGCAGCTCAGGCAGCAGGGTTAAGTGGGAGAAAGCAGGAGTTTTGTGGCACTGCTCTTCCCTCAAGGAGCGTAGGCTGCCTGCCCTTCACCTTCCCACATCCCACCTGGATTGAAGGCTGGAGTTGATGCTGAAGGAAATGAATGAAAGTCTCTCTCTCTGCTTTCCCAGAGCTGAGTATCAATACAGCCGGTCCCCAAACTGGGAACATAGCTTCCAGGTCTCATTTTATTGCTAAATATTATACAGACTGTGGCAGAAGGAGCTGCTCGGGATTCCCCTGGAAGCACTTGTTCTCGGGCTGTCCCTCTATCCTAAGGAATGTGGTCTGACACACAAGTAATTTAATGTGATTAAATGTTAGCCCCTTGTGTAGGTTTTGATGAGGGAGATTCTTTGCTTATTCCTCATTAGTCCTGAGTGGGCTCACTCATGAATCCTGTAACCTTGGCAGCAAGAGAACCTCCTTTTGCTTTGCTGTCTGCAAGGAAATGAATTGCACATGCATAGGAATTCATGAGTGCTGAATACTGCAATTAATTTTGTTAAAGTCTCTTTATATATTTAATTAGGGAAGAGGAAGGAAGGAGCAGCTTATCACCGCTTCTAAGTCCGAAGCCACAGATCTTATGCAGCTTTCACTTTGAGATAAAAATGATTCTGTAAGGTATCCCAAACCTCTTTGTTTATTTTATGCATTGTAAGGGTGAGAAATGATGAAGGCAATAATGTAAAGTAGTGTTAACTGCACAATCTGCATGTTAAATTGATCAGCACAGGGAAAAAAAAACATATTAATAGCTTTTTATTACTAGTCTGAAAACTTTATAATGGTATTTATTGGAAAAGAGCTGAAATGTGAATGGCAGGTGATTGTAAATCTCAGGTAAGATGCGATGGCCTAAACGTTGTCTGAAAACGTCTTTTAAAAAGTGGTCCAGGCTTTGAACCTTGTCCATTTTTCCCATTTAATTTCATTTATACGTATTAAGTTGGCAATCGCATTGCAGACGCGAAGTCAGATGTAAAGCTGGATGTATTGGATGTGCAAATCTTCTCTTTTTATGACCAAAGCAGGTGCATGTAAATGTTTCATCAGCACACCCATTAAGCTCCCAGTGGTAAATTTAGCCACAAGCCTTTGAGAGGTGCTTACTTTGCATTTAATTTAGATCTAAAAAAAGAAGTAGCAGAGCTATTTAAAATGCATTACATTCAGCTTATTTAATATTCTTGTTCTCATACATTCTTATTCATTATGTATACATTAAAAATAAATGAGTAAGTCATAGAAACACACACACACCTCAGTGATGAGGGTGGTGGTTCTAAACAGATAAAACTTAGAAACCAGCCAATCGTTTTGGGAACTTTGGCTGAACTTAGGAGTAACCTCCCTACAGTTAGTGACACTGTTCAGGGTCTCTCCCAGGCAGAGCAGCCTCTTTTTATATTGCACCAAACAAGTCATCATTTCCACACTGCCACATCAAATACTAGAACTGTGGGGAGCTGTGGTTCTTTTTCATTTTCTTTCTCTTATCCTTTCCTCATGGCCAGTGCCTGTCAACTTGCAAATTGCAGCATGCTCACACTTGATTGTAGTGGAGGCTTCTTTGCCATGTGCTTACAGGCTTTACAGTGTTAATTCTTGCTGCCAGACAGCCTTACCTTACCCCAGGTAAGAAAGTGCAGGGACTTCAGTTCATCTAGCACTCAGCTCTCTATGATATCACTGCTTTGCACATCAGCAGGAATAGTGTTTTCTTTTCATCCAGAAGTTGCTTACTATGCAAAGTGTCATTTTTATTGCATTGTTCAAAATGGCTGGCCAGAAATTATACTTTCTGGACTGAGAGAGTGATAGAATGATAAATAAAGTATGGTAAATAAAATGGCTTGCTGGAATTAAAATATATTGTTTGCTGGCAAGTTGTACAGAAGGGAATTGGCAACTGTGCCTGAAGGGGATTTTTCTTGGTAGCATTATATACAGGCCAGTGTGCCTCTGAGAAATGTCCTCAAATGCCATTTGTTTGGAAACTAACTGCATATCCAGTTTGGAGTATCTATGTAGTAAGTCCATAAACATCAATCAAAACAGCATCATCTCTCCCTGTTCCAACATGTCCTCAGCCAGAATCACAGGATGCAGCACGGTGAGGGATTAAATTGACACAGACATCTGTGCATCTCTGTTGCATATTACTTGCTTCGGCATGTTTTTATTTATTCCCTTCTTTCTCAGAGGACAAAATTTTGCTGTGCCCCATCCTTACCATTTCTCTGTAAATAGTAAGACGACATTACTTCTGCCCCTTCCTGAGTTCAGCTTGTATCTTCTTGCTCAAGTTTTAGAAGAAAATTTTTACAGTTTTGGAAGCTCTTCTTAAATTGCCGGTTGAGAAAAAAATACTCTTTTCCCCCATCTAATGTATTTTCCACCAAAAAAAGTCTTCTGTGGAGGAAGGGAGCACATTTTTTCCACCCTCATCCCTTCCTATCTTGTTTCATCATGAGTCATGCTCCATTAGAGTCCTAATGTTTCTATCAATAAATGATGGATTTACCAATGGTGATTTAAGTTTAAAATTACTCGTGAAAACTTAATGAAGCCTGCAAATCATGAATTAGATTTCAAAGAAATTGTCTTTGACAGTTAAAAACTACCGGGCCTAAGTAATTTCAAAGGTAACATTTTTCTCTCTGTGGATTATGTATCAGACATACATAGACAAAGCTGGTTCTGTGGGAATTACCTTTCCTGAAGCAAATCCCAGTTTGTCTCTGCAGCAGTAACTTTCTTATAACGGTATATGCGGGGGTGGGTGACATACTGTAAGAGGACAGAATTCAGCTTTGCTGTAGCTTTTGTGAGGGCTGGCCTGGTTCAATCTGTTTCCCATTGGTTTTAATGGTTTAGGACTCTTCCGTTTTCCAGTCCTGCTTTCCAGTCTTTCCAGAAGTGATAACCTGAGGCTCTCTGCCATTGTCTTACATGGGGTTGTATTTTTACAATCCAGAGTGTTCCTCATAGGTTTAAGCCATCCCTCTTGACAATTGCTCTGCCTGTGCAGCAGGGGATGCCTGGTGCTGGTTTGCAGTTTGATGAGGAAGAGAATCCCATTCCTCAAAAGTGTATGTGGGGAATTTGCTGTTGCTTGGGGCATGTTCATTTACATAATTGGATTTGTGAAAGATAATGAGAAGTTTCCTGTCCTAAATTCTGAATATCTAATGCAATATGGAACAGGTTATAAATCTGTCTAAAATAACTGGCAGAAGAACCGTGCTTATCCCACTCATGCCTCACTGCCTTTCTTTTCCTCTAAATCCAGGGAGATAAGAGTAGTCAAGGGCCACGGCATTTAACTCTTTCCTACAGAATGCCTGGGAAACATTTGTAATGTTTTAATACTTGTGCCTATAGGCTATATTTACATTTGGTGACTTTTTCTGACCTTCATGGCAATGGAGTCAGCGTGTTGCTGAATGCTGTCAGTGTCTGGTCTGGTCAATGGGAGCTGAAGTTTTACAGGCTTAAACTAGAGTTTTCTCACAGTAATGTTGTGCATTCTTGAGGTGTCATTTTCATGGAAATTTCCCTTCAAATAATGATCTTCTCCATTTAATTTAGGGTATCTTTTCCATTATCAACATTTACATTGGTTGTTTCAGAAACTGTATTTATTAAGCCCTCACACGATTTTGGTGAAACGGTCAGCTACCAAATATCCAACTCTGTAAGTTTTCTACTATTTTTTCCTAGTCTCAAAAATTTTCCCTTTGTGTCTGCATGAGCTGTTTTAGCGGGAGGAGATTCAATCCTCCCTGATCACTTGTGCTGTCTGCAAAATGTTGTAGGAAGATCTGAGTACAGTAGGTTTAGTAATAGAAACTCAATTCAGTCTTTCCAATTAAGGATTCCAGGATTTATTTACTCCCTGTATGCTGACTGTCATTTTTCATCTGTGAAGCTGTTTTATGCACAACCTAAATGTCTGCTGCTTTGGATTTGTGTGGTTTCAACTAAGTTTCCAGGATTAGCTTGTCTGTGACACACTTATCTGCATGTCAACAAACTGTAAGCCTGACCAGCAATTCTGTTTCATGCAATGTTCAGCATTCTTCCTAGCAGCCTCCAGCTCCAGAACTTGTGACCTTTGGCAGAATGGTTCCCTTATGGTTGTGTGTGTGGATCTGGCTCCAAGGTTGGTTGTTACAAAGCCGTTGTTACTGCCCAGTGATAGCTGATCATGGGGATGTGGCCACTGCAGTTTCAGAACATTTGGAATTCAGTGCCTGATTCAGGGCTTGATGTAACGTTATTGTGGTCATTATCATTTTAGTTGTACTAATCTTAATCTTGGTGCTAATGAGCTCAGAAGCTCTGGTGTCAGTAGTGAGCACTGTCAACTCTCCACTGGAGTGTGTTGTAATTGCCTATATACATATAAGCCTCAAAGCCTTTCTTCCTTCAAATTCACTTTGACTCCTGTGCCATTGATTCCCCAGATTCTCATTCAGTGATTTCTAAGTTTTCTCTTGTCGCAGGTATTACAAACCTTGCTCTTTTGACATAAAGTAGCTTTTAAGAATTGTGGGTATTTTTTTCTTTTTATCCCACTGTGATCAGAGCCCAGTGATGCTGAGTTTCAGCATTGTTGGTTCTCATCATGGTTTTCAAACTCTGGAGGTTCTGAGTGTGATCACAGCCCTGCACAATGCTCAGAAGGGAATTTCCTGCATGTATACTCCAAAGCTAAACTAGATTGGCTGGGAATTTCTTCTAGAATTACATAGTCTTTATGTTTTCTCTGCTGATTAGAAAGGTGTGTGGAACCATTGGCTTTTCTTCCTGGTGGTGGTTGTTGCTAATGATAAGTGCCTTTTGATGCTCAGGTGAAGGCACTGCTTATACAGCCCTGGCTATTTTGCTAGATTCTGAACTGGTTTAAATAGTCTAAATAGCTACAGCATCTGCTAAATAGCCACATCAGCAGCCTGTGGAGCTATGCTACTTTACCTGAGTTGAGAAATGCCTGCATTCAGCATACAAGATTGTTCAGAGTAACATGGAATGTGAGGCAGAATGACAAGGACAGCTGTTGCTTGGGAATTGCATTTTTTTCTTGTTTTGTTTTGTACTTTTTGGCTTTTAATGTTTTAAAAAATGTCCAAGTAAATCATGAGGCCTCAGTGTTTTGTAATAAAACCTTTTTCAATAAAGCTGGAGTGTTGTACACACCCCCATCAAACTACCACATGTCTTCTAAAAGCATCCCAAGAGCTGACAATACTGATAGAAGTACCAGGTTGCTTCTTTGGGCTGATGAATCTCATCTGCGGATTAATCCCAGCCTGCTATTTCTTTAATGCTGCTCAGTGAATACCTTAGTGGTATGGCTTTTTGTTTGTTTTGAGGTGTTTTAGTTGTTGTTGGTGGCTTTTTTTGCATACAAATTGCTCAAAAAATCATTCACTCTGACTCCTTGCTGTTTAACATTTAGGTTGTGCAATTTGTCATACTGGCCGAATAGGGTGTTTTTTTTTTCCTGTGACAGAATGAAGAAAACGTAGTAAAGAAAATGATCGATGGTGAATAATGAATAAACAGCAGAACAAGTCTCAAGCTCATTTTCATTCTTGCTTAAGCTACGTTCCCCAGCATTTATAAACAGTGCTGTGAATTTCCCACAGCCTTTCAGCGCCCTCCAAAAGAATTCAGCGCTCACTTCTGCGTGTATCTGTTCTATTTTCACAACAGCAACACCTGGAGGCCTCCACTGTTGGTTTTAGGCCTGTAGGAGCGGGTAAAGAAAATTGTCATCCCTGCTCCAAACACCTTTGAGTTCCCTAAGACGTTTATTGTTATTGATCCCAGTCTGTCTGCATTAAGTTCAGAAATCAGTATGACAGCATGGCACAGTCTCATCTGACTGAATGGGAGCTTTGGCTGCGTTTCAGGTCACAAATGGCAGGTAGCCTTCCTGCAGCTAATCACAGGGCAGTGTTTTCTGAAATCGCTACTGTTTAGATGATGGAAGTTTTTCAAATAAAAAATTCATGGGATTCAGATGCTTTTGTAGGAGAAAGTGACTGTAGACCTCAAGCACTACTGGTGACTTCGGCAGACATCACAGTTCTGTGGCAGCAAGGGCCCTCACTGCTGTGATTTGTGCTCAGCACAGCCTGCTCTGTGCAGCCTGGGGTTTAAGGCAGATGCCCAGGCGGTGGATGTTAGCTGGGTGTAGGCTGGAGGTGGGCCAAGTGATGTCCCAAGGCAGATCTGGAAGACAGGTGAGGAACAGAGAGCAGGGCAGTGTTACTTCTATTGAAATTAAAGCAGCTGAAATGACTCAGGTCTTTGTAGTGACAAAATATTCACATGGCACTGAGGGATGTGTTTGGTGGGCCTGGGGGGGGTGGGCTGATAGTTGGACTTAGTGATCTTAGAGGTCTTTTCCAACCTTAGTGATTCTATGATTCTATGAATTTGGACCATGTTGTAGCATGGTTTGTGACCCAAAAATCACCGGTGGCCATTTAAAAGAAGCAGTACCCAAGTCTCCAAAATGAGATGTGCTAAGTAGACTGACTTGTTAGATTTCAGCTTTTGTTTCAGGATGGACTCAAAGTAAAGTTCAAGCTGCAAGGCAAAGGTGACATAATCTGGTATGAATAACAGAGTCCCTGTCCTTCGAAAACACTGTAACCTCTGGAAAGGCTGAGAGATTTAATTTAAGATCAGATGGAACTGTTAAGGTCATCTGTGATTCAAAGCACTTCAATCAGTATCGTCACCATGAAACTAATTACATCTGAGTTATAACTTTGCCAAACTCTTGAGCCTTGATTTAAAGACAACTTTGCACCTCACTCCTCATTGTTCCAAAGATAGGGGTTTTTTCCACAGCTAAAATTGTGCTTTTTTTCTATCTTGTGTTTGTCTAGCTTAAACTTCTAACCATGAACTCTCATAATTTAGTAGGTTTTTTTCTGGTGCACTGCTGAGAATTGCTTCCCCTTGTAGATACCTGAAGACTACAATTAGGCTGCTTTTTAACCCTGCTTAGTTTATCCAAAAGCCACTTGAAACAAAGCCTGAGTCTCAGTGATCGGGTTATTCTTATAGGTCTTCTCTGAAATCTTTTCATATTTTCAGTTGGTCTCCCAAAATATGGATATCAGTTCTGCAATGTAGCAATGCCGATACAATTCAACCTTTATGCAGCTTATTCTAAACATACCCTCAGTCCTTTTGCAGATTTCCTGCTTTCCAGAATGCACCTTAAAGACTTGTAGTGTGACTGCTCTTCTTTATTCTCAAATGTCTGTTTTTGCCTTTGGGCTGGGTGAGCCACAGGGCTTCGTAACCAAGCAGTCCAAGTGATCTCAGCAGATTATTTTATGCACATCACATTTTGTGTTATCTACTAAATTCCATTAGCAGTGACTAATTTTTTTTTTCTTTGCCTAGCAGTAAGAAAAATATCAAATAACTTTGGGTGAAGAATCAACTGGATCAATCTCCTATTTTTATTAATGTTCTTTAGCTGCAGATTTACTTCAAAAATACATTGAATGTCACTGCAATGATTTTCCCTTTCACTTATGCCCCCATAAACCTTGAAGCTGTTAGTAAATCTCAGTGAAATTTGAGCTACTTAGAGGTAGTGAGAAGAAGTGAGATGGATAGGAGAAGAGATGTCCTCTGGAAAAAAAAGTTCTGTGTTAGCTCAGCCAGCATTGCTAGACCCCAGAGATTGCAAGGGGGAGGAAGGGAGAGAAGGCAGTTTACAGCTTCACAAAGAGATGGGGGATCAATGCTTTTCTTTTGAAACAAGTCAATCTCCTAATTAGGAAAGAGGGGCTTCTTTGATTTTTAAGATGAAATGTTAGAAGTGTGAGCAATAAGCAGCTGAGAATCATCCCTAGAAGTGTTTTTGAGACCACTGTCATAAGCGGCAGATTTAACCTTTCTCTTCAGCCTACAGTCCTCTGAGGGAGAGCTCACCCCTCTGCCAGGCTGCTTTTGACTAAACCAGATCCTAACTGACAGTGGCTCAATCTGCCTGGATTCCTTCCAGGACCTTGATGCCCTTTTAGAAGCAGCTCTTGTGTATGGCAGAAACTTGTTTCAGGTCTTCAGCTCAAGCACTGCCTTTTGGAAACAGATCTGCTTTCTGGATGATTTGTATGTTGGGTGAAGTCAGGTGCATGAACACAGAGCTAGCTGGTGTTAACCACAACCAAAATAAATGAAAGGGGGGAAAAAAAAAAAAAAAGAGAAAGCACAATGTTTTGTTCATATCTGCCAGAAAGCTTTTAGGGCTGGAGGGATTTTTGGAAGAGAAAGTAAAGAGATGGGTCAGCATAGCAGGTTGGCAATAGGATAAAACGGATACCATGGGCTTGCGCTCAGCAGGGGGCTCTACTGTAAATGGGTGATGGTAGGCTTCAGACATCTGCTCGTTTTTATCATCAGTACTGGGTGATGCTGCAGGACATATTGGGTCACATTTCCTTTGCTCTAAATACAAATGGAGGTGCCCATGGGTAGATAGGCTTGTGCCAAGCTCATGTTCCTCTAGCTCGATCTCAGAGGTGAATCAAAGATGTTCTGAGATTATCCAGCCTAAGCTTTACAAATGCATCAGTGGCCACTAGGCAAGTAGCAGTCAATTAATCCAGGGTGAAATTGTCCAGTGGAGATATGCCCTTTAAAGGTTCTGATTAAGATGCAGCTTGTGCTTGGAACTGATCAAAAGTGATTGCCATCTGATGGGAATGGTGGTGTGGCCAGCGGTGATTTGATTGAGTTTGGATTATTGTAGACAGTTCTCTATAAGATGTGACCTTGTTCTGCTGTTGAGAGGCAGCCAGCCTGAGAGGGACCAGCTGCAGGTTTTCTTCCCTTTTCCTAAACAGTGACACCTTTGGATTTAGAATGGGGCAATTTAATAGACAGGGCATCATTGTTAATGCTGTATTTTTTATATTAAGGTACAGGATTTCAGGCTGTAAAGTCAGGCTTGCTGTGGTTTTGTGGGCACTAAAATTCAGTAATCAAAGAAGAAGAGTACAGCATTGTTTCCTCTACCTTTGCAGTGAAGTCGTTGATTGTTGCAGAGTGTTCGTAGCACTGAACTGTGCCTTTTTCCTTTTGCTCTCCCCAGTATGAGTGGACCCAGCAACTCCATGGGATCCACAGATATTGTGAAATTTAACTCCAGCCTGTTGCTGTAATTATCAGTGAAGTTGATAATCTTCTATTATCTCATGGCTGTAGCTGGTCACTCCTGGTCTCTGAGTATTTTGTATTCATCTCAGTCACAATACGGGCATCTCCTTTTGTCAGTGGAGCCTGCTTACCCATAGTCCATGGTGTGGTAAGTGATGTCCAAATGCTTACTAGTATGGCTTGTATAGGGTTAGATGAGAGCAAATCAAACCACAGTCTCTGTTGTGTCTATTGCTGCTCACATGAACAGTACGTTCTTTCTTCAAGATAGCCAATTTCTCCTTTCATCCAACTTGATTTCATTTAGCAGGGTTTCTGCTGTTCATTTAGTGAATGCTGTTTCTAATGGGAATGAAAAGCATGCATAATTCTGTTGTTCCATATGGAGAAATTGCAGTCCTCCAGTACCCGGTCTGTATGAAGGTGCTGTCATTTATCTCCCTGTGGGGAAACAACTACATTCCCTTCTCCCTTCAACCTGTGTGCCTCCCCATTAGAAATGCAGTTTTTTGTGACGTTATCCGAAGCACAGCCGATGTTGGAAACTTACATTTTGTCATCTAAGTGTGACTGGCAGTTTGTTTATTTGCTTGTTTTCTACCGTTATGGAAAGCAATCTCCGTGTAGTTTATTCATTTCAGTCACTGAGTCCCAAATCGTTCCCTTCGTGAGAAAATCTGTTTTCTGTGAAGTACAGTGAAGAGTTGCGATTGTTTCTTTCATTAAAACGAAGGAGGCATTTAATAGCAGTTATTCACCTCTGTTTTTGTCATCTAGTAGCCTTCCAAGATACTTTGTTTACCCCTATCTCTGCTGAAAAGCTACCTAATGATTAAGAACAGTAATTCCAGTTGCTCGTGAAGGTCAGAACTCGTACGAAATGATGTCAGAAATGCTGTTTTGGGGAGGGAATGGTTTACAAACTTGCATGTACCCTGACAGAAACATGTTCTTGAGCCACTGGAGACACCGTGTGACTGATGCCAAGCAGAAATATGAGCAACTCCATTGATTTTAGAGGAGCCAGGCAGAATTCTGCTAGCTGAAGAGCTGGTATTTCGCATAACCTTTGATTCTTGTAAATGCGTGTCTGTGTGACTGGAAGAAAATAATGCATTTTCAAGGAAGAAAATTTAGGTATGGAGATAATTACCTCTCTGGTGTTTAGCCAGGAGGAAATTGAGATCTTATTCCATTTTCTTCAAAACAAAGCCAGGCAGAGGTTCAAATGGTCATACTGAGTTTCTGCAGAGTATCCACATGTTCCTGCAAAGCCCTCAGCCTCCCTCCCTCAGAGCTGGGATTTCTGCTGCCCTCACTCCAGGGCTGCATCAAGCTGCTCCCGCTCCAGGGCTGAGCAGAGATCATCCCATGGCAGGCATAAAGCTCTCAGCCACGAGCGTGCCTTCGCCTGTCGTTCCGTTCCCTCCAAGGACAATGGTAATTCTCCTTGCAGCATTACTTATTTAAAATGAGTTCATTTCAGAGAAAGCATATCTTAAGAATAATAAAGCAGGCTGTGTGGTATCTCACTTTCCCCTAAGGATTAACGGTCCCTGGATCTAGGAAGACAGTTTCTTCAGTTCTGCTCCCCAGCATTTTTCTGCCAGCCTGCCTTTCCAGACAACTTTCTCCAGGCAATGTAACAGATTTTAACTCTTCAGTGTGCTTTATCCTGCATGCGTTTTGTTTGGTTTTAATTTGTCTTCTAGCTCTAGTGCAGAGGAAGGTGGCTTATCAGCAGACGTGTCTTCCCCTGATTCTAAGGAATTGGGATCATTTCTTACCCCACTCTCCCCATTACAACTTACTCCAACTACTGCTAACTGCTGGTAGAGCTGTCAGCCCTGTGCTCGGCAGACCAGTGCTGCCACCTACAAAATGGGCAGCTTCTGTGCCTTTCCCATGGCACCAGCAAGGGTCAGATGCTGCCATTCAGAGGCTTGATCTAGATAGGGTGCAATTGGTTTGACTGTCTCAGAGATGTATTTACCACAGAGCAGAGGACCAATTCTGCATTTTGGCTTATATTCTTCTACCACAGTTTTAAGTCTCTTGTCACATGAATGTTAGAGGTTGCCCACACTTACAAGGTTTGAGGGGCTGGCTCATCATCTCTTACCGTAGTGGGAGCCTAGGGCACTGTTTGCCTTTGCCATCACTCCTCCCCTGGTATTCCAGTAGTTTACTTCTGAAAGCTCTCTCGTTCACCTTTAAACCAAGTAAATAATTGAAGCTGAAGTTGATCCCATGGGATGGCTGCCACAAATGGCATAGTGGGCAAATAGCCAAGTCCTTCATCAGTGTCAGTAACCTCCTGCCTTTCCCTTTCCCAGCTCGCTGCATCTGAGAAGGAGCCTGTGTCCAGTGTCACTGTTCCGCCTAATAGATAATGGCACAGTGGTCATTAGATCCTGCCAAGGAGGAGGCTGTCTCCTCGCTTTGATTTGCCTCTACACATCCTGAAGCCTTAGTGGAAGCTAATTGGATCTCGAGCTCTATTGACATCTGCATCCCTAGATAGTTGGTGGGTTTTTCAGGGTATTTTAGTCTGGTAGATGGAGATAACAGGTTGTTAGCACTTGAAACACAAATGCTACTCACCTTTCAAGTGTCTTGGCAAACAAAGGCTCAACAGCATGTATCATGTTAATTAGCATCCTTCCCAATTTACTTATCTGAGGTTATACTGATGGTTGTTGAGGACAAATGAAAGTGATTATCTTTAAAAAAAAAAAAAAAATTAAAAAAATGGAGGTGAAGAGGCTGAATACAAATACCCTGGAATTATTCTCAACATAAGCACAGGTTTTGAAAGAACAGGCATTTCCCTTTTCTGCTGTTGTAGGTTCTGTGTTCGTGGGATTTCAGTGTACAAGGGGTGAGTCTACAGCCTGGCACTGATGTGGGCCTATTGCCACTGTAGATCAAGGCGAGATTGCCATTTACTGGGATGTTCAGGAAAGGAATTACTCTTGGAAAAAGGCAATTTGGGTGAGCAGGAAGGGTGGCACAGAAAGGAGAATTTCAAGGAGAAGCTGGGAGATCTGTGGCACTTGGCTGATGTGCCAAGACCAAGAGGAGTGTCTGAGAACAGCAATTGGAGGGTTACATGGCTGGAGAAAGGGGACAGATGTCTTGTGTCGCTTGGGGCAAAGTATGTGGAAAAAACCTACTACAAAGAGAGTTTCATTCTGGAAAAGGAGTGACAACGCTTGCTATTGATGGCACCCAACTTTGCTGGTGTTACTGCTGTTGAGAACGTTAGCATTTTCCCCAGCCATTTTAATAACCTGAATAATTTATTTAAATGTAAACAAAAAGTTCCTTATAAGGAATCAGTGTAAAATGTATCCCTAGTCTATATTAATAATTCTGTATTTCACAAAAGAACACTTCAGTTTTCACTCTTTTGAAATTCCTCTGACGTGCTGGTGGATTTTGTCACTCAAAATGCATAATGTTCAAGAAGAATTGACTTAATATCTTAGTAATTAATTTTCTGTGTTAGCCTTTTGTGAAGGTAATTGATTTGATTTACCTGCTTCGTTTTACCTACCCCTGTCTCTGTGTTCACTGCAGCATTCAAACTGTTTTGAAACAAGAAGCAGAAACCAAGAATTCATGTTTAAAGTTTTTATTCCTAGGCCCACTGAAAGAAAATCAAGGTTGTTCTTCAGTTGGTTTGGGTTTTGTTTGTTTGTTTTTAAGGAGATTGAGGACAATCTCCCTGGGGAGTGTCCATGCACACGGTGCCATAGAAGACAGAGCTGGCTGTAGACATCCTCTTAAATAAGTATCAGTTGTGCTATTGGATTAATTCTGTGTAATTCTGTACTGAGCTAAGAATATGCGTAGCTACATCTGCATCTTAATGTTTTGAGCTCTTATCTCTGGGTTATTTACTATGTATTTTATTTAAACAAGTTTGGAGACCTGATACACAAGTTAATCAGCTGTTGCTGAGTGTGAGAACAGATTAGATTGCAATGACCTCCTTGGCTAAAGAAAAGCATACTTTCCTCTTGCTCCAGCCATGATAGGGAGCTAAACAATTGCTTCCTATGAAGCAGTGAGAAAATGGCTCTCTCCCCTTGGACTGTAAAGAAATCATTTGAAAAAAAATAAGGTGTAGTTTGGTGAAAACTTTTGAATTGTTCTTGCACAAAAAGTTTTGAGATGCAAAGCCTAGTGACTTGCCAGACCTGTGATCTCTCTATAAAACAAAGCAGCAGTAAAGCCACTGTTGGGATCCATTGGTGTTATGGTTACGTGAATGGTACAGAGATATTTCAGGTGCTTTCTTTCTTGCAGCCTCAGCTATCTGTCATATCAAGTGCCTTGCCATTTGCTTCTGTGCTTCTTGAGCCTATGGCTAAAAGGCTGATGAAACTTCCTGGGACCAAACTACGGTCCCAGGAAAAACTCATTTGAAAACCCAGGTTGTTTGGCTTTCTTATCAGTTCTTTTATAATAAAAACAATTGCAACTTCTTAGCTCTTGTTGGAGCGTGTGGCAGAACTCATGGTTTCATCAGCTTCCCTCTCCAGGCCAGTACAAGGTGTAATTGCTCTTTCTTTTGCTTTGTAATGGATCAGCATTTAACCTTGTCAGTGTCAGGAGGGTCACTGTTCCCCTCAGGTTGGTAACTCTACTCCTTAGCTCTGTTTCTTTACGAGGCTTTGTATTCCAGGTTGGTTTTGGCGTTCAAACATGGCTTTAAAGCCATGGAAAGCCATTAAGCTTTGCAGCAAATGTGTAAGATCCCTTAAAAAAAAAAGTTTGATTCCTGATGTAGTCTTTTGCAGTTAAATTAGGAAATGAAAATTCATTAAGCCAGTGGCTTGCTGTGTTTCAAGAAGCAATTACAAAAACTGTTAAGTTGTGGAGGTGCCTCACATGTGGGAAGGAAGTGAGGAAGAGGGAATCGCTGAGAGCTGACTGTGGCATTCTGGAGATGCTGTGTAGGACTGCTGACATGGACAAGAAATGACTGTGCTGTGCCTTGACCACCAAATGTCAACGAAACTCATGAAGTGCCTCCTCCCTACCATAGTAGTCTTTACAGTAAATATGATGATTTCTGTTTATAGGCAGATGATGTAAGGAGTCATTCAGGGCTGAAGAAAACACGTATTGCTCTGAGCTTCTTGCTATTGTAGACAGGCTTGGGGACATCTCATTTAAAACAAGCCTTGCCTGTTGGTACAATCAATCTCATCTCTTCTTAGCAGCAAGAGGGCTCCTACAAATGACCTTATAGATTAGGTGCTTTCTGTTTACATTCGATTTCCCACTCCCTGCTATTTGTAGAGAATGATTATCAGGGCATTAAATTTAAAGTTTTGCCCGATGGGAAACTGTTGGACATTTTGTCATTTTCTTGTGGCTTCTCCTACCCTGGTGGAGAGGCAGAGAGGCAGGGGAAGCAATCGCCAGAAAGGTCAGAAATATTTACTTACCTGTATTGAAATGCTGCTGAGTGGCTTTGGCCAGTCTGAGCTGGGTGCAATGTTTTGTTCATGATGTGGCAGGGAAGCAGTGAGGCTTGAAATTAAAAGCCTCTATTTACCTGTGCATTAGCAGGCTGGGGTTGCTGCTGGCATCCTCTGTCTGGCCTTCGCCTAAAGGCTGTGCCAGAATACAAGTTGCATGCTGGTAGCAAGTTGAAAATGAGTTAATACCCAAGGCTTCTTTTGGCCTTTCTTCTGGAGAGGAATGCACAAACCCCCTCCCTTCTGTGTCCTGGGGCAGCAGAAAGGCTTTGGCCAAAGCCTCTTTAGTATTGCCATGGCTTCAGCTTAATCAAAGGCATGTATCGCTCTAATTGTAAGTATTGGTAAGACCTGTGTTCTGCACAGATACATCTTTCCTCTGTGCCCAAGAAGTTTTGCTCCAAAGCACTTCCTCCTTATCAGCAACAAAATTAGAGGACTGGGCTTCTTTGGGAGCAGTATTTGCCTTCCGTGTCATGCTGTAACAGTAAGTAGATAAACTCCCAAGCCTTTTATTTAGGCAGAGTGAGAGAAATTGCTATAGCTTAAGTAGCTATCTCAAAGGAATACAGATTAAGAGGAGACCACTTCTAAATTTGGCCTGAATTTATTCACAGGTTTTTGGAAGGTGTTTTAATATATTGATATTTAAGAGCCAAAATAGGGACTGATGGAAGTCAGTGGGAAAATAGTCGGGCTCATTTCAGTGACCTCAGGTACAGTGCTAGTCATGTGTGTGCCCCACTGGCACGGGTGCTTTTGCACGGCTTTGTAGTGAGTTCATTTTCACAGCAAGCAGGAGGACACAGTAAATTTCTGTTAGCAGAACCAACACTGAAATCTAATGGTGTTGATAAACAGGAATACAAGTCCAATGTGACTTCCAAGTCAGAAGTTGTAGGAATTCACATGGAAGTGGTGCCAGGTGGAAGCTCGCTCCTCTCATCATTTGCCTGATGAATCTGAAGGAGAAAATGAATTTTTCTCTGCTTCAATTCCAGGTTGATAAAAGCTTCTTGCTGTCTAACCTTTCTATAGAAATCTCTGGTATTCTACATGACTAAAAATAGACAACTCATTTAGGGTAATGGTCTGCCCGCTGAGAGTTTTTTATTATGCTTCATTGTGCTCCTCCAGAAGAGGTACAGTTTGTGAAAGACATGGCTTGTGTACGGGAGAGCACAGCAGATTCCAGTTGCAGAATATTTAGCAAAGTACTTACAGTCTCTGTTTTGTGAGAGCTGTTTTGCTGGGCTAAGGACTGGTAGCATAGAGACAAACAAGAGAAGCTGACAGATTGGGGAATGCTGGGTGGGTTCATTTGCCAGCAGACTTGATGAATCACTCTGCTGCAGCTTTTCATTTTCAGAAAGATCACTTTCTGAAAAACTCAAATGGAAGGCAGAAGAAGAGACAGCTGGGAGTGTTTTGTGAGTTTTCATTTAAATCAAATATACAGTTACATCAGAGTAAAGATATATTTAAACGTTCCTGCTATTAAAATATTTTGAGAAGCAAATAAAATCTAGACTAACAGGAAGCACAGTTATCTGGAGGAGTATTTGTCAGCCATGTTCCAGAAGTAGGTGTTGAGTTTTGCTTAACCCTCCCTGGTCAAAACCAGTAGGACTCATATGTCTGGAACTTCAAGCAGCATTTCGATTAGGAAAGAAAAAATATCCCTCTTAAAGCCTCATAGGCAGGTTGCTCAAGCAAAGGTTAATGTGCTTTTAATAGGAGAAACACATGTGAGCAATGTGTGAGACGTAGCCTGAATAAGAGTAGGGATCCTGTCTAATGTGTTCGCCCTTGGAAGTCCAAGGCTGCTGGTATCAAGATTGACCAGTTGATATACATGCATGAAAAGGGCTCTGTGTAGCTGGCTAGAAGCAGAGGAGGCATAAATGGTGTGGTATTTCATGCTGGTACCCCTGCTGCAGACACAAGTGATAGGAGACCAAAGGCTGAGGCCCATTTCCATTCTTCCTGATGCAAAAGAGCTCAGCCCCCGTTGTGCTGCACAAAGTTATGGCCAGGGCTCTGTGCTCAGGGCAAGGAGTAACTCTCACATCCATTTTCTCACTATACCAAATTGGTTGTGTCTTCAAATCAATTTTGGCAGTTTTTTATTGTCTTGTGGGAACATCAGCATCTGTAAGAGCTTTTGCAGGTCAAAACTTTTACCCTTGCTTCTGGATCCCCACTGTAGATCAGAGAAGTGCAGAATTCATCCCTGCAAGCAGACCATACTGAGAGCTGGATAAGTTATGGCATGGCCTCATAGGCTTGGCAGGGTGGAAAGCTTCAGGTGATGCTGAACAACCTTCTGACCCTAGCATAAGTAAGCAGGAGAGTGGGAGTGCTTTGAGGAGCAGCTCTTTGAGAAAGGTTTTAAATCAACTGCTCTTCAGAGAATGTGCTCTGTGGTGCATTTAGAGCATGTTGGGTAGATCAGTTAGAAACAATCATGAAGAACTGGGTGAAAAGCTACGTTTGTAGTCACTCAAACATAAAGCTATGTATATTTATGTGTGCATATATACATAAAACTACAAGACTTCCAGATAGCTCTCCATGTCAGTGGACATAGAATAATAAAGGAACGAGATCTGGGGGTGCTGTTTCACATCTGTATGCCTGCCTCCTTCGAGGCTGCAACCAGTTGAGAGACTGCCTAGATCTGAAGAAGGAAATGAGATAGACGTATAGTGTGGGATTATAAAATACTTGTATCCTCTTCTGAACAAGATTCAAACAAGTCCTTATTTCTAAACTGACAAATAATAATAGTGGGCCATACAATACTCACAAACTGATGCTGAGGGATTTGATGCTGTTGCTTTGAAATACTAGCAAGGGGACTGGTCTTGAAATATATGTTTTCTTGAGTAGCATTCTCCTCAGTTTCTGAAATATGGAAAGCTGTTACTAGTTGTGCAAGAATTTTATACTGTGAACACTGTTTGTGCCAGGAAAAGTGGTTAATTTTATGAGGAAAAGAGGTTTTTTTTTTCTCTGCAGGTTGCTGATTAGTGAGTCTTCTGCAGGTAGAAAGGAAGAGCAGGAATGCGTGTAGAGGCAATCTGCTGAGACCATGTTACAGCACACACGAACTAACAAAACATTACTTTTGATCTTGAAGTACTTTATAAATGCTGATTGTAAGTTATTAAACATTATTGATCTCAAGCAGGGCATGAAGATTGCCTTAACAAGGGCAGCCTGTGAGCCCAGGTAAAAGCATTACCATGCTGAGGAACTGCATTGGTTTGACAAGCAAAATTTGAGTGTAGAAATGTAGACTGCATGTTTTGTATCCTTCCAGTAGCATGCCATTGCCACTTGGATTTCAGAGAAACATCACTGTTTCATTCGACCTCTTCCCCTTTCTCCCAGATTAGTGGTGATGGGAATGGTGGGCTGATGTGCAGCTCTCTCAATTTGCAGGGCAGATCTTGTTAAGTGTGATAAATTAATATTCCAAGTAGACCTTTCTCTTTTGTCTTCAAGGCAATAAATCTAATAGCTAGATACTGCCCTCAGCCATGCTGTTCCTCTTCACCTGTCCCTTTCTGAATTAGTTTTTCAACAATCAATTTATCTCAGTACCTCTGTAGGACACCAACTACATTTCCAAGCTTCTCTCGAAGATGCGGCACAACTGTGCCTGTCCTTCCTAATTGATGTTCTGCTCGAGACCAGGTCCAGTCAAGGCGCAGGGATGTACACTGAGGGTATATGAAGAGCTAAAACCTGGTTCAGTCTAATTCTTAAATGAAGACTAGGAATCCCACGCGCATATAAGCTTATCATTTATTGCCTGTAATTTTCTCAACTAACCTCAAGCTTAATGATAGCTCCCAGCTTTGCTTTTCTCTTCTAATTAATGTTCCAGTGTCTGTGTATAACCTCTGCATAAAATCAGAAGCAGCTTACACAGTGATTGCAGTGGTAGCACAGCACCTAATGCTCAAGATAGTTGTAGATGAGACTATCAAGGTATTGAGAATAAGAGGTAGCTTTTTCATGTACTGTCCTAAAGCTGTATTTTATTGGTGGCTCATCTTGACTGTAGTTAACTTCCAGGAACTGAATGAAAGAACTGGAGACACCAAACATAACCTGTGTGCATACAAGCAGAGATTTTTTTGGTGTGATGACATTTTGAGGCCATAGTTTGTTGTGGAGTCATGTGGTTGAGTAACTTTACGTTTATCCTCTTAATTGAGCAACATTACGCTTAACCCCATAATAATGAAAAGGGTTCAGAAATCCTGTTTTACACTGTGGGAAGTGTTTTGCATCAAATTTTTTTCCTGGAGCAAACAAAACCAGTTCTGACCAAAAAATGTCGATGGGAAATCCTGGTGTATGGTAGAAGAAGAGTCGCTCTGTGCCCTTTGTTAACTCCAAATTAGCATTGGTTTCATTTTAGATGTCCTGAGCTGGAGCGGCTGCTGTCTGAGGGGCATTCAGTAAAGAACCCATTATGTGTCTGTTCCCTGATATGGAAGAGGAGCGTGCATTAACCTAGACTGTCCCCATGAAGCAAATAGTCCATTTATTTTATCATTTTCACTGTCGCAGCAAAAAGATTTGAGTGGCACCGTATTTGTCAGTTGAATTTATAGCAGACTGATAGAGAAGGGACAGGTCTGCCTCTCCTTCCTGCCATACCTCTGCTGTCCATCAGACCACCAACACTGGGAAGCACCCAGTGGAACAGGGAAGGGGGAAAGTATGAGCATATATGAGCAGCGCAACTCATTGCTTTTCTTTTCCAGCAGAAGCATCAGGTTAAACTGTGAATATCCATTTATTATTTACATCCTCTCTCTGGCACTTTGGTGATTAAATGACAAGGGAAAAGATGTTCTGGAGGTCTGCAATGGAAAACATGAGCATTAACTTTGAATAGGAGCTCCTCGTGTTCCCTACAAAACTCAGATACCTGTAATAGATAACAGTTATACAGGAGAAATGCCAGTTTGCTTTTTGTTTGTTTCAGTATCTGACTGTTGTCTTAGATCTCTCTGTCCCTGCACTTTGATTTTGAAATGTTGTACTCAGCAAACCTTGAGTTCTATGTCTTTTATTGTTTTAGATTGACAAGTATGCTCAGCGGGATCTGAAGAAAGGGCTTCATTTGTATGGGACAGATGGAAATATCGGCCTAACTAATGCGTGGAGCATCATTCAAACAGATGTAAGTCTGATTTATTTATTTATTTTCCCTTCCTCTTTACCCTCTGGGTTCTGAAACAGCATATTCTGTGTTTGAACCTAATTAAACCCCTGGATCCCATACCAACCTCTTCCTCCTATCCAGTGAGCACATTAGCAACTAAAATGCTTTCTGTTGCAAATGTTGATTTTGTTAATTTCTCTTTGGCTGGGATAGCTTATTTCTGTTAAATATTTATACTGTGTTGACACCTAAATATCACTTTGATTGCAGAGAGTAGAGTAGAGGGTCAAACTGGAAATCTTCTCTTTAAAGTCGAAGTGATAACTGATATTGGAGTGAACGATGATAGTGCGATAACAAACACCTCAAATACAATTCATTTCTGCCTTGTCTCCTTTTTATTGCAGTTAAAATGGAAACTGTCCATGGTATTTGCAACCTCCTCCTACAGTCAGTGCATTTTTTTCCCCATCAGAATTCAGTCATTCTCCATCACAGATGGGCTGGGAACACTTTTTGCTGTGTTACCATCACTGTCACATCCTTCCAATTCTCTAACAACGCTCTGCCAGTATTTGTCTCACAAGGCAAAACTCAACTCCATAGCTGCCTTTTTCCTTTTGCCCTTGTCCAGCTTGCTGAGGAAATGCCATCACCTGCAGTCCAGATTTATTAGCTCTGTCCTTCTCTTTTCATATTCAGTGCAGTTATTGCTCATGGGTATGATCTTTCTAATCTGAGTAATCCTCCTTGAATTAAGAACATGTTTCAACTTTCCTTCAGCTGTAGGAAAAAGCATTCGTGCTGCCTTGGTTTCTCCCTGAAAATCTCATGCAGCTTTCTCAGAGCTTCTTCTTCCAGAGGTGCTAGCACAGTACAGACATGCATGGCTTGCCTCTGATGTCTTAAACAACCTCTGCCCATCCTTCCAAGGTTGTATGAATTACTCAAGGTGATGGATGGGAACCTATCACATTCTGGTGCAATAAACCCTCTTGTTTACCCTTTACTGAAATCCTGAACTGCACATCTTTCAGTCTGATGGTGGTGAAGTTTCACAAGTGCTCTTCTGTCCAATATCAGATAACAGGAGTCTGCAGTCAGCCAAGGAAGGGTTTGGGAGGTTAAATGTTCAAGGTCACTACCAGAAGCAGAGCATTGATTTGCTCATCTATGTCTGTCTTTGGGGCTGTGTGCCCTGTCTGCGTTGAATGCAGCACAGTGGCTGTGTATGAAATTCTTAAAACGGCTCAGGTCCAGCAAGCAAGCTCTCCCATCCTGCATCCCAGCAATTGTATGGGGAAGATTCCTTTGTTAATCATCAAGGGGACTCAGCATTTTGCAAAACTTGGTCATATTTTTCTCTTCCAATATCATGACTGGACAGGAGAAGGTCTAAACTCCTAATAAGAGAAATACGTTTTGAAGTGCTGGGCCAACAGTGAGCCATATGAAATACAGAGAAAATGGTTAATGTAATTGCTTATTTCAAACAAAACACAGAAGCTCTACTCCTAACTTTAATATGTAATAAGATTTACTAAGATCTTTGAAGGAAATATTAATACAGTAAATTTGAAGTATTAATACACCAACAGGTGTTAATAGTTTATGTGTAATGTGGGGGGAAAGGAATAATGTGGAGGATTTATGGGACATAAAACCCATGCTCCTGCTTCCTTTCTGTAAAATAGGTTTATCAGTATATTCAGGTATGCCTAGTTCTCTACCCAAGTTTTTTTCAAGATGTTCACAAATTGAACGGGATAGAGAAAAGTTGCACCAGAATAATCAGAACTTTGGAGATTTACTTTGAGGTCAGAAATTCAAAATGCTTTCTATAACCAGCAAAAGATGAAGTAGTGATTTACTTATAGTCCTTAAAGAGAACAGGAAGGGAAATGGCTTTTGAAAGCAGAGGACGCTGCTATTGATCTGAGAGCTAAAACTGTACCATAGAAATATTTGGTGGTAAGATGCCATTGTGCAGCAGGATGCTGGATCCTCCTCTGAGGTGTGTGCAGGGTTTCTTTTTAAAAGAAATGGTCTTGTTGAGTAACAAGGTTGGGTTTGATAAGTCTGTGGTGTATGAATTGCTACAGACGATGCTAGATCATGTTAATGGTTCCTTTGGCCTTTGAAACCTATTAGTGTGTAAAAGGGGGTCTTTTGAGTTTCAGATGTCAGCTAGTTCTTGGGAGCCCAGAAGATAGCAGGGAAGTGCCACCTACAGCCCTGGTACATCACTCTTTCCTAACATGGCAACTTTGAAATTTCCATGCACTGTCTTGACGTAGTGTTAAAGTCAGCATGCTCCCAGTGCTGGCACTGAGGACAAAAGCAAAATGCTCCCAGAGATCCATATTTACTGCTCTGCATGGTAGTTTTTCACGTGTATCTTTCTAAACTATTTTGGAATAGGCTTGCAGTGGTGCAGTGAAGGCAATCCCAGCATGGTTAATTATGTAAAGCACTTTACACTTGAATAGCACTATGTAAATGCCAAGTATTATTTTTTGTGCTCAGTAGTAATCGGTACCTCTTACACTGCTAATCAGTAGAGTTTAATCACTGATAGGAGGATTAGGAGCATACAGGGGACTTCAGGAAGGGATGGTCCCAGCCCAGAAGTGCTTTTTTCATTCTGGCTCCTGAAAGACAGCTCTCAAAAACCCCACACTAGAACTAATTGTGTTGCCATGCAGGAGAATGTCTCAGCACGGATTCTTTTCATGGACCCAGTAAACATCAGTCACTGGTTGAGCCATGGGCTTTGTGTGTATGTGGATAGCATCACAACAGGAGCATCAGAAAAAAAGTAAAATACTACATGACAGTAGGAGAACCCGTGATCCTCCTTTGCCTTCCCATCCACATTGACACTCCTTTCTTTGCAATGTTAATGATTCTGAGTATGAGCAGGAAGATGGCACTGTGGTGAAAGCACTCAGCCACAGGGGGCCATAACTTCTTCAGGCATCCTCCTGGTAGCTTAGAGACCATGCCCTCCTGTGTGTGGCACCTTCCCCATAGAAAAGGAGAACCACGCAGAGCAGGTGCCATTTGGTTTTTGTGGGAATAGCTGATCACAGCTAGAGAATATGGCTATCTGATGCAAACACAGGCACTTGTGAATGGTGATTCTTGTGTTTCTTCTGGGTTCTGGCAATCTTGTTTCTGTTCTTGTGGAGGCCTTTCTTCATTGAAGCTTTTGTGCTTTAAACAGTTGTTTTCTTTTTTGAACAGAAGGATATACATCATAAGGAACTGGGAATGAAGGAACAGTGAGGTCCCAAAGGCCCAGATGTCAGGAGGACTACTGGTTTGGCTCTGTTCCTTTACCAGTGAAAGAGTAGGACTCACCTGCACACAGGCACACATTGCAATGCATGTTATAGGAAAAGCTCTAGACTCATTCTGCAGTGCTGTTCAGCCTTTTGATCAGGATGCTGTTTCAAATTGGAACACTATTGATTTCTTTTTAATACCTTCAGCTTGCCAAACTCGCTGCCTTATCTCAATGGATTTTCAAACAGTAAAAGAATCTGTTGCATGAGCAGGTGACTTTTGCACATCGTGAAGATCACAGAAGCATACAATTTTTTATTTTTTTTTTTTAAACATTACTAAAATATAGTTTTAGGATGTAAGTTACGCTGACCAGCATTATGCTTCTCACCAGCCAGAACTAGGTGAAGTTCCAGGTGGAGATCATTAGGAAACGAGAAACAGGCATTAATTTTTAAAATGTTGCTTCATCCCAACAATTTTGTGATCAATACTGGAACAGTTCTCCTTTTAACTAACCAGGCAGTAATTTGAGGAGCATGTAGGAAAAGCACTAGCTTCACCAAAGTGAGCAAATTCAGCTCACTTTTATTGCTGTGTGATGCCTTTCAAGTCTGTTTAGACCACCGTAACTGAGAACAAAATTTGACCCAATCTCCCTCCACCCTGTTCAGTGTTCGATCAAAACATACGGTGGCATAACAGCTGAAGTAATCCCAGAAATCCATTAAACGTTATACAATTTCAAATTGTAATTATCTTTTTCATTACTTTTTACAGTGATGGAGGAAAAGGGCACCCTATCCTGTCCTTCCTGCTCTGTCACATTCACAAAACCAATCAGTAATTGCTAAAACCAGACCGAGGCAAGGACTGGGTGTCTGCACGGTCAGGTTTATTCATTCATTTTAAAAACCCTGTCCCAACCTGTCTGCTCTTATGAGATATTGGTAGGAAAAAAAACGAAAGAAAGAAAGAAAAAAAAAAAAGCCTATTTAGAATTTCATAAAATCATAGAATGGCTTGGGTTGGAAGGGACCTTAAAGATCATAAAGCTTCAAGCCCCTGTCACATGCAGGGCTGGTATTAAACACCAATAAAATCCATACAGTAATCTGTTTCTTCATATTTCCACTGCAGTGAGATAGAAATGTTGTGTTTAACAACATTTAGGTATCCCAAGCAATAATTGCTGATTAATGCAAAAATAAAGCAATCTGCAAGCAGTTCTGCATTCCAGAAGTGCAGCACAGAGACCAGAGTGCCACTGGATGCAGTTTGGCTGGAAAAAACACTGCAGCAGCACATTGGGCTGAGCAGCCCTGTGTGTCCTGAGTGCTTGGGAACCAATGCACCACTTCAGAGCCCGCGGAATCAATTCAAGGGAGTGATCGATGCCACTGTAAAAAGGAGGGGGAAAAAAAAAGTGGTTTGGTATCTCAGGAGAAAGAACATCCCACGTGAAACATGTGAAACAAACAGCAGTGTTTCACATCAGTATTCCTGGAATCTTTCAGCAGCAGGAGGCTGGAGACACAAAGGCATTTGACAAGATTTCTGCTCGTTTCAGAGAGTGTGTGTGTGTGTGTGTCTCCTACCTGACTGTCACCTTGTGCTGTAAGTACCTGCATTTGTTCATGCAGATGTGCACAATTACATCTAATTACATATGCTCTATCACAGCTACAAGCCCTAGCATCAAATGATCTGAGGTGCCCGAGTCAAGGCGTCCTAAAATTACTGCTGTTTTCAAGACAGCATCTGACATTTGCTGAAAATTGCCCCTTGTTGAAGTGTCTCAGTCTAGATTCACCAAATAAGCACAAATAGTTTGTAATTGTCTTTTAGGCTTCGATCTGGATCTGTGCTGGTGACTCACTCAAACCCAGTGCAGCTCGTTTCCTTGTTCTTGCCTCTTGATTGACCTACTGCCATGGGTCAGTGCTCCCTGCAGATACTGTTCACCTGACCTGGTCTTCACTGAATGCTGCTTACTTGCCTGTATGCTCTCCAGTTTCTGTGGTGTTGGTACTCGGTTTTAGGATTCTGTATGAGTCACTGCTTAATTCCGTTGCTCGTCCTTTCTGTGTTTTCCAAGAGCATGACATCTCCTTTGATGTGTTATCATTATTTCTTCCAGTCCCACAAACCCTGTGCAACTTCATTCTGTTTCTCACCCTTGATCTCTTCTTAGCCCTTTCTCCTCTTGCTGGGATTTATCTGTCAGCTGTGCAGGTGAATAGCAATATTTAATCCTTTGCTTTTATACACTATACAGAGAACCTGCACTGGCGTGGAATGGGTGACCAAGACTAGGCCAAATTTGTCTCTGCCTCCTGTTTCCGCCTTTTGGCGTACTGGAGAGTTTGACACTGTTAGGAATCCCAATTCTAGACCTTGCCACAGTCTGCTTTGCAGGCTCCACAGGAACAATTGTTCTCAACTCCTTCAGCTGAGCTGCAAGACTACAAAACCTACACTTCATTACCTTAGCCTGTCAGACTTTGACACCTTCATCCATGCCAAATTATGGGGAGAAGGGGTTCAGTTCCGATCCGTGCAAACTTGTGTCACCTGTGTTTGGCCAGAATGTCACTCAGATGCCTCAGACCTCACTGTTTCACTCTCTGCATCATGTCTGAGCCACGTTTTCAAGGCCTGCTTGACAGACAGGCTGTCTGTCACTTCCATCTATCCGAAGAGCTGATTGAAAGCGAATGATGACAGCCTGCGAGAACTTCTTGTAAGATTTCCAGATAAACTCTTACTCTTCAAACATGTGGCATGTGTTCCATACTGCTCCTATCTGCTTCTGGGACCTCTCGTCATGAATTGCTGCCTTGTGTGTGGGAACGTAAAGGAAAAAAAGTCGCACACTTTCTTTCCCTTTTGAGTCATGTTGTGGAAGCCTGTGAATGTTTCATTTCTGAGTTTACAAGCTAAGGCTTGATTGCTGCCATGGACCAAATAAGAATTTTGGGCAGAATCTTAGGGAGGTGCTACTCCAGTAGAAAAAATCTGAATTTTGTTTATTTGGATGAAAAACCTCTGCACTGTGAGCACTGAAATGGCTGTATCACGGGCCTCATTCTGTGGGCACTTGAAGAAATGTAGGATGAGTAAGGCAGCGTGTGACACCCCTGCCCTCTATTGGTGTTGAATGGCAGCTCTGGTGTGTGCACAGCGACCGGCCCCTCGATGCCCACAAAACCCATTATTTCAGAGGGAAAACTCTCTGGGACCGTGTAAAATACCAGAGTTTGAATTAGGTCCTAAGTCCTGCTGATGCTGAACTTGGTGTGATGATGAGTTATCAGAAACATGAGGAAAAGGTTGTGTATGGAAGTGAAAAATATTGATGGGCTCAGGTACAATCAGGTTTTAAAAAAAAAAAAAAAAAGACCTTGGCAAGTTGTTTCAGAGCCAAGCAGGTTGCTGGTAAAGCCTTGGAAAAGTCTGAAGTACTGCCTGTAGCTGAGAGCTCTGCAGCCCCATGCCTATAAAGCCATGCGGGCTGCCTTGTTTCACTCATTAAAACGAGTGCTGAAGTGCCTTGATACCTACAAGTTCATACATTTGAGTTAGCACAGGAGAGGCAGATGGTGTATACATCTAGATGCTAATGATCCTCACTTGTTTTGTATCACAGGTACATCACAGATCCCACAGGGGAAGATGATCACAGAGCCATTCCCTGTGCTTTTTCGTACATTTCGTGCACTTGCATCCCACCACTCAAATGTAACAAACCTTGAGATTTAGCACTGATGTGGTCATTGTGCGTTGCATCATTCCGCATTCTTGAAGTCCCATTACTTAGTAATACCAATAGCAACATTAAGAGAATGCACCAGAGAGAAGAGTTGGAAACAAAACTTTTACTGAGTCACAAAGGCTTTCAGAGATGATCAGCACAGAGAGAAGCTTGCCTCGTTAACTTAAATCATGATTTTAGAAATAGTATGCAGTACAGATCACACTTCCTTTACCTCCTGGATACTGTATCTGTGTCCTAAATATTTTTTTCCTGTCAGCAAAATAAAAATGATCATCATAATCCTGTGCAGTCACTCTTAAACTCGTTACGTGGCTGGCATTGTCCTGCTTCAGCTCCTGCAGTGTCCTACCACTGCAAATAAGGCCTTTGCTTCTGGTCTCCACATTAGCTACATTAGTCTCTGTTGGTAAAGCTGAGGAAATACTACGTTTCTTTAAAATGTCAAGCCCCTTCTGGTGTCATCAAGTGTAATTCAGCGCAATGAATAAGGTCCAGTTTGTATCCAACAAGAGACATGGAAGATTCTTCCACTGCCTCAGAACAAGCAGACACCAGTGACAAATCATCCTTACAGTATTGCCTTGGTTCTTCTTCCAGTTCAGATGCTGTGGAGTCTCAAACTACACCGACTGGTTTGAGGTGTACAACACAACCCGGGTGCCAGACTCCTGCTGCCTGGAATTCAGCGAGAACTGTGGACTCCATTCCCCAGGGACCTGGTGGAAAGCGGTGAGTGGCTCTCCAATAGCTCAGCAGCCTCCATAGAAAGGGCAGGCAGGCAGATGGTTGCAGAGTGATGCAGGTGATAAGGTAGTGATGTAACCCTGATCATCTCTAAGTGGGAAGGCTTACTTTGAGCTGTGACTTTTCACCTCCAATGAAGCCATCCATTCAAATACTTCTAGGCTTTAAAGGCTTTCTGAGCTGTTGTTTCATGTTGCAGATGAATACTTTCACTGATCAGGAGCACAGCCTAGCTAGATTAAGCTGAAAAAATGACAGGAATGTTTTTGTCCACTCTACCTACTGGATTAAGTTGAAGGCAAACAGCTGCTCATACATCTAACACAAGCCTGGAGAAGTGCTGCCATAGCAGTAGCTTTGTGTGGCCTAAGCAGTCATGAGGCAAGGTGAGCAGGTAAGCCTGGGGTGTGGGGCAAGGCCAGCGGATGAAGTGGAAATGAAATGAAGTTTTGCTAGCTCCGGTGCTTTGCAAAGGAAGTACAAAGTGTTTGGCTGTTCTTCGTGGGATTTCGTGCATGCAGATTGACAGTGGTAGAGGCTGAGTTGAAACCAAATATGGCTCCAAATCAAATTCTCAATTTTAGGACTTCAGAGTTCTTATTGCATTTTATTCAGGGTACCAAGGTGATCAGTGCAGGTTAACAAGGCTGAAACCACGTTTCGGGTAGGCATTAATCCTTGATGCATGCTGTAAAAGCCACTAACTGAAGGCAGAACACTCTTGCCCAAGTACATTTACAGGGCACAGGGCACAACTTCTTTCTTACAGAGAAGAGCATAGTATTTAAAGAAAGATTTCACTTAGGCCAATTCTCATCCCACCAGTCCAGGCCAAAAACATGAGGTTGGAGCTGTTGCAGAATTCAAAGCACAAATAAAATAACAGAGGAACGCTCATACTGCAATTTAAACTAATGGAAAATGGTAAGAAATCAGCCCACATGCAACAGGAGAAGCTACTGAACAGCTCTCACTGGAACTTTCATTTAGGTAGATGTCTAATATAATGTTGATTGCATATATATGTACACGTACATATAGTATTTAAATATGTGTGCATGTGCATACATTACATGATAAGCTTTTCCTGAAACATGGAGGAAAATAAATGAAAGGCTCGTTCTAAAAATCTAACTGCTTTTAGTTGGATTTTAGAGGGGAAAGGTGCCCCGAATCCAGTGCTTGCTCATCTTTAGGCACTGGCCCAGTTTGTATGGAACAGTGCTTGTGCAGTGATTTGGAGGTGGCATTACAGTCAGTGCTCCATGCTCAAGCTTTTAAATCAGAAATGCACTGTATTCATTCCAGTAGTGCCAAGATGAAGTACCCAGCAGCTTTGTGTGATCTGGCTCTTTCCTGTCTGTATATTCCCAGGGGAGTACAGCAGTGTATTTATGGCTAATACCGTATTCTGTTTTATTCCAGCCTTGCTACGAAACAGTGAAAATATGGCTCCAGGAGAACTTACTAGCAGTGGGGATCTTTGGATTGTGCACAGTTCTGGTGCAGGTACACTGTAATACTGATTTTCAAATCCTAAGTACTCAGAACCAAATAGCAAGCAGTCTGCCCAATATTAATTTAGTAATTCCAAGTTTTGCACTTTAGACTAAAACTCTCTCTCTTATGTTTTCTTTCTTTTAGAATGAGATACAGGACTGGGAATACTGCCCACATTTTCTGTGCTATAAAGCACTGTAAAGAGCAGTCACTTTATCAAGTGGTTTATCTAAGGCACACACTTGATTTAATGAAGAGGAAGTCCACAACATCCTAAGACAGAATCCTAATTATGGTAGAGTGCGCTGTCTTTTAGAGCACCAATGTTTGTCCAGTAATTTTCCAAAGAGTGCAGTCAGCTTAGCCTAAATATCTAATGTTAAAATAGCCTAAAGGTAGCTTAAGACTTCAAGCCCATTCTAAGTTCCAGGGTAAGTTAGTTCTAAGTTTAGCTGTTATTACCATAATTCTACCCTCCCAATAAACCATACTCCTTTTCAATTAATTTCAGTGAAAGCAAGCAAGACTGGCACAGAGTTGTAAGTAAGATTTTCACTTGCAGTTACTTCCAGCCTAACTTTGGTCACAGAAGGGTCAGTCACCAGTGCAGAATTCTCTTCAATATCTGTATGTATCTTTAATCCAGCAATGGTGATTCTGGTCCCAGTGCAGACATGCTGGTTACAATGCTTACCCTGAAGTATGTGAAGGCTGCTCTAGAACTCTGGCACTTACAGCTGTTTGTCAGCCCCATATAGCATAAGGTCCCACTCCTGAACACCACATTGAAGACAGAGTTTAATTTCCAGTTGCACCTCTCTCTCATAGTCAACACATGAGCAAAAAGGATGGCATCACTAAGCTAAATTTACTCAAAATTAACTCATTAATTAATTTAAATTTTGCATGGTATAATATTGGAGCAGCAAGAGAGAATCTGGGGTCAGAAACTGGGATTCAGCTTGTGCTCTTTCTAACATTGGCTTAAGCAGGATAACACGTGTCTTACTTTCTTGTACGTCATGGCTACAACTTATCAGTGCAAATGCCTGACTCCTTGTGGGCCCAAATTCAGTACAGTTTTGTTCTGTTTTCCAATGTTTTAAGCAGATATGCTCAAGAAACAGGTAAGTGCATGCAGCGAGGTCATACGGCAGAGAGACAATGTAAGAAGGTTCTGTTGTTAAAAAAAAGGCTTTTAAGCTTCTATCCAGCACTTAAGGAATCTTTAAAAGATGCATGAAAAACTCAGCAGACCATGGAGGTTTCCTTCTCACTGACTTTGATTATATTGAAGGAATTTAAGAGCAAACACCAGCTTTCTGACCAGCAGGACTGACTAATTTTGAATGGGAGAAAACATTTCAGACAATCTAAAAATGCTAATTAATGCTGCCAGCTAGTGCTGTGAAATACAGAGAAAATACCTCAGAACAGAGAAGCCTTCATCAAAGTCTGTGCTGAACTGCACTGTGTGGTTGAATGTAATTGATGATGAAAGACTTGATCCACTCTCACCTAACATGAACCGCGCTCCCTCTGTTGTTGCTGTGATCTGGTTGGTATGGCCCAAAGTACGTGACAGCTTTTGTTTTTCATGTTAATGATATTATAGTTCGAATGACACCGTGACATAACTTGAAGGATGTACAGCAGATGTGGCGGGAGAATGTTCTTCAGTCATGCATGCTGGAAACTGTGTAACACATTCAGCCACTCAGGTTTTATTGCACAGCTGTCCCTGAAAGTGTTCCTTTACTGGGAAATAGAAGGCATTGTTCTAGGGACTGCTTCCAAAAGGCAGCTAATCAATGCCTCACCACTCATTTCGTATTCATGGGCAGCAAAGATGGACAACTACGTAACCTTCTTTTGTTGTTTATTTATGAAGTAGCATAGGCATAATTCACATTCTTTCAAGAATATTCATAGATGGAATCTACCACCTAAGGAAACGTTAACATTTACGTGGTCAATTAATTAGGTGCTTAAAATGGAATTCACACCAACAAATTCTACCAGGCAAACCTTTATCTCAATGAAAATTTGTACAGCAGTGTTTGTTGTAAAGGAACAGCAATAAGCAATTAGTGTAAGTAAGTACTTCAAATAGAAGGAAAACACGATGGTCTTTCTCATCCCCTTTTTTGAGGAATTACTGTACCAGAGGCAACGCAGCAGGTCAGTATTCAGGCTGGGAGAAGCAGCCACCTCTGCCTGCTGCTTCTCTTGAACAGCCTGAGCAGAAGGAAAGACACATACAATGTTGATGAGCTACTGATGATTATGATTAATGCAGGGACAGTCTGCAGCGACTCCCCCAAAGGGATCTGTGCACACACATGCTTGGAAAAGTAAAGTGCAGTAAAGTAAACCACAGCGTCCTTTGGGTCAGAGATGAAACTGCTTGTCTTTCAAAACAACGGCTACAGAGATAACCACAGCCCCACAGCCAAGCAGGTTGCTACTATAAAACATTTTTGAACAAAAGACATTCAAACATTTATTTTCAGTGTACCTCTTCCTAGTATCTGGTCACTGCTTTCCATGGAGAAATCAGCTCTCCTGTGCCCTCATTGTTCATTCTGTAAAACAGCAATACAGATAAGGATAAAAGGCAGGCAGAAACTAGGAACAGAAGCAAGGAATGAGCTGGCAGGAAAAGCAGTGTGTGATGTGTCTTTCTGTGCATGAACAAAACCAGTGTAAGCATGCTTCTCCCTCTTTGTTTAGTTTTGTTTTCTTTGGTTTCAATAGATTTTATCTCTCTGAAAAATGATTATTATTTCTTTCTCTCTTAGATTCTTGGACTCACCTTTGCAATGACCATGTATTGTCAGGTAGTCAAGGCAGACACCTACTGTGCATAGATACCATTCCCAGTCTTTTTGCTTCTCCTCTGAAGGACACAGGAGAAAACTCCTTCATGCTCATTCTTCTGACCTTTTTCCCCCCCTTTGTACTATAAACTGTGTATAATGCTATCTTTCTGGAGATTTTGTGAATCACCCCATTTTATTGAAGGAGGAAGAAAAGAAAGATTCTGTACTTGAACTGGCACAGGTAAGAAGCAGCCTTGTCTTTGAATGGAAGAAAACCTGCAAACAGCCATGGCTCCTTTCCTGTGGCCTACAGCAAAGCAAAAGGAAGATGCTGATGATGGGCACATCTGCAAACCAGCATTAGGAAAAGACTGCACTGACACAACCTCTGTGAAACCTGCCAGGTTGCCTTCCAGCATTTCACAGTCTGGAAGAGAAGGTGTAGAAACTGTACATTCTTCAGCACGGAAAGAAGGTACAGAATAGCTCGCACTGAATGCAGGTGTAATTTTACTACAGTTTGCACACAGCTAAAATGTCAAGAGCAAGCAGCCTTTGATCCAAGTATCTCAAGATGATTTTGTAGCCAGGAGAGGATCATCTTCAGAAATACGTTCTTTTAAAGGAGTATTTTTAATTTCATGTGCTGCAAAGTCAGGCTTTAAATCTGAATCTGTACAGTGAGATCTGGCTGTTAAGGGAAAACAGTATTGAACAGTTATTAATTGCCAGTGGCATATAGGTGATAGTTGACTGTATATGTAATATATGTTAGATTCATATACACACACTGTTCTGAAAGGAGGTGAAAACAACCAGCATCTAATCTCAGAAGGTGGGAACCTTTCTGTCCCATTTTGCATTCCAACTGAAATAACCAGGCAGGATTTTCTTGTAGGAGGCACTATCGGTTATACCTTTGGGAAACAAGTAATTACTTTCAGCTGTATCTTCATTTCAGTAAACAACTTGTGAGTGGGCTCTTCAGTCATTCTACTATGATTTTATTTTTTATCATCTCTGTTTCAAGTTAGCCTGCCAAAAAATATCAGTCATTTCCATGCTTGGAGATTTGTACTATGCTGTCAGCTGTTCCTTCCCTGAATGTCACCATTTCATTAATTTACTCTGGAAATACCATCATCTGCAGGTATGATAGAGTTCTCCTTGCTAAGGAAAAATCTTTGCACATTGCTCATTTTTCTAAGAGTTATTAAGACTTCAGATGTTTTTATGCTGAGCAGGTTTTTTTCAGCTGTATGCTTACAACAGCCAAGGCACATCAGTCTTTGTTAGAACTGAAGTCATCTCACATTTGTGCTTTTCATACCCATCTCCCTCCTCCTGGCTTCAAAGGCTGTTGGCTACAATACTCCCACACTTTCTGGAATTTGCAGAAATCTAAGTCATTGCTTTCCTTTTGCCAAGAAACAGCCACACTGGTTGTCCCATTCCCCACTCTGCTTGAGTAACTGAAGTAATTTATACAGGACCCTTGTAGAATCTGAAGAATTAAATGCTTCCTGTTATTCAAACAATTCCCTGTCAGAGCCCAGCTCCAGGTAATGCTGAAGCATCCTGGGGAAAGGAGATAGCAGGGAACAGGCTATCACAGCAAGCCACCTGGCCTGCTTCCCCCCCAGGCAGCCTTTTGAGGACCTCTCAGCTGGAGACAAGAGCCAGCCACAGTGCCCTGTTTCCACAGAAAGCCCAGTGCATCCACTTCTACTGGGCCAGATGAAGCATATATCAAGCTCAGGCACACAAGTTAACCTGTACTTCGGTGCTTACAACAGCAGGTTTCAGTCACAAGTGACATTTTGCTTACCTTGATTTAAGGCAATTTCCAGCAGTAAAGCTGGCCTCACCAACCTACAGTATTGAACATCTCCTTAGCTCTAGCAGTAACCCTTCTTTGGACCTGCACCACCAATGAGTCTAACTCTCATTTATGCCCCCTTTTATGCATCAGCCCCTGCAGCACGGGGCATTTAGCTGTGCAAAATAAAGTGAAAGGAATGCACTACTTTTGTGTATGTATCATGTGGCTTCCCAATCACAAGCTATAACAGCCTCACCACCACTAAAGGCTTTTATTACCGTGCCAGCTAGCCACAAATGTTAACAGAGGACAACTTGTGACTGAAGTTAAACAGTGAGTATCCCAGTGAGTATGGACAATCTGTGCCTTGAGCAAGACTTACTTGTGGAGTTGTAATCACGATGGGCTTGATGCTCTTTGCTTCTTGAGCCCAGGCTGGCTGTCAACAGTTGCACTCTTGGAGCAATGGCAGAAGTTTTCTCCTTTCCTTTCTCTCTCCATTTTCCTTAACTGCAGACAAACAGCTGTAGCCTAGATGTACCATGTGTGAGTTTTTCCCGTGATTCTTAGATTGTACTCACTGTTTGCTTCTGCTGACAGCTCTGAGTTTCCAACACTGAAAAGCAGCATAACAGAATGATGAACACATTAATAAAACATTGATTTTTTTAGGAAAGATAAAAGTAGACAAGTCTATCTGTAGTGATCCCAGCCATTAAAAATTAACAGATTGACAGCAGGCCCGATGGCTCAGCTGATAAGAGCAAACCGTTGTGCAACAGAGCTTCTGCAGAAGGCAACACTCATCAGTTTGCCTGATGGAGATGTAGGGAGAAGACATCACAGGCCTCATTCTGTGAGCCTCCCAATAATGCATGCTGAACTCTTAGAGCAGACTGCTAGGCAGACTTTCAGCTACACCTACAGAAGTAAAAACACAAAATGAGAAACAGGGAAGACACACTGCGTTTTCTGGTTCCCTCTAATCATGTGCGACACTTTAGGCATCCTTACAACAAGACAAACTGCCTCAGTTTTCAAAAACATTTATCTACAGACAGTATGAAAGCATTCACTTTGTAAAACCTATTGCAACAGCAGCACCTACTGAAAAAAAAAACAACAAAACTCACTGCCAATAGAGGTGCTGGTGCAACTTATCACTAATTTGAACTGGACTGTTTTCTATATTTGATGTTATTGACTCTCTTCATGCAGGTCTAGCAGATGTTATGGTGCTTAAAGCATTACCAGCACAATCCAATTTCAAACTTCTGAACATACTGACTATAACACGCCTCAGCTTTATCATATTTCTTTTCAAAAGCATTACATCCTTTTCCTCCTGATGAGGTCAGACTGCTTTGTGTTGTGTAACAGCAGCAATTCTTTTTCTAAAAAGAAAAACCAGATTGTTCCGTATTATGTATTAAAAAATGTACAAAACTTGACATGGAATTGGTTGATTACAATTATCCTGTAGTACATAATGCTAGTGCTCATAGTGCATTTATGCAGAGTAATACAGAAGTCATTCCAGTTGCTTCCTTTTGTGTTTTTGTCACTTGCATAGTAAGGTCTTTTATATTATTTTCACTCATTTTTAAACGTGAAGGAGGGCTCAATACATTTAAAGACAGAACCAAAGGCAACAAAGAGCACAAGGCAGAGAACTCCTGATTTAAACTCCTTGCTCTTTCTGCTTAAAAACAAGATGTGAAGGCATAGGGTGCACAGCTGGACCTGAATACAGCAAGACCAGGATTTAGCTTTTAGAGTCAGTCCAAAATACTTCTGGCTTTTCATCTTCACAATTATAAGAAATATATATATGTATATTTAAGAAAACATTTTTTATTTTCCTGCACAGCAACTGTCAGCAGCAGCCAAATTGTATTGCTTGTACCACAGAATTATTTAGCTCTAACATATTATAATGCACAGTCACTGAAATTCACTCCAGTTTGCATTCTATGAGTATTTCTTTACTCCTCCCCCTCAAGTTACATCAACTTGTACAGGTTTATTCTTCCATTTAATAATCACCATTTGAATGCAGCACTGTATGTATGATTTGTAAAACCAAGAGGGAGAAACTGCACCGGAGTTGTACAAATACATTTTCCAGCATCAGCAATCTGGCTGCAGCGTGAATCCACCCAACCCCCTCACTGCTCACAAGCTGATTTCCATTTCCCCATTAGAGTCCTTAGTGCATGTGGCTTCAGGCTGCTTCTTCCCCCATTCATAGGCAGGACAGGAGGTTGTCAGCGTGGAAGAACTTAATGTCCTTCACTTACCACTTGGCTTAATTGCTGTGCTAGATAGAAATGTGGCACTGAAGGTAAGCAGGAAAAAAAAGAGGAAGAAAAAAAACGTCGATTGTGGCATTTATTTTAAAACCCAACTCATTATTAACTTTGTCCACAAGGATTTGTGCTATGTGTGAATGATCTTCATAGCTACTTAGGCAAATCACAGTAAGAAAACAAGTCAGGACTCGCTATGGGAAATTGTGTTTGGATTCCATTGTGAATTCTCTTAGATTGTCACCTGTATCTTACCACAGTGGGCAGATCTCCTCAGCTCTTTGGATTTTGTCACTGCAACAACGATTATACATTTTTGTGCATTCATATACAGAACAAAATTGAAAATATACATTTTATTTTTAAAAAAATTATTAAATATTCTTTAAACTTTACAACAGAATGTCTTTTGTATTCTTTTTAAGAAACTACACTGCCAGCTATACGAGTATATGCCTAGCCAAAGGTGGGCCAGCACACGCACTGTACATGAGTTAAAAAAAAAAAAGCAGCATACTTGTTTTTGTCATTTCTCATTACCTGTCTTTGATTTGCTCTATCCTTCGTTATTGATTTTTTCTTTATTTATGCAGCTTACCCATTGCCAGGTAGATTTATACTCCCTTCTGTTTCCTCTTAAGGGCAATCTGAAATTATGTGGTAGTCAATACAGGTAACGCTTCAGAAAATATTGGGGGATCAGGCTTAATAATGTAACAAAAAGCTGCACACCCCAAACCAATTGTTATGCGTAGAGCTCATCTGTCACTGATAATTCTGAAAGTGAGTAACTTCTCTTTTTCTGAGGTAGTTGCTTATACTCAGAAATTACTTAGGAAAACAGAGGAAATTAACACCAGACAGTGTTACAATGGAATGTCAGGGACTCCTACTCCTGATCTCCTGTGTCAAATCAAAAGGAGTTCTGCTTAGCCAAGTACCTTGTCTGACACTGCTTTTTTGATTTACTGCACCCTTCAGACACATTCACAAGTGAGCTCGCCTCTAAATTCGGTGCCTTCTGAGCAATGCAGACTAATGAAAGGGTAGTTAGACACGGTGTGAAAATGGAGAACCAGACAGCTTGGAGGTTGTTGCAGGAAACTTCACAAAGTTGGCGGACATTTCTTCCACCCTCAGACCTGCATTCCTTGCACTTCCTTCATCCTGTTAAGTGCACCACTAGATGGTCTCATTGACCACAGCTGGAGTCCTTTTCTGAATTCTGAGAAGATTGCCACTTCAGTCTTATATTGTAACAATGAATTTCACTGTATGTTAAAAACAAACAAAAAACCTGTCATATAGAGAGATATTCTAATGCGTTGCCTTCCAATTTCACGTAGTCACCACTGGGTCTATGCTTCAGAAATGCTGAAATATTATTTAATGAATATTATGGAAATCTGTGGGCAAGGAGCAGCTTTACAGCCTAATTTGTTTCCCCACTAAGGCTTTAACCCGGGAAATACAGATTACTATTGATTTCCAGGATCCCATTGTTTCAGAATTCAAAGACCAGTGTACCTTCCCCAGCAGCTATTCTAGTTCAGTTGTCTTTGCTTCCTGAACTACACATCAGCACAGACAGGTGTTTTTCTATTTCAGTCGGCAACAAGATGACATTTCAGCTGACATCCTGCTTATTTTTCTCAGATGTACTCAGCTCAACCCAGGAATTTCAGCTTTAGCTGATTATACTCACTGTGTAGGTTGAGTACTTTCTGTCCACATGGCACTGCGGCCACAAAAGAAAACAAGCTAAAGGTGGCAAATAAAACAAGAATGTACACAGAATGCTTCCAAAGAGACTTACGGGCAGCCTATAAATCTTCATCCCAACTTTTGGCTTGAGACATCTGAAGTACAAAATACAGAGCCCTATATGTTTCTTACTTTCTGGTATGTTAAAAAAGACAAAGAATCTATCGTTAGTAACTTACCAAGCAACTGCAGTTGGAAAGGCTGTTTCCCAGCAGTGTCTATGTAAGTCATTTTACCCAAGGTCATGCTTTTTTCTTTTTTCTTTTTTCTTTTTTTTAATTATTTCCTTATAGACATGGGTATGTTATTCTGTTCACTAGAAATGGTGATTTTTGTTGACCTGGCCAAACCCCTCAGTTTACATTCTATTCTCTCAAACAGCCAGAAAGCATTCATTACGCCAATGCAAGTGAGAGAGCAACATGGGGTTCTTGAAAGCTGCCTCACAGTGGATGTTTCTTTAGTGAAGAGATGTCCAATCCACTGATACCATTTCTGATGAAGTTGTTTGGGCAGAACATTTTGTTATGACAGAGTTGCTTAACACAGACTTCCCTGTGCCAGTGGTTAAAGAAATAATTTAAAAGCATGGGATCATTTATATGGTAGAAACTTCCCACTAGGTTTCCATAGGACTATTACAGGATGTGGTTTGAATCACAGGCAACAAAAGAAAATATATAGTTGTATATATCTGTAAAACAAAGTAAGTTTTGTACAAGGTATAGCATAAAAAGCAATTATTAACATGTACTGCCTATGTATTTATTTCCCCATACTGACAGTGAGAAAAGTTTTAAGTGTAAAGTACTCATCCTGGAGATAAATTACTACAGAAATAAAGGGATTTCGGGAACTGGTTTGTGAAAGTCTATTCAGATGCACCTCACCTCCCTCCTCCACGGAGGCCTTTCCTCAGTCATTGATGGACACAATTAGACAATTCTGATAGCACCCAAGATACTGAGATCAGCCTCAGCTCACAAACATTCCCTCTGCTGTTTTGAAAAGCTCACCTGCACCCACACAATACTGAGGGGATGAGCAGTGTAGTCATCCCCACATTTTTCCTTATGGCAAAGCTAACTGTCCAGGTAACTTCTACCCCAACAAATCCACCAAACAAAAGCCCTACACCAAAATCCCACTGTGCTTTCATTTCTGAAGGAACTGAACTCTTCCTTCCCACCAAGGAAGTTAATTTTATTTACGGACTGAGTTAAGATGAAGCATTTGCAGATCTTTAGGAAAAGAACATTTCAGCATGGAGCTGGTTCTGGTGCTTTCTTGGAAGCTCCCCTCTTTCCCTCAGTGTACCTATACCAGATGCTGCTTATGACAGTCCAAGTCACCATGATTCTTTACAATCAGGACATCACATAGCCCTCCTCCTCGCCACCAATTGCTACTGGTTTGCAATTGCAGGAGCTTTACCTGAAAGTGACACTGGCATTAGATGAGTAAGGAGGCGCGGTGGGGCTGCAAGCAAGGAAGGGCTGTTGGGGAAATTCTTTATGCTATGGGCTCAGCTGCAGGAACTTGACAGTATGTTAGAAACAGGAATGTTTTGCCCCCAGAGTCAGAAGCACTTTGACTGTTCTAGTGAGCAGCTAAGTTGTGGCCTTGGCCTTTCAAGAACAGAGATGCCCCTAAACCTCATAGTTGAAAGTAGTCCTACATTCTGGGGAAGAACAGAAATTGTGGACTCAGACCTGTATGCAACTGAAGGCACTGGGGATCTACAAATGCAAATACTGGAGTACATAAATTGAATGAATGTCGTATCATTACCCACTCGCTTTCCTAAACTAAATAACTTACCAGCTTGGAAGTACAACTTGTTGTCACGGAGCCTGCTTGATATTTGGTGCTAATAAAAATTGAAGTTTTAAATTTCTATCCTGTGAAGTCCATGCATTCAAGTTCTTCCTTATTAATCACCTTCTTATGTCCAACTGTGCACCACAGATGGCTAATGTGACACAGTACATTCTTCACTATCAAAACGTGCTTTGAAATAAGTCCTTACATGTTTAAAGGAATTGTCATCACATGGAAAACTGGAGTAATTAAAAAACTTCCTGGAGATCACCCATGCTGACGGAATCAAGAGTTAATGTACATTCAAGAAATATACGTATGTACCTTCTTCTGAGGATCAGAATATTCCAGTGCAAGCAATCTTTGTTTTTAAAGGATGACACAGGACTCCAATTTATGTTGTTTATGTTTGCACCAAGAAAGTCAAGGAAGAAAAGGGACACTAAAAAATAACAGATATTAAAAATAAAAAGCCCCCACAAAAACCACAGATGCAGAATGTGGGTGAAAATGGAAACTGCCCAAGAGCTGGGCATGCAGTTGTAGTCAGCTGAGCAGTGTTCTTCCTTACCATATTGCACAATGGAGCAGCATCCCATGAAATACACGGTAAGCCCTTCACAACAAGCACAAAAAGATGCTCCCAGAACTGAATCTCAGCCACAGTACATGTAAAGTACACAGTACAGTAAAGTCTCTCTACAAACCATCCCATCCAATCAGTGTGATTTAGCAGACTGAGAAGTTCTGAGTTTTGTGTGAACGTGCAGGTGATGGATTCTTGTCTGTAGATGCCACAAGTCAGATGTACGTAAGAAAATCTGCGATGTCTCACTGATGCTGCAGTCAGGAGCAATCAGCTGATCCCTGGGTACAGTCTTACCACCTCATTCACTCATACAAGTTACTTCCTAGTAGAGGCACTGCAGCTGATATTGCCACCCGAGAATGGGAAGCAGTCACCAACCCCATCCTTAGTATACAAGGTCAAAAGTATGCATATAAGTGTTCAGTGCTGTTTTGCTCACCTTTTCTCTTTGATCCTGCTGTTGTTCCATTCCAGCTGCTTGCCTGTCCTCTTCCAGTACTCTGACAGCAATTCCATCAGCTCCCCTCCCTGATGCTTTAGGTTCACAGAGCTTAGGAAAGGGCCTGGATGATGAAAACAGTTACAAGGAGCACAGAAACTGATTTCTCTTATCTCCTCCAGCCTTCAGTACTCCTGGCCTCCCAGGAGATCAATCTATGGAGAAGTGAGGGTGAATTTATATATAGCTTAAACATCTGAAAACTGCTGAGATCCATGACGTTTTGAGAACTCAGCGCATGACAGCTGACACATCACTGGCTCTCATGGAGCACAGTGTCCGGCAGGTTAGAAGGTTCCTTAACATCAGTGCAATCACACAAAATGTCCGGGTGTTCAGTCACACAACCAGACCTAGCACCAAGTAGCTGAGTGCCCTGCTGCCTTATTTACACAAGAAGCTCTTTTAAAGTGCTAACAGAAATTCACACAACACAGCTCCAATGATGTAAGCTTATTTCATTTTCATATTCATCCAGTGACCTCTCACTGAAAATTAGAGATTCCCTGAGAGTTTTATAGCATGAAGTGAAGTGGCAAATTAAATTGAAATTGAGATAATCCCCAGAAATGTGTACACAAGTAAAGCAACTCAGATACCTTTCACACGGGCAAGTTCTTGTATAAATAAGAAAAAGTAATCTCCTGCAATGAAGGTGTTCTCAAACCTTTCAGTTTCTCTGAAGACATCCCCAAATAAATCACGTTGTGTCTACACTATCATCTGCAGTGGGACCACTCAGATCTCTATCAGAGAACGAATTAATATTGAAATGTGTTATATGAACCAGAAGCAACACTGAATTTCCCAGCCAGGAGTTAAAAAAAAGAAAAAGGCAGCAGTGTGAGGCAGCCGTTTTCTAATCTCATCTGTCTGCCCTACTGATAGCACACAGCTCAATATGGTTTTTATTTCAGTATTTCCACATAGCAATATTTGCTTGTGTGAAAGCTTAAACAACATATTGGTTCATGTAAGAAAGTTGCAGAGCAATTCGTTTTTTTTTTCTTTTTTTTCTTCCAGTTTTGGTTAAATTGTTCCAGTGGAAACAATTAATAAATTCTCATAATAAATGAAAAAATGGAAACCCTGAAGGAATGACATTCTGCATATACAGACACATAACACGGAATTTAAGCCCCAGGAATGAAAGCAGATTTGTCGGCAGGAAAGGTTGTGCTGCAGCTTCATTTATGTCTTCAATGCAATTTCTGAAGCAGAGAATGTGATGATTCCCCAGGGAAATTGCACAACCACAATGCCTAAGCATATTTAAAGATTATCATTCAGGGCTTTTAAATCCAACTCTGTTTCCATTAATCCACCGAGCTGCCGGCCCAATCTCACGTTGGCAGGCTTGCTCACTCTTTAACAATAGAAAGCTTATTAAATATTAAGGTCTTAATCTTAAGTACTTCTGTATGTCTGAGAAGTCCTAAATAGTGCATAGGAAACAAACATTTCCCAATCAACGAAAAATATATAAGGGGTGGTATTAGGTAAAGGTGGATGTCCCCACACTAGCAGAACTGTGCAATAAATCCATTCACCTTAAAGCAGTCGGTGTGTCCCTGCAGCCACATTCTGCCCTGCTTGCCTAGGCACTGGGTTAATTGCCCTACCTTGAAGGACAAGAGCTCCCTTCTCTCCTGCCTTGAAATGCCAGCACAGCCACAAGAATGAGGTTTGTGGAAGGATTCGAAGTACTCAACCCAACCTCAGGACAGTTTCAGATAGCAAACAGTGGTCAGACGGGCAACATGCCCACAGGGTGCAACGTGGATATTGCCAAAAATGAAAGAAAGGGGAGCTTAGACTCTGTGTGTATGCATCCATACTCAGGTCAGTCAAGTCCAAAACACTGCATTTAGTGTTGAATCATTGAAGAAACACAGTTACCATTTCTTAGAAAGAAGTTCTGCAGGTATTGCATTAAAGTGAGGAGGCACTGAGAGTTAGAAAACACATAGGGCTCCAAAACCCTTGGTGGGGATAATACAGCATGCAGACATACAGTGTAAGTCATTCTGTTCTGCAATTCAATCCCTTTGTTAACAAGGGATTACAATCACAGCATTTGGTATCATTTACACACGTACAACTCATGTATTAACTCCTATATATGCAAAACTCAATTCGACAGTCTGCTCCCGCAGAGCACTTCGTCAAGGTTTCTACATACAAGAATGTCAGTACATCAAATTTAAATATCCCAAGGTGTCCTGAATGACTGCAGGGCATGGCCATTCACAGGAGCCCAGAGGAACGTGGTTTCTTCATTTACCCAGAACTCAGCAATCTTTGCCCTTCTGCCAGCAGCCTGTACAGCCACACAGACTACAGGGAAATGTAAGGCCTGAGAAGCGACCAGTGTGAAACCAAAACAATATTCTGATTCTTCTGTAAGACTGAAAGGCCACTCCTTTAAACAACTGCAGATTTGGTAATGAAATGATCTCCCTGTAATCCTATCAATCCTTTGTATGTGCAGTAGCTCAGCTTGTTTATGCTTTACTTCATACTTGGCTATCTGTTTTATAAGATGCCTCTAGGAGTACTCGCTGTAGGTGCTTACAAATGCTCCTTTATGCAGAAAATAACAAACCCAAACAATGGAATCATTTTAATGGACTTAAGGTACACAATAGTTTGAAAGAAAATAATGTGTTACTTACAGAAGCACGGGAAGTAATTATTCAGATAATGTGCAGAACAGTCTCTGGGACGTTAAGTAAAAATAAGCATCTCAGCTTCCTTCTAAATACATTCTTTATAATCTCCTAATAGGTAAGCCAAATTTGTTTTGCCATAAATTCTACGCACCCTAATACGAAGCTTGGCAGACTTACGATCATTTAATTTCCTTCTTTAACCTTCTTCATTCTTAAAGTTTTGTTTAACATTGGCAGAAATGAGCTAGAATAGCTCAAATTAAGTGGAGATCAACCATGATTATGAATGGACAGTTACCAGCCTCTACTCCAAATACTCCTGGAAATAAAAGGGATTCCTTCTGCAAAGCATTACTGCTCCTCAGACCAACATTTGCCTTTCCAGACAGACCGTACATATATGGTACACAACCCACGACAGGGCTTGCAAACACGATGTGCTTTTTAAAGTGTACCCTAACCTACAACGCTGTAGGGTTTAATTTTGTGCAAATAATTAGCCTCATCTTCACATTCCTAAATAACTTCTGATGCACATTTTCAATAGCAATGGAAAAGGACATGGCACAAATAACTTCAGAACTAAGCCAGACATCCCTCCTCAGGGCAATGCACATTGGAGCTCACAAAACGCTGCCTTGCAGGTGAACATCAGGAATTTTGCAGTCTGACAGTAAAGTTTTACAGTGAAAGAACAGCGCGGGATAGAGAGATGCCCTTAGGGAACCCGAGAGCTTTACAGGTGCCTCTCACTTCCAGCTCAGCTTTTCCAGTCCAACACAGCTCCATCAAAAATTCAAAAACACTTCCATGTGCAGTGAGTCACGCTGCTGCCCTGCTTTGCTCATGCTTGCAGACATTGTAGGTGGCATCTCCCTACCATCGTGATGAAACTGCCCAAATTTAAGTGCCTGACACCTGCACTGTCGAATGCTTCTCACAAAGAAAGATTTTATTATTTCAGGTTTGTTCTGAAATTAGAAGTAAATTCTTTCAAATGTGACTGTTTACTTCCCTGTAGCAGAAATGCTAAGTCACGGCCTGAAGCAGTGATGGAGCACCTAATGGGAAGGCAGGGCCAACCCAGGGGAGCTCAGGGTTATGCAATGTACCTGAGTGACTTGAAGGGGTGGAGCCAGGATCCACCCCTTCCCAGACCTCATTTAAGGGTTGGCACTGGAGGCAAAGGGATGTTGCTGAAGATTCCTGTGTACTGGAGGCCTTCTAAGGGTAAGTAGCTTCTTTCCTTTATTTCTATGCTTTTGGCTGCTGTATTTGGGCATATCCTCACTTGTTACAGCCTAGTACTTTTGCTTCTCTGCTGGCATTGCTGTGCTTTCTATTGCCATTCCAGAATGGCCCCAGATGAGTGATATGATGCTGCTAGTAGAAATGCCTTAAAAAAGGGAACAAAAGGATATTATTGTGAAAGCAGCAGGATCCATGAAAACTAGCTGAGCTATACAACTGCACAGTACTTCTGTATGCTCAGTAATGCTTTCTTTTTCATCACACAAAGCCACTTGCTGCTCTGTCCTTCCAAACAATGCTTATATACTTAATGCAGGAAGGGTGAAAGGCACCATTACTACTCCTGATTTCTCCCATTCTCACTTCTTCAGCGCAACTGCAGGAGATGAAGCTGGATCATGTTTTCATTTGAGATTCATTAAAAGAATGGCAATCAGGCTGCAGCTGTACTGCTAAAAATCTGTTTTAATTATAAACAACAATAAAAATCTAAGAACCCAAATGGGCTCCCAACACACAAGTCAGTGGAAAAGACTCCAGATCCAGCTTTAAGTAGTAACAGTGCCTGAACACCAGGAAAATCATGCCTTTACCTATAAACAAAATGGCTTGGGACAGAAAGATAAGCAGTGGTTTGGCTCAGACACCTCACCTGCACTGAGCACGCAGTGACTTTCAGAGACAGAAGTACATCCTCTGGAGCACGTTCTTAGGTGAGGTTAACAGCACAAGGTCAGCTGTGCAAAGGAATCGAGCAGAACCTTCTCACTTTCATTTTTTTGAGTGAAATGCAGGCAATGACCAGGGCACTGGAAGAAGTGTTTTGATGCTGTGCTGGAGAAAAGATGCCTCAGAGGAAAAGCAGTCTCTCTAATGGCATGAGGACAGAACTCCAATACCCTCCTTTTAAAGCGCATAACAGTGACTACATGGCTAGGAAATAGCAGCTGGATTTTTCAAAAGCTTGCTGTCTTCAGCTTTCTGATTTACTGCAGCTGTTAATTCCTCCTCCTGATGGTGCAGATCACTATTTCTGTTAATTCTTTCTAGATTTATTTGTCCCTATATCTGTAAGTAAAGCTCTTTCCAAAGCTGTTCTTCCTTAACCTGTGATACAGGGGAGGAATAGCAGCATGCTTAACTTGACCTCTGTGCACTCATGCATGCACAACAACTTTTTGTCAACAAATCATTAAGTTTTTCTCCAAGTACTGACTGCAGAACAGTGCCCGCGAGGCGAGGAAGGGGCCCTGCTTTGTTCTGGTTTCTGATGACTGCAGTAGAGGCCAGCCAGCAGGTAATGGGATAGAGAAACCTTAGCTCTGTTTGACTTTGTGACAGGCTTACTATGTGACACTGAAAAAGTTGCTTTTCATTTGTTTTTCTTCCATCCTTTGTCTGCCAGTCCTGTTGAAAGCTGTGCTCTCTTTGGAACACCATTCTCTACACAGAACGTTGTGCATCTCCTGCCACTTTTCTGCTCTGGGAACCCTACCTGCACTTTCAAAGCAGCTATTTCAAACAATTCAAAGTTCCTGAATTCCTTGCCAAGGAAAGGGAGAGAGAGGAAGGTGGCTTCTTAACTACTTGATAAATGAGTTTAATACTGCACATGCTTGAAATTCAATTTGTACACCAATATACGTATCTCAGAAGGCAGTGAGTATTTACAATATTCACTTTGTGATCCACGAAACTGACTGAATAACTTAATTCTCTGCCAAAAAGCACTGGGTGAAGTCATCAGAAGAGTAGCCTTAGTTTTTTACAGATACACTGGCCAAGTATACAGCTTCAATTTTGCCAAAAAATTTCGTATTCCTTGGCTCCAAGAAAGATAAGGCACAGGGAAGACCTTGAAAATGCAGAGATTTGGTTTTGTTTTGGTCAGCGTAGCTCTATTCTCACTCCTGTAGGAGTGGCAAAGGAGAAAGCATCTCCTCTGAAGGCAGTGGCTTCCCTCCATTTGCTCTCACCCATTTCTCTCAAACAGCTATGAGAACTGCTGCCCTTTCCTGTCCTGTCCACCTCCTTAAGTGATGCAGCTAAACTCAACAGCAACTGCTGACCAGAGGAGATGAAGTCTGATCTGAAACCTGGACCTCGCTCAAGCCAAATATTTGAGTACTCTGCATCAGAGCAAACAGGCAAGTCCTCACTCTCCTAGGGAAGACTAATATTCTCTATCACTTTATTTATATAATTTTATCTCTTATCAAAACAACAGATAAATCTCGTCACATAGAAAACAAAACTCCTGAAGCTTACTGCACGTTCTCTCTTTTATCAGTCAGTAATCCCAAGTGCTAAAACAAATACCTAAAGGCGTGATTTAGCCCTCAGTGCTTTAAAATAGTCAATAAACGTCTAAAGTGGGCTTTCAAGACATGAGCTCAGCCAGTCTCCTCTGTACAAATGCATCCTTATGTCAACTACAATTTCAGCGTTGATATGAATGAAGAAAGAAGGAATTAGATGGAATTTAAAATCCTGGCAAATCCTGCTTGCTGCAGAAAGTCCATCTAAAACAATTCCAAGCTAACAGCAAAAGCAATTTAATTTTAATAGAAAGTTCTGGGTTAAAAAACATAAGCAGCATGCAAAGACCTGATGCAGCAGACAACTATTTAGTATTGTAATTCTAAAGGCATCATTGAATAAAATACTTTCTGAAGTTAATTCAAAATGATAGCAGCAAGCTACCCAGACCCCAAAAATCAATCTGCCTGGTTAAGCTGCATCTATAGTTGGAGAATGAGACAACATATTTGCCAAGAAAGATGCGTGCCTCTCTGCGTGCATTTGTGGAACTTGAGTGAGTCATACAATCATCTGAGTTAGAAGGAACCTTTAAAGGCCATCTGGTCCATCTCCCCTGCTGTGAACAGGGTCACTTATGCTACATCAGGTGCTCAGAGCCCTGTCCTGCCTTCCCTTGAATGTTGCCAGGGACAGGACATCCACCACCTCTCTGTGGCGAATGCAGCCTGTGCCAATACCTCATGGCCCTTATTGTGGAAAAAACTGTTTTCTTACATCCAGTATAACTCTCCCCTCCTTTATTTTAAAACCATTTACCCTTACAGGGTAAAACAGGCCTTACAAGGCCTCACAACAGGCCTTGCTAAAGAGTCTGTTCCCTCTTTTTTTTTTTTTTTTTTTTTGTAGCTACTGTCAATTACTTCAAACATCCCTACATGGTACATTACCAGCTGCAACTCAAATGTAGAACAAAGGAATTTAGACTTTCAGGTAGCCAAATACATCAGTTGTTTTAAAGAAAACAAATAATGATTATTAGCACAGAGTTTTATCACAGAGGAGTGTGAAGTAGTACAGTTAAAACAACATGACTGTTTTACTCATAGAGCTTCCATCTTGACAACTGGGACAGCAAATATGTCCAAGAGGAAAATCAGAACAGAGGTAGTTGCTCTGAGGAAAGCTAAGCTTTCCCACCCTATCACAGAATCACTGTGTAACTGCAGGGATAAGGGAGCCAGTTTGGCAAACAAAACAGCAGTTCTTTCTGTCCTCCCTCACTGCAACTGCACAATGCCCCCAAGCACCTTTCCCCTAACTTCTACAGCACAAGAATGCAGATATTGCTGCTGCTGGGTCTTCATCTACTCATGGCTACAAGTGTAAAATCAGAGGACTTTTTTTTCTCTAATATTTATTAGGTTTTGGGTGAAAACAGACATGTTCAATCCTAAGGAATTTCTTAAGTTGGGCAGACACTGCACATTTGCTGTTTTCAGTCACAGACCCATTCTTCACAACTACAAAGAGCACACACCAAAAGCTCTGGCGCACTGGAGGAGACCTCACTGAAATGCCTACTCAGACCATTTCTAAATGCAGATTCTAAGGAAAAATAGAAGAAGAAACTAACAACTAGCAAAAATTATTGATGTCCTTAGGGCTTAAGGGTTTTTCTTTGGAGTGAGGTTGAGCTTCTATAATACATCCAAACACATGAAATAAGGGAAAACAAAATACTCAGTCTTACCTTTTGGAGCAGGATGAGAAGCAGAGGTAATTGTGACATACAGGCTTTACACAGTGGTGTAAACTAGTGAATGTCAAAATCTTCTGACTTCGACTTCTTGTCCCCCATCCTTCGAGGAAGGTGAAGTGCATCACTCAAGCAATATCCTGCATATAGCAAGATCATCACAGCAAAAGATGAGAGAACTGGAACATACTCCAATCTACTGTGGCTGCACGTGCAGAGAAATACAACCATCCTACTTGGCTGATACCAAGCCACTGATTTCAGAATCACAAAGCACACAGTCTACTACTGGAAAGTCTGTAGCTTCCTGCTACTGCATCACACCTGTTGCAATTAGTTGCTTCAGGTGAATGAAATTAGGAGAGCTGCAAAGTTTCTAGAAAATCAATATTCTGCTCCTGCACACTGAGCACTTTCACATGAGCTTCGTTAACCACCTCCAAAGCAACGTGTGAGCATATGACGCAGTTCTGCTCCCACCTGAGAAGTCGCGCACAGAGGGGCAGATTTTAGTTTGTTTTATGCTTTTCCTTCCCACACCAGGTAATTACTAAATCTTACTTTATATAAATTCCATATGATGGATGGATCAAATATGATGACCTTTGTGCCCCACGAAAGCAACTCCCAAGTGGCCCTTTGCTTTGCTTTCAGCAGCTGATGTGAAGAATGTAAAATAACAAATTGTTTTCAATTTTGAGTCTTGGACTCCACTCATCTGCTTTTTTTTTTTTAGTTACAATTTTTAATACATTTTATTTACAAAGTAATACACGTCAAGGCAGATTTTCAGCTCTTAATCTCAAATGCTAATGCATGATAAGTGCTCTTATTTATTTTAGCAACATTTTGAAGAATGAGTGTTAATCAAATTCTATTCTTTTCTAACTCCAAAAAGCAAAACATGGGGAAATGCAATTGGGCCACATGTAAGAAAGCTCTGCTTGACATCAATTAGGTAATTGATACTGTTCATGGCACCTGAGATCTTGCTGTAACATATGTTAATTTGTTCCTATAACAGTCAGGTGACAGAGCACAACTTTTTGTCTTCTTACTAGTACTTTAGAAAACTGACTGATAGAATATTCTGTTGAAATAAGCACATTTCTGCTTTACTGCTTGCTTCATGATTTTTGCTGCTTTAACAGGAACACCAGATATTTTTCCCCATCATACCCTGATTCTTTAAGTCCAATATCTTTGGCCCTGTAAGTACTTCATTTAAGAAGTATTTGCTTCTAAGGAAAAACAGACGGAAATTTTTTTCCCCATTTTACCGAACAATGTCTCCGTATACCACAAAGCAGTGCTTGCTGTTCTTTTTGAAGCATAGAAATGAAAGTCAATTGCCCAGTACCATGGTTCTTACAGCACTACCAACACAACACTCTCACCCATTTCTGCCCTTTGCTCAGCTTGCTCCTCTTGTCAGAAGGAAAGAAAAAAACAGATGCCCTACAGAACCCACCTTTGTACCAGCATCTCTCTCATGTCATCTTCTCATCCAAGCAGTGAGGTATAAATTTCAAGAGAAACTTGCCTTCATCATGGGTCACTGGTGGTACACAGCTTTTTTGCGTTCTGTGATATCTAACAAAACACAAGTTGACACTGCCACACATTGAGAAATTAAGCGATCACAAGATAAATCCATTAGTAGCAAGTCTTCATTTGGGAGTTCAATCAAATGCCTGCCTGGTATTTTATTTTCTGAGAACTTCATGCTAAAGAACTGTGCTTACTCTGTTTCTTTTTAACTGTTATTTTTAAAGCAATAAATGTTTTACCTTTAGAGACAAAAAGGCAAAATCCTTAGCCTCATGCCATGAATTGCTCAAACTCACAATGTACTTCTCCTCTGGTATTTATTTTTCATGATTTAGCAGGGTTAGTTTGCTCTTTCTGCCACACGTATGTATTCATTCCATCTCTGAGAATGCTAAAGACAGTTATTCCTAGCACAGCTGTACTCAAAGACAAACAGAACAGTTGAACTTCAGAGAGAATCATCACAAGATTGAAAAAAAATGAAGAAAAAAGCGTGACAAATTACATTTATCCTTTCTAGAGAGGAAACCATCTATTAAAATGAAATATTTTCTTCTTCCCCAAAACTTTCACTTTTAAAACCACTACCTACCAGCTAATAGCTGACAATGCATGCCATTTCAGATCCCAAACTCTTCTATTTGTAACTGATCATCTTTTTTCTGAGACATTCTGGTTCACTAATGCCACTGAAAGTAGAAAAACAGCATAATGGAACTAAATTCTTGCGCAGATACCATTGCCAAAAGTGACTTTTAAATTGCTTTTGAACGAACCAGAAAGCTCAAGTTAATTGAACATGAGGATTCACGTAGCAAATTATCTCAGTACTAATGGTATGGAAGAAAGAAGCCTGATTAGTAAACCCTGCTGGATACTGCAATGTGAGAAGTCGAGAGATGCCAGAACTAAATCAGTGAGGTGAAGATCAATAGTTCTTTAATCAATGGTGGATTACAGCGGGATTTATTCCGCTGAAACAAGCAGGGGCAGATAAATCCCCCACTGAGATTAATTACTGGGAAGAGTGGATGCAAAGAGAAGGAGTGCAGTTATCTTTGTGACAACTGTAAGTGGCAAGAAGAACGCCAGTGGGAGTACAGAGCTATTGCCTGGATCTCTGCTGGGGACCAGCAACACCCTCATCAAATTCCCACCACCTCCCCTTACTTCCTTACAACAAACTACCTTGAAGCCTGTGTACTTCTACAAACAGAAAACTTATAAACTAAAAAGCAGGGACAATATTTGGGGGGACAGGGCTGTTTTTAAGCTAATTAATAGCTTCTGAGGTATTTAATTAAAAAAAATCTGTTTCATGGAGGCAAAAGCACCAATGGGTGCAGTTAAATAATAAAAGCTTTATTCAGAAAGATAGTCACTATACTCACAGCACCTACTTAAATAAAGGCGTTGTCAGTGCTGCTATGATGTTCTCCTGGGGTTATCAGCACAATCCATCATTACACGAATACTTCTCATTTCCATTGTAGCTTTTTGTGCTAAACACTACAGTTCCCACAAACTAATCACTAATGCATCATGCACTGGTGCTAAGTACTGTAAAATAAGACACTAAGCAGCCTAAGTGGAAGAGAGAAATCACAGAGCATCATCTCCTGCTTACAAAAATGATTTAGAAACAAGTCATGTCATGAATCAGAATTACTGTGATTTTGAACTACATAAGCAATGTAATAAAATGAAGAAAACAAACAGAGCTAACAGTCAGTATTCAATCCTTTACCAGCCCCAGGGTAAGGTATCTAATTGCTCCCCTCACACCCACCCTCTTCATTTTATGTTGACTTACCTTATTAAGAGACAGCAGGTTGCAGAGTCCAGCAGATGTTAAATTTGCCAGACATAATCTGATTAATTTATTTGTTCACTTAAATGATTAGCAGCAATTGTTTGAGAGATATCCACCTTAAACCCTGATCAGATGGTATCAGTTTGTCCATTTCATTTCTCGCAGAAAAAAAATATTTTCACTTCTAGTGTCATCCCAGCTGTACAGGTCGGTCTGTTTCTAAGCTGCGAATTTAGAAGCTTTCGAGTTTTTTTCTCTGAACTTTATCAGAAACCAACAATCATATCTATGTGGCAAAACAAGAAGTTCTTTATTGGGAAAAATGCAAGTTTAATACAGATATGAAATAAATTACAAAAAATGTTTTCAAAATCACCTCTCCAGGATACTCAAATTAATTGAAGGTGGAGTCTCAGTGAAGCAAAAGTCTTTCCCACATCATCTCTTACTTTAAAGCAGGTCATAAAAATAATCCAGGCCTTGTCCCAGTTCCCAGATGGATATACCAGTGCCCAATTCTTTTGCAAGCTCTAAGCGCAACTGGATGGACTAAGACAAAGACACATAAAGCAATTAGCTTTTAGTCAGAGGCATCAGACACTCCATGCTGTCATCTCTCTCTGCCATTAACAGACTTTAAAAATAACCATCCTTGAACTTCTGAAAAGCCCAAAGTCTGTATTTCAAATTTTCTCTGGCTAGCAAGCACTCATTCAGTAAGAGACAGTTCATTACACCGGTTAATTCAATGACCTAATGCACGATAACCAGCTAAATAGACAAAATGCCAGTGAAATAAATCTGATTTATGAACTATGCAAAGGACTGTTCTAATTTAAGCTATCATTTCCCAACATACAGAAATTCTAACTCTTCCCAGAAATTTCCCAAGGGTAAAATAAAACTTTATCACTGAAGACAATTAGAGCCACCATCGAGATCTTGTACCTACCCTTGCCTTCTCCCAGGACAGAGTCATAATTTTCGTTATCAGAATTCTATTTTTAAGAGATCTGGGAGATCAATTTAAAACATATCCTTATCTATGCTACTGCCGTTGATGTAGATTTGGTTTAGACACTGGTTTACAAGGGAAGTAACGTTGTGCTTTTTTGTTCTGTACTTCTTTCAGTTCAAACAATAAAAACAATTAATTTTTTTTTAGCCTTTTACTTTCAGGTTTTCTTACTTTGAAGTGCAGCGCTGTTTGAACAGCTCACACCACAGGGATGTCTTTAAAACTCACTTCCACAGGAAACAGAACAAAATGTCAAGGTGTCATTAATACATCTACCAGGCCTGGACTTCATGCCTGTCTTTAGCTAACCACGAACAAGTCAGTTTTGAGCAGCTTAACCTACCAGTGATTACAACATGAAAAGGGGAACAAACACATTTGTGAGTGGGGAAATAAACCAAAATTCTATGTTCCATTGACCATTTTGATCGCCATGATGTGAACAACTCTTTGATTCACATCAGCACACAGTCTCTAAATATTTCATTGCAATCTTGAAACCTACAGGACTGAATGTTCTTGTTCAGGCTAGGTCTGATTCTAGAAGGGTGAAATTTTAACATAAGAGCAGAGAGAATGCAATGTGATAACATGCAGCACAATCTGTCTTTTCTCTGATAGATTTGCAGTGAAATTTCAGGGCAGATACTAGCAAGAACACAGTTAGACATAGCAATTCATATCCCATATGTGCTAGTACTTCCACCTGTTTTAGATTAATGAAGGGAAATATAGCTGTAACTAACAGAGGATAAGACAATATTCCCATTCAGAAAAATGGAGCTTTGGAAAAAGCTCACAATAGTGTAACCATACTGAATGTCTCTGTTCTCTCTAAATATAATGTATTTCTTCTACAGAAGCCAGAAGAGGCTTAAAATTCTTTAGTTTAATTGGAGAAAATCTAAAAATAGTTCACTAGGAATTAAGGCAAATAACCATTTATCATGTATTTTGGTACACTGCAGACTACTCTGTGGACAGAAACTGTATGTCCAGCCAAAGAACTTCAGTAAGGTCAAAGTTGTTCAGAGGGCAAATTTTGTCAGTCTCTTCTCTGACAATCCAGCATCTGTTAGCACATCAATTGTGTGCTCAAACAGCTCCTTCCAGAGCTCTGGTTTGCTCTGGTATCTGTAATCTCTAGACACGGCAAAGCTTCAAAGACCCCCTGAACCCATTATGCCTTAGACAGAAAAAAAAAAAGTCTTGCACAGGAAGCTGAAGCCTTTTATCATAACAACTACAACAGGGTGAATTCTTTCATAAAAGTCTAAACCCAGTTCAGTATTTTATAAAGTATCTTAATCATCCAAGTCAAGTAAATACTTCTTTCCTCTTACTGCCGTTGGCCAGAAAAAGTCACACCTACCTTCAGTGTTGGATAGAAGATGGCGTGTTTTCCTCCTTTATTTCTAAAAATAAAGGAAAAAAAAATAGTCACAATTGCTTTACTAGACTCTCTTACAATTTTTAGCTGAAAAAACAGTTTCATTCCTTCCAATAATAAGGAAACAAAGACAGTGCTTAAGAAAACTGCTGACTTTATTGTGAAAAAGATATTGCTTTCAAAAATAAGATATGCTAGTATGTTCAGTACCTGGGAATTAATACATCCATATTAAAGATAGAGACCATCTGCAATTTAGTACCTTGTTTAAGATGTTCTGCTAATGGCCACTTCATTCTGGATGCTGAGACTGACTCTCAAATTAGACAATTTTGCCATCAGCTTCCATTCAACCCACACCTGGCTACAGCATAGGGCCAAAATGTTCTCTACTGCTCTTCCATTTCTAATGCAGACAAAAACTTCTACTCCTGCCCTTCTCTGCTGTAGATACAACCACATCAGAGCACATGAATCCAAAGTGGTGGGGAAAGTAAAGGAGTTAGGGGAATGTACCCCTTCACTGTATATCTAGAAGTCAAATAAATGTGCAGGTATCAGTTACAGGAGTATCTATCAGAGTATCTTGCAAGGTATTTATTTACTGTACTCGAGTGGTCTTTAGGAGGACAACATTTAAAAGAGGTAAAACAGCTAAAACAGAGACTCCAAGACATCCAAGAAGATGCAAAGTGAGAAGGAAATCTCACAATAGAAATGGGTTGATATTAGATTTCAGTAAGTACACCCCAGTATCTTGCTGCAACTGGATGCAACATTGTAAAACCATTCAGTAGTAACACAGAGATGTGCCTACTAAATGCTTACCTAGAAGAAGATAAAGACACTTGGTTGTCAGATGGAAACTGAACAATTTTCCCAAATAACTGTCTTTTATGTTAAGCTAAATACTAGTATAAAGTGTATGGGCAGGGCAAGTTTCACTGGGCACAAATGCCAAGGTTGCACTTTAAAACTCCAAATAATGAGAAGGATGAGTTAGAGGTGGTCTCGAAGCATCAATTCTCCAGTTAGGCTAGAAGGAAATGCAGAGTGCTCGGCCAGACCAAGTGGACACTGGCTGGTAAAATCACTCATCTTGAGCAAATGTGTACCTACAGTATAGTGCACTTAGAGACAATAGATTCCTGTAACTGTCTGTAGTAGTTAGTCTCTGCCCACTACTGTACTTTGCTTGAAGATTCGTAATTTGATTTCTTAGCAATTGCAGACATGCAAGATTGCCTGGTGAGGTGTTTTACTATTGCTGCATATTCAGGCTTTCCTGCTCTTTCTATCCAAAATAACTGGAACTTCACAAAGCAAGGTGGTCACTGAAAGAGCTCCCTTAAATAAGCCTCCCCTGCAGTCAGCTGAGCCACTGCAGACACGCTGAGATGCACGACTGCCTGCCAGCCACAGCATAGCTGGAGTTTAGAGCGATTTTCTGATCCAGTTTGTTTTACGCATGGAAAACTCTTTCAGAAAGCCTACAGACAACATTATCTCCAAAGACTGCCTTTCGAAGGCAAATGAAGTAGTGCTACTGCCATGCCTTCTCTTTTCCATGTCCTGTTTGGAAGAAGACATTTAGGAAATGCTTCAAGAATGAATCCCAGATACCTGCCATTCAAACAGAGCCCTCAGATTTACTCTCGAGAGCAAGTTGTCATCACATGGCCATTGTGCCTCCCACTGGATTTTGCATTAAAGATGAGTAAAACTAAGCCTCTGGTTTATTTATCTTTAGTTAACATGAAAAATCTCTGAACTCTTTTACACAGAGTAACTGTGCAACAGGATACTGCAGAATTAAAAAGGAAAGAACACAGATTTCAGTCCTTTCAGAAAAACATAGAAAATAAATTGGAACACTGCTGACCAGAGGTAAATGTATTTTGTTCTGATAAGAAATGCATGTAGTTGAGGAGTTTACAAGGTAGGATAAAATTGCAGGTTGAAAGAATCCTAGAAAATTAATTATAAATATACAGATAGGACAGGGCTTTTGTTGTTGTTTCTTTCTTGAGTTTTAAAATATTTCAATCGAAAAGGTATTTAAAAAAATGTACTAACTCTGCTGCTTTTTTCTTAAGGCACCCCAAAATGCATTTCACTCATTTTCAGTGGTGTGCTCTCTTCATGCTGTCAGTGCATTGGGTAGTATACAAGATAAAGTTTTGGAGCAACACTGAGATCTTGTTTGTAGAATTTTACCATATTTTTTTTATGTTTGTATACAATATATAGCAAATTATTACTGAAGCTTAATAAGATTTTGCTGTTTGTCTGTTTTGAATGAACTTTTCCTGAATCTTTACATGAATATTTACATGATGAATTCTCATCATTTCATGACGAATAAAGAAGACAGTTATTAAGTATTCTCTTCACACTCTTGGGAAAACATTCCCAGTCTTTTTAACAACTTCTGTTACTCACCTGATACTCCATAATGTTCTCTATAATCCATCTCACATAGTGCAGGCCAATCTAGATTGCTGATAGATTGCTGACCAATCTAGTCAGTAGGACTTGTGAAGGCTCTTATATTCCACAGACTGTTTGGAGAATTACATTTGGCTGATTATTAGTAATCACCTAACAGCTCAGAGTACTCATTTCAGATGCACAGTGTAAACGGCACTCAGCAGATAATTTTGATGGATAACTTCTAAAGATATGACTCATCAGACTTCTCTTCTTAAGATTGTTTTAGCTTGTATTATTTCATTAATCCTTCCCTGGTTTAATTCCCTTGCCTGAGGCACTCTTATACTAGAGTTCCATGTTGACACACAGATCACAGACATCAAAATTTCCACTTACTGATTTCAGTTGCATACTACAGTTAACTGGTAATTCATTGTGAGCTGGGCCGTGTCTAAGAATATTTGTAGAACAGTTAGTGAATAATTGTAACTCACTTTTTGTATTCAAAGTAGTGTTCAGCAATTTGTTCATCCCAGACAATCTTTGGTTTGTGCTCCTTCAAGGTTTCAATGTACCTACAAATTAAAAACACAAATATGGAATTAACTACTTTTCTAAAAATCAGATATGAATTAAATAACAGACAGTCTTGAAAACACAGTTTTACCGTGCTTAGATGTCAAATATTGTATCAAAATGTTCTTGATTACAAATCATTTTCTCAGCACATTTCCAATTTGCCATGTTCATGTTTTTAAGCTTTTTTATTTAAGCAAAGGAATTTACATTCATTAGTTAAAAAGATCTACAAAGACACAGGATTTCACTACGCTTCAATATTTGTATAGCCCAATTCTTATATGCCAAAGGAACTGAAATTAGTCCTAGAGGCTAATTAAGGCACTTATTAATTTTAACTCACTATTATGTGAAAAAAGCTCTCCTATAAAAGGAACTTAGTTAATGCTCTAAGAATGAAATAAAAAATGTAAAGCTTAGTTAAAAGGAAAACCTACTACTATGAAACCTTTAGAAAAATTATCTACACCACTCTTTTCTTGGCATTATTTTCTTGCAATGGACATTTTGAATGGGAGATTGACTACCTCATATCTAAGTGACACAAAGCAAAGACAGAAAATTACTTGTACACAAAAACTGCGCAGGGAACCAGTGTGGAATGGTTAGGATGGTCTAAGCTGGTGCTCTTTGTCCCCAGCATTGTCTCAGTGTAGGGACAGCATCTCCCTGTGTCTGCATCTCTGACTGCACGACTGAAATAATGCTGCCTGCTGCCTCCTGGAAGTCCACCAAAAAGTGGCAAGCTGCTGCCAAGGACAGCACCACAGTCATGAGAGGAGTCTCTTCCACATGTTCTTCCATCCCTTCTGCATCTTTGGCCAGAAATAAGGCTGAAGTAACTCTTCTGATGACTTTCTGGACTACATATTAGGGGGTTTATCTGGCCACAGTCCATTGGTTTCTGTTTTTCCTTGGGGATTGTATCAGCAATTTAAATCTCAACTCCCATCAGCAGTACTCCATCTTTTTCATAATTATATTAATCAATCACAAGCAAATACAGTTGTCATAAGTAGCAGTAAAGATTATTTTTCTATCAATCAATTTTACAGAAAATCTGTTAAAACTGTGTCTTTCATAATACGTCTCATTTCTTCAATAACATTTCTGCTCATGACAAGATTTGCAGGGAGAAATATGACTTCAAGTCTTATTTGAAATTTCTACCTCCTAAGTAAAAGTTTTTATAAATAATTTTTATCAGATACCACCCTGATCTTGTAATGGCTGAAACTCCATTTCACAGTATAGGAAAGAGAGGGAGAGAGGGAGAATTTGCAATTCTGTTTGAGAAAGATTCACTCTCTCCTTCCCTACTAATCTAAATTACAACATGCAGCACTGCAGGGAATATTTGTTCTTCTGCTGTGGTTAGTATATTGGTAAATTGTCACGTATTGGCAGAAGCATTAGAAAATATTTTCATTTCATATTTAGGCCAGCCCAGATGTGCTCCTTAAGCATCTACATAAGCAAATAAATGAATAAATAAATAAATAAATAAAAATGGTAGCAGCTACTGCACTATTCCTCAGTACACACACGCTGAGTAACAACATACCTTCTTAAATAATCGTAATTAAACCTTGGAACCTTCCCTACCTTTTTTAAGAAATACAAAACGTTAAGTTGTCCCATTAGACAAATATGTAAAGAGATCTAGTTTTGTGTATTGAACATTCAAAGATAATTTTTTAACCCATTCCAGAATGGTGACCTCAATAATAATGGGAAACGCAGAATATAGGACCAGGATGTTGCAGCCAAGAGTTACCAGTCAAGGCACCCTGGCACACAGTTTCCTTCCTGATCACATATCCTTTGATGGGAAATTCTCACTTCTGTAGCTAAAAAAAAAACCAAGATTATAGAATGTCCAACACACATTTGAGCAAGCTTTAGAATCAGAAGTGTAACTTGCAGCAGTCATTAGAGCCTACTACATATAAGATATTATTATTATAAAGCTGTTCAGGCATGCACCTTATTTAATAAGAACCTATCCTGACCATGCACTGGGAATTTATTTCCCTTTCTCCTGCCTCTAGGCATTTATCACATGGTATGTAAGAGCAAAAATGAAAGAATTCATCTTTAAATCACATGTAAAGTGATGATGCTAGCTCCAAGCATGAGTTAAGGAAAAAAGAAATACTAGGCACAAAATTGACATGCTTTCCATTAATCTTGGGGGTCCTACTTGAAATGCATTAAGTTGTTATTAACGTTGTCTGTATTAAGGACAACAAAAATTCAAAGTACAGTGTTAAAAACAGTTAGCTCCCATTCAGTTTGAATTCTATTGCATGCAGACAACTCCCACATACTCCATTCTTCTCTACCCTATCTGTGCATTGTATAGTAGTGCTACACCAGCACATATTGCCTCTTAGTTGAGGCGGTACTTGACTCCACAAACGTGTAGTTACTTAAAAAAAAACAAACAACAAACACAACTGACAATTTTCCATTATGCTAAGCCACACAGGTATGGGATACAAGAGTTCTGGATTCATTTCCAGGTTCTGAAGGAGAAAAAGTGATGGGCAGAGAGCTCATCCCAAACAGCCTTCTCTCTTCTGAGAGAAAGCATAAGAATCTACAATCCAGCTTGCAGAAGGGGTGTGCGCATGCTATGTGTGTGTTGAATGGGAATAACCCAAAACTCAAATGTAAAATGAGTTATGCACACACAGACAAAACTAAACCAAGATCAGGCTCAAATGCACGCCTGTTTTGACCACAGTATGCACAGCCAATCAGAAGAAGATTGACATTACATGTTTTCTTTTACCAGTCTGTTACTTACAATAGCCTTAACTTGGTTATTAAACTTTGAATGTAGCAGGAACTGCATCTCCGTGCCCACAGATGGTTCCTATCCACAGCAACTGAAGTTTTAGACTGCACTAGATAGGACCCATCTTCCCTTTTTCAGACAGTTCTATCTCTTAATAAAAAACAGAGAAAATATGCAAAAAGTTTGTATTCTACAGTTCCAGAGTTTGGATTTCTGATGTTAAACAAACCGAGAGAAACAACTACAAGATGGTATTCATGGTAGTACTCCTAAGAACATTCTTTATCTTGGTATGTATATTTCAAACAGTATTGAGCACTCTCCCTGCTGCTCTGTGTACATCAGGGCACTGTGTTAAGGGACTAATAACTTCCTTCAAATCAAGATTTTTTTGGAGGAAATATACATATATATGTATAATCTAGTACTAAGGAACATGGTTTAGTGGGCAATATTGGTGGTAGGTGGACAGTTGGACTAGATGATCTTAAAGGTCCTTTCCAACCTTAAATGATTCCATGACTCAATAATGGCTTTTTGTTAGTGTTGGATTTCAACTACCACAATACAGACAACTTTCACATTGTAGCTGTTCAGGCTTTACTTGTAGCTTTCCTTTTGGTGAGAGAAAATGTCAAGGAAGAACATAATCAGGAGACATTTTAAGACTTCACATCTGAGTAAAGCCAGCATTGGTAGTGAGAGAAACAACTCTTTAAAAAGGTGCTTTTTGGCGGGTAGTGAGAGAACTAGAAAGATATGGAATTGGCCAAGAGAAATTATACAAAACCGATGATGGGCTGTCATAGTTCTGAATATGTCAAAAATAATTTTGTATTCAAATATTCCATTTTACAGATGCAGCAGAAAATATTGTAGCTTGCGTCTGAGTCTCAAGCTTCCTTTCTGGCCTTTCTCTTTCTTTTTTAAAGAACAGTTCTAAAGAGTATCTGCAGAAATGCTGAATATACGAGAAGCCAGAGAATACCTTCAATGGTAATAAATGAAAACATAAAAGGAAAGAGAATGTGAAAAAGGACTATATAGATATTTTGCATTCTCATTCCATTGACACCTAAGACTGCAGCTTGCAAATGGTAGAGAAGTCTTGAAGTTTATTAACCTTTAGATATAAGTCTTTACAAGCATGCATAAATTCATGAAAAGGCTAGCTGCAGAGTCAGAAATTGCATAGTAGTATATGTACATATAAATATATAGTAATAAACAGGGTGAGGATCCAAACACACACGTTGCTGAGTGGTAAGTGTCAGTGAACAAGAAGGTAAGTTTCCACCAGACAGGGATCCTAAGCATCCTTTCACCCATTTCCTCTCAGTGTTCAAACACTCAGTAACAAAATATTTACTTAGAATGTGCAAGCATAAACTACTGACTTCAAATAATCTGGACTTCACTTAACACAAATTCCAGAAGCAATTTCAGTAGCAAACGAGATATCCAAGAAAAAGACAGCTACTACATACCTTGGAGAATCAAAAGAGCAAGCTAGCAAACATAAAATCAGATTTTGCTTTGAGGATTCATGCATTTGAGAGGGGTGGATAGCACATCTAGAAGCCTTAATTTATTCTGTCTGCAGGGTATAGTACTTAAAAATAATTCTGTTAACATCTTCAGACTTTTTCATGTAAAACAAAACCAAATGCAGTATTTGTGGTGTGCTGAGTACATCCAAGTAGCAGTCCAGAAAGGAGGAATCTATAAACAAGCACCAGTTTTCTCCATTAATCCTTTCTCTGTTGATTTCCTTCATTTACAGAAGGAAGCTCAAACACAGCATTTCCACATATATGGGTATGTTAATAGTGTTCCTTATCCTCATTGAACTCTACAGTGGTTTGATAAAGAACAAGCCCTGTCTCAGAGCTTACTCAGTACTGAAGCAGGTGAATTACGCAAGGGAACTGAAAGTACAGCTGAAAGTACTCTAATGGATGCTATCTTTTCTCACTGTAACCAAAATGATTCTCCTTTATAAAAAGGAAAACGAAGTTACACCTGTAAATGGATGAAAGAATAGCAGAAACCACAGATGAGGCAGAAAAAGATGTGCATATTTATGTATTTGAGGTTTTGACTCAAACTGACGGATACAGGAGGAACACTTGAAAATCTCAAAGAAAACAAGAGATTTATTTCTGAACCATTAAATATTTCCCAGACAACAGGGCCATGGCAGGCTGAGGCAAAAGGTTTGCATGCTGTTTGGAGATCTTTAATGTTGATGTCCAGCACTTGCATATTATTTTGCAATAAACAGAGATTTAATATTTTTGTTTTTATCCTGTTTTTTTGAGATGCTTTACATGGGGCTACAAAACACGAGCTTTCTTTTCCCAAGCAAATTATTTATGAAAGCAGCTATTTACTAAGTCAGTTTTTTTCCATATGCATCAAGTTTGCATATATTTTCTATCAGAAATCTTTGTTGTTCTGGCCACATCCAAAGTCTCAACTTCCTAGCTGAAATATCACATGACATTTCCCTCTGCATTTTTTCAGTTAGCTGTAGATTTTTCTTTCTGATTTATCTAACCTAACACATGAAAGATCACTGATTATAGCGCAGTTTGGTTATGGCAGCCCTTGCTCTCTTGAAAGAATGAGTTCCTTTCCTTTAAAACTCAGTTTTGCTGTCTGGATACCTCTTTTGACTCTGGCCAAAGGGTACCTTCCTGTCAGACAGCAGTTAACAGTAGAGTACCTAACTATGCTAGAACAAAAAACAGGATACAAGCAACATCACAGACATAAAAATGCAGACAAGAACTGAATGTAATTAGGGACGTGGTTACAGAACAGCTCAAAGAATTGCTCTATTTTATCCTGTTTTAAGAAGTATTCTTTGACTACTAGCTAGAGGATTTATTTGCATTTATGAATTCAGTACATAACTCAACTTGAAGTCCTCAATAAATACATATCTTCATTTAGTTTGACTGCATTTGCACACTATAGCAGAAATGCTAAGTCATAGCCTGAACCAATGATTGAGCACCTAGTGGGAAAACAGGGCCAACACAGGGGAGCTCAGGTGTATGCAATGTGTGCACCAGAAGGGGTGGAGCCAGGATCCAGCCCTTCCCAGTCCTCTTTTAAGGGTTGGCAGGGGAGGTGAGGGGCTCTTGCTGGAGATCCCTGCCTACCTGAGGTCTTCTGAGGGTAAGCAGATCCTTCCCTTTGTTTCTCTGTCCATGGCTGCTGCTTTTGAGCATATTCTCACTTGCTGCAGCCTTGGACTTTGCTACTCTGCTGTCATTGCTGTGCTTTCCACAGTATCATACGCACATTTTTATAAATGTGGCCATACAGTGAAAGTGCAACGTTGTCTTCATTATTCCTCTTTAAATTATTACCAATTAGGTCTATGTCTGGGCAAGGTAAGAGTAACATTCTCTTCCAAATTTAGGAAACAGGTCATCTCAAGGTTAACATAGTTCCATTTCTGACTCATTTCTGTTATGAACTACACTAACAAAGTCCCTCTCACCTCTAAGCCAGAACCTTTTCTCCTCCATGAAGCTTTAAGCTGAAATAAAGGAGAAAGGAGGGGAAAGCAAGCAGATATGTAAATAGTCTAACATATAATTTAATAACTTAAAAATTGATTTAAAGTAGATCTTCCCCTCTCTCATAATTAAAAATGATTTCACTAGCCATTATAATTTCCTCTGCTGTACACTGGGGATGACTTAAAAAGCCTGGTTTAAAGCAGATGTTAGCCTATTTTGCAGATGTAAAATGGTCCACATTGTGAAAGGAAACTGATCTTCCTCCAAACTCTTCTCACCTGCAGTCAATAATGTATACTGAGAAACCACAGATAATATTAGAACTAAAATAAGAAACATAAGTGACAGCTGCCTTTAAAAATAAAAAAGGAAAATACTTTTTCTCAACTGTTTCCTCAAAAATCTTATCACAGAGCTTTTCTTGCCCACATGACCACTAATAAAACCATTATTTACACAAAACACAATCAGTGCATGCTCTTTCAATCGCCGAATTTAATTAACCTGTTCTGTATCATTTAGTTCCTGCAATGTAACTTGTTCACACTGCATAGCAAAGTGGCAGTTCAAGAGGTTTGCACAGTATGATTATTCTTATTAGGGCTGATCAAAAGCCAAGCGCAGTTTTGTGAGATATTTAACATCCTTATGCATGCAAGTTGTTCTAAATGCAATTGAAAATATTGTTATATTACTTGTGAAAAGACATTACAAAATGTGTGGTACTGATGTGTCAATAACAGTAAAGCACTTGTAGTATTTTAACTGTTTCTTTTGATACTCAAACAAAGCAGGAGGAGATCTCATGTTCACTAACCTGAGTCATGAAGGTATTACAGTAAAAATGTGAAGAGAATATTCAGCAAAATGACTGTTAGCAAAGTACCTAAATATTTTGAAGAGTGTCAATTTTTAAGGACTTCTACCATTCTAGAGAAAGGGAAAATCAAAGGTCCTGACACCCTCCTCCTCCATTTGTTTCTTTTTGGTTAATCACTTTGGGTTTCTTTACAGATCATGTCCAGACAGAGAAGAGTTAATGTGGACCTTTTAAAGGGCAGTGTGGAGATCTGTATTGAGCTGAAATTTTTCTTGGAGCCTCCAGCATACGGGTGAGTGGGAAAATAACCCTCTTTCTGGGACAAGCCTAGGAGTTCCAGTATTATTTCAGAATGATTATACCCAAGGATGCTGTAATGAAATGCCAGAACTGGCTTTGAGCACAGTGAAAGCATTGCTTACCCCCATCACACACCAAGGGAGACCTTCACCACAGTCCAGGATAAGAGTTATCTCAACACCACAGATTTGAGGATATGTTTCCACTACAAATTGTGGAATATTTCCACATATTTCCAATTACGTGGTTTAGTGGAAAATATTGGTGATAGGTGGATGGTTGGGCTGGATGAGCTTAAAGGTCTTTTCCAGCCTTGGTGATTCTATGATTCTATAAACAAGGAGTAGTAAATAGAAGACAAATTATACTGAACAATATATGAAATCTGCCATCAAAAATATACATAATGTGTAAGTTAGATAACAAGTGTCTAATACGAGAAAGAGAAGATGCTGAGTGAAAGAAATTTTACAGATTCCTGAAATCCTTAAAAGTGCTTCCAGGCTCCTAAGACTATGATATATCTAAATGAGAATTGAAGATGCTGAGAAGCCAGCTGGTGACTTTTTTTTTTTTTTTTTAAGAGCTAAACCACCAAACCAACATTACAACAGCTTAATGTCCACTCTTCATAGAAGAAACGTAGGTCCTAACAAATTCTTCTAAGATTATGTATCACTGTGTAGTGGTGGAAGTATTAGTCCTTACTAGGCAGGATAATATTAAACTTTAAACTCTACTCCAGTTCATCCAATAGTCTGGCTTACTGCAGAGGCTAAAGCAACACATGATCTTCCTGGTTAAAAACTACTTCTCAATATAACAAAAAATTAATGCTCATTTATCCCTATAGGATTCTTTCAATGATCAGCAGATTAATCCTAAAAAATAAATCTTTGAACATAAAATTGCCAGTTTAAAGGTAAGTTTTTTTGAAATGCTTAAGGATGAAGCACTTTCAAATACAGTATGTTAAATACAATAGTATGCTCCATTCTTCCAAGAACTGGCATTGTAAGCAATGCATAATGAAAAAGTGAAGCTGTATATTTCTGGATGTGAGGCTGAATAAAATTCAGGTATACCAATACATCTACTGTTCAGCTTCAGCAGTAAATAAGAAAAACTACAACTATGCAAGTCCTGTAGTATGCCACGTTGTTTTTATGTTGGCTTTTTTTTTTTTTAATAAAAGAACCACAAATTTTAAAAGATTTCTAGACTACCCTCTTTGTCATTGCTGACAAAAATGCATAGTTAACGGTGGTGACTATGTTGAAAATAGTGTTTTGTAGCTGAGAATTACTCTATCAAATCATGCTACTGTGTTCTTTGTGTCTGTTGTAGCTTACATGGGAAATTACAGGAGGCATTACTTTTGGAGTGACCTCTGTAGAACTACTACAAGACTTCTGGTCTTTGTTGAAAAGATAGCACAATTACAAGCTCATGCAAATAATGGCTAATCTTTCCGAAGTAATGCAAATCTCCTAAGGTCAGTTCATTTTAAACAGGCCTTAGAACAACCTGGACGGCTTACAATTCTTCCAGTGTAGGCATGCCTTGAATTGAAGATGGGCTGTAAAGTAATAAACTATATTTTATCCAATTAGAGTGGAGATTTATGCCTTTAAAAAAAAAAAAATCTTCATCATAGCAGTCAAGTAAGTGTTTGAGCACATGTATTTTAAATTTCTTGATAGATAAACTATTACTAATATTGTGGCACTACTGAAAGAAAACTCAACACTTAGCACCATGAAAAAGCAGCAGAACATCTTCCATATCTTTGCTGTATCTCAGACAAATATTGTTTCTTTTATCATTGATTTGTTTTAAGCTCTGCTGGACAAACATATCTGTGCTTACTGATTAGATTTGTTAAGATTAATTTTTAAAGCAAAAACAATATGTATATATTCAAACTGATTTCAAAAAGAATTGTTGCTTAAATCAAATGGCAGTGCTTGGAGCAGAAATCAAGGGCTAAACTGATGGCCATGCCATTTTCTTCTAAGTTAATGGAAAATTCAAAATGTAAAATTGTCTTTCTTCTAACAAGCATATACCTGGTATGTTTAAATAAAGCAGGCACTACTTTTCACATTAGCTACAAACACCACATTTCTAGGCAACCAGTTCCAGTGCCTCACCACTGTCACTGGAAAAGACTTTTTCCTTATATCCAACCTAAATCTTCCCTCTTTAAGTTTGAATTCATTTCCCCTTGTCCTGTTGCCACAAACCCTGCTGAGGAGTCTGTCCCCTTCTCTCTTGTAGAATCATAGAATCACTGAGGTTAGAAAAGACCTCCAACCACATCCAGTTCAACTGTCCACCTATCACCAATTGTTCTCACTAGAATTAGCTCTTCTTTAGATACTGAAAGGCTGCTATCAGGTCACCTCAGAACCTTCTTTTCTCCAGGCTAAAGAGCCCCACTCTATACACAAAAAACCTTTGGTTTTCTGAATAAATTGCTGATTTAGAGGAACGGTATAAAGCAGAATTATATTCATAGCATATGTGGGATCTGTACATCCTGAAAACATCCTAAAATTTTGTTAGTACCTGGGTAAGCTAGGAAAGTATCCTTTTGTCACATTTGAATGATAGAAGTTCAGACTGTGCAAAAATTTGAGCAAATTTAGTGAGTAATTGTTCACGATTTATCTAAGTATACTGTCAATAGTAAAACAACAGGGCATTTTTGTAGCTAAAGTGACTCCAAATGCAAACATACATTACACTGCTACAAACTTTCCAAAATATTACAACTCTGCATTCCCTATACAAATCATCCAACATGTGCAGTAATCACCAATACAGCTGTCCAATTAATGGAAGAAGAAAGTCCTTAAAATGCCTATTAGCCATAAATCTAACAAGTTAAGAATTAACAAGGGCATGCTATGTTTACATGATATGCATATAATGAAAGGTCAAGCTAGAAAGAAAAAAAACAAAGGAAAATTAAAGAACAAAGACAACTGCAAGGCATTGATTAATAGAAGCAGAGTGGAAGAAAGTCTGATATAATGTGGAAATAAATAATTTTTAGTTTGTTTTTTAAAAAAACACTATTTAGAAAAAGAATGTTGGGAACAAATTGGTTATCACTTTTCCTTTTTGTTTCAGCTCTCATTAGTGAGCATCTTCTTTTTCCAAAGGCATAAGAAAAGCATTTGATTATTTGAATTTAAAAAATGAATTCCACTGAATTGAGTCTGGTAAGATACTAAATAGGTTCACTGCCACAAATAGTCAAGTATCTATCTTGTGTCAGGCCTGAAGGGAGAAGTGGAGCTTTTGTTTTCATTGTGAAGAGCCATTTCAAAACCATATGGCAGAGATATCACCTGGGAATGAATCCATTTGCCCCACATACATAATTATCACAAGCTCCTGCTACATTTGTATGCACAGAGATGAGGTATGAATGACCTTGTTAAGTAAAGAAAATAAAAAAAGAAGAAAGCTATAAGATGAAGAGAAACTGATGGGACTGTCAGCTGTAGAACTGCAGAGCCCTGTTATAGAGACATGAACAAGATGGAGAACAGTGCTTGGTTTAGATTAAAACATCCCAGCTGTAGCTTCTGGAAGACTTACTGACCTACGTTTGGGATTGCCAAGGCTTTTGCTGGTTATTACTTCAATTGCACTTGCTTTTACATAAGATGGGGGGCTGTATTCTGTTGCAGCTACTGCAGTAAACCACTGCTTTATACACGTAGTCTATAAAGCAGCTATTGGACCCCTTCAGAAGAACTTTTATTTTAGTATCCTCATTCAGGATGGCACAGTTTTCTTCTTAAATCCAGAATTATTACTGCCAGATGACAGATTCTGTACTCGGCATCAAACAATACTTGGTGAATCAAATTGAGGATTCCTGCAACAATATAAAAGTTACCTCCTCAGATCATAAAAAAGAAGTTTCTCATTTTTTTCAGGAAGCTGTGATTCCGTAACTAGTCTCCATTGGTGATTGATTTTTGATCAGTTTTCTGATTGACTCTGGCACTTGCTGACTTGAAATCCCAAATACTGCTTTGTGAGTAACCTCAGTAGGTTTTAAACTGAGACAGGGAAGTTTAGGTTAGATATTAGGAGAAGTTTTTCACACAGAGGGTGGTGACACACTGGAACAGGTTGCCCAAGGAGGCTGTGGATGCCCCATCCCTGGAGGCATTCCAAGCCAGGCTGGATGTGGCTCTGGGCAGCCTGGTCTGCTGGTTGGCGACCCTGAACATAGCAGGGGGTTGAAACTAGATGATCATTGTGGTCCTTTTCAACCCAGGCCATTCTGTGATTCTCTTTTTCCCTCCAACAATGTGGACAATGATGACTGCTGGTTTTGATCAAACACTCAAAACATTTCCATACAGAGAACAAGATTAGGAAAAATAAAGAAGAACAGAGACCAAAGGCAGCCAAAACAGAGTAACACAGTAGAAAGGCCAAACCAGATTTTACTAGTTCATTTGTCCACGTGGTTACCAGTCAGGAAGGGTCTAAATGCATGGTACATTTTACAGCTTTCATAAGTTCACAAGAAGAGACAAAGAAAGAAAAGAAAAAAAAAGAGGAAAGGTGTGTGGAGAAGATGAGTAAGCAGCAGCAGTTCAAATATGCTGGAAACTGATTTGGATCCTGGGAAATGAAGAGATAGTTACATTATTACATCTATTAATTCGCATTCACAACATACATTCTAATTATAAGCGGTTTCTGCCCCTTTCTGGCCCTGTAGCCACCGCAAGAACCTCTTTAATTATTTGCCTCTTTTGCGACAAAATACATTTAAGCAGTACTAATTATCTGACACAAGATATTTTGAGCATGGAAGAGGCTAACCAGTTGCTATACCAACACAATGTAATGAATTTGACTGGCATTACAGATTCAGAACTGCAGTTGTTCCTCCCATGTTATAACAGTTCTGAACTGCATCAGCACTTCCACATCTATAATCTTGGTTGCAATTTGCTATTTTGTACCTACAAGTAAGAACTTACTGAATACAAGTGCGCTCAAAGAATTCATAAAACCATCAGATTGTCACAGCGTTTCATACTTCAGAATGATGCATAAACATCTAGCAATTAAGATTGAGGTGGGAAGAGTACTGATTAAAATGAGTAATCTATTTGGAAACAAGCTCTTCCTCTGAAAGAGAGATGTCTGGGATGAGTTTGTAAATTAAACTAGACAAAAGCAACACCAACCCAGCCAAATAATAGTGGGGATTTTGTATAATAAAACAGTGACTTCTCCCTAGCAGCAGTTAGACATGCCAGGATGCGTAAATATTTCTTCAGAAATACTGTAGCAACTTTTGTAGAAGTCTAGAAAAAAGAAGGCAGGTATCAGAAAATTATAAATAACTATTCAATTGATTTCTGTGCATAATTCTAAAATGTTCCTCACTAAGATCAAAAGGATGCCTTGTTAAGAAGGGAAATGAGAAGCTAAGAAGCTACCAAATTAACAGAAAAGTAGCTTTAGGAAAGTATGAGAAGACTGTGCAACTTCAGGCGCACTTTGCCCTGGCTTATATCTCAAGCAAATTAAACTGTTCACCACTTAATATTTCCTGTCAGATTCAAATTTTATTTTTAATACAGTCAAAGAAAAACAATTCAAGAGATGCTCTGATTTTACAGGTTAGGAAACATAATTCTGTAAATAATTGGTTCCATAATTTTGTGTGCAGAAAGACAATACTGAAGCTTCGCAGAACCAGAAATATTGTTTCATTCCATCTGTTGTTCATAATACAGTTAAAAAAAAAAAAAAAAAAAAAAAAAAAAAAAAGGAAAAAAAACGCATGGATCTGGTGATTTCAAGGGTCTTTTCCCAGATTACTCCATGATCTACATGTAATTCAAACATCCGGAATTTTTCCACTCTGAACTTATGTATCTTGGCTCAGGATTTCACAACTTTTTTAAGAAGCATCAACTACGATCTGACTTGCCTCTTAAAAGTATTTTCAAAGGGCAGTAAAAGAGTATGTGATCTGTTGTTTAGTTTGATTTTCACAGATACTAAGAAAGCAATGCATTCATTAATAAAATAGGTAAAGCCAGCTGTTGCAGGTGAGAATGGGTAGACTGTAGGATGCTATGACTGATGGGATTCCAAGTCTTACCCCCACAAATGCTGAATACTTATGTATGGAAATAAATAAAGAGAATGAAACAGGGGTATCACCTCCATTGGTACAAATTTTCACAAGCATGGCATATAGGCAAAAATGTGTAGCTAATTGTGGTGACCATGTTGAAAAATAGCGCTTTGTAACTGAGAATTTGCTTTATCAAATACTGTATTATGTCCTTTGTATCTATTGTAGTTTCCATGGAAATAAATAGGACGCATAACTTTCAGAACAATGTACATAACTTTTCTGCATTGGCCAGCACTGAAAAGATGAAACTGGAGCTTTACATCTGTTTCTGAAAATAGCTGAGATGATATCATTCATAAACACAAGTAAAAACTGAATAATTTACCTCCAGCATCTCTGGAACTTGACTAATCGACTGCTTAACCTTCACTGCCTTGGAAGTGCATTTAATGAAACTGTGCAATCACTGTATGCATCCATACTAATAACTTCCATAATTTCTATACTCTATACCATTACAAAGACTAATGAACCTTGCTGTTTAGATTTATCATGGAAGTTCACTTGGTTAGAAAGTTATTCAGTCCTTAGGAATTCACCTTCCTATTAGAAGAAGTAGAAGAATTTTTCACTAATGAAGAAAACACTATAAAATAAAATACAGCTTCAGTTTTGTCCAAAATAAATAAATTTTGTGTGTTTTAAGACCGCACTCCTATGTGAATTAAAGTATAGAAATGGGAAATGATGTAAAGGCTGATCTAAAAAGCTCACTCCAGAACCAAGCTAAAATACATTACACTTTTTGCTTCTCTCTAAGCCAATGACTGTTTGATTTTGATTGTTTGGTTTGGTTTTTATAGTCTGTATGTAGTGTATCTTCACCATCATTCCCCTTAGTGCATTTTTCAAAGTCCACTGTGAACAGTCCCACCGTATGCTAATAGTCAAATCAAATTGAGTTAACACAATTACAAGAAATTATTAGCCAATGAACAAGTTTTATCCCAGGAGATGAGTATCTAAAATAAAAGCATGTAAGAAATTGATTCTATTACATTATTACACTATTAGCGTAAGAAATTAGATAGCTCCAAAACAAAGCTGAAAAGTCAAATAAAGAGGTGGGAAAAAAAGTTCATTTCTGGAAGCTTGATACACAAAATGACTGTGATACAGTAGTACATCTGAAAAACTTGCCTTTAACACTCTAGTGAGTTCTATATTAATTCATAGGGATGCTCCACAAAAAACGGCAAAAATTGTGTGGGACCTAAGAGTAATGCTTGACAGTATGGTAGTTGATGATTATAAGGATTTTCAGTTTATTTTGATTAAGAACAAACAACTAAGAGTTAACCTGTGATATCAAGAATAAACCAGCAGTTGTTGATCCAGCCTTTCCCAACTGGAGCTGAATGGTAAGGGGCCTGGCTTAGCACACTTCTACAGCACAGAGAAGGAACTCTGATCCTCAACAGGCCTACCCGATGATGCAAAACAGAAATGGACAGCAAGATGCTTGTTACAGAACCTCAAAGTGGCCCCAGAGACATTCATTATGCACTGAATGTCAAACTCGGCTTTAATTCTCTAACAGAACATTAAATACATCAAAGAAAATGCTGATGAGTGACATTCTGGCACTGGCTATCCTGGTAATGCATTTGAGCGAAGAGAATTAAGTAATTTGTGGAACACTCCCAAGCTGAGCTAGGTCAAATGCAGAAAAAGACCTTGCAAAAATAAATATGTGGTCTGTTAAAACTGATATGTCAGACCAAACAATGGTTGAATTTAAATATGATTTCAAGGGAAATAAGAGGCTACGTGGGAGGGCACGCTGCTTCCCAGCAGCTACACTGTGTTTAACACTCATTCTGCATTCACTGAGATAAATACAGTTTTTTAAAAAATTCTCATGGCCAAAATACAAAAATAAAATACTAGCTATATGTGTACATATACAAAGACTAAAAGCACATATTGAAAGCCTCCATCTCTGATTGTCACATGGCATAGCAGAACAAAATGCAGATCTGGTCCCCTATCACTCTGAGCACTGCCTTGTAGGTGATAAGGCCGAAAGCCTCTAAAGCTTTCACAGGTTTCATTCCTATCAAAACTTTTAATCTTAGAAGACTTCTGAAAGAACCAAGTGCCCAAATGTCTTGGGCAATCTGGACAGCAGACTCCAGAGCTGATATTTAAATGTCTTGGGTGAAGAGAAGGCCTAAGCATTGCAAACCTATCAGATTTTATTTCAAAGGTTGGTAGGAGACAGGGTGATCATCTATCATGCCATTTAAATATACCTACAAACTTAAAAAGTATTGAAATGAATAATCAAGGTGATTATAAATTTTGTACTACCCACAATATGAATATACTTTATGTTTTTTCAAGTATAAAATAAATGCATACTTCATTGTAAAACAGGGACTGTTGGTGGCAGTAAGAGCTGGGTTTATGCATTATTCACTGATGAAAAAAATGCTGTAATTCTAAGGTTGCAAGACAGTATTCAGACCTGTAGCAAAAATGCTAAGTCATGCCTTGAAGCAGTGATTGAGCACCTAGTTGGAAGGCAGGGCCAACCCAGGGGAGCTCAGGTGTATGCAATGCACTCGAGTGATCGGAAGGGGTGGAGACAGGATCCACCCAATCCCAGACTTCATTTAAGGGTTGGTAGGGGAGGTGAGGGTACTACTGAAGATCCCTGCCTACCTGAGGTCAAGAAGATTCTTTCCTCTGTTTGTGTCCACAGCCACTGCATTTGAGCATATCCTCACTTGCTGCAGCCTAGGACTTTGCTACTCTGCTGTAGTTGCTGTGCTTCCCATCACATTACAGTGTTACAGGGTCCTTTTGCAACACTATGTCTGAGGTTGACTGAAGGTGCATGAAGGCCAAAGCTGCTCTGTCACCTGCTTTTGCTGGCACTGGGATGCTGAACTACCTGTATGCAGTCCAAATACTTTTAGAGTTACATGGTGAGGTCAACAGGAGCACGGCACAGCTATGACTGAGATGAGCAGCAGTTCTCTAAGCTTCTCAGTCTGTCCCCAACAGAGGAAGGAGCGGCATAAGCGTTTGGAGAGATTTGAGCATTCCCAGCTTCAGCACTCAAGCTGGAGATGCAGTATCACTAGCAATAAAGAGCAATGCAGGTCTGCCTGCCTACAATTTTCTGGTATTCAGACTGTCAGCAAGAAAAAGGGGAGCAGTGTGGTCTGCAGATTTATTTGTAAGCAAGTGAAATAACAGAATTAGGAGGCAGCAACTGCTTTAGCATAAGGATACATCAGTGTGACTGAAAATATAGGAATGCATCTCTTTCTAAGTGCACTGAAGAGGCAGACTGCAAGTAATACTGGGCGTACTGGTACATTATGGAAAGAGACAACAGCTCTTAGTGGACTTCTGTACTATTTTGTGCTAATTCCATATTTCTGACATCACATAAACATGGTTTTTGCTGAGTCCCAAATTTCTCAAGACAGATAAAAGATACCTGTAGGAAAATAAATCTCTGCACCAAGGCTTCTTCACCATATTAGTGAACATAAGGACTTATTATCTGGCAATAGTAAATAGATGGTTTCACGTCATAAAGAGGTATGTCAAATCACTCCAGAAAGATCTGTATTGTGACCTATGCTATTCAATCTACAGTTACAAATAATCTAAAAAAGGAGCAATTAGGGTGCTAAAATTTGTTGATTATACAAAAAGATACTGTCATGAGTTGCACAATTTTACAACAGTTAATTAATTATGAGGCAATAAAAAGACAACTAAAATCTGATGCAGATAAACACATAAAAATAATAACTGAGAAAAGTGAAGTGTTGGTTCTGAATAAGCAGTCATCAATCAGAAAGACAAACTTGGTGTTTGCAGAAAGTTCTCTGCCAGCATCAGCTACACTCAGAAGTTCTCAAGAAGTCAAACAGGATGTTAGAAATTAATAAGAAAGGAACAGAGAAACATGAACTACAAGTGATAAACTGTTACACTCACTTTGTAAAGTACTCTGAATGCATTTCCCAGTTGTGATGCCTGAAAGTCTATGATATATGGAGTGCATTTTAACAACTTATGCAGCTAGGAGTCACATTTAAACAGAATCTGACCAATCTCCAGCCAATGTCATTGTCTGCTACATACCCCTTTGAACACAGAAATAAAGAACAAACCAGAAATCATTCATCTTACTTTGCCCGCACATAGCGCAATCAGGTGAACATAAAAACTTATCTCTGTTTGAGCACTTATTTCAATTTTGTTTTCCCACAGGGCACGTAGGTGCCACTGAAGTAGATGAGAGATGTCGGGGGAATGAAAAACTCTGGAACACAGTTCCATTAGTCATGGTTTAATCTCAACTCATATGGAAAAATGCACTAATACAAGCAGTCAATCATCAGAAAATTTAAGGGAATTGTGGGGAGGAAATAGAAAAGAGTTGATGCTGATCTGGCACACAAACCTTCCCAGGGGACACACCAAACTTTGACGTAAATCTAAAAGAAGCATGTTAACTTTACGGTAGGTAGGAAACAGAAGCAAGTTCTTAATTTTAAACACTGTGGATCCGGCCCTTGCCAGATATATAATTTGCCAACTTGATTGTACAGCACGCTTGAAGGATCAAGAGATTTGAAATTGAGTAAAACATTCACTTCTTAGAAATACAGACCATCAAAATATGTGTAGAAACACCTTAAAATGACATTGAGAACTGATTTGACATCTATGAGTTTCTGTAATTAACACATTAACTTGTCATTAAACATGAGTTTGTTTGTTTTTTTTTCTTTCAAATTAGACTTCCATTAATACTTGGAAATTAATATCACTAATAAAATAGAAATTAATTTTGACCAGTCATGATTCGTAGGTCACTCCGAAAGTAAAGCTTGCTATTTATTTCTGTGGGAGCTACAACAGCTATAAAGAGAACAATAACACTATTTGATAGAGCAAATTCTCAGCTACATGACACTATTTTTCAGCAGTCGCCACCATTAACTATGCTCTCATGCCAGCAATGAACAAGAGCATGCATGCTGTGCTCAGAAAACTGCAGCAGTGGAGGTGACCTACTGTTGCTGGAGCCACTTCTGAAATGCACCACCCACTGCCTCACTATGCTGACATACACTGATTGGTCTCCATAAACACTCAGCAAACACTGATGAATGTCAGTGGGTGCTCCTCTGCTGCCATCTGTCATGCGACAACAAAATGCAATGGCAGGAAGGTTCAATCTCTACTGCTCTACTGCTGTATCTCTACTGCTGTACCACCTATATCCACCACTAACACTGTAGGCCAAAATAATAAAATAGGAGGCATTACTTTCAGAGAAAGCATTGTATTTCAGCAAGGAGCTGCAGATAGAGACAAATCATATTTTCCAATCTTTTGCACTACCAAGTTTCCAAACAGACTACTGACTACTGAAAACAGACTCCAAAAAAGGGTGTTTATTGCCACTGAAATGTTGGTTAAAGCGCAGATTTGTTAAAATGACTTTAACTTATCAGCTTTATTGAAAGAAACAATTATTAAAGAATTATTTTTGAATTGGTGTGATAAGGAAGCAGTAAACGTTCTTTGCAATAAAATTCTAAACCTCATTTGAAGAATGAAATAGCATCCTGTTAAAACTTTAAAGCAATCCAATATCATAAAGCCAGCACTACAATGGTACCATGGTTAAATGCTAAAAAAAATAGAGGTATAAAAATACCCCTGTCAAGAAGAGTGGGCTAGTATATCACATACTTAAATAATGAAAGTAAGTAACTTGTCATGTTCTAAAACCACTTCAGCTCTGCAACATGAAAACATGTCCATAGATCTGTCATCGTTCACACTGGCACTACTTAAATCTATTACTCAATTACAATTAGTAAAGCATGCAAATAGACAAAGCAAAGTGTACTAGGCTTATGTCAACGTAAAGCTTTTGCTACTTAGGAGTATGATTTTCATAATTTCTTCCTAATAATTAAGGCAAATGACAGCAAAACTTCTAAAGAATTCTACATCTTAAGCCTCATCTGGAGCAACAATTTTTATACCAGTTCTCTCTAACTTAAATAGACTCTAAGATGTACATAGAATAGGAAAAAAAATAAACTCAAATTTATGCCTTCTCTGGAGAACTGACCTTTCAGATTTCAGTGCAATTCGTCTTCTCAATACAAAGGTGTAAATAAAACCCAGCATTTTTTAGCCACTTGTCATTTTGTGCTAGTGAAAACAGTAATAAAGCAGCAAACTATGTAAGCATAAAAAAAGAAGTAATGTATCAAGATTTACAAATATAATCCAAGTAAAACCCAGAAGTTACAGAATCTAGTGCACCTCATGCTTCTCTTCTGCTTTTGTGAGCACATCTTTAATAGCAGTTTAAGAACCATGAAGCACAAAATCTGTCTCCTCATAATGAAGTACAGTATTTATAGATTTAAACAGAAATCTATTCCAGAATCTTTGCATTGACGATCTTCATTTTGTGAAAGTAATAAAGAGACTTGTCTTCATTTGCTTCTTTCACACCCACAGCTCTGCAAACACCATATTGCTTTCACTTGCATTAACAAGCCTCTGTGTTGCCATTCTGCCTTTCTGTGTTTCAACCAAAAGTAACAAACTTTTCCAAACATTTCTGTGTTATTTCTGCACTAGAGGTCATGGGACACCTCCCTCTCCCCAGTAAATCTTTCAAATTACATTTCTTTAAGATGTATTTTCTCCAGCTATCTCTGACAAGTGAGAGAATGCCCCTAAGCTATGAATTTTGCTTAAGGTTATGAAAATGCCACATTTCTTCTGGCCTCAGAGCAGAACTTTGCAGAACTCCATGATAACTGCAGCAAGATTCCAGATCAGGTACAACAAGGAAGCATTTGCTGACCATCTACTAGGGGAACCTTGGGGAAGAGCTTGCTCAGGGAAAGCATACACTGCGAATTTGCAGCATCTATGCTAGTTGCAAGGAACCACTCATTCCTGGAGAACAAGGCAGGATCAGCCTCCAGAGAACTGCAACACTGTAATCAGGTGAGAACCAGCAAAGGTAAGAGCACAAAGACAGTGAACTTCAAATCCAGCAACCTGTACATACAGTGACAGAAGAGAGAGGTGTTTATTTTGTCACTTTCACTGATTGTTGATGCTCTATTTACGTTTTTTTTTATTCCACTCAACACCTGCAGAGATTTTCCTGGAAAAGTACCAACTACAGAAACACAACTTGTCAATGAAATCCCTGACCAAACCTCACCACAAGCATTCATTATACTAATTAGAACTGCTGTCAGTGGAGAATAAACATACATGCAACTTATCTCAAAGCATCAGGTGAGCTCCTCATTCAGTTTCATTGGAATGGGCAATTACATGTGAATTTTTCCATCTATACTCCCAGCCATTCACTCCAGTATTGCTCAGAACACACACATCAAATAAAAGATTTGGTCGTGGCTCTCTTGAGAAAGTTTGAGCACTTAAATGCACAGCAGATGGAATCACACTTACTACCAAGTGTAACTTTCCATGCTTTACTACTTTAACTTAGATTATGTGTATTCATCGTGATTTCAAAGCAAGAAAGACCTGCTGAAGTCAACTGAGGCCTATATATTGGTTCTGTTCATCTTGCAGGTAAGTCCTAAGTTGATGTTCATCCCAATTCTTTTCTTCATAGAATGTCTTTTACTTCATATTTACTAATAACTTCAATTAAATTGGTGCCAAGATAACAGTAATAATTTTCTAGCAAACAGCAGCTGAAGTGAAGTATTTGCTGGGACAGCAGTGATGGTTACAGTTATGGTTCTTTGCTTGTGGCAGTACTTCTCCACCAAGCGAGGAGTTCTTTGTGTATACAGTGAAGCTTCACACTGGGAGTAGCTATCTGTGACAGTAATGCCTACTAATATTTTTAGTGCCAACACGAAACATTTGCAGACTGGTACAAATATTTATGAGGTATTGATGCAAATATTTGTAAAACTGCTCTGAGGTCACAATTTATTGCAGGTATGAAAAATTCCCATCAGAATCCTGTACCAAAGGAGAAGGTAAACAAAGACTCTGCAGAGAAAGGAACAACTTGGAGACATCACCTGACATGAAACCTACATTTCTGTGCAAGAATTTTATGTTCCATTTCTTAAATGTGTGTCTTTTACTTTACCTAAGTGTTTTAAAAATAATGATAGTTATTTAATAATAATAAGTGATTTTCATACTGAGAGCATAGAGCCATAAAGTCACTTTCCATCTTTAAATCCATACTTACATGTGCACACATGGATATACATCACAGCAATTTCCCTGATAAGCAGCCTGAATTTTCAGCTGAACCAACATTCCAGTCATGATGTCACTGAAATAGCAGTGTTGGGCTAACCACAAGTACATGTGGTATCAGAAATTAAAATTGACTTTGTTTGGAAATCTGGCAAGATCCTTCCAAGAGCTGACAGAATTGCATGTTATTATCAGTCATCTAGTCTGAATTCCAGGAATCTTGGGGAATTTACCCTATGCAAGATAGACTGAATTCTTTTTGAGTTCTTTACAAACGCACAGTGTTTTTAAACTTTAAAGCTGCATCTGTGTTTTGCTTTGTACATCCTCTTTATTCTTATATGTCTGCTAGCTCTCTATGTGCCCCTAAAATTTCAAAATACCATTGCATAACCTTCAATAACCATTTTGGTTGAGAAAAATAGCAGTTAAGTGATCAGATAAAAATGTAGTATCAAGTAAGTAATAACAAAAGTTATATAAACCCTGTGTTTTTGAGGTATGTTTTGCTTCAAGATGATTTTGTTTGATACAGAACTATAAAAAACACCTCACCAACCCCCAAACCTGTCTATTTTTCTGTATCAGCTTTTCTGTGATCCTGCTGTGACTCCATGGACAGAAGTCTCATCCTCAGCTTAATGACATGGAAAACTAAAAAGATATCCCCAAACACTGCTTTTCAAAAAGACTGCCTTATCAAGTGAAATAAATTATAAATATTCCCTAAACTATTAGAATTTATTTGGAATGATATCTCCACTCTTGCATTTGGCATACAGTCCACTTGCTCCTTCCATCTCCAAACAACAATGTTAGTTAGAATTAATAAGTAGTGGTTATGATCCAGCCTATTAACGTAGCAAGATCGATCCATGGGGTGTTTTATAGCTTGTTAAAATTTTATTAGCTAACGCAGATCATCAGTAAAAACTGTTTAATTGGCTAATTGCTACAGCTGTTTCTGTCAGTGATGCTTGTGATTCTTTCCATGTATACAATAATGTCTACTGAAAAGCCTGACATTCATCTTTGCAGAAGACTCTTACTGCAGTTTGACATTACGTGAAAACACAGATGTTTCTCCTCTCTTAACACCTCTTATGAAAAACACCAGATCAGGATAAAGCTTCACACAGAACAGTCTTTTTCTAAAAACTTAGAAAATTAATAAAATTCAGAGTCTTTCACTGTCTTGATTTGATATGCAGTGACCTTGGTTTGATAAGCAGCACTTTGCTGGGCTAAGTAGGGATTACTACGGCGTCTCATAGTCTTTGTTCAAGTTGTATAGCAGCTGCTTCACAATCTCAACCCAGCTAAGCAAGTATTTGCACTGGAAAACATTTAGCAAGCAGTATTTGCCCAGCTGGAGTTAGAAGAATGATGATATTTCACAATTATTATTAGCAGCACGTAGTTTTATTTGAATTCTATTTCAAGAGATAAAATTAGGTTTAATGTGAGGAAAGTTTTCATTTTCTCCATAAACAACTTGCTCTATCTGCTTGTAACATGAAGACTGTGTTTAAAAACATCAAGACTACATTTTTGCTCACTGAGTAGCTCATAACTGCTATATAGGAACAGTAGAATTCCATGCTGTACTGCAGATATCTGTGTAAGGTTTATAAATTATTCTTATAAAATTTCTTTTATACTATTCTAACAGATTATCTAGGGTAAATTTTAAAACAATTTACCACTTAATTAATAGGCACTCCTGACACTGAAAATCTAAAACCCATCCAGGATATGAAATATTACTTTTTATTTTGCCTCCTAGTACTTGATAAAATGCACAAATACTCAGCTCTGAAATCCAGCAAAACTTTCTTTGCTTGTTGAACAACAACAGCAGTAGTTATGCAACAGAGAGCATCACCCCAGCAGATTGTTAAATCTGCTTGCTAATTATACCTTAAGTGTTGATCAATGCTGGAACTGAATTAATGCATTACAAATACATGACATGTGTCTTAAGCTACAAATAAGTGTACCGTCTTCTGAATAATGAAGTGAAAATTAGATTTAACCACAGTTGAACTGGGTAATTATATATTAAAATAATAGCTTATGCTACTAAAGCCTGAGTGCTTGTAAAGCTTGTATGAGCTTATCAAGTCATAAAAAAATAGAGTAACTGCAATTTATATTACTCTTTTAGAATCTTGCACATGCTATTGTAGCTCAACTCTCCTAATGTGTAAGTATCTGATTTTTAACTGTGATCCAATATTTCCTACCCTTGAAAAGGTCATCTTTAAGTGTATTCATATAGCAGGCCAAGAAAAGAGAAGAAAAAAAATGTAAGAATTTGCATTGCAATTAGCATTACAAATATAATTCATAGATTAAAAAAAAGTAAGAAAATACTCCAGACCCACTTCTACCCTCACTTGTTTTCGGGTTGTTCCCCTGCATTATGAAGATCCTTTCAAATGCTAATTATTCATAAGGTATTGTACTGGGAAGAGAATACTGTCTACACTTCTGACTTCGTAAGATTTCGAGAGAATCCACATTTCTGAATCTCTGCTTGAGATAAACAGAAACTCTCGAGGTTCCTATGAACTGTGATGGTGGCTGGATCTAATTCATACCATGCATGGTACCAATGGCACATAGTACTCTGACAGCTTTTGGGATAATAACCTGGCCAATCAACCTCATCTGTTCTTTTCAAGCAAAATAACTCAGAAAAGTTATTGCATGAGACAATTTAAACCAGTAATCAAATATTAAGACAAAACATATCCTGATATGCGTAATTAAAAAAAAAGACAACTTACAAACTTATACCATAGGTCTTTTTTCTGAGACAGAAGCAAGAGGATGTGAATGTTATGCACCACACTATGGATAATCTCAGAGCAAAGGCATGCAGCCACTGACAGCATTGGTTATATTGCAGTCTATCACCTGCCCTTTTTGGGGCAAAAACCCTGAATGCTTTGCTATTTCCAACATCTCCTACCAGGGAATGGAAACTAAAAACAAGGACCCTAACAGATGGCATCTGGAGACAGAACAGCCAGCCTTATGGTATGTGTCAGAATCATGATTTTTATCAAGCTTTGACTTTTAAGATAAAATTCTTAAGAGCAGAGAAAATTGTCTTCTTAAGTAGTAGTCAACAAGTTTCAGGAAAGAGCATACTGAAGCTTTTCTAATACCATCTGTTAATACCAGATGAACATGCAAGTACTGTGTTTATGCTGGCAATCATTAGTATGTTTGTTCAGTTGTATCTTGATAAACACCACAAATTGGTTAGCAGACAGAAAATCTGCAGAGTAAGGAAGGAGTTGGTGTAGCTAGGCTGATTAAGAAAACCCATAATAGAGGCAACTTTTTGTACCACTGCCTTTTTTTACTGTTTAAGGCAAAGAAATAGAAGACCAAACATGATTGGAAACTGGAGAAAAAAATCCCAAGCCAGGGTGTAGAAAAAATGCAAAACACATCAACATCTTCTTGTGATTCACTGGAAGACATGTCTCCTCTAAAACAACATGCAACTGTTTCATATCAAAGACAGTTGCTCATTTGATCTTTCACCATAAATTCTATCAGTTATAAGGTAACACAGAGCATCCCCTCTTGATGACCAACTGGAACTTGTAACAGCATCTGTCTCAAATTTAATGAATACAACACACTTGGCTAGTACAAAAAACTAACACTTCAGCGCAGTTCAATATGGCTAATAGCAGAGAAAGAATCCATGCTTTTTGGAATAATTTTGTAGCTATTAAATCTTGATATAAGGAAGTCACATTCATTATTTTTGTTAGATAAGGTTAGCGTAAATGGCTTTAAAGTTTATTACTACTATGGCTTGTATTGCAAACACTCAGTCCTTTACAGCTCCAGCAACCTCCATTTATGAAAAATTAGGTATGATATTTGGGTGCCAAGTATTAACTAATTATAAAAGATTGTAGTGTGAGAAAAATCACTGTCATCCCTAGCCATCAATATAAAATGGCTAATTTCACCATGCTATGTACCTCCAAATTACCCAGAATTTTATTACATGTCCTCAGGATAGAACGAACGCAATTCATTTAATCATCCTGATATAAAGGAAAGATGAACTTTCATGATCTGATTATAAAACCAACAGACCTCATGAGAATCAACAAGTTTGACTCAGTATTTTCAATCTGTGGCACTGCAACATTTCATTAGAATGCAAAACCACATGCTTGCATCCTTTCACTTAGCCAAAAGGAAACAGTCAAGCTGGCATTTTTCAGTTCATCATTCCAAGATGCTTAGTATAGCGGGTAAGAAATGAAATTACATTATACCAGTCATTATCCATACCCAAAATGTTTTTATTTGTCATATCCCAGCATTACTGAAATCCCTTTCAGCCTTAGAAAGCCTTGATGTCCTACACAGTTCTCTTCAGTACCATCACCATTAGATGATCACAGTGCAACTGTCCTGCCATCAGCTTTGCAATGTAAATGTGTGCACTGGAACATCAAAGTCTTCACATCTAAATAAACATTGAAGAGATTGGAGTTTTTTGTTGCCTTTTTGAACCAAGGGAGGGATGGGGAACCCAACAACCTAACTTCATGCTCAGATGTTAAGTTCTTAGTTGGTACATGAATTCCACAAATTAAAGGAATTTGGGTTGGTTACAATTCCCTGTGCAAGCATATAATTAATAAAATGGGAATAAACCTTGCTACACAATTTGTGCCAGCACTTGCTCTAATTTCCCAGACAGCCACAGCCTCATTACCTCCAGATTTGTGCATCTCATTATGATGCTGACACTCACACTTGTGTGATTAGCACTGAAATTACAGATTCATCCTGATCTAGTGTGGCCTTCATTGCTGTTAATTAGGCAGCGAAATGTGGAAACTGTTACGGCATTTTAATTACCTGAATGATGCAATGAGATTTGTATGCTTAAAAAAAAGTAATAAATCTTTTCCTAGAAACAGTTTCTGGTTCTGATGAAAACCGCTGATTGAGAGAAATTTAGTATCTTGTTTTGCTGCTCGTTGAGAAGATCCATCCTGTCTGTACCTGCTACGTATAGCTTTGTTTGAGAAATGTTTGAGATGCTCCAGGCCCCAGACATCTTTGTCACCCTCCCCTGGACTCTCTCCAGTAGTTTCCTGTCTTTCCTGAACTGAGGAGACCTGAACTGGACACAGTACTCCAGATGTGGCCTTGCCAAGGGAGTGTAGAGGGGGAGGATCACCTCCCTTGACCTGCTGGCCATGCTTTATTTAATTCATTCCCGACACCACTGGCCTTCTTGGCCACAAGGGCACACTGCTGGATCATGGCCAACCTGCTGGCCACCAGGACACCCAGGTCCTTCTCCGCAGTCCTTTCTTGGTTCTAAGAACAAGGTCCAGCACTACATCTCTCCTCATCAGCTCCACTTGCATCAGAAAGTTATCTTCAACTGTGTGTACCTGGCAGTGCTGTTTTTCCAGCAAATACTAGGGTGGTTAAGCCCCCATAAGAACAAGTACCTGTGATTCCAATGCTACTTTCAACTGCCCAATCAGGCAGCCTTTAGTAGGCAACCATAACCCACATTAGCAGGCCCTTATCTCACCCATAATCTCTCTGTTCATTCTTCATTCATCCCTAGGTGAAGCTTGATACATTCCCATTGTTCTCTCACATAAAAAGCAAATCCACTGCCTCATCTTGCTGGCCTGTCTTTCCTAAAAATTACATAGCTATCTGTGACAGCATTCTAGTCATGCGAGCTGTCCCATCGTGCTCCCATGACTGCAAGATCGTGATACTGTGACCACATACAGATTTTTAGTTCTGTTTATTCCCCATGCTGCACACACTAGCATACAGGCACTTCGGAGAAGAAAAGAAAGTAGAGGAATTGCTGTTATAGATTTACTAACTTCTAACCTGTAAAACTCCAGCATGCCTTTAACCAGGTACGTAGTTCAGAAAGCATGGAGAACTGTTTCAGATAAATTTCATCCATGATTTCTTTCACGCACGTATGACGGACATTTTTCCAGCAAAGAAGTCAGCTGTCTTCCCTGAATGTTGATTAGGTTACTAGTGAGATTACTAATTTCTTAAATATTTGTTTTAAAATTCTCATTAAAAAACTACTATTTTTCTCCCATTGTGATTCTGTAGTCATAACACATCACCTTTCCCTTCCATTACCACATGCCCATTCAGACATTCTGCTATAAAGCAGAACACCGCTGTATTCAGACCTAAATTCTGCTTTACTGGGGGCAAAATATGAATATCTGAAAGGATTATCTGATTCCCCTCCTTCTGGCTCCCCTGTACTTTTGATATCACAGTCACGTCCCTGAAAATAATTTTGGCAAGGGCACCACAAAGATGATATTATTGAATTGAGTATCTGCCTGAAGAAGTAAATATGGAAAAAAAAAAAAAAAAAAAACAACAACAAAAAACCCAAACCCAAGACTGATAGGTTTAATATACAGAAATAAGCATGAGTTAATCCAGCGATTTTTCACTCTAAAGCCAGCTCCCCCAGAAGCATTTTACAAGAATAAGTACCATCATTTTTCAAATAGTAGAGTTGCAAATATTAAGCAATCTGCCAAAGGCTACAAAAGTCAATAAGAGAATCACGAGCAGAGTCCAGTTCCTTGCTGAATTCATTAAACTGCTAATCAACGTCTGTTAAGAAGTAAGGGCCAGCAACACACATTCCTAATATAAGCATAGAAATAATGTTGATGGAATAAATACAAATAAATGCACACTCTGTGACACCACTGCAGCATGTTAAGCCTCTTAAAAAAGCAGAGAAAAATCTATGCAAATGGGGTCTTCTTACTCTTATTCTTAAAGATACTGCACAGCTGTCTGTTCCAGTTAAATGCTGAAGTTCAGCCTCTCTATGCGTCTTCTGAACCTCTGAGAATAGACAATATCAGTCTATTTATTCTTACTATATATCATCCTTTTCCCAATGACCCTTAAGCATTACTGTACTTGACAGCCAACTTTTCTTTTTTTGACCATCCATTTATACACAAATAGCTAAAAATCTCCAGTTGGATACACATTTTTATTTTACAGCTGTCACAGAAGAGCAGAAGAGTTGGTATTGGCCTCACTAGGCCAGTGGACTGTCCCAGTTCAGTGCACATATTCCCAGTGAAATTGACAAAATTTGCTATGAACAGGATGATCTTTTTAGCATGCGCAGTTGAGTACATCCAAATGATACAGAGTAATGAGAGATTCACAAACATGAAGTCAGACACACTGGAAAGTCCACCCTGAACCAGAAACGCTAAGTCACAACCTGAAACAATGACTGAGCACCTGAAAGAAAGGCAGGGCCATCCCAGGGGAGCTCAAGTGTATGCAATGCACCTGGGTGATCAAAAGGGATGAAGCCAGAATCCACCCCTTCCCAGACCTCATTTAAGGGCTGACAGTGGAGGCAAGGAGTATCTTGTTGGAGATTCTTGCCTACCTGAAGTTTTCCAAAGGTAAGCAGCTTCTTTTCTTTATTTCTGTGTCTATGGCTGTTGTACTTGAGCAAATCCTCACTTCCTGTAGCCTGGGATCTTGCTGTCTTGTGTCATTGTTGCACTTTCCATTGCGTTACGCACCCTGACCAGTTTTAACAAGCTAGTTCAGAATAATGAAGGTCATTAAATGGAAAGCTGCATTCTAAGTAATGTATAAAGTATATTTTACCCATAACTTTGTGCAGCTTTTCTCAACAGCTGCTAAAGGAAACAGCAATTAAGTTATTTCTACTCCCTAAGCTTTCTCTCTCTTCCCCCCCATCTCTTTTTCTCTCTGTAAAGAATTAGTCAACTGCTATTTCTTGCCTTAAAATCAAAAGGCCAGTGTCTTGCAGTAAATTCTAGAAGGTATTTCTCTCAATAGCTTTGCGAGTTAATAGCTTGCATATTCATAACCTAGCATAGACTGCTAAACAAGCATATTTTCCATAGAACAGTGCCTAAGGCATGTGATGGGTCATTTCACTGAGTATTTTTCTTAAGCAGTGCAGGAAGGGGGATCTTACTTGAGTTCTAAAATAAGCCCACTCAGAACAGCTTAAAGAATTACTGTACTACCTTGCAAATCAATGTAAAGATATATTCAGCAGACAAAATGTCCCAGTCACACCGGACAAGTGTTTCTTATTACAGCATTCAACTTACCTCCTTTACAAGTTCTGTGTTTATACAGAATTTGCAATGTTTCAGGTACAAAACACAAGTTAAGTTCTTATCTCACAAAAATAAACAATTCAGGAACATATTCTGCCATGGAAATCAGTCATTCTATGAAGTTACTTTCTATTAGAATAAGAAACTAAAACTCTTCCATCAGTAGAGAGGACAGCAAAAACACTTCACTGCAGTACAGTAGAGTAGGCAACTAAGGAAAACTTGTTTTTTCTTCTTTTTAATCACTGTTTGCAACAGCCAGCTTAGGCTAATTACGTGCATCACACATGAAGAATTCCTATCCTGAGCTTGTATTTCTTACACTACCAGATACAGATTTTTCATCTCCAGGAAAAATTGCTTGTTGGGACTTGCCAATTATGATGCTACACTTCTTAACTATTTTTGCCTGTACAAGATAAAAGAAGCTTTCATGACAAGAAAAACTCAAATTTGATGACAGAACTCTGTCCATCTCTTGCAGCAGCTCATGAGGCTGCAAATGCTGAAACACTAACTTGAGCTGAGATTACAGGAAAATCTGTGGATAGCTCAAACACAGCACTCAACACAAGTAAAAATAGCAGGAAACAGTATGTACCAATCTGTACTCATACTGCACCTGAACACTGAAACAGGTCAAACCAAGCAATTACAAAGCTATCTCCTTTTATGAGCGTTTGTAAATAATAGTGCTTGCCTCTGACCCTTCCCCCAAACCCTTCAGCATCATGGTTCAGAGCCATCAGTGCAATGCTTTCATGAATGGCTAATAGAATAAATATTCCATCAGCCAGCATCCCTGTACCCAGCTTATATTTGCTCAGAGAGAAAGGTTGCCTAAAAACCTATTTCAAATTCTAGACATGCATGTACAGCCACTTGTTCCCAACCCCAAGATGACTTCAATATCTTTTACTGTATCTACAGAATTTGCAAGTAAATAAATAAATGCATTTAAAGCCTGTAATTTAAAAGGAAAAGATTCAGGAGCAGGAAAGATGGAAATGTTGATGAAATGTAAAGTTAAGCATCAGTGCATTGCTCAGGAATTGCAAAGAGGATGTGCAGAATACTGACAGACCACAGAAACTACAAGAATGTAGTACACAGATTCTTTGCAGTTGGGAAGCATCGCCCTCTGTAACTGTTTCCTGAGTCTTTTTATGAACACATTAAGTTATAGAGGTTGACTTACAAAAAGCCTGTGTGACTGTTTGTAGTACTTAGCAAGCATCTCAGATACCTCAACAATGAAAGTAATGATGTCAATATGTGCGAAGTTCAGGCATTTTCATGGCCATCAGTGCTATTCAAGATGGTGATTAACATATTAAAAACTTGCTGTTGACTGTGAACTACAAATCATAGGTAAGGCAAGCAAACTATAATTTTACAGAAGTTAAAATATTATGCCTTTATATGTATCACATGGATCATGAGACAGAGATGTGAGTTAGTTATGCTTGTTGCAGTCCATCACAAGGATTATGGCCTTTCCATCTAGTACTGTCTCTTTGTATTTATTATACTGCTCAAAGACCATGTGCTTAACATCATTAAAGACATGTTGACCCACCTTTCTCTGGATACTACTTCCAAAATGGTATCACATTGAAATTACATATGAAATGCAACATATACTTTCTACTAATAGTCACCGCTAAAGCAAGCGTACTTACTAGCCAGTGTAATTAGCTGCAAGTTTCTGAACATCAGTTTACCACATAAGGCCGAGTGATGGGGAAAACAGTCAATCTGATCACTAAGGTCTTTAGGAATTGCAAAGATTAGCAAATCCCAAGAAGAAAATGCCCTGAAGTATATATTTGCAATTTCTCTGCTGTTATAGGCTATTAAAAGTCATTCATATGCCACAGAAGGAATGAGACAAAAATAGAAAGCTTACATAATCATCTATTATGAAGAATGAGTACTTAACGTAAAAATAATTGAAAATGAGCTTGTAAGCAGCCGCTGAACGGCTAGTTGCCTTAACTCTAAAAATACACAGTAATAGATTTGTTGGTTAGTGGCTCTAAAGGACATACAGCTAATCTGCATTAATTTATAAACACTGCATGTGACTTGGTCATGGAAATAGCATAACTGCATTCGTATATCAACTTGGCTTAGTAACAGAGCTGCTGGGAAGCAGAACAGAACTATTAGATCAGCAACAATTGCCAGGTTATGATTCAATCACCCATTAAACATCACTGATGGAAACAGAGGTCTTAGAGTCAAAGTTACAAGGCTTATTTTGCTAGAAGTTGGAATGCAAATATCTGAAGGACAATAAACAGGTAGGAAGTAATTTTCTGCTTTCAGCTAGGCAAGAAACATGGCAGAGGCCTGCTAAGGAATGACTTTTTGCAGTTTGTACAAGCAGATCACCTAGTCCTCACTTTAAAAATAAGTTCTCCTGCAGGTGAAAGGAAAGAGGTTAAGTGGTACTGCTCAGTAAGACTGGAGAAGGAAATAGAAATGCAACTAATACACAAGTCCTGACTAACTTTCTAAGAAAGTGCTTACTGTTTAAGGTAAAATGTAAGGTATACTTAACTCTTCTCCTTGGAAATCTTTTTTCCTAGCATGGAATGTCTAATGTTCCATATAACAAATGGATTCACTAGCAAAGATTAGTTCCATAATAAATTAGAACGTTCTGTGCAACTTGCATGAATATCGTCTGTTACTATTGATGTGCTTCCAGGGTTGCCTAATATATATAATGGTATGTAAGATGTACATTCAAGATGAACATTAGTCTGGCAATTGTTTAAATTTAAAAAAGAGTATAACAGTCTTTAGAGAATCTCTCTACCGTCACAAACCTTTCAAAATAGGTGAAGAGTCATAATGCCCACTCACACACAAATAAAGCAGATATGGCTCTCAAGAAATAAATGACTGCAGATACAGTCTATGAGAAGCAACCTATAATTTCAGCAAAAATACTGCTCATTGTTTCCCTATCACATTAAAGAACCTTCATAGCTGCACCATAGTGTCACTTAAAGGATAATTTTCTAGAAGGAGAAAGAAAATGATGTGGCCTTGTGATATTCTGGAATCACAGCAAAATTAATCAGCATGTGTTGCCATTGGTACTAAATCTGAGAGTTCAAGCTATCTGGAGGTAAAAGAATATAAAATTAAAGCTGAACTGTAACTCAGTAGGTAGGTCGGGAAAGATCTCCTTTCATTTTCAGCTCATCTCTTCGCATAACATACCATGTGTGATAGAGGCCTTACCCACTGAAGTTGAACTGGAAAAACACTTGGTGTAGAGTGAATTAAGGAAGTAAGACATTTGCTGCATCTTTTTAAGCATACTGCTAGTATATACTACCCTTCATGGGAATATTCATTGCAATGTAAAAACTAAGCTATATATTATCACTGGTGCATTCGTTTATTTTATATGGAAAAAGAGGGGAAAATAAACAAAACTCAAAAACCCAGCAGAGAAGCCCATAGGCTTCCAAAGTATCTCCTCTTTAATGAAACTAAGTTGTGGAACAAGTGTTCACAGTTAACGAAAAAGACTTGAGACTTAAGATCCTTAAAACTGTGTTAAGGGGGTCCATAAAAGCTGTAGTATGAGGGGGCTTTATAATACATCATTCTGAAATGCAGCACATCTCTGCAAATGCATACATTCAGAATAATTTATGTAATTAAGTCAACACTTGAAAAAACCTACTGTCAACAAGATACCAAGAGAGATGCTGAGTGAAAAGTGGCTTTGCTATTCAGGAAGCTCCTGGTAAATGACATTTCCTAGGAAGTTAAAATATGAACAGAAGCTTCTATTTGTACATAAAGTTCAAGAATAATTAAGATAGTGAGAACACATACAATTTTTATATTGATGTTACCATTTTTAAGCAATATGATAAACTGTCTCTGGCATTCATGAAAAACAAAAATTTTTTTGAATTAATTCATCACAATTCTTCAGATTGTTCCACTTCAACATACAAAGGCTCAACTTACAGATGATTTCAGATCGTGCAAGTTAGGAGCTCCGCATACAGAAATCATATCCATAACTAAGTATCACCAGCACAGAGAACAGTTGGTTTGCAGTTTGGCATTCTAGGAAGCTGTTTCTAGACTTTTTGTAAACAATACCAATAAAGTTATGCTTAAAAACAAACAGAACTAAAACTGAAAAAAGATCTCTCTAAGCTGTGCACAACTAACAAATGTGTCTCTACGTCCCAGGCAATGAGATGTGTTTTCACTCATTTGCACTAGTTGAGGCTGGGGCAAATTCCTGTTGTGGAAATCAGTCCAAAGCTGTAAACTAAATCTCAGCCCTTTTTTTCTTTAGAAGAAAGCTTCTCTAATATTTTTATGATAACCATAAACAAGGCTGTAATATTCTAATATCTGCCTCTTGAGAATGAAAACTCAGCTTACATTGACAGCAAACCCCTAAACTTGACCTGACAACAGGTAACTGGAAAGTACATGCTTGTAACATCTCTGTTGAGTTTTATTCTGGGCTAACGTGGGCAACGTTTCCCTACTGATGTTGTTTTGATAGCAGCTGTAAGACAGTGGGTCAACTCTGCTGGTGTAGCTGTGTTCCAGGTAGCCATGTAGATTTTCAGTAGCGCAGCATGCAGACTCTCGTTCATTGCTGCTGAAAATGCAGAGATAATAGTGGCCACTATTTTGATTGTGTTTTGTAGCTGAAAATTTGCTCTTTCAAATAGTGTTACTGTACTCTTTTTATCTGTTGTAGTTTCCATGGAAATAAATAGGAAGCATTACTTTCTGAGCAGACTGCGTATTTTTTGATTCCTTCTGTCAACACAAGAGCTAACAAACCAATTAACTCTGCTCATATCAGTAGCAATCTCAGAATCAAAGCTGGAATAACGAAGTACGTTTAGATCCAAAACTCATGAACTGGATAAGGAAATTAAATTTCCATTTAGTGATCTAAATTGATTATGCATAACAGCAGATTTGGCAACACAACCAAGTTTGCAGACTAAAGGATGTGTGTACTAATGAATGTGACATGGACATTAAAACCTCAATCTAGCAAAATCCTATCAGGTCACTAATGACTTTTACATATGTTTCTTTTAAGGCATTATCCTACTAATCACACTTTGATCAACAAATAATACTTTCAAACAGTAGCCAAATGACTTAATTGTGGCTGATAATCATATTTCTGCATAACAGAGAAGTGCAGCTTCTTAGAAAACATTGCTTTCCATTTCCAGCAACGGTGTTAAGTGATTCAAAAGCATCATTTTGTGCTTCCTGTAGTATCCATACAAACTGGAAATTTGTCTTTTATTTCACAGTAGCAGATAAATACAAACAAAAACACACTGCTAATATAGGGTCGTTTGCTACTTGCTTTATGGATTTTTTTAACTGGTATTCTCATCAAGCTTGAGTGAAAGCTATTTAATACGACTGATACGGAATGAATTTCATCTTACTCAAATTATTTTACAGTACTTATTTTAATTAGAGGAGAAATCTCCTCAGGTCATAGGCAACAGAGATGTTTCATTTCCATTCATACTCTGAACTCTACTTGGAATTAAATGTAGTGTTTTAGTATCTGGATATATTTTGAATCTTCTCAAACAGGATTTAATATTCTTCTGTAAATAGAAAAGTATATTTATATTAATATATTACTGGCACAGAACTCTTGCAAGTGTAATTAAGTGGATACATAAAATATAATAAAATAATCACCACATATTATGCATATGAAATGTAATATTGAAATAAGCAGTATTTCTATCCAATAAGTGTTGTATTTTCCACTATTATAAAATTCATTTCTAGTTAAATATAGTCCTGGGTTAGTGAAAATTATGCTAGTTCTAAAGGAAGAAAAGCACCTAAGAAGTTACTATATCAATTAAATGGAACCAAGCCAAATGAGGAATATACTAATAACTTCTGGAATAAGAGAAGTTAATTCTTTTGCATTAACTGGCCTTCTGGGGTTTCTAATAGGCTGAATCTAGTATTCTAAGGGATTTTAACATTGACATGTTTCTAATGAGAGGTTAATGAATCTAATCTCTCATACTACGGTGAAACACAAGATTGGGATTCAGGGAGCCAGCTCTGATAGTCTTTGGCTGTGTTCCAGTTGAGTTCACTTATTTATGAAGAAGTTTCCATCAGATGTTTCATTTCTTATTGAAACGTGAAGTGACTTGGGAGAGAACAGTCCCTGTGGTACAGAAGAGACTGTCAGCAGCCCAAGGAAAAGGCCAATTTAAAATTAAAATTCATTAACCTTAGCATCTGTCAAACTTTTTTGAAAAGGGAAAAAAAAAAGTAGAAGAGGTGGGGAATGTAGTAGACAAACAGAACTGCCACTCTTTACCTGCTTCACAGATAGCCACTAAAGCAAAAGCCTTCATTATTTGAGAATTATCTATCTGCATTTGGTAAACAGAAATGATGAAATCTAGCTGAGTGTTATACTTCAGTATATTTTCAAATACTTGGTATTTAAAAAAGAAGGAAATACCCTTCGTCTTCCTCTTCTGATTTATTTATTTACCATCCAAAGCCTGTATTTTTTCCAAATCCTTTCCTTATGGATTAAATCCAGTAACAACTTGTAGTCATGTAAAGTAGAAAAAACTATGACAAAAAGGTTGAAAGGTTACTTAGTGATAGTAAAGCTACTATGTAGGACAAAATCACTGCAGGTAAGAGCGTATTCTTTATTTGTGCTGCATGTTCTACAATTGTACTGTGCTAAAAGAGTCCATATCTGTGTTTGTTACACACCACTGCAATTCAAATAACGTATAGTAGAACACTAGCAAAACAAAATAGTATTTTCCTCTCTTCAGTAATTAACATTTTTTTTCCAAATTTAAAGATGAAAGACTAATAAACCAAAAAAAAAAAAAAAAACAAACAACGCATTTTGTTTTCCACACAAGCATTAAGACCACTACAATCAACCCAAGTGGGGAAAAAAAGACAGGTAAAACCACAAAATTGTTTCTCTGAAATCTATTGATTATTAGATAACTACCTGATATTACATCTATGTCTATCACACATTTGCACCAACCCAGAAAAGCCACTGAGTCCAACCCTTGGCTCCACAAAGGAACACAAAGGAAGTTTCTGGTCACCTGAAATGTGATTACAGACATTCAGACAGGCTTGTATATTTGGCTTTCATTCTTGTCAGTTTAAATAGTATTAAGAAAATAAGTTTCCAGAAACTAACTAGTTTCCAGTAGAACATTGCTTACTGTGTAACTTCAGAGCAAACACATTTATCACCTTTTTGAGGTTTGGACCAGTGTAAAGCAATTAAGTATTTCAGCCAAATTTATGTACAGTCAATCAAAGTGTCCCACCAGCCAGGCCTAGAAATCTACCTAACATTCAAACCCTGTTGCAATATTTTGAGCAAAACCACATCCAAAGATTTACAGCATGAGAGGTACACAGATAACATGACCGAACCCAACAAAATATACAGTTTGCAGTAGTTTTCAAATTTGGTTTAAATTAGTCCATACGTCCAGAGAGCACTGCAGAGAAAAACTGCAGAGACAACATGAGTCATAAACCTTATTTCCTTAAGAAATCCAGAAAAACAGAAATACTTAGGATCACTCAAGATATGAAATATATCAAGTGCAATAATGCACTTGAGTGCACGCTATATAGATGCATATAAAGAATCATACACAACACCTCAAAGCAAATAGAACTCTAACTTCAAGCAGCTCTCAAAATGATATTATGTTCATTTCTAATTCAAAAATCAATTTTTAGCATCTCAATCTATTTCAGCACTGTCCTCAAAACAGTCTTCTTTTTTTTTTTTTTTTTTTGCAGCTTAATGAATACTTGGAATTTATTTTTATACACTTCTTATTTCCTAGCAATTCAAATCACAGTTCTGTAATTTAACAGTGCCATAACTTGGGCAAATAAGTACATTTTACACAAGTTATTCAGCCACTCACTGCTTTTCAAATGTTACCACGTTTCTACTTTCTAACAGTAAATTATTAGCATTCCACTCTCATGCCTCACTGCTTAGATTCTTTTTAAGTTTACTCTTGCCTGGAATAAAGATATTTTTGAATCGATATGGGTTGCAGTGACCCGAAGCCCAGTAATACTTCAAATATTTGATTCATATTTTTAATTTATTTTTAAGTTTAACATGCTTTTCTGCCTCCCTCACCAGATCTGCATTTTAATTTCAAATATTAAACCAAGTCTGTTAATTCACTTTCTATTGGAGTTTAGGTTCCATATTTGGATTGCTGAACTTCTATTCTGGACCTCAGGACATTCCTTTTTGGTGATACTTCAATGAGAAGAGGTTTAAGTTGTTCTGAAAGCAACACAGACCTAACAGTCTGAAGTATTCTAATTTAAGAACTTTTTCTGTCACATCATAAACTTGTGAAATATATGGAACTTAAGAGATTCTGTTTATAATTCTAACAAATACATGCTTCATCACTATCTGGGGTAAGAGCTCACATGTGGATATGGTGAACTTCGCAAGAGAGAAAAATATAAATTAAAAGTTATACAGTAAAAGCTTTAAAGATTTTTCAATGCATAACTGAAAGAAATCATACACTGTGCAAGCCTAAATAGAACAACATACTAGCATAACAAGATTTACAGCACTGGTAAAGTTATTGTACAGTTATCTGTTCCCAGCACAAAAGCAGTCCATTTAAAATAAGCCTCCAGTACTGCTGCAAGACAGCATCCTACGTGCTAGGTTGATGAAGATCACTCTTCCTTGGTTCGGCAACATTTAAAACTAACACTGTCCACATAGAGACAAATAATCTGGAATCCATGCAAATTCATTTCAAAGTAGGGGGAAATAAAACATCTGCGGATTGTCCTTGAATATATACTTTTGGTACAACCTTCTATTAGAAAAGAGGGCACTAGAAAATGACTTGCCTTGTTTTGCTACAGTGGAGGAAAATGCTGCCAGTTAATAAAGTGAAAGATATGAAAGTTTCAAATGTCTGCATTTTCAAATCACCCACATTTTTCAAAATCACAGTGGAGACCCCTCAAGGCACAATATTCCAGGATTATTTTAATAAAGGCAAAATAAAACACAACAAAAAACTCCCTTGCCAAACTCCTGCATTCCCATTGCATTCTTTTAAAGGCAGTTAAAATGGTCTGAAAATTTCCTTTTAGCAGGCCATCAAATAAGGCAGAATATTCTACAACTCCCCCTTTGTTTATTCTTTCCATGTATTCCTGGCAACCACAAAAAAAAGGGAATAGGAGGCAGAATTTTCTTCAGAGTTCTCTGGATTGTTTCATTTTTTGCCCAGTATGGGTAGACATTGTTGCATGCTAGGTAAAGCCAGAACCAATGTTGGTAGGAAACATGTTCAGGAAGCAAGAGTACAAATTGTTTCCCATTTGTATGGCCTTTCTTCCCTTCAACTGTGCAAGCAAGCCTGCTAGAGATTTTGTTTGTTTAAAAAAAAGTCTTTTTTTTAACCCGTTAAACATCTACTGTCCATTCAAATGGTCTAGGGACAAAAGGCAGAGACCCCAATCATGAAGAGGACTTAGCAATAAACTAAGGTAATGAGTCTGAAGGTGTAAGATACAAGGTGGCAAACCAGAGTAGTAGCAAGAGCCTTGAAGAGAGACTCAGGAAGGAATAGAGGATCAAGAATAACGAGAGATCATGCCTAGGACTTATAAAATAATTGATTAAATGCATATGAAGGAAAAAGAAGGATAAGGTGTCCTTGCAAATAAGCTGAAATTTTGGAAGAACAAAGGAAGGATAGGAGTTTCCTGCAAAACAACGTAAAGAAAAAGCTGAGAAGAAGAGTTTTGATCACAAGAATCTGGTTAAACAAATTTATCTTGCAGATATATGATGCTGGCTTAGCACCTGTATGTAGATCTTGTTTGCTGGACAGAACAAAGAGTGATAGACTTTACAGGATACAAAGATAGTTTGAGCTGGACAAAGCAACAAACACTGAATCCAGATTACAAAGGTTGTATAAACAAAGGAAATGAAGGGGCGTACCTACTGGTGGGGGCACTAAGGGCAAACAGAGAAGAATGGGAACCCCGAGTACCTCAGCAAATGGGGAAAGGCTTGCTAGTGTCAGGATGCGGGGACAAAAGAGGGGCTGTGTCCCCAGTACTTTAAGAGACTCCACAAGGGTGTGCTCCAATGGACTCTGCCTTGGTTTGAATAAAGAAAGCTGAAGACTCTCCTCAATCTATTTAAGGATAAAGGTGACTGAGCAAGCCTCATGGAGCAGAAATCTTCTTATGAATGTGAGATTGAAGAAAAACACAACGCCACCTAAACAATGGAAAACAGAAGCACACAGCAGTTTAACCACTCCGGCTAACATTCGAATATCTATTATATCATCACTTCCCAGTGTTCTTGAATTGTGCATTAGCTATATTCTCCATTGCTCTGAACAATGTACCACAGATCTTTTAAGTGGTATCCTTTTAATTTTAGATGCATAGCGGCTTCAAAAGCACAAAATGCATACAAAAATGAATTTCAAAAATGAGTTTCACATTCTTAAAATCTCAGTATTTGCCGAAGTTAAAGGTATCACCCTTACCTGCAGTACTCCTAGAATTAAAATACGTACACATTTGCTTTTCTGATAGTTCAAAATAAAGGGGGAAGAGATTAAACAAATTTCTAACTTTTCACAGCAAAGTTAACATGAGAGTTAAGACAGAAAATAAGAGTATTTTACTCCTATTTAAAATCTTGCCTTTTTACCACCATATCCTTTACCTTTCAGAAATGTAACCAGGAGTTTTTATCTTAGCCAAAAGAATGTGGGTATGGAGCATGGATGCCTGACTGTTTTTAATAAGCTTTCCTTTCATTTGCTGCCCAAACTCCACTACTTTTCTGATCGTATTAATTCTAGTTTGCTTTGGAGGTGATGGGACTGGGGGTGGAACTTCACACCCCTGGCAGTGCACAGTTATTTATAAACACTCTGATTGGAAATACAGATTTAGCAAGAACGCAAAGGAAAAGGACTCATTTATGCATGTTCTCCTCGATACCATATTGGTTGTAGTCAGCAGTGAAAGACACAGGCCTCAGTTTGACAGCTCCAGTAAAAAAAAAATTCTGGAAGAGGAAAATCCCACGTTAGCAGACAGATTGCTATAGGCATAATGAGAAACTGTTCAAAGGAAGTGCAAAGATATGGCAGGTTCTCTAATTAAGAATATAGCTTCAGGCAATGGGGTTGAAAGTCCTGATCTGAGGTCACAGATACCCCTGAAATAGCAGATATATACATAGATGGGATGAGTATTTGAAACTTCAATATAAGCTGTGTGTAAGATATGCTAAAACATTAATTTTTTAATTCATTCTTATAATAACCCTGAAAACAAAGATTTCAAGTTTAAAAACAAATCAAGCTCTGATAATAGATTATTCTGTGAAAAAGTTTGTGTATATCAGAAGCTTTTCAAAAAACATATTTCTTTTTAAATTTCATCTCAAGAAATATTCCATTACTAAACTTCAGATACTAAAGAAATTTAAGCTGACAAAACGTTTTAATTGCACACTTTTCTAAACTTAAACAAGGGAGAAATGGGACAAAAGATGAACATCAGAATCTAAGAAAGATTCTGAACAGTGATCTAAGAATAAGCAGCCAAGCAGAAAATACAACCTGTATTGGTTAACTATTAGTCTATGGTCTTGAAGCATATTTTGGAATATAAGACACAAACTCCAAAGCCAGCTTCCCATCAGCACCACGTGGACAAAAATAATCTAAAATTTCAAATGAGAAGCAATTAACATGTAAGAGCAAAGATAATCAGCTTAAGTTATGCACATTGCTGAGAAGGGAATTTTAGTGAACTTGGAGAAAGTGATCAGACAAAAAAAAAAAAAGCAGCTAAAAGATCACATCATTTCCTACTCAAGTACAAGATTACTGAGAAGTCTTTCTGAGTAAATTGTTTGCTCTGGTGCTACAGACTCCCTGCTGCTTTAATCTATCAACTAAGGCACCTAAAGATATTAAGCTTATGTTCCTAACACATTCCATTCTTTCTATATATATCTTTCCATCAGTACTAACATTATGTTATTTATTTTTGGAAGACGTTACTGTATGTAGTAAAGCATACAATCAATCTTATTATGCAGCTTGATAACGACCGTTTCACAACAGACTAATAGCAAGTGGTTTCCTTGCAAACTATGAGTGTTTACTATTAATTTTAGGCAAATTCATGTTTCAGTACCAGACCCTCGAATTAAAAAACAAAACAATGCCCAAATACATTGAACAAACAAAGAAGCAAATTGATTTTTCAATTTTTCTTAATGCAGTTGCTAAATAAATGCTGCCAGTCAGCTACAGAGCTCCAGGCATATCTTATGCTTAATATTACCTTTATGGATTTACTCAAGGATGACTCTGGGGGTATGGAGCAAGAAGAAAACACTTCATTTTTGTAGAGTTTTTCAGATCTGATTGAAATTTATTGATGGGGCTCTCTGTAAGCTTGACGCTTTTCTGCTAGTGGTGCAGGGCTTTTTTGTTCTGTCTGGGGATAAATCTAAACTAAACACAATATTTCTCAAGCATCTTAGTTTCTCCTGACCTAAATTCTAATTGATTTTCTTAAGATAAAGCTGTTTTTCGGTTGAGATCTTCCATCAGCTTTCTTTCATCACTAGATTTGTGTGGACGTATTAAAAGAACAAGTAAAATATACCTGAGAATAATCCTTTCTAAATCAGAAGCACAGAGCACATACTGCTCTACCTGGACACACTCTTAAAAGGAAGCACTCTTGCCTTTATTAATTCATAGTTCTAAAAATCTTTTAATTAGTATCTTTGATATCCATTTTGTACATGCAGCTGTACATGCAGGTGTTTAATACTAGTTTCCAAAGTCAAAAGTAATAGCAATTATGAGTGATAAGCAATTTACCATTCATCTTTAACTATTTTACCTAGTCTCATGTGCTCTAACTCATATTCCCAAGAAACAGATGAGTGAGAAAAAGAGAACAGAAACAAAGCCAGGGTAAAACTCAACACTTGAGAATGCCTGGACTTAATGTCAACAAAATACAATTAAAGAATTAGAGCAATCCCAGTGCAGAAGAAACTAGATTTTAAATTGGTAACTAAGCAGCTGTCAAAGGGATATGATGGGACACCCTCATCATATTTTTAACTGAACGTTTGTTAATTGCAAAGACTCTACGGTCTCCAGGATATTTTTACATCATGTACTCATTCACTAGATAATGTGGGCTCAAGAACACCAGTCTGCAATGAGGATATTACTTTCACAGGTTTGGTGACCAAAGGTCTTGCTGAGGATTGTTGTCTTATCGATTTCTCTCTATACATTCTCATAATTTAAGATGCTAAAATCTAGGGTCAATTCCATAGGTTGCTATTGCCAATGCAAATCACAACTTCTCACTTGTATTGTCCATATTAAAATATATTCCACTTCGGACAGAGTTTTCTCAAACTGTCTAGTGCTTTATTACTATAACATGAGGAATACAGAGGAATAACGATACCTAAATTCATTAAGATTAATTCAAAGCAGTGAAAGAATATGGAAAGCGACAGCTTCATTGACTTCTACCTTTTCAGGTTTATAGCTCCAAGTGAACATCATATTAAGCATATTAACGCACAACTCAGTTTGAACCAGCATAGGAAAATAAATCCCTAGGATTCAGTCAGCATTTACTTAGGCTACTGATGACTCAAGGAAGTTTTGCTTTTACTCAAACACAAATAATTATCTTGTAAAACAGCAACGTCTCTAAATTTTGGTAAGTACAAGGAAACACTAATGATAAGATGATCTACTCTGAGTTGAAACACTGCAGTAGATAATTCATTCTTGCATTGAAAAGTCCAAGCACCGCCTGCCTCTATCACCCCATCCAGTATTTGAGGGCAGCAGGTGTACCCTCCAGTCTTTGACTCCATGTTACCCCTCTCGCTTGACTGATGTCCTCAAACACAAATGGGGCATGCACATACCTGCTCTAAGCCTGGCAATGAAGATATTTTGAATTGCATGTGAAATAAAATTCTGGAGAAATTTTCTTTCTGCTCTCCAACCACAGAAGTGGTAAATTAAAAAAAATAATAATAAAAAAAAGCTGAAGTTATTTGTAAAAGTTGTGATATATGGAGTGATTTTAAGGTTCTCAAAGACAGTTTCCTTCTGAAATAGATAGTGAAAGCTACACTTAAGTTAATTATGGAAATGACTACATTAAATGGTAAGAAACTAGCAACTACTCAGGATTTACAGATATATTTAGGGCATAATCTTGCAGATTTCATTCAGCTTTCAAACAGTGCATTTGTAATAATATTTTTAATAGTGTTTATCTTTCTGAAAGGAAATGAAGAATCAGAGCCTACCTTGATTTTTATCTTAGCCATGAACAATACTATGTTCCAGTAGCATTTTTGAAACACATCTCTCATATTGTTAGCACACAAAATCCAAAACTGATGTAGAAGTTGTTACTCAGCATTCCTAGACACATTTTCCTAAAACAATCACAAAAACATTCAGTGGTGGGAAAAAAAGAAAATCACCTTCTACTTCCCTGTACTAATAACATAGAGAAATGTCTCAAGAAAATGTGAAGAAAATATTCATTGCACCTTTTACAGCTACTGAACGCTATCAGTAGAAACCTCATTCAATCACCCACTGTATAACTCAAGTGTAAACAAGTTGCTCACACAAATCAAAAGCTGTTAATGTTGTGGAACACACTTGCACTTCTATTATTTCAAAGGCTCTGCAGCTATATGCTTCATTATTATTTTCTGTAAGTATTACTTCAAGCCTATTCAGAACCATGCGTATTTCACAGGCTGGCTCTTGACTCGCTTACTGAGTCCTTCCATCAGAAACTGGATCATAGAATCATATAATAGAATGGCCTGGGTTGAAAAGGACCACAATGACCATCCAGTTCCAACCCCCTGCTATGTGCAGGGTCACCAACCAGCAGACCAGGCTGCCCAGAGCTACATCCAGCCTGGCCTTGAATGCCTCCAGGGATGGGGCATCCACAGCGTCCTTGGACAACCTGTTCCAGTGCATCACCACCCTCTGTGCAAAAAACTTCTCCTAATATCTAACCTAAACCTCCCCTGTCTCAATTTAAAAATCGTTCTGTGCAGTTTGTCACTGTGGTATCTACTTTCTCCAAAATCATGCATAATAAACACACACATTTCTTCTTGCCTTCCAAAATAACCATGCACAAAAACATGGAGAACCTGTAGAAATGTCTGACTTTCCTTGTTTTGTTTTTTAAACAGAAATTCTTCCACTGCCTTTTGCAAAAAAGTCATCAATTTTTTTTGTAATATTACTGCTTATGGTAATTCTGCCGTTTAAAAACTTGTCAAAATGAAAAGAGGCACTCAGACTTTATGATTCTGTACATCAATTTTTAGTACAAATTAGGACTGAGCTTTGAAAATAACAACACTGTAACACATCATGAAGCAGACTTGGTGCAAATGGATTTATCTGGATGACACAACACAATACAACACACTAATTGCTAATGTGTTTCAGTCCAGAAGAACAGACTACAGATAGTCCGAAGAAAAATATACTGTAAGAACTGGGTCACAAAGATACTGCTGTGCCACACTGCTTGACAATATACTCACAGCCAAATAATGAAGACAAATAATGGCTTCAGCAGATCAGAAATAAAAGAAAAAAAAAGAACCAGTTTATCAGCATTTACCCTAAGATACAGAGTTTGTTTTAAAAAGAACAAAACCAAAAACATAAAAAGTGCTTCTCTTTAGCAAATAGAGTATATAATTGTCTTATAAAATTGTCGCCATATAAATTCAACATTAAAATTATATCTGAGTTACTAAGAACTAACTACTAACTAACATCCTAGCTCTTAAATCCATATTGATGATATTTAGCTCATTTCAGCAGGCCTATAAAAAGGAGTTCAATATCAGAACTAATGTCTCAGTGTACTAAAGAAAGGTGAAGATGTGAAATCTTTACAGAGATATGTGAGAAAACTGTCTACAAAGGTCAACCAATACTTTTATTCAACATCCTAACTTTGTCTGAGTTGAAGGAGAAGATGCTTCAGAACAGCTTTTATTACTTAATTATTACTTTAATGATGATAAGGAGGCTTTTCTCTCAAACATATGATGGTCAGATTTTTTGTTTGTCTGGGATTCTTGTGGTGATGGGGAAGATGAGATACAGTGTGAGGTGGGTTGTTTTTTTCTGAGCATCCACTGCATTAATATACCACTTCCAGCACTAAGTCAGATTTCTACTCCCTACCCGCACACTTTGTCTATCTATCTTTGTACATTGTACTGGTCCCTTTCATGGAGATTATTGTGGATTTTCTTTTCGTGCTCTACTTCTAGTATTGAGAAAAGGAAGATGGCCAGTGGTCTCCTACAAGCACTTATGTTCACAACCCTTTAAAATGAGGGTATTTTCTGATAACAATGTCTCACAAAGGAAAAAAACAGTCACCAACGCTCTCCTGACAGTAAGTACTGTCTCACTCCTATTGGTGAAATTTGCTGCCACAGCTCAAAAAGAAGAGCTGAAAGTGACTGAGTACGAGGTGCAGCTGCTACCCTGATGTAAGATTAAAAAAAAAAAAAGAGCTTTGGGGCATGGCACAGCATCATACACAAAATCCGTAATGATTCCAGCCAATAATAAAACTATTTTCATGGTACCTGAAGGCTGATCAGAGTCTGGGTCAAGTCTAGACTCCATGAAGGATAGAAAGCTGTCCTGAAGGATAAAGATCACGTATCTTGGTTTTAGTTCTAACTACTTTCTCAGCAATCATGACAATTCAATTCATTTGAACAGATTAATATTAAAATTTGGAAATGAGGACTGCAAAATCCTCAATGCAAAGCAAATACAAAAGCTGTAAGCTGCTTTCATTCAAGACTTAGAAGAAAAAAATGCATATTAAAAAAAAGTATAACATGGAAAAAAAGCCATCCATACTAGATATCAAACAATATCCCTCCTTTAACAAAATACAGATGATTTCATTGCTGTCAATTTTCTAGTAAAGAGAATACGCAATCAGAGCCTGGCTCTATTCAAGCTATTCAGGTAGTTATATAAACAAGCCCTTACAGTGCCTGCATTCAGAAACATATATTCCGTTACTTCATTTCATTTACTTTCTTCATTTCTTTTACGTTCTTCATTTCATTTACTTAAGTCTACCCAATTTTTTTATGGTCAGACACAAACAACGAAACACTGTTCCACCTAACCATAACCAATGCTGAAAAGAACATAGATATATATATATTAAAAAAAAAAAAAAAAGTCCAAAAAAAACCCCAATGCATTTTTCACAGGAAAAAGTCAGAAGTGCTCCCAATATAGAAACAAGACAGAGAGATCCAACTGACTACAGCCAGCACCCCAGGCCATGCACCCCTCCCAGTCAGTGGAGGCTAGGTCTTAAGTTGATCATTAAGCCTCATCCAAGCTGCCGTTTGTTGGCATAAAAAGAGAAGGACTCTGCAGGAAGGTTTGGATTCTGAAGACATAGAAATTTACTGTGCATAGTGTATTTAGTCAGCTCTGCAACTTCCTCTCGCCTAAACTGTATGAAGATACTAATCATATACAGGAGGCCCTTTTCTGCAGCCCAACCAATTTGCAATGGTACTGAATATGGGAAGTGTCTTATGGGGACAGTCAGTACCAGACAAAAATTAGTAATTATCCTTTCAGCATTGAGCATGATAGAGGATGGGGCAATTGGGAGTTAAGGGACTACTAGCAGAGCAATCTGGACGCACAGATGGCGCTACTTGTTCTATGTTGTCTGTTAATCATCTTATATCGAAAGAGATTCAGTCAGTGCTGGAAGTGTTTTTAGGTTCATCACTAGTGATCTCACAAGCCCAAATAAAGCTTCCAAAGCAATGAGCTTTTTTCGCTTGACTGTATACTGGGTGAATACACCCACACGCAGATCTGAAAATGCAAGTCAAATTTAACTCACAGTAAAGGCTTCTGGTTCCTATTTGTTTGCTTTAGACCATAGAAGTATTTTTCCCAGTTCTATCATGCTATCTTCTAATGATTCAAATATGAAAGAGCAAAGAAAAAATTATATCATTATAATTTTGTCAATGTTTGAACATCTAAATATTGCGTGTAGCAAGCAAATTTAACACTAAATAAAGAATCCTCAGAGAAAGAGAGGAGCACATTTCACAGCAATATGCTCAACATTTAAATTGTACATCACAACTGACTTTTTGTTTCTTAAACAGATACACATTCATCTATAACCAATGTGTCATAATACAATGGAACCTCAGATCTAATGACTTGCCTAATTAATACAAGCCACCTTTCCAACATTTCTGAATTCCAAACAAGGAATGTGTTTTTACATAAAAATAACAATTGTAGCAATTTGGTATTTAAGGTAATTGTAGCAGAAATGCTAAGTCAAGACTTGAACCAATGATTGAGCAGCTGGTGGGAAGGCAGGGCCAACCCAGGGGAGCTCAGGTGTATGCAATGCATCTGAGTGACTGGAAGAGGTGGAACCAGGATCCACCCCATCCCAGACTTCATTTAAGAGTTGGCAGAGGAGACAAGAGGAGCTCTCTGGGGGTCCTTCTATCTGAGGCTTTCCAAAGGTATGCAGCATCCTTTCTTTTCTCTGTCTATGGCTGCTGTATTTGAGCAAGTTCTTCCTTGCTGCAGCCTAGGGCCTTGCTACTCTGCTGTCATTGTTGTGCTTTCCATTGCACTGCAGTCATGTTTACCACTTGGACAAGCTGGCGTATAATGATTTCACCTCATAAAGTGTTCTAATTTATCTGCATTAATTCACCTTCCATTCCTAAGGGGAGGAAGAGACATCCATGCAATGGAAGCCATATGTAACAGAGTGTCACAGTGGAAATTTAATAGAATAAGTCTCTTGAAGTACTCCTGAATTATTTAGACAGTTCTAGTATAGAAATAACTTCTTTCCAATGCCAAGCCCAACTCTAATTTCCTTCTATCATGCTACAGATCTGCCTAGCACCACAACTTAGGAAGGAGCTTAACGGTCTCTCCAATGAAGTGAAGAAGTGTATAACAGATCAAGAGGACATTCAATTCCACAGGGCTAACTGGAGCATCAGTTTATTTGAAATATTAGTTACTGCCTGAAGTTACATAAACTATGAGTAAAACAGATTAAATCAGGAGACAAAATCCTGATGCAAGGAGGTAGTAGAAGTCTTGAGAGAATTACAGCAGGAAGATAAATGTTGTGAAAACCTTGAAAAGTTTGAAGAGCGACAGCCTCCCTTAAATATGTTTTTTGTTACCTTCTATGAGAAAGTCATGAGTCACTGTTGACCCAAATCTTCTTAAATTGTTGCTAAGAAATTGCTGCTAATAAAAAACAGTAATTCAGAGCAAAAAGCTCATCTCTAACTGTTTAGAAGTACTACTTTTTATTACTTGCTATTTAGAGAATGGAAGGCAGCCAATAAAATTCTCAATAGAGCTCAACATCCTCACAATAGCAAGTCATCTTATTTTCCATCTCTAAATAGCACAATGTATTGTCAAATTAGTTTCTCCCTTGCTTCAACTACAATTTATTATATCAATCTTCTTAAGTATTTAAAAATTAACATAAAAATCCCTATTCAGATTCCTTTAAATAAAAGCTGAGCATAGACAGCATTGTCTGACAACAAAGGAGTTATTCACATATCTACTTTCAACAGCTGCATTTGGAACAAAAGCAGCCTGAATGCAGGATATATTCTTAAGTTATCTACAGCCAGGTAGAACAGAGAGGTATCTTCCCTCTTGCAGCACTACACAAAAAAGGACATAGTGTCTTTAATAGATAAGAGTTTGCTCAATAACTAAGGCTGATTTATTAAAACTAAGAGATACCATTGCCATGTGATAGCCTTTGATTTACGTGGTTTCTAAGTCACAGCTACCAACAGACTTATGAGCTCCCATTTTGTCCAGGTCATAAAGGCTGTGTATTTTAGATGGCATGCGATAACACCACTGCATCACTGTATAACCTCCCCTGAGAAAACCATTAGAAAACAATGGATATTATTGCAATTGAAATGTAATGATTAAGAAGATTCTGAAGAGCAGATAGCTAAAGGGGGGAAAAATTACAGGAAGGTAAAAGCTTGTGAGATTGAGGGGCTTGCTGACCTGATACAGGTATCAAAAAAGTCCTGTTTAAAGATTCTGCAGGAAAGCGAAACAATTTGGCTTTGGGAGAGAGTGAAGAATTACTTATCCAAGATGTATTTTCCAAGATGCTTTTGAGGTAAAGAAGAAATATTGTCAGGATGCCGTACCAGCATTGGACAGACTGGAACAAACTGACTGATCATTAGAGTAGCAAGTCAGCCACATCAGCTTATGTTCTGACAGGATTTTAATGCAATGGTAAGTTTTAAAGTATCTTAGCAGTTCAGACACTCGATTCTTGATAGCTGGAGGGCAGTAAACATTGCCAGAAGGACTGGAGGTGATATGGGGAATCATAAGTATACAGCCTTTATTCCAGCTTATCATTTTGTACGAACTGTATCAGAACTAAATATACATGGGAATGTAGCTTCCCTGCAGCTAAACTGCAGTGGTACTTGTTAGATTAAAGCATAAAAATGTGCTATGATCTCCAAGACAAACTTCACTGTATTAACAAACAGCACTGGTGAATGAGCTGCAAGTCAAAGCTCAACACATTGTTATGGCAAAAATAAGCAATAGTTCCTGCTGTAACAACTCTCAAAGACAAGCTACATTGTGTTGTCAAAGAAAAATTGTTTTCTTGTCATTTACTTCTGATTTTTATACTTGGGCACATAAAACAAGCATTCTGCTTTCTATAGTGTGTATGCAGAAAAGGAAGGTTCTATAATTTTTCAGCAAAATAACAAAGCAGTTCTACTTTCAGAATGTATTCTGCATTTAAAAAACAGAGCTATAGAAATAGAAGTTCTATTGAAAATAATTTACTTAACAGTTAAATTCAGTGAATTAAATCTGCCTGCATTCAGAGTCTCCTTCCATTACTTACTTAGTTTCTATACTGAAGAAAAACAAACAAGACTAGCAAAGGTTTCTGCACTTCCTGAATGTAATTTTGTGTTTAAGCTATCTACATGTAATTCCATGTATAAGCTATAATAACAATTGTAAGTATTGGCCTGTTGAAGATCTGCATGTGCAATAAATCTGACATGCAAAAACCTGAAGAAATGTCTACAGTGACAAAGCTGACACCTCCATTCAGCACTTAGCTGAAGAATTGTTTTATTTTCAGTCTTATTAATTGTGCTTTATCTTAACATCGCTATCATTACAACATACTAAGATATGTATATATCATATATACCTATATAAGATAGGTATATTAAAGAAGCACAGACTCTAATCTTCACACTTTCTACAGATCATGAATAACACCTGAATTACAGTCACCACCAAAGTAGAAGCTCAAATTCACTAAGGAGCAAAGGTAAGGAAGATAAATAATGAAGTCACCCACTTCTCCACTGAAAGTCTATTTTTTTAATATTGTATGAAGCAGATACAGAATGAGAAAATAGGATAATGCCTCAGCTGTGTGTTATTTAGAGACAGAAAAAATATTTAGATGAAATATTTTTAATGGAATTGGAAGGTTTTTGTTTTTTTTTTTAAGAGGGATGGAGGGAGAAAGAGGGTCTCTGATAAGCTAAGCCTATTATGGGCACGAACATCTTATCTTATACAGTCTATTCCTTAATATTTCAGTGCCTAACTTTTTAAATGTTATATGGGTGTAATGCACTTTGTAATCTATGAGCAAAAATCAGAATAGTCACCTTGTGTGCTTCAAGGCTTGGGTTTACTTTATAAATTAATACCAAACTTATGAAAAAGCCTGATTTTTTTTATTTTTATTTTTTCCCCTGCCAAATTCATACTGGTTTTATTGCTTTGTCTTCTGGCTTGATGCACTGTACCCCTACTGTGTTTCTGTGAAGCTGCTTATTATACATGGCTATTACCCAAAACTAAAACAACCATTATCTTTGGAGAATCAATATAAAATTTCAGGCTATCTTTCAAATACATCCCTTTATCATCTTATGGATTTTTGTCTCCAGGTGGGCTTACTACAGCTTTTTCTATTCAAAAGAAATTTGGAGGCCTATTGCTGTTTGACACCAGTATCAAATTTGAAAGTAATAGGTAACAACTTCAGGAACTGAGAGAAAAAAATCCATAGGTCAACTAAATGAAACCCAAACTGATATAGAGCATAAAAAATAAAGCAAAACACTAACAGAAAGATGACAAACCACATGAATAATACAGGTAGAGGAAGGAGAGAAAATTACACAACCATTTTTCCCATCATTGTTCTAACAGAATACCTGTGCCATCTATCTGCACTTCTGTACAGCAAACAACTGATCTTACTTTGTAATCAGTGAGCCACTTTTTCATGCATAGGTTTATCATTTTTGTCATTTCTATGTTATCAACACATCAATACTTTTTAAACATAAATGATTATAAATTTCCGAGTTTGTGAGAACATCATATAAAAGTACTATCCAAGAAAGTTTTACCTAGTACCGAGGATTGGCTCCCCCAAGGCTCCCAAAGCAGAATAGTCCATGCCATAGAAATTCAGCCCTAGAAGTATTTTATTTCTCCATTTTGAATCAGGATCCAATACTTGAATACAGGCTCGTACCCAGGGCAGTGGGGAATTTGGACCAGGTCTGTTGAGGTAGTAAAAAATCAAACAAGCTGTGAGAGAAGGTACACATTTGCCCTCATTAGCCTTATCTTTTGAACTAGTGTAATTGTAAAGAGCAAACTATGGTACAAACCCCCCTCCCCCCCCAGAAAAAAACAGTGAAGGTTAATTTACAATCCTACAAAGGTTCCATGCCTGCTCCTAGATGGCTTGAACTACTGATGCACATAGGGTGCTTGCCCCACTCAGCTTGGTAACTCACTTCTGTGGTGAAGATACACGAAACCTTTACCGTAGGTTTCCACCTAGCATGCTTTCTCTGTCATGGAGCTTTGCACGCTGCCCACAGAACACTTCAGAAATCTGTACCACTTCAGTTGTAAACAATACAGGTTTCAGTGACTGCTTAAGGTTTGCACGCTACTTCTGCTTGAAACCCCAAACAGAGAATTGCCTACTAACAACAAAAAGCTACATGAATGAAAAAGTGTAGCACTAGAATATTCAGAGCAGTTGAACTGTTCTATATGCAGTATCAGGATTTCAGGCTAATTCGCTTCCTAGCTCATCAGGGACGATAGCAACAAGTTTTACTGCAAAAATTCAATAACATGATAAAAGTAAAAGCATGTTCTAATCTTACAACTATAAACATCCTAGGATCTACTTTGCTAATTATCTGCCTCAAGGCCTTTAAGATATCAGTGACATTAAAACCATGTGCTAACAGTACAGAAATTTTGCTGTATGTGTTATCCTGCATTTAAAATACTCAAACCAATCCAAGTTAACTCAAAAGAAGATCATCTGAACAATTTTTTTCAAATCCTCCCTCAGAAACTTTATTTCTCAGAAAATGTGTTTTGAACACAATGGGTGTGTTAACTGAAGACTGCCTTCCTTGCGTGTTGAAGTAAGAAAAAAGCCCAGCTCCAAGCCAGATCAAAGTAGCTTAATGTAGCAGTGGACGTGTGGATTACTGTGCCATAATGTATCTTGTGATTTTAACATGTCATAAAGTATGGTGAAGCTTCACCATACAGGAAAGATGGTAGCATACAGTATAGTATATCTCTAAATGCATCCGGGGTTCTACATAGGTTTGAAAAGTCTATATGAAAGTCCTTAGCATCTCATCTTCATAGATGAGATTTATATAGAGGAAAGCTACAGTGTTATCTCTATGCTGCATATTTCAACAGAAGAGGGTAACAAATAACTGTTTTAATTTCAAATATGTTCCTTTTCCCTAGGGTGCTAGGCTTGCTGATCTAGAAAAAAGGTCTGGGGAAAGAGATAAGAGATAGGTAAGCTTAATAGAAAAGAACTTCAGTCTCTTCAGAAATAAACCTGTGTAGACACTATCAAAATGCTAGAATGCTACAGGTGGCAGAGGTCTTAGTGATGTAATACATGCATTTCTACATCTGCCAGCTTACCACGAATGTTAACCGTAGACAACCATACTGAAGCAAGATAAATTGAATCACCCTGGAAGTCAAAGAGCATGTCTTTATCTGCAATTTGGAGATGAAATGAACCACACTTCTGAAGAATGATGACGTTAAAAGTCTGAGTTTAAGGATCTCTCAACTTGATTGCTGTTCCACTTCCAAAGACATAAAAATCATAAGTTCCTGAAAATGGATATTCACATACAAGAGTGGAGTTTTGTGTTGCTTTTCAGTTAGATAAGTTGGTTCATTGAGTTGCTCCACAACAGCTGTAAAAGTACAAAGAAGGGACTACTAGAGGAACATAAAAACATGTTTAACCATGATCACATCAGCAGTGCTGTCAAAACACAGTCTGCTGCCTCATGAGGAATCAGACAAGTGCGTTGTCAATTGTGCTTTAAAACTATTCTTTCCAATGACGTGTACTGGATTATTCTGTACCATTGTGCAAAACTCTGTCAAATAACTAAAAGTGAAAAATTCACCTGGAAACAAGTGTGTCAGTACCAATAAAAGAATATTTATTTAGCTCAGGTGCAAAGCCTTCTAAAATACTATGTGCCAAATCTTCACTGCAGCTAAATCCAAACTATTTGCTGGTTCAAAAATCAGCTGTTCTAATTACTAATCCAGAACTTTAGTATCTGGTACAGTCAATACACACTATCTGCTCAGTGAAAATTTAAAAAATGACGAACCTCACATTGTAGATTTCATAAGGGCATAAATAGGAATCAGTTACTTCAGTTTTTTGTTTTTCTAGTGTTAGAATCTTACCTTTGTGGTGTTGAGTAGTCATATGTCATGAGACTGAAGCTGTCTACTGCTGAGGCCAACTGATCAAATTCTTTCTTTGTGAACATTCCTGGCTGGTTTGTCCTTTTAAAACAAATTTTAAAAAGAAATAATTGAAAAAAAAAAAGAAAGAAAAAACGCAACACCAGAAAGAAAAATTATTTTCACAACCTGGCTGACATCCCTGCCCAAAGCACGTGGGTTGGAACTAGGTGACCTTTATGATCCCTTCAAACCACAATCATTCTGTGATTCTATAAAATTGAATGAACCCATTCTGTCCTCAGTTTGAGGAAATTCCACTCCATGACCTTCATCACACAAAACTTTAGCTATGCCTTCAGTATACCATTCTATGAATTCTTAACCCCCCTCTGTCTATTTTAATTAAAAACAAGTAACTTTATTCATCATTTACAAAATCTAGCTTCATGAGATGAGAGGATATATTTTTGATAGTTTTGGATTCATAGAAACGCTGGACTTTCTTCAACCATTCAACCCAACCAATTACTGCACACAAGTTCTGAGTATGTTTCAAAAAGAATTCAAAACATCAAACTAGCAATGCACAAAAGGAAGCCTTAAGCACATGGCAAAGATGCAAGGAGATCACTGTTCTCAGCCAGAGGGCTCTGAGGCACAAGTAGAGAAGACGTGTGTTATCCTAAATAGCCTGGGAGAGTAGGGTTTGCAGGGGAACCCTACAAAGAAAAGAGTAGTTTAACATCTACAGCCTCGTCTATAGAAATGCATGAGAATACACTTGAGAACAGAGGGGAAGATACTGAAGACTTCACAACTTTCCAGTGATATTACTTTTCCTAGAAATTAGCAGATGACCCCTATCTAGACAAAGCACAAATTAAAACCACTCATGGTCCAACTCAACTGTAAAATCCAAAAAGATGCTCAATAACAGATGCAAGTAATAAAATGAAAAAAAAAAAATCACTTGTTTTGACCCTTATCGCTTTTGGATCAGTGTCTAAATTCTTCATTCAATATTATGTGTTAAATGGATCACCAGAGCATAACTGCATTCATTTATCAGTTTGAAAGGACACTTTAGGAAAGTAGTTAACAGAGTACAGGTTATAAAGTGGGGCAGAATAAATCATTTAACATATGTCATATTATAGGTGAGTAAAGCATGAATGACATTTGCAAGTCAGGTCAATGAATGAGACCAAATACACACTGGAACACGTAGCTCAAATTTGTACAAAGCATAGCACTGCCCTAGCAGGTTCAGGTTTTCAGAACCAGTGATACAGCTGTCACATTAAAAAGAAATTCCAACCTTTTCTTTCCGAGGTTTTAACAAATTAATATAAATGTTTGCTTCTGGAACCCATTGCTGGATCCTAATTTTTTGGATAGTTATCTGCTTGTGATTTGCTGCAACTGCAAGCTACAGCTGTTTTCCAAAATAAACAGAATGAAGGACATTTTTGAAATAATGTCATGGCAACCTGAATGCCTGCAGGCGACACAATTCCCCAATGAAAACCCCAACAAAACACATTTTCAATAAATTGATTTTGATTACTCATGACAGGAAAAGCATAAAAAGTAATTATAATGTGCATTAGATATTATAGTGAGTTAGATTGCATTATAGATTAAGGTGGATAGTATTTTAATGAAACTTGGGTGTAGAGGGCAAGTAATGTATCCACTTTTCATATGTATTGTCAAGGAATGTGGAAAAAATTGAGGTTAAATGGATATAGTCATCATTTTCTGCAAAGCAAGCTTGTAACCAAACTATTTTAACTACAAAGGAAATCCATTTGAGAAAAAGGGCATAAATTTCCAACTTAGAATAAATCTGGCAGTAAGGATGATGCTTTCATGGATGGTGTTTAAAAAAGTTCCTAAGGATAAAAACAAGTATTTTGGATACTTGCAAGGATAAAACAAGTATAGCTATTATTCTTCTTATTTAAGGTTTTCCAAACACTAAATTAATCCTAACTTAAAGGCAGGTATGTTCTACTGGGTACATCATTGAGAAAAACCACCACAAAGAAATTCAAGAGACTCTGCACGGAAAATACAACGGAAGTTCATGAGAGAAAAAGTTTTTAATGTAACCAAATGTCTGTCATTCTTTTAAGCTCTAGATATAATTTCCAAAATATTCAGCAAAGTGACAGAGTCCATCAACACTTACTTACAGTGTACAAGATACATACTAAGGATACCTTAGCATCCTTATTGTTAATAATAATATTATTAATAATAATATTATCCTGGTTATTGTCGGAGGACTACAACCCTTGGTGATTTTTTCTGCTTATTATCAATGCAACACAAATGCAAAGGGACAGAAGGCACGTACATGAGCATGACTGGCAGGAAAAGCAGATGATTTACTATATCTCAAAGTCTCTTTGCTTGGAACTAACCCTGACCTCTGAAGTGCTTCATTTTCTTTATCTTTGAGTTCACCTGAAGATAGCACTGGATAAGACAGTGAATGTACAGGATAAGATAGTGAAGTTGTATACTAAATAGAAATCTGCTGTGTGGGAAAAAAAAAAACCAAAAAAACAACAACAAAAAAAACAGGTCCTGTTGGTCTACAAATATACTGAAATTACGTAATGCATATTATGAATGTGAAACAATCTGGATTCAAGAAGTAAATTTAAAGCAGTATTCATAATAGCTTATAGTAAACCCTTTTTATTACTATTGTAAGATTGTTTGTGTTTTTTTGCCTGAATATCTTATGCAAACTTCATTCACCTTCCTTAACATTATTCTCGGATGCACTAGTGTTCTTACTTGATTCTTACATCAATTGTTCAGCACAGTTAACTAGGAAACTTAGTAACTGCTCACAATAAAACTCCTCAGCTACTCAGATTTGGAACTGGGCATCTAATCAAGCCTAAATTTGCATGTACGTGGACTATAACATCACCACAGAGATGACTTTTACTGCACTCTAGTTACTGCTGTGAAACAACAGCAAGCCCCAAGAGAAAACAGCAAAAGAAACCCCATATACTATTACAGAATGTGCAATCATTTTTTCACCTGGACATGCTATCCTTCATAACATACAGCACACGCGCCCAGGTGCTGGATGAACTTGCCTATCTTGCCTGTCGTTTTCAAGCTAACTACTGCATTATGAAGAGAAAACAAGCACTCCACTTTTTGAGTATAATGTTTAAGAGACAGAAACATTTCTAAGAGGTGACACAGTCCAATTCTTATTTGGACTACAACAGCTGTACAGGACATATCAATAGCTTTGCTTTAAAGCAGTCAGTTTCCTTGAGAAGTGACACAGCTTTCACCATGTGCTCCAAAGAGATTAATTTTCTTAGCTAAAATACTGATTTTCCTTTTCAAACCTTATTTCTACAACCATTCTTCCCATTTTCAGCCAAGCCACTTTTCACTTGACTAAGAAGCTGTGGCAGATTTACACTGATGGCCAGTTGAACTCCACCACAACCACTCTCTTATACTCACTCCTCAAAATAAGAGGAAGAAAAACATGATCAGGGAGGCAGGGGGAAAGACTCACAAGTTGAGATAGGGACTACTTGACTAAAGAGGAAAAAAGAGAAAAAAAAAAAAACAAAAAAACAAGCAAAGGCCATGTGGAAGTAAGGAGAGAGAAAACAATTATTCTCTACTTCCCACCAGCAAGCAATGTTCAGCCATGTCATGATAAGCAGAGCCTTAATATGCATAGTGATTTTTCAGGAGGACAGTCATCTTCATAACGAGAACCCACCCTTCTTTCTCCTTTCCCAGCTTTCATTTCTGAATGTGGTGTCTTATGGCATGGAATTAGACTCTAGGTCAGACTGGATCACCTGCCCCAGCAATGTCCTGTCCCTACCTCTTGCCCATCCTCAGACTCCTGGCTCTTGGAGGTTGGAAGAGAACCTCAGTGCTGTGCCAGCACTGCTCAGCACGAGACAAAACTTCAGTGGGACAGCTAGACACTGTTCTAGCTACAAATACAGAGCACAGCATTATATGGAGTGTTGTGGGGAAACTGAACTCCATCCCAGACAGACCCAGTACAGAAGATATTTTAAGACTCTCCATTTTCATTTGTAGGCTTCTGACACAAATTTCTTTTAGACAATGCAGAAAAAAACAGCAATTTCCCTGAGATCGTAGCTCTTATTTGCATTCCTTATTCCATATATTCCATATTCCCTTCAGTTTGTTGTCACCTCCTGAGGGCTTACTGTTTTATGCATATAAAAAAACTACGATAGCACAGTACATAAATGTCAGAGACTCAGATGAAATCTCATTTTTCTAGCCATTTCTCTATACACGGCTTAGAATTTCACTGTCCCTTTTGATTATGCTATCCTTTTCACACCTAAGTGCAGGGTAGCTTGTATCATAGCTTAAGAATCTCTACGACCTGCACCTTCCAAATAGCATATGGTCATTTGTATCGAAATTCCCATTAGCGTTTTACTGATAAGTATTTCTATAGGGTTTTGGCTTTGTCATCTTTCATACTGAAAGACTGGAAAAAAAAATATTTCAACCATGCAAGCCACTTCATTTACTTTCAAATGAATCTACATTTTCAATTACTTCTTGTCTCACTATGATTACTCTCAAAATGAAATAAGATAAGAAAAAAAGGTCTTGTAACTGATTTCTATTCCTGCAGGTTTGAACTGCATTCTTGTTTGGCTACCTCACCTTCTCCCTCTCTTATAAGGGAGAGCTTTTCTTTATCCTCGTGTCTCTGAATAGTCCTTCATAATGGAAAGCTGATTGATTTTCTGTTTCCTCTATACGTTTATTTCAGAAGTCATCTGCTCAGTAATGACTTAATTCTCTTGTTGTGTGTAATTCTGTTTTCTCTGTAAACCAGCTGTTTGCAAATCTTCCCTTCTCTGCTCTTTCATCACCATAGATCTTATTAGTTTTCATAGCTCCTCACAGTTAGCTGCTCTGAAGTATAATGCTATTGCATTTTATGAACAGACCACTGAATTCAGTTAATGCATGATCACTGAATACAAATGCACTGGTTCTTTCTGCATCCAGCCCGTTCTACAGTAAACATGAGAAAGAGCTAAATCTCTACTCTGTGGAGCATGCAATTCTAGGCATTGATAATGAAGCAGTTAAATGAATAAACAAGTTAAAATCCTAAATCATTTTCTTCTCAGTAAAAATCGTCTTGGCAGTTTTGTTGCTATTCTGTCTCATTCTAGCTTCACTAAAATCAGCTCACTGAAGTAATTCTCCTCTATCAATATTTAAAACAAAGTTCTACACAGATCCTGGTTTCTATGGATGTTTTGCAAGTAGATTCTGTGATGTCTTATAAATGTTCCACTACAATGCCCTCCCACTGCTTGGTCTTGAGGAAGTAGATGCCAATCCTATGAAGTGGCAGGGATGTGACTATAAAACTCTATTCCTCTGTCCACTTTGTTTGAAACTGGTCAAAAACTAAATAAGCTTCTGCAGAGGGATGAAGAACAGAACAGAACAGATAAAGCTTAGAGACACCTTGTTTTCTGTGAAATCAGAATAAAAACAGAATTAATCTGTGCCTGCAATAGTATTGGATGAAGCAGGCAAGTCAACAACGGGACCTTCATATGATACTCCTGTTCAGAGCTTGAACAGTAATTATAGATCTAATCCTAGCTGTCAGAAAAGAACGTGACCATACTGAACAATTAACCAAAAAGACAGATTCTCAGACAGATGAAAACAGATTTAATACATAGTATGGGCTGAATTCCATGCAGCTGATAGGGGATCTTAAAATGCATGGCATGATCTGACCTCTCCATCAGTGAGCACATCACTGCAGACAGTGTATCAAGACTGTTATACAGATGCACATCACTCAGTAAGCATTTCAGAAAATGCACGTGATTAGTATTCAAATACACACATTTGTAAAACTGCATTCTTTTTCTATAGTTCCCTTCTGAGAACAAAAAGTTGTAAGAGCTGAAGAAATCTAAATGATAGTACACCCCAAATCTCAGTTAAATCAGAGCTTAAACACATTATCTTATTCTGCAGCCTACGCTTCCAGATCAGTACGACAAATCAGGGACTGTACAAAAAAAAAAAAAAAAACAAAGTTTTTTGATCACAGTGTTGAGGTACATCCATTGCTGGAGAGACAATTAATAAATTCCAAGTTATTACAAAGCTCTTCCTCTGCTTACACTCTCTGTGCAAGTCCTATTCCTTTTAGAATAGAAAGAAAAAATCCAACAAAGGTAACTCCATAAAAGCAGTACAATCACCAGTGCTCACATATGCTCTTCTGGTTGTGTTCTTTCATCTGGTTCTCCTCTCAGAAGACTCTCCCAGTTTCACACATGAGACTTGGAAGAGACTCAGAAGAGAGAAACAGGAACTTCCTTGCCCTTCCAACCAAATCCCATCATCTTAACATCTGCAAACCATATTTTGTTCATATAATATCAAAGATTGCTGTACTGTTAATGAAGCCAGAGAAACTTCATCACAAGAAACGAAAATTTTGAAAGAATGAGGAAATAAAAAATGGAAACTTAAAACAGTTAGCAGTTAATTTCTACTGTGCTGAGACACCATGAGCATCAAGTTAACTTTTAAGTACACCAACACATAAAATATTACAGTTAGCACAAAATCATTACATCAGCTGGAGACTGACTTAGAGTCCAGATTTACAGGCTTCCAACAGAAGCTTATCTATGGCTGTTCATAGGAAAGACCTGAAGGAAGTTGAGTGCATTACGTCAGAAAATTCAAATTGAAAGAACACCAGATAAACACCACAGTGGAAAAAAAAAACCCACACAAACAGTAACATTATTCTTTACTTGCAGGCTTGAATCTCTCCTCACCTTTTTTTTGTTCTCAGGGTCAATCATATTATTTTTGATATATATCTGGGGGAGGAAGAGGGAAAGTTTAAAATGTATCTAACATCTGAAAGGCAGTATTTGCAAGTTCCTCTGTAGGAAACAGCTAAGAATGAACGCTACTAGCCAAAACCTAGTACTTCTCACTTAGTTTATTTAACATATGCATAATAATTATTATACACCTTGAGAACCTTTTGGTTTATGAATTCTCTTCCTCTAGATTTAAGATGCTCAACAGCCACCACAGGAAAATGGAGCGTTTCACTGCCTGCAGTACTGATCTAAACACAGAATTTATACTGACCTGCTTTTGGGGTCTAATTTATTGACAACATATGGCTTTTTAAACTGGGAATATATTTTTATTAAGTGTGCAAACAGTTACAGTTAGTTTAGTAAATATAAACAAACAGGATTGCCAAACAAGTTTATAAAAAGCAAAAGCACGAGCATCGGTTTTACTTCTTATTTACGTTTATATTTTCTGGTTCAATTTTGTGGAAATCAGTCATTTTACACAATCAGTTCTCAGTCTCAAGAGACAAGGGAAGGAATTTGCTTTCTTAAATGAAAACTTATCATTTGTTATCACAAGCTTACCATTCTGGGACAGCACCACATAAACACCATGCATTTTAAAACAAAATTACTGTCAGTTATTGCCTTCCTATTAATGGATGCCATTATCGGCCCTATAAAAAACCCTGGTTAAACAGTTAGTTGGAATCATGATGAGTACCAACATCACAGAAGGGATCAACATTTTGAGAAAGAGGATCCTGCATCTCTTAATGTGGCATTAATGTAATGAGATGACTTGGAGTTAAGAACAGAAAATATGTGATCCTCATACTATTTTGCATAATTCCACATTTCTGCCTTGATTTCTAAGCATTTGTAATATTTTGAGCCAACATTCCAAAGATAAGCTATGTTATCTCTTCTATTTTCTAGGTAGCTTTGCCTATTCATCTATTGAATTCACATTCCAGATCATGATTTAGCAGTTTCCACGTAGCAGTGAAGGAATGTGAAAAACCTGGTAAAATCCAAGACCAAACACTTAAACACTGTTTAAACAACTCATACAAACACTAGAACATTTTATGGTAAACATCAAAAGTTCTATACTGAAATTTTCAGATCAGATTTTTGAAAAATTTGAGTGAATGCCTCACAATTCAGGACAGAGGTTGTCCCTGCAGTAATGCATCAGTTTGCTGATGCGCAGAACAAATGGGCAAGCTACTGTCTTTCCAATACAGACCATCAGCTGTCAGACTTCCCTGTTCAGTGTAAGGGTTGATTATCTCTGACAACAATCTCTGCTTGGAACAGGACAACAAATGACTATAAATTACAAAACAAGCAGATCTGAGGTAGACATTAGGGTGAACCTTCTAACGGTGCAGGTAATCTGGGAACATTATGCTAACACTTGTTCACTGGTAGATTTTAAGAACTTGTGCAATTAAATTCCCATCAGAAGTGAGTTACAGTTTATTTTGCCTTAGAATAATGCACCTTCCACACCATTCCCTACTATCCATGCATACTGAATTCAGAAAAATAATTATCCAACCCTTCTTACATACTGCCTTCAGCTGCTGTACTAATTTCACAAAAGGAATTATAAAATTAAGATGCCTTCAGAAAGTATAAGGACTCTGTCAGTTGAGCACCAGAAAAATCACAAATTGAACAACAAAAATGAATCCATCATAAAAACACAAGCATGACTTTCCCTGATGTTATTAGCATTCCCAACTTTTATTCATTTTTTCTTAATGGCAAGAATCTCTCTACTAAACTCTCAAATTAGATCAGGATAGGCATTTAAAAAACAAAAAGAAATCTAGACAATTTGACAAGCAAGAAAACTGCTAACTGAGTGCCAGAGATTCACAATACAAAAGAGCCAAGAGTGGTCACTTCACAAAATAAGAGAGCTCCACATCATTGGGGAACTGAGTGACAAATAAAATCTTGCTGTATTTTGGTCAGGAAACAAAATAGGATTTGTGAACCAAACAGAATTTTTGCAGAACACTGAGGGCTGGCACTCTTCCTTAATATGCATATCCCATCCCAGCTGTTGCCTTTGCAGTACTTGCTCTCCAAATAGAGAGAAACATGGGATCTGTTCTTGTCATGGAATAGCCTACATAGTTTTCATGAAGCCAAACTAATTACCTGTGGCCCATCTGGTTTAAACCAGCAGCAGAACTCAAGGAGGAAAAATGTGCCAACAACTACTGGTCCTGAAAAGACGGCACGAAATCCCGTCAAACACCCAGGAACAAATGAGCCTGAAAACTGCTGTCCTTTCTTTCCTCTGACAGATTCTTTCAGCTAGGGCTGAGGCATGCAGGCAGGTCAATCTGCACTGCTTACACTGTATTTTTCAGATGACTTCAGAATTTGCATCTGAAATCTGTAATAAAATAAATCCATCAGTTTGACAAAAACAGATATATCTGAATATCAAAGAAGTAGTTTATTTCAGGACTTGTCATTGTATTTACTGTTTACATTAAAGGTTCATCTTTAGTATCGTTCCTGTCACATTGCTTCAGCCTCTTCAGAGGAATCATTTATGCAAAAAAATGAACATTCACTGTGTCACCATTTGGTTCTCCTAATTTCCAAACTATTCTAGTAACTTGAGTGCCAGGGCTGAATGCCCAGGCAAGTCATGCTCCAATAGCAGAACATCACGCAAAACAAGCTTGTACCCTAGAGCATATGAACCTAATTTAAAAATTCTAACACACCAAATGTAGGCTTAATTCCTCCTCGCAAAAACTAAAATGCTCATCTCCACCACCTTTTTTTTCTTTCTTTTTTTTCTTTTTTTTTTTTTTTTTGGAAAGTTTTCCAACATCGCTCTGAAATTTATGCAGTCATTGCTGGATGGCAGCTGGCTCAGAACTGGTAATTATGAACACCAGACATGGTAAGGAATATATTCTTTTACACCCACCTCTCTTTGAACATCATTAGTTGACCTACAGATTATTTTAATGACTCCCTCCAGTGAGAATTCAAAAGGTGATGTGTACAATTGTTTCAACACATGAGAGTACAGCCAGACTTCAGTTGCATTAATTTTATATAGTGAGGTGCAGTCTTTAAAAAGCCACTTACTTCTAAGAGTAGATGTGTTCCTCTCAAGTCATTTCTAAATCTATAAAAAATGCATCGAACCGTTCATAGCTGTAGTCACAGCCATGCTGTACTGAAGCTGACAGCCCAACAAACAGTAGCAAAAACAGAGAAGTTTTCAGCATGGAAAACGTGTCCCTTAAAGCCATTAATAAGCATCCAGATTTATTGCAGCTAACAAATCCTAGTCTATAAAGAGATGATGCAACTGGCAGATCTTCACTTGAAGTAAAGCCTCTGCATAGTAAAGAAACAAAACCCATGAGCCCAATGCCATGATATAAAGTATGATTCAGTAGTATTACTATCATTAGAAGAAATTACCAAACTTTTTCCAGTAACAGTTACTCAGAAAGTATTCAGCAGTCATCTCCTATCTAGTTTTCTGCTCTCCTCAATATAAACTTGTATTTCAAGCTGTATCTTGTCATCTAAAACACACATACTTTACAAGTTCTCTAATATGCACTAAAAACTATTATGCCAGTCAGCTGGTCTAGACAGCCCACTTAAGAATCATTTCTATGCCTCCTACACTGCTGAATTTTATGAACAGAACCTGATTTCAAAATCTCCATACATAACCGTACCCTCCATATTCCTGACAGTGCTGTTTTCAGGATACTCACAGGAAAATTAACAACTACAGGAAAGATGGAAGGCAGGGTATTTATTATCTACTAGGCATAACAAATAGGAAACTGTGCTTAGTACAGAAAAGTTTTCAGATTTTGCTTTCCACATCTCATTTTTTGTACATTACTTGACCACATACAGAGATGGTCTTCCAGAACCGAATTCCTTTATTAGCAAAAACAAGCATGGCAGAGAATCATCGGTGTATAAAGTAGCTAATCATAAATAACTGTAAAAGCAATTGTTGTTGTTTTTTTGCAGGTATTGGTGAAAGCGGAATCCTATTTAATAAACTCTACTTAACAAAACTATTTTTTCCTACAGTATACTGTTATTTGACATAACAATTAGTTTATTTAAAACTTCATCTGAAACAAGCAAGGGATTTTCTGCTATTTTGATCCCTGATATTATTTACTTATCAAAATTTAAAGGATCTCCATCCTGCCCACAAGTTAAGGCAAGGCAGTGAATCTTCAGCAGCTTCTGAATATGACAGATATTTGGTAAGAAAACACAAATTATTTGAATGATTACAAGTGTCCACTCCTAGTCAACTTTTAAAAGATTAAACCACCTATTTCCTTTAACACACATGCAAAACACTGGCTCATTGTGGCATCTACTGAGGTGGGCAACTGCAATGGCAGTAAGCAATTTTCCATCATATACTCCTCATGTTTTCCAACAAAGTATTCATATATAAATTTGTAGCGAAGGAGAAAAGGAGCATGGCAGCAGAAAGTAAAATCAAGGAACAAATTCTCTGTCCTGCTGCCAATCATAACCCAGATGAAGGACAACAAAAATAAGCAGATTCCCTCTGCTCCCTGAAAAGCTCTGAACAGCAGAAATGAAGATTAAATAGATTCTGCTAATTTTCTTTGTACAACACCTTAGGAAAGAAAGTACTGCAGCTATTTAAGACAGTCACCTCTAGAATGTTTTTTGCAGACAATAAATTGAATAGCTAAAATCTGAATTTTAGAGAAGAGGAAGTTTAGAGGTGGAAAATACTGACATGGTACTTAAAGGAGCTTTAACTAACAGGGAGAGAGATTGTAGATTTTTCTACTCTTACATATTCAAATATGGACACCTGAAGTAATGGATTTTGCCGAACTTTGATGAGGAGCACATATTATGTTCAAATATTTGAAGACAGAAGAGTGGTTCAGATTCCTGCAGCTTTCAAATGAAAGCAGCTGCACTACTGCTGTGCATCTCATGAAGCCAATAAAGACAAACGGTTTGATATGGACTATTTGCCAAGACTGCAGCAGTATTACTACGTTTTTTTCCAAGTCTAGAATTAAAAAAAAAAAAAAAAAAAAAAGTGGAAAATAAAAGGCACGTTTAATTCCAGATTCAACAGGGCATTTTTTGCTCACAAGCAATAAGATATAGAATCATAGAATCACGAGGTTGGAAATGACCTATAAGATCATCCAGTCCAACCGTCTCCTCATCACCGTTGCCACCACAAGCTACTAAACCATATCACACAGCACGTCATCCAGATGCCTTTTGAACACTGCCAGGGACGGCGACTCCTCACCACCTCTCTGGGCAGCCATTGCAGTCCTGACCACTCTCTGAGAGAAATAGTTCTTCCTTATGTCCAACCTAAACCTCCCCTGATACAACTTGCAGCCATTACCCTGTGTCCTGCTCGTTGCCTGGGAGAGGAGGCCAAATCTCTCTTCACCACAACCTCCCTTCAGGAAGTTATAGAGTGCAATGAGGTCTCCCCTGAGCCTCCTCTTCTCCAGACTAAACAATCCCAGCTCCCTCAGCCGCTCCTCATAAGACCTGTGCTCCAGACCCCTCACCAGTTTTGTTGCCCTTCTCTGGACATGCTCCAGGACCTCAACATTTTTCCTGTAGTGGGGAGCCCAAAACTGAACACAGTACTCAAGTTGCAGCCTCACCAGTACTGAGTAGAGGGGCATGATCACCTCCCTGCTCCTGCTGGCCACACTATTTCTAATGCAGGCCAGGATGCTGTTGGCCCTCTTGGCCACCTGAGCACACTGTCGGCTCATGTTCAGCCGAACATCAACCAACACCCCCAGGTCCTTCTCTTCTTCACACTCATCCAGCCACTCATCCCCAAGCCTATAACGCTGCATGGGGTTGTTGTGCCCAAAGTGCAGAATGAGCGAGTGTGTTGCACAGTAAAGTAATATTTTGCAAACACTTTAGAGCAGGTATTAAAACAGCATTCTAGAACAGCAAATTGAAGAACCTGAATATCAAAACTTCTGTTCTGCAAGATATTTTGGCACAAATAGGAAATCCTTGTTTTTGGCCACCTCTGCTTCCAGCTGCTTAAATGACTTTCATCAGTTCAGTTGTCAGGCTTTCTGTTAGAGTTCCAAGAGCAAATGTTTACTGTTTAAGCATTTCCTTCTTGTACATAGCTGAACAGATTACACAAAGTTTAGCATAACAAAGATTGTAATAATTTGAACTTTAGCAACAATATTTTAAAAAGCAGTTCTCATATAGATGCAAGTACTTGTCCCTCCCCCAAATCCATTGTTGACAACTTATACAGAGAACAATTCACACCATTATATAATGGTAGATCTCGATACACAAAACTTACAGGTCTAAGAGACAGCTGAATGCCACAACAAACAAAAAACATGAAGAAACATCAACTCACTCTGATCAGTCAGACTAGCAGTCTAAAGGAGGAAAATTGCTATATAAACATCTATATGTGAACAGCAGAGAAGACAAACAAAACTTCCCAGCTTCTTCAGAAAGGTTCTCTCTTCACTTCCTGCTCCAACAGAACCATTTTTTAATGTAGATAATGTCTTCCTTCCTGAAGAAAGGTTCAGCATACTCTAACCTTCACAGCCCTCGTGCAATTCTGGAAGGATTTCAAATAAGTTTCTTTGGAAAAAAAGACTGAATACTTACAGTTACTAACTAACTTGGAATAATGCTGCCTTAACACCATGAGATGTAATAGGAACCTGCATCAACTGCTTTCTCCCCAACACCCTAAGAAAAAAGAATGCTGTTTCAAAGCTACCAGACACAGTTAGTCTTTCCATTACAAAGAAACAGGAATTTTGAATCAATGCTGCCAAAACTCCTTCAGTCCCTACTGAAAAAAAAAAACAAAGCTAAACCAGTCCAGAATCATTCTTCCCGACTCTTTTCAGGAATGTCAACAGATCTAGTTTCTGTAACAATGAGTACACTATAACAAAGATTATCAAAACAATACGACATGCCATTTGAACGTAAAATACACTATCTTTGATGCCTTAAATCAAAAGCACTTTAAGTCAGAAAAAGAGGAAAATTGCTGAATCACAGTGAAGCACTGTCAGGGCTTTATAATCTCTCTAGTCTAAGTACAGCTATGAAGTAATGTCTTTTGAGATACTTTCAGTTTTTCTGGAAGTCCCTCATCTCATAATGCATATATAAAACAAAAATACCCGCAGCAAGCAACTTCTCATTGCTTTTAAAAAGTGTAGTGTGAACAACACTTGGCCTTGGCATAATCCAAATCAGTTATCAAATTTTAAAACTTCAGACTGTTTGCAATGTAAAAAGTGCTACGATTTCCAATTCATTTTCATTAAAAGAGATCAACCACAGCAAGAAGCAGCAGTTAAAAATTATGGTTGGGACATAGCGGAGAATTGAAGAGAAGCAGAAACACACAGAGATTCTGTGTTTCACATATGAATGTGGCAAATTGCTCAGAGCAGGAAGAAAACAGCCACGTTATCTCTTAGAGACTGTTCTGTCATATGAATGCTGTGTCAGTTTTAGATAAGTAATGAAATCCATATCAGGCTCTAAATTTAATAGTACGACCATCTTCAGTGTTTTTGACATTGTTTTGGAAATGTTTGTCCGGTATTTTGATTCAGGTTAAAAATTTTATTTGAGGATGAACACATGCCCGTAAAGTCTCAATCTAAGAACAGACTGCCAAAGCCTTCAGCTCCCTTCATTCCTTTTCTGTTATATTCCCCACCTACCTTTTTTAATCTTAACTAAAAGAAAAACTTCTTCAGATTTTTGGCTTGCCTCAAACTTTAGTAGGAAGGCTTAACAATGAAAGTTTTCAAAAGGTATCTACTAACAAAGACTAAGGTTAGCTTGAGTCTCAGATACACAGCCTGCACAAGGAGCAACTCACAGCTCAAAGGAAACAAGGGAAAAACTGTATCTGTGCTTCCTTTGTTCCTGGGACAGAGGAAGGAGGTTACAGAGTGTACTCTTTCCTTCTTCTCCCAGTGGCTCAGCTCTCCTTCCTTGTACTCTTCTGCAAAACAGGCACTTAGGGGGCACTTACTCTGTCACCCAAATACATTAATAAAGGTGTTGCTCTTCCTTTCCTCCTTGCAGTGTCCTCCAAGCTCTTGTCAAATGAGACATTATCTATTTTTTAGCATTTTTTCTTTCTTTCCTCTAATCACTCCATTTTTTCTAAATCTTCCAATAAACACAGTACTCCCAAACAGTTTTCCACGAGACTTCCCAGCACTGGGAAGTGTAATATTTACCTTTTGTCACCCTGACATCTCTGTGCCAATCATCTCAAAATGAAAAGTAATTATCCCATATACCACATTCTGCAAGGACTGCTCAATCACCTCTGATTTGTACTGGTAAGCATGTTATTAAGATACAGGTAAGAACAGAGGCTATTTTGTATGCTGCTATTTAATATTATCAAGTTGGACTTGATAGAAATACCAATGCATAAAGCCACCTTGTGTTCCTTCAGGCTTCTTAAACAATTGAATCAATCTGTTCTTAAAATTGTATTCCATGTTACATTCTGATCATTAATTCTGATACATTTGAAACTCCAAGCACAAACAACAGTAGCAATCACTAGTTTAACACACTGTAACACTAAGTGTGAACTCTTAACAGTAATAAAATGACCGGTGCAAAAATGCAGCTCCATCCTACCCTCGGAACATGACAAAACAAGTTCTCACTATCTTAAATGTAATCTTTCTTTATAAAGAAAAATAAAGCTGTCAGTGGTATGTCAAGCAAATCAAAGGGTTTCTTGCATTTATTTCAGATTTTACTCTTCACTTAGAGATTCTATACAACTTCAAGAGAAAAAATAATCTCCTATTCAAGGAGCAGCCACTGTCTTGCAACCTCAGGATAGGATTTGTAAAAGAATACCCATCATATAGAACATAAACAGCTTATTCAAAGCACCTATATGTAAGTAAAGAACACAGTGTTATATTATGAAATTTGTGATGAAGCCAATACTATTTTTATTGCTGCTTTGTTCACAGACTTCTACTTCATCAGACAATAAAACTCTGAGGAAAGTCAACAATCTGTAAATACAGAGTTATTTCACACACTTTTCAGCAGGAATAACAGCTTTTTATGACTTAACATCCACGTAGCTGATCCTTAACACTGTTATGCTGTGTCTTAAATCTGTAATAAACTATAAACGCTAGAGATGTCCTGATTGCATTTTAATTTCAGAATGCCTATGAGGACAACATCCTATCTGAGGATCCTCAGACCTTTTGCCTGCCTTTACTCAGCACAGAAACAAAAAAGGAGTGTTACTGAAGGGGTTGCTGAGCCTGAACAAACTATGTAACCATCCAATCAGGTTAAATTCAGCTAATTGCAAAAGGCAAATTCAAAGCCTCTTTTTTTTTTTTTTTTTTTTTTTCCAGTGAAAAAGCATTCCTGAAGTATTATAAAGTTTAGAGAAGCAAAGAAAATAACTCAATCTCTTTGATTTGCAGTCTTAAGAAAACAGGTGCAGCCAAATATCAAGTCTCATTCATATTTTCCTTGTAATGACATATTTAACCTCCAGCTAATACCTATATTTATGTGCTTTTTTAAAACACCGGTTCCTACTTGAAACAAAACAACAAAAACTAACACCACAGCAAACAAACTAGCCCCCAAAATAGAAAAATAGAGGCAGAAAAAGGAAACATTAGTACCACTAGCAAATCAGAAACCAGACTACAACATAAAAAGTAGCCTCTTCCTGCACAGCTACAATATTTGAAGAGGCTTGCAATACTATTTTCACAGAGAGGGTGGTGAGGCACTGGAACAGGTTGGCCAAGGAGGCTGTGGATGCCCCATCCCTGGAGGCATTCAAGGCCAGGCTGGATGTGGCTCTGGGCAGCCTGGTCTGGTGGTTGGCACATAGCAGGGGGGTTGAAACTAGAGGATCACTGTGGTCCTTTTCAAACCAGGCCATTCTATGATTCTGTGATTAGTAATAAAAGCCTATATAATATCATGTTCAGAATTTTTTAAGGCAGGAATTTTACTGAGGCCAGGACTAGTCAGCGCAAACAGAGTTACCCTTCATCACCAATTATTCAGTGATCAAGAGCAAAACTTATCTGCCCACACCTTGCTGTTTTAAATACAGTGCTCATTTAATTTCTACCTGCTTCCACATCCATACATGCTAAAAGCAGTAACACGCTCTAACATTTTGAGATAATCTGTTGTAAGACAGGCTGGAAGTCTTCAGCAAACCATCTGCACAAGCAACCATTTACATAACACAACAGCCCTAGCACCTTTTCTCAGAGGCACACAAGACTCACCCCAACGGTAGTTGCTGCATAATATCTACACACAAACAGTGTCCATCACAGCTTTGTTTTCTGCTTTTTCTTTTGCAAATATGATGCACTTCTTGGACATCCAGTGGATGGAAACGTGAGCCATCTGATTGTGTTTGATGCTGAGGTAGCCCTCTGTGACAGCAAAGCTTGTTGGATTCCTGCCTCCCCATCAGCCTCTACATGCATTGACATTTCACTGTTTATACTAGTATAACTTTCTCTGGACAGTGCCGTAAACAGATGCATTTTTAAATGCTCTATACAGATAGATGAAATGTCCGCTGTTTTCCCCCTCTTGTGAGGATTTCCTGTAGTTCAGAACATTTTGAAAGCAAACCAAAAGTCAAAGGCTTCACAGGATACTTTGTTATGCAAGCAAGCATCAGACAGTGGATCTCTTAGTTTAAGTTGCTTGCAAAAACTGCATCCAAAAAATTAAACAAATGACCCAATATGTTTTCTTCCTGCACCATACAAGTGATCTCATGCACAACGATGCATTTTCCAGACAGTTTTTCCTGAAGCAAACTGATATTTTTAGCTCTTAAAAGTGTCTCTTTTCAGATAGTGTTTGCTGCCAGACTGCTTTGATCTTAATGCATATCAAAGGAGTATAAATTACAAATTCCTAAATAAACTGCTTACATTTAACTATGCACTCTCTTTAAATTTTAATCAGGGTAGAACACAAAAGAAATAATGTTTCAGCTCCTAGGATCCCAGCTGGGTAGGATATTCCACGTCTCCTTTATCAGTCCTTTGCCAGCTGCTGAACTCAGAGATATTATTTGATTCTTGATGGTACTTATTTCCATGCCTTTTGCTGTCTTTTTGGTTAACGGTCTACAGTGACTCCAGCAAATAAAGGATATAGATGCATTAAAGGATGCTTCAACCCTGTGTAAGTCTTAAAATTCAAATCAAGAGACAAAAAATAAGATATTCAATACACAACGGGAAGCACATTTCAGTAGAAGCTTTCTTATCCTGTAAATCAGGATTTCCACGCACAGCTACTGTCTAAAAAGTAAAGGCAGAAAAAATAAAATCAGGATTCTTCTTACATTTATCATTAAATCCAACATATTTATAAGCTTTAAAGCAACTGTGGATTGTATATATTTTAGGATGTTTCCATAAATGATGGATGTGTTTTTGACTTCCTGTCTACCCAAGAAGTTGAAGTGTTTCTTCTAGTTACCACAGTACAAGGACAAGAATGGAAGACCAAGGTAGATGTCCTACATAACAATATTAATCTAACAGAACGTGACTGATCTATTCTCTTTTCAGCGGTCTGTGGAGACACGACAAGGGGAAACGGCCATAAACTGGAGCATAGGAAGTTCTGCTACCAACACGCAAAGGAACTTCTCCATGGTAAGGGTAACAGAGTGCTGGATGGGCTGCCCAGAGAGGTTGTGGATTCTCCTTCTCTGGAGATATCCGAGACCCGCCTGGATGCTTTCCTGTGCAACCTGCTGTAGGGGGCCTGTTTTGCAGGGGAGTTGGACTTGATGATCTCTGGAGGTCCCTTCCAGCCTCTACAGTTCTACGATTCTGTGATTCTCCTGCATAGAGGTTTATGAATATATCCCAAGAACACTGGGAATACATAAAGAAACAAACTTGTTTAGAGGAACAAGAACTTTCAATCCTCTCATATAATCCATGACTGTTATTTTCAAGTGCGGGGAAACAGAAATACTTTACTACCCCTTTACAGAACAAAGCCATCAAGGAGCAGGAGTGTAATATATGTTCCAGGTCAAAAACTGCACCTTGGATAGACAGCTCTTCCCATCTCTAGCAGGGCAGCCCTGAATCCCAATTCACAAAGGTTTTGGAACTGTGAACCCCCTAGCCTGTCAATATTCAGCACAGCTACAGGAGTGGCAATAGCTACAGGAGGTCCAAACCTCAGCGCAGTGTTAGACTGCTAAGCAGCATGGAAAGATACAGTTACTGACAGAAAATCTTGGCCAAAACAAAACATGAATGCAGAGAGCTTACAGCAGCTTCCACTCCTGCTTTAGGATCTACAAAAGTTAGACTGTGACTGTATTTAAACAGAACAGACTTATGTCATTCTGGGTATGAAAATGAATCTGGTAATAGTAATAGGTGTCACAGTGAGCAGTTATCTTCAGGTTTGTGCTGTTTCCACATGCTCCCAAATGCCAAAGGAAGTGAATGCACCTCATTGTAACCACTATTAACAGCAGTTACTTAAATTTTACCTCTGCATGCATTAGCATTTTAAACGCATTTTTCTGATCAAGTGATTGATAAAGCGTTTCAGAAAAAAGGTTTTAAGTGTTCTCCTTTGCTTTATCTGTAACATCACAATTAACAGGAACAGAAAATTGCTTTAAAAAGGAAATACCAGTATGAAATGCAAATCATAAGACAGCAGCATGAAAGATTAGAATAAGTGACAGGCAGGAGAGAAGACCTAGTTCTTTCTCATTATTTTTGATTTAACCACGGCAGGAGAATCTCAAAGTATTTCTGTTATCACCCCTGAATGTTCATGTGACACTAAGGTGTACTAACTGCAGCAGAAATGCTAAGTCATAACCTGAACTAGTGATTGAGGACCTGGTGGGAAGGGAGGGCCATCCTAGGGGAGCTCAGGTGTATGCAATGCACCTGAGTGACTGGAAGGAGTGGAGCCAGGATCCACCCCTTCCCAGAGCTCATTTAAGGGTTGGCAGTGGAGGTAAGGAGTATCTTGTTGGAGATCCCTGCCTACCTGAAGTCTTTTGAAGGTAAGCAATTTCTTTCCTTTAATTCTGTGTCTATGACTGTTGCATTTGAGCAAGTCTTTATTTGCTGTAGTAGCCTAGGACCTTGCTGCTCTGCTGTTGTTGCTATACTTTCTGTTATGTTATATGACCCCATGGTGTTCCAGAAAAATCCCAAGAATGACTATTAATGGTTTTTTAATGTTGCAAAAGTTCTCATGAGCAGGGATTGGTTTTTCATAATTTGGTTTCTGTGTCTGTATTTCTAAAGAAGCACTGAAGTTGTTACTATGGTGTAATGATTCAGTACAAATGGTGTAATGATTCAGTACAAAGCGTATCGCTCTTTAGTTTACTGACATCTGTGCCAGTGCTTCATTGGGTAATAACCAAAATAGTCATTCAGTTTCTAGAACCTTCTCAATAGTAAAAAGCTTTCATTTTCACAGTAAAGCCATCAATGGATTATGAAGCTTCTAAACTTTTATATTATGAAGCAACCTGAATGACCCATCAACCTTTTCTTGACAGAGAAAGCCTACCTTCCTGAGGGTCCTGTTTTACTAGCTACACAAATGGCTCTCAAAAGCCACACAAAAACAACTAAGATAATAAGGAACAACACAGCTGCCCAGTAGCTCTATCTAACTGCAACATGTAATGCCTCATCCTGATCAAAAGCTCCCTTTTCTAATATCCTCAACGTTCTATGTAAATGCTATAATTTCTACCACCTCCTCATTCTACTGTGCTGTCTAGAAGAGGTTGCAGACTTACATGATGCAACAAAGAAAAAGGAATATCACATGCAGGACTGTTGTCCTATAAATACTTCAGTGATCTAGCAAGAGTATGGTGTCAGGACTTTTCTTGGCCTGAACTGGATTTGGTGCATGACAAGGTTTTGTGTGTTGCCACACACCAAACAGCCTCAGAATTATAAGCTGCATATTCTGAAGCAGGAAAGATAGGAGAAAATACAGAGCATGGAAAAGAATGGGGAACAAACCATATGGGGGGGGGGGGGCAATACACAGTGTACAGAGTCTGATGTTTTCAGAGACTTGAATCTACTCTCTTAATGCCACAGTGACCTAGAAACACAGTATTGTTCTGAAGACTGTCTCACACAGTACAACATGAACACTAGCACTGAGGTAGAAACAGAGGGCTTTGACTGACTGCTTCACCAATTCACACGGAATTAATCTTGTTTGCTTTTGCTATAATATTAACAGATAATTTATTCCTCTTTGCCCTTGAAAAACTGGTAGGCAGCAGCATGTGGAAGGAAAGGGATTTTACATTACATCAGCTGCTTTATTTGAAAGGTATAAAATATTTGTACCATGTAACAGTGAAAAAAAACAATTTCAGATAATATTCAAAAATTTTAAATAATTTTAAAAACACTCAATCATACTTTGAGACAATCAACTCAATTAACTGCACTCAGATTTCATCTAGCTACTGAAGAATGAAATAACAGGTGGGTATCACATTGGAGCTTGCTTTTCTGTGTAGGCAAGAAACATGTATCCTATAGTCAGGTCTTGGTTTAGAGGGGGTTATATCACTAACCGACAGCTGAAATGTCATCAGAATTATAGTGGCAATGTGAATGGCTCTCAGAACAGTGTGATATTTTTAGTCACTGAGTACACATTGTCTAAATATTTTCAATAGGCAGCATTTAAGCTCTGCACAGATCCTGGTAGGCAGAAGTGCTTAGCTCCCCCTTAGTGCTGGGGGACCTCCCCACAAAACTCAATAAAACACTTCCTGAGATCATTGCAGAGAAAAGGCCAGCTGCAGAATACCCAAGGCATTTACAAGCTTGTTCAGGCATTCCATTTTTGTCAGCCTTTTTGGCAACTTGAAAGTAAACACTCAGAAAGATTAAGGCAGTCTACAAGAAATTTAGAAACTTGTCCAACAACTCCCCCCAAAACTGTGCTGTTGTAAAGCAGTATGACTGTGAGAGCCTGTTCATGAAATTACATGGTTCACAGTAAGAGAAATCAGATGTGATCAGTATTTTTTTTGTGGTCTCATAACTCACCTAAAATTGCCTAACAATAGCTCTCCATGTAAGACTAACTCACATTACTGGACTTTCATGCGCAGATGCAAGGCTGCTGGTTGAAGAAAAAAGGAAATGTGGGAAGAAAAATCTCTTACTGCTGACTATGCAAATATTATCAGCCTTTCCCAGTTACCATTATCAGCAAGTCAAGCCCAGTAAGCCAAAAAGAATTGCACAACCACAAGGAGATAGCATTCCATCAGGTAAAATTCAGAGATAGAGAACAAAAGTGACGTAGAATCAATGTATGTGTCTTATCTGATGCCTATTCTACAGTTAGCAGAACCATTTGTAGCACTCTGAACTACTTTCTGTGTATGCAAGACTCTACAATGGGTCATGCTTTGTCACCCTGCAGTATATGACAAAAACCTCACCTTAAACAATGAAAAGGCCCATCTTAAACAACTAACAGGGATTTGGTACTCCTTATTCAGAGTTGAGAGACTGCAATGTACACTTCTAAACTTGGCTTATCTATGGTATAACAGAGACTCTCATTACAGGGACCCATAATTTGAGGAACAAGGAAAGAGATATTGGAGTACAGTACCCATATTGTCACAGTTATCTATAAGATAATGCTTTCCTTGCAATATGTCCTTGAAATGCTATTGCATACCATAAGCACTTCTACATAGTAGGGCAACATATAACTACTCTCACAATGCAAGGATGCCATGCATTTTTTGACATGAAAAAGTACCAAAAAATGAACAAATGTTACCAAGTAGTTCTGTTCATAGCAGGCAAACCTCCTGCTGAAAAAGCTTTGTGACATTAGCATAGCCTACGCTTCAGTCTGAAATGACAGCACTGCAGTTCTGTCACTCTACTGACATCATGAATCACCTTCCACCTACATGGCTTCAGTTCTATCTGCTTACTCTTACGTGGATATAATCACTGATTGATTACGCGAAACCTGGAAGGGTGAGATGTAAATCTCCTAAAACACAGAAATATGCATTTCCAATGGCTTCCCAGAAATAGTACTACTAGAGATGTACAAACTAGAGGAAAAAAAATCACAGCTTTACTGTATGTGTCTTGAAGACAATGTAGTATCTTTTCTTAAAAGTGTAAAAATATAAAGAGGATTCAAATTCTTTTTGCGTATATTGAAATTATATTCTCATTTTCCAGGTATGTTTTGATTTCATTGTTCTTGGTTTTTCTTGCTTTTTTTCCTGCCAACAAATCTAAACATAGAAAGTAAATCTCTCTGCTATAAACACTGAAAGATATGAACTGAATACTGCTAGTGCACCAAAGAGCACATCCACATCCGCTGGCACACCTATTGGATACAAATCACTGCACAAACACAGTAATTAGTAAGAAGATAATATTTAGAATTGCTAAATTCATTTTCTGTACATGTGAACAACTAAGTCAAACCAAATAATTTTAGAAAAGACACAACCCTATTATAGAAGAAGAGTCCAATCTTACTTGCTTAAAGACGAGCATTATCTATCATAGGTGAAATTATGCCCAGGGGCTCAGAAAACCTATTTTATGTGCTACTTTTATGACAATTCTTTTCACTCCTTGGCAACAAGTCATTAAACTCCACAACTGCTTTGCTCTTGTTCTCCTGGAAGTCTTCACTAGACATTATGGGTTAACGCCACAACAGGAAGTCCCCCCTGCAACTTACTTTGATTTCAAAAGTTATGATGTATTTATGCTCACATATAGTACTAAGACTGTTCAGTGCAACATGAATCAAGCAATCAAACTCAAAGAATTTCTTACTCATATAAGCAGCACAGCTACAAATAAAGCTTTCAATTTTACAGTGTATCAAATAACAAAGTATTTCATGTCTGCAACCTGCTGCCTGCATAGGAATACTTACCCTGCTGCAACTGCCGGAGGTATGACTAGTATGAGTTTTAGTTGTGCTTCATGCAGAGCTTCAGAAAGGTGAATGAGCAAGTGTATCAACTCCCTGAAATATAAACATATGTTATAGGGACAGACAGAAAACTAGTCTTACTGGTTGACAAAAGCAAGATTACCAGTAACAGCAGAAATAATTGAAAAGATGCAGCAGGCAAGAGATCCAAATGCAATTTCTAGTGGATGATTTTAGCATTTAAAAAAAAAAAAAAAAAAAAAAGATGAATCAAAGATTTACCTCCTTATGAGATTAAAAACACTGAACTGCTGGAGGCAGTCTTAATTTTATTGTAGCCAGTGATCACTTTAGGGATAAAATGTTTTATTTTAATATGATTATTCATTGTTAGCATGTAAATATGATATATGCTATCAGAGCAGGCTACTCCTTAGAGTCCTATTCAATAAAAAGGATGAATCAATGGAAGAACCAAATACTGTTCTGAAACAAGCAATTTTTGCATAGGTTCTAGTTAACTCTGTGCTATTACAGAAAAGTCTGAGAATTCATAGAGGTTTTCCCAGCAAGATGTGCAATCTTCAAGGTGTATTTATGAGGCCTGTTTTTAGAAACATTTCTGTTGCTGTTTCAAGTGGTTTTTTAATAGATTTGTTTCCCAACACTTTACTGTATAGCCACAAAATAAATGCCTGGAAATGCCATTTCTGGAATTATCATCTCCTATATGCATTAAAGATTTTTCTCAAAAGTAGATCTCCACATCCTAATTTCAATAGGAAAATAAGCTCCAAAATTTTCTTCACGTAATCTATTTTGAGATCTTTCTTTCAAAAGGTGATGTAAATAGCAAATCCTTCAAAAGAGACTAGGAAAATGAGAAAATTTAAGTTACTTTTATCTAAGGAGTCCAATGAGACATTCAATTCATGCCATAAATAAGGCCATCCTGTGTGCTTCCAAGTCATTTCATTCCTCAAAACACCAACTTCTATAATTACCTGCCAGCAGAGATCCAAAAATGCAGACAGAAGGATATCAGCAGTGAATTCTAGACCTGTTTAGAGCTATGCTTAAACTTGAACTGAGTAAAAAGCAACTTCACAACCCATTCCAGCAGGTGGCAAGTATTAGAGCAGGCTATACACTGGAGGTCATCTAAGTTGTTTGCTCCACTTATTTATCAAACTGGATTAGACCAGAACTTTCACAGACTACTTCCAGCACTGCAGTCCCCATCAAGGTATTATCATCCCAGAGATACTGTTCTAAAATCACTGATCTTCCATTTAATCATCTATCACGGTAAAGATGCTTGACTTGCACAGAATAGACGCTATTCAAAATAATTAAGAAGTTTTATTTGCACTGAAACAGTTTAAGAAACAACTTAATGCCAGATGAAATCCTATAAAAAACCATTACTCTTAGATTCTAACAACAAAAAGTTTTATCACTTTCCCAATATAATCAGTATTTTGCGGTTACAATCTGAGAGTTGGCTGTGCCAAACAACTCCCATGTAGTGGAGACACAAAGTTATAGGAATCAGCTTTTAGTCTACCTGCAGCATTCTTCTACTGAGAAGTAACAGCTTTACATTCCATTCTTCACAATATGCATTCTGTATTAAGAGTGTCACTATTCAGACAAACCAATTAAGCATGGAGGAATTCTTTTCCAGAGAAAGCATTAAAAAAATTACAATGCTAAACTAAACAGACTCTTCTTGACTCCCACCATATGTATCACAACCCCCACATGACACAGTCTTACTGAAAACTATAATCAGTGTTAAAACTAGCTAAGCCCTTTTTCCTACAGATTTTTGTCTGATGGCTAAGTGACCTTTTAACTAATTATACTTGAAGTAGTATGAATGTACCCTTTATTAGATGTCAGAGAAGCTACTTACAAAATAAACTTGATTGAAATCAGTTCCTCTGGTATTGAGATTATCCTGTGCCATCACTTCATCAGCAGGATCTCTCTTCTCTTTCTGAATGCCTCTGTTAACTTGTATGACCTCTGAACTGCACAAAATATTTTCTGACTAAATTGGAAAGGCATACAGTGTAGGCAACCCTGTCATATAGAAATCCTGCAACTGTAAATGAAGGACAGAGATTGGTGGCCTGATATAGGACCAATAGAAAGTTTGAATTGCTGTTTTATTTTGTAGAAAGCACAAAGCACAATAAACTAAAAAACTAACCCTATCCAAATAGCTTCCACTTCCTCTCCCCCAAACAAATCTAAACAATATAGCCTTGGCCAGAAATATATATATATATATGTATATATATGTATATATATGTATATATATATATATATGTGTATATGTGTGTATATATGTGTGTATATATGTGTGTATATATGTGTGTATATATGTGTGTATATATGTGTGTATATATGTGTATATATATGTGTATATATGTATGTGTATATATGTATGTGTATATATGTATGTGTATATGTATGTATGTGTGTATGTATGTGTGTATGTATGTGTGTATGTATGTGTGTATGTATGTGTGTATGTATGTGTGTATGTATATGTGTGTGTATATGTGTGTGTATATGTGTGTGTATATGTGTGTGTATGTATGTATATATGTATGTATATATGTATGTATATATGTATATATGTGTATATATATATATATATATATATATATATATATATATATATATATATATATATATATTAGCTTCAACTTGGGCCAGATCAGGGAGTGAAAGTGTATCAGGATAACTGCAGATTATTACTCAAGAAACCTAAGTGAACATCTACTCACTAACCTGTCAAGCCAGGTCTCAGCCCTGAGATCTCTACTGCAGATCAAATAGGATTAATGGTTATGGCTGAAGACTTCCTTTTGGTTAACTTCTATTTGTCAGCCAAGATAGATTATATAGACCAAATGTGCACTCTTGCCTCCTCCCCTAAACAGCAATAACAGAATGCTCATTGACTGTGTGCTACAAATTAAAACTTTGCTGTGCCCTCGCAGTGCTTTCCAGTGTGCTACCACAATCTTTTCCCACATTGTCACTGGTAATTTTTTGAGGACTGTTGACATTTTAAAAATTATAATGAGGTATGGGTAATTAGGAATAGAATCACTCTTTCTGAAAAGTCCACGTTAAATATTTACCGGAGACTTTACCCTTGTCAAATTTTACTTCGTAGTAGTAACTAAGACACTGGCAGCTTTAAGACCATCATGAGCTAATTAAGATCTACTTCAATCCTATGCTATTAGGCCTTCTATTATCACTGCTTTTTGGAAGGTTGGTTGCTTTGTTCTTTGTTGATTTTTTTTATTATTATTATTTTTTTAATGTTCCCAATTTCAAAGTATTTTGTCCCTTACAAAATGTGCAAATTTCCTTCATCCAAGGTTTGAGAAAGAGTTATTTTTTCAGGACTCACTTTTTCCAACACTGTCAGTCCATTGTGTTTGGGACATCTTGTAACAGTTCTCTTCAGTGCATAAAAGTGGGCTGTCAGGCTGTCTGAAAGGCACTGCAGAAGATACTGCTACATTCTTGTCTTCAGCTACGTGACCCTTCAGAACTCTCTAACTTTCCAACTTCTGCCACTTTCTTTTGTAAGTTAATAGTCAGTGCTCCCTGAAATTTATGCCTTGTCAAGAAAATTGGACAGAATAAAGCTGTCTACTTCAAGAAGAAATTGCTCTTTTGTGCCATTTCATTGCCTAGTTAATACCAGAAAACTGGAGTGAATTATGGCAAATCTTTGATTAATAGATTAATTTTTCAGGGACTAACATGAAGGATAGAAGTGCCAGAAGAGGTTTTTGCTCCTATACTCCTACCAACATTAATAAGATGTCTGAAGGTCATCTTCTGCATGATGCCAAGTGCCTGCAGCATGCGGTGGGTGAAAAAAAAATTGTGTTTTTCAGATTGATCCTCTGTGATGGCAGTGCCATCTGTCAGCTAATGCCAGACAAAGCAGAATAACATGTACACCTTCACATATACTATCAGATTCTGGTGAAAAAGGCATGAATGTGCCCACAGGTGTCTGGGGAAAAAAATAAAAATAAATCCATGCATAATATTAGCAAAAGAGACATTGTCCTGTCTGGCTGTTATAATTAAAACTGAGAAAGCAGAAATTTTCCTGCTTAGTTCACAATTTCCACCACATGCATTTCTAACTTGAAATGCCATGGTTTAAATAACTTGGAATATTCTGTTGTAAAATCAATCAATGAACTTTTAGATTAAAAAAAAATAAATTAAGAAGCGGGTTTGAACTGTAAGGGACAATAAAATATATTAGAATTGAGGTATTATTTGCACAAGACATTTCAGCTGATTTAAGTTTTTGTTTAGAAACTCATTTCCTATGTGTTAGAATCAAAGACATGAAGCTGAGTACTTTTTCATTATGCAATAATTGTCAGCATGAGAGAAAAGAGCATCAGTTAGATTCAGTCATTTATCTCACAAATTTGTCTTATATCAGTAATCAGGAGCTTCTATGCTTGCAAACCACAGAAAAGAAGAAGGTACGTACAGAGGGTACCTCAAATCATCCGTACTGGACTTCTACATGAGCCTGAACTGATCAGTGTTAGGCTCCTGCAGCGTAGGTCCACACATATCTCAATACAATTCAAGTTCTTCAGATAGAATAGATGGTATTTCAGCACCTGAATATAAGAATCTAATGCCATTTATTTACACCCAGGGGTATACAAAGCATGTATGCAGAATTGCTGGCTAAGTTCCAAGGCATCCAGGGCCCTCATACCCAAAGCAAACAGCCATAAATTAAGTTGATTACATTTTTTAACATAAAGCCAGGCAGCCACATTTAGGCACATAATTCTTTCTCTTCCGCAAAATTTACACAGTAAGTTAACAAATAAATGTTATATAAAAGAAAATAGCATGAAGGACTGGTATAATTTAAGACTTCTGCTGAGCGTTACGGAGCAGGAAAAAAAGCAATCCTAACCCTAAATAAGAATCATTACAATTACTACATTCTTAGTCTTGAAAACAAACAAGGATTAAGCTAGCTCTGCTTAAGAATATGTAAACAGAAGATACAGTGGGCCTCAGACCACACTATTTCACTTCTTCTGGAGTACCAGCTAGGATAAACAGGAAACTGAAAGTTCTTCTTATGCAACTATTTATTCCTTGCAGGAGGAAATTTCATCTGTTTCTGATGTTGGAGTGAAAACCAAAAAAAAACCAAGATCTTTCTAGAAACATGCAAAGAGCTGAAAGGAAAGTAGATAAATTTGCTTGTTCTTAAAAATCCTCAGTGATTACAGGTTCTCAGTGATGCTTGTGAGAGACCTTGCAGGCTTCAGAAACCTTGTGCAATGCTAGCACTGTTACTGTTACCTACTTATATAAAGATGCAATGGGTAGAGCAAATGATGTAAGGATGTTATCAGGCTTCTAAAAGTTCAGGTTCAGCTAGTAAAAGGAAAAGGAAAAAAAAAAAAAGAAAAAAAAAGGTATCTCATAGAAATACTGATCTGAATCAGGAAAGCCTACACTATCTACCTAACAGTTAATATCAGTACCTCATATGGAGCACAAATAATTTCTATTCTATTAACGCTTTACATGTCTGAAGGTTAAAGGGTCATTTCTGTGTTGATACGTTCCCATCAATTGTCCCCAGCTCTTCCACTGTTAAGAATATGCTTTATACTGATGTTTATCGCTTTGGAAAAGCAGACACGGATCATGTATGAATCATGTTGCAATACTGCCACTCTGTGGGGTGAAGATGTCATGGCTCTACCCCTTCCTAGCAGGGATGAGCAAAGCAAAGGGTGGGTAGCCCATGCTTACCGATTTATCAGGACTAATTCTACTCTGCTGTTCAAAGGCAAATTAATAGATCTGAAAGTAAAAGCATTTATTCAGAATGCTTGTCACTGCTTGGCTTCTCAGAGACATTCTGCGACTTAGTCACCTCAACCACATCTAGGGCAGCGGTGGGTAAACACACGAGTGGGTTTACAGCTAAGCACTTAAATCAAAACTGGTGTTGAAGAGACAAAAAAAGAAATAGTTTATAACCTTTATTTATACTCAGGTTTTTCTGCCAAACATATACTTTCAGACTTATGGCTAGGACAATCTTGAAATCTTGCTTGCTTGCAGCCATTTTTAATCAAACATTACTGACTCAGAAAACCTGAGGCACTCACCGTTCTGCTCCTTGAGAATCACCCTCTCTTCCTATTCCTGTTTAGCAATAACTAAAAGACGTTGAATATGTAGTAAGCAGGACCTCTGTACTTTGCCTAAATAGCGTTCTGGCTCTGAAGGCTTGAGCAACTACACAGCTGTACCTCCCTTAGAAGGGCCAGTTTTTACTACAGCAGATGGGACAAGAACTGTTGCAACATAAACTCAACTCAGAGTTAAATAAAAACACATTTTATACTTGTTTGCCATTTGCAATACAGTACTTGCTGTTAGCTTGCTTACATTGGCTTTAAGCGAGCCTTAAAATTAGTCTGGCTTATATTTTAAGTTAACCTATAGGGAAACATCAGATTTACTGAATAGCAGTAGATAAACTGACTTCTATACCCAAATTCTGGCTTGCAGTTACTATTTACTTAAAGAAAGGTGAAAGTCTGTTGTAACAAAGTCTGTATTCTATAGAAATCTCTTCAAAGTTATTTTTTCCCACTCATTCTAAGCAGTGGAGAGATGATAGGAATGCAATGTTTTAGGGAATGGATGCCTGAATTTCCTGAGGCAACTAATCCAAAATTTTCAGTATACTGCAATGAATCAGTCATTTTACCACACATTCTGCCTTTTTCTCCTGAAGTTCAAAATTTGCTTTACCTATAGTCTGTCCAAAGCATTGAGGTAGCCAAGGGGTTTTTGCTCAAGGAAAATAGATTAGAACATATGAGGAAACCACTTAATACAGGTAAACCCTTCAGTTTTTACAAATGCAATAAATTCAGTCTCTGTGAAACTTTATAGTAGAGTTACCAAAAGGTAGATCAGCTACTCCAAAGTTCTAAAACTGTTTTGCCTGACAAACTGGAAGCCAGTTTCTCCGTAGGTTTGCTTCAGGTTGGGGATTTTCATTCTAATTTCAGCACATTTAAAAGACCTTAATATAAAATCCAGGAAGATTTCCTAATTAACTCAAAGTCAGTGCTATTTATCCAGTAACACATACCAGTCAGTGTGACCATAAAGGCCAATGCCAGCACCTAAGCACACATACAGTTGAGGTACTCTCTTCATCCTTGTTCAACAGTAACATCTTGCACAACTGAAATTTAGAAAGTTGATGTGGTCTGCTAATTCCACTATGAATATTAATACGTAGCCTTTGAGTTCACGTAGAACAGTTTTAAGACAAGTGGAACAATCTTCAGTTACCTCGAGTTAAGTGTATTTATTTATAGAAAATGACAAATTCAAGTCAACGTGGACTAATTAAACTTTCAGAAGATACTGTAAAAGAGGCAATTCTTATAATTGTATCCTAAAGACTCATACTTACTTTTGCTTTTGATTTCCTAGCTGACTCCAAACTTCAACTACAAAGCCATCAAAATTTTCATTCTAAAAAAAGAAATTGACAACAATATACACTTCATCACCACGCTTATTCATTATGCTTGCAGAGATAATGAAATATTGAAGCACACAATCAGTTCAGCTGTTCTAGCAGTATTACAGATCGAGCATGCTTCATATTCTTACAGCAATTTCATCTCAAATGCATCATTTCATGAAGAAGTCAAAGTGAAGCACAAATTGTGTAACCAAAATTCAAAAGTAGAAAACCTCTATTAGTTATGCATGACTGACTTTTACTCTCACAGGATAAACTATTGGGAAAAATGCAGCCATTAATGAAATATGGTTGTTAAGCAAATCGATTGAAACACATTTACATGTATATTGGGAAAAAAAGTCATGAGCCATTGACTCTAAAGATGTAAATACTAAACTGGAAAAGTCATTATTCCAAACATCTCCAAAATTAATCTTTCTTATGGAAGCTTGTTTACTGTGATCAAGGATATTGCCGGTCTTGAGCACCCATTCCATAAGAGGTTAATTGTTACAGAGGACCTAAAATTGATGCAGCAGTTATAAATTTTAAGAAAGTATTCAGTTCACCTCTTCATCCATTTTCCTCTAGAATGCAGAAGATTTATTTACATCTTACAGCAAGGGAGAGTATTCTTATTCTGACAGTAATTAGGCAGGTTTTCACAAAACAGCCACTAAGTTGAATGTCTCTAGGGTGCAGTCTGTCCAGTCCTAGAAGCATTGTTCCAAAGCATTAAGCTGAGGGGATCCAAAGGAAGTCTTAGCAAACAGTAACTGTTCCTTAAAGGAAAACCTCTTTTTCTCTCCTTGGACTCTTAACTGTTTTATCAGAACTGAACAAAATTATGCAGTAAATGATATCTGGCAAGCTATTCTTCATATTAAAAGTGACTCATTATGTCTAGTACACTGAAGCCTGAACATAATTGTGTAATACAGAAAACAGCACTCATTGTACCCAAGATTATTTTGCAGCCCCTCAAAAAAACCCAACACAATAACTGTAATAACTGTTTCTGGCTGTTTTGTCATTGTTGTTTTTTTTTAAAGTAATTAAAGAAATCACTCTGCTCACTAGGTGACCTTCATGAGAAGTTTATTAACTCTCCATTACTGCTTTGATATTATTCTGCACATCAGCTGGCTGGAATGGGTTTTATCAACTAGAGTTTACAACAGGTGGAAGTGTGCAACTGCCAATGATAACAGGTTTAGGATAATCAGACTTAAGTAATTTCACTTCAGGTTTTCAGTTAACTGTACTTACTTACTGCTGTATTTCATACATATAGGAATTGGACACATTCTAGAATATACAGTTAAGATTTGTGCCTCATTCATATTTCGAACAGAACTTTATTTTGAAGGATGAAAACTGGAAATGAGAAAATATATTTTATAAAAGGAACCAGAAACCATGTCACACTGTTTCAAAAGCACTGTTGAAGTCTTTTACCTTGGCTAGTAGAACCATACTCTGTGAAAGCTCTTCTATCTCATCTTCACTACCAAAAACACTCTCAAAGTCCTGGTAAGTCCAGCCATCAAACAAAATTCTAGGCACTATCAAGCAAAGAAGTCAATCAGTAACGAAAATTTAACAAATTACTATCTACATTGCAACATTTCTGCAAAAACAGAAATATAATTCTACAGAACATACCAGCAGGTAAATCACCAAACAATATATCTCATCGCTTGGACTGTTGTGTTTTTTTACTCTAACTTCATCAGCACAGAAAAGTTGACACCATAGAACATTCTTCTTTGTTTTATGGTAACTCGGACATTAATTAATAGCTAACTGATGCCAGTTTTAAGAAAAGATGCATTCAACTGACAACTTAAGTTCCACTTAGGAAGGTCTTAAAAGAACACCAAAATGAAACAGCAATCCTTCTGTAAGTTGTGCCTTTCTTCTAACATGTGAATAGCAACGTAGAAAAGTCACCTCAAACTCTAATTTAGTCTAATTTAGCCCCATATTCAGCTTTTTGCTCCTTTCAAGAGCCTATGACAAATCCTAATTTTGGAAAAAAAATCAGTGCTTGAGGGTACTTCTCACCCCTTTTTTCCCCCTCCACCAACAACACATTTAAGACGTTAAAAATGTGTCAGACAAGAGTGATGAAAACTGCTGTGGGAACAGCTGAAAATCATGTGTGGTGGAAATGCCATACAAAACTATGTCTAAGCCCTTTTTAACTATCAAGGTTTTTAGAAGAGTCAAGAGAGATTTCAGGGGTGTTACCACCTGGCAGCTGAAGTAATTTAGAATAGCTCACAGAGCATTCAATTTTTCTACCTGTTTCATGTTTCATACAACCTTGTGAAGCAAGAAGAGTTTTACTAGTTTCACGGCCTCAACTCATTCTTGTTCCAGACAAAAGTAAGAAGTTTAGCACAGTTTTATCACTGTAGCAGTGTTTGCCATTTTTCCCTACAGACACATTGTGGCAGATCCCTTGAGGTCTCTGCTTCAAGGGCAGAAGCAAGCAGCACAGGAAAAGACTGACATCTGGCTCAGATTTGGATTCCTTTTCTCCTTTATAAAAAGAGTGGAATCCCTGAGCAACAAGCTTCAAGATTACTCCCCAGGTAAGCACATCATGTTAAATGCAGAGTACCCTTCCAAAGAGGACCCAGTGGCCATGGATTTAAGAGAGAAGACACCAAGGTAAAACATTCGGGCACCAACAGAATCTACACTTCAGTTGCTTACTTATCTGTAGTTTAACTGCTTATAATTTTCTTTTCAGACACTTCATTTCATAGGGCTATGCTAATCTCCCTTCTCTCCAATACACATGGAACACAGTTGTCTCTTGCTCTGCTAGCAGCAAAAGAAAATTGACAAAAACAACACATAAAATATAGGCTCACCTATTTTGATGTTTTTGGAATTTTTTCTGACATCTTTCATCCAGCCTGTCAAACATTACCAAGAAAACAGCTCTTAAAACATAAATGTATTGACAAGGACAACATATTTTGAAGCACTCTTCAACTAATGTAGCAAAGTTTAATTATACCAGTCTTCCTGCTGCAGACTACTGGCTCATAAGCAATGCAGAGGAAGCAGCCTCTGAGTCACAAAAATTGAAGCTATTCACCTCCACCACAGCATAACTCACATTTACAACAATCCTGTAAGAGTCCTTCTCAGCCCCTTCTCCTTGTTGCTTATAGTTCTGCTTCATCATGGAAAGCATCTCACTGCTTACTGACCACAGCAGTTGTGTAGTCCTGGGAAGAATATGAATTTTCATTTCTTTTTTAAGTTAGCTGGGTTTTTAAGTCTGGTTGCTTTTTTTAAATTCAGTTGGTATTTCCTAGTGTCCCATCCACTCCCTCCCAGTAGTCACTGCATTAGAATTAACTTGTTAGTAGGCACTAACATGGTAAAAACAATCTTTAGAGCTCTTTAAAATGGCATTTTACAGACATGTTTCAATCAAGTTCAAAACCAAACTAATTATTTAGTAAGAGCATACTACATAAATTCTGAATCTGCTGCAAGTTCTTTGACAGTGGAGAAAATTCTCTTCAGATTAAATTCATATTTCACTCCCAGAACAAACTCACTCACAGGCGTTCTAAGTTTATTTGTATGGGGTTTTTTTTGCAAGGGCAGAAGGAATAAAAACAGATAAATAACTGCACAGTGCAAACACAAAGGACTTTTTCTATCTGTAAAGATTCTTTGTCTTTTCCTTTTTTAAAGGGGGCTTTGTAGATAGCCTGCTGTCTTTCTACTTATTATCTGGACAGAAACTACGTGTATTTGTGGAAGCAAATGAGAACAGAAAAGTTCATTGTGTAAAAATCTTTCTAAAACTAGTGGATGAAATTACTTGACAGTGAGAGGCAGTGTGAAAAATGCACATGCGTGTATTAACTACCCACCAGTTTGCAAAAAGAACAGTGATCCTATTTGTAATCCATATTCAAATAAAAAGGAAATCAAACCTTTATCTACATCGTGGAGCCCGGTGAACTGGAACCTCTCCTTCCCTCTCCTTCTCACTTGTAACCAGACTGGTGAGATTAATGTAAATTTATTTCCAAATATTTTGGCAATGTCATAGCCGTGGCTGTTCCACTTGCAAAAGAAAGGAGAGAAAGAAAAGTGAGAGATGACAAGCAAGACATACAGACCACTTTAATTTTGATTTATAAAAACTCTTTACCACGAATGTAATCACTTGCTAAATCTCTGCTAGTTTCAGAAAACCTTCTGTAGCTTTATTTTTGCTTAAGTAATAAAGCATTTATAACACTTTCATAGCTACATGAATGCCAATGTTCAGTTTATGCAAATTCAACTAAACTGGAGGAATTAGCATTTAGATTCAACAGAGATTTGCCTGTACAAGTCTGCACTTATGTTCAACAGAACTTGAGAAAGCTGGAAGTTCATAGGGAACCTATTTCTGTTCTGAGCAGTGCAAAAAACAAAACAAGAGGCATTCTCTAAACAAAAGGACGTAACATTTATTATTCAAGAGAAGATGCTTTGAACAGCAAGATTGGATAACAAGATAACAGCTTGACAGCAGGATAAAATTTTTACTATTTATATAGAAGGTTCAAGTTGGTAGCTGCATAATATAAGGATACTTAGTAGTATTCCTCATCTGAAAATACTGCAACTTTACATGGCTCATTCAAGAACAACAACAACAACAAACAACTGTTTTACTGGTGAGAAAAACAGTATGACCTAGATATCCTACAAGAGATGGGTAGGAGAACATGAGTTTGAGACCACCTGAATCTCAAGGCAGCTCTTGAATAATCCTCTGAATATCTGACTGCAGACTAGAAGTTCCAAATACTACCAAAATATTTTTATAGCAAGGATGCAAGAGGCAAGATTAGTACAGACCACTGCACGTTCGTTCAAAGCACCAATTTTATTTGATTTATTAACTCACAGGAGTAATATATCCCAGAACATCTCCTGAGAAGTGTCTTTCTTTCGTCTTCTTAGAGCAGTAGCTTCTGTGTTCCAATATAATGTCCTTTGCCTTTGGATCTGTAACTACGAGTCCCCGGTCCTGCACATTCTTATCAGAATGCAGTGTCTGGGGGAAGACAACAGTTTTTATAAGCAGCCATTATCAAAAGCAACAGGCCTCAAAAAGAAAACAACAACATTAAACTCCAAGTACTCCTTTAAATCATGCGAAATAGTTTCATTTAAAAAGAAAGTAAGAAAGAGCTGGGAAATGATTTGTCATCACCAGTAATCTTACCTTGATTATAAGGAAAAGGAAAAAAAATCAAGTGATAAGATTAAAAAACGTCATTCAGCACACCTGATGACTGGTACGTTCATAACATAAAGAGCAATTTTGCAAGAAGTTTTAAACTGCTGACCTGCATGTTCTGCTAAACACAGCCACTTAATCTCAGTTGCTACAAATTCTACAGTACTTGACAGCAGCCTTCGTACTAGTTGTCAAGATCTGTTCAAAATAATGCCTTTTTGTTTTCTTCTGCACTCTAGTCCATGCTTTCTGGCTACTGTCAAACCAACAAAAGTTGTTGAAGAAGTCTTAACCAAGATTTCAAAGAAGACTTTTAAACTGGACATATTTCAGGTTAAGTATACTGCACTGTGGTCACAGCTGAAGTTCCAAACACCCTTCTTATAGAAGATCTTCTTGAATTAAAACAGCACAGGTAGACTTAGCAGTAAGTCAGAAAGCTAATAAAGCCCACACACTAAGAAAGTGTGCACAGTGAGCACACAGAAACAGGGTAAGGCAGGCTTCAACATTCTGTACTGCCTTTGCACCTAGTAGTTTTAGCAGCATATTAGATTTTCTTCCTGGTAGACACTGAGCAAGCAATACAGACAATGACAAACACATCTGCATAATGAAGGATTACCTATAATTTGAGGGACAGGATTTTGAATAGATCACCTGTCTTTTTTCTTTTTTTTTTTTAAAGAGTGCTTTGCAACATGAAGTACATGTATTTGGTATATGCACTGGTAAATATACTTCCATGCATACCCTTTCTCCTGCACTGCTGAGCATCCTTATAATTTTGAAAGAAAACAGGAAGAAAACAAGAACATGCTCAGCAAGTTAAGAGAGACTTCAGCACGTTGAATCATCTTCTCAAAATTGCTATGGGACTCTGAATAACTTTTGCCTTCAACGAAAATACTGGCTTGCAAGCTCTTCAAACTCTTCTTTCAGAACACAGCTGTCCCACTGGCAGTGCTGAGAACATCTCCCCCATCTCTAAATGACCTTGGTCAACACTACTGCACCCTCAACTCCCAACACAGGGATGGAGGTATGCTTTCTTTACATGCAGAAGGGGACAAAAACTTCTTGCTTCTATAGCAATCTTATACAGCTTCCACTGGAGCTGAAAACTCCAGAAGTCTACCCTGTGTTGGTTAAAGGAGTGAATCATTTGTGACACTCAGAAAAGATGAATGAAAGGACAATTTCACATAGTTTAATTTGAGAACAAGCTTGGAAATGTCGATTTCAACACTTTTTTTTTTTTTTTAAGAATGAGAATACCCTTACCATTTCTCAAAGTTGAGTTATATCACTGCACATGTTAAAGAAGACGATTATTTCAATTATTTAGCTTACCTTTTCTTCCAGTTTTTTTGTAGCAGGTTTCTTCGCGTCTGTTTTCGACAAGGTGCCTTCAGCTAGCCAGCAAATCACGGTTAAAGAAAGTGAAACACAGAGAAATCTCATGGTGTTTCTCCCAGTATCAAGTTTTTCTTGTCCCAGAAATATAAGGGTTCAAGTCTCTGCAAACAGAAGAACATAACTGTTTAAGAGAAATTCAGTTTTCTTGTCTAAGAAACATCAATTCTTTGTCTCATCTTCTGCCCTATAGATTAAGACTTATTAATGCAGCTCTGTTTAATAATACCTTAGGCTGGCAACAATATAGCAGAGTACTTTAAGAGATTCTTAGATGTACACCAGGGAAAGCTGGTGGGATCCTTGCAGCTTTTCTTTTAAAGAATTCCTAAAGAAATACAAGGTTTTGCAGCTGAAATTGTGATCAATGCCTGCTGCCCAGAATAGCACAGCCTTGCCTTTTCTATAGCATATAAGACATACCACTGATCATGCCTAATTCAATTAACAAGACATAGATTAAATAAGGAATGGAAAAAAATATAGCCAAGTGCTTTTATCTACGTACCTTTATCACAACAAGCAAGAACTTTAATGAATTCACCAAGTTGGTGATACAAAGAGAACTGAAAAAACTTTGATAGTTTGCTCCAAATAAATGTATTGAGAATTAATAGAGAACAGTTCAATTCAGTGCTATTTATCTGTCACAACTTAGTTCTGTCATGAGGAAGATTTTACCAAAAAAATTCAAAGATAGACAGAGACTGTTTTTTAGCCCTTCCCCATTCATGAGTTTCACTGGTTTTCCAGATCCAACAAGTGGGTAAGATGAAAAAAGAAAGAGAATACTCGTCATTAGTGGAAGTGGAGCAGAGGAAATTGAGGGAAGTAATGTGCTGCTAATTCTAGATGTCCTAGGCTCACAATGGAATTTTCTTTAGTGTATAATAAATCAGTTGCTCAAGACATATATCTGGCTGCTTCTCACAATACTGAGATCCTAATGGGGAAGGACAAATGTTAGCTTTCCCGTAACTGAAGTTTTTTCAAACGTAACCCCTTGCTCTAAATTAAAACAAAACAAATTTTTCTGTGTGACTCAAAGAACTAACTTTTCTGCCACTCACTCTGAAGACTTACTAAATAATTTCTTCAAGCTATATTTGCAAGACTTGTTCTGTTGGTAGCCATATGAGGTCAATCCTAATAATGCTGAGATGAGATTAATAACACGTATCTGGACAAGGTTGGTTTAGCAGTGAGTTGCTGAAAAGCCAAGAAAGAGATCTTGCAGGAGTTGGGCATCCTGCACTAAAACAGAGGCAAGAATGTGGCTAGCCAACAAAGCAGGAGAGTGATGGCAGAAAAAGTGCTTAAAAAAGTATAATGTCACTAGCACCAGAGAACAGACATCTTCAAAGCCCTTGTGTAGAAAATTACTTGAAGACTTGAATCAAATCTTAAAAAGAACGCAAAAGTAAAAGCAGCAAGTCCTCTAATGTCTCTTGGATCCAGAGGGCAAGGCAAAAGTTAAATGAGTATACCACTTGACATTTCACTGTTATTAGTAGCTAAGCTCTTCTTGTTGCTCTTCCTCTTTGCCTCCAAGGTCACAAGTACTCCTGTTTCCAACATCCAAAAAGATTAGACAAAGGAAGCTGCTCTTGATAGCATCTACTCTGTTCCATCAAGCTTAGCAGGATCTATAAACTATTACAGATGGGAACATTTGAGAGCCTGAACAGTCAACACAAAATCTTAACAATTTGGACAGGATATCGATTCTTCCAGAAGCTGGTATATATTGATTTGGAGGTGTTTGATTTCACTTTCAGAAGCAATTAGCAACAGCATTCACATTCCTAGAAAGAAGTTAAGTGTTTAACAGCTGAAGCTCACAAATTAAAAAAACACCACTGGACTCCAATTAGAAATTGAAATGTGTTCATCTCCTTGATCATATCTATCTGGCAATTACTGTAAGCCAACATCCATTCCTGGACCTATAGAAAGTGCAGAGCCTGTAGCAACGTTTTCTGCTAATGACATTCTTATACTGACTCCTAGTAGGAACTTTATTTTATTAACTTCATCTTTAGCAATGCAGTGGACTTGCCAGGTCACTGTGCCAATGGTTGAACAGCAAGTAAGATGACGTGGCTAACCCAGGGAGCTCAGGTGCAAGCAATGCACCTGAGTGATCAGAAGGGGTGGAGCCAGGATCCACTCCTCCTCACTCTCATTTAAAGGTTGGCAGCCAAGGGAGCAGCATCTGTCTGGATAGGCTGTGCTCCCCTGAAACTGTTACTGCTTATTGGAAGGGGTGAGTCAATTTTCCTTCTTTATTACCTGCTATCCTTTCATCGTATATGTACCTCATTTGAAGGCATTGTCATCGCTTTATTTTGCCATACAACAGTATCAGCAAAAATCAAGCACACAGTGTCATTTTAGTATCTAAAGTTGAATAAATCAAGCTTTAAATAATCTCCCTGAAAACTAAAAGCACAAATTTTGCAAGCTTTTCAAAACAAGATGCCCATCAAGTCTTTTTTCTAGCAAGCCTTCCCTTCAACATTTTATTATCCTCATATTAACTAAACTAAAGAGTTTTGTTTCTAATCTTTTGTATTGCAACATACAAGGAAAATTGAGGTTTAAGATTTGAGATGGTGTTTTTTTCTGACATGCTGGTCTGAAGCCTTGGTGTATCCCAAAGCCCTGCTTAGTGAGTCTCCCTGGGTAACGCAGCCAGATATTTTAAATGCTGTTCTATTTAAAAGAAATAGAGAAGCTGGCATGGACTTATATTATCCAAAAGGAGCAGTCAAAAACCATAATCTTGGAGACTTGCACAGTAACTATTTAGAAACTATCCTGGACAATGTGATCTAACTGTGGATGTCCCTGTTTGTTGTGGGGGAGCTGGACTAGATGGCCTTTAATGGTCCCTTCAAAATCTGAGGGTTCTGTGAAATCAGAGTGAATGCTTATATGACACTTCTGAAAGAGGAAGCGGATTCTAACTGCTATTGGAGTAAATGCTCTGATATGCAACTCGTTTAGCAAAGGAAGCCCATGCTACAAACTGCTGAGCTGCAGGGGGGTAGGAAAAAGTGAACCAAAGCAAAGCCAACAGAAGCTAAATTCAGGGGCGAAAATAAGCCTGTTTCCTAAGCTGTGTTAAAAAGCATTCCCCTACCCTTCTAAGCTGCTCTGTTTTAACACTAAAAATTGCCTCCTGTACTCTGGAGATACCAACGCTTTCTCTTTTCCGTCAGAGCGCGCCTGCAGGCCAGCATAACCCTGCGGGCTCGGTCTGAGCGTGCCCCGCGGCCTACCTATCCTGGGCCAGCCCCCGCAGGGCCGCCAGGGTGCTTCTGCCATCCATATCACCGCATCTCAGCCGCGGAGCAGGCCGATATACCCTAAACGGACGGCACGCCGCACCACCGCCCGCCTCCTTCCCTCCCCCGAGAGCGCCGCTGCCGCCTCCAGGCAGCGCCGGCCCGCGGCCACCACCTACCGCCCGCCGCCGCCTCGGAAATGGAGGCGGGCGGTGCCGCCCCTGCGCCTGATGGGAGGCGCCGAGGCGGCGGCTGAGAGCGGGTCGCGCCATCATGGCGGCGGCTCCGTCTTTAGCTGGGCGCTCCGTATTTCCTCGTGTGCCTCCTGCTCTGCCGGGTGGAGGTTGCCTGGGTGCTCGCCTAGAGAGTTTAGGTCCACCCTTTCCAACAAAAGCCTTTTAGACCTACTTTTTCCCACAGTTCACACTTGGTGCCGCTTCCCAGAAGCAGAATTGGAAGATTTCCTCATCTACCCTTTGCTTTCTTTCCCTCTTGTGTAATCCAAGATCTAACCATAATTCAGCACTGAATCGAAAAACAGAAGGGTTTTTCCTCTGAACTCGAGTCAGTGAAGCAGATACAGCGCTGAGTATGTGTGCTTTCCCCTGTGCCCTGAGTCACACAGACACAAATTGTGAGGATTTCAAAAGGGAAATCAGTGTTCACTTGTGTGCTTGGGTACTGAATTTTCTATTGCTTTGTAGAATGCTGTTCATCTCTCCCAAGTCTTAGATATTTCCAGGATACATTTCTCAATAGCAGGAAAGACAGAGATAAGGCAGGGGTATGAAAAATTTGGTTTATTTCCAGCTACTCTGTAATGCAATCTGTCATTTCCTGTATTGTGTTCCTATTATGCTATCCTGTTGACTCTCTTGTACCCTCAGTGGGACTGAACCAAAGGTTTGCTGCAGGTAGCTGGCACTGTGCGTACTGCCCCTGAGGGAGCCTGCAGCTGCCTGTACGGGAATCACAGGTCGTTTTAACTCATAGATATAAGGGTACACTGCCAGGTACTGGGGATTCTCCTTGAAAGACTGATATGCTGCTAAGTAAATCCAAATGATAAGAGGATCTTTGTTTAAATTCTGTGTTTTTCTGTACAATACTATTCCTTTAAAAGAGCAATGCCAATCACCTGGGGGAGAACAGAAACGTGTTCCTTTCCTGGGGAGTAACTCTGCGTACTCAGTGAAGAAAGGTTTGGAAGCAAAAATGATTTCTCAGCAAGAAATGAAGCCCATAGCTTCATTTGGGAGCCTGCAGCTTAAGGGAAAGATGACTAAGACAAACAGTCAGGGAAAAAACCTCCTATGAACTAGAAGGACTAATATAGAATTTATTGCAATGCACGAAGTCACTCAGGTGGCTGTCAGCACTCTGGCAGCAAGCAGGGGGCAAGGTCGGCTTACTTGGAGACCCTTAATTCACCCTTATTTTATCTTGCCCACTCTCTTTGAGTTTATTTTAAGCTTAACTATTCTATTCTACACTTTTGTACATCCATGGTAGAGTGCAAAACTCTTTCAGTCATTGAGTTGCTCACTGCATGGAAGAGATTTAGAGAAATTCATACCTGAAAATTTAGATAGATTTCATAATAGTGGTGTTATCGTAGCTTTGTGTTTCTTAATCTTAAAAGCAACATATCTGATATTCTGACATGATAGAAGGCATTACTGATAAACCTGTGCTCTCCATCAATAGATAATGAACTTTAGGTGTCAGGTAGATTAACAAGATTGAGTACACTTAATACTCAATACTATTTGTGGTATAGGAACCACAAATTCTGTTTTCTCATTAGCTGTTTTGCTATATAGTTAGTAGTTAGATATAACAGTATAGTTAGAATGACCATGAGGAAGAGAAGAAAGAAGTAACTGATCAAGTGAGGGACAAATCTGTCAAAAATAACAAAAATTTCCTTCTGTGTAGAAATTCATTACAGAGGTAGAAAGAGCTGGCAAAACAGAGCTCCATCCCACAGTGTGTGACTTCATACCCTAAGCACAATGCTGTCCAAATTATTCTAGAGTCTGATTTTGGCAGACACTCAATGTAGGGCTGAAGAGTAGCTGTAGGTGGCAGAATAGATGTGGCAGTACTAAACACAGCATGGACAGTAAATCCTGCTGGCTGTTGGATGATTTCTGGTGTTGAAATTCCTCATAATGATATGTAATCACACTCAAAAATCAATCACATTTTGGCTTTAGAAACCAAATAGGAATTGAAACTGCACGGCACTTAAAACTCCAAAATAAGAGTTAAACTCTGTCTGTAAACTACCACTCAGCTCTGTGTTTTAGGCAGAGAAGAACTGTGGTGGAAACTATACTTCCTACAAACAAATACTCACCAGGTGAAAACAGACAGTTTAATAATGTTCGTTTTATAAAGACCAGACTAATTTTTCAAAGTCTTTATACTAAATTGTGTTGAAATTCTGAAGATTATAGCGATTCATGGATGGCATAAGGAAGATATAAACATCATGGATTTGTTGGGCAAACAATTGTGCTGCAAAACATTTTGCATAGTAGGAATTATCTTGAAACTATTGCCACCCTAGTGCTGATTTACAGTAATTGAAATCTCTTTAGAAATCATAGTATCTTGAGATGTATGGAACAGATGAAGTCTGATTTGTCACAGACGGGTATTTTGTAGACATTAAACTCAAAGTGGAACATTTTCCTTATATATCAGCTAGTGTGTTTTGTAAGGAATTATATCTAGTGTGTACCCTACTCTCCAATAATCCCTGGGTTCACATTACAGAATTTCTTTCTGTCAGGATATACATCCAAAGATCATTACAGGCTTGCTCTCTCTTTTTTTGCTGGCTATTTATTCACCTAAAATGAGTATCTTCTCTCTACCCTCTGTAATTGGCTAGCGAGCTCTTGATTTAGAGGAAGTAGAGGCACACATGCCAACGCATTCACTGTAATTGCACAAGTCTTTGTTGAGGCAAAAAGAAGATAGGATGTAAGAAAATGCACGGTAGATGTCAAAAGACAGTAGGAGGAGGTGAATGTAAAATTACTGCATAATGCATAGTGTGCATTGAGGAAGTTAGAAATGAAATAATTAAATACTGAAGAGCCCCAAAGGAGTTATTTGTGTGTTTACTCCCCTTTTCAAGCAGAGTTTACACCTGGCATTATTGTATCTATTCAGCTAGAAGTATGTAAAGGTAGTTTTAAGCATGCCTGCACAACTTGCAGCTGCAGTGACTAGAATGCAGCCACACAAGACTGATGCACTTGTCCTTTAGGTGTCACTCTGCTTTTAAAAGAGTAGAAATTAGTTCAACTTCTTATTTTGGCTAACTCAAGCATGAATGTGTTTGTTTGCTTGTTTGAGAAAAATATTCAGTGAAATCATGTTTTCTATTTCAAAAGTAGATTGTTGTTACACCTCAAAATCTGATTGTAAAGTTATGAAATAAGACACTTTTCTTCATGTGAGCCTCCATATGCAGATAATCTGTATCAAGACTGTGCACAAGTGCTGTTAGTGTTCTAGATCTACCACACCCAGGAAAAAAAAAATGGATACACTGGCTACTACCAGATATTGCAATCTTCTCCTTGGAATGGATAACAATGAAAAAACATGGGTGTAAAAATGTATCCTGAAAACATGCAGAAAATATCCTTGAGAGAGATTACCTAAGCAATATACATAGCGATTACCATGAAACATGGTGAGTCTTTCTATATGAGGTTAAAGCATATCATTATTTGGAGGCACTGAAGCTCTACAAATTTAGGATGTAGTCTTTAAATACAGAACATGAAACCACAGCAACAAACTACCCAGGAAAACAGTGAAATGGGCGGTGTCAGATCAGGGCTGTATGCAGATAGACTGCAGCTAACGTCTAGTTACTGGTCTCAATTCAGGCAAAAATAAATAAATGAAAACAGAAGGAAAAGGAAAAAATGAAGGCATAGATGGAAATAAACAGCTTGAAGGATGCAAAGAAAACATTAAATGAGTGATCTCCAGTATTCCTTAATGCTTGTAGAGGTCATTATAATCCATTAAGTACGCTAACCTCTAGCATTACGACTGAACCTCTCAACACACTGTTGTTTAGGCAGACTAGATCAGTTTTGACACCCTCTGAATCTATTTCCAGCTGATGAGATTAAATGCTCCGTGCAGTCCAACCTCTCTGGCTCATTTAAGGAAGTTTAACCTTGAAATGTTTTCCATCCCGAGAGAAGATGTGGGGTGGGACTGCGTTGCTCTGCTTGGTTGTGGCCTCCAGCAGAAACACGTAATGCCCCAGGACATGAAGGGGCATTACGGCCCAGCGGACGGGAGGATGACCGGGGCCTCCGCGGGGACGACCGAGGGGCTGCGGAGAACAGGGCCGCTGCGGCGCTGCCTCCGCTCGGCAGGGGGCGCCACAGCCTCGCCGGCCGCCGCCCGCGGGGGCGCGGGAGCCACCCCGGCGCATGCGCGCTGCAGAGGCGGCGGCTGCAGCGGCCTGAGGAGCCCCGCGGGGAGAGCGGGCGGTGGCGGCGGCGGTAGTTGCGGTGGTTCGGCGTGTCGCTGGGCGGCCCTGATCGCGCGCCACGATGCCGGCGGTGTCGAAGGGCGATGGGATGCGAGGCCTGGCCGTCTTCATCTCCGATATCCGGAACTGTGAGTGGCGGCCGAGGCGCGGCGGGGCCTGGGCTGGACGGGGCCGGGCCGGCGGCTGCCGTGGGCCGTTGTGCTTCGGGTCGGGGCGTCCGCCCCTCATCCGTCTCCCCGGTCACTTCCCCGGCGCCCTTCTCTCCCCTCTCATCCCCTCCCCTTCCCTTCCCCCTCCGTCGCAGCGAGCCGCTCGCAGCGCGCTCCTCACGAAATGGCGACGCGCCCCGGGGGGCGGCGGGAGATGCGGGGGGGTGGGAGGGGGCGCCGGGACGGGAGGCTTTGCGATGCGGGAGCGGGCGTTGTTGGCGTGTCTGGCGGCGCGTCGGCGCTTCCTTCTCCTCCACGGCTCCGTTTGTCGGGGGAGAGCGAGAGGGGGGCCGATGCCCGTCGTTGGAGCGAGGCCGGGTTGGGTGGGCTCGTGGGGGGCCGCGGGGGGCAGCGCGGGTCTGCCGGAGCTGCCAGCGGCTGCCGATGCTCGTTGCGGGAAGAGCGGCAGGCCTCTGCAGGGCCGCACCGGGCCGGGCCTTCGCTGGCTGTGTTTACGCTTGGCTTAAGCCGCATTTAAAGTCCTGGTTTGACGCGGAAGGCGGCTCTTGGGATCTGCTCAATGAAAAAAGGGATGAAGAGGGCTGCCTCCTAAGGGATGGGGATGCGACGTCCTCGGGTAGGGCTCTGTAGGGAGAGGGGGAGGAGGAGGAGGCTGCTGCTTGAAAGGGGGGTGTGAAGGCTGGGTGGTACCTGGCACCCTCCCCTGCCGTGGGAATGGCAGGTGAGAGCAGGTTAATATTAATCTGAGTTAGAGATCTAAGTGTGCAATGTGGCAAGAATTCCCCGGGGAAGGGCTAAGGTCGTTGTGGTTGGCGTGATGAAACGGCTATATGTTTTGTCCACCTGCATGTTTCTGGGCTACTCGAGGCTATTCTAAAAGGATTGGCACCGAGGTTGCATCTTTAAAAGATGAAAGTGGATTTGGAGACTGCTGAGTGTAAGTTATGGTGCTCTGACTGGGTTTGTATTGGGGTAACCACAAACTGGCTCGGAGAAGGCTCCAGCTTCAGAGGGCTTTGTGTTGATGACTTTGGAATTATTCCAGGAGTAACAGAAAAGGCTGCAGAGCAAATTCAACCAATGACATGACTCCTCCTAAATGTGCAGTTTCATTTGACTGAATTCAGGTGTTTTGGACTTACTGTCAGTCAGTACAGTAAACAGGAACCTTGTATGTAAAATTCAAGGTCCTGGGTCTTCTTAACAGCAGAGGTTTTGTTGACATTTTCTTCTGAACTGAGTTGCAAGTCCTTTGATATCTTCTATAAGCTGCCTTCTGCACATACGGAACACGTTCATCAGTTCAAGATGATCTCAGTGCTCTTGAGCTTTGGCTGGTTGAACCAGATGTTTCCTGAATATCTACAAGTACGCTAATATTGTATGCCAGCTGCATGTGTAGCGTAGTTTCACCTTGTCATAGAATTATGACTATCACCCTTGTAACTGTTGTTTTGGGATAACTTTAACCTCTTCAGCTAGAAGCACTAAGATTTTTATTCTTCAAGTATCTCTTATGTCTTGCAATTGCTTAACACTTTCCTCTCATATTCCCTTCTTCTGAATTTCTCTGAAAATAAGACAACAGTCAAGCGCTGGGGTACCTGCCCTACGCTTAAGGACTTGGAATGGCAAGATTGGATGTGGAAGGATAGAACAAATTAACTGCTGATTTCCCCACAGACTTTCCATTTTGTAAGCAGCGCAGGAATGGATGTAACAACTATCTCTGTCCAGTTTGAATAACAAGCCATGCTCACAGTGTCTACAAGAGTAGCAAAGATGTAACTAATTTGTGGAACAAATAAGGTGTTAACCCTTTATCTATTTAAGCATACAAAGATGGTTCTGGATTGTTTTGTCTCTGTCCAGACAGCTATTTGTAGGCTGTAATTACCTTTCTCATTTTAATAATGAAGAAGGTAACGCATCTTCTAAATCTAAACAGTTGTGAAAGAGCTGATAGATCCCACAAATAGGTGATCTGTGGTAGCCGTCCAATGGCGCCTGAATCTTTACTGTTAAGGGAGACTTAAGTGTTGCCAGTTAACCATGGGCTGTTGTATCTAAGATTCCCAAATATATTTAAGAGCGTGGTTTGGAAACTTTGTGCTTTACAAACACTGGTATTGGCTTGAGTTCCATCTTTCCAATTTCAGAGTAGATACTTGTCAAGAACAAAAAGAAACAGCTACTCAGTTAAACAAGATCTTGTGACATGAATTAAGAACATGTTCCTGTTCTGGATAGGAGGGAAGCTAGACACCAAGTGCAGCTGATAGTTGTACTGATGTGAAAAATACCTGCTGGCAGTGTCAATTTTGGTTTTAATTTTCATAGAGTTACAGAATCACCAAGGTTGAAAAAGACCCACAGGATCACCCAGTCCATCCATCCGCCTGTCACCAATAGTTGTCGCTAAACCGTGTCCCTCGACACAAAATCCAAACACTCCTTGAACACCCCCAGGGTCGGTGACTCCACCACCTTCCTGGGCAGCCCATTCTAGTGCCTGACCACTCTTCTAGAGAACTGGTATTTCCTAACATCCAGCCTGAATCTCTTCTGGTGCAGCTTGAAGCCATTCCCTCCAGTCCTGTCACTAGATACATGAGAGAAGTGGCTGACCCCCAGCTCACTACAACCTCCCTTCAGGTAGTTATAGAGAGCAATGAGGTCTCCCCTGAGCCTCCTCTTCTCCAGACTGAACAATCCCAGCTCTTTCAGCCACTCCTCATAAGACTTGTGCTCCAGACCCCTCACCGGAACAATTTTGGCTTCGTTTGACTCATTTATCTCTTTTGTAATACTGCCATGTATGACTGAAGTTTTAATTTGACTTCAACCCCTTCAGATTACAGTGTAAGACTCTTTCAGAAAGACTTTCCATGGATAGGGAATTTGCATCATATTTGTTGCTGAATATCGAAAATGTAGATATATGTGCTAACTGTGCTTAGGTGGATGCAGAGCATGTTTCCAAGGTAACAACATAAGTCTTTTAAGGAATCCTTACATAAATTTTGAGCTTTTCTCTTTAGAAATGCTTAATCACGCATCAACTTTTATTTTTGGGGGCGTTTGTACCTACAGTGTCTGCGGCTCTAAACAACATATCATTCTCTTACAAGTATATTGAATTACTAATCTGGGAGTAATGCCTATCCATTTTTACATGTCCATTGCAGTGCTTCAAAAATGATCTTTGACAGCAAGTTTTGGTTCTTACAACTATAGCTGAGTGCAAGTGAATAACAGCTAATCTTGCCTGTCTGTATTGAACAGTTAACAGTTGTCACTCCCATGTCAGCTAAGCATGTTTTTGGCACCTGAGTTATCTGCTTATCTGATAAACTTCTTAATCTCTATGTTAAATGCTTGTATGACACATGTAACTTTGAATTAAAAATGACTTTCTGTGTGATTTTTTTTTTAAAAAGTCTGCTTAAACTAAGCTGGCTTCTCAAGTCTGTAGAGCTACTTTTTGTTTGTTTGTTTGAATATGTGTGCTGACTTTTTCAAAATGATACCAGTGCAAGATACATGAAGAAAAAACATTTCAAGTGATTTTTTTAAAGCCCAAGTGCGGGAAAATGACTTGTGTTAGCTCACCAGGGCATTTGGATATTTTTTTTAACCTGACAACTTGCTGGTAGATATATGGGCTTTTCTAGAAGCTTAATCAGGTGGATTGCTTTGTAACATATAGGGAATAGTTACAGTAAAAAGGCTTTCTGTGCTTGTCTTACAGAGACCCTGGAGATAAGAAAACCAAGACTGAAAGCTCAACTAAGCACTTAGCTAAGATAATGCAGGTAGTTAGCTCCTATTTAATGTGGTTTGCTGAGAAAATAACGAGACATGGCTGTACTGTAAAACAGACTGTGATGGTTGTGGAGCTCAGAAGCTCTGAATTGTAGTTTAATGGAGTGCCATCCAGACTTAAAAGTTCCAGTTTGGAGAAGCTCTCATTGCTGCCATGATGAAGTGTCTAATGAGCTAAAGCCCATTCAAGATCTCCATGTGATGTGGATACAAGCATATGAAATGCTTATTTTTAGCTGAATTATGTTTATTTTTTCTTGTGCATATACTAGAAAGGTGATCTTGCTAATGCAAGATGGTGTTTTATGAGCTCTCATGGCTGTCTTTGCTAATGTAGCAGACTCATCATACCAAGTCTGTTTTTCTTGTGAGAATGGCTCTGTGCTGTCTGGTGATAAAGTTTTGTGTCATCTCTCACTCAAGCAATTCATTTGCAACAGCAGCATTATCTGCTATTCACTCTAAAAACTAGGAGAACTCACTTCTTTGTGTGGGTTTTTTCTTTTTTCTTTTTTCAAATTTTTTTGGGGGCTGATGGTGTAGAAATAGATTTCATACTATAATGGAAACTACTACTGGAAACCCCATGCTCCACTGTAGTATCAGGAAGCTGTCTTTTCTTGGGCTGATGAAATGCACCTGTGTAGAGGTAAAAGCTTCTTTTGCCACAGGTCTGTAGAACAAAAGTTTTTTATTTCCCTTGATTTTGTCAGTAACTGTCTTACCTTTTCAGTGTCACCTTGGAAGTTGAACAGAGTGAAGAAGGATTCCTTTTGTTCTTTTATACCAAGTTACTGTTCCTTTCTCTTTGGCTGTATTTTTTTTTTTTCCTTAGTTAAAACTTAGCTGATATATTAAACAAGGTTGTATCTCTTCACATAGAAGTTATTTAATTACTTCTTGTTCTTACTGGATGGTAGGAGGGAGAAAAAAGTAGATGAAGATGGTAATTAATAGATGAGAGCTAGGATCTTTCATGTAGCATCCAACTTCTCCATTAGAGTCACTGGAATAATATACATCTGCTGAATTTGAAATCCTTTGGATAAAGGCTGCCCATCAGGACTAGTAAGAGAAAGTTTAAGGCTGCTGCAGAGAATGTGGCATTGGTCACATCAGTTAATGAGCACATATAGGATTATTTTGCTAAGGTTGCTGGAACAGTCCATTTTAGGTGTGATGGTTAAACTGGGAGACTTTGAATAAGCCTCGCTCTGTTCTTCTGTTTTTTTGAACGTGAGCTAAGGTGGAAAAGAGTCCATAGTGACTTGTATTACCTCAGTGCAAATACTGCATTATCCTGCTGAAGGGAGTGTAACTGTACTATATAAAAATGCTGTTCAAGAAAATGGTTACTTAAATACTGATCAGTCAAAGGAGGAAGAACTGCTTTCCATAACAGCCTTATGTTGTACTTCTGCGTTTGCATGTTGTCTTGGCTTGAAGCTTTCTTTTGATAGGAGTCAATGTTGTCTTGCCAACTAAGCTGCCAAATGAATGTTGCAGTTGTCATAAAGTCACTAAGATACAAGCTTTCAGTGGGCTTTCACTTCATATGGGGGAATATCTTAATGCTGGGTGAAAGCCTTAATGCATGACCCTACTACAGAGTGGTTTTCTTAACTTGTGATGCCTGTTTAGCCAAAAAAAAGCGTCCATGTTGAATGCTTAGGATGATTAAACTCATACTGAATTACAGCAACGAGAGCATCTAAATTGTAATGGGATTTGGAAGCTGCCGTTTGTTCTCGTATCCCCTTCCCTTTCCTTACAAGGACAAGGAGTTAATAGATTACTGGATTACAGTAAAGCCTGTGACTTCCTGCTGTTTCCTGAAAAGTGTTGTTACAGAGACAAACCAGCAACATAGTGGGGGAAAAAGTAAGTTGTGTGCATATTGTCCACTTAAAGTGCAACATATGAGGAATGTGCACTACTGGGTTCTTAAATGCAATCAGCGTGTCACTGATCTTTTTGACTGTAGCAATTTATATCTAGTCACAAGAGGATGTCCCAAAGCACAACAGTTTTCATCAGTGCCACTCTAGACTTGTTTTTCTGGAGTTTGGAGAGAAAGAAGGCAGAAGAGACAGACACTTTTTCCCCTGATTGAATGTATCTTGTGGAAGGACAGCATCTATTCACATTTTTCTTTGTATCAGGATTTTATCACTAACTCATTGAGCAAAAAGCTTCTTGTTCTGCAGCCTCAATCAATTTTAGAAAAAGAACTGAAGCCATACTAACATCTTGCAAAGGTACAGTATTTTTCAGCAGTGTCTTTGGATTAAATGCACAGTGGGTTTGGTCTGTAAGCAGCACAATCAGCATCCTTCTTCAGGTATAGTCCAATGGACCTGTAATTTGCAGCTCTGTCATAGAACTTTTGCTAGTTTAGCCCAATGGAGGAATTTATACAGGCTAGCTCACCTAAAGCTAGGCACAGAGCAGACAGACCCCTCCACTGGATTACTGTGTAACCTACCTCCTTTCAGCCCTCTCATCTGCTGTGCTAAATAACCAGCTGTCTCAGTGATTACAGAGGTAGAGGATGGATTTGGTGTTTTATTTCACAATTCTAATTAATTATCAGCATGGGAAATGGCTGATCTGTACTATAGGACTGTAACATGACTGTCCTGCTGGCAGGTAAAAGTAATAATAAAAGTATATAATAAAAGTAATAGTGTGCTTTAGTGTACATGCAAGTACTTAGGAGCTCTTTCACAAATGCAAGACTACGTGTGCTGATTGGTGTTATGTGATTTTCTTTTGTGTATTTGCATGATTTTTGCTGTAGAGGTGCTAGTGTTTGTTTTGATTTTGATCCCCCTCTTTTAACCAATATCTTTCTCTGTCCCCTGACAGAGCAGAGTTTTAGAATGCTATGCAGTCTTAGCATCGTGCTGGTAACCATTTTTAGCAGTAGGAAAGGCAAGTGGATAATCTGATTGCTTTAAGCTGTCTGAAGTGTGCTTGGACGATGAATGTAGTGAACTTGCTCTCTGCTTGGTCATGGATTCTGCTCTCTTCTGGTGGTGTTATCACTTATGGTAAAGCAGATTGGATTTACCGCTTGGACACTAAATAAACCAAGCTTGCTTTTGGCTGTGTTGACTCCCTAATTCTCCTGACCTGCAGCAGTACAAGGCAGTAGCCAAAATGTGTGTACTGTGGGAAAGCAGTGCCAAGGAACAGTCTGGAGTTGCTGTCTTTCAGGAGGAATAGCCTTGAACCAAAGTGGTGATGAAACTACATCAACATATTTTGCTGTGGATTCTCTACCAATTCACTCACCAGTCACCTTAGATGTTCCAAATGGAGAGGCTAATGAAAACCTAAGATAACAAATAAGTTCTGAAGTTTGCAACTAATGACAAGTTTCTAACTCCATTAAGCTAGCTGACAACTCTGACAGAACTTCAAAATAAAGGACTTGATTTGGGTAAGAACTCTCGTGTTGTTCCTGGCCATTAGAGTTTAAAGTGGAAGAAGCTGCTAGTTTTAGCCCTGGTGGCATTCGTCGTACTGCTTTCCCAGACAGAACAAGACTTGTTGTGTCTTCAAATCCTGTTTGATAATTTAATGTGCACAGACATGTGCTGCTGGACAAACGGTAGCGCCACAAATAGAAGCTAGCCTTACTTCTTGCCTTTAAGAAGCAGGACAGAATGCTGTTAGGCTCTTTCTTATGCTAATGAAGCCTCCTACCCAGCATGCTTTATAGCTCTTCACACTAATAATGGCACATCTATAATCACAAGATAGTCAGATGGCCAGAGGGCAAGTAAGGCTACCAGGTAACACAATGTAACAGTTCTAACCTGTGCACTAATTCAAAATAAATGAATTAGTGGGTGAACTTAGTTATGCTGGCTGCTGGCCATAGACAATAAAGAGCCAGGTGAGTTCTGGAATTATTTCAACTTTTTTGAGGTAAATCTTTTGCTGTAAATGTTGTCGGTACACTTGTCTTTTAATAAAATCTTGCCTGAAGAAGTCTACTCTGTTCGGTGTTTGCGCAAGCTTGTATGGAATAAGTGCTTCTCTGCTCCTTTGGGAAATAAACGTGTGGACTTGATCAGAAATATACTGAACTCTCCATGTTTGTTTATTTAAAAGCTAACAGCTTGTTACAGCTCTGCCCATGCAGATGCATTTTGTGCATCAGACTTGACTTAAGCGTTTTATAGTTAGTGCAGCAACAAGTTAATCCTGCTGGAGCAGATCACCATTTAAATGAGCCACAAGTAGCCCACTAATTCCAGCCTTTAAGTACTTGCTTAGTCTTGCAGTCCTGCCAAATTAGGATTATAGTGTCGCTAGAATGTTCAGGTGAAAAGACACAACAATCCCTTTCCTGTAACTTTCCTGTTTTTTCATTCTTCTATAGATTTTAATGCAAAACCCCAAGTTTAAACACATTGATATTACTAAAGCTTTGACTACTCCCTGGATTACCAAGAGGTTAAGGGTAGTAGCCTATTCCCCAAGGAGCTGGATAATTTTTGATGTTCAGTAGTCTATCTTTGTCAAACAAGATAGTAATTAAAGATAAGAGTAGAACACAGAATAAGTATACCTTGCCTAATGAAAGCAGTATGCAGTACAGTGGAGTCTGAAGCATGGCAGTCTGCCAGATGTGAACTGCTTGCAGAGTGCTTTGGACCATATTGTGGGCAGATATCTACTTAGGTACTCGTCTTGGAGAAGACTGACAGCAGTCATACTCTGTGGCTGTAAGTACGTGTCTTCTACACAACAACTGGCCAGAATGTACCAACTTGAAGTCACCTCTTTTATTCACTTGCTGTGGCTATTTAACCGTAGGCATACTGAGCTGGAAAAAGTCAGGAAGAATGAAAATGAGAAGGATGTGGCCTGGATGTAATCTAGTGTCCTACTTGTTCTACCCATCAGTATATTAATTACATGACCTTTATGAAGTCCCTCGGAATGGAATGGCTTGGCTACAGCATGTCATATTGGAATACAGCTCTGATAGTTTCTTGAAGCTGCTTAACAGCCTGCAGATGAGACAGATGGGATGACTGCCTTTGAAATGAAATGTAAGCCTGTAGTTCTGCAGCATAGTTCTCTTTCAGCTGTCACCAGCAGTGGGCTTATCTTCATTTTTGACCATCCTTGAGGATGCTTCTGTATTTCTAGCTATGACAGAATCAAACAAGTAGAAATTCTTCAGTGAGTGTTACTGTAGCTGAGTAATAAGGAAAACGTGTTGGTTAAACTTGTTTTCTTTAGCTGTGGGAAGGAAGATCCATCTAAAACTGATGCTTAGTTTTCTGTCTTTTTGTGTTTTTTTTTCCTTCTACATATAACAAAGAAAAACCGTCTGCCACTGTGAGACTTTATTGTGTTTTGTCAACTTTTCATGTGAGCAGTAAGTTAAGTTTGGATAAGATTACTGTGCAATGTAACTGTTGGAGGCTTCCGGCAATTTTACATTTTTAACGATGTTTCAGCTTAGTTTTAACTCGTGCTGGTGCTGAGAGATCTTTGCCTCGCCTTGGGAACGGACAGTAGTGAAATTCATTCATTGGCTTCAGAATTTAAGCCATTTTACTTGAACTTGAACAGCGCAGGAGGAATTTTGAGGGACAAAAGCATATCTTTTAGTCTTGTTGTTTATCTAACAGCATTGTTGACGTTAATAACCCTGCAGGTGACATTTGGGATAGCTGTTAAAGCAGTAGCTTTAAAAGTATTGTTGTATACATATATATGGCTGTTCTGCGTCTTCTTGCCTCATTCCATAATGGCTCATTCTAGACAAGCCTGCAACAGCCAGTTAAATGAAACTCCTTGGAGATTAAGTAATTTCTTTATTATTTCCAGATGCTTTCTGGATGAAATGTGTGTAATATGGAGACGGTTTAGGACTTAATCATCCAACTTTGGTTTCCAATATATGGAGTTAAGTTTTTATCACCAGCTGGTTGCTATGGTAGCTGTGTTTTGTCAAGTTCTCGATGAGATTATGTAGTGCATTCAAAATAGAACAGCCTGCAGGAATTACTAAAAACGGGCTGGTTTTATGTTCGTGTACTGTGCAGATTTATGATTTATGGAGGATCTACAAATTCAAACTGAGTTTGCTGTTTCTGATGGGTCTTCCTGGCAGCGCACTGTTCCAGCTGTGTGCTCAGGGGGTGGGATTTTGTTTTTGTCTTTTGCTGAGACTGCAATCCATTTCTGTCAAAGGATGCTGACTTCACAGATTCCTGAAGTATTTTAGCCTAGCTTCCCCTAATGCTTTCTTATTTCTTAGAACGTAAATGTCTCAATTTATAGCTGTAACCAATAGTGCATGAGTATAATGGATAGAGTATAAAGGTGCTTCAAAAAGAAGCAGCTTTAATTTCACTTCAGGTTAAGAAAAGCTGGATGAGACATACATACTTGTCGTGTTTCTTACCTCCCTCTCCATTTCAGACTTCAGAAATTATTGCCACACTTCCTGAGGTTAGAGAAACAGTTAATAATATTTGAGAGTAAATATTTCAATGCTTGCAGACGTTGCCTAAAGACCCAGAGCAAAGACCTAGCTTCCAAACTTAATGAAATATTCTACTCAAGCTAGTGATATCCCAGACTGAAGTATGTTCTCTGACCAGTTTATCTAGATGATGTACACAGTGTCCAGCCTCGCTGGTAACGCTTTAAAATGATATGCCCCTTTCACTTGGCAGAGAAGATAAATGAGTAGCTCTAGAAATTAAAACTTTATCCTCTGATTTTTGTTTTACCAGAGCAGATGAATTGCTGGAAATAAGGAATGTGTTTTCATGCCTGACAAAGAATACTGATTGAAAACAGTGTAGGGAACTTGGAAAGTTTTAAACTTTTAACATTTACATGAACACTTGCATCCTTTTGGCATATATTTCAGAAGACCGACTTCTGTTTAGTATTGAATTCCTAAAGCTGACAAGACTCTATGGTGAGAACACCAGCATATCTCCTGCACATGAACAGGACAAATAATCTACTTCAATTAAGACAAATAAAAAATGTGTGGCAGAAGATACTTTAGGCTTTAGATTCTATCAGTTATCTATTTATACAGAGAATGGTGCTTCTGCTGTAAAACCTGCTTGTTAGAGGTTGGCCAAGTTGAATTTGAAGAAGACTGTGTGTGTGAAATGTTGGTGAAAAGGGGTTAAACTTTGTGATCCAAGCAGATGAGTTCTAAAGAGCGAGGGAAGTGAAGGAAGTGAGCTGTGATCTCTAGCCTTGTCAGTCCGGAAATGAATTGGAGTTTCTAGGCCAAATGAAAAGCTGGAGATATGCCCTGATTTATCTGAAGAACAAGATGCATTTAGATAGCGAATGCGATTTATGATGCAGAACAGGTACTGTGAATCCTTGAACCCTGAAAAGCTTTACCATGTTAATAACAATAGGTGGACAAGTATGTACAAGCAAGTAGTTTTTCAGGGCTGGGTGTGGGGGAAGATGGTTTTCTTTTAGTTGTGTGCACTGCCTGCCAAGGTGCCCAACACCTCCGTGACTTGAGCCTATCAAACAATGTCAGAGAATGAAAACGTTCACTTTAAGCCCATCTGTAAGCATTTTTGTTCAAATGACAAGGCAAACTTATGTAGTTGCTTTGACTTTGGGCCTAACTTGTTTCTGTTTGCATGGTGTGCTGGTCTTTCTGCATGTTCTCTTCTTTCTGCACTCTTGTGGCCATTATTGTAGCTTGTTAGTATAAACCAGTTTTCTGCATGCTATGCAAAATGCAGAAGTTGTTTTTTGTTTAGGTGTGGAATCTTACTGGTTGTGTTGGTTTTTGTTGTTGTTGCTCTTGTTTTGTGGGGTTTTTTTAGTCTAAATGAAGAGGTAACAAACTGGAATAATTTATATTTGATCTGGGATTCCCTCTTTGCTATTGTTAACCTGTCCCGAGTCACTTGTTTCCTCAAATTATTTGATCAGTGTTCATCGGACCCACTGCCAGATCATCTTTGGAATTGTGAAGGAGTGAGAAACAGTTATTGGGTAGCGTGCAAATGTACAGTGTTTAAATGCCATGAGTTATGCTTATGTGGAAGAAAAAGATGAGATTGGAGATACCATAGTGTGCTGGTGCTGCTCTTCAAGCCTTGTCACATATCTTCCCTACACTGACCAGAGTGGTGTGGGGAAAGGGATGTGTGGAACTGGGGCATCCGATCTCCAACAGATAAGGTTGGATCACTTTCCTACAGAGACAGGAAGCTTTTATTCACGGCCTTGTGGCTGAATACCTGTGACAGATGGTAAAGAAAGCTGCCTTTTCCTGCTGCCACTTGAGATGTTTTGGGAACTGCTGAAAAATCTGATTGCATGTGGCTCTGAATCTGCATCTCAACTAGATGGGCAGTTCTGCATTCCTAGAATGGGACTCATTTCCTTCTACCAAACTTCAGCCAATAGAATCCAGTGCCTGAGCTGGATAATTCATTCTGCCACGCTTACTGACACAGGAGATAACTGACTCAGACTGTTGTAGAATCTCAATCTCCAAAACCAAAAGTGCTGACAAGCAATAAACACCTTTGTTTTGGACAGTGCAAGTAGTACTTGAATAAGATTGCACTGCTGAAATTGAAACTGCAGCTTATTTCTTGGTGTATCTAAATTGGGTTAGCTCCTGAAAACCTAGCACATATCTGTAGAGTCAGGGGTTGATGCAAAACATAAACTGTTGAGAATGTTAAGGTGTTAGTCATGTGAGAAACGTGAGTTGCAAATACTGTTTTATCAGGTGACATCCATGGTGCGTATCAGAAGTCTGGTAAACCTAAGCTTATCCCTCCTGCCTGAGATCTATCAGTCTTTGGAGTACTCATACTACTTTCTCTACTTTCCTTTTTTAATGTTCTTTAAGGTCATGAAGATTTTCTTTTTGAAGCTGTTTGAGTGACTGTTCAATAGAGAAACAGTGAATTGACTCTTCCCAGAGCTGAGGAGTACCATAATTTGTTTGTTCAGATGACTGTGCTCAGGAAGATTCTTTCTCAAGAGCACTGTCAACCTAGTAATCAAGTTTCTCTTTTTTTTTTTTTTCCCTCCTCATTTTATTCTAAAAATGCAGGAGCTGAGGTATTTATGGAAGTCAATAACAAAGGCATCTCAGATTAACTATGTGAGACTTTCATGCTGTCTAAAGGCTGCAAGTAAAATGTTTTGAAACATGGTTGTGTTGTTACCTTCTTGGATTCTCATATAAAGCAGTGCTTAAGTTCTCTCTATGGTGCTTGCCTTCATCCAGCCCTAATGCTGCTTTGGGAAGGGAAATAAGAATTCCTCCTGATGTTTGTATGTTCATGCAAAGTGATGGGGTGGGAAGAAACTTGAGGTCAACACAGCTGTTTGAAACACTGTATTCTGATGTCTGTTCTTTTGATTTCAGGCAAAAGCAAAGAAGCGGAGATAAAGAGAATAAATAAGGAACTGGCAAACATTCGGTCAAAATTTAAAGGTAAATGAACTGACTGTTCTGAACTGTACTATTCACTTTTCTCATTACATTTTTGTATTTTTCTTTTGTACGTTTGGATTTTTTTGTGTGTCAACTGCAGACATAAGCAAAATTCTGGAGTGGGCTGTTAAAATAACTGCTGAAAGTGTTCTCTTAAGTACAGAACTTCCTGACTGTCGTGTGACTCAGCCATAACAGAAGAAAATGAGCTAGTGTTCACAGGCTTTCTAATGCTTTGCCACCCAGCCATGTGACTGCTCAGCCTGTTTTCTTGCAAAAGGCTGGGAGTTAGTTTGAAAAAAAACATGGGTGGGTGTAATTTTTTTCAGTGAAGCAGAACATATTTAAGCATCCCTCCCACCCCCATCTGCTTAGGAAAGTCATGTATTAAACTCCCTTCTAGAAAAATTAAGATAAAAATGTGTAGTTGATGAGGCCATATTGACCACTCCCGTAAATAACAGCGTCAAAGGTTATTCATATGAAACCAAGTTGTATGCAATGATTAATTCTATCCTTATTCTGTCCTGAGAGGTGGCAGTTTGCTTCTTAACCAGTGCTGTGACTGTATGAAAATGGTTAAGTTTGTATGTGGATTCAAATCTTAAAGATTCTGAGGGATAGTTGAAATTCTTCTGAATGAAATTTCAGCAGAAATGGCTGTGGTAAACATTCTGTTTGAAGAGATATGGGGTTCTGTGTACCTAGATAAAGCATTGCTGCTGTGAGGTCGTGTGTGGAATCATAGAATGGCCTGGGTTGAAAAGGACCAGAATGATGATCTAGTTTCAACCCCACTGCTATGTGCAGGGTCACCAACCACTAGACCAGGCTGCCCAGAGTATGGCTTCAGAACTTGCTGGCTTTGGATTAAACCTTTTTACCTTCCTAGTCTGTCCTGACCTAGTTTAGCATGTCTATTTCAGATAGTTATTCCATTAACTACATAAGGATACGTTGATGTTCTTTTAAGTGGTGCATCTCTTAAGGGTGATGACAAATTGGTAGGAAGATAAAATAGCAATAAATGTATGTGACTGACTTATTAAACACATGCAATAACTTCTTGAACTGTTTTTAGCTAAGTTGGGTCACTTTACCTGCAAGACATGCTAACTGTGTCTAATACAAATCTTGTTTGGAGATTAAACCTCTTGGTTAAAATGCTACAGTTATACTTTTAGTGGGTAATAAGGTCAGCCTTGTTGATCATGCAGTTGAAAGTAACAAAACTAAATGTGCTTGCTGCTTAGAGTGAATGAACACAATGTTTGCTGGAATCACTGGAGAGCGGACACAAGTTTTATTCTTGGATTGGATAATGGAAAGCTAAGCTCTGGAAGAGACTGTGCAAAACCTCGTATTTATGCCAAAAATCAGACCACCGTCAGTGTCAGATGGGAGCTTTGCTGTGTGAAGGGAGTGAAAAATTATTTAATGGCAGGGGAGATGACTAAATGTAAACTTCCTTTTTTTCTGTCTTCCCTAGAAAAGTCGCTAAAGTACCTCAGTGATCCTATGATGAAGATTGCTGAATTGGATGAATTGGCCTGAGGGAATGGTGTGGAGCTGCATCAGGGCAGGGTCAGGTTGGGTGTTAGGGAAAGGTTCTTTTCTGAGAGGGTGATTGGGCATGGAACAGGCTGCCTGGGTCAGTGAGCATAGCCCAAAGCTGCCAGAGTTCAAGGAGTGTTTGGGCAACACTCTTTAGACCCAGGGTTTGGATTTTGGATGATCCCGTGTGGAGCCAGGAGCTGGATTCAGTGATCCTCATGTGTCCCTTTTAATTCAGGAGATTCTGTGATTCTGTGGTGCCTGCTTTGTGTTACGTAGAACAGAAGTCATCTGGTTAATGAATTCTGGGAAAAGAAAGATGAAGTTCCTGTCAGCCCAATTCTCCAGCTTTTCAAGCTCCCTCTGGATGGCAGCACAACCCTTTTGGTGCCACTCCTTCTGGCTCTGTACCCTCTGTAAACTTGCTAAGGGAGTGTTTTGCCCCATCACCCAGCCATCTTAGCAGTATGTATTCAAGGGTGGTAACCTGAATGAAATATGACTTAGCCTTCCCATTAAATGATCTACATGTATACATTACTTTGTAGACTTCAGATGTCCTTCAAATGGAAGACTTGACATTCTCTGTAGGAAAACAAGACCAGAATGTCAAAATTTGGGTGGGTCTGAGTCTGGACGGCTTGTCAGAGAGTAACTGCTTGCAGCCTTGAGGGCCTGAGGAGGTGATAGCTGTGTATCTTTCTGCTGCAGAAGTTCTACGTGGGCTTCACAACATGGTTTTCCTTTGCAGATATCCACATAAAAACACACCGAACTTCATAATATACTTTTGTCTTAATTCAACCAAGATCAGTTTAACCCAATTCCTTTTTATATAACACTGACTTTTTTTTTAATGTTTGTTAAATAAGACAAGTGTGTAATGGAGTCCCTTAAGGTGGGACACCCCTCTCAATTATGGTATACATGGGGGCCCTGTGATAATTACGTGGCTGAAGATGCAGCTGTTAGGCTAGCTGTGTCCCTGTGACTAGGGAAAGGCCTGGCTGTAAGAAGCAAGCTGGTAGTTGTCACAAGCATGCCCTTGCTTGAGCCCAGCATAAGAGGCCGCTGTCAGTCCCTTCCTCTAGACTTCTATGTCCCACATGTTCTACTGCAGTGCCTAGCCCCTCATCTCATGTAGCTAGCAAGATATTGTGAGAATATAAGTATTAATACTCCTTGTCTGTCAAAGATGTAGCTATTGAGTCTGTTGCCCATGTTGTTTGGACTAAGCTGCTATTTAAAATACCCTCGTGCTTAATGGACTTGGATAAGGTTGTATATGTATGTATGTGCACAGCTTTTCCTGAGTCGATGCAATGTATGTCTTGGTGCTGGGCTTGGATCTGGCTTCTGTGCTGCTTGTTCAGAAGGAATCCAGAGTCTCTGTACTTAAAGTGGCTCTGTCTCTTGTTTCAGCATGAGAAAGCTGAGTTGTTAAGGTCAGTGTGTCCTTGACAGTTGCTTCAAATGCTCCTGCGTTAACTGAGATAAGACACGTGCAGTATCAAGAAACTACACCAGTGTAATAAAGCAGAAGTTGTAGGAGTTGTGTGAAGCAGAGAAAAAATATTCTGTTTGTTTTGTATTCAGATTATAAGCTGAACTCGTTCCCAGGCTTGAGCCAAACTAGAAGCCTGACTTTTAGAGTATTAGTTTGTTTGTGAAGGAGATCTGCTTTCTTGGGCAAAAAATACCCAGTTTATTGATTTGTTGCTTAATTTTGATCTCTCAAAAATTTGTGTAATGGCAAAACTGTCCAAATATATATACAGTGTTTCTGTATATGAAGGAGTTGTGTTTTCTGTCTGATTCAGATCTGATATTGAAGCTTAGGTTTGTTTTTTTTTTGTGGTTACTTAATGAGTTTTGTGTTAGAAGAGTAGCTGTTAGATTTAAGACAATCTGATTATGTAGTAAGTGACTGCACTGACAAAGTGAGTTGTTGGAAGTAAAACCAGAGTTCAAATATCAACTGAACTGTAAGGGTGCTCTAGTGGTAGTGCAGTAGCTAAATACTACTCTCATGGATTTGTATGGGTTGTCAGTCACAAATGTTCAGCCTTCTATTCAGAGGGCTTAGACTGTATCACACTCACAGAAAGACAAATCCTGTCTTAACATTGAAGTTTAGGTACATTCATAAAAAGCTTTGGTTTTTGGCCTTTAGGCTATGAGCACATTGTATGCAGAAACAGGTCACTGTGTAAAGTTACATAGCTGAAGTAATGTAGAGAGAAAGCACATTAAAAGCAGGGGAGCACTTAAGGATGTTATCCACTATGTTTTATATAAGCCACTATTGAAGTTCTGGAAGCGAACCTGTTCATGGACTTGGAGATAGCAGTCGACTGCTTGTGGGATTTGACAGAGCTTCCCTGCTCTGTCCCCTAGTGAATATCCTACAGGGCTGAACTGCTTTGCAACCTCTCATGCTGGTGGCAGGCTCTGTAGCTGCGTAGCAGGGTATAAAATTGAAAAGCAAATGCTGTGTTTGGACTCACGGTGCAAATCATGGACAGGAGGGAGCTGCTTCAGAGCCAAAAGGTCTTGTTAGGCATTTGTGCCTTCTTTCTGCCATTTCAGATGGCTGCCTGAAAGAAATCTTGCAAACTCAACTGTTCAGAAAAAGCAAGTAGTCTTTGAAATACCCCACTGTGCTCAAAACCTGCTGACGTGTTCTGGATCCTTCCTGTTTCTGCTGACTTGATTTGTAGTACTTACAAATAAATGTACATGGAAGCGTTTAAAAATGGGCTGAGTTGAAAGAAACGATTGTGTATTGCAATAAAGATAACAGAACATGCAAAACTTCCTTCTGCTTTTGTTTTTAGGATGTTTGCTTGGATCTGGGAGGGGCTGTACTATTTTAGCACGTACTTAAGCAGAGATTTGTTAGTAGTGTTTAAAATGGTCTTTGAACTCAGTAAATGCTACTTGTCTGGGAGAGAATCGGATAGTTAACATTTCAGTAAGGATCTGAAGCCAAGTTTTTCTTCAAAACACTGTTAAATTTAGATAACTGTAATGAGACCTTTGCAGTACTTGTTATTTTAAATGCACAGCTAATCAAAAGGTATTTAAAACAAGGTGAGGGGGTAAAAAAAAAAGGAGTGGAAATAACATGCTATTATTGCTGGGGACTAAAAGCTTTAGAGGGGTGATCTAGTGGTGAGTGCTTGGCTTAATTTGAAGGTTTCCTGTTAATCAGAATCTTTAATCAGCCTGTGCTGTGTGTCAGAAACTGTTGCAAACAGACAATAAGTATTTTTTTTCTTAAGGAGAAGTGTTTCAGGAATTGGTACAGTGGTGTTCCTCCTTAGAAAGAAGCTGCTTTTGCCCTGGTAGTAGGGTGGTAGTGTTGTGAGGCTGGATTGCATGGCATAGTTTCCATCGAAGATGCTTCACATACCCTAAGATGCTGCAAGGTCACTGCTAATCTGCTAAATATTTTGTTGTGAAAACCAATGCAAGTCTGAGTGTACGTACTTTTATCTCCTCTGCTTTGTGCTTCCTTTTTGATCTCACAAAGTCAACAGCGGTCATTTGGGAAGATGAGAAGAATGAGGTTTGTACCTGTGACTTCTGTGCACTCCTGCTCTTGCAGCTGGGCAGTCTTGCAGACTCAGGTTTCTCTCACATGTGGTGAAGTAGATGTGAAGCTGCATTCTGACGCCTTCTGTTGTATCTGGATCTCTGAGAGAAGCATCGTGATACTGATGCTTTTAAATCCTGTAGCAAGTCCTCAATTATGTAGATCTCAGCCACTAGAGGAGCACAGACTAATATGAGTTCAGGGTATTTAGTATCCCTTCCTTTGAACTGTAATAATATCTGACAATTGGATGCAACGTCAACCGTTCTTTTAATCATTTGCCTGGAAACCTTTGGCTTGTTGCTGGTCTGCAGCTTTTCCCTGATTAGCACAAAAATAGTTTCATGGTAAGGCTGCTGCTTGTTCATAAGAGATACACTGCTGTTAAAAAAGCAAACAACCCAAATTCTGTAAGATCAAATGGTGTCTAGGCAATGTAAAGGATATTTTTACTAGGCTGTCTGTATTGCAGCTCTAATCATGTGCATACATTTGTTTTCTCTTTTGGAAAACAACTAAATACATGAAAGCTAGGAGTTTCTCTTAAGGAAAAAAATACCAGCTTGAAGACTAGAGAGTCAAAACAGAAAGCAGCCCCCAGAACAGTCGTAGTTGCCGCCTGTATGCAGAACCTTGTCTTGTTGTCTGTTTCAATGTTCCAGTGGTTTTTCTTGATTCAGTAACACTGTGTGGCTTCAAAGACTGATGTTAGCATTCATTCCATCACAAACTCTAAGGCCAGTTTATAGCAGTGTTAGGTAAGTGTGAAATCTATGGGGGCTGGAGATGCTTGCTATAGGAATTCTAACCTGGCTCTGCACCAGTAAATGAGAAGGAAGAAGGGGGAACTTTATACTAGTGAGACTTTTAAGGCGTTTTTTAATTACATGTTTAGCTGCTTATTACATAAATCTCAAGTGATTTTTGTTATTTTTGTTTTAAGAGTGGAGCTTTTTTGGTAAGGGCAACAACTTGAGCAGATCTTTTTTTAAGCTTCTCGTTATGCAGTGCTATTCTGACTGAACTTGCCCTTCATGAAGGAATGCACATCGATCTGACAGGAGTTATTCTGGGCCCAGAATGCAGAGGCTAAGAAGCTTATGTAGCCTTTTAGGCAGCAGCATCTATCAAAATTTTGCTAACCTGACTAAACTTCAGCACTGCAGCTTGTATGGCTTAGTGTATGCTCCTTGACTTCCTGATTTAGGACAGGGAGAGAGAGCTTTGCAAAAAGCACTTTTTAAAAGGTATCTTCTTTTGGAAAAGCAATAGACTGCCTGATCAGCTGTAAGCTTCTGTGCTGTTTCATGTAACTGAATACGGAATAAAATGCTTTAAAAGACCATGCTGACAAGCTTCTAGAATTCAGAGGTACTGCAATATCAGTCCAGATAGAATCATTCAGGTTGGAAAAGATGACTAAGATCATCTGGTCCAACCATCAAATAAAGATGAAACCTATTTAGAATGTATTTGGTTTCTAAAAACGAAGCACTTGAGAGTGCTTTCATCTTATAAACACTCTTACTAAGAAGACATTCCAGAGGCACAGCAGGAGAATTCAGAGACTAGCTGACAGCGTTATTTCATGGCTGTACTTTAAGATATGGGTGATGGCAAATGGAATTAACACTGGAGTCTTCAGAGTTGGTTTTTCCTTTTCCTTTATATGAATTTCAGATTTCAGTAAATATTTGAATCTTATATGTAAATGCTTTCATTCAGTGACTGCTCCATTTATTGAGTTTCTGCATTTTTCTTCCATTAGGAAGAGATGCAAGCTACCTGCGTTCTGTGACTGTTCTGTAACTCTCTTTTCATTTCTTTTTGAAGTCCAAAGGATATTTTACTCAAATTTTCTGATGTGTTGGGGACTGTTGGTGATAACTTTCATATTTTTAGCACAAAATGATATAAAGCTCAGAGTTAAGTGTATCTTATGCATTTATTCACTGCTGAGTGAATAAAAGCTCAAATAATAATTTAAATTAATTACTTACCTTTCAACTAAAACTATAAAAATATTCAGTGATTTACATCTACCTTATACTTGCACACGAGACAATACTTCTGAGATTATAAAACTCAGCAGCCTGGTAAGTTTTCATTTATTGTTAACTGAATGCCAAAGTTAATGGTGCCAAAACTGCCATCACTTGACTAATAACTGATGCTCAAAGGTTTTCTATTTTATATGGTAATACATGATAAATCAAATGTCAGTCTTCATTACTAGATACAATTATGTCTTATTACTGTATTTAAGTGTGGTATTAAGTGTAGTACTTAAATGGTACTTGGGTGGAACTCTCTCCCTGGGGAGGAAGAAAAGCTGATATAGAAACAATATAGGCTTAAGTGCTTTTCATTTCCCTACTTTCCAGGTGACAAGGCTCTGGATGGTTACAGTAAGAAAAAATATGTCTGCAAGCTGCTTTTCATCTTTCTCCTGGGGCATGACATTGACTTTGGTCATATGGAGGCTGTAAACCTGCTCAGTTCCAATAGATACACAGAAAAACAAATTGTGAGTACTTAAAAGAGAAGGCATTCTGTCTAATATTCTGCCTTAGCTATTTAATCTGTAAGTACTTTCCCCCTCCCTCAAATGAAAACCTTGTTTGGGATTTAGCAGTGATTTCTAAAATGAAAATACCTTTTTGCACCAAAGATCTTTTATCTTGTACTAGTAAGTGACTCAGATCTTGTATCTTGTACTAGCAAGTAGGGTTTAAGAATATTCCACAAATTGTAACAGCTGAAATGTGTACTCTGTGCAACAGTGCTGTTTTTGTTTGGTCACTGCCTTGAGTCTTGCATTTAGATAGAGACAGAGACTTCTGAGAAATGTTAGCTCCTGCTAACAGACTATAATGCAAGCACGAGTTTCACTTTAAGTGCTGTGTGGAGGTTAACCATTTATACTTGAAACAGAATAGGCAAGTAACTTAATTTTTGTAATTTCTTCAAACTTTCTTAGATAATGCCATATTTATCAAGTACCTGTTAAGTACGAGTGCCTAAACAATATTTTGCTTCTCATTCACATATTATCCCACTCACTCAGAGTGATCTTTTGGTTACAGGCTGAAACAGATTGATCTGCAGACCTTGAGCTTTCTGATAAATAAGGGGACATCAGACTACTTCATCTGCACTTCATCTTTCTAGCTTTCATTCTGGTGTCTCATTATGTTTCTGCCCACACATCTGATATCGGAGACACTGTGTGTCCCGAAGTATTGCTTGTGGCATTAGCAGAAAGCATAGCATGCCAGCTAAAATAAATCCTCCTTATCCTTCTTCTGAAACGCAGGGCTATCTCTTCATCTCCGTCCTGGTGAACTCCAACAGTGAGCTGATCCGCCTCATAAACAACGCGATCAAGAACGATCTGGCCAGCCGCAACCCCACCTTCATGGGTCTGGCCCTGCACTGCATTGCCAACGTGGGCAGCCGCGAGATGGCGGAAGCGTTTGCTGGAGAAATTCCAAAAATCCTTGTAGCTGGGTAGGTCTGACGTGCCTTCCTGCAGTGACTCGGTTCGACAGGAGCAGCTGAATCCATGCTTTGAGCTGCACAGCCCTGTGCTTGCCGTATAAATGGTCTCCCGTAGCTGCAAACATTCTGGTAAAGCCAAAGGTGGAGTTGCTTGTAGAAGAGTACTGATATTACGTGAGAAATGAAGGCTGTCAACATCTTGAATAGATTTTTATAGCTTTGTGTACTGATCAAGTTTTTGTTCTTTATAAATGCGTGCTAATGAGCACTGAAATGCCTGTTTTACTTTCCTCGCCTCTTTTGATGAAAAGAAGAGAAATAAATGAAAATAAGTAGGGGCTTAAACTACAAATTTGCTTAAAAGAGCTTTTTTTAATAGTCCTGACTTCATGAGGAGTGTGCTAATATTCTGTAGAGCGAGTGTTCTTGCTTCATCTGATGGCCTTGTGAATAGCTGTTCCTGTAACCAACAAGTAGTCATAGCCACTCTGAATTTCATTTCTTATTGCTAAGAAATCTCTGACCAGACCTGGTAAATTTCTAAACTGTAGTCTAAATTTATTAGAAAGCTTGAGATTGCTACACTTCTTTTTTTATTGCTTTTGGAAACTTAAAACAATGAGCAAAGTCTAAGCTGATGACAAAAAGGATGCAATAAGTGATGTCTAGTTGTGGCAAAATTCATGTGAAACACTTGAATTCTTGAGATTGTTTTTATAATACTACATTTGAACAATATTAATGTTCTGCAGAGCTAAAATTTAATATGGGCCAGAAAGAGAAGAATAAGCAGCCAGCACCTGCTACTTACTATAGGCCTAGTCTCATTCATGATATGGGAAGAATTCTGTTGTGGAATTCCACCTTTCTCGGACTTGAAATTTCTTCTTATGCATGCCTAGAGAAAGTGCATTCATCAGTCACCAGCAGAGAAGAGCACTTTCAATTGAGACTTGTTTGAACACTGAGCTTTTTATGCCCTAAGTCTTCAAAGCTTGAAGGAAGTATGGGATGGTGTCATTGAAAATTGGTAACTTCTTAGATAATAAGGAGACTGAACTTCTGCTGGGGCTGTGGACATTTCTGAACATTTAACCAAGATTTCTCATTATAAACTGCTTCTTAAAACTTTCGTTGCTTATGCTTCATGCTTATTTTTTAGCTGTTGTGACACATGCAACATTATTAAAAACAAAAAAAAACCACCAATGCACTATTCTCTATTCTGTGAGAGGAAGCTCACTGAACTAGAATAGTACAGTGCACCTAAAATAGTCAGTTCTCCTGCCAGCAATGTGGATGCCAAGGTGAATAGACTTGTGGGTTGCCTGTTTGGTGACAGCCAGTCAATTTGCATGCTGCCTGTTGGTAATTAAGCTGTTGAGCGTTGAGCAGGTAATGATTCATCTCTGATATGCAGTACCTGTCAGGAGATCCAGCTTAGTTCACATGTGTAGTGTAATGGACCTGAACTGTTTGAGTCTGTTTGGAAGAAGCTTCTGTTCTTAACATTTAGTGAGATCTTGACTCAATGAGGAGTTCTGATGATGGACCTTCAGCTCTGATGAAAAGTTGTGAGATGCCTCCTTAAGTAAAAGAATCATTGTAGGAGCTACTAGACGTGTGTAATGGATGAGCACTCGACCAGTTAAACTTATTGGATGGTTTATTTCAGAACAAATACTGTTACTCAGGAAGAACTTATTTGGCAAACTTCTGAAAATATGCTCTCTCTCAGAGGCTGCTGAGCCTGTATGAAGTTTAGCGTGCTGCTAGCCCGTGGGTATTGCTGTGACTTTACTGTGGGTTTAAAATATTGTGGTTCTATCTTGCAGAGATACTATGGATAGTGTGAAGCAGAGTGCTGCCTTATGCCTGCTGCGTTTGTATAGAACTTCCCCTGACCTTGTCCCCATGGGAGACTGGACATCCAGAGTGGTACATCTCCTCAATGACCAGCACTTGGTAAATCAGCTCAGTTATTCTTCTTTGGTCTACTCTGTGTATGAATTTATTTCTCTAGAGTTTTTCCACCAGGTGGGTTGCTGTTTTAAGACAAGGGTAAAGAGATGGAAGAAGTTCTTTCACAAATTGCTGTGTATTTTAATTTTTATTCAAACTGTGCTTGCCTTAAATATTGTTGGTGCGTAAAAGGAATGGCATGCATAAGTTCTTTGTTTGCTCTGACTGTAAATTGTGAGCCTTATGATCCTGAGTCTGATGTAATGCTGATTTTCTTAGGACTAAACACTAAAAATGCGAGGCCTGATGTAGCACTTCACTGTCCTGTGCTATCCATGTTGTCATTCTTATCCTGCTGGTTCAAAAGGAAAAACCTGTTATTTTAGAGAACAGACTATTCTTTTGTCTGATTACTTTAGGAAAAAAAGTCAATTTAGACCTTTGTTTTGATTGTAATGGGAACACTTTAGTCTTCAGCAATATAAAATGTTTGTATTATACAAAGGCCACTCTTCACATTCAGTTGCCAGAATGCTTTTCTGGATCATCTGTTGCATCCTGTTTTTTTTTTACTCATGCTGCTCTTGTTTAAGAAGATAGTTTGCATCCAGGCTTTATTTTAGTGCAGCTCTCTGAATGTGTTTTATATGTACTATCCAAATGTGAGGCAAAGCTCATACGAAAACAACATGAAATGCTCTGCAGGCATGATAGTATCACATTGAAAATCCTACCCAGTTTTAAAGACGTGTAATTTGTCTGCATGTCTGTAAAACAAATGGCTTTTTAATATGAGTCTTTGTCGTGGGGATTAACTCAGTTTTCTTTTATATTAAAAATTACTGCCAGTGAAAGGTGGTGCTAACAAGCAGCATCCTAAATTGTTATTAAGGTGAATATGCGGTTTTGTTTTTCTTTCTAGGGTGTGGTTACTGCAGCTACAAGTCTGATCACAACTTTGGCACAGAAGAACCCAGAAGAGTTCAAAACTTCAGTCTCTTTGGCAGTGTCGAGACTAAGCAGAGTGAGTCCAATGATAACGCTGATAATGATTGACGGTAGCCTAATTCATTCTGCTTTCTAGGTCAGATTATCTTAATGTTGCTTATTGATTCATCTTTCTAGGTCAGATTTATGTAGTATACCATTAAAACCGAGGATTATTCAATTCTGGTTTGTACAGGTAGTTCACACAACGTTTTAACATTTCTTGCTTAGCTGGACAGAAAGCTTTACTTCCCAAACTTTTTTTTTTGTATAATCCTTGCTATACTGCAGATGTATGTAGCAAAACATTCTCTCTCAGCTACGTGTATTCTCAGGGATCCCCAGGATGAAGCTGAGGTTTTTTAAATCATCTTTTTATGTTGCTGCAGCACCAGGGAGTACTTGAAGAAAAGATTCTACAAATTTCTGCACAGAACTCTCAAAAATTATAGCCTATGCTTGTAACTACATTTAAGCTTCTTACAGGATGGGCTGTCTTTCTTTTCCTGCTTTTGTGCTGCCACTAGGCTAATATTCATCCGTACTAGATATTCTGTAAATGGGATGTAGGGGATTAAGCAAGGGCAAGGAATTCAGGGAGAGGAGCAGAGACATTTCTGTATGGATGCAAAGTTTCCAGGTTAGCATCTTCATGCTGGAAACTGTATGTTACTGTTTTGTTTTGCTGCAGTCTCTTAGGAAGCTTGCAAGGCATGTGAGGATATTACTTTACAGCTATGCGTTGAGCTTCAATTTGTATGTGGTCTTAGATGCAAAATAAATTACTTGCTGTTCAGAGAGACTTAATTTCTCCTCAATTCTGAAGAATGTGTCTAATACTTAAAAGCAAAGGAAGTGCGTAGCTGTTCTGTAATGGAGCAGCAAGAGTTAGAATTTCCTCGTACAAGGCTAATGCAAGACTTGTGTTAACCCTAGAATCAAAGGGGAAAAAGAAATCCACAAAGAAAGGTACTCCCTCTGAAATCTAATCTAATTCTTGTCACACTCTCTATCCATAAAAACCCTTTCAGTGAAAGCCATCCGTTCTTTGCTGTGCGGTATGAATAGTAATGAAGGTAATAGTTCAGTTTGCAGTAGCATCTTCTATTTGATTTCTGAGTTCACCTACCAGTGATCAGTCAATTACAACAGTGGAATCAGCCAATAGGAAGCCTAAATATATGAAATGCTGACCCAAGGAAAGTCAAGCTTCTAGCTAAACATCTTGGCCCTATGAGATGATCATCTTCATTCTTAAGACAAGCAAGCATGATTTCAGGAAGGAACTCAATGGAATACTTTATTAGCAAAGCTGAATTTCTTTTATTAGAAATCCTGATGTTGTACTCGGTAGTATGACAGTTTGCACAGAGTTAAGCTACTTAATCATTTTTGGTGACATAATTTTGTAGGCTTCTGTCGAAAGTGACCTATGGTGTTCTTTAGCTGCTTATCACGATTGCAAATCACTTAACGTAAGTAGCTGAAGTGATGTCTGCTTATTTTACAGATTGTAACTTCCGCATCAACAGATCTTCAGGACTATACGTACTATTTTGTCCCTGCTCCTTGGTTATCTGTGAAACTTCTGAGGCTCTTACAGTGCTACCCACCTCCAGGTAATGCACAAATCGCAACGGTGGCCATAGCTGATGCTGTTTGCTACATTCAAAGAGCTACTGCTCTGTACTGCGCCCATTAAGTTGGAGTGCAAGCACTGTGCCTTAAGACAAGGTTGCTGAAGCCTATACTTCTGAGTTTTTCAGATTGCTCTAAGCTACGTGTTCTATTGAACTGTGTTTAGTTGTGAAGTGTCAGATGTGAGACCAGTATGCAGCACACAACAGCCATTTTAAACATACTTTAATGCTATCAAGGATATTAAAGCCTTGAAATATATGACAGTGCCAATGATGTTTGGCTTTTACTCTTGCTCAATAGATATTTCTTGGAATTTTTGATGTCTGTACACTGCGGTTGAAGGGGGAATGGGTGAACTGTTTAATAAACGAAATACTTCAGTTTAATCCCTGTATTTAGCAAGGTGGAAGTCCTTAGGTAGAGGTTAGGGTGTTGAGCAAAATGAAGTTGTCCAATGGCTTGTTCTTCTCTAGAAGACCCTGCGGTACGTGGTCGTCTCACAGAATGCCTAGAAACTATTCTTAACAAAGCACAGGAGCCACCAAAGTCAAAGAAAGTACAACACTCAAATGCGAAGAATGCTGTGCTATTTGAGGCGATCAGTTTAATTATACATCACGACAGGTGAGCTGTGAAAACAGTTTTGTTGCAGTGTGACTTTTCTAAAAGAAAAATCGTGGCTTTTGAACACTGAGCAATTTTTTACCAGATGGGGAAAAGCAGAATAAGAAGCTGCTTGCTAGGTTGGAGCGCAAGCACTGCGATTGGTTTGGAAGTTAATGCACTGTGTCACTGGCAGAACAGTTTATTGTGACTTTTCTTGCTTTTTTAGGGGCGAGTGTTTTGTGTTGAGATCACTGCTTTAATCCATTAGATATGATTTGTTCTCAGTGTCTGAATTTTCATTTCACCAGCAGGACATTCTAGCAGACACCTTCTGAGGCACTTAAAGAAATTTGCACTGCAGAAATAGTATTCTGTATTTGATGTTCTCAAATCTGTTGCTTTTAACCCTTTCACTTTCTCTCCTGTTCTGTGCAGTGAGCCAAATCTACTAGTCCGTGCCTGTAACCAGCTAGGTCAGTTCTTGCAGCACCGAGAAACTAATTTGCGTTACCTAGCACTGGAAAGCATGTGCACGCTTGCCAGCTCTGAATTCTCACATGAGGCTGTGAAAACACACATAGAAACTGTTATCAATGCACTAAAGGTAAATATTAAGTGTACGGTCGGTTTTCAGTCTCTTCTCCCACCCCTTGTGTCCCCTTCTTCACTGCTTTTTCCCCCTCTCCCCATAGCCCCTTATCCCTGGTTAGGCTAGTAATACTTGGGAATGAAAAGAGTTATTTTCCTTGATCATGCTGTGCTGGCAATAACAGAGGTCAGCTTTAGCTTATTTCTTCAGCTTACTAGTGAATCTGATACTTGTAGCTGTGGCCCCTGTAACAGTATCCTCCTCAATCTGTAGAGTGAAGCTGAAACTTGAAATGCGAAATTGAGAATGCTGAGGAAGACTTTGTCCTGTTACTGTCTTGCTTGTACCACATACTTTACCTTCACTGTAGCAGCTGATGGAGAGCAGTGAAGTAGATGGGTTTCCAGTGGAGCATGGGCCGTTTTTTTCCAAAGGTCAAGAAACCAGAAAGATGAATTTTCAGGTCATGTTTCTGTGAGAAAGCAGATGTGAAAAGGAAGCCTAATTTGCATGTACCTTTATGTTCACAGTTCAGTGTTTACATGTAATGTGTTCTTCCAAGCTCATGCTGTAGCATATTCATACATTTGTCTAACCTTAAAGTACAGGTCTGTTTTAGCTGAGCTTCTGCTGATTTGAAAGACATTAAATCTGCAAGACGTTAACTGCCCATTGGCCTGGTGACAATTTGACAATTTCAGCCAGTTATTAGCTCATCTGTGGCCATTGGTACTAATTACCTAGTGCAGAAAAGACTGCAAACTCATTCACAGAAGAAGTCTAATGTGCATATGGAAAACTTTGGAAATTTGACCATGAGTTATAATGTCTCATCTCTTCATTAAGTTGCATCTTTTCCCAACAAAGGTGAAATTATTTTGACCTTTTGCTGTGTGTCCTTTTGCAGACTGAAAGAGATGTGAGCGTACGGCAAAGAGCTGTGGATCTCCTGTATGCAATGTGTGACCGAAGCAACGCCCAGCAGATTGTGGCTGAAATGCTGAATTACTTGGAGACTGCTGACTATTCCATTAGAGAAGAAATTGTGAGATATTCTTAGTTCCTCAGTTTTTCGTGTCTGCCTTTGGTATCGTTTATTGATTGGGATGCTATTTGTGGTAGAAATTCTTTGACTGTGGTTTTAGAAACCAACTGGAGGGCTGTTAGTCTAATAGCAAAGAATGTTCTTCATTTCTTAGTTAAACTAATGGAGGAGGGGAGAGAAAAGCACTTGAAAATAAGGAATTTTAAAATGTAATCTTGGTTTCAGGGCATTGCGTGTAGAAGGTGAAGTGCTGATGTTTGAGCAGATACAGTCCCTAGATATGAGAGTTATGTCCTTCTCAAGTCAACTGATGAGTAGCTTAAAAAACTACTGTGATGTCTGCTTACTTGTGGGTAGAACTTCATACTGTATACACTGTAAGGACACTTTCAGTCTACAGATTCCCCAAAATGATGGCTTATGATTAGCTAAAAGGTGGTGCGATGTCTGTTTCCTTCCTCCCAGTGGAGGAGGAGTTATAACCAGTTTATGAAATGTTTATCATTTATGATATATGAACCAGTTTATTTAGAAATGTTAGCCAAAATCTACGCTTGTGGTAATTACTTTGTTTGTAATTACTTTGTGGTAATTACTTTGTTGTTGATAGGCACTAAATTTTCTTGAAATTATCCTTTTTTTAACTTTTTTTCAATAACTTTTGAGTTTTTCGTCAGTGCTGTCTCTATGATGGCTTAATTGGTGATTTTATAGCAAAGTATTCAAAACATACAGCCACAGGTGCAACACATTCAAATGCATTGCTAGGAAAGTACTTACCTGGCAGCCATATGTTCTAGCACAAAATCTGTGTTCACTTTTGCCTTTGACATGGGAGCACGTGGGCTAAAACTGAGGCTTCTGTGCTATTGTGTGATATCACTGCAAGTATATAAAGTAAATCCTGGTATAGAGGTTATAGCAGAAGCTGGTCAACCTTCTTGATTGTTTTGTGTGTTCAGGTTCTGAAAGTTGCAATTCTAGCAGAGAAGTACGCAGTGGATTACACCTGGTATGTGGACACAATCTTGAATCTGATTCGTATTGCCGGTGACTACGTCAGTGAAGAAGTGTGGTACCGAGTTATTCAGATCGTTATCAACAGGGATGATGTACAAGGGTATGCAGCAAAGACTGTTTTTGAGGTGAGAATAATTGGATGGATTAATAAGGGAATTATTAATTTTCTGGACATTTTCTGAAATGTAGTAAAAATAGAAGCCTTTTACACTGTTTTTTTTCCCCCTGAGTTTTCTGGATGCTGGAATCCAGAGTAGTAGTAACTTGGTGATCCTTGTGGAAGTATGCAACCATTACCTGCTAATATACAGAAGTAGTCTAGGAAACTAAACAAGGGAAAGACAGGGAAAAAATGGAAAAAAAAATGGGAAAAGGGAAAAAAAAATATGTATTTTTAATACAGCACAGATCAGTGACTAATACTGTGTTCCTACAGGCCCTTCAAGCTCCAGCGTGCCATGAGAATCTTGTTAAAGTAGGTGGCTACATCTTGGGAGAGTTTGGTAATCTGATAGCAGGTGATCCAAGATCAAGGTAAAACACCTTTTAAGTTCATTGAAGTACTTAAAAAAAAATAAAATCATCTATTTAATATTCCTAAAAGTCAGTTAACAAATGATTCAGCTTCTTATAGCAATGCCATTGTGGTTATCACGTCAACAGAATCTGAACTAATTATTTTTCTTCCCCTCTTTCAAGTCCCCTCATCCAGTTCAACTTGCTGCATTCCAAGTTTCATCTGTGTAGTGTTCCTACCCGAGCTCTGCTTCTGTCCACCTACATCAAGTTTGTGAACCTGTTTCCAGAAATCAAAACTACTATTCAAGATGTATTGCGCAGTGACAGTCAGCTAAAGAATGCTGATGTTGAGCTGCAGCAGAGAGCTGTTGAGTATTTGAGGCTCAGTACTATTGCCAGTACTGACATATTGGTAGGTACAGAACCCTTTTTATTACGCAGAACTCTTAACCGTTTCTTCTCCCAATAAGTAAACTTGACTAAACCTTAGCTGATTGCTCAGAAATCTTAACGTGGAATTACAGATCTGTAAAATGGATGCTGGTTCTTCTTAGTGTACATAATCCAGCTGCGGCCTTCTTTAAAACTAATATCAAAGGTGTTACTTCGTTGGGAAGGAAAATGACTGCTTGTATCTTAATGAAAATATTCTAGGTTTTTAGAGGTTTGATGAGCAGTTCAAAGATGTATTTATTGGATCGAGGCCTCAAACTCTCAAACGGATTTCTTCCACTTCCATTCCTCCACACAATGATCTGGTTGTCTTCATGTTCTTTAGCTTTGCAATTATTGAGAAATTAATGTCATCTCTGAGTGTGAGTGAAAGAAAGCAGCATATCTTAAAGAACACTTGACGAAGGCAATGCATAAATTGAAACCAAATAGAAAAGGAGGTCCTCACTTAATCCTTACAGATTTTTTTGATGCTGGTGGTAAACAGTTTCAGACTACTTGAGAAGATCTGTGAAATCTACTTGTTTGCTGGTGGGCACAAAACTTTTGTCTCTAGAAATTCCAGGTAACCTGATGTACTCAGGCCAGAGCATGGTGCTCTCAGCCTAGACAGCTAATAGGCGTCTCGGTCTAACTAAATCCTTGGGTAATCTGTGGGTTCAGATCTTGGTGTAGGTCTGCTGTAGTCTCCTCCCTCCCTCTTCATTTATTTATTTTAAAACGTACTTTGTCAAACAGGTAATACACTCCTTTTCTCCTATGCAACAGCTTTAGGAGGAATTTCAAATCATTTTTTTTTAAAGGAAGTCTTATCTACCGCTGTATACCAGCCTTTCATACATAGTCATTTTCTGTGTAGGCCTGAATGTCTCTTCAAAGACTGGGAAGTTGATTTGACTTATGCTGTAAATATAATTAGTATACTTTTTCTTTTTTTTTTTTTTTTTCCCCTGTGATAAGGCTACAGTGCTAGAGGAAATGCCTCCCTTTCCAGAGAGGGAATCTTCTATTTTGGCTAAACTCAAGAAGAAGAAAGGTCCAGGCACAGTTACTGATCTGGAAGAGATCAAAAAGGAGAGGAGCTCTGATATGAATGGAAGTGCTGAACCTGCGTCTGTCAATGCCAGTGCTGTTGTGAGTTTAAAATCTGTTCTTACTTCACTAACTCAGAGGGTGTGCAGGTGAGGAAAGGCTGGTTTCCTTGGCTTTTTAGGGGCTTAAAGCTTCTTGTCTCAAATTTCAGGCTATGAATGTTTGCTATACACTTATCCCTCCTTTGTTGGTATTTTGGTAAATACTGCTGTAGTCTTAGAAATAAAAATTTCCTTGGTGATGAAGCTGACGAAGGTGTTTGAAATTGAACTTACTCCTTTTGAAGTGTCAGCTGTTCTTCTACGTTGTCTAACATGCCTACTTCTGCATCTTGCTTTGGGTTACTGTTGTTTTTACTAGTAGTGGACCATACTTGCCTGGGATGCCCTGAAATCAGTAATTGCTGTTTATTTGATGGTACTGTTTCTGTTCAGTTGCGGTACATGAGTCTCCTTTTTTTTTCTGTTGAACCACCTCATTGTAATGTCATTTAAGGTTGGTCAAATGAATGATTCCCGTGTCATAATGCTTGTTGCTGTTCTAGTTTACAGGTTATGCTTGTAAATACAGTGAAATGCAGTAGCATTTTAGCATGCTCCCTGCCTTACAACTTACTCCTTTAACTCTTACAGTATATAAGAGTATACATTCCAGATGAGTTATGTTTCAATGAACAGATACATTTTTCAGGCAGAAGAGATGCCAAACATTCTTTATCTGCCAGATTGGCTGATGTATCTGGTATTTAAGATTGTATTCTGCCTTATGAGCTTCACTTTGAATTGCAGCAGTGTAAGAAATTCTGCTAAGTTACCTTCATCACCAGTTTGGATGTCAACTTGGCTTAGATGCCTGAAGATGAACTCGGGGTTCATCTCATTGTTTTGAGTAGATATTACTGATTGATTTCTGAAAAAATTTAGTCAGGTATTTTTCTTTCATCCTCCATCAAAGTCAGTCTTTGGAATATATGAAAATTTTGAGTTGGCTTGCATTTGAATTAGGTCTGTAGTTTTGTTGTCTCATGACTTGCATTCTCAGCTTGTCTGGCATAATGTAGGGTGCTAATGTCTAATGCATGAACACTTTATTTAACAATCAGTCTCTGCTTTGCTCTTGCACATGATTTGTGCACGTATGAAGCCTTTATTTTATTAACGGTGCATGATTCTGTCTCCTGGTCACTGGATTTGAATCTATTTGAGCAAATTTGTGTATTTTAAGATCTGATCTCTGCGTATCTTGTCTTCCCTAGTCTACTCCTTCTCCATCTGCGGATCTGCTGGGTCTGGGTGCAGCCCCTCTCACCAATTCAGCTCCCCCACCTTCCTCTAGTGGTAGCCTGCTGGTGGATGTATTTTCAGATTCAGCTTCTGCTGTTGCACCTCTTGCTCCTGGTTCAGATGACAACTTTGCAAGGTAATTAAGTCATCCTCTAAGGCATCTGATGAAGCATTTGTCTACTAAAGCAGGATTAGACGAAAGAATACAAACGATAAATAACTTCTGGTTTTGTTCCAGTTTATTGGATGCATTCCTGGTAGTAGTTGTGCATCAAGAGAGGTATTCTTGAACTTTGTGCTGGATATGCTATCTTTATCGAATACCTCTGCTCATGGGAAACTGAGTCTGTAGCAATCAACCTGAGAACGTTAGCCACACAGTCTTGTGTTTAGCTTTCATGCTGATTTTGCTTCTTTGTTAAACTAAGCTTCCTGTGTACCTTAATGATATATCTTGAATTTGGGCGATATCTGGCCTGATGTGTATCAGTTTAGGATTGCCATGTTTCCATAAAGTATCCTTGCATCTACATACTTATGGCAAACTGATACTGAAACCATGAGTTGGTTTGTATCTGGAGATACTGGTTCTCAGAATTTCAAGATATACTTAAATTCTTGTGCCACTGTCTGACAAACAGGTGTAAAAAAAAAGAAAAACAAGCTCTTGTTTGTTGAGGGGATTTGATACAAGTGTCTTCCTAACTACACTGCCAACTGTAGTTGTAGTCTGTGTCAGGCAGAATGTATTATTAAGTCCTTTAATATTAGTAGGCACTGTGCCTATGCTCAGATGTTATTTGGCTAAAGCACTGGAAGTAAATAATGTGAGATCACCGTATACCTTAAAAAATCTACCGTTCTTTGCCCAGAGAACAGGTCACTATTTTGAACAACAGGATCAAATTTTGAACAACGTGATGCAAATTTGCAATGTATCTTAATATGAAATCTATAATTATTGAAACTAATCTGCCTGGAGCATTGAGAATTTCATCAGAATTTTATACTAGACAATATACTGTTGCAGGTTTTCAGTGAGTAAGACTTGATCCTGTATTTCCCTTGGAAGGCAGTAAGTGATGTTTAGTAATGCTGCACAGTATCTGAAGAAGCAACACAAGCTTGTTAGAGCTTTTTCTAAAATGTTGTTTTGGTTTTTTTTTTTTACATGAGTAGTAGCTTCATGAACAGAAATTTCCTGAAAAGTTTTATTTTTCTGCTGAAGAAAGCATAGCATTGCCCAGCCCCTTGATCTGTCTGTCTGTAGGTGATGAAACACTTCTCTCGTGCTATTGAGAAGTTGCCTTTTGTAGGTTCTTGCCACTTTTTAATGCTGTTGTCACTTTTGCTTCTAATCTGTTACTTGAATAAGCCATTCTCTGTGTGCCCATATATTCTTGCCTACATTTTAAATACTTGTGAGCATTGTAACTGATGTAATTGATGATGCAGCTGTAGTTAGATATACCACTAATGTTGATGAAGTCTCTGCTTCAAAGCACACACTCACAGTAGCCAATATGCATCTACATTTGCAGTTTTGAACTAAATCTTTTTACAGTCACAATTAACCACATAAAAGGATTTTGTTAAGAGGTGTAAACTTGAGCTCCTGAGCACCTTCAGCCATCTCCTGTCTTCAGGAGGAATTGCTGGTTCCTACCAGTCAGGGAGGGGTGGGCTGGGGGAGAGAAGAGGGAGGGGGGAATCATTTAATGCCTAAAACCTTTCTAGGTGTAATGAGCTAGGGCAGCTAATTAATTTTTCATGCATTAAACTCAGCAGTGCCATTTTTGAGGAAGGAGGTAAAAGAAGTAACTAAGCACTAAGCTGTCTTTACTAACTCCTGCTGTCTCTGTCGCTACCACCTTTCTTCCTTTGTGCTGCCTGAACTAGCCCTGACCTGGCTTCATCTGAGGTAGTTTCTGAGGAACCAGCTGATACTGTGCATGATGCTGATGAGCTTTTTCACAAGTAAGCAATACTAAAACCTTGCAAGGCTGGGCAACTTCAAGAATATAGTTACAAAGCAAAACTATAGTGTACATTGAGTTAATACCAGCAAAAGTAGACGAGCATACTGTCAAAGATGTGACTAGAAAACATCTGTAGATGCTGTGTATATTACAACGTGCTTGTGAGTAAATATACAGCTTAGAGCTGGCTTTTATGAGTCAGTACTATCACCTGCTGCTCTAAAATAAGGCAATGCCAGTTGTGTATTGAGCTTTGCAACTATTCACAAAGAAAAAAAGGAAAAAAAGGGTAAACTGCTAAAAGTACTCATATTTGGAAGTATGTTTTAAGTGCCTTGTATGACAAAGGCTAATGTTTGCTGACCACCTCTTCTACTTTAAGTGAAGGGTGACAGACAGAAGGACTGAAAACGCTACAGAATGTGCTTCTCTGAAAATGACTGAAAAAAAAAAAATAAATACAACTCCCAAGTCGACATATACATGATACAGAACTGATAAAAACAAGGAAACTCTTTTTTTCTTTCAGGTTGAAACAGTCAAAGCTACCAACTTTTGAATTCTGCACCAGCCTAATGAATTTCAGAAGTTGTCAAGGATATGAATAAGAAAAATCCTAGCCTGTTGCCTGGTCCTTTAGTGTGTGTGTGTGTGTGTGTGTGTGTGTGTGTGTATGTGTAGCATATTGTGGCTTTCTTTGTAGTTTCTCAGGCATCTTATCGAGTAGAAATTTCAGTTATTTTAGTGTTCTTCAAGTGATGATTTTGGTTGCAAAACACACTTGTCTTTTTTAACTGCAGTTTTCTGCAAAGACCTCTCTTGCAGACTGATGCTCTCTAGGTTAACAACAATCTTCATCCTCTGTTTAAACCCTGAATTTTGTGGTTCTAAAATTGTTTAATATGTCTTAATTTAAAACGTATTTACTCTCTCTTCCTTTAGGTTTGTGTGTAAAAATAATGGAGTCCTCTTTGAAAATCAGTTGCTACAAATTGGATTGAAGTCCGAATTTCGACAGAACCTGGGTAAGTTTTCCGGCAGAGCAGCTGTCTGAATTAATCAAGCCCAAAGCCAGCATGATGTTGGGGTTAGGACTTGCTGTTAGAGAAGGAATGTCATTTCAGGCCTAACCTGTCCAGAAATCCTTGCTGTTTGTGTGTCCCTAACATCTGTGTGGGTCACTGTTTCTTAAACTTCTCAGTTGTTTTGGTAGCTGAGATGAAGTGGGAGCCTAAGAGTATTGAGTTCCAGTTCTTGCTGCCTGTGTGCAAGGCTGATACAGACAGAGTTAAAAGGGACTGTTCTCCTGATTATTTATTTATTTATTTTTTAATTCTACTTATTATTTGTTTCATGGTAGAGCTTATTGTAGTAGTGTTTTGCACGGTGTATTTCAGACATATGTCTATCATAATACATTAACGTACTGGATCCTGAAAGCATCCAGTAGAGACTTAGGAATAGAGCACTGGCTTGACTTCTTCCCATCTCTATCACTTCTAATACCATAACGACTTTTAAACATAGAAAACAGCATTATCCAGTAACTAGAAGACTTCCACTAATTATTTGATCATTTAAGTGCTTGTGTGATAGCTCCTGTTGTTTCATTCTGTGAATATCTTTACAGTATAAAACCATATAGAGTACACTGCAATTTAAAAATGTGATTTAAAGAATGGTAGAAAGTCAATGGATGAGGTACTTGAAGCGCATACAGTCCAGTATGATTTTGTGTGATATACCTCAAGCTGCTAATGCCTCTGTTCTTTTGCTCCTAGGGCGTATGTTCATTTTCTATGGTAACAAGACATCAACACAGTTCTTGAATTTTACTCCAACAGTAATCTGCTCAGATGACCTTCAACCAAATATCCTTAAAGGCTGGTTGCCCATTCTTCAGGCTTTGTGTTTTATGCTGCACGTAAGGGTAATAAAGCTGCTGGATCAAGGCTTCTTGTCCTTGAACATGAAGGAATAGGAACTTGCTGATGCCTTTCTGAAGTTTTTATCAAAATCTTGTGCAGAGATGGAAGACTCTCTTTCTAAAACTCTGATTGCAGAGATGTTGTTTCTGTGGAAATAAGGGGATATTATTCTGAGTGTATTATTCTTTGTAAGCATGTAATGTAACTCTAGCTTTCTCTGCTGTCATGAAGTTGCTGAGGTATAAATGTGGTGTCCTGCACTATCACAGGACTTCTGATGAGCTGTAAGTAGAAGAGTACATGTGCTCAAAGATGACAGTACTTGAAACTAAGCTTTTAGTTTACAGTTTCTACTTAATGCTTTGCATTGCTAATTGAAGGAGTGTATGTGACTAAATTTGTTTGACTCAGCATCACTGCAATATTCACATCAAAATAATGTAGTTTGGTGTCTTACATTGTAGGGAGTCTGCCTTCAAACCTTTTTGAGGCATCTTTCTTAAGGAATTTTCCTGTAATTCTGGGAATCGTGGGAGTTATTGCTTCTAGATGTGTCAAAATGAAAAGAATATTTTTAGCTTTACAAGAATTAGACTTTGAATTTTCGGAAGCATAGAGAGAGCTAGTGGACACAGTGTGAATTGTTCCTGTAGCTTACCCGTAACTTTTTAATAAACAGCAAATATTGTCAGTTTGTTGCTCAGTTTCCTTAGCTACTTTCATGCCTGAATCTTCAGACAAAACCTGTTGACCCCACAGTGGATGGAGGTGCACAGGTTCAGCAGGTTGTGAACATTGAATGTGTATCAGACTTCATGGAAGCTCCCATTCTGAACATTCAATTCAGGTAAAACCGCAGTAGTTCAGTGCTATTGATTTAACAAAAGAAAGCATGTTTCAGTTGCCACGGCTCTCAAACTGATGTGTAGAATATGGACGCACAAAGTCCAAAGCTATCTTGGGCAGATGATTTACCTGAACATTTGATACAACAAAACTTGAAGCTACCAGAGGAGGGAAGGAATGCATTTGGAACAGTCTGTTTAAAAAAAAACAACCAACAAACCACTGATAAAATGTCTCAAATGCTTCTGTTTCTGCTATGCATATAAGCCAGCTGTCATCTTTTCTCATGAAATCTTGATGGGGGATATATGTTGAAACTTCTTCCTTCTGGAAACTAAGAACGTTTGTGCAAAAAAAACTTGGATAAGAAATGCGTGTAGCCGAAACCAGAATCTTGTTATGTCAACTCAACATCAGCCTTTGGGAAAGATTTGTGTTTACAGTCCTGGTTTCTGGACTGTGTTCTGTTATTCAAGTCTTATCTGTTTTTTTACTGGTGTGTGTATCTGGAAGGGTAGCAAACTATGTTGAAACAGATTCTTAGTAGAAATTCTGCCGACTCACTTTCATGTGTCATCTAACAGAGCAAATAAATCCATACATCACTGGATGTTACATCCAGTTATGTCTGTAATTTACAGATGACATCATCTGCACTTGATGGATGTTAATGATCAGACAGTCGCATCTTACAGTTCCTCCTCGACTGCCTGGTTAATTTAGGATGAGAAACTGCAGGCGCTTTGTATGACACACATCATGTTCTGTCTACTCTGTATGCAGGTACGGTGGAACATTCCAGAATCTTTCAGTAAAATTACCCATCACACTGAATAAATTTTTCCAGCCAACAGAAATGTCTTCTCAAGACTTTTTCCAGCGTTGGAAGCAACTGAGCAAGTAAGACCTTCTGTGTATTTATGCTTGGGGCTTTTGTGGTAGACCAAGGAAGTAAAAGGGTATATTGTGAATGTGGCTCGTACATGCGTAGTCTTGTGAGCTATAGGCTCCTCCTGTAAAATGAGTTGCTGCTCAACAATTCTGAACATACTGCATGTTAAGAAATATTCATCTTGTCTTGCAGTCCTAAACAAGAAGTACAGAACATCTTTAAAGCAAAGCACCCAATGGATGCAGAGATCACAAAAGCAAAGGTTGGTGGTGATGTAGTATCTTGTAGCGGTATAAGGAAACATTGTTCATTTTAGCTTATATGGCAACTAGATTATCCTGTCCACGTGTATCTGACCCTTGGCAGGGCTGGGCTGAGTGAACTGCTTCTCGGTATGGAATGAATTAAGTGTAGTCTTCAGCAGCAGCTGGAAACCTGAAGCTATGTATGAAAGCATAAATTTAGTGCTTAAAATTGAATTGGAAAAAACTTCTGGCCTTAACTTACTAGGGTCACTAGATGGAGAATAAAACAGCATAGCACTCTGGTCTTTGTAGAGCTATCTGTCTGTCTTAGGCAAAGCAGAAACGACTCTAGTGACAGCAGAAATGGCTTTACCAAAAAGAGGAGAGGTTTAACTCGAATTTTAGTAGTTTCTCAGTAATTTTCCTCACGGACTCTTTTCAGGTTCAGCTCGGCAACAAGCATAACTCCATCACGTTAAAGATTTCTACTGTACTGACACTGACACTGAATAACTTCTTTAATCTTTTCACTCAAAACAAATCAGTCCCTTGCTTGCTTTACTAGTGAACGGTGGCTGTGATCGGGGTAAACTTTGGTATTTTTGTCTGTATTTTGGTATTTTTTTGTATTTTACTGTTCCCGCATGTAAATCTTCTGGATCTCTTTCATAGATAATTGGCTTTGGATCGGCCCTACTTGAGGAGGTGGATCCCAATCCTGCTAACTTTGTTGGTGCTGGTATCATACATACAAAGACTACTCAGATTGGATGCTTGCTGCGCCTTGAACCCAACCTCCAGGCACAGGTATCTTTTTGCATCAACTGCATAAATACAAATTCCTGTCTGTGCTAAATTGAAAAAGCAAGTCTATATCTGAAATTCCTTAAGGTATTTAAAGAAAATATCTTTTGTAATTGCTAATTGTGATTGAGAGCTTTAAGAAGAAATGAAATTGCAGCAGTTAGTCCTGACATAGCTTGGTAAGCTGCTGCTTCATAGGAATTCTCTTCCATGTGCATATCACTGTATTATTCCAGACTGTCTGTGGATTATCTTCCCTGGAAGGCTGGAAATGTTCAGTTTATTCTTTTATGCACCTTGGACAAGGCTAACTACAATTTCCTTTGTCATTTAAGAAGAATGAAAAAATGATGTGGCTAAAAAAACCCACATCATATGCAAATGAACATAAAACTGTTTAGAGGAAAAATATCTGTAAAAGCATTTTGCTAGAGGTTTTATGCAATTTAAGTGAGGACTGAAAATAAATTTTGGGCATCCTGTTTTCCAAACAAATGATAGTAGAATCTTTAGACTTCTCCACAACACTTACTCCTTTAAAAGGAAAAACCAAATCTGGGACATCAATTTGTCATTAAAGCTTAGAAACATTAGAACAATGGCAGCTTTCCCAACAGGGTTTGAAAGAGCTGAATTGCTAGGTGGCTGCCTGCTTCTGAATGTTGTAACATGAGGTCTTATCAAATCTATCAGAACAAGTAAATAGTAACTGGTTAACTTTCACTTGTTGGCAGTGTATTAATTTAAAACCAAACTGCGTTTAAAAATGTGTATATTTGTGTTCTTTTTCAGATGTATAGACTCACACTACGAACAAGTAAAGAAGCTGTATCTCAGAGATTATGTGAATTGCTGTCAGAACAGTTTTAATACTAACCATGACAGTTTTTTGTTTTTCCATTTATATCATTGTCATCATACTGCAAATAAATGTCTTGTACATCACTGTCTGAGTACTGCAATGTTAACCAATACCAGCTCCCTGCCTTAATAGGACTTGCCCCTTGTATGAAATTGTGAGTGTGAAATGTACAGTACAGGGAAGTGACTTTTTACATTAAAATGGCTTTTAGTATGTTACACAAAGTGTGGGAGGGCTGTCTTTGTGTTTCTTTTATTGCAGAGGTCCCACTTTTAAACTTGTTAAAGGGAAATTGACTTTGATGTAGTAACCTCGGGTTTCAACTGGAAATTGCTAGTAACATTCTGCCTCAATGCCTTTAACAGGTACTCCCTCTGCTCTGAGCTGAAGAAAAAATGTGTTGCTGCTCAGTAGAGTCAATTCAGACATTAATATATCGTCAGTGTAAAGTTAGACATTGCTTCAGGTGTTGTACTGGATGGGAAGGGCAGATTCCAAGGTGTGTTTGAACCTGATTTACATGAATGCTTATGTTGACTGTCACCAATTTTTGTTCGATTTGAGAAATGCCACAGGTCCAGAGTCATAAAACCTTAACCTTCTAATTCTTTACATCTTAGCTGTTTTTTTGATCTTTGGAAAGTGGATTGAGCACAAAAGCTATTCTTAATCCTTCTGCTTATCTCAAATAATGAGGTGAGCTTCTCTGGTAGGTAGTGAGTGAGTACGTGTTTGTTTAGTCAAACTTAAATATTCTGTTTCTTTTCTTTTGCTACCCTTTAGATTTAGCGAGTAGCAGTCCTGATGACATAGCTGATTGCAGAGAGTGTGGGTTCTCATTAGTGTGGTATTGTATAAAAGGAGAAGAAGGAAAAAGTGGGCACTTGAAGGCTAAGGCATGCACTTTGTAGACAAATATTTAATTTTAAACTATTTTCCCCCTGATGTACAGTGCTAGAACTTGAGAGGCTGAATAACTGGTATCTGTACAGTTTCCAGTCTGTTATTGGTGGTAGAAATATCCAACACAGTGTGGAAGACTTGTGTTGAGATTGGGAGTAGAAAGGCTGAGCGTGTTCAGCTTATACAGGGGCTTTTGCAACCAAAACCATTATAGCTTGTTCCACATGAGCAAACTCTCTGCACAACAAAGTGGGCTTAAGTTTGGCTCACATTGTTCAAGTCTGGAAATGCACCGAAAGCTGTTAAAACAAAGCAGGTGAGGTAGGGGTTAGGAACTGTGGGCAGTTGTCAGTGAGCAGTACTACAGGTCAGGATGAACCAAGAGATCAGCTGCTGCTGATGTGAGGAGTCAACCTCAGATCAACATTCTCTTCCTTGAAGGAAGCTTAGGACTGTTGTCTCACAACTCATACAGCCAAATAAAGGCTTTGGGTAACAGGGATGGCGATGAAAATGAGAACACTGCTTTGCACACAGGAGGGGAAAAGATTCTACTTGGGTGACTGTGGTTTGCTTTCTATCAATGCTTAAGAGTTAAAAGATGGAACTAGGCGATGAGAGTTTGGTTTGGTTGAAGGCTTGTGATCGTACTTGAGTACCAGAGAACTGAGGAGCAAAGGTTGGAGTGTTTTTTTTCCAGAAGTGTTTGGTAAATATGGACTTCATTGGATGTAAAGTTGTCTATAGACCTTGTCTTTCTGGAAAAGTTCTCTTGAACAGTTGACCCTTTCATGGCCTCTCGAGCATCTAATCAGGGCTCTCTGATCACAGATAATACCATATCTTTTGAAAAATCTTCATAAGCATTTCCTGCAGTCAAGTTGGTAGTTGGCAAAGTACTACCAAACTACCTTGTATTTTGTCCTTTGGAGGCTGTGTGATCTTTATTAATCCTGTTGTCTTAACCACGTTGTTGGCTACTGTGTTAAAAATCCGTTGTGCTGAACTAAGGGAGTCTTAGCAGAGACAGGGAGAAGCTTCATTCATTTTTTTCCCCAATTCCTATTGTACATCTGTTTCTCTGTTCTGTGCCCTTGTCAAAGGACATCTCAAGACACGCTGTACTATACTAGTTCACTTAGCTTTGGTTCCAGCTGTGCTAAAAATGTGCATTAAAAATATGGGTAGGAGGGGGGAAAGGGAAAGCGTCTTTTCAGTGGTGACTGTATTAAGCTTATGATTGTTCACGTTTTGTATTAGATGTCAGCTCAGTGAAGCCATGAGCAGAACAGTGAACAAATTAAGGGTAAATACTTGATTTTTTTTATTTTGGGTTTTTTTTTTTTCGTGAATGATGGTTAACTTACCAAAGTGATGTATCCTTTCAAGCAGACAAAGTAATTTCTGCAGTAAACAGTGTTATTGTTTTCAAGTACAGTATTTTCAGGCATTGATGTGTGAAAATAACTGAATAGCAAAACAGGTAGCATTTGTTCATTCTTGACCTACACTCCAGTATGTAACATTTATGGTGATTGTCTTATTTGTATAAAACAAAGTTCTGTCAAATTAAGTGGAGAATTTTCATATAGAAGACTATATATTAGACTATATTCATCAGAAGAACATATTAAGATTAAATAAATGATTAGAACGGTAATCAGACTGTCCTTTTTTGTCTGGGGGAGTGGGAATGTAAAGGATAATTGCCCAGAATGGTTGTTTTATTCCAAATATAATGTTTTGGAAGAGCAACTGATGTGGGATGGTAAATTCTTTCCTACAAACTTCTGGTGGATTGTTTTGGTTCAGTCTTACCTGGCCTGTGGATCTGAGTTTGGATTTTCTGTTTGTTTTGGTTTGCTTTTGTTTTGTTTTTTTTTTTATGTTTGGTTTGGTTTTATTTTGGTTTTGTTTTGGTTGTGTTATAAACACTCTACAGTGAAAACTTGATGTAGAATCTTCCTTTCTAAGCATTTGTATATTTGACAGTGGCTGAGCATATAAACACGAACAGTACATGTAACAGTAAATTGATGTAACTCATCACAATACTTTAACATAACTTGAAATTACTGTTTTCCGGATTTCAGCTGTTTCAAAACAGTGGCTCTTTCCTTGTTTCTCTTCATTGCAAGGCGTAAATAGCAACTTAGATGGTGACTCATACATTGCTTTCCATGGCTACAAAAGCACACATCTGTTATTACACCCAGGCAGGATTTGGAAGAAGTTACTTGGCTGTAAAAGAAGAAAGTACCTGAGCTGTTAAATACTGCACTCGAACTTTTTGTTTGTTCGTATTTTACTTCAGGCTCTTAGTGGTTGTCTAAAACTCACTTAAAATTCTATACAACTCTTTCTCAATTGAATTGCAAATAGTAGTTAAAAAAAAAAAAAAAATTGTCCCTACTAGCAGCAAGTGGAAATTGCTTGGGTGGACTGCCTTCTTCCTGATAGATTTATTGTTTGGTAACTATTTTGATGCTTCAAAATGTAGCAGACGATTATCCTGCAAATTTCTTCTTTGTCTAAAAGCCACTGCTTATCTGTGTTAATGACATTTTGAGAAATGCCCCACATGAAGGTTGCACAGGAGGTTTTGGCTCATGTAGCACCTTGCAGTCTGACAGCAGCTGCCTCCAGAAGATGAGCACAAGCACTGCACCTGCTTTCAGAGGAAAGGCAGTGGCTTGCCTTGGTCGTCTGTTTTCCTGGTTTGTGCAGTAATGGGCTAATCCACAGGTCCTAGTTCAAGTGTAGTGAACCTAACAGCCTATTTGCAGGTAAAATAATTGGTCATACAGTGAGGAATGATTTAACAAATCCAATTCCTTCTACTTTATTTGAAAGTCAAAATTTGGTTATTGCACAGTGCACAGGCCAGTGTTTAGCCTCTAGTTAAGTATTGCCCTGAACAAGGCTAGATGGTCTCTGACAGTCTTTGCTCCTAAACCATGCCCACTCTTTCTCCCCACCCCTTCCCCTCAAGATTAGGAAGAATTCATCATTCAGTTAATTTAATTGATGCTCCAGCCTGCTGTTCAGGAAGCTCCCTGCAAGGCTAACCTGTATAATCAGTACAAGAGAACTCCCTGCAATGAGCAGTTGCCATGGAAGTATTAGGTTGTAATTAATTGTTAATGTTTAACAAAATTAAAATAAGAAGTTAAAAAAAAAAACCAAAAACCAACAACACCTGTATCTGAAAGCTATCAGAAGGTCTGGCTATTGTATGCAGCTGTCAAAGTTGCAAACGCAGCCCCCAAACACGGTAATTTCCTTAGTGAGCCTTTTGCCAGGGTTATCTGGGTCTTCGCATGGTAGCTGAAATTCCTCCTTATGGAGCTGTAATGGCCTGCAACAGCTGCATGCTGCATTGAGCACCATGTTCTCAACATTCAACCTGTTTGGAAGAGAGGGAGGATCAGATAGGACTTGCATACAGCCTTTTAGGTTTTGTTCAAGAATGGAATTTGGAACAGTCTTGTGCAAGCAGTGCAGAAGCAGCTCATCCACTTGGTGCTTTGTCATTGATTAGCACTGCAAAATGTGTAATAGATGAAACAAGAAAATCTTTTTGGGCTTGCATGGAAAAGATATTTAGGTAAGAACAGCTGTGAACGAAAGAAAAGCTGGTAGTCTGACTGTTATCTTCAATAATTAAAAAACCAACCCAAACCTTGCAGTATTGCCATACTTTGTTGAGAAGTTTAGGTGAGAAGATATTCCCTGTGTGCACTGTAGTTCTCTACACACTGTTGTTCTGTACAGGTGCTCTTTCCAGTTAGCTGGCTCGTACCCCAACACTACATTGCTGGGTATAGATCACACACATCTTTTTCTAAAGATTTTGTAAAGGGAGTGATAGCTGACAAAAGCACTACTCACAGGTGCTAAAGAAGAAACAGCCTTAGTGTACTTATATTACAGAAGCTCTCCAGTATCCTTACTTTGTTGAAGATGGACACAGTCCTTCACATCGGCTCAAAGTGATGTTTGCAGAACAGCCTCTGTAAGTTATGTTTTCTTCATATTCCACTTTTTTACAAAACTCTGTCAAACACAGAAAAAGGACAACAAACATTTATATGAATGATGGAGTCTAAAAATTAAGTCTAAGAAACTTCTATTCCTGATACTGATGAAACCACAAAGACATAAATGAAACAATGAGCTGGCTAATTTGCAGGGAATTATTTCTGGTTCAAATAATGGATGCAATGGACTTGAAAAATTCTTGATTTGGTCATTTCTAAGATTCTGTTTCTTTACAGACGCAATATTATCATCTAAACTTTTGAAACTCCCTGCTTGAAGAAAGGTTATAGACAAAACGAGCATTGGTGAAGGCAAGGCCCAGTTAACACTGAGGCAATCACACACACTAATGCGCTCTCCTTTACCTGCACATCAAACTAAGAGGAAAACGCACAGTGAAAGTGCTGTAAGATAGACAGTAGAAAAGGAACAGTTTACAGTAAAGGAGGCAGTATGATATGATTGAAGTATGCTTTCCAGATAGGTTCTCCTTTGTCTGTGGAACTAACCCAAAAGAGAACGCAGGAATTGGCTGAAATTGAGAAGTTCTTTCTTTCTTGGGTCCTCAAACAGCGGTTAAGGCATAAAAGCATTTATAACTGCCCCTCCTCCCCCCTTTCCCCCCCCATCATGTAAACATCAATGCACTGTGAGAACAAAGACTTCAAAGCAACTTTTCTATATTAATGCAGAAAGCTCAAAACAAAAAATACAGTCAATATATACAATTGGATTAGCAAAGAATATATCTCAGAAAAATTCACACACGAAAAAAAAATGTACTAAACTCTAAAATATGATACAGCAAATGACAAGGAAATACTTCACCTTGTGGTACTGTCGATGGCCTAAAAGGAGACATGGAAGTTGAAAGACCAGAAGTGACAGAAAGAGCTGATGTGGTACGGGTGGTGGTTAATGTCGTCGTTTGAATGGACGTCTGTTCAGTGGATGGGATCTCTGTGGAAGCAGTAGTGGTGATACTGGGAGCAAACTTAATTGTGGTAGGTAATAGACTTGGGATCACAGCTGGAGAGGATTTGGCAGAGGCAGCGGTGGGAAATGCTACTGAAAATGTTTCACCAGGCGGAGTAAAAGAAAACGTGGTGTTGTGTGTGGAGGACGAATATGTAGCACTCTCAGAAGAGGGAAATGTGGAAGGAGAGAGGGTTGTAAGTGTAGGCTCTGGTATGGACACTGGGGGCGAAGTAGAGAAGATTGTGGACGGAGCAGCAGATGGCAGCTTAGTGCTGAGAGGACTGCTAGGGGCAGGGAATGTCGTGGTCAGTGGGACTTCTGGGCTGCTGGCCTCGCTGGAGATGGAGGTCTTGGAGATGCTGGTGGTAGCGGGTATGGCAGTGGTCTTCTCTGTAATGGTATATGGCACCACGTGAAGTACAGTTGTCTTTTTGAGGGTGGAGGTTGCTGGAAAGAAAGCATAGGTTGATTGAAGGAAGACATGGGAAGGGAAATGATGTTGTCTGTTCCCAGGCAGAAGCCCCAGGCTATGCATGTGGGGTGGTAGGATCTTGCTGTGTTCTTAACTCTTGCTGGTCAAAAGGCAGGAATTGGCCACTGGCTCCTTTCCCACTTCTTACCTTTTCCTCCCTAGAAAGCTCAGAACAATGCCTCAGGGCTGCCCTCCAACACCAGAAGAGGAAGAGATAGAAGGCTACCTCTCTCTGGAAAAGGAAACTGCGTGACACTGGCACAGGGCACTGTCTGCCCGCACCAACACAGGCAGGGTGTTCTCTCATAAATAATGGACTCCAAGGAAGAAAAGAAGTTCCTCCCCAGCCAGAATCACAGCACAGACCCAAGCAACTCACCACAGATCCTAGGAGTGACAGTGCTAAAATCAGTGGGAAAAGGAGGGGGACAACAAAGTGGTTTGTGCTGTGAGGTAGGAATGAAGGGTGAGAACTGGGAAGAGCAAACACTACAGCTTGAAGAGCAGGAGGAATACATACCAGGAAGAGATGTGCTCAGTACTGTTGAGGATATAGTTGAGAAGGGGGAAGATGCTGATGATGGCAGTAGGCTGGTTTTGGCTGTGGAGAGTGTGGAGGATGCAGGTGTAGGCGACTCTGTTGGAGCACTGGTGGTTAGAGAAGACAGCGTGGGCCATAGGGTTGTAGGCGTGGACTTTGGTGTGGAAGTTGGGAGCAATGTGGAGAAGAGTGTGGATGGAGCAGCAGATGGTAAGCTAGTGCTGAGAGTGATACTGGGAGCAGGGGATGTCGTTGTCAGTGGGACTTCTGGGCTGCTGGTCAGGCTGGCCTCACTGGAGATGGAGGTCTTAAAGGCGCTGGTGGCAGACACAGTGGGAGTAGTCTTCTCTGTGGTGATTGGAGGCACAATGGGTGGCACAGTTGTCATTTTGTGAGTGGATGCTGCATAAAGAAAGCATAGTTCAGCTGAGAGTGGCAGGGCAAGAAAAAAATGGCAAAGATGAGCTGTTCTCATGGAGAAACCTTTAGGCATGCATTTGGCCAATAAGATATGGAGCATGCCTCAGTGCTGTGAAGCATGCCTCAGAAACAGCTAAAGCACTGCTGTACTACCAGCACTGATGATCACAAAGCAGAGCATCAAGCTAGCTGCTCCCAGGAGGAAAAGAAGCTTCACCGCAACTCAAACCAGGGCGTAGTCCCAGAACCTCAGTCCCAGGAATGATAATGACAAAAGCAGAAGGTAAGGAGGGTGATAATAACAGGGAGGGTGAACACTGCATGGTTTGTGTTGTGAGGTAGGAAAAAGAGGCGAGAGCTGGGAAGAGCAGGCAGAGCAGTAGGAAGGACTAAGTGCAGACTTACAGGGTTGCAATGTGCTCAGTGCTGTTGAAGACACAGTTGAAAAGGGAAAAGATGCAGATGATGGCAGCGTGCTGGTTTTGGTTGTGGAGAGTGTTGAGAAGACAGGTGAAGGTGTCTCTGTTGGAGCACTGGTTGTCAGAGAAGAAGTCTTGGGCTGTAGGGTTGTGGGCATGGGCTCTGGTGTGGAGGTTGGGAGTGAGGTAGAGTGTGTGGACAGAGCAGCAGATGGCAGCTTAGCGCTGAGAGTGCTGCTGAGGGCAGGGGATGTTGTTATCAGTGGGAATCCTGAGCTGCTGGTGGGGCTGGCCTCACTGGAGATGGAGGTCTTGGACGTGCTGATGGGGGTGGTCATCTCCGTGATGTTATATGGCACCATGTGCACCACAGTTGTTGTTCTGTGGGTGGAGGTTGCTGGAAAGAAAGCACAGGTCAGCTGAAGGTTGAAAAGTAACAAATAAAGGGAAAGGAGGCTGACTGTTCCCATGTAGCAGCTAGGGATATGGGGCTAGGGGTACAGGGCTATAAGGTAGGACTGTGCCACACAGTTGTGCCACTAGCTGGGCAAGAGGCAGGAATGTGGCAGTTGTTCCTGTCCTGTCCCTCCCCCCACAGGAAGATGGGTTAAGAACATCAGGGCTACCCTTCAGCACTGCAGCTACCTCCTCCTCTCCCTGGAAGAAGAAACTCTCTGTATGTGTCATGTCCATTCAAGACACTGGCACAGGGCACTGTCTGTCCGCACCAACGCAGGCAGGGTGTTCTCTCATACATAATGGACTACAAGGAAGAAAAGAAGTTCCTCCCCAAACAGAACTGCAGTACAGACCCAGCAACTCACCACAGATCGTAGGAGTGACAGTGCTAAAATCAGTGGGAAAAGGAGGGGGACAACAAAGTGGTTTGTGCTGAATGGTAGGAATAGAGAGTCAAAACTGGGAAGAGCAAACACCACAGCTTGAAGAGCAGGAGGAATACATACCAGGAAGCAATGTGCTTAGTGCTGTTGAGGATATAGTTGAGAAGGGAGAAGATGCTGATGATGGCAGCAGGCTGGTTTTGGCTGTGGAGGGTGTGGAGAGTGCAGTTGTAGGTGACTCTGCTGGAACACTGGTTGTTAGAGAAGAGGGCTTGAGCCTCAGTGTTGTAGGTGTGGGCTTTGGAGCAGAGGTTAAGGGAGAGGTGGATAAGAGTGTAGATGGGGCAGGAGTTGGCAGTCTGGTGCTGAGGGTGCTGCTAGGAGCAGGGGATGTTGTCAGTGGGATTTCTGGGGTGCTAGTGGGGCTGGCTTCACTGGAGATGGAGAACTTGGAGGTACTGACAGAAGACATCGTGGGAGTGGTCTTCTCTGTGGTGATATATGGCAGCATGTGCAGCACAGTTGTCACTTTGTGGGTGGTTGCTAGAAAGAAAGCAGAGGAATCAGTTGAAGAGTAACCAGGGAAGGATCGCTGATCCCAGGCAGAAATTCCATGTCAGGCAAATAGGCAACAAGGGTAGGCCTGTGCTGCCCTGACTCTTGCTGGTCGAGAAGCAGGAATTTGCCAGTGGCTCCTGCCCTTTCTCTCTCCATATCCTGCTCCTTCCCAGATGAGTAGGAGAAAACTGCTCCAAGTAGAAGCCCTCCAGTGCCTCAGCACTCTCTGTTTTTCCCCAGAAATAGAGCCTTTCTGCACATCCCTTTACCTAGCTGAGACACTGGTAGATTATCCTGTCTTCCTGTTCCATGATGCACAGGGCAGGCTCCAAGTGTGAGACCTGAGCCCCAGCATGATAACTCCAATACCTGGAAGGGAAAAATCCCGAGAGGGCCAAAGAGAATTGCAGTTCATGTTGACCCTGGATGACTTCTAGGACCCTATTCAGCCACTGGCTCAGTTCCCCTCATGAGAAAGGGGGGAAAAAACTGGAATGGCAAAAGAAGGGAAAGACTCAAGTGTCAAAACACTTGAAATTTCACAAGAAAGTGGAATAACTGAATAGAGAAATGTACAATAGAAACTAATGCCCAAGCAATGCATAGAAATTACTCACCACCTCCTACCGAGTACACAGAGGTTATACCAGCCTTTGAGGAATGGCTCTTTTGAAAAATATCAACCCTGATCTTATTGCTGACTATGAATTTGTGTGGCATGGAATATCTCATTGGACAGCTGGCGTCAGCTGTGAAAGCTGTGTAACTATCACCATCTTGCCCACTCCCAGACCAGAGAGATGCCAGAGACAGAAACAGACTTGTTTATGATGTGCCAGCATACTTCATAAAGATCTAAAGCATCACTGTAATATCAGTGCTGTTTGAATCAAAAAGCTAAAGTAAAGCACCAGTTGGGTTCCAAGGAAGAAAAGCTCAATCCAAGGAGCATGGGAAGAATCAAGACAGTCCACGGGACTTCAACACATGTTCTTCCATGAATTACAATGTAAAAAGCAGCAGGTAAGCAGGGTGACAATCAAAGCACGTGACAACTGCATGGTTTGTGCTGTGAGGTAGGAATGTAGGGTGGGAAGAGCAGGCAGAGCAGTGGGATGGGCAGAAGGGAGGCTTACTGGCATATGATGTGCTCGCTGCTGTTGAGGACACAGTAGAGAAGGAAGACGGAGACAATGACAAGAGGCTGGTTTTGGCTGTGGAGGGTGTGGTTGATGCAGGTGTAGGCGACTCTGCTGGAGCACTGGTTGTCATGGAGGAAGGCTTAAGCCGCAGGGTTGTAGGCCTGATCTTCGGTGTGGAGGAGAGTGTGGACGGAGCAGCAGATGGCAGCCTTGTGCTGAGAGTGCTGCTAGGGGCAGAGGATGTTGTTGTCAGCGGGATTTCTGGGCTGCTGGTGGGGCTGGCCTCGATGGAGACTGGGGTTGTGGAGGTGCTGGTGGCAGACGCAGTGAGAGTAGTCTTCTCTGTGGTGACTGGCAGCACGATGTGTGGCACGGTTGTTATTTTCTGGGTGGAGGCTGCAGGAAGAAAGCACAAGTCGGTTGAAAGGTAGCAATGGAAGGGAAACAATGCTAGCTGTTCCTGGTGGAGGAGCTAAGCCAGGCACGTGAACGAGAAGGCAGAACCAAGCTGCACTGACTCTCACTGGGCAAGAAGCAGGAAAGAGCCAGTGGTTTCTGCCCTTTCCTTCCCCATCCTCCTCCTATCCAGAAAGTTGCAGCAAGGACTGCACCTCAGGAGTGCCCCCTAGCATTTCACTACCCTCTGTATCTCACTGGAAGAGGAACATCCCTGCATGTGCCTGTCTCAATCAAGACACAGGCAGAGGGCACTGCTTACATGCATCAAGCTGGGTAAAGCACAATCCAAGGGAGAAACCAGTGCACCAGCTGAATTCCCCAGAATGCTGAGAGGGCCTTAGAGAAGGGCAGCATGTGGCGACTTCACCCTAATTAGCTGCTAAGCATTCAGTCAGCCATTTAATCCATCATGTCATGAAGCACAGCAAACAACCCCCTATAAACCCTACAAAAATGCCCACCACCAGTGAGCAAAGGAGTGTGACAACAAATTGGTGTATACAGCAGACCAGAAATGAAGGGCAAAAACCGGGAAGAGCAGGCAGAGGAATGAGAAGGGCAGGAGGGAGGCTTACTGGGATGCGATGTTCTCAGTGCTGTGGAGGACACAGCCGAAGAAGTGGAAGATGCTACTGACAGCACTGGACTGGTTTTGACTGTGGAGAGTGTGGAGGAAGCAGGTGTGGTAAACTCTGTTTGAGCACTAGTCAGTGGGGAAGAGGGCTTGGGCCTTAGTGTTGTAGGTGTGGACTTCATTGTGGAGGTTGGAGGAGAGGAGGTGACTGTGGATGGGGCAGAAGATGGCAGCCTGGTGCTGGGAGCGCTGCTGGGGGCAGGGAATGTCGTTGTCAGGGGAACTTCTGGGCTGCTGCTGGGGCTGGCCTCACTAGAGACGGTGGTCTTGGAGGTGCTGGTGGTAACAGGTGTGGCAGTGGTCCTCTCCGTGGTGATATATGGCACCATGTGCAGCACAGTTGTTGTTTCATGGGTGAAAGCTGCAGGAAAGAAAGCATTGGTTGGTTAAAGGATTACAAAGGAAAAGAAAGGAAGTAGACTGTTCCCATACAGAAGCCCTGGGCTATACAGAAGGGCAGGGAAGTAGGACCTTGCTACACTGACACTCGCTGGGCAAGAGGCAGGAACTGGCCACTGGCTCCTGCTCTTCCCCTCCCCTTCTTCCCTCCTCCCCAGCAAGGTGAGATAAAAACAATGCCTCAAGGCCATCCTCCAGCACCTCAGCTAACTCCTCCTCTCCCTGGAAGAGGAAGCTCTCTGGCACAGGACACTGTCTGCCCGCATCAACGCAGGCAGGGTGTTCTCTCATACATAATGGACTACAAGGAAGAAAAGAAGTTCCTCCCCAGCCAGAATCACAGCACAGACCCAAGCAACTCACCACAGATCCTAGGAGTGACAGTGCTAAAATCAGTGGGAAAAGGAGGGGGACAACAAAGTGGTTTGTGCTGTGAGGTAGGAATGAAGGGTGAGAACTGGGAAGAGCAAACACTACAGCTTGAAGAGCAGGAGGAATACACACCAGGAAGAGATGTGCTCAGTACTGTTGAGGATATAGTTGAGAAGGGGGAAGATGCTGATGATGGCAGTAGGCTGGTTTTGGCTGTGGAGAGTGTGGAGGATGCAGGTGTAGGCGACTCTGTTGGAGCACTGGTGGTTAGAGAAGACAGCGTGGGCCACAGGGTTGTAGGCGTGGACTTTGGTGTGGAAGTTGGGAGCAATGTGGAGAAGAGTGTGGATGGAGCAGCAGATGGTAAGCTAGTGCTGAGAGTGATACTGGGAGCAGGGGATGTCGTTGTCAGTGGGACTTCTGGGCTGCTGGTCAGGCTGGCCTCACTGGAGATGGAGGTCTTAAAGGTGCTGGTGGCAGACACAGTGGGAGTAGTCTTCTCTGTGGTGATTGGAGGCACAATGGGTGGCACAGTTGTCATTTTGTGAGTGGATGCTGCATAAAGAAAGCATAGTTCAGCTGAGAGTGGCAGGGCAAATAAAAAAATGGCAAAGGAGATGGACTGTTCCTATAGAAAAGCACATTTGTGCGCAGTGAAATAAAGCCATGCCACAACAGCTCTCACTGAGCAAGAGTCAAGGAAGGGACAGTGGCTTCTGCCCTTTTCTTCTCCATCCTCCTCCTGTCCAGAAAGTTGCAGCAAGGACAGCACCTCAGGAATGCCCCCTAGCATTTCACTCTATCTCACTAGAAGAGGAGCCTCTCTGCATGTGCCTGTCTCAACCAAGACACAGGCAGAGGCTCTGCCTACATGCATCAAGCTGAGTATGGCACAACCCAAGGGAGAAATCAGTGACCCTGAATTCCCCAAAATCCCTGATGACAAAATGCTGAGAGAGCTTTGCAGAAGGGCAGTATGTGGTGACTTCACCCTTGTTAGCAGCTAAGCCTTCACTCAGCTGTGCTGCTCACTCCATCCAAACAAGCACGACACCACAAATACCATAAGCAGAAATGCCCACCACCAGTGGGCAAAGGAGCATGACAACAAATTGGTGTACACAGTAGACCAGAAATGAAGGGCAAAAACTAGGAAGAGCAGGCAGAGGAATGAGAAAGGCAGGAGGGAGGCCTACTGGGATGCAATGTTCTCAGTGCTGTGGAAGACACGGCTGAGAAGGGGGAAGAAACAGATGATGGCAGTAGGCTGGTTTTGGCTGTGAAGGGTGCAGAGAATGCAGCTGTAGGTGACTCTATTGGAGCAATGGTTGTCAGAGAAGAGGGCTTGGGTCTCAGTGTTGTAGTGTGGGCTTTCTCATGGAAGTTGGAGTAGAGGCAGAGATGAGAGTAAATGGGGCAGGAGATGGCACCCTGGTGCTGAGAGTGAGGGTGACAACCCTGGGGTGCATACTGTACATCAGGAATAAAGGGTAAGTACTGGGAAAGCAGTGAGAAGGAGTAGAATTGTGAAGGACTAGGTGGAGACTTACCAAGATGTGATGTGCTTAGTGCTGTTGAGGACATAGTTGAGAAAGGGGAAGATGCTGATGATGACAGCAGACTGGTTTTGGCTGTGGAGGGTGTGGAGGATGCAGGTATCAGCAACTCTGTTGAAGCACTGGTTGTTGGGGAAGAAGGCTTGGGTCTTAGCGTTGTAGGAATTGTTTTTGGCATGGAGATTGGAGGTGAGGTGGAGAAGAGTGTTGATGGGGCAGGAGTTGGTAGCCTGGTGCTGAGGGTGCTGCTGATGACAGGAGATGTTGTTGTCAGTGGGATTTCTGGGCTGCTAGTGGGGCTGGCTTCAATGGAGACAGAAGTCTTGGAGGTGCTGGTGAAAGATGTGACAGAGGTAGTCTTCTCCGTGGTGAGAGGCAGCACAGTTGTCTTGGAGGCTGCCATTGGAAATCAGAAGTTGATTGGTCTCGTTACTATACATGCTAAATATGGATATACATACGAATATATATATAGATATATATGAATATGGATCATGTCTGTTTCGCAGTGTGTTGGATAGAGTTCCTGGAGCAGCTGAGGTTACTGATGGAACAGGCATTAATATCTCTTTCCTGACCAGAGCACTCATTTGTTACTACTTTACTAGTTGTAGTCTAAGCTCTGGTTGGCTCCCTTGCTACAAAGAAAGTGATGAGAAAAAATGATGGTTGAGTCTTGAGAAGAATTCTGTGTGAAGAATGTTGTGGCATCTTCTGAAAGGAGACTGTCCTGGTCAATACCATGAAGACCTGGGCATGTGGAGCATTATAGGTCTGTGTGGGGGTAATGCACCCTGGAGTTTGAGCATCTTCTTGCCCACCCCTCCACTGGTGATATTTTTGCACCCAGGATCAGCACCTGGTTTCTTTATCTGTGCAGCAAGGAGGCAGCATTTGTTGGCCCAAGTTTGCCATTGCTGTGTCAGGGCCCAGGCATCCTTTGTATGGAAAACATACTTGTATTCTCTCTCTCACCAAAAACTATCCTAGAATTGTAATCTTCCACTCTCACTGCCTTTTATTCCCCCCGCTCTCTTACAGGTCTGCTACAAGAGGAGGGCCTGTGTGTAAACTGGTCTTCACCTGCTAGTTGTTGGGCAGAAACTCAAACAAGACTGTAGGGTGATAAAGCTCTGTGCCCCAGAGTCAAATGCCTGAAGCAGCAAGGGAGAAGGATGTAATTAGGGGCAATGTGACTGCCTGAGTTTGAGTGGTATGGCAAGAGGAATAGGAATAGAAAATGAATATCAAAAGTGAAACTTGTGTAACATGACACTCAGAAGAGAAGGGTGAGAGCTTGAAGGAGCAGGTGGCAGCATGAATCGGAGCAAAAGGGAGCCTTACCTGGATGCGATGGTCTCAGCCGTGTTGAGGATGGAGATGAGGGGAAAGAAACAGATACAGCTGTGGTGGCAGGTAAAGAGGTGGGGCTCACAGGTATCCTTGTCAGCGGAACTTCTGGACTGCTGGCGGTGCTGGCCTCTGTGGAGACAAAGGTCTTAGAGGTGCTGCTGGACAGTGTCACTGGGGTGGTCTTCTGTGTGATGAGATGTGGTACAGTGTGTGGCATGGTTGGTCTTTTGTGGGTTACAGCTACTGGAAGGAAGGCACAAGTCAATTGAAGGTGGCAGGACAAGAAAGGAAGATGGAGGGAATACAAAGATCCTAGGCAGAATACAAGGGCTGGGGATGGGGCACAAAAGGCAGGCCTGGATCTCACTCAGTCTTGCTGAGCAGAAAGGAAAAACAGACCAGGGGCTTCTGCCTTTACATTCCCTTTTCTGCTTCTCCACATAAATATGGGGTAAGAACTGGGCCCGTTCAGCACCCTATGCCTCTTCCTGGACCTCCTGAGGGAAGAAGAACAGCCTCTCCAGATTTGTGCATCTCCCTTAAAGGCACTCCAAGCTGGGCATGGGCATCCCAAGAAAAAGCTAGGTAAGTAAAACAGAGTCATAGGCCAATGACAGCTTTCAGATCATTCTTAGTCACCTACTGAAACTTGGTGGTGCAGAGTGGTTGCTTGATTTCCCTCACTCTCTCCAATGTAAGGAAAAATGGATATTCAGTAATGCTCAATGTCTGGGAAGGTACGTAATAAAAGTGGGTTGTGATGCTTTCTCAGACTAAGCCAATATTGTTGGCAGAAGGAGACCTGAATGTATGCACCCCAACAGTACGGGTGAGAGATGTTTGGACTGGGAGATAGTGTGCAGGTGCCTTCTCACAGCTGACTTCTCCCTGCATGCTGTCCCAGCCTCTGGTCTCAGTTGCTAAGCTAGGTGTACAGCAATAGAAGAAGCTGTCATAGTTGACGCTGAAGTTTTCATTTTTATTACAATTCATCAGTCACCATTTTCCTTTCTTAATAATTTGCACTTTTAAAACATCTAGTAAGAATGAATGTTTTTTTTTTTTTTACGCTTACCTACTGTTGTTAGTTCAGGCTTGCTGAAAGTTGCAATCTGAGATGTAGTATAAGGTATTGAGATGGTTGTCATTTCTTCTTTGACAGTAGTCTCTAAGAGTGGTGTAGTGAACCTTGTTTTTTCTGTCTCTGTTGAAACAATGGTTACTGAGGCAGTAGTTGTAGATTTTGGTTCAGTGAAGATGGTTCCTTTCGCTGAGGTAGTTATGGAAGGTGTAGTTACTGTAGAGGTCATGCTTGGCACAGTAAAAATTGATGTTGTATGTTCTTTTGGAGTAAAAGGTAAGGAATATCATGTGAGTAATCAATTTATGTAATAATTAAAATAGACAAAACATGAAAAAGCTGCCCATGTTCACAAGACATAGTTTTTTGCCCTGGATCTTTTTAATGTTTTGCATGTCAAAACATTAAATCATTGTCTGTATTTATATTCTTCTAATCTAAACGGCACCTTTTCCTACCTGTACTTGTTTTCTCTTACCTCATATTTTTCTTTGTTCTCATTTTGTACATCTTTTTCTATTGTTTCCTGTGATTTCCTATAATCATTCTTCGTATAATATTTCTAAAAGTTAGCTTTGTTGTCACTTATTAGCAAAAGCCTCTATAGGCTTTGCCCAAATAACAGCGTCACTGGCTAACCTTATATTCTGAATTAGCCTTCTACAATCCATATTACAAAACTAAATAACATCATACTGTAGGACCTTCCTTGTACCAGTTCTTTTCCTGTGAAGTGGGACCTCTTTTTACCTCTGTTTTCTTCTGATAGCCTGGGTCCAGCATGGCTTTTTAGTTGGAGTGCATGTTGGTGGAAAGCTGCATGCCATTATGAGTATCCACAAATCATATAATCGGAAAATAATTTATGCTGGAGAAGCCATCCTGCTGAGAGCAGGATCCTAGAATAGTAGTCACTGCACTGATACCTCTGTGATTTTGCCTTGAAGCCTGCTTATGTTATTATTTGGATTTTTGAGACTGGGTGCTATATGAACATGACTGTGTTACTGAACCAGCTGTGTAATGGAGGTTGAAACTGAACTAATAAATCCAATTGCAGCTGAGCTGGCTCATTGCTCACTTCTAACATTCTTCTCAGATGAGTCACAACAAGTTATTTGAGTTGCATTTCTAACCTGTCATCTATATCCTTTCTCTTTCTCTTTCCACACACTTTCCATCCATACTTCCGAACATTTTTGGTTTAAACTGCTTTCTGGAAGCCTACTTTACCTACCTTCTAATCTGCAGTCTCTTGCTTGGATGTTGAGACAGCTTGCAATGCCTTCCTAGTTTAATGATAGCTCAACTCTATATAGAATGTGTTTGATGTAATTTGTTTTAGACAGTAATACAATAACTTACCAGTTGTTGACTTCATTGTAACAAGAGGTGATGATGAAGAAGTTGGGACAGTGATTTTTGAGGTTACAGTGAGATTTCTGGTCTCAGTTGGTACAGTAGATGCAGAAGAAGTACTAGGTGATGTTGATTGGGTAGCTGTGGATAATGTGACTGCAGCAGAGATTCCTGTTGCTTTAGGCTGCATTGCTGTTACTAAGAGGAAAAAAAATCAAAATCAGAGGATAAGAAATAATTCTTCATAATCTATTAAAATATTCCTATATAAATTTGAAAATTATTTTTAGAATGAAAAACTACTACCAGTAGTAACAATTGAAAATAATTCCTACCTTAATTTCAAATATTTAAGAAAATTCATTGATCTATTCCTTTATTGTTATTTGCAGCGAATATGTTGAATAGGAATTCTTGCAGAAGCTTTATTCATAAAACCACCTCTTTACCTTCCTCCTTTCTCATTTTCATTAATGAAAGTAATGTAATTTCTAACAAAGATCAGTAAATACAGGCTTCTTTCCTGGATCAGGCTACTGGAGCTTGATGTGTACACGGTCATGCACTTCCAAGACCAGCTTCCTAAACTGTTAAGTGTTATAAAGCCAATCACCATTTAAAATTCTAGTGAACATTTTGTGTGATTTTGTGTTTCAGGGAGAAGACAGAAATCCATACTTACTAAAAAAAATTTCATTACTAATGAAATTGTGCCTCAGTGTACACAAATATTTCTGGGAATTTTTTTGTGATAATTATGATACTGACTTTTTGCTATTGCATCTTACACATTCAAAACCGGTGATACCATTATATCAAGCAAAAAAAGGGTACTTCTTATCTCAGAAACAAGGATCAGGACACACACCAGTGTGTAAGTACTTGTTCCATCAACTGCTTAAACTAACCTGTTGAAGGTGAAGAAGTTTCTGGAGTAGCACTAATACTTTCATCTCCTGTGACATAGAAGTAGAACAGGTTACATTTTTAGTTGGAAGCATATTAAGAAGATTCCAAATAAGGCAAATTTCAGATAGGAAGAAAAATTAGGTCTTTTCAAAGGATTGTGCTAATTAGTGTGATAAACCTGAAAATGTTTGTTTCTACATATATTGGTGATAAGCTTCACATGAAACTACTTAAAAAATAATGAAGAACTTAATACAACTCTTAATACAAATCAACATGAGCATATTTCTGTTTAAGGGCACTTCACTTTCTAGGCATAATGGAAATTTTTTTTTATCTGTAAATAAGATCAGTAGCTGAAATTCTGGTTTCACAAGTAAGAATTCTATTAAATGAAATAAACAACTGTAATTGAGGGTGGGTTTTTTTTTTGTTCATTTTACATCTTCATGGAAATCTAAATTGTGTAGCGGGAGGCCATCCACAACATTATTTACTATGAAAGGTTTTCAGAGTAGGACAACTTACAGTAATAAATCTTAAGTTAAATAATTTTAAAAGCCCACAGAACTTAAAGGGAATTGCGAAGTTAAGTCTACTAGTTTTACATATCAGTAGTACAACAATAAGATTATCTTGAAGAAAAGTTATACAGGGATGAATGCTAATCATTAACTGAGAAGTAACTAGGGAAAATATCTTCTTTGTCAACACTCGAAGGTTTTAGTTACTGTAAAGAAAAAGGATGAGCATACAGGGCTCTACTTACCACATGGCATGCATTTTTCTTTCTCATAGTCAAAATATTCATCATGAGAGCAGTTGTAACAGCCTGAAGAAAAGGAAAGATAAATTCTTTTTACATTCCTCAGAGTACAGCGTTTACCCTATACTATGTATAATCCAAAATCTTAAATTTCTATTACTAAGAAATTGTATTGATTGTAACTTCATACATTCAGGTAAGCATCTCCAGTGTAATCCTCAGAAGGAACTGCATATGTAGTAAATTTTGGGGAGTTCTCCAATTGTATTTGTTTCTCTAACAGAAAATCATACTGTTCTCTTCAGACCTTTTCTTACTCAAGGAGAGGTAGTTTTAATTAGCACAGGTCAGAGGATTTATCTTCGTGATAACCTGAGTTCAATATAAAGCCAGGTGTAGTACAGGTACTGAACAAATTATGCATTTAAAGCATTAGAGGTAAGGTAAAGAAAGCAAAACTGCTTTAAAGGTAACATCTGTGAAAACATTACTAACTGTGATATGGAAAAAAAAAAACACCATGGAAAATAATTATGTTATTGCTTTTGGTTTGAAATAGTATAGCTTATTACCTTCAATGTTCATATATTTGTAGTATTGATTTGGACAATTACAAGGCCTGTAATGCCAGGTGCAGTTGACACTGGAGCCGTAGGAATAAGCATCCCCACTTCCTGTTTTTCTGTGAGAATTGTAATACTCACAGTAGACAGCTAGAAATAGCAAAACCAGGAGAAAGGTCAGAATTTTTCAAAGAGAGAACGTTGTTTTCAAAGGACTGAAGGGAAGACAAAATTTATCAGCAGCTTGAGTAAAAAAAATTGCCACTGGAACTTTCATTATGATGTGCAAATTGAAATTTGCTTTAGTGATATAAGTCAGTTTCTTTTTTTGTGAGTTAACTGTACAGGACTTTCCATAATTTTAATGCATAATACAGTGAATACTGAAAAGAAACTATAAATGATGACAACTTCAGCACTGATTTATAACACCCTCACTCTCTCTTTTCCTCTATGTATGGTGTTGGGACACACTGATATTTTCCTGTTTCACAGTGTTCTAGCCAACACAGCTGTCCTTATTCCCTTGACATTCACACAGAAGATGAATTCATCGCAGCCAAAAACAACAGTTTTTTACAATTTCATATTTTTTCTGCTTACAAACTGACTCTTCATCATACACTGACAGCAGAAAAAAATAAAATGCCTTCTGTGGTTACTTCATTTTCTTTCTCATCATTCCACGGTACAAACAGACATAACATTTTGTTTCTTTAGAGCAAAGAAAAAGTACAGCGTCCAAAACTCAAGTGACTGAAGTCACCTATTTGTCCATAAAGAGAAGGAAACACAGGAGGTGCATATATAAGCCATTTCTTGTGTTGCTATAATACTATACTCACACTAGCAATAATTGTCTCTTAAACTGCCTTTAGGAAATCTTAAAGAAACTTACGGCAAAACTCAGGAGTCCTCCAGTCGATGCAGATTCCCTTATCTAAACAGGCCATTGCATACACTGCAATGGCATCACACATGCATTCACAATCACCTCCAATGTCACAACCACATGAGTCTCGGACACAGGCCTCATAATAAGGCATACGATTCACCTGTATTGGAAAGTGAAGTAATGAGTTTTCTGAATTCTTTAGTGCCTATTTTTTCAGAAGACGTTTTTTATAGGTCCCTTTTGGCATATGAGAAAGTCAAGAGAATCTGTTCCATTGAAGTAAGAGTAACTAGTATTTCCACTGAACACTTGTCAAACAATCAAACTTCAAAGAACTCTTTTCAACAAGAATGTAGATATTTTCCAACTAATAATAGAAATTCATGAGGTTTTTCCAGATATGTATGTCTAAATTCATACTGAACATACATTTAATCAGTTAAAAAAGAAATTAAAAACAAACAAACAAACAAACCACAAAAACCCACATCCATTCAGGCAGAAGTACCTAAAATTCACCAGCACTACAACTTCCACGGCTATGCATGACCACTGCAGCATCAGCTGTATTTATCACTTGTGGTCAATTCCTGAAAATGCAGATCTTCCTTCAGAAAGCCTGGTTCTGATAAATCTCATGATATACGAGTTACAATACATGGCTTATGAGGATTGATACATGACTTAAAGAGAATACCTAACTAATTCTTACCTTATTGTGACAGGCAGAAAAGACTTGACTGTTGATGATGGAACATGTCTTTTCTGCCCAAGCTTTACGATAAGGGTTCTTGCTACAGGGGTCCACTACAAAGTATACATCCCCACAGAGAGGATTCTCCTTCCAAGAATTCACAAATTCCAGTTCATTTGATGCCACATACTTGCTTCGGGTTTCAAAATCATCTTTCATATTGCCATTATAGTTTCCGCACAAACCACAGATAGTTTCCTGGATAAAATGAAAGCACTGTCAGTTGATTACTATTACTTTCATTCCCTTTCAATTACTGGCATTTTTTCCTACTTTAGTAGTGACTGTGATCTACAAATACTCTCTCATACGCTCTTTGCAAATTGTGCAGGAAGTCCTGTTCATCAGTGGATGTGTTTCTCATCTCAAATGTAATTTGTCATAATTTAGAGACCAAATTCAACCAAAACATGCAGTTGTTGCATAAAATATAAAATCTTAGCTCAAAAAATTCCTGTAATGCCAAAGGATAATCACAAAAATCAGCCTTTAGTGAAAATATCTGCTGTTTTGGAGATAATGAATAGAAAATGAATTGCTACTAACCTTTGCCATCACACAGAGTGAAGACAAACATCATTAAACTAGCAGGTCAATGCGAATTGAAGTATAGTTTACTGAAGAAGTTATTCTGCAATACCTGTGTTTCCCTGGAGATCTTGATGAAGAAGTTCATGTGCTTATTCCATACAAGAGTCATGTTATATTTTCCTGGGATAATGATATCAAACATCAGGTGGAGGGCATTCTTTTTCACATTATACCTCACTTGAAGATTTTTCCCAGAAATAGAGAAGGTTTCATCTCGCAGTATAATAGTCAAGTTCTGGAAGAAAAGTTGTGCGCATGTTATAAATTATCAAGTTTCAGTATTTTTTTTTGACTTTCCATAAATCACTGTTGCAGATCAGATACTGTACTGCTATAGAAAATCTTCTCATTTTTTACAGTAGCCAGAAACTTCAGAATAACTTACTGTCAGCAGTGATGAAGATCTTAAAAGGTAAGCGAGTTTCCTTGGATTGTCATCTTATCTTAAAATGATTGGCTTTTATTTCCTTTGGAATTTTTTTATTTAAATGCAAATCTTCATAGGAAATATTTAAAAATGTATTGTTTTAGTCTCATTGTTTGGTATACTAGAACTCTGATCACATTTTATGCGTATATTACAGCCAGCCATCTGCATCCAGCAGAGCAGAGGAGGTTTATCTTCATGTATTCTTAGAAATAACAGAAAAGTTGCAGAGAAAGTCAGTGTATCACTTGGGCTCTTCTACTTACTCTCTCCTGCTCTCATGTGTACTTTAAAACATAACTCCCATCATACCATAGTGTTTCAGTGTCTAGAGAATCAGTAGAAAGGTTTGCATGGAGTATGCACTTAGGAAACTAGATCCTAAGTGCAGCACTGATGAGCTAAAACTGCCACTATACAGTAATATGGCAAATGTGTAGTGCTTGCAGTGACTGTTCATTGGGGTAAAAACTCAGCTGTCCATAAACTTCTCTCCGATTACAATGAAAGATTCCAAGGTGAGAAGATAATACTGTGCATTACTGTTCAAATATAGCTGAGAACTGCAAAAGTTAACTGATTTTGGAAGCTGTCAGACAGCAGTGAAAATAGGGATTACTGTTCACTGCTGTAATTTCACAGATACACATCACGTAGTAGGATAGTAGAGATCTGGAAATATTTTGAATTGGCAAGTACTATCCAGACTAAGAGAAATTTGGTGTAGTTTTGTAGATCATCCATGATAAGAATTCCTCAGTTTTATTCTGCTGCTTTCTTGAGCTTGGGAGAAAAAATAACTATCTTTTGACAGGGTGGGTAAAGTTAAAAATTTAATGACTTCTAAGGGAAGAGGCTGGAGGACTAAAACACTGACATGAGAACTGATAAAAAAATACACCTACTAAAGTTTCCTACTAAAACTGAAGCTCTAGGCTAAGCACATAATTTCACATGCGAGACGTACCTTAAGTGTCCAGAAGTAAAACAAGTATGGCCTTAAATGGCTATTCTGTGGAGTAACAGTAAAATGAGGATCTTACCCCAAGGTAAATGCTGATGGATCTAGAGCATGTAACCCCTGATTTCCCACAAATGACATTCTCAGTAACAATTTTAAAAGAGGAACGAGGTCTATTAACATTGCAGCTGTCCTAAAAAGATAAAAACACATGCATACAGATTTAATAGACTCTGTGTCTGAAGTCTCTCAACTTAGAAGCACGAGAAAGTATAGAAAGCTCAAATGCGTCATGACTGTGATTCTGCCTTTCAGTACAGCAGGCCACCTTTATTTACTCTCATATGAGAGATAGTCCATCTGTGAATGTCTTAAAATCCACTGCTTGCTATTAATAGATAGATCCTAGGATATTTTATGGTTTAGGTAACTGAACCATTCTATTCCTCATAGAAACCACATATTTGTAGTCAGAAGTGAAAAAGTTACTTCTGAATCACAGTTACCTCACTGTTTTGGGAAGTAACAGTGATGACCTCTGATTCAGTAGACAAACTGACATCACTGAAAGACACAGTTGACTGGTACCGAAGATGTACACAGCAGTGAGTTTAAGTGTTATTTAATCTAAAATTGGTTGCACGCACATTAAAAATTTCATTCTGTGAACTAAACATTTTTTATTTTAAACTTGTATATATGTAGAAAATAAGCACACTTCTTGTGCTTATTGAGATTCAAAGTGCTTTAATGGATATAGTGCATCCCAGGATATTTTCATCAGCCTTTTAAAACAAGGTACTTCTTGATACTAAGATACAGCCAAAAGCATCAGTAAGATGCAGATTACCATAGCTAATATGTATTCACAGTTGCCATCAAACACAAAACGCTGTCCATCAAAAGTGGTGATATGGCCTTCTCCATACAGATTACATGTTGAGGAACATCTTGATTTCTGAACACATTTCCATTTGCCTTTTCTGCAAGTGCTGAGAGTGCAAAGAGAAACCATAATTAGATTCTAAAGAAATACCACCTTATTTCTTTTTACATGCATACAGTTTTATAGATATGACATTCATTTAATAGTCTGGTGCACACTGAGACCAAGTAACATTTAATATAAGAACCATAAATAAAAATTATGGATTACTGAGAAAATTCATTATGAAGTAAATATGTTGAGTTTCTTTTGCTTTCTTTTCCATTGAAGAAAGAATATAAGCTTGTTTATTTCAGTTGCTGATGAGAACAGATGTCACAGTTATGATGCTTTGGGTGCTGGTGTTTTTAATATTACATTAAAAAACAGAAATTGAACAAAGTGCTCTGAGAATGCAGCTAAAGAGATGCAAGTAATCTTTCTGGGAAGCTGTTTTTATCTACAGAAAGGAAGGAAGATTGCCCTCATCTTTATTTAGGTGGAGTTGATAATTCTTGACCTTATGCAGCTTACAGTTAAAGTCCCTAATGGATGCCCTTATTCCCTGGATACAAAGGTGGCATAAATATCCCCAAAGCTCATACAGCTGACTAGTAGATCATGACTCTTTCGTTATACTTATTTATTGTCAGACTCATTTATACAAACATACTGGCAAGTTTTAGCCTCTATTTGCCACGTCTATGGTTTGTCACTGTATTCCTTCTGTTCATCTTTCAGCTTTTGCCACTTCCTACTTTCCTGTCAACTAAACACCTTTGTTATATACCTGCACAAATTAGTGAAACTGAGATTCAGCAGTGGAAAATGGTTTGACTCTTACCAGATTTCACATTCAGTTTGGATCTGTTCACCTTTTCTATATGAAAGGCCTCCATATTCACAAGGACACTCTTCAGCTGGAACACACCTGCCATCAAGATTTTCATACAGCCCATCAGCACAGACACAGCCTGATTCACATTTAGTAGGAATCTGGTAAAGATCAACAGATTACAGAATGAAAAGGGATACAAGATGCATTTTATTTTGTGTGTGACTCACATTAAGGGTGAATCTATAATCAGTTCTATTTTTTATTTGATTTCAATGTTATGATTTTCCTTATGCTAATATACTAATCAATTTAATTACTTTCACTGAAGTTACAAGATATACCTACTGTGTGAGATACTAAACATACTTGAAAACTCTGAGCAATGTCTCTCATTGCTAACAATCTTTCAGACAAACAGAGCACAATATAAGCTTCTTTACTATCAAGGTACCCTATGATATTACAGTTCTTTCAGTCAGTCTGTTTCCTTAGTATAAAAGGGAAAGAAAACTCTACAGAGATAGACCCACCTAACTTAGGTCTCCTGCACTCCACAATCACCAACAGCAGATACTTTGGAAAGAATGGAACAGAAAGCATATACTACATGTTCTATGGGTTTCTAGTGACATGCAACTTATGGATTACTTGAGCCAGAGGTGATAATCACATATTTTAAAATATTTAGTGGATTTTTAATTTTGTAACTCATTTAATTCAATTCCTTTGTTTGCTTTTTAAATGTGTGTACTTTTTTATTGTCCACACTGTGGAAAAAAGACTGGTGATCGATCATATCATGTTAGAAGAAATATCTCCTCTCATTTCACTAGAAGAAACTGAATTCTTCGCAAGATTCTCAAGTTCTTCCTCTCCTAGAGGATTAATATCACAGGGCTGTGAAACTTACACATTCAATTCCAGTAGCCAGCATTTGACAAGTAGGGGCACATGCAGCTCCATACTTGTTTTCCAAGCTGTCAGAACATGATATATATTTCTTAGGCGCTTTGCAGCTTTCTATGAGAAAGGGAAAAAACAAACATGGGAGATATTGAAGTACCAATTTTATAGTGGAAAAGAATGTATTTCAAAGTAAGCCATATCAGATTCATACCTGCAGGATTTTGAAGTTTGCCAGTGCAACTTAGCCTCCCATTAACACAGTAGCTGGAGGAAAAAAAAAAAAAAAAAAAAAAAAAAAAAAAAAAAAAAAAAGGAATTTTGATGCAATTCTCTCCTAAGAAATAAATTTAGGTTTTCAGCAGAATTACTTCTTGTTTTTCGTCACTGGAAGTGCTTCATTTGTGTCGCTTCAAAATGGAATGTGAATCAACTTGCCTCTCTTTAGTATTAGTAGTATACAGAAACACTGTTTTGAAAAGTGAAGGTTGGGCAATCTTGGTGTTTGTATACAACTGTACAGATAAGATTAGCAAAATCTCCTACTACCCTCAACTAGGAATAATAAGATTTTACCAATTATTTTCTAATTTTTTCCTTAAAGTTTCCAAGCATAAGGTTAGTCAGATGTTTTCTATTTAAGAATTTTTGTACTTTAGGAAGTGGCAAAAAGATCTTAACTTTTTTTTGCTATTAAAATAATGGAGACTGCACTGTTTTTAGTTGGGAGGCAGTTAATTTTCTTCATGGTAGTTACACAGTGAAATATTTTGGATTATTGATCAAGATAGCATTGATAAACAAATGTTTTGGCTGTTGTTGAATAATCTCAAAGCTGCCTTTTCTTCTCATGCCGCCCCACCAGCAAGTAAGCTGGAGATGCATAAGAAGTTGGAAGGAGCCACAGCTGGGGCATCTGACCCTGAAAGACCTTTCCATACCACATGACATTGTGCTCAGCAACACATCTGGGAGAAAGAAGAAAAATGGTACTCACTTGGTGTTACAGCACTTATCTTCTCAAGTAATCAGAAAAAGCCCTGCCTTTCCTGGAAATGGCTAAATATCTGCCTGCTGAGAAGCAGTAAATGAATCCTTATTTTGCTTTGTGCTCACCACTCTGCTTATTGAGAAAGTTTATTTTTACATATTAAAAACAAAGAAAGTTATTAAACTGTCTTTATAGTGACCCATGAATTTTCTTGCTTTTGCCCTTCCGTCTTCCTCATTCTGCTGAGGAAGAGTGAGTGAGAGGCTATGTGATGTTCAGCTTCCTACTGTGGTTAGCCCACATCAGAGACACTTGAAGACACTTCTTCATTTCGTATTTGTTCATCTTTAAATCCGATACACCTACCAGGTTATGCCACCAGTCATTGTTGACTGATCAGGTAAGATGTACTTCCTATCTTCTAAATAGCAGGGACAATGGGATTTACGAACGCATTCATTCTTGTGGTTCAGATACATCCCTTTAGGACAATGGCAGCCTTCAATTGGGATGTCAGTTGGGTGACATTCCAGGGTTGGGTTGGAGAGTGACAAGCATGTCCTTTCACATGCCTGAGTGTTGTAGCTGAATGTTTGATTGCCAGTACAAGTAATGGCTGTAAAACAAGAGGAGAGTGTATATTGAACTTCATTTCCTTGTATTTTCCCTATGAAAGATAACTGGGCTCACAGTAATGTATTGCATGTATTCTGTCCATAACTTCAATACTTAAGGCTAGCTATTGCTTTTTTTTTCCTGAGGATGTGGAGCTGTAGTAAACAATATTTCAGAGCAAATCTTAATATGGCTGCTTGGAAGTTTTTGAAGGTTATAAAACATCTTACTGCCTCTTTGTATATCGGAATGAAATAATACCAGGGGAAACTATGCAGAAATATTTTTACACAATGTTCATGTGAATGTGGCATTTATACCTGCTAGTTGGTCTTCTCAAGTAATAAGTAGTTATTTTCTAATGGCTAATGTAGTTATAAAATATTGTCTCATTCTTGTTCAGTTTTTATAACAGGTGAAGCAAATCTGGGTGCTTTCTAGTAGATCTGTAGCAGAAATGCATTGGTTGAATTACTTACTGCAATTGTCCATACTGTTTCTCCAGTTCTCAAGGATTAAACCCATTGCACTGCATGTTCGTGCATATGATCCCAGAGCAGAGCAAATATAAGGAAAGGTCTCTTCATAATTACAGGCTTGGTAGACGCATCTCTGAAACCCAACACAAGGGAACTATTCTGTTACTGGGAGCAGGCATTTGGAAGTACTAAGTGTGCTGAACAGTACTGAGGTAAGTGAAGCAAAATACATAGTTCTGCATAACTAAAACAGATGAAAATGATCGGATTAATTTCCTGATAGATAGTAAAATATGCTTAGTACTGAAAAGATTTAGTTTATTCGATGCTTTCCATTTTTAATTTTCAAAATGTTTTATGGAGATTGGCAAATATAAGAAATTCAATTATGCAGCAGGGAAAGCTAATATTTTGTGTAGTTAACATTTCTGAAAAGGAAAATTGCAGCATGAGCAAAAATATTTTCTCATTCTTAGAATTATAAAAAAATCTGAATTGGAAGGGACCCACGGGGATCATGGAGTCCACCTCTTGGCTTTGCATAAGACCACCCCAAAGTCAAATGATATGTCTGAAATCATGGTCCATGGAATTCTAGGGATAGGACTGGTAGCATAACGGCAAGTAGACTTCCATTATAGTGGAGGTTTATTTAAAAAGAACATGCTTGTTTCTTAGCTTCTATGCATTGCTGATCCAAATGAAAGGCGTACTGTATATGAGCTCAGTCTAGTCTATCTTTGTGCTTCCTCTGTATTCCATCTATCTTAATTTCCTACCTTGTAGAAAGGAGTAGGGTTTACCACAGCATGGCATTTCTCAAACACTGTACCCTTCTTCGTTAGAATGGAGCAATGAGTCTCAGCAGATATTTCTAAGTAAAACAAAGTCATGAACATAAAATAGCAGTGAAAATTAGGAGGAGATTTTGCTCTGCCAATTTTGAAATTAGAGGCTTGGAAGAGATCTCAAAGGCTTGTTTAGTTTACAAGCCTGTCAAAGAAATACCACAAATGCTTATGTTAGCATTGTCTAACATCTGACTAACTATTGCTGAAGACCTCCAATAATAGAGATTTCTTAACATTCCGGGCAATCTGTTCGAATGCTTCATTATCATAAAATTGTTTAGATTGGAGAAAACCTTCAAGATCATAAAGTTAAACCATCAAGTCATTATAAGCAGTATTACGCCCATAATTAGAAAACGTATCTAATAGAAAAATTGAATGTATTTCAGATTGTATTTTATCCTTTCTAACAGTGGTATGGAGGGTGCTACTATTTCCATTTTAGCAGATCTGGGGACTACTAAATCTCCATTCATTTTTCTTCCAGTTGAATTCTCCCTTTTAGTGCATTTGTCCCATTTCACAATTGGTCACAAATTCTAGACCACAGGATATTCTTTCCAGCCTTCTCAGAACTCTCTCCCTATAGCTGGTACTGCTTTTGTCAAACTGTAATTTTGTTTTCTAACAGCAAAATTATACACACTATTCTAGCTGAGATGTTGGCAATGATGGATCAAGTAAAAGGACAACTTAATATGTCTTGCAAGACAATATCATAGTTCTAATAGCTCATTTGAGCACCTTTTAATACTGATAGCTGTAGGGACCTGGATTTCAGTTGCATCGCTGCTGACATTCTAAGACATCCACAGAAATTACAGTTTCATTGGAAAAATCAATGAAAGTTCTCATTCATCACTTTAATCCCAGACCTCTAATACGGGGTCCGATAAATTTTCACTAGATGTATACTCTAGAAATGAGAAATATCTTGGTGACTGAATTTTTGATTTTCAGTCAATTCAATCATCTCAGTCTGTGGTTCTCTCAATACTCTTTGGACTTACGGAAGTGGCAGATGAAGCTAGCAGCAGAGATCAGTTACAACAGGATCATCTACTTACTGTTCAGCTGACTCAAAGCACAAGGGTCAGTCTCTCTCTCCATAGCAGGAAGGCAATTTCCTGCCCTCCAGGAATCTACAAATAGGGAAGCTGTTCCTTCAGTGATATCCATACTAGTCATGAAGTCATCTGTAGTGTCTCCATTGTAATTACCACACAAACCTAATAATATCAGAAATGTGAGTGATGAACATTAAAAAATATACACAATGGTCTATATTTCATTCTTTTACAATAGTAAGAAAATTGTGTTAGAAGTTTCAGATGGAGTGTCAATCAATATGAATAGGTCAAACAGCCAGAGAATCTTAATTATGTGTGCAGTCACTGAGCTTCTCTCTGCCTTCTGAGGTTAAGATTATCCACTTGTATTCAATGATATCCATTCACACAAAATTTTTATGTCCTACTTCTGGAGAAAAATGCATTTTCAGTGGTCACAAGTTAGATAAAAGATGTGAAATATTTTGAAGCTGGGTCTTTTCTTTTGTATATAAATCTGTAAATCAAGAGTATACATTTAGACATTTTTAATGTCCAAAGCATCTCTAATTCCCAATAGATAACTAAAATACAGGATATGCCTTTGCATCTAAAGTTGCTGCACAGTAAAAATAGATGCCTCTGTCTGATATTTATAAGCTGAGAAGTTTTTGTATTCATGAATGACTCACTGTATGTACAGTGAATGTGCTTTGTATTCAAAACTCTATGTGCTCCAAGATGTAGTGATCACACAGGATAATTCATTGGCCCTTCACTGCCCTTCACAACACACACTGAAAAAGGCATACAAAAAAGAGATCATAGAGTCATAGAATGGTTTGGATTGGAAGGAGTCTTCAAAGATCATCTAGTTCCAATCCCCCTTCCATGGGCTGGGATATCCTTCTCTAGATAAAGTTACTCAAAGTCACATTGAACCTAAACTTAAACACTTTCAGGGAGGAGATATCCACAGTCTCTCTGAGAAACCTGCCTCAGTATCCTAACTATCTTCAGAGTAATTAATTATTTCTAACGCCTAATCTAAATCTACTATTTTAGTTTAAAACCATTACCCCTGGCATGGAACGAGTTCCACTTCTTCATAAGACTACACACACTGGCAATGAGTCTCTCCTCATATTTTTGTAGGTCTCCTTTACGTTCAGAAAGGCTGCAGTAACACCCTTCTCTTTCTAGGCTAAACAATCTCAATACTATTAGCCTCTCTTCATAGGAAAGGTGCTCTAGCCACCAATTTAGTGGCCTTCCTCTGAACTTGCTCTAATATGTCTGCATCTCTTTTCTGCTGAGGATCCCAAACCTGGATGTAGTACTTCAGGCAGGGTCTCCTAAGAGAGGAGTAGTGGGGGAGAATCACCTCCCGGAGAGGTGACCTGCTAGCACTGCTCTTTTGATGCAGCCCAGGATACAATTGGCCTTTTGGACTGCAAGTGCACACTGCTGGCTCACGTTGAGTTTTTCATCCGACAGTACTCCTAAGTCCTATTCTGCAGGGCTACTCTCAATTTATTTGTCATTCAGTCTGTACTGATGTTTGGGATTGCCTTGATCCTAATGCAGGACCTTGCACTTGGCTTTGAACTTCATAAGATTCACATGTGCCAATTCTAAACAACAGTTTTGTATTTCACATGAAAAAATGCCACCTATCAAATTCCATTGATGATTTTTAAAGTTATTACAGAAACGAAATTCTTAGCTTATCTGTTTTCCAACACAGCTATTTTTGTTGGTTTTCCTTTGTTGAATCCAGATAAAAAAAAATATGTCTTGTAGGATGAGTACTAAGCTTTCAAAATTACACTCTCTGAGTTGTCTCCTTTTCATGGAGACTAGATTTCTTACCTAGGGTTCTGCCTTGGAATTGTGAACTGACTTTAACATAGGCCTGGAACACAGGTGATGTTTGAACAATGAGTTCCAGACCAAATTCTGTATGCATTTGAATGAACATCGAGGATTGTTTGAAAATAGTGATGTCTCCTAAAAGAAGAAGAAGATTTTAAAACAGCAATATTCAAGCATAGGAATACTGTGTAAGTAGTGATTTTAATGTATATACAAATGTTTAAGCACTCTGTTTACACATCTTTTCCTTCCACATTCAAGTTTCCACAAAGGGACAGATGAACTGGAAAAGATTATAATTTTCCTATAAAACCTGTTGACTGTTACTAGCAATAGCGAGATTAAAGATGTTGGATTTCATGACATAAAACAGTATTATGTATTATATTATGTAACATAATTCAATTATAGATATATAATATATAATATATAGAGATAATAATATATAATATATATTAATATATAATATATAATTTAGACTGTGCATATATTTTCGTTTCTTTACCTGATTTGTAAGGTAGCCGCTTAAGTTCATCATCATCAGTAAGGAATTCATTCTGAGAAATCACAATTTTGTCCTGTATGAAAAGGACATGGAATCCAAAGTAAACATTTGTACTGGTGGTATTTATATTTTCTTCAATTTAAGCAACTATATTCTCAATGACCTATATAACAGGAAAAGACTGATTCAAGCTTTTTCTTGCATTCCCATGCTGTCTTCAGTTTTCATTTCAAAAATGCTGTAGTCTTCTGCACAGCACTCCTAACTTCATAAGTTGAAAAGACAACAAAGATATTTACTGTGTATAGTATAGTATCTATTTCCCACGCTTTATCTGCTCAGACAAAATATTTATTTTGCTAGCCTGATTAATGAAAAGCTGGATAGAAACTGTGGAGGGAATGCTCACCTTTGTAGACAGGTAAATTATAGCACTAAGCGATGTCTCAGAATGAGAATAACCAGACTTTTCATAAATAGCCATTAGGGTTCCATTGTGTGGCAGGCTGGAACTCTGGAGGAAAATAATGCAAACGCATGTCTGTTAAGTAAAAATTATTTGTGAAATAAATGCATAGCATTGGAAGACCTCAGCTTGTGTTCTAAGAGGAAACTGAAGACAGACATACATCCATTTGATTTCGTGTCTTTCTAGATTTCAGGAAATTACCTTCATAAGAATGTAAGTGCAAACTCCATGAAACCTGTATGATCTAGAATCAAATGTGGTAACAAAGGAACCTCCTTCCAATGAGCACCTTCCAGGGCAGGGCAACTCTTTGCAATTCCATTGACCCATTGTACATTTACTGAGGAAAACAAGAAATTCTGTGTAAGGTTATTCTCATTCCAAGTGATTATTTATCAGCAAAGATGATTTGATCCTCCTGTCTGGGAGTTTTTCTGCAGCTGATCAACTTGGTAAATTCGTTACTATACACAATGTAACACATGTAATATTTACTTTTATTTCTACTGTTCTGAAATGTCTTCATCTTCATTCTGAAATGTCAACTACTTATTAGTGGTGGAAAATATCACTTGTATCACTTTTTGCCTCAACTTCCATGCTTTGATCTTCTGCGTGTTTGTGCATGAGCTGAAGTTGTTCCTCTTGAAGTTGCTGAACTCTTCCATGGATTGTCACAATCTCTGCTGAGCATATTATCCATAAAAAGTGAGTTCACTGTTACAGTTCTGAGTACTGTTTATGTTATTTTTTTATTTATCAGAATGATGATAGTGAATTAACAGTATACAATTATTCTACAGCTATAATACTTTCAAAATTTAAAAAATATTGTCTTCTGTAGTTATTTTCTGTTACAGAATTCAAACATGATCAATCAGTTTTCAGGACTGATTTGGTAATTTGGTCTGCTGAGATTGCCAGAAAGAAATTATAAATATTTGCTTTATTCTAATTTTACCTTCATTTTACTAGAAAAGATTAAAAAAAAAAAATTACTGCTTTGCGTGATCTAAAAGAACATTTGTATTTCTACATGAGATGAATCAAGACATAAGATGCGCACATGTTAATTTAGTTAAAAATGTATTGTTTTTTAGCACTCAAAGAGTGTGACCTCAGAGACGATGTGACATATTTTTAGTTGCCCTCAGAAAAGTTAGGCTAAATCGTCAAATTACTTGATAAGGATGCTCGCCATCCTCTAAAGAACCTGTTGCTACTCACCAAGTTCTACACGCTGCTTTCATTGTATCACCAGGAGCGTATGTTTCCCCATTCAGTGTACATGGGCACTGCTCAAGGTGAACACATGTGCGATTCTTTGAGATGTCATCAAGAACTGTTCCTGCCAGAGAAGACAAAAATCAGAAGTACATTTTAGTATTTACTTAGCACTAATAAATTACATTCTTTCCAAAACCAGATGTCATTAAGAAAGATTCCTGCCAAAGATAAAACTGGTGGATGAGAATGGTTTTTTAATTACAGTTTTTCTAAGCATGTTAGCCTTGAACTATTCTAAAGGAGTTTTACAGAATTCTTCTAATATTGCAGAACTTTTGAGAGGTATACTACCTTTTGCTGGTGCTCTAAAAGGATAGATACTTGTTTAGCAAAGGAAATGAATTAAATCTTAATCTATTTACATTATAGTACAGAAATATAAGAAAGCAGCTTATAACTATCCCATCACATGCTATAGAGTTGTAAGGAAAATGCTTTCTCAACTACCTTCTAGCAAATAGTAACCAAGGATCTTTTATGATAGTGACACTGGTTGCATTTTGTTACATGAGAAATGGCAGTTCTAGCAGCACGATGCCCTGGAATGCACCACTGTTTCATTGTGTAAGAATGCTACTCCACTTGACTAGGTCTACACCAGAAGTATTTCTATGGATCATTAAGGATATGATAAAAACAGAGATGATACCTTCTGGACAAAAGCAACCATAGGTACAGTGACTGGAACAGCTGTACTCAGGGTTGGAGCAGGTTTTAATACACGGAGAACCACATTCCTCGTAGATTTGATTAGCAGAACATTTCCCCACGGCTGCAACAACCAGAAGTGCAAAGTGTTAAGGTTTTTAAAGTGTAAATAGAAGAATCTCTCATCTACAACAGGGGATGGAAAAGATGTTGTGAAAACTATCATAAATAGTCTCTTACCCTGCCTCAGTACTCAGCATGAAAACTGCTATGATTTGGAGAAGACTTTGCTATTGTTTCACTGTGATTATTAAGAATTAATAATATAGTTCTGTGAGTGCATATTGTGCCTTACTAATATTTATAAATTCCACAGGGCATTTTGTAGAAACTGACTCTTTTGAAGGATTAAAATCAATTGAGAACCAACCAAAAAATAAAATGGGTTAACAATTTATGTAAGAGGGGTAACGTTGGAGAAGAAGAAAAATTACTTTAGAAAGAAGTTTAAATGAAAAGATTTGGGGATAGTAATGGAAATTAGAAGAGAAAGCTTTCAGTATGTATGAGAAAAGAATGAAAAAATTTCATCAGTAAATAGAAAAAAAAAGAGCATTTCCAGTGCATATAAAGATGAAAAGAACAGAAGAATACAACACAAGAGATGGAGATGGAGGTAGGGTGAAATGATACAAGGCCTTGAAACTAGAAGAGGGATTTCACTACTTTTATGCTAAAATCTATATGGTAGCCAATCTCAAAGATTTTTTCAAGTTAACTGAGTTTTCCATGAGTAAAAAGAAATATGTTCCCATTGAAGCATTTCATTTTTATCAATTTACTACCCATGGCCAAGATTAAATGCAATTCATCTGAATAAAACATCTGAACTTACAGCAGAAGTTTTCAGTCCTCCAGTTGAACACCACTTGATGAGACATAGCACACTGCCTTGAATACTCTGACAGTGTAGAGCAAGTACAGTTCTTTTGTCCTGGCTCACTACAGTCCTGCATGTCAAGCTGACAACGAGTGACAAACCCATCTTTTGGAACACTGCAGGTTGGTGACACCAGGTTAAGCAGCTGAGAGCAGATCACGGCCTAAATAAAAAAAGGAAACAAATGATCCTAGTAGTATTTTCCTCATCTGAAAACCAGAAAAGTAAATCTCTGCTATTTATGATTTTCTTGTTGGCTTTTTTCTTTCCCTTGCTTAGTAATAGGCATGGAACGAGTTCTACTTCTTCATAAGTTGAACAGTAGCCATTATTTTAGTGCCATCAATCTCCCTGTGAATGGTTGAGAACATCACAGAGACAGAATATGTTATCTCATGGTGATTCATTAGGGAGAGGGACGTGTTCCTGGACAAATATCACTATGTTGATATATCAACATGCATTCCCTTTTGGGCATGCATTTGATATTTAATGTTGCCTACCGAAGTATAACATAGCAAAGAGAATGTAAAGAACTTAAACCTCCCAGCCAACAGAAATTCTCCACCAGATCAAAATTTTTTTTTTCAGCGTGAATACAAGTAATATTTACAAGTCTCTTCACAAATCTTTCTCACAGGACCCAGAGAAACGCCTATTCACTGTGGAAATTATGATTTGACTTTCCCTGATGAAACAAGAAGATCATTCTAAGAATGATTTAATTCTTATATCTGCAGATTCTAAGAAATGGAAGCTCTTTTGTTCTTTGATGCTTCTAAATGCCTGCCTTTGGTCAAACATGTAAATATGGATGCATCATGTTTCAGGTACGTTGATTTTCTTTCCATCTAGGACTGGAAGTGATAGCAACAGACAGTGGCTGACTCTATTGTAAATGCTGTTATCTGGCAATATATTTAAAGTTTTTCTGAATGTCTTCAAGTTTGTACAGCTTACAATTTCAGGTTGTTTGTTGTTTCATACCAAGTTCATTAAAGCTCCATGAATTTCCTGTGATGACCTGCATCAATTTTCAGAAGGCTGTGAGCTATTGGTATATATATATGAATGACACAAATCCTGATTCAAAAGTACCTGAGCCTTTTTCAAAATGTATTTTGTTGCAAAGAACTCTTCTTTCTTGTATCATGTTATACAACTTTAAAAACTATTTTCTTGAAAGTGGATTTGTGAAACCATAGCCTCTCTTCTACTTTGTCTATCTCGCTGCAGAAAATTCAAGATCTTTCTTACGTATTTTTTGTGAGGAATGGAAGGAATTGATATCTCCTCAGACAGACAGATCTCTGATGGATCATCCATTTTTTGTAATGCAGCAAACTTGTATGTATCCAGTAATTTACCTGTAAATTGAAGGGTTATAATTTTTCAGGAAAAAAAGACATGGGTTCATTTAATTGTTGCTGTGATGGAGCAAAATTCAGATTCTATTCCTTGACTATAAAAGTTGCTGTTAAACCTAGTTTCCTGATAACAACTAGTTATTTTGCCCTCTGCCTGTAATCTGTTCAGTTAAACTTAGTTTTACAACCTTGATCACCTGTGGGTTGTTACCTAATCTATCACATCAAATACCTCACCAGATAGCAGCTACTGCTGTTTTTTTTTTCTACCAGTGATTAAATTTTGTACCAGAGGCTAATTCATGCTTCCTCATCCTATCCTGCACTCTTGTTTTCCTCTACATACATGGTTTTACTCATCGCGGTCTAAAAAATATTGAAGCCTTTTCAAAGCTCTTTTCTGCGTATAAAACATAGCATTTGGAAAAATTATTCTGAAATAATTTTCAGAATCAGTTCATGGTGCAATTTAGTGTTTTCACACTAGCCTTGTAGTTCAGATTAGCAGTGTGCTTCTGAAGCAAATCATTCCTATCATTCCTAGTGCAATTTGGTTTGCATAGTGGATTGGCCTAGGTATACAGAATTGTTATCAGATTAAAAAAACTCTAGAGGATGTGTTCTTAAGAGGTCCATGGGCATTGAGCTCCAACTGCTCATGAATACCACTCCAATAGACCTGGTTAGAGTGATGGGCACTCCCTATATCACAAATAGGGCTGATGCCAAATTCTCAGCACCGATGAGTTTTTTTCCAAAGTTTCATATTTACTGGACAAACTACTTTTTAATATTCTTGTCCACTGTGTTCTTTTTATTAGAGCCTTGTTCTTGTTTCTGTCTAATGTAGTCATCTCACTCACTGTGCCTTGCTAAGAACAAACTTTGGATGTTCTGCAAGTTAGGTGAGAAAACACGATTCTTACTGCTTGACTCTAAAATCTTATCACTTGTTTGAGGAACCTATAACATTATTGCCACAGCAAATAATTATGCATAGCATAATTGTATGACAGATAGGTTTGTTGGTGACGTATAGTGCTGCTCTACTCAACTCTAAAATTGAACAGTCACAGCAATTAAAGAATTAAATTCTGCCTTGACTTTGTTTGATTAGATATCCTTCCATGTGATCTGCCATTAGATCTTACCTTCACTCACAAAGTCATTTAGTTCATAGCCATCATAATTTCCACACATTCCACAGGTCTTCCCCATGTATTTTTTTTCAGTCAAAACCTAAAATAAAATCAAAGGAAACACATAAAAGAATCACCCTAACTAAAATGATCTGCACAGTACTACTTCTCAAACAAATTCAGTTCAAGAACCCATTTAAAGGAGTTCCTTCTCATTAATATCATTGACTTGACTGGATGAAGAGTTCTGAAATCAGTAATTTGCTTTCCTTATCAGCATGTAGTGAGTGTTCTGATTTTTTTTCTTATTCAATGAATAAACAAGATTCTAAGAGATTTGCAGTTAACTGAGTGAGGCTAATACTGTAAGGAGCTGGAGAAATAGAAATAAAAAGCTGCTGTTTCCTTTTGTAACTTTGTTGACAAAGCAAGTATTTCAGGATTGTTCTCTTAGGAAATTCAACGTTACAAGAAGAAAATCTACTTTCAGAGAAAGGTTATTCATTTGTTTATTGCTTTAGATAGTGAACTGGTAATATTGCTTCTGATTACAATCAATAAATTATTCTGAAAATCTTAAATTGCAGGAAATAATTGGACTGCATGTAAAATATAGCATGTGCTGGAATATATTGTATTATGCTGCTGAAATAGCCTCAGGAAAGCATAGAGTCCAAGAAAACATCCATAGATCTCAACACCAGTTGCTTCAGATAACAACCAATGCTGGAATTTAAAGAAACATGTAGGTATAAAAAGCAAGAAGGTTAATAGATGAAACAAGAAATAGAATAAATACCCAAACAGTAAGCACATCCAAAGAGCTCCAATTCTATCTAAAAACTGTCAGTCCAGTAAGTCAGTGAGAGTTTTATTTTCTGCTTCATGAGAGCATTTTACTAACCATGAGGTAGTCCTCATTGTTCCACATGACAACTAGTTCCATCTCCATCAGCTTGGCAACAAGGCGGACACTGCGCCCATAAGGTGCTATTTGAATTCCATTGCTGGCATAAGGCAGCTTGATGACGCTGTAATGTGGGAGAAGACAAACTGAGCTTCTCATATCACTGTTATGTGGGTATTAGCTGTCTTTTTTTTAGACATAAAACACACTGCAATCTTAGTACTTATAGCAACATGAAGTAGAATTTTTCTCCTTTGTAACTATAATATTTTGAGATGCATTAAGGTTTCTACTGTATCAGTAGATACTGAAATCAGTATCAGCTGTTTCATGGAAGAATCACCAAGATACGATTACATGTATTATACTACTGATACTATTTTTGTAGGACTCTGTATCTTCACTTGATTTGGTTTTATTAGGGCAAAGATATACATTTGAAAACAATGCATGGTCTATGTAAGTAGAAGTAATGTTGGTTCTCCTGAAGAACTACAGACTATATAGCCTGACAACTGCTAAGAACAAAGACTGACAAGTCAAAGAAACTCACAAAGGGAATACTGTAGGAAGTTTTCAGCCTTGCAGCTGAATTTTAACACTGTAAAGCAACAACATTAAAGAACTGAGGTATTTTTCTAAGTGCTCAATAAACATGTATACAATCACAGAAATGTTGTTTAGGTGGGACCTTGTATGGTTAATCAGGCCAAGCTTCCACCTGAAACAGAGCTATCAGCAACACCAACACCAGACCAATCTTGGCTTTTGGAGAATGACTGAGATAGAACGGATGGGAAACTTTGGTTTCATTTCCTCAGTAAAACAGCTGTTTTCTGAAAATCATAATACATGGATAATGTAAGCCCCTCCAGTGTTTCTCAGTTTCTTGAATACTTCAGAGTTTCTCTTATACACTAGATGTGTTACCTTTAGTACAGAGGGCTCAGAGTTACCAAGTCTCAAATCAAATAAGCTTTAAGCATAACGCAGGAACTGAAAATTTTCAGTATCTTCTAAGGTGTATAATCTTTAGCAGCACTTGTGGAGGGGATTTAAACTATTGTAAGCATACCAGTATCACCCAGAAGACCGTAGTTTCAATGTGAGAACTGTTTTGGTTGGAGAAGTTTAGTTAGTTAGTTAGTTAGTTAGTGTTAACTTCTATGTTAATTTTTTGTTAATTCACTTTTGACACAAAGTAGGCTACTTTGTTGAAACTGCCTCTTGCTTTTTTGACATATTTTCTCCCTTTCAGCTCAGAATCTTACCCGACACTCCTGACAGAAATGCTGTCTTTCTCAACAATGATGACAGAAGGACCCAGTTCAATAATGATCCTTGCAATTTTTTTGTCCAGCCCACGGCGGAACTGAATGTTGAAGTCTGGACTGGATTCATCACATACAGTTGCAAAGATATAGTTGCAAGTCCCAGTGAAGTCATACTGATATTTATCAAAAGTTGAAAAATGCCCTCCGCCCCAGGTAGAACAGGAATCCTTGCTCAAAACTATAAATGAGAAAAATGGATTTAGGCCCACTTGCAGTACATTTATCCATTCTCATTGCCAATTCAAACACAGATAACAGGAAAATCTGATAAGTTTCTGATTAATTAATCATGTGAACAACATTCTAGAGATGTTTTTGTAGCCTTAAAATTTTACTTCTACTCAGGAAGTCAAACAACAGTTGGAGTAAGAGCAATACTCTTATTTACTGTAAGCAGGAGAGCTCCTTCTTCCTTTTAGCTTTGAGAAACACCCTTGCATCTCGTCGGGTGATTTCAATGTTAACTACTTTGTTCCAGTCTACTCAATCTGTTCGTAAAAGTAACAACTTGCTACTGAAGAGATACCTTAGCATCCCAGATACAACATTTATGGGGCTATCTGTGCCTATCTAAGTGTCATGAATTCCCTGCACAGTCAAATCATGAGTATCCGAAGACAGCCTTCAAAACTCCACTTTTAAGTCTCCACTATTTTAGTTCTGTGTTTGTGTGGCAAAGTTCAAACCAACATTGCAAATATAGGGAATGTTTTAACCACGTATCATTTTTAACAATCACCTCTTGACTGAAAGGACAGATATTAGGAGGTTGAAATGAATCATGAAAAGAGATACAACTCCAGCATTTGATGTTACAGACATTTCTATACCTACTTAGAGCATTTGAACAGTCCCTCTGAAGCTGATAAAACAACTGAAGTAAGTAAAATCATCATTTTTTATCTATTTCCAGTCTTACATCATTGCTTGTCATTGTTCATTGATTTTGTTTATCTAGTTTTATGAAGCTCAATGTTTTAGACCGTATCTTAGAAGCAGAAACTATCAAGTAAGGTTAGCAATGTCTACCTGCAATTTATATAGATTATTTTAAAGCTGAAACATATTTTTGCTCTTTAAGAGCAATGTAATGTTTGGAGAATACTGTTGTTTTTATTCTGTAGAAAAAACTGTTTTCCAATGAGCTGTTACCTGTTGACACAAAGTACTCCTCTTCCATACTTCTGGGCTGTCCAGAACGTCTAACTGGAAAATAGGAATCGGCTAATTGTTATCGTTGATCCTTCATGTCCAAACCTAGCTGGCTCAATGTTGTGCTTAACAGATATGACCAGAAAACCCCAGCTTTTTCAGAGGATGCCAGGGAATGATTACGGTCAGAGTGCAATAGGTGTCCATTTCTATGAATACAGAGTGCCTTCAGAATGCAGTTTATTTGTTGTTACTTCAATCTTATTTTTAAAAAAAGTAACAAATGGGAGTATGAATAATTCAGGAAAATTTAAAATCAGATGAGTTATTTGCCTGTTGAGTAGTTTTTAATTAAGTGATGTCTCGAGGTTTTCGTTTAATTTCTGTGTTATCTGTGCCCCACATTTCCTCTGGTTTTAAGAGCTGACAGAACACAGAGATGAGTTGCTGAATTCTTCTAATGGGATGCATTTATCTACTTTTCCCTTTAACATAAACTGATGAAGCTTTTCCTGTAGCCTTTCCATGCTTAAGCTGAAGAGCATACACATAACATAAGCCATTCTTTGTTTGCTACTTCAGCCTAAAAAAATGCCAATCATAATAACATTTGTACTTTATATAATTTTTTGTTACCATTTTAATTATGAATTATAATGTAAATTATAAATTATGGTATTAATTATAAACAAACAATTATATTGACTGCTCTAGTAGTACTTCTGGTAGCTAACCTTTTTTAGCAATTTGGAGTGGTAATGCTAATTTTTCACTTTTAGTAAGAGTATTTCATCATCTTTTTGTATTTCTTACACTCAGAAGGACTAGCACAAATTAGCAGTAAGTAGGCAGCTGGAGTCAACTTTGATTACAGAATAAGATGCATGCAGACAAACTTTCTTCACAGCTGAGAGAGAACTTCTGGGAAATTATCAGGACTTATGGCAACAATAGCTACAGTTGGATGCTGAAGGGGAGCTATATCCAGACTGTCTTCCTTGCTTGGATATAAGAGTGAGGAAGAACTATTCCATATTCTGTTCCCACACCATATTTATTTACAAGGGCAATCTGTAATCTTTAAAGTAATCTTCAAAAAAATCTATATATAGAATCAACTTTCCTTCCTGGATTTTGGAAATGATTCAAAAGAATCAATTCCCTAAACTCTTATATAATATTATTAGACCGTGATCTGCAGGAAGGAAAACCAAATGGATCACAAAAATGATATTTTAAATTCTAAATTTCTAAATTTGGATCCCACCAGTTGAAAGTTACTGTAACTGCTCATATCTCTTCTGCCCTGTGGCATCAAAAATGTGGCAGCATGGTAGACAAAAGCATTTTCCAGTTAGTGTTAAACTTACCACAGCCAGACAAAACACAATACCACCCTTTAATAGGCAAAACTCCTCATTTACAACTTCTAAAATTAATCCTTTAAAACCAATTCTCCTTGAGGCAAGAATTTATTTTTAGTATATGTTTTGTACAAAGTCTTCTGCAATACTGAACTGATGCTGAATAGAGCCGTTACTCAGAGCTGAAACATGAACATTAAATAACATATCAGATACTTACTTCTTTGCAAGGTTTCTTTCTGTTTTTGGAGAAAAAAGTGGGACCAGTAATCTCCCTCAAAAGCTGTAGGAGGAAAAAAGACAATATAGTTGAATTCTTCTATAGGCAAATCATTTTTATTATCTTTATTTTGATTTATTTTTAAATACTGTACAAACCAAAGCACAGCGGGCATATATGAATTGTGTCCTGATAATTATTGTGGAAAACTAAATATTTCTGCTTGTGATAGAAAATTCTTCTGCAAATGATAAAATATTACCAAAGACTGCCAGAAATCCTATGTAATACAGGATTTCCTGTACTTAAGCCTCAAATCCTTCCTTGTTAAAAACATATGGGATAAATTTTGTTGCATGTTTCTGAATTCTTAGTCCATCATATGAGCAGATGCAATAGAGGGACCAGCCAAAACTGGGAAATTATGGGCAAAGTAATATCCCATGTGTTCTTTACAAGCATCATGCTATTTGTAGCAGAAAAGTGAGAAATCCCCAGGCCTAGCAGCCACTTTATCTGCTCTTGTTCAAGAAGAATGATGAAAGCTGCTACCTGGTCCCTTTCACACAACTCTTCACAGTCTGTCTAGTGATGAAAAGCCAAGGAACATTTAGCAAATGTGAAGTACAGTATTATCTTTCTAACATGAGTCCCCCTAGACATGCACAACAGCACTGTGATCTCATATGTACCCAAAGGTTCTCTGTACTAGCAGCTTGCTTCCTGCAAAGAAGTGAGAAGAGTGTAAGATGCTGAAAAGGGCTTCTATGGACAATCTATGAACAGTAAACCCTGTGCAGGTATACAAGCAGAGCATGCATGGAGCCAGCTTTTCATACAGTCAATATTTAGACATAAATAACTAAAGAAAACTGTCAGAAAAAAATACCCCCACATGCTTCAGAAACATTACTCATTTATTGAAGTTTTTCAGGTCCAGTATTTCTTGGATGGTAGAAGTAAATATCCTCTAGAAAGCATATAATTATCTATTCTACCTTTAGGATCTTTTGCAGTAGAGAAAACATGTACATTATGACAGAAGGCTTCTTTAATCTCAGAAGCCAGGCCAGGCCTACATATAATTTATGTACTTCAGCTCTGCAAGACTGTTGTTTCCTTAAGGAAACAAAGAGAATAAAAGCTCTTACAGAGCTCACCAACTGTAAGAGACTCTCCAGACAATTCCACACAGCACTGTTGAACTTGAGGTAGTGTTTATTATGTGGTACACAGCACACTGCTTCTTCTGTTCTCACGTTCCCACTGAGCCATGCATCACACTGAGTACATCAAAAAGAGTGACAGAATGAGTCTGTGTGGCTATTGAACAGGCACTGTTTACAACCTAGAGTTATTGCTATGTTTTTTGAACACCTTGATTTTTATGTTTCCACTTGTTTTATTATTGCGTTACTATTCTATTATAATCTATTTTTGTTGGATTTATAGTTTTGTAATTACTGTGTTTTATCTCAAACTGCAAGCACTACATTCAAGGGATTTAAGAGTGTGTAAAATCAGAGGATATTTCATTTGTAGAAACCGAAAACATGTCTAAAGCATTAATTTAAGTGAGATTTAGCCAGAAAGCTTGAAATAAATCAAGAAGCCCAACAATGGCAAATATTTTAGATCAGAACAGTTTACAAAGCTTATTTGTTATCCATCCAAGCTTAAAGTTTGTAAGTCTAAGCATGTGAAACAGTTACAAAATGTTATAAATACTCCAGGATTGGTATTGACATTAAAAAAGAAGAAGAAAGTGATAATTATCCTGGATCACCTGGAGGTGTGTGAGGGTTGTACTAAAAATACCTAAGGTTGTGACACCACTTGACTATTTTGCTCAGAGTGGGTATTAAAACAAATATAGAGCTACTTGTTGACCATCTGCCAATCAGTCTGTATTCCGTCAGATGATGCTATTAAAATAATTACAGTAATTATTCTAAGCATTTCTTTTTCTCACATTTAACTCTTAGGATATTAATAAAATTATCCTGGCAATTTTATGAACTATTTCCAGTTTGCAATAGGCTCAAAATCCAGATCCATGAAAAGAATTGGAGTTCTTGCTTTTATTTAATTCATTCTGAACGGACTATGATTCTGTGACTGAACATGGATCTGAAGTTGGAAACAATGAACATCCTGCCTGTTTGCCAATTTTAGTACATACAGATCAACCTCTTATGATTCAGATGTTACTCCAAAAATTGTCAGATTTTAAAGCTAACTTAACAAAATGAAATCTTTTTTTTTCCCCCACAGTGTCAAACATAGCATTACATTTCACAAGCTAAATATTTGCTGATACATCCCAAGATAAAAAGATCACTCTGCTATTCTACATTCTACCCTTAGACTTTTATTTTCAAATTCAACAGAAGTTCCATCCTAGAAAACTCAATCCTTTAGAGATGAGATTCTATCTGTATTTGCCCAGGTAATAAAGAAAGCTTGTGGCTGAATAGGGGTTGGCAGGAATTGTCCAGTTGATTGTTAATGTTTATAGTGATATATCTACTCACCAAATACACAAAATCATGCATATTAAAACGTATAGGCATTTGCATTTTGGGTCAGAAGTGATCTTGTTTACAATGGTGTTAATACAGTGAACAGAGTTAAACTTGATTTATAACAATATAACTGAGATTAGAAATTGGCTCAATTTCTAGAGTCTACAAAAGAGTCTACAAAAGAGTTGAGTAACTTTTTTTTTTTTTCCTAGTGCTGCAATTTAGGTCAGTGATTTAAGAGTAATGTGTGCCCTCAAGCAATTAGAACTATATGGTCTGTTAAATGTAGTAAATACAATACAGAAGAAATAAATTTAACTTGTTCAAACTAAAGTAAGTGAAGTATGCCTTTTAGCAGTTTGCAACATGTTCATAAAATTAGAACTGTAACAACTGATAATCGCTGAGAACCTACAGAAGAGATAAAACAGAAGACATTATCTTAGACAATAGCAAACCATGGGTGAAAAAGTGTCATTCTCCATTGAAAATACTACAGGAAGAGGAATGAGTAAGGCAGAGTAGCTATAAACTCAATTAACTTGCCTGTCAAGTCTTAGTAAAAAACTACAGCCAGATGAGCTAGATGAAAATTGAGCACTTTATAAGACTAAAGAATTATACTGACTAATATACGCAGGAATACCTAGAGTCATGTAAAAATCAAATAGACTGAAATAATATGAATAATATGCACGTATTCCAATTCAGCATTCTTTCTCAAAAAAAAAAAGGAAAAAAAAGGAAAAAAAAAAAGATGTCATCACATAGCACACATTGAAAACTTTTTTGCAGTTTGTATAACACAGTGGGAAAAGATTTTGAAACGTTTATACAATCTCTTCTTCAGAACTTCCAGTGACATCTGTAGGACACAACATCAAGAACATCTGAAAGACAAAGGCACTCTGAAGTTTGGAAAGAGAACATAAGTCTATTAAAAGTATTTCCTGTATTTAGAGAGAGTATTATAATGTCTGTATTTCATACTTGTTTTAGGTAACTATCCAACAATAACTGTTCAAAAAAATGAAAAGTTAGGAAAAGCAATCTACTTCAGTTATGTATTTATTAAATATACAGTTGTATTTAAAAGTGGTGAGGGAAAAGACAATGTTTAATGTCTGATGGTCACGGGAAAGGAGAGTAAGACTTGAATCGTACTATTATTTGTTGTAATTTTACAGTGGAGTTTCCTACTTTGTCACAATACACGTTTTCCTTCAAATCATACACAGAGAGGAAAGTGGACATTTTAGACTTACCAGCACATTGCAGACAACTGTAGAAGATGAGCAGCAGTGCTGTCAGAAACATGATGCATGCCCTAAACACAGAGATTTTTCCAGTACCCTCCTCTGCTGCAAATGGGCAGTGCTCCTGCTACCGCCACTTTCTAGGTTTACCTCTTCAAGCCTGGATGCTTTATATACAGAATTCCAATGCCCTCCCTCATTCCCATGGCTTTCAGAAACTGTAGCAGCAAAGCACCCGCCAAACAGGATCTCCTCTTCATCAAGCTCAGCACACCTAAATGCCTTTAGAAAGAAAAGAAAAAAGAAAACACAAACCTTCTTCAGTGTGTTATCATTCTTACAAGACTTTTATACTGATTTCCACTAGTAACAGTTCGATCACATTTAACTTCACTTACTGAACAAATTTGTTATTATACCCAAAAGCAATTGAGATCAATAATATGCACATTCTACCTGATAAGGAGAAGAACAATATTGGACCAACACAAGTAGCAGAAGAAAGAAATGCAGGAGATTTGGAAATGCTGGGAAGACTGCTTGGATATAAGATGGCATGAATGAATAGAGATACAGATTTTAGATTTAAAGAAAAAAAGTTCTTCTTTTATTAACTTTTATCCACTCTCCTTACTGATTCTGTTCATCTCTGCATTTCAAGAAGAATGATAAAGTTTACCTCAGTAAAATGGGCTGCCCTTGGTACAAGCACAGGAATGATAGAACTTATTTCTTGAACTTGTAGAGGATCTAAAAAGGCTCTTGAGTACCACCTTAGCACTGCCAAGGGCAGAGGGCAAACTATGTCATTGTCTCCACCAACAACCCAAAAGAATAGCACCCGTTCTTTGATCTCCCCTCATCAGAGCTGAAATGCCGGAGAGACAGCATATGTTCAGTTATCATTGCCAACCCTGAGCTGACAGAGTATAAACAGAACTTTACTTGCTTGATCTTGTCATTTTTCAGAAATCACTGAAGTTTCCTAATAAAACACAGAAGTAATGGTTTACCCTCTCCATATGAATCTCTTCAGCCTTTCCTTTGTCACCCATGCAATACTGAAAGAAACTCATTACACTTCTGGGTTTCAATTGTCCTTTTCTCTGATATCATTATTTTGCTTAAAATGTAGTTCCTCGTCATGTCTTCAAATTTACCCCTTTGGGCAATGGGAAGATGTGCAGGAGAGAGAGTAAAAATCCTTTAACCTAATTTCAGACTTGATTCAACCCTTTATTAAAATAAAAATATTAAGTTTTAATTCAGATGAAGGTCTGCCTTCATTTTCTTCCCCCTCTCATCTTCCTTTTTTACCATGCTTCTTCCAACTGAAGGGTAAAATGTATGGTTGTTGATAATAGAATTGTAACCCCAAACTCCAAAATTCCTGTTGAAAAATTTTTTACACCTGCCTTATGACAAAACAAAGTAAATGAATAACAATAAGATAAACTATTTACAGTGGGGGAAAAAAACACCTGTTCAGTCAAAAAATGGCATTTAAGAGAATTTCATACCAAGTGCTTGCCCACATCTATATGCTAATCACAGCATATCCCACCATTCAACCGGACTGCGAGCTTCTAGTCTTAAAAGCACTCACCTGTCAGATACAAGAATAATTTAATAATCTTTGAATCTGTGGCACCCAATGCATCCTTTTCTTGCTTACAGAACTTTTTCACAGATTTCACCTCAGTACAGTTAGAATAACTGAACATTCAAAATCAACTCTAGTAATGAGAGAATTACCTTTGTCTCCAATATTAAAATCTTGTATCTGTCTTCTAAGGAGATCTCTTCTGGGATGCAGGAGGTTATAAGCAGCACCTACAAGTATATTCAACCAGACAAGTCAAAACTATAGTTCAAGAATAAAGCATTTACTGCAGGACTGTGGAAGGTGAATACATGCTCAGCAATCAGACAGCTATTTTACACAGAACAGCTACATAAAAATTAGCTTAAATTAGTTTAAATAATTAAAAAGTTATTTCAGAGGAATTTATCCAATTTTGTGGTTTTGGTGTTTTTTTTTTTCTTTTTTTTTTTTTTCTAATGAGACACTGACACCCTTAATTAATGCTAGTTTTGTTTCCACGTCATTGTTATAATCGATTTAGTAATCTCACAACTTCATAACTCTCAGTAATCAGTGTAGTACAGATGAACAGAGGTAGTACTGGCCATGTATATTTCTTAGTAAACATTTCTCAGTAGTTAGCTATAGCTTACTTTCCAGCATGATGCGTAATTCTGAAAGAATTAGAAATACCAAAATAATTTATGCTAAGCCAGAAGTTATGCATACTGAGAGCTGAAACAATTTATGTAAGTAACAGACTGTTTTGCAAAGTGCAATTTATGTAGGTACACTTACTTCTAGGATACTCTGATGCTTTTAAGATCTCCAAGAAAACATTCCACCTTCGGTAATATATTCCTTTGTGCATCAGTTTAGCAACCTTAAACATGTCTGGATATACAAAATACAGCATTTGAATAGTCCTGTGTTCAACACAGTTCCAGTGATTTCCAGCTTTGGTAGCTTGTGCTTGTAAGATTCCTTTGCTCTTTTTGGTAGAAAGAAACCTGACACAGCAACTGATCTGTTATTTGTATTTTTCTTTGAGCTGCAAAATTTTATTCAAAATTTAAATCATTTGGAGATATTCTGATGCTATTAAAAACACGACGCCATTAAAATCACACATATTTGAACTGCCAAATTATCCTAGAAGACTGACCTTCAAATAAATGTTGTAGAATGTTGATCCTATTAAGAATATTGATGGTATTTAGAATATTGAAAATTGATGATAACATCATCATAACACCATTAAATATCCGTTTAACATTTTCATAACACCATTAAATATATTGAACAATCAGTTTCAGAATAAGGTAAAATAAAGCTCTCGAGTACAACAAGGTTACTCTTATTCTATATGACTGAGACATTCACTATGACTAGGAAGGCAAAAAAAGAAGTTTTGTCATTCCAAGGGAAAAAATCAGCAATGTCTTGTAGCATCAGTCGTAATGGAGAGTCATAAGCCATTTGTGGTGTGCTGATGGAAGGTTGGAATTGATGGAAATGGTTAAACTGAGCTTTTTGGTATAGACTGTGTCAACGTAACTCTGTATTTCGTATTATCACTGCTGAAGTACATGCGTATTTGAATGTATGGAAGATGTTTGAAATGTTTCAGAGGAGGAATTGAATAAATAGGATTGCTGCATGAAATGGATTTTAGGCCAATTCTGCTGACTAAACCAGAAACGATAAAATCCCATAGCGAAAATAGACATTCAGATGACTGCATCTCTCAGTAAAAAATTGTGAATCATTAATATAAAGAGAATTTTGAATTAATATAAATAAGAATTTTGTCCTGGCCATGGACAACCAACCAACCAACCAAACAAACAAAACAACTGAAATCCCTTTTATCTGTGTTATGGTGGGAAAAAGTGTGATATTACTGACTTATCCACCACGTTGGAAAGAGTTAGAATTATCCCTAGGCTGTAAAATATAATCACATATAATTCTAAGACTGGTCTTAGAATTAAAAAAACAAATTTTAAAGGTAGCTTAAAGGAAAACTTACAGATAATATCGCAAACAGTAAATATTGGGTATTTTAAATATGATTCTTTGAACAAAGGCCAGAAAATTCAGTATTTTGAAACACATGACAGGAAGGAAAAGAAGAATGCAATGACTAGACCAGGTTGTCAAGTGAGCATGAAATGACTAAGTATTATGTGCTCTACCTGTTCTATCTGTTTTTCCTTACTGTCTTGCACAAAACTGAGAGACACACACTGCTGCTTCTGTAGGCTAAGCTTATTGCACGTTTCAGAGGCTCCTGTATATTTGTCCAAGAAGCTGGCAGGCAATCAAGCAGGCAGATGCTACATAGCCAGCTGATTGCACTTGCTGCCAAGATATTTTCCCAAGAAAACTGACATTAAAATAGACAAATATTCAGAGAACGTTCAAAAAGTGCTAAAAAAAAATTATCTTTTTAACTGAGAAATAGTGACAAAAAAGTTGTAACCAGCTATGTCCTTACCATCAGTCTATGTTGCAGCTTCAGATCCCATAATATTTATGATGACTCTGTGCACTTTTTTGCACACATCTCTTTATGATCTTTGGGCACTTCAACTCTCCCCTCCAAGCAGTATCTAAAAGAAGCCCACTATGATTGTGCCATAAAAGACTAAGTAATCCACCTCCTGATTTTAGTACAAACCCACACTTTATGCTATCCTTCTGGTCACCAAAATCAAGATACTCTTCTCCATGGTATCTAGACCATGGTCTGTAATTCTGGAATTTATCTGCTTGTCTTTGAAAGAGATGAGATACATCACCTACAAGCAGAAAAAAATTCCATGGAGTGGATTGTTAGGGCTGACATTGGGTATTTGACTGCAGATATTTAGATCTTATATTTGTATAACAATGCAAATTACTTTCTGTTGCAGTATACTGAGACATAGTGGCTATGGGCGTTGTACAAGATTTCATTTCTTGCTTCAAAGTACACAGAGATCAAATCTGAATATAAACTAAAAAATACAGAGTGTACATAGGAAAAAGAAACAAAACTATCAGAAAGTACTCTTCCACTGTTTCAAAAGTGCTTTAGTACTTCAGCAATTGTAAAGTCAACTCTTTCCCATATACTTGTTCAGACAAAAAAAACAACACAGTAGGAAATAATTTAAAACATACACTTCTAGAGGTGGTAAAGACTTCATTAACTTGCACTTAACTTTTAATTATAATTCGTTTTAGGACAATGGCCTGAGACCTCCCTGTGTTGGCTTTACGCCTCTGGCATTCACTTTGATGAATACCTCCAATACTATAGCTGTGGGGACCTCAGCTGGTGTCATTCACTCTTTGTACACTGCCAGCAAGAGAGGCTGAGAAAGCCTGCAACTCCCAAAGTTCTCTGAAGCATGTCCGCTGCCCTGATGACAAACTTGGACAAAACATTTAAAGTGTTTCTGGAATAAAACACTCTGTGTGCATGTGTGCACAGGTAACACAACAAAACAAACAGAGCAAGGCCTGCCACAGTGAGAAAGAGTTTTCATCTAATGTTATTCTGTGCATAGGGAAAGATAGAAGGCAAGTTCCCTCTCATCACCCACACACAGCTCCCCTACTCCTGAATTTTGTGTTCACTGTACTTGAACCAGTTTGAATTCTTATCACTGAAGCAGCGTGGGCTGAAGATTTGTTCTGTAACACCTCCTTATGAAGTTGGGTCAAAAACACAAAATAAATGATACAACTGTGAGACATCACAACGTTCCCCTCTAATTCTATGATTATGAAGAAAATCTCTGCAGAGTACCTCAAAGCCCAGTTTATCTTCTAGTGATTAACTAGTCTGTGAATGAGGACATTGGTTCTCTTATTTAATTTTCATTTGCTTCCAGTAGTGAAAATTAAGATACTTCTTGTTATTTCTCGACTATCTGTAAGATCTCACATCAAAATCTACAGACTGATTACAGACACTTGGTGTGCACCTATTTTTCTCAAAGAGAAAATGCCAATATTAATTATATTTTTCTTCATCTGGTTTGTACTAATACAGAGACCAACATTTTTGGTAAATTCTTTTCCCACTTTCAGGCATAAGCAACTGCTCTGCATTCCTTTTCTAAAGGAAACTCAGACATAACCATGAATTATATGTCAACAAATCTGGGCAACGTGCATTTTGACTCCATACAACAACAGAGCTAATGAACAGAAAGCATTTAACATGAGGGCAGCTATGTTTCAAATGTCTGTAGCTTGGTTAGAACTCAGTTAATTGCGTCACATGAACAAGCAGTAGCTCAAATTTTCCTACCTATTAGCATCATAATTGCCATATAGCTGCATTTGTAATTAATGTTTAAACTAGATTTAGGAAAAAATAAATTTATTTGCCACTTGTTACATCACAGTATTTAATAATTAGATTTTATTACCAAATATAGAGTGGAAAGCAAATATATTATGAACCAGGAATCCATGAAGCACAAGCCTTGACCTTACTAGTAAGGAAGTAAAATAAAACTTGTATTTGCACAAATATTAAGAGCTGGGAACAGCAAGTCAGTGGCTATCACATGTTTACATGTTTACATTGTCCTTTAATGTGTGTGCATTTTAGAACAGGTAGTCTCCAACTGATGTTAATATATCTGATAATATCTTTAAGTGTATACTTTTGTTACCTGTTACTTGATACAGCTTGACCTTTTTTGTTCCTTATGCATTTTGATTGACTTGTGGGAAAAAGGGAATTCAGTTTGTCAAAGCCCTTTTAATGGTGAAATCATGTTAGAATAGATTTGACTTATTTATTCATGAATTCTAGTTCTGAAAATAGGAAACTTCTATCCAGTCCTAAAGAAATGTAGTCAGGGAGATAATGAGATAAAGCTGAAGATGGAAAAGGGGGAAGGGATTAATGAAGGTTGCTTCCATACATAGTTTGAAGAACAAAGAACTATACTGCAATTGTTCCATGGCCAGAGAGCACTCACTACCTATGAAGAAAAGTAGAGAGATGCATGCACAGAAACATATACTCTCTTGTAGCAAGAATGAATAACTTGCATCCTTTTTACATATCTCTCCTTTTGAATAGTACAAACATATCAGCTGGCAACTTGCATCCCAATTATTTATAGGTGCACAGGCCCTCAGTCCAGAGAGCAGTTGTGTCTCCTTCTGTGAGCTGATCATTTAATGCATTAAGATCTCACTGCACAGAGAGGCTACTGGCAGACATTTATACTTACTTGTAGAATAAAGATGTCAGCATTATGACTTTCACAAAGATTTGTCAATTTTTGTTCTCAGTTTTCACCTTATGACCTGCTACAGATTCATATTTGAAAGCTCTGTGTATAACGAAATATAATCTATATGCTATTATCAGTTGTGGTTACAGTAACAACAGTTTATCTCATGAGAAAGAAAAGAAGAAACTCATCATCTGAAAACTCTGTGTAATAAAGTACACATAATTTTCTAATATTATGAGATTCCTAAAAAGATTAAACACAATGAGTTATGAAGAATCAACTGGGAAGTGAGAAGTAATAACAAATTGCCTTGCTCTGGCAGTTTTAATTTTTAGTTCATTAGCTGAGTAAAATTTATTGCTGAACTGTTGCATTGTGCCATGTAGTTCTATCTGTAATTCCTCAAACTTGGATTTAATCCCTTTCAGATCATGGGTGTCTTGCATGCGTACGTGTGGGGTAAGTGGGAAGGAAATGTATTTCAAGTAGCTTAGGTAGGATCCAGACTTAATTATAGTCCTTATATTTCTGACTATGTCTCCGTTACATTCTTTGTGAACAAATGGCTCTAAGTACCTACAACTGATTTGAAATTATTTTAACAGTTTATTTATTCTAGACTTGCTTTCCTTTCAGTTCCACTGCTTCATTTGGCATCTCTAACTTCTCAGTGTTTTCACTGTAAGAACAATAACAAAAATGTATGTGTATTTTACATAATTAAAATACAATACAAACAACATATCTGCCAAATGTATTTTCTAAGGTGTAATATGCTGCTGAAGTCCGATCATTTATCGCTAAATGCATTTATTATCTTACCTGCTTAAGACTTTTTCCAAATAATCTAGATCCCAGAATCACAGAATGGCCCAGGTTGGAAGGGACCTAAAGATTCACGAATCTTCAACCCACCTTCACAGGCAGGGCCATCAACCTCATTTAGTACTATACCAGGCTGCCAGGGCCCCATCCAACCTGGCCTTGAACACCCCCAGAGACGGGGCATCCACAACCTCTCTGGGCAGCCTGGTCCAGAACCTCACCACTCTCATAGTAAAGAATTTCCCCCTGACATCCAACCTAAATCTTCCCTCCCTCAACTTCAAACCATTTCCCCTTGTCCTGCTTTTATCTACCCTTTCAAAGAGTTGATTCCCCTCCTGTTTGTAGGCTCCCGTGAGGTACTGAAAGGCTGCAGTGAGGTCACCCTGCAGCCTTCTTTTCTCCAGGCTGAACAAGCCCAGCTCCCTCAGCCTGTCTTCAGAGGGAGGTGCTCCAATCCCCTGATCTTTTTGTGGCTCTCCTCTGGACCCTCTCCAACAGCTCTCACTTAGACTATTTGAACACAGCTTAACATATTTTCACCTGCCAAAACTTACTGCAAATATAAACAAGTATGTGCCTGCCTATATGTATACGCATATACATATTGCTCTTCTGGCTTTCTCTGGCCAGCCCAGAATTCTGCAGTCAGATTTGATGGCAACTCTATATAGAAATGAAAACTTTTGACAATCCGAATGTTAATAGCTCATAAAGCAAGGGAATAAAATTCAGTGCCAAATTTTGTTTTCTTTTGTAATTGTAGTATATGTCAATAATTCCATCACATAACGTCACAGCTGTTCCCAGGCTGTGACCGCCTAGCAGTTTACAGTGTACATAACTTAGTTTCTCAAGAAACCAGCAGTAGAATACTGGCTTGTTAAGAACATGTGGTATAGGATAACTTGAAATTGCCTATGGGAAATCTGCCAAGTTGAACTGCTTCCATATTTACATACTTTTAATTAAACAAAACTAGTATTCCCATGCGTACTGGCATATTAAAGTCTGTGATAAAACTCCCATGCACTTTAAAAATATTGTTCTGTAAGTCTGTAAGCAGTGGAAAAATGATTTCTGATTTGTCTCTACATTCTGTTATTTTCCAAAAAAAGAGTAAGCGGAACTTCAGCTGTTCTTTTATCATCTTTATCTATCTTCTACATATTTCCAGGTAGAATCCAGTTTATGCACATATTCTCACTAACTGCAACAACCCCTCACTGTGTGCATGGTGGAGTGGGGCCTTTGTAAACACGTAGATTCAAAGGAATGTCACGTATTTCTCACTTCCACTAAGGAAGCTTATGTTTCTGGTTACTTCATGGTTTAGCAGCCTCTGAATTTTCAGTCAGCAAGTACTGTGATGTCAGATGTTTTATATAGAGTCAAAAAATGACATAAGGACTTCATGTTTTTTTTCTCCTGCAAGAACTACAAATATGCATGCAAGGGACTTTAACTCTTGGAGCATCCTTTTTGTATTGTTAGGCTTCATACAGGGAGCTGTGTTTTGTGCACATCCTTGCTTTGAGGACTAAGATTTAGTTTCAAACAGAATAGCCCACTTCTACAAATCACACTACTGCTTGCCTATCTTCTGCTATGTCACTCTCATAATCTTTTTTGAATTTCTTCCAGGAATACATCAAGAAACAAAACTATACATGTGCCAAGTTATTCACCCTTATTCTTTCACCAAGACAAGAAAGATGAATGCCTTATGGCTCTTTTTTAAAAAAACTGCTGTTTTATAAAGACCACTTGTTTTGCTTACACCCAAAAACAATAAGCAGTCCAACACCGTTGCATGTTAGAAGTGCACCTTAGAGTCAGGCCACTGTTTGGGAAGGAACCACTGCCTTTGTAGCACAGCAGCAGGGGCAGGGTGGAGCTGAGACAGGTGGCTGAATTAGGCCAAGGGTTATTCCATACCCTTCTTTATGAAGAAGGCTATAAAGCTGTGGGGGGCTGGCTAGAGGGCAGATGCTGTTTGTTGGTTGCTGAGTGTAAGCTGGTGAGACTGTGTATTGCTGGTAGGTTGTGATGTTGGTACTGTTAGTTGGTGTGTGGCAAGGAATTGTAATGCACTGTGGTTGCGTTTATTATTATTGCTGCATTTTTGTTTCCATTTTCCTCTTTCATTTTAGTAAGTAACTTCTATTTCAACCTATGAGTTCTCTTCCTCATCCCCTTTAGAGGATTAGTGAACAAACATCTATGTAGTACTGAGTTGCCTGTTGGGTTAAATAAGCCTCAACATCATTAAACGTAACAGAAGAGTTGAGTTCAAGGCCTTGTGCGTGATGTTTGACAAGCAGGAAGCAGTATGGCAGTTTTTGCCATTACATTGTCTCCTGGGCAAGTTTGTTCCTCCTATAGGCTATCTTACTGAAAAGAGTGCTAGAATTTGTCAGAAGAACATTGCTGATTACTACAGGCTTTTTTGAGAGCTTCCAACAGTCTCTTAGGAATAATGAATTCAGACAAGAGTCTGGTGAAGATAAGGACTGGGACATGGAACAGGATTTGAAATTGTATGAGTAGGCAGCACAGATAACAAAGGATATGTATGATGTACTAGATTGCTGAGGAGGCTTCACTTTATCTCAGAGCAAACAAGATAAACAATCTTGGTTATTCTCATGACAATATGTGCCTAAGACATTTTTTATTTACATGATCTTCCCTATGTCAAATAGGGAAACCACTAGACTGCTTGAAGGCATACTGCATGAAGTATTTCCCATAAAAACAGTGGAACACTTAGGATGTTCCTTTCTGTATTGCTACACTGAGTTGCATCACCAAGATTATAATTCACAATTTTTTTTTTTTAAACCGTATGTTAAAAAAATATCATATTGTGTATGATTCTCAAGATTTGGCATTTCAATATGGTCTACTTCCTAAGTCAAATCAGAGAGACCAATACAAGATAATAAAGTGGCCATGACTACAACTCTTGTTGGCAAGCATACAAATAAAAAAGCATCTCAGTAATGAGATAAATGTAATCCATCACATTAGAATACCCTTGAATGCTTGAGGATTTGAAGTATTTATTTCAGTGTTCTCCAATGTATGCAAGTATAGCAACATAGAAATAGAAGTTAAATCTAGATTATATAGTTAAACCTTGATTAAGTCAGATGCAATCCTGTATTTTCCATGTTTCAATTTCACATGTGGATTTAGATAGATCAGGTTTATTGTTCTCCCCCAAAAAAGTTCACTCATGGTAACAGGCAAGGAGGGAAGGAAGAGAAATTCACATCAATCCATGTACTACTGTGTGTCAGCATCTAAAATATCCACTTAATCAAGAACAGAGATTAACACAATTCCTCGTTTGTCTTCCATGGACAGAGATGTGAAAAATCTTTAAGGTAAGTTTTTCTAGATCTGACAACCATGATGATCCACATAAAGACCAGGAACATATTTTGAGGTGGCCAAAGACTGATAAAAAGTTAAATGCCTTGGTGAATTGAGAATAATTTATCTTACCTCCCATTTAGAGAGAGAGGAGAGAGGGAAAAAAAAACAAAACAAAACAAAAAAAAAACCCCAAAACTATTGTACCCAAATGTAGCAATACAGAATAATAATGAATGATAGCACAAGAATTTTAGGAAATTACCAAGACTGTATTAACAAGGCAATTTAGAAGCGCTTGTGAATCATGACCTTAACAAATAACTGTTGCTTTTACTAGGATCAATTGTCCAAGATATGCCAACAGCTTACTATTAGTATTGTCAAAATCTTAGCACTGAGCTAAAGCATTTTTTGTGTTCCTCAACTGAGGAAAACTGAACACAATTTTCTACTTAAATTCCAAAAAATTGCTCTAGTATTCCGCTGTCTATTCAACATGAGAGTTCTAATGATACCAATGCAAAAGAAGTAGAAACAGTCAAAGAAATGGAGAATTTTCTGAGGTATGATTCTATTATTTCTAATATGATGAGCAAAGATTTTTGTGATCATCTGTGACACTGAGATCTGATACTGGAGCTGCCTCAGGCTTACCTTGCTGGACAGGCCTGATGCACCTGAAGCTAAGAACACTGATGCAAGCTGAACAGAAATATTAAAAGTGAGAGTACCTTAATCATAGCTCCAGTAGCTTGTTTGGAATTTGTGTAGAGTGGAACACACTGCCACAGAGTATCTCTCTCTCTTCCCAATGACTAAGTCAAGTCTTCAGTTGTGTCACCATGCTTTAGAACATTAGACTAAATGGTCTATAAATAAATAAGCACTTATTACATGCTTATTTAAACACTAAAAACAAAGAAAAACAACAACAAAAAAACCTTTGATCGTGAACCTGATGTGCTCACAGCCCAAGTTATGAAAATGATTCTGAGGTGCAGCAATAAGAACTAAGAAGGCTCCATCAGGTACAAAGGGGATGCCTGATGAAGAGGCCATCTGATGAACTCAAACCATTTTAATCCATAAATTCATACTGAATTCACTTCATCGCAGTCTATCCTGGAAGAGGTTAGCTAATCACTTCAGTTACATTAAAAGTAGCACATCCAACCAGTGGATGCAAATGGAAATTTTTAGCCAGAAGTTATGCCTGCCAAGCACACAGGAAGTGACAACAAAATTGTTTCTCAAGATATTTTGTGTGAGTCACTTATTTTTTCATTATTTCTCTGGAAAATGATACAAAATGGTGTGATCTAAAATCACTATTGATTCTACACTATTCAAAGGCCCCTTTTAGGGATGAAAAAAACAAATTCAAGAAAATAAAACAACTTCCTGACCGTACTGCATCTTAGTTTACGTAACTCAGATTTTAGCATCATTTGAAACATCTGCTGTTGCATTTCCCATCCTCCAGCAGTTCTTAGTGATGAGCAGGGCAGCGTGTTTGCTAAGAGAAGTGTTTTCACTTCAGGGCTTTGGGATGTAACCAACAGCAGCTGTGGCTGAGCTGTCGGCATTGCGGTGTGGGGGGCAGAGGCACACTGTGGGACTGCCTTAGTCATTGCCTCGCTAAAGCTGAGCTACCAACAAAATTACCTTTTTAAATAGAGGGGCTCTGAGTGATTTACGTTAAAAAAAGGGGGGGGGGGGCGGAGGGGATAGTGAGGAGGAAGGAGGACTGAAACACGTGTTTCTCCAGCTACAACATAGTCTTTCCCCCCAGGGCAAGTTTCTCCTCCAGCAAACCTCCCTGGTCCCTGCCATGCTCTAGGCAATCCTCTCTGGGCTTCCTCAGCTCTTACCTCAGAGGCTCAAGATGCTTTATCTGCTTCCTATTCTTCTCGAGAACAACTCTTAAGTCGTACACTAGGGGGATTCCTGACAGAAGTTCAGCTAACCGGGTCGTTGTGTAGGCACACCGGCCCTCCTCTGCACGTGTTCGCTCTGAGGGAAAGCCCGACCCCTCCTGAGCGGTGTGTGGGAGGCTGCAGCGGCAAGGCGGGAAAAGCTCTCCATTTCTGCCGCCCAGACGCTGTATTAGAAGCACTTTTCTGCTATATTGCAAAAAAGCGTGTGAGATTTGTGCTTATACCCTTTGTGCGCTGAACAAATTGGTTTGGGGCGATGGACTGACGTGGTTTGGCAGACATTTTGTGTGACTTGTTTTTAAGTGGAAACACCAGAGGATTGCAAACGGTTTTATGGGGGAAATATGAGGATAGTCTTAAAATCTACCTTCCCTCCCCACGCGCAGGGAGGATTGATGTTTCCTTTAGAAAGTGAGGAGCTGCCTGAATATGAATTTCTTTCCACAGTCACAGGTGAGCAAGGAAGGTTCTCCCACCAGCTAGCAGAGGCAGCTGTGCTCTGCTCCCTCCCTTCAGCTGCAGCTGGCTGGCGTGTTCTCCAGCTGCCTCCTGCAGGCAGTGACCACCATTTTGTTTCTAATACCTCAGCCTGAACTCCCTGAAGCCATCTTGCTGTAAGTCCTTGTAGCGTTCTGCAATGGGGCTGTGCGTGTCCTGCCTCGTTACCACATGCAGCAAAGTACAAATGGCAGGTAAGTATTGGGTGGTACTGTAGTTTGTTCTGGTAAAAATGTCCATTTGTGATGTTGGCCTGTGTGAGCTGAATGTTCCAGGCTTGTGTTTATTTTCTGTGTCTGCTGCCTGTTGCAGTTCTGTTTGTTCTGCTCTACAAGTGTGATGGCAATCTGACTGAATTTAACATTAGATTTTACTGCAATGGTTTTATAATTGGTTGTAAATATTGAAGTATCTCAAAAAGTCCCATCAAACTAACTCAGTAAATGCTAGGTTTACCAAGAAGTTCTGTCAGCCAGCAAAGGTTTTGTTGTATTACAGCTGTCTATACTCTGAAGGACGCTAAGTCCCTGTTGTGAACAAAACCCTCACCTAGTCTTGTTTCTTCAATTTGTTTTGAGCCTAAAGTTGGCAATTTTGAAAGTATTTATTGCACAGTGATTAAAGAAGTAATGAAACAAAAAGATCATTTATATAGATACAGTTAAACTGAATTCTGTGATGGATATGTATATATTTGCTTGCTCAACTACTGGTTATCATTTTCCTTAAATTCTTTGCTGTAGTTTATTCAAATTTATATATACTCTTCTTTAAAATTGACTTACATCTGTGAGATGTCAAAAAAGCCTCGTTTGTAACTTAAATCGATCATGTTAAGGTGTTATGTTCTCCTGAGCTCAAGGTGAAAATTAGAAAATGATATAATGTGCATTTATTAAAAATACTTTTTGTTTTGTAGGCCACTCTACAGGGTAAACATGTTTTTTCTATGGAATTCAGGATTCTAAGCATATTTATAATTGCTAGTGTCACATTTATATCAAGGAATCCAATATAATTGTAAATGTTTACTCTTAGGTAAGTTTCCAGGATTTCAGTTCCGCAATCAATACATAGTGTGTTTACACACTGCTGGCGCTCAGTGAGTCACCACTTAGTATTTGCATTCAGTGATGATATTAATCATACGAGATTGTGATGTCTCTTCAAGTTCCGTTCAGTTTTCTAATGCCACTGGTCTAACAGCCAAGTGTATCTCGTCTTGTACTTACTATGTGTCTAGAGAATTTCAGTAGACTTCTGTAAATTTTGTTAGAAAGAGTAAATTGGAGCCACTGAAGCAGAGCAGATGTGGAGAGAGCATCTGCTTGTCGTCTTTTGGCGGTATTTCTTCAGGACAGTTGCTTGAATTGGTTAAGGGAGAGCTCTAGGAGTAAAGGTCATGTCTGAGATAAGAACTGATTAAAAGAGGGTGTTTGTTTGTTTGTTTTAAGTATCCAGTAGGTATTAGTGGTTAATGTATGGTCTCTGGATCTGAGCAAGTTCCCTACTTATATTTAAAAATAAAGCAGTCTGGGGGTGGTGTGTGTGTAGAATATTATTTAGTGTTACTGGTTATCAGGTTTATCTAGGCAACTAAATATTTGATTTACCCATTAAAGAGACTCTGTGGTCAGAAGTAACTCTTATGAGATTTGATTCCAGTTTTTGTATTTTTATTTTCTTAATATATAAGATATAATAATATAATAATATAGATATATGAGATATAATTTCAATAATTTCACTTTTTTTGTCTCCTTATTACAAATGCTAGAAGTAGAACTAGTGGGTAAATAAAAATGTCTAAGAATCACAAAATGGCTGAGATGGGAGGGAACCCCTGGTGCTGTCTGGCCCAACCCCTGCTTCAAGCGCTGACACTCAAATACAACATGTTCAGATATCTTCTGAATATCTCCAAGAGACTTCACGGCCTATGGGCAACCTGTGCCAATGTTTTGCTGCCTTAATGGTAGATAAGTACTTTCAGAGATTCACACAGAGCCTCCTGTTTTTCACTTTGTGCCGATTGCCTCTTGACTTGTTACTGGGAACACTGAGCAGAACCTGGCTCCATCCTCTCTGCACTCTCCCTTGAAGAATCTATATACATTGATAAGATCCTCCCTGATTCTTTTCTTGTCTGGACAGAACTGTCCCAGATCTCTCAGCCTTTCCTTATAGTGAAATGCTCCAGTCTCTTAGTTATCTCTGTGACCCTTCATTGGGCTCTTCTAATGTGTAGTGTCTATCTGGTACCGGGAAGCCACTACCCATGGGCTGTTTTATCAGAGCTGAGGAAAAGCATCATCTCCTTTGAGCTGCTTGCAATACTCCTCCTAGTGCAGCAGAGCACTGTTAGCCATTTTAGCAGGGGCACATAGCTGGGTCAGGTTTGGCTTTGGTCTCCGCTGGCATCCCCACGTTGGTTTCTGCCTGACTGCTTTATAGCTGAGTGACCCCTACCAGCTGCTGGTGCCACCAGGCTTTGTTCCTCCCCAGGTGAAGGACTTGTTGAAATTCATTAGGTTTTTGCCAGTTCCTTTCTCCAGCCTGTCAGCGTCCCTCTGGATGGCAGCAGGATCCTCTGGTGTGTCAGTCACTCTTCCCAGTTTGGGTCCTCTGCAAACTTGCTGAGGATACGCTCTGTCCCATTGTCCAGATTATTAATGTAGATGTTAAGCTGCATTTCCTGGAAACTTCCCTAAGACAAAGCACCAAACTCTCTCCCTGTATGTCAGGTATTCTGGGTAGATTTAATTATTTAATGTTATTTTGATTTGTTTGCATATCTTCAGTCAATTGTATCTGTATTCTTCAGTAAATATAACAAAAGTTGTTACTTAAAGAGAGTCATTACCATTGTCTGCTAACCATTGGTTGTTCAAATAGTTGAAAATAATTTCTTCATATTTTTCCTTTATTTATGTATTAATTTGTTTGTTTGTGATCTTCCCTTCCTGCTGTCTGAGGCCACGACTTCTGGTCAAGATCCCATCCCAGAAGTACTCCCTCAGTTTTCTCCTCTCTTCATCCTTTTTCTGTGTCAAGTTTTCCTTTATTCTGGACCATATAAAAATATTAGATGCGCTGCTACCTTCTGCTGCCCAAATGCTTAGTGCAGATGAAGTGCAGAAGAAGAGACTGCAGTCACTGGGAGGCTACTGATTAGAGAAAGGTTGATGTGTCTAGGCCAAAGCAGACAAACTTTCAGGACAGTCACAGATGCTAGGAAGCATTCTGCAGGAGGTCAAGTCCTAGAGGTCTTCTAAGAGCTTGCTTTAGATTCCTAGCCCTGAAATCATGGAATTCAGAGACTATTTCCATTTTAATGCGTGTGTTTTTCCTGCTAGGGCTGAAGTGCTATGACTTAATAGTAATCTGCAGTATTTATTTTGGAGTTGCACAACAGGGTGACTACTGCTTTGGGGTAGGTTGTTATTCAGTCTCTATATATTCCCTGATATTTTGTTGTGAACATCCACTGCCATCTACCTGCCCCTTAATACTTCCTGAGCAGCCAGTCATGAATAAACTTAATTGAAACTTAGTAGATTTCTTGCACCACCACAAAGAAGAGCATAATAGGAGAGGAAAAGCAAGCACTGAAACTGCACCTGGGAGCTCTTGGAGCGCTCTGCACAGCCTGGTCTAGTGGTTGTTGACCCTGCACGTAGCAGGGGGATTGGAACTAGATGATCATTGTGGTCCTTTTCAACCCAGGCCGTTCTATGATTCTGTGATTTGGTTGGTTCTACTGATGACTTCAAGTCTGGACCCTTTGTTTCTCAGAGTGCTCATAACAGCCATTCGCCAGCATAGCATTTCAACATTTCTTTGCACAAATCTATGGAATGGAACACTAGTTATGGTCTTAATGTTGTTTTATTCACCTTGCAAATCTATTGCCCTGAACGATTGGCTGCTTTACCAATATCAAAAGCAGACTGATTATAAAGCTATCTTCCTCCAGTGCCCTGCTTTTGTGCTGTTCTGCTGTCCATGTAGTTTTTGTGTCGTCTCTGTGTGTGGGCCTTTTTGTGGTCTATGTGGGCGCCATAGATCTGCAGTCATTTCTCCTGAGAGAAACTTTATGCTCAAAGAAAATAGTTCCTGCATCTTCATGTGTGATAAGAACTTTGAGGAAGTGCTGACCATTTTGACGTTTGTCCCTTTAGAACAAAAGGAGGGTTGGCAGTATACTGAACAACATTTACAAATGGTAACCTGCTATCATGTTTCTTTGGGATCTGTTTATAACAAAAGCTGCCATCATTGGAGTACTGCACAATCTCTGAACTTGTATAAATGTGAAGGCCAGGATGGAAAGAATCAATTTCGATGGGTGCTTCTTCCTCTGAAGAATATGTAGTGCTGTACTTGTGCTTCCTCTTTGTAAAAAGAAAATCCATTTGCAGGAATAGGTGATCTTGCCTGTCAAAAAAGGAGTTAATTTGGAATAAAAATATATCAGTAAGTGCAGTAAATGCTTACAATGTAAAGAAGCAGAAAGGAGATATTTTTACAGTTCTGGTCTGTTAGTACAAGATAAATGGGTAACTAAATTATACTTAGGGACACTTCAGGTATACGTTAGCTCGTGTGGTTCGGGGCTCTTTGCTTCTGCATAAAAGGCTTGGATAGAATTACTGAGAAGCCTAGGGGAGGAATGTCACTGTGCCACAGGAATTCATGGGCAGATGGTATCTTCAGCAATTTGGAATCAAGGAATGGAAATATATAGATAACCTCCTCCTAATCATTTTTCTTTTTCTGTGATCAGAAGTGAAAATGATTTGACAAATGGTTTCTTGCAGCCAGTATAATAGCAAAGTTTTCACTAGTTCTGCTACATGTAAGAGTTTTTCGTTTTCCCTCACTGTGGGACCGGAAATCCGTTTGATCGTACAGAAAGTCCGTGTGCTTTGGCAGGTCTGCAGTTTAAACTTGATTGCCCACCCAGAACTCCCTATTGAAATCCTCAGGGAGACTTGGCTGCTTCTGCATACACTCTACTGTCTGCTAATTGATTAATATCGCTTCATTTATAAAGTTCTGTGGCATTTGTATGGTTGCATTTGGATGGTGTTTGAAATATTGCTGAGTACAGAATGGCTGTCACATCTGACAGCACAGTTACAGCACTACCCATATTTTATATGCAATTGTGAAAGCCGATTTGGGAATTTCTGAGTTGGAAAGCCAAAAATTATTTTTCTTCAATCTATGTGCAAATTAATTATAGAGAGGAATAAAAAATGGTTCTCACTTCTGTCTTTGAAAGCAACATATATTAGACAAGCTCTACTGCTTCGTGGGAGTTGCTCCCTGGATTTACACAGGCTTAGCACAGCTACATTTATCTACTTGTGAATGCATTTTTATGCATGTGAATACATTGCAGTTGGTGATGCAAGAACTGCAGAAACATGACTGGTATGTTTCTGATGAATAGTAAGCAACAAGCTGCTGCGTACATCGCTGGCTGCTGAAGAGCAGGTGTGCCTAATGATAGGTGCTGGGATTGTTTTGAATTCCTGCTTGTACATGAATGAGGAAGTTATCTATGGAAATCTCATCACCAAATCATTATCTTCAGCGAATTTACCTTATTTAATCTGGATTTATCCGTAATTAATCAGGTCATAAAAAGCTGGAAAATTTTTTTTTTTTTTCATTTTGCCCTAATTATTTTTGAGAAAAGCAAAAACTAAGTTTCTGTGAAAGTTGGACCCAGACAGAGGTTCATGAGAAGGACGCAGCTCTGTAAGTCTCATACTGTAGGGATTGTCTGGGTCAGAGACACTTGGTCTTCCTTCGTGCAGGAGCTGTACCTCCAAATGAAAGAGCCAAGGGAGGAATTCAACAGATTGCAGAATCAAGAAGGGTGAGGAGGAGATCAACTGGATCTTCTCTGAGACCCAGAAGTGTCAAGAGCTTGGCCCTCCAGCTGCAGTCAGGGAATCGGACAGCCTATGTCTATGCATTTGGTAGGTGTAAATTCTCATGGCGTCAAAGGCTGGAAGCTGGTGACTTCTCACACCAGGACGAAGGCTCCTAGATTGTTAGAAGGAAGTGTTGAGTGGGCATAGTTAGAAACTTCTTATTGCAGGAGTCAAAGAAGAGAGGATCAGTCAATCTGATTTATTTTGTTTCGAGAAGTTGGCTTCTTGCATTTGGAATGTTGTGGATAAACTTCTAAGGCTTCTATCACTCTCTGACTGCTATGCAACACCGCTCTTCCACGTAGGTGCCATGCTGACAGGGGTGACCTAGGAAGTATCAGTTGAGACTAAACATCTGTGGAACAGTGACCAGGGGCACGCAAGCAAGCTGGTATGGTCCATTATCCTGCTGCAGAGAGAAAGGAAGAATCTGAGGAGGGCTAGATGGGTCCTACATGTTAACAGTTGCGCTGTTGATGTTCTCTTTTATCTAGAATGGTTAGTCAGCCCAAAGGAAAGTATGACAGCTTTCTCATTTATTGACTTTGTATCAACTAGTGAATTAAAGAAGTATGTTTCTTGTAGGATGGCTCTTAAACCTCTTCGGGATGTCGTGGGAAATCGGTCATTCAAATAAAGAGGCAGCTATAGTCTAGAAATTCCAATACGATTTCTGTTTATAGGGAAGTATTATTTTGCAGGAAAGAAGTGTGTGTGTCTACTAGTAGAATAGAGATGTCAATTTGTTTGATATGGAGTCGGAGAGTGCCTTGAAAAGCTGCTAACAAACCATCCTTGTCAGATAGAGAGAAAAACTGCTGACAAGTGATGTTATTTAAGCAAACCATATTCATGAACTAAGTTTTGTGTCTGTTTCTTCAGTGCCTGTAAAGTTTCTGTTATGAAGCAGCAAAATGATTTTTACAGAACTCAGCTTAAATCTGCTTGTGGGCTACTGTAGTGATTGTTAAGAGCTGATGAATGAATACTTTGGAAAGAATACCCATATGGCCATCTTTTCTTTGTTACCTTTCCAACACTGGACAATGATGCTGTCATGGTGAATTTTTGAGGTATTTGGATGAAAATATTTGGGTCACATTCTAGACAACTGGCTAGTTCTGAGTAATGAAGAGCTGTGTACTTGTATGTTTTATGCACCACTGTATGGGGATAAGTAGTTCCTGTGTTACTTTTTTCAGAGTTTGAGCAAGTCTTTCATGATATTTGGCTAGCTTCCAGAAGCCTACTCTTAAATCTTAAATATCAGGTCTTGTGTAGCTTTCTGCTTGTTCATAAATTAAAGCTTTTGTTGCAAGGTGTAAGCTGCATAAAGAATGTCAGCTAGAAACGTGGCTTGGGTCTCATAAAAATATGCTCTTAGGTCTTGGGTGGGTCACTCCTTTCTGTCATTTCAGGAGCTTAAAAGCAGCAGTAGCTATCTGGAGTTGATACTGAGACAGGGCTTTAACCTTTTCCCCATGTAGTCTCTTTCTTTAACAGTTAGCAAACATTCTGTAATCTTGGAGTCCGATCTGATAAGATTCTTCACTTTTCCCCTTAGCCATCATCGCCCTCTAGTCTGCAAAGTATGTTTTAATACAGAGGGGAAAAAAAAGGAAGTGAAAGAATTGTACATGTTTTCACAGTGATTAAATTTTGTGTGAATAAACTCTTTCTGTGTGTAGAGTCTGAGTAAACATATTCTATGTGACAGGCTTTTGTGGAAAATAGGAACTGCTTGTCTCTTGTCAAGAGATGCAGCAGATCCACAAACACCCCTCTCATTTATAAGAGCTTGAAATGCAGGTGAAAGCATTTACAAGAAACTCCCAGGCATTGGCCAGAAAGCAGTCCTACTGCACCTAGGAGAGACAGGTCCCAGATGTGCGTTAATGTTTTTCTCTATGTGTAATTGGTTCTTGGAATAAAAGGGCAGGTATTTGTCTGAATCAAGCAAGACGTTCTGCATGCTTCCTTAGCATGTGAGGGGGGGAAAGGCAGCACCTGCAAAATGCAGATTTCTGTCAATGAGAATTGACTCATCATCTGTAAACTAGAATTTTTGATTTTTTTATTTCCATTAAAACAGATTAGAATTTTAATTGTAGGTAATATTTCTAAATAATAATACTATTCTGATATTCTTAACTGTTCATGGTCTAATAAGGCCAGTAATCCTCATCAGTGTAGCATTTTTTGTGCAATGGCTGTTTGGAAATAATAAAATGCAGGAAAAGATGGAAAGGATTTTTTTTACACAGTTCTCCTAACAACTTATAATAGACTAGCAAAATTGCTGTTCATGATGTTAAGCAATTCCAGGCAGTCTGTTCTGAGACACAGAATAACTTCATTTTTTTAACTGGTGGGAACGTTTGGCATTTGCAGTTGCCAGACTATACGTATGTTGTCATCAGATAAATTCTTATTCTTGAATATTTTCTGCCCACAGAATAACTTATGACTGAAACTAAATCTGAAAATCACCATTTTTCTCAAGTAGGTTAGTTAGAAATATAATCCTGGAGCTTCCTGGGAGGTGAAAAGAGTTCTGTTCTGTACCTTGCTCACATTGCAGCTCAAAATTTTTGAACTATAAAAGCAGGAGTAATTCTGAAGACTTATTCTGGAAACTGTACCTGTATTCACGTGTTCGAAAGCAGCTTAGGACAAATTTTAAGGCCTGGTTCTTCAGTGAATTTCACATAGCACCAAACCAGAGAAGGTGATCAGCAATAGAGCGTGACTGTATTCTTGTTATTTCAGTCTTATGCAAAACAAGAAGTACTAAACACTAACAGATCTCACTGCTTAAAACTTGAAACCAATATACTGAAAGAGGAGTTTATCTGTAAGTTACTAACTTCTTCTGTATTAATTAGTCCCAGTGCAATGTCTCTGTCTTCTAACATGCCAGGGCAAACAACCCATGCAGCAGTATGCTACAAAGTTGTCTGTGTCATTGCCTTTCCACGTTCCTTTGAGATCAGCTGCGTTGCTTGCTTTGACAGCTCACAACCCTAGTTCTAGAGCTAGTTCTACATGCTCATATTACTTCTAATTTTCTCTTATTTTATAACTACAGTATCGTTGCATGGTAGTAGAGTTCCTGCCCTTCTGGAATTGCCACTGTTGCTGCTTCAGGCATGTCGTGATTCCAGAAAGTAAAATCCGTGCTAGTTTCTGTCTGTGAGTAGCATTTCTTTCTTATTTTGGAGCAAAGTCAGTCTCACCTTTAGCAAACACAGAAACACTGCAGAGAATTTTTGCAGCCAGAATTATTTGCTTTGACAGTATGATGGCTCCCTTTTTCTGTCAGAGCCGTGCTGTCGTTTCCTGGGAAACAGTTACCCCATATGTCTGCCTACTATGTCAGGCAGAAGTAGAAACTTGAAGCATTCCAGTCATCATTCCCCTGTGAATCTGGGGCAGAAATGCACTTGATTAACTTAAATGCTGTAATTCTCAAGAAAACACTCCATGTTTCAACATGAGCATGATCTCCAGGAACACTAATTAGTTGCTTTGTGGCAGTGAATCTGGATGACAAATGATTGCACGGAGGAAGTGCTGCAAAGCTTAAATATGAAAACTTGGAAAGGGCATATTTGAAAGTCATCCTGTTACTCATATTTCAAGGAAGTCTGTGTAAACCAGCTTTTCCTAATGGTAGCACTCTAGAATAACTTCCTGAGACAAGCTGTTTTGTAGTGATTGCAGCAGACTCCCCGCAGTTCTGTGACTGTGGAACTGTGAACAATGCCAGGAGAGAAAGTTGGTTAATAAGTTACAGTGCCCTTGGCTTAGGTTATTGTGAGTGACCTGGATCGTGGTGTATGCTGTACAATGTAGTAGTTCGTAGTGTCTTGTTTTGAGTGCCTACTTTGAAGTACATTGGATGTATGCAGTCAAAGGCCAGTGGGAAACCAGTAGCTCATGTATATTACTGCAGAAAAGTAAATAGCAAACTTTCAGAGGTCACAGGCTGTTTTATAGCTTGTTTTTTTTCTCCAGGGTTCTGGAATTTGATCAGTACAGAGGAGCTAATTAGAAATCAGAGAGGGCATGAGACTGGCAACTGTTGTCCTCCTAAGGGAACAAACTTGAGTCTATGTTCTTTGGTCTTGCACAGAAATACAGGGTGCAAATGATGATGAAGACAGGCTGATATTGCTGCTTCCAGGCTTCCTGCCCTTTCCCCCTTTCCTTGGTCAATCAATTCCTATCTGAGAAAGGTCAATTTCATGTGCAGTATGTCTATTTTTTTCAGCCCAACCGTAAGTTGGCAGTGAATTTTGACAGGATGCTGCTGCTTAATGTTTATTCAAATAGCTTTATCTTTAGAACACCGTATAAAGGCTGTCAGTTGCTTACACTTTCCCGCAATGCGAGAGAGGAGAGTGATGGTAGTTTCACTGTTTATTTCAAGAATTGAAGATCTGAGTTCTGCCTTCAGCTGTAATGCCCACAGGCTGTGGAAACTGCCGACATTCCTGCTGGAGACAGAGCTTCCTACAAAACTGTTTCTAAAAATGGTACCTTTAGGGAAGGAATTTACTTTTTCAGTAGGAAAGCACTTAAAATATTCCATTCAGGCTCCTCCTCTCCCTACTGATCAATTACATCTCCATATTTCTGCCACAACTAATGCTCTGCTGAAGCTACGGCTTCAGTCTATAGTGACTCTGCTGGTATTTTTTCCAGTAAAACCTTTTATCTATCATTAGTTACCACCTCTTGTTTCATGAGATGTGAATTGCGGGTGAAGTAGCTGCTGGATGTGAATGCTGGAGTGTATCAGATGGATTAATCAGCCTGATGGTGATGGGTTGATGGTTAGACTAGATTATTTCCAGCCTTTATGATTCTATTTTTGACCTGGGTTCTGGGAGATTGGATTCCGTACTGGGAAAAACATCATTCTTCTAAATTTGATGGCTTAGAAATAAGGATATAATTTCAGATGTGAAGCGTATTTCCCCACATCAGTTCATCTTTAAAAATCACATTCCAATCTGAGTTAATGGAAGGTGAAGTAAAGAAGGTTAGCTTAAATGTATAAATTGCAGAATTTAATGTGTAGATTATAATGCCATATAAACTACTCTCTTTTACCTGCAGCTCTGCTAAGTCAATTTATCCTGTTGCATAGCATCTGTTCTTTGGTGGTAGGCAGGGGAGAGGTGGAAGAGCATAATAGACAAGCGGTGGCTGAAAAGCTGCCTATGGAGTGAGTGCAGTCACAGTGAGAAGCTGGAAGCAGCTGCTGCAGTGAGCCCAGTGTCACAGTGAATCAGCAAACTGCACAGAGCTCATCCCAGTGAACCACTGTGCTTATGAATTACACTTGAAGGTTCCTCAGGCACTGCTAGTTCTTCTTCAGCAGAATTGAAGGTCCCAGCTCTTTCCTCTGCCTGCACAGTGGTTCCAATGAGTTTGCAGCTTGTGGACAGAAGTCAGAGTAGTGTGCTTGCAGGAGAATATGCAGGTTTGCAAGCTGGGAGGCTGTTTGGTTTTTGAGAAGTGTTCTTTTAAGTAGCTCAGCACTGGAGCCGGCAAGTCTGGGAAGGAGCTGCAGATAAACCTGTTCGGGTACGTGGAGACAGGTGGAACTGATTGGTTGCTCAAGCACCTTTAGGCCAGAATGATCTTTAGACATCACAGATAACATTTTCTCTCAACCCAGTGGTGAATTGGTGTCTCAGTGCAGTGAAAAATAGGTCTGACAGAGTCCTGCCTTCTGAGGCATTATATTCTTCTGTCAACTAATGCTGCAGATGACGTTTTCACGTTACTGACAAAAGAGTTTTGTTTTGTTGCTCTTCAATTTTATATAGCTCATGTACTTCATACCCAATATTAGTGTGTATTAGTGGTGGGTAAATATTCTTTCCAGAATGAAGGAATTATTACTAGCATGAAATACACATTTTTATTTTTAACTTTCCTTTTTTCTCTCTTGACATTTGCTGTAATGTTTCTAAGCAAAAGTAATGGCTGCACATAGTTCTAGTGAAGAAATTCCAGATATTTGGGAAAAAAAGAGTGTATACAAGTGGGTTTCATTGAAAATCTCTGCAGGAATGCATGTATAAGTACACATGTTGGCCTGATTGAGCTATGACATAGGAAACCTAAATTAGTTAAATCTGAGATCATACAAGGTGTGCTGATCTTCACAAGATTCTGGACATGAAGGGCACTAAGATAAAGCAATGTGTGCTTGGTGTTTAAGCAGTGTTGTGGAACAGCTCCTGAATATTGCTGGAACACAGTGAGGTTATCTCCCTGCTGACACAGCAGTTATTCCTAATGTATGGCTTGGTCTCCCTCTGTCATCATTTCCAAGTACCAAGATGCAGGATAAAGCATCTAAGTTCTAAGGGCCTCAGGAAAAAAAGTCCACTGGTGTCAGTGAATGTGATAGCTGTTGGAACTCAACAATGCAGATGAGACCCTGGATGGTAAATTCAGGATGCAGAGGGTATGGAGGCCCTTTGAGGTGCTGCTAACTTGCAGATAGCTTGTGGTTTTTTTTCTAACCATTGTTTACAAGAATAATTTAGGAGTTTTGCCTCTCCTAAACCAAGCATATTTCTTTCTTTTTCACTCTTTTTCATTATGGACTGAATAGAGCAGTTGTACAAAACATCTATAAATTTTGCTTTGTAATAAAGCAAACAGGAGGTAGCAGACCAGTGATTTTTGCAATGCTGCAATAGTATGGCTTTATGTGCAATATGTCAACAGTAAATCATTTAATAATTATAATACAGTATATTTAATATACCATATAATTAATGTACTAATATTGTATTACTAATGATGGTATTAGTGCATTATTGAATTGTAATGTACAGGGCAACACCTAGACCATGTTAAAGAACCTCTAGCTACCAGCTAAGAGAAAGCTGTGATACAGGTCCTGAGAGGATGTATTGAGAAAGTTATGTTATTTTCACATACAAAAAATGTTTTCTACATTTTTTTTTTCCCCTCTATTTTGTACTTAGAAATATATGTAGGTTTAGAATTATACGTGGTACTGTCTCTGTAAATTCCCTTACTGCACCTTGTTCACAGCAACACGTTGCCAGTCCTTTGATCTCCTGTTAGGTGATCCAGTATTTTCTTTTGGCCTCCTGGTGTGCTCAGGTTGTGTATAGTGTTGTTTGCCTACTGCTGTCCAATGGAATACAAAAAAAACAGCTCCTAAGGCAAAGAGCTCTATTATAAGCAAAAAGAAAAATGCAAGAATATGTATATAGTGGCCAGATCATTTTTTTTAAATTATATTTTTCTTGAGCCCTTTTCCTAAAAAGAAGTAATGATGCCATCTACTGGCAGAGAACAAGCTACTTATGGGATCTGGTGCTCTGTTAATGAAGCCCGTGTGCTCTCTTGGTTCATTTTCTGTCCCTTTTTCCAATGTTTAAATCATTGATCTTGGTCATAAATAGTACATTGAGCCAATTATTTCTATGTGCCGCTCATAAATTATGAAGAGTTGTGTCAGAAGATCAAGTTGACAAATGCTTTTCTTGCCAAGTAAGTGTTGGCCTTGTAAAGGAATTTAACAGAAAATAATGAAGATCATATTTAATATTATTATTCAATTAGTGAAACCAGTTTTAATAGTTTTTTCCCTTGGGAAGCTGCAGTAATAGAATAAACTTAAACCTTTTCTACCGCTCTGCCTCAATCTTTTTCATCACCAGCTGAAAAGCAAATGGAACTTCCTCTCTCTCCCAACCTCAGTCAGGGGTTTCAGCAGTAGAGCTGTCAATTGTTTGAGCTAAAGCCAGACTGTACCACTCTTTCTTTCAGTGCCTGATTATTTAATGAATGTTGTAATACAGTGATCAGGAAGGAGTGAGCATGCTGATGCTATACAAGGAATGGGAGGCCAGAACATGGTACTAGTTCAGTAGCACTTGTCACGCTCTTCTTTGCTACTTTATTCTGTTTAGGTTTTCCTGATCAGTGATGCTGTCTGGAAAGACACAGGAAAATATCCCTGTCTCATACTTTAGCAGTTTGATGCCATATCTGGCAAGTTAATCCCTTGAGATTCCCTTAACTTAGCTTGGACAAACTGTTCACTTTCCTTTTCTCAGTATGAAAGAAATTTCTCTTGAGATAGACTTCATTCTAGTTTGAAGAGACTGTCAGATTTTGACTTATAGCCTCATTTGGCTTTTGTGCATGCTGCTTTCTCGATGCTAAGTAAATGATATTGTTCTTCCTCTTTACAGAAGACTGTTGATCATGAGGAGACAGATGAAGAAAACTTCTCGTTTTGATCTTGCTTGCTTTTGCAGATTTTATGTAGGCCTTGGGATGCTGATGGTTGAAAGCTCAGGCCTTCATCAGGCTGTGGGAATACTTTTTCATGAGTAACCACAGAGGGGCACTGAAGAGTGTGCCATGTTAAGCTGTTCACTGGAAAAAAAACCACAGTATTTCTGATGATCATCCTTGCTAACTTTGTGGGGTGTCAGTTGTTCTGTAGCTGTACTAAGTTTGAGTACTGGGGACTTGAGGAAAAATAAAAGTAGACCAAAGCAATTAATAAAACCCTATCCGTGATCTTTCCATGGTTTGGCACAGTATGTTTTCAGCGTGTGAAACTGACAGTACAATGTACCCTGTGAACTATTACTGCAATTGAAATCCTAGCATAGACAATGCTCTTTTATTTTCTCACAATTGCTTTATGGTTATTCTTATTTTCTATTTTCTCACCTTCTCAACTGGCTCTGAAGGTGTTTTGGGTTAGTACTTTTCACTCAGAATTATTCAGTTTGTTTTCCCATTTAAGCACAGTTCAGTTTTTAACACCTACTGTGAATTTTACGAAGGCTGTGTGATGTTAATGTGAAGTCTAATAGAGTTTAACTTTTCTTTGTGCGTAGAAAGGATCTTTACAGTTTTTAACTATGGTAATACTTACTAGGGTAGCAGTAAGTGAGGTTAACTACAAACTAATTGGGTGGACTCCCCATATTAATTTTTTGAAGGCAGACTCTTGTGGGGAAACAACTAAAATGTCTCAGTATGAATGAATGGCAGCTAAATCCTATTCTCCTGTATTTTGTCCTGTGTTTCAAGTCAGTGTTAGCAAAGCCAGGTTACGTGCCTACGATTGGATATCATCTGTTTTGTTCTTGAAAGATGCTATCAATATTTTACATGCTGTTAGAATTAATTTATTATGGTTAGCCAGCTCATCTACTGAGCTAGAATGTATATACTATTCCTTGTGCTTTTTTTTTTTTTTTTTTTTTTTTTTTTTCCAGAAATGGATCCATAACTGATATGAGCAAAACACATTTATGTGTGTCCTGCTGACATACATTAGAGGACACTGTACCTCAGTAAAGATATGCTTATTATTGTGCACTTTGCTAAAACAGTGTGGGAAGTGGTTATTACCTAAGTGCAACATTTCAAGCAGTTATTTCTTGACTGAACAACAAATAGACTGATTCTCTTCATTGGAAATGCTGAAATTGAATAAATTAAAGAACTTACACAGTGAATTGCAACCCAATAATCATAGAATCGAAGAATGGCTTCAGTTGGAGGGGACCTTAATGATTGTCTAGGTTCAACTGCTCTGCCATGGGCAGGGTTGCCAGCCAGTAGATCAGGCTGCCAGGATCTGACCCAACCTGGCCTTGAATGCTTCCAGAGGTGGAACCTCCACAGCTTCTCTGGTCAGCCTGTGCCAGTGCCTCACCATTTTTTTGAGTAAAAAATTTCTTCCTAATGTCTAACCTAAATCTCTTCTTTTTTTGTTTAAAGTCATTTCTCCTTGTCCTATCGCTATGATGTAAAAAATCTGTCCCCCTTCTGCTTGTAAGCTCCTTTCCATTACTGGAAGGCTGCAGTGAGGTCTCCCTGGAGCCTTCTCCAAATTGAACAAGCAAGACTCCCTCGACCTTTCTTTGTAGGGGGAGGTACTCCAGCCCTTTTATCATCTTTGTAGCCCTCCTCTGGGCCCTCTCCAACAGCTCAGTATCTCTCCTGTACTGGGAACCCCAGGAATAATACTGTACTGAGATTTGTTGTGGGCTGAATGAAATGGCACTGAATGCTGAAGATGATCTCTAAAATAGCGCAGAGGCCTCTGAAAGATATCAGTTCTGCCTAAAATGCTGTATTGTGCCTGAGGTGTCCAGCAGAACATACTACGTACCTAAAGATGTGTTGATAAACGTGCTTCATGACCAGAGACTTTAAGCTGCCTATGTGTTCTGTCTTCTTTCTCTGTACCGTAAATCCAGGAACTGAGTGACCTCACATTTCAGCTTCCCAAAGAGATTGGTATGTGCGGCATGCTCTGCATACACCTAACTCCTCCTCACTGTGAAGTCAGGCTCAGGCCACCACAGGCTCTGAAAACACTGAGGTAATGTGTTAGGTCTGCTGCAGCCTCAGAGGACTTAAAAAGAAATTTTGAGAAAGTGTCATCATGGCCATCTGGAATGTATCTGTGCGTGTATCTATGTGGGATATGTGTTTTTGCGTGCACAAATATAGGTAACCTAGCTATCTGACTTTCTTACAGTCTTTTAGCCTCAGCAAGAATGGAAGAATATACACAGGCAATAGACAAATAGACAATTGCAGTAGACAAAACACTAATCTATGTATTTATGCACATCCTTCCATACTTGATGAGGTGAAAAAACTGTAAGGAAGTCAGTTAGTAAATCAGATGGACAATAGGAAAGAGAGAGCCCAGTAAGCTGGGAAGGCGGGAGACTGAGCAGCACAAAGCTGGCTTTGTTTTTGAATCCAATTACTTTACTGAAGAGAAGCATGATTTTTTTGAACAGTAAATTTACTTAATTCTGTTTTCTTCCCTCCTCCCCCCCTTTTTTGGTGTGTGTGTAACTACACTGCATACAAACATTCGAAACTGAAATTCTCTATAATGCTATCTGAAGCCAAATTCTATAGAAGAGTGAAATAAAATGTATATGATTTGTCAAGAGAAATTCTTGCTGACACTGTCACATGGAAAAGAAGTTTCCAGTTGTTTGGTGCTTAGCACAAGTTCATGACTGCTACAAAATGGATGTGCTAGATCTTCAGAAATGCCTTGTTTTGGTCTGTCTGTCCCCAACAGCTGTAGTAACAAAATGTTCATTAAAAAATAATGGCAAACATCCTATAAACTTAAGAAGATAGAGAATTTTATCTTAATAGCAATCGGGTACATAGATTAAAATAATAAAAAATGATATATATTTAAGCACTTAAATATATTAAATAGCATCAAAGTGGATAATATATTGTAGAATCAAGGCTAAATATAGGAAAGTAAACTGAATAGTATTGTTCTCCTTTAAGCCTTGCTTTCTACTCACATTTTAATAGTCACTTCAGTGTGATTGTAACAAAATACGCTGTGCAACAAAACATGTATGGAATTTAAACCTTGAGCAACCGTAAAAACTCATTGGTCTGCTCCATTACATAGAAATGTGACATAATAATGTTTTGTTATCATGTGTTAAAACTGTCTTACGGTACAAGCAGAAGCAAATTTTTGGAGAAAATGGTTAGTATAATCCTGTATTCATTTAGTTATGAGAAGGGCATTGTTTACAGAACCGGAACTTCCTTTCCTTGTACCAGGAACTTGCCATAAATCCCATCATAAGCATGGAGATGGGTGCAAACTCCACATGCAGGAAATGTTATAATCTTTTTTTTTTTTAAATTGGCTGTGGCAAGCAGCTGTTGGTAGTTCTTCTGTTCCTCCCAGAACGTTTATTGCTTGTTCCCTTAAGATGCTGGGCTTGGCAGCTACTTCAATGTGTTGTTTTTACTCCATGGCAAGAAGAGTTTTCATTTTGATTATCTTAGTATTACTACAGCATTCCAGGAATTTTGAATTGCTTCTTCAGAACTGTCAGTTTCTTTTCAGTGCTCTTCTGCAAAGCCTGAGTTTTTCTGCACCAAATGATCCAGTTTCTTTTTCTTTTCTCCACAAAGAGATTTCAGTATTAGTGGCCTTATTTTCACGGAATCACAGAATTGTAGGGGTTGGAAGGGACCTCCAGAGACCATCGTGTCCAACCCCCCTGCCAAAGCAGGTTCCCTACAGCAGGTAGCACAGGTAGGCATCCAGGCAGGTCTTCAACATCTCCAGAGAAGGAGACTCCACAACTTTTCTGATTGATAATCCAATTAATGAAAAAATAAGTGTGTTTTGTGCAATAAATTGTATGTATGTGTGTTGGAGGAAGTGAAAAACTGTTTACCAGTTGAGCAGTATGCTAGTGCAATGTATTAAAGTCCAGTTCTGGAAGGCAGAAATTCTTTGGTGGAAACAGTACTGTGGTGTCTGGTAAGGTACCTATACAAGCAGCAAGCTGTATTTGTGGAACTCAAAAAATCTTGTAATTTTCTTATTTTAACTCTTCTGAAAATGAACGTGTGCACTGAAATGTGTGATGTATCTTTTTTCAATTGAAAAACAATGTTGGTATTTAAGGAATAGAATAAGTTGTTACAAGTGAGTGCTGAAAAAACTTAATACAACCACAGAGCTGATATAATACAGTCAGTACCAGTTTGTGCTTCTTCACTCTTGCTCAGTGTAGTTCTTGTGATGCATATTAACCACTGGCAGTAATGAAAAATGTCTGCATTATTGCTACATTTGATTGTGATTTGAGTCACGTGAACGTAAGAGCTAGAAAGAAAACAGCACGTTCCTTTGCAGAATACTAAGGCCGTAATAATTTAACCTTAGCACCATTATGTAAGTTGGTTTTGAATTTCTGACCAAGATATAAAAAAGCTCTAAATCTCATTAACAATTATTAAGAAGATTAATGGTCTACAGTGACAGTACTGTGCTAACCGTGAGACCTGATTCACGTTCATTCCTTGGCTTCTTACACGCAACCTTTCTAGGTATCCATCTTCTAACATTTTCTCTAATCATGCTTACCTTTATGTGCAATTGTAAGAAAAATTGCAGTTCTGCTAAGATTTCTTTTAGAACTGTGCGTGCGTGCAGTTTTAAGTGCATTTGAGTTAATGTTCTTTTGCTATGTCTTTAAGTTGTCATATAAAAAGAGAAGGCTGGGTTGTAAAGGTGCACTGTATTTATTATCTCTCCATTTCTATTTCCTGCTCAACTGTAGTTTTAAAAAACTAAAATCCTTGCAATGTACTAGAAAGTGTGTGGTACGAATGGTTCCCAATTTGAAGGGACTATGTATGCATATAAATGCATATACAATTATAGCAGATTTTTTCTTTCAAATAATTGCCATATTTTTGTAGTTCAGTCATCATTTCCTTCTCTTTTTGCTGAGGAATCTTAGATTGTTTCTGACAATTTGCTAATGAAGTTATCCACAATACGCGCTAGCTTTGGTGCTATCAGAATATAAATGTTTGTTTCACAGTAAGGAAGGCAGTATGTTTAAGAAGGACATAGTGATTGAATATACCAGCACAGTTAAGGAAAAATTAGAGGTAAGGAAATTTTAACACTTGTTCACACTTGCACAATGCCTGTAGGTGCTAAGAAGTGGAATATAAATTATTTCTGGAATTCAGAAAGAATAGAAGGAAACCATACCAAGGTACTCTTGGAATTGGCATCACTTCAGTAATTTACAGGTAGGTTTAAGGAAATAAAAAGTATTCTTCAGAAAGCAGGCGTGTCAGTAAAGACCAGAGGCAATAAAAAGTGTGTGTCTCTGCATTCAAATGAATTAGGCAATATCTTTCAATCACATTTGTGATTTCTTGACGGAAAAAACAACATGTATATGATTGATAAAATGCAGTTTTATATTGACTTTTAAAAAGACTTTTATTAGTTTTTTTTTCAATAGCTTGAAATAACTTTTATGACGTAAGAAGGAACAAGCACTAGCGTCTATAAAAACTCTTGTGTACATAGGCAGTTTAGTTTGTGAAAGGGATACAGTTACTAAGCAGGTAAGTGGAGGTGAAAAGGCAAGTCTTGTCTAAGAAATGAAATTTGCAGAAGAAAGCTACCAAACTACTCACTAATTTCATAAAATGTCACAATAAAGGAAGAGACAGGAGTAAACTGTCCTCAGCTTGTGTGGACTGGTTAGTGGATTCATAAACATGTACTTAGTACAGGAAAAAGAGAGGTGCTTTTTTTTTTTTTATTTTTTTTTCCAAAAGTCCAGCGTTGGCAGACAGTGCTAAATATTGGCGCATCTTTTCCTTCCTAATGCATTTTTCTGATAACCCCAAAGAGGAGTTCAGCCCTTTTTCTGCACTGAGAGGTGTCTGAAAATGAGTGGAAATCACAATACTACATTTGGCACAGAATCTGATCCTGCTTTAGGGAACATGCTGTTACATGTTAGGGCTGTGTTAATGCACTTTGGATATATGCAACATAGGAAGAGGCAGAAGTGGAGGAGGGGTTCAGAGCAGAGAAAGTGGTTAAAACAAAAGGGATAATGTGTCTGCTTAAATAGTGCACGTGTACTACAGTTTCAAACAACAGTTTGAAGCAGTTCAGAAGAACTGGTACTGCTTTTTCTCACACTTATCCTCTCCCTCCCCCCACAGATGTTAAGAATGAACTCTTGATAACATGCTCCTGAAAATAGGACCAAAAGTGAATTGATGAATAAACATAGTGTACAGTGTTCATCTTACTCAGTGAATTCTCAAGGCAGCCCTTCTCTATTCACGGTTAACAATCTCTGCTTTTGTGGAGCATAGAAAAAAGATGTTAATTGTTACGCATGTATGATTTTCTTATATCCTGCACGTGACTTCTAAATACTTCTGCGTAACCACTACTTCATGACAGTGCTTTATTTTTGTTGGGAAATCTAGTCAAACTGTGTCACTGTGTTGCAAACATTGATGATGTATTCTGACTTGCTGGAGAAAAGACATGACAAAAGGAATGTCTATCAAAATTTCCTTTGTTTTATGAGGAACAACTCTCCTATTATGTGACCTTATTAAGGTGTCTGCATACCTCACCACATTTAATGAGTGACTCTGGGAATTGCATCACTTGATGTGACAGCGACAGAGTATTTAAAGGGTGTTATTTGGATTTTTGCAGTTTGTGATTCCTTATGTACAGGCAGCAGTGCACCACTTGAATTTTCCTTCAGAAATGATACTCTCTAGAGAATGGTCACTGGTTCTTAAGGCCTTTGAACGCATCATGATGGAATTGCTTAAGTCCCATAAATTTTACCATTTTACTTAAGCTGAGATATTGACACACCTCTGTCAGTGAGGAATTATGTTTGATTCCTGCAGGTCAGAAAGTCGCAGAAACCTTTTGCCTGACCTGGGCTTTGTTTTCAGCACCACGGCCAGGGCCCAATGGAGGAACTGCAGGACAAACCCTACCAGAATGTAGAAATCAGTAGAGATACAAGAGAAAATATTTTTGCCATCCATGTATTGCTGTCTGTACTAACGTTCTCCCAGAAAATGATTGATTTCAGCTTTCATAAATCTTACATTTTATTTCTGTTCGTTGTCTGTTTTTCTTCATTTCAATTAATGCCTGTAACCAGTTTTCTTGATAAACTAATGTGGAAAGTAGTGCTATATGTCCTGCTTCTTATTGTCATCCTCCTGATACTTGGGTGCAGCATCTTTGCTGTTACCTCTTCTGCGGTCTTAATAAAGTGTAGGCCATTTTTTCCCCCGATGCAAAAAACATTCTTCTGTTTACCTTCTGGGAGCAGTGTTCCTCATGATTATTCTTTCAGCCTTTGTTCTACCGAATTTTTTTTTTTTAAGGCATCCTTAGAGTTTCTCTTCATCTATTGTGAATTCTGAATATGTTTTAAAGGATAACCTAGATCTTTGCTTTCATCTGTAATCTTCAACAGGTTGGTTGGGCTTCCCCCCCACCCCCGTCAGTGATGACTGAATGGATATTTTTGTTTTGCTCAGGCTGCAAAATTCATCTGTGTTGTTAATTTTGCATGCTCACGGCCAGCAGAAGCAAAAAAAGCTGTGTGAACAAAGTGTCTCAAACATGACAGCTGGTCTCAAGCATTTGCTATACTTCTTTAATGCTTTTAAGGGACAGAGCCATCATTTAAGCGTCTCAGGAGTATTGAACAAGCAGTGCTGTCTTTCATTGAGAGCGAGTCAAGCACATAATATTTTTTTTTTCCCAAAGCTCAGTGCTTCTCTCTTGCTCATTGTGAATATGTTTTTAATATGTGTATCTTGCCCTGGTGTCATTACTTGGTGAATTAGTAATTCTATGTCAGATGCATGACAATATACCTCTCTATACTAGCTTGTGTTTTTAAAGACCCATACTGTGATTTTAAACTGGACTATCATAATAGTAGTGGATCTCAATATGGCCTAGTTCTGGACATCATTGCCTTTTAATGATATAACCCACACTCACTGGCACTTAATATGAAACAGATGCAGTTAGCAATGAAAAAAAAATGATGTAGAAGAAAAATGTCTGTAGCTGTTCAGTCCATGAAATGCATCTGAAGCCATTCAACATGCTTATGATTGGTTAACATATCACTAGAATTTTATAGGAGAACTGTGCAGGGGATGTATCCCATTCTTAGCTTTATTTTCCTTCTCTTTTCTACTTCTAAAATATGCTTTATGGAATGGAGTAACTATAATAGAAGGAAACCATTGAATGTGTTTGTTCTCTCCCGTTTCATTAAGTTGCAGTTTTCCCGCTTCTGATAGAATCGAGCAGTATGATACTGTTTTCTGATGACCAAAGATAATGACTGCTCCTCAAAGTCTTTGTAAGCTTGCCTCATTGTGTCAGAGCTCATACCTTTTGTTACTGTTTGTATCTGATTGCCTTTCGTTTGTTTGTAAGATGTTATTTTGTTCTACTATAGCTATATGCTGGCTTTTGTTCTCTCTTCTAATCCATTTAGGCCTATTTTGATTCATGATAGCCATCTATTCTGAGCCTTTAATACAGTGTCTTCAAACAGTGGTCAGGTGACTTCTTATTTTGTTGGTTTCCTTCGTTGCCTTGGGCATTTTTCACTTTAAAACATAGATATTAATCCAGTATTAATGGCTTTATTACTCCTATAGGTTTTGAATAATGTACGTTAAAGCATTTTTACATCATCTTTCACTGCCGTTTCTACATATAGTGGACAAATCTCCACACAGAGTTCATTGGCATTACAAACACACCTTTTTGTATATTTGATAATCGGATTCCCAATGCTGTAGCTCTGCCAATACATGCCTTATTGAAAATCTTGCTCCTAGATAATTTCTATGCGTAAGAAAACCAGAAATTCCACTCAAAAAACCCTACCATTCAAAATACAGAGAAAAATGAAAAGAACAATATTAAGAACATGCTACATAGTAAAATCTGTGTATCTTCCCAGCAAACAAATGTGATATTCGGGGGGGGGGGGGGGGGGGGGGGGGGGGGGGAAGAAAGTGCTGATAATATGAATAAAAATGACTCCTTGGCTCAAAAGAGCTGCTGTTCTAGTAGCTGAACAAATGACATCCCATTAGAATGAGCCATAAACCTGTAATCAAAGAGATTACTTTGTCAACATCCTGAAGTAGTTATATAGAACATGCACAGATGTATAGACTTTTAGGCGCTCTAGTTCAAACTATCTTTTTGTATACTATGTCTCTGTGAAATGTTACAGAGAAGTTATGCAAACTAAATACTAAAACTGTTAGATCAGACTGTTTCTCCTGGAAGTACTTCTGCAGCTAGCAATGCTCAGGATCATTTGAATGTTTTCACCAGGGTTTCCTGGAGTCAAGAGAGAAGTTCCTGGGAATTACATGTGTGGTTGAGTGCCACATGTTTCATGGTTTTCTGGTATTATGCAGTACTGATCAGACTATTTTCTTTTTACTTTTCTCTATCTTGTTGTTGTTTCATTTTTGTTATTTTTTTCAACTTTTGGCTAATATTTTTAGCGCCATTTGTATTTCAAGCAGATCCAGATATGAATTACTTGTAAGGTAAATGATGGTAATGAAGAATTTGTAGGAATATTTTTCTGTACATTGGCAATACTTAGGCATCTTGTGACATATCTGTATCGTATTAAATACAAATACCTGCTTACAGATTGTGTAGAGAGTTAGAAAGTTCATTTTCACTAACTATCCTTCTTTCTGTTTTGTTTTCTTCTAGCTTATCAAATAAGAATGTTTTTTCCTAAGACTCACGTAGACTGTGCATACACCTAATTTGCTTACAGTCAGTGACTCAGTAGCAAACACTAATCTTCTGTTTACACCAGACTACTTTTATTGTTTTTAAATTTACTTTGTGAAATGGGAGTTACCAGATTGTCTGATAGTTTCTCAGGATTCACACAAAGAGGATACACCTTCTTAGTCAATTAGATAGCTTACTGTGAGAGTAAATGCCAGAAGTGAAGCATCTATTACTCCCATGGTCATTCCAGTACACTTTGTGTGCCAGTGTATTTTAACATGATTTATGTAACAGGATTTAAGATAAAATAGAAGATTATACAAGTAGTATTTAACTTTGCAAAACTGATTTCTCCTAGATCAAAATTTCTGCCTGCGCCATTCATGCAAAGCTTGGGATGAGGTGATGAAAACAAACTTTGGAAGAATAAAGAATTGAGAATGGAGTTTTTCTATGACATACCTGGATTCCCAAAAATTTCTTCAGGGGTTGTTGAGAAAGGAAATTTACTCCCAAATGCATACAACATAACCAGAGTATTATTTATTTATTTTTTTCTGATGAGGGCTACAAGTATGATTTACACAATGTTTTATCAAAATAGTCTTCTTCAGGAGATTCTATTCTAGGATACCACGGAAAATGAAAAAACTAAGTTACCTGCATTAAGGCCTGAACATTTTTTCCTTCTTTTAGTGACTTTCAACGGGGGGATGAAGTACAGAAGAATGCTCTAACTGCTGAAGGGTAAACGTCTAATTCATTCTTAGTTTGTAGACTAAGAATGTTCAGTCTGGTCTCAGATTCTAGGAAAAAAATAAAGATCCAGTTCTCTGAACTGGTAGGCAAGTGTTTATCTGGCAAGATTTTGTAAGTAGGGTGTTGCAGTAGTGATCTCTGCAGGAAGTGACCAAGGCTTTCCTAAAGAACAAGGGGCAATTTCCAACCAGCTTCACAGTGGCCCCACTGCAGGCCACAGCTGAACTCAACAACAGACTTGGTGTTGTCTCTGTGATAACATATTTAAGAAAGATTAAAATGCTATACAATGGTGTGAGAAAGGTACGGGAAAAAATGTGTGAGAATTTAAAGACACTGAGGTCAGAGAAGAAAGAAAGGGAAGATGTACTCCAGGCTCTGGAGCAGATGTTCTGCAGCCTGTGGAAAGAAGTATGGTGGAGCAACCTATGGAGAAGACCACCTTGGGGCAGATATCCACACTGCAACCCGTGGGGAGTCCCATGCCTGAGCAGGTGGATATGCTCCCAAGGAAGCTACAGCCTGTGGAAAGTAACCACATCGGAGTAGGCTCCCGACAAGAACTGTGAGCTGTGGAAAGGAGACCATGCTGGAGCAGGTTTCTGGCAGGAGCTTCAGCCTGTAATCACACTGGTGTACAAATGCAGGGAAGGTACGTACTGAAGCAGGGGAAAACTGTGAGGAGGAAGGATTGCTAGAGAGGAACTGACTGCCCATTCTTCATCCCATCTATGACACTCTTGGTTAGGGAGAAGGCAGAAAATCTAGAGTGAAGTAGTGAAGTTGAGTTTGTAAGAAAGTGGCCAGTGTGGGATATTGTTTTTACTTTTTGTCTTAGTTTCTCACTATCCTGTTTTTATTAAGTTCCATCAAGTCTGTTTTGCTCTTGACACAGAAACTGATAAGCAATCTCACTGTCTTTATTTGAAACTCATAAACTTTTTCATCCTATTTCCTTCCCCTGCCCATCTAAGAAGAGGGAGTGAGAATGATGCTGAGTGAGGGTCTTGTAGCCAGCCAACAGTACCCCACCATGACAGAAGAAGTAAAGAACCTTTTTGTCTGTATGTTTGCTTGAGTAGAGCAAGACTTTATTGTGGTAATATTGATGAAGTATTGTTCTTAACTGGAAGCTCTGCTCTGGTCAGCCTTGGAAAAGTACAGAGAAGATAATATCAATTCTCTCCTGGACCTGCTTTTGATTTAGCTTGTTTATTAAGCTATTTGCTTGCAGCAAACATCCTTACAGAGGTGTTATGAAATATTATTTTGATATAATGATTCCAATGTATGGAAGCATTGCCAAAAAAAAAAAAAAAGTGTTCTTCGAAGTACACAGAGAATGATAATTTTACTTTTTTATCTGCATATTCTTTTACTCCTTTCCCAACACATCAACAGTCTGCTGTGGTGTATTCGACTAAGTCTTATTGTTCAGTTCATTGTTCAGACAAATTTAACTTTTTTTTTTTTAATCTTTCTTTCTGCATAAACTCAGAAATATTTTTGTGAATGATCTTAAACAATTTGAGCTTATATGAATACCAAAGTTGCTTTTCCCAGGATATGACCTCTGTTTTGTACCAAATGTTTGGATTAACTGAGACAAAATCTCTGCTTGTGGGCACATCCCTCTAATTTCTGCCATCCTTACTCCCACTTTCCTTGTCTTTGGAATGATGAAACTCTTAAGTATTCTGTGCAAAGTTGAAGAGTTCCGAAAATAGAAGGAAGCCCTGGAAGTCTAGAGATTCAGGTATTTTTACAATAGATGTGAATATGAGCCTCCCGAGACAGATTCAGGTATATCACTCTTCTCTAAATGAGCAATTGGTGAACTGTAGGATGAAAAGAAGCAGAAGAAACAGAACTCTTTTTTTGGAAGACGTGAAGCACCTATTGTAAAATAGAATTACTTAGGTTGGAAGAGACCTCTGGAGGTCAACTGGTTCAACTCTTCTGAGAGCACGGTGCCCAGGACTATGTCCAGGTGTCTTGTGAAACACTCCAAGGAGGAGACTGCTCATCTTTTCTGGGCAACCTGTGGTGGTGCTCAGTCACATACACAATAAAGAAGTGTTATGTTCGTAGAGAAGGTCATGTCTGTGAAGGTATTAGTTATGATCCACAGGAAATAGCTGGAATTTAGACAAATCTGGACTTTTTTTTTTTAAACTTTGCTCTTGCAGCAGCTTGTTTAGGGTGCCAGATGTGTAAATATAATTTTGAACCTATGCTGTGGATTGCCTAAATACTTCTGGCTCTGTATTTCAGCTGTACGTTTAATTCTGTACCTGTAAATGTTGGAGTAGGAGTTTTGTGGATGCATACATTAAAAATGTCAAGCATCGTAGTACTCTGGGAAACAGTGCTGGGCTTCAATTTCTTGATTTCTTGAAATTAAAATCATACTTTTTATTCCTTATGTTTTTACCCAGGCCTTCTGGCCTTTCCATAATTTGCATGTTGGTACTCCTAATAGGTGTGATACATCAATGGATGGTGTGGCATTTCAGTCTTGCTGACACCTTTTTATAGTGCAGATGATTGACTTCTGAGAATTATCGTTTAAAAAAAACCTAAAAAGAAGAAGCATAAAGGAATGCACAAAAGTCTTTATTTTGTTTCCTTTCTCTTTTTGCTTTTTAGTTTTTTTATCCGATTCAGATTTTGCAAGTGCAAGGAAAATAAATGCAAAAAGTAGAAGATATTATGGAAGTGTTTGAAGAAAAATATTTTTTAGTGCATCCAACCTTTCATTCTTTTGCTGTGAGAAAGGTTGCAGCTCTCAGCGTTTTTCAATGTATACCTGTATATTCACCATGTTTCCATGATACAGTACTTTCTATTTACAGTATTGCCTTTCTGATGATTCAAAAGTTAATAATAAAATAACTTTGTTAAATAAAAAATGTGCGTGGCAGCTGGAAGACTTGGATATGAATCAGATGCGTTCTTGCATTTGACGTAGTTTTTTCTCCTGACATGCAACATTAGGCACAATAAATTTATGTAACTGCTTGTTTACGTAACTGAAGTTGTTGAAGTTTACCCTAACAGTGGCAAGTGTTGTATGTGGTGGTGGAAGGAGTAAGACTAAATATTCTTAGCTGAAATATTCATGCAGGTGAAGCCAAGTTTCCTCAGCGACAGTCCTCTGAAACCATCACCATAGTTGTACTGTGGCTCAAAATACTGCTTACCTAAGCTGTTTAATATGAAATTTTAAATTGATGAAATTCAGTGAAGTCTGTAGAAGTGCTGATTGCATTCCATTGGGTAAGCCATTCATTGAGAATTTAGGCAAATGGGAAGGGTTTACTCTATCAACCAAGTAATTAGGCAGGACATTTTGTGAAGTATGAGGATGTAGTACAATAGCACTCAAGCTATTTTTTGGAAGGTCATTCAAAAATTCAGGTTTTGAAAGCTAAGAAAATAATTCTAGTAGATGTTGCCTTTTAAGCTCTATCCATGTACCACTGCAAAAAGAAAGGGAAAAGCAAAGGGTTTTGCTCTCTGGTTTTATTTGTGGCAGTAAGCTGAGACCGATTCCCCATTATACCTGAAAATGGGAAGTAAAAGCAAATTTACTTCATTTCCGCTATCAAATGTCATCAGGAATTTAGAGACAAGGAGAGAGATGGTAGAAACCATTAATGGAGGACGGTTGAAGCAAGCAAGTTCACTTTGTTTCTTTTTCAAATTCTTAACATTAGACTCCAGAGAATGCAGGTTTAGGTGCAGGTGCTTTGCACAGAATGTTTCCCAGCTTCTTTATGAGCTGTGTTTCCTGTGGAAAAAAAGTGTTTCTTAAGAGGATGGTGGAAGAAAAATGCATATTTTGCCAGCAATTTTATTCCAATGTTTCGTAGACAGAGAATAAAGAGTTAGGAAAATTCCACTCCACTGAGGCAAAATTTGCCAGTGAAGAAGGAATGAGGAATGAAGTCTGTTTTATGCCCTTCCTGTTTCATCCCTTCATGGCACTGTCCAGTTGCCTGCAGTACACCCCACAGAAGCTCCAATTCATGAGAACCATACTAATCCTTTTAAAAATGCTCAAATATTTTCCATGTGTACTGCAATAGAAGCTGTCCTGCTGAGACTTTTTCCAGACAAACCTATTTCTAGAAAGGAAGTGTTAGCAGGGAAGTTTACTAGTTGAGATGATTACTTACGACATCTGTTCTTAATCCCCAGTAATTGTGTCTCATGTTTATCTCAATTTGTACTTAGTTGGAAGAGAATGAGAAGTTTTGCAATCTTGGTCTCTGAAGTAGAGGATGATTTGCTGACTAAAAGAAGGAAGCTTTACAAGTGGAAAGTGGGTGTGATTTCTATGCAAAACCATTAAAGGAAGGTCATGTTAAAAAATTATACTCCAGTTAGCACTGGCAGATACTTTATACAACTGTATTTGTCTGAATATAAAGGAATGGCAAGAACTCAAAGACTTGCTCAAGTTCCCAGTGAAGAAATCAGTGGTAGTGCTGAGATTAGTCCAGTCAGACATCAAATATGTTAGGATAAAATTAAAATTATTAATTGTGTGATATGATATCCCTGAAGGAGAATGAGGTCAGATAATCAGAATTATGTGGGTTTTAGTAACATCTTTCTTACTCTTTTACCATAGGAATCAGACTGTTAGTTGCATATGTGGGCATTCTGTGTATTAGAATTGTTTGTGAAAATAGCAGCTAGTGATGTACCCATTAGAATGTCTGAGAGAGCAGTAAGTTGATTACAGGCACATTTTTTCGTGACTTGTTTTTAATTTTCTAGGAAGGTATAAAACATGAGCTTGTGAATTTCAGTTCTTTTGTATCAGTTATACCTCCTTGTAAAGGCATGCTCATTTCGTATTGATGATTTGAGGTTAATCTATCTGAAAATGTATTAAATGTATAAAAATGAAATGCATCCCTAGTTCTTCATCACTTTAAGATTCTTTGACCTCTGTTCAGCATTCTGCTGCCTGTCTCTGTTTTCTTTCCATAAAGGTGTACTGTAGACATTTCTTTACTCATAATCTGCCTGTATTTTGCCAGAGCTGTTTTAGGATGGCTGCCAGGGAGTTTGGAGCTTGACATACATGGAATGTAGTTTATGTTATGCGGCATGTGGAAGGCTTTGTGTGATCAGGTGAAATGCTGACAGGTTGCAGAATGAAATCCTGGAGCTCTCTCTGCAGAGTAACGTTACTGATGAAAAACTTCTTGACTTGACAGCCTTGTTGACTTGACTTGTGATGGGCAGCAAGTCAGGAATGCGAAAGAAAAGACAACAACTTTAATGACCATAATTGTAATGAATAGAACCCCAGCAATATGCTCTGGCTGCTGAGAAGGGCGATGGTATTCTGGGCTGCATCAGGCAAAGTATCACTGGAAGTTCAGATGATCCATTCCCTTCTCCTTGGCACCTGAGGTGTTGTGCCTTGTTCTGTTCCCCCATTGCAAGACATACGTGGACATACTGGACAGAATTCAGTGCAGGGCCGCCAAGACAGTGAGCGCTTCTCCTGTGAAGAGAGGCTGAGAAAGCTGGAGGTGTTTAGTTAGGAGGAGGTTCTGGGGGGGTCTCACTAATGTCCATAAATACCTGAAAGAAGGATGCAAAGAGAGTGGAGTCAGGCTCTGCTCAGTGGTGCCATTACAGAACAAGAGGCAGTGGGCACAAACTGGCACTCCTCTGACCATCAGGAAGCACTTTTGTGCTGTGCAGGTACTGGGGTGCTGTCACAGGATGCCCAGAGGCTATGCAGTGTCCTCCTTGGAGAACATCAAGCCATCTGGATGTAGTCCTGGACATCCTTCTCCGGGTGTCTGTGACTGAGCAGGAGTTGGACCAGATGGACCAACCCTGCCAACCTCTGATCCTTTGATTTCTAAGGGATTTGTACAGTGGTCATTCTGGCATTGTGGTGACAAGACTGAAATAAGACTTCTTGGTAGGTTAACAGATACAAGAAGACATAAAATTCATGAAAAGAAATTTGTTCTTTCTAGAACAATAAGCCTAACTAGGTCTTTGCTTAATTTTTTCACATAAAGTACCTTAAAGTTTCCATATAGGTAATTGTCTTCTGCAGTGAATCAGAATGAACCACAGTCTTCTGGGTACTCTTCTTAACAAAAAGTATGCTGCAAATAAATTTCAGCTCTAATTAATATAAGCATTAAGTCAGCTAATGGAATGGTTAGAAATGCTGTCACAAAAGTTTAAGTGATTCTTGATGCATTCATGCAACCATTACTCAAAAGACAGGTTTTTTTTTTTCATCTGTCCTTCTGCATCCACTGATGTAACAGACACAATTGCTGTGCAGTATTCAGTGTTTTTAACAAACTTTGACTTTTGATATTGGTTTAGCAGCAGAGAATCCCCATAAGCTTTATGCAAAGATGCTAACAATAATGCAGAGTTATCTTTGTTCCAAACTGGTTTGATTATTTTAGATTGTCAGGCAATGAAATATGGATGTGTATCCATTAACTGTAAGATCATTGTGGATTAAAATACGTAGAGCCACAAGCTGTAAGGTTGAGCATGACACAAAGCAAGCTATGATTGTGTACCTCAACTACTGATTGTTTCTGACAGGCATATAAAGCAGCTGTTAGGCAGGAGCATTGCCTTTCTGTCAATAAGGAAACAAAAGTTACAGTTCAGGATGCTTTCCAATGCTAGTGAGAGTATGAATACTTATGAATAGTAACGATAAGTAGCTATGCTCACTTCCAGATAATAGCTATGCTGACCTGAGTAAGTTTCTGTAAGAATGGGCTGAATGCTTAAAAACATGCTTAATTCTCTTATTCTCCAAGTTGGGGTGTCATAGTGAGCTAAGCTTCCTATGTATCAGAAGGAGTGTCAGTGAGAATTTATTCATGCTGAAAACACTTCAGAAGGGAAGTGTTGCTGTTCTATCTGTATAGCCCAAGATAGGATCATGCTCAGGATGGAGCTGGGACAGAGAAAACCAGGCACTAATACCCCAGTACTGGTTGGCTAAGAGTAGCTCTTCAAGGGGTTAAAATTATCCATAACAGCCACTAAAAAAGGGCATTTTGAGTTGTGCTTAGGAGTAAAACACCACCATATTGAATAGAGAGGCGGTACGTCTTTAGGGTAAAGATGATTACCTTTCACAGTCCTAGGAAATGAATGAGGTTTGTTTCAAATGAGGAAGGTTTTTGGTAAAGAAACCTGAAAAGGAAATACGAAGTTTTCGGTTTGTACTTATGAGCATATCCAATTGAACAGAAAAAGGGTCAGATCTGCTGAATCTGTGGAACAACTGCTGTTAAAATTTCTGAAGACTGTATATGAATTTAGTCATAGAGACCAATTTTTTTGGGGACAGTGGTAATTCTGGACAGGACGGTATCTGGAAAAAAAACATAGGAAGGAAAAGAAAAATAGAATAAAACTTTAGATATCTCATAAGAATTTTTACAAAACATTTCTGAACACACAGTTTCGGTGGTGTAAAAGAAAGAAAATTCCTAGCTGGGATGCCTCCGATGTGTCATGAGAATTAAGACCTGATAAAGTAACCATCAAGGAGAGGTCTCTATAGGAGGTGTTACTTCTTTTTTCTCTGAATTCTAAATGGCTGTGACTGTATTTATTTTTATTTTCCATGAAGGAAAATTAATTATATATTCTACTAGTGATAGACTCTCACAGGAGAGAAGGGAAAATACTAAAATGCAGTTAGGACTGTCAAGTGAAAGATACCCAACGTGTGGGCAAATCTGTATCCTCAAATAGGAAAAGTAGAAAGCCCAAGAGCTTTTGAGACGTATTGAGAGAAAACAGGAAGATGTTAGGGGTGAGTCTAGGCTGTGATAAAAATAGCAAAGAAAAAGAAATCAAACTATGCCTTCATGACAAAAGAGTGTTTATAGCTGACTTCAGAACCAAAAGGGCTAAGTGAAGTTTCCTTGTGTTTTACAAAATATAGAAGTTCTGTTTACTTGTAATTTGAGCTATGCAAGTAAGGAATGCTCAGAACAATTAAGAGGATTAGAGATATCATGACACTGCAGTGAGAAACTTTGGGTGAGAAAATAGAGCCTGGCCTGAGAGCTGTACAATGTAAGCTGTTAGTGCTATAAAGCAACTGTATTAATAAAGATCTGTTGAAATAGTTATGCTGTACCTCAAGGAGCCTTCTGAAAAGAGTTGCAGAAGCATCTCTTCTGAGGAATTTTTCAGAGCAAAATGCAGTGCATATGAAATATATTTCTGAAGCAGGATTCTGAACTGGTACCTGGTTTTGTTTTCTGCTTTTTCTGCATCTTTCTCTGTATAAAGCAAAGCAGAGCCTGTAGCTTTTTGTGTGATCTACCATGGAACAGTAGGGTGGAAATTTATCATTCATGTAGAAGGTAAGCAAGAATGAATTGTCTGAAAATAAACCTGAATTCTTATTTGGCATGAACAGCAATGTTTTCCAATTTTTCCCGTTTTTGCAGTGAAATGCAGAGTGTTTGGTTTTCCTATAGCTTAGCATATTGTGAGAACTTCTGTAACACTTGCTGATGTTTTTTTCTGATGCATCACAGCAGTGTTTCGTAGAACATCTCGTGTAATGTGAATTCCTTGAACTTTTCTTGACACCTCAGCCCGATTACATTTTGGACATAATATGGGCTTTATATTGTATTAAGAACTCCCTAGATCTTTATAAATGGATCCAACAATTGTCTGCAAAATAATTTTATAATGCACCACCTCATAACTTTTATTTACAGCAATTACTGTATGTAGACTTGTTGTCTACAAGGAGCTTTACAAGAGTCATTTAATACTTACAGAAATTTTTCAGTATGATGGTGAAAGATGAAAGTCTTCTGCCTTTGAAGCCATGCTTTAGCGTATCTCATTCTAAACTTCATTCAAGGGATTTCCTTTTTCAGTCACTCCAGAATTCAGTTTGTCATAGGAGTTGATGAAGGTTAAGCTTGGCATAAACGTTAGAAGGATTTAAAAACGTAGCATCCTGCAGGAGAAAGGAATAAAGCAATAAAACCTTGCATGATCATTGAATCAATATTATACCATTTCCTCTATATTAAATTTTTTCATTTGTTCTGAAAAATACCTATCTGTTTACTTCTTATCTTCTGTAAATAGCACACCTACTTTTTTTACCCCTCCTCTTTCCTCCTCCCTTTGTATCTCCTCCCCTGTGATGGAATCAATTGCATCAGTGGATATTATATAAAGAAATGCTTTCAGTGGTATTCGCAGTTCACCCACCTTAGCCGCCATGGGGCTAAGAGCTGCCGGCCTTCTTGTGCTCTGGCTGGCTCTTTCCAATACAAGTGAAATAAGAAAAGGTAAGCTCTAGAAACGGTATGGTGGTGGATCACCTCCTGGAAATGGGAGAGGGGGGAATTGAAATATCACTGCAGAGTAGAAGGAGGAAATACGTTTAAATATTACAATGGAGTTTTAAGATCTCTTGATTTTCTTTAACTTTCAAATACCAAGGCTTCATGGCTTAGCCAACACGGGTAGATACTACTCTCTTTGAAGTGATTGGCTTCTAAAACACTAATCTTTAGTTTGAAGTACCTGAAAAATACTTTCACTGTTACTTCTTTCCGTATGTTGAGAGCTTCCTAGGTATTGCAACCACTGCACAGTAGGAAATTATAGAATTTGGTTGGTTAATTGTTACGGCAGTGAGGAAAGCAGGTGATTGTGTGTTACATCGTTATTTTGGAATAACATAAATGCTTTATTCTGAAGTCAATGTATTAACATTAGACAAAGCTCATTTTGTCATTCAGGACATGAATAATCCTTTGCTGTAAGCTCTAATTTGTTCTGTATGTTATCAACTTAGTAGTGTTGAAATGGAACTCTCAAACTAGGAACTATTTTTATAGAAATAGGTTATGAATTTTGTGCACTGGTTGGGCTTGGGATATTGATCTTTGTTTGCTGTGTCTTGAATTTAATGATAGAAAGAATTGGGTTGCATTGATCCTAGTTGTGACCTCTGGGAGAATCTCTCTGTAGCCTTCATTTTGTAGAGAGAAGCATTGATAAGCTTTGGTAGTGCCAGAGAGGCTGGATGCATCTGTTATTGCTAACCATCATAGTGCAATAACTTTGACATTCTCATGATAGTTCTGCTTTCTCAAATTAAACATTGCAAGAAAGCCCAGTGAAGATGAGTAGTAAGTGTGCTTGTTACCTTGGCAAGCTTCCCAAGTATGCTCTGCTTTTATTCTCAGCCCTAACATGCAGCATCTTGATATTTACCATGGCTGGGGAGGGAATGAATTTCAGAGCATCAGCTTAATCATCTGCTATTTTTTGTTCTCTACTACACAATTATTCTCTACCCTATCTCCTACAAAGGCATGTGGTAGTAGAAATCCTTTTGCCCTCCAGAAGAGTTGTGGAACTTTTTTGGACTCACAGCGCTGTTTCCTTTCAAGTGCATGTTGCATCAGAGGAGAAAAGAACTCTTAGGAATATTTAACATTGCTAAACTATTACTGTGATTCATAATAAATTCACATGTTGGCAAAGCAAGCCAATGCATGAACTTGTTAGTGGCCAGACAGTAAATTTACCAATCTCATGCAGGCAATTTCCTTCTCAAGTGAGGACTACATGGTATACTCAAGTCCCACCGGTGTTTGTTGACATCTTGTTTTCCTTTAGATACTCACATTTTTTCTGTTAGTATGCAGATACTCAGTTAGACTTCAGATCTGTGGAGTCACCATGAGTGTAATTGCAAACGGCTTTTCCTGCATACTGCAGCACTTAACTCCTCTTGACTCTAGCTCATTTATTTCACTTTCCTGACTTTCTTTTTCATAACTTAACAGGAAGGACAAGAAACCATGGCCACTATGTCTGCAGCACCTGGGGGAACAACCATTTCAAAACATTTGATGGAGATATCTATCAGTTTCCTGGCACGTGCGAGTATAACTTTGTTTCTGACTGCCAAGACTCTTACAGGGAGTTCTCTGTCCACATTCAGCGTGCTCTGAACAGCAATAACCACCCTGAGATCCAGTATATCCTGGTAACAGTCACGGATTTCACGGTGTACCTCAAGCCCGATCTGGCTGTTGTGGATGGGCGGATGTAAGTACGTGTAGTGTAAAGGTGCTGGGAAGATAAAAACAGGATTGATTCTTTACACATCTGTCTGCGTGCCATATAGGATAGTGGCTAAAAGTGTTTCTACTAATAATAGAATTAAAAGAACATTAGAATATCAGCATAAAAACAGCTTTAGGAAAGGGCTTTACTGTTAATAGTCATTTCTACATGGGCATAAGGGATGATTTAAATGCAAGACAGGAAAAAGCTTTAGTGAATCTTCTTTTTCTAATTGTGCAGGAAACAAAATGCAGCTCATAAGCCAGATCTTTCACTGTTGTGAAATGATGTAGCTTCATTAGTTTTTTGGTATCACCTTGTGTTTATGTTAGCAGATGGTCTGTCTAGCAAATGCTCAGAAGTAAAACTGTGTTTCTATGCAATCTTCTCTTCCTGGAAGTAGACATGTATTTTTTTCTGATATTCATAAGAATTTCCATAAAGTCCAGTAACCATTCCTCTTGCAATTATGGCAGGTAGAGTGTAGATCAGAAAAGGGATTTGTATGTGGAAATATGTATCGTGAAAAAACTTTTCCAGTAATGTGGTCACACAAGGAATTAGCCTGACATCATTATTCATGTCAACTTATGTCTTAACCTAACCTTTCAGACTGTATTTATATATGTAGACTGAAAGAAGTGAAGCAACTCATAGGTTAAGACATAATTCTTCAGGATGAAAGTGAAAGAAAATGGATGTTAGTATATCTTAGAGTAATTAAAAGGAAAAAATCTATTTTCAGGGTAGGATTGGATTTTGTCTTGACGTTAGCTTTTGATCTGAAGTGTGAAATACACTGCAGTGAAAAACTGCTCAAAATTAGACAATAACAATCAGTTTTCCAGGGATCATACCAAAACAATAACAAAATGACATGAAATTATACAGAATGCATTCTTGTCCCAAATTAAAGAACCCCCTCATCATGTACTTGGATCATAAAAAGAGCTCCATGAAAAATGTTTAGAAATCCTTTCTTGAATCATCTCATCACCTCTTTTTATCTTACTGTTCATAAAACAATTAGTCCTTTGTGAACAGAGGCTTGTAGAACAGGTTTTCGCTGCATGCAGGATTTAATTTTTGTAGAACTTAATTTCCAAAATACTCTTTAAACGGCGTATGATCCATTGCTATATAAAACATAGTATTTCACACCACTGAAGTGAAATCTGTAAAGCAGATAAATATATGAATTTGGCTTTTGGTACCTGATGATCTGGAATGTCCAAGTATTAGAATAAAGAGAGATATCTCACTCTACAGTATCTGAGGTGAAAAGTTGCCCAAGTTTTTTTTTATAATCCCTCTCTAAAAGCACGATCTATTAATGCCTCATTGTTAAGGATGGACAGTGCAGCCAACAGTAGAAATAATAGCCTGAGTTCCTGCCTAGTATTATATGCCTAAATCATTTGGCCATGTGAAAAATACCATGTGAAAAGATAAATAGTTGGAAATATCCCAGTTATAGGTAATAAGGAGTTAAATTCTCCCAGCCACAATAGTGGTTACATCAAGATGTGCACAGATATATGAATCCTGGTAGACAATAATTGTACTGGCAAATGGGTAGAAAATGTACTGGTTATTTTGTCTGGATTCCATTGTACACTATTTTTGTTTGAACAGACAGCAGCCCTTTAGATTTTATAGGTTAAGGCTGCTTGCCACATTGCCTTTATTGCTGAATGAATTTCAGTGGTGTGACTTGTGACATAGTATACTGTAAAACAGATATAGAAGTATAGGAGAGATGTCTCATGAATTGATTCCTTATCAAACAAAAGCATCTATACTCAGCCTTCTGCAAAATATCTTGTCATGTTACTGCCTTACTGTCACTGTTAGTAAGCTTGGTCCTGCCAACTGAAAACGACTGGGCTAACTACTGAAACAAATGAATGAATTCCTCTTAACCTGCTCCCTTCTGTTCCCATTTTTCTACCACTTTTGTTAGCATGTGCTTTTTGAATTCTCTCTTGAAGAGAAAGATCTTTTTAAAGGAACATCCATTCTCTCTGGAGTGATTACCGGAATCTTTAATATAGAAAACTTTGATTTAGGCTATTACGCCTTTGGTAAAGGTCTAGCCTGGTCCAGTATTAAATGGATGTTGGTGACCCTGCACGTGGCAGGAGGGTTGGAGATTCATGATCCTTGAGGTCCCTTCCAACCCTGGCCATTCTGTGATTCTGTAAAATGATTAATGAGCATTTGAATATCCTCTATTAATGCCAAAGTGATGATGGATTTTGCTTTAATTAAGTTAAAGAGATCTGACTTTTTTTTTTTCTTTTTTTTTCTTTTTTTTGTCTGAAAGAATCTGTGCTCTCAAGGAGACTTTTACCTCTGATGCTGTTTTATGATTTTAAGACAGTAAATTATCTTGTTGAACATCAGCGAAAGAGGATTGTGTGTTTCACTAAAACAATACATCCTGTACAAATAGGGTCAGAATAGAATAATTTAGTTGGAAGGGATCCATAGACATAGTTTATTCTAACAGCCTCACTACTTCAGGGGTAATCAGAAGTTACAGTATGTTATTAAGGGTGTTGGCCTCATGCCTCTTGAGCAGTGACAGGCATAGGACCTATAATTGAAATAGAGGCTGGTTCCTCCATTCCTTAGAGTATTTGAATATAGATATATAGACATTCATGTTGCTCTTTATATTTCTCTACTAATGCAAAGTCTGATTTTCTTTCTAGTGTCAAGACACCTTACTACAGCTCTTCTTTGCTCATTGAGAACAATGGCGTTTATATGAAGGTTTATGCCAAAGTAGGTCTAATCCTCATATGGAATCAGGAAGATGCACTGATGGTATGTAAAATCAATTTATTTTTAATTAGCATTTCCTGGGTTTCACAGACCACTGTAGGCTGAATAGAAGTAGAAGTTCATGGACTTTACCGAGCTAGACTGTTAGACTTACTCATCCAGCTGGTACTTACAGTATGTAATTTTTAAAAGGTAAAATTCCTGTCTCTGCAGTGTGACAGAGTTAGTAATGTAGGGTGCAGATGATCTTACTACTCTAAAGAAAGGGAGAAGCAGATTTCTGCACAATAGCTAATGCTTTTGCTGTAACACCCTCACAATCAGATCTTCATTTTCCTTCATGTGTCTTTTAGAAGACTGCCATTGTCTGCTTGCCTAATTTTGCGTGGCTTAAATTTTATCCCAGCAGTTAAGAAAAAGGAGGAAAAAAAGTACAGAAATTTACAGAATGTTTTCCTTTTCATCTTTATCAGCATGGTGTTTATAGCCTTTATTAAAATAAAGGACATTTTGACCCATCTTTTTTTTTTAATTTTTTTATTTTTTACTGTTTTTGGATCCGATTGTTTGTTTCTTAACTGTTACAAACTAATTTGCAGTGAAGAAACAACAACTTCTGGGAGTGTTTTGGATTTGCAGTCTGTTCTATCATTTAGCAACTTCCCTTTCAGTTAAACATACTCATTTTGGAAGGTCTTCGTGCTCCACCTAATTCTTTTTTTGTTGTTTTTTTTCTTTCCATTATCTAGGTGGAGCTGGACAGCAAGTTTGGTAACCAGACATGTGGTCTTTGCGGGGATTACAATGGAGTTCCTATCTACGATGAGTTTATTAGTGGAGGTGAGTCATATATGTCACGTACGTGTATACTGTATGCTTTGTGACAAATATCACAAATATAGGCTCATAAGTATTGTGTATAGGAGCATCACAGGAGAGCACATTTTACCTCAGATATTGCTGTGTTTTTCCCAGAGCGAACATTATGAACCAGTGCTGCTTCCTTGATCTAAGATTCTTTCATTCCAGGTGCATCATCTTCCCTTTCTGCTGGCCTTCTTTTCTTGTTATGATGTTTAAATTGTTAAGTACACTTAAAATAGACATAATTGAGAAAAGAGATGCACATCTGACAGACAGAGATTGTATCATAGTAACTGTTTTCCTTCATCAGTAGAGTCTCAGGAATCAGATGGTCCTTGTTGTCAACGTTTTGTTCTTAGTAAGGCCTCCTGTTAATTTTTTCTCACAGTTGCAAGCTACAATTCAATTACGTATGGGAATTTACAGAAGATAAGCAAACCCAATGATGAATGTGAAGACCCTGATGAAACTCAGGCTCTCCCAAGCTGTACTGAGCATGTGAGTAAGCCTAACTTCAAGTGAACTTCACTTTCCTGGACACATTGAGACATCCTTGCACTGTGAGATGTTAGTTTGTGAAGAGGTGTGAAGACTTTATCCATTCCAGGGCAAATGGTTTATTCTACATTTCGTGTGTAAATCTCTTCAGGATATTACAGTTTTCATTACCAGAAAAGGAAGAGTGTAGGAGCTCAGGTGCCTACAAGTCTCCTAAATACTTGTACTCTTCCTTCCCAGCGTGATGAATGTGAGAAGCTGCTGACCTCCTCTGCATTTACTGATTGTCACTCACGCCTTAATCTGGAAACGTACATCCAAGCCTGCATGCAGGACAAGTGTTCATGTGAAGGAAACGAGGACTCCTTCTGCCTCTGCAGCACCATCTCTGAGTATTCTCGCCAGTGTTCACATGCAGGTGGCCGGCCGGGTGAATGGAGGACAGAGAACTTTTGCTGTAAGCAGCTATATACATCTTACAAAGAAACAAATATTTCATAGGGGTAGCACTGCGAAACATTTAAATAAATTCTTCCTTTACCAAGTTACAGGCATATGCCATAAATTACGTACCAGTAGTGCAATATACAATGTACTGTGTTCTTTCTGTTTTCTTCTGTTACCTTTGTTATTAAGAAATCTTTTTCAGCTAGTAGAAATTATATTCCTGTTAAAAAGCTTGAGATCTGATGCTGTAGGTAAGACAGTTCATGAAGAAAAGGAACAGATAATAATAAAAAAAAAAAAACAGAGAAAACAATTCAGAAACAGTAAAATATTAAGAATAGTTTGCAAAATTGAGCCTGGCTTGGGGCACCAGTTATGTGAAGTGAGTGGGTCATGTAACCTGTGCTTTCTGATGAATGATGGACTTAACATTCAAATAATCTGATATCTTCTTCATTTTTTTCAGACAAGACATGTCCTGGCAACATGGTCTATAGAGAAAGCAGCTCACCCTGCATGGATACTTGCTCACACTTGGAAATCAGCAGCCTTTGTGAGGAACATTACATGGATGGCTGTTTCTGCCCTGAAGGCAAGTGTATTTCTAGTTCTTGTATGTGTATATGTCTGTATTATTTTTACATGTCTTTAAATGAAAAAGAAAACAATAAAACAAGAACAAAACCTAGGAGCACTAGCAAAGGTGGTCATAATTAAAATATTAGATGAAGTCAAATTATATCTAAAAAGTTACTACTGCTACTAATTATTTTGAGTGAAATTCTATGACTTATTGTCAATCTTAGAAAAAAAATTACAGTGGTAGCCTTCACAGTATGCCATGAAAATTTTTGAAATTGTTCATATATGGTTTTTCATTTGTGTGTAATTATGTAAATGGATCGACTTAGAATTTCAAAGCTGGCTTAAAGTATTCTCCATGTGTCTTATGTTACAAAAAAGTCAAAATATGCTTTTCTTCTCTTTTGGTAACCTCAGCCTTTGTTTTCTGTGTCAGGCTGTGTGTGTCTCCAATCTTAGTGTTTCTCTTCTGTGGAAACTATGGATTTCAGAAGCAGCTGTAATAGTTTGCTGTTTTGCTTTACAGGAACTGTGTATGATGATATCACTGAAAATGGCTGCGTACCTGTTAGCCAGTGCTACTGCAGACTCCATGGAAAGGGGTATTCACCTGGAGAAACCATTAGCAATGAGTGTGAAGAATGGTAAGGATCATCACGGTCATTCACCTTTCTTCAGTTGTATGTGTGTATGTCCTTTTCAATCTTTTACTTAGTTGTAGATGACTTCCTGAAAACATTCTGAACTTATGTTTATTTTATATGTCTATACAGGTTTTCTGAAAGACTTTCTTGTATTTATGCCATGTGATGAGAGAAATCTTTAGAGAGTGGTCAAATTTTTAATTTTTAAAATTTAAAACACCTGGGTATAGTTTGCTATTTGCTGGCTGTACAGATGCTTTCAGTGCTCTCAGTTCCTATAACATATACATGTATTTCTGGATTATTTATTGTTTGTTTATAGCACCTGTGATTCAGGCAGATGGACGTGCCAAGATTTACCCTGTCCAGGCACATGTTCAGTGGAAGGAGGTTCCCATATTACGACCTTTGATGGGAAGAAATACACCTTCCATGGAGACTGTTACTATGTGTTGGCCAAGGTACTGTGTACTGTAGAGCTTTTCTCTCACACATTAAATGCATCTGTGCACTCATATGTAGTAGGTGTGAATCGTTGCTTTATTCCACTTTCATGGAATGAGGGAAGCAGAAATGTTAACAGCCTCAGTGGAAGATTAAGGATGGGCTGTTATTGCCCCATGGGAGGACTTGGGCACTTACTGCAATGGATGTCTTACTTAGTCACTTAGCAGTCTTTCATATATATCAAGAAGCATGCTGACTACATGGAAGGGTAGGCAGCAAAAACTCTGCAGTTCTCAGGATTAGAATGTCTCAGTCAGATCCGTTATAGCTGTATCTGTGTCTGTGTGTCAAAGTAAGCTAGGGAGAAGAGTTTGACAGCTATTTCATTCATTTGTCCCTAAAATATCTGGTGTGTATTTTCCAAAGATTTTGTTGAGCTAGAAACTGTACCATTCCTTTTCTTCTTTTTTTTTTTTTTTTGAGAGAGAGAGAGAGAGAGAAAGTTCATCTTGTGCTAAAACTGAGGTTTTAATAGCTAAGTTCTACAGCAATTGCTGTAGTAACCAGTGGCTTTAGTCTTAATTTTGGAAATCGTCTTGCATGAGAGATTTTTTACTGGACTAATGGGCATTTATTTCCCTGTGATTGTAGAGTGCTGTGAATAATACTGATGCCCTCCTGGCAGAGCTGGCTCCTTGTGGCTCCACAGACGGACAGACCTGTTTGAAGACTGTTGTGCTGCTAGTAGATGACAAAAAAAATGTAAGTGTTGTTTGAGTTCTGCTGAGTGTTTTGAAAATTAGCAAACATCCCAGAGTTTTCCAAAATCATCTGAAGAGGGTGGATAACAGAGCTCAGAAAGGCTGATAAAAAACTAAAGCTTCTACCTCAGGAATTCAGAATAGGCCTCAGCTGAGCAAATGCTGAAATACAAATAAGTTAACATTTTCCCCTCTCTGCTCTCTGCCATGTCTCACCATCTTCCAGGCTGGTGAGAAAAAAAAAGTGCCATCCTTCCTCCCCTTGTGGTATTTTACTTTTCTTCAGATTGATTTCGTAGATCTAATTGAGTCTTTTTCAGAAGACATCCAAACTTTGAATGTTTGTACAATCCAACCTTCTTCTATTTGTATTTAATTCATTAATAATGTAAATGATAGTGATGGGAAATCTTTAGTGCTGTTTTGCATTTCTGATTCATATTTATGTAAAGTCGTCTTATTTACTTAAGTATTATGTTTGGTTATGGGAATACCTATATTATGTTTACACATAATTTTACATATGTAAACATGATTTTTCTCCCATGTTTTGGCTCTTCTATGCCCTTACCAGCAAAATTAAAAAATCAAACCAAATCAGAAAACCATTTTTTTGTCACTGTATGTACAAACTAGCATTTTATGAGGGAGCTTAACAAACTGCTTTCTTACTGCAACAGAATCATACTAAACCATTACATTTACCATTACCTTTGCTTTTGTAGGAAACCAGAACTATTTATATATCCTGAAGTCCCAATATTTTCTTCTATTTGTATAACCACAGTGTTTAAAAAATGACAACTCATTTTATTGCTTGCTATATATTGTTATAGACAGATGTAATCAAACTCTAAACAGGAAGACTAAGCCTTACTTCTGTCATACATGCCCACTGCCACATTCAGTTTTAAGACAGATTCTTCCTCTCATAGATTTTAAGTTCTAGCCACAGTCTAAATGTGCAAAATATTTTCTCTTCACTCTCTGCTCTTAAAAAGTTACTTTTCTATCAATTTTTGTTCTTCTCAATATCTGGAACCTCATCAGTCCCGTTTCCTTTCATACAGGTGGTGGTTTTCAGATCGGATGGCAGTGTGTCACTGAATGAGATGACAGTGAATGTGCCTCATGTGTCAGGTAAGGACCACAGCCTTGCATGTTGTCATGAAGCTGGTACTCCAGACGAGGTTGTACTTTTTCAGAGCCAAAAGTTGGAGACAGGCATATGGAATTTGTTCAGATGTTGAAAGAAGAATTAAGTGTATTTGGAATGATTTTGAGGTAAATGTGGCTTGATAGCTTCCACTGACAATTCCATGGACAGATTGATGTATGCAGGTGATCACTGGAAAAAAATCCCTTCACTTGTTTTGATTCAGCTTGAATATATTTTGGCATGTAACTCGGGAAAGAGAAATTTTCGTGGCTTAAGCTTAAAATGAGTAAGTCAGTTTCCCTAAGAAGAGGGGTATTTAGAATTTTCTGAGTATGTCATGTGGGCATATTCTGGCTCTCAGTGTTATTACAACTCAAGCTCCCACTTCCTCTCCACGCCTTTTTTGTCCATGGGCAGAAAGCCTGGCAGAAGATAAGTGCTACATTGACCAAAGCAGGGAAGACAGATGTACTGTGTGGAACCCTGTTATCTTCCCTTCTAGCTTGGCATACCTGCATCTTTTTATATAATCAGTAGACTCAGGCACTTTCAGAATATGACTCATATGGCCTAATTCACAAGCCTAAGTTCTGGTGGGATGTAATTATCAAACAGCAACTGTGAGGTCCTGCAGCAATTTCTGAAAGCAATGTAGAGCTTTTACATTCTATCACTCCTTTTTAGATATGCTCATGCTGCACATTGACACAGTATTTATTCATGGAAGGGCAGTTGTGAGTGCCTGTCTAAAAGCAATTACAACATCTTAGCTACAAGTTCAGAGAAATTAAACTGTTCTAGGCAATAAAACAGACCATCTAATAAATAGGGCATATAATAATAGATTTGCTATAGGAAATTATCGATAGCTAGGAAACCCAATTCCTCTACTGATTTTAAATGTCAGTTCTAGCGATTGTTCTATTATGGCTGGTTTATGCTATGCTATTCATATAGAATATAAAAAAATCCACAGCATCCTGTTGTTTTTTATTACCTTATAACCAACTGAGGCATATTTGAATTTGATATAACATCTCCTTGTTCCCTTTCTCAGAGATATTTAGGCTGAGTCATAGTCTGTCATTGCAAATTGTTCTGAGGCAGTGATATTAATTTATAGACCATCATCCTTTTTCCATATGAAAGCAATATAAAAAAGGCAGTGTGTGATCTAAATCAAATGATTTTTTTCTAATCTTTAGGATACGAAATTAATAAAAATTGTTTCTTTCAGCAATCTATGTGTGTGTTCACAACACAGTTCTTATTTTGTTTTTCAGCTAGCTTCTCAGTTTTCAAGCCATCTTCTTACTACCTCATTGTACATACTTCTTTTGGGCTTCAACTGCAGATTCAGTTGTCTCCAGTCATGCAACTCTTTGTGACAGCAAATCAGACAGTCCAGGACCTCCAAGGCAAGTGTCCACTGAAATAGGAAGCAAAGCATGCATTTCCGCAGCTGTTGAGTCATATATTCTTCACATGGGTGGTAATTCATAGACTTACGTAATGGTTTGAGTTTGAAAGGACCTTGAAGTTCATCTAGTTTCACCCTCTTGCAATGGCAGGAACATCTTCCCCTAGATCACATTGTCCCATTGAGCCCCAGCTAGCCTGGCCTTGACAATTTCCAGGGATGGGAAACTCAGAACTTTTCTGAGCAACCTACTTTGGTGCCTCGCCACTCTTATGGTGAAGAATTGCTTGCTAATATCAGACTATGGGGATGATCTCCTGAGGCAAAGATACCGTCATGAGGGCTATTCATCTTCAAGATTTTAGGTTTCAAATAGATCTCCTAAACCTTCAGTACTTACAGTAAGCATCAGTGTTGAGGATGAAGAATCAGGTATATTAGCTTCTATCTCCAGTGTTTATAATCAGCTGTCTCTTTCCCTTGCAGAATGAGAATGAGTAATAGGGAAAATGTTTACTTTTTCAATAGGTCTTTGTGGAAATTTTAATGGAATGGAAGGTGATGACTTTAAAACAACCAGTGGGTTGGTAGAAGCTACAGGATCTGCCTTTGCTAACACATGGAAAGCTCAGTCCACCTGTGCAGACCAAGAAGAAAAGCTGGAAGACCCCTGCAGTCTCAGCATTGAAAGTGGTGAGCATCATAAGACAAATGAGCTGCTGTATATTACTGCAACTGGATTAGAAGAGTTGCACTGTGGCATTGACGTACTTTAGAGGACTGTCAAATTAATAATTCAATTATTTAAGTATGTATGCATACCAGCACTGATTTCACATCAAATTGGAGTGAAAGTTTAAGTTGTGATTCAAATGGAATCCAGAGCTAGAAGACAGGGAAGCAAGGTCATTCTAATTTTTTCTTTTTATCTAGAAAGGAAGGTTGTACATTGTGGTATTATTTCTTCTTCTGTCTAACTTGGCAGTGGTGGTCCGCAAATGATAAGAGCTGTCACAAATCTATTTGCAGCAGTAAGATACAATTTTTGATTTTATGATTGTGTCTAATGCTAGATATCTGAATCATAGAGTGGAAGTATGTGCACAGTGACTGCATGTAGTTCCTCCACTCCGCAGAGTTCACAGTCCTCTCATCTGTATTGTTACATTGCAATTATTTGATGTAACAATATATTGATGTAGCAATATAACTACACATAGCACAAGGGAGATGAGTGAATGTAATTAATATAATTATGTAATACTTTTTTTTTTTTTTCCAGCAAATTATGCTGAGCATTGGTGTTCTTTGCTGAAAAACTCAGAGGGCCCGTTTGCAAGTTGTCACTCAGTCATTGATCCTGCAGAATACTACAAGGTATTGTAATCTTGTGCTCTTCTTAGTACTCCTTTGTTTCAGATGGGTGATGGAGACATTTATCATTGCTCAAATATTTGAGGCATTACTGAATAATGTGACCATAAAACCTGGCAAAGTTTTTGCAGCTGTCAGTCAAGCAGCATAGTGTACATGGAAAAAAGATTCAACAGATACAGGTATACACAGAAGTGTAAGTGATGCTTACACTCACAGATTCCTGTCTTTGCAATGTTCTTAGTACCCAATCTGAGCTCAAGGTTTTTGAAAATCTTCATAGATCTGGTTGACAGTTTGCCATTATAATTTTTAATTTTTATGGATCTCTGCCTTTCTAAGTTCTAACTGAGAAAGGGTGATATCAAAATCCTTTATGGAAAGTGTTGTTAGGAGGCAGGCTACTTTATAAAGATTCATGAGGCATGGCTTTTTAGTCTGAATGAAATGAAGCAACACTTTCAGTCTCTGGGCGTTATCCATTCCTTCCATAGTTCTCTGATCACAGGAATTAATAAAAACAACAATGGAGAAAGAGCACACAATATTTTATAGCAACCAAGTTGGAACAGCCAGTTATTTTTCTGTGATCTTTTTGACCTTTTCATTCTCTTTTCAGAGATGTAAATACGATACCTGCCTCTGCAAGGACAGTGAGGAGTGCTTGTGTGCTGCCCTGTCCTCTTATTCAAGAGCTTGTGCTTTCAAAGGGATCATACTGGGTGGCTGGAGACAAAGTGTCTGCTGTAAGTAATAAAACTGTGATCCCTATGAAATTAATTAGCCACCAGAAATGAACAGGATTTCAGCTTTTATTTGTTTGTGACACATATTTTTTAGAAAACTTAGAAAGCAGTATTTTTCACTTTCACCTTCTTTCCCTACTTTAAATAATGCTATTTTAATCTTTGATTAAGTGACTTCATCCACAGGAATGGATTGTAGCTTTTACATTGTGTTTGCATATCATTGTCTTTGCTTTTCAGCAATATTGGTGGGAATAGGAGCTTGTCTTAGTGTGCTCTGTTTCTGGTTGTCAATATGTGAAATAAATGAGTATGAAATTAGTAACTGTTGGTAGTGGTTAAAAACAAATCTTCACCTGATAAACTAAATCAGAGTAGTACTACTTATTAGTTATGGTAACTTGTACTTCAGTAAAATGAAAAGGAATACTTTTATCATTACATGCTGCACAGACAAAGTAGACAAAATAGAAACATCAAGATTTCCTTGCACTTCTTTTATATGACTTTGCTTTTTTCCCCTCCAGCTGCTGAAGTGTCCTCTTGCCCAGGAAATCAAGTCTTCCTCTACAATCTTACAATGTGCCAGCAAACCTGTCGTTCCATTGCTGATGGTGAAAAGTACTGCTTGCAAGACTTTGCTCCTGTGGATGGCTGTGGCTGCCCAGATAATACATACTTGGATAATGAGGATACGTGTGTGCCCATCTCCAAATGCCCATGCTATTACAAGGGGTCGTATCTGGAACCTGGGGATTACGTTATAAAGGATGGAGAACGTTGGTATGTTTTAATGCATCTTCCTGTTTGTTGGGATAAAAGCCTTTTTTAAATTGTTTTTTAAGTGTAAGCCATTTGGCTATTAATTATGCTCTAACAAACACTTGTAACACGATTCACACTATCTTCATGTTGAGCAAAATATCTTCTGTTGCAATGTAGTTTATTAATAATTGACAAGTACAGCTTTGTTTTGAGTTGTTATTACTGGCTTTCACAAGTAAATGTGAACCTGAAGTAGTACTGTCAATAGGTATCTTTTGAGCAAAAGGAAAAAGGAAGATGAAAGGCTAGCTTTTGTGTTTTATTATTTGCCTTTCTGTCAGAGACCAATTACTTGTCTTCCACTGGAGGAAGGTCCCCTTAATCAGTATTTAGTGTATCATATGAGAGCAGCTTTCACGAGCCTAGAATTTTCAATCTTGATGAACCCTCTGACAACTGTTTACTGAATGAATCATAAGTGCAAAATGTGAAATACTTCCTTCTCTCCTAAAGAGGGTAAGAAAAGATACAAGCCAACAGATACGCAGTGTATGAGTTGAACAGGCATGAAAATTTATTGCGTTATCCAAATTAAGGCTTTGGTTTAAATCATTGTCTGTTTACTGAGTCATTGCAAAGCACTGATTAATAGAATAGCATTCATTCCTTAAAACACCACCTTTATGAATTATGACTAAAATCTCTCCACACCTTTTCTACAAGTGAGAATTCATTGAGTGCACTTCAGTAGAGTTCACCTTGAAATATCATCAGTTATGCAGGATGTCTAATCCTAAGACTGAAATTGAAGACACTGAGCTTACATGGTTCTGAATTTCTGTCTTACTTCACTTCTTTCCTAGCGTTTGCCGAAATGCAAAGGTCCAATGTACTTCAGTGACAACGACAATGAAAAGTAAGTGACGTTCTGTAAAATACAGAGAAAAAAAAGAAACAAAAACAACCCAAGCTCCTCAAATCCCAGATTGCACTTTCCTCTTCAATTCTCTATTTATTTGTTTTGCTTGTTCATTTTTTTCTCTTACTGTGAAACAGTTGTGCATTTTCACTTTGTTCTGTCTTCACAAGGATAGACATTTCTTCTTTTTTTCACAAGGATAGATATTACTTAGGATTTGTGTCTCAGTGACTACCACCCTTCTCATTTGTTTTGGCTTCTCTTGATTCACCTAAATCAACCTAATATACCTTTCAGGTGTAACAGAATGTTCTTCAAACAAAACCTACTTTGATTGCAACACATCCCCAGACTGGACTTCACAAACACCTGTACAACTTCGCTGTGGTGCTTCTCAAACTGATCTTGTATGTATTCAGTTATTCTCCATGCTACATTTTCTTTAGTCAACACAGCATTTCAGAAAAAGCAATTGCATTTTCCTTTCTTTGCATCTTTTTTTTTTCCCCAATGATTTCAATCTGTTATCAGTATCACTGCAATTCCACTCCTCTTTACCTTCCCACATAAGCATAATAAAATCAAAAAGGAGTTCAGTAGAGATGTACCACCAACTAAAATATAATTCAAATTTACAAACAAAACATAAACAAAAAATAAAACAAAATACCTTAAGAGCATAGAAAGAAAAAACTTACAAAACAATTTGTCATGGGACTATTTGGTTATAAATGTTTTTTTGTACCAAAATGAAGTGAAGAATTGAAAGAAAAATTCAGTGCTTATTCCTAAAGTACCAATTTTTCTTTATATTACTTAGTATCAAAGTGAATGTGTCTCAGGCTGCGTGTGTCCTGAAGGTCTGTTTGATGATGGTAGAGGGGGCTGTGTTGTGGAAGAGGACTGCCCATGTATTCATAACAGCGACTGGTATAACCACGGGCAGAGCATATCAGTGGACTGCAACACCTGGTATGTTGGTTTTCTATATTCTTTTCTAGAACATATTCCACACAGTAAATTAATAGTCATGCAGTGGTTATGGTGGCTGCAGGTATGAAGTCTTTATTTTCAGGCATATTTTTTTCTGTTTGAGGAAATACAGATTGTATGGAAAATATTAGGGTAACTAGCAACTTCTGCTTTCAGTAGGCATCTTTTATTAGGAAAGTCTATTCAGTTTTTAGACATAATCACTAACCAACCTAAAATATGTCAGAGCCAGAGCTAAAGGTCATGTAATAAACTTAAAATAGGCTAAACTATTGCATTTGATATGTAAGACACTAAGTAAAACCAAAATGGATGTTGTGCACATTATCATGAATCAGGTATCGGGTATGTTCTGCAGTTTTCTAAGCAACATGCTGTTGGTGAGATCTGAAAGGTCAACTCTCACTCTCTTCTAGTACCTGCCAGAAAGGTATCTGGAGCTGCACTGAAAACGTGTGCTATGGGACTTGCATGATATATGGAAGTGGCCATTATATCACCTTTGATGGAAAATTCTATGACTTTGATGGAAGTTGTGAATATGTGGCTACTCAGGTAATGCTCATCAGAGTGGAACTGGATTCTTAGAGTGCTTTCCAATTGCCTTCAAGATCTGTTTTCCTTTCTGATTTTGTTATTTCTTACTGACTGTTATCACTGTTCCTGAGATGATCACAGGTTATGCCAAGATAAATTCCGTATGCTTAGCATAGTCGAGTTGTGACTGTTTTCTAATTTTACAGTATTCATAAATTGCATGTAAAAGGACTAGTTAATGGTGAGAGTTAACAGTTTATCATCATAATCTGAAATAAGCAAAAAGTCTGAGTGTACAAAACAAAAATCTGAAGATATGTTCCTTGTTTGATTTGTTGTACTGCTTGTTTCCCAGGTTTTGTTATACATGAGACTTTGCATACTAAATACATGCTGAGATGTTTGTGCATCTGTAGAAACATATGTACTGAGGTAGTAAAAATTTATACACTGTGGATATGCCTGTGTTTATAACTATTATTATTAAATTGAAATAGAGTTAAAATATTCTACTCGATTTTTTGTGCTCATTTGTTCATTTATCCACAGGATTATTGTGGTGACAAAAATTCTGGTGGCTCATTCAGTATCATCACAGAGAACGTTCCTTGTGGAACAACAGGAGTCACCTGCTCAAAGGCCATTAAAATGTTTATAGGGGTGAGTAATGAGTATTCAGTGAGTGTATATTCAAGTAATTCAAGAAAATAGTGCTCCAAATATATACAAAGATACAAAGCCAGCTATAATAGGTAAAGATGAAAGACCCTGTCAAAGTAATGTGTAAAGCTGTAGATTCTCAGTTACTGAAGTCTGTTCAAGTCGTCTCGAATAAAGGTGCTACACTGCTTTCTGTCATCCTGGAAAAAATCATCCAACAGACTCTGAGCCCTTAGTTTCAGTCTGAGCTGTACCCTTATGAGTATTTAATTATTTAGTTCATCACAGAAGTTAGTGTTGTTCTTTTTCTCATCTTTTTACCATTTAGAAAACTGAACTGAAGTTGGAGAACAAGGATTATAAAGAAATTCAGCGAGATGTTGGTGATGATGTGTATTACCAGAACAAGACAGTAGGTCTCTACCTTGTTATTGAAGCTAGCAATGGTGTGATGCTTATCTGGGATAAGAAGACCACTGTTTTCATCAAACTGACTCCTGACTATAAAGTAAGTTAGAATCTCTCTGTCTTTTTCTGAAACAGAAGTATGAGTGAGATAATGAAACATAGATAATCTTCTTTTCTGACTGTGAGTTTAATCCTACATCTCTGCGCATTGATGATTAGCTGATGTTCCTAAAACATGTTGGTGCAGTTCTACTAGAGTTTCTTACATGACAGAATATGAATAGCGTATGATTGCTTTAAAGCTAAGTGTCTAAGACCTTCTGAGTTTGTGAATAATAAGAGCCAGGCACCCAGAGTAATTCATGGGGTTCTGAATTGGCTGTGTATGTGCTCAGAATCTGAGCCCCGAGTTAAAACCAGACTTCCCACGCAATGTCTGGAGATGGGTCAGATTTCTGAAAATCAGCATGCTGAATTATGGAGTACTGTGTTCATTGTGCTAAATGAGGTGGTGCGGAGTTTCATAACAGGATCAGGCTATTCCTTCAGAAAGTTGGTGTGCCTTTATTAGCACTACTGAAAATTCACTACTATAGTTAGGTTGCTAAATTCTTTCTTTCAAGAAAAATCAGTGCTTTTTTTGTTTTTGTGGATAAAGAAGCGATGCCAGTTACATAATGAAATTCTCTCATGTTTATATTAATAGTATTTATGTTATAATTGAGAATGATGGAAAATAAAGGAAAATAAATTCATTCTTTTCAGCTGAAAGAAGCTTAGTCACTCTTCAGTCTTATAAGTGGAATGAAGGGACACAGAGACAGAAATACAGTAGGTACAATTGGTTTTAAGGAAGGGCAGTTGAGTAGTTTGCTGAGTACACAGTCAAATGAAAGTTTAATTTCTGTGTAAATGATTTACAAGTAAAGATGAAAATGTATCATTTACAGGGAGAATCTGTTGTACTTTTCAATGTGAATGTTGTTTTCCAACTTTATGATAGAATCTGTTTCTCACTTCCATAATATATTTAATAGCCATGGATATTGTCATTTCCTTTTACAGGGGAAAGTGTGTGGTCTGTGTGGCAACTTTGATGACAAGTCCAACAACGACTTTACAAGCAGGAGTGGGCTGCAAGAGACAAGTGCTTTGGAGTTTGGGAATTCCTGGAAACAGTCATCTGTGTGCCCTGATGTCACAGAAGAGATTAAACCCTGTGATCTGAAACCACATCGCAAGTCCTGGGCAGAGAAAGAATGCAGCCTTATCCTGAGTGAAATCTTCAAAATTTGTCATTCCAAGGTTTGTAGATGGCAGTAAGTGATGGGATAGCACAGTGCATTTCTGTCACTGCAGGAATATGAATGAAGAAATAGTTAAGCAGATGTATCTTCAGCTAAGTCTTCGGTATAGCTAGAAGTGTCAGCACATTTCAGCTAGCCTTTGTCAAAGCAGTTTGAGTAGAACTTCGTCAGCAGACGTGCCAGACTCAAATCTCAGACCTCATATTTATCACCACTTTTTTGCTGTTACTGCTGTGCAGGTTAGCTTTGTAAATCTAGCTTGAATAGGTATCTGCTGCAGTTGTACCATTTCTTGTAGAGAAAATGTCACAGCTATAAATTCTGAGAGGTCCTGCAGTCATCAGACCCATGTTGTAGCAGAACCACATACTGTACTTGAAACGTGACTGCTGGAGAGACTGTTGTGCCTGTTAATATTCAAACTTCAGAAGTGATTTACTTGGAAATCGCTGACTGTGCAGTTTAAACAAGCTTAACTATTAGCACTATGCTATAAATTGTCACAGCACATCTCTGTATCTTGTCTCTCCCCTGAAGTATACCAGTATAAACAACAATTTGGTTTTATTTCATGGTGGAAAAGTCACGAAGAAATAAGATTTTCACTGACTTAATATGTGTTTCTGTATTGATTTCTTCAGGACCTAAAATCCAATCCAAATTTCTCCTTTTCTGATCCGAAGCAAAAATGTTGGAATGTTTTCCTAATATGTGACTGGATGAACTCCAAAAACTGGCAAACACAAAATTATTTGCTTTGTATTTGTTATGAAATGCAAAGATGTTATATTACTTCATACTAAATACATGAAACAATTTCTAGCCTATACTGTTCAGTAGTTCTTAGAAACGTTCTCATTCCTGTCCAGCTCAGTTCCCATTATCTCAAGAGATGTCTCAGGCTTATTAGTTTGGAGATGAACTGTGGCATCATTTCTTTTTCCAATAGGTGAACCCATCTCCTTTCTATGATGCTTGTGTTCATGATGCTTGCTCTTGTGACAGCGGTGGAGATTGTGATTGCTTCTGTTCTGCTGTTGCTGCATATGCACAAGAATGTACCAAGGCTCAGGCCTGTGTTTTCTGGAGAAGTCCGGATATATGCCGTGAGTAACAGCTAAACACAGCTGTATCTTTCTGTCTGCTGTCAGGGACCCTATTAAATAAATTATGAATGCTGCAGGACTGTGCTTGCCCTTGTGACTTATTTTCATGGCATTTCAGGGAACAGACAGAATTAGTAAATTTTTTATAGCAGTTATGTTTTATTTTTGAGGGGTAATGGTGGCTTTAGGAGTTTTAAGGCTAGATGTTAAGTGGTCCTTTTGTTTTGCTTGATAATTGGCAAACTGCAGCTCCTGTTGTCTTTCTTCTGTTTGCACAAATGATTCAGAATTGGCTTTTTTTTTTTTAAGTATATGGAAGTACTCTTGTGTAGGTGAACCTAATCAGTATTAACTGTATTAAGAAATGTCCATTAATAGTGTTCATACCAGAAATCATAAAATAATGTAAGTCAATATTTAAATTGTATTTTTCTTCCCCTCCAAAAAGTGTTCAAAACCAAATACTGAGATTCTTAATGCCAGAAATGGCAATGTAATTGTAAAAATTTATTCTGGTTCAAAATTAAGGCTAGTTTAAGTTTTCAAGTGTAAGAAGTTGGTGATACAGAAAATTTCCTTCCTCTATCCATAGTCAACTACAACATGTCCAACATTATGGACAACATATTTTAATGTTGTATCCGTAATATCTCATATGCTTGTTCCTGACCTGCTGGAGGTTACTCAGCCCATGTCATACAGCAAGATAGAGCTACTTTGAATATATATACTGCAAGAGATTTTATGAATTTGATAGTAGATAGGGGAAAAAAGCTCACAGAAATTTACCCTTCATTAGAAATATAAATAAACACTAATTCTTGGTTGTTTTGTGTGGTTTTAATCAAACGTTTGTTTTCCTCCTGCAGCTTAGGTGTAATATCAAAATCCCAGATTTTAATCTCAAATTTTGATATAGTCTATGTTTACATGTAATAGAAGGAAGTCTATCTACAAGTCCTGTATCAAGATAATTTTGCAAGCTTAACTTGTGGATTAATTTAGCTTTTATGTTCAAACATCTGGGCTGAGCTTCATTGTAACAACTGTATTTTTAATCAGCTTTCCTTTTTTCTCATCAGCAATATTTTGTGACTACTATAATCCTCGTAATGAGTGCGAATGGCACTACGAGCCTTGTGGCAGCAATGTCATGACCTGCAGAATGATTTATAATGTCAGCACCAACTTCTCAGTTCCGTACCTGGAAGGTAATAAATTCCTTGCTGTTTCAGTCTTCTATTTCATAAAACTTTGTCAAAATGTCTTCAACAACTGTGGATTAGTCATTTAACTTGACAAGATATTCCTAATTCTGTTCTCTTGAATTTGTGTGTCCAGTCATAAATACATTTTCATACAATTTAATCTATTACTTATTAACCCCAGTGGGTGGTAGCTACATTGCTAACAACCCTAAAATTAAGTCTCTGCTTGGATAATATCCTGAAACATAGGATTATTACACCACTACACCATTTTTAACCATATCTAAGAGCTTTTCAAGGAATGGAAAGCCTTTTACGTGATAAAGAAATAAATTACTGGTGGTTGTTTTTTTTTTAAATCGTAACATTATTTGTATGCTTGATAACTGGAAAAGAATTTTGTGTTATGGGAACTACAGTAGTCCAAGAATATGACTGAGATTACAAGTATCTTCTATTTTACTAAACGATAAAGTTGGATAAATCAGGTATATTTTTGTCCTTCCCAGAAGTTTGGTTTTGCGATTTTAATCCTTGAACTGATGGTAAGTTTAATAAAAAGCAGGAACAAAAGTGTATTTGCATGAGAAATGCAATGAGGACTGACAGATAATTTACAACTTGCAGATGGAATTTGTTTCACTGGTTGAGGGGATGGAAAAATGCAGATGATTTTTCTGTTTGTGGTGGAGATACATAGTCTACCAATGACACATAAATAAGTTCTAGTATTCCAACAAATATTGTGAAAACTTAATTATTGAATGTTCATTATTGAATGCATATCCATATTTTTCATGAAGGGATTCTTGATATGGTGATCACACTTTAATATCTGTAGAAAAATCAGTATGTTTGTGTTCTGATTTAACCTGGCAGGCAGCTCAGCAACTACATAGTTGTTCATTCACTGCACTCTGGAAGAGAGAATTGGGGAAAAAAAGTGAAACTTGTTGATTGAGATTAAAACCTTTTACTAAGACAGAAAACAGGAAGAGAAATAATAGTGATGATAATGTGTGTGTGTATTTACAAAATGAGTGATGCACAGTGCAGTTTTTCACCACCCACTGATCCATACCCAGCCAGTCCCTGAGCAGTGGCAGCCCTGCCCTGGCCAAATCCCCTCATTTGTATGATGTATTCAGATGAGCTCGTATGGTATGGAATATCCCTTTGGTCAGTCCAGGTCATCTGTCCTGGAGCTCTTCACTCCCAGCTTCTTGTGCATCTCTGCCACTTCACTGGCAGGACAGTAGATGAAGCTTCAACAGCCTTGGCTCTGTTCAGTACTGCTGAGCAACAACTAAAACATCAGTTTATTATCAACATTGTTATTCTCCTGACGGCAAAACTAGCATCATATCATACACTGTGAAGTAAGACTACTCTGTCCCAGCTGAAACCAGGACAGTTTTTTTGTGTGTGTGTGTTGAAATTACTGGTTTCCCATACATCATAAAGGTTGCTGCAGTATTTTAAACTAAGAAAAAATATTTCTTGGTTTTCATGAGTAAATTCTTATTTAGTTCTCTCAGTATTATCAATGAGGATTGCTTAAGCCTTTTGAAGAAGCTGAGTGTCCAAGGATTGGTTTTGATTCAGAATTTTTGATCTCTTTAACTATTCCTGGCTCAGTGAGAATCGTTTACTTTCAGAGGATACCCTGCTATTTAGTTAACTCCTCATACTTTTCTTCACTCTGTATTCTGTGCTACTTGCCATTAACAGGTTGCTATCCCAGATGCCCTCATGAAAAGCCCGTTTATAATGAAGAGACAAAAGAATGTGTGGCTGCAGATGAATGCTGGTGTTACCACAACGGTAATCCTGTTATCATTGGTGGAGAAATACCAACAGAAGAGAACTGTACAAAATGGTATGTAAAAATGCAAAAACATTTGAAATAATTCAGGAAATAATTTGTGAATGCTGAGCCCCTCATTTACTTTATTGAGCCTCAAGCGTGTTTTTTAGTAAGTAGAGATGCAACTTATATATTCTGTACAATCTATACAAATATATTGTATAGAATATAATATATTCTATATTATACAATATGTATATGTATGTGTGTGTATATATATATATATATATATATACATATTCCATATATATATATATGGAAGTTCTACTTCCAAATGGAAGTTCTACTTCTACTACATACAAGTTCAAAATTTTTCATCTATAGCTTTACAGATCCATAATAATCCGTATTTCAAGATGATTGTGTCTTTCTGATAGGTTTGTTAGTAGAGTCATTAAATATACTCTTGAAAGTGTCATAAATGATGCAGTGGCAGAAAGCCTAATTGTGTTTCTGGAACAGTCTTTTGATTCTCATGACTTTTTGGAAAGAGGGGGGCTTCTCTGCCCTGTATTCTCATTTAAGACAAAGATTTTGAAGTCACAGTGGTCTGAAATAATCTCTATTATCCTTGAAGGAGGTAATTGACTCCTAATTGTTCATTTCCAGAACCTTACTAATGGTGGAATTGACATTTATGAATCCACATCGTGCTCAGAGACAAAAATAAATACATAAATAAAACACAACTACTCGTAAGAGCAGCTGTTATTACTGTGATATTGCATCTTGCAATACAAAACAGCTCATGATAATTTAAGATGTTGCACTTAAGGAATACAAATGGTGACTTAGTTTGAATGAGGTAATGATAGGCAATATTAGAAGCCGTTACAATCAGAAACATATCCAGTAGTATAAATGAAGATCAAGTGACAAAATTTTACATTTCTGTGCTCTTGGCTCTGCTAGCCATTAAACATTAATCTATAACATTTTAACTTTTGAAATTTTTGCTTTTAGTGTCTGTCGCCCCTCAGGATCCATTGAATGTTCACCAATTCCAGGTAAATAATGTTTTTAGTTTTTTTTAATTAAGAAAGTGGAGGGGGGCAGATTGTGGAGAAACCATGGAACCACTATATCTATCTCTACAAAGGCTTTCTGGAAAAGAAATTTTGACAGCAATTTTGTTGAACCCTGATGCTGGTACTTCTTGTTCAGTCTTTTAATCACACACTATATTTCTTCTTCCTATGTCTCACATCCAAACTTGAGGATTTCACTACAAGAGTTTACAAGACAAATTAATGTGACACTAGATCTAAGCTCCAAGTATAGCACTCAAAGGAGCATGCATGGTACATTTAAATATTTGTATCCTTGGCAAATCCTTCAGTTGGTTTTTTTTTTTTTTTTTTTCCTTTGTCTTCTACTCCTGTTTTGCTTTTTTTGTCTTCTCCAAATAGTCATGGTAGAGAGAGAACATGCATGCTGAACTCTTTCTTGCAGGATGTCCTTGTGTTATCAATGGAACAAGTTATGATGTGGGAGAAACTGTTGCAACAATAAAGGATGGCGACATATGCACAATATATGTTTGTGCAGAAAATGGATCTGTAATTCCTGGAGGTTCTTATCCTTGTCCATTAACTACCTCACCTTCAACCATTACAACCTCTCCTGGTACAAGTACTATTACCACCATAGGTAAGTTTTCAAGAGAGATGCAGATTTTAAAATAACTTTACTTAAGGAAAATACTTTAAAGATTGAATGTACAAGTGTGCAGAGTTATTATAGTTGACAAAGATTGAGTGATACTTGCAAATAATTTTGTTGCGTTTCTCTGAGGAAGATTTTAATGCCCTGAGTTTATTTGCCCCGCATGGAATAAATTGTGACTATAAATGTATAGGATTCTATCTCTTGAGTATTCTGTGGGGATAATAGAAGTTGTCTCAGCAGTCACAGAAAAATTGTAATTAGGATGTTTAAAACTACCATTATATGTTTTTCTGAAACTTGCAGATGATGCAGTAATTTTTTTTCTTTTCTATTTCAGTTACCACAAATCCTCCAGTAACTACAAGTAAGTTTTAAATATAAAAACTAGTTGACCATAAGATGTCAAATGATGAGTAAATTAAAGGTGGCCACTACTGAAAAACATTTTTGAAATAAACCAAAAAAATACTTTGAAAATCTGAAATTGCAAAAAATTGAGATGTATAAAGAGGCTTCAGATTGGTGATTCTGTTTTTATACAAAGCTTCTTGTTGAAGAAACTGATCATATTTAACCAATTTTAGAATTCTTTTCTCTTGCAAAAATGGCAAATTGAAATGCATTATTTCGGTCATTAATGGATCTGAATACAAAATTAACCTTTTCAGAATGTCTTCTGTAAGCTCTGCCACTGAACCTATGTCTTTTTTTGCAGCTCCATGCCTTGGATTAATCTGTGATTGGTCTGAGTGGTTTGATGTTAGTAACCCTGAAGAAGATGGTGGTGACTATGAAACCTATGAAGAAATAAGAAAAGAACATGGAAACAAAATATGTACAGCTCCTGAAAATATTGAATGCAGGGCTAAAGACAGTCCTGATAAAACCTTAGAGGAACTTGGGCAAAAAGTGGAATGCAATGTTACGTATGGACTCATCTGTAAAAATGAGGAGCAAGATGCAAGTATATGGCATCTTTGCTATAATTATGAAATCAGGGTGGACTGTTGTGAATGGCATGAAATTCCTTGTGGGACTGCAAGTACACCAAGTTCAACACCAACTGCATCTTCAGTCACCACTGGAACAACTGTGCCCACTACTACAACCCGGCAGTCAACGACTATTACCACCATACCAACACCCACTGCAACTACCACAAGCCAACCCACATCTTCAGTAACCACACCAGTAACTTCAGCCTCCACGGGTATTTAGCAGACCAATTTTCTCTTTCCTTACCTTGCCGTAAGATAAATAACAGACTGTCAGCTACTTAAAGCAGATATTTAGCAAGCACTTTGCTGATTTTGAGCTCTGTCCTTTTCCTGGAGAGAACATTCTCAGAAAGATAAGTGTGAAATTGGAGTAGGCCTTGATTTGGTATATCATCATTTTAGGTATTGTCTGGCAGAACTGTGCAGAATTTCTTCATTCCACTTTCTCTCTGTCAGTTCTGATACTTGTCTGTGGATGTAGATCTAGGAAGAAAGGATTCCCTTAGAGCCTTTGTGGAATGGTTTCAGCCTTCTAAAAGCCACTTGCCGTGAACCTCTCCCTCAGGCTTCCATTGCAGTATGGAGAGGTGACATAAACTTTAGATAAAAACGTATCCCTGTGCGTATTTCATTCCTTGACCACAGCTTCCTCTCCCAGTTCTTACTCTCTGAGACAGCAAGGTGTTATGAGTGATAGAGCTGAGATGGGAAGAACCATAGGGCTTTTTTTCTCCACCTTATCCACTGGTGGGGGATTTTTCATTTAGTGAGAATCCCTGCAAGGCAATGTAACAAACCTCTTCAGTAGAAAAGAGTGTGTCTTAACCATATCTGTTCAGATTTGGCCCTAGTCTGCTTTCTGGAACTGGGAAGGAAAGGCAAATAATACAGGCCTTTGCTGCAGAAAAACTGGGCTGAGCCAGCTGTGAATTTGTGGCAGTTAACTCCTGTTGTGTCCCACTCATACATATGCTTGCATCTTTACCTGTTGTTTCTGTCCCTGTTGTTCATAATTATTCCTCTTGTTGATGTTTCCCAGTATCAACCGCTGCTCCCACGCCAACTCCATCAGAGTCTGCAACCAGTACTGCCACCACGACACCCTTCAGCAGCAGCACCCAGGGAACTACTCCGACTGTTACTGGCGTATCCTCATCCACTCCGACAGTTACAAGCACAGTCCCACCAACAATAGTAACTCAAACCCACTCTCCTCCACCTTCACTGCCAGGTAATTAATTGCTCTGCGCTGTCATGTCTTGCCTTGGTATGGGAGAAATTGTCTATTGGCACCTTAATGTATGCCTTCACTGCAGTACTCTGAAGAAAACAGTTTATGCAGATGAAAAAAAAAGAATAAAGAAGTCTCCAGAACTGTAGGGTACTGAGCTCTCCATTTAGCAGAGAGAGTGCAGAACATGTTTCTGGATGTCAATTCCTATTCTTTGATTATCCTGAGCGCGAGGATGGTACTTCTGCCTATCTTAGGCCAGTGATGCTGATGGAAAGTCTTAATTATGCTGCTTTTTGGGCTTTGTCCTTCAGCTGGATAGAAAAAACGTACATAGGAGAACATACGGTGTGACATGGCTTGTTTTTTGTGGCAATGTCATTTCATTTCAGGTGCTGTTAGGTCATGGCTTTATTCTATTCCTTCTCTTGTGACTACTTGGGCTGTTTTACAATTCATCTGCAGTTCTAGCTCTCTGAAGGCTGATTTTCCCTAGCAGGGTCTGGGGAAAGATTTCAGCCAATGGCTTACCTCTTGCTATGGAGTGAGACTCTCAGCAGCAAGGTCCTGCCAGAGTTGCTCTCCAGCTTTCTCCAATCTGCTGGAAAGCAGCCCACGATTTTGGCTACAGTGTGCATCAAGTGCCTACTTGCTTTGTGATTGTGATTCTTTCCTGAATTTGGATTTGCCCAAGCGAAAGTTGTGAGAGTCCTTACTTGATTCTGCTCTACCTCATGTGCTGCCCTTAAGGAAGTTTTTTTGCACACAGCAAGCCCCAAACAGAACTTGATATTGTTCTGGGGGGGGAGACACACATAGCTCAACAATGCCTGGGTCCAGATGTTGTCCTGGTTTACTCCATAAGGAAAAGAAAGGGAGGCCTGACCACACTATTGAGCTTTGTTATGGCCAGGGTTGCCTGACTAGTGTAGGTGAGTAGCAGATATCAGGGTGCACCTTTGCTGCAGTGGAGGCCAAGAAAACCACCAGTAACAGTGCTGGAACTAACACTGGTTGTCTCTGTCTCTAATGTTCCTGAATGTTACTCTTGTTGATGTCTCTCAGTGACAAGTTGTGAATGCATCTGGACAGACTGGATTGATTCGAGTCAGCCAGATAGATCTGATGTGAACAGTGGAGACTATGAAATAATTGACAAAATAAACAACTCCTCCTTGGTATGCGTGAAAGCTGAGAACATTACATGCAGAGCAAAGGATTACCCTAACATTTCCCTTGAAGACTTAGGGCAGAAGGTTGAATGCAATGTAAACACTGGGCTTATATGTAACAATAAGGATCAAGAAAACAACAGCAATATTTCATACTGCCATAACTATGAGATCAGTATCTGCTGCACACCAAACAAACCAGAGTGTATACCAACTCCGGAATTTACCACGGCAATCAGCACAACAGTGTCACACCCTACCACTACAACCGTAGTTTTCACTTCAACTGTGTCAAGCACAACTGCCCCGCCCACACCAACCACATCTGCCCCCACTACCACCTCTGGCACGACGCTCTCCAGCAGCACCACCGGCAGCACCGTGAGCACCACATCTGTTGTCCCGTCCACATCCGGCCCGACTTCAGTCAGCACATCCACACCCAGGCCAACACCCACCACCTCCCTAACACCTCCACCCACGACAACGGAAGGTAATTGTCTGGCCATGGCTGTCACGTGTTGCCTTGTAGAGGGAGAGGTGAAGGCGTGTGAGCGCCTGAACTTAGGCTTTGTGTATGGGCTGAGGGCCGGGAGTAATTGCTGAACGTTCGTCAGTGGAGCAGAAGCCCACAGGTAGTCCTGAATCTTGCTGTTTGGAGGCAAGGCGAGTGCGTTTGTCCCGGTCCGAAGGTCCCTTGTTCCCTGACACCGCGTGTCCTAGGGAAAGGTTTTCTCAGCTAGGGGCAGCGGGTTGTCTTAGGCCGCCAGTGGTCGGACTGGAAGTCTTCCTTTTGCTGCTGTGACATCTTGTCCTCAATCTAGAGGGAGCATTCCCTTACGAGGCGTCTCGTGTACGGGCTGTGGGCTTTTGTTTTGGGCACTCTGGTTTCTGGTGCTTGTAGGTCACAGACATTCCGACCTTCTGCCCTTTCTTCCGCTGCGCGGGTGTTCAATTCTTTTTAGTTGCTGCAGGGATTCTCTGTCAGTCATGTGTATGTTCACGTCCTGCTGATGGAGCATAAGCATTTGATTGGAAGGCAGACGTTTCTGTACCATGGGGCGTTTCTAAAATGCTTGTTGAGAGCAGATAGAAGGAGGCAGCCTTTTGACCTGAGGCATGGGCAGCCAAGAAGCGTAGCAAAGCAGTTGGAGATAAATGGCATGGCAAGGAGAAATGCGGTAGAATGGCTTTCAAGACGTGAGAGGGGTATAGAGAAGAGTTTCAGTAGTTGTACTGGAGCCCCAGATGTGCTGGCAGGAAATTAGTTGTGGAGGGAAAACGGGCCTGATAGTTTCCTGCATTGGGAACGGTGGTCTTTCCATGGAATAGAGCGTGACAGCAGAAGGTAAGGAAGAATGAAGCCCAAGGATGATCGGAATGCATTCAGCTGGTTGAAGGGCTGCGGAGTTCTTGTAGCCCGAGCTACAAGCTTTCACTGTGCACACGGTGGTTAGATGCTGCATTGGTGGTAGACGTAGTGTTTGCATGTGTCTCCGAAGCAGGTTTTCGGAAACCTTGGTGTATGATTCCTGAATGACACAAATACTTCTAATGAGACTGTCTCTTCCCCTACACTCGGACCTTCCCGGGCTTGTGGTTGTGGGGCTTGATGAACTCAGTAGAGAAGTGAGGAATGAAAGAGGAAATGCAGTTTGCCTGCTTGCAATGATGAAACCCTGTGTTTCCCCAGGTCCCACTTCCCAGAGCACCACGAGTACAAGCGTGTCGAGTACAAGCGTGTCGAGTAGCAGTGCCCCGCCCACACCAACTGAGTCTGCCCCCACTACCACCTCTGGCACGACGCTCTCCAGCAGCACCGCCGGCAGCACCGTGAGCACCACGCCTGTTACTGGCTCGTCCACATCCGGCCCGACTTCAGTCAGCACATCCACACCCAGGCCAACACCCACCACCTCCCTAACAACTCCATCCACAGCAACGGAAGGTAATGTCTGGTCATCGCGTTATGTTTTTTCTTGTAGCTTTCCCAGCTGCACCTTTGCTTAATTAACGTGTGCCCCACGCCAGTTCTCATGCTTTCTATTTTACCGTGAGAAGAATTTGCTTGTCTTGGGCAGGAAGACCTGCAGATGTAGATAAATGGCATGGCAAGAAAAAATGCGGTAGAATGGTTTTCAAGTCATGAGAGGGTACGGAGTGGAGTTTGCTTACTTGTTCTAGGGCCATATAGCTTGGAAGGATTTAGTTGTGGTGGGAGCGGATTTCCTGCATTGGGAACGGTGGTGTCTCCATGGAATAGAATGTGACAGCAGTAGTGAGGGAGGAGTGAAGCCTAAGGAGGATTGGAATGCATTCAGCTGGCTTAGGGGCTGTGGAGTTCTTGTAGCCTGAGGATTGTTCTCACTGTGCAAACGGTGTTTTGATGCAGTATTGGTCTTAGGTATAGTGTTTACACGTGTCTCCCATGGAGGTTGTACGAAACCTTGGTGTGTAATTGCTGAACGAAAGTAATACCGCTAGTAAGATGTTCTGCTTTCCAATTCTCTGAGCTTGGTGGGTTTCAGGTGGTGGATTTTGATGAAGTCAGTAGAGGAACAGGGAGTTAAGGAGGAATTACGAGGAAATGTTTTTCTGCAATGATGAATCCCTGTGTTACCCCAGGTCCCACTTCCCAGAGCACCACGAGTACAGTTGTGTCAAGCACAACTGCCCCGCCAACACCAACCACGTCTGCCCCCACTACCACCTCTGGCACGACGCTCTCCAGCAGCACCACCGGCAGCACCGTGAGCACCACGCCTGTTACTGGCTCGTCCACATCCGGCCCGACTTCAGTCAGCACATCCACACCCAGGCCAACACCCACCACCTCCCTAACACCTCCACCCACGACAACGGAAGGTAATTGTCTGGCCATGGCTGTCACGTGTTGCCTTGTAGAGGGAGAGGTGAAGGCGTGTGAGCGCCTGAACTTAGGCTTTGTGTATGGGCTGAGGGCCGGGAGTAATTGCTGAACGTTCGTCAGTGGAGCAGAAGCCCACAGGTAGTCCTGAATCTTGCTGTTTGGAGGCAAGGCGAGTGCGTTTGTCCCGGTCCGAAGGTCCCTTGTTCCCTGACACCGCGTGTCCTAGGGAAAGGTTTTCTCAGCTAGGGGCAGCGGGTTGTCTTAGGCCGCCAGTGGTCGGACTGGAAGTCTTTCTTTTGCTGCTGTGACATCTTGTCCTCAATCTAGAGGGAGCATTCCCTTACGAGGCGTCTCGTGTACGGGCTGTGGGCTTTTGTTTTGGGCACTCTGGTTTCTGGTGCTTGTAGGTCACAGACATTCCGACCTTCTGCCCTTTCTTCCGCTGCGCGGGTGTTCAATTCTTTTTAGTTGCTGCAGGGATTCTCTGTCAGTCATGTGTATGTTCACGTCCTGCTGATGGAGCATAAGCATTTGATTGGAAGGCAGACGTTTCTGTACCATGGGGCGTTTCTAAAATGCTTGTTGAGAGCAGATAGAAGGAGGCAGCCTTTTGACCTGAGGCATGGGCAGCCAAGAAGCGTAGCAAAGCAGTTGGAGATAAATGGCATGGCAAGGAGAAATGCGGTAGAATGGCTTTCAAGACGTGAGAGGGGTATAGAGAAGAGTTTCAGTAGTTGTACTGGAGCCCCAGATGTGCTGGCAGGAAATTAGTTGTGGAGGGAAAACGGGCCTGATAGTTTCCTGCATTGGGAACGGTGGTCTTTCCATGGAATAGAGCGTGACAGCAGAAGGTAAGGAAGAATGAAGCCCAAGGATGATCGGAATGCATTCAGCTGGTTGAAGGGCTGCGGAGTTCTTGTAGCCCGAGCTACAAGCTTTCACTGTGCACACGGTGGTTAGATGCTGCATTGGTGGTAGACGTAGTGTTTGCATGTGTCTCCGAAGCAGGTTTTCGGAAACCTTGGTGTATGATTCCTGAATGACACAAATACTTCTAATGAGACTGTCTCTTCCCCTACACTCGGACCTTCCCGGGCTTGTGGTTGTGGGGCTTGATGAACTCAGTAGAGAAGTGAGGAATGAAAGAGGAAATGCAGTTTGCCTGCTTGCAATGATGAAACCCTGTGTTTCCCCAGGTCCCACTTCCCAGAGCACCACGAGTACAAGCGTGTCGAGTACAAGCGTGTCGAGTAGCAGTGCCCCGCCCACACCAACTGAGTCTGCCCCCACTACCACCTCTGGCACGACGCTCTCCAGCAGCACCGCCGGCAGCACCGTGAGCACCACGCCTGTTACTGGCTCGTCCACATCCGGCCCGACTTCAGTCAGCACATCCACACCCAGGCCAACACCCACCACCTCCCTAACAACTCCATCCACAGCAACGGAAGGTAATGTCTGGTCATCGCGTTATGTTTTTTCTTGTAGCTTTCCCAGCTGCACCTTTGCTTAATTAACGTGTGCCCCACGCCAGTTCTCATGCTTTCTATTTTACCGTGAGAAGAATTTGCTTGTCTTGGGCAGGAAGACCTGCAGATGTAGATAAATGGCATGGCAAGAAAAAATGCGGTAGAATGGTTTTCAAGTCATGAGAGGGTACGGAGTGGAGTTTGCTTACTTGTTCTAGGGCCATATAGCTTGGAAGGATTTAGTTGTGGTGGGAGCGGATTTCCTGCATTGGGAACGGTGGTGTCTCCATGGAATAGAATGTGACAGCAGTAGTGAGGGAGGAGTGAAGCCTAAGGAGGATTGGAATGCATTCAGCTGGCTTAGGGGCTGTGGAGTTCTTGTAGCCTGAGGATTGTTCTCACTGTGCAAACGGTGTTTTGATGCAGTATTGGTCTTAGGTATAGTGTTTACACGTGTCTCCCATGGAGGTTGTACGAAACCTTGGTGTGTAATTGCTGAACGAAAGTAATACCGCTAGTAAGATGTTCTGCCTTCCAATTCTCTGAGCTTGGTGGGTTTCAGGTGGTGGATTTTGATGAAGTCAGTAGAGGAACAGGGAGTTAAGGAGGAATTACGAGGAAATGTTTTTCTGCAATGATGAATCCCTGTGTTACCCCAGGTCCCACTTCCCAGAGCACCACGAGTACAGTTGTGTCAAGCACAACTGCCCCGCCCACACCAACCACGTCTGCCCCCACTACCACCTCTGGCACGACGCTCTCCAGCAGCACCACCGGCAGCACCGTGAGCACCACGCCTGTTACTGGCTCGTCCACATCCGGCCCGACTTCAGTCAGCACATCCACACCCAGGCCAACACCCACCACCTCCCTAACGCCTCCACCCACGACAACGGAAGGTAATGTCTGGTCATCGCGTTATGTTTTTTCTTGTAGCTTTCCCAGCTGCACCTTTGTTGAATTAGCGTGTGCCCCATGCTAGTTCTCATGCTTTCTATTTTACTGTGAGAAGAATTTGTTTGTCTTGGGCAGGAAGTCCCTTGGTCCTTTTCTCTGCACAGCTCTTTAGGACTTGTTTAATCCTGTTGCCTGCTACAAGGACTTTGATCAGACAGGATGTCCTTGTTTTGCTGCTTTGAGTTGCTTTCCTTCAGCTGTTGAGGTCCTTCTCTGTGCGAACCCGGTTTCGATATGGCACGGAGCTTATTTTTGTGACACTTTTATTTCAGGTCCTTTTGGGCCATGGCTTTTCTGACCTTCTTCCCTTTTTTCTGCTGCTTGCCTTCGGTGCTTTTCGGGCACTGGCATGCCCTTTTTCTGCTGGGAGAAGCATTTTTTCCCGTTGTGGGTTTCATGGGCTAGTCCTCAGATGGAAGCGTGGCACTTATCGCCATCAACACGTGCGTGATCCTCCCATCTGTTATCATCTCCTCCAAGTGATTGTGTCGTTCCTAACTGTTTACATTTACTGATGTCCAACCGCAGTAGACTGCAGCGTTCCGGAGGACTGCATCTGGACTGACTGGATCGATGTGAGTTACCCACAGTATGGCCCAGGGAATGGTGATGATGAGACGTTCGAAACAATTCAGAATAAGATCCCGTCGTGGAACTGTACGAAGGCTGAGAATATTTCCTGCAGAGCTGAGAAATTTCCAGACACTCCTATAGAAGATTTAGGGCAGAAAGTGGAATGTGATGTTAACACAGGGCTCATCTGTAAAAATGACGATCAGACCGCAGGGGGTGTGATTCCAATGCCAGTCTGCCTGAATTATCAGATCAAAGTGTGCTGTACACCACCATTAAGACCAGAGTGCACAACAGCTATCACGACTACAACCAGAGGAGAAACCAGCACAACGGTGTCCCTCTCACCGACAACAAGCACAATTTACACTCCGAGTGTGTCAAGCACAACTGCCCCGCCAACACCAACCACGTCTGCCCCCACTACCACCTCTGGCACGACGCTCTCCAGCAGCACCACCGGCAGCACCGTGAGCACCACGCCTGTTACTGGCTCGTCCACATCCGGCCCGACTTCAGTCAGCACATCCACACCCAGGCCAACACCCACCACCTCCCTAACACCTCCACCCACGACAACGGAAGGTAATTGTCTGGCCATGGCTGTCACGTGTTGCCTTGTAGAGGGAGAGGTGAAGGCGTGTGAGCGCCTGAACTTAGGCTTTGTGTATGGGCTGAGGGCCGGGAGTAATTGCTGAACGTTCGTCAGTGGAGCAGAAGCCCACAGGTAGTCCTGAATCTTGCTGTTTGGAGGCAAGGCGAGTGCGTTTGTCCCGGTCCGAAGGTCCCTTGTTCCCTGACACCGCGTGTCCTAGGGAAAGGTTTTCTCAGCTAGGGGCAGCGGGTTGTCTTAGGCCGCCAGTGGTCGGACTGGAAGTCTTCCTTTTGCTGCTGTGACATCTTGTCCTCAATCTAGAGGGAGCATTCCCTTACGAGGCGTCTCGTGTACGGGCTGTGGGCTTTTGTTTTGGGCACTCTGGTTTCTGGTGCTTGTAGGTCACAGACATTCCGACCTTCTGCCCTTTCTTCCGCTGCGCGGGTGTTCAATTCTTTTTAGTTGCTGCAGGGATTCTCTGTCAGTCATGTGTATGTTCACGTCCTGCTGATGGAGCATAAGCATTTGATTGGAAGGCAGACGTTTCTGTACCATGGGGCGTTTCTAAAATGCTTGTTGAGAGCAGATAGAAGGAGGCAGCCTTTTGACCTGAGGCATGGGCAGCCAAGAAGCGTAGCAAAGCAGTTGGAGATAAATGGCATGGCAAGGAGAAATGCGGTAGAATGGCTTTCAAGACGTGAGAGGGGTATAGAGAAGAGTTTCAGTAGTTGTACTGGAGCCCCAGATGTGCTGGCAGGAAATTAGTTGTGGAGGGAAAACGGGCCTGATAGTTTCCTGCATTGGGAACGGTGGTCTTTCCATGGAATAGAGCGTGACAGCAGAAGGTAAGGAAGAATGAAGCCCAAGGATGATCGGAATGCATTCAGCTGGTTGAAGGGCTGCGGAGTTCTTGTAGCCCGAGCTACAAGCTTTCACTGTGCACACGGTGGTTAGATGCTGCATTGGTGGTAGACGTAGTGTTTGCATGTGTCTCCGAAGCAGGTTTTCGGAAACCTTGGTGTATGATTCCTGAATGACACAAATACTTCTAATGAGACTGTCTCTTCCCCTACACTCGGACCTTCCCGGGCTTGTGGTTGTGGGGCTTGATGAACTCAGTAGAGAAGTGAGGAATGAAAGAGGAAATGCAGTTTGCCTGCTTGCAATGATGAAACCCTGTGTTTCCCCAGGTCCCACTTCCCAGAGCACCACGAGTACAAGCGTGTCGAGTACAAGCGTGTCGAGTAGCAGTGCCCCGCCCACACCAACTGAGTCTGCCCCCACTACCACCTCTGGCACGACGCTCTCCAGCAGCACCGCCGGCAGCACCGTGAGCACCACGCCTGTTACTGGCTCGTCCACATCCGGCCCGACTTCAGTCAGCACATCCACACCCAGGCCAACACCCACCACCTCCCTAACAACTCCATCCACAGCAACGGAAGGTAATGTCTGGTCATCGCGTTATGTTTTTTCTTGTAGCTTTCCCAGCTGCACCTTTGCTTAATTAACGTGTGCCCCACGCCAGTTCTCATGCTTTCTATTTTACCGTGAGAAGAATTTGCTTGTCTTGGGCAGGAAGACCTGCAGATGTAGATAAATGGCATGGCAAGAAAAAATGCGGTAGAATGGTTTTCAAGTCATGAGAGGGTACGGAGTGGAGTTTGCTTACTTGTTCTAGGGCCATATAGCTTGGAAGGATTTAGTTGTGGTGGGAGCGGATTTCCTGCATTGGGAACGGTGGTGTCTCCATGGAATAGAATGTGACAGCAGTAGTGAGGGAGGAGTGAAGCCTAAGGAGGATTGGAATGCATTCAGCTGGCTTAGGGGCTGTGGAGTTCTTGTAGCCTGAGGATTGTTCTCACTGTGCAAACGGTGTTTTGATGCAGTATTGGTCTTAGGTATAGTGTTTACACGTGTCTCCCATGGAGGTTGTACGAAACCTTGGTGTGTAATTGCTGAACGAAAGTAATACCGCTAGTAAGATGTTCTGCCTTCCAATTCTCTGAGCTTGGTGGGTTTCAGGTGGTGGATTTTGATGAAGTCAGTAGAGGAACAGGGAGTTAAGGAGGAATTACGAGGAAATGTTTTTCTGCAATGATGAATCCCTGTGTTACCCCAGGTCCCACTTCCCAGAGCACCACGAGTACAGTTGTGTCAAGCACAACTGCCCCGCCCACACCAACTGAGTCTGCCCCCACTACCACCTCTGGCACGACGCTCTCCAGCAGCACCACCGGCAGCACCGTGAGCACCACGCCTGTTACTGGCTCGTCCACATCCGGCCCGACTTCAGTCAGCACATCCACACCCAGGCCAACACCCACCACCTCCCTAACGCCTCCACCCACGACAACGGAAGGTAATGTCTGGTCATCGCGTTATGTTTTTTCTTGTAGCTTTCCCAGCTGCACCTTTGTTGAATTAGCGTGTGCCCCATGCTAGTTCTCATGCTTTCTATTTTACTGTGAGAAGAATTTGTTTGTCTTGGGCAGGAAGTCCCTTGGTCCTTTTCTCTGCACAGCTCTTTAGGACTTGTTTAATCCTGTTGCCTGCTACAAGGACTTTGATCAGACAGGATGTCCTTGTTTTGCTGCTTTGAGTTGCTTTCCTTCAGCTGTTGAGGTCCTTCTCTGTGCGAACCCGGTTTCGATATGGCACGGAGCTTATTTTTGTGACACTTTTATTTCAGGTCCTTTTGGGCCATGGCTTTTCTGACCTTCTTCCCTTTTTTCTGCTGCTTGCCTTCGGTGCTTTTCGGGCACTGGCATGCCCTTTTTCTGCTGGGAGAAGCATTTTTTCCCGTTGTGGGTTTCATGGGCTAGTCCTCAGATGGAAGCGTGGCACTTATCGCCATCAACACGTGCGTGATCCTCCCATCTGTTATCATCTCCTCCAAGTGATTGTGTCGTTCCTAACTGTTTACATTTACTGATGTCCAACCGCAGTAGACTGCAGCGTTCCGGAGGACTGCATCTGGACTGACTGGATCGATGTGAGTTACCCACAGTATGGCCCAGGGAATGGTGATGATGAGACGTTCGAAACAATTCAGAATAAGATCCCGTCGTGGAACTGTACGAAGGCTGAGAATATTTCCTGCAGAGCTGAGAAATTTCCAGACACTCCTATAGAAGATTTAGGGCAGAAAGTGGAATGTGATGTTAACACAGGGCTCATCTGTAAAAATGACGATCAGACCGCAGGGGGTGTGATTCCAATGCCAGTCTGCCTGAATTATCAGATCAAAGTGTGCTGTACACCACCATTAAGACCAGAGTGCACAACAGCTATCACGACTACAACCAGAGGAGAAACCAGCACAACGGTGTCCCTCTCACCGACAACAAGCACAATTTACACTCCGAGTGTGTCAAGCACAACTGCCCCGCCAACACCAACCACGTCTGCCCCCACTACCACCTCTGGCACGACGCTCTCCAGCAGCACCACCGGCAGCACCGTGAGCACCACGCCTGTTACTGGCTCGTCCACATCCGGCCCGACTTCAGTCAGCACATCCACACCCAGGCCAACACCCACCACCTCCCTAACACCTCCACCCACGACAACGGAAGGTAATTGTCTGGCCATGGCTGTCACGTGTTGCCTTGTAGAGGGAGAGGTGAAGGCGTGTGAGCGCCTGAACTTAGGCTTTGTGTATGGGCTGAGGGCCGGGAGTAATTGCTGAACGTTCGTCAGTGGAGCAGAAGCCCACAGGTAGTCCTGAATCTTGCTGTTTGGAGGCAAGGCGAGTGCGTTTGTCCCGGTCCGAAGGTCCCTTGTTCCCTGACACCGCGTGTCCTAGGGAAAGGTTTTCTCAGCTAGGGGCAGCGGGTTGTCTTAGGCCGCCAGTGGTCAGACTGGAAGTCTTCCTTTTGCTGCTGTGACATCTTGTCCTCAATCTAGAGGGAGCATTCCCTTACGAGGCGTCTCGTGTACGGGCTGTGGGCTTTTGTTTTGGGCACTCTGGTTTCTGGTGCTTGTAGGTCACAGACATTCCGACCTTCTGCCCTTTCTTCCGCTGCGCGGGTGTTCAATTCTTTTTAGTTGCTGCAGGGATTCTCTGTCAGTCATGTGTATGTTCACGTCCTGCTGATGGAGCATAAGCATTTGATTGGAAGGCAGACGTTTCTGTACCATGGGGCGTTTCTAAAATGCTTGTTGAGAGCAGATAGAAGGAGGCAGCCTTTTGACCTGAGGCATGGGCAGCCAAGAAGCGTAGCAAAGCAGTTGGAGATAAATGGCATGGCAAGGAGAAATGCGGTAGAATGGCTTTCAAGACGTGAGAGGGGTATAGAGAAGAGTTTCAGTAGTTGTACTGGAGCCCCAGATGTGCTGGCAGGAAATTAGTTGTGGAGGGAAAACGGGCCTGATAGTTTCCTGCATTGGGAACGGTGGTCTTTCCATGGAATAGAGCGTGACAGCAGAAGGTAAGGAAGAATGAAGCCCAAGGATGATCGGAATGCATTCAGCTGGTTGAAGGGCTGCGGAGTTCTTGTAGCCCGAGCTACAAGCTTTCACTGTGCACACGGTGGTTAGATGCTGCATTGGTGGTAGACGTAGTGTTTGCATGTGTCTCCGAAGCAGGTTTTCGGAAACCTTGGTGTATGATTCCTGAATGACACAAATACTTCTAATGAGACTGTCTCTTCCCCTACACTCGGACCTTCCCGGGCTTGTGGTTGTGGGGCTTGATGAACTCAGTAGAGAAGTGAGGAATGAAAGAGGAAATGCAGTTTGCCTGCTTGCAATGATGAAACCCTGTGTTTCCCCAGGTCCCACTTCCCAGAGCACCACGAGTACAAGCGTGTCGAGTACAAGCGTGTCGAGTAGCAGTGCCCCGCCCACACCAACCGAGTCTGCCCCCACTACCACCTCTGGCACGACGCTCTCCAGCAGCACCGCCGGCAGCACCGTGAGCACCACGCCTGTTACTGGCTCGTCCACATCCGGCCCGACTTCAGTCAGCACATCCACACCCAGGCCAACACCCACCACCTCCCTAACAACTCCATCCACAGCAACGGAAGGTAATGTCTGGTCATCGCGTTATGTTTTTTCTTGTAGCTTTCCCAGCTGCACCTTTGCTTAATTAACGTGTGCCCCACGCCAGTTCTCATGCTTTCTATTTTACCGTGAGAAGAATTTGCTTGTCTTGGGCAGGAAGACCTGCAGATGTAGATAAATGGCATGGCAAGAAAAAATGCGGTAGAATGGTTTTCAAGTCATGAGAGGGTACGGAGTGGAGTTTGCTTACTTGTTCTAGGGCCATATAGCTTGGAAGGATTTAGTTGTGGTGGGAGCGGATTTCCTGCATTGGGAACGGTGGTGTCTCCATGGAATAGAATGTGACAGCAGTAGTGAGGGAGGAGTGAAGCCTAAGGAGGATTGGAATGCATTCAGCTGGCTTAGGGGCTGTGGAGTTCTTGTAGCCTGAGCCTTGTTCTCACTGTGCAAACGGTGTTTTGATGCAGTATTGGTCTTAGGTATAGTGTTTACACGTGTCTCCCATGGAGGTTGTACGAAACCTTGGTGTGTAATTGCTGAACGAAAGTAATACCGCTAGTAAGATGTTCTGCTTTCCAATTCTCTGAGCTTGGTGGGTTTCAGGTGGTGGATTTTGATGAAGTCAGTAGAGGAACAGGGAGTTAAGGAGGAATTACGAGGAAATGTTTTTCTGCAATGATGAATCCCTGTGTTACCCCAGGTCCCACTTCCCAGAGCACCACGAGTACAGTTGTGTCAAGCACAACTGCCCCGCCCACACCAACTGAGTCTGCCCCCACTACCACCTCTGGCACGACGCTCTCCAGCAGCACCACCGGCAGCACCGTGAGCACCACGCCTGTTACTGGCTCGTCCACATCCGGCCCGACTTCAGTCAGCACATCCACACCCAGGCCAACACCCACCACCTCCCTAACACCTCCACCCACGACAACGGAAGGTAATTGTCTGGCCATGGCTGTCACGTGTTGCCTTGTAGAGGGAGAGGTGAAGGCGTGTGAGCGCCTGAACTTAGGCTTTGTGTATGGGCTGAGGGCCGGGAGTAATTGCTGAACGTTCGTCAGTGGAGCAGAAGCCCACAGGTAGTCCTGAATCTTGCTGTTTGGAGGCAAGGCGAGTGCGTTTGTCCCGGTCCGAAGGTCCCTTGTTCCCTGACACCGCGTGTCCTAGGGAAAGGTTTTCTCAGCTAGGGGCAGCGGGTTGTCTTAGGCCGCCAGTGGTCGGACTGGAAGTCTTCCTTTTGCTGCTGTGACATCTTGTCCTCAATCTAGAGGGAGCATTCCCTTACGAGGCGTCTCGTGTACGGGCTGTGGGCTTTTGTTTTGGGCACTCTGGTTTCTGGTGCTTGTAGGTCACAGACATTCCGACCTTCTGCCCTTTCTTCCGCTGCGCGGGTGTTCAATTCTTTTTAGTTGCTGCAGGGATTCTCTGTCAGTCATGTGTATGTTCACGTCCTGCTGATGGAGCATAAGCATTTGATTGGAAGGCAGACGTTTCTGTACCATGGGGCGTTTCTAAAATGCTTGTTGAGAGCAGATAGAAGGAGGCAGCCTTTTGACCTGAGGCATGGGCAGCCAAGAAGCGTAGCAAAGCAGTTGGAGATAAATGGCATGGCAAGGAGAAATGCGGTAGAATGGCTTTCAAGACGTGAGAGGGGTATAGAGAAGAGTTTCAGTAGTTGTACTGGAGCCCCAGATGTGCTGGCAGGAAATTAGTTGTGGAGGGAAAACGGGCCTGATAGTTTCCTGCATTGGGAACGGTGGTCTTTCCATGGAATAGAGCGTGACAGCAGAAGGTAAGGAAGAATGAAGCCCAAGGATGATCGGAATGCATTCAGCTGGTTGAAGGGCTGCGGAGTTCTTGTAGCCCGAGCTACAAGCTTTCACTGTGCACACGGTGGTTAGATGCTGCATTGGTGGTAGACGTAGTGTTTGCATGTGTCTCCGAAGCAGGTTTTCGGAAACCTTGGTGTATGATTCCTGAATGACACAAATACTTCTAATGAGACTGTCTCTTCCCCTACACTCGGACCTTCCCGGGCTTGTGGTTGTGGGGCTTGATGAACTCAGTAGAGAAGTGAGGAATGAAAGAGGAAATGCAGTTTGCCTGCTTGCAATGATGAAACCCTGTGTTTCCCCAGGTCCCACTTCCCAGAGCACCACGAGTACAAGCGTGTCGAGTACAAGCGTGTCGAGTAGCAGTGCCCCGCCCACACCAACTGAGTCTGCCCCCACTACCACCTCTGGCACGACGCTCTCCAGCAGCACCGCCGGCAGCACCGTGAGCACCACGCCTGTTACTGGCTCGTCCACATCCGGCCCGACTTCAGTCAGCACATCCACACCCAGGCCAACACCCACCACCTCCCTAACAACTCCATCCACAGCAACGGAAGGTAATGTCTGGTCATCGCGTTATGTTTTTTCTTGTAGCTTTCCCAGCTGCACCTTTGCTTAATTAACGTGTGCCCCACGCCAGTTCTCATGCTTTCTATTTTACCGTGAGAAGAATTTGCTTGTCTTGGGCAGGAAGACCTGCAGATGTAGATAAATGGCATGGCAAGAAAAAATGCGGTAGAATGGTTTTCAAGTCATGAGAGGGTACGGAGTGGAGTTTGCTTACTTGTTCTAGGGCCATATAGCTTGGAAGGATTTAGTTGTGGTGGGAGCGGATTTCCTGCATTGGGAACGGTGGTGTCTCCATGGAATAGAATGTGACAGCAGTAGTGAGGGAGGAGTGAAGCCTAAGGAGGATTGGAATGCATTCAGCTGGCTTAGGGGCTGTGGAGTTCTTGTAGCCTGAGGATTGTTCTCACTGTGCAAACGGTGTTTTGATGCAGTATTGGTCTTAGGTATAGTGTTTACACGTGTCTCCCATGGAGGTTGTACGAAACCTTGGTGTGTAATTGCTGAACGAAAGTAATACCGCTAGTAAGATGTTCTGCCTTCCAATTCTCTGAGCTTGGTGGGTTTCAGGTGGTGGATTTTGATGAAGTCAGTAGAGGAACAGGGAGTTAAGGAGGAATTACGAGGAAATGTTTTTCTGCAATGATGAATCCCTGTGTTACCCCAGGTCCCACTTCCCAGAGCACCACGAGTACAGTTGTGTCAAGCACAACTGCCCCGCCCACACCAACTGAGTCTGCCCCCACTACCACCTCTGGCACGACGCTCTCCAGCAGCACCACCGGCAGCACCGTGAGCACCACGCCTGTTACTGGCTCGTCCACATCCGGCCCGACTTCAGTCAGCACATCCACACCCAGGCCAACACCCACCACCTCCCTAACGCCTCCACCCACGACAACGGAAGGTAATGTCTGGTCATCGCGTTATGTTTTTTCTTGTAGCTTTCCCAGCTGCACCTTTGTTGAATTAGCGTGTGCCCCATGCTAGTTCTCATGCTTTCTATTTTACTGTGAGAAGAATTTGTTTGTCTTGGGCAGGAAGTCCCTTGGTCCTTTTCTCTGCACAGCTCTTTAGGACTTGTTTAATCCTGTTGCCTGCTACAAGGACTTTGATCAGACAGGATGTCCTTGTTTTGCTGCTTTGAGTTGCTTTCCTTCAGCTGTTGAGGTCCTTCTCTGTGCGAACCCGGTTTCGATATGGCACGGAGCTTATTTTTGTGACACTTTTATTTCAGGTCCTTTTGGGCCATGGCTTTTCTGACCTTCTTCCCTTTTTTCTGCTGCTTGCCTTCGGTGCTTTTCGGGCACTGGCATGCCCTTTTTCTGCTGGGAGAAGCATTTTTTCCCGTTGTGGGTTTCATGGGCTAGTCCTCAGATGGAAGCGTGGCACTTATCGCCATCAACACGTGCGTGATCCTCCCATCTGTTATCATCTCCTCCAAGTGATTGTGTCGTTCCTAACTGTTTACATTTACTGATGTCCAACCGCAGTAGACTGCAGCGTTCCGGATGACTGCATCTGGACTGACTGGATCGATGTGAGTTACCCACAGTATGGCCCAGGGAATGGTGATGATGAGACGTTCGAAACAATTCAGAATAAGATCCCGTCGTGGAACTGTACGAAGGCTGAGAATATTTCCTGCAGAGCTGAGAAATTTCCAGACACTCCTATAGAAGATTTAGGGCAGAAAGTGGAATGTGATGTTAACACAGGGCTCATCTGTAAAAATGACGATCAGACCGCAGGGGGTGTGATTCCAATGCCAGTCTGCCTGAATTATCAGATCAAAGTGTGCTGTACACCACCATTAAGACCAGAGTGCACAACAGCTATCACGACTACAACCAGAGGAGAAACCAGCACAACGGTGTCCCTCTCACCGACAACAAGCACAATTTACACTCCGAGTGTGTCAAGCACAACTGCCCCGCCAACACCAACCACGTCTGCCCCCACTACCACCTCTGGCACGACGCTCTCCAGCAGCACCACCGGCAGCACCGTGAGCACCACGCCTGTTACTGGCTCGTCCACATCCGGCCCGACTTCAGTCAGCACATCCACACCCAGGCCAACACCCACCACCTCCCTAACACCTCCACCCACGACAACGGAAGGTAATTGTCTGGCCATGGCTGTCACGTGTTGCCTTGTAGAGGGAGAGGTGAAGGCGTGTGAGCGCCTGAACTTAGGCTTTGTGTATGGGCTGAGGGCCGGGAGTAATTGCTGAACGTTCGTCAGTGGAGCAGAAGCCCACAGGTAGTCCTGAATCTTGCTGTTTGGAGGCAAGGCGAGTGCGTTTGTCCCGGTCCGAAGGTCCCTTGTTCCCTGACACCGCGTGTCCTAGGGAAAGGTTTTCTCAGCTAGGGGCAGCGGGTTGTCTTAGGCCGCCAGTGGTCGGACTGGAAGTCTTCCTTTTGCTGCTGTGACATCTTGTCCTCAATCTAGAGGGAGCATTCCCTTACGAGGCGTCTCGTGTACGGGCTGTGGGCTTTTGTTTTGGGCACTCTGGTTTCTGGTGCTTGTAGGTCACAGACATTCCGACCTTCTGCCCTTTCTTCCGCTGCGCGGGTGTTCAATTCTTTTTAGTTGCTGCAGGGATTCTCTGTCAGTCATGTGTATGTTCACGTCCTGCTGATGGAGCATAAGCATTTGATTGGAAGGCAGACGTTTCTGTACCATGGGGCGTTTCTAAAATGCTTGTTGAGAGCAGATAGAAGGAGGCAGCCTTTTGACCTGAGGCATGGGCAGCCAAGAAGCGTAGCAAAGCAGTTGGAGATAAATGGCATGGCAAGGAGAAATGCGGTAGAATGGCTTTCAAGACGTGAGAGGGGTATAGAGAAGAGTTTCAGTAGTTGTACTGGAGCCCCAGATGTGCTGGCAGGAAATTAGTTGTGGAGGGAAAACGGGCCTGATAGTTTCCTGCATTGGGAACGGTGGTCTTTCCATGGAATAGAGCGTGACAGCAGAAGGTAAGGAAGAATGAAGCCCAAGGATGATCGGAATGCATTCAGCTGGTTGAAGGGCTGCGGAGTTCTTGTAGCCCGAGCTACAAGCTTTCACTGTGCACACGGTGGTTAGATGCTGCATTGGTGGTAGACGTAGTGTTTGCATGTGTCTCCGAAGCAGGTTTTCGGAAACCTTGGTGTATGATTCCTGAATGACACAAATACTTCTAATGAGACTGTCTCTTCCCCTACACTCGGACCTTCCCGGGCTTGTGGTTGTGGGGCTTGATGAACTCAGTAGAGAAGTGAGGAATGAAAGAGGAAATGCAGTTTGCCTGCTTGCAATGATGAAACCCTGTGTTTCCCCAGGTCCCACTTCCCAGAGCACCACGAGTACAAGCGTGTCGAGTACAAGCGTGTCGAGTAGCAGTGCCCCGCCCACACCAACTGAGTCTGCCCCCACTACCACCTCTGGCACGACGCTCTCCAGCAGCACCGCCGGCAGCACCGTGAGCACCACGCCTGTTACTGGCTCGTCCACATCCGGCCCGACTTCAGTCAGCACATCCACACCCAGGCCAACACCCACCACCTCCCTAACAACTCCATCCACAGCAACGGAAGGTAATGTCTGGTCATCGCGTTATGTTTTTTCTTGTAGCTTTCCCAGCTGCACCTTTGCTTAATTAACGTGTGCCCCACGCCAGTTCTCATGCTTTCTATTTTACCGTGAGAAGAATTTGCTTGTCTTGGGCAGGAAGACCTGCAGATGTAGATAAATGGCATGGCAAGAAAAAATGCGGTAGAATGGTTTTCAAGTCATGAGAGGGTACGGAGTGGAGTTTGCTTACTTGTTCTAGGGCCATATAGCTTGGAAGGATTTAGTTGTGGTGGGAGCGGATTTCCTGCATTGGGAACGGTGGTGTCTCCATGGAATAGAATGTGACAGCAGTAGTGAGGGAGGAGTGAAGCCTAAGGAGGATTGGAATGCATTCAGCTGGCTTAGGGGCTGTGGAGTTCTTGTAGCCTGAGGATTGTTCTCACTGTGCAAACGGTGTTTTGATGCAGTATTGGTCTTAGGTATAGTGTTTACACGTGTCTCCCATGGAGGTTGTACGAAACCTTGGTGTGTAATTGCTGAACGAAAGTAATACCGCTAGTAAGATGTTCTGCCTTCCAATTCTCTGAGCTTGGTGGGTTTCAGGTGGTGGATTTTGATGAAGTCAGTAGAGGAACAGGGAGTTAAGGAGGAATTACGAGGAAATGTTTTTCTGCAATGATGAATCCCTGTGTTACCCCAGGTCCCACTTCCCAGAGCACCACGAGTACAGTTGTGTCAAGCACAACTGCCCCGCCCACACCAACCACGTCTGCCCCCACTACCACCTCTGGCACGACGCTCTCCAGCAGCACCACCGGCAGCACCGTGAGCACCACGCCTGTTACTGGCTCGTCCACATCCGGCCCGACTTCAGTCAGCACATCCACACCCAGGCCAACACCCACCACCTCCCTAACACCTCCACCCACGACAACGGAAGGTAATTGTCTGGCCATGGCTGTCACGTGTTGCCTTGTAGAGGGAGAGGTGAAGGCGTGTGAGCGCCTGAACTTAGGCTTTGTGTATGGGCTGAGGGCCGGGAGTAATTGCTGAACGTTCGTCAGTGGAGCAGAAGCCCACAGGTAGTCCTGAATCTTGCTGTTTGGAGGCAAGGCGAGTGCGTTTGTCCCGGTCCGAAGGTCCCTTGTTCCCTGACACCGCGTGTCCTAGGGAAAGGTTTTCTCAGCTAGGGGCAGCGGGTTGTCTTAGGCCGCCAGTGGTCGGACTGGAAGTCTTCCTTTTGCTGCTGTGACATCTTGTCCTCAATCTAGAGGGAGCATTCCCTTACGAGGCGTCTCGTGTACGGGCTGTGGGCTTTTGTTTTGGGCACTCTGGTTTCTGGTGCTTGTAGGTCACAGACATTCCGACCTTCTGCCCTTTCTTCCGCTGCGCGGGTGTTCAATTCTTTTTAGTTGCTGCAGGGATTCTCTGTCAGTCATGTGTATGTTCACGTCCTGCTGATGGAGCATAAGCATTTGATTGGAAGGCAGACGTTTCTGTACCATGGGGCGTTTCTAAAATGCTTGTTGAGAGCAGATAGAAGGAGGCAGCCTTTTGACCTGAGGCATGGGCAGCCAAGAAGCGTAGCAAAGCAGTTGGAGATAAATGGCATGGCAAGGAGAAATGCGGTAGAATGGCTTTCAAGACGTGAGAGGGGTATAGAGAAGAGTTTCAGTAGTTGTACTGGAGCCCCAGATGTGCTGGCAGGAAATTAGTTGTGGAGGGAAAACGGGCCTGATAGTTTCCTGCATTGGGAACGGTGGTCTTTCCATGGAATAGAGCGTGACAGCAGAAGGTAAGGAAGAATGAAGCCCAAGGATGATCGGAATGCATTCAGCTGGTTGAAGGGCTGCGGAGTTCTTGTAGCCCGAGCTACAAGCTTTCACTGTGCACACGGTGGTTAGATGCTGCATTGGTGGTAGACGTAGTGTTTGCATGTGTCTCCGAAGCAGGTTTTCGGAAACCTTGGTGTATGATTCCTGAATGACACAAATACTTCTAATGAGACTGTCTCTTCCCCTACACTCGGACCTTCCCGGGCTTGTGGTTGTGGGGCTTGATGAACTCAGTAGAGAAGTGAGGAATGAAAGAGGAAATGCAGTTTGCCTGCTTGCAATGATGAAACCCTGTGTTTCCCCAGGTCCCACTTCCCAGAGCACCACGAGTACAAGCGTGTCGAGTACAAGCGTGTCGAGTAGCAGTGCCCCGCCCACACCAACTGAGTCTGCCCCCACTACCACCTCTGGCACGACGCTCTCCAGCAGCACCGCCGGCAGCACCGTGAGCACCACGCCTGTTACTGGCTCGTCCACATCCGGCCCGACTTCAGTCAGCACATCCACACCCAGGCCAACACCCACCACCTCCCTAACAACTCCATCCACAGCAACGGAAGGTAATGTCTGGTCATCGCGTTATGTTTTTTCTTGTAGCTTTCCCAGCTGCACCTTTGCTTAATTAACGTGTGCCCCACGCCAGTTCTCATGCTTTCTATTTTACCGTGAGAAGAATTTGCTTGTCTTGGGCAGGAAGACCTGCAGATGTAGATAAATGGCATGGCAAGAAAAAATGCGGTAGAATGGTTTTCAAGTCATGAGAGGGTACGGAGTGGAGTTTGCTTACTTGTTCTAGGGCCATATAGCTTGGAAGGATTTAGTTGTGGTGGGAGCGGATTTCCTGCATTGGGAACGGTGGTGTCTCCATGGAATAGAATGTGACAGCAGTAGTGAGGGAGGAGTGAAGCCTAAGGAGGATTGGAATGCATTCAGCTGGCTTAGGGGCTGTGGAGTTCTTGTAGCCTGAGGATTGTTCTCACTGTGCAAACGGTGTTTTGATGCAGTATTGGTCTTAGGTATAGTGTTTACACGTGTCTCCCATGGAGGTTGTACGAAACCTTGGTGTGTAATTGCTGAACGAAAGTAATACCGCTAGTAAGATGTTCTGCCTTCCAATTCTCTGAGCTTGGTGGGTTTCAGGTGGTGGATTTTGATGAAGTCAGTAGAGGAACAGGGAGTTAAGGAGGAATTACGAGGAAATGTTTTTCTGCAATGATGAATCCCTGTGTTACCCCAGGTCCCACTTCCCAGAGCACCACGAGTACAGTTGTGTCAAGCACAACTGCCCCGCCCACACCAACCACGTCTGCCCCCACTACCACCTCTGGCACGACGCTCTCCAGCAGCACCACCGGCAGCACCGTGAGCACCACGCCTGTTACTGGCTCGTCCACATCCGGCCCGACTTCAGTCAGCACATCCACACCCAGGCCAACACCCACCACCTCCCTAACACCTCCACCCACGACAACGGAAGGTAATTGTCTGGCCATGGCTGTCACGTGTTGCCTTGTAGAGGGAGAGGTGAAGGCGTGTGAGCGCCTGAACTTAGGCTTTGTGTATGGGCTGAGGGCCGGGAGTAATTGCTGAACGTTCGTCAGTGGAGCAGAAGCCCACAGGTAGTCCTGAATCTTGCTGTTTGGAGGCAAGGCGAGTGCGTTTGTCCCGGTCCGAAGGTCCCTTGTTCCCTGACACCGCGTGTCCTAGGGAAAGGTTTTCTCAGCTAGGGGCAGCGGGTTGTCTTAGGCCGCCAGTGGTCGGACTGGAAGTCTTCCTTTTGCTGCTGTGACATCTTGTCCTCAATCTAGAGGGAGCATTCCCTTACGAGGCGTCTCGTGTACGGGCTGTGGGCTTTTGTTTTGGGCACTCTGGTTTCTGGTGCTTGTAGGTCACAGACATTCCGACCTTCTGCCCTTTCTTCCGCTGCGCGGGTGTTCAATTCTTTTTAGTTGCTGCAGGGATTCTCTGTCAGTCATGTGTATGTTCACGTCCTGCTGATGGAGCATAAGCATTTGATTGGAAGGCAGACGTTTCTGTACCATGGGGCGTTTCTAAAATGCTTGTTGAGAGCAGATAGAAGGAGGCAGCCTTTTGACCTGAGGCATGGGCAGCCAAGAAGCGTAGCAAAGCAGTTGGAGATAAATGGCATGGCAAGGAGAAATGCGGTAGAATGGCTTTCAAGACGTGAGAGGGGTATAGAGAAGAGTTTCAGTAGTTGTACTGGAGCCCCAGATGTGCTGGCAGGAAATTAGTTGTGGAGGGAAAACGGGCCTGATAGTTTCCTGCATTGGGAACGGTGGTCTTTCCATGGAATAGAGCGTGACAGCAGAAGGTAAGGAAGAATGAAGCCCAAGGATGATCGGAATGCATTCAGCTGGTTGAAGGGCTGCGGAGTTCTTGTAGCCCGAGCTACAAGCTTTCACTGTGCACACGGTGGTTAGATGCTGCATTGGTGGTAGACGTAGTGTTTGCATGTGTCTCCGAAGCAGGTTTTCGGAAACCTTGGTGTATGATTCCTGAATGACACAAATACTTCTAATGAGACTGTCTCTTCCCCTACACTCGGACCTTCCCGGGCTTGTGGTTGTGGGGCTTGATGAACTCAGTAGAGAAGTGAGGAATGAAAGAGGAAATGCAGTTTGCCTGCTTGCAATGATGAAACCCTGTGTTTCCCCAGGTCCCACTTCCCAGAGCACCACGAGTACAAGCGTGTCGAGTACAAGCGTGTCGAGTAGCAGTGCCCCGCCCACACCAACTGAGTCTGCCCCCACTACCACCTCTGGCACGACGCTCTCCAGCAGCACCGCCGGCAGCACCGTGAGCACCACGCCTGTTACTGGCTCGTCCACATCCGGCCCGACTTCAGTCAGCACATCCACACCCAGGCCAACACCCACCACCTCCCTAACAACTCCATCCACAGCAACGGAAGGTAATGTCTGGTCATCGCGTTATGTTTTTTCTTGTAGCTTTCCCAGCTGCACCTTTGCTTAATTAACGTGTGCCCCACGCCAGTTCTCATGCTTTCTATTTTACCGTGAGAAGAATTTGCTTGTCTTGGGCAGGAAGACCTGCAGATGTAGATAAATGGCATGGCAAGAAAAAATGCGGTAGAATGGTTTTCAAGTCATGAGAGGGTACGGAGTGGAGTTTGCTTACTTGTTCTAGGGCCATATAGCTTGGAAGGATTTAGTTGTGGTGGGAGCGGATTTCCTGCATTGGGAACGGTGGTGTCTCCATGGAATAGAATGTGACAGCAGTAGTGAGGGAGGAGTGAAGCCTAAGGAGGATTGGAATGCATTCAGCTGGCTTAGGGGCTGTGGAGTTCTTGTAGCCTGAGGATTGTTCTCACTGTGCAAACGGTGTTTTGATGCAGTATTGGTCTTAGGTATAGTGTTTACACGTGTCTCCCATGGAGGTTGTACGAAACCTTGGTGTGTAATTGCTGAACGAAAGTAATACCGCTAGTAAGATGTTCTGCTTTCCAATTCTCTGAGCTTGGTGGGTTTCAGGTGGTGGATTTTGATGAAGTCAGTAGAGGAACAGGGAGTTAAGGAGGAATTACGAGGAAATGTTTTTCTGCAATGATGAATCCCTGTGTTACCCCAGGTCCCACTTCCCAGAGCACCACGAGTACAGTTGTGTCAAGCACAACTGCCCCGCCAACACCAACCACGTCTGCCCCCACTACCACCTCTGGCACGACGCTCTCCAGCAGCACCACCGGCAGCACCGTGAGCACCACGCCTGTTACTGGCTCGTCCACATCCGGCCCGACTTCAGTCAGCACATCCACACCCAGGCCAACACCCACCACCTCCCTAACACCTCCACCCACGACAACGGAAGGTAATTGTCTGGCCATGGCTGTCACGTGTTGCCTTGTAGAGGGAGAGGTGAAGGCGTGTGAGCGCCTGAACTTAGGCTTTGTGTATGGGCTGAGGGCCGGGAGTAATTGCTGAACGTTCGTCAGTGGAGCAGAAGCCCACAGGTAGTCCTGAATCTTGCTGTTTGGAGGCAAGGCGAGTGCGTTTGTCCCGGTCCGAAGGTCCCTTGTTCCCTGACACCGCGTGTCCTAGGGAAAGGTTTTCTCAGCTAGGGGCAGCGGGTTGTCTTAGGCCGCCAGTGGTCGGACTGGAAGTCTTCCTTTTGCTGCTGTGACATCTTGTCCTCAATCTAGAGGGAGCATTCCCTTACGAGGCGTCTCGTGTACGGGCTGTGGGCTTTTGTTTTGGGCACTCTGGTTTCTGGTGCTTGTAGGTCACAGACATTCCGACCTTCTGCCCTTTCTTCCGCTGCGCGGGTGTTCAATTCTTTTTAGTTGCTGCAGGGATTCTCTGTCAGTCATGTGTATGTTCACGTCCTGCTGATGGAGCATAAGCATTTGATTGGAAGGCAGACGTTTCTGTACCATGGGGCGTTTCTAAAATGCTTGTTGAGAGCAGATAGAAGGAGGCAGCCTTTTGACCTGAGGCATGGGCAGCCAAGAAGCGTAGCAAAGCAGTTGGAGATAAATGGCATGGCAAGGAGAAATGCGGTAGAATGGCTTTCAAGACGTGAGAGGGGTATAGAGAAGAGTTTCAGTAGTTGTACTGGAGCCCCAGATGTGCTGGCAGGAAATTAGTTGTGGAGGGAAAACGGGCCTGATAGTTTCCTGCATTGGGAACGGTGGTCTTTCCATGGAATAGAGCGTGACAGCAAAAGGTAAGGAAGAATGAAGCCCAAGGATGATCGGAATGCATTCAGCTGGTTGAAGGGCTGCGGAGTTCTTGTAGCCCGAGCTACAAGCTTTCACTGTGCACACGGTGGTTAGATGCTGCATTGGTGGTAGACGTAGTGTTTGCATGTGTCTCCGAAGCAGGTTTTCGGAAACCTTGGTGTATGATTCCTGAATGACACAAATACTTCTAATGAGACTGTCTCTTCCCCTACACTCGGACCTTCCCGGGCTTGTGGTTGTGGGGCTTGATGAACTCAGTAGAGAAGTGAGGAATGAAAGAGGAAATGCAGTTTGCCTGCTTGCAATGATGAAACCCTGTGTTTCCCCAGGTCCCACTTCCCAGAGCACCACGAGTACAAGCGTGTCGAGTACAAGCGTGTCGAGTAGCAGTGCCCCGCCCACACCAACTGAGTCTGCCCCCACTACCACCTCTGGCACGACGCTCTCCAGCAGCACCGCCGGCAGCACCGTGAGCACCACGCCTGTTACTGGCTCGTCCACATCCGGCCCGACTTCAGTCAGCACATCCACACCCAGGCCAACACCCACCACCTCCCTAACAACTCCATCCACAGCAACGGAAGGTAATGTCTGGTCATCGCGTTATGTTTTTTCTTGTAGCTTTCCCAGCTGCACCTTTGCTTAATTAACGTGTGCCCCACGCCAGTTCTCATGCTTTCTATTTTACCGTGAGAAGAATTTGCTTGTCTTGGGCAGGAAGACCTGCAGATGTAGATAAATGGCATGGCAAGAAAAAATGCGGTAGAATGGTTTTCAAGTCATGAGAGGGTACGGAGTGGAGTTTGCTTACTTGTTCTAGGGCCATATAGCTTGGAAGGATTTAGTTGTGGTGGGAGCGGATTTCCTGCATTGGGAACGGTGGTGTCTCCATGGAATAGAATGTGACAGCAGTAGTGAGGGAGGAGTGAAGCCTAAGGAGGATTGGAATGCATTCAGCTGGCTTAGGGGCTGTGGAGTTCTTGTAGCCTGAGGATTGTTCTCACTGTGCAAACGGTGTTTTGATGCAGTATTGGTCTTAGGTATAGTGTTTACACGTGTCTCCCATGGAGGTTGTACGAAACCTTGGTGTGTAATTGCTGAACGAAAGTAATACCGCTAGTAAGATGTTCTGCTTTCCAATTCTCTGAGCTTGGTGGGTTTCAGGTGGTGGATTTTGATGAAGTCAGTAGAGGAACAGGGAGTTAAGGAGGAATTACGAGGAAATGTTTTTCTGCAATGATGAATCCCTGTGTTACCCCAGGTCCCACTTCCCAGAGCACCACGAGTACAGTTGTGTCAAGCACAACTGCCCCGCCCACACCAACCACGTCTGCCCCCACTACCACCTCTGGCACGACGCTCTCCAGCAGCACCACCGGCAGCACCGTGAGCACCACGCCTGTTACTGGCTCGTCCACATCCGGCCCGACTTCAGTCAGCACATCCACACCCAGGCCAACACCCACCACCTCCCTAACACCTCCACCCACGACAACGGAAGGTAATTGTCTGGCCATGGCTGTCACGTGTTGCCTTGTAGAGGGAGAGGTGAAGGCGTGTGAGCGCCTGAACTTAGGCTTTGTGTATGGGCTGAGGGCCGGGAGTAATTGCTGAACGTTCGTCAGTGGAGCAGAAGCCCACAGGTAGTCCTGAATCTTGCTGTTTGGAGGCAAGGCGAGTGCGTTTGTCCCGGTCCGAAGGTCCCTTGTTCCCTGACACCGCGTGTCCTAGGGAAAGGTTTTCTCAGCTAGGGGCAGCGGGTTGTCTTAGGCCGCCAGTGGTCGGACTGGAAGTCTTCCTTTTGCTGCTGTGACATCTTGTCCTCAATCTAGAGGGAGCATTCCCTTACGAGGCGTCTCGTGTACGGGCTGTGGGCTTTTGTTTTGGGCACTCTGGTTTCTGGTGCTTGTAGGTCACAGACATTCCGACCTTCTGCCCTTTCTTCCGCTGCGCGGGTGTTCAATTCTTTTTAGTTGCTGCAGGGATTCTCTGTCAGTCATGTGTATGTTCACGTCCTGCTGATGGAGCATAAGCATTTGATTGGAAGGCAGACGTTTCTGTACCATGGGGCGTTTCTAAAATGCTTGTTGAGAGCAGATAGAAGGAGGCAGCCTTTTGACCTGAGGCATGGGCAGCCAAGAAGCGTAGCAAAGCAGTTGGAGATAAATGGCATGGCAAGGAGAAATGCGGTAGAATGGCTTTCAAGACGTGAGAGGGGTATAGAGAAGAGTTTCAGTAGTTGTACTGGAGCCCCAGATGTGCTGGCAGGAAATTAGTTGTGGAGGGAAAACGGGCCTGATAGTTTCCTGCATTGGGAACGGTGGTCTTTCCATGGAATAGAGCGTGACAGCAGAAGGTAAGGAAGAATGAAGCCCAAGGATGATCGGAATGCATTCAGCTGGTTGAAGGGCTGCGGAGTTCTTGTAGCCCGAGCTACAAGCTTTCACTGTGCACACGGTGGTTAGATGCTGCATTGGTGGTAGACGTAGTGTTTGCATGTGTCTCCGAAGCAGGTTTTCGGAAACCTTGGTGTATGATTCCTGAATGACACAAATACTTCTAATGAGACTGTCTCTTCCCCTACACTCGGACCTTCCCGGGCTTGTGGTTGTGGGGCTTGATGAACTCAGTAGAGAAGTGAGGAATGAAAGAGGAAATGCAGTTTGCCTGCTTGCAATGATGAAACCCTGTGTTTCCCCAGGTCCCACTTCCCAGAGCACCACGAGTACAAGCGTGTCGAGTACAAGCGTGTCGAGTAGCAGTGCCCCGCCCACACCAACTGAGTCTGCCCCCACTACCACCTCTGGCACGACGCTCTCCAGCAGCACCGCCGGCAGCACCGTGAGCACCACGCCTGTTACTGGCTCGTCCACATCCGGCCCGACTTCAGTCAGCACATCCACACCCAGGCCAACACCCACCACCTCCCTAACAACTCCATCCACAGCAACGGAAGGTGATGTCTGGTCATCGCGTTATGTTTTTTCTTGTAGCTTTCCCAGCTGCACCTTTGCTTAATTAACGTGTGCCCCACGCCAGTTCTCATGCTTTCTATTTTACCGTGAGAAGAATTTGCTTGTCTTGGGCAGGAAGACCTGCAGATGTAGATAAATGGCATGGCAAGAAAAAATGCGGTAGAATGGTTTTCAAGTCATGAGAGGGTACGGAGTGGAGTTTGCTTACTTGTTCTAGGGCCATATAGCTTGGAAGGATTTAGTTGTGGTGGGAGCGGATTTCCTGCATTGGGAACGGTGGTGTCTCCATGGAATAGAATGTGACAGCAGTAGTGAGGGAGGAGTGAAGCCTAAGGAGGATTGGAATGCATTCAGCTGGCTTAGGGGCTGTGGAGTTCTTGTAGCCTGAGGATTGTTCTCACTGTGCAAACGGTGTTTTGATGCAGTATTGGTCTTAGGTATAGTGTTTACACGTGTCTCCCATGGAGGTTGTACGAAACCTTGGTGTGTAATTGCTGAACGAAAGTAATACCGCTAGTAAGATGTTCTGCTTTCCAATTCTCTGAGCTTGGTGGGTTTCAGGTGGTGGATTTTGATGAAGTCAGTAGAGGAACAGGGAGTTAAGGAGGAATTACGAGGAAATGTTTTTCTGCAATGATGAATCCCTGTGTTACCCCAGGTCCCACTTCCCAGAGCACCACGAGTACAGTTGTGTCAAGCACAACTGCCCCGCCAACACCAACCACGTCTGCCCCCACTACCACCTCTGGCACGACGCTCTCCAGCAGCACCACCGGCAGCACCGTGAGCACCACGCCTGTTACTGGCTCGTCCACATCCGGCCCGACCTCAGTCAGCACATCCACACCCAGGCCAACACCCACCACCTCCCTAACACCTCCACCCACGACAACGGAAGGTAATTGTCTGGCCATGGCTGTCACGTGTTGCCTTGTAGAGGGAGAGGTGAAGGCGTGTGAGCGCCTGAACTTAGGCTTTGTGTATGGGCTGAGGGCCGGGAGTAATTGCTGAACGTTCGTCAGTGGAGCAGAAGCCCACAGGTAGTCCTGAATCTTGCTGTTTGGAGGCAAGGCGAGTGCGTTTGTCCCGGTCCGAAGGTCCCTTGTTCCCTGACACCGCGTGTCCTAGGGAAAGGTTTTCTCAGCTAGGGGCAGCGGGTTGTCTTAGGCCGCCAGTGGTCGGACTGGAAGTCTTCCTTTTGCTGCTGTGACATCTTGTCCTCAATCTAGAGGGAGCATTCCCTTACGAGGCGTCTCGTGTACGGGCTGTGGGCTTTTGTTTTGGGCACTCTGGTTTCTGGTGCTTGTAGGTCACAGACATTCCGACCTTCTGCCCTTTCTTCCGCTGCGCGGGTGTTCAATTCTTTTTAGTTGCTGCAGGGATTCTCTGTCAGTCATGTGTATGTTCACGTCCTGCTGATGGAGCATAAGCATTTGATTGGAAGGCAGACGTTTCTGTACCATGGGGCGTTTCTAAAATGCTTGTTGAGAGCAGATAGAAGGAGGCAGCCTTTTGACCTGAGGCATGGGCAGCCAAGAAGCGTAGCAAAGCAGTTGGAGATAAATGGCATGGCAAGGAGAAATGCGGTAGAATGGCTTTCAAGACGTGAGAGGGGTATAGAGAAGAGTTTCAGTAGTTGTACTGGAGCCCCAGATGTGCTGGCAGGAAATTAGTTGTGGAGGGAAAACGGGCCTGATAGTTTCCTGCATTGGGAACGGTGGTCTTTCCATGGAATAGAGCGTGACAGCAGAAGGTAAGGAAGAATGAAGCCCAAGGATGATCGGAATGCATTCAGCTGGTTGAAGGGCTGCGGAGTTCTTGTAGCCCGAGCTACAAGCTTTCACTGTGCACACGGTGGTTAGATGCTGCATTGGTGGTAGACGTAGTGTTTGCATGTGTCTCCGAAGCAGGTTTTCGGAAACCTTGGTGTATGATTCCTGAATGACACAAATACTTCTAATGAGACTGTCTCTTCCCCTACACTCGGACCTTCCCGGGCTTGTGGTTGTGGGGCTTGATGAACTCAGTAGAGAAGTGAGGAATGAAAGAGGAAATGCAGTTTGCCTGCTTGCAATGATGAAACCCTGTGTTTCCCCAGGTCCCACTTCCCAGAGCACCACGAGTACAAGCGTGTCGAGTACAAGCGTGTCGAGTAGCAGTGCCCCGCCCACACCAACTGAGTCTGCCCCCACTACCACCTCTGGCACGACGCTCTCCAGCAGCACCGCCGGCAGCACCGTGAGCACCACGCCTGTTACTGGCTCGTCCACATCCGGCCCGACTTCAGTCAGCACATCCACACCCAGGCCAACACCCACCACCTCCCTAACAACTCCATCCACAGCAACGGAAGGTAATGTCTGGTCATCGCGTTATGTTTTTTCTTGTAGCTTTCCCAGCTGCACCTTTGCTTAATTAACGTGTGCCCCACGCCAGTTCTCATGCTTTCTATTTTACCGTGAGAAGAATTTGCTTGTCTTGGGCAGGAAGACCTGCAGATGTAGATAAATGGCATGGCAAGAAAAAATGCGGTAGAATGGTTTTCAAGTCATGAGAGGGTACGGAGTGGAGTTTGCTTACTTGTTCTAGGGCCATATAGCTTGGAAGGATTTAGTTGTGGTGGGAGCGGATTTCCTGCATTGGGAACGGTGGTGTCTCCATGGAATAGAATGTGACAGCAGTAGTGAGGGAGGAGTGAAGCCTAAGGAGGATTGGAATGCATTCAGCTGGCTTAGGGGCTGTGGAGTTCTTGTAGCCTGAGGATTGTTCTCACTGTGCAAACGGTGTTTTGATGCAGTATTGGTCTTAGGTATAGTGTTTACACGTGTCTCCCATGGAGGTTGTACGAAACCTTGGTGTGTAATTGCTGAACGAAAGTAATACCGCTAGTAAGATGTTCTGCCTTCCAATTCTCTGAGCTTGGTGGGTTTCAGGTGGTGGATTTTGATGAAGTCAGTAGAGGAACAGGGAGTTAAGGAGGAATTACGAGGAAATGTTTTTCTGCAATGATGAATCCCTGTGTTACCCCAGGTCCCACTTCCCAGAGCACCACGAGTACAGTTGTGTCAAGCACAACTGCCCCGCCCACACCAACTGAGTCTGCCCCCACTACCACCTCTGGCACGACGCTCTCCAGCAGCACCACCGGCAGCACCGTGAGCACCACGCCTGTTACTGGCTCGTCCACATCCGGCCCGACTTCAGTCAGCACATCCACACCCAGGCCAACACCCACCACCTCCCTAACGCCTCCACCCACGACAACGGAAGGTAATGTCTGGTCATCGCGTTATGTTTTTTCTTGTAGCTTTCCCAGCTGCACCTTTGTTGAATTAGCGTGTGCCCCATGCTAGTTCTCATGCTTTCTATTTTACTGTGAGAAGAATTTGTTTGTCTTGGGCAGGAAGTCCCTTGGTCCTTTTCTCTGCACAGCTCTTTAGGACTTGTTTAATCCTGTTGCCTGCTACAAGGACTTTGATCAGACAGGATGTCCTTGTTTTGCTGCTTTGAGTTGCTTTCCTTCAGCTGTTGAGGTCCTTCTCTGTGCGAACCCGGTTTCGATATGGCACGGAGCTTATTTTTGTGACACTTTTATTTCAGGTCCTTTTGGGCCATGGCTTTTCTGACCTTCTTCCCTTTTTTCTGCTGCTTGCCTTCGGTGCTTTTCGGGCACTGGCATGCCCTTTTTCTGCTGGGAGAAGCATTTTTTCCCGTTGTGGGTTTCATGGGCTAGTCCTCAGATGGAAGCGTGGCACTTATCGCCATCAACACGTGCGTGATCCTCCCATCTGTTATCATCTCCTCCAAGTGATTGTGTCGTTCCTAACTGTTTACATTTACTGATGTCCAACCGCAGTAGACTGCAGCGTTCCGGAGGACTGCATCTGGACTGACTGGATCGATGTGAGTTACCCACAGTATGGCCCAGGGAATGGTGATGATGAGACGTTCGAAACAATTCAGAATAAGATCCCGTCGTGGAACTGTACGAAGGCTGAGAATATTTCCTGCAGAGCTGAGAAATTTCCAGACACTCCTATAGAAGATTTAGGGCAGAAAGTGGAATGTGATGTTAACACAGGGCTCATCTGTAAAAATGACGATCAGACCGCAGGGGGTGTGATTCCAATGCCAGTCTGCCTGAATTATCAGATCAAAGTGTGCTGTACACCACCATTAAGACCAGAGTGCACAACAGCTATCACGACTACAACCAGAGGAGAAACCAGCACAACGGTGTCCCTCTCACCGACAACAAGCACAATTTACACTCCGAGTGTGTCAAGCACAACTGCCCCGCCAACACCAACCACGTCTGCCCCCACTACCACCTCTGGCACGACGCTCTCCAGCAGCACCACCGGCAGCACCGTGAGCACCACGCCTGTTACTGGCTCGTCCACATCCGGCCCGACTTCAGTCAGCACATCCACACCCAGGCCAACACCCACCACCTCCCTAACGCCTCCACCCACGACAACGGAAGGTAATGTCTGGTCATCGCGTTATGTTTTTTCTTGTAGCTTTCCCAGCTGCACCTTTGTTGAATTAGCGTGTGCCCCATGCTAGTTCTCATGCTTTCTATTTTACTGTGAGAAGAATTTGTTTGTCTTGGGCAGGAAGTCCCTTGGTCCTTTTCTCTGCACAGCTCTTTAGGACTTGTTTAATCCTGTTGCCTGCTACAAGGACTTTGATCAGACAGGATGTCCTTGTTTTGCTGCTTTGAGTTGCTTTCCTTCAGCTGTTGAGGTCCTTCTCTGTGCGAACCCGGTTTCGATATGGCACGGAGCTTATTTTTGTGACACTTTTATTTCAGGTCCTTTTGGGCCATGGCTTTTCTGACCTTCTTCCCTTTTTTCTGCTGCTTGCCTTCGGTGCTTTTCGGGCACTGGCATGCCCTTTTTCTGCTGGGAGAAGCATTTTTTCCCGTTGTGGGTTTCATGGGCTAGTCCTCAGATGGAAGCGTGGCACTTATCGCCATCAACACGTGCGTGATCCTCCCATCTGTTATCATCTCCTCCAAGTGATTGTGTCGTTCCTAACTGTTTACATTTACTGATGTCCAACCGCAGTAGACTGCAGCGTTCCGGAGGACTGCATCTGGACTGACTGGATCGATGTGAGTTACCCACAGTATGGCCCAGGGAATGGTGATGATGAGACGTTCGAAACAATTCAGAATAAGATCCCGTCGTGGAACTGTACGAAGGCTGAGAATATTTCCTGCAGAGCTGAGAAATTTCCAGACACTCCTATAGAAGATTTAGGGCAGAAAGTGGAATGTGATGTTAACACAGGGCTCATCTGTAAAAATGACGATCAGACCGCAGGGGGTGTGATTCCAATGCCAGTCTGCCTGAATTATCAGATCAAAGTGTGCTGTACACCACCATTAAGACCAGAGTGCACAACAGCTATCACGACTACAACCAGAGGAGAAACCAGCACAACGGTGTCCCTCTCACCGACAACAAGCACAATTTACACTCCGAGTGTGTCAAGCACAACTGCCCCGCCAACACCAACCACGTCTGCCCCCACTACCACCTCTGGCACGACGCTCTCCAGCAGCACCACCGGCAGCACCGTGAGCACCACGCCTGTTACTGGCTCGTCCACATCCGGCCCGACTTCAGTCAGCACATCCACACCCAGGCCAACACCCACCACCTCCCTAACACCTCCACCCACGACAACGGAAGGTAATTGTCTGGCCATGGCTGTCACGTGTTGCCTTGTAGAGGGAGAGGTGAAGGCGTGTGAGCGCCTGAACTTAGGCTTTGTGTATGGGCTGAGGGCCGGGAGTAATTGCTGAACGTTCGTCAGTGGAGCAGAAGCCCACAGGTAGTCCTGAATCTTGCTGTTTGGAGGCAAGGCGAGTGCGTTTGTCCCGGTCCGAAGGTCCCTTGTTCCCTGACACCGCGTGTCCTAGGGAAAGGTTTTCTCAGCTAGGGGCAGCGGGTTGTCTTAGGCCGCCAGTGGTCGGACTGGAAGTCTTCCTTTTGCTGCTGTGACATCTTGTCCTCAATCTAGAGGGAGCATTCCCTTACGAGGCGTCTCGTGTACGGGCTGTGGGCTTTTGTTTTGGGCACTCTGGTTTCTGGTGCTTGTAGGTCACAGACATTCCGACCTTCTGCCCTTTCTTCCGCTGCGCGGGTGTTCAATTCTTTTTAGTTGCTGCAGGGATTCTCTGTCAGTCATGTGTATGTTCACGTCCTGCTGATGGAGCATAAGCATTTGATTGGAAGGCAGACGTTTCTGTACCATGGGGCGTTTCTAAAATGCTTGTTGAGAGCAGATAGAAGGAGGCAGCCTTTTGACCTGAGGCATGGGCAGCCAAGAAGCGTAGCAAAGCAGTTGGAGATAAATGGCATGGCAAGGAGAAATGCGGTAGAATGGCTTTCAAGACGTGAGAGGGGTATAGAGAAGAGTTTCAGTAGTTGTACTGGAGCCCCAGATGTGCTGGCAGGAAATTAGTTGTGGAGGGAAAACGGGCCTGATAGTTTCCTGCATTGGGAACGGTGGTCTTTCCATGGAATAGAGCGTGACAGCAGAAGGTAAGGAAGAATGAAGCCCAAGGATGATCGGAATGCATTCAGCTGGTTGAAGGGCTGCGGAGTTCTTGTAGCCCGAGCTACAAGCTTTCACTGTGCACACGGTGGTTAGATGCTGCATTGGTGGTAGACGTAGTGTTTGCATGTGTCTCCGAAGCAGGTTTTCGGAAACCTTGGTGTATGATTCCTGAATGACACAAATACTTCTAATGAGACTGTCTCTTCCCCTACACTCGGACCTTCCCGGGCTTGTGGTTGTGGGGCTTGATGAACTCAGTAGAGAAGTGAGGAATGAAAGAGGAAATGCAGTTTGCCTGCTTGCAATGATGAAACCCTGTGTTTCCCCAGGTCCCACTTCCCAGAGCACCACGAGTACAAGCGTGTCGAGTACAAGCGTGTCGAGTAGCAGTGCCCCGCCCACACCAACTGAGTCTGCCCCCACTACCACCTCTGGCACGACGCTCTCCAGCAGCACCGCCGGCAGCACCGTGAGCACCACGCCTGTTACTGGCTCGTCCACATCCGGCCCGACTTCAGTCAGCACATCCACACCCAGGCCAACACCCACCACCTCCCTAACAACTCCATCCACAGCAACGGAAGGTGATGTCTGGTCATCGCGTTATGTTTTTTCTTGTAGCTTTCCCAGCTGCACCTTTGCTTAATTAACGTGTGCCCCACGCCAGTTCTCATGCTTTCTATTTTACCGTGAGAAGAATTTGCTTGTCTTGGGCAGGAAGACCTGCAGATGTAGATAAATGGCATGGCAAGAAAAAATGCGGTAGAATGGTTTTCAAGTCATGAGAGGGTACGGAGTGGAGTTTGCTTACTTGTTCTAGGGCCATATAGCTTGGAAGGATTTAGTTGTGGTGGGAGCGGATTTCCTGCATTGGGAACGGTGGTGTCTCCATGGAATAGAATGTGACAGCAGTAGTGAGGGAGGAGTGAAGCCTAAGGAGGATTGGAATGCATTCAGCTGGCTTAGGGGCTGTGGAGTTCTTGTAGCCTGAGGATTGTTCTCACTGTGCAAACGGTGTTTTGATGCAGTATTGGTCTTAGGTATAGTGTTTACACGTGTCTCCCATGGAGGTTGTACGAAACCTTGGTGTGTAATTGCTGAACGAAAGTAATACCGCTAGTAAGATGTTCTGCTTTCCAATTCTCTGAGCTTGGTGGGTTTCAGGTGGTGGATTTTGATGAAGTCAGTAGAGGAACAGGGAGTTAAGGAGGAATTACGAGGAAATGTTTTTCTGCAATGATGAATCCCTGTGTTACCCCAGGTCCCACTTCCCAGAGCACCACGAGTACAGTTGTGTCAAGCACAACTGCCCCGCCAACACCAACCACGTCTGCCCCCACTACCACCTCTGGCACGACGCTCTCCAGCAGCACCACCGGCAGCACCGTGAGCACCACGCCTGTTACTGGCTCGTCCACATCCGGCCCGACCTCAGTCAGCACATCCACACCCAGGCCAACACCCACCACCTCCCTAACACCTCCACCCACGACAACGGAAGGTAATTGTCTGGCCATGGCTGTCACGTGTTGCCTTGTAGAGGGAGAGGTGAAGGCGTGTGAGCGCCTGAACTTAGGCTTTGTGTATGGGCTGAGGGCCGGGAGTAATTGCTGAACGTTCGTCAGTGGAGCAGAAGCCCACAGGTAGTCCTGAATCTTGCTGTTTGGAGGCAAGGCGAGTGCGTTTGTCCCGGTCCGAAGGTCCCTTGTTCCCTGACACCGCGTGTCCTAGGGAAAGGTTTTCTCAGCTAGGGGCAGCGGGTTGTCTTAGGCCGCCAGTGGTCGGACTGGAAGTCTTCCTTTTGCTGCTGTGACATCTTGTCCTCAATCTAGAGGGAGCATTCCCTTACGAGGCGTCTCGTGTACGGGCTGTGGGCTTTTGTTTTGGGCACTCTGGTTTCTGGTGCTTGTAGGTCACAGACATTCCGACCTTCTGCCCTTTCTTCCGCTGCGCGGGTGTTCAATTCTTTTTAGTTGCTGCAGGGATTCTCTGTCAGTCATGTGTATGTTCACGTCCTGCTGATGGAGCATAAGCATTTGATTGGAAGGCAGACGTTTCTGTACCATGGGGCGTTTCTAAAATGCTTGTTGAGAGCAGATAGAAGGAGGCAGCCTTTTGACCTGAGGCATGGGCAGCCAAGAAGCGTAGCAAAGCAGTTGGAGATAAATGGCATGGCAAGGAGAAATGCGGTAGAATGGCTTTCAAGACGTGAGAGGGGTATAGAGAAGAGTTTCAGTAGTTGTACTGGAGCCCCAGATGTGCTGGCAGGAAATTAGTTGTGGAGGGAAAACGGGCCTGATAGTTTCCTGCATTGGGAACGGTGGTCTTTCCATGGAATAGAGCGTGACAGCAGAAGGTAAGGAAGAATGAAGCCCAAGGATGATCGGAATGCATTCAGCTGGTTGAAGGGCTGCGGAGTTCTTGTAGCCCGAGCTACAAGCTTTCACTGTGCACACGGTGGTTAGATGCTGCATTGGTGGTAGACGTAGTGTTTGCATGTGTCTCCGAAGCAGGTTTTCGGAAACCTTGGTGTATGATTCCTGAATGACACAAATACTTCTAATGAGACTGTCTCTTCCCCTACACTCGGACCTTCCCGGGCTTGTGGTTGTGGGGCTTGATGAACTCAGTAGAGAAGTGAGGAATGAAAGAGGAAATGCAGTTTGCCTGCTTGCAATGATGAAACCCTGTGTTTCCCCAGGTCCCACTTCCCAGAGCACCACGAGTACAAGCGTGTCGAGTACAAGCGTGTCGAGTAGCAGTGCCCCGCCCACACCAACTGAGTCTGCCCCCACTACCACCTCTGGCACGACGCTCTCCAGCAGCACCGCCGGCAGCACCGTGAGCACCACGCCTGTTACTGGCTCGTCCACATCCGGCCCGACTTCAGTCAGCACATCCACACCCAGGCCAACACCCACCACCTCCCTAACAACTCCATCCACAGCAACGGAAGGTAATGTCTGGTCATCGCGTTATGTTTTTTCTTGTAGCTTTCCCAGCTGCACCTTTGCTTAATTAACGTGTGCCCCACGCCAGTTCTCATGCTTTCTATTTTACCGTGAGAAGAATTTGCTTGTCTTGGGCAGGAAGACCTGCAGATGTAGATAAATGGCATGGCAAGAAAAAATGCGGTAGAATGGTTTTCAAGTCATGAGAGGGTACGGAGTGGAGTTTGCTTACTTGTTCTAGGGCCATATAGCTTGGAAGGATTTAGTTGTGGTGGGAGCGGATTTCCTGCATTGGGAACGGTGGTGTCTCCATGGAATAGAATGTGACAGCAGTAGTGAGGGAGGAGTGAAGCCTAAGGAGGATTGGAATGCATTCAGCTGGCTTAGGGGCTGTGGAGTTCTTGTAGCCTGAGGATTGTTCTCACTGTGCAAACGGTGTTTTGATGCAGTATTGGTCTTAGGTATAGTGTTTACACGTGTCTCCCATGGAGGTTGTACGAAACCTTGGTGTGTAATTGCTGAACGAAAGTAATACCGCTAGTAAGATGTTCTGCTTTCCAATTCTCTGAGCTTGGTGGGTTTCAGGTGGTGGATTTTGATGAAGTCAGTAGAGGAACAGGGAGTTAAGGAGGAATTACGAGGAAATGTTTTTCTGCAATGATGAATCCCTGTGTTACCCCAGGTCCCACTTCCCAGAGCACCACGAGTACAGTTGTGTCAAGCACAACTGCCCCGCCCACACCAACCACGTCTGCCCCCACTACCACCTCTGGCACGACGCTCTCCAGCAGCACCACCGGCAGCACCGTGAGCACCACGCCTGTTACTGGCTCGTCCACATCCGGCCCGACTTCAGTCAGCACATCCACACCCAGGCCAACACCCACCACCTCCCTAACACCTCCACCCACGACAACGGAAGGTAATTGTCTGGCCATGGCTGTCACGTGTTGCCTTGTAGAGGGAGAGGTGAAGGCGTGTGAGCGCCTGAACTTAGGCTTTGTGTATGGGCTGAGGGCCGGGAGTAATTGCTGAACGTTCGTCAGTGGAGCAGAAGCCCACAGGTAGTCCTGAATCTTGCTGTTTGGAGGCAAGGCGAGTGCGTTTGTCCCGGTCCGAAGGTCCCTTGTTCCCTGACACCGCGTGTCCTAGGGAAAGGTTTTCTCAGCTAGGGGCAGCGGGTTGTCTTAGGCCGCCAGTGGTCGGACTGGAAGTCTTCCTTTTGCTGCTGTGACATCTTGTCCTCAATCTAGAGGGAGCATTCCCTTACGAGGCGTCTCGTGTACGGGCTGTGGGCTTTTGTTTTGGGCACTCTGGTTTCTGGTGCTTGTAGGTCACAGACATTCCGACCTTCTGCCCTTTCTTCCGCTGCGCGGGTGTTCAATTCTTTTTAGTTGCTGCAGGGATTCTCTGTCAGTCATGTGTATGTTCACGTCCTGCTGATGGAGCATAAGCATTTGATTGGAAGGCAGACGTTTCTGTACCATGGGGCGTTTCTAAAATGCTTGTTGAGAGCAGATAGAAGGAGGCAGCCTTTTGACCTGAGGCATGGGCAGCCAAGAAGCGTAGCAAAGCAGTTGGAGATAAATGGCATGGCAAGGAGAAATGCGGTAGAATGGCTTTCAAGACGTGAGAGGGGTATAGAGAAGAGTTTCAGTAGTTGTACTGGAGCCCCAGATGTGCTGGCAGGAAATTAGTTGTGGAGGGAAAACGGGCCTGATAGTTTCCTGCATTGGGAACGGTGGTCTTTCCATGGAATAGAGCGTGACAGCAGAAGGTAAGGAAGAATGAAGCCCAAGGATGATCGGAATGCATTCGCTGGTTGAAGGGCTGCGGAGTTCTTGTAGCCCGAGCTACAAGCTTTCACTGTGCACACGGTGGTTAGATGCTGCATTGGTGGTAGACGTAGTGTTTGCATGTGTCTCCGAAGCAGGTTTTCGGAAACCTTGGTGTATGATTCCTGAATGACACAAATACTTCTAATGAGACTGTCTCTTCCCCTACACTCGGACCTTCCCGGGCTTGTGGTTGTGGGGCTTGATGAACTCAGTAGAGAAGTGAGGAATGAAAGAGGAAATGCAGTTTGCCTGCTTGCAATGATGAAACCCTGTGTTTCCCCAGGTCCCACTTCCCAGAGCACCACGAGTACAAGCGTGTCGAGTACAAGCGTGTCGAGTAGCAGTGCCCCGCCCACACCAACTGAGTCTGCCCCCACTACCACCTCTGGCACGACGCTCTCCAGCAGCACCGCCGGCAGCACCGTGAGCACCACGCCTGTTACTGGCTCGTCCACATCCGGCCCGACTTCAGTCAGCACATCCACACCCAGGCCAACACCCACCACCTCCCTAACAACTCCATCCACAGCAACGGAAGGTAATGTCTGGTCATCGCGTTATGTTTTTTCTTGTAGCTTTCCCAGCTGCACCTTTGCTTAATTAACGTGTGCCCCACGCCAGTTCTCATGCTTTCTATTTTACCGTGAGAAGAATTTGCTTGTCTTGGGCAGGAAGACCTGCAGATGTAGATAAATGGCATGGCAAGAAAAAATGCGGTAGAATGGTTTTCAAGTCATGAGAGGGTACGGAGTGGAGTTTGCTTACTTGTTCTAGGGCCATATAGCTTGGAAGGATTTAGTTGTGGTGGGAGCGGATTTCCTGCATTGGGAACGGTGGTGTCTCCATGGAATAGAATGTGACAGCAGTAGTGAGGGAGGAGTGAAGCCTAAGGAGGATTGGAATGCATTCAGCTGGCTTAGGGGCTGTGGAGTTCTTGTAGCCTGAGGATTGTTCTCACTGTGCAAACGGTGTTTTGATGCAGTATTGGTCTTAGGTATAGTGTTTACACGTGTCTCCCATGGAGGTTGTACGAAACCTTGGTGTGTAATTGCTGAACGAAAGTAATACCGCTAGTAAGATGTTCTGCCTTCCAATTCTCTGAGCTTGGTGGGTTTCAGGTGGTGGATTTTGATGAAGTCAGTAGAGGAACAGGGAGTTAAGGAGGAATTACGAGGAAATGTTTTTCTGCAATGATGAATCCCTGTGTTACCCCAGGTCCCACTTCCCAGAGCACCACGAGTACAGTTGTGTCAAGCACAACTGCCCCGCCCACACCAACCACGTCTGCCCCCACTACCACCTCTGGCACGACGCTCTCCAGCAGCACCACCGGCAGCACCGTGAGCACCACGCCTGTTACTGGCTCGTCCACATCCGGCCCGACTTCAGTCAGCACATCCACACCCAGGCCAACACCCACCACCTCCCTAACACCTCCACCCACGACAACGGAAGGTAATTGTCTGGCCATGGCTGTCACGTGTTGCCTTGTAGAGGGAGAGGTGAAGGCGTGTGAGCGCCTGAACTTAGGCTTTGTGTATGGGCTGAGGGCCGGGAGTAATTGCTGAACGTTCGTCAGTGGAGCAGAAGCCCACAGGTAGTCCTGAATCTTGCTGTTTGGAGGCAAGGCGAGTGCGTTTGTCCCGGTCTGAAGGTCCCTTGTTCCCTGACACCGCGTGTCCTAGGGAAAGGTTTTCTCAGCTAGGGGCAGCGGGTTGTCTTAGGCCGCCAGTGGTCGGACTGGAAGTCTTCCTTTTGCTGCTGTGACATCTTGTCCTCAATCTAGAGGGAGCATTCCCTTACGAGGCGTCTCGTGTACGGGCTGTGGGCTTTTGTTTTGGGCACTCTGGTTTCTGGTGCTTGTAGGTCACAGACATTCCGACCTTCTGCCCTTTCTTCCGCTGCGCGGGTGTTCAATTCTTTTTAGTTGCTGCAGGGATTCTCTGTCAGTCATGTGTATGTTCACGTCCTGCTGATGGAGCATAAGCATTTGATTGGAAGGCAGACGTTTCTGTACCATGGGGCGTTTCTAAAATGCTTGTTGAGAGCAGATAGAAGGAGGCAGCCTTTTGACCTGAGGCATGGGCAGCCAAGAAGCGTAGCAAAGCAGTTGGAGATAAATGGCATGGCAAGGAGAAATGCGGTAGAATGGCTTTCAAGACGTGAGAGGGGTATAGAGAAGAGTTTCAGTAGTTGTACTGGAGCCCCAGATGTGCTGGCAGGAAATTAGTTGTGGAGGGAAAACGGGCCTGATAGTTTCCTGCATTGGGAACGGTGGTCTTTCCATGGAATAGAGCGTGACAGCAGAAGGTAAGGAAGAATGAAGCCCAAGGATGATCGGAATGCATTCAGCTGGTTGAAGGGCTGCGGAGTTCTTGTAGCCCGAGCTACAAGCTTTCACTGTGCACACGGTGGTTAGATGCTGCATTGGTGGTAGACGTAGTGTTTGCATGTGTCTCCGAAGCAGGTTTTCGGAAACCTTGGTGTATGATTCCTGAATGACACAAATACTTCTAATGAGACTGTCTCTTCCCCTACACTCGGACCTTCCCGGGCTTGTGGTTGTGGGGCTTGATGAACTCAGTAGAGAAGTGAGGAATGAAAGAGGAAATGCAGTTTGCCTGCTTGCAATGATGAAACCCTGTGTTTCCCCAGGTCCCACTTCCCAGAGCACCACGAGTACAAGCGTGTCGAGTACAAGCGTGTCGAGTAGCAGTGCCCCGCCCACACCAACTGAGTCTGCCCCCACTACCACCTCTGGCACGACGCTCTCCAGCAGCACCGCCGGCAGCACCGTGAGCACCACGCCTGTTACTGGCTCGTCCACATCCGGCCCGACTTCAGTCAGCACATCCACACCCAGGCCAACACCCACCACCTCCCTAACAACTCCATCCACAGCAACGGAAGGTGATGTCTGGTCATCGCGTTATGTTTTTTCTTGTAGCTTTCCCAGCTGCACCTTTGCTTAATTAACGTGTGCCCCACGCCAGTTCTCATGCTTTCTATTTTACCGTGAGAAGAATTTGCTTGTCTTGGGCAGGAAGACCTGCAGATGTAGATAAATGGCATGGCAAGAAAAAATGCGGTAGAATGGTTTTCAAGTCATGAGAGGGTACGGAGTGGAGTTTGCTTACTTGTTCTAGGGCCATATAGCTTGGAAGGATTTAGTTGTGGTGGGAGCGGATTTCCTGCATTGGGAACGGTGGTGTCTCCATGGAATAGAATGTGACAGCAGTAGTGAGGGAGGAGTGAAGCCTAAGGAGGATTGGAATGCATTCAGCTGGCTTAGGGGCTGTGGAGTTCTTGTAGCCTGAGGATTGTTCTCACTGTGCAAACGGTGTTTTGATGCAGTATTGGTCTTAGGTATAGTGTTTACACGTGTCTCCCATGGAGGTTGTACGAAACCTTGGTGTGTAATTGCTGAACGAAAGTAATACCGCTAGTAAGATGTTCTGCTTTCCAATTCTCTGAGCTTGGTGGGTTTCAGGTGGTGGATTTTGATGAAGTCAGTAGAGGAACAGGGAGTTAAGGAGGAATTACGAGGAAATGTTTTTCTGCAATGATGAATCCCTGTGTTACCCCAGGTCCCACTTCCCAGAGCACCACGAGTACAGTTGTGTCAAGCACAACTGCCCCGCCAACACCAACCACGTCTGCCCCCACTACCACCTCTGGCACGACGCTCTCCAGCAGCACCACCGGCAGCACCGTGAGCACCACGCCTGTTACTGGCTCGTCCACATCCGGCCCGACTTCAGTCAGCACATCCACACCCAGGCCAACACCCACCACCTCCCTAACACCTCCACCCACGACAACGGAAGGTAATTGTCTGGCCATGGCTGTCACGTGTTGCCTTGTAGAGGGAGAGGTGAAGGCGTGTGAGCGCCTGAACTTAGGCTTTGTGTATGGGCTGAGGGCCGGGAGTAATTGCTGAACGTTCGTCAGTGGAGCAGAAGCCCACAGGTAGTCCTGAATCTTGCTGTTTGGAGGCAAGGCGAGTGCGTTTGTCCCGGTCCGAAGGTCCCTTGTTCCCTGACACCGCGTGTCCTAGGGAAAGGTTTTCTCAGCTAGGGGCAGCGGGTTGTCTTAGGCCGCCAGTGGTCGGACTGGAAGTCTTCCTTTTGCTGCTGTGACATCTTGTCCTCAATCTAGAGGGAGCATTCCCTTACGAGGCGTCTCGTGTACGGGCTGTGGGCTTTTGTTTTGGGCACTCTGGTTTCTGGTGCTTGTAGGTCACAGACATTCCGACCTTCTGCCCTTTCTTCCGCTGCGCGGGTGTTCAATTCTTTTTAGTTGCTGCAGGGATTCTCTGTCAGTCATGTGTATGTTCACGTCCTGCTGATGGAGCATAAGCATTTGATTGGAAGGCAGACGTTTCTGTACCATGGGGCGTTTCTAAAATGCTTGTTGAGAGCAGATAGAAGGAGGCAGCCTTTTGACCTGAGGCATGGGCAGCCAAGAAGCGTAGCAAAGCAGTTGGAGATAAATGGCATGGCAAGGAGAAATGCGGTAGAATGGCTTTCAAGACGTGAGAGGGGTATAGAGAAGAGTTTCAGTAGTTGTACTGGAGCCCCAGATGTGCTGGCAGGAAATTAGTTGTGGAGGGAAAACGGGCCTGATAGTTTCCTGCATTGGGAACGGTGGTCTTTCCATGGAATAGAGCGTGACAGCAGAAGGTAAGGAAGAATGAAGCCCAAGGATGATCGGAATGCATTCAGCTGGTTGAAGGGCTGCGGAGTTCTTGTAGCCCGAGCTACAAGCTTTCACTGTGCACACGGTGGTTAGATGCTGCATTGGTGGTAGACGTAGTGTTTGCATGTGTCTCCGAAGCAGGTTTTCGGAAACCTTGGTGTATGATTCCTGAATGACACAAATACTTCTAATGAGACTGTCTCTTCCCCTACACTCGGACCTTCCCGGGCTTGTGGTTGTGGGGCTTGATGAACTCAGTAGAGAAGTGAGGAATGAAAGAGGAAATGCAGTTTGCCTGCTTGCAATGATGAAACCCTGTGTTTCCCCAGGTCCCACTTCCCAGAGCACCACGAGTACAAGCGTGTCGAGTACAAGCGTGTCGAGTAGCAGTGCCCCGCCCACACCAACTGAGTCTGCCCCCACTACCACCTCTGGCACGACGCTCTCCAGCAGCACCGCCGGCAGCACCGTGAGCACCACGCCTGTTACTGGCTCGTCCACATCCGGCCCGACTTCAGTCAGCACATCCACACCCAGGCCAACACCCACCACCTCCCTAACAACTCCATCCACAGCAACGGAAGGTAATGTCTGGTCATCGCGTTATGTTTTTTCTTGTAGCTTTCCCAGCTGCACCTTTGCTTAATTAACGTGTGCCCCACGCCAGTTCTCATGCTTTCTATTTTACCGTGAGAAGAATTTGCTTGTCTTGGGCAGGAAGACCTGCAGATGTAGATAAATGGCATGGCAAGAAAAAATGCGGTAGAATGGTTTTCAAGTCATGAGAGGGTACGGAGTGGAGTTTGCTTACTTGTTCTAGGGCCATATAGCTTGGAAGGATTTAGTTGTGGTGGGAGCGGATTTCCTGCATTGGGAACGGTGGTGTCTCCATGGAATAGAATGTGACAGCAGTAGTGAGGGAGGAGTGAAGCCTAAGGAGGATTGGAATGCATTCAGCTGGCTTAGGGGCTGTGGAGTTCTTGTAGCCTGAGGATTGTTCTCACTGTGCAAACGGTGTTTTGATGCAGTATTGGTCTTAGGTATAGTGTTTACACGTGTCTCCCATGGAGGTTGTACGAAACCTTGGTGTGTAATTGCTGAACGAAAGTAATACCGCTAGTAAGATGTTCTGCTTTCCAATTCTCTGAGCTTGGTGGGTTTCAGGTGGTGGATTTTGATGAAGTCAGTAGAGGAACAGGGAGTTAAGGAGGAATTACGAGGAAATGTTTTTCTGCAATGATGAATCCCTGTGTTACCCCAGGTCCCACTTCCCAGAGCACCACGAGTACAGTTGTGTCAAGCACAACTGCCCCGCCAACACCAACCACGTCTGCCCCCACTACCACCTCTGGCACGACGCTCTCCAGCAGCACCACCGGCAGCACCGTGAGCACCACGCCTGTTACTGGCTCGTCCACATCCGGCCCGACTTCAGTCAGCACATCCACACCCAGGCCAACACCCACCACCTCCCTAACACCTCCACCCACGACAACGGAAGGTAATTGTCTGGCCATGGCTGTCACGTGTTGCCTTGTAGAGGGAGAGGTGAAGGCGTGTGAGCGCCTGAACTTAGGCTTTGTGTATGGGCTGAGGGCCGGGAGTAATTGCTGAACGTTCGTCAGTGGAGCAGAAGCCCACAGGTAGTCCTGAATCTTGCTGTTTGGAGGCAAGGCGAGTGCGTTTGTCCCGGTCCGAAGGTCCCTTGTTCCCTGACACCGCGTGTCCTAGGGAAAGGTTTTCTCAGCTAGGGGCAGCGGGTTGTCTTAGGCCGCCAGTGGTCGGACTGGAAGTCTTCCTTTTGCTGCTGTGACATCTTGTCCTCAATCTAGAGGGAGCATTCCCTTACGAGGCGTCTCGTGTACGGGCTGTGGGCTTTTGTTTTGGGCACTCTGGTTTCTGGTGCTTGTAGGTCACAGACATTCCGACCTTCTGCCCTTTCTTCCGCTGCGCGGGTGTTCAATTCTTTTTAGTTGCTGCAGGGATTCTCTGTCAGTCATGTGTATGTTCACGTCCTGCTGATGGAGCATAAGCATTTGATTGGAAGGCAGACGTTTCTGTACCATGGGGCGTTTCTAAAATGCTTGTTGAGAGCAGATAGAAGGAGGCAGCCTTTTGACCTGAGGCATGGGCAGCCAAGAAGCGTAGCAAAGCAGTTGGAGATAAATGGCATGGCAAGGAGAAATGCGGTAGAATGGCTTTCAAGACGTGAGAGGGGTATAGAGAAGAGTTTCAGTAGTTGTACTGGAGCCCCAGATGTGCTGGCAGGAAATTAGTTGTGGAGGGAAAACGGGCCTGATAGTTTCCTGCATTGGGAACGGTGGTCTTTCCATGGAATAGAGCGTGACAGCAGAAGGTAAGGAAGAATGAAGCCCAAGGATGATCGGAATGCATTCAGCTGGTTGAAGGGCTGCGGAGTTCTTGTAGCCCGAGCTACAAGCTTTCACTGTGCACACGGTGGTTAGATGCTGCATTGGTGGTAGACGTAGTGTTTGCATGTGTCTCCGAAGCAGGTTTTCGGAAACCTTGGTGTATGATTCCTGAATGACACAAATACTTCTAATGAGACTGTCTCTTCCCCTACACTCGGACCTTCCCGGGCTTGTGGTTGTGGGGCTTGATGAACTCAGTAGAGAAGTGAGGAATGAAAGAGGAAATGCAGTTTGCCTGCTTGCAATGATGAAACCCTGTGTTTCCCCAGGTCCCACTTCCCAGAGCACCACGAGTACAAGCGTGTCGAGTACAAGCGTGTCGAGTAGCAGTGCCCCGCCCACACCAACTGAGTCTGCCCCCACTACCACCTCTGGCACGACGCTCTCCAGCAGCACCGCCGGCAGCACCGTGAGCACCACGCCTGTTACTGGCTCGTCCACATCCGGCCCGACTTCAGTCAGCACATCCACACCCAGGCCAACACCCACCACCTCCCTAACAACTCCATCCACAGCAACGGAAGGTAATGTCTGGTCATCGCGTTATGTTTTTTCTTGTAGCTTTCCCAGCTGCACCTTTGCTTAATTAACGTGTGCCCCACGCCAGTTCTCATGCTTTCTATTTTACCGTGAGAAGAATTTGCTTGTCTTGGGCAGGAAGACCTGCAGATGTAGATAAATGGCATGGCAAGAAAAAATGCGGTAGAATGGTTTTCAAGTCATGAGAGGGTACGGAGTGGAGTTTGCTTACTTGTTCTAGGGCCATATAGCTTGGAAGGATTTAGTTGTGGTGGGAGCGGATTTCCTGCATTGGGAACGGTGGTGTCTCCATGGAATAGAATGTGACAGCAGTAGTGAGGGAGGAGTGAAGCCTAAGGAGGATTGGAATGCATTCAGCTGGCTTAGGGGCTGTGGAGTTCTTGTAGCCTGAGGATTGTTCTCACTGTGCAAACGGTGTTTTGATGCAGTATTGGTCTTAGGTATAGTGTTTACACGTGTCTCCCATGGAGGTTGTACGAAACCTTGGTGTGTAATTGCTGAACGAAAGTAATACCGCTAGTAAGATGTTCTGCTTTCCAATTCTCTGAGCTTGGTGGGTTTCAGGTGGTGGATTTTGATGAAGTCAGTAGAGGAACAGGGAGTTAAGGAGGAATTACGAGGAAATGTTTTTCTGCAATGATGAATCCCTGTGTTACCCCAGGTCCCACTTCCCAGAGCACCACGAGTACAGTTGTGTCAAGCACAACTGCCCCGCCAACACCAACCACGTCTGCCCCCACTACCACCTCTGGCACGACGCTCTCCAGCAGCACCACCGGCAGCACCGTGAGCACCACGCCTGTTACTGGCTCGTCCACATCCGGCCCGACTTCAGTCAGCACATCCACACCCAGGCCAACACCCACCACCTCCCTAACACCTCCACCCACGACAACGGAAGGTAATTGTCTGGCCATGGCTGTCACGTGTTGCCTTGTAGAGGGAGAGGTGAAGGCGTGTGAGCGCCTGAACTTAGGCTTTGTGTATGGGCTGAGGGCCGGGAGTAATTGCTGAACGTTCGTCAGTGGAGCAGAAGCCCACAGGTAGTCCTGAATCTTGCTGTTTGGAGGCAAGGCGAGTGCGTTTGTCCCGGTCCGAAGGTCCCTTGTTCCCTGACACCGCGTGTCCTAGGGAAAGGTTTTCTCAGCTAGGGGCAGCGGGTTGTCTTAGGCCGCCAGTGGTCGGACTGGAAGTCTTCCTTTTGCTGCTGTGACATCTTGTCCTCAATCTAGAGGGAGCATTCCCTTACGAGGCGTCTCGTGTACGGGCTGTGGGCTTTTGTTTTGGGCACTCTGGTTTCTGGTGCTTGTAGGTCACAGACATTCCGACCTTCTGCCCTTTCTTCCGCTGCGCGGGTGTTCAATTCTTTTTAGTTGCTGCAGGGATTCTCTGTCAGTCATGTGTATGTTCACGTCCTGCTGATGGAGCATAAGCATTTGATTGGAAGGCAGACGTTTCTGTACCATGGGGCGTTTCTAAAATGCTTGTTGAGAGCAGATAGAAGGAGGCAGCCTTTTGACCTGAGGCATGGGCAGCCAAGAAGCGTAGCAAAGCAGTTGGAGATAAATGGCATGGCAAGGAGAAATGCGGTAGAATGGCTTTCAAGACGTGAGAGGGGTATAGAGAAGAGTTTCAGTAGTTGTACTGGAGCCCCAGATGTGCTGGCAGGAAATTAGTTGTGGAGGGAAAACGGGCCTGATAGTTTCCTGCATTGGGAACGGTGGTCTTTCCATGGAATAGAGCGTGACAGCAGAAGGTAAGGAAGAATGAAGCCCAAGGATGATCGGAATGCATTCAGCTGGTTGAAGGGCTGCGGAGTTCTTGTAGCCCGAGCTACAAGCTTTCACTGTGCACACGGTGGTTAGATGCTGCATTGGTGGTAGACGTAGTGTTTGCATGTGTCTCCGAAGCAGGTTTTCGGAAACCTTGGTGTATGATTCCTGAATGACACAAATACTTCTAATGAGACTGTCTCTTCCCCTACACTCGGACCTTCCCGGGCTTGTGGTTGTGGGGCTTGATGAACTCAGTAGAGAAGTGAGGAATGAAAGAGGAAATGCAGTTTGCCTGCTTGCAATGATGAAACCCTGTGTTTCCCCAGGTCCCACTTCCCAGAGCACCACGAGTACAAGCGTGTCGAGTACAAGCGTGTCGAGTAGCAGTGCCCCGCCCACACCAACTGAGTCTGCCCCCACTACCACCTCTGGCACGACGCTCTCCAGCAGCACCGCCGGCAGCACCGTGAGCACCACGCCTGTTACTGGCTCGTCCACATCCGGCCCGACTTCAGTCAGCACATCCACACCCAGGCCAACACCCACCACCTCCCTGACAACTCCATCCACAGCAACGGAAGGTAATGTCTGGTCATCGCGTTATGTTTTTTCTTGTAGCTTTCCCAGCTGCACCTTTGCTTAATTAACGTGTGCCCCACGCCAGTTCTCATGCTTTCTATTTTACCGTGAGAAGAATTTGCTTGTCTTGGGCAGGAAGACCTGCAGATGTAGATAAATGGCATGGCAAGAAAAAATGCGGTAGAATGGTTTTCAAGTCATGAGAGGGTACGGAGTGGAGTTTGCTTACTTGTTCTAGGGCCATATAGCTTGGAAGGATTTAGTTGTGGTGGGAGCGGATTTCCTGCATTGGGAACGGTGGTGTCTCCATGGAATAGAATGTGACAGCAGTAGTGAGGGAGGAGTGAAGCCTAAGGAGGATTGGAATGCATTCAGCTGGCTTAGGGGCTGTGGAGTTCTTGTAGCCTGAGGATTGTTCTCACTGTGCAAACGGTGTTTTGATGCAGTATTGGTCTTAGGTATAGTGTTTACACGTGTCTCCCATGGAGGTTGTACGAAACCTTGGTGTGTAATTGCTGAACGAAAGTAATACCGCTAGTAAGATGTTCTGCCTTCCAATTCTCTGAGCTTGGTGGGTTTCAGGTGGTGGATTTTGATGAAGTCAGTAGAGGAACAGGGAGTTAAGGAGGAATTACGAGGAAATGTTTTTCTGCAATGATGAATCCCTGTGTTACCCCAGGTCCCACTTCCCAGAGCACCACGAGTACAGTTGTGTCAAGCACAACTGCCCCGCCCACACCAACTGAGTCTGCCCCCACTACCACCTCTGGCACGACGCTCTCCAGCAGCACCACCGGCAGCACCGTGAGCACCACGCCTGTTACTGGCTCGTCCACATCCGGCCCGACTTCAGTCAGCACATCCACACCCAGGCCAACACCCACCACCTCCCTAACACCTCCACCCACGACAACGGAAGGTAATTGTCTGGCCATGGCTGTCACGTGTTGCCTTGTAGAGGGAGAGGTGAAGGCGTGTGAGCGCCTGAACTTAGGCTTTGTGTATGGGCTGAGGGCCGGGAGTAATTGCTGAACGTTCGTCAGTGGAGCAGAAGCCCACAGGTAGTCCTGAATCTTGCTGTTTGGAGGCAAGGCGAGTGCGTTTGTCCCGGTCCGAAGGTCCCTTGTTCCCTGACACCGCGTGTCCTGTCGCCTTTGTTTCTGCGACCCTGATTGAAGTCTCCTTGTGAAAGTGTTCCGACAGCCCCGGTCAGTTTTGCACGCTTCTCATGACACCAATATGATGAGCGGCAAAATGGCGTTAATTGCAAGGAGTACACCCTTCTTAAATCTTTCCCCATGCCTTAGGGCTACTACCCTTGTCTCTGACCAATGGACATGTGGCATGTCTTGTTTCCTCCTTATTTGGTCTAACCTGTACTTCTCTCTTATCTTCAGGTCATTTGTTGCCATGGTTTCCCAGGGGCCAAGGGGCCCCTGGCGACCCTGGCGACTGCCCCAGACTATTCTGTTAACTGCATTTCCCCCTCCCTAAGCACAGGCCGATCTACTATAGCCTGAGAGGACCCTAATCGTGTACACCCCGAAATCCCCGCATTGCGCCTATACATGCCATTGTCCTCTCAGTTAATTGTTGCCCCGTTACATCATAATGCGCCAAATAATCCTACCCTAATAACCCTATAACCTATTAATCTAATAATCCTAATGTCTTAAGCGTGAGTTCTACATAAAGCTATATACTGCTGATTCGTTTGTCTTAGCACACACTATACTTATATATGTAATATACGTATATATCTATATAACTAATATAATATGACTATAAGTGTAAAGCATATTAATGTTAGTCCTAATACAACTATAACTGAATACAGAATAGAGTTAAACATAGTTAAACATCCGTTACAATACGTATGTGAACCCTGTTACAATCTTTCGAGAAGCCTATGGTATTCCAAATGTTGATTGCTTAAACGTTATTGCAGACAGTATTGCAGACATTGCAGACACAAATTAGACGCAGGCTTCACACCACTGAGTAGGGGGAGGTCCTATCCCGTCACATCCCGAGTCCTCGCCTTCTTCGCCTGCCACAAAATCTCTCCCATGCTCAGTGAAACCCTGCTCTGTTATATCGCAAAGCGCCTGATAGTTCTACCCTAACAGTCTAGAATAATGCTAAACATAACACAAATACAACCAGATGCAGTACAGAGTTAAATATCCCTGTCGCTATGGGGGACCATCCAAGAAGTACTTCCCACCAGTGGTGTTCTCCGTCCTTCTTTACTCTCTCTAGGACACGATGTATCTCTTCTGTGTCATGGTGAACGGTGATCAAGGTTTTCTGTCCATTGTCTCTGAAGCGTTTCAGCAATTGGTGCAGGTCATCATGTTGCAAAAGCTTCCTTACCAAGTTCCTTCCTTGGTAAGCCAAAGCGAGATTCATCCCACTTGGAGTAGGTGATAGGTCTTTAATCACTGCGTAATTATCCTGCAAGAACTGATGTGATGTCGCCGACACTTAATAATTAAAGCCACATCCTACAATACTAGTAAGGTTATAGACAGAGAGATTAGAGATTAGACTGACTGCTGATAGCTCTAGTGGCACTATCTGTGCCCAATATATACCAACATTGTCTCAGGTACCTGTTGGAATGTACCTCAAGAATAACAAACGTCTGTTTAATATCAAGGCAGATGTCTCAAGCCTTGAGAGCATTGCTCTCACAAACCAGCCGTATGGAATTGCTTGTTCTCCAGGCCTCAATCTGGCCACCTGTCCATGAAGGGAACCCATTCTGATACCCACAGTGCATACTGCACTGGCTTAAGCACCATGCACATCAGATTTGTTACATGCTGAAAGAGAAGGCCTAATGATGTCAGGACTTCTAATGCATTTAAAGCGAGGAGTGATTTCAATTCCTGTTTCTCTGCACAATCTATCAGGTGTGTGATGTCTTTCGGATCAAGGAGTACCCTCTCTGGGTCTCTGTTATCATTCCCTACTATCGGGAAGGTCTCTAGTGCTCTTCCTTCCTTTATCAGGCTAGATTTAAACTTCCCACAATCTGTTAGTGCATCACTCTTAACTCCCAAATGTGAATTCACCTCTCTCCTTTTGCTATCCTTTTCAGACACAGCTGGAAGCTGCGGGCTCCGCACCGCTCCCACTGTGCCCATCTCCCTTTGATCATGCACTGACTGTTGTAGAGGCTTCTGATTGGTTGCATGCGCACTCAATCTTGTAAAAGGATATGTGGGTCGAGTCAATGGGTCTGAACACTGTGGCAAAGAGTAGGTCCGGAGACTATCGTTATTTCTTTCTCCATCGGGTGCAGCCTGAGCAGAGGGCGCCGGCCGGACGCCACCTACACCTTCAGGTGCAGTCAGGTTGGACAGTGCCGGCCATACACTATCATCTGAGCACCTGTAAGTTACATCGCTTCCCTTTCTCTCTGCTGTTTTTTCTTCTACCACCTCCTTAACTTTTGACCAATCCATACCCGAGCCATGCCCGCAGTTCCCACCCCCCTGGGTGTTACTGCATTCCACCTCCTGAGAGGAGACAGCAAGTGTCCCATCCCCGCTCACTTCTCCCCCTGCCCCCGCAGGGGGCAGATTAAACGGAGACAGCGGTTGTTGTGGATACAGCGGAGGGGTTTCAACGACCTTGCATTCCTGCACTTTAGCCGTTTTGCAAGATAAAAGCGCAGACAGTTGAACGCCTTCTTCTACTTGTTCATGAGATGCTGAAGCCGAGGGGAGGGTGAAGTGGGATGCAGAAGGTGCAGATGAGATGTTAGTCGCTATAGCTGAGGGCATATTTACGGTGTTCTCTTCCTCAGGGGACCTGCAAGAAAGTACGCTCCCCACACACATAAGCATGACCCTGCCCAAGGGGCGCTCTCCCATTCTCATGGTTAACGCCACTGTGGGTGAGGGGCTCACTGAGGTACGGGACCCCGACCTTGGGTAGGCAGAGCCGCATTGTCTGGCCCATCTGGTGTTCTGGGGGAGGGGCCCTGGGCCTAAGGCACCCTCCCATCCTCGTTTCCCTGAGGCACTATGACAAACTTCCGACATTGGCGCGCGGCGTGCCCTGATCTCCCGCAGGCTTGGCAAGTCTGGTCTGGCCCTGCTTCCCCTTTCTGTCTCCCAGGGGCTCGGCATTGGGCTCTGAAGTGACCAAAGTGTCCGCACTTAAAACACAGTCCCCTACTCTGATCCTGTCTCATGGCCATCGCTGCTACTAACGCTGCTGCTAATCCCTCATTGGTGAGGGGTGTTGTTCTCTGTTTCTCCAGTACATACCTAATGATATCTCCTGGAGTATTGAGGTCGTCGGGAGCGGCTCGAATAAGATCCTTAACATTTTTGTGTGATTTCTGTTTAAGACAATCCATGATTACTGCATTATGGGCAATCTTTGGCAGATCTGAGCCTTCTACTGCCCGAATCAATCGATTGGCAAAATCTGAGAATTACTCAGATGGACCCTGGGCTATCTCTGCCCAGGGAGCAGAAGGTTCAGCTGTCCTGGAGAACCTTCTGAAGGCTGTCAGAGCTGCTTCTGTGGCCGCTATCAGCTCTCCTGGGCGAAGGCATCTGAACTGGCCCTTAGGGGACCCTATCATGCCTTCCCCATACCCTAACAACCGTGTCAGATTAGTTACCTCTCCCTGTTCCCTACCATTTGCTGGGTGTTGTGGGTTACGTGTCGCTGCTGCGACTACAGCCCTGAGCTGTGCCAACCACTCTTCCTTCCATAACATATACTGCGCTGGCTCAAGTATCACCTGCATGAGGCTCTCTATATCGTATGGAAGCAAAGGTCCCGGCACCATAATTGCCTCCAGTGCAGAAAGTGTAGCGGGCGATCATAAACCCTTCTTCCCTATTGTCTCAGCGAGGCGAGTTACTACCTTTGGATCTAAAGGAATCCAAACAGGTCCCTGTCCCCTGATCTCTACAGGGAATGCCTTATAATCATCCAAGAGCTCCGCTGCTCTCATCTCCTCCCTTACCTGGCCCCAATCAATAAATAAGGCCCCTTTTCCCAAGTTAGCTGGGACCCTGGCCGTTTGGAAGGGCGGAACGGGTAGCGGGGGCAGAGCCGCAACCATCAATCGCTCAGCCCCTGAGGGCGGAGCCGCAGCCAGCAATACCTCGGCCCCTGCCCCTACCCGTGTAGGATCCTCCCCCTGACGAAAGCCATGCAAAGAGGGGTACTGGAGAGGATACGGTGGCGGAGCTGTCGGTGATGATGGCGACTCTTCCTCCTTCTTTTCCGGTGTTGGTGTTTCTGGCATGGTCGGTGCCTCCGGTGCCATCTTGTCTTGGGGCAGATCCTCGAAGGGGTTAGAGTCTCTCGGCCGCGGTGACCCCCCCCCGCCCGGATCCAAACCCAACAGATCTCTGGCAAGGTTTTTGGCAGTCTTTTCTTCCCTCGCTGCCTTTAAAGCCCCCCGAATCAAACCCCAAAATTTAAGCACCGACGCCCCTTGGGATGACATAGCTCTCTGAGTGATCACTAATGTCAAAGAGTCCCACTTGCTGGAGTCATAAATCTCATAAGGAAAAGAGAGAAGTCCCTCCTTTTCAAGAAAAGAAAGAACGGTGGCCACCTCCTTCTTACAAGGGGCGGTTTTCCCGCAGTACGTTTTACAGGCTTGATATAATACCTTAATGACGGATTCCATCATCGCCCAGGGAAATCAAACCCTCCGCGACCTTCCACCAGCTACCAGCGCTGCTCTTAGCCCCAGGGGATCAGCCCCTCCAGCTCTTCCGCCGCCTTACCACGGCAGGCTCCTGCGTCCGTCCCGCAGCCGGCTGTCACACTTCCACAGGTGAGACTTCCTCACACGGGGCACCATTTGTCGCCTTTGTTTCGGCGACCCTGATTGAAGTCTCCTTGTGAAAGTGTTCCGACAGCCCCGGTCAGTTTTGCACGCTTCTCATGACACCAATATGATGAGCGGCAAAATGGCGTTAATTGCAAGGAGTACACCCTTCTTAAAACTTTCCCCATGCCTTAGGGCTACTACCCTTGTCTCTGACCAATGGACATGTGGCATGTCTTGTTTCCTCCTTATTTGGTCTAACCTGTACTTCTCTCTTATCTTCAGGTCATTTGTTGCCATGGTTTCCCAGGGGCCAAGGGGACCCTGGCGACTGCCCCAGACTATTCAGTTAACTACAGTGTCCTAGGGAAAAGTTTTCTCGGCTAGGGGCAGCGGGTTGTCTTAGGCCGCCAGTGGTCGGACTGGAAGTCTTCCTTTTGCTGCTGTGACATCTTGTCCTCAATCTAGAGGGAGCATTCCCTTACGAGGCGTCTCGTGTACGGGCTGTGGGCTTTTGTTTTGGGCACTCTGGTTTCTGGTGCTTGTAGGTCACAGACATTCCGACCTTCTGCCCTTTCTTCCGCTGCGCGGGTGTTCAATTCTTTTTAGTTGCTGCAGGGATTCTCTGTCAGTCATGTGTATGTTCACGTCCTGCTGATGGAGCATAAGCATTTGATTGGAAGGCAGACGTTTCTGTACCATGGGGCGTTTCTAAAATGCTTGTTGAGAGCAGATAGAAGGAGGCAGCCTTTTGACCTGAGGCATGGGCAGCCAAGAAGCGTAGCAAAGCAGTTGGAGATAAATGGCATGGCAAGGAGAAATGCGGTAGAATGGCTTTCAAGACGTGAGAGGGGTATAGAGAAGAGTTTCAGTAGTTGTACTGGAGCCCCAGATGTGCTGGCAGGAAATTAGTTGTGGAGGGAAAACGGGCCTGATAGTTTCCTGCATTGGGAACGGTGGTCTTTCCATGGAATAGAGCGTGACAGCAGAAGGTAAGGAAGAATGAAGCCCAAGGATGATCGGAATGCATTCAGCTGGTTGAAGGGCTGCGGAGTTCTTGTAGCCCGAGCTACAAGCTTTCACTGTGCACACGGTGGTTAGATGCTGCATTGGTGGTAGACGTAGTGTTTGCATGTGTCTCCGAAGCAGGTTTTCGGAAACCTTGGTGTATGATTCCTGAATGACACAAATACTTCTAATGAGACTGTCTCTTCCCCTACACTCGGACCTTCCCGGGCTTGTGGTTGTGGGGCTTGATGAACTCAGTAGAGAAGTGAGGAATGAAAGAGGAAATGCAGTTTGCCTGCTTGCAATGATGAAACCCTGTGTTTCCCCAGGTCCCACTTCCCAGAGCACCACGAGTACAAGCGTGTCGAGTACAAGCGTGTCGAGTAGCAGTGCCCCGCCCACACCAACTGAGTCTGCCCCCACTACCACCTCTGGCACGACGCTCTCCAGCAGCACCGCCGGCAGCACCGTGAGCACCACGCCTGTTACTGGCTCGTCCACATCCGGCCCGACTTCAGTCAGCACATCCACACCCAGGCCAACACCCACCACCTCCCTGACAACTCCATCCACAGCAACGGAAGGTAATGTCTGGTCATCGCGTTATGTTTTTTCTTGTAGCTTTCCCAGCTGCACCTTTGCTTAATTAACGTGTGCCCCACGCCAGTTCTCATGCTTTCTATTTTACCGTGAGAAGAATTTGCTTGTCTTGGGCAGGAAGACCTGCAGATGTAGATAAATGGCATGGCAAGAAAAAATGCGGTAGAATGGTTTTCAAGTCATGAGAGGGTACGGAGTGGAGTTTGCTTACTTGTTCTAGGGCCATATAGCTTGGAAGGATTTAGTTGTGGTGGGAGCGGATTTCCTGCATTGGGAACGGTGGTGTCTCCATGGAATAGAATGTGACAGCAGTAGTGAGGGAGGAGTGAAGCCTAAGGAGGATTGGAATGCATTCAGCTGGCTTAGGGGCTGTGGAGTTCTTGTAGCCTGAGGATTGTTCTCACTGTGCAAACGGTGTTTTGATGCAGTATTGGTCTTAGGTATAGTGTTTACACGTGTCTCCCATGGAGGTTGTACGAAACCTTGGTGTGTAATTGCTGAACGAAAGTAATACCGCTAGTAAGATGTTCTGCTTTCCAATTCTCTGAGCTTGGTGGGTTTCAGGTGGTGGATTTTGATGAAGTCAGTAGAGGAACAGGGAGTTAAGGAGGAATTACGAGGAAATGTTTTTCTGCAATGATGAATCCCTGTGTTACCCCAGGTCCCACTTCCCAGAGCACCACGAGTACAGTTGTGTCAAGCACAACTGCCCCGCCCACACCAACCACGTCTGCCCCCACTACCACCTCTGGCACGACGCTCTCCAGCAGCACCACCGGCAGCACCGTGAGCACCACGCCTGTTACTGGCTCGTCCACATCCGGCCCGACTTCAGTCAGCACATCCACACCCAGGCCAACACCCACCACCTCCCTAACACCTCCACCCACGACAACGGAAGGTAATTGTCTGGCCATGGCTGTCACGTGTTGCCTTGTAGAGGGAGAGGTGAAGGCGTGTGAGCGCCTGAACTTAGGCTTTGTGTATGGGCTGAGGGCCGGGAGTAATTGCTGAACGTTCGTCAGTGGAGCAGAAGCCCACAGGTAGTCCTGAATCTTGCTGTTTGGAGGCAAGGCGAGTGCGTTTGTCCCGGTCCGAAGGTCCCTTGTTCCCTGACACCGCGTGTCCTAGGGAAAGGTTTTCTCAGCTAGGGGCAGCGGGTTGTCTTAGGCCGCCAGTGGTCGGACTGGAAGTCTTCCTTTTGCTGCTGTGACATCTTGTCCTCAATCTAGAGGGAGCATTCCCTTACGAGGCGTCTCGTGTACGGGCTGTGGGCTTTTGTTTTGGGCACTCTGGTTTCTGGTGCTTGTAGGTCACAGACATTCCGACCTTCTGCCCTTTCTTCCGCTGCGCGGGTGTTCAATTCTTTTTAGTTGCTGCAGGGATTCTCTGTCAGTCATGTGTATGTTCACGTCCTGCTGATGGAGCATAAGCATTTGATTGGAAGGCAGACGTTTCTGTACCATGGGGCGTTTCTAAAATGCTTGTTGAGAGCAGATAGAAGGAGGCAGCCTTTTGACCTGAGGCATGGGCAGCCAAGAAGCGTAGCAAAGCAGTTGGAGATAAATGGCATGGCAAGGAGAAATGCGGTAGAATGGCTTTCAAGACGTGAGAGGGGTATAGAGAAGAGTTTCAGTAGTTGTACTGGAGCCCCAGATGTGCTGGCAGGAAATTAGTTGTGGAGGGAAAACGGGCCTGATAGTTTCCTGCATTGGGAACGGTGGTCTTTCCATGGAATAGAGCGTGACAGCAGAAGGTAAGGAAGAATGAAGCCCAAGGATGATCGGAATGCATTCAGCTGGTTGAAGGGCTGCGGAGTTCTTGTAGCCCGAGCTACAAGCTTTCACTGTGCACACGGTGGTTAGATGCTGCATTGGTGGTAGACGTAGTGTTTGCATGTGTCTCCGAAGCAGGTTTTCGGAAACCTTGGTGTATGATTCCTGAATGACACAAATACTTCTAATGAGACTGTCTCTTCCCCTACACTCGGACCTTCCCGGGCTTGTGGTTGTGGGGCTTGATGAACTCAGTAGAGAAGTGAGGAATGAAAGAGGAAATGCAGTTTGCCTGCTTGCAATGATGAAACCCTGTGTTTCCCCAGGTCCCACTTCCCAGAGCACCACGAGTACAAGCGTGTCGAGTACAAGCGTGTCGAGTAGCAGTGCCCCGCCCACACCAACTGAGTCTGCCCCCACTACCACCTCTGGCACGACGCTCTCCAGCAGCACCGCCGGCAGCACCGTGAGCACCACGCCTGTTACTGGCTCGTCCACATCCGGCCCGACTTCAGTCAGCACATCCACACCCAGGCCAACACCCACCACCTCCCTAACAACTCCATCCACAGCAACGGAAGGTAATGTCTGGTCATCGCGTTATGTTTTTTCTTGTAGCTTTCCCAGCTGCACCTTTGCTTAATTAACGTGTGCCCCACGCCAGTTCTCATGCTTTCTATTTTACCGTGAGAAGAATTTGCTTGTCTTGGGCAGGAAGACCTGCAGATGTAGATAAATGGCATGGCAAGAAAAAATGCGGTAGAATGGTTTTCAAGTCATGAGAGGGTACGGAGTGGAGTTTGCTTACTTGTTCTAGGGCCATATAGCTTGGAAGGATTTAGTTGTGGTGGGAGCGGATTTCCTGCATTGGGAACGGTGGTGTCTCCATGGAATAGAATGTGACAGCAGTAGTGAGGGAGGAGTGAAGCCTAAGGAGGATTGGAATGCATTCAGCTGGCTTAGGGGCTGTGGAGTTCTTGTAGCCTGAGGATTGTTCTCACTGTGCAAACGGTGTTTTGATGCAGTATTGGTCTTAGGTATAGTGTTTACACGTGTCTCCCATGGAGGTTGTACGAAACCTTGGTGTGTAATTGCTGAACGAAAGTAATACCGCTAGTAAGATGTTCTGCTTTCCAATTCTCTGAGCTTGGTGGGTTTCAGGTGGTGGATTTTGATGAAGTCAGTAGAGGAACAGGGAGTTAAGGAGGAATTACGAGGAAATGTTTTTCTGCAATGATGAATCCCTGTGTTACCCCAGGTCCCACTTCCCAGAGCACCACGAGTACAGTTGTGTCAAGCACAACTGCCCCGCCCACACCAACCACGTCTGCCCCCACTACCACCTCTGGCACGACGCTCTCCAGCAGCACCACCGGCAGCACCGTGAGCACCACGCCTGTTACTGGCTCGTCCACATCCGGCCCGACTTCAGTCAGCACATCCACACCCAGGCCAACACCCACCACCTCCCTAACACCTCCACCCACGACAACGGAAGGTAATTGTCTGGCCATGGCTGTCACGTGTTGCCTTGTAGAGGGAGAGGTGAAGGCGTGTGAGCGCCTGAACTTAGGCTTTGTGTATGGGCTGAGGGCCGGGAGTAATTGCTGAACGTTCGTCAGTGGAGCAGAAGCCCACAGGTAGTCCTGAATCTTGCTGTTTGGAGGCAAGGCGAGTGCAAGGAGAAATGCGGTAGAATGGCTTTCAAGACATTGAGAGGGGTATAGAGGAGAGTTTCAGTAGTTGTACTGCAGCCCCAGATGTTCTGGCAGGATATTAGTTGTGGAGGGAAAATGAGCCTGATGGTTTCCTGCATTGGGAACGGTGGTCTTTCCATGGAATAGAGCGTGTCAGCAAAAGGTAAGGAAGAATCTCCCTTGCTTCTTCATTGGCAACTACTGCAGGTAATGTTTTGGTCTTTTTTTCAGGCATTGCATTTTGTTGTTAACAGTGTTTCCATCTGTTAGCCTTTGATTTTATTCTTTCCGTGTGATTCGAGGTTTGTTAAGTCTATCTTTTTGTATTCCTTAAAAGACTGGGTCTTCAGGTGTTGTTTGCAGACTTGGTGTTTTAAGGGTAGGAGCGTGCGTTAGTTAACAGGAGAATGATTATTGTTCATTTATCCAGATGTGGTGGAAATTTTTTGTCAGTCGGAGTCAGCTGATTCATTGATGTATGTAGTGATAATATGTGGAGTATTACTGTTCGTACTGTGAGATCTCATCCTTTAGCTGGAGAGAATATCTTGATTTGTAGGCCTCTTGCATAAAGGAATGGTTCTTGTGACACTTACTTCAAGTTCTGCTAGACCTGGGCTTTTTAGGTCTTCTGTCCTTTTTTCACAGCTTTATTCCTGTACTCTTATGTGCAGGTATTGAATTTTTTATCTGCCATGTGTACCTTCTCTTCATGGTGTTGGAGAGCATACAAGATGTTTCTGATTATGGTCTCTGTCTATCATGGAGAAATTTTAATATTATGCTTGTTGACAACGGTTCTAAAGGTCCTTCCTTAAGGCCTATGGCTTGATCACCTTCAAAGCAGGAAGGCATTTAGGCATTTAATTTTAATGACTATGAAAAGAATGAGAGGGTGGTTTTGGAGACCTGAGTGTTTTATAGAGCAGAGTTTGCTCTTTGATGTTCTCGCTGCCAGTCAGGCCAGTAGCTTGGATCACAGGCATTTCTGTTGGATACAGGCCCTGTGATTTCATGCAGTGTGAACTGTGATCCCTCTTCTTTCACTCTAATGTACTCCACCTCCAAAATTCTTAACATTTCTGTCCAAGCTACCTGAATTTTGTTGTCTAGACATGCTGTCTCCTGTTTCCTTTCAGGGTGAGATGGCTTACGTTGTGCTCTTTGTATGACATCAGGGTGGGTACTAACTGTTCAACTGTCTGTTTTCTCAGGAACTTCTTCGTACAGCACTACAGGTTCTTTTAGCAGTGAAGGTATGACCACAGTGTCTGAGAGCTCTTCAACAGCTTCAGTTTCTACACCCATTAGTACACAAACTACAGCAGCATCCTCTCCATTGTTGACTCCATCTGGCAGTACGTCACCACCTTCAGTTTCAACAGTTCCATCAACAGTCACAACATCTGGAACAACTCCTACGAAGCCCTTTACCACCACTTCAGGAACAACCTCTAGTTCTTCTAGTACTGTCACTGCAACCTCCATTACCACCTCAGAAATTGTTTCTTCTGGTTCAGCAACTACTTCTGGGACAACTCCTATATCAAGTACAGTCACCGTTTCAGGAAGCTCTACATACAGTACAGTTACTACACTCAGTACTTTAAGTTCAACTACCAGTGCCAGCTCTAATTGTACGATTTCACCTGATGAATCTTATGCGGTTAGTGAATTTAATTATGTTTATTTTTATCATTGTGCTTCGGTAGGAGTCTAGGTGAACGTTCAGAGTGCATGTATTAATCTGGATAGAAATTAACTATCAGTCCATTTTGTTTGTCCCCTTTCTGTTGGGTATCAGCCTGACTTCTGGTGAATTCTTATTTTATAGTGTTTATGCTGGCATTAGTTCTTTAATAATAGTTTTAAAAAATCTTTCTTCAAGGTGTTAGATTGCAGCTCAATCCTTCTCTTTCTCATCAAAAAGTTTTCTGAGGAGGTAACCAAGGGCTAAAAGGCAGTAAACTCTCTTTGCTTTTTTCTGCTTTTGAATAGGTCTAGTGTGTGATGAGAAGTTTGTTGTATTCATAGTACAGCCCAAGAAAATTAAGGGCTGAACTAAGTCTGTCTTGGTTGTAGACTGATTTCAAGAGTTAACTTTGGAACAGAACACCACATTCAGTGATTTTTTCACTCCAATTCTAAGGTTTTTGGAAAGTTCTAGTTATGCAGGGATAAAAATTATTGAATGGCTGAGAAACCCAAGCAAGATGGAAAAAAATGCCTACGTTCACAATGTATGCATATAGTGATATAATACATTACACTCCAAGTGGCTTGTTTTCACTGTAGCTTCCATAGACATCTGTGAACAGAGTTGATCATATTCTCTCTTTCCCTGTCTAGGTGGTGAAATTAGATACCTAACTTTTAGACAAATTAAACTTGAAAAAAGCAATTCCCCTTTTTGTTTACTGGCTTAGCGGTTATAATTATGCCTTTCACTCAGCAACTTTGAATAAATCTAGCTTTCAGGCCTTAATGGTGCTGAATGCTGTTCTTCTTTCCCAGTTTCAGACTTCTGGTGGGAAGAAAATTGCCAATAAACACATGGCGTTTTAAAACTTTGTAGAAGATATTCAGGCATAAGTGTTAGTAGTCTGATTCAAACTGACTGCTTCATAAGGCTTTTTTTTTTTTTTAAACTTCTTTCCAAATACAGCCAGGCGAGTCGTGGTGGCTGTGTAACTGCACCAAGGCTATATGTGTAGAAAACAATACTGTTGTGATTGTTCCAGTAATCTGTGAGCCACCTCCTAAACCCACCTGTTCCAATGGGCTCGCTCCTGTGCAAGTCATTGATGATGATCAGTGCTGTTGGCATTGGGAGTGTGATTGTAAGTATAATATTCTGTGTAATATTTTATTTCCTGTGGGAACAGTACAACTGTAAAGAGCAGCACTATTTATTGGGAACAAACATTGTGCAAGATGTGCTCTAAGACTTCCAATGTTGGTCTGTTTAGAGTGCTTCATTGGTTCTTTTTGGCTAACTGGGGGACTTTACTTTGATTTCCATCATTTCTACATAACAGTTTTGCCAGTAGAACAGATTGTTCTCCTAAGGGGTTTTAAATGTCCAGATGCAAACATCTATAGACTGCAAATCTGCATATAGTTGTTTAGGCAATCTGTAATAGTACTTCTAGGGCACGATTAGTCCTATTCTCTTTTGTCATTCAGAAATAAGTTGGATAAACAGTGCCTTGCAAGTCCCTGGATTCTTTTCTATTTTGGGTAAGTTCTAGAAAAGTGCTCGTGCATTGACAGATATACTTTAAATATTTAAATTCTTTCAGTTAGAGTAGGTGAATCTCACACCTACAGATTTTATTTGTAGTCTGATTGGATTCTGGATGTTTCCATAAGTCGCTAACCTGGCTGTATGTTTTCGCAGGTTACTGCACTGGCTGGGGAGACCCACATTATTTGACTTTTGATGGATTGTACTACAGCTATCAAGGGAATTGCACATATGTTCTTGTGGAAGAGATTGAAAAAACAGTTGACAACTTTGGTGTCTACATCGATAACTACCATTGTGACGCAGAAGATGTAGTTTCCTGTCCACGAGCACTCATTGTGAGACATGAGACTCAGGAAGTGCGCATTGAAACACTGAAACCAAATACCCTGGAAGTAGAGGTATTGGAGGAAGTTACCTTTTATTTCTTGACAGAAATATTAATAAGTCATCAACCTCGTAATTATATTCACAGCATTAGGAGAAAATTAGAAACTGAATGTGTGTTTCAGATTTTAAAACGTTTTGGATTATTAACTAGTACTGCATTGAAGGGATCCTTTTCTGAATCTGAATGCTGGGAAAAGTTTCAACAACTCCTTTCCTTTTTTATTACAAATCTTTGCAGTGTGTTCTCTCTCACAAGTGCGTAAATATGGATGAATGGCTAAGAGTTAAGGTTATAAAATAAATTAATTTACAATTGATATTTGTGTAAGAAGGGAAAAGATTAGATTTTGATTGGGAGGATACAATGTAAACTAGACATTGGAATTAAAGAACTGGGCTTACCCATTTTAAAAAACAATTATTACTAGCTTTGATTGGTATTCTTAAATTTTTCAGAGAAAGGACTCTTATGTGTTTAACTGATAAATATCATTCCCAATTTTGGGGATTCAAAATTGAGAGAGAAATGTTTGTTTTTAGACTTGACTTGTCCAGTTTTCATTGAACATTACTGTATAGGAGTATTATGAATTAGTTTGATATAAATGCATCACAGAAGACGGTTGTAAGTATCCTGGATGCATTAGGCAGTACTTAATGCCCTAGTCATCCCAAGAAATCTGTAGAGTGTTTAAACTCCTAAGTATATTCTAATTTATTAATGACTGATAGGACTTTCCGGCTTGGAGAAGGCAAGTTTGGCTTTCCAGTATCATATAAGGAAAAACAGGGACATATCTTATAAACCAAAAGTGTTTACAAATTTATCTCCAATGCAAAGTAATGAACAGTTGATTGTTTTCTAAAGTCAAATGAAATGTATGTCTCTTTTTTGTTTTCTTTTATTTACTAGGTGACTGTAAACAAACAGGCTGTGGCTTTGCCTTATAAGAAATTTGGCTTGAAGATCTATGAGTCAGGCATAAATAGTGTAGTGGAAATTCCTGAGCTTAAAATGAATGTGACCTTCAATGGCTTGTCATTTTCTATCAGAATGCCCTACAGCCTGTTTGGAAACAACACTCAAGGACAGTGTGGTAAGGCTTATTCTTATGTTTTTTTGTACTTTCAGAAAACTACAAACAGGTAAATCACAGCCCTTCCGTAAAGATGAATGGCGTTTGATAATGAATCTGTGAGTGAATTCTTTTTCCTCTTATCCATTTTAGGCACTTGCAATAACAACACAGCAGATGACTGCAGGTTGCCAAACGGAAATATTGCAGAAAACTGTGAAACCGTGGCAGATCACTGGCAAGTTGTTGATCCGTCCAAACCACAGTGCTCTCCAGGCCTAATTCCTACCAAAGCACCTAGCACAACAACAGGGCAGCCTTGCAAAGAATCTTCCCTCTGTGAGCTTCTTTGGGGAAGGTAGGCATGCATTCCTCTGGTGTTTATATAAGCATTTGATTTTCAAGTGTGATGACAGTTTTGGGGTTCATTTCTCAATAAAAATGTTTCTAACTACTCTCCTATCTTCTGCAGTTCTGTGGGTTTCTCGGCTTTCTTCTGTTTCTTTTGCCATTTTAAGATGTCATCCTTTGCTGATAGATTTTACTCACAACCCTCTGGCTGCTACATTAGCCTTACTTGATGCTCTTACATTCTTTTGTGCTGCCTTCCACTCTGGTGGAGTGGTCTTTGTCCATGTTCTCTGAGCAGCAAAGAGACCAACTGAAAAAAAATTTTAGCTTTTTGAACCTAGTGTCAGAATTAAAAAGTGAAAACTAGCTAATGACTGTACTTCATAATATTCATGTAGCTCCTAGAGTGAAAATATTGGTGCATGGGTTTATTGTGGATGAGAGGAGAATATTGTAAAATATGTTGGAAGGTTGCAGTCTAGTCAGATGCTCTTAGTGGAAATCTGTCAATAATAATCCTGGTTCACATCTCCTGAAGTGTCACTTTTACTACAATATAACATGCTTAGCACATTGGAGAAATTATGTATAATTCAGTAACTAATAATGATGTACGTTTCTATTTTTAGTGTGTTTGAGAAGTGCCATGGAGTTGTTAAGCCTGATAAGTACTACGCAGCTTGTGTTTTTGATAGCTGTATGCTTCCCGACTTAGACCTGGAATGCTCAAGTCTGCAGATCTATGCAGCTGTCTGTGCCGATCAAAACGTCTGCATTGACTGGAGAAGTCATACCAACGGTGTTTGCTGTAAGTGTTTGGCCATTTAGCTTGAACTGTTAAGGGAATCTTGTATTGAACTTTTATTTCAGCTATTTCAGTTTAAACCACAGGAATCTGGTGCTAGCAGCAACAGTAGCTGCTGATGCTTGCAGGATGCGTGGAGGGCATCTGAGGAGCTTTCCAAGTCACTGCCCTCCTCGGGCTGTGTGTGTGGAGGGGCTGGCTGGCACACAGCAGGTCTAAGGAGAGGGCCAAGTGAGAGTGTGGGAGTGCTGGCTGCCCCAGCTATCAGTTCACAGGGATCTGCATAGAACCAGCCACTATGGAGCTCCAGCAACCAAGGCTTTGCAACAATGAGTGGCATCTTTTGGGATGAATTCTTCTTATTGAACTGTTATGCAAATAGGAAATGCATAGGCAGTGAAACTGATGTCATGTGTCCTGGGAAGAATACAGGGACAGTGTCTAGATGGAATCAGGAAAGCTAATGGATAATTAGAGCTGAATTTAGCAAGGAATGTGAAAAATGATAAGATGGGCTTCTACAGGTATTGCTAGTCAGAAAAGCCTCACTTTTCTTTGGTAATCATCCTTGCCACAGATCTCAAGTCCAGTCAAGCAGGGACTGGGATATCAAAGTCCTTCCCATTGTGATGGGAAGAACATCAGATGGTCTCACATCTGCTCAACTGGAACATACACAAGTCCATGAGACCTGACAAAGAGTATCCCAAAGGGAACTCGCTGATGGAGCTGCTAAACCACACTCCATCAGATTTGAAAAGTCATGGTAGTTAGGAAAAGGACCAATGCTAATCGATGGCATCAATAGTGGGATTGAGTGCACCCTCAGTAAGTTTGCAGGTGATACCAAGTGAGTGATGCAGTTGATATGCCATCCAGATAGACCCTAACCTGCTTGAGATGTGGGCCCATGAAATCTACTGAGGCCAAGTGCAATGTCCTGTACCTTGGTCAGAACAAAATTGCCAATATCACTAGACTGGGTGATGGAATGCTGCACCTGCAGTACTGCGTCCAGTCCTGGAGTGCTTGTATGTGAAAGATATGGGTGTGGTAGAGTGCATCCGAGGGAAGCTGCAAAAATGATCAGAGGGTTGGAGCACCTCTTTTGTGTAGAGAGTCTGAGAGAACTGGGGTTGTTCAGCCAGAAGAAGAAGGCAGTGGGGAGACCTTATTGCAGCCTTTCAATAAATAAAGACATTGAATAAGAAAGATGGGGAAAGACTTTCTACCAATGCCTGTAGTAACACAATAATTGGCAAGAATAAAAGGCACAATAATTTTAAACTGAAAGAGGGTAACTGTAGAGTGTATACAGTGTATAGACTGTATAGAGTGTATAGAGTGTAAAGAGGGAAGAAATGTTTAATGATTAGTATGGTGAGACAGTGGATCAGAAAAGTTGTGGTTGCACTATCGTTGAAAGTGTTCAAAGCTGTGTTTAACAGGACAGTGTGATCTAGTGAAAAATGTACCTGCCCATGTCAGGGAATTGGACTACATAATCTTAACGAGTCCCTCCAACCCAAACCATTCTATAATAATGCCTTAATGATAGGTTATATTTCTTTCTGAGCAATTAAGACATGAATAAATCACACCAATAAATAATTTCTTCAAGTTATTTTCAGGTGTATTTTTAACAATAGAAGTAATAAATGAGCCTGCAAAAATACACATCCATTTACTGTGTCTGAAAGATCTGTATTAGTAGATATGTCTTTTTTTCACAGTCAACTGTGTATTTTGCAGATATTGGCAGATGACTCATTTATTTAGTGTAATCAAAAGAGAATGGGAGGGTAGGAATACATGTCCCTTTAAGAACTTATACAAAAGAGATCTCAATTATGACAAAATTGTAATCAAGATGTAGTTTCCTGGCTTTATCTCCTTGAATGTAAACAATGGTGCTGTGTGGTAAAATTGCTTGAGTCTGATATCTATTTAACCTCTTTGCTTCTTAAGGTTGTCAAGCGTACAAAGGAAAATGAGTACTTAATGTTTAATTCCTTGCCATAAGGTCATGAGAACTTTGTATGATATTCTTATTGAGCTCTTCCTCTTTTTTATTCTCCCATTCCAGCTTATGAATGTTCCAAACATAAGGAATATAGAGCATGTGGTCCTATTCAAGAGACAACCTGCAAATCAAGGTAAAGAATTCCTCCACTGTTAGTTACATCTCATACAAGTGTTCAGCCATATTTGAAGCATATGTTGCTGAGAGAAATCAACCAACCTCCTGTCACTGACTGTTTCATTTGTTACCACTATTCTCTTGATCCTAAATATAGATGCCTGTACTTTTTATGTTGTTCAACTAAACCAAATGCAAACAATGGCAACTTCTAAATCTCAGAAGTACAAATTATTTGCACCTGTATTTTCAGTTAATAGTTATTCAGCTTAACCTTCCTCTGTGTGCCTGTAATAGTAAAGGTTTTCTTCTGAACATTTTGTCTCATACAGTACACATAATGAAACTTCAGTTAAACAAGTGGAAGGCTGTTTCTGTCCTAATGGTACAATGCTGTATGACTCTGGTGTGGATGTCTGTGTAAATACCTGTGGTGAGTTTTACTACTTCAGTTGGGTACTTATTTGTTTCCTCTTTATTTTGTTCTGATGCATTCAACATAGATCTGACTGTATGTGGTATTCACACACTGTATTCATACAACATATAGTGAAGATGTCTACTGCTATTTGAGTAGTAATCAAATTTATTTTGATATTTTCACAGGTTGTGTTGGATTGGATCTGATACCAAGAGAGGTATGCTGCCATTTGCTTTTGTATTTCAAGGCGAGGTTGGGTATGGGGAGAAGAAAGTAGTCTGGTGCAGTTTTGTGGTTCCCCAGCTTTTCATTGCTGTTTTTATTGTTGTTCTCTATGCAATCATTCACTTTATTTTCTTTAATGACAGTTTGGAGAAAAGTTTATAGTAGACTGCCAGGACTGTGTTTGCCTGGAAGGTGGAAATGGCATTGTATGTGAACCTCACAAATGTCCTGAACAAAATATCAGGAGTTGTTCTGGGAAAGGCTTCTATGAAGTCACTGAAGTCAACTCTGAAGATTCCTGCTGCCCCATTGTCACTTGCAGTGAGTTAATGCTTTTGTTTCTAGTCTTTCTCTATTCTTTAGGAACAGAAAGGAAAAGAGCTAGGTAAGCATTGAAGACATGAAGTAGGGAGCCAAGAAATATGTTTTCTTAAATCTGTTTGTCTAGTGTTAAATAAAATAAATAAATAAAGAATTTAATAATGCTGTGACACAACATGGAATTTTCTATTCTGGGATTCAACATAACTGCATCTACAGTTCTTGAATTTAGAATCAGATTTTTTTTCAAGTAAAATTCAGCCGGATCGCAGAATTCTCTGTGGCTGTATGGTTTTCATTTTGCAACAATTGCCTACACTCTTGGAGAGAGAGAGTGTAGTGTAATAGTCACCCACGATTTCTTAGCAAAGAGTTGTGATACTTTTCTTACACTTGGTAATTGTGTACTGGGGGGAAAAAAAAAAAAAAAAAAAAGAGTGTAGTTCCCCATCCAGTGCCTGATGCCTGGATTCACTAGGAAAAATGCATCTTCCATGTGTAATTTGTTTCTTTGGGGAGGGTCTGGAATATTTCTTAGCAAGGAAATATTGCTTAAATGGGGATTCTGAGAGATACCTTTTCTTACCTGTGGTTTAATGTAATTTCTGAGTTATTCCTTTTTTTTTTTTTTCAGAATGCAACACAAGTTTGTGCACAACTGAACCCCCCAAGTGTACGCTGGGATTTGAAGTTCAGTCTTATATTCCCAGTGATGAGTGCTGTCCTGTGTACCAGTGTGGTAAGTCCTTTGGAAATATGTTTTAAATGACTAGCATTATATATTATATAATTTGGTATTAGATTTAATGAGACTGCATGCAGTACCCTAATGAAAGCAGTCAGATTCCATGAATTGGTTACTATTAACTTTTTTTTAGTAATATTGTGGTATTACAACTGTGAAATTAGATAGAGTTCAACTGAAGTGCATTTTTCCTGCTTGTAGGTGCCTGTAGAAACTGCTATAGAATTAACTGAGATTGTGGTCTCAGCTTAACCTAGCAAAATGTGTTTTTTGTTAATGCATCTAGGAGAAGATAGATTGTTGATAATTGATACAGGGAACTTCTTGTAACTGTTACATGGACATTCTTGGCTAGGAACTGGACTATGTGTATTGGGTTAAAGCTTCCTCCCTTGTTGCTCATTAAGTATTTATTCTTTTACTTTACGTACACCACATCTGCTACCAGAAATGTGGAATAACCAATGTATTTGAACATGAGCGTTGCAATTCACTGTGGAAGAAATGAGTGTGACTAGAGTGGAGTAAGGACTTTTTTTCTCTGATGTAACTGCCTATCTCCTTTCTTGTTAACAGTTCCCAAGAGTGTTTGTGTACATCAGAATGCTGAGTTCTTGGTAAGTTAAGACTATTTCAGTAGCCTTCTGAAAATGCTTAAAAGACCATTCAGCATACTTTAACAGAAGTGCTATAAGGAAGTTTATCCAGCAATATTTTAGAAATTTTCAATTTTCTTCAGGGATTTTTCAGCTCAATAGTGTTTAAATATTTTTTTGAAAAGGTTGCTGTGAATAGAGAGTTGTTTTTAAATGTCAGTATCCGAGCTAGATTTGGCTTTAGAGTGAAGTGTTTATGCATTTTAGAAAGCCAATCCATGCTTACTGTCAGTACTTCTTTTCAATTTTAATTTTAATGCTTCCAGAAATTATTTGTAAAGAAAGATTACTCTGAGCAGACATAGATCCCTAATAATTTCTTTATGGTCTAGTAACTATTTTCTTAGATATGTTTATATGACTCCTTAGCTTTTAATATCTGAGTTTATCTTTGCTATATAGGAGTTCAGTAAACATATATGAAGTTTAATTCAATATTATTTATACTGTCTTCATAAACAACTAGACAAATATATTTCCAGTGATGTTCATGATAAATTCCTATTCCATGGTTTGGTTTAGAGGTTTTTTGAGAATTAAAAAACGTCTGTTACATGCCATATCTCATTAATATATGAAACTTTGTTTCTTTAAATTTATAGCCAAATTCCTCAGTCTTTGTTGATAAGTGTCACGATTGCTTCTGCACTAATGAAGTTAACATCAGCACTCAACTGAATGTCATCTCCTGTGAACACATTCCATGCAACACATACTGTGAACCAGTAAGTGATGAATGTAAAACTAACAAAATTAAGAAACATAATATCCACGTCCATAAAAAACATTGTGATCAATGAGTTGCATCTATTATGTATGGGGGGCAGAAAGTGAGAATCCAGACACAGCATGGACACTGACTGTTCTTGAGCTATCTATTTTGTGTAGCTTGATAGTATAACCAACAGTTCACCTTGGGAGGATTAGCTAAGAAATGTCTGTAGCAGTGCATTTAATGGAATGATACTTAGTTTTTAGGCATACTTACCAAAGTCTTTAGTTTATTCCATCTGTAGCCTTTTAACCATTGTAACCATTCTAGAGTATGCTTCAAGGCATAAGCAATTCATGGGTTGGTATGTTTTCAATTATTTTTCCACAGTACATCTATCAGTGCTGTTATTTCAATCTAATTTTACTATGTAGGGATATGAATGGAAACAAGTAGAAGGTGAATGTTGTGGAAAATGTGTGCAGACAAAGTGTATTGTACATACATCACATGGTTCCAGTCTCATATTGAATGTAAGTATGCTCTACATGTTACTTCTCTACCAAATTTGTGAATGTTCTTTTTTCAAAGATAAGGCTTTATGTAACTTCACATCTGAAATATCAACAACATACCTAAAGCAAAGACAATCTACAGTATCTTGGCCTGAAGGATTAATGAAATCAAATTTTCTGAAAGGCTTTTTGTGGAATGACAAGACAGTAATATCATGGAAAGGTTTTTGTATTGTTTGTTTATTTATTTATTTATTTGTGATTAGAAGCTTGAAATTCTCTCTATTATTTAGTTTCTGTGTACTGAAGAATGTTAGAAAAGCCTGTATATGAAACAATCTTATTGTCCCTATTTAGGTTTCCCTAAGCAAAATTCATAGGCATGAATGACTTTGTCAGTATTGTTAATGTACTTTAAGTGCTGTAAGTGCTGTTTTTTTCATGTAAAACTGAAGATTCTCTCCACTTGTGGCATACTGAAATGTACACAAAATTCTGTATTCAAAATTGCTGTTAACCTAACCGAGAAACAGTATGAAAGTCATTTTCAGAGGAGAGAAACATTTCATTCTGAGCTCCCTTCACCTTTTCCTGTTACATTTTGTATTTCACTTGCAGCCTGGAGAGTTTACAAATGACCCTTACAACAACTGCACCATTTACAGCTGTACAGATCTCAAGAACCAGCTTATCTCTTCCGCATCTGAAATTACGTGTCCTGCATTCAGTGAGGAGAGCTGCAAACCTGTAAGTACATATGGAAAACGTACCCTCAATGCATAAATTGCTTCAGTTGAGTTCATTCACCTAATTAAACAATGTCTTATTGATTCTGATGATCATTCTCCAAAGTTTCTCTGTCCCAATGGCACAGATTTCTGCTTCATCTATGTGCAGACCTACAGAGTGTATTAAATAAGATGTGTGACTGAGAGTTTAAGATTCTTCTGTCAACTCTCTTAGTAGCCAAAAAAACTGCTCGTGTCTAAAAAAGAACCACGTTTTTTGAATGTCACAGAAATACAAGCTGTCCAGTCAGTAGGCAGTAACACCATGTACCATACAAATATAGAAAAGAAGTCTCTGAGAAAATATTTTGTGATTTTTTTGAGCGGTTTGATGGTTATTGTAGACTTCCTTCAAAACTTCATCTGTATTTCTGCAGTAAAAATTGATAGATTTCAAGTCTGTTATAGACCATTTTGTTTGTTTATTCTCATAAGTGCTAGAGTTCTAGCTAGTAATTTCTAGCCATTGAAGAATAGCTCTCCTCTTTTATTGAACTAAAAACGTCTTTAATACAGGAAAATAAAATAATACTATTTTTCCTGTCTTTTTTTGTTTTTAGGGAACTGTTACACTCTTACCTAATGGTTGTTGCAAAACCTGTAAGTATGTCGGTGTACCTGAATTAACAGTACAGAAAATGAATTTTCTTCTTAAATCAGCCCATTTTATTATGCAGAGGCTGATATGTTTGTATTTACATAGATGCACCTGTGTTTATGTTTGTTACTCCAAGCATCCAGTGCCCAATCTGTATGGGAGGGTTTAAACTGAAGCAGAAAGACCTCTCAAGACAGTTCTTCCAGTGCACTAGCAAAGCCAAGTGTACTGAACTTCAGGGAAAAAATGGAGCTATTTCACTGAAAGCATTTTCTGATCTTTTCCTTTAGGTGTACCTCTGGATAGCCCCACACCATGCTCTGTCCGTGAGAGAGAAGACTTCATTGTCTATAAGAACTGCCGTTCTGTGGAGAGAGTTGTCCTGACTGAATGTGAAGGAACATGTGAAACTTTTTCACTGTAAGTAAACTGATTGGACAATGAGATATGAATTCTGCAACTGACATTGTTTATGTAAAAGGAACAAAAAATTGATGGACTACAGAGTAGCAGAAGACTAAAACTATCAACTCCCAAACTCATGGGCACAAAATCATGAAATCTCTGACTCAGCAGTTGATTCACAACACAAAGCAGAAAAGGGTACTGGATTGCATTGGGATTAGGACAGCTGTGGCAAGTTCCATTTATGTTAAGAGGTGACTCGTCTTTCATTTGTGTCAGACTGTCTTGGACAGAAGTCACTGCAAGAGAATATGGATTATTTCCTGTAATGTGAATAAGACCAGAGAGTAGCCAGTCTTGATATTCATAAGCTGAAAAGCTGCCTTTCAAGAGTTAGCATATAAACATATGCATTAACATAGAAAATGAAATAGGCATGTATCTTTTCAAACATGCACAATTTTTATACAGTAAAGAACTGAGAAAACAAATGCCTTAGGAGTTGCATTGGTAATTTCATTATATGTTACTCCCTGAAAATCTACAAGAAAGTGGCTAGTGTGACACACGATATCAAGCTATTAAAACACATCAGAATAATATAATTCTAGATTCCCAAATAAACTGTCACTTGCTGCCTGTTGCTGCATGTACCACTGGGTACCTTACATGAAAGAAAACTGGTTTTACTCTGAGATTGAACACCAGTTAGCCAGATGGTTTCATTAGCAGTTTCAAATACCTCACAGTCTTAGAGTCCTGCTGGAGCTGCCTCTGCATGCAAGCATAAGAAAAAGATGGCTCTTGACAGAGTTCATGGTGAAGTCTGATATTAACAGATTCTGCATGTCAGCATTGGTGATGGACAAAATGCTGCAAAAAAAGACCCTACTGTGAGACAGCAACAGAAGGAGCTACTGGTTCCTTTCTTGTTAACACTGCTTGTTTTGGAATACACACTTGGATTCATCTGATACAACTGTACCTCTTGCAGCCAATTGATATGATGTCTTCATAGGTGGCATTGTAGCCACAAGGCTCAGCAGTTTTCTTTCTCAGCTCAGGGCTGCATCTGCCCTTAGTTATTTGATCCAGCATGTTTAAAATCTATCATGCTGGGATGATGAGAGGAATATGAGGAAACTGAACTCCTAGAACTCATTGCATTTCTTTAGTAGGAGCTAGACAATATTTTTTTTTACAAGAAAATCTCATCCAAATGCGCAGAATTTTAAATGCATATTGTTATAACCACTGCCCTGTGGTTCAGGACAATTCATCAGCCCCAAATATGGCTCTTTTGCATACAGAACAAAACTTCTTGCAGGAATTCTGCACTCTCTCCTTTGTATTCCGGTTTCTAGCACAAAATGATGTTCCCTTTCTCCATCTTAACAGGTACTCTGTTGAGGCCAGTTCTATGGAGCACAGTTGTTCCTGCTGCAAGGAAGTAGAAACTAGCACGAAGGAAGTGGAACTGCAATGTCCCTCTGGGAAGTCAATTACATATAAATATGTGTATGTCGAAAGCTGTGGCTGTCAGGACACTCAGTGCGTAGTCTCAGAATCTAGTGAGTCTCAAAGCACAGAAGAAAATGATGAGAGCACTCGAAATCACAGGAGAAGAGCCATCAGCTTAACATCAAAATGAAGCAGAAAAAAGCTAACAGCACTCAAGTAAAGGAACTATGCACCACTCTGATCTTCCTTGACAGTTTTTGAACTTAGCTTTTCCCCCTACTGTATCCTGTATGTTCTCTAGTTATTTTTAACAATGCTCTATTTATTTGTGTACAAAATTACACTGAACTTTCTTCCAAGTTGCATACCCCTCTGGATCATTTTATAATCAACTTATTTTCTCTGAATGATTAAAAAGCACATTTAAAAAAACATGGGTCTTGTGCTTATTCATATACCACCTAGATGAGCTTGAGTTTTAAAAGAGGAGGAAAGTTTTTGTATTTTTTTTTTTCAAGTCAGAGGTAGTTTGTTGATCTATTTCTCAAACTTTTGCAGTATCAATTTTGCATTTCACTAAAAACTGAACTATTAGAAGATCTTGCCTGGAGGATACTGTCTGGGGCCAAAAATTGATTATGCCTGCTGAATCTGAAAAAGAATAATGCATCATAAAATGATTCAAGTGACTCAGAAACTTTCAATCAAGGTCTCATTTTAGCATTGTTAGAACAGTCTCAGTTCACAGTTTTCAATAGATAGCAGTCCTTTGGCTTTGAGAATATGAAATCTGTTCACATTGTTTGAACTTTGAGAGATGAATAATTAGTGCTATAGCAGGAGATCTTCAAATTTCAACTTTCACAAAAAAGATGCCCATATCTAGGCTTTCCCTACAGGAGATGGAGTGGCACAGCCATTTTCAACATTCATTCATCCCATACCAAAGGAGATATCCAAAGGAGATTAACTGAACTGTGTTCTGAAGTGCCTCTTTATCTGATCTCATTGCAAAGATAGCTGAAGGGCATTAGCTGAGAGCCAGAAGACTCTCCTGAAAACAGCTGAAGTACAATTAGAGTAATACATGCTTGCTGTGTGCAAACATTTTATTTTGTGTTATTTTTGCCTCTGTTGATAAACATAGTTGTCTTAACTTTCTGAGAGCTAAAAGTAACTCTTCCTGTGCCATCAACTTGAATACATGCATTTTTGCTACCTGAAGTACTAGAACTTTTGAGTTCATTCTATGCTGCTATGAGCCCTGCCAAATGCGTTACAGCTTGAAAGACAGAAACCAGTAGAAATGTACAGAAAGTAAAACACCAGACATTTTTCATCTTCAGAATACTATTTTTAGAGAGCTGGGGGGGAAGAGATAGCAGATCTAAGAATGAAGTTCACTTTAAGTAGCAAGCTCCAAGACTAATGAAGCCTGATTTCTAATTCAGCATGGGATTCTGATGATTTCTGGCTGTTGGTTCATCGTGAGATATGACTGAGACTTTTGTTCTGGGGCATTTATCAGTTCACTTTCTCTGTTTGTTTCTTTGTTTTCTAGCAGCTTCTGTGCTGAAAATACATGCATTCTCTTCCATTAGTTGTTTTTAAGACCATTTAAAAAAAAATCTGATGATGTCTGGCCATCTTTGAGATCTTCATTTTTGCAGCTAAATTTGCTTGGAGTCAGCCAAAAGTTTTTGGAGACAAACAGATGATGGCATGAACAGATTTGTCTTATTTCCTATGAAAAAGATAAACTATGTCATTTTGATGCCACTGCAGGGTTTTCTTTCTGTCCCTCCTAGTAATGGGCAAACTAGTACTAATTACAGAAGTTAAAACATCCTGTGTAAACAGTATCCCTGCAGATTTTAGCTTTGCCACTACAGGGCAGTGTAAGGCTAAGAATGTAAAATGACTCTAGAGGCAATAAAAAGCCTGCTGCCTACAACAGGGAGTTTGTATTTTACCAGGTAGAGTTTTACTTCTGAAAATAGCAGATGCTGTTATTTCCCCACAGGATTTGTATGCTTTTAGTAAGCATTAAAATAAATTCTTCTGGCAGGAATTGATACATATGCAAACATGGTGTTGTTCACAGTGCTTAGGAATACAGCAGCCCCTTTGGTTTTGCTCTATAGAAGTAGGTTCCCAAAAGGAGGCATTGTCAGAGAATTCTTACTTACAAGTGCTTTGCAGTTCCAGGTCAAACTGTACATGTCAAACCTCCCTTCTGCATTCTTCATCACCTTGGAACTTTGTGGTTCAGTTCACACCTGTGTTGAACTGGATGACAAAATCAAATCTTGAACAGTTAAAACCTTTTCTAGCAGAGAAATCCACAAATAGTCTCTGAGGGAGAGGAAGGAATGAAGCATTAATTTTGCATACCTTCAAAGAGTACAGTAGTGGCAGTGAGCAGAGGTTTTGGTCCTTCCCACACTCCCCTTGAAAGCAAATGGAGACTTTCCCTTGCTGACCCACAAAGTATTTAACTTCTTAAGCAAGAACTGTTGTATCTGCAGGATACAATCTCAGACTTATTTGGAAAATGCAGGAGACTAACTGAAGAGATCTTTCACAAAGCTTTAATAGCCCCTTAAGGGGCTAAAGAGGAGGTAGTGGAATCTTCTGATCCCAAGCAAGACGTAAAAGGGAACTGACTTCACCAAAGCATTGGTACTGGAAGAGGATGAGCTGGCCTCCAAGAATTTCTCAGTTCTCCAGGAACTTTGTAGTCCTCCAGTGTCTAGCAAAAAGGAGCAGCAGCAAAAGCTCCAGCAGAGTTCATCTGGCTGGCAGATTGGCTGAAGCACTGGCGTGTCTCCATACCTGAGACTCATATTCCTCTCCTCTTATACTTTCTGTCTAGTTTTCCACTTCAGTTGCTGGCAAAGAGGTTCCATTAGGTTTGTTTCTTACTTTTATTAATCTCCAGTTGCTTTGCAGTTTTGCCTTGAAAAAGGAGGAAGCATTCTTGGTATGCAAGTGGAACTTCTAGCTACATCACCTTTGAAGGCACCAAAAGCAGAGCCTTAGCTCTTGCTCTACAAGAGCTGCTTGGTTTGGCCTCATTTTGGCATACCATCCCTAAGCCAGAGACAAACAAAATGCCTTTAAGCATGGGGTTTGAATTTGTACCCAAAGCCTTCATTACAGCGCTTGAGCCTGCACGGCCACTCTGGTGAACAAAACAGAAAAAGCATAACTCTATTGTTGCCTTCCCTAATCACAGAATCAGTCATAGAATCATAGAATGGCCTGGGTTGGAAAGGACTTCAAGGATCATCAAGTTCAACCCCCCCTGCCACATACAGTCTGAGGAAAGGAAGAACAGGTAGTGGCAGGCTGAAATACCCAAGATCATTGCCTTGCTCTCTAGAGGTTGTGGTTTTGAATCCCTGCCTCAGATGAAGGCTCCTCTGAGGTGATCTAAAGCTCAAGCAAATCCTTCCTGGCAGCAGCAGTCTTACAGCCCAGCAAAGGAGACCAGTGCAGTATGCTGAAGTGGGTTGACTGTAGCTCAGAGAAGGTACCATTGTTACACGAATAAAGAGCACTGCAGCTGGGGACCAGCTCTGAAATGCTTGGCTACTCTAATAAGCTGAGGTTGCACACAAGTATTCCCTGAGATGCACCCCAAGTCTTCTTTCACCGATAGGTTACATGCTTCCCTGGAAGCAAGGTGATTGTGGTATGCACCACGTCTGGAAGTACATGGTTTTTATTCTCATGCAGTGTTTTTTCTGAGGTAGTTTCAGTCTTGGACAGCCTCTTCCCAATTATCTGGAGCTGCTCTGGAAACTCACTGCTGTTCATATGAATCTACCATTAATAGGGGGAGAACTTCTCAGAATATTTTCTCTTAGATTTGTCGTGAATCATTGCTGGACAACTGTTTCCAGAGCTCCAAGGCCAGAAAGGCAAATGCTTGATAGTAGCATGTCAAAAATCACTGCTACTATCTCAGGTGAGGTGAATAAAATTCAGAAGTGGAAGAAAAAAACCCCATGCAAAAGAAGAACAACCCCTCGCAAAGGAACACAAGGAAGAGATTTCTGATCTAATTGCTATCTTGTTTAATGATGTAATTTAATTTTAGGAGATCATCCTTTTATGCTATGGGAGAGGAACGGCAAGGTAGAATTTTCCGTATGTTTACTGTTGAACTGTACTTTGCTAAACCAAACTTCATCGAACTAAGCACATGAAACTCTGCACATAAACCCCAATCAAAGGACTTCTGCAAAGGCAAAGCCCTGAGTAAATAATCATGTAGTTACGGTGCTTGTTATACACTGTTTGAGCTTGTGTAGCAAAGCAAACTCAGATACTGTGAAAAGAGAAGGCAGAGATAGATTGACAAACTCTAAAGTCATAGGAAAGAAAACTGTAGTGAACTTTAGGTCCCACAAAAAGCTGAAATACTGTTGAACAGTTTCTTATATTTCATCTTTTGGCAGCAGTTTTGGAGAGTGGGAGGTATTTTAATGGAAAACAAGTTCTAATTAATCAGCCCCCTTCCTAAGCCTGATTTCCTAAATTAACTCAGTCTTTTCGGACTACTGTAAAACTTCGTGCTCTTAACTGGCAGCCTCACAGCTTACCTTCCAATCTGGTAATCATATAAGCCATATTCCCATCAGTAATATAGAAAATCATGATAATTTTTTTTTTCAGCATTGCCTTTTAAAATTTGGCATGGACTTCAAACTGGACTTCCTATAACGTTTCAGTTTTTCAGCATTCATATGTAAGAATACTTGAATTCCATTTACAAACTTGTCTCTAGAATAGCAAAAAAAACCCTACTTGCACTTTTTTCTTATTTCAAAACTTGAACTTTGATAAAAATCACAAAAAATAGTAGAACTCAATGTATTTTTGATATTTCTTCAGTGCAACAACTTCCATATCGAAACATGTTTCTGTTGCAGATTGATATAAAGACAGAAAGCAATGTATGTCACATTTTGCTATGCTTCTGGCTAGCTCCCCTCTCCACGTTTGATAAAGAAATGTGTTCTCCCAAACGCTGCCAATTTTCCTTAGTTCCATGAGATTAGAGATTTTCCAGTGAGAAGAAATTCCTCTTCAACATAAATTATTTCTGACAGGATTCTGTTTTCATTTATGTGGTAGACAAAGAATACCTTCTAAGAATCATCCTGGAAATTTATTCCTGGACATACTGTAGAATCATAGAATCCTTAAGGTTGGAAAACCCCTCTAAGTCCACTTTTAAGGTTGGAAAACACCTCATCTAGTCCAACTGTGCACCTACCACTAATATTGCCCACTAAATCTTGTCCTTAAGTATCACATCTACATGTTTCTTGAACTCTGTGGTATATTTGGCAGGTAGAACATTCTCATTTGCTTTGAAGGCTAAAAGGAAGGACTAGTCATCAGTCAGCCACACATATGCTGGTTTCACTCACAGAAGCAGAAGTGAAACAGACCATCTCCAGGCAGCTAATCTCTGTCTGACTTAATGACAAGAGAAGCATCATGGATTTTCACATTCTGGCAAGTATTGCAAGCATGTGGGGAGAGGGGTGGAGAAGAAATCTCTTTCTTCTTACATAAGTGAAGCAATATATATCTAACTACTCGGCAGCAATCAAGTATAGCTGGGGTTGATGTTGCTTCACACAGCTCTCTTTTAAGCAGTAACAAAAGCAACAGAAACTTTGATTGAGGAATACAGCTTTGCACAGTGCCTGTGCCCTGGCACAGCAATGACATTTCAATAGCCTGTCTCTTTGGACTAGTGTAGCTGCTCTTTGCAGTATCTGTGTGAGCTGCACACTCCTGCTCCCTTTTAAAAACATACGCAGCCTGAGGGCCTTGAATAGGAATGCAGTAAGTCAAATCCTGTGTTTCTTTGGGTTTCTAGTAACTTTCAGTGTGGTGGAGATGGTGACAGCATGTGTAATTTCATGTAATTTCATGTAATTTCACAGTTATACTGACTTCAGTATTAAATATGCAGTGGCCTTTTCTGCATTGCCTTGGCATCCATGAAGGAAGAAACTGCTTTTACAAAAGGGAGGGGGTAGTGTCTGCTCTAGCCTGAAACCCATGAAGCTGTAATTTATAAAGCAGAATTTTCATATCCTCCCTCAAATGGGGTCAGGGTTTCCTTTATTCTGCTACTCCACATTTTTCACTAGGAAGGTTATTTAAAGAAAAATCTTCTGGGTAGAGCAAGCCCAAGGGCTCCTGATGGCTTTCTGTGCAGGGAGTCTTTCTTATGTGAGGAAGTGCCAATAGGTCAATGAGACCTGTGTGTGCAAACACCAGTCGGCCATGTCGTTGCAATCCATGGGTTTGGATTTTGAAAGATCTACATCTTCTTGAAAAAAACAGAAAAGGAACAGCTGAACTGATTCCCTGCAAATGGGAGTAACTGATGTCCTTGATTAGTTCTGGAAAGGTCAAGGAACCCTAAGACGAAATGAGAGGTTACGGAGTTCTTTTTGTTTGTAAATGTAAGAAAACACCCACTCATTTCCTGCGAAAATTGAAATACCAAAGGCATTCTTCATGTGCTTTGATAGACAATCAACTTTGCCTGATAGAGCTCACCTTATGCCCCCAGCTAATTCAAATTGTATGGCGGATACAAACTTAATGAACCAAATAAATCTTTGAAGTAAATTCCCTGAATTTTATGGGATAAGAACATAATCCATGCTGAATTATTTTGGCAATTAGGAGGGTGCAAAACAGTGTTGTAATCATCGGTTATGCAAAATAGTTTGCCAAATTTATTTCAGATGTTACCATGTCAGCACAACAGGGCTTGATACCAATTCCTAACTAGTTGTTTTCCTAGCTAACTTTACCTTTTTAATGAAGTAAATAGCATTTCTCTAGTTATCATTTAGGCCATGCTGGTAAAACATGATTTCTCAGTGGATATACATTGTAAGAAATAGTATAGTTACTTTTGCCTGAAAAGGTCTGGAATACTAGAGAATTTCCAGTCCAAACCCTCCAGCACTTGTGTTCACCCAGGACAGAGAATTACAAACGTCTTGGTAGCTTGGACAGTTACAGTACATATGGGATTACCCTTTGACAGAGGTTGCAATTCAAATGCAACTGCCAGACTTGTTGCTGGGTATGAGCAGTGTTGACCCCTAAGATGCCTCCAGTTTGATTGCCCCTTTACCAAGCTTGCATGGGATGTGAGTCACTGATGTATTACATTACCTTCATGACGGTTTATCTCCAGTGAGTCAGTGGCGATAAAGAAGCTGAGTTAATATTTGCCAATTGCATTTACTAAAATCACATACCCCTTAGTGGCAAATGATCCATGAAATGGGCTGTAAATGGGCCAAAAGGAATTGTTCTTTTTGATAGTACAGCTGCAGCTGTGTGAAGGCCTTGTGAGCTGGAGGGCCCAATAAGGGAAAGAGATATTTTCCCAGTGTTTCACTACAGGGGGATTAGTTATAACTTGCATGCCTGCCTTTGCAACAATTCCATGGTAACAGACCAACATATCCATAAATTACCTGTTGGTCTGAATTTCCTTCCAAAAAGCTACCACGTATTCCTTCTGAAACCCTCAGTGTTGCCACATTTGCCTACAAAAATTTTGTTTGAAAAACCTATCAGTCACTCTGAAATGATTACAGTGTACTGGAGCATCCCGTGATTTTCAAGAAATGTAGCTCATGTTCTCTGCAGAGAACCTGGCAGCAGGAGCCCTGGTTAGTCACAGGCAGGATCTGCGCTCACCAAGAAATGGCAGAGGAATGGCAAATTTGACAGAGCAGACAAGCAGAGGTAAGAAATGATACATGGCAAAAGGATTGGGTCTCCTGACTCCCCTTTTTGTTTTGCAGGAGAGATCAGCCAGGTGTCTGATGCTACTTTCTCTTCTGAATGGAGCAGAAGCGGATGGTAGTTCTATGAATTGTTTTATTCTGTCTGTCCCTTGGTCACCATTTTAACTGTGCTGCTCATGTTCCTCATAGGTCCGTATGTGCTAACTGGGGCTTGCAGGGCAAAGTCATGCTTTAGCTCATCCCTCCCGTTCACTCTGTCATGCCCCGAACCACATGCAAGAGACAAAGGGCTGGGAGTTGTGGTGGTCAGTCTCACTATGTCTTCGTCATGTAAGGGCCACTGTAATCTGTATCTTTGGCAGTTGTTTCATATGTGGCTCCTGCTGCTTTTGTGCTACCCATCAGGGACAAAGGCATTTTGTTCTGAAGTCAGGAATCAGATCTCTGGGTTCTTGGTTTCTTTTTTCTGCTGTCACATCAATGTGAATGAAATAGATGTATTGATTGCCTGTGTGGGAATTAGAAAGGAAGAGGACCATGATTTAAAAAAGAAGAGCTATATCTTAACAGAGTTCTACATTCAGATTTTGCATCTATCCTTGATGTGGGAAAATCGAGAAGGAGGCTCCATCAATCAAAACTCAATCTAAAAGTTATGGTGAGAGTCTGCTGACACTGAGTGTTACTGTTGCACTGTGTGGGATTTCAGATCATCCTCATAACTACAGTGTCACATTCTCACGATTTATGTTATTTTCTAGATATCCTGCAGTTCTACATCATAACTGTTAGGGTGGAGAAGAGTGGGGAGGACGATTAAAAGGAAAAGAAGCAGAAATCTATTACTTCCATCTCTGGTGCTGTGAAATCTATCAGTTTGTACAGCAGCCAAAATGGCATGGCTTCAAGAACAGACTTTACCTTCCAGTAGTGCCCTGCCTCGAGTGCGACTGACAATGGAATTAATGAGGCACAGACAGTGGGAAAGGGGTAACGTGAACTCATGTTTCATGCACTGCACAATGCTCTCACCTGCTACTGCGGGACGTTCTTAAGAGCAGCAGCAGCCGCAAATCTTTGTCTGGCAGATGTTTGCACCTGAGTAAGTGGCTCAGAAATGTGTGAGGGAACAACTGCAAGAACTGGGGGGCAGTTTTAGGACATTTAACTTTGTTCACACTAGAAAGCTTGGTGCAGTGGTGAGCTAGGCACAATCCTCAAGGCTGGCTCACTGCCTGCCAACAAGAAAAAAGTCCGTGGGCTGCTCTGGCCTGAAGACTCAGATCATAGAATCATAGAATTGTTTGAGCTGGAAGGGATCCTTAAAGGCCATCTGGTCCAACTCCCCTGCAATGAACGGGGACACCTACACCAGATTAGGTGCTCAGAGCCCCGTCCTGCCTGACCTGGGGTGTCTCCAGGGACGGGGTATCCACCACCTCTCTGGGCAACCTGTGCCCATGCTTCACCACCTTTTTTGTAAAAAACCTCTTCCTTATATCCAATCTAAATCTTCTAGTTTGAAATCATTTCTCCTTGACATGTTCCCTTCTTCAGGGAGACCTGATAGCGTTATTCAGTACCTAAAGGGAGGGCTGTAAGAAAGAAGGGGACAGAATCCTTAGCAGGATCTTTGTGACAGGACAAGGGGAAATAGTTTCAAACTAAAAGAGGGAAGATTTTGATTTAGATATCATGACCGAATCCTCTGAATGTTTTATGCTTATGACTCTTTATAACTGTACATAATGCCTGATCTTACAGTATTTTTAGTTGTAACCTTTAGAAATACAGCCATCAAGACAGCAGAAGTGGCAAACACTTCCTTGAGCTGGAGGACTGTGTTGATGTGCAAGAAAGAGGAAAACTATAAAAAATGGCAATGATTGCTTGTTTCTAACCCAGTGCTATGAAAAAAAAAAAAAAAAGAAAAAGCTATTAATCAAAGAAAAAGCAACACAGTAATGAAAGTGAAAACAAGCATTTTAAAGAAAGGAGATAAGAAAAGCACAATTCTCCATCCCCATAGAGAGAAATAGATACTTGTCTTTTCCAAAAGACAGAGGGTTGTTGGGTGCTGAACATGGACAACTGAGAAAAATGAATGAAGCTCCACCTTTCAGGTACTCTGCCATCAATGTTTTGTTCTCACGCCAAATTCCTGGACTATAAAAATCTGCCTTATAAGCCAAGAAAAAAACACTTCCCTAGAAGGATTTTCAAGTTACCACTTCATGGCAAGATGGAAATAAAAAAGGGGAGGTCATTTTGGATCTTCTGCCTCATTTGGAGTTTTTGCAAGGGGAAAGAACCAGTTCAGATAGGTAAGAAAAAAATCCAAATTCTTTCTTCACATATTGATGTCCATAGTTGATAACTGGAGTTGTTAAATGAAAGGATGTAACATATTCAAGCTGTAGGCATGCCAGATACTGCATTTTGCCTTCTCATCTTTAATTTAAGTCATTTAAATCATTTATTGCTGTTTCTTTTTTTTTTTTTTTTTTTTTTTTTTTTCCTCCAGCACTGGCTGGCTTATCAATTGCTTTATGTCCTATGTGACTAATCTTAAAAAAGCAGACTCTCTGCATGTAATTTGCATCATAAAAAAGTGACGCCCTATTTAACACATGTTGCATACATTTTTTATATAATGCCTGCTAGACTTGGTTGGCCAGTGTGAGTTACTCCATTGGGAGTAACCACATTGTTGTGTTCTCTTGCACTGTTACCTCCTGGTTTGGCTTTGAATGTCTTACACTTTTCTAATCACTTGATGCACAAACAATTCATGTGGCTGCTACTGCTGTCTTAGTAATTCTAGCAATTACACTTCCAAGAAAGAGTGAAAATTTCTCATTTCCCCTCATTATTGTGTAAAAAAAGTGCTAAATTAAACCATTCCACTTCACTGCTGTGAACTCCAATAGCAAATTACAGTCTCTTCAACAAGTTATTCCTGTAAGAGCCTTTTGGCACTTGAGCTTTTGTTGCATAGTTCTGACTTCAAGATGCTGCTTCTTAGATTTGAACATCTCATAACACTCTGAATATACCAGTGGCTGATTCTGATTTGATCTTGAAGGACGTTGTGTGTTGATATTCCTAAATGTGATGTGTCAACAATGCAAAGAAAGTTGTTCATTTTCTTTGCTATTCAGATAGGACCAAAAGAGATGCCAAAAGCACAATGTAGCAAGAATATCTTATTTAATTCTATACGTAGCTTTCTTTGCTTCCTATTCGCCTTATGCTTCAACGGTATAGAAATTACTTTCTTAAGAGATGTCTTACATGCACTTCAAGTATCCAGCTTCCTCTAAAAGCAATTCTTCCTATTTTTTTCCACATTCAGTGGCACATCTTTGCTTCATAGGCACTTCCATGTCAGATGCCATTTTGTCAGACTGCCCGTTTGCTGCCATCTGTTACACAGCAATAAAATGTAACATGGGAATATTGGTGGGACTACTACTGTACTACTACTGTAGTACAATACTACTGCACCATCAACATCCTCCTCTGACATTGTGGGCCAACATAATCAAATAAGAGGCATTATTTTTGGAGCAGCCTTCCTATCAACACCATTGACGGAGATACAACTCAGCTCCAAGAAATAAGTTTGTCTGAGATGAAAAACAAGCAGGTGTGAGCTGATTTCTGAAGCTGGTGCAACCTCAGCTGCTGAGACTGAAGGCTGCCATTTTGCTAACAACTTGGGTGACCTGTGTTGCATCCTGGCATCTTCCAGGATTTTACATCTTCTGAATTCAGAAATCTTTCCATTTACAATTTTAAACAGCAGCAACAGAAAAAAACAAAGCAGTTCATGCAAGGTGAATCATTAACCTCAATGCTCTGAATCTTTCTTTAGTCCAGGTCTCCACTGTTGGTAGGAGCGAGTGTACCACCTGGGGCAATTTCCACTTTCACACATTTGACCACGTTAAATTCACTTTTCCTGGAACCTGCACATATGTCTTTGCTTCTCACTGCAATGACAGCTACCAGGACTTCAACATCAAAATCAGACGCAGTGACAAAAACAGTCACCTGATCTACTTCACTGTCACTACTGATGGAGTGATCTTGGAGGTGAAAGAGACAGGCATCACAGTGAATGGGAACCAGTAAGTAAAGATACTGCTGCTGCTTTCTTTTTTTTAATTGCTAGGTATTAGCAAGGTGTGATCTGTCTGAAAAGGTATCCCACCATTCAAAGAGCTGTGTGTGTTAACAGCACACTGAACAGTGTATTGTGAAGAGTCAGTCCATTGTAGTGGAGATGGCAAGAAGAACATAAATGACAGCCCCCAGAGGTCACAGAATCACAGGGTTGGAAGGGACCTCAAGGATCATGAATCTCCAACCCCCCGCCACAGGCAGGGCCACCACCTCCACATTTAATACTAGACCAGGCTGCCCAGGGCCCCATCCAATCTGGCCTTGAACACCTCCAGGGACAGGGTATACGATCTCTCTGGGCAGCCTGTTCCAGAACCTCACCACTCTCTCTGTGAAGAATTTCCCCCTGACATCCAACAACAACGTGTTTAGAAAGGGCAATGTGTATGTAACAAAGCATAAAGTGTAGATTTCCTTGATGCTGCTTTATTCAAGGGTAGGAGAGGGGAAAGTTAAAGTCAACGCTTTAATTATAAAATGGATTTTGTAGAAAATCTGTATTTTTTTTCCAAAGCATTATTTCTGTGGTACTAAACTTAGCATTGTTTGTTGCTACTCAGGAACAGATCATCCTTTCAGAAAAAGTTTACCATTTCCAGACTGTGCAGAAATGGCCCTCCTTTGCAGATCACAGCTTGCCATGGGGTCAAAGAGCATGAAGGGCAGAATTTCCAGAAATCAATATTCATATCTTTAATTTCAATCTGAAATAAACCAGAAAGTGATCTGAAAATAAAATAAAATAAAAAAGGTTAAAAATACTCCATGAGTATTACAGTGTCCTACTCCCAGCATTTGGGTATGATGGGCTGAGGCAGGCATTGGCTCTGGGAAGGACCCTCACAATATTGTAGGAGAGAAGATCACACACATTATGTACTGCCTTCTATTTATATCCATCCTGAAACAACCAGATAACATCACTCAGATGTATCTCCTAAATTGAAGGGGCAAAAATCTCACATGTTCTAGTCATTTTCTGATCTATTTTTCAGGCTTCAGGAAAGTGAGAATTAATTGTCTTGATAAGATCAAAAAGTAACACAGGTCTGAGTCACATCTATGCATTGGTAGCAAAACGGACAAAAATATCACTGTAACTTCCAAGTGACAAGGAAAAGCCTGGAGAGATTGTGAGAACCTGTGGATCCTCTCATGGAGAGCAATATCCCAGTATTGGGATCTTACTCCCTGTAACACTCTGCGTTAGATCCTCAATTCACATAAAGCAGAGAAGCTACTTCGGTGTCAGTAGAGTGGCTAATGTAATACATTACTGTATGAGCATGTAATGACATGCTCATGACCAAAATTGTGTTGTGGGTTATTAGAATGTCACAGTAGACAAGGTGATAATACTAACACTTAATGCATTAGAGTGGATGCAGACTGACCTTCATGGCTTATATGCCTCCTTTTGACTCTCATTCTTTTTTCCTGTATCCCTGGGAAGCTTTGATTTTTTAAAAAACAATCATTTTGTTCTTTTTTCCCAATGTAATCTGTTTTGTTCCCTCCAATTTCCAGGATCCCTCTGCCCTTCAGCTTGAAGAGTGTCCTGATTGAGGACACCTGTACTTACTTCCAAGTCACCTCCAAGCTGGGTCTGACGCTGAAGTGGAACTGGGCTGACACTCTCCTAGTATGAACAGCCAGTTAGTTGTTTTTCTCTTAGTGAAGCTCATCAATGATGAAAGGCAGGCACCATGTTAATATAAGAAACTGAGGGATAGTGGTGGTGGGGAAGTATCACAGTATTCCATGTTGACAGGGCCTACCACAGTAGGTAATGATTTCAGAAGACAAGAGAGTGGGGTTGCAATGCCCAGGCCTCTCTAAGCAGTTTTACACGACAAAAGATACCACTGTTAATGCTGGAGACAGCACTTGTCTGCTTCCTATATGGGGTACAGCTGGTGATCCCAGCTCTTTCCCAATGCACATCTTTTATGGGAAACTAATCTGTGTGGTCATTTGAGAAGACCTTGGCATCTCTCATTCCAAGGCATTGCTATGGGGCAATTCCCCAATACACTTTCAGTCCAAAATACCCTCTGCAGTGGTGGTGTATTTAAACTTTTGTGTGTGAGCATTTGTCCTCCTCAGTCAGGAGTGAGATTAAATAAGCAGAAGTTGTTTTGCAGTCCTGAGAGACAGAAAATAAGTGGAAGGTGAACAGAGTGGGAAAAAAAAGTATATATCAGGAAGCAATCGGGAGGTAATTCAGGATCTAATTTAATGAAGTATTTATCATCCCCCATCCCATCTTGTACTATTTTATATCTGAGACATCATAGGCACCACCTGTGGAGTAGACAGTTTTAGCTTGAGACACACCTGTGGGAAAGGTATTGCCATTTATAGCTAGACCTGAGCAATGCCAGTATTACCCTCCAAGTATGTAAGAGGGATAAGTTGCAAAAGTTCTATCTAGAAAAGCCATACTGTGTTAACCAGTCCCTGCTGCCTCTATGTATTGGCAGAACAAGTTATACTGGGCACATCCCTTCATAGAGATTCTATGAAGTTTTCCGTTTAGCCTATGAACTAGAAAAAGAATCAGATACTGCTAAAAGCTGACCAGAAACTGATTCTTTGTAGCTTTCAGCATCAGGATACACTTATCTATCCAGTAGTCTGTACTGGCAGACAATGAACCAAGGATCAGTCCAGTATTCAGAATGCTTCAGTTGGCTGTTTGATAGGTAGGACTGCCAGTTGTTGAAAAATCATCTTCCTGTTTAAATTCAGCCTGTCTGTCAGTAGGTTTTATGGCAGGATTGTAATGGAAAATGTAACTGCTACAAACAGGTGACGAGAATTTCTGCCACTATGCTTTTCTGTGGCGAGACATATGGTAATATGCTGCTGATGGGAGAAGAAACCTTTAAACCCTGAGTTTCCTCTTTGCTTTTCTTTCTTAGCTGGACCTGGAAGAAACATATAAAGAGAAAATATGTGGTCTGTGTGGGAACTATGATGGCAATAAGAAGAATGATTTAATTTTGGACGGTAGGCCATGAACACAGCATGCTGAATGTAGGAGTGTGTTATACATCACATGAAACTTGGCATCTGTTTCTTCTATGTGGGGTTTCAGATTTCTGGACAGACATCTTGAAATACCCAAACATTTCCATAGATGGAGCAATTTAAAGGTTTGTGGAATGATTTGAGATTCTCTGCTGCTTGCAAGTGTCTCTCAAACCTCACTGACCCAATTTAATTGCCCACTCATCATGCAGCAGCATTGCCAAGTTTCCCACTGATTGTACCAAACTTTAAGGCATTTGCAGTCTCAAATGAGGCATGGTTGCATTTCTGCCCTTCTGCTTTCATCACTTTCCAGTTGGGTATCAGGTGTGATTAGTTTTGGCTATGTAATGAAACGAAAGTGCCATGGGTGACCCAGGCAGATTTCACTGAGCATCTCTGCAGAAACCACAGTGCCATCCACTGACATCTTTAGATGCAGTTCTGAGCTGGAAGGAAGGCAGCAAAGCTTGCATTCTATTGTATTTGCTGCAGGACTGAAGCCAAAATTTTAACATCATCCTTTTGTGTAATATCTGGGCTTTTCAAGTCCCAAAAAATATACTGTCACCTGCCATTTGGAAAGAATAATTAAATTTCAAACTTTGTCAGAAAGATTTTTCAGATCTAGGATCAAGTGTCTGGTAATGCTTTGGGAAAATATGTCCCTGTACTCAATGCTGTGTGCCTGTTTTCCCATCTTCCTTATCCTATACAAAGCAGCAAGTTACTGGATGACTGCACATGCTTTAGGTTGCAGCAGTACAATGCAAAGTGATCTGTATGACCATTACACATACAAATACAAAATTCTGTAAGATCATATGTGCTCATAAAGAACCAAAGTCTTTGAAAGTGATGAGATGAAATAGAAAAATCAAGTCTCATGTGATTATTGTTGCCATGACTGTCAGCAGTTCTTGATAGAAATATGCCAGATTCCTGATCCTAACCCGAATGGAAGTTACACCAGGAAATTATATACTGTGTTATGGTTAAATTGAGGCATTTGGTAAAGATGAGGTACATATCTATAGCAAAATAACTGATCTAAAGGATTGTAGGCAGTTATCCAGATGAATCTGGGTATTTTGCAGGATATAAAATGCACCCAAGGCAGTTTGGGAACTTTCACAAAGTTGAGGATCCATCAGAAAAGTGTCCTGATGTGAGGCCAGATGACCACAGTGGAAGACATCCTACAGAGGATGACAATAGATGCAGTAAATATGTAAGTATGCGTGGCTAAGAAGTATAAACTTTACTGGACTATTAAAGTCCTGGAGTGACTGTGTTGAAACAAGGGCTATTTAGAGAACAGAATGATATCTTGTACTTGAAGGACTGTCCTACTATAGTGATAAAGAAATAGATAAGTGGGGAAAGATGCAATTTTATGACTGCGTCCAATCAGAGAAAAAGAACCTAACAGAAAGTTAGACTGGATGACCTCTGGAGGTCCATGTGATCATGGACTTGTATCATCAGAGGTTAGGATTCACATCCATCAGCCTGAAAGTTGCTAAAATGTCAATTATTGCTTTTCTTTTCCTCCTCTTTTTTTTTTTCCCCCTCAGAAAAAGATGTGCAAGAAACTTCTGTCTCGATTTGGAAACTGCCCCAAAGTGGTTGCTTTTGATGATTATGTAGCTACCTGCACTGAGGATATGTGCAACTGTGAGGTTAATTCTTCTCATTCTGATTTGGTTTCCAGCTGCATATGCAGCACTTTAAACCAATACTCTCGAGACTGTGTCCTCAGCAAAGGAGACCCTGGGGAATGGAGAACCAAAGAGCTTTGCTGTAAGTAGTATTGCTGTGGATGTTGGGATGTTGGACATATGTGCATGAATCCTAATACCAGCAGAGCAAAGATAATTTCCTCCTTCAACTACACTGACTCAATCTGTAGAAGTACTTGGACAGAAATGTTGTTAATGGAAAAGCTTCAACAAGTTTAACTTGATTTTGCTCAACAATTAGTAACTGTATCTTAGCATCTTCTCTCTTCTTTTTTTCAGTTCTTCTTTGAGTTTTGCCACGCTCATTTAATTCATAACTAGCCTTGTTTAAAATTTTGATGTCTAGTCCACAGAAGTAACACAGAAGTATAACATACCTGTTCTTAGCTGCTCCTTTCCTTCCTACTCAGTAGTTGCAGCTACTGAGCAGGAAATCTCTGTCAGTCTGGGGTGAAGACTAAAGGTAGTTCCTCCAAACAGCTGTTGTGGACTAGGGTGGAAGATTAATGCCAGAATGAGAGTTACTTGAAGCCTAAATAAAAATAAGTTATTGCAACTCCTGGTGTCTTTTGTTGGTATCATGACTTCAGCCAACCTTGAGTTAGTTAAATAATGTTTAATAGCTAATATTTCCCAACATTATTATTATTTTCTCCAAAGATGAAGTAAAAGCAATCATAAGACATTCCTTTAGAGGGTAACAAGACATGACACATCTGGATAGAAAGTTTTGCAACCAAGATTTGGGAGAAGGGAGGAAAAAGGAGTTGGGCAGTGATGCAATGATTTTTAAGTGTTCATAAATTCATCATTAACATACCACATTTTTCTTTGGTTTTGCAGATCAGGAATGCCCAAGCAACATGGAGTACATGGAATGTGGAAACTCCTGTGCTGACACCTGCGCTGACCCAGAAAGGAGCAAGATATGCAAAGCCCCTTGTACAGATGGTTGCTTCTGTCCTCCTGGTAAGGCAGTTTGCTTCTTCCAATAGGCCACACAACAAGGGACAAGGAAAGAATATTTCTTTTCAGTTAGTGAGTTGTTTTTTGTTTTTTTCCTTTAAGATTTTACACTCAAATCAGTGAATAAACTGCTTCTTCTAGTATAATTTAACAACTTCCTTCTTCTCAGAATCACAGAACCATGGAATCATAGGGATTGAAAGGGACCTCCAGCAATCATTGAGTCCAAATCCTTGCTAAAGCAAGTTCCCATAGGAAAGTATCCAGCTGGATTTGGAAGAACAAATCTCTAAAGATTCAAGATCCTGATGCTGGAGAAGGGGGCAGAAAGGACATTTTTTCAAAAGATGTGGAAAAAGGAGAGGAGTTTTCTAGTTGGTAGAGGTATAGGTGAGGATGTCTGATGAAGTGCCTCCCAGTTACAAGTCTAGATGTATATGTAGCCTAGTGGAGAATAAGGCTTGTTGTAGGTTGTGTCATATATAAAATAAATGCATTGGCATGTTCATTCATGAGCAGTCTTGCACATGAAGAAGTTGAGGTTTGATCTGTTAGTTTCACTATTAGAAATGGATGGAAACTGGCTGGCACTTGGTAATCCTGCTCATTGTGTAGAACTCCAGTAACGCACAGGGATATTCTTTGGGATATTTTATCTTATGTTGCTTTCATCTGAGCCCCAGTGAGAATTCTTTCACATCAGTTAATGCCTGAGAGAGCCTGGTGTGTTACTTTTGATAAAATATGCCCCACTCATTTATCTGTAGAAATGATACAAGGTTTTTTTCTTTGTTTTGACCTTCCTTCATGGTGTTCCCCAGACTTACTAAGAAGTATTAACCAACCAATGTGTCTGAACAGGAACTATCCTTGATGACCTCAGTGGCAAAAAATGTGTTCCCAGAGACAGCTGTCCCTGTATGTTTCAAGGCAAAGTCTACTCATCTGGAGGGACTTACTCCACTCCTTGCCAAAACTGGTACTGTTGTGAACTTGATTGCACTAACAAGATAGAGGCAGCTATTGGAAAGCATAGATTAGTTGCATTCTGTTCTTTAATCCTTTTTACTGTTCCTAACATCCTAAGTAATCATGACTGTTCCTAACATCCTAAGTAACCATGGCACTAATGCAAAAAACTGGGGTCTGAATAGCAACAACGTTTGGAAAAACTTTGAGGCAACTCTCAACCACACATTGCTATCACCCTCACTTGGAGTTGCCAGCAAGTATTAAGCCTGGGATACCAAAACGCAGAAAAATGAGACTCTTTGCCATTAGTTTAGAAGCATTGGCCTCTATAAAGTGTAGCAATTCCATGCTAGTAATTTTCCAACCACTGCTAGATCTCTAAAGGGCTGTTCCAAAGCTTGGATCTCAAAGAATTACTCTGTGGTGCATGGCTGGGTAGAGCAGAAGTTCTGCAAATCCCTTTGGATTAACTATTTCCTGCCCCATTCCCAAAGACAGGAAATACTCCCAAAAACCCGAATTTTGAACGGCTCTGAGTGGTTCCCATATAGCTGTAGGCTCAGCCTTTGCAAAACCTGAACATGGCCTGGCTGTTCTCCTCTTGCATTAACAGCTCTAATTTTCACATCTGCTCATTAATTCAGCCTCTGAAAATTTGCAACAGCAACTTGCTGAATCATCAATAGCATGAAGTGATACAAGATCCTGTTTGAAGAGGCTATTTCTTTTAAAAAGTTAAGTAAGCGATTTAGGCCTTGGAAAATATTTCTTATTTGACCAACTCAGTGTCTCTGAACGATATAGCATGAAAGCCCAGTGCAATTAACTCATACTGACAGACAAGTAGGGTTTTAATATAAAATCTTTCTCCCTCAGGGATTTAATAAGCAGCTGAAAAACAAGCAGATGATGAGACAAAAAAAAAAAAAGAGGAACTGATCAGATATAGATCTCAACCTTTGCTCTTTTGCAGCTGTATTTATTCTAACTACTCATTTTTGTGTTTTGTACAGTACTTGCAAAGGGGGCCACTGGAGCTGTATCTCTCTGCCTTGTTCTGGAAGCTGCAGTATAGATGGAGGATTCCACATAACAACATTTGATAATAAGAGGTTCAGTCTTCATGGTAACTGCCATTATGTCTTAGCTAAGGTATGAACAATCTCCCATTTCACTCCTGGATCTCTAGAGTAACATGAAGCATTAAGCTGTGCTGGAGCTCTGTATGACTTTGTTTGATTAAATGGCCTCAGTCCAGCAATGCACTTCAATACACACTCAGTGTTAAACCACATACATTTTTCTATTTGCAGTGGACTGCAGTTCAACTGTGATGCTAAGCATCAAGCTTTTGCATTTTCAACACAGTTCTACATCCCTTTTTTTTTGACGAATTCGTTTTCTTACTGGATATATTAATGTAGATTAAAGCATTTCTCCTGAAGCTTTCTTCATGTGTGACTGTAGAAATGAAGTGGATAAGCTGATTCCGTCACAAAAAGTTGAGTATTATGTGACTCTGCACATACACTATCCACACAGCTTGATGCAAGGAAAGAGTAAAGGGGAAAGGCAGTGAACGTCATTGGGTTTGGAAGTGAAATTCAGCAACTTGCAGTTAGAAATTAAATGCCCCAGATCTTTCATTCTTACATTTTAGCCTTTCAGAGATGTTTTTTTTTTCCCTTTTATTATAGCATGCTAATGATTTCTGCACATCCCTTTTCTCACCTGTTTTCAGAACACCAATGACACATTTGTGGTGATTGGGGAGATCATCCAGTGTGGGACGTCAAAGACAATGACTTGCTTAAAGAATGTCTTAGTCACACTAGGAAGAACAGTAAGTAACTTGCTTTAGCTGGCACACAGAATGTCACTTTTATTTAGGTCCACAGAGTTCATTTATGTTCTCTAATACCGTGGACTCTTTCTGGTCTGGTGCAGTCCTGGGACTGCAAGATTAATGGCAGCGGATGATGCAGCGCACGTGTTTATTAGTTTTGTTCTACAGAAGTTATTTTCTTCCCAGTTTTTTTTAGATTCTGGCTTTTCCATTTTCTTTAGAGGTGAATGGCTCAAAATTGTCCTTGTCAGTTTTTCCCGTCTTTTCCACAACTTCAAACTTTTCATTCACTTCTTTTTGAAGGATGGAGATTTCTACAGGACCCAAGTATTTTTTACAAAAATTTTGATTCCTGAGGTTTTCCCCAATGAAAAAAATGAAGTATTAGGTATGTCACATATCCAGTGGGATGGATCCGAACCCATAAGTAGCAACTCGAGAGCAATTCTCAAAAAGATAGCTAACTTCCTAGATATGCAAGAGCAATTATCCAAGGCTGTTACCTGTGGAGAGGGTTTTTCATTTTGTTATAGTCTACAAATTTGTTCTGTGCCATTGCATGGAATCCAGACATTGAGTTATATTTGCCCCAGAGGAAACCATATTCTGAAGACATTGCTTCTTAATGCTTAAGGAAGCTTGTCAGTTGTTACTGTCTGTCTCATGTGCATTCATTTCCACGGGCTTTTTTCTTTTTCTCTACAGACTATAAAAATCTGTTCCTGTGGAAATATCTACATGAACAATTTCATTGTGAAGCTTCCAGTAAGCAAAGGTAAATGTCTTCTTCCACAACTCTCTCAGAACAGCCTACATCAATTTGCAGTTTGATTCCTGCTCCGGTCTCTGAAGAACCCGATCCTGCCCATTATAAGGTCACTGATTTAGGTGGATACAGTCTGGGACTCCCTGGGGGATTCCTGTGTTACACTGAATGTGCTGGTAAAACGGAGTTCCTGTTTTCTCAGCCTCATAAAGGTTTGTGAAGTACTTTTTTTCCTTTCACTTTTTTCCTCTCTAGATGGCATCACCATCTTCAGACCCTCAACATTTTTCATCAAAATCTTGAGCTCAGCTGGAGTACAGATTCAAGTGCAAATGAAACCTTTGATGCAGCTCTCCATAACAGTTGATCATTCTTATCAGAATGGCACATCTGGTAGGAACTATCATATCCTTTCAGTTCACTCTTTAACAACTTGTAGCTGCTTATCTATAACTTTAAGTGAACAAAATATTTGATTTTATATTGACTTTTTTTTATGTTAGAACCCGTGATTAAATCTATACCTTTCTGCAACAAAAGATTGGCCAAAACCTTCAATTTGCTGAAAATAAACTCTGTGATGTTTAGTGTGTGCAGATCTTTTGGACTCTATCTGTAAAAGCGTGCTACCATCAGAGTCTTGTAAGATGCAGGCAGTGTTCTCAGTTTTGCCCCCGATCTCCTGTTAACATCATTTAAGCTTTTTGTGTCTCTGTTTCCTATCTGTGTGATTGGATAACATCTGATGCCTCCAACTCATTTTGGTTTGCTTTTGCCATTTTCTTTGACTGTAAATTTTGGAGAAGGGACTTCTCTGCCTGCTAGTGATTACTGAATCATATTTATGCAGCTTCCAATTTCTGTGCTCTCACTAATACAGGAAATAACAATTATTCACTAAAGACATGGTCCTGTCTGATTTGTGGGGACATCAGGAAAATGAGCTTCTTTCAGGCAAGCACCATTATAGAGATAAGGGTGTTTATCTTGAAGTCATTGCTTTTCCCACTTGTATTATGATTTCTTCTTCTTCCTCCTCTTCTTCCTCTTTTTTTTATCCCTACTGCCATCCACTCAAGGTCTTTGCGGCAATTTCAATAACATCCAGACTGACGATTTCAGAACAGCCACTGGAGCTGTAGAAGATTCAGCTGCTGCTTTTGGTAACTCTTGGAAAACCAGAGCCAGCTGTTTTGATGTCGAGGACAGCTTTGAAGATCCTTGTTCAAACAGTGTGGATAAAGGTAGCAGGCTTTTCATCCCTGAGTTATCAGTGCTAAATAATTTTCATGTGATAAATAACTGAAAAAGCTTTAGAAGTCTCATAAACATCAACTGTCTCTGCCTTTGAGGCTATTTCTAGAGAGAACACGTTGCTTTCTGTGAGCCTCTATGGTGACAGCTTTGGTTTTTTTAAAAAGCAAAACAAAGCAAAACAAAATATACAGTTCTGGAAAAAGGGCCAGCACCTTCTTTGCTGATGACTTGAAAAGCACACACAGCATCAATGAGAGCAATTTAGGCTTAAGGCAGAGCATTATTGGTTGTCAGTATTTAGGCCCAATCTTCCAACCCAGGTTGCTACAGCTGTGCTGGGCTTAATAAGTTATCATCACTACTGACTTCAGCAGGCACTGTACTGTACCAGGTGCCTGTCCAGATTCTCATTTTGACTGGATTTGAATATATAGGAGATTTACAGTGTAGTCTCCTAGGTATTATCATATATAGTAACATCTCACTTATTATGATATGCTTTGTGTAATTCCTTGACCATATTTCATGAGGAATTAGACAAGTTTAATGGAAAACAATGAAAATGGGGAGGTTTCTTGTCAGATACTTCGTAAATCCAGCCATTGTAGTAGTGTTAGTATTAGAAGGATTAAACCTTTATTTCAGGAAAATGACTGTTCACTCTGTTTATGCCCACTATTTCCTTCCGCATTATTGGAACACTTCAGGACTTTCTAGAAGTGTGTGATAACTTGTAAGAAAACAAATTCAAGTAGTAATTTGGTTTAAGTAACTGTGGACAATATTTTTTCCCATTCAGAAAAATTTGCCCAACATTGGTGTGCTCTTCTGTCTAATACAAGCAGTACATTTGCTGCCTGCCATTCTGTTGTAGACCCTTCTGTGTACATCAAGGTAAGCCAGTAGTCTAAATCAGTGGTTTGTTCTCATCCAGAAGCTGATCTGCCACGGAGGTGGTCTGGTCTTTGGGAGTTAAATGGATTATAGTAATGTGAGTTTGCAAAGAAGTTCACTGATGCTGATGAGAAAAATAAAATGAGAATTTATGCAAGACACAGTGGGTCTTTTTGCCTGCTGTCCTGAAAGTACTGATTAAGTGACTGTCTTCCATGAGCAGCACTGCCATCACCGACAGTCCTGTTGCATGATCCTGAAGAAAAATAAGTAAAATGGGGTTTGCTGCTTTTGAAAACTGTTCAGTCTTTAAAAAGATAAATCAGTGTTTCTGTTTGGAATCGAGCCAAGAGGTTTTGATCTCATGATTTCATTTAAAATTGACATCCAGTGGGAGAATATACACTACTTTTACAGTGTTCATATTTATTACTGTGGAAGGACGTTACTCTATTTGTATTTAAAATGCAGGAAGCTGCCCATAACAGCTCATGGTGCTCCGCTGTATAACATCACTGATGAGCTAGCAAATTCCCACATTTCTGTGCATAGTAAAGCAGCTCCTGCAAAAACTGCAGAAAATTCATGTAGGGTTTGTGTGAGATCCAGCTTTCTTAGAAAATACCCGAGCCTGAAATTTTGCGTAAGATTTTATGTGTTTTCAGATACCTATTAGTCAGATAACTGTGGCTTACCCTTTACCCCATTAAATTGCTGAATATTTCCCTGCTCTTTCTGTGAACCAGGCCTAATACCCATGTCCTTTTCTGTCCCCTAGAGATGTATGTACGATACCTGCAATGCTGAGAAGAGTGAAGTTGCACTGTGTAGTGTGCTCTCTACTTACTCCAGAGACTGTGCTGCAGCAGGCATGACCCTTCAGGGCTGGAGGCAGGGGATCTGTGGTATGCATCCTATAATGTCTTGAGTGGGGATGTAGGGGAACATCTTCAGACTGCAGTCTGTGGCAGCTTGTAGCTTCTGAGCTCAGTCAAGCTCATAGATCTTTGAAAAATAGAATAAGCATATATAAGCTCTTTAAAAACCTCTACCTGCCAATATCACTTCATGAAGAGGTTCTTAGGATGCATGCTCCTTGCGTATCACATCAGGTGAGTTCTGTATTGAATCACAACAAGGAGTCACAGATTAATTTAGGATCCATGGCCTCCCAGTGCATTGTAATCCTGACAGGTTTTTTACAGTACTTCTCAACTTTTCTGTCTCAGGCATTGGCCATGCACACAGTATTGTTCTCATTCATTGCCTTTTTCAAGCTATAACTTGACTTTTAATAAATAAGTGTTGCTTTTTTTTCTGAGAACATGGAAGTGTTGAAAAGTATATTCATCTCAGGACTATCTAAGAATAAATAAAAGTTTCTTGGAATGTAAGTGTATATTTGAGCATATACATAGTCAGTAAATCCTACGTTAGGAGTCCACAAATAAGTATCTATTTATATGCTACTGCCAGAATTTATTATGGGATGCTATCGGAGCTGAGAGTAAAATTCATGAGTTGTAGTTTCTGAATTTTAGTACGAAATTTTCCATTTTTCAATTAATTACCAGGTAGTTCAAGTGAGATTTACCTGCTTCAACACGAAAATAAATGTATGGGCTTCTTAATAACTTATCTGAATAAGAAAGATAACAAGGATGATTTTTATGCAGGTATGATATATTTTATTACCTGAGCTAGAGGCCAAATGGAATGTTTAATAGAAACGATGCAGCTGGTGCTTTGTAGAAGGCATGGAAGGTTGGAGTAAGAACAATTTAACAAGTCTGTGCTGAAATAATTATAAGGGAACACAGTGCAGTCTATAGCCTGTTATTCTAGAGTCATGCAGATTTACGCACTAGCCAGTCCCTGTCTATGGAGAGATTTGTTGTCAGGATAGAATTACTGACACACTGCACACCAAAGCAAGACAATTCTGCTGCATGGGTCTGAAAAACTGACTCATGACACAATAGGCAATATTGACTCAAACAGTGCAGTAACCTTGAGAAAAGTTCTAATGGCTTAATTATCATGATCATTTTAGCCTTTTTTTTTTTTTTTAAGAGGAAATAATCTTTTGGGAACATGCCTGTGATAAGATTGAAGGTTGTGCTATTCAGGAGTGAAGAAGTAAATGGGCCAGAACAACTGCACTCTCAGTGCTCTGTCCCCTGGTGGCAGGTGGGAAGGGTCTTTCAGCTCCTGCAGCTGTGTGCAGCTCTGCTGCACTGCAGGCACAATCTGAGACAGGTTATGTTGCACAGGGTGCCTGCAGTGCAGTCAGTAGAGTGTATGAAAAAGAAAACCCCACTAGCTAATGGAAGGCAGTTCGTATGTATGGCAGTCCTTAGTGGAAATACAAACCATTAGCTGAGCTACTCGTTTCTGGGATTAGTAGTCTCTTCTAAATCACATCACTGTTCTCCTTGTGCAAGCTGCCTTGAAACTATCTTTGGTGTGCTCCTGTGCTATGCACTTATGCCTCCGTTGTGATACCCACATAATCTAAGATTACAAATCTGTGACTGTGGGTACTGTGACCAAATAACCTTTTTCTTACCAGATCTAGCTTTACCAAAATTGGTTTTTTCCCACCAAATAATTGAAGGGAGAAAGGAGACACATTTGTTAGCAATTATATTATTAATAATTAATAATTGAAACACCCATTCAGTGAAATCTTTTGGTATATTAGATGGATTGTGATATAAACTAGAGTTCAAGGACTTTATTAATATCTTTCTTACTTGACCTATTGTGATTTCTGTATACCAGTTGCTGCATCCTCATAACACTCCTATGAAATATGAAAATATGGCCAGCCTAACTGACCCATGGGATATCATGCCTGCTCCAGCTGAGAGCAGGAAACCAACTGGCTTTTGTTGGTGGAGGTGGTTTTCCATCTGTACACACACCTAGCACACAAACTAATCTAAGAAAGCATACAATGGTCATTGACTGGAAAACCATACAGAGCTTTGTTTAAGCATGGAGAGCCTATGGCTGATATGGTGATAATACTGCTGCAAAGATTAGCGCAGTTCCCCATAAGCAACCCTCCTGTACCTTCTGGTACCTTCGTGCATGTCTGAAAAACAAAGCAATGGGTCTTATCTGTGGGGATCTGAGTCAAAAAGAGGTCCAAGAGGACTAGGTCCCTAGTTCTAATTGAATTTCAGAAGAATCTGGATGCCAGCCTTTCTTGAAAGTCGCATTCCTGATATTTCCTTACACAACATGATCCTACTGATCCCTACTGCAGATTTTATGGCAGAGTTTTTAAGTTAATATTTTTTGTTAGCGCATAAAGATTAATCAGCTTTTCATTGTCTTACAGGTTTAGTTGAGATCTATAGATTTTTAGTATTTAACTGTTTGATCCACCCAACAGGGTGCTTAAAAATTTGGTTTCTCATTTCTTTAAAGGATAAAAAGAAGAGGTACCATCAAATGATTAGCAAGTTCCTTATCACTGCCCATTTAATGCCCAAAGTTAACCCTATAAAATAGCTCAATTCTTCCTTTTTCTTTTTTTTTCCTACCCAAATAAATCATTAGTTAGGGATAGAAAATTCATTTTTATCTACATGGAGAAGCGAGAAGTTACTGGCTTCAATTCTTGACATAAGATGGAATTGTAAATTTTACAAATACGAAATGACACTGACTCTTATTCAGTCAAGATACACCCTCTTGGGTATTTCAGAATTCAACCTCACCTAGTTTTAGGCAGGCTTATGTGAGCAGGCTTCTCCCAGACCACTGGGAGACAAGGTGTTCTGGTTAGGAAAATGTACTTTTATGGATCTCAACTTGCAGAGAGCTGCTTTAACAGCATGAATGATGATTGAACAGAGAATGCCATACATTCATTTTATTTCTCTTGCAAAGATCCCTCAGAGGAGTGTCCTGAGACTATGATTTATAACTATAGTGTGAAGTACTGCAACCAGTCTTGCCGCTCGCTGGATGAAGCTGATCCACTGTGTAAAGTTCAGATTGCTCCTATGGAGGGCTGTGGTTGCCCTGAAGGGACCTACCTCAATGATGAGGAGGAATGTGTGACTCCAGATGACTGTCCTTGCTACTACAAAGGCAAGATTGTTCAGCCTGGCAACTCTTTTCAGGAAGACAAGCTGTTGTGGTAAGCTGCACTAATGATACAAAGGTTGAATACCTGGGCTTGCTGGGGAAGTCCCTGCTCTAATCCTTGAATGTGGTCATTTTACTGTAAGGAATCATGATTAATTTCTGCTTGATTTTACAAAAGCAAATGATCTCCTGGCAGGACTGGCAGCCACAGTGAAGATTAAGATCCTACATTGCTGCTGACAAACAAGAACTTTAAAACATGTAGTGTTTGTGACCTGTCTCTATGCAACGTTCACTGTTGTGTAAAAAAATATTCACTTACAGCAGGAGCAAGATAGGGGCTTTGAGAGGGGAGTTTCTGGCTTTGTGATGAAAAGGAGTCCAAAACATCCCCCTACCATTATCCTGCAGGCTGTTAAAAAAAATGTTGCTCAAGGGAAAAAAGCAAAATCTCAGTTTTTAAACATAAGGAGAAAACTAGGGAGGTGAATACTAAAGGTAAGGTAATTCTCTTGCATCTCCAGTGCAAAACAACTGCCTTTTCCTCATTTTCAGCCAGCTCATGGTAGCAAATAAATGCAAACAAATATCACAAGAGGGCTGAATTATGCAAACAGGGTATTTTTATTTTTAGATGTGTTTTCTCTTTCTCTCTTCCAACTCTTGGATTTCTCTCTGAAAATTTTTTGACTGCTTTGTAGATGCAAATTCGCTCAGTAATTTAGGAGGCCTCTTACTTAAGAAGGTATTACTCCCATCTCACAGAGTGGAAGAGAAATGCTGAGGAAACTCTTGATTTAGGAAAGGCATACACTAAACTAGTGGCAGATGAAAGGAAAGAATTTCATGTTTAGATCTTCCTTCTGGGGATGGCAATTCACATCTGTACCAAATATTAATTTTGCTGGGAATTTGTTATTTGTGTTACTAGCAAAGCTTCGCAGAGGCTTTCTCTCTAGTGAGAGAGACAAATGTGAAGAGCTGATGTGTTTCATTTTATGGAATCTCTTTAGCAAATGCATTCAAGGAAGATTAGACTGCATTGGAGAAACTGTCCTGGTAAAAGGTGAGATTTTGTTAAATAATAGCATTATAGTGTCAGCTAGTATTTATAATGTTTCTCTGTACATCTCTTGCTTTCTGTAGCATTTTAGTCTTTTGCACATTTTTACTTTCTCCCTGTAATTTGTGAGTTATTGGTAACAGTTGTCTCTATAAGAATGTCCCCAGAGTTGCTGAATTCTTTAAAAGATGATACTTCCCCAAGCTCAGAGGTTGTTTGCCTCCTTCTGTTGGTAGACAGAATGGAAATCTAATGGAAACTGTAAATGAGAGACATATGCTGCCCTCTGAAATGCCCAATTCAGTCACACAGAGGGGCTGATGACATCCTTATCACTTTCACCAAATGACCCTCCTACAATGTTCTTCATCCCATAGATTGCCCAGCTCCTATGTACTACTTCAACTGCAGCTCAGCGGGTCCTGGTGCCATTGGATCAGAGTGTCAGAAGAGCTGTAAGACACAGGACATGCACTGTGTAAGGGCTTCACCTTCTGTCACGAGAGTGGGACAACATGATTGTGCATGTGTGATTGTCCTGAACAAATGCCAGCAGTAACAGATTACACTGTTCACAAGACCAGTCGCCCCACTGATAACACTGCAGCTGCAGCTGCTCACCTAGCTGTGACGCCTGTAGCCTGATTGTTATTAACTTACTGGCACGTAAGATTTTGAAAAGGCAATCCAAAAAGTTTGAAGTGCAGCACTAACACTTCTGGTTCCCTGTACGTTCTGTGCATTAATATATTGCCTTGTATCGTGTTTTTATATTTGCAGTATGTCACAGAATGTGTCTCTGGCTGCATGTGTCCAGATGGGCTGGTGTTGGATGGCAATGGGGGATGTATTCCCAAAGACCAATGCCCATGTGTCCATGGAGGGCACTTTTATAAACCTGGCGAAACCATCAGAGTTGACTGCAACACATGGTATGTTATTCCAGGGAGTCTCATTTTGTGACAAAGGCTGTTAAAAATAGTGCATAGTACACCCATGGGGCAGGATGCCTTTGAAACCTTTCTCTTCACCATCAGAATCATTAAACATCTAGTAAAAATTAAAAAAAGGGAGCATTCCCTCTCTGCACCACAATGCATGAGCCTGTATTTAAGGGAATGGGTACCAAATGTCAAAGAATTTCTATCATTTTACAAACTGCTTCCACTCCAGCTTTAGAAATCCCAGACACATCCAGGCTGGTTTGTGGCTGCTCACTGTATAAGGAAGAATGGAGTCTGTCACTGTGGGACTCAGCTCACCCCCAGAAAAGGGCTGAATGTAGAGGAAGGAGGAACCACAGTGATCTTGCAGCAACCTGCAATTCTTCTGGGTGCACAGATCTCCCAGTAAGACAGATGAATGCTCCAGTTGTTCCAACTGCTGGTACAACGCTGCTGTAGTTCTCATAGATATTATTTATCATGGTGGGTAAAATTCTTTGAATCCTTACCCATTATTTAGTGAGAAAATAAGAGAAGATAACAGCCAGAAACACTGCTTTGATTATCACTAGTACAAGCAATACGTTTAACATGTGAGGCCAAACCCTGATAAGCAGTTGTTCTCCCAGAGGCCATTAAGAGGTTTTATTGCAGTGAGGTCTTTGTTTTCTTATGAGAACAGATCGCACACAGGGAAAATAACTGCAGAGTATCTGTGCTAAGGGAACAACAACAAAAATTTTCTGTCTGTGCTGCCCCTCAGCTGGAGGTGAAGTCTGCCAGGGGAGGGTGGGAGGTAGTGTTGGTTTGCACACCATGATAAGGAACTGAACTGGCTGCAAGGTATGTTAAATATGGTTGAATTATTATTATAGTATTATTAGTTCTTCATCTTGAACTTAGGTCTTAAATCCCTACTGTCTGCTGTCAGGCCTTAATGATTACAGTGCCATTTAGAAAAAAAAAATCAAAATACACATTGTGTCTTGGTAGAAAAAATGAATTTTGTAATTAGCAGTCCATTATATGGTGTGGTCTCAGAGTAGATTACTTTGAAGCATTGCAGAGGATTCAACTTTCAGTTATTCAGCCTATGTTTGGTGTTAAGGAAAAAACACACCTCATACAAAGATGGTGAACCTTTACATTTCAACCCCCAGCACCTGTAACAAAAGGCAGTGGAACTGCACAGACAATCCCTGCAAAGGAACCTGCACTGTGTATGGCAACGGACACTACATGAGCTTTGATGGGGAGAAGTTTGATTTCCTGGGAGACTGTGACTATATCTTAGCTCAGGTATCCCACTTTTTGTATTCTTATCCACGTGCTCTTCACAGCTTACACTGCAAGGTTCCATTTGAGAAATGATTTGATAAGACAAGGAAAAATGGTTTCAAACTAAAGGAGGGGAGGTCTAGACTGGATTTGAGGAAGAAGTGTTTTACAGTAAGGGCAGTGAGACACTGGAACAGATCGTCCAGAGAGGCAGTGGATGCCCCATCCCTGGAGGCACCCAAGGTCAGGCTGGAGGGGCTCTGAGAACCTGATCTAGTGCAGATGTCCCTGTTCATTGCAGGGTAGTTGAACCAGATAGACTTTAAGGGTCCCTTCCAGCTCAAATGACTCTATGATTCTATAAAGGCTGTCTCATGTAAAGTAATGAACACCGGTGAGCTGAGCTGAGCCCCCCCTGCTCTTGTACTCAGAGCAGATACATATCTTCCATACAGAACCAAAGCAATTAACCCTCAGAAATGACACAAGAGGGCACTGTGTGATCCTAAATGATTAACTTCTGGGCTGGGCTGCCCTTTCCTGGTGTAATTCCACCATCTGCAAAGGAGGGGATTGATGTGGCACTGAAAATTAATGTTTCTCTGGATCATTCAAGAGTGACAGTAGGGACAGCAGGTTGACAGAGCATCCTGATCTAGCTGTAGGTGTCCCTGTTCACTGCAGGGGAGTTGGACCAGATGGCCTTTAAGGTCCCTTCCAATTCAAATGGTTCTATGATTCTATTTTATTTATTTATTTATTTATTTTCATCAAAAGCATGTAGAAGTTAGCGTATGGATCTCAACTCATGTACCACAATTACATGTAATAAGGTAGTACTGAATGAGAGACTTTCTCATCTCCAAATCACAGTTGTTTTTGCTAATATTGAGAAAGAAGTATTTAAAAACGTGTTGGCTATGCAGGACTGGTGTTATGAGAGGCTCCTTTTTTTACCTCAGCTTTTCTCTTTGAAATTCCTGGCCAAATAAGTATGAGCAGTTCAGCAGCTGTTTCTTCTAACATGCCTGGAATTTTGGTGAACTCATGATAAAAAAGCAGAAGTCAGGTTGATGTATTTAGAGCTCTTGAAAATGTTAAAGACTGGAGTAATTACATGAAAAGATCTAATTCAATGTTATCTTATTTTTCTAAGGATTTTTGTCCCAATAACATGAATGCTGGCACCTTCCGAATTGTAATTCAGAACAATGCCTGTGGGAAGTCACTCTCCATCTGCTCCCTAAAGATCACACTGATTTTTGAGGTTTGTCTAGAATCATTCCTAACTGAGGAGCTGTAGGCTTGATTTTGAGGCAGTTAAATATACTTTCTCCTTATATTCCAGCTCAGTTGTTGCTATAGAGTACCTATGTTAATCAAATAGCTGGAAAGCAAAGGCAAGCAAGCTGAAAAAGGTAGTTGGCATTAGCAGGGCTGGGTACTTCTGCAGGGAAGGGGGCAGGGGGTCAACAGCACTCTGCGTACGTATGTGTGTATGCGTGCATCTGTGATATTAGTGGTGCATGGGTGGGAAAAAGAATTAGAGACCATATTGCATATTTCTGTGCCATGGTTTGTGCACAGGGCAGATGTCAAGCATGGAGGGAAGAGTTTCTTCCTTCCAGCTCAGCTTTAGCATTTCCCCAAAGCGAACACAAAAGAACAAAGAAATGTATCCCAGAGTGGGGGGTGAGGGTAGGGTGAAACAAAGTGGCGTGACAAGGAGTGTTCCGGCATGCCCAATTACCCTTGCACTCGGGAGCTGTTGTGCCAGCAAAATTGATTTCATCTAGAATGAGGACAATTTATGTGACCGTGAAGTAAGACTTGTCATGCATGGGCAGATGTTTCCCATTGAGCTCAGTGGGTCTTGTCTTTCGCTCACGTGTCCTGGGATAGGCCAAGATGTAGTGCAAGAACTACAGAAAAATGAAATGAAGGACAAAAGACAGAATACCAGAGCCGTTACTCTATTTGGTTTCCTTCCATGCAATATATTTGTTCTTTGTAGAGCAGTGAAATCAGGCTTTTAGAAGGAAGAATTCAGGAGATAGCCACTGATCCAGGAGCTGAGAAGAATTATAAGGTGGATCTCAGAGGAGGTTATATTGTGATTGAAACAACTCAAGGGATGAGCTTCATGTGGGACCAGAAGACGACAGTTGTTGTTCATGTGACACCATCTTTCCAGGTAGGTGCAGAACAGACTGAGTTACAATTTCAAACTCAAAGTCATACACCCAGAACTGAAACCCCAGTTTGAAATTCAGGGCTTGGAGAAGTGTTGAGTCCCGTGGGCAAGAAGCAGTGAGTGGGCCGTGCTTCGTGTTTCATTGTCCAGTTGGTATGGAATGCTCCAAAAATTTGGGAGCTGGAAGTAAAGCCAGATATTTTGAGTACTGGTGGGCTAAAAGAGTGATCTTGTCACTTCTAGTACAGCTTTTTCTGAAACATATTTTGATGGCTGTTTAGAAATCCGCAGCTATTTTTCCTTGGCTTGTTCTGTAGTTTATTTCTGTCAAAGAGTGGGCTACACTTAAAATAACCAAACCACTTACTGCGCCTACACAAATTACTCAGGGAAAAGTCTGCGGCCTTTGTGGGGACTTTGATGGCCGCTCAAGGAATGACTTCACAACCAGAGGGCAGTCTGTGGAGATGAGCATCCAGGAGTTTGGAAACAGCTGGAAAATAACAAGCACCTGCTCCAATATCAACATGACAGACCTGTGTGCTGATCAGCCTTTCAAATCTGCCTTGGGACAGAAGCACTGCAGCATCATTAAGAGTAGTGTCTTTGAAGCATGCCACAGTAAGGTAATCCTATTCTCCCACCATCAGTACTTTCACACCAGGCATTAGTTGCTATTATACAGCACATTTGTGCACAAATTGTTACTATTAAAGGCTATTACACAACATCCTTGAGAACAGGGGCTACCTCTCTCAATACCTTTCCTTACTGCTATGGCAGATAAATCCTGCTGTTTGGCACTGGGGAAGCAGTGGTGCCTGTTTTGAGTAACCAAGGACAAAGAGGATAATAGTTGGCTACCAGACGTTAAAAGCTGGGTATCAGTTTGTAACATCAGGAGATAACAGCATAGGGCTGTTTTTATGCGTATCCTTGGGAAAGTTTATTCAAATTACCGAAAGAAAAAAGTTACTTTGTTTATTTTAGACACATCAAATTAATTTAAACTGAAACAGAGCTGCTAATTCTTAATGAAAATGCCTATGTGAGGCTTCAGTGCAATTTAGTAAGTCACTTAAGGAGTGAACTTGGCCTAATTTCCTTGGATAGCTCATGCTGATATAGGTTATAATGCAAGAAATGTGAAATTCAGTGGAAAATACAATTTCATTTTATATTCCATCACTATCCATCAATTAGAAAGCACACACACTATATAGTTGTGCTAACCCAAAGCCAGGTAGTTTAATTCTGCAGAAATTATGCTTGGAAAGATACTTAATTGTAAATGCCAGTACACAAATAAGAAAGAAAAGATTTAAAGTCACATCTACCAGACAGGTGAAAATAGAAAAGTACCTCTTGTAAAACATCCTAGCTCTGTCTGACAAGCCCAGACTGTCACAGACAGTTCTGCTGAAGAAACTGCTAGGGATGGCAGAAATTCAGAGCCCTTTCATTAAAATGTAGAGCAAGAGTTACAGCTGTGATAACAGCTCTGTTGGTGTTTTGATAGGTGAATCCAATACCATATTATGAATCCTGTGTTTCTGACTTCTGTGGCTGTGACAGTGTGGGAGACTGTGAGTGCTTTTGTACCTCGGTGGCTGCTTATGCAAGAAGCTGTAGCACAGCTGGTGTCTGTATCAACTGGAGAACGCCAGCCATCTGCCGTAAGTATTGCACTGGAAATGCACACAGGAAAGAGGTGCTCCATGTGTTTGGGCACATGGGGGAGAAAGAAGAGCAGAATTCTGGTATCTCAACATGTTTGTGACTTAATAGGATCTTGTTTGCAAGAACTAGAAAACAAATCCTTCCCAACGTCTGAGACTTGGAGGATTTCTTGTTTTTGTTTTTCCTTCTGTCCCAGCTGTGTTCTGTGATTACTACAATTCACCTGACAAACATGAGTGGTTCTATAAACCCTGTGGAGCACCTTGTCTAAAGACCTGCAGGAACCCACAAGGAAAATGTGGAAACATACTGTACAGTTTAGAAGGTAATTCTTCCTTGACTTTGACGCAATTTGTTGAAGACTTGTCTGATTTTAAATGCTTTAAGCAGCAAGATTGCTGTCTTACCTTGGAGGAATATCTCATTTGCTCTAGAAACTCACTGACCGTGCCTCGCCTGAGGCTAATTCTCTGTGCCATAGTACCATTGGAAGCAGAATTTGCATGTTATTTTTAAACTGGGCAGAGATAAAAAGTCACTGAGTCTAAATTTGTGAAGAATTATCGTGTTGACAGAGTTCATTAAAACTTTCAGAGGAGAGGGAAAAAGAGGATATGGAAAATGGGAAAATGAATAACATTTATACTGGATCATATTCATACTGGGATGAAATCTGCATCTGATAGAGGTGTTTATGATTGCCTTGAATCTTCGTAAAGCAGGCTAAAGACATTTTGTTTACTTTAACTTTCCAGGCTGTTACCCAGAATGTAGCCCTGACAAGCCCTATTTTGATGAGGAGAGGAGGGAGTGCGTCTCCCTCCCTGACTGCACTTCATGGTAGGTCAGTTGATGGTAAGGAAGATACAATAGCACTAGAGAGCTGTGCCCTGTATAGTTTATGTTCACAGGAATTGCTGGCAGCAACAACCATTAAAACCTGAAGGAGCAGGCTTTTTTGTTGAAATAGTTATGTCTGCAGACAGATATCATTGCACACATATTTCCACATACTGATTCAAGTCAGTAAAAACAAGTTTTCTCTCCTCCTCTTTGTCTTCAGCAATCCTGAAGAGAAGCTGTGTACCGAAGACTCCAAAGGTAACGTTTGATCACTTTTCATTGAGACTGGAACACCCAACATCACATGTTGAGAAATCTTCTAGAGGTGCTATTTTCTGTCCTCTAACTACATAAGATACCTAGACAGTTAGGCTTAAGAGCAGCCTGATGTGCTTCAGGGACACACTTGCTTGTTAATTGCCATTATATAGGAGAAGCCACATCCTCAAAATGCAGGGTGACTCAGTCAACAACACTTCTTCAATTGTGCTGATTTTTTTTACAGTAATATAGATACATCTTTTTGTGTTTCCTGAGTACACATTCTCAAAAAACTACAGCACTTCTTATATACTTACAGGAAGCTGTTCATTGCTGCACATTCATCACTAGTGGTAATGGAAGCTCCAGGGTCTTAACAGTTATCAAAGCAGTAGTCCCAGCCATATGCCCTGCCAAGAGGGAATATCCCTGTGCTCTATACTGGACAAGGACAGTGCCAGTTCTGATACTTTCACCAGCCAATAAGCTGACTCTAAGAAGAACCAGCAACAAAAAAATTCCAACTCATTTAAAAAAAAATGAGGTAGACTCCCAGTGCAACTTCTCAAGTAGAAACTGATCATGTTTTTCAGATTGGTAATTCATTTTTGCATACATGAATTGTAAATCCAGAGTTTGATTTTCTTCTCATTTATATTTATATTATGAGGCAGTGTTCTCTGGTACCATGGTATTTACTCTTTTATTGCCTCAGATTGCCTTTGTTGCTACAATGGGAAGACCTACTCATTAAATGAAACTATATACAGCCAGACCGATGGGACTAAGTGTGGTAACGCTTTCTGTGGCCCTAATGGAGTGATCATTAAAACATTCATTCCTTGCAGTACACCATTCGCACCAGCACAAGGTACTATCAAGTCTGTAATTTTGTGTAATTTTTGAAATCCTTATGGTCAATGTAAAGATCGCATAGTTTTAGCCATTTTTCAACATGGCTACAAGAAAATAAAGCTACCTTGTGGTTTAATCTCTTCATAAAATAGAAGCTGCAGGAAAAAGATCAAAAGAAAAGATGAAGCTGTGCCATGATTATAGGAAAAAAAAATCAGTGATTTAAAAATATGTCCTTTGGTAGCTAATTGTACAAAATAAAGCAATCAAAACTAACATCTTCTCCATTCAAGTGAGTGGATGAACTGAAGACTTGATGGTAAGCTTATTTGTTTCCTGTTTACTACATTTGGTAACAGCTGGAATAAGACATATAATGCTGTAATAGCTAGGAAAGCTAGGAAAGGAGAGGCTATTTAAAGCAGAGTATAGGGTGGCCTCATTAAATTTCTAAATGACCCATCTGTATTTAAATCAACAAATTCTTTACAACTAGCCTTTACAGAATAAAATGGCTTGCCACTGGAAGTCACCTCTCCAAGATCAGGAGAAGTCCTATGGGATTAGAAAGACAAGAAGACCTTAGTTGGGAATAAAATAAGAGACAGTGTAAGGGGGACTTGCTCTCTTCTGTATAAAAATACCTGATGCACACACCTGGAGGAGTGTGTACAGCAATGAACCTGTACAGAATGTGGTGGCATGTAATAATGACTTTGTTCCTCTTCTTGTAAATGTAGAGAATGTGATAGATGTCATCGAGCTTGAATATAGATATATATAATATAGATAGAGTAGCAGAAGCTTTGGATATTAACTGGTTTAATTTTCTGCAGAACAACTTATGCAACCTGTAACATCCACACCACCGTTATCAACAGTAGCCACTCCCTGTTTCTGCACTGACAATGGACAATTGATACAAATGGGTGAGAAACCAAGCTATTTACTTTTTCTGCACCACTGATGTGGGAAGATGTACTGTTAGATAAATGTGCTCCAGCAAGTGATGATTCAGACTGCTGCAATTACACATTACCAGAAGTTGTTACATCTCTGAACTGTAACTAACACCTCCAAAACTGCTTTTCACCTGCATCCTGTAACATAGTCCTGGTTTGTATATCCCCGGTATAAGAAAGCTTATATTAGATGTTAACTTTAGTGTAATGCAGCACAACCCCTGAATCCCATAACGTAACACAGTTTTGTAATCCACATTCCTATTCCAAAGTTATAGGAGAGAAGGCTTTTCTTTTTATCTCTTAGTAGCTCCTGAACATGTATATCATGGTCTTTGTGAAGCACTCAGTGATACACTCAGTTTTCTCTTCTTTTGGACTCAAAATCAATTCTCTCCAGTGTACTTACGGATGAGCTGACGAAATGCAGATTTGCCACCTGTAGCTCTCTCTCCCTGAGCACTTTTCATTTAGATGAATTGAGACCTGATTCAGTCATTAGATTCAACAATCAGCAGGCAGACACACTGAATGTATGGTGCAGGCAGACCCAGTTACTTCCATGCAGGGCTGAGTATGTGTCTGATCTATGATGCATAGTCCTTGAGAGTTCACAGCAAACATTTACCAGTTCCAGGGGAAATTCAGTACTAACTGTTTGGTTTTGGCCTTCCAGGAGAAAATGTTTCTCTGCCAATGAATATATCAGGTCATTGTGCTTACTCCATTTGCAATGCATCGTGCCAGATTGAATTAATCTGGGCAGAGTGTAAAGTTGCTCAAACTGAGGCCCTTGAGACCTGTGAACCAAACTCTGAAGCCTGTCCACCAACAGCTGCTCCCAATGCAACAAGCCTAATTCCTGCTACCACGTTGGTTCCTGTGAGCGACTGTCTTGGGCTCATTCCTCCTAGAAAGGTGAGAGACTTGAATGAAGATATAGTTCTTTAGCTAGAGCATTGTAGGCAGGCAGAGTTACCTGAGCTGAAGAATAGCTAGGAAACCACATCTAGTCATGTCACACCTGCAGAAGCAGTCAAGACCTTATTCCTGAGACGTGCACAAAATGTAGAACAGAAGAAGATATCATAGCTGCATTGATAGCTACATACGTCATATTTTCTGGGTTACAGACACTAGATAGTAAATAATGCCATACCAGATAGGGATCTGAGTGGAGTGTGGTTGGTACATACGTTTGTTACATTACTTTGCTATGTTCTTCTCCATCTCTTTCAATCTGTCAATAGTTCAATGAATCATGGAACTTTGGAAACTGCCAGATTGCCACTTGCCTGGGAGAAGAAAATAATATTAAACTGTCCAGCATCACTTGTCCTCCTCAGCAGCTGAAACTCTGTGTCAGTGGTTTCCCATTCATGAAACACCGTGATGAAGCTGGTTGCTGTGAAGTCTTTGAGTGCCAGTGTAAGTACTGTGGCAAGTGAATTTGTGAAATTTTTGCTATGAATCTTTGTGGACAACATTTGTATTATGTTTGTATTGATTCAGTAAGGTGAAATAGAGCAGAATTCCCACATAAAACATTAGGCATTAAGAGCAGATAAAAATGTGTTTGCCAAGTTAGCTTTTCTTCACCAAACTAGTATTTTCAGATCTCACTGAAAAAGATTAAAAGAATTAAAACCAGCTTGAGGCTGAGAAACTAAACTTGAAGTGTGTCTTCCAGGTATTTGCAGTGGGTGGGGAAATGAGCATTATGTGACTTTTGATGGAACATATTATCACTTCAAAGAAAACTGCACGTATGTCCTCGTGGAGTTAATTCAGCCCAGCTCTCAAAAGTTCTGGATTCACATAGATAACTACTACTGTGGTGCCACCGAGGGAGCAATTTGTTCAATGTCCCTACTCATTTTTCACTCCAATTCTCTTGTTATTCTGACACAAGCAAAGGAACATGGAAAAGAAACAAACTTGGTAAAGTATTTTGTTAAAATGAGCTCTCATTACTTTGCTGTAGTTACATTACTCTACTGCCAAATGTCTTGCCATGTCAAAGGATGAAGCTTGAGAAAAATAGAACTGTGGGAAATGCAGTTACATTGCTTCCTTGTTCTTTCTTTTTTCTCTGTATCAGCAAAACTTAGTATATTCCAAAAGCTTGAAATTGTCACACAATTTATGGTGTTTTTTTCTTAACATAAGTATTTAGGTGTAAATTACAGCATATTAAAAAGGAATAATCAGGAACTGTCTAAATGACTGCCTTTTTCAGATTTCATTTTGTGTACCTGAGAGCTGAGAAGTAGCTCTTCTGAGTTACATGAATTGTATATACTATTGAACAGAAAAATGTCCATAAAGACCTTTTGTTTCTCTTCTTTTTAGGTTTTGTTTAATGATAAGAAAGTTGTTCCAGACATCTCCAAGAATGGAATCAGGATAACCAGTTCTGGCCTTTACATTATTGTTGAAATACCTGAGTTAGAAGTTTATGTCTCTTACAGTCGACTTGCATTTTACATAAAACTGCCTTTTGGAAAGTATTATAATAATACCATGGGACTGTGTGGTGAGTGTGCTCATCAGCTGACAGTAAAGAACACAGTAATTTTTCCTCCTTCTTTCTCATTTCCAAATTCTTGCAACTTCAATGATTGCTATGTTACAGAAATCTTAACAAATGTATCTCTTTTTGATAGGAAGACACTCTCAGAAGATAATGTTTTGAGCCACTTCCTTCCACTCTATACATTTGCTGGAGACAAGCTCTTTCTAAGCTCTTACTTTTGATCATACCTACTCTTTATGTAGGGTCTTCAACAAGTCAGAGCCATCTCAGTTGCTTTAGCCATCCAGAGAAATGCACTAGGCAACACCTTAGCTCTGAACTTCATGGCAAACTATTCCCTCTAGCCTTCTACAAAGCTCTTTTGAGCCCATTCAGGATTCTGTGTGTCATTTCTTTCCCACAAGAACTTCCCACCAGGTATTGCTCTGTTATGTAAAAACAGCTTTATCAGTATCAAACAGCCCTGAATTGTCTCTTTGTTTATATTTTGCAACCAGGTACATGTACCAACCAGAAGTCTGATGATGCTAGAAAGAGGAATGGTGAAGTCATCGAGTCCTTCAAAGAGATGGCTTTGGATTGGAAAGTCCCCGTTTCTACCAACAGATACTGTAACCCAGGCATCTCAGAACCAGCTAAGATTGAAAATTATCAGCACTGTGAGCCTTCTGAGCTGTGTAAAGTCATCTGGTAAGATAACTTCCACGGAGGCCAAATAATAAGTCCACAAGACAATTTTGTGCTTAACTATATTACTTGGGTGAGTTGCTTATACGACACAGTAAAAATATGAGCTCTAGCATACCTTCCAAAACTGAGCAGTGAACTGATGTAAGAATGTTCCCAAGTTTGGCAGGTGTTATTCAGCTGCAGCAGCATCAGACCTCCCTTAACTGTGTGTGCTCCCTCTGCCTGTGGTTTCTTGATAAGTTTAGCAGAAACCAGCAATCACTCAGCACCTGTCTGAATGCTGTGGATGAAAAAGAATACAGTCAGAATATAGCAAGCAAATGTGTATGTCTGTTTTTTAAATAATGTTGTTTAAAATATGATTGCAAACCATGTTGATACAATGTCAATGTATAAAATTACAGACATGAACTGCTCAGAAGCCTTGTCTTTGCACATGTCATTCCAATGTAAAATTGCTTTGTTTCAAAGCATTGTAAAGAATGGGAGGTAAAGCTCATTCTTAATTGAATCATAGAATCATTAAGTTTGGAAATGATCTCTAAGATCATCAGTTCCAACCATCTACCTACTGCCAACATTGCTCACTGGGCCACGTCCCTCAGTGCCACATCTCCACAGTTCTTGAACTCCTCCAGGGATGATGATCCACCACTTCCCTGGACAGCCTGTGCCAGCACCCCAATACACTCAGTGGGTGTACTGCCAATCACAGCAACTTCTCTTTGTACTTTTGCCTTGATGCTTTCTCTGAGTGGGGATCGGTTCAGCTGTGAGTTGAATTCTAACCCAAGTAGCCCAAGGAAGTAAAATGCTCTGTTTCCTTGTTTCCTTCCTTTGCAAAGGAACCTGACTGAGTGCCACCATGTGGTCCCCCCGCACCCCTACTATGAGGCATGTGTAGCCAGCAGGTGCTCACAGCAGCACCCCAGCACTGAGTGTCAGAGCATGCAGACATATGCAGCCTTGTGTGGGCTCCACGGGGTCTGTGTGGACTGGAGGGGGCAGACGAGGGGGCAGTGCGGTAAGCCTGGCAAACACCTGCTGCAGAAGTGGCTCTGATCAGCTTTTTCATAATGTACTCACGCATTTCTATTCCTCTGCATCAATACTTCTTTAGCTGCTCAGGACCTAAGAAAAATGGGAACAAATTTAAAAAAAAAAAAAAAATTGCAGTCTAGAAATAGTGCAAAACAAGTGGGAAGCAGGTCCATGGGCTCTTCTGAGAAGCTTGCAGAGTGGGTTGGGACATTTCTCACTTTTCTCCCCTTTGTGTTAGCTACAACTTCATCACTAGATGGCAATGCATAGCTTCTCTTCTCACTGCCTGCGCAGGGGCCTTTGATTCTGGTTAAGCACTGCTGGTACTGCTGCAAGCACTTGCGGAACGTATGAAGTTCCTCTTGCTGAAGATGCAGGGACCCCTTGCTGGGCAGGAGCTTGGGCTGTGTTGGCTGCTTGTCCATCATGCACTGAAGGGTACAAGTGGTCCTGCGCTTTCTAATTCCTGTGTTGTGATGCTCTACAGAGGCCACCTGTGCTCGGGATCAGGTCTACAAGCCATGTGGGGAAGCAAAAAGAAACACTTGCTTCAGCAGGTGAGTCATTTCCTATGGCAAAGGCTCATAACTTGAGGAGTCCCAAGGAAGGCTCAAAGATAACATTCCCCTGGGTTTTAGGTGTCTGCTTGTCCCTAGTGCACGTTTCTGCCTCTCATTCGTTTCTGTTTGTATTCTAATTGTGCAGAGAAGTTGTTATGGACACCCTCCCCTCACAAAACAACACACCAGTGTTTGTTGAGGGATGTTACTGCCCTGATGGAAATATTCTGCTGAATGAACATGATGGCATCTGTGTTTCTGTCTGCGGTAAGAAATAATGTAAAAATTGGGATAAGGTGGGATGATAAGGCCCCATGTAGAAGTGCACATAAGGGAGATGTTCTGGGTACAGAGAAAATGAAGGGCCCTTTCTAGGTAGGCTGGAAATGCTTCTGATTGACAGTTTCCTCCTACTTTTGCATATAAAGTGAAACTTTTGCAAGATCAAAGATAGGCATATTTAAACTATTAAGCTAATATAAGATATTTTGGCTACATAACCTGTGAATTTTCACACTTTATCTTTCTGTTTGTGTCTGTTTCTCAGATTTCAAGAGCCTCCTATTTCTGTCCTGCTGCTTCTGCTGTTTTCCCCAGTTCAGTTATCACTAATGGAATCTAATTTGTTTTGTAGGTTGCACTGCACAAGATGGATCGGTGAAACAGGTAAGGCATCCATTAATCTAATGCTTCTAGTTTTTGTCTTCTAATGACTACCTCTACTGTTTTTACAGCCTAGGGAGGCTTGGGAGCATGACTGTCAATACTGTACTTGTGATGAAGAGACCTTCAATATCTCTTGCTTCCCCCGCCCTTGTGCTAAATCCCCACCAATCAACTGCACTAAAGAGGGCTTTGTACGTAAAATAAAACCACGTCTGGATGATCCATGCTGCACAGAGACAGTCTGTGGTAAGTCACTGATTCATGTGCCATCATGTCATCAAGTAGCATCATTTGCCTCATGGTGACCCAACAGCTAGCAGATTCAAACAAGCACACTGGAGTAGTAATTTATTCTTGCTGTCAAAAAAGTCCTCCTCTAATTCAATTTGTATTCTAAACTACTGCTATGACCTACTAGGCATCTTCTCCTCATAGTCTACTCAGGCCCCAGATATTTATTCCTAACGTCCATAGGACACTGCAGGGCAAGGTTATCCTGGCAGCATTGGGATGTTTTCATCTTCCTTATTCCTTCATATCCCCGAACAAAGATTCATTGGGCTCCTTTGGATGTCCGGTGGGCACTGCTCAGAGCAGAGTGCTCTGCCTTGCATCTCCCTACTTCTATGTCTCTGGCCCTCAACCACTACCTCTTCATTTTTTCCACTCTAACTCATTTGCTTTTAACCCAACACTTATCTCTGTCATTTCACTTTTTCTCTGATGAGCATGTATATTTTGTTAGAGATGACATCCAGTAGAGGAAACATGGGCTAGAACTATATGCTTTACAGTAAGAAAAAGAGCTTTGCAGCAGGCCAAGCTTCAAGAAACTTAATCTGAACAAAACCCAACCTCAAAAGATGTTTGGTTTGAGAATAATCTATTTTCTGGATGTTTGAGCCTTAGGCTGTGAGTAAAACAGCTGGACAGGATGATCTGATTTACTTTATCTCCATTTGTCCATTGCAGAATGTGATATAAAAACTTGCATTATCAACAAAACAGCGTGCGACTTAGGTTTCCAGCCAGTGGTAGCTATATCTGAGGATGGTTGTTGCCCTATCTTCTCCTGTAGTAAGTACCATGTTTCCCTAACATGCTCCTTTGAAGTCTTACACTGAGAGGGCGGTTAGGCCCAGGCACATGCTGCCCAGAGAAGCTGTGGATGCCACATCCCTGGAGGCACTTGGGGCCAGGCTGGATGAGGCCCTGGACAGCCTGATCTGGTGATCAGCAGCCCTGCCCACGGGAGCGGGTTGGAACTGCGTGATCTTTGAAGTTCCTTCCAACCCAAGCCATTCTAGGATTCTATGATACTATGATTTTTAATTCCTTTAACTATTTCAGTTTTTCTAAATGAGTCCCTCCCTGGTGCATTTTGTGGAACAAGAATAAGTGCTGTAAGTTTTCTGTAGATAATATTCAATGAAATATCAGTGTGTGATTGATCAAATACTGAATTTGTATTACAGTGAAGATATCTAGAAGTTCCGCTGCCAAATCTTGTTTCTGGAATTGCATACCTCACCCAGCTTCTCATTTACATAGTAACTAGCAAGGTGGCTAACAATAAAGAAAAGCTCATCTAATTTCAAGTACGGGTAAAACTAGGTGAAGTAAATTAGTTTTCCCATATGGAAAATACCAGGATAGAATGCATAACATTTGAGCAGATGTTGCCCATGGGTTTCAGAATGACCGTTAGCAATGTGTACTAGCTGTGCTTTTCCTTCCATTGTGCAAGCTATGGAAGCTTAGCAAATAAACCCAATTCTACTCTCTGTCTTCTCTAAAACACTAAGAATTCAGAGCTGAGTACTATAATGGTAATATCATTCCTAGCACATCCTTTTCATTTTCTTTTTCTTACAGTACCAAAAGGTGTATGTGTTTCTGAAGGAGTTGAATTTAAGGTAGGTCTTCTTCCAGATACTTCTTTCCACGGGTTAATGCAGCCTGAATCAGAATTTTATGAACTTGTTATTGTCAACAATCACGTAAGAAACAAGATTAAAGTGGTCCATAACTGTTTCCTGCCACTAACCTTATGTGTTACTGGAAATATTAATGAATAGGTAATCCTAGAGATTAGTAGCTTCATTAGAAATCAAAATAATTAGAGATCCTTAGGTTTTAGAGAGTACAAGTCAGAATTGTGATGGAACACAAATTTAAAAGCTTATTAGATGCTGTGAGATTAATAGATAGATCAAACTGAAGAAAAAATGAAGTATGGAGTTTATGAGATAATGTAACAACTCACACAATATGTTCAGTGCACTTGGGTGTGTCAACCTCATGCAAAACTTGTGATATCGACAGCGTCAGTTTCACAATTAAAGATCTGAGACATTCTTTCCAGGAAGTTCTGCCAAAAATAAATACTGAGTATGATCATTATTTTTCAATAGTCCGGGGGATGTATGTTTCTTCACACCCACCAATTTCTTGCCATTGCCTGTTTTCTCTCTGATTTCCTTTATCTTTTCAGCCTGGAGCAGTGGTGCCAAAAAGCTCTTGTGAAGACTGTGTGTGCACGGATGAGCAGGATGCTGTGACGCAAACCAACCGCATCCAATGCATCCCAGTGAAATGCCAAACCACCTGCCAGCAGGTCAGTGCTGCACGCAGTCCCCACCACCAACAATGGCTGTTGAGAGAGAGTACTGTAAATCTGGGGCAGTACAAGTGCTGTCTTGCTGAAGGGTAGCAGGATATAATCTTCTGTTCAAGTTTTGTAAAGTCCTTTTTACAGTGCTGGCCATTTTTGCTCTAGCAAACAGAAGAAATTACCCAAGGAGGGATGCCTTGAAGATGAATGGCTGCAGAGCTACTAAGGAGAAGTCTTACTGCTGAAAGATGATGTTTATGCCATTCTGTTGGTGTTGTTTTCGGCTCAAAAATTAAGATCACTGAGAAACCACATGGCTGTTTATGTGTTTCCAGACACTACTCAGTACTCATGAGTTGAGAGTCTGAACAAAAACTGCTCAGTCTATTTCTGAACATAAGCAAAGAATGGTTCCTTCTCTTTCTCATCCAGATAAGGCTAGGCTCTCTACCCATCCTAAAAAATTGATAAAACCATTATCCTTCATCTTGAAGCCAGCAGCACCCATGAAAAGACTGATGGATACCTAAAGCACAGGGAAGGAAATAACTGAATCATGATCTTCATGTGTTTGACAGTGACGACCCTGGTGAATAATCATATCATATCAAGCACTGGTGGTAGACTTTGCAAATAATCTTATGATGAATTAATTTATTGCAACTTGTGTGTTAGCAAAAAGAAGAGTAGCTTAAAGCAGGGTCTACACAGTAAGTGAAGCACCCCAAAGGTCACTATTAAAAACTGGAAAGAAATTGCCAGCTTTAGTTGTCAGGCTTAAAGTGGTTCCAACAGCTTTCTAAAGGAAAACAGAGGTGGGCTCATTTCCCCTGCTATCTCCAGTGTGGCTTTGATCCAGAGGTGTTTCATGAACAAGGTAGTGCAGCTAAATGGTGGCCTTATTCCCACAGGGTTTCCGCTACGTGGAAAAGGAAGGTCAGTGCTGCAGCCAGTGTCAGCAAGTGGCTTGTGTGGCAAACTTTCCATTTGGCAGTGTGACCATTGAGGTGAGCGCTCCCTTGCTTTGCATGCCAAGCTGAATTGACTTCAATGCTTTTAGAAGTAGTGCCATACATTTTGAGGCTGCAAAGACCTTTCAGAGATTAGAAATTATCTGTATTTGCAAAGTATACATCAGAGTTTATATGACTGCTCTCTTTGCTGTGAGCATCTTGCAGACACTGCTGTTTCGAAAATAATTTATCTCTGTCGGGAAAGGAAATCATGTCACTCCCTCTTCCTGGCATGCAGCAGAGAGAAGGAATTTGTAGGGGGTGGTGACATTGTGTAATACTGCAGAGATAAGTGAGCTGGCTTCACATTATATTGCTCCAGTACTGGAAACAGAGTCATTATCTTGCCCTGAAGATACAGGGCTGAATAGTTTGAGCAAGCCATATAACTGTACTAACACTTGTTACAAATTTGCTGGGCAGGAATTGAAAGTGTTACAGCTGCTATAGGGTATGTAGTGCACCTCAGTAACACAGCCAGGTAATACACTAGGTCTTCTCAGCTTAGTGTTGCGTAGATGTGAGCTGAGCCTCAGGCTGGCTGGCTGCTTTTATTACCTCCTGCTATTGCTGTGAACAGTTAATGACACTGTCTCACCCAGTGGCTATTGTTTTATGTGATATTTCTCCTCTGGTAGCTCTTGAGCTCTGCATCTTTTCTGTTTCATCCTTTCCTTCCTTGAAAATTTATGTTGCAATTGGCTTCTCTTGTGCCAATATAGAATTTTTATGCTTCCACTTAAAAGGTGGTTACCATGAGGAGGTTTTATCCATTAACCTCTATCATGAAGATTGTTTTCCTCTTTCAAACGATTTGCTTTTCTTCCATCTATTAAGAACCGTCTGAAATCCTGTAGAATTACTTTTGTTTATATTTCATTCAATCCATATTACCAGATATACATCATGGTATCTCTTAGCATTTCTGTTCATACCCCCATATTTATTCTGCCACCAGTTTGTGCTCCTTTCCATGTAAGTGACCAGAAAAGGGATTTTGTGGAGGCTGGTAGTGAATGAGCTTGGTAGATGTGAAATCAGCATCTCAGCACTATCAGATTGATTTGAACATCCCAGCCCTTCTGCCAGGGGCTGTATTACTATTGCATTATTCTGCTTGTATTGTCATACTATGTTATGACTTATTTATTCTTCCTGTTGTTTTTCAGGTTGGAAAGAGTTATAAAGCACCATATGATAACTGTACTCAGTACACATGCACCGAATCAGGGGGCCAGTTCTCCTTGACTAGTACAGTAAAGGTCTGCCTACCATTTGAAGAATCAAACTGTGTCCCAGTAAGTATTTTAGAACTAGGAAAAAAGCCTCTTGAAATGAGCCATGCCATTGCTCTGGGAGATTTCTTTACTCTTTTGAATGGGTCACTTCACTTTTTCTTGACCTTTCTGAGTCAATCATCCTATTCAAAGGAAATGTGCTTTTTCAACTCTGGATGAACTGTCCTAGGAAGCATAACAAAAGTATCTGTGAGCAGTGCACACACTTTTTGTGAAGTAAAGCACTAGAACTTGAAAGAGGAGAGTCATGGGACAATGACAAAGCAGGATTTTTCATCAACTGACAGCCACTGACTTGAATTACCTTTGGGGTAGGTTTTGTGTAAGTCAAGCTGTTCAATTTCAGAGGCAGGTGTCATTCTTTGGCTTTGAATTTGCCTCTTTTGTGCTGGCTTCAACAGAACCTAGGTAAAGTCAGGTATGTGTTACAGAACATCCCACCTGGCTTGAGAGTAGATTTAAAGAAAAGATACTCCCTGATGGATTTTTTTTTTTTTTTTTTAAAGCTGTTCTCCATAAAACTGGTACACAGTACACAAATGGGTGTAATGAGGAGTTGGTGTGTTGGTTAAGGATGAGGGCATCTTTTTGAACTCCCCTTGTTTCTACCAGCTGCTTAACAAGATGTGCAAGCTAGACTTGAGTATCCGAACTTCTCTGGTTTGCTTTCAATACAGGGGACTGTTGATGTGACTTCAGATGGCTGTTGCAAGACTTGTGAGTATGTTAAATCACTGATTCCCTACTCAAATATGGCTAGGTTCTCCACTGCTTGTAGCCCTCTGCATGCACTGAGAGCTTGCACTTTCCATAGAATGGAAGGCTGTTCATTTATCAGCAGAGCCTCATAGTTGAGGCTCAAAGCTTACTTTGCTCTTGCAATGAGAACACCATAGCATCCACCCTAAAACTAGAGGTGGTCATAGAATAAATGTTAACAGGCATCACTTATAGTAGTTATAATACAAACTAACTAACTAGCTAACAGAACACTTCATGTCTCCTTGTCTCCGTTCAGCAGCACCTTACATGAACTTCATCATAAGTCTTTATTTGAGCCAGTCACCAGAGAAGTGTCTAGACAAATGGGGAATTGCTTTGTTGAATTGGTGCTTCTTTGTATTCTGTCGTTTCTTGTGTTGTTTTTTGTTTTTGTGTGTGTGTGTTGCGTGTTGCATTTTGTTCTGTTATGTTTTGCATTTAAACTACAAGACATTTTAGTAGAATGATCTGCCCTTGGCTTCCCAGCAGATGTCTTTCCAAATTTCTTTTAGCCCACTGGTCTAACAGCAATGTTTTCCCCCACAGGTATTGACTTGCCACATAAATGCAAACGCAGCATGAAAGAGCAGTACATTGTTCACAAGCACTGTAAGTCTGCTGCTCCAGTCCCAGTGCCCTTCTGCGAAGGGACGTGCAGTACCTATTCTGTGTAAGTAGGAAACCTTTTTCTGTGTCTTCCTGGCTTCTTGTTTAAAGAAGTTTCCTGGTTGGGAAACTGGGTGTGCAGAGCAGCAGCTGTTAGCAACGTGATAAAATGTCCTTGGTGCGACAGCAGTGCCTTTATCTTAGTCACGAAAATAGGCCCCTCTAAAAAGGGACCATTTAATTTATTAATTTCCTGTCCTTACTCATTTTTTTTTCATGGCTCTGGGCTTTGATGGAGTTTTTTCCTGTTCTTTGGTCTCATCTGCATGAATTGTTCAAATGTTGCCACAATGTGTGTAAACCTCAAATCCCCCAAGTTTTTGGTATTTTCCTCCCTGATTTCAGAGGATCTGGCCCTGCATGGCTAGTAGTATCCTGGGGAAAGCTTGTTATGTATAAGCATAAAAATAAATAGTAAATTTTGTTCCTTTGCTCATTAGAAGCACTTCTGTTCAGAGTGGGAAATACAGACTGTTTTAGGAAAAAAACAACTGGTAGACTGATGTGCAAATCTCATTTCTGTAGGTATTCCTTTGAGAACAATGAAATGGAACATAAATGCATTTGCTGCCATGAAAAAAAGAGTCACGTAGAGAAGGTGGAACTGGTTTGCTCTGAGCATAAGACACTCAAATTCACATATGTGCACGTGGATGAATGTGGATGCGTGGAAACCAAGTGTCCAAAGAGGAGAACATGAGCATAAACTAAAGGATACATTTCAGCTCCTGTTTCACGCTTCTCTAGCAAGTGCGTAGTTTAGAAAACAGCTGTGAGTAACCTTCAAGTGATGGTACTTCTCTCCTGTGCCTTTTCTTTCTGATATTATATGCAGTTATGGAAATAAGCTGAAGATTTTGCTCTAAATGTCTGTGGAATAAACTGCATTTCAAAGGGAACTCATTCTCTTGTTTCAGTGATGCTGCTAAAGGGGCAAGGTAGCTAATGGCTTTAATCCCATAGTGCTGTATAAACCAAGGTTATCACAAAGCACTACAAAGAAAGCTCATGCCTTTCAAAAGTCCTGCCTGAAGAAAGTGGACATTACAAAATCATGATGAGATGCTTCAACTGATTTTCCTCAGAAGGGGAACATTAATTACTTCCACAAGGGTGGTTCAGTTGGAAATGCAGGTCTCAGTGCAGGGGCACATTGGTGATCTGCTCCCCCATGGTCCTGGGCCTACTTTGGCAACAAAATCAAGGTCACTGCAGAAAAGCAAGGTGCCTTTTAACTTCTACACAGCAAATACTACACCAGGAGTGTAAAAACATGCTTTAAGTGTACACTACAATATTAATACATTCACGTCCTCTCGCTGTTTTTTCATCATTAGCTAACATCAAAGTTCAAGCTGTGCGTCTGGTGTGAGAGGCCAATGTTCTGATCCACTGCTCCTTGCACAACTATGATTAGTGGTACAAGCAATTTACTCCCAGATAGCACGTTCCATGAGACAGGGTGTTTGTGACAGTATTTTATCTAGACAGGGGTCAAAATAGCTCAGCAATTCCTTCAGAGCGTGCAGGTAAGGCAGATGTTTCAGCTGCTTGAGCAATTTGGGCTTTTTGTGACCTCAAAGAGGACTAAGAACTGGGACTTAAGAGCACACTGACCTACAACCTGCTGAGCAGGGGTTTGGGAGCTGTTTTGGAGGGCATAGTTTTGAACTAACACAGCAGCTAACAAATGCACTAACTCTTAGTTTACCATTTTAAAATGCTGCAGCTACTGAGCTCCAAGTAATCTCTTATTTAATTCTTTTTCATAATAAATCATTGTAATCGATGTCAGGTTATTTTCAAGTATGCTGTCTCATCATGGTGTTAACCGATCTTAAAGCTACTGGAATTCTTGACTTTGAATAGGTGTAGGAATTGAATGATATAATTTTTTCTTCATCCCTATGTGATAGGTCCATGCTTATTTGATCGTTACAGTGATGCAACAGAGCAGCCCACATTATTTCTGTGGGATTCAGCACAGCTGGTTTTAAATAACTAGTTCTCCATCCTCTTTCTGGAATGATTTCTCTCCTCCTGAGAATGGTGTGTTAGAAGCCTTAGGGAAGGCACTCATTTTGCAGCACTGAGAGCCACTGTAGCTGAGCGAGACAGCTGAAGTCAGAGGAGGTCTATTTCATTCTTTGTCTTTATTTTGTTTCTTTAAAAACAGTGAAAGATAGGCTGGGTGTTCCTAATAATAGCAGTGGGAACAGTGGATTGCAATGGGAATAACACAGTGCAGGCATTTTTGGTAAACATCAGCAAAAAAATTCAGCAAGATGTTTGTGCTGGTAACAAATTGCAAGTAAACCTTCCATTCCCAACTTCTGTCATAGTCAATGGACCAGCTTGGGTATAAATGATAGAAATCCTCAAATAATTCAGATAAACATCAGTGCAATGCAACTCCCTTGGAAGGCATGTGTTGCACTTGCTTGCAACACATAATTTGCACGTTATGAATTACACATTAGCCCAGATAATGTTCTTACTGATACAAATCAAGCATAGGCCTGCTTTTGCAATGCAAAGAACATCAGCAAGGAAGAGGAAGGTTCCTTCCTTTCCATCTTTTTCTGAGGGGGAAGAAATCATCCTTGAATGTTTTTTGTCATCAGAAGACCAAACAGACTTGAAAGTCTTCAGATACAAACTCATTTAAGCCCTGGAAATCAATCATTCTCAATAGGACTGCTCAGCTAGAATATTAGTGGAAGCCCTTTCAATTTCTGCTTTATTTTCAGATGGGAGAAGGACATGAAACAAAAAAAAATCTTATCAGATGCACTTAGAAGTCCGTTCTCCCGTGTATTTTACTGGTGCTGAGGCTTTATCCAAAAACTGAGAATGCCATTGACTGAAAGGCTTATTTTCCTGTTCATTTTTTTGACATGCATTTTGCTTTTTAGACAAATGAAAGGCAAGTGAAATTATTTTAGCTTAGAGCTAGAACAGCTTATTCCCACCTGCTGTGTGCTTTCAAACAGAGGAACATGTGAAACCCTTCTCTCTTCAAACCATCCTTGGTACTTCACTTACTCAGTCAGTCTGGCATTTACCTGGCCTGTGCTGTACTGTCTACAGCGCCAGTGGCCAGGATCCTCTGTTAGCAGATATAGAGTCCTAGTTGGATAAGATGTAGGCAACAAGGTGAAGTCAATTTAACAAAACCTTTCAGGTTCCTCAGCTCAGAGACAGTCAATGGGCCAAACACCCTCCCTTGCCCCACATGCATGAAAATATAGGGACAAAAATCTGCCTGAAAGCCCCACTTGGCCTGTGGGGTATGACCAAGTTTACCAAGATACGACTACAGCCAGCTCTGCCAGGAAAAAACTGTGCAGCTATTTCTCATATGTGCATGTTCAACCACTCATTTGTAGCCTCAGAGAAACTCTTCCAGTCTGCAAGTCAGACATTCTCCAGCATAATGCAAGAAAGATCAGTGGCGTTGCTCCAAGTACTGTTTCTTCAGTTCTGTGTGGATTCTTTGCGTTGGCATCCACTTTACTAGGGTAGACTCAGGAGAACTACTTTTGGATGAGCCAGTCAAACCAGGGCTCAGCTGGTTTTAGCTCGTAGCTCTTCTTTTCTTATTATGAGAGGATGGTACTACTCCCACTTGCTGGGAGGTTCTGAGAAAAAAAATACCAGGAAGTATACTGTCCCCATATTACTAAAATAAATATTTGCCAGAGATACTGCCTTGTGTCAGCTGAGCAAGTCCAAAGACACATTATCATGTCACTGATGTGAACTGTGCTAGATTGCCATTACAATGTGAACTCTGATTTGCCTACTGGTTAGGTGGTTTGGAAAACTGAATTCCTGTTTTTACATAGTTTAGCTAATTTTTTTGTTTGTGTTTTGTTAACAATTCTTGGAATTTGCAAAGAGGACGAGAAAACTAATTGTCTGCTCTGAATATTTATTTGAGTAGAGGCACTGTTCTTTTACAGACTTTTCTATTGAGTGGCTCCCCTGCCTGTAGCATCAGACCACTAGTTTTATCTACAGTGTGCTGTATCAATATCAATCTATTCTAGTATCTGTAATCTTGGGTTGAAAACAAAGACCACAAACTGTACATGCTTTCTAATGCAGAAAGGATTGTTTAAAAGAATGCTGCAACTATTTTCTTTCAATGCAATAGCTTAAAAATTAGAATGAGAAATTTGTACTGTAAATATGAAAAAATTGTCTAAGTATGACTTGGGAAAGTAACCTGATTAGTAACAAACTAGAAAAAGAAGTGGCATGGCAAGTTCAGTGGATCATCTTGCAAGTAAGGGGCAGCCAAGCATTGGGCAAGACTTGTATCTGACTCTTCTACTGAATTCTGTGCTCAAGTGCGTGCTCTTGGCCTTGTTTTTATTTTCTTTCTGATCCCAGATAAGGATGAAGGTAATGGGCCCTCTTTTATGCAACTGTAACACTTCAGTTTATAAACTTTTTGCACTGGTATATACCATTTCATTTGTGAATCTGAAGGTGCCTCACTTGTTTCTGTCAGGCATTCCAAACATGGTCTATAAGAAAGAAGTGTGACAATTTTCCAAACACACCAAAACAAAGGTATCACTTGTGAAAATCTTTCTTTTTATACTTCAGAAGATCTGACTATATAATATCTTCAGGGCAACAATGAGTTTTAAGTATCAGTTTACCCTGTACAAGGCCATTCTCACATCAGTTTAATTCTTTGACAACATCAGTTCCTCTCTTAGTAAAGCAACACCCTCAGATGTTTGCCCAGTGAATTGGCTTTGTGTCAAAAGTGGATTAGATCAGGAAGCTGCAAAGTTTTAGTTTCTTATGCACTTCATGTTTCCCTAGCTATGAAGACAAACTTTTCATCTCTAGGATACTGGCTTTAATTAATTAATTAATTAATTAATTAATTTGAGGGACTTTGTCTGGTGGCATCCTGTAAATCTAAGTTTAGTGTTCTGTTTATAGATAGCCCCACTTCACCCAAGCTTGCTTTCTGTGAAGGACTGTTTTAAAAATAATCTTAAATTATTATATAAAATTTAAAAAAAAATAATTTTTTTTAAAAAAAATGGTTGGGAAGGAAATTATTTAACTGTGATCCTCCAGAGGAACAAATCCAGTGAAGTTCCCTACTGATATGACTGGGTAGAAGTAAGACAGGGTAGCTAGACTGTAGTTCATCTCATCTACCTTCAGGCAAAATAAATATGCATCTGAGACACTGTAAACTTTCAGTGTAGTTACTCACAATTAATATGCACTTCTCCTATGAGCTCAGCTGTCTCCTGGAAGTGCTCTCACCTAGCTCTTGTCTTCATATGCAGTTTAAGATAAGTATAGCTCTACACTGTCTGAATCCTTAAAAGCAATGTAAGAAGCTGATGCATATATACATCAACATATACATTTCTATTGAGAAGCGCCTCAGAAATTTACCTCAAATTCTTACAACTGTGTGCCCTACCTTGAATATCACAACCATCCTCAGGACATTTAGTGAATGATTCTTTCACCCATATGTCCAACAAGAATGATACCGAGAACAGTATCATCATATTCAGTACATTCTTTCAGGTAGGCTTCATCTCACTTACCTTTGATGTTTGTAGCGGTCATGTAAATGTTTTTTGTGTGTGTTTTATTTTAATGTAGTTTGTAGTAATTGTCCTTATTCTCACCCATGCTATAGAGAGAGTCATATTTTGAATGACTTCAGTATCTCTTAGCATCACTTCTGCAAATCAAAAGGAGATTAAAATTGGGATAACTTGACAGCCAAGGACTTTGTTGCCATTTCTATGTGTTTTATATGTCAGTTACATTTGGCTTGAATTTCCAAAGATCACTGAGGAAATGTTCACGCTCTGAAATGTCTTTTTTCTGTGTCAGCACCTCTCCCTACCCTGCTATTCAAAGATAGTTGTGAGGCAAGTCCCTTGCCACTCCTTTACAGCTTCTTGTCCTCATACCTTTGTGTATCCAGACATTTTTCTGTAGTGATCAATCCATTTCCTGCTATACCATAAAATTCTGGCTTAAAACCAGAGTTTAATCTGACCCTCGGGGAGCATTGTTCTACAAACAAAAGGCTACTGCAGTGCCATGTAGCCATGCCAGCAAATCATTGCTCTATGCTGCTACTTAATTGCATGGAATTGGCTTTTCCCTTAGATCTGTTTCTCTTCACTTCCCCAAGTGCCCCAACTTAATTCTAGGTCTCCAAGTTCCACTTCTTATTTTCTGTGTTCTCTAGCTTTCTAACATACGGCCATTTTAGGCTTAGGCATGGAAAAGATTTTCTGGGAATGTGGCATAAGTGTAAATTCATTTTTTTCTTACTGTTACGCAGGAAAGTTTTCAGGAGCTGCTACATTCATCATGCCCTTCCTATATAAATAGACTTGGGAAACCCTTCAAAAAATTGTTATAGTCTTCTACACTCACTCTGTATGATGAAGTGCACATCTAGAGGCCATTTGCTGAGAACCAGGTCTGCTCTGTCACATCACTGTGGGTGTTGTTTTCCAGTGTTAAGTGAACATGGTTGGACATCTGCACACTTCCAGCAACAAGTAGTTAATTTGGTGACATTTTCATAATCCGTGTTGTTCTGCTCATGCTGTATTGTAATAATGATCCTTTAAGCCTTCCTAAAATGAAAAGCGGTTTCAGGCACATTCTCACCCTACATGCACACTTGTATAATTGGATAATTAGGTATTCAATTACTGGTCGTACAAAGATTTCTGGCAGAAATAGGAGCTATGCCTATTAGTTCACCTTTTCCTCCTTCAAAATCAATGAGTGGAAAAACATCTGAGAAAAAAATGAAAAAAAATATTTTCCCAGCACTCATATTTTGCTTTCAGAGCAGTGCATGAGAGAATGCTCAACTTCCTGTCATTTTTATTAATAACAAATTAAGTGGCTTGCAATTGATGGTGATTTTTCACTTCAGAGTAAGACTCAGTGAAAGTAGGTTCTTTGCATCCCAGACATCAGTATCATAGGGTCGTATTACAACAGGATGTCCCAAGCTGGAAGGGACCCTCAAGCACCTTTGAGTCTAACTGCTGGCTCCACAGAGGACCATGGAAAATTCAAACTCTAGGTCTAGAGCAGTGTCCAAATGTCCTTGAACTCCAGCAGCTCATGGCCATGCCATGCACTGCCCTAGGGAGCCTTTTCCATGCCACTGGCTCTCTGGTGCGGAACATTTTTCTAACCCCTACCTGACAATCCCCTGTCCCCTCCTTGCTGTTCCCTTGGGTCCTGTCACCAGAGCAGAGATCAGTGCTAATGCCACATAGATCAACCTAGTGCGTATCATCATACTTGACAGCAAAATTGTTCTACAAAAATCCTAAAGAAATAAGTCAATATTTTGTTTGATGAATACATACATCACTGTGAAAGAGACTGGGAGTTCCACAAGATGCTTACATCTCACTGGTACTGAATCACTTTAAATTCTCCTTCCCAATATCTTCAGGATGTTTCTGTTCCTAGCTTCTAGTGTATAAATCTGGGATAATTTAGGATTATTATCTTTTAATTATTATTGTATTACAGGATTAAAAGTGAGCTACATTTTTAGTTTTTCATTTCTCTCATAGGGCAGGCTACTTTACACCAGCAGGATTCTCCTAACAAAACAATAAGTAAAAAAGTTTTCATTACTATCAGCAAAGACAGATTTTTTGTACACGGCACAAGTAAACCACTGCAGGCTCCAACTATGTGAACAAAATAGTCTGTCAATAATGCATGCAAAAGATTATTAGTAATTAAGAACCGTTTCTCCTTGTTCCCACAGTGAAAACAACAGAGTGAACACTGAAATATGTAATCTTTGTTGTTAATGGATCCTAACTGGACTAGCAAGTCGTGCTTCAGCTGCACAGGTTGCCTTGAAGGAAATAAAAATTCATTATGTGTTCAGTTCACATCATGAGAGATAGAGTGGCTCAGGACAATCCTTAGAGTGAAATTAATGCTTGCACCAGCCGGATCGCAGAGTGAGAAAAGCCCTTTCTCTCTTTGAGTCTAGAATTTGGTATGAGCTGACATGGAAAGCAGTGTGGTGAGGTGACAAACATGGTGTGACAGCATCCCCAGCTACCCAATTTGCTGAAGTGGAATGTTTTTAAAGCAAAAAGGGCTTTCTTATGCAAAAAAACCAACAAAAAAAAAAAAAAAATCAAACACCACCACCACCAAAAAAACAGAAACAGATGCTTCCAGTCCATGGAGCTGGAATTTAGTAAACTAACTAATAATCAACAGGATTGCTCTTAGAAGAGGAACTGCAAAGCCCTTGGGCTAAGCTGATTTTAAAAGGCTGAGTTCAATAAGTCCCCTTTCAGCTGCGTTGAGGAAGAATGAGTCCTTCCCTTAGCGCAGCTGTGGTGGCCAGCTCTCTGCATAGTCCTGGGGAGCCCTCCTCACCCTCACATCTGAAGTCAGCTTTGGGCCAACTCAAGGCCCCTGCACCTCCTCTCCCATCTGCACTCCCATTTCAAGATCACCCCATGTCTCTCACTCTCTAGCACGGTTTGCTTTCCCAAACCTTCTCCCTACCAAGGCTGTGCAGTTACTGTGAGGGAAGGAGGCATCTCCTCCTCCAGAGTGGGTTCTCTGCAGCCTGCAGCAAGTGCTCTTCCTCTCCATGGAGGCAGAGTCAAACTGAGGTGTTTGTTCAGCTGATTTTACACATATCTTAGTTTTCTTTGAGAAAAGGTTTGCAACACTGTCTCAGAAAATAACCTTCATCTGAACCATCTGCAGTATTTTTAAACGAGACAAATTGTCAAGGTGAAAAAAAAATTCCAGAAGTGATTTTCTTTAAAACTGTTTGACTTAGATTAGATTATTATATTGCTATATTCATAGTATTATTTGTGCTCTGGCTTTGAAATTGTACCATGGGTACTGTCAACATTCCAGAAATGAAACTTTATAAATTGCTATTTCATTCATTCTCGCAGTCTTGATCTTTCTTTTACAATATCAAGAGAGCGTAATTATAACAACACAATCAGCAGAGCAATTAAAAGCTAAAAATTCATATTACACTTCATAGTACCAAGATGCATTCTCATGTTTTTGATAGAGAGAGAGAGAAAACTGCAACCACGGGTGTGAAACTTTCAGGAAAAGATCCATAATTCAACCATGGAATCATCAGATCATAAAGGTTCAAAAGAATCCAAGATCACCAAGTTCAACTGTCAACCCACCCCACCATGCCCACTGAGGTGCACCCCTCAGTGCTACATCGCGGTTCTTGAATACCTCCAGGATGCTGACTCCACTCCCTGGGCAGCCTCTGCCACTGCATCACCATATTTTCTGAGGAATGTTTCCTGACAAGTAACTCAAACCTCTCCTGGTACAACTTGAGCCCATTCCCTCTTGTTCTATCGCTGTTACCTGGGAGTTGAGGCCAACCATATGTCAATCCCAGATAAATGTGTTTGTCATTTACCGGAAATTAGTTTTGGACGTAAGGATAACATAGAGAAAAATGACTTTTAAATCAGTCCTGAAGATAAAATACTCAAAAGCCTTCCATTTAATTAAATGTCAGAATGTTCAGGATGATGAGAATTTTATTGCAATTATTAAAGCTATACTAAATGACTCTTAAATATTTCTTCATTCTTTTAGACATAATTTCTGATTTCCTCATAGGTGGTGTATTTTTTTTCTTCTGTTTGCACCAGGGTCTAGTGATGTCACCAATGGCATTCTCCTAATGCATTTATATAATTAGTTATGGAATGTCTTATTATCTTTTCATGGATTTCTTTGCATCAGTTTTAGCACAGCATATGCATGTGGAGAGAAGAAGTACTGCACATTATTTTATCCTTAAAATTCCTTTGAAGTAATGTTATATTTCTACGACAGATGTTACTGGGTGCTTTTCTGTTTTTACTTAGGCCAACATACACTAGGACAAAATTAGCTCAAGTCAGTATAACTGTAATGAAGAAAAGAAATAAGAAAACAAACCCCACCTGTGTGAAGAGAGAACTAATCATCTGTTTACAATAAAGCACTGCATTCATTAGTAATACATCCATGTGATTGCATACCCATCATGTTATTTCATGCAGTCTTTTTCTACCTCTTCTAATTCCTACATACAACCATAATCCTCGTGACTGTAAATAATAATGTTTGTTGAGAACCAAAAACATCTGGTGTTGAGAGAGCTTTTTTTAGGTAAAGGATATGGAGCCAATTTGCATATTTTGGTGCACACACCATTTACACCCAGAAAGTCAACAACATGTGGGTGGAGTGATCAACAGCTTTTGCAAAGGTGTTTGCTTTTCTTTTTCCTTAATCTGGAAATCAGATATAGTTTGTATGCCATCAAAATGAAAGGCTCTGAAACAATTTTTCTTAGGGAACTGCAAAGGCAAAAAAGCTACTGGACTTAGGATGGAGATCAACAGGTTTTTGAGATATTACCTAGCATGATTCCTTCTGGATGACAAAAGGGGATCTGGTGGCTTGAGAGTTTGGTTTGTTTGAGGTTCTTAACAAAATTCACTTGTAGACCAGAGACAAGAGTTTTAGTGACATAATTCAGAAGGGCCATGTTGATGCTTATTAGGGCACATTCAAGTCCATCTTCCCGGTTTGAACAATATGTTCCTGACTGTTGACATATTTCTATATGATCAGCCAAGTTAAACTTCATCGCCTTGCCTTCTATATATGATTTGACATACACCATGGCTGCAAAAGGCACGTCCAGGACCTTTGCCAAACTGAACATTTAGCACAGCTTACATCCTGTGTTAGTGCTCCTTAACCAGCTGCCACATGTTTTTCCAGTGCTAGCTTTACAATTTGTACTCTAATTGAAGCAATGTTGCTGAATGTCCGCTTATCTTATCTGTGACATATTTTTCATCACAACACTGCAGATCTGAAGGCCTGAAGTTAAATCAAGTCACCTGGCCTTTTTTGCTGGGCCTGACAAGAAGATGTGGAGGCTTGTAAGACCATCTCTATTTTGTGGTTCATCTGCTATTTGAAATTCAGTCACAAAATCAGAGGCTCCCTTTGAGTATTCATACTGCAAAGGAGATGACTGCCTCTCCTTCATCCTAGATTGGGCTTATTTTTTTTTCAGGAGAGCACAGCCTGTGTGACCAAGTGCTCCTGCAGTGGTATTTTGACATGCTTTGGGAGGTGTCAGAGGAGAACATTAATGAAGCAAATTGCACTGTGCCACTAATGGTGTTCTTGCAATGGACTATGTTTGCTTTTCAAAACCTGCATTCAATAGATCTAATAAATCATTAAATTGTTTTTCACAGGTCTGCTGCAGCATAGCTAACCTCCTGCCTAACTGGTCAGGCAGACTACAGCAAACATTGTACATGGGACAGTTGAAAAGGGGCCCAAACATAATGGCAGGGGTGAATTTGTTTCTGTGTTGACCAAAACATCTATTTCTTCTTAAATCAAACATACCAGCACAATGGAATCACCCCCAAAACACAGTATATTGTGTTGTTATTAGGCTTTAACATGGGATTCTGTGCTCTCATTGTTCTTTCCACTATGCCAGTAAGCAGCAGTGTTTACTGTACAATTTCCATGGGCTCAGCTTCTGTGCTTGGTTAATTATAAGGAAGCAGCTAAGTTTGAAGTCACTGCATTTCTGAATTCAGGACAAAGTGCTACCAGACAAAACTTTTACGTTCTCTAACTCAACAAGTGCTTTTGAACAACTTTTATGGCACTAGAGTCTATCTTCTTCCTCTCCATATCCAATCCCAAATCAATTTCATCATGTGTGAATGAGCTTGACATCAAAGGTGAACAAATTTGGTTTAGTACATGTATGGTGTCAGTGTAAGTGACAGGAGCTACCTGGGAAGCAGCAGATGATCTGCATGAGGCTGGAAAATTCCTGTTCCTCAAAACACATACAGTGAAAGACAAGAAGGTATTTTTCCAAAAGAATTCTCCTCTGTTCCTTTGGATTGCTATCAAAGCACTAATGAGAAAAACTGATAAAGATGGCAATTCCTGTGAGAATGATCCAGACTTATGGAGTATCTTCACTGGAGACAACAGACACATCTCTTCCCTTTTGAACTGTGCCTCAGTTTCACAATCTGGAAAAGTTCCTGAACAACAAACTTTCTAAGGGATGGGCTTCGTCAAGCTGCCTCCACATACTCTCTTGGTGACCATACTAAGGATTCATTTTAGCATTACAAGAATTCAGTTTCTTTTGATGGTCAACCACATGTCATTATTGGGCTCTGCAGAGCCAAATGTTAGGATAGCTGCAGGATGGTTTGCCTCTAAGTTTGTCAGATGTATTGCACATCAACCATACTGATGTATTCAGGGTTTTTGACTGCGTTTATCAACAAATGCTGGCTTGTTAAAAGAGAAATGTTTCTGACGGAAATTAGTATGGGAGAACTTCTCTCATTTCACCTTAACTTAAATCAAACGTATATCATGGAAAATAAACTGAGCAGCAAAACTACACCTCCTGTTCTGCCTTCTCCACTCATATGGGTTGATTAGTAAACTTACTGAAAGCTTATCTCCTCACGGAAGTGAATTTGGATTAAGGGTGTGTGTACGAATTCAAACTCTGCTGCTTGTCACTGATTGGCTTCCTGGATGATTGCTCTTATCTGCAAATAAAGAGTGGTCTATGGACAAAGCTGACTCAGGAAAAGACACTCTTTCCAGCTTCAGAAAGCGTTTTTCTGACTTACTTCCATCTACAAGGGTACGCTTATTCTGTGGTAACACAGTCACAGAGGGAGTAAGGGTGAGTCACAGGATGAGATGCTCATAAGAGGCAGGAAAGGAAGGTGGGCAGGGGCTGTGCTATTGGCCCTATACAACATCGAGCATGAAACCTCCTACTTTTCCATAACCACAAGAACTGATAACAGTGGAGATATGTATTTGCTGCCGCTAAGTTTCTGCATGCCTTCTGTGAATAATATGGGATCTCAGGCAGCAGAATTTGCCTTGAATGCTTGATGTTACATCATTTAAGCATTTTTAACAGAGGTAGAAGTGTTAACAATTTGGCTTCCTGGATAGATGCCAGCGTTCATGCTTCCATTTTGCTTACCCGTGTAGATTCAGCTTCTGTAGCCAAAGTGTTCGCGTCTGATTGTCCTGAACTGCAGATAATAGCCACATTCTCAGTCTGTGGACTCACGGGGCAGGGTATTCATATGACTTGTACTGCTACTATATCAACCACACACAAAATGCTACAGCTGAAACCATTTTTTTTCCCTCATTCTTCGAACTACTTAAACATAACTAAGAAATAGGCATTCAAATTTCTTGGCACCAAAAGATTTGTGTTCTGGTTTGGTTTTGCTGGAGAGGTATTTTCTCAACTTGTTTTTCAAAATGCAATTTGACTTTATCCTTTAGCATTGATTTAACATCAGTCTTTGTCCTTTCCTTACTTTCTGATCTTTAGATTTAGTGAAGAAAGCCAATAAATTTAATTTGCATCCTAACCATAAGATGATTAATACATAAAAACGTACTTCAAGAAGTACAGAGATTGATTATATTTTATGCAAGCCTAAAAAACAGTGCCAACATTGATCACTTCTACTGTCTACCTTGGCAAGTGATGATATAATCACAGATTCTAAAAGGAAAAACACAAGTTCTCAGCACTCTCAGGCAGTAGCACAGATTCTGTACACTTACCCCTATTGCTCTGAGATGTTTCAGCATTAAACCAGGTTGGATGGGGTCCTGGCTAGTCCGATCTAGTGGCTTGCAACTCTTCTCATGGCAGGGGAGTTGGAACAAAAAGATCTTTGAGGTCCCTTCCAATCCAAGCCATTCTATGGTTGTATGATAAAGGCAGTGATGGGCACTCTTAATTCACCATTGCTAAGAAATGTCATACCTGGTGGAAAGGATTTCACTTCCCAGTTTCTAACTCCTCCAAAGCATCCTTGTTTAAAACCTTGAACCTATTAAGTTTGTTGCAGAAACTTTTTACTTTCGAATTTAAAGAAAGACCAAGCTCCTTTGAACAGTTCACCTTACATTTTGGCATGACTCTTCCAGTGGAACCAAAAAACTGGAAGAGTTTTGCAAGTTTACTGCATCAAGAAGGCCAAAGGTTCTTTATCTACAAATTATTGAATATTTACTTAGACCACAGTTTTTTGTCCCCCTGAGTTAGATTTAAGACAGCTTTTGTTCACCTACATAAAGAAATAGATGAGTAATCCTCACATCTAGTTGAGACACCTAGCCTAAGTCATCAGGACCTGTAGTGTAACGGCATTAAGCAATATGCTATTTAGGGTCTTCTACCCAGGACCAACATCAGACAGCTTTTTTTGGTAAAAAAAAGCATAGACCTTCCTGTTTCACTAAAGATTGAGCAATGAAGCCTTACCACGTTTCTGCACACCCAAAGTGTCAACAGTAATGGCGGAATGAAAGCACTGAAAATATAACATTGTTCAATTACCAATCTGTCTGTACCACCAAGTTTTCTCTTGTTTTTATGAAAATCAAAGAAAAATCAAACCTAAGAGGAATGGAGCACTGACAAAGAAATGAGGAGCTCCCTTAGGAAGACAGTCTAATACTGCAGATTTTCTGCAGATTTATTTCAGAGGAAAGCATTTTAGAAGCTCTACAGTGGAATGAGCAGAGGCATACTTTTACAGTAGAAAAGGTATTGAATGTGCAATATTTGGTAGGAAAGTTAATCTTCCTATGTTTTTAAAGAATGATTTATGGGAAGAGCTTGGATGTTTTCAGTTAAGACTGCTGTACAGCACAGTTTTATTTCACATGAATGTTAGGATTCTTGGTGAAGAAAGGCGCTATTATTAATGCAGTACATGATTATCATTATTAATACATTAACAACAGTAATTACTGCAAAGGAAGTGAGCTATTTGTTCAAACAATATCACTTTATCATCAATTCCTATCTACGTACAATTTAAATGGGATTAAATCCAGCCCACAATAATGTCAAAAGTCCAACTGAATTTCATTTACAGTGCATTAAGCAGGAAAGGAAGATAATTTGGGAAGTGTGGGTTGTTTAGATTTTGCTTACTTTGGCTAGACTCATTCCTGTATAATACATTCCTGGCTCTCCCATTTTTTGCAGTTAAGATTTTCTTTTCCAGTGCTACAAGATTTTTGTGCTTCTTACAAAACAAGGCTACATACTGCTCCTGGCATGTGAGCCAAGGGGAAAACCCTCTCTGTTCCACCTCCTATGGCTTTCAAAGGCAGTGACTAGCATTTTCAACTTCCTGCAGGTGAAATAAAGAAAACAGACCAGCGTCGTCTTTGTGTGTTTCACAGGAGTAGTTCCCAGACCAATGCTTTTGGGCACTACATTGAACCCATTTGGCTCTAAGCTTCCCCAGGTACATTAGGATTTTACAGATAGTTTTCCCCTTTGTCCCTCAGTTACATGTCCTTGGCACAGGTCATCCCTCAGAAGCTCTCAAATAGTTCAAGTGCTGCTTTCTCATCACCACCCACAGAGGCACCATCTGCTCTGTGGGATCCCCAGCTCAATCCGTGCTCCAGTTTTATGGCAACCCGAGTTAGGTATCAACAAGACTTGTCAACACATTTCCTCTTTATAAAGCACAAAAAGCTACGAGGGCAGCGAGGAAGCTTTGGCAGCAAGACCTGCATGCATTGCCCATTCTCCCTCACCAGCTGGGAGCACACTGAGAAAAATTCATGCATTCCAACTGCTCATGGCCATATGATAGGAGGTTTGGTGTGGAGTGGGCCTGAAGCAGCAGCCACGCAGTGATCCACATTGTCCAAGGACCTCATTTCAAACCATGGATTAGTTGCAGATAGCCTCAGGCATAAATGAGATAAGCCACTGCCTGGAGTCCTGACTTTCAGGTAGTCCTGCAGGTCATCTCTATCTCTCACCAAATCACATTAGGCTATCACATTCACATCTGTGGGTCTTACGCAGCCTTGGATAAATCTGGCTAGTCCTACTGATGGGTCACTAAAGATTGCGCCTCTGCTGTAGCACGTACAGGATCTGTTACCTCTTAATCATGGACTTTCACCCCTCAATATACACTTTTTTTTTTTTTTTTAATCTGAGTTAAGTTTGTAGCAAGAAAAAAGCTTCTGCACTTTGTTTTACTTCCACTTTGCCCTCTCTATCCCTAGGCTCTCAGTATTATCTAAGACCTCATCCACCCATCTAAGTTTTTAGTTCTGTTATAGGAAAATTCTATTTCTCCAAACTCCAGCCACTTCAAGAAAAGTAAGTGAAAACCGACTACCATTAAATTTTGGTCATTTCTCAGTTAGGTTTTGGACCAGTCACCAACTGATAGCTCTTTACACCTGACCTCTTTGAAATCCAGATTAATATCTGCCACTCCTTTACTTCATAGTGCAAGAAGTAGGAGTCAGTAGGAGGTGGTAAAGGCAGTTCTAAGGCAAAAATAAAAGCAGCCCTACTACACTTACAGAGAAATTTATCAATTTTTTGGAGGGTCACATTGCAGGTGGAAACGACTACACTGTACACTTCACTCATAAGAGAGAAGCAGGAATACATTCATTGATATAATACAGTCATTTAGCATCAACTTAATGAGACTCAAGATGGATGGATAGACTTGATTATTTGCTGCAGAGTGAGTAGAGTTAAACACATACACGTAGAAGACCCTCCTGTTGAGTCATGAGAATCAGAGTGCACCCCATTTGTTTCTAACCTCCTTGAACCATGGAAGGAAGGAGACCAGATGTGGCTGGATCCACTTCTTGTCCCAGACTTAGACAATAGTTTATGTCTAAAGGATCAAATGTCCACCATCAATCTAAGATGTAATCTTAACAAAGCTAACAAGCTTAAAACAAACTGTGAGCCACTAACCAAGGATCTGCACTGACAAGGTATCTTGAAAACGTATAAGGGATCTCTGCACAGGCGCAGCCTCATAAAGCATCCCTACTTGAAGAGAGATCCTGTCATGCAGCCTATTGCCATGTAGGAGAGTTTGGGGGGCTTTGGGCTTCTCACTATTTACAGGGTAGGGTGACATGCTCATAGTCATACTTTCAGGCACATATGCTCTATTGGCCCTCAGCTATTGAACCAAGTGTCTGCTATCATTTCTTTCAGTTTGAGATAAGTTTGTGGTCATTAATTTGTATTAGTGAGAGTAAAGGAAGTTGTGGAAAGAAGGGAGAGAGCAGGGAGCACATTGTCACAGGTCACAATACACAATTTGGTGACTTCAGAACACAGTACCAGGAAGTTGGTTTCTTTTTTTGTTGATCCCATATCAGAAGTCTCAAGTGCTTGAAGGACATTATCTGACCTAATAATGATACTTAGTTTGTCAACGTATTGCCTATATAGATCCTAAAGCCTTTTTTTCCCCTGAAATACATAAAGGGGAGGATGGACACTTTACCTTTAAAAAGGCAAATTACGGTGCTCCTAACCCATCCCCTCTTGATTGAGTTATGTGCAAAGAGTCATGGAGGGCTGGCCTTAAGCAAATATCCTAGTGGGTTTATTACGTCAAAGTCATGTTCCCTCTATTGTGTCTAATGCTAAAGGTATTGAGGAAATTCCACCAGTAAAATCATTTTCCAGCCTTCTGCATTCATTGCCAAGAGCACCATCAGAACAGCTTATAGCCAGAGTTGCTATTGGCCTATAGCATTTCTTTCAAAGGAAAACATGAGCAAAAAGAGCAACGTTGCTGAAATATAATGTAAAATGAGAATTAAAAAGCTAAAAACATCATTTTCTGGTCCCCAGTTGAGCAAGACTTTCTGTAAAGTAAGTGGAACACATTCTAACATGAAACATATTAAAATATGCATCTTGAATAAAGATCCAGCTCTGGTTGGGACACATCCATCTTTGGTGTAAATTAACCAGTGTAAGGACATTAAAAACTAGTCTTAAGGTGAAAGGCCCCTCAGAAGTCAGTGCCCTTCACAACTCATTTCATGCATGGTTACCCTTACATGATGTGAGATCTCCCTGCAATTATGGTTTTCCAGCATCTATTCCTGTTGTTATTTGGGTCACTTCTATCTTTTAGGAGAATAAGGAGTCTGGAATGAGCTAGATAATTCTTCCTATCATCCGAGATTTCTCTCTAGGAAAATGAAGGAGAATATTCTCAACTTACAAAGTTCTGTGTGAGAACACAGAGAATAAGGGTTGCTTAAACTACACACCATATTCAGTTACTAAACAGCCTTATGTATGCTGTTCCTTATGCTTCAGGCCAGAACCCATTTTCTCTCTCAAACAAACCAGAAAGATTTCAGACATTTCTCAAATCAGATCCTCAAAGCAAAACCAACCAAGCTTGGAAGTTATTCAAATTCTGCATTCTGATTTTCCAGATGAGATCTTTTCCTGTTTCACTGAAAAAGCAAAGAAGGATAAGGATCTCCTGCACATTGCAGAGGTTCAGTTCCTTTTGAATTACCTCTCCCATCATTTATCTTCATTTCTTTACTCATTTTTCCCACACTTTGTGCCTATGATGCAAATTCAGCAACAGCATGTGTCCTGGCAGCCCATGGTCACAGAAGAGGTTGTGTAGCCCCAGGAGTACTGCACTTGTGGAGGTAGAGGAGTTAACGAAGAGAAAATGGCGATAAGCAACTTGAGAAGAGGGAGAGATGTTAAGAATTGAGGCATTGTTTTCTGGATTAATGGTTTGTATACAAAGAGGAAAGCAAAAACTTTTCCTGTTATAGGCAGTTGAGATTGGTACATAGTCTGCTCACACTTTAAAAAAAAAAAACAAAACATTTTAGTAACTTTCTCCAAACAATTCCAAGTAAACTGAAACTTTTCAGTTTGTTTAGTCTTCCTCCTGATATACTTTACAGTGACAGTTTAACTCTGGCAATCAGAGCTGTAGTGTTTAATATATGTGATCAGATTTGTAGGGCTGTGAATGGAAAAGTGTGCTAGATGGATATATGCAAGTCATCTTGTTCTGCTAACAGCAGAAAAGGACAGTAGGAGATGAGAGGGCTAAGTGTTTAGAAGAGTAGTAACCAAAGTCTCTTGGGTTAGGCATAGAAAAATCAATTTCATCAGCGAATCACTAAAAATGTCTAACAACTGTGTTAAATCCCTCTTCTAAGAAAGATGTTTTCAGCATTGTCAGGATAGCAGTATCTGTTACACATAACTGTCATCAAAACAAATTTATCTCTAGAAAAGACAATGAGCATAGCTAACAAAATACCTCCAGAAACAGTGATACAGACTCCCAAGTACCAAACAAAACATAATAGTCTGCTCACTGACACGTTGACTGGTAGATCTCAGCCTCTTTTCTCTCCCACACCACACCTTGTCCTTCCCTAGATGATTGCTTCTTCCTAAAGTCACTAAGCTTATTTCTAAGTACTTACATTCTTCATGAAGGTAGTCAGCAGCTTGGTTGCATGGGAACACTGGTTTAAACTCATTTAATGAGAAAATACAAACTACTGCTTGACCTACCCTGCATAATCGAAGGCTGGCATACAACCAACACTGGACACAAATTTTGTGGAGTCTGATGTACAATAACATGTAGATTCTTGCTCCATCTGCTACTAGGTTTATATGAGCCAAGTGTCTAAGAAGAGCTGAAGCACAAGTTTGCTTGACAGAGTTTAGGAAGGGACAGTCTGAAAAAAATATATAATGAAACAGAAGATAACATATTTTAAGTCTATTAATAATGTTCAAGCATGAAAGAAACTCCTAGATTTCAGGTCGTAGGCAGCAGTTTACAGCTGCAGACCTCAAGGAGGCTTCTCAAGTTCAATATGATTTTACATAAATACAGACTTTATGGTTATTATGGCTTATTAAATTACATTTCGATTCCTATAATCCCCTTCCAGTTTTAACCTGCCTAAGTGAGGTCAAAACTTGAATATCTTGAACATCACCCTGAGTTTATACTACTTAATTTTAGTCATTTAGCCATATTAGTGAATTATGACCCTTAGGTTCCCCACAAACCAATATGCTACAAAAGCAGCTCAGCCTATTAGAGATACAGCTCTCCTTGTATTACACTCTGTTGGCTCAAATCCTAGTTTTAGTACCCTCATGTCAAGTGCCCATATCAGACAGAACATACTCCTCATATTTTATTGATTTATAAGTTTTGGTATCTAGTAAAACTCAGTAATCATTTAAAGATACTTGGCAAAGCTCCAATCTGACTTGCATAGCATGAAGTATTTCTCAACCTTCAAACCAAATGACCGTAGTCTGACATTGACAGGGACACCATCAGGAGTAGACCCCAAATTTGACCTTCCATTCTTACTCCTGCCATTATTTTCCATATAATGTGTAAATTATTCTGCATGTTCCCCAGAGAAAAGACATGCTTCATAACCCCTTTTATGCACAAAGCTCACGGTCTAACCTGCACCTACATTCAGTGATACAGCAGTAAACACAAGTCATGAGAGGGGTCTGTTTTGAGATTACAGACTCTAACTGAAGATTAGAAAGACTGCATAAAAATGCAAATATCTTCATGATCATGGAAATTTTCCATAACTTTTGGGAACTAGAGCTCAGTTGTACTGTTAGCAAATGTCAAGTTAATTATTAGTTTGATTTCTGACAGCGGTCACTGATGCCATCTCTTAGTCCCATAGAGCTACCCAATCCCAACTTTCATAGCAAGCTTACACTTGCTAGAATTCTTTGTCAATCTTGTCAGGATGCTGAGGATCTTTCTACTGTACTTCATACTACTTTATAAAGATGAAATGTAACTTGATCAAAGCTTTTTTTTTTTTTTAAGTACAGTCCCTTTTAAATACAGTTCCTACCTACTGAGTTCTTTCAGCCTGCTTTTGACCTCTACCTGTCGACCAATCTTCAAAAAACCTTTTGAGTGCAATAACAGGGACAGTCAATATTATAAGATCCAGGAAAATGAAGCCATTCTTTATGCATTAGATACTCCAGTGAATTCTGGATAATAACAAAGAAGGGTATTGTTAAACTGTTGGACTTAGAGAACAATACTATTAACCCTTTGTCTGGGTAACAGATGTTGTTCCTTCAGCCACAGTTTCAGAAGAACACTTATTTTCTTCATTTCTTTCTTAGATTAAAAACAACCTGATTAAGTACAGCTTAAGCAAACATTATCTTTGTATGTTATACAAAACTAAATGCGCATTGATGAGTGTTAATCAGTTCCTTTTAGGGGCAGAAGGGAAGATTAGGTCATAGATTAATACAGGGAATAGTCAGATAAAATTTCCACAGTAATGAAACAATGGATTGCATATTTGCATATCTCTATTCAGACAAGGATATTTCCTTTGTTGGGACAATGTTACCTGTTTATACATAAACTTCTTCAAATCTATGCTAAAGATTCTGCTTTGACTGACTGGATGGATGAAGCATAGCTGAGGCAACCAAATGGGCTGATATTGATTGCTCAGAATGTCCTCATCAGACATTTGAACTAGCAATGGAAGTGGAGGTTTATTGTGGTCAGCACTAGCATGTCCACTCCCCCTCATTCTTCTATCTACGTCCCACTTCCTCATGAAGATATACCCTTAGCCTTTCTATCCTGCATATCTTAGTTTTTTTTCCATACACTGGAGAGGAATCAGAGAGAATTTACTGAGCTGCATGCACAAGATTTCTCTCAGCAGTGAATATCCCTAGAGTTTTTTTTTTTTCCTGGCAGGTATTTCCTTAATTTTTAAGATCACATTTCTGCTGTCCATAGAGGGTACAGCAATGTTCATAGAATCATAGAATGGCCTGGGTTGAAAAGGACCACAATGATCATCTAGTTTCAACCCCCTGCTGTGTGCAGGGTCGCCAACCACCAGACCAGGCTGCCCAGAGCCACATCCAGGCTGGCCTTGAATGCCTCCAGGGATGGGGCATCCACAACCTCCTGGGGCAACCTGTTTCTGTACAACATCACCCCCTGTGAAAAAAGCTCCCTCCTAACATCTAAATCTCCCCTGTCTGAGTTTAAAATATTCCCCCTTGTCTATCACTATCAACCCATGTTGATAGCAATAGGACCCCATCATCAGATGGATCCCCATTATGAGATGGACATGCAAGGCTAGGACTCTGTTTTGCAGCATCAGATCTAGACTAGAAATCCCTCTGATACAGAAGGACTTGAAAAGACTTGAGGAGCATCAGTTAAGATGAACATAGAACTCACTGTTAGAGATTTCTACCAGGAAGAAATCCTTGGCTACTCCCTCAGTAATCATTTCAGAGCAGGAGGGCTGGAGATGAATAAAAGTATGGTCACTGATCAGATGTTATACAAAAAGCCATCAAGCACGTGCTCTAGAAAAGAAGAAGTGGAGGAACGTGATCAATTGTAGGTTAGTGAGGTTGCCTTCTCCCCCAGGGAAGCCTGCCCCATCTCCTAAGTAGTTAAGATGGACAGCATATGGTTTGCATCATAGTCACTATTTACGTGACAGCTCTCAGGGTCAAGGCACCATAAATCATGTCTTTTTTTTTGGCCAGGGTACTTAAAAGTCTGGTATAAGGCTCCTGACAAAAATGTTACACCACTGGAATGGCCAGGTGTCCTTTGTTTTATATGTTTGCAGCTTTGCTTCCCTATATTCAAGATAATTTGGTTTACAGCTAAATGTGAGTTGTCACAGGAGCTATTTCAGACTTTGAAAGCCAGTTACATCAACGGCTTAATAGTGATAGATTAGCCAGCGATAGAAAACTGAGGTGCTTATTTCTCATTAAACAATCACACATTTCGTTCAAAACTATTTTTTCCAAATATCATACCATTAACCTAATTTGTCCCATCCTCTAAACCAATCTCAGTTTGTTTTAGAGCTGTCACAGCTCCAGCACAGAGCAGGACTTGCAAGTCTACAAAGGGAGCGGCTCTGAGATGGGGAAAATAAAACAGTAAAATCCTGAGTACCAAGCAGACAAAAATTTTGCTCAAAGGATTTCTCTCTCTTTGTTTACCTAAGAGTCAGGATCCTATCATCTATTTAACTATAGAGAAAGAATCACTCCAAAAATGTAAGAGTCATAAAATCTGCTGGACCAACTACTACCCTATGGCAGTATGAAATTAATGGGTTAATTCCACATGTGAAATTCCCAATTCTGCAGTGCTAAGGAGAGCACAGAATTGGACATAATCTTAAAAAGTTAAATTTCAGTATGATAAGAGGTAGCCTGCAGATTTCATTCAAAAACAGGGAAGTGGTGTTAATTTGGCTAAACTTTAGGTGGCTTACCTGAGCAGGGGGGCATTGGACAGACAAAATCAAAGAGATGTTAAGCAGTCAACAAAAAAATACAATGACCTTAATTATGAAGGAAAAATACACTGCTTAGAATATTACCAAGTCTCTGGGTATTCCCACTGGGAGTCTTGAACATCTGACAACCAGGAAAGAAGCTCTTACGTTTCCAACAGAAATATACAGATTGCACATAACTCTTTGCCATACTGAAACATCATCGCAGTGACCTTTTTTCCACAGCTTTTCTTTTCTTTCATAGATATATGAATTTAAGTATGGATGGCTTAATTTCTCTTCCCACTCTCACTTAAACCTTCACTCATCTGACCTACCCCGTCTCTCCCTTTTTCCATAGAATATCTGTATTCTCTCTTGAGCCTCTGTTGCTGAGAAGGATTAAGGAATTTGAAGTAATTTATTAAAATGAGTTAAAAGAGAGTAGCATATTGTCAAATATTCGAAAGCTTGTTATGATGTTTTATTGTATATGCATAAAAGGTTGGAGTCTGAAGAGAGGAGAAGAACAAGGCAAAGAAGAATTTTGCAAATTGGAAACTGAAGTAGGCAAAATATCAGACAATGGTACAATGGTCATGACCTTGAGATGAGCAGATTTGTTACTGGTTTTATAAAGGGCTATTAGAAACATAAATGACTTGAAGATGGAGTTTAATCCCTGCAGAAGGGATGATATAAATTTGGAGGGGAAATCCTGGAAATAGACTTAACATTTCTGGGATACACTCTCCCATAACCTCAAAGACAGGGATGCTGAAGGAGAGAGGAGAAAGTGTTGTTTACTCCATTTCCCTTTATATATGCGTTAGCTTCAATGTGTGGCTTTTCAAACTCAGAAGTACTAACTCTGAGCAGAGGTAAGGGTGCAATAATTGCTCTGTGGTATTTACCTCTATTCGACACAGTTCTTGGTTCTGGGGTGTTCTTCCTCTTTTCTCTAATGTACGTGAGATTCAGCCAAACCAAGTTACACAGCAAAACTACATCCTATCTTTTTTACAGCCTTAACACTATAGGCCCTGGGTGGGCTGTTCTGTTCATGTTTTCCTGATTCATGATTTCTGGAAGAATTTTCTCTGGGAAAGCAATTTTTTGAAATGTTGGTTTTACATGTAATATCCATTCAAGAGGTGATGAAAATGTTTTCACAAAGTAAAATACAGTAGGGCACAGTGATATATAAAATGTATCCAATTTCTACTAAGTAGCAATAGAGACAGACAAGACATCTATTTCAGCATTTTCATGAGGCCTTCTGCTCACGCAGTACCGATGAGCTTAATGACAGCTAATGGTCATATTAGAGCTTTATCCTGCTTATCACTGCACTAAATGGAAAGTTGACATTTTTTATATGTTCTCTCAACACTATCTGTACTTCCTTTATGACAGGCATCAGAAGACTTTAAGTTTTGTGAAGTGAGTAATGGCAAGCCTAAGTATACATGCTCTTTCACAGGAGGAAATTTTATGCAAGTACAACCTCTTTTCATGGCAGATCTCTGATAGGTTTTCACTACTATTTCTCTTTTCTTGTGTATAGCAGCATTACCTGTAACAAACAGACTAGCCTCTACAACTCATTTGCTACATGTTCTTGGAAAGATATCAAATCTAGAAAGAAGTTTAATTAACCTCTGTAGTCAATCTGATAAGGTACAAAAATATTTACAGCAGAAACACTGGCTAAATACAGATGGCTAAGCTTGATGAGGATGTGAACCGTTAATACATCCTTTAAGCTTTTATTTTCCTCTACCTATCATTTTGGCATTTCCCTTTTATGACATCTCCCCTGCTATGAACTTTCAGATAGATGCAAATTCCTTAGAAGTCTGTGGCATGCAGTTTAAATCTCTGCATATTTTACCCAAGGAATGAGAAATTATCTGATGCAATTCTCTGGTTTCATTTTGCTGTTTGTTTGTTGATGCTTTCATGCACAGTGAGTCATTTGGGGGATCCTCTTTGATGAAGGAAATCCCAGAAGCTAGGCTAAATGACTAAAGCAAGGAATATGCATCTGGTGGAAGAGAATCCTATCAGGGAACACTTGAGCAAACTTAGATGTTCAGAAGTCCATAGGCCATGATGGGATGAGCCCACAAGTGCTACGGGAGCTGCAAAGGTGACTGCAAGGCCACTCAATCATCTTTGCTTATGGCAACTGGAAGTGCATGAAGACTGGAGAAAAGGAAATGTCACTCATATTTTCAAAAAGGGCAAGAAGGGGGATCCAGGAAATTACAGTGTGAGACCAGAACAAGAGAAATTCAGGGAGCACAGAAGTTAAAAAAAAAATCAGGCAAAAAATTGTAAAGGTGTGTAAGAGTTTCCCACCTTTTATCTTCCCCCTTTTTAGGAAAAAAAAAAAAAAAGAGAGAAGGGGGGGGGAACAGAAAAAACATAATTGCTTTCATTCAAAGACTATCAGATTCACAAGGAGTCTTCCTGCCACCATCATCAACTTTGATTACAGCCTTACATTTTCCATATACTTTCACTGCTCTCCTGGCAACATGGCTTCCAGCATTCCCATCCCCACCAATCCTCAGAAGTACTGCCAGATGAATTCACACTTTTTTTTTGCACTTTTTTTTTTTTTTTTTTTTTTTTTTTGCACCACTGAGAACAGGATGATGCTACATCTGCAGCATATTTGAAAAGAACTGTCTAACTTGCTCCCGAAGAGCCGAGCACTTTTTCTATATGCTTAAAGGATATACACACTGATTTAATCAACACAGGACTAGAAACATTCTGCATGCCAGAACTATTCAGTCTTATTTTGGAAGATCAAAACACAGCTTCAGTGCCCACACTTACTGCAGTTACCAAAAAATGAAGATCACTTAGAAGATGTCTGTGCTACTATTGTTGTGCAGATAAGAGCTGGTTCATTATGCTACCCACCAGCCATCCTCCCCCATTTACATGAGGCCCTGTATCCTGCACTGAACCTGCATGCACCATATGCTTTTCTTGAGTCAGCATCAACATTCTTGCCAAGGCTCCTAGGATCCCCTGCCATGTGATCTCCAGCTCAGAAACAAATATGTCTGCAAAAACTTGCTTCTCTCCCATGCATCCCTCTTCTCCATGCAGAAGAGGAGAGAGTATGTGACAGGTCAGAAGCTAGGAACAAGAGTTGTGCAATTCCTTTCCACCAGCTTTCCTCATTAAGATCTGCACGTGGGTAAACTCCCAACACTCTGAAGAGAGTGAAAGCCAGAGGCAGCAGGGTCAGTCTGCTACGTGAAGGTGAACAGACCTCCCACCATAGTCAGGCTGTTAGGGGTCAAGTGAAAAAGCTTAGGGTTGAGATGCAAGAGAGATATTGGTTCAAGACCAATATACAGGACAACGTAACTTTTGCTACACTACACCTTTAATAGCACAGCAGAACTATGCAAAACCAGTTAAGAACACATAAGTAGATTCCTCATAGAATGCAATCATTGGATCACCCCTCTTTTGACAGTGATTAAGATTTAGGGAAAACAGCAAGTGTTAGCTTTCTCTAGAAAACATTTCCTCAGTGAAAATTTCTACTGTTGAAATAACTGGAGAAAAAAAGATGGCATTTTAAGTCCTCCAGTCCAGCTAGTTTGTAATGCTAAACAATTAGGACAAAAACGGACCAGAAACAAAATAAGAATTACTGGAATAACTGTTTATGCTATCCAACTTGCTGCATTCATCCTTTAGAGCTTGTTTTCACAATTTAAAAATATTGTGTGGGCTGGTGATTTCCATCTTATAGGAAATGCAGAGCACAGAGGAAATTCTGCAGAGTAGAAGATAATAAGAATACTACACTTAGTTGAAAACAGTCGGCAAGTTTCAAAGTCATAAAAACTACTTCAAATTGGAATCAGGCCTTAACTTTATAGTTAAGTTAATGATTATAACTTAATAGCTATATATATTAATAATTTCCCCTTTACTGAATATACCAGTAATCTTCAATTTTGACCTGTCAAATTGTCTTTTAAGCAAAACATCATATTCCAGTTATACGCATAATGGATGAGAACAATTGTCCTAATCTGGGATAAAAGATGAATAACCTACTGAATTGAGTATGTCATATCCATTACAGGAAAATTCATATCCACATAGAAATATCCAAAACAAGGCTCTTACAGACTGTTCTCAATCAGAAAAATGCCCAAAGTGAACACATTTTAGATACTTGCTCTTAAAAACATGCACCATGAGATCAAGTGGAGTCTTTTCATTGATTCTACTGGCTTTTTCAGCAAGATCACCATGCCCAAAATCTTGCTGTATTTTCCCTTACAACAAATCAGAAAATACATGGTTTTGTATTTATGTCAAATCAATTAGTCATTGATCTTTTGATGGAGAGATGACCACTCCTGCATTATTTGTTCAATTTCTTTAGTTGAAAAGTAAACACTTGTGTTATTTTTAGCTACAGCTTTACTGAGAAAACAACAGCAAAAGAAACCAACAACAAAGCAAGAATATGTGGCAAATTACTCTAGCATGGAGTACTCCAAATTTTTAAAGTATTATTAGTATAGTGAAGGTATACGTAGGAATGTAGAGATCATCTTGAAAATATCAACTGCTACCTCACTATCTTTGGTGATTAAGTCCCAGACAGACTAGAAAAGTGCAACATACATAGCTGAAACTTTCTAAAGACCTTTCCTAAACTCTACTGTTGGCATTCACTTTGACCAGTACACCCATCATTTAATCTCTACGGATATTTACTTACACCTTGTTGTTAGTTCAGTGTTTTCACCTGGACAGCCAGGTTCATGGAAACATTCATTGTATCGTAACCTAATCACAGATGAGATAATGTAAATGAGCATTGCGTGACTATACAAGAGTGGCTCAACAGGTTTTGGTCCATGTCTATTACGCTTCTAAGTTTTTTTTGATTTACAATGACACCTCATCAGATTTTAATGCGGAAGGACATTCTAACATTAATTTGGAAACTTCTTTCAGCAAACAGATCCTGGTTTGCTTCATCCAATTCCTCCAATAATTGCTTTATTTATTAATTAGTCATACAGAGTAAGTGTTGTGAACAATGTGGATGATCTTTATTCTTTTTTTCTGCCAAATCAAAGTAAAGTGCCAGTGAAGTATGAATCTGGCCTCTGCAACTGCATTGGCCTTTTTTTCACAAACTTTCAGTTACCTTCCTATTGCCAGACCAAGGGTGAGAGACAGCTTTACTTCCTCGAGTGAGACATGAAAAAAAAAAAAAAAAGTGATATTATTGTGATATTTCCATTGATTTCAGTGAATTTGTTGTACGTTATTCATTCTTTGGCCATATGCTTGTTAACTGATCAATGCTTTTAATATGATACCAAAACCAATATTTATCAAGATCTAATTGAAATCCAGAAGGCTGAAATAAGTTAAGGAAAGGTTGGTGCCCTAGAGAAACTACTGACATATGTTTGAGGAAATGGAACCTTGAGCCCCTTAGGAGATAATCTAATTTAAAAAAAAAAAAAAAAAAAAAAAAAAAAAAGAGAAGTGATTAAATTAGTTAGAGATACAAGTAGATAAAGTTAAGTCCACAATCACTGATGATATGGAGAGTCTATGTTTTGTTAAACTATTATTTTACCATAGACAGTCAATCATAAAAACAAGAGAAATAAACTAGATAATTGTATATAAATTTTCTCACTGTTTAACTATGATATTCAGGTCCAGAGGAGGGCCATGAGGATGTTCAGAGAGGTGGAGCACCTCTTCTACAAAGACAACCTGAGGAAGTTGGGCTTGCTTAGCTTGGAGAGGAGAAGGCACCATGGAAATCTCATTGCAGCTTTTCAATACTAAAAGGACGCTTATAAACAGTAGGGAAATCAACTTTATAATGGGTAGATGGTGATAAAACAAGGGGAAATATTTTTAAACTTAAAGAGATCTAGATTAGTTGTTAGTGGGAACTTTTTCTCTGAAAGGGCAGCAAGGCACTGGCACAGGCTACCCAGAGAAGCTGTGGATGCCCCATCCCTGAAGGTGCTCAAGGCCAGGTTGGATGAGGCCCTGGACAACTTGAGCTTGTGCCTGATTTATGGTTGGCAATCCTGCCTACAGCAGAGGAGGGTTGGAGCTGGATGATCTTTGAGGTCCCTTGCAACCCAAGCTATTCTATGATTAAGATTATTCAGGTTTCTCAAAATAGATGGAAAAAAAAGACAAAAGTGTAATGAGATTGAACAATATTTGAGAAGAGCTAGCTATACTGCATTACTTTATACAAGCTCTTTTTCACAAGCCCACAAGTCTGACCTTCTTTCAATACTGTTTTGGTTTGTATTCATTTAATAGCACTGTTTTTGTCCAGACACTACCAAGAGAGACAAAGGCTTCTTATACAACAGTTATAGGTATCCAACAAGGGGTAAGATTAAGTCAAATTTTCCTTTTGTCTAATTAATCACATTCAGGAAATAGCAGCCATGTCTGAAAAATTTTAATCTTGTCACAGATCTAAGTGGGAGGTGATCCTTTACGTCATACTCTTTCATTCAATTTTGTTAACGCAAAAATAAGCAATACAATGTAGTGAGACTTATTATGGTAACTAAAGATAAGGATCTACACATCTAATTTCCACCTTTTTTGATGCAGCTTTTTCTGCTCTTTTTCATGATGAGGTACAGTATCTCTTGGCACCAACAAGTCAAACAGATAAATACTACGCCAAAAGGAGCATGATCACTTTACGTGACTTTGAGTGTTATTCACAGTCTGAAAAGTAAAAGAGAAACAATATTTCTCCTCTGCTCACTTGGATTAATGGATCACCAGGTCTGAAACTCACTAATATGGCTGGAACAGCAGAGAATTATTTGTAAGTAGCCCATATTATATCACTTCACTAGGAAGAATTTTCTATGAATATCTGAAAGTCTATAATGCACATCATTAATCATATAGAAACTGCAACACAGAACACACTAATGATGTAGTGCAGAAAAGATTATTAAGAAAGACAAATATTGGATTACATGAAATATATTCCCTCAGTATAAAGTAAATATTAGAATAACAGTAAAAAAAAAAAAAACCAGCGTCCATCTCTAGTGTTGGAAGGCAAGGAGAAAAGATGTTCCAGCTGGGTGACTGCCTTTGCAAAATAAGCTGTAGCCTCTAGATAATTGAAAATTATTTATTCATAAGTATGTAGAATCATTTGCTTTGTTTGTAGTACACTGGCTCATCTGACTTGTGAGCAAGATCGTGTGGAGAAATACTTCTCATTTCAATTCAGAAAATTAATGGGTGATATTATCCTGAGTCATGATTTATTACTTCTGCATCAGTACAGCCCTTACTGTGATTGTGATTATGCCAGTACAGAGGTATTACACTCTATTTTAAGAGGTTTCCCTTAGCACAGAAATAAAGTCTAAATAGCACTCAAATTATATCCATGTCATATATATTTACCAGAATAAAATATCTGACTTCTGTGTGCAGACAAAGCAAATCTGAAGCAAAAAGAACCAACTCTTTGAGTCCCCCCATACCAGAGGGCATCATGTGAAAAAACTGTAAAACAAAGGGGAGTTGGCCAGGCAGCTACCACTGCTCAGGGACTGCTGGTTGGGCATGGGTCAGCAGGTGGTGAGCAATTGCTCTGTGCATTACTTGTTTTGTATATATGTATATATATTTATATATTTTTTATTTTTTATTTATATTTTTTATTTATATATATATAAAAATAAAAAATATATAAATATATATATATTTTTAATATATATGTGTGTGTGTGTGTGTGTATATATATATATACACACACACACACACACACACACGTATACATACACACACTGTTTACACGGACAGCATAACTCTATTTATTGAATAATCCAAGTCTAAAAACAGCGTTAAAAAAGGAGGACTACAAGGAAAAGATCAGAATATGGGCTGACTGAATGTGACTGTATCAGATCTAGATTTTCTTTCAAGTGTAAGTCCTTTTCAACCCAAGGCATTCTATGGTTCTATGATGCTCTGTACAACATCTACAATAGGGTCTCGTGTCTTTATTACTTTGCTGCCTCTGCTTTTCAACAAATATAACTAAACTATGAATATTTGCCTTCAGCTCTCACCAAACACAAATGCATTAAGGTTGTATCTACTTGCAGATTTAATACTTTAAAATTCTAAAGAAAGAAAAATTCAGCATCAGTCCAGTGACTGTATTGTGACTGTTAGTGCTGATAAAGAAGAAGGGGATGGGGGTTAAATCAAATTGGATGAAAAGGTATAAAAAAATTCAAAGAAAACTTGAGTTCAAAAGATAACACAAAGTGTTTGAAAACTACTATTATGTTCCAGATTGTCACAGTTACTCTAGAAATCATATGCAGGAGTGTCATTTTCAAGCCTGTCAAAAACCAAACTTATGATGTACTTGTAAACTTTTCAAGCTAAGCATTTTACCTACACACATAAAGACAGTGGTCATGAAAGCCCACAAAAAACATCTGTCAAAATGCAAATTAAAGATCAGGGTGTCAATGCATACTGAATATTAGGAATATCCAACTTTAACAAAAACAAGGATAACCAATATGGAAAAGGTGGAGTTATAGAAATAAATCAGACTCTAAAACTACTCAAACTAATTTCAGTGCAAAGATATTAAAATACATGCATAGAATGTTGAATGTCAGGTTAAAAAGCTATTTTTAAAAAATTAGTATCATGTTTCACAATATTTATTGCAGTTCATTAGGAACTACTTTAAATAATCCTAATAGTCTAGGGCTTTCCAGTAAAAGCATCACATCACAACTGTTCTTCTTCTCATACTCACAAAGATTTTTGCTTAAGCAAGCAGAGCAGATGTTGGAAATGGAGAGTTGATTATTTTTAAAAAATTGAATCCGTTTTTAAAAGTACTTGCATTGGTTCTGTAATTTATGCTCCTTTTTTCATTGGTTAATGTTACAGTTACATCACTTCTATATTATCAATATCATTAGAAACTTTAAGTCAAATATTAACTTGGTAAATGTCCTGCAAATACTGCTTGACTTAAAAGGATAATTAATGCTGAATACCTTTGCTGCATAATTTATAAAGATGTCAATCGTACCACATGAATGAACTACAAGATTAAAGGCTCATATTTTTCCTTTAAAGGCAGTCATGTGACTGTTCTTATACTAAAGTAAACTGTGATATACTTATTTTAGTCTCACGTTCAATGTTTATACCGTCTTTATTTTTTCTTTTTTTTTTCTTTTTTTCTTTTTTCTGTTTGAGCAGTTAGGTAGCTTTCAGCAAAATCGCCCAATCCCTAATTGGTTTCTGTTTGCGCAGCTCTATGGCCATTAGAGTTAAAAGCTCTAATGCAGTGAATAAATACCTCTATGCATCCAGCTGACTACCATCTACGTTCATATGCTGATGCACTGAAAAGCCTGACACAGGCTTCTAATTTCAGCACTGATTTTATGTGTTCAGCATCGCGTCAGACAACATCCACCACAATAACTTCATTCTTTGCACAGTTGTGCTCAGACCTTCAGTGGTGACACACAGGCCTTAATGGGTTCTTGTGGGACATAGGATACTGTTTTTGCCCCAATTTGGAGGTAAATGGAACAACCACATTGCAAGCGGTTCTTTTCAACTCACATTGAGGATATTATTTAGCATGCAAGACTAAAAAAGCACCTCAATTCACCCATCCCAAATCACCCGAGAGAGAAATCATCTTCTAGACTTGCCCATCACTCCCTACAGACACTCCCACCAGAGCAGGCTGCTCTGGTTAGACAAAAGGGTTCCTCCTGAATGACACTACTTATCCTTACAGATTTTACCTTATGTAAGAAAATCTGGATACTTTTAGAAATCTGCTGCAGCAGTAAAGGCAAATTTACATTCTTTTTACATAGGTTTTGTGGTATATCTTCATTGTACTTCATTGTAGTTGGAGTGACAGCAAAGTAGACAAGCCTTCAGGAAATGGGATGTCAGTTTGGTCAGTGATTCATGCAATGCACTGAGAACATTAAAAACCTGACAGTGAGCATGCTGAGTGTATGCTGAGTACTGCCAGGTGTATACCATTTAGTACTACATGAGCGTACAGCTTATTTAGTAATTTATAACGCGCCTGTCAGCTAATAAAACAAAACAAAAAAGCCACAAAAGAAACTAGATACTATGTAACAGGAGTCATCATGGTTTAGATTGTTTCCGAAATTTTCAGATTTCTCATCAAGATAAGAAAAAAAACCCCACCTTACTATACAACAACAGCAATACTTTCTTTTGTAAGGGTACATGGCTATAACTTTGATGACCTGACTGGCGCATGTACTTCTTCACTTTGGGTACATAAGTAACAGTAACTTATATGGGTAAATGATACTCTACCATTCCAGTTTTAGTTCCAACTCTCTAAGTGGTAAAGGAAAGACTGTTTATTACTGAACATGTCTTGTAGTGATCAGAGATTATTCTCTTCTCCTTATTCTCCTTCCTTATAGAAGGAGTAGAATTTCTTGCAAACTACTTAATGATCTACCAGTCCCTTAGGAAATTTATCAGGTTTCCATAATTCCTATATTTTACAAAGATTGTTAGTGTTCCTCCCTTACATCTACCATTTGTAGACATTGTACCAGTCCTTGAAAGGCAGGATGGGAAGCAGTGGCTCAGTGATAAGGTGACTGTGAAGAGTGATCTTTTCATGTGACCAAGACGGCTACATAATAGCAGTAAGGGACAGGAAGCTTAGGAGAAATTTTTCATGCTGTGATAGAGTACAGAAGGCATGCAGGACTTGTATAGATGCCAGACTTCCTACATTGAGGCACCTGTCCCTACAATGAGGGAGTGGGGCACAAATTACCTAAATATTGCCTTTCTGACAGAACAGCTAAAAACCTACTTTATGTACCTTGGTTTATGTACCTTGAAGGCATTGTTTTCCTTTCTTGAGTACTATGCAGCATGAATTAGAAACCATCCCCATTTATCCGGCATTTATCTCAAGTCTGCATGAACTACCAAACATAAAAAGAATCTGTTTGTAAAGAACAAATATCTGTTTCCTTATCTACTTTTTCTCCAGGCCACTGAATCTTAAACGGCAAACAAAAATGATTTTGTGACTCTGAGACATATCAGTCTACATCTAAAGTGTTTATTTACAGCTACGAGCAGTTTTTCGAGGTTGAGTGTATTATATGGCAAAAATCAAGTGTTGTAAGCTTAGAGTCAGCACTTAAGCAAACTGATAAAAATACCACTTACGTGAACAGTAGCACATTTATGCTTTTGACCCAACACGTTTACTTACAGCTGAGTATTAGCCTCAATCTTGTTTTATTACATTACAGTATTAGAATTATTTCTGAGATTGACAGAACTATCTCAGCCTAGCCCAGTGCGAAGTATCAAGGATCTCATTGGTGCGCATCTGAGACACTCGCTTGAGGAGGTTTGAATCATTTCAGTGTATTTACTCTTCAAGCCTTCTATGTCCTGAGCACGGAAGAATATGAGCAACTTTAACTTCAGGGGCACATAATGACCACAGGGCTCCAAAGATTGGGCTGTTGTTTAACAAAGGTTTTAACAGTGTTTTCTACACAAGAAAACATGCACAACTGTACACAGTTTGCTTACTCATCACTGTGAATTCCACCAGAAATACCAATCTCTGACTCAAGTTTGTTACTCCCCATGTCTCCATTGCTCAGTTGAATGCTCTTTGAATCCATGCATTTTCCTCCACCTCAAATATCACTGAAGTTCTTTTATGTAGCTCAGCTATGTGGCAGATACAACATCAACATCCATTCATCAGTAAATATCACATCAACAGCAAACAAAACTCCCCAGTCCTCACTCCCACGCACCATGTGGCTATCAGATCTCTCTCTGTCTGGTAGACCTACTGAAAATGTTACAAAAACCTTCAGGCTTCATTACTTGAGGAAGGATAGGAATAAATACCTCTTATAAATGAGCTATTATTTCACCGTCAGTTGTCAGGTTTCCCACATTTTACTTGGGAGGGACTACTTGACCAGTCATTGCCAAACGCAACTTACGGGATTTGCAAGTTTGGTTGCCAGAGTTAGTCTGACGCACTCTTCTGTGAATGCATTCCTGGTGTTTTCCTACAATACATGCAAGCATGACAAAAATTCCAAGAAACCTCAGAGGGTTGTCTCAGACTGCCAGCAGCTGAGAAGACCGTGCTAGTACCTCGTTATCACATTCTGAGAGGAAGGGCCCGAAGAGACAGAACATGCAGAGAAGTAAAAGGCTCTGGTAGTCCAGAGTGCAAATAAGAGATGACCAGCAAAATTCTGAATACCCAGTGAAGGGCATCTCCCTCTATGAGTACTGAAGATGACTTCAAAATCAGATTAGGTGTTGTTTTTTTTTTTTTTAAACACTCAACAATATCTAATTTACAGAGCTAAAGGATTAAAAGTATTCCCCTTACTAATACATTGCCTTGAAGCATGCAGATTAAAGGCACATAGACTTAAATTAAAATATACAAGAACATGTCTTCTAGAAGCATGTACTTTCTTACGTGTATAGATCTAAATCTTTCCAGACATAGAAAGAAAAAGACATCCAGGAAAAGGAAAATACAGCTTGAAAAATTAATCTAACAAGAAAGCTTCTTTAAAGCATCATAGTTTCTTTGGATACTCAATAGAAAATTTTGTTCAGATTACTCATTTTTTCACCTAAAATTCTAGCTCCCAGTCGAGCTTCTGGAGTGTGCTAACATTCCCAAATTCCTATGTACATAAATAGTTTGTCTTTCTCCGTCCATCTCATGGTAGTTATTAATATTTTAATATACTTTCTTGTTTGTCAGCACCACTTTCTGCCACTTTTGACTGGAGAGATAGGTGGCAGAGTTGCTTTCCTATTTTTCTCAGCATTACAGACTTTATTTAGCCAGTTTGTATAATTATTAAAGGCATGTGTAGAGACTCCATGCGTATCTTCATCTCAGTCACAAGTGGAACTTACCTAAACAGTCACACAAACACAAAACTAGAACCAGAAAGTGGAAATAAATTGTACTTTCCTGTTATATATTTATGCCACCAGATGCAAACCTTCATAAAAACTTTCAGTAGATAGTTAAACTTTGACATAGTGCACATCACAACAAAATGTTTTAATAGACCAGAACCTCCACTACCTAAAAACTCAAGGCAAGTCAAATGAAACTTAAAGAGCAAGGGTTGTTGACAACAATTTCAGATATGGCCTATTATTCATAGTTCAAATGCCTGCTTCAAGGCATATCCATTTTTTTCTAGCCTTTTTGACAGAAGTGAGGTAGAGAAGCCAGATAGCAGGCTAAGATCTCCCCCACACCAAATAATTCTGTTTCACTGAAACAGAAAATAAGTCTAAGGACAATCAGGGTAAGGGTTGTAGAGTTGCATCTGCCTAGGCCTGCTGGAAATCAACAACCAAATAGTAATGTTTCTTCTGTTTAATTCTCTCTTATAAGTTTTGCATCTGTTCAATATGTTTTCTGTTTGGAAATATGTTCAATATGTTTTCTGTTTGGTAATTCATAAAAAGCACTGCCTCCTTAGATAAGCAGATAGATTAAAAAAAAGGTTGAGAGAAATAATATAAATAAGATTATTATTTAATAAATGAGTCACAGTTATACGAAATACAGGTGCGTGGAGGCATCAGCTATGTATAAGTCAGTAAGACAAATACAGTCATGGACTCAATTACATTAGAAAGAAAAAACATATTAGTCACCTTCTTCCTAACAACAAAACAAAGACATCATTTGGTATCACAATGAACCTCATTTCACTATTAGTTTTCTTTATTTTCCTTTTTTAGAAAACCAGACTCCTAACTCTTTCACTTGTCTTTCTCAATTCTGTTTTTGGAAAAAGCCTCCTCACAAAGTCCATAGCCTATAAAAATAATCAGAAATAGGTAAGATGAACAGAAACACAATTTACTCAAAGTCCAGCTCATCCTTCCAAAACCATAGTGTAATATTTCTAATCATCTTACCTTTTTCTCTGAATGACCCACAAGAGTCATCCAATCAAATGAGCAGAAGGACCCATGTCTCCACCCTATGAAACTATACAAACACTTCATCTGAATCTGAATCCCTATGCCACACTATGACAAAATTTCCACAGCTGGTAACACAAAACAACAGAAATACCTTTATCCTTCCCCATTCAGCTGAGCAAATAGTACCTGTCCACTAACAAGAATTCAAATCTACATTTACAGAGAGAATGAAGTCATTTTTGTACACTACAGAAATTCAGTGTATACGTATTACTAGACACCACAAAATGGACTCTTTAGTACAGAGGCTTTTCCGGTGTGAGGAAAATAAATTAATGAAACCTTTCTTTTTTCAGTAGAGACACCTTCTGATGTTAAACTTTCTTGTTGATTTGCCATGCAATACGAGATAGGTTCATACTGAAATTTCTGTATGGAAGAACAGAGATATCTTAATGAAGCTGCATACTTTCATTTGGCTGACTACTTTTCTAGCCTTACAGGAACTTAGTGTCTTTGAGCCATTAGCCATCTGCCAAAATTGACTGAAATCAGCCAGAATTCCAGAAAATGTTCTGGGGAGCAGGCAGACAAATGTTCACCTCTGGAAACATATCATTATTTTATAAAGGACATTCTCCAATGAAGACATCATTACTTGAAAAGTGAATCTCTGCAGGCACAGATCGCCCAGTGTTCATCAACAATACAGCTATTTTTTAAATGTTCACATGGTCTAACTTTTGTATAGCTGGCAAACAACTTCATGGGGAATAAATTAAGTAATAGCACTTATAGGAGAAACCAAACTGCAGGAAAAAAACAGTGTGTATATAATTTATAAAGATCTCCACAACTGCTAGTCACCCACCTTCTAGTGTTGATTAAGCATTTCCTTACTGTTTAAATCCAGAACCAATAAATACAGTCTAAGTTTTCTATTTGCTGTTTTGAGTATAAATATACATTGACCTCATTTGTTTGATAAAAAGGTCCTGACCTGACTCTTTTCTGATGTGTACTTCTTGACAAATAGCAACTTGTTATGTCTGCAGTATTTCTAGTTCAGTTTGCACTTGAATATTGGTTTATGTCCCACAGCATGTACCTGTTAAAGGTATGCCATGGATGCCTCATATAACTTACCGCCTCACAACCACAGAATCGTATAAACATAGAATAGCTTAGGTTGGAAGGGACCTTAATTATTAACTAGTTCCAACTCCTCTGTTGGGGAAAGGATTGCCAGCCACCAGATCAGGCTGCCCAGGACCCCATCCAACCTGGCCTTGAACACCTCCAGGGATGGGGCATCCACAGCTTCTCTATAGATCACTTCCTAAGTAAAGAATTTCCTCCTAACACCTAACCTAAATCCCTCCTCTTTTAGATTAAACCATTCCCCCATATCCTATCACTATCAAACTGTAAAAAAGGTGGCCTTCCTCCTCCATGTGAGTTCCATTCGAGTACTGAAAGGCTACAAGGAAGTCTCCTCAGAGCCTTCTATTCTCTAAGCTGAACAAGCACGTATCCCTCAAGATTTCATCATATGAGAGATGCTTGCATATTGATATCATGGGACTGATTTCAGTTTTTATTATGCTTTGGCACAGTAGTGGGTGATACTCTTAGGCAATAAACCCCTTGTGAGCAAAAATGTTTCCTTGGTCTGCACTTCTGCCAGCAAATGGCAAGTGTTTTTTGATCCTTCTTCAAAGTTCAAATGCCCTTGTCTGTGGGTGTGTTTGTTGAAAGTTGTGGTAAATTTTCTTGTAAACCTGAACCATGTTTTTCCAGCAGTCCTTTTCTTTAGTTGTGAATCTTCACTATTTTCAGAGTTGTGCTCATCATGTAGTGCTCTACTTGGTGCTGCAATATTTATTCCTGGCTTTTGTTTCCATTAAAAAAAAATAATAATAGCATCTTGCTATTGTGTTTACTATTAAAATATCCAGAACCTCAGTGACTCCACTGCTGCAGGTATTCTCATCCTTTACTGCATTAAACTCACTGTTTTTCTATTTTAGATGAGATAATGGAAAGTTATTACTTCATTTGCTCACCTTTACTAACAGAGAAAGTACACGTGGGTTCTTTACACATTATTCCTTGGAGAAACACAGTTCCTTCTTTATAGCATGTTACATACATTTTAATACTGAAAATGTTCTTATGGGATAGTTGCCTATCACTTACCTACAGAGCAACTGGAAGATGATGGTACAAAGCTAAAGCCTTATCTATTCTGCTGCACAGCAGACCGATGCATTTTTCCTTTTCACGAAGTTAGACAGTTTCAGTGTATGTCATAAGAAGTCACTGGTGAAGCAAGAATTTAAAATAAAGGGTCTAGGAGCCTACCTTGTAGTTGTATATGCCCACTGCAATTCTTTATGCATGATCTACATAGCAATGTTGTTTGCATTTGGCTTCATGTTCTCCAAACTCTGGAGAAACTCTTTTGGCACTCTCATCCTTTGAGGCTTGCTAGCAGCATCAGAATTTATGCCTTCAGGCTCTCGCATAAATTATTCTAAAGACAACATAATACTGTAAAATTATGAACTGTTCAAATGCTTACTGGGATGTGATTGATATATAAACACAGAATACTTAAAGATTATTGTATCATAGTTGTATCTGTTACATGCCTGTTAGCTGCTTTTCTGTTCTGGTAAGTCAACTAAGATTTTGTGAAAGAAACTATTTTAGTATTGAATTTCAGATATCTATTCCACCTAAGCATTACTTTGAGAAACCTGCAAATATGAAAGGGACCACAAAGAAAAAATGAAGGCTGTGATTTAGATGAAGGATATGACCTAATCCACAATCTAAGAAGTGACTCAAGGACTTGGATTGAAATGGGGAGGTTCTGGGAGAGGCTGAGATGAATAAAGCCTTTCAATAAGAGGGGAGAAGCCATCTGTTTACTCATAGAATAGTTACTACAGTTCACTGTCAGAGGAAACTCTAAACTGCTTCTCAGCTCACAAAGTAAAACCGCAGCCATCCTAACAACAAAAGTAAGCTCAGAAACAGATTTGAAACAGATGGATTTGAGCCTTAAAAAAAAAAAAAAAAAAAAAAAAGAGGGGAAAGTGAAGAGATGGGAAAGGAAAAGAGAAAAAGGGCAATAGGGAAAAGAGGAAAATAAAACAGTAGCACAGTTCTTTCTGTCAGGTAGGGTGGAGGCAGGTTATCCCAAGTTCCACTGCCCCACCAATGGTTCCCAGAAAGTCCCGCTGCCACTACAAAACAGTGCTGGTTACCAAGGAGCAAAATCTCACTGCTATCTATACTAGTGCTATCAGAATTTTTTTGTGTTCAAATTGAAACACAAAAAAAGGGACACATCTCCTTTCTACACAGGTGCTTTGTTAAGCACCCGTGTTAGCAAAAGTTCAACACTGATTTGAAGATTAGACATCTGAAAGGGAGCAACAGAAGGAGAACCAAACTATGAAGTAAACTAATGGCATTTTTTTTATAGATGTTCCACCCTTGGAAAAGGAAATAATAGCATGTCTCACAATACGTTTCAAATTTTCCATTACGTTGTGATAGTGGTGTATGACAACACTTTCACAGAGGAAAGGTTTTGGACTTACTGGGGAAATAACTGATGTATTTTACAATCTACAGTTACTGGATTACATAAACAATGAAAACCTCGTCTCCACTTATGGATTTTGGATATTTTCTCAAATTTCATACAAATTACTGACATTTCTGGTCATAGAACTTATAATTATTCATGTACATCTATGATCTTAAAGCCCAAGTTTCTATGCTACAGCTTTTTTTTTTTTCCCCTTTTTTTGACTTCTAACGATGCTAAAAATACAGAATGTCCTACCAGTACTCAAATGGAAAATGACCCTTCTGATACCAAGTCTTTAGTAAACCAATCCCTACAAGCAGATGGGCCCCACCTTGCAGGAAAGTGAACAAATAATTTATCTTTGAGTGCAATAAGCATCTTTCATACGCAAGTTTGCCAAAGGCTGGATAATTCCACAAAGGTGCTCAACAAGAAGCCAGAATTGATTAGAAGTGAAAGGTCCCACAACACCACCCTGAGTACTCAGCTCTTAATCAGGTTATCAGACTGCAGGGCTTTTCTTAATTGATGTAGCCTTTTATCAAATTAAAGTGTTATCTACCCAGTGAGGTCATAAAATATGAGTCACACAGAGTCAATAGGATATCTAGCACAAAGGCAATGCTATGCATTATAGAGTCTAAAGATACTGTAGGTGCAGTTTACTTTAAGGTAGCTTGGTGAATGCTCTGGCCCTCTTTGACCTTCAGAAAAAGCTGTTTTAACTCCCTTTTAAATTATGGTTTCTGGTAGGAGTAGTTCTGCTAATCATGATTTCATATTGCTGCTTTGGTAAGGCAGAGTAGCATTTTGAGACCAACATCTAATTTCTCATAATCAACTATTAATTCCACTGATTTTCAACTGCCACAAAGCCTCAGCTGAGGTTTTCATGTAGCTATGATGAATGCATTTTCTGAAAGCTGAGCTTTGTGTAGCTGCCAAACAATTCCCCCATGCTAAACAAAGAAAAATGAACACTGTGAATGAAGCATTTCCCATTTTAACTGAAATTTTATCTCAAAAACCGCTACTGGCCAACTTAATGCTGGAGATCTGACTTAGATGACTCCTGAATTCTTGTCTGACCTTTGGCAAGTCCTTTCCTTTGCTTTTCTTCAACCCATAGGTGCCAAACTCTTTAATGTTTTACCAGTGTTTTGTTAGTTTCCTCTTTTTTTTTTTTTTTTTTTTTTTTGTCCTATTAACTAAAATAGATGTTCACTGCTTTTTCTCATGAAGACACTGGGTGATTGAGTCCATTAACAAAACAAAGGAATTCAGTCAATAGCTATGAGAATCCTAGTAAAGGCCACTCAAACATTAATCAGTTAGTTAATAACCCATACTAGTGCTTTCTGCACTAGCTGCTAATGCTTGAAGTCAGAGCTGACTGTCATCTATCAAATTCTGACTGCTACTTTGTACTGTGCAACCTAAACCATAGTTCAACAGCTTCCCATTAGGGCAACTGCCTTCAACCCATATAATTGCAAACAGCCTCACAGAAAGGCAACTCTTTATATGGTCATGTAGACTGACCTAATTTACAAGTTTCCAAGTCCATTGCCATAGAGCTCAAATTTTTTAGGCACATTATATGAGCAAATTACAAGGTGTAAATGAAGAACCAATCACAGCATCTAAACAATTTTCTTTCTGAGATTATCCTTAAAAACAAAATCAAAACATTGCAGTTGATTAAAACATCTTGTGTGTGCATTAGGAATGTTGTGTTCCACTTTCAAGCTGTTTAAAATTCTATTAAACAAAGAATTATGCAAATGTAATAGTAAAAAAGAAAGAAAAAAAAGAAAGGGATTTGTCAGCTCCACCGTCCTTACAAAGTCATTTCAGCAAGGCTGGAAAATCAATTCCCTGTTTCATTATGTACACATATGCAAAGGAGTTCACTGTATCAATTTAACCTTTCTTTTCCTCTTTAGGACAAATACAATAATAAGGTGAGAGAAGTTATTTTACTTTCTTTTTTATCTTGTACTTTTGGTTTTACATTCTGTTGTCTTTTTGCTCAGTGTTGGCATAGTGATGTGACACAGGAGTTTCATTTTCATTTTTGTAAGTGAGTTCTAAGAAGTTTTAGTGACAAATGAAAGAACAGACACAGCAGCAAGCCCACATACAGCTCACTTTAGAACTATCAATGGAAAAGGGCTTAAAATCTTTTTATAGAGGAATTAAAGATTAAAATTCTTAAGTAATGAAATGTTTAGATATTTTTGTAGAAAATGGAACTAACTCTGAAAAACAAACCTCTTAATGTTTTACAGCAAAAAAAAAAATAGCCTTCTTTTTTTGTTCAGTGATCTTAAAATTCAAATTTCTATGCTAGGCTTTTTGTTATTGTTGTTGTTGACTTCTAAATTTCCTCTTTCATTAAGTATGCATATGAAAAGGAGTTCATTGCATCAGTTGGATCAGTTAGTTGTGTCATATTAAAGGCCAATGTAATAATGAATTTGAAAGGTTAGTTTATCTAGTTGATGTAATTGAGATACAAACAAATGTTATATTTTCCAAATGAGAATTGGAGAATCTCAGGTTACAGAGGTTTATCCTGATAATAAGTACAACGGATACTAAATGGCTTAAATAACTAATATTTAAGTTAAATTCCTACTTCCCCCACCACTGAGGCAACCCCGAACCCTAGTTCTATTGACTCTGATTTGTGATTATCTGACTGCTACTTTGTACAGTGCAACCTAAACCATAGTCCAATGGCTTCCCATTAGGACAACTACCTTCAATCCATAACACCACAAACAGCTTCACAGATAGGCAACTCCTTATATGGCCATGTAGCATGACCTAATTTCTAGGTTTCCAAGGCCATTGCCACAGAACTCAGATTCTTAGGTATGTTGCAGAATTTATGCAAAATATTGCACAGCTCATCTTGAGAACTGGAGATCAATCAACAGGTTTTTTTATATCATCTTTATGCTAGCAGGAAAGTAATGAATTTTTAGAGAATTTCAGAAAGATTTTGAGCTGACTGGAAGTCACACATTCTGGTTAATAACCTTTGCAGTGTTGAATACTACAGGTAAAACTAAAGACGAGAGCAAACAAATCATTAAAATCTTTTTCACCTCCTCATTTCACAGGCTTGAATTCTTCTCCCACTATCAGTAGGACAGAAGCACAAAATAAGCTACTGCCAAAGGTGAAGGCAACGACATTGTTTGTTTGGCTGCACAGCAGTAGCCATCAAGAAGTTCTGCATCACACTGAAGTAATGCCTCAAATCCACTGTCAGGTTTAAACTTTTCAAGCACACCAAATTTGAAATTCAAATGAAGTAGAAAAAAGAACATTCTCTTTAAAGAAAAAATACTTTTCTATCCTGAACTCTTATTTTCACATCAGCTTGCAGGCATGTAACAGAAAAGAGCTCAAGCAAAGAAACAGAAGAAGAAAACTAAAGTCTCTCTAGAGAAGAAGCTGTGAATGACAACCTGCTCTTTTTTGAAAACTGCTGCATTATCAAGTTGCTATCCTTTACCGTATCGAGAGCCACTAGAAATATCTACAGTTATGTGCTCTGTAAAGGAAATTGGATCTCAAAAACACCTCCTCATGTGCTACCTCATGTTTCATGCACTTAATGAAGACTACTCAACCTTTTATGAGTAAGGAAGCATATGTTTCATTACTAACGAATGCTGTGTTTCTATTCAGAGCAAGTTGCCATAAGGATCTGTAGGATTTCATTTCCATTGCTTCAAATGTTTGCTGCACTGACCAAAAGGAAATGGAGATTTCCAGGTACAGATACTTACTACAATAAAGAAGATTGCTTGCTTGTAATATCTCAGTGTGTTTGTTACCTGGACAAAATTCACCCATGGCCTTGAAAAGCTACTTAAGCGTACGGACTAATAGGGCTCTATAAATAAAACTAAATAAATGGATGGTAGAAAGTTTGCAGAGAAGTCAGTGGAGAACAGAAGCAGAATTCAAGCTGAAAAAAAATATTCTCAAGTCTAATATTTCCAGATCCTTGGTGCCATGAGCACGAAAAATTAGACATTAGGTCTTCCCTCACAAGAAATCTAATTGAGTTCTAGACTTCCATATTCCCTTCTCAGACATGGTTTTCATTGCTTGCTCATACTGCAAGTATGCCATCTTACTCCCAGGCTCATTTTGGAAACAAACTAACTCCACCCAGGATAAAATCTGAATTAGAGAGATACCCTTCGGGAGTTTCCATCACAAGGGACAACAGAGGTGCTTACGTCAGGATCAGGTTGCTGTGCTCCATACTGTCTTTTAGCACTATCCAATCAGGCCTTGAATCATCAAATAGTGCCATGCTCAAGATTCACAATTGGCTCCCTTCTCATTGATTTGTGCTTTTGAGACTGAAAAAGGCCCAAACCAGAGAATCATTATGTCTTTGGGCCACAGAAATCTTATATAGGGCCCAGAGGAAATGCAAATCAAGAGATTTCCAGCAGGAATGTGGCTAGTCTGCTCCAGAAGAAAAAAGGCTTGGTAGCCAGAGATTGTTTGGATGATGCCTTCAACTATGAAGTCCTGGCATGGTGTGTACGTCCACAAACTAATTTCACTCTTCCCTGTAATTATCACAATGCTAAAATTTGGCATCTCATATTAGATTCTGACTTTCTGAAGCCAGAAAGAGTTTCATTTTCCTTTTGGAAAGGAAATTCTGAAAAGTTGTAGTGGCAAATGAAAGCACAGATACAACAACAAGCCCATATACAGCTCACTTTAGAACTGTCAATGGAAAAGGGCTTAAAATCTTTTTATAGAGAAATTAAAGATTATAACTCTTAAGTAATTGAAATCTTTAGATATTTTTGTAGAAAATGGAACTAACTCTGAAAAACAAACCTTTTAAAGTTTTCAGACAAGAGAAATAGCCCCCTTCTTATTTGCTATGTGGGGCAGCTGCCCAAGAGGTGGACACGGCAAGTGTCAATTCACAGGACTCTGTAATACTGGCAGCAGTAGAGGTCAGATCTTAGCTGTGGGATGTCTTCAGATTGCCCACAAGTTGTGGCAGCCCTTATTTGGTATCATGTGTAGAGCTGACTTCACCTTTGCTGTGCATGCCTTTAACCTGGCTATGTACCTCGCCATTTGTTTGTGCAGGAGAAAGCACTAGATGGTGTGGGAATTGCTTACTTCCTGCACAGCTGCTCCCCGTCTCTCCAAGGGAAAGTAACCAAACTGAAACAACCCTTACTGCGGACTGTGCCAACAGGATGCAAGTGGTCACTGGTTTTATTCTGCACGGAATTCATGTATTGTCATTGTTACTGTAAGGGAACATGGCTTGCCACCAGCCATGGGCACAGAGCACAGACATGTTGACCAAGAGACCCAAGAGCTCTGAGTACAACAGCCATGCAGAATAGAGTCCTGTGGTCTTTATTCTCTAACAAAGATCCCAAAGATTTCTTCCTCCCTTTTAACCCTTTGTGATGGGAGCTGTCAGGGGGATTCCCAGAAGTACCAGTGTAAAAAGACTGACTAATTGGACAGAATCCCTAAAGGCTTTACCTTACTACTTTGTAGTAAATAAGAATAAGTAAGAATCCAATTATTACCTTCCCAAGGCCTGTCTCTCTTGAACAAGTCAGTGCTTTAGGGAAATAATTATATTTAGCTGATTAAAAAAAAAACAACACGAAGAACAGGAAAAAAAAAAGAAAAAGGAAAAAAGCACAGGTGAAACTATGTAAAACAATTGTGAAAGCTTGATTTTCTTTTTTTGACAACAGATGTGTATTTTCTGTAATATGTTTTATATGTTGTTTTAAATATATATTTCTAAAAACTGATTCAGAGCACAGAAAAGACATCTGGAAAATGTTGACTATTCTGCCCAAGCTGCGGCCACATCAGCACACAGCTCTAACTATAACTATTTGATCCTGTGAGGGGTATAGCATAGATCCTCCCCTCTCAACAAAATATCCCAAAGCGGGTCTTTAATATGTCTGAGTGAAGCCTATTATTGATGGTACTCTCATGTTGATACCGTGGAAGAGGCTGAACTTGGCCAAACAGCTTGAGTTATCCTTCTCCTTCACTCATCCATGCTGTGAGAGACAGACAGCATGAACAACAAAACTATGCAAGTAGCAACGGGAAATAAAGGAGGGGGAGGTTGGAAGAGAGAAAATACAGTTTTTTCGACAGCTCATCTAGCCAAAGGCATCAGATAAACATAATCACACACAAAGAATCACACAGAATCATAAGATTTGGAAGGGACATCTGGAGATCACCTAGTCCAACCCCCCTGCTAAAGCAGGCACCCTACAGAAGGTCACACAGGTTGTCTGGATGGGTCTTGAATATCTCCTGATAAGGAGACTCCACATTGACATAGATTTTGAACATTACCTAGACTTGTTCTTTGATATCAGAGTAGGAGGAAGTCAGATCTTCTGACCCAATAACTTTGCATGTGTCGTTATTTTTCTGGTTATTAACTACTAAATCAGTAAATTGTTAGCATATCTGAATCTGAATGCAACAAGCTTTACTTGCTCATCCAGTTACTGGTGTGCATGCTTTGACATCAGATTCAGCAGGGAAGAGGATCTGAACCAGGAACTCCTATAAAAAATTGTTCTTTGAAATCAGATTAGCCAGTCAGAAATGCCAAGTGATAAGAGAAGACTTTCCTTTACAGACTTCCTTCTGCAGTTCTAAGACAAGGGCATCAGAAGGACAAAAGACTTCATATCTGCCCAAAATGGTAAAAAATGCTGGTCCTCATAAAACGCACAGTTGTAGCTTCACTGTGGCAAGTTATGGAATATTATCAGAGCTGGATTAAAACCAGTTTCTTTTTCTAAAAACAACTCAGCAGGTCTCTTTTATTTCACTTTGTTGAACTTCCATGATACATCTCAGACTCAACATCTTTTTTTCTGTCTGGACCTCCAGGCTAAAGAATCAGAGTGGAAGCAGAAGGTAATGTTATGCAACTTAAGCTGCAGGTATCTAGCCTTCTCCCAGCTGAAGAGAGAATTATTCAGCCTGAGAATTTTTCTATCTTTCTCCAAAAAATTTGGCCTTCAGACCATCACAATTAAAAAAAGTTTAGTTACATTTTCAAACTTCTCATTACACAGCAAAAAACGTGATGACAGTCCTTCCAAAGTGTAGGATATTTTTAGTACAGGCATCATGTCAAAATGTTTAGCATCTATAAAACTATTCCAAAGGGATTTTACAGAAGGGATTTTACATGCACTGTAGGTTACATTGGTCTAAAACAGCCTCTGTCATTCAAACCAAAATAAAGCCAGGTATTACGTGCAGGACATAAAAAAAACACCTAGAGATACAAAAGCATGTAACTGAGTCTCTTGCATCCAGCAACTGGATTTAAAGCTTCCTGTTCCCTCTCTATTAAGTATGGAGAGAGGTTCCACCAGGAACCCATTTGTCCCACTTAGAAGCTGACTGGAACATGCAGTATAGCTACACCTGAAGTCACTGAATGTAGCAAACACCATTGCAACAGCATTCAGAAGTAACTTCTGATGCCCAACTCAGGAAGCTCAGTGTCATTCATTTGACTTGACTGATTTTAACATAAAAGAAAACCTCATTACACTGCTGGAAAATGGAGCTAAGCTCTGTACATCCAGTATTTCCACACACAAGTTGTAGTTAGGGCTTTGATCTGCCATCAGTGTGGTTGGGCATTACCTTCAAGTATGATGTTTTCTGTCAATATTTGTCCAAGTCTGGAAATAAGTGGATTACCTGCAAAGATTTGTGTTAGATTTGCTGTTATCAGATCACAGAGGGTGTAACACAAATTTAACCACATCCATTTCAAAGTGCTAAAGCTCCTTTCTCACCCTGGTGGTTTACCACAGAGTTATCACAGGAACATCATCTCAGAGACAAGGATGTGGTCAAAAGACATAAAATAGATGACAACAGGAAAAAAAATCTACTTTTGGTTTTCTAGATGTAATATACAAGTTGATAATCAACTTGTTCTAAAGTAAAAAATCACTTTAAAAAAATTAAGAAAAGCTCGCTATAGGGAATGAAAAGAAAAAAAAAAGTCCGGATTTTTTTTTTCCATTCTTATTTTCATAAACATCTGAAAGGACTGGTAGAATAATGTAATGAAGATGTTTGTTTCCTTATGGACAGGTGATTTTCCAACATATTTTCTACTCTGTACAAATTTTCTTAAAGCAGTGGTTCCTACTCTAAAATGAACAGAACTTTAAGGGAAAAGAGTTGCAAAGGTGAACACAGGATAACATTTTTTTCTATAATGTCCTGAAAACAACCTATAGCACATACCTTGATCAGCTGTCAGAAAATCCAAGACCTTGTTGAGGCTACTAAAGCAGCATCTTCCAGTCAATGGGAGAGTGTAGGCTTCTGTGAGGTTTGGGGTTCAGTGTTTGTTTTCAGGCAAATGGTGAAGTTGCCTGGTTCCAAAGGAAGCAAGTATTAATATCCTAGAGCAAAAACTGTATATTCCACTACAGGGGCAAATATTTGCTAGAACTTGACCGTGAACGCTTACTCTTAAACCTTAAAGTGGTATGAGCCTACATGCTTCCTCAAGCAATACCTGCTCCAATTCCAAGCCCATTAATTTGGTGAAGTTACAGCAACACTGAAATATTACACTTGAAAAGAGCAGCAGGTGAAGACATGCAAGTTCCAGGTGGGTGAAGTTCATTTTTAATTGACTTAAAAACATAGAATCATCATAGAATCATAGAATAGCCTGGGTTGAAAAGGACCACAATGCTCATCTAGTTTCAACCCCCCTGCTATGTGCAGGGTCACCAACCAGCAGACCAGGCTGCCCAGAGCCACATCCAGCCTGGCCTTGAATGCCTCCAAGGAAGGGGCATCCACAGCCTCCTTGGGCAACCTGTTCCAGTGCATCACCACCCTCTGTGTGAAAAATTGTTTCCTAATATCTAACCTAAACCTACCCTGTCATTGCTTAAAACTATTCCCCCTTGTCCTATCAACAAGCACTACAGGTAGAACTACGCATAGTGGGCATTTGGAGAAGCACTTGTGTGTGATTGTCCAACATCATTATAGCATTGAATATTTAAAAAAAAAAAAACAATTAAAAATATATGCTTAAAAAAATGATTAGGTGAAAGAGACAGAGGAATGGGAAATTTTTGCAAGTCTAGAAAGGAAGAATTATGACTATAATCTTTGTTCCTTCACTGTATTTTTATATATTCACTGAGTTTTTTTCTGCTTAATGTTAATATAAAAGATTTCTTCCACAATTTATTTCCATTAACTTTGTCCTCAAATGAATTTATTTCAAATCAGGATGTATTTCTATATCTGCTTCACATCCTGGTTTTCTTTTCTCCGTCCATATTTCTTTCTTCTAAAATGCGTGAATTTCTGCTTTCTAATTTACTTTAAGCCAAGCAACTTTCTGCTTGATGTTTTTTCAATTAATGACAATTGCTTCTCATTTTTTTCTTTATAAGTAATATTTTCTTTTAATGATCTTCTGGCTTGCTTTCTTTTCATATACATATATCTACAACAAGCCTTTTATCAGGCTGTTTATGGATTTCATATATGAGTTCTCTGCTTTTATATACGCGCACTCTGTTTTTATACTTTTCTTACGTTCCTTTTCAAATAAAAGTACTTCTCTCCTTACATTTCCATACACCCCTAACATTTTTATTAGCCAGATAAGAGAATATTATTTCTATTTGCTAACGTGTCAGTACACAAAAAAAGAAGAGTAAATTAGTTTGCTTTTGTTTTATTAGCTATTAAAATGGTTTACTTGTTTTTTGTAGAACAGAAAGTAGTACAGATATTAGGCCTATGTATGCTACCAAATACAATTCTGTTGGGATATAAAATACGCAGAGCCACAGTAGCCTATTTTGGCACCTTTATTCTATTATGTTTAGGGCACCTGCCACATCTCATAGTTACCTATGAAGCATCTGTGATTCCATGGCATAATATTTCTTCTAGTTTGCCTGTAATTCTAACATGCAAGTGACCAAATAATCAGCTTATTCCCAAAAAATCAGATGCAGTATCTATAGCTAGTAGGCAGTATAACTTCTATCTTTTCAGAGATCTAGAAAATTATACTGGCTGTGCTAAAATCCTCTGGTCCAATTCAGTATCTCAGCAAAAACAACTGTTCAACGGAAAGCTTGCATGCTTCAAGACTTGCTTCTGCTTTTTTCTTTCTTGCTACTAGTCCTGCTCCTCTGCACAGTGAAGTTAGAAATACAGCACAGCCAGACATCTTCAAAAGTTAAAACTGTTTTACAGAATAGCTCTGGGTTTTAATCTGAATTTCTGGGGGAACTGATGGCTGGTAGACTCTAGTACTGAGACACAAACTTCAGACATAGTTAAACTATGTGTGTTGCATGTATTAAGTTTAATGCATCTTTTCATTCTATTGGAGTCCTATTTGGGGAACTGTAATTACAGTAAATTTCCAACGGGAAGAAACGCTTGGAGATGCTTTGCTTTCTCTCACAGACCTCTCAGAGTTCCACCTCTCATCTACATATATATAGGACTAAGGAGGATAGAGGCCTGGGCTGATATAGAGCAGGGGCTGTTCTCTTAAAACTCAAACTGTCATAACTTTATTTCTGGAAGCAACTGAGAGAACAAGAATCCCATATGGTTAATTGGTGATTGACCTCTGACTATATCTCTGTGTACAGGTGAAGGTGAATTACTTCTTTATAAATCATTAACATAATTTACGTTTACCATCTTGGGGTAATATGACAGCTGACTGGTTGCTAGCGAACAAAGTCATTGTGTTTGAAAGAGTTGAGGGCAGGAGTTGACCCAAAGTTAGCTGTACTAAAGCTGTCAAGATATGAAGCCCAGAAATGTTTCAGATGAGGTTGCTCTAAATTTCATTCCAAATCTCATCTTCACGCTAGTTGGGAACTAGTGATGCATATGGAACTGACAAATCTGCTTTCATGAGCATTACTGTAGGAAAAAAAAAGGCAAAAAACCAGTCACTATCAACACTACCTTGGATGTTGCCATCTGTTGAAGCAGCTATAAACTGTAACTACAACCGAGAACCTCTTTCATCATGATGGTACAGTGAATACTTGTGGAATTGAGGTTTATGAGGTCCTATCGCCTCATTCATTGAAGAACTGTTTCTACAGAGTCTTGTCTACCTCAGACCTGTCACTACAGAGAGAGAAAAAAAGTAGAAACATTAGCTATAGGTGACTGATTGAACACATATAACTGGAGGGTAAATAGGTTTAAAACACAACTCATTTCCTTCACTGACCCAGCCCCAGCCTTAACAGTCACATCTCAGAGGTAAACGTTTAGTGGGGGCAGATGTTTTTCCTGCAGGGTATTCTCATTTTGCACGCATTTTCATGAGTTTCTCCTTTTATGAGGGTCTTGTGCAACGCTGCAAGCCTGGCGGAACAGGCTGCGGCAGGGTGTTTTGGAATTTCAGCCTTGCACTTGCTCCTTCCAGTTCAAAGACATGTCTCTAAGAGAACAGGTGTATAGTGGCTGAGCAGATCAGCCGATTTCACACACACATCCATTTTCATTGGTCCTGGATAAATATCTGTGGTAATTCTTTGCTAATATTTACTCAAAGAATTCTCTGTTCCAGGGAACAGCTGCACTATATATCCCGCTTCAATGCATTCTGGCATTTGCATATATTTCTAAGACCGCTATCTAGTTTCCTTGTAGACTATTACCTGCCTGCCATCCACAGACTACTCTGCTGTCTGTTGTTTTGTTCGTTGATTGCAAGACCTTTCTGGAATCTTTTGTTTTTACAAGTCTAGCAGAATAGAGTTTTGTCTTGAGATTGATAACTATATATATGGGAAGGACAATGTTTCATCTGCTCTGTACACGTTCAACTCTTTGTACGTCCTTCCACAAGATGGGCAGTCACTCAGCTCCTTCCCCTCCTGTATTTCTCCATTCATTATTACTGTGGGCCATCTTTTCTGAATTCCCAACATTTCACTTCTATTAGATGCATAATCTGAGCCATGTATTGTAAAATAACAAACCTTTGGTTGCCATAAATTTGAAACAAGCAGAGTCCAGTCTGTAACTAGAGGTAAGAGAAAAGAGCATGATCCAGACCCATACTTTCTCAGGCTTTTGGAAGATGTAAATCATGATTCCAATGCTGATTTTCTATGCTAAATTTAAATTGCCAGAGTAGAGGGCAGAGAACCCTACTTTTGTACCTCTTCTAAAGGCTAGCTGTATGGCCTGCGTACACCTCTGTCACAGTACTTCACAGACCAGACTTGTAACTTAAGTAAATTGGTAGAGCTAAATTTATGGTAGTAAAAATGAGGCAGTTGACAGTATTTGAGAATTTGTCTCTGTTTATTTTTTGTAACAATAAAGAAATTTTCTAGGCAAGTCCTTCTAGATAATGGCTTCCTAAGATATTTGATGTAAATATTTCTTATAGAAACTCTTCTCATCAAATTTTGGAGTTTTAGGGACAATTTATACCAGAAGAGCATTACTAGATTGCAAGATTGTCACACATTTAAAGATACTGGCTCCAATCTACTTTTCAGGGATGGACTGCAAGAAATAGTCTGCTACAATCCTGGCTTAGCCTTAAATGTTTAGAAATGTGAGACTAAAATGTAGCAAAAATTTTGCTCTGAAACCTTATTTAGGTGTCCAGTATAACTGCCACTTTAGGGAGGTTACATATTAGAAATATAGGTCTTTTGTAGCTAGGTGTACACATCCACTGAATGCAGGTTAAAGGAAAGAGTTCCTATTCATCCTAAAGCACTGTAATTCTTTGAATAGTTTAAAAATAGTTTGTACATTTGATATAATAATTTCTCAACAGAGCCAGAGGGCCCAATTGGACAGAAAAAGCCAGTGTCAGCTGGTCCAGGCCAATGCCTTCCCTGATATAGCTACTTAACAGTCAAATAGCAGATGAAAACAGGAACTTTAAGATTTCTGCAGAAAAAAAAAAACAACTTCCAACGCACCCATTCATATCATAGAACTGCAGAATGTTGGAAGTTGCAAACCCTTACCATGGGCATGGCTGCCACCCACCAGATCAGGCTGCCCAGGACATCATCCAACCCTGCCTTCAGCACCTCCAGGGATGGGGCATCTACAGCCTCTAAGTGCAGCCTGTGCCAGTGCCTCATCACCCTCTGATTAAAGAACTGTTTCCGGACATTTAACCTAAATTTCCCCTCTTTTTGTTTAAAGCCATTCCCCCTTGTCGTATCAGTATCAGACTGCAAATAGTCAGTCCCACTCCTGCAAGTAAACTCTTTTAAAGTACATGAAAGCCATGGTGAGGTCTCCCTGGAGCCTTCTATTCTCCAAGCTAAACAAGTCTAGCTCTCTCAAGCTTTCATAGGAGAGGTGCTCAAGCCCTTTGAGCATCTCTGTGGCCCTCCTCTGGACCCACTCCAACAGCTTTGCATCCTTCCTGTACTGGGGGCACCATGCCTTGACACAGTACTCCAGCTGGGGCATCATGAGGGCAGAGAAGAAGGGTATGAACACCTCCCGCTCCTTGCTGGCCACCCCTGTTCTGATGCAGCCCATGATACAGATGGCTTTATGGGCTGCAAGCACGCACTACTGCTCATGTCCATCTTTTCATTCACCAGAACCCCCACATTTTTCTACTCAGGGCTGCTCTCAAGAAGTTCTTCTCTCATTCTATATACATGTCTAGGATTGCTCCTACCCAGGTGCAACACTTTGTACTTGGCCTTGTTGAAACCTCCCTTAGTTCACATGGTCCTCCTTGTCATCCTGTCCATGACTCTCTGGTTGGCATCCCTTCCTTTTATTGTATCAACTGCACCATTCAGCTTGGTGTCATAAGTTGCTGAGGGTACACTCAATCCCACTGTCCATGTTAAAGGCCTTACACAGTTCCAGGTATATGACACCAGCTGCCCTTCCTCAGGCAAGTCCTGGGAGAGTGGCTTAGCAACCACATTTGTCACTTCCTTCAGTACCCTGGGATGCACATCGTCCAGCCCCCATAGACTTGTACTTATTCAGACTCATAAGGAGATCTTGGATTTGCTCTGCTCTCACAGTGGAAGGGATTTTGCTCCCCTGAACTCCACCTAGAAGCTCAGGGACATGAGAGGTATGGGAAGTGTGACTGCCAGTGAAAACTGAGGCAAAGAACTTACTGAGAACCTCAGCTTTTTCCATGTCTGTTGAAGCTAGTTCTCCTTTCTCATTTATCAAAGGAGATACACTCTCTTTTGTCTGTCCCTTCTGACCAATGTATCTAAAGAACATCTTATTATTTTTCATATGCCTTGCCTAGTTCAGTTTCACCTATTGGCTTTCCTGATCCCATCGATGCATATCTGGATGGCATCTCCATATTCTTCCCAAGAAGCAGGTGAATCATGGCTCCCTGGCTTCTTCTCTTGGCCTTCTTGAAGATACGAGTGACATTTGCTTTCCTCCAGTCTTCAGACACTTATTCAAGTCACCACAATTGACCAGAGCTTATCAACAGCAGCCTTGCAATGACATCTGCAACTTTCTTCAGCAGATGTGGTGCATTCCACCAGGGCCCATGGACTTGTAAGTGTTCAGTTTGCTTAAGTACTTGATCCTCTGCCACTAAATATACATCCTCCATGCTCCAGCAAGGCCTCTGGAACCAGGGATTACAGAAGGGCAGTCTTTCTAGTGAAGGCTGAGGCAAAAATGCATTCAGTACCTCAACCTTTTGCATGTCCTGTGTAATCAAGTCATTCAGCAATTGACCCACATTTTCCATAGTCTACCTTTTGACAGCAATGTACTTATAGAAGTCTTTCTTGTTTTCTTTTATTTGCCTAGCCAGATTCAATTCCATCTGGGCTTTGTCTTTCCTAACTTCATTCCCATAAGCTTGAACAATATCTCATGCTCAATACACTTAAAAATCTAGATATTATCCTGACTTAGTATTTTGGATCAAAATAGAGTCAGATTTCCTGAGGGAAAGAATCATAGAATCATAGAATCACAAGGTTGGAAACGACCTATAAGATCATCTAGTCCAACTGTCTCCTCATCACCATTGCCACCACAAGCTACTAAACCACATCACGCAGCACATCATCCAGACGCCTCTTGAACACTGCCAGGGACGGCGACTCCACCACCTCCCTGGGCAGCCATTCCAGTGCCTGACCACTCTGAGAGAAATAGTTCTTCCTTACGTCTAATCTAAACATCCTCTGATACAACTTGTGGCTATTTCCCCGTGCCCTGCTCGTTGCCTGGGAGAAGAGGCCAAATCCCTCTTCACCACAACCTCCCTTCAGGAAGTTATAGAGTGCAATGAGGTCTCCCCTGAGCCTCCTCTTCTCCAGACTAAACAATCCCAGCTCCCTCAGTCACTCCTCATAAGACTTGTGCTCCAGACCCCTCACCAGTTTCATTGACCTTCTCCAGACACGCTCCAGGACCTTTCCTGTACGTCTTTCCTGTAGTGAGGGGCCCAAAACTGAACAGAATACTTGAGTTGCGGCCTCACCAGTGCTGAGTAGAGGGGGATGATCACCTCCCTGCTCCTGCTGGCCACACTATTTCTAATGCAGGCCAGGATGCCGTTGGCCCTCTTGGCCACCTGGGCACACTGGCGGCTCATGTTCAGCTGAGCATCAACCAACACCCCTAGGTCCCTCTCTTCTTCACAATCATCCAGCCACTCATCCCCTAGCCTATAACGCTGCATGGGGTTGTTGTGCCCAAAGTGCAGGACCCGACACTTGGCCTTGTTGAACCTCATCCCATTCACCTCAGCCCAGCGATCCAACTTGTCTAAATCCCTCTGAAGGGCCTCCCTCCCCTCAGGCAGATCAACTGCTCTGACAGAGACAATATCATTTGTCTCTTGTGTTGCATAAAAGAAATGAAATGCATATTAGTATGCTCAGCATGTACACTGAGTTTCATATTCAGCTCAGTATATTTAACTACCTTATAGGTCCACAGCACACAGCGAGGAATAAAAGATTCTTCTATTTGCATTGTATTTGCCAGCAAACCCTTTCAGATAAAATCCTATCAGATAAAACTACACAATCATTACAGAAACAAATGGATTTAACCATGTAGTACTTGACACCAGTGAAATTTTGGCAGAGTAAGAATTCCAGATTTTCAACCTCCAAGGTTATGGGCTATCTGGTTACTATCAAGAGAAAGCCTGGTATTTATTTTGGGTAAATATAAAATAAAATGAAGTGGGACATTTGTACTTTGTTCAACCACAACCTGTCAAATTTCTTTTCACTTAATTGTCTACACAGCACAGTTCCATAAATTAATTATTTATTAAAATATCATAGAAAATTTATAACTCACAAATAATATATTAGTAATAACGTATTATAATAATACAATTAAGTGTGTCTGCAAGTGTACATGTCTATATATAAATCTGGAACACTTACCTTAGAATTACAGAGATAATTGTCCTTTTTGATATCAAACCATTTTAGCTTTTTATAGAAAAATTCTCATCATAGGTCTAATCAGTTTTTCATTCATAATTTGGATAATGATATTTCTTGATGATTCAAGATGGTCAGCAGGTACACTGGAAAAATAGAACAGGCATCAAAATTATTCAGATAAACTGTAAAAGATACCTAAAATAAAGACCAATAGAAAAAAGATAACTAGAAATTACTTGAGCAGTAGATTTGGGGTTGGTAAAAGGATCTGCAATTGCAGAGGGAATTGGGTACCACAAACCAGCCAGGAAAGTGGTGTACAGTTTGCTGTAATTTCCAGTTAGCATGTTAGTAAAATAGCATCATACCAAGTTTCATTCAGTTATTTCCTCTTTACCATAGAATAAATTTGAGACTGTTACGCTTTCAAAGCACTGTTGCACAATCTTATGTATACAAGCTACCAGGAATGCATACCGCAGCTACATGATCCTTATTAGAAAAACTGCTAAATTAGACTTCTGTATGTAACTACCAGTGGTTCTTACTATGATTACATTTCCTGCTAACAACAATAGAGTGTCAGAAATCATCATCAGTCTTACGGTTATCCTCAAATAATGCATTCAAGGATATACTAGTGAGAACCAAAGTGTTAGAGACGTGTGAAACAACTGCCAGTAAGCTGGACAACTGTATAACTCAAAGCATTATGGATTGTGAAAGTAAACCTTGGCATTTGTAGTAATGTCTACATAATGTCTAGAAACACATGATAAAAAAAACCTGTTCATAATATCTTCAGATTAGTTTGGCCTTCTTGACTGCATTTTCAGACGGTACTTTCTTAGCTCATTTTAACTAATGTTTAAGTACTCTTATGAAACAGTATGCCATATGCAAATTTCTTTTGGTATTGTGGCCAGAGCTTAAGATGAACATTACTACTCTACCAGGTACTTCCTTCTACTTCTCTTTCCTTCTCTCCCAAACTTCCCACGAGGGGCCACAGGAAAATTCTCAGCATACCTGACAGAGCATGTTCTGAGGCAGCTTATTTCCAATAAGTGTAGTCCTATTCTTTGGAGAGTTGGGGACAAAAACAAAAAGCAATGTTGAGATCTTTATCTGGAGCTGTCTCTTCAAAGCAGAGTATCACAATATTTCTTTCCTGGTTTGAATCAGCATGTGTCAAAAAGGCTGCCAACAACAGCATAGTTTCAGACTTCCAGCATTTCATTAAAACACTAGAGTTTTCACATTACAGTATTTGAATCTGAGATTTAGAACACTTTTATTTTCAGGGAATGTCAAGAGAGATTGAATTGTATACCCAGAGCATTGGTGCTTAAAATCTTCATCAGTGCCAGAAGTTCTTGCTTCCGCCCATTCTTAGCACTTAAGATGCTATTCTGGGTTATCAAATGCTGAATTTTCTTATGCACTGGCCCAGACAGTGGCTAGGGCTTGATGTATATTTAAGATCTTAATGAGATTTATTTACCTCTTCATTTGCAATTCTGGCTCTGACCAAGTTTCTCTGGTGTCTCTACCCTATCCCTTCATTTACTGGTATAAATCACCATCCCTTCAGTGCCTCCAAATTTTAAGCTTCTGAACAAGAAGCCAATTCTGCAAATCTGTTTTTATTTAACACACAACTCTTCCATCCTCTCCCTGGACTTTTGCAGCTAAGAGGTTAAAAAGGCTCATACTACAAGCCCATGGAATTTTTCCCTTGTTTCTCTCATGGAAAAGTAAACTGTCAAATTTTACTACCAAGGTAGTTCATCTCCCAGGACCACTATGTCTTACGCTGCATAACAAAGACATAATTATTATTTTCTGTAGGCTTGAAGTCAAGCTAAGCAAAGGTTTTGCTTTGAGAACAATATAGTAAGCTTTGAGAGTATCTGCAAAGGGATTATTCAATAAATGAAGCTTAATTGAACATCAGAAGATTATGTAGGCCAAATACACCGAAACCAGTTTCTACTACCTGACAATCTAGGCTATTATAATGTTGTAGTACAGAAAATGCACAGAATCTACATTATGTCCTCCTGATAGTACTTACAAGTTTCAACTTGGAACAACTAGGTAGTAATAAGGGAAACTGATCACAGAAAGAAAACGCCTTGAATTTCCTCAGCTAGTTTAATCAGTGCAAATACAAGGAATTAATGCAAGCCAACTGCTTCAAATTAGGATCTAGCTTCACGGAACAAGGCAGTCAAACACACTTTAGCTAAATCTTGACATCAGTTTTATAGCAAACTGCTTTAGTACCACTCAGCTGTGCAACCTTTCAATGGCTGATGAATGTATGTTTCTTCACCTTGACTGTTTCTTCAGAAAAATAAGATTGTGTTTCAGCATTGTTGCATTTATAACAGCCAAAACAGCTTGTCAACAGATGGAGACAACTGTCTGCAATTGGGAATCTTTGAGTCAAGGGACATTGGCTTAAAAAAATATGCCCTAAATCAAATGTAAAGTGGTAATAGAAACAAAACAAAACAAAAGGATAAAAGAATGTATCAGGATGTAGTCTGGTTCAATAAGAATTATCACAGTGATCTCTGATGGCTTTACATCTTTGAGCCTTGAAATAGATTATGAGATGTTTTGAAGAAACATCTCATTGGAAGAGTGTCGCTCAAGTTTACTTTTGCACAGCTCCACTGAGTTCTGCTAAAGTGTTTTGAAAGTACGCTAACACAGAAGACCTGAGTTTCCTGGAGCCTTGAATTCAATCCAAAAACTGTAAGAAAAGAAAGTGCTCTCCACCTGTTTGCATGAGTGATTCAGAGAAAACAAACGAGCATACAAAGGAGTTCCAAAACTGCAGGATCCACACCATAAAAGCAAACTTACTTTTCCTGTTTCTCTTCTTGCTGGCCAGAAAGAGAATACAGAGATGGACAGCTTTCCGGATTGCAACTGTTTCAGAAAGCTTAAGAGCTCACTGTCTACTACAAAACATACAGCAATATTTTCTCTGTTTCTGGGGATAGTAGCAGACTTATTTTTTCCTAGTGGTAACAACAGAAAAAATGATTCCGCATTTTCTCTATCAAAAATGCTATTGCATTGATAAAGATAATAATGGAAGACAACCCTTTGTGTCAATATTAATCCAAGACAAACATTATTAAAAAGTCTAATCCACTTTCAATTTCAAGAAAAGTCAGCCTCTTACTAAAGTCTGCTCTGTAGACATTTTCACAAACTTTTAATAAATTCCACTGTAGACAGGCTTTCTTCAGCTCTTTGATGTTCACTGAAAAGAAATTGTAGGGTATTATCAGTTAAGATCTGCATTTGATGCATTATTGCCAGTTTTTTTTTAGCATGAGGTTCTGCATTTGTAGTGTACAGAAATTTCCAGAAGCACAGTAGCAACATTCCCATTCTACTAAGATGGGAAAGTATAGCAGTGCTGAGCTTAGTTTGAATGAACAATTAAAAACTTGCTTCCACAAAATTACTTTACTCAACATAAAAGATAAGTTCTTTCAGCAATAGGCAATATCTGCTACTATTTCAGTCATGAAATTGAAACATACGCAAATGATATATTTCGGTGAAGAAGTTAAATACATTCTAGTGCAAACTATCCTAGTTCCATCTCACACTGTATCATAAAAAGATGGGAAAAAAGCATCGAAGGCACATGAACAAATGATAGAGAGATATTTCCCTAAAGCTAGCTGTGGGGCAATATAAACAAGAGATAAATATGCTTTGTTATAGCGTACAAAAAGGAATCATAGCTCGTCTGTTCTGTACCTGTATAATGGCTCCACTCCACAAGCATGTATCAGAACTAACTATACGCAGAGTAAGTCTTAAGATAACGTAATGCAGGAGAAAAGTATCAGGAAGATAAAAAAGACAAAAAAATTCCACATATTTCTCCTAACCACAATGATTACTATATCAGCAGTCAGATGAGATATGGAAGAAAATCAAGTATTTAAGATCCCGGAGAATAAAATGAAAAGGTATATTCATCCTGTAGGAAGTAAGTCATTTATTATGAAAATTAGGTGAATTTGACATTGTTTAAGGGATCTAGAAATGCTGTTGTTTCAATTTTTAGGGTGACCACAAACAATTTGTAATTCATTCTTCTTTCCTAATTAGCAGCTCACCAAGCCTCCCATTAGCTCTGAAGTCTACGTGGGCTTCTCTCAGTTCACCTGATTAACAATAATGCAGGCTCTGCCTTCACTCAGTCGGAAATACAGCATTTAAAGGAACTGAAGTTATAATCTGTCAAAAATAGACAATGGAGATAGCAATCACTACCAGCTTACGCCATCATATTCCTGCTGAAGACTGACAGTCATGTTGTCATCGATAAAGCTAGCCTGATTATAAGACTAGAAAGAGCAGATTCATTTACTCATCCATCTTTGTCAGGCATTTCAGGTCATGGGAAACAAATTCACTCAATGCTGTTCTGAAATAAAAAATGCGAACATGGAACACCAGTTTTCATTTACTTGCAGCAACAAATCAAAGCAGATAAGGATTTTCATAGTTTTCTGAACAATAAAACCCAAAACTATCAGTAGACAATTCACCCAATGACGTATTTAATGTTCAGTACAGTGCAAGTCTAGCTGTTCACGTTTGACAGCATTTTTGTTTTATATCATACTTCATCATTCCAAAACGATAAGCATGCTGACAGCTTGCCTTAGCAAAACATGCACAGCAATTAGTCACCTCCATGATGCGTATTTGGAGAAAATATCAAAAAACCGCAGACTATGATAAGTGACAGCAGAGAAATGAGGATTTCTCATGAGAAATTCTCCTCAACTTACTCAGACTCACTGGGAAAGTACTGTCAATATGAATAAAGGCTGCAGGCTATCTCAAGCTGCAACATGCCATCTTTGTGCATACGCAATATTACACGACCTACAATTACATGTGGACCTCACAATTCTCCCCAGGGTCTCTATTTCACTGAATGCACAGCATGAACCTGCGGTAGGGAGGATGAACCCAGACTCGAGTCTGAATGTGTGTATGTGATGGCTGTCCACAGACCAACCTAATATTACCTGAAGAAGCTGATTCTTGAGAAATGAATGTGGCAAGCAGATATTGCCATGAAGGAAGAGAATTTTAGATATGTTGAAAAGATGGCATGGGGCAAGATCCTCAGATATTTCTCACAACCTCACAAAAATACGTCAGTGAAGCCGATAAAGTAAACTAAACAAACCTGCTGGCTCAATATTGTTGCTGACAATCCAGTGACAAATAGTGACAAATGCAGTCTCACTGTCTGAGACTCTCCTAACATCCTGCTGCCAAAATAAGCTATTAAGGAGGAAAAAGAAAGGAACTTTTATGAGTGCAAAAGAACAGGTGTTTTATAGAAGGTATGAAATTGAAATAATTCAAAAGAAGAGGGAAACCTTGGCATCTTGGGAAGCAGTTGGATAATTCATTGTATCAATACAGATAATGTATATGTAAGTACATACAGTGGTAGTACATATAAATTTATATATCAAGTTTTTACACAGTGTGTTCCTTCTAGTATTACAAACATATCACCATGATGTTCACCAGTTCCAATATACAGACTTTTTCGAGGCTGTGCATCACTACTGCTCCTTCCAGGGTTTTGTGCTGCTCAACTCAGCCATCCCTTTCACCAACTTACATTTCTATTATTCATTCTGGTTATTTCTCTATTTCTACTGAAACTGTCAACTTTACCACCTACTTCAAAAGACTGATTTTTTTTTCTTTTTTGGACACAGCAGAGTCGTCCAGCTTTCAGTGGTGAAAGCACTGTCACTACAAGCATATAGTCCTGTTTAGAGATATCAGCTCAGATCCCAAGCACAATGCTGCAGTGTCAGTGCCTCAGAGAAAGGCAAAATCACTTAGTGCAACTTCATGCCCCTATTTAGTAATATAAATTTATTTTGGCTGTTGTTAGCAGTAGGATGCCTGCAACACGCACTACTGCACAATGTAAACCTGTCCTCAAGCATTTGTGTACACTCACAGATTCTAGTCTATAAAATCAATTGCAAATATCAGTATGCACAGTTGTAATATTTGTGTTTACAAGCTGTAAAGAGGATTAAGTGTTGATCCCCTCTATACACATAGATATCCTGGATGTTTGCAGATGACATGACAACCTTACCGTCATTTGTTTTCATACTCCTCTTGATGCAGGATGCACATTGTTTTTTCTACAACCCCTTCTATTACTCAGTGAAGTATAGGGATTTTTTGGTAAAGAATTAAACTTAAGTATAGAAGAATATAGTTTGAAATATTTCCTGCTTTGTTTCCTTGTTGCAGAACTTAAAATCAAAGTGACCGAAGGAGGGAAATGCTGAAAAGAGCAAGAACAATATCATCGGGCTGCTTGAGTGCCATAAACTTCATTTGTGATATCAGCAAAAGATTTGTATCAAACTATAGTCATGATTTTTAATTGTACTTTCTTCATTTTCTGGATGATTAGTTTGAAACACTGACACAGAATGTGCAGAAATGCTGAACATTCGGCTACCGCCAAAACCAATGTGAGCCATGCTACATGGTATGTAATGCCAAATACTCTGGAAAAAGATATTAAGTTGTCTTCATCATCTGCACCCAAACTTAGTAGTACTACTGACCATACTTCAGTTGCATTTCTTCATTTACCAGAATTTTGTAAAAGTACACTCAGTAATAACAAATTGTGAAGAAGTCAGTTGCTAGAGCGATAGCACTATAGAGACTTATTTGAGGAAATCGGTCATTCTGTTACCAGAGAAGTGTGTGAATAGGAACCAGTAATCAAGATCTGGTCCAGTACTAAGTAGGCATAAACAAAATACAGCATTGCTGTTCATTAACCGGGAAGTGGAAATCACAGAGGTTCAGCTGTGTAAGAGTCTCCTGGAAAAGTCATATGCCAATATATAACATATTTTATCAGAAAACTTAATACTAGATCACAGATCATCTGCCCAACAGAGAAGAACCTGTTAGGCTAAGTCGAAATTCCCATATTTTCTGATTTTGAATAATTGCAATTGCAGATCACAGCTACATAAATCTCAAAGAACAATGTTGCTCACGTACTCTTATCTCCTATACTTCTGGACAGACAGTAAGTAACATTAAAAATGTCTGTATTAAAAACTGCATTCTGGACCCCTTCATGGAAACACTTCCATAAAAAATCATGGGCACTGAACAGCATGGTGGATTCGAAGAACTAACCAAGTGGATAAATGGGGCTTGATTTCAGATAACAAGCACACAAAAGGCACTAAGTGATTTGTCTTTGCAGAAAATAACTTTTTTTTCCTCTCTTCCTGTTTTAAAGAAGCATTTCTGAATTTCATCATGCCTATTAGCATGTCATAACTCTGACCAAGAAACACAAACATTAAACTGTTTTCTACACCGCAAATAAGTTTTTCATAATGTCCAGTCAGAACCTCCCAGGCTCCTTCCTGAATGACATCTCTCTCCATTTTCCATGCATTGTAGTTGACAAAAAAAGCAGGACAAATTTGGTGAAAGCAAAAGTTAGGAGAGTAGGTATGTCAAGAAGAACATAAAGGATACTAGAGGAAGAAGTAAGGAAGATTGAAGAGCAGTATTAATTCAAAGTAGAGCTGATCTGAAGAACTAGCTGGCAGAAGCAGCCAGTCACTAGAAGGGTTATTCTATATGCAAAAATCCTGGGAGTGACAACCTGGATTTATGGAAAAGCTGTGAAGAAAGGAATGGGCTAAAACAGTGCCGTTCCACCTCTGAATGCCTCATGACAAGAAAAACACCGCTACAAGTTACTAGCAAGGTTACTCTGGGAACTTGTGGTAAAGTCACATTATTGTGCTAATGCTTACATTATTGTTCACTTGACCTAGCCAACATCAGTCACAGCATTTCAGATCTCTCCCAGGAAACGATGTTTAGTTACTTTATGAGCAGAGATCTATTCGAAGTATATAGCGTTTAAGTATTTTCTGTTTTCTTGAACAGGAGGAATTAAAAAATACTCTTCCATGTTGGCTGTGTAAGTCTATTGAATGAATGGAGGTGAAATGCAACTTCAAGAGGAAGTATTCCTTTGAATAATTAGTAATATTACTAAATTAATTTATCATAAGTATTTGGAAATTATTTTCACAAGTCTCATATATTTTGATACATTTCATTATAATTTCTGAAAAGTCTCAGTACCAGATAATGAAAGTTAACTTGGCAAGAAGTAATCATTTAGGAGTGTGGGAATAATGTGATCTGTATCAAAAAATGCAGATATATGCAAATGCTGCTGATGGTGTCTTAAAGGTCAAATTAATTAAATTTAAGTATAAATCTGTTTAGGCCTTATTTATGATAGTTTACAAAGGGAATAATCAGTAGTGACAAATCCGGGGCTTCGGAGAGGTCATAACACTTCTCCAAACATGCAGGAAATGTTATCCTGTGTATTTGAAACCACAGCATAGCAACTGTTGATATTAATTGATTTTTCAGTAGTAGCAACGTAATGATTCATAAAGTATATTTTCCCTCTCACTATGATGTGTTACTTCATCAGAATCACTTAATAAGCTTACGTTTGTTAGCCAGATGAGTTTGCCTTATTTTTTCCTTTCATCATGACTTCAAATACACACCAGCTACCTCCTTTAAAATTTTTGTTTTTCAATTATTCATCTTGGTGTCTTCATAATAATTGAGATGGTAACATTTCCCTTAATTTTGAACTGCATATATTTCCAAACGTGCAAGTATTTTGTAGCCATCTTTTCCTCATTCAGATAATACTAAAGTTAATTCTATGCTGATGTGTATGTCACTGAAATTGCCACTAATGACTGAAAGTGACCAATTCTTTTCAACACTTCCAACTTTATTTAGTTATGTCACTTTTATTTGTAATTTTAAAATATTTGATAAAAATAGGATCATTTCTTGCTATGACAAAAAAGAAAAAAGTGCCTTTTAATTCTCCCTTCTTAATTATTAAGTTCATTACTCAAATATAACTGCTCCTAAAGAGAGAATACAGTAATTTTTTTTTTATTTTTCCAGAAAAAAGTGGGTTAAAAGGAATCTAAAATGGCCATTCTGCCCATTCCCCTGCCCCAGTACACTCAGCTACACTGACACCATCCTCAGGCAGGTGTCAGTCTAACCTGCTCTTAAACAACATGAGCGATGGAAATCCAACAGCCTTCTCAAACAACCTCTCAAACATGTGCTTCACCACACGCGTAAGAAGAATTTATATTTCCCATTGTCTAACCCAAAAGCCACTCCTGGCTTTTTTACCTCATTACATCTTGTCCTGTTCTCAGTGAATATGGGAAACATCTTAGTACTTTCTTCTTTACAGGAACTGTTCAGTCTATTCCCCTTCTGAAAAACTGTTTATCCACATCCCAGGGAAAAACATTCTAAAAAGTTAGCTCACTATAGTAATATATCTTTAAAATCATATTTTAACACATTCACAAAACTTTGTTTGTTCTCTCATTGTTCTTAAAACACTACATTACAAAGGATATTCCTGTAAATTAGTCTTCTTGTGTCTCTAGGTAAAGCAATAATCAATAATACATCTATTTTAATTGTTAAATGAATATATGTTTTTAACTCTAAAATTTGATCTCATTTATTATGAGATTGAGATCGTGCTTATAAAGAGGAGAAACTGCTGAACTAGCAATAAAATTGCATATGTGAGAAGAAGGAATATTCAAGAAAGGATTCATACTATTAACTGTCCAAAGCTGAAGGATTTTCATTATGTAGACTTGTGGATAAATGCTGACCTTAGATGGCTTTTGAAATTTCTTTTTCACAAGCAAAGTAACTACATGCACAGGTGCAAACTCATTAAAAATTTGTGTCAGATCGGACTTTTTTGAGAAGCTGGAATCTTTAAATATAAGGAAGAAAATTATAAAACTGTGGAGTTATTCATTCCAAGGTCCTGCTCAAATGTCACTCGGAAATTCATTAAATTACATTTATCTTACAATATTAACAATTTTGTAGGACTAAATCTGTGCAAAAATTTTTCCTGTTCACCTCTTGACATTTCATCTGCAAGACTTGTAGAAAGAAGACTCCTCCTAGAGTGCAAATACCATAGGGAAGTCAGAGCATCCTCTATTTACCTGTGCACCTGCAAAGGAAAAGTAAAACGTCCGAAGCCCCACCTTTTAAGGACCTTGTGAAGCAATCTGGGAGCTGAGCCAAAACTTGCTCTCTCACTATATAAAACTCAGGAGCAGACCAGTACTTTCTCAGAGGCAGGTTGTTCGGTAGTTTCTACCGGACTTCCAGAAGATGGGCACAGGTAGTGGGACACAAATACCACTATGGATATCAATACTAGCACTTGCCTACGTACAGATCAAAGGTAGGAGGATTTACTTGCTTGGGATTTTTACAGTTTTAAAGAATTTAAGACCTGCTTCAGAGTTTGAAACCTTTTTTTGGCTTTGCGGAGCTAATGTATACCTTTATGCAAAATTTTCTTCTCAGTTACAAATACTTTCCTTCCTAAAAAGAGGAAATTAAGAGTCTTCAATGTTCATATTCTAGTTCATGTTCTTAACACATTTTCTGCATTTGAAATCTGCAGTAATTCATATTTCTACCACTGTACCTCAAGACTGGCATTTAACTTCTGATGTGAGCTTTTGAAACTACTTCTTTTAGGAATGCACAAACCAAAAGGTGCAAAAACACATTTAAGAAAGAACAAACTAGTGGAATCTGTTTGCATTATGAAATACTTCTTTGTTGTTTTATCAGCTAACAATACGGTAGAGATTTTTCTTGAAAAATGTTGTACATTACATTTTAAATGTCATTTATTCATAAGCATGAGATTGTACAAAAGCTTAGAGCAAATGTTTGTTTTTTTCAGGGTACAAAACCAAATAGATTTGCCTTAAATATTACAAAAAAACACTTAATACTCACAAATGGGTAGAAATCTTTTTTATTCATATTCCTCTAATATTTAATTTCCTTTAAAGATTAAGGTGACGACAGTGTTAGTTTTTAGTGTGTTTTAGTTTCCGATGTAAATCCTAGCGAACTACTTTATATTTTTCTAGCACCAGATAATTCCACACTAATTTCTGTTAAAAAGTAGTGCTGTCTAAGAATAGCCCATCAGAAGCCTAGCTGTAGTATTACCATACAGTGCAATGGAAATGGGAAACTGGGAAGCATGTGGCACTAGGCAGAGTGTTGGAGCCATAGTAGGCATGGAAAAAGAAGAAAAAGCACACTAAGGATATGGAATGGAGGGGAGGAACCCAGAAGCACTGACTGGTTCACATCTGCAAAAGGGGTACAACACATCCTTCCAACCCTAGCTGCAAATTCCCAGCTGATGCAAGAAGGAAAGAATTTATGGAGTTCCCTTCAGCTCTAATTTCAGTATTAGCCCCTCTAGTGGTGCTACCCATGGACTGCCCTGCTGTGGGACACAGAAAACAGTTGGCCTGGCCTGCCTTTGTAGTTTTTCTCCAGCTGCCATGGCCTCTCCTGCAACCTGCCTTGTATCTGACGAACTCTCAACAAGTTTAAATGCCTCTTGGGCCCTACAGATTTTGTGTGTATGCCCCTTTGAAGCTGAAGGGGCGTGGATTAAAAAGCAGCTTCGCAGCTGAAAAGAGAAAGCTCTGTTTGGGGGCCTATTTCTTTCTGTGTGGCTTGCGGGTTTATTTTTCTTTTGCTGCTTATTATAAAAAGTGCTTGGAACAGTAAAATAGATAGTAACTTTGGCTTTCAGTAAAAGAAGATAGAGATTGGTCTTCCACTTCAAAAATGTCCTGTAACAAATTGAACTATTTTTAAAGCCCTTTAGATAGAGAAAGGCTTTTACTTATGACTAAAGGACATAATAATCATAAAATAGAAAATTAAGTCATTTATCTGAAAAATATAACAAAGTATTGGGGTGATATTACAACAATTAATAGAATAAGAGTCTGCTCAAATTCTCACTAGCACATTTTTGATAGCTTCCTTGCAGTAGTACTTCATTAGCCTGCAGAAAAAAATATTTCAGGGAGGGGTATAGGGCCACCATGGTTGCATGGAGCACAGGTCCTAATGTAAGTCTGGCACACGAACATAGCTTTGCCAATTTTTACATACATAAAGTTTAAATAAATGTAGTTGAAAGAAAATAATGAAGGAACTCATGTAAATTAAACATTAACCCTTTCCTTTTTCACTCTCCTTGGTGCAGTTCAAGCTCAGGGCAATGAGCAACAATCACAATCGAACTATGACTCTCCATTATTCCTGCAGCAACAAAATAGTAAGTACTTTTATGCTGACATATTTCTAATATTTTATCCCAAGTTAAACTGATAAAATTCCAGATTCATAGACTGGGACTAGAATGGCTTAAACCTACTTTCCCTCTACAAATAAATGAGCAAACATAGATAAATAAATCAAATGGAGAAAGAGAGAGAGAGAGAGAGAGAGAGAGAGAAAGAAAAAAAAAAAAATCTGTCTACAAAATATCTAAGTCCCAGCAGTTCTTTGGAGAACTAACTTCTTCTGAGATCTAGCCTAGTATATCTGGTCAACTGACGTGCTACAGTTATCTAATCTTTAACTTCATGAAAGGTACATACTTTCTATCAAAAAGCGTATTTTCAGAAGGAGGTGTGTATACATACGTATCACCAAGGTATTTGATAGAAGGCAATAAAAAATACATTTTTTATGCTGTGTCAATATGATCGCATCACTTACAAGTGAGAATAACAGAACTGTAACTACCTTAAAGATTAGAATGATTAAGCACTAAATCATCATGTATGTGAAATGGTTTTATGACACATACTGGAACAGAGTAACAATACACAGCAAAACAAGGGTGAGAAGATAAAATGCCAACTGGTGTATTGGTGATGACATGTTGTGATAATTAACCATTTAGCCTGCACTGCTATCAGCAATTGCGAAGTCTCTAGCTGGGAATTAAAAAAGTACTAAACACAAACTGGAAGTATATTTCAAATTATTTCATGAGTGCATTCAGTTATTGGAATAGATTATCAAATAAGGTAGTATGTCCGCTTTTTCTTAAAATCCTTACATCAAGACTTAACCAAACTGCCTTTCTAAAATTATGGATTTGTCCTAGTGTTGTTTTAGTCTAAACACATAAGTCAGTTGCTAATATTCCACAGCCTACAATTTGAAAGTCATTGTGTTCTACAATTTTATACTGTCCAGGGAGAAACTGCAGCAAATCCTCAAACTCTGATGTAAAGAAAATATATAGTAGATTCTCTAAGTATTCTATCCCCTTCATAGCTAGAGCTATAGAGAAAACATAGGATTTGGAATAGAAGATTTAAGGCAAGATCCTATGAACAGAAGTCTTTGCGTGAAGAAAATGATCAAATCTTTACAGAATTTAAACAGCTTTACTTTTAGGGAAAGCAAACAAACAAGAAAACCTACTCACAGCTGGTTGTGTAAAGTTCCATCCTCACCAGAAAAAAGAGACTAGGTTCAGAAAAAAAATAGCTGCTGTTTTTCATCCTCTAAGGTTCTTCAGTAGCCTTCTGCTTCTAAATGTACTGAGAGGCGAAGACTGAGATACAGACATTAGCGTGGCTTTTTCTCCACTACTGTTACAACACAGCAATCTAAGGATTACATTGCTGCTTTTGAGCTCAGATTAGCAAGGCCAGCATCAGATGGGAGTCTTGAATATATAATGCAAATAAAAACTACAGCCAATCTCTTCAAGATTTGGATGCTAGTGAAACACATGGAAAGATAGAATACAGAGCATTGCATGGAAAATGGAAAGCAACAATAAAGACTTGTGGAAATTCTCACTAGGGTGTAACTAGTAGCAGGAAATGTTATATTACTAAAGAAACTTAAGCAATCTCTAGCCATTTTTCAGGATTTCTCATGAGATTAAACTTGAGCTTTTTTTTTTGTCCTAGATCTTTCACCAGTTTCCAAATCCCATGGACTGACGTTCATCCCACCTCTTCAAAACACACTGAAAGTAAAGGGTGAGTGCAACAAATGTCATGGCTCAGATATGTGTGTATTTGTACCACACAAAACCTGGATTGAACTAAGCAGATTCACAAATTTTATAAGATCCTTCAGCCTCATAAAATAAAAAACAAACCAGAAAAATAATCAATTAATCAAGTAATAGGGATATTCTACAAGCAGCATGATCTCCAGCCTATATTTTGTTAATACGATGAAACTGGGGAAAAATATTACATATGAAATACTGGGATAAATCACACTCACTGTTTCCAGTAAAGTAAGTTAAATGTGTTCAAAACATTGGGAGATATCTCACCAAAGGAACTAAATGGAGAGTATCTACAGCTAATTGCAGAAAATTCTGATGGCTCATTTTGAATCCGCAGCTGGCAACCCCTCTCACAATGGCCGTGTATGCAGTACATGGGGTAACTTCCACTTCAAGAACTTTGATGGGGACATCTTTTACTTCCCTGGGGTCTGCAATTACATCTTTACATCCAACTGCAAATCTCCCTATGAGGACTTCAATATCCAGATTAGGCGCACCACTGGGGAAAATGCTACCGTGATCACTCACGTCATCATGAGGCTGGAAGGAGCAGTGGTTGAATTGACACGCACTTCTGTCCTGGTCAATGGCAAACAGTACGTTCACATCTTCTACTATGAACTGAAATTGTCGGGACTGCCATCACTCCCTGAAGGCTCTTTGAGCAAGCATCCCTTTTCTTCATCTGATCTGATACTGCTCCCAACCAGCTGAAGGGCTCTGGTCCTTCTTGAGGCAACAACAAAAATTAGAGTGCCTGACAGTGAGCAACATGCAACTTCTGCAGATTATCCTTGTGTGCATTTCATTCAGAGGAGCTATATCCCAGATGCAGCCCCATTGCAACAATTGTCTATATATGCAGTTGATTGTATAAGCTGGATTCAGCCAAAGTATTGGCCTTTCCACCCTGTAAGTTTCTACCTGTCATTAATTTTACCAGACAGGAGCCCCGTGAGGAATTTCTTAATGTTCCTGTACTTGCACTTCAACTACAGATTGCACCTGAGCTTATTTTAAATAAGCTAATCTGGGAACCTCCTACTCTTGAAGAAATGGTAGCACTGACTTTGGCAAAAAGTGTGAAACCTGTCCAAATGTTTGAGTAAATATTTGGACAGCTATCTCACAGTGATCTGTGTATTATGGCAACTACTTACAGCAAGCTAGACTAAAGGTTATTTTGGATACAGCTTTACAAATGGCACTCATGTCAAGAAAGCCTAAAGAGTCTATCCCTTCATTATGAAGGGCTTAAAGGAGTATTCAGCAATATTCTGAAGCATACTGCCTGCAAAACAGAATATCCCAGCACTTTTTTTGATCTGTGTAACCGAAGACATGCCAACATTTTACCTTTAGCAGAAATAAGCAAAAGGAAAAGCAGGGAAAGTAAGGCTGATCCATTGTGGACAAAGAAACAATCAAAATAGCCAAACGTTAACAAATTTGAGCTGTCTGTATTTAGTTATTGCTCTGGCTAATTTCCTCATCTTTGTGCACTGAAGCTTCTCAAAGAGTAGCAATTGATATCAATTTGCTCAATGGATATTCTGTCCCTGCTCTCACTGAATTATGGTCATCTTTTCCCAGGATTCAGATGCCCTATAGCCATATGGGAGTCATGATAGAGAGAAGCAACAACTATTTGAAAGTTTCTGCCAAGTTAGGACTGATCTTTCTCTGGAATGAAGAGGATGCCCTCCTGGTAAGAAAATATCCAAAATGTGACAGAAAGCCTATAATTAGAAGAAAGTCCATTTAAATTTTTGCAATCTTAAATAGTCAAGCAGACATTAATACTTTATGGATTTGTATCTATGTTTAGTATAGATACAAATCTATATTCCAGCCTTTTCTTGGTTTTACTTTTTTTCCCACTGAGAATAATATAAACCCATATTATAGTGCTTGCACATCACAGTGAAATACTCAGATGTTCACAGTCCAAGGGCTGGACTAAGATGAAGCTTTTCATGGTGGTCATTGACCTTCCACATCTTACAGTCTGCACCAGCACACCCACGTCAAATTTTAACTACATAAGGACAGTGTTTCTAACCATCAGGGTTGACGTTACTGTGAACCTAAACTTGCTTTCCTCATTTCTTTTAGGTGGAACTAGATAAGAAATACGCCAACCAAACCTGTGGACTCTGTGGGGACTTCAATGGAATCCCAACCAACAACGAGTTTATTTCACAAAGTAATAAAAACCATTATTACGCCTTGGCACTTTTTTTCCTCATTTTAGCAGTATAGGACATGGGTTATATTAACTGCCAAATTAATGATACATCTTCCAGTCGGTATTTTTATGATGTCAGTTTTAACATGTAATAGCGTTACAGCTTTCAGATGTATTCAGGTGTTTCGACCACTGTTAGATCTTTTAAAATAATGTAACCTTCTACTTTTTTTCAGTTAGGCTCCAGACCTTCTTTACCTCCTTTTGCCTATCACTATAGTAATATTATTTGGTAATCACTGTTTTCAATGGGTAGTATCTTAAAAGAAAAAGAAAACACCTCCATGCAGAAGCTAGTAAAGCAGTAAATATCATTCTAATATTTTGTCTACTTTATACAGATACAAAACTGACTGCTCTACAGTTTGGGAATAGGCAGAAGATAGATGGACCCACAGAGCAGTGTGATGATCCTATTCCTTCCACTGTTCTGATGAACTGCTCATCTGAATTTGTAAGAACCTCTCTTTCAGAATTTTTTTTTTTCAAAGTAACATACACTATCCTTTCCTCCCTTTGTTTGGAGAATATCTGCTAAGATATGTAAAAATACAGCATGAATATGGCCAGACATGGGTCTGGAAAAAAAAAGATTCCCAAATTTAGTATTCTTTGCTAACGTGAATGCAAAAGAAGATAAAAATTACAGGAGTTCAAGAGAAGACTGGACATTTTAAAATGAAAAAGGAATTTACCAAAGATGTCTAAACACAAGGAAACAATACAATGCTTGCAGAGTCACCTGAGAAAGTAACTCAACATATGGGAACCATCAAGGGAGTCCCATGAGTCCTATTGTGATAATATGTTTTTCTAAGCTTCTAAATAGATCTTTCCCTAAACATTTGCCTATGGCTACTGTTGGACAGGGTTTTGGACTAGATGGACTTTTGATTTGTTTTGCTTCATTCCTGAAATGAAATAACTATTTCCATGTCTTCTAAACACTATTTCATTGTTTTCCTTTCCAGGCTTCTATCTGCAAGACAGTATTAACCAGTGAAGCATTCACAAGCTGTAATGCACTTGTGGATGTTCAGGACTACATTGAAACTTGCATACAAGACCTATGCCACTGTGATACTTCTATGGCCGACTTCTGTATGTGCAACACCTTTGCTGAATACTCCCGGCAGTGTGCTCATGCAGGTGGACAGCCTCTGAACTGGAGAACCTCAGAATTATGTCGTAAGTATCTCTGGAAAAGACTTCTACTTACGCTGCCTCCTTATATACAGTGAGCTTATAATGTCTAATTTTTCTTCCTGAAGAAGACAGGTACATATTTAAAGGTATATTTATCATTTAAAGGTATATATAAGTTTCATGAAGTCAGATTACACTTGAGTACACTCAAGATTTCATGGATATGAAGGTTTAGAGGATTTTACATTACCATTTTCGATATATATCAGAAGGTCTAAAATGTTGCAACCTACACTCGGATGTTGTCCATTATATCTTGACAGAAAACAGAGATATTAAATACTCTTTCTCAACATTTCAAAGGAAAAGCCAGCATCATACTACTCTTTCTATTTTCAGCCAAGTCATGTCCTTTCAACATGCAACACCAGGAGTGTGGCTCCCCCTGCTCCGACACCTGCAGCAACCCTGAACGATCTGCACTTTGTGAAGATCATTGTACAGATGGCTGTACCTGTCCTTCAGGCAAGTTACTTCATACCCTTCATTCATAGCCAAAACCATTAAAGCCTTTTTTATCTATTCATGCTATGTCGTTGTTGTTGTTATCTTCCTTGATATACATACATCTACCCTGGTTATAAAAACACCTTTCAAACACCAAATGGTCCTAAGACATGTATATAACGACTCAATTGTGTATAAGATACTTTACTACTAATGATAAGAGAACATTCTCAGCATCCACATGCAGTTAACTGAATGCGCAGAATGTTTAATTACACTCTGTCCACAGTGGTAACTCCTACTGTTAGCAAAGCTAGGTGTGGTTACCCAGAGTACCATACACAACAAATGTGTTTACTTTCCTTGTGCTGGCTTCTGTGCCTGAGAATTGTTGGCATTCTGAGTGATGGACATCTTCTCCATTGTAGATCTTTGCACATTTTCAGTGATGTCTGACAGAATTCACCATCACTTGTTTATACAATAACACTGACGCCTCTTAAATAATTCTCTGACTTTGTACAGCAAATATATTTCCAGCCAAATATATCTCCAGGCAATCTTATAAATGGTACATCTATTCCATCTTACTCTCTAATAGTTTTAATTCTAATTCCAATCTAATGAAGCCTATAACAGAAAGGACTTTACTTAAAAGTTTCTTATGATCATCCTAGGATTTCAGATAGGCTTCAACGAAATATAGCTTCTTCATTCCCTCTATAGCTGGCATTCTATTATTTTAAGGACCTTTACATTTTCCACATGCAGGAGAAATGCAAAACACTTCATACATCTGGCAGATATGTAGACAAAAGCAGATTCTGTAGTGCACAGAATGACTAACAGACTGTTTCTTTCCCTAGGAATGGTATTCGATGACATTAATGGTGCTGGCTGTATTCCCCGTAAGGAATGCCATTGTACCTATGAAGGCGAAACTTATGCTCCTGGTACCTCCTTCTCATCTAAATGCAGATCATGGTAACATAGCCCCTTTCTCATACTTATTTTTAGGGGTGTTACCTTTATGTTTTGGAGACAGGGAAAAATTACTCCTTAAAAAAAAATGAACTACTTATTAACTGAAGTTCCTTGATAACTTTTTAAGAGGATTTTCAAATCTGTTTTCTCTTCAGACTCAGAAGCACAATTTTAAGTTTAGATACAGGTGTTCTGATGTCAAGACTAACCATTTATACAGAACAATCAAACTCAAATTGTGGAGGCTGAAAAGCCATGTACAGATGTGATTACCATGTCAGATCCTTCACAGCACTGTGTAACAAAATGAATGCCAGGTTCAAAGGAATTTAATTCTGTCCAACAACTGGAAATAAAAAACATTATGTTAAAAATATCATTAATATAAATGATATAAATGATATTTATATTGATATATATATATGATATCTATAAATGATAGATGATTTATATTAATGATACTTATTTTGAGATCTCAAAGAAATATGGTTTCTTTGTAAGTATTCTTTTCTCCAGAAGGCAGCATGATCAGTAATGATTCATGAAAATAAAGGTGCCCTTATGTCTAATTTCATTTATACATGCACTACCAAGGTTACAGAATGCCTTCTTCGTTTCAGTACTTGTGCTGGGGGTGAATGGACTTGTGTCACCCAGTCATGTCCAGGGACTTGCAGCATCGAAGGAGGCTCCCACATTACGACATTTGATGAAAAATATTATTCCTTCTATGGAGATTGTAGCTATGTCCTAACCAAGGTAAAAAGGAGTCACATTCCTTGTTAAAGTAATTTGCTAACGGAAAACACTGTTATTAAATACAAGAATGTTTAATTTAAACTACTGGCAATTACAGCAATTGTCTGAAACTTAAAAGAAATACCTGGAACCTTAAATAGTTCCCAATGGGCTTTCTGATAGTTTTGTAGAAAATAAATATATTTTAGTATTCTTATCTATTTGATCATTGGTTAAGAATTGCACTGAGTTTTTAGTTTTCATGAAACAGCCTCTACACTTTCCTTTTTTTTTTAATTGAATATTCCCTGTCTGGTGTTTCGTAACTGTCTCTTTCTGAGAAAGAGAAAATGCAGAATACACTAGAATTTGAAAGCAAAATGGTAAGAAGTCATACATGCATTCTAAAACCAGCATCAGAAATTATATATATACATTTAAAAAAAACCAACAAAACAACACTTAAGATCTACTGGACTTGCTAAATTGGTAGGGACTGAATCCTGAGTAAGTATGTCTTAGTTAACAACTGCAAATTTCAAATCTTAGAATGCAGTGTATATTTGGCTGTTGATTTGTGCTGCGTGAGTAATGCAAAATAAATCTCCTGAAGGCTTTATATTAAATAAAACCTGCTCTGAAAAAGCTCAAGCTGAATGTTACCTGGAAAGAGAACCATAAACACTTAAGAAATGAGCTAGAATAACAAAATTTAGAAACAGATTAGACTAAATCAATGAAAATTTTCAGTGAAAATAACATGCATAGGGTTGGATCAACAATGTGAGCGTAGATCAGACTTACATGTTAAACTTCCTTTTTGGCACCAGCATGTAAAATTAGATTCACAGGATTCCTGGAAGTACACCAAAACCTTCAACCTGTATAGATAAGATTTAAAAAGCCCTAAATTTTAACATTAAATTTTCTTATGGCTGTAATTCTACATCTCAGCTGTCCTCAGGTTAGTATTGTTAACACCAAAAAAATGAGTTCTGTGTGTTTCTCTGTAATAACTTGGCCATTAGGCATACTTCGAATACAGCTCACAGAACACAGTCTGCAAAAAAAACCAAAAAAACAAAGAACAACAAAAATGAAACAAAACAAAAAAAAAGAAGCAAAAAAACCCACTGAGTGTGATCTTTCTAATACAATGGACTTATTTTGTTTTCTTCTTCTAGCTCTGTGACAGCAATGATTTCACTGTTCTGGGTGACATCTACAAGTGTGGTCTCACTGACACTGAGACTTGCCTCAAGGGCGTAGCCATCAGTCTAAGCGGAGGACAAACTGTAAGTAGCAAATACAAACAGCTAATATTCTGCAGTGATGTTTTCCAATCTTAATATGCAATTAGCATGCAAATGACTCATAACAGCATGGACTGATTTTTTGTTTTATCTCATTTAAAAATGGATTCAATTTTCAAAAAGAACAAAGCAAATATATTGGAAGTTAAAATCCTCATAGTTTTCTGTCATTTAGTTGTCTGTTTTAGCCATCAATGGATCTCTATAGTAATGATAAAAGAAATAGTAAGGGAATCTGAAAATCACCATAGCTGGAGTCTACCAACTTGCTTCTTCCCTTCCCCCCCCCCCCCCCCCCACTCCTTTCCTTTATCTTGAATAATACTATATATACTACATTTGGAAAGTGTTTTACCTTTCCTAAACATGCTTGACAATCATTGCCTTTTCTTGTGGACAGAACGTTGTGATCCAGCCTTCTGGCAGTGTGTTTGTGAATATGATCTACACACAGCTGCCCTTCTCTGCAGGTAAGTTCCTTTCAAAGACTTCTGTGATATTTCTCACTGGAGAGTATCCTACCACTTCTTCTCAGATACTGCTGCACCTGAACAGAAAGCAAACTATTAAATGACAGAATAGTTTCATATTGAAGTCTACCACTAACTCATGCTAAACATTTTCATCAAGCAGAGGTGTTCTTTTAGATAGGAACAGAAAAGTATGCCTTCCCCTCCACTTTAGAACAGCTGATGGAAAAGTGGAAGCTTTTTGCATACTCATACTTTAAAGTAAAGACAGCCCATCTTGGTGCAGGATTTGAAATCCTATGTGTATATATATATACATATATATACACGTTTTCTGTTCTTCAACAACTAAGATCACACACAGCTGTGTAATTCTCCTATATAGTGAAAAGTTGTTTCTATCTTAAATGAAATTATTCCTCTTTGTCCACAGCAAATGTCACCATCTTCAGACCATCATCATTCTTCATCATTTTACAAACAACTTTTGGTCTTCAGCTGCAGATTCAAATTGTACCTCTCATGCAAATTTTTATAAACTTAGACCCATCACAGAAAGGGCAGACCTGTGGTAAGTGATCTTATTCTAACAACTGCCTTCATCAGCATGCATATTTGGTAGGAGACTTTCACAGCCTATTTACTTCCCTCTAGGTCTCTGTGGAAACTTCAATGACATCCAGACAGATGACTTCAAAACCACAAGTGGTGTAATAGAGGGTACTTCGGCTGCCTTTGGCAATACTTGGAAAACTCAGGCTGACTGTCCTGATGCCAAAATTACCTTTGAGAACCCCTGCACTCTCAGTATAGAAAATGGTAAGCTCTTTTGTGTTCTCTTTTAAGATAAAAAGAAGAAATGAGCTGATCAACCACAAAGCATTTAGCCAAAGTAACAGCGGACCATTTGCATACACATGCTATTTTCCTCAGCAGACAATAGAAATTATCAATTAATAAGTACTAAGTAGTTCAATATTTTGGATTTTCAAAAATATTCCTTTGGCTAAAGAAAGCCAGTGTTGCTTTCGCCAATTTACCCAAGGGGAACTGGAACTATACAGCATATTAGGAATCTATTCTTGGAAAGCACTGGTTGTCATACATGAAAAAAGCTGTGCAAAGCTCAACTGAAGGCTGGAGGACTCACTGTGGTCCTTCCGCTATCAAACTATGAACCACTTATAGTTCATGAATGACTTCATAGCTCTCTGAATCTTAAGAATTTCAGACAAAGAAACACTTACGCTTCCACCATCCACAGCCACTCTTCAATTTTTTAAGATGAACTACTATACTTTTGATTCACAGTGTGATTCTTCTTTATCAAAATACATCTAAGAAATTTTACTTTATTCCACAACAACTACTGTAAATTAAGAGTACTCAGTTTATGAAGAATTATTATTTTTGTACAGATGATGCAGAATACTGTTAATATTTAAGGAAACAAACGAATTCTATTAAGTTAAACCTCTCCAATTTCACTGCAGGAAGTAATGTAACAGAAACTAGAATTTAGACAATGAAGTGAAGACAATTTAGACAATTACGTGAATATTAATTTGCATGTTTTAAATTCACAGATAACTATGCTCAGCACTGGTGTGGCTTGCTCTCTGATACCATGGGACCTTTTGCAGAATGTCACTCAACAGTGAATCCAGAAGTTTACCAGAAGGTACTTGGCTCTTAACTTTTTCATGCTTAAAAGAATAAGATTTGGACTACTGATGCTAACACTGAGAGAAGACACATTTACAGCTGTTCTTTCCAAGCTAAGGATTCATTTTATCTAGGCATCATAATATCCACTCCTTTATAAAATAACCTTTCTTTTCACTCAAAGGAGGATAAATTTACAGACATTTTCTTGATACCACATTCCTAATCTAGGAGCTTGAGCTGTCTGGATTCTTTGTCAAGTCCAATGACAGAAGGTGCTTTTCCAGAGATAAAAGGAGTATAAGCAGTACTTTGCTTAGTTGCTCTCAGCTGGCCCCTTTCTGCGCATTTCTAAGGAGAAAGCAAGAACTGAAAGTACAAAGCAGCAAATGGACTGTTAAAAAAAACATTCCAAGAATTCAACCTATGGCCCTACATACAAAAAGAATGACTTTTTTTTTTTTTCTCCCCTTTATTCCTCTGAATCAGAGAGTCTAGCAAAGATGAAAAGTCAGGTGGGATTAAATACTTACTACTTGTTCCACTATCTGTGGTACCATGGCTACAAATTGGAAGCAACAGGGAAACCTATCACCCCCTGCAAAAGTAAAGAAGAACAACAAAAAGGAAAAATATGTTAAAATCACAGGCCTCTGATTACTATTTTTCTTTGCAAATAATCTTTTCTGAAAGGGCTCAAAGAAATCTTCCAATGAAAAAATAGGCATGTGGTTATTTATATGTATTCAAATTACATTTTCTTTTAGCTGTAATGAACATGACTCTTTAAATAAAGTCTAAAAAGATACAGTTTTGAAATGACAATCTGATGATCTCATATCATCCTCTTTCCCTAGAACTGCATGTTTGATACATGTAACTGTGAGAGTACTGAGGACTGCATGTGTGCTGCCCTTTCCAGCTATGTCAGAGCCTGTGCTGCTAAAGGAATACTCCTTAATGGATGGAGGAACAAAGTCTGCAGTAAGTTCCACACCCCTTTGCCTCTTGAATGAAGGAAAAACACACAATGTATCAATATAATTGAACTTTTTTGCTTTTTTTTTTTTTAACTTGGACAAAATATTTGTATTTGTGACACAATTATGGAGGAAATTTTTGCTTTGGCAGTTAAAAAAAAATAAATCACACTACTGAAGATATTAGAAAAGCACATCTACCTACAATGCCATTTTTTATCATATGTACTTCACCTCAAATACTGCATTTATATCTACACCGATCCTTAAATTAACTCACCTTGTTTTATTCTCTCAAGCAAAATACACCAACACATGTCCAAAATCCTTGGAGTACACTTACAATGTTGATTCCTGTCAACCTACTTGTCGTTCTCTGAGTGAGCCTGATGTCACATGCAACATCAAGTTTGTCCCAGTTGATGGCTGCACCTGTGTAAATGGAACCTACATGGATGAAAGTGGCAAATGTGTGCCTGCATCTAGCTGTCCTTGTTACTACAAAGGAATGCCTCTGTCTACTGGGGAAGTTATTCATGATAATGGCATTGTCTGGTAAGAGATTTGAAAAAGAAAAGAATGAGATTGGATACAGGCAATCAGGAAACCACATATATCCTATGCAATTTATGCAAATGAAACCAATTTTTCTCCCTAGTGAATTCAACACACACAAAAAAAGAATTCAGAAAAATTATAAGGGCTATTCATGTTTTGAATTAGATTACTGTAGCAATCAAATAAAGCTAAATGGTGAATTAACCTTGGCTACCAGCCAAACTCTCACTCAGGTACTTGCTTACTCTCTGCAACAAAATTTCGGTGAGCGTAAAAAACTTCTTTGACAGTTGGAGATGATACAGACTTGACAGTCCTACTAGGATTAACATTATGAATGAAATCTGGAATATTCTGAAGGACAATTTTTAATTAGACAAATGGACAAAGAAAACTGGTCCACTTATAGAACATAATGGCATTTTGGTCTGCTCTAATATGAAATATTTTCAAATATTCTAAACTATTCTGATGAAAACACAGTGTTTGTTTCATTCTTTCAAATTAATTAGGAAACAAATTGAAACTCAGCAAGAAAAGCAAACATAACACCTTTCTCTTTTTTATAGCACTTGCAGTTACGGAAAGCTGAGCTGCATTGGAGAGAAACCATCACCAGGTAACGTACTGCTTAAGATTGTATTTAATTTTCCCTTCACACCTTCAACCTTTTCAATTCTCTGTTTTTGTTATAATGATACAAATACTTTAAGTCTGAAATCAAACAAGAAAACAAACCAATGATTCTGTAACACACCATAACTGTGAAAAAAAAACAAAAAACAAAAAACACTGTTTTTGCTTTCAAGTGATATAACCATCAAGTTATACCTCCTGGATTACCCAGGGGAAAAGAATACTTGCTCATTTCGGTGAACTTGAGGGGAAAAATGACCGCCTTTTAAATATATTTTTTTAAATTAAAGAACTGAAAGCCAGTCACTTCAAACATTCAAAGTGAAACAGGATCTTTGCTTTCTTGTTTTTCCTTTGGTAAAAAGAAGCGTTTTATGAAGCTAACTGCACATTAGTTTCTATGAACAGTCCAAGCATAAACATAAAACCAAAATGGGTGTGACTTCAGAACATTTGTTTTTACCTCCGGTCAAATGCATTCTCTTAAATTGCATGTATCTGAAACATACGTTTTTTGTTTGTTGTTTGCTAGTTTGTTTTTGAATTTTTAAGGAAACACAAAGATATAAACATGGTTCATTTCACACTTCTCGTGCTTTTTTTCTCTCTTCCAGTCTGTGAACCTCCCATGGTCTATGTTGACTGTGGCAATGCCACTGCAGGTGTCACAGGAGCAGAGTGCCAGAAGAGTTGTCAGACTTTAGACATGGAATGTGTAAGTACAGAATCTGTACACCCAATTGAAAGCGTAAGAAACTAGATCTCTTTTATGCTTACCAGTTGTAGATGGACTCTTCCATCAGGGCAATGTCTCAAGTCACATCTCTTACACCGTCTTTACAGTACAAAACCCACTGCGTCTCTGGCTGCATATGTCCTCCTAATTACGTATCAGATGGCAAAGGTGGCTGCATAGTTGCTGAAGAGTGTCCATGTGTTCACAATGGGGATTCCTACCGTCCAGGAGAATCAATCAGAGTTGGCTGTAACAACTGGTAAGAGTATATTAAAACATTATTTTCAAGCCCCTAGAAAGGAACGGTTTAAATTCTAGTTGAATTATAGCTTTTCACTCTAGCAGTATCAAGATTTGTAGGAAAGAATCCTAAATAAAATGATAAATTAAGCAAAAAAATAAGGCCAATTGGGCCCACTCATGGCCATTTTAAGTAAAAAGCAAACTGCTTCTGTTTTCAAAGATGCACACAGCACAGAAATTGCATGTGGTCAGAATAAAAATTTGGTTTAGATGCTATCATATTCATTAGTTAAGACAGCTTTCTTTTTTTCTTCTCAGGCAATACTTATAATTCAATACAACCAACAAGATTTAGAAATGTGGAACACCTAAGTTTTTTCTAACCCAAATTATTCACATCATCATAAATTAACACTCTTTGGGTAAATTCTAGAGACTGGAGCTTTGCTGCATTTCTGAGAATAAACACACCTTATTTTTTCACTGCAGGCTTAACATTTTTTAAAACAAAAAACAGAAGAATGTACATGTAGAAATATAAATCTGTATAATATGTGAATATCTGTTTTCTACATTTTTGAGTTCTTTTCATCTTATGTAGCACGTGTAGAAACAGAAAGTGGCACTGCTCCGAGGAACCTTGCCTAGAAACCTGTTCAGTTTACGGAGATGGGCATTATACCACCTTTGATGGCAAACGCTTTGATTTTGAAGGAGACTGTGAATATGTTCTAATCCAGGTAACAGATTCCTTCTGTACAACCACCTGAAAGGAGGTTGTAGTGAGGTGGGAGCTGGTTTATTTTTCTGAAAGTTGGAAGCCCTGCCTGTGGCAGGGGGCTTGGAATTGATGGTCTTGGGGTCTTTTTCAATCCAAGCCACTTTGTGATTCTAGGATTCTCCAAGTAATAGGATGGTAGGAAATGACCTTAAGTTGCAGCAAGGGAGGTTTAGGCTGGATATTAGGAAAAATTTCTTCTCTGAAAGAGTGGTCAGACTCTGGAATGGGCTGCCCACGGAGGTGGTGGAGTCACTGTCCCTGGAGGTGTTCAAGAAACATTCAGATGTGGTACTAAGGCGTGTGGTTTAGTGGGGAAGTATTAGTGGTAGGTAGACAGTTGGACTAGATGATCTTGAAGATCTTTTCCAACCATGGTGATCTGTGATTCTATAATTCTTGTATATTGCATCACAGAACATCATTAACACAGAATATCATTTCTCTGTTTCAGAACTACTGTGGCAGAAAAGGTTTGAATCAGGGAACCTTCAGAGTAATCACTGAGAACATTCCATGTGGCACAACAGGAACCACCTGCTCCAAGTCCATTAAAGTTTTCTTGGGGGTAAGCATGTTCTTTAATAAGTTTCACCCAAACTAATTTGCTGGAAGGACTGTTGGGTTGTCCCAGACAGACTGTATAATAAAAGTGTCCCCCAGGTCAGTAAAAATGTTATCACACTTCCATGATCACTGCCAACAATTCTGCCAGGGAAAACAATGGAAGGATTTTTGAAGAGAAGCAGATCAACAGGAGAATTTTGAATACAACATTTTGATGATGATTATTTCAAAAATGGCTACTAACAATATAAAAAAATGGACCTAATGGGTGACTTTTTAAATTGGTCTCTAACTTTTTCATTTCTTGCCCCAGAACTACGAGCTGGTGCTCAGTGATGGACATTCTGATGTCATCCAGAGGTCACCTGGAGGAGAAATGCCATTCCAAATCCGTTCCATGGGCATCTACACGGTTGTTGACACTACTGTTGGTCTGATACTCATGTGGGACAAGAAAACCAGTATATTCATCAAACTTAGTCCCAGCTTTCAGGTACGTTTTAAAATCCAAAACCTGGAGTGGACGCTTCCTGACCCATTTTCATGCTCTATCTCATGTGGAAATATGGAAATTTAGGCTGCAACTGAAATAGCAGTTATTGCCTATTATCTTTGTAATATTGACTCAGATTCTATATACACATTTTCCATAAATTCTGTTTTTCAACAACAGCATAACAGCAGCTGTATAAGTAGTATCCTTCAAGAAAATGTACTTTGCTGAAGCGGTACATTTAATTAATATTAAGAACAAAAACCACAAGTCTACTCTGCTTCTTTCCCTATCACTTGTAAGGATAAGTTAGAGATACCTTTACCTGAAAGGTATTTTGCTGAAGAAGTCCTGCTCATTTTAAATAAGGTTCATCCTGGAGTATGTTCCTCACAGATACTGAGAAGCTGTACCTTGCTGATCTTCGTTATTTTATGTTTATCCCCATGCAGGGACATGTCTGTGGCCTTTGTGGAAATTATGATGGCAATGGAAACAACGACTTCACTACGCGCAGTCAGTCTGTGGTAGGAAATGTGCTGGAGTTTGCCAATAGCTGGAAAGTGTCTTCTACTTGCCCAAATGCCAATCAAACCAGAGATCCATGCACTGCAAACCCATACAGGAAATCCTGGGCACAGAAGCAATGCAGCATCATTACCAGTGAAGTATTTGCAAAGTGTCACTCCCAGGTACGATAAAACTTCAGTCTGCAGAGTTTACATCAATTTTTATGTGGGGCAGTTGAAAACACACTAGGATTTGGACTAAGTCATGAATAACAAAGTCAGGCCATGCTCTAGGGAGATTAAGTAGAAAGGATATGCACCTCCATTTCTTCAGCTTATGCCAGTTTTCTAACACAACACAAAAATCCATAGGACTTGGTTTCTTGTGTTATAGAAGGGACAGTTACAGATAAATAGCAGGATACATTTTAATTGCGATGGCATCGTTTTCTATTAATATAAATATCAGCTACATGATATCTACAATTGTGTGCTAGCATGTAGTAATGTAGCAATACTCCTGCAATTGTGTCTTTAACACCAAATCGTTCTTATGGTTATGACTTCCTACTAATAGCTGTCTTCAACATTTTTCTCTTGATTTTTCAAAATATTATCATAATTTTTTCATTTTTTATCTTCCTAAAATATACAGTGGCCAACTTCAGATATTTTCTAAGTTATTTCTTTAGTACTGAACATACCTTTTAAAAGTGGACAAGTGCAGAAAACAAAACTCAAATATTTCCTCCAACAGGTTGAACCGAATGAATATTATCAAGCATGTGTGGATGATGCTTGTGCTTGTGACACTGGAGGAGACTGTGAATGTTTTTGTACAGCAGTAGCTGCCTATGCTCAAGCGTGCAATGAGCTGGACATTTGCATTTCATGGAGAACCCCATCAATTTGTCGTAAGTCTCACTCCACTTCTTTCTGAAGGGATTCAGAGGGAAAGAAAGCAACAGACAAGAAACAAACAAAATCAAAGAAACAAACAAAAAAAAAGTAGGAAGAAGAAAGAAAGGAGGATAAAACTATATTTGTAGGGGACACTGCTGTATCATAAAAACAGGTAGAAAAAAAACAGCACAATAATAACAAAAAAACAAACAACAACAAAAAAAGCAACAACACAAAACCCAAAGCAATTTGAGTAAATCATTGGAATCTATTCTATTCGATCTACATAAAAAGAAACCATCTGCCAGTAACTTTACCAGCAGTATTATTAGTGTCCCATTTACTTGCTAGTCATTATTTTGCATGCTTGAAGTCTAACTCTGTTCGCTGTTTTATAACTTCATTGGGTTCAAAATATTGTAAAAGTATAACAACAGTATTAAAAGAGAAATAAGACAACATGCTGTTCACCACTTACATGATTGTGCTGATGACATGAGACTTTTACCCAGCAAAATAACACCAATAGAAATAGATAAAGTTAAGATCCTTTTCTGTCATTTCTCTTTCTCTAGCTCTGTTCTGCGATTACTACAATCCACAGGGGGAATGTGAGTGGCACTACAAGCCCTGTGGAGCCCCTTGTATGAAGACCTGTAATAATCCAAGTGGGAAGTGCCTTCATGAGTTGAGAGGTTTGGAAGGTAAACATAATTATGCATATCTCATTCTACTTAGTAAAAAATTAAAAGAGTAAGATGAACAAAATCTGGATTATTCAGTGTATGAAATGTTTATAGCAGAAATTTGAAGACAACCTAACTCCCAATGAATCATACACTAGTTTGGAGTGAAAATGAGGACAAAATGCTTCCAAAGATTAATCTGTAATCAATGAAATAACAGTAATGGAAAGTGAAATTCCAATTACCACATGGAATAATTTTACTAGATCAGATATTAGCAGAGTAGAGGGTTACTTCTACTTGTGAAAGATCAGCATAAATATGACTCTATTTTTCTGCAGGCTGTTATCCACACTGCCCAAAGAATAAGCCCTATTTTGATGAAGAAACCATGGCTTGTGTTTCTAATTGTGGTTGCTATGAGAATGGAAAACATTACAAGCCAGGAATGCAGATGCCTTCAAAGCAGAACTGCCAAGCATGGTAGGATTAATAACGATTTTTCAATGTCGAGCCTAAAGTTGCAGAACTTAATTCATCGTGCATTTGGTTTTTTGTTTGCTAGCAAAAATTAGGCTGCTGAATAATGTCTAATTTTCTTCTGTTCCCAGGAATGTAGAAGATGATATGATGAAACATTTTACTTTAGGGAGATTAATACATAATTTCTCACTCTGCATTCTTATTACAAACATTATTAAGTAAAAAAACAAATAAAAATAATAATAATTTTGTAAATAATCTGAGGACTTATATTAAGATATCCCTAAAGTAATTATGTGGAATTATTTAGAAATGAGTACATATCAATTCTTCATTGTTTTGAACTCATTTCTGTTATTTGCAATAGTCAGCAAGTATTCCTACATATTCCATTAGAATTTATGAATACAAGCTAGCTGTACTTGTTGGGAAAGTCCTGTCAAGCTTTCTATCAAATAGCACAAAGTTAGCAGAACCAGCCATGAATCAGTTAACATTGTCCTGAGACATCTTTGGGAGGGACTCTTCGAGACTGCAGTGATAGGACAAGGGATAATGGTTTAAAGCTAAAATAGGGTAGGTTTAGATTACACTTTAGGAAGAAATTCTTCACTATGAAAGTGGGAGGCCCTGGAATGGGTTGCCCAGAGAAGTTGTGGATGCCCCATCCCTGAAAGTGTTCAAGGCCAGGTTTGATGGGGCTTTGAGCAACCTCATCTAGAGAAAATGTCCGTACCCATGGCAGGGGGTTCAACTAGATGTCTTTAAGGTCCCTTCCAACCCAAATCACTTTACAATTTTATGACTCTGTGGTCTTTAAAATAGCTATAAATGAATACTGCAAGCAATGCAGCCAGAGTGGCAGAGTCCATTAAAAGCCAATCTAACTATTTACTCAACATTCATGTTACACTTTGCAGCTCAAAGATAGCTTTGATTGCCTCACCTATGTCATCAACAGTACTAAATGTAAACTGTTAAATATATATCTGTATTTGCTTAAGTTTATGCAGTGTACATATGCCCTTAGTCATATAAATGTAAATAAATATATCAGGATTCAATTCTTAACAGACAATAGATAAATTCTTTTTAAAAACTACAGGATACCCTGTAACATGCAATGAACAGCAGACAACAGAAAAAGAAACAGTAAACTGATACTACTAACCAATACATTCAGATTCATTATCTTCCTTTTTCTCTTTTCCAGTGAATGCACAAACCATGGCAAAATATGCAAATACGACGAACATGGTATGTTGAAAAAGTTGTTTTCATAAGAGTACAATGCATTTAAAGCACCCTGCTCTGTGTTTTAGATACCAAAGAATACTATCCTCTTTTGTTTTACAGAATGTGTCTGCGTTTATGAAGGACGGGCATATAACTATACAGATATGATCTACAATACTACAGATGGCATAGGAGGCTGCCTTGTTGCAACCTGTGGTCCCAATGGAACACTTCAAAGAGTTGTGTATGACTGCCCAATCTCAGTATCACCCACAATACCATTTTACTTCAGCACTACTCCGCCTGCCACTGCTTCCACAGGTATAATCTTACAGGTCATAGGAACTTATTCTATGCATTACTGGATAAAATATAACCACTAAATAGCACTGTTATTAGCGCTGGGTTTCAGTCAATATTTGGTAATCAAACTAATACAATACAGAAAATAAAATCACTTCCAAAACACCAGCATAAGAACAACTGCACACTATTTTGATACAATTATTTTGTTTGTTTTCACAGCAAACTATTAGAAAGCTGCATGAGATTTATTATCTCTGTTTGTAACTATGTACCTGGAATAATCTTTACTGAATAAATAGATCACTCATTATTTTTCCTATTAAATTATACAATGATTACATTCTATAGAATTCCTGATAGTGTTCATGATATACGTAATTAAAGTACTAAGTAGATCACTCAGATAATGACATCGAGATATTGAAATACTCACTTCTAGAATTCTCCAGTATACTCAAGGTTGGTAATCTCTAGGCACAAAACCAAGCAATTGCACTGAATCAAATGTAAAAAAAAAAAAAAGGGGGGGGGGGGAGGGTTTCCTTCAAAACAGATAAAGTGTGTCTGAGTCTTATTTCAGCACTCTCTAAATAACAAACAATATTTTCATTGAAGTGACTGTTCCAAACATGTCAGTAAGATAAATCACTAGATAATGGATTTTCTATTCTAGTTGATATTAAATTATAATTATCCTAAAATAATTCTTAAAAGACTCATAATGCAACTAATGATGTTAAAAAATTTTCAGCCCCTTCAACATAATGAAAATATGTATATGGGAATGTATTCTAAGTTTCAAAATATTTTCTTTAACTCTTTCAGTTACATCATCACCAACGACATCGGTATGTGTTCATGAAGTCTGTCAGTGGTCAGAATGGTATGATGGAAGTTCACTAATACCTGGATTTGATGGTGGAGATTTTGAAACATTCAGTGATTTGAGAGCTAAAGGTTATGAAGTCTGTAGAGCTCCAAAGGCAGTTCAATGCAGGGCAGAGAAATTTCCTAACATACCACTGAAGGACCTTGGCCAAAGTGTAGAATGTAATACAAAAGCTGGGCTTATATGTTACAACAAAGATCAAATTTCAACAATGTGCTACAATTACGAAATCAGAATCTTATGTTGTGTTTTTGTACCATGCTCTTCCACTCCATCCATCACAACACATACCCCAGTTCCAGAAATGACAACCACAACATCAAGTATGATTACCACAACTTCATCTACAACCACAGAAACAGGAACTACTTCTGTCACAAGCACTTCGGAAACAGCAAGTACCTCCCCAGAGACAATCACTACAACACCTTGCCAACCAAAGTGCAAATGGTCCCAATGGTATGATGTCCATTTCCCAACACTGCACAACAAAGGAGATTATGAAACCTACCAGGACATTAGATCTGCTGGAAAAGCAATCTGCAGAAACCCTGAAAAAATACAATGCAGAGCAGAGAAATACCCACAAAAATCTATTGAAGAAATAGGCCAGGTTGTCCACTGCAATGTAACATATGGACTTATCTGCAGAAATGAAGATCAAAAAGGAGAACTGCATATCTGTCTTAATTATCAAGTAAAAGTATTCTGTTGTGATGACTACAGCCACTGCCAATCAAGCGTGACACCTACGGTACCAGAGGAAATTACTACCACCACTACACAAACACCAGCTACTACAACCTCAGAAATTTCAACAACTGCAACTAAAACAACATCGCTAGTCACTGTATCTCCTTCAACAGCAGCAATCTGTGTAAAAGAAGAATGTGACTGGTCAATTTGGTATGATGCCAGCTATCCAGAATCAGGATACGATGACGGAGACTTTGATACAATTCAGAATATAAGAAAACAGGGATATAATGTCTGTGCTAACAGAAAGGCTGTTGAATGCAGAGCGGTAAGATTCCCTGATACACCATATCAACTCCTGGAACAACATATTACATGCAACACGGAAGAAGGTTTAATATGCTATAATAAAGACCAGCTACCACCGATCTGCTACAACTACGAAGTAAGATTTAAATGCTGTAAAAACGTAACAATACCATGCCAAACAACAAAAACACCATATTCAACTACAGAAACACAAACAACAACAACAATTTCAACAACGACACCATACACAGAAATATCAACAACACAATACACACCAGAGATACAAACAAAACATAAGACAACCACTATAGAAACAATACCACCAAGAACAGAAAATATTCACAGCGAAACCACATCAACACCAAAGCAAAGCACACAGACAGAAACACAGACAACAAAGAAAACAGCCATACCGACAGTAACAAATCCCACCACCACAGCTACAACCTCCACAACACTGACAACCAGCACCCTCTCGCCCACCCCTACTCTCATCTCCTCTACCAGCTCCCCCTCCACCACGCAATACACCAGCTCCTGCGAACCTGAACTCTGCTCCTGGACGGACTGGTTTGACGTTGACTTCCCCTCCTCGGGGACAAGCCAGGGAGACTTCGAAACCTACCAGCACATCCGCGCTGCCGGGAAGGAAGTCTGTCAACAGCCAAAACAAATTGAGTGCCAGGCCGAGGACTACCCCGACATTTCCATCGAACAAGTCGGACAGGTTGTGCAGTGTGACGTTCACTACGGACTGGTGTGCAGGAACCAGGACCAGCAGGGCAGCTTTAAGATGTGCCTCAACTACAGGATCCGTGTCCTCTGCTGCCGGTCTAACCCCAACTGCGTACACACCATCACTCCTACCACCAGTCCCACCACCTCCATCTCCACAGGCACCTCCTCCCCTACGTCCTTCATCACCGTCACAACCTCCACCTCCACCGCTACGCCCTCCACAACGGGAACAACACCAACAACCACCACCAGCACCCTCTCGCCCACCCCTACTCTCATCTCCTCTACCAGCTCCCCCTCCACCACGCAATACACCAGCTCCTGCGAACCTGAACTCTGCTCCTGGACGGACTGGTTTGACGTTGACTTCCCCTCCTCGGGGACAAGCCAGGGAGACTTCGAAACCTACCAGCACATCCGCGCTGCCGGGAAGGAAGTCTGTCAACAGCCAAAACAAATTGAGTGCCAGGCCGAGGACTACCCCGACATTCCCATCGAACAAGTCGGACAGGTTGTGCAGTGTGACGTTCACTACGGACTGGTGTGCAGGAACCAGGACCAGCAGGGCAGCTTTAAGATGTGCCTCAACTACAGGATCCGTGTCCTCTGCTGCCGGTCTAACCCCAACTGCGTACACACCATCACTCCTACCACCAGTCCCACCACCTCCATCTCCACAGGCACCTCCTCCCCTACGTCCTTCATCACCGTCACAACCTCCACCTCCACCGCTACGCCCTCCACAACGGGAACAACACCAACAACCACCACCAGCACCCTCTCGCCCACCCCTACTCTCATCTCCTCTACCAGCTCCCCCTCCACCACGCAATACACCAGCTCCTGCGAACCTGAACTCTGCTCCTGGACGGACTGGTTTGACGTTGACTTCCCCTCCTCGGGGACAAGCCAGGGAGACTTCGAAACCTACCAGCACATCCGCGCTGCCGGGAAGGAAGTCTGTCAACAGCCAAAACAAATTGAGTGCCAGGCCGAGGACTACCCCGACATTCCCATCGAACAAGTCGGACAGGTTGTGCAGTGTGACGTTCACTACGGACTGGTGTGCAGGAACCAGGACCAGCAGGGCAGCTTTAAGATGTGCCTCAACTACAGGATCCGTGTCCTCTGCTGCCGGTCTAACCCCAACTGCGTGCACACCATCACTCCTACCACCAGTCCCACCACCTCCATCTCCACAGGCACCTCCTCCCCTACGTCCTTCATCACCGTCACAACCTCCACCTCCACCGCTACGCCCTCCACAACGGGAACAACACCAACAACCACCACCAGCACCCTCTCGCCCACCCCTACTCTCATCTCCTCTACCAGCTCCCCCTCCACCACGCAATACACCAGCTCCTGCGAACCTGAACTCTGCTCCTGGACGGACTGGTTTGACGTTGACTTCCCCTCCTCGGGGACAAGCCAGGGAGACTTCGAAACCTACCAGCAGATCCGCGCTGCCGGGAAGGAAGTCTGTCAACAGCCAAAACAAATTGAGTGCCAGGCCGAGGACTACCCCGACATTTCCATAGAACAAGTCGGACAGGTTGTGCAGTGTGACGTTCACTACGGACTGGTGTGCAGGAACCAGGACCAGCAGGGCAGCTTTAAGATGTGCCTCAACTACAGGATCCGTGTCCTCTGCTGCCGGTCTAACCCCAACTGCGTACACACCATCACTCCTACCACCAGTCCCACCACCTCCATCTCCACAGGCACCTCCTCCCCTACGTCCTTCATCACCGTCACAACCTCCACCTCCACCGCTACGCCCTCCACAACGGGAACAACACCAACAACCACCACCAGCACCCTCTCGCCCACCCCTACTCTCATCTCCTCTACCAGCTCCCCCTCCACCACGCAATACACCAGCTCCTGCGAACCTGAACTCTGCTCCTGGACGGACTGGTTTGACGTTGACTTCCCCTCCTCGGGGACAAGCCAGGGAGACTTCGAAACCTACCAGCACATCCGCGCTGCCGGGAAGGAAGTCTGTCAACAGCCAAAACAAATTGAGTGCCAGGCCGAGGACTACCCCGACATTTCCATCGAACAAGTCGGACAGGTTGTGCAGTGTGACGTTCACTACGGACTGGTGTGCAGGAACCAGGACCAGCAGGGCAGCTTTAAGATGTGCCTCAACTACAGGATCCGTGTCCTCTGCTGCCGGTCTAACCCCAACTGCGTACACACCATCACTCCTACCACCAGTCCCACCACCTCCATCTCCACAGGAACCTCCTCCCCTACGTCCTTCATCACCGTCACAACCTCCACCTCCACCGCTACGCCCTCCACAATGGGAACAACACCAACAACCACCACCAGCACCCTCTCGCCCACCCCTACTCTCATCTCCTCTACCAGCTCCCCCTCCACCACGCAATACACCAGCTCCTGCGAACCTGAACTCTGCTCCTGGACGGACTGGTTTGACGTTGACTTCCCCTCCTCGGGGACAAGCCAGGGAGACTTCGAAACCTACCAGCACATCCGCGCTGCCGGGAAGGAAGTCTGTCAACAGCCAAAACAAATTGAGTGCCAGGCCGAGGACTACCCCGACATTCCCATCGAACAAGTCGGACAGGTTGTGCAGTGTGACGTTCACTACGGACTGGTGTGCAGGAACCAGGACCAGCAGGGCAGCTTTAAGATGTGCCTCAACTACAGGATCCGTGTCCTCTGCTGCCGGTCTAACCCCAACTGCGTACACACCATCACTCCTACCACCAGTCCCACCACCTCCATCTCCACAGGCACCTCCTCCCCTACGTCCTTCATCACCGTCACAACCTCCACCTCCACCGCTACGCCCTCCACAACGGGAACAACACCAACAACCACCACCAGCACCCTCTCGCCCACCCCTACTCTCATCTCCTCTACCAGCTCCCCCTCCACCACGCAATACACCAGCTCCTGCGAACCTGAACTCTGCTCCTGGACGGACTGGTTTGACGTTGACTTCCCCTCCTCGGGGACAAGCCAGGGAGACTTCGAAACCTACCAGCACATCCGCGCTGCCGGGAAGGAAGTCTGTCAACAGCCAAAACAAATTGAGTGCCAGGCCGAGGACTACCCCGACATTCCCATCGAACAAGTCGGACAGGTTGTGCAGTGTGACGTTCACTACGGACTGGTGTGCAGGAACCAGGACCAGCAGGGCAGCTTTAAGATGTGCCTCAACTACAGGATCCGTGTCCTCTGCTGCCGGTCTAACCCCAACTGCGTACACACCATCACTCCTACCACCAGTCCCACCACCTCCATCTCCACAGGCACCTCCTCCCCTACGTCCTTCATCACCGTCACAACATCCACCTCCACCGCTACGCCCTCCACAACGGGAACAACACCAACAACCACCACCAGCACCCTCTCGCCCACCCCTACTCTCATCTCCTCTACCAGCTCCCCCTCCACCACGCAATACACCAGCTCCTGCGAACCTGAACTCTGCTCCTGGACGGACTGGTTTGACGTTGACTTCCCCTCCTCGGGGACAAGCCAGGGAGACTTCGAAACCTACCAGCACATCCGCGCTGCCGGGAAGGAAGTCTGTCAACAGCCAAAACAAATTGAGTGCCAGGCCGAGGACTACCCCGACATTTCCATAGAACAAGTCGGACAGGTTGTGCAGTGTGACGTTCACTACGGACTGGTGTGCAGGAACCAGGACCAGCAGGGCAGCTTTAAGATGTGCCTCAACTACAGGATCCGTGTCCTCTGCTGCCGGTCTAACCCCAACTGCGTACACACCATCACTCCTACCACCAGTCCCACCACCTCCATCTCCACAGGCACCTCCTCCCCTACGTCCTTCATCACCGTCACAACCTCCACCTCCACCGCTACGCCCTCCACAACGGGAACAACACCAACAACCACCACCAGCACCCTCTCGCCCACCCCTACTCTCATCTCCTCTACCAGCTCCCCCTCCACCACGCAATACACCAGCTCCTGCGAACCTGAACTCTGCTCCTGGACGGACTGGTTTGACGTTGACTTCCCCTCCTCGGGGACAAGCCAGGGAGACTTCGAAACCTACCAGCACATCCGCGCTGCCGGGAAGGAAGTCTGTCAACAGCCAAAACAAATTGAGTGCCAGGCCGAGGACTACCCCGACATTTCCATCGAACAAGTCGGACAGGTTGTGCAGTGTGACGTTCACTACGGACTGGTGTGCAGGAACCAGGACCAGCAGGGCAGCTTTAAGATGTGCCTCAACTACAGGATCCGTGTCCTCTGCTGCCGGTCTAACCCCAACTGCGTGCACACCATCACTCCTACCACCAGTCCCACCACCTCCATCTCCACAGGCACCTCCTCCCCTACGTCCTTCATCACCGTCACAACCTCCACCTCCACCGCTACGCCCTCCACAACGGGAACAACACCAACAACCACCACCAGCACCCTCTCGCCCACCCCTACTCTCATCTCCTCTACCAGCTCCCCCTCCACCACGCAATACACCAGCTCCTGCGAACCTGAACTCTGCTCCTGGACGGACTGGTTTGACGTTGACTTCCCCTCCTCGGGGACAAGCCAGGGAGACTTCGAAACCTACCAGCACATCCGCGCTGCCGGGAAGGAAGTCTGTCAACAGCCAAAACAAATTGAGTGCCAGGCCGAGGACTACCCCGACATTTCCATCGAACAAGTCGGACAGGTTGTGCAGTGTGACGTTCACTACGGACTGGTGTGCAGGAACCAGGACCAGCAGGGCAGCTTTAAGATGTGCCTCAACTACAGGATCCGTGTCCTCTGCTGCCGGTCTAACCCCAACTGCGTACACACCATCACTCCTACCACCAGTCCCACCACCTCCATCTCCACAGGCACCTCCTCCCCTACGTCCTTCATCACCGTCACAACCTCCACCTCCACCGCTACGCCCTCCACAACGGGAACAACACCAACAACCACCACCAGCACCCTCTCGCCCACCCCTACTCTCATCTCCTCTACCAGCTCCCCCTCCACCACGCAATACACCAGCTCCTGCGAACCTGAACTCTGCTCCTGGACGGACTGGTTTGACGTTGACTTCCCCTCCTCGGGGACAAGCCAGGGAGACTTCGAAACCTACCAGCACATCCGCGCTGCCGGGAAGGAAGTCTGTCAACAGCCAAAACAAATTGAGTGCCAGGCCGAGGACTACCCCGACATTCCCATCGAACAAGTCGGACAGGTTGTGCAGTGTGACGTTCACTACGGACTGGTGTGCAGGAACCAGGACCAGCAGGGCAGCTTTAAGATGTGCCTCAACTACAGGATCCGTGTCCTCTGCTGCCGGTCTAACCCCAACTGCGTGCACACCATCACTCCTACCACCAGTCCCACCACCTCCATCTCCACAGGCACCTCCTCCCCTACGTCCTTCATCACCGTCACAACCTCCACCTCCACCGCTACGCCCTCCACAACGGGAACAACACCAACAACCACCACCAGCACCCTCTCGCCCACCCCTACTCTCATCTCCTCTACCAGCTCCCCCTCCACCACGCAATACACCAGCTCCTGCGAACCTGAACTCTGCTCCTGGACGGACTGGTTTGACGTTGACTTCCCCTCCTCGGGGACAAGCCAGGGAGACTTCGAAACCTACCAGCACATCCGCGCTGCCGGGAAGGAAGTCTGTCAACAGCCAAAACAAATTGAGTGCCAGGCCGAGGACTACCCCGACATTTCCATCGAACAAGTCGGACAGGTTGTGCAGTGTGACGTTCACTACGGACTGGTGTGCAGGAACCAGGACCAGCAGGGCAGCTTTAAGATGTGCCTCAACTACAGGATCCGTGTCCTCTGCTGCCGGTCTAACCCCAACTGCGTACACACCATCACTCCTACCACCAGTCCCACCACCTCCATCTCCACAGGCACCTCCTCCCCTACGTCCTTCATCACCGTCACAACCTCCACCTCCACCGCTACGCCCTCCACAACGGGAACAACACCAACAACCACCACCAGCACCCTCTCGCCCACCCCTACTCTCATCTCCTCTACCAGCTCCCCCTCCACCACGCAATACACCAGCTCCTGCGAACCTGAACTCTGCTCCTGGACGGACTGGTTTGACGTTGACTTCCCCTCCTCGGGGACAAGCCAGGGAGACTTCGAAACCTACCAGCACATCCGCGCTGCCGGGAAGGAAGTCTGTCAACAGCCAAAACAAATTGAGTGCCAGGCCGAGGACTACCCCGACATTTCCATAGAACAAGTCGGACAGGTTGTGCAGTGTGACGTTCACTACGGACTGGTGTGCAGGAACCAGGACCAGCAGGGCAGCTTTAAGATGTGCCTCAACTACAGGATCCGTGTCCTCTGCTGCCGGTCTAACCCCAACTGCGTACACACCATCACTCCTACCACCAGTCCCACCACCTCCATCTCCACAGGCACCTCCTCCCCTACGTCCTTCATCACCGTCACAACCTCCACCTCCACCGCTACGCCCTCCACAACGGGAACAACACCAACAACCACCACCAGCACCCTCTCGCCCACCCCTACTCTCATCTCCTCTACCAGCTCCTCCTCCACCACGCAATACACCAGCTCCTGCGAACCTGAACTCTGCTCCTGGACGGACTGGTTTGACGTTGACTTCCCCTCCTCGGGGACAAGCCAGGGAGACTTCGAAACCTACCAGCACATCCGTGCTGCCGGGAAGGAAGTCTGTCAACAGCCAAAACAAATTGAGTGCCAGGCCGAGGACTACCCCGACATTTCCATCGAACAAGTCGGACAGGTTGTGCAGTGTGACGTTCACTACGGACTAGTGTGCAGGAACCAGGACCAGCAGGGCAGCTTTAAGATGTGCCTCAACTACAGGATCCGTGTCCTCTGCTGCCGGTCTAACCCCAACTGCGTACACACCATCACTCCTACCACCAGTCCCACCACCTCCATCTCCACAGGCACCTCCTCCCCTACGTCCTTCATCACCGTCACAACCTCCACCTCCACCGCTACGCCCTCCACAACGGGAACAACACCAACAACCACCACCAGCACCCTCTCGCCCACCCCTACTCTCATCTCCTCTACCAGCTCCCCCTCCACCACGCAATACACCAGCTCCTGCGAACCTGAACTCTGCTCCTGGACGGACTGGTTTGACGTTGACTTCCCCTCCTCGGGGACAAGCCAGGGAGACTTCGAAACCTACCAGCACATCCGCGCTGCCGGGAAGGAAGTCTGTCAACAGCCAAAACAAATTGAGTGCCAGGCCGAGGACTACCCTGACATTTCCATAGAACAAGTCGGACAGGTTGTGCAGTGTGACGTTCACTACGGACTGGTGTGCAGGAACCAGGACCAGCAGGGCAGCTTTAAGATGTGCCTCAACTACAGGATCCGTGTCCTCTGCTGCCGGTCTAACCCCAACTGCGTGCACACCATCACTCCTACCACCAGTCCCACCACTTCCATCTCCACAGGAACCTCCTCCCCTACGTCCTTCATCACCGTCACAACCTCCACCTCCACCGCTACGCCCTCCACAACGGGAACAACACCAACAACCACCACCAGCACCCTCTCGCCCACCCCTACTCTCATCTCCTCTACCAGCTCCCCCTCCACCACGCAATACACCAGCTCCTGCGAACCTGAACTCTGCTCCTGGACGGACTGGTTTGACGTTGACTTCCCCTCCTCGGGGACAAGCCAGGGAGACTTCGAAACCTACCAGCACATCCGCGCTGCCGGGAAGGAAGTCTGTCAACAGCCAAAACAAATTGAGTGCCAGGCCGAGGACTACCCCGACATTTCCATCGAACAAGTCGGACAGGTTGTGCAGTGTGACGTTCACTACGGACTGGTGTGCAGGAACCAGGACCAGCAGGGCAGCATTAAGATGTGCCTCAACTACAGGATCCGTGTCCTCTGCTGCCGGTCTAACCCCAACTGCGTGCACACCATCACTCCTACCACCAGTCCCACCACCTCCATCTCCACAGGCACCTCCTCCCCTACGTCCTTCATCACCGTCACAACCTCCACCTCCACCGCTACGCCCTCCACAACGGGAACAACACCAACAACCACCACCAGCACCCTCTCGCCCACCCCTACTCTCATCTCCTCTACCAGCTCCCCCTCCACCACGCAATACACCAGCTCCTGCGAACCTGAACTCTGCTCCTGGACGGACTGGTTTGACGTTGACTTCCCCTCCTCGGGGACAAGCCAGGGAGACTTCGAAACCTACCAGCACATCCGCGCTGCCGGGAAGGAAGTCTGTCAACAGCCAAAACAAATTGAGTGCCAGGCCGAGGACTACCCCGACATTTCCATCGAACAAGTCGGACAGGTTGTGCAGTGTGACGTTCACTACGGACTGGTGTGCAGGAACCAGGACCAGCAGGGCAGCTTTAAGATGTGCCTCAACTACAGGATCCGTGTCCTCTGCTGCCGGTCTAACCCCAACTGCGTGCACACCATCACTCCTACCACCAGTCCCACCACCTCCATCTCCACAGGCACCTCCTCCCCTACGTCCTTCATCACCGTCACAACCTCCACCTCCACCGCTACGCCCTCCACAACGGGAACAACACCAACAACCACCACCAGCACCCTCTCGCCCACCCCTACTCTCATCTCCTCTACCAGCTCCCCCTCCACCACGCAATACACCAGCTCCTGCGAACCTGAACTCTGCTCCTGGACGGACTGGTTTGACGTTGACTTCCCCTCCTCGGGGACAAGCCAGGGAGACTTCGAAACCTACCAGCACATCCGCGCTGCCGGGAAGGAAGTCTGTCAACAGCCAAAACAAATTGAGTGCCAGGCCGAGGACTACCCCGACATTTCCATCGAACAAGTCGGACAGGTTGTGCAGTGTGACGTTCACTACGGACTGGTGTGCAGGAACCAGGACCAGCAGGGCAGCTTTAAGATGTGCCTCAACTACAGGATCCGTGTCCTCTGCTGCCGGTCTAACCCCAACTGCGTGCACACCATCACTCCTACCACCAGTCCCACCACCTCCATCTCCACAGGCACCTCCTCCCCTACGTCCTTCATCACCGTCACAACCTCCACCTCCACCGCTACGCCCTCCACAACGGGAACAACACCAACAACCACCACCAGCACCCTCTCGCCCACCCCTACTCTCATCTCCTCTACCAGCTCCCCCTCCACCACGCAATACACCAGCTCCTGCGAACCTGAACTCTGCTCCTGGACGGACTGGTTTGACGTTGACTTCCCCTCCTCGGGGACAAGCCAGGGAGACTTCGAAACCTACCAGCACATCCGCGCTGCCGGGAAGGAAGTCTGTCAACAGCCAAAACAAATTGAGTGCCAGGCCGAGGACTACCCCGACATTCCCATCGAACAAGTCGGACAGGTTGTGCAGTGTGACGTTCACTACGGACTGGTGTGCAGGAACCAGGACCAGCAGGGCAGCTTTAAGATGTGCCTCAACTACAGGATCCGTGTCCTCTGCTGCCGGTCTAACCCCAACTGCGTACACACCATCACTCCTACCACCAGTCCCACCACCTCCATCTCCACAGGCACCTCCTCCCCTACGTCCTTCATCACCGTCACAACCTCCACCTCCACCGCTACGCCCTCCACAACGGGAACAACACCAACAACCACCACCAGCACCCTCTCGCCCACCCCTACTCTCATCTCCTCTACCAGCTCCCCCTCCACCACGCAATACACCAGCTCCTGCGAACCTGAACTCTGCTCCTGGACGGACTGGTTTGACGTTGACTTCCCCTCCTCGGGGACAAGCCAGGGAGACTTCGAAACCTACCAGCACATCCGCGCTGCCGGGAAGGAAGTCTGTCAACAGCCAAAACAAATTGAGTGCCAGGCCGAGGACTACCCCGACATTCCCATCGAACAAGTCGGACAGGTTGTGCAGTGTGACGTTCACTACGGACTGGTGTGCAGGAACCAGGACCAGCAGGGCAGCTTTAAGATGTGCCTCAACTACAGGATCCGTGTCCTCTGCTGCCAGTCTAACCCCAACTGCGTACACACCATCACTCCTACCACCAGTCCCACCACCTCCATCTCCACAGGCACCTCCTCCCCTACGTCCTTCATCACCGTCACAACCTCCACCTCCACCGCTACGCCCTCCACAACGGGAACAACACCAACAACCACCACCAGCACCCTCTCGCCCACCCCTACTCTCATCTCCTCTACCAGCTCCCCCTCCACCACGCAATACACCAGCTCCTGCGAACCTGAACTCTGCTCCTGGACGGACTGGTTTGACGTTGACTTCCCCTCCTCGGGGACAAGCCAGGGAGACTTCGAAACCTACCAGCACATCCGCGCTGCCGGGAAGGAAGTCTGTCAACAGCCAAAACAAATTGAGTGCCAGGCCGAGGACTACCCCGACATTTCCATCGAACAAGTCGGACAGGTTGTGCAGTGTGACGTTCACTACGGACTGGTGTGCAGGAACCAGGACCAGCAGGGCAGCTTTAAGATGTGCCTCAACTACAGGATCCGTGTCCTCTGCTGCCGGTCTAACCCCAACTGCGTACACACCATCACTCCTACCACCAGTCCCACCACCTCCATCTCCACAGGCACCTCCTCCCCTACGTCCTTCATCACCGTCACAACCTCCACCTCCACCGCTACGCCCTCCACAACGGGAACAACACCAACAACCACCACCAGCACCCTCTCGCCCACCCCTACTCTCATCTCCTCTACCAGCTCCCCCTCCACCACGCAATACACCAGCTCCTGCGAACCTGAACTCTGCTCCTGGACGGACTGGTTTGACGTTGACTTCCCCTCCTCGGGGACAAGCCAGGGAGACTTCGAAACCTACCAGCACATCCGCGCTGCCGGGAAGGAAGTCTGTCAACAGCCAAAACAAATTGAGTGCCAGGCCGAGGACTACCCCGACATTTCCATCGAACAAGTCGGACAGGTTGTGCAGTGTGACGTTCACTACGGACTGGTGTGCAGGAACCAGGACCAGCAGGGCAGCATTAAGATGTGCCTCAACTACAGGATCCGTGTCCTCTGCTGCCGGTCTAACCCCAACTGCGTGCACACCATCACTCCTACCACCAGTCCCACCACCTCCATCTCCACAGGCACCTCCTCCCCTACGTCCTTCATCACCGTCACAACCTCCACCTCCACCGCTACGCCCTCCACAACGGGAACAACACCAACAACCACCACCAGCACCCTCTCGCCCACCCCTACTCTCATCTCCTCTACCAGCTCCCCCTCCACCACGCAATACACCAGCTCCTGCGAACCTGAACTCTGCTCCTGGACGGACTGGTTTGACGTTGACTTCCCCTCCTCGGGGACAAGCCAGGGAGACTTCGAAACCTACCAGCACATCCGCGCTGCCGGGAAGGAAGTCTGTCAACAGCCAAAACAAATTGAGTGCCAGGCCGAGGACTACCCCGACATTTCCATCGAACAAGTCGGACAGGTTGTGCAGTGTGACGTTCACTACGGACTGGTGTGCAGGAACCAGGACCAGCAGGGCAGCTTTAAGATGTGCCTCAACTACAGGATCCGTGTCCTCTGCTGCCGGTCTAACCCCAACTGCGTACACACCATCACTCCTACCACCAGTCCCACCACCTCCATCTCCACAGGCACCTCCTCCCCTACGTCCTTCATCACCGTCACAACCTCCACCTCCACCGCTACGCCCTCCACAACGGGAACAACACCAACAACCACCACCAGCACCCTCTCGCCCACCCCTACTCTCATCTCCTCTACCAGCTCCCCCTCCACCACGCAATACACCAGCTCCTGCGAACCTGAACTCTGCTCCTGGACGGACTGGTTTGACGTTGACTTCCCCTCCTCGGGGACAAGCCAGGGAGACTTCGAAACCTACCAGCACATCCGCGCTGCCGGGAAGGAAGTCTGTCAACAGCCAAAACAAATTGAGTGCCAGGCCGAGGACTACCCCGACATTCCCATCGAACAAGTCGGACAGGTTGTGCAGTGTGACGTTCACTACGGACTGGTGTGCAGGAACCAGGACCAGCAGGGCAGCTTTAAGATGTGCCTCAACTACAGGATCCGTGTCCTCTGCTGCCGGTCTAACCCCAACTGCGTGCACACCATCACTCCTACCACCAGTCCCACCACCTCCATCTCCACAGGCACCTCCTCCCCTACGTCCTTCATCACCGTCACAACCTCCACCTCCACCGCTACGCCCTCCACAACGGGAACAACACCAACAACCACCACCAGCACCCTCTCGCCCACCCCTACTCTCATCTCCTCTACCAGCTCCCCCTCCACCACGCAATACACCAGCTCCTGCGAACCTGAACTCTGCTCCTGGACGGACTGGTTTGACGTTGACTTCCCCTCCTCGGGGACAAGCCAGGGAGACTTCGAAACCTACCAGCACATCCGCGCTGCCGGGAAGGAAGTCTGTCAACAGCCAAAACAAATTGAGTGCCAGGCCGAGGACTACCCCGACATTCCCATCGAACAAGTCGGACAGGTTGTGCAGTGTGACGTTCACTACGGACTGGTGTGCAGGAACCAGGACCAGCAGGGCAGCTTTAAGATGTGCCTCAACTACAGGATCCGTGTCCTCTGCTGCCGGTCTAACCCCAACTGCGTACACACCATCACTCCTACCACCAGTCCCACCACCTCCATCTCCACAGGCACCTCCTCCCCTACGTCCTTCATCACCGTCACAACCTCCACCTCCACCGCTACGCCCTCCACAACGGGAACAACACCAACAACCACCACCAGCACCCTCTCGCCCACCCCTACTCTCATCTCCTCTACCAGCTCCCCCTCCACCACGCAATACACCAGCTCCTGCGAACCTGAACTCTGCTCCTGGACGGACTGGTTTGACGTTGACTTCCCCTCCTCGGGGACAAGCCAGGGAGACTTCGAAACCTACCAGCACATCCGCGCTGCCGGGAAGGAAGTCTGTCAACAGCCAAAACAAATTGAGTGCCAGGCCGAGGACTACCCCGACATTTCCATAGAACAAGTCGGACAGGTTGTGCAGTGTGACGTTCACTACGGACTGGTGTGCAGGAACCAGGACCAGCAGGGCAGCTTTAAGATGTGCCTCAACTACAGGATCCGTGTCCTCTGCTGCCGGTCTAACCCCAACTGCGTACACACCATCACTCCTACCACCAGTCCCACCACCTCCATCTCCACAGGCACCTCCTCCCCTACGTCCTTCATCACCGTCACAACCTCCACCTCCACCGCTACGCCCTCCACAACGGGAACAACACCAACAACCACCACCAGCACCCTCTCGCCCACCCCTACTCTCATCTCCTCTACCAGCTCCCCCTCCACCACGCAATACACCAGCTCCTGCGAACCTGAACTCTGCTCCTGGACGGACTGGTTTGACGTTGACTTCCCCTCCTCGGGGACAAGCCAGGGAGACTTCGAAACCTACCAGCACATCCGCGCTGCCGGGAAGGAAGTCTGTCAACAGCCAAAACAAATTGAGTGCCAGGCCGAGGACTACCCCGACATTCCCATCGAACAAGTCGGACAGGTTGTGCAGTGTGACGTTCACTACGGACTGGTGTGCAGGAACCAGGACCAGCAGGGCAGCTTTAAGATGTGCCTCAACTACAGGATCCGTGTCCTCTGCTGCCGGTCTAACCCCAACTGCGTACACACCATCACTCCTACCACCAGTCCCACCACCTCCATCTCCACAGGCACCTCCTCCCCTACGTCCTTCATCACCGTCCCATCTTCCACATTTTCCACCAGCTTCAGCAGCAGTACTTCTATGTCAACATCATGTTTCTGTAAAATTGGAAAGAACATTTATTCACCTGGTGGGTTCTATTAATTTTTTCAGTTTCAATATGTCTTCTCATTTGTAGTATTTAAATTATTGTTGTTTGTATTTATTTTGTTTTTTGTTGTTATAATTTCAGCATTTTTTTCTTTCTGTTTTCTATTAATGTGACATACTGATGACGATTACATAATCTTTCAGTATCTTTCTCCACTTCAGAGCTATTGTGGAAATCCCAAATATAAACGCCTGATCTTTAGTTTCGAGCAGTGTTTGTTAATTATGATTAGGTACTGAATAGATATTCTGTGACAAATATCATAAACTAAACAACTGATACCTCATCAAATTTTTCATCACCACCTGATAAGGTCCTATATCCTGACCCTTGGCAACAGCTGCACTTTTCCCCATTTCTTCCTATTTTCATGGTTCTGTATGGTGTCATACAGCATTAAACATCCCTTTGCTCAGTTGGGACCAGCCTGTCTGGTTTTATCATTTCATAATTTCTTCTGCAACCGTAGTCTTCTCATTGGCAGGGCAGTGGAGAATGCTGAGGAATTATTAACTTAGTATAAGTACTGCTCAGCAGCAACAGTATTTTCATCCTAAATCTGAAAGACTGAAACATAGCAGTTTATTTGTAAATAATTCTCTACCACACCAGTTGAAACCAAGACACTTCAAAATGTAATGTGTTGATCAATTTTGAAGAATTTTCATTTTTTCTCTTTATTTGACTGTATTTTTTCCCCTTTTTCAGGTGAACTGATTTACAGCACAATGGATAGTGATGGATGTAGATTTTATGCTAGGTGTAGTGAAAAATGTACAGTTGAACGCTACACTGGAGACTGTAATTTTACTACTCCATTAACCACTACATCTCCTCAGACGCCTACCATAATAACAACACATCCAATTCTTCCTCCGGGTTGTGTTTCTGGTACTCACCCTCCCCTACAGGTACACTGATTCCACGTTATGATTTTTTAAATAACATCAGTGTTAGTCTTATACCAGAAAGGTGTAAGAAAGAAACAGTTGCCAATCTTATATATTTTAGTTGTCAGAATAACTCTTATTACCAGTCAATTTATGGCATAAAATTTCTATGCATCTTTTTCCCTTTTTTTTCCTTTTTTTTTTTTTTTTTTTTTTGTAAACTAAGAAAGAAAAGTACAATAATTTTTTGTTATCATTTTGCAGCTAGTTAAACATGCTTTTTAATGCACAGCATCGTATACGTAACAAACCTTCTCAATGAAATAAAAAAGCACGTTTTCTATTGCTTTTTGATTCTTCACTGAGCAGAAAAATCAAAGCTAGTATAGAGGGTTACATCTCATAACAATATTAGTAAAATTCATACCTGTTTGCAAATTTCTGTGACAGCAATTTTTGTTCATTTTGCAGCCTGGCCAGAGATTCAAATTATCCAACTGTACAGAACTCATCTGTGAGGGAAACAACAAAGTTATAGTAAACCAAACAGTATGTCCACCTATAAAGGAAATTACCTGTGCAAACAAATATCCAGCAGTATTGGTACCTGATGAAAATGGATGCTGTTACCACTATGAGTGTCAATGTAAGTGTAGATTAAGGACTTAAATTTTCAAAAATAAGCACAAGTTTGCACAGAATATAAGGGAATTATGTTTTCCCAAGGTTGCATTTGAAATTGTAGTATGTTCTTCTATATTTACTATCATGTTAACACAAATATTTTTTCTATGTCAGGTGTCTGCAGTGGATGGGGTGATCCTCATTATATTACTTTTGATGGAACCTACTATACTTTCCTTGAAAATTGCACTTATGTTCTGGTGAAACAGATTGTGCCTAAATATGACAACTTCCGTGTTCACATTGAGAATTACTACTGTGATTCAAAAGATGGACTTTCCTGTCCTAAATCCATTATTATTTTCTACAAATCTGCAACAGTGAAGCTGACCCGTGAACTCCTGAACGGTGTGATGACAAATGTGGTAAAATAAATTTATTTTTATTTCTCTGTTACTGAAAAAGAGAAATAAGGTCCACAGGCCTTACAGTTTCTCACTTGAAATACAGTTTGTTAGAATATCAGATTATAAAGGTGAAAATTGTATGTAGTAACAACAATACAAACAGGAGTTGGATATGATGCACAACAATACCAAGTTACGCATGATTATGAAGATTAGGAAATACATTATCATTTAATACATTAAAACAATCAGACAGAAGCAGAAGTTTATTCTGAAGTTGTGTTTTGTTTTTTTTTGTTTGTTTTTTGTTTTTTAAACTCTGCGTTCAGATGTACTTCAACAATAAGATTGTCCAACCAGGCTTTCACAAAGATGGCATTTATTTCTCCACACTTGGAATCAATATGATTGTAGAAATACCAGAAATTGGCGCAACCATCACCTTCAGTGGGCTGATCTTTTCTGTGAAACTCCCATACAGCAAATTTGGCAACAATACTGAAGGACAATGTGGTAAGACAGATGTACTAATCATATTTTGCCCATCCTCCATAGCTACAGTTACCCACTTTGGCTATGCAAGATCATGATAGGCATATACATTTTGAAGTGTTTTCTGATGTCAGATTTGGGTTTTGGATTTTGACTGCTTTTTTCCTAAACTAAATTAAAACTCATACGACTGTAAAGAATCCTCGTGAAGTAGAGAATTTCATGAGCACATCACATCTAAACTTAGTATCAGCACACTAATGTACTGTGCATCACCGATGTGGCATATGAAGCTAACGTACCTTGTCTCTGTTATCTTTCAGGAACATGTACAAATAACAAAAGAGATGAATGTCGCTTGCCAAGTGGTAAGATCATTTCTTCCTGTCCCCAAATGGCTCATCACTGGCTTGTTGGTAATGACACATCATGCACTGGAGTACCACCACCATCAATAGTAACCACACCTCCTGCAAGGCCACAGTGTCATGTTCCTGAACTCTGCAAGCTTATCATAAGCAAGTAAGAAAAAAACCAAACAACCAAAATTGACTTGCTCTTTCTATACAGAAATGTTCCAGTATTTTATGAAATGGTATGAACTACAGTCCTATCATGGGATCATTGCTGAAAACATCAACCTAATATAAGGATATATACAATAAAAGGCCTTTGATAAAGAAACTGCTTTTCTTTAAGGACTTGAATCGCAAAGATAGCTGAGCAAGAATTAGAAAGTGAAGGAGACAGCAAGCACTAAAGTCCATACACCCTGGGTTGTTACCACATACATTTCTGTTATCTTTTTCCCTCCCTGCTTTCTAGGGTATGCTTACTCATTCTTGGTCACGCTATTAAAAGAAAGATAAAAATTTACATGTGAAGTGGTCCCTTAGTCCTGAAGGGAAAGAATTTGGTTACCAACCAGAAAAACAGAACAGACAGAAATGTCTTAGCCAAAGTGTCTTCGCTCTTTGCACATTTTATGTAAAACATCGAATTAAAAAAAAAAAAAAAACAGCATCAACGAAGGCTGTTTTTTATACTTGTGTGAACTCTAGCAAAAGTTTTTTTCAGCTGTGTCATTCATACAGACCCTCATCTGCATGCTTGCTGTAATGTATAATAAGTTGCAAGCTATTCTATCCGATTTTTCTGTTACTTGAGTACTTACAGCATTCTTTTTCCATCTATCTGATGCAATTGCCTTCTTCAAGAAATTTCTAGTGTCAGACTGATAAAACATTGTGTACACTTACATAAATATTATACCCACAAGCCTCTTCAGAAAAGAATAGAGCTTCAATTTCCTAGTCTTTCCATTTCTGAATCTATCTCCCACAGTAGTGGCCATTCATATGGTTAACTCTCTTTCTCATAATACATTCCTTTTGAAGCAGAGAGTAACATGCCATTAACTGGGGAAATGCCACGTGTGATCAGATTTTATATAATAACCAGTTTCTTCTGGTTTCTTTTCTGTCTGTAGAGTTTTTGCAGAATGCCATGACGTGATACCTCCAGAACCATTTTACAAAGGATGTGTTTTTGATGGATGTCGCATAACTGATGAATCCATGCAGTGTTCCAGTTTGGAGATATATGCTACAGAGTGTGCTGCTAGAGGTGTCTGCATTGACTGGAGAGGAAAGACAAACAATACGTGCCGTAAGTATTGCAGGACTCAAAAATGTATGAGTAAACCAGTAGTAGTTAGGATTTTATTGAGTAAGTATATGTTGCATCTTACATTTGACTATAGCATTTTACCTACAAAAATACAGAAATGTCCTTACTGTCAGAAACCCCCGATGTAGACAGTAAAGATAAAGTCACTTTTCTTTATATCTAGTAGATATATCACAATATCTACTATTAGTTTTTGATCATTTTTCATCTTTTGTCATACAGCATACAACTGTCCAGCAAACATGGTATACAAGCCATGTGGGTCCATTAATCCTGCTACCTGCAGCCAAAGGTATGGAAAGACCAAACAAATGTTTATCTTTTTTTTTTCCTTCTGTTTTTAACTACTTTCCTTACAAAATATAACTGTTTCATAATTAAATCTCATGAATTTTCATTGTTTATCCAAAATTCATAGATATCAGTCATTGCTATAAATATGTACTTCCAGTTCCATTCAGCAAAATGCAGATTCATTCGTCTCCCTTGTATCTGACACAGCGACCTTCTTTACACACCTCTCTCCAGCTTCACTGCAAAAACATGGCACTCAAAAACACATACATATATATATGTTCCTCTCACTCCAGCTTTGTTGACCGTCCTGGCTATGGAGTAACTGAAGGTTGTTTCTGTCCAGAAGGAAAGACACTCTTGAGTGAAGACAGCAACATTTGTGTCTCTGAATGCTGTAAGTACTCTATAACTAGTTTGGGGAATGGAGATCTGGATTGTTAAAGAGGAGACCCAATTAACTATGACAGGAGACTTGTCATCTTTTACATAGTCAGATCATGGGCAGATCAACTTTTTTAGGCTCCTTTAGTCTCTAAAAACATAATAATAAAAAACAATAAAATAACAATAAATAACAATAAAAAACAATAGTTTTTCCCCATCTTCCTTACTTACATGAGACTAGGCAAAATGGAAGAAATCTATCATTTCATATGAACTAGTCTGTATGTTCATTTTCTGGCTAGATTTATGTTCATGGTGTTTTTATTTCAAACTGTTCAAACTTACTCCTTCTGTCAGTAGTCAGCACAGGTTCACAAGGGGGAGGTCGTACTTGACCAACCTGGTAGCCTTCTATGATGTTGTCTCTGGCTGGGTGGATAGGGGGAGAGCAGTGGATGTAGTCTACCTTGATTTCAGCAAGGCATTTGATACTGTCCCCCATGACATCCTTATAACAAAGCTGAGGAAGTGTGGGATAGATGAGTGGATAGTGAGGTGGGTTGAGAACTGGCTGATTGGCAGAGCACAGAGGGTCGTTGGTGGTGGTGCAGAGTCCGGTTGGAGGCCTGTAACCAGCGGTGTTCCTCAGGGGTCTGTGCTGGGTCCGGTCTTGTTCAACATCTTCATCAATGACCTTGATGAGGGGATAATGGCCACCCTCAGCAAGTTTGCTGATGATACGAAGTTGGGAGGATTGGCTGACACGCCTGAAGGCTGTGTTGCCATTCAGCAAGACCTGGATAGGCTGGAGAGCTGGGCAGAAAAAAACCGGACGAGGTTTAAGAAAAGCAAGTGTAGAGTCTTGCATCTGGGGAGGAATAATTCCATGCACCAGTACAGGTTGGGGGATGACCTGCTGGAGGGGAGCTCTGCGGAAAGGGACCTGGGTGTCCTGCTGGATGACAGGTTGGCCATGAGCCAGCAGTGTGCCCTTGTGGCCAAAAAGGCCAATGGCTTACTGGGGTGCATTAAAAAGAGCGTGTCCAGCAGGTCGAGGGAGGTAATCCTCCCCCTCTACTCTGCCCTGGTAAGACCTCGTCTAGAGTACTGCGTCCAGTTCTGGGCTCCCCAGTACAAAAAAGACAAGGATCTCTTGGAAAGAGTCCAGCGGAGGGCCACGAAGATGGTGAAGGGCCTGGAGCATCTCTCCTATGAGGAAAGGCTGAGTGAACTGGGTCTGTTCAGCCTTGAGAAGAGAAGTCTGAGAGGGGACCTGATCCAGGTCTATAAATATCTAAGGTGTGGGGGGCAGAATGGCGAGGCCAGACTGTTTTCAGTGGTGAGTGGAGACAGGACAAGGGGAAACAGTTGGAAACTGCAGCATAGGAAGTTCCACACAAACATGCACAAGAACTTCTTGACAGTGAGGTGACGGAGCACTGGAACAGGCTGCCCAGGGAGGTGGTGGAGTCTCCTTCTCTGGAGATGTTCAAGACCTGCCTGGATGCCTACCTGTGCGACCTGCTGTAGGGAACCTGCTTTGGCAGGGGGGTTGGACTCGATGATCTCTGGAGGTCCCTTCCAACCCCTACAATTCTGTGATTCTGTGATTCAGTATAAATCCCCATTATTATTATTTTTTTTTTTCAGCTTGTAGAGAGCCAAATGGAGTATTCAGATGGGTGAGTATCGCTATCAAAATTACATCAATGTAATTTATCAAATACAAGCAGCTGAAGCAAGAGGACATTTGTTGTTTGGTGTTTCACAAGAGCAAACCAACATCCTCAGAACCTTCAGTGGTCTCTAGCATCTTCTCCTAATTTGTTTCACTTTAAGGGTTTCTTAACAAATCTAAAAATACTAGGACCACGAAAAGGTTGATGTAATTAGCTAGTTAGCAATAACTGTATTTATGAATAAAACATTTAGAAGTTAAAAAAAAATGTTTATTTTATTTATTTTTCATTTTCTTTTTGTATAGCCAGGAGAAAAATGGACAAAAAATTGCCAGGAATGTGTCTGTGACAGATCTACTCTCAGAGTGCATTGTACAAAATACGAATGTCCTCTGCCACAGCAAGAATCTTGTTCTGAACCAGGATACATGCCTGTTCAGACACAGATACCAGAAGATCCATGCTGTACCAGGACTGAGTGCTGTAAGTACTGTCTCAGTTCTTTATTGTGAGTAATATACTATACTTGTTTTGGGGATCTACAGCAGTAATTTCTCTTGTTTGTGTTTTTTTTTTTTTAATATATAGTTTACATTGATCTTATAACTTTTCTCCCTCATACAGCTTTTTAAAGCCTTGCTGCAAAGCATCTACTAGATTCTTGAAAAGAACAAATTTAAAGATGAATCAATTTTACACTCATAGACAAAGGAAAGTAGCTGTAAATTTGTAATTTAATGTTTGAAAGGAAAAAAAAGAAAACCTGTAGCACTGCCACCACCTGAAACAACAATCAAAAGCTATTCAGTATCTCTTATTTTTCAAAGACCAGCATAAATATTTTATCTAATCTTAATAAATCTCTTGAACTTTTAAGAATTGTTCAAGAGACTGTCTGAAACTCAGAGAGCCATCAGATTTTCTGATTATTTTATCTTTGGAAATATGTCTTTTCAAGCAATCATCACTCTATTCTTCTCAGCCAATGCTTTGCTTTGCAAAGGTTAGAAAAGCTCTTTCACTTTAAAATTAGACGGGCAAATATACTGAAATAGTTATTAAACTAACTTGTTTTTACTTAAAACACTGTATTTGCCTCACTGGAAAACTTCTGAAGTTCATGCCAAACAAAATTTAAAAATTCATAATTTGCTGTCTTCTTTTACATTACACAGACTGCAATACAAGCCTCTGCCCTGAGGTCACGCAACAATGCTTAGAGGGACAGGAAGTAATTACAGTAACACAGCCTGGAAAATGCTGCCCTACCTTTGAATGCAGTAAGTGCCATGCAACTTTTTCAACGTGTTAGTCAGAGCTATGAATACAAAAGCCTTAAAAGAAAAAGATGTAATTAATCAACGTTGTCACATTGGGCCAAAGAAGTAGGAGTTTCTTCACATACTTCAGCTTCTTAAATTTTATACCTTGGTGACACTATCTTTCCTCCTTCTTTCCAGGACATGGCTGTGTAGTCAATGAAACCTACTATGCGGTAAGTACACAGAGTAACTCACTATAAAAATACAACTTCACATAGATTCACAATGAAACGTTTTTGAGACTCCTATTATAGATGCCATTTTGCGAAAAGGACCAAGATACTAATTGAGGTCAGCATATCAGCACCTTTCCTTATATGCAAAAGTATTATCTGCTCACCTGTAACATTAGCATAATTTCCTTTCAAAATGAGAAGCAGCATGGACATAACCAACAATAGAAACTCTGCTTAAACAACCAAAATTGAATTTAAGGATAGTTTAGCTGATAGATAGTTCAGCCTTGAATTGTCTGTTAGGTACATACTCACAGCAACTTGCTATTACTAATACTGATTTTTCTTCTGTCTTTCCCTAGCCTGGAACTGTGATTCCATCAGGCCCCTGTGAAAGCTGCAGCTGCTCCATATCCTCTTATTCAAGCCATCAGGAGTTTGCTGTCAAGTGCCAGCCTGTTACTTGTGATACCTACTGTCCAGTGGTGAGTGCTACTTTATGGTCAGTAATGCCTACCTTGCTCAGTTCAAACATCTGCCACTTAATCTCAGTGTCCTGGCTCAACAATATTCCCTCTCTGTTTCTTTCAAAATAGGGTTACAAGTATACAGAGGAACCTGGAAAGTGCTGTGGCACATGCAAGGCTGAAGCCTGCATAGTGGTCATGGAAGACAACACTACACATGTGCTTAAGGTAACTAGCCCTGCTGCAGCTCACCTTTGGTGAACTTTGTTTGCCTGTTAACTCTTTCCTTGCCTCTATCACATTTACTTGCAGTGTCTTTTCACATATTACAATACTGCTTATTCAGATGAGGAAGGACTGACTCACATAGCTTGAACAGAACCTTGAGCCATGAGGCTAACTGAAGCTTCTGAAAACAACTGTGATATTGAACAATGGCTTTCAGAGGTCTAAATAGAAAAACATGTGAAAGCAATGCCATCTTATTTGCCTTCAGCAAGAAAACATAGAAAGACAAAACTGAGCAAAATTGGTGCTATGTGTGGAGGCAGCTTCTGCTCCAAATATCCAATCTCAAGTTAGCTGGGAGCTCAAGAACAGGATGAGTTGGTGAAAACACCTGGAATTCTGCCATGTACCTGAACAGGACTAGGGCACATCATAAATTCTGACAACAAAACCACTGAAACACAAGTCAGCCTTCACTTAAGCCATGCACACAAAAACCATGACCATAGCCACCTAAAATCACATCCTCTTCACTTGGTTAATGAAAAAGGTCAATGAGCAACTACCAGCTGCCATTCAAGGACATTATTCAGAATAAGCATGCTGCAGTGCACAGCAATGATGAACACCAGTTGTGTGTTCTCACTTTCAGGCAAGATGCCTTTTATTCACCTTTATTTAATTTAACTACTTTCAGGTTGGAAAATTCTGGAGTCCACCTGGTAATAACTGTACAACTTACACATGTGAAAAATACAATGGCCAGTTCATTACAGTCATATCAAAGAAAAGCTGTCCCGCCTTCAACCCGGATCTCTGTGAACCTGTAAGTACTTGTCTACCAGCTCTCATGTTTGTTTGAAAAGATTGCAGTGATTAGCACCAGCAATAGCAAGATCATGGTATCCTAGAAAAATACCTACAAGGAGCATCACATGGGATGTAACTCCGATTTTATCCTCTCTGAAACTGTACCCCATCAAATTTCACTTTAAAAAAACAAATGAAAATTTAAAATGGCAATATGTCCTCACTGAGGAAATAAGATAGCACAGGGTACTAGGGAGAAGGGAAAAACATAATGCTTTGCATTCCTAAAAGTACCAGGTGTCTAGGAGCAAGAATATTACCAGAAAATAATGGGATTTTTATTCCTAAATTATTTAGGCTTATAATTCCATTTTTGGAAACCAATCATTAAGAGCAAAGGTGAAGGAAAATAAACTACTTCAGTTCACTTAATACACCTCAGGAAAGATAAAAACCAATCCCAGATATCTATACTGTCAGTAGTTCATTAACTGTTTTACACTGTCTGACATAACCCTTAATCTACACTGATTTTTGTACCTCAAAATATCCCATGTGCACTGCAAGCTTTATTTCTGAATTTTTACTACTGAGCTCCAATGATAACAAAGCAATTCCAGTCCCTTCAATGTACGCTTCCGAAGAAGTTTTATTAAGTACTGAAGTAGTAGTTACGTGCCTTTAATATTTAGATCTGCTTGAAATTAGATTCCATGCCAATACAAAGAACTTTCTGGCACCAGAGAACCCTACAAACCAAGTTTTTATCATGCATATATGAAACGTGAGTCTTTTCTTTTTTTTTTTTTTTTTTCCCCCACTCCAGGACAGCATCAGGCTATCAGATGATGGCTGCTGTAGAGTGTGCTCAATCTCACCATCAGGTAAGTGATGGTAATTTGGGGTAAAAGCACAGTATGTGCCTTGTTAGCTGTATTAGTCCAACTTGCATGGCAGGAGCAAGGACAGAAGAGGTGAAAAGCCCAAATCTGGTACCAGTGTTTCCATACCACCTGGTATGAAACAGAACATTTAGAACCACCAGGTGGTATGGAAACAGAACATTTAGGGTCTTTGAAAATACAGATATGGTGAACTTTCCCATCCTGTACTGTTCAATATTAGCCTTTTAGTGAAATAGAGGACTACACCTATTCTCCAACTTCTACAAACACATTCTCTTTAAGGATGAAAGTGAAGCTAGTCCTGGGAGATGGGTGTGCGCTGAACAGTTGCCATGGCACTGCTCTATATTTCTGCATCCTGCACCAATGCAGCATAAAGAGAATTTTCCACTCAGTGTTAAGACAAGTAGCACGACCTATCATTTAGCCATAAGCAATTAAAACAGAAACGCACTGTGACAAAACTTCCTATTTCAGCTCCACACATCTTAGTTTTCAGCTAAGGATTGTCTATCATATACAAGTATCTGTCTATATATGCATATATTTTAACCTATCTATCTATACATGCGTGTGTATTAACTATTTTCTCTTGGTTTGTGGCAACATCAGGTTGCAAGAAGCATAACACCACTACTGTCATCAAATACCAAGGATGTGTTTCTGCACCTGTTGAGATGACATACTGTGAAGGCAGCTGTAATGCTTACTCAAGGTAAGTGGTGTAAAAGATGACTGTAATCTCCTGTCTTCTATTTGTTATTATAACAGCAGAAAACACATTGCTAGTGATTTTCTACAATGTCTAACATTCACCAAGCCATCAACTGTTCCCATTACGCTAACCAGAATTTTTAACAGACATGGTGCTACATTAGCTTAATTATCTCAAAACTAACCAGATCTTAATAGACGATTAAGTGACTGGTCCCGAGTTTTGATCTTGCCTCTGTAAAAGTGAGGTTATTTGTTTCATACCAGTCTCTCATTTTGGACTGGCTTGATTTGTTATCTGGATTAGTTTTTTTTTTCACTTTTCTTTTGTCTTAATGAATTACAGAATTATAGAATGGTTTGAGTTGAAAGAAGCCTTTAAAATAATCCAGTTCCAAACCCCCTCCCATGAGAAGGGATGTCTTCCACTAGATCAGAATCAAAAGCTAGGTTTACCCATTTTTACAATGAAGAACAAATTCTGTGTCACCAAACTACTGGAAGAATGGCAATATTAAGACATATCCCCATGCACAACTTCTACTTATATTTAGAAATGTGTGAGAGGGCAGCGATATTTCTCACATAATTTCTGAATATCTCTCTTTTGTTGGTTTTGCAAACAGGTACTCTCAAGAAGCAAACATGATGGAACATAAATGCTCATGTTGCCAGGAAATCCAGACTAGTGTAAGAAAGGTGACTTTGACATGCAGTGATGGAACCTATCTTGATCACTCATACACCTATGTGGACCAATGCAGCTGTGCTGGTGCTGAGTGTGTTCCACAAGACATTGCTGACCAACAACAGCAAACAGGCGAAATATGAGATAAAGAAGAAAAAGGGAATGCAAGAAAAAGGGAACGTCTAAAATTAAAACTAAAGAGAAGCCAAATGAGTTGAACATAGATGAAAACAAACATTTGAAAGAAAGTGTCAAAAGCAGCTACAATTTTTTACGAACAGATTATATTTTCTGCATACAAGCTCAATATGTCTGTCTACACTATGTCAGCTTTCCTTACCATTGTGTCTCATACTGTTTTTCATGACTTTTCTTTACACCTTGAGAGGTACACTATAAGATCATATACTGTATACAAAATATATACAAAATTTTCATATTTCTTGTTAGTTTGTTTGTCTTATGAGAAGTGCTAAACCATAAGATTTAGACCACACAAAGTCTTTTATTAGAATGACATTGTTTTCAAGGCTTTCCTTTCATGGCACAATATAAACTGCACTGGTGCAGAATAAATATTACTCTGCAGGAAATCAAGTTTTGCTGGTCATTACATTCGACAACTACTTGACATTATCTGAGATTTCCTTTGATACACTGAACTATTACGGAACATTTCAATTTCAGTTCACTGAGACAGATCAAAAGCTAAAGTCCAAGAAAAAGAAAACTGTACCTCTGTTTTACTTTCTGTTTTGCATTATGGAAAACTTAGATTGCAAAAAGCCATATCTTCTCAAAGCTATAAAATTCAATGATATAAACAATTTTTAGGGCATTTCCCTATCTATTCTCATGAGAAAGAAAAGAAAGAAAACAAAAGAAGAAAGAAGAAAGAGAGAGAGAAAGATACTATAATGATAAGCTGCTGCATACTACTCTTTGTTTACATAACATCATCAGCATAGAAACTGTATGAAAATTTGGAATTTTTTTTTCCTTTGTGGTTAACTGTTTACAGAAGAAGTATATATATATATATATATATATTGCCAATGGGGCATATGAAGGACTTTTGTAAACAAAAGTAATAATAATAATATTATATGTAAATTCTTTCCTAGAAAGCTTTTAAAAAGTTGTACTATTGCTATTTATTTTGTTTTTTTTGGAGAACTGATTTATTGGGCCATTTCTTTCAGAATTAACATTACCCCATTTTTTAGTCTTAGTCATATTATCTGGGTGTGGTGTATTTTCTTCTTCCATTTTGTTTTGGAATATTGTTTTATTTTTGTTCTTTATGAAAAAAAGTAATGATGATTAATAAATTGTAAGCATTTTACAGCATGTCTCCTCAGTCTTTTCTCTGAAACACTCCCTGCTGGCCCTATAAAATATTTGCTTCCCGCTCTACCACAGTTGTGTTTGAATAGCTCTACAGAATCACAGAACGGTTGAAGTGAGAAAGGACTTCTGGGTCCATCTAGTCCAACCCCCTGCTTGAGCAGGGACATCCAGAACTACGTCCACGTGGCTTTTGAAGATCTCCAAAGAAGGAGAAGTCACAACCTCTCGGGGCAACGTGTGCTTAGGCACTTGCACAGCACAGAAATATGTCCCACTAGAGGGAATCTCTTGTGTTCCAGTTTGTGCCCATTTCCTCTTGTTCTGGTACTGGGCATCACTGAAAATAGCCTAGCTCCATTTTCTTTGCAACTTCCATTCAGGTATTTATGGACAATTGTGAGATCCCTTTGAGCCTCATCTTCTCCAGGCTGAATAGTCACAACTCTCTCATCTTCTCCTCATAGGAGAGCTGCTCCAAGCGCTTCAGCATCTTGGTGGCCCTGTGTTGCACTGTTTCAAGAATGTCCAGGTCTCTCCTGTAGCAGAGGGCTCAGAACTGGACACAACATTCAGTGTGGCCTCACCAAGGCAGAATTGAGGGATAACCTCTCTTGACCTGCTCGCAATACGTTGCCTAATGCAGCTAAGAATATCAGCTGCCTTCAATAAAGGCACATTGCTGACTCATGTTCAACTTGGTACCTACATCCTTTACTTCAGAGCTGCTTTCCAGTTGGGTGGCTAGCTTCTGGTGCCTGGGGTTTTTCATCCCAAGGTGCAGGATTCTGAAAGTGTTCCAAGTATATCCCTTTTGATGCCATCAGTAAGTGAGATTTCAGTAAGCAACAACATTTTGGGTCCGTATATACTTTATAAATCTACACGTTCTTTACCTGACTGACAAACTATTCAAAAACCCCTAAGCCAGTTAGTTTCATATCTTAACGCCTCCAGAAACATACATAAATCTCAAACAAACCTGAAATTGCACTGTTGCAAATCAACAAATTCTAAGTTACCATGCAGCTTTACTTTGAACTAGCTACCACAGATTTGAGTATAGTTTGTATATTGACAATTTTTTTACACAGTTCACAAATGACTAAATGACTTCCTGGGCCAATAGGGGCAATAGTAAATAAATAAATAATAATAATAATAATGAGCTCTGCAGTTTGGACAACTCAGTAACAGTTGTTTCTGACTTGTAACATTTGGGTAATAATATAGGCTTCCTGCAGATGCAGATGCCTGATAAGGCTGCTTTTCTCATCTTTTAAAGAACAGGATCAACTTATATACCTCCCAGTCAGAAGTGAGCATTTATTTGTCCCAGAGGATCACTGGTAACTTCTTACCTCCTGCTGGTAAAAATCTGCCCTAAGTCCTTCCAGCTTTCTACTGACAAATTGTCACTTCATTTTCTGCTTTTTGGCTTTTCAGAAAACTTCCTCTTCCCAGTTCTTGGACTTTTCTGCTTCACAGTGAGGCTCAGGTGGTTTACTGCACATACTCCTCCTTTCCTCTAAATCCATTAAGCTTCCCTATGCAGCACTATTCAAGAATTTGTGACCAATTTGGTGAGTGACAAATTCTCTGAACTTTCCTCCCAGGTAAACTGGGAAATTATTTTTCCCCTGCTCATTCTGCAGAAGGGAAAAGCGAATCTCCATCTAGTATAAAAATTTTAAAAATAGAAAAGGAAGCAAAGGAAGGGACAGACCCAGGTCCTGGCATGAAGAAGCAAGGAGGCAAGGATACAAGGAGAGGGGATGAATGAGATCAGTTGCTTTCTCATAAATAAATATTAAAGTCAATAAAAAATTAGGCAATTGGCTTAGTAGCCCTTTACTGACACAGGTCAGAATAATGTGCAGTTCACAGTGATCTACATTACTGTGAACAATAATATGCATTATACAAGCACTAACACTAGAGGGCTCTAGGCTCACAATTTACAAAGACTAAGGGAAGAAGTTCTCATTCCACAGGGTTTCTTTGAATGCACTTTGAAGTAAGCAAGGTAACAACTATTGCCTTAGTTTCCAGTCATTATGATAAACTTTGCTCTTTATTATTTCATGAATCGATGGGCATTCATTCTAAACAACGTATCAAGACTTATTTGTCACTTTTCTTTTTTTTCTTACCTGGTCATCTTTGGAATACAAACAAATCACAAAGAAACCATTAACTTTGCACAAAACTTTTTCACAAAAAACATTCAAAGGCTTTGGGTCTAAGCTCAGTACTGTCTGTCCAAGGTTCTTCCTTGGACATTCATACTTTTGCCCCATTCAGGACTTTTGTAGCTTAATTATTGCACGACCAGATTATTTTCTTCTTCCTTTTCTGTGCACCATTTAAAAATTCAGCAGTATAAATTACTAATCACTAAGAATGACTTTTCAGTTATATTATGTAATGATGAATAATATATCTGCTCAGATTTACCACTTTGGAGTCCCACCTGAAATAATTTATTTTAATGTTAAAGCACATGACAGCCAGCTTGTGAGCAATATAGTAGCTATGAAAAGACTTAAGTCTCTTTATTACCTGCCTGTTAATTCCAAACAATTGTTAATAAGAAATATGAGAGAAGTCTGCAATTCTGTTTTGATTTCACAATATAGAAATCCTGGACAAAAAATATCTCTGAGCAAGACTCACAGTAGAACATAAACATTCAGGAGGACTTCACAGAATCCAGTTTTTTTCTAATAAACAAAGAATAGCCCTTTACCATGTCAGCTTACCGTTCATTTATTAGATCTGCTCTTACATTCTTCTCTGAAGAATTCATCTATGCCATCATTTTTACGAAAGGAACAGCAGACTTGAGGGAAAAGGAGGGCCACCAAAAAGCATATGCTCTTCAGTAAGCCATCAGATAGCGCAGATTCACATGTGCCTTTCACAGAATCACACACCAAATCACAGAATGGCCTGGGTTGGAAGGGACCTCGAGGATCGTGAATCTCCAACCCACCTGCCACAGGCAGCGGCTATCAATTTAATACTACAACAGGCTGCCCAGAGCCCCATCCAATCTGGCCCTGAACACCTCCAAGGACGGGGCATCCACAACCTCTCTGGGCAGCCTGGTCCAGCACCTCACCACTCTCTCTGTAAAGAACTTCCCCCTGACATCCAACCTAAATCTTCCCTCCCTCAACTTAAAACCATTTGCCCTTTTCCTGTTGTTATCCACCCTTTCAAAGAGTTGACTTCCCTCCTGTTTGTAGGCTCCCTTTAGGTACTGAAAGGCTGCAATGGGGTCACCCCGCAGCCTTCTTTTCTCCAGGCTGAACAAGCCCAGCTCCCTCAAGGAAGCCCTTCCACAATACTGCTATACTAAAATCATCACAGTCACTGTTGAATCACATCCTGGGAAAATGAGAAAACTTCTACTCCGTTGCTCCTTTGGAGACCCACCAAAAAAAGCCAGGTAGCAGAGGGAACATAACAAAATGTGCATCTCATGGGAGTACTTGATCTGACAGACTGCCTAATCATATTAAACATACAGACTTTGTTGTGCAATGTGTCAGCCAATATCTTTGTTTATAATGAAATTACCGTAAGTTTTCCTGTGATAAAATCGCACCACAGAATTGATTTAAATAATCAATCACAAACTTACCTGGCAACAAGGAAGACATCAGATGAACAAAAGACTATGCGAGCTTCTCTAATCTGTCCTCTTTTCAGCTCAGCATACAGTGCAGAATAGCTGAAGTCTGCAGAACTCCCGCCAAAATTCACAGAACTTAAAAACTGTCTTGCTTCAGACTCAGCGAAGCCATTTTTGCACACCTGAAACAGAAATTCACACAAAACAGCCATCATAAGCCAGAAAGCCAACAAACGTAGCCTGCATTCTAAGACATGGAAAACTACAGGATGGTTTGGGCTAGAAGAGACCTGATGAGGCCATCTGGTCCAACTCCCCCGCAATGAACAGGGACCCCTATACCAGACCAGGTGCTCAGAGTACAGTCCTGCCTAACCTTACGTGCCTCAGAACCCAGCCAGCATTGCTCTGCCATGAATATAGCAGCAGGATGACCACTTAGATCACAGTAAAATAACATCCGTGCTATGACTAACCTCTGAGACTTTCAGGAAACTACAGAGAGGCTTTTTCTCAGATGTAACTTAGTCCCTACTGCCATTAAATAACAAAGAACTGAGCCCTGCACAACTCCTGGAATACCTACGTTTGCAGGGTTAAGAGGAAACAAGAAGGGATTAAACAAATGTATTGGAATGTGTCACATTTGCCCATAATGGAAGAGAAATTTGGGAGGGAGGAGACATCCACTACCTCCAGAGATCTTCGTGCATGCTAAACACAATCACGGCTGCCGGCAAACGGAGGTTGTCTCGTTCCCAGGGTCTATCCCGAAACCCGCTGCACTCCAGGAGGGTTCTCAAACAAGTACTAAGAAACACAGCACGTAGCTCTTCCCGCCCGCAGCCGCACGGTCCGCCATCTTATGGCCACAGCGCCGCCGAGCGGCGGGAAGGGGTTTCACGCCGCTGTATCTGAGAGTGGGTCTGCCAGTGGCTCTGCCGTTCCCTCACGGGCGTCAAGCCTGGCGTGGGCCCCGGGCAGGGTCTCATGCCTACCAGCGACTGTGCAGCACCCCCTCGCCTTGGTGTAAGCCGGCAGGCACGCTGTGCCTCGGCGCGTGGCTCTGGGACGGAGGGGTGGCATCAGGCAGCGCTGTGGCCGCGCCTCGTGCCATGCATGCAGGGTGCCTGCAGCTCCTGGGGCGGCGAATCAGCAATCGCTCCTCTCCTAAGGAGAAAGGAAGCGAGGTATGTGCTAGCAGAGGTACGCCTACCTTGTTGAGGTTCTACCTTGTTAGGAAACCTCTTCTGAGAGATTTGAGTGTTGTGTCTGCCTTGTTTCTGCTGAGCCTTGGTCTTTTTTAATTGTCCCTTTCTTTCCTTAGTTCCTCCTCCCCAGCCCCTCTTTTTTTTTGACAGGAATTTGGGGTGAAACCCATCCCCTCATTCAAGCGTGCACCACAAAAAAAGAGTACAGCCTTCTCACAACAACGTGATGTAGCAGAAACTCACTTGCATAACAGGTTTACTTGCTACCTCAGATGTACGGGGGAAGTTAAATGCAATGGGTAAAGAAGCACTGGTGGCGAAGCTGCATTAGTGTTACCTTGTACAGACACCTGTGTGCCTTCACAGGTGCCCCTTGCCTCTGACTGGTGCCCATTTCTGCTCCATTTCAGGGCAGTACAGGGAAGGCTCAGAGCCTCATTGCTCTCTATGTTCCCCTCTCTAAGGCATGCTGAGCTGTGTTCTAACACTGCTGAGAATCTCGTGTCTCGTACTCAGGCATTCTGACTGCAAAATTGGTGGCAATCAGTGGGTTCCTTGCAAGGAGTCAGCAGAACATTGACATCTTAGTAAAACAACAATTCTATCCTTTCTTACATTTCTTGAGGCTATGATTTTCCTGTTATTTGTTCTTCATTTTATTCTTAATATCCATTGTATCATGCATTTTAATGCATATTTCAACAGTTGATTATATTGCATTCCCTGTGTTATATGATATGGCAACTGACTGTTTCATTCTTCTTAATGACATGCCTATGTTCTCTTAAGGTTTCTAAATAGATATTTTAGGCATATTATCTTTAAAAATATATTTTAAAATAAAACCATACACTTTCACTTTTCTGAAGAAGCTGAAACCATATTTTTGGTCTCCTATAAAGATTGCTAGCTGCTTTTACATCCACAAAGTTTCATAGCTGTGCCTTATATATCTATCAGCAGTTACATAGTAGGTGTATCTTGACAAAGTTAAAATTCTATACAATACAATAAGAAAAGGAGTCTGTTATGTGATGCTACAGATTATTTTGCTCCTTTCTCCTAAAAATTTGGTGGTAATCTGGGATGTGACTCAGACATTTCAGCTATGTTAGGCAGTCTGCTTTGAGCTGTACGTATGTCAATTCTCACATTAAGAATACTTTCTGTGCTTAGTGCACAAGAATGCCAAAGGGAAAAGGATCTACAAGGAAAGAATGCATTTGTTGTTTCTGAATCAACCAGTTTCTTTCCTCCTACTGTCAGTAATCACTCTGTAGCTACTCTTACTTCTCTGAAATCTTTATGGTCTTTTAAGGTCATTGGTAGAATAACATTACATTTCTAAGTGAAAATAATATGTTGTAAGTATAGATGGTTCAAATTAGAAAAATCTAAGCAAGCTTTTCAGTGCACAAACACTTGTATCATTGACACTTGAAGAAAAATCTTGCAATATTTTACAGTGTTATAAGTAAATTAAGTTTTGCTTCTTCTATGCCACTAGAGACACTCTAAGCTATTTGTACCATTACTGTAAAATAGGTATGCTAATAAACGTTAAAGGGAACTTGTTGGAGTCATTCTCACTAGCTGTACTGCTGCAGTATTTTTAAATTCCCAGTCCAGCATATGTTTACACATCACTGTATTGCATATAACGCACATATGCAACAACCATGTAGACAAATTGAAAATGAGCAGTCAGCATTTTATCTGTAAATGCTTTCTGGCAATGCTCCTGTCTCTTGGGGAATTGTTTTTAGCAGAAAGGATTGCTCCCTGTGATACTAACCCTGGGGGAACTGGGGCAGTGGTAGTTGCTTATTTCACTGAAACTTGTTTGACGTTCTATTTCTTCAGAATCCTCCATATCTACCTATGCTTGTGACATCATTGGCTGCTGTTAGCAGACTAGTGCTTTTTCTTACTGGAAATGCTGCTTTGTCCTTGAGTTCTGCAAAGGTCGAGAATCATCGTCATTTTAGCCCTGTTAATAGATCTATTCATTTTGACAAAAGCTTAGATAATTATCAGGCGTCACACAAACTGAATCCATACCGAGCAAACAGTTAGACAGAGGCTGCCATTGTGGATGACTTGTGTTACCTTCAGCCTTGTGCCTAAAAACGTCCTTGAGGTGTGGTCTTGACTCAGCCTGAGCACAATGCACATGCTGACAGATCAGAGCCTTGTAAAACAATCACTAGTAGCTAAAGTAAATCTTCATCAAAAATGTACTCTGTAATGAAACAATCACAATATAAGCAATCAAGGCATTCAGTTTGGTAGCCATTTGAAGGCTATGGGAATACAGTACAAAAACTAGGAGTTTTGGTTGAAACATTTCTGTAAAAATCTTGTAATACTTTGAGCAAAAGCGAATCAGTAGCAAAGGATGAGTCTACTCTTTTCTGCCTCCCTTTGTTTTTTCCCTTTTTCCCCACTCTCCACTGGGTGATGCCTTTTTCTATTTTCCAATTCTGTTTCATTAAGAACATCCACTTTTGGAGGGCATGGATTATTGATTCTTAGTTGCCAGCTCGGCAAACTTCTTGAGAGTTTGTTAAACTCTAAACTCACCAATAGCTCTGTTGAAACAACTGGGATTACTTGCGTCTGTAATGTCTGATTACACTTAATACCCAATTCCCTTCCACATACTTATTCAAAAACATAGTGTGAGAACATATACATTTCAGAATAAACTAAACGCTTGCTTTGGCATTAGTGTTACCCTAACAGCTAAGAATTCTACTCACACAGATCAGGATTTTCCTGTCGTAGGCACTATGCTCTATGTCAGTTCTTTGAAACGCTGCCATACATGGTTTGCCAAACTGCATTAGAGTTTTATTTTGCTTACATCTCTCTTCTTTGTCCTATTATTATTTATCTAGGTATTTACTAAGCCATGGTGGTACTTGTAGTAGAATGGCGTACAATTATGCTCTGCTGTGCTGTGCAAACACAAAACTTGAGAATTCTTGGAGATAAAATGTAATATAAAGACACGGAAGAGAGGAGAGGAAAAACAGTAATAGGCATCTAAGGTTACATATGCTATTTATGAAGCTTAAAGAAAACAGCCAAATACCTGAAACTGAGATTTTGCTAGTTATTTCTGTAGCAGAGCATACATTGCTCTGCTAGTTTTAGGACACTGGTCCCAGTGTTCATACAGTGGTTATCAAACAGCTGGGAGATTAGAGCTGGCTAGAGATACAAACTTTTCTTAAACTCCAGAAAGCAATGTCATTTAAAGGAGATGCTGAGATACAAGGATGTCCGCACACCACCTCCAAGACAAATAAAATTCAATAGCATGACGTCCTTTCCATGGCTTGCCCAGAACAGCACAGAATACCAAGATGTTTAACTCTTTCCATTACAAAGGCCAGTAAGTATCTTTAGTTGTATTTAATTTATTCAGAGTACAAATAGCTGTATTATTCCATTCATTTTTTCCCCACTTCCCCATAGTCATTCTCATCTTTCTCACTTAACATGTACATACCCATATATCTCTAGCAATTTTCTGCATTGTCTCCTCACTCGTTCTTCCTAGGCATTCTCCCTTTATGTTTCCCCTGGTCCTACTTCCTCTCCCCTCTCTTCCTATCAGTGCTTCCAATTTTCATCTGCCATTGTCTTCTGTAAGAAGTAATCACTCTTGTAGCCCAGTGCTGATGGCAGCAGCAGCAAAAGGCAAAGGATAAGGAACTGCGAAGATGAAGCTCATCTGCACTTATCTACTACAAAATGTCCTGAAGAAAATGAAATGGGTCAGTCTTCAAGGTCTTCTAACTCAGATTTTGAATCTTCTTAGTTTCTATATTGACTGTAACTATGATCTATATCACCTTTTAAGTTAAAAGTAGTAACAAAGCAAGCAAACAAACAACAAAAGGAAAAAACCATACAGATGGTCAACCCAAAGTCATCACGTTAGCACCCCCTCACTCACATGGTTTTGAAGTATAGAGGGCATTCACCAGAATCAATCACTTTGTGCTTGCTCACTTCTTTCCTTGACATCCATTGTTGGCCACTGCCACAGATTTTGTATTGGGTTGGATGAACATTTCCTCTCATCTCAACTACTGTGTTTATTCTTATGGTAAATGAAGAGGGTGAAAGTAGTTCTCACGATGGCTAAAACTAGCAACCACTTAGCTGTGGTCCTTACATTAGTTCTGGGAAGAAAAAAAAGGCCCAACATATCAGCAAACCAAATAAAGATGGTCTTAGGTATTTATCAGGAAGGTTTCCTAGTGTCCAGTTTACTTTTCTACATAATTATAGAAAGGTTAAGAGTTTGATTTGGCATTCAGTAAATGCTTTATCACACAATAGAAATATTAAGATCTCCTTAAGCTGAAAAAAATCGTACCCTGGAATGGCAACAGAAGTTACACGAACGACTTGAATACTGATAAATTCTACTGAGGTAGTTCTTTGCTTTGCACATGTAGTTGTCAAGGTATACTTTTTTAAACAGAAGCGAGATCTTCCCAAATTCCCATATGCAGCAACACCTTGGCGTGTTAAACAATACGTCAAGCAATTTGTTCTCTCGACTCATTGTGAACAACCGGATCGTTTTGACTGCAGTATTTTCATCTTTGAAAAGTATTTGATACAAGTAGATCATAAGTCTGTAAAACGTCAACTAAACGATTAAAAGGCTGACAAAGTTGTAGCAATTGGAAAAAATGATGTTGGCCTGGAAAAATGTTGTTTTAATCACATTTGACAGTAAATCTTTCATATGAAGGATACAGGAACAGATCAAAACTGGTCAGTTATGCTCTAGCTAATGTATAACTAATAGTTCAGGAGTTCATATCAGTAGATATGCAGTCATTCAGGTTCAAAGAGTTGCCACAGGACTTAGGATAGGAAGCATTTTGCCTGTTTAGCATGCCCGTCTGTAAAAGGATATGATTATTAGCAAAGTATACGTAATTAAAGAATTAATAAAATTTGTGTGAGCTCCCATGAAAGTTTCTTCATGTGAGGCATGAGTAATGTTCATTATAGTTCCAATTCTTACCAAACTGTGAAGAATAGAGGATACATAAAGTCAATCACAATGAATACAAATGCTAATTCTTACAATTTAGCAAACTATCATAATTTAAGAAAGGTAGTCATTTGTACAGATCTTTGTCATCACTTTAATTATCTGGCTCTCTAAACCACAGAAGAGACACAGTTCTTTTCCCAAAGTATTCTTTGTTAAATCAATTTACAACATGTTCCTGCCTCAGCCCGCAGGAACAGCTTTTCTACATAAGCACTCAGAGACAGTTGAATGAAAAAAGGTCTAAGGAAAATGATTTTTAAGATAAATTTTAGTTCAAAACTGACTGAATTACAGGTATAAGTGTTCTTACATTCTTTTGTCTTTGCAAGCAAATATTAGTTAAATTAGTGACTGATTAGCAGATACGCCCAAAAGAACAACCATGAAAGCTTCCTGACACTCTTTGGTTTTGAAATATAATAAGCCAAATATTCTACTCCATTCAGAAGTTTACATGGTTCTGATCCATATATATTCTAGCAAATAATTCCCAGGTGTCTTCTTGGGGGAAGCTAATGCCTCTGAGGTACAGAATGAGCTCGTTCAATTGTTTCATGAGTGGTCGAACTGGAAACTCTTTCCCAAAGCCCTGCTGTACTTGTCCTGTTGCGTGCAGGATGTTGCTTCTATTCAGAGCAAAATAGCGCAACATGGAAAAACCCACTGGATTATCCCGTGTATTTATACTGCATGCACTGTGAGTGAGACCACCAGAGTCTTCTCAGTTAAGGTGTGTCTGGTGTTAACCTAATAGTAAGTTTTCTTATGTACAAGAGTCCCAAAAGATTCCCTCAAAGTTGATATGCTTATGTTCAAACTGAATACAAGAGCTCATATATTTTTAGATATTTTCTGATAACATATATTTCAACATCAAGATTCTTACTGTGAATTACATGCTTCATGCTCAGACATAGGCAGGAGTATCCAGCTTTTGCATGCTAAGAATCTTAGATGAGTTGCAAGTGGTATCAAGTGCAGTTCAACTGCTTTACCTATCCCATCAAAGTTGGACTGGGGGAGTTGTGCAGGTTGTCTAAAGCATTCCTCTTGATCTTAAGCGCTGGACATATTGATTTAAATACAACAATTTGAATATATTGATGAACAATTAATTAGCTCAGCATGTGCAATGAGCTACATCATCGTAGGATGACATTGGTAAGGGATGCCCTAAGAAACACATAACAAAAATACAGATATCCTTTTTTCAGTTTGATGGGAAATTTCAAGAACTTCTATGTGTGATGCTATTAATAAGCTACTTTAAATATTTACTTATCGCTGATATGAAAAAAAAAATAAAGTTAACAGGTTTTGAGTAGTTCCTCAAGTTACAGTAAGCTGCAGCTGGGAACTGTTGTAATCAGAGTTGGAATATGTGTCTTTATGGAACATTTATGGAACACAACAGTATTTATGCTTCTCCAATCCCAGTATTTCCTGTTCTCTTATCCCCGTATAATGCTCCTCTCCACATTCCCCTTTCTGAAGGACAGGTTTCTGCAACCAGAAACAGTGCTGGAGGGGACAAGAGAATTCTTCTAGGAGTGAACAGCAGCCTTACATCCACAGATCTTTTTTCTATGAAAGGCAGAAAGTCTGAGATACTTATGTATGGAGGGATTTATGCTGCAATAGGCAGTGAGTTCTAGAATAGTAATAGCAGTGCTATTAGTAGTAGTAAGGGTTGAGTTGGAAAGGAAGTTGGAAGGCTATTTGGTAGGACAAGGGATGAACACAAACAGCTTAGAGCTGGTGAGGAGGTTGTATGCTGCCTGCAGATAACAGGCATAGGAGTGAGGGCAGGAGAATGCAGCTGAAATGTGTGGGAAAAAGTGGTGGATGAAAAACTGGACATGAGCAGGCAGCGCACACTTGCAGACCAGAAGACCAACAAGATCCCACTTTAGCACCCACAACAAAACTATCTATGTTATGCTTTTATTTGCAAATCAGGCACTTCCAGGAGTTAGTCTGTATAAGACTTTACGTAGCTTGTAGGTTGGTCTCCTACTGTGTATGAGCAGTAGAGAAGGAAAAGGAGCAGAAGAGTCATGAACTAAAAACAGAGTTGTTGAATTGCTGTTTGTCTGCTTAGGATGGATACGAGGTAACTTCCATCAATCAGAAGAATACTGCAGACAAGGAATGATAAGCTTAACTCCTTATGCAGAAGTTCAGCAGAGCTTCTAAACTTAGTCAGCACTGTAGGAAGGAGTCAAATTTATAGCCTAGTCCTTGCATAGAGTCTAAAAACTGAACTTAGAGTTACCTGTCAATACCAGCATAAATTTGGTCTGCCAACTGTTGTATGCACAGCACTGATGAGCACACTCATATCTGAACAGCTTTTTGTGAAGCAGATGCTAAAAAGGCAGCACTGAGAAAGCCTCACTATGGAAGGAAATATACATGAAAATGCATTCAATGACAGATTCTGAAATAGACAGGAGTTGTAAATGAAAAGCGGAGAGTGCTTTGGAAAAAAATTGTGAAAAAGAAAGGCTATGTGCAATACCGGGGCATGAGAAATAGTTATGCTAAAGCTTGTAAAGAAAAACAGAGAAATAAACTTTATCTAAGTCACCAGATACCAGTCACCAGTCACCAGATTCAGAAGATCAGATGTGGCTCACGTGAGTTATAGAATCATAGAATGGTTTGGATTGAAAGGGACGTTTAAGACCATCGTGTTCCAATACCTCTCTCTAGACTAGGCTGCTCAAAGCCCCATCCAGCGTGGCCTTGAATGCCTCCAGGAAGTGAGCATTCCACAGCCTTTCTGGGCAACCTGTTCCAGTGTCTCTCCACCCTCATAGCAAAGAATTTCTTCTTAATATCTAGCCTTTATCTACCCTCTTTGAGTTTAAAACCATTTCCCCTTGTCCTGACACCACCTGCACTTGTAGAAAGTCCCTCTCCAGCTTTCCTGGAAGCCCTCTTAAGGTACTGGAGGGTCACTATAAGGTCTCCTTGGAGCCCTCTCTTCTCCTGACTGAGTTATTAGTAACCCATGGAATAAACATTTAATGAAATGAAGAAAAGGTACACAGACAAGGCAAAAGCTCAGTAACATATAGGAAAGCAAATGCTGAACAGGTAACAAACCATCAGTGATGCTGTTGTCCAGGAAGACATCCTCAGCACTATGCAAAAGAGGAAAGTAAAACAACAATCCAGACATTGGGCTATGAACAGTACTGCTATAATACTGTGAGAACCAAGTACATCACAATCAAATACTGATGGGGGAAAACCTGCCAGCAGAGTTTTTGGAGAGACTGTACAATAGAAAAGTTATGCTTTCAGCTGAATTAAGGGCATGAAGAACCTAGGAACTTTCAACCTGATAAAAAATTGTTCACAAGATACATACATGCATTTACCCACCTTAAAAAAATAGCACCCAACGATCGAAAATACTGAAATAGAAGGCACAGCACTTTTCTGTCAGCAAAGCTATTAACATTTTATTGATTTTTTTGAAGCATGAGGATTAGGTAAGAAAAAAATGATTCTGTTAGTCCAGCTGATGTCTCTCGACATTAAAACCCAGGGGAATGAGTAAGAAGGCATTGAGCTCACATGGGGCGTAGACTGGCTGCTCAGACGTCAAACAAGCTGTGTACTTAAGAAGAGCTATTGCACTTAGAAACCACAATGTGAATAGTAATACCATTAGTTCAATTTCATATGTGCAGGAGCCATTGTTGCCAGGGTACTAGTTCCATTTCTTTTTCATAAATCTTTTATTCCCTTTGGTTAAGGTGAGCAGAGTGATGGCTCAGCTCTCCCTTGCCTGTCAGTTCAAGATACCAGTTACGTGCTCCTCTTCCAAATCCTTTAAAACACAAGCAAAAAAAGTGATGGCAGCACAGCTGTGTGCTTAAGTCATCATTATGTAATGAAGAAACTATGACTACTGTCACTGACAAATGAACTAAGTTACTTCGTTCCTTCTAACCTTAACTGTTGTTCTCTCACTGATTTTCCATTTAGATTATCCAGTCTCCACAGTCAGAGATTTTCTTCCAGTTTTTGTAGTATTTTGTGTAAAATCATTTCTAAAGCTATTGTAACAAACTAAAAAATGGTCACAACCATTTACAATACACTGCTCATCTGCTATTCATTTTAAGATTTAACACCCTCTTCTCATGGAAAAACCTCTCGCGTTTCTCAGGTGATGTGACATGCTATACTAAGCAGGCAACAGACTACATAATCTATTCCAAGAGCAAGGTAAAGGAGCCCATGACCAGAGTGCGTCCACCATAGTCTTCCACAGTAGCAGTACATCTTTTCAGAAGGGGGAAATTAGCAAGTTAACAGGGTATTGAAATAAAGGTGGATAGTGAGCATGAATTCCTTGGGAGGACTGTTTAGCAAAACTCTGGTGAGTCACTTGTAGATTGTTGAAAGAAAAAAATGTTAAGAAGTGAGAGAAAGGTGAGAAAACCATGAGCAGGACAAGCCTAGGAGAGCAGCTTTATCTCTACACAGCCAGGTGGGAAGAGTGTGCTGGGTCCTCTGCTAAGTTAATGCCAATGTTGTTAATGTTGTTAATGCCAGTGTTGTTTTATGTTAATTGCAAACTTTCTATCATTACTTTACGTTGCTTTCCAAAGTAAATATTCCTGTCTTCTTACACAGCTGTTTATTCTTCTTCCCAGCTCACATGGTAAGACAGGACTTGAGAGATCTGGAGCACAATGTAGTTATCCAGGTCCCAGCTGTCCCTAGTTTGTCATGCTTGTGAAGAGGTGGAAGTTCTCAACACCTAGTGGAGTTGTAATTTGAACATAGAAGGAAAATGAATTCTGGTTTCACTAATAGTCTTAATACTATCTCTTCCTAACTACTGAATAATTGCCTTTGCCACTCATACATTATGTGACCTATTTTCAGATTGCAATGTTAGTTATTTTTATCTAGAAACACATTTAAACTAAGAGGGGAGATTTAGGTGAGATGTCAGGAGAAAATTCTTTGCTCAGGGAGTGGTGAGGCTCCGGCACAGGCTGCCCAGAGAAGCTGTGGATGCCCCATCCCTGGAGACATTCAAGGCCAAGTTGCCAGGTTGGATGGAGGCCTGGGCAGTCAGGTAGGGTGGGTTGCAGCTTGACCATAGTAGGGGGTTTGAAATTAGGTAATCTTTAAGGTTGCTTTCAGTCTAAGCCATTCTGTGCTTCTGTGATTATTTCAGATTTTCCATTATAACTGGTATCATTGGCTATCTGTTGTTAAAGGTTTTCCATACAAGATTAAAAGAAAATAGAATATTCATCAGCTGGATCCTTGGCTTTTGTCATTCATCTCCATTAACCTCCTATGAACAAACTCATCTATTCCAATTTTATAGATCTATCCTATATTTAATTTCCATGGTATTTGGGACTGAGATGTGAGGATAAGGTTTGGGGTTTTGCACAGCATTATAAACAGAAAAACTGACAAAAAAACAGGAAAGAAAAAAAAAATGCTTTTAACACCTCCGTGAACGCTTCCTCCTCCAAACAAAAGTGCTTTGTTTTTGTGCCATGCACCAGGAAAATGGTGCCCCTTTAATGGATCCCTGGTATATATTAACAGTAAAGACAGCCGCTTAAGTAATTAAAACACTTTATAAACTTGCTTCTGGGGTTTCTTTCCCCTTACACAGCTGGAGAAGTGAGTTTGCTCCTCCCTGCCTGCATAGGTAACTTCTTTTCAACACCCTGGGATACTGAAGTCCTTCAACTGCTGTTTCTTTAATCTGCAGGAACCACTTGGAGAAACTGCCCATTTGACCAATAAATACCTAAAATTAAATCTTTGTTTTTTGTGATAATATCAAGTCTATGTACAGATAAGATTCTTCCAGCAATCAATCAGATCATATTTATATCATATATAGTCTGATAACTTTCAAAATTTCATAAGCCACTTCATCAAGTGACCCAAGTTTCTTTTATACTTGCTTTCTTATTGTTAATTGCACCTACTCCTTGAGATAGAGGAAGAGAAAGAGCCTGTGTTGTTGGATAAGCTGAACACTGGAATGCCATTTGAATGTCACTACTCCTTGTAGATCAGAAATTTCAGTCTGAGCAGTAGCAATCATAACCATTTCAGTAAAATATCCGAGTAGCATCTTTGAAGAACACCTACAGATACAACTAGGACAATTCTCAGTGCAGCTATACAATGTGCACTTGTAAATTCTTAGGTGAGGTTGCGTATTCAAGGTTGACAGGTGTCACCTTCTAGTCACAAAGAGGTATAATGACTGAAAACTAAGATCTTAGAAATAGAAATAATTGGATATTAACAATGCTTAGCAGCAATTCCAGTAAAGGAGACAGGGCAAAAGACAAATCTGGCCTTGACTCTACCAACGCACCTAGGAAGTCATCCTAGGTACAGATACCCCCCTCACCTTCCTCGCATGAGTAGCAAAAGCACTAATTCTGCCCTCAGAAAACTCCTCCCTTTACCAGCAGTGCCTTGCTCTGTTATACCCGGTGGGAAACAAGAAACTCTTTCCAAATGTTTTGAAGTAACATGAGAAGAACCTGATACTCTGTTTTTCCCCTCAGGCAGAGGTGAGTGCAACTGAGAAAGGAAGCAAGGTCTTGCTCCTTCGCTGTGAGGTCTTAGCAAGTGGGTAAAATGCACAACATTCACTGTTTCTTTGAAAGTTAGCTTTTCTGTCTTTAACTCTTACTGGGCCACATCGTTGCAAAATAAATATGAAAATGGATATGTGTTCCACCTCTGATCTTACAGTATTTTTATTCCACTTCTAGAAATTCCTTTCCTTACAAACCACTATCTCCCATGCTTTTAAATAAAATATCCTATTCATTAATTAATACTGCACTTTTCATTATTTTTTTTTTCCTTCTGAGTCAGTGTCTAACTAATGCCTGTAAATCTCTGCTTTGAGGCAGTTAGAGTCTGCTTTAGTGGAATAGTTTTTGTAATTAACTTTCAGAAATTAAAAAGAAGAGGATCCACATCTCAGTTATGCATAAGACAGCAAGTTTGGCAGAAGAAAAGCTCTGCTGCCTCTGAGGATCACGTGTAGCCCATTGCATATGCACAGGTATATGCACAGTAGTTGCTGAAAGCCTAGTTTGGTGGGTAGCCTGTTTAAATAAGTGAGACATTTGAATATTTATTTAATAATCTAACTGGTCACGTAAATAAGATATAATTTGCTTTCTGTATGTACAGATGAATTTACTTTCATTATGAGTGCTGGCACGAAATAAAACAACATTGTATGGGCAGGAAGTCCAGTCTTTTCTTTTCTCCCTATCTGCTGAAGCATGAAGATATAAATCTAGGATGTGTAAACAGCTTACTACTGATTATGAAGATGTAACTTCATTAAACATCCTGGATATTTCGATAGGGAACGTGTTCCATTCTACATCAGGCTAGTATGTTGACATAAGTACCCTAAGCTTGCCATAGTAAGCTACCACTGATTTCAGTCCAAAAGTCCAGATAATACTCCATAAATACTCCACATTTTGAGGTTTATTTTATAATAATAAGGATCCAATATATTTAGTTTTAAACATAAATGGCAATAGGGGCTGAAAAAATTGACAATTCAGTTCAGTAAGATCCTAAATGGAGTATGAGATTGTAGTCCCCTATTCTTTTAGGATTCTTTTGAATTTATAATTGTAGGACAGGATTTCCATAAGAATCCACTGGAATAAGGCATCCAGCTATGTTCACTTTTTGCAATTAGGACACCTTCCCAAATTTTTCTTTTTCCTCTGCTTCAACAAAAGTGAGAAGAAAAAAAAAAAAAAAAAAAAAAAATCAGTAAAGACTGCTGAACTCAGTCTGACCAGGCACAGAGGACAGTACTACCCCATACTAAGGAAGTACTTTCTGCAATTACTAGACATCCTAGCACGCATGAATTTTATTCTAGCTGCTTTTATTCTCCTGTGGGACCACACACAGCCACCCCAATTCTATCTCCCAGACGCCTCTTGCTAAATTCCTCACTGTGCAGCAGCTCTCTCATGAAGAAGATTTTTTGTTCCATCAGCTACCTATGTTCTTGCATCAGTAGACTGAAGATGAACTGAGGACAAATGTTATCTATACACCAAGCACTGGGCTGTGCACTATTTTTTTTTTTTTTTTTTTTTTTTTTTTTTTTTTTGCCAAACAGCAGTTTAAAAGAGCTTTAAACTTTTTGTCCATATTTAACCATGTTAAAGTAAGGTCTGTTGACACTGAAAAGACAATGAGAAATCTGCCCAGAGCAACTTATCCTACCTTCCTTTGATGTCAAGCTAAAAAAGAGGGGGACACAAAATAGCTGGACTGTTTATTGAAGTATACGTTCATTCACACTTCTGAAATGTTAACACCATAGAACTGCAAAAAGTCAACATTTGGGGGGAAAAAAAGTGTTAAACATTAACTGGTGGGCCTAGGCCTGATATATTGTCTGTTTCCCTAACGCGTAGGGGCTCATTTCCCCATAGACAGGAATGGAATTACACAGGAATGGTAACGAATGTGGTTGCAGGCCTTTATCTGTTGAACTTTTCTCTCCTGCGAAGCTGTGGTAAGGCTATGTGACTGTAAAGTTACTGGTGTTTTCTGTGAGAAGGTTAAAAAAAAAAAAAAAAAAAAACAAAAAAAAACACACAACACACCCACAGCAAATTCAGAAGTAGATGTCAAGGTCTGAACCCATCTCTAACAAAACCAGAATATAGTCCAGGGAAAGCTGACTTAATGAATGCTCCTTAAAAGGGTGCCTAATGCTTATCAGTGTCAGAGGTTTTCATGGCATACACTCAGTATGACACTGTGACAGTGCAGTACCCTTCAAAGTTGTTAGTCTGTTCTTTTTGCGAGATTTGCTGCCCTGAATGGCACAAAGTGACTTCATAGTACTGCTTCCCCCCCCCCCATTTGAAATACTCCAGATCTCCTCCAATTTCAGAAATCAGCAAACTTTTAGTTTTATGTTTTCTTTTGCCAAGGAGCAGCTGGCATCATTTACAGTATTGAAAAACTTATAATAGTTACTTCTGTGCCACATGCGTAACTGTAACTGTAAGACAACATCAAATTTTATTTGTTCTAGGACCTTTTCTTTTGTGGAGGTCTCATTTTATTTGCAGTTTATTTCTTTATTAGGCTGAACTTTAACAAAATATATGTACATATATGCATATACTCCTCCCAAAATGCAAATAGCATTGGCCAGTTGCAGAGGAAAGAAAAGCATCCTCTGTTTACCTATTCATTGCTAAAATCCTCCAAACCCCACCTTTCTGGATTATCTGAATCCATCTGGGACTGAAGCCAAAGACACCTGCTATATAAGACTGAGGGAGCATAGGAGAACTACTCTTCCTGACCAACCTTACACTGGCACCCTTCTGCCTGACTCCACTCAAAATGGAGTTTGGTAGGAGGATATGGTTACGAGAATGGGCTTTCCTTTTAGCACTTTGCTGCGCCCATCAGATAGGTAAGGAGTTAACTCTTTTATTATTGCTTAGACCTAATAATATATTTTAAGCAACTAAATCCATTTTAATGTTTCACTTAGCAAATGGTTGCACTTAAATAGAACTTTGTCTTTGATAGAGCTAAGTCTGTTTCTGCATTTTTTTTTTAACTTGCATTAAATAAAATGTAATTAAAATTAAATTAACTGGATTGATTTGATTTCACATTGCCCCAAGCCACTGAATATAACCTCACTTGATAAGTAGTCTTGAAAACCAAATCAAAAAGAACCATTATTCATGTCTTAAAGTACCAGATGTTCAGTAGTACTTATGCCTTACAAAAGCATTTCGTTTCCTTTGCATTTTATAGTAAGAATGATTACAAATGTTCTGATCTTTTCATGAAATTTAAAGCACTACCTTTCCAGTTGCTAGATCAGGTAACAGGTCAGTCTTTTCCAGTATTTTGTCACCTACTAGAACTTAATACTAGATTACTCTTGCCAATTCCTTTGCAAAAAGAGACTAGAATTATTCATGTGACAGTGATTTTTGGTAATGAATGTATACTGATACTACATTAGATATAATATTTAATATTTACATAAATTGTTGATCTTCACTATGAAAATCACTGGGAGGTTAATCTGTTACACTGCAATCCATCATTTTGTGCATTTTTTTCTCTTGCTTGCATTACATTAATTGAGGACAATCTTGGCAGATTGTTAATATTCAATCATGTTCAATCGGACTATGCAAATAGAAATTACTTGCATGAACACAAGCTTGCTAACTCAGTCCCATAGGTGTACAGTAATTACTGTCCTGTCAGCTAGCATTTTAAAATCTTCAGATTGCTTTTCAATTTATATTGTGTATCACTTTCCAAACACTAACAAGTGTAAATACAATTTTAGGTTACTTTATGTTACATGAAATAAGCACTAAAATACTGCTAAGGTGATTTAAGCACAAAAGTACAAGTCACCTACAGGTGTAATCTTACGTTGAGTTACATAGTGTCAATCAAAATATCCTCAGCCCTTCTTTGTACAAGAAAGTTATTTGTATTGTGCAATACCAACTCAATAAATTGCTTTGAAAAATGAGTAGTGGTTAGACCAAATCCAGCAAAGACTTCTTTCAAATCACACTAGGTGGAAAATATATTCAGATGTCCTCACTGACTACAAAATAGTGGCCTTATCCCATGCCATCTTCTCTAACTTCATGTTCAGGGTCCAATTCCAACTTTCTAAAAGTTGTAATGAGAATTGTGTGTATGGGGTGGCAGCTGGATAACAGCTTGACAAGGTGCATCCACAAATATTCATAACTCTTTCCAAATAATCAAAGATCGAATTACCATGTATTGGTATTCTTGGAAGCAATAAGCACCTATTTTTATAAGGATCAAGAGCATGGCATTATGCAATTGCTAGATAATGCTAGATAAACTAGTGCAGCTAGAATTTCCTTGGAAATAATACTTGCTTAGTAAAAAAAACACTGCATTTCCTTGAGAAAAATTAACAGACTGAAATACATGTATATACTGTTTTGTTCTGTTACAAAAGTTCTCACACTTTTAAATAAACATTCACTATATTTTAAAGAGTATTGGCTCTTACGTGAAGTCAGGATGATTCTATGTCCACTGAAGCTCCTGTGAATATGTTGAATGAAAGCAAATTTTCGCATTATTAAGACTCACAGTGGCATTTGTTGTATTTTCTCAACAATTGTAGTGGTATGAATGTATTTATCTAATGATAGTATCTGTGATACTGAAAGACCAACAGAAAGCAGAAAAAGATTAAAGTTACTTCTTCATACGTCACGAATGGTCATGTATAAATGAGAACAGAACAGAAGCTTAGGGATGAAAGGAAACTCCTGCAGACACTGGAACAACTTCTAGAGATGGTGAAGCTTCCCAGAACACCCTTCCAAAATTAGGAGTGTCTTGGGTTTCTCTTTGGGAGTGCAAGTTTGAATCCCTTCAGCTCTGAGATCAAGTACTCAGTTTGCTTACATGGTGTGCATTTCCAGTAAAAATCCTTCCTTGTTTGGTGTGGTGGTTCTGAGTTCTCTAGTTCTGAGTTTCTGGATCTATCTGTCTGTTATATAATGAGAAAGGGAACTTAGAACTAAATTGCACAGGCAGCACTTCAACTGGCAAATACTTTAGACACCAGAAGTGCTCATTCAGACATGAGTCATTTCATCACCTAAATCCTCTGAGGATTTAGACATGACATGTTGTAGGTTGGTATTAGTCAACATTTTCCAGGCATGGTTATTTCATTCTGGATGGATTCAGTCTTTCATAAAATAAAGTCGTAGCCATTTTTCTTAAATGGGAAGTGTCTGACATGTTTACTTACGAAAAATAGGAGCTTAGAGCACCAAACTTGGAGCACGGGATCAGGTGTTTTTCTAAGCACGATAGCTGGGCCATGTGTAGAAAGCAATTCAAAACTTATGGAGACAGAATAAAGAGAAGGAGAATTCAGCTGGAAGACAATTGAGTAGTTGAGCTACTAACTATTTAACTAGAGGTACAAAAATAATCGTTGAAGCAGAACACAGGAATAGGACAGTTTTGATTTTTTTAAGTTTTTGATTTCCTCCTTAGTCAGAGTAGATGTAACAAAAACCAGCTATGCTTTTGTATTAGGCTAATTTAGTGTAGCTTAACTCTTTGTATTGGTTGTTGTGTCTGAAGAGCTCTGATATGCAGAGCTGCGAGTTTCTGCCTATGCTAACACAATTTGGAGTTTCATTAAAAAAAAATATCAAAACTACAAGGTAGAAAATGGAAATCCTCACAGCTGAAAGCAATTTTTTATGATTGAATTATGAAGTGTAATGTGGACTTTTAACCTGATTCACATCCTGTATAAATCAACACCAGACACACTGTCATATTAGCACACTGGTCTTTTCTTTCTAGGTCAGTTTTAGGTCAGTCTTGGAATTGTTATACTAGATTTGGTTTTCTTAATTTTTTTTTTCTTTCTTTTACAGTTTCATCGAAAGCGAAAATCATCCAGCAAACATCAACAAATCCAGTAATAACACGTAAGTTAAGTAAATGAAATGTGTTCAATAAGTATTCAGTTTTAGAAAATGTATACGAAGGAATTTAGCACAAACAGGGAAATGCACTGGCAAAAAAAGTCACAAAGTCATAAGAGGAGAAAGAGGTCAGTTAAGAAACATGACATATTGTTGAACTGTTATCTTGTATGAAATGTGAACAACTAAATAATCTACTTGAACTTAACTACAACCATTTACAGGTATATATGTGATGAACAGCAGACAGATGATGAAGGATGAATACATGGTGACTTGTTATAATGGATAGATGGGTGGAAATAACAAAGGGAGGTGGTCAAGGGAAAACTATGACAGAGTGAAGCCTTAGATAATTTGATTCACCATGTTAAGGCTAGGATTTTAAGTCATTTTTTACAGCAGTTTTAAATTTCCAGCTTCCAACCCTGCTCACAATGGCCGTGTATGCAGCACATGGGGCAACTTCCACTTCAAGACTTTTGATGGAGACATCTACCGCTACCCTGGGCTCTGTAATTATGTTTTCGCATCCCATTGCAACACTCCCTATGAAGAATTCAACATCCAGATTAGGCGTACCCTGGTGGAAAATGTTCCTATAATCCACCGCATTGCCATAAAACTTGAAGGTGTAGCTGTTGAGCTAACAAAGGATACTGTCCTGATCAACAGCAACAGGTGAGTCTATTCATACCATTTGTTTGGTAAATACAGATGCTTTGTTTCTTTTTCCAAGTTGGCCAAGAACTTTTTGTATACTGGGGAAATAAGATCAGCATTCTTCAATAAATCTGACAATTTTACCCACAGAAATAATGAATAAGTTGCTATTAATTCAAGTCACGATAAATCAATTGTTCGTTTAAAGATTACCTCAAAAACAAAATTTCTATGAAAAATCCTGAGGTTGGATTCAAATTTAAATCCACATTTGATGGTACTAGACCATTTTATTTTTTAATTGCTTTTCTTTCCACACAACTGCATTATATCCTTGTAAGACACTGGAATGCACAAGCCTCTTTTTTTCCTCTTTATCAAACATCCAGATCAGAAAATATTCAGTATTAATTCTACCTTTCTGTAGAGTTCAACTGCCATACAGTCAAGCTGGAATTACTATAGAGAGAAGCAGCATTTATGTGAAAGTTGTCAGCAAAGCGGATATTGTATTTATGTGGAATCAGCGTGACAGTATCTTGGTAAGAACAACGCTTGGACCTGTCTGCACCTTCAGATCAGCCAAAAAGCTAATCTTTGATTAGGTTGATACTTGTTTAGTAGTTACTGTTGCCTTTCCATTGCATACTGCTGAGCAGCTTTTCCTTAAGAAAGATAGGCTTGCATCCAGGTAGTCCCAAAGAAAATTACATGGATTTATTCCTCTTTGATAGCAGACTTCTGCTTAAAGTAGGTTGAAAAACCACTTTCACTAACATTAATAAATTACCATCTGTATAATCAATGAATATAAAGATGTTATAATTACGAACTAAACCAGAGAGTTTGGATAAGCAAGTTACAATAACAAAAAGAGAATAAATAGAATGCTTACCCACATCCTGGGCTCACTACAAAACTCCAGAGGAGGGATTTCTACAAAAGAACCATTTCCACTGGTAGCCAGCTCTTAAATGGGTCTAGGAGAAGTGGAGCCAGGCTCCACCCCTTCCAGCAGCACAGGTGAATTGCCTTCACCTGTGCTCTGTGGCTGACTCATTGCTTGCCTCAGGTGATCAATCAGAGGTTCAGGCCGTGATTCAGCAGTTCCCATACACCATCACTGTCTCACTTACCTCTTCTAATACAATTTTTGGGCAGAATTTTTCTTTCTTAGGACATCATTTTTGCTGTGAATTTGATTTTCTTTCTGAACAATGGAGAGAAAAAGGCTAGGTGCTCTACAGATATTACAGTGAAAATTTATGTCTACATCAATAGTTTGGAGTTTTTGTTGTAAATCAAATCTGAGACAACTCTTCATTCTATCCCTCAAGCTTAAATTGGATTTCTAAATAAAATTACATAGTTCTGATGAAAAATAGGGTCAGCAAGTACAAGTGTTTTTGATGATCCTGAATATATTTTACAATGTGTATACTAACTTTTGTCAACATATTGCCTATCATTTTAGTTAGAACTGCATGAGAAATATGCCAATCAGACCTGTGGTCTCTGTGGGGACTTCAATGGCATTCCAGTTTACAATGAGTTCTATTCAAACAGTAAGTTTTTTAAATATCAGAAATTGGTTTCTAGAGTTGTCAGCATGTATTCTATTATCTTTCATCACTAACATCACCATCATTCCTCTTTCCTATCCTTTTGAAGAATGTACTCAGAAGCTATGATTCAATCTATGTTGAAAAACATAATAAATAAACATAAACAGATCGTGTATTTAATACCTAAAGTTGTTAGCCAGTTTCTCACTAATAACGTAAATATTGAAATATATCCAGTAAAACAAAATGTAGTTGTAATATCTAGTCAATACATTTGTTTTTTTCAGTTCTGTCATAAAAATAATTCTAATAGTAACATATCAATTCTGATTTGAAAAGCCTGGGAAATAGATCTTTTGTCTATATTAATGAGTCCATTAAACATGCTATCAGAATTTTGAATATTTAATCCTATTCCACAAAATATATCCACATTTGCCTTTTTATATGCATAGTCTATATATAATCCTCTTATTTTATCCCTTCTCAATTTGAGTGTTTTCCTAAACCTTGTTTCTCAGCAGTCTCCATTGTGCAAATCCCTATTTTAATTATTTTCTCTCTTCCCTACATGGACTCATTATCTTCTGAAAACAGTCTGTTTTTCAAATCTTAGTTTGCGCCTAAATGTAGTAGGCTGAAAATTGTTTTCTAATGTTCTTCTTTTTCCAGATAGTGATGTCAGTGTTTATTTTGGAAGGGATGATGATAAAATGAAAAAATTCAAGGGAACTATCTGCCTTAGCTGATCTTGAAAAGAATTCTTGACAAGAGGAAAAGATATTAGGAAGTTGTGTTGACCAAAAAAATCCCGCACAACCCTCATTATTAAATTTCTTTTGCACAGATATCAGAATGACAGCCTTACAGTTTGGAAATATGCAGAAGTTGGATGGGCCGACAGAGTACTGTGAAGACCCAACTCCCTCCTCACCAGATAATTGCACATATGACTTTGTAAGTATCTTTCTGATTATTCTTTAATTTTTCTTTCACATTTATTTGTATTGTTCTACAGCTTCAGAGGAGTCAACAGGAAAAGACCTAGGGCAATAGTAAGTAAAGAGGGATATGAAATTCTATTAAAGAATAATCTAGCAAAGAAACAATGCTAAAATTTTGCTACTTTCTATTTTCTGAAAGTTTTCTTGTCTTTTTTTTCTCCCCAGGATGACATATGTCAGAAAACATTGACCAGCTTTGCATTTGAAGACTGTAATGGCCTAGTTAATGTGAGTGAGTACATTATGGCTTGCCGAGAAGACTTGTGCCGCTCTGAAGTGTTAAAAAATGCCTCATGTATCTGTGATACTATTGCTGAGTACTCCCGGCAGTGTGCTCATGCTGGTGGGGAACCTTTGAACTGGAGAACCTCAAAACTGTGCCGTAAGTATTAGTGGAGATGCCTTTATTTTGTGCTGGGTAAATAAAAAGAAATGAGTTCTCAAATAATGCTGAGTATGCATTGGAAATTACAGGTGTGGTGAGGGTTCTGAAGTATAAGCTCCAGCAAGAAGACTAAGGAGAAAGAACTAAGTGTTTTAATGCAGAGTGGCTTAAACAGTATCAGTTAAATGGATACACTTACTCAAGAGCTGAAGGGTCATTTAAGAATTGGGATAATAAAGGAAACAAATACAAGGAGGAAGAAGGAGAGTGATTTGGTTACTTGTATTTCTGTTTCTCCCCTTTTTTGTATGGTGGCTACCATATTTTTTACCCTTGTTGATTAATTGACTGAGTCTTCACTGGTCTTAGGCTAGTGTAGCATTTAATCTCTAGCTTGGTTTTGAGTAGTCTGTACCACTGTAATCTTCAGAAGTTTTCACTGAATTGAACACCTGCACATTATTAGTGTAGCTGTTGATACTGTCACCAACATTTGTTTGAAATTAAAATCCACTGGGATATTATTTGCTGTTCCAAGGGATATATGAAAAATCTGAATACACTGAAGCTTTAGGAACTTGATTCTTACGTTTCCCTAGCTATGCAGATGTTCTTGAAAAGGCTACCTTTAACAGAAGCCTTGCTAGCTTTGCAGAACCATTTTCTTGATGTGCCTAGAACTCCAGTCATTTTGGCATCAGTTAAGTCTTTCTTCACACTGTCATGAAAAGCAAATCTCAACTGTAAAACATAGATCTGAATGAGTAAAGTTAAAGATTTTGACAAGTGGGGGTAGGTCTGTGGTTTAGTGTGGTTTTAAATCTAGCTGAAAAAATGCATATGAACATACTTATTTCCATATACAGTGAACTAGAAATACTTCAGACTGAAAAAAACTCTCCTTTTATTAACCTTTCAGCCAAGACATGTCCTTACAACATGCAGTATTCGGAGTGCAGCTCCCCCTGCACTGACACATGCACTAATCCTGAACGATCTCAGTTTTGTGAAGAGCACTGTATGGATGGTTGTTTCTGCCCCCAAGGCAAGTTCTTATATACTCACATTTCTGATCTCAAAATAAACAAGACAGATTCCATGAGGCTTAAGGCCCTTATATTTGCATTTTTCACAGCTGCAAGTGATAAGTATTTATCGTTTATCAACTGAGGAAAGACATTGGAATTAATTGCCAGCAAACACGCAATAGTTAGAAAGCAGGAAAGCAGAAAAGCAAACAGATCAAAGCTAGTCTTTCAGCAAGCCACCTGTACTAAAATAACTCCCTTTCAAAGCAGGTGCAATTTAAGAATAGAAAGGTTGAAAGTCTGTAAATTGGCATAGTCCTACTGTCCTCGGTGCATCTATGACAGTCCACAGCAGCTGCAAATCTGTCTTTGAAGCAACATTTAGTAATGAACAAAAATGATTTTTTTCCCATGTATGGAAAGTACCTCTTTAATTGATTAAATTCTGCTGTTGTTGTTTTTAACTTAAGGAACCGTTTTTGATGACATAAACAATTCTGGCTGCATCTCCCGTCAGCAATGCTCCTGTGTTTACAATGGCAACACTTATGCTCCAGGAACTTCTTTCTCAGAACAGTGCTATTCCTGGTAACTCTTGCTATTTTCTTAACTCTTTATTTCCTCTAATATATTTAGTGGGTTTGATGATTTATTGTTTGCAATTACATCATCGTAATTGATCTGTGTATTTAACTAGCCGCTACAGTTCCAAAATAACCTCAACGAACATTCTTTCCTTTATTTAGCAACAGCCTTAACTGTCTTTGCACTTGAGCTCAAGGTGATCAAAGTAAGGATTTACAGTGTTTAGATTTCTCACCAGTGAATTCAAGTGCTTCCTCTTTGTTTATTTTGTTCAAACATTTGGACTTCTCTAAAGGGAATGAAATTGCAGTAATTTACGTATTTGCAAATATTTATTTTCTCTGAAGAAAATAAGACAAGCTACACAACCATAGTTTCACAATTATTAATCCTGTACCTGTACAGTACCACATTACCTTAGAAAACAGACATACTCTATCTACTCACTAGGAGTAGATGTGGAGTCACATTTCTCTTAGTTTCTTATAAATTTATACAAAAAAACAGAAGATATTTTAATTTGGCATTATGTTTTATGTAAGCTGTAGAAGACAAGCAATTACTCATCCAGCACCTGTTGCTATTGAGTTAACCTGTCCAAAAAAAGAATAGAAACAAATGAACAAAGTGAATGCATATCACAGTCACTCCCTTTAATGCTTTACTTCATATGTTCACAGTATTTGAGAAAGTCTTAAACCTGGATTTACCGTGTATTCAAACTATAGATTGAAAGGGAAAAGCAGTTCTAAACCTAATGTCATTGTAATTTCTGTAAGTCTAGACTGCTATTGCTGATTTCAGCTAAGTTTGTCTTGCCTCTTCCAGTACATGCAATGGAAGCAAATGGAATTGCGAAGATATGTCATGTCCAGGAATATGTTCCGTAGAGGGAGGCTCGCACATTTCGACATATGATAAAAAGCATTATGATGTCTATGGAGACTGCACTTACGTCCTTTCTAAGGTGAGAATATTACTTGGTCATAAAGCCTTATGTGCTTGTGGAAAGGATAGGTGATCTCAATCAACATCTTCAAAACTTAAGTCTTTTAACGTATGTATATTGAATTGCTTCAGTTAATCAGACACTTACTGGAATGTATTCTGCCATTCAAATGATTTAGTTATCAGCTAAATATTAGGATGTCATGCTACAGTAAATTGTGGTTTCCAGGGAATTTCCAGTTCTGTCATACAATAAATGCTGAAGACTATTCTCTTTTTAAGGTATTGCGTAATATACATTCTTCTGCATGATTGTTCCAGCTGTTTTACTGGATTAAATAACTTTGCCCTGTTAACTGTATCTAATAAGTATTTCTTTCTTGGAAGCAGAAATAAAGAAAAATCAGATCAAGTCAACTGATAAATTTCATTTAGGTTTTGAACCATTATAAAAATGAGTTAAGAGAAATAAAGAAGTAAAAAATTCATTATAATCAGAACATTTTGTTACGGTAATGTGTAAGTGAAATGGTTTGACCTTTTTGATCTGATTCTTCTATGCTTTCTTTTTTCCCATTTGCACAATTCAGTCTAAAAAAAAAAAAAAAGAAAATCACTCATTGTTACTATTTCCCTGACAAGAGAGACTTTGACAGGGACAGCTTTTGTAATTAGCCTTTCATTGAATAACTGTTGGGATTTTTATTTATTTTCAGCACTGTGAAGATGAATTATTCACCATCCTGGTAGAACTACGCAAATGTGGCATGACAAGCACTGAAACATGCTTAAGGACAGTGACCCTCAGCTTGAATAAAGGACAAACGGTAAGAATGCAAAATAAGCAAGAGAAAAAAACTATTAACGACATGGGGATCAAAGCATCTAGGCCATTATCGGGTAGGGACCTGCATTTATTTCCACGCATGGGATAAGTACATTAGATTTTTATCAAGTGAAAATAAACTAGTTTTGTTGTGAAAACGAAATAGTAGATTTGACTTTATGGAAGTTCATTAAGAAAAAGCTGAAAAAGCTCTTTTTCTGCCAATTAGATGAAAACACATAAACTTGTAATTTAGAAGCTACAAGTACAACAGCAATGGGTGTAATTCATCATAAAGTTTTGTTCATAGAAACCAAGATGATAAAATTCACTAATCAGTTGAGAAAGACTCTTCAAAAACCTTTTTTTCCCTGGCCAGGAAAATCAGTGTAAGTGCACAAAGTGGAAAGAGTGAGAAGAGATGAGATCACAAAAATGCCCCTTTTAATTAATAGGTCTTTAAGTAATATCACCGGAGTCATCACTATTATTACTCTTTTACCTGTTGTTCCTCTTCCTAAACAGCTCGTTGAGGTCAAAAGTGATGGTGGTGTGTTTGTGAACTCAATCTACACCCAGCTGCCAATCTCAGCAGGTATTTTTTCTCTACCATTCACTTCTGATGTTGTGGGCAATGTCATAAAATAGGAGGCATTAGTTTTAGAGCAGCCTTCGTATCATGATATACTCTGTCCCTCATTTAACCTCCTCCAGAAAACAATCTTCTATTTTTTCTTTTATAGCCAATGTCACCATCTTTAGACCTTCATCATTCTTCATCATCATGCACACAAATATTGGTATCCAGGTTGAAATCCAGATCACACCCATCATGCAAATGTTTGTGCGATTGGACCCTGTGTTCAAAGACCAAACCTGTGGTAAGTGAATGAAACTGAGGAACATCTTGCTACATGTCTTTTGTTGAGTACAAACAGTATAAACTTTTCACCGGTTTTCAACAGGTCTTTGTGGAAATTTCAATAATGTCCAAACTGATGACTTTAAGGCCATAAGTGGAGTAGTTGAAGGAACAGCAGCAGCATTTGCTAATACATGGAAAACTCAGGCTTCTTGCCCTGATATCCAGAACAGTTTTGAGAACCCCTGTGCACTCAGCGTTGATAATGGTAAATGCTTCATAACATTATTTTGTTAAGAAAAAGATTTTTAAAAAATTTCTTATCGCTAAGAAAAGCACAACTGTTAAAAAGCAAATATAAGAGAATGAAGAATTATATATTCAGTGAAAACATACATCTGTAATCAGAATATTCACAATGAGAACATGAGGGCTATATAAAGAAGTAAAGGAAGAGTCCTGGAGGCATAACTGAAAGAAACTATGTGATCACTGAAAACAGAATGTCTAAGCTCACAGCTTGATATCAAAAGAGTGGATCACACGAGCATCTTTGGAAATTCTTTATTTGTGATCTTTGGTAACTTATTTCATTGCACCTTTGGTTTTAATAACCTTAGAGCACAAATTGAGTGAAAACAGACAGGAGGGGAGAGATTAGATGTAATTTCAAAACTAGTTTCGCATTTTAGGAAAGTGGGTAATGGGACTAATGAATTTAAAAAGTAATGTGCATATTTGCACTGTTTGTTCTTTCAACAGAAAAATATGCTAAGCATTGGTGTGGGCTACTAACTAACAGAGAAGGACCTTTTGCTGATTGTCATTATCTGCTGAATCCCTCTACTTACTACATGGTATGCTGGTAGACTGGTTTCTCTTCAGAAACAATAGGAATAGGATCATGTACAACTAGCTACCAGGAAAAAACTGTCCCAGACATATCTCTAGTCTTTTGCAATACCTGCATTTTCATTTCTATACTGCACTTCTTTCTTTCAACATGTTGCTGTTTTTGCTGTGGCATTATCTTATTTCAGTTGTCAGTCTTGGTTTTGTCATTCCAAATGCAAAGGCAGCTATTTTTTCTTGGATGGATACCTATATGGGTAGGAGGTTAGCACAAAGGCAGGTTAAATGGTTATTTGAAAATTACAGTTAACTGCCACCTCACCAACCTCACTTTATTATTAACTACTTGGCACAGAAAGCCCATTGGCTAATTATCATCATTCCACTATCAGTGTGCTGTCAGTCTTCCTTCTCATTACAAATGACCCAGATGTTGATAGTCTTAGAAGTGTTGAGATTATATTTTTTCACATTCCTAGAACTGCATGTTTGACACGTGCAACTGTCAAAACAGTGAGGGCTGTCTGTGCGCATCCCTTTCTTCCTATGTGAGAGCTTGTGCTGCAAGAGGAATCCAAATAAATGGGTGGAGGACTAATGTCTGTTGTGAGTACACTTCTCTATTTCCTTTCCTGTGCGCTCATCAATAAAAAGTGTTGGTGAAAAAAAAAATTATATTGATTTCTAGACAAATATGGTAAGTATCAAAGAAGGGATTTTGTTAAATGCACTCCTAGATGTAATTCCCTGCTGTTCCTTTAGATTCAATCCATTAAAAGCAAGAATAAATACAAACAGATGGGAGAGAGCTTGCTGTTACAGACACGCCTCCATCTGTTTCTGCATGACTTTGAATTTAACTATAGTTTTCTATATCGCAGTGTAACAGAGATAAATATGATATATTAGAATAATAATATTAGTAATACTAACCAGAAAACTAGAACAATGAAATAGCAGCACCAAATGGAAGTTTCTTTCCAAACTCTCGTTTGAAGAAAATATATTTCTTATAGCATATATGACTTGATTTAATCTACACATACAGTGGCTTTCACTTCTAATTCTGGAAAAATTCAGAAAAAACTTTGATGTGAAAGATAGAGCGTAGGCAGAGGTGTATAATATTGTTCACCTGTTACTGCTACTACGTACCATTTCTTTCTTCTCAACAAAAATTACCATCTGGAATTAACAAACTCATTCTTCCTTTTTACTCTCTCAAGCAAAGTACACCACCTCATGTCCCAAATCCCTAAGTTACAGCTATACCATCGATTCATGCCAACCCACATGTCGCTCTCTAAGTGAGCCTGATATCACATGCAAAATTAAGTTTGTCCCAGTTGATGGCTGCACCTGCATAAGTGGAACCTACATGGATGAAAGTGGCAAATGTGTGCCTGCTGATGAATGCCCCTGTTACTATCGAGGATCTCCCATACCACTTGGAGAAGTTGTCCGTGAAAATGGGCTTGTATGGTAAGGGAAGCTTTTAAAAAACATTCAAGCAACAGTATATGCATTTTATTACCTAAATAAGCTTAATTTAAATTGTTCTCACCTTGTCCTGTGTGAGTTTCAATATAGTAATATCATAAACATTTTTTAAAAACTTTTAAGAATAATATATACATCCAGATTGATAGAGCAATTGTATGTAGGAGTATTTTCTATTTGATTTTGTGACTTTTCAAGCACAAAACACACGACAGAAAAAGCAAAGAGAAATCTTAAGAGAAAGTAAGTAACAAGCAGAAATATATCCATTTCAAACTCTAGTTTTTCCTATTATGAAAGCATAATTGGTAGTGGTGTTGAGAGAAACACTTCCCTGGGTCTGTAAAATAGTATTCAGGAATTCAGTTAATTCCTTATAAAGTACTGCAATTTGACAGAGATAGCTCTCAGTCTCAATATATGGTTAAAAGTTAATGTTTTTCCCTCTCTTACAGCACTTGCATCCAGGGAAAACTGAATTGCATTGGAGAACCCGATCAAATTCCAGGTTAAAAAAAAGTCTTCCACTTGCACTTCTCTTTTTCTCTGTACCAGGTTCTGGACAGAAATATTTGGTAGAATTGATATTTCTTAATGGATTTTTAAATAATAGAAGTATTTCTATACTATAAAAGGCAGAAGTAACCCTAGGTTCATGAGAAGATCTGTTCTAAAAGATTTTTTTCTGATATACTGTGGAAGGTTCTGGGAATTCAGTGCTCTAAAGTGAATCTACAATTGGATTCCTATTTAGCAGACTGAATAGGGACAGCAGTCCTTACTAACTGAAATGTACAAATTCCAAACAATTTCTAGATGGCTTTTATTTCTACAGCTGTGTGATAAACCCCCAGTCATTTCTTACTTCTCTCACTTCTTTCCTTCCTCTAGTTTGTGAATCTCCCATGTTCTACTTAGACTGTAGAAACAACACAGCAGGAACAACTGGATCAGAGTGTCAAAAAAGCTGTCATACTCTGGATATGCAGTGTGTAAGTATGTCATGGCTAGATGAAATGGTACTTTCAAGTTTTGTCTGTCATCTTTGTGCTACAGTCATCATTGATCTAACTCTCCTTCTCTGAATCTACATCACAGATACTTTGTATGCTAAAATCCCCAAAACACGTTATGAAGTGTTAACGATAGGATCATCAGAATAAAATTTAACAAAGTAACATCCAACTTTTATAAGTGTCAAAGTTTCTTCAGCTACTTCTCAAATCATCCTCATTAGAGCTAGCATTTTGTAACTGTTTCATCTGACTAAATTGAAAAAGGTGATGGCTTTCTGACTTTCAGCACAGGATTTGCGTGAAAATTCATGACACAAAAATGGATCAAGTATAAGAATATAAACCTGTGTGTATATAATATGAAGTATTTCTTTTTATGTCTTACACAGTGTTGTAACAGTTCAAGTCTTTCGAAGTAAGAGTAATTAGTAGTGAAAATATTTAGAGCTCTGCCGCATATTTTACTTCCTTAAGAGAAAATTACTTCCTGTAGGCTGGCTAGGAGCAATCATTTCTTTCCAATGATAGTGCACATCTAATTATATCTTTGTCTAAGTGCACGATAGCCATGCGTAATTTCATGAATAGGTACCATAAGAGATGCATCTGTTTTCAGTGCAACTCACTCAAACTAAATTTACATATTTTCTTTTTAAAATCCATTCATTCAATCACAAGTCATCCATCACAAAGCATAGGGCTTCTTCAGCTAACACAGAGCAAGTCTTAAGATCTGGTATAGTTCAAATTTCACAGACTGGAACAAATGCATTTAGGATCAGAATGCATCTAATGTTTAGCAGCTTTATATGCTAATAGCTTCGTCTTTGTTCTAGAGGCCTATAAATACATCAGTCTTCTCTTATTTAAGCTGGGCAGAAATAGAACATATAAAGACATTTTAAGTTGATCTAATCTTCGTTTTCGTTTTTCTAGTGTGATTATTTTATTCTGAAATTGTATCTTCTTCTTGACCTTTCCAGTATAGCACACAGTGTGTATCTGGCTGTGTGTGCCCATCTGGACTTGTGTTAGATGGGAAGGGTGGTTGTATTCCTGAAGAGGAATGTCCATGTATTCACAATGGAGCCATGTATCAACCCGGGGAAAAGATCAATGCTGACTGTAATACCTGGTAAGTATTTTCTGGAAGGTTGCATTCCTGGTTCCATCATTTGCCTTAAGATCTTAAGCTGTACAGTAGTGAGGAGAGATTTAGACTGTGCATTACATCAATTGATGGGTCTTTCAAGTTTTGACTCAGAAAGATGAGCAACTTTTGTTGCAGGTAGACAGCTGAGGCACAAACTGGGAGAAAACCTTTGGGAGGATGGTGTCCATTACATTTTACCCTTTTTTGCAGTTCATGCTTTTGGAACAGAAGAACAGAACTTTGCTTTAATACTTCACATGGGAAATGTAAAAGACTGTTTTAACTTCAGAATCAATATAACATTTACCAAGAATGAGATGCCAAACAAATGCTGAGTTTTTGGGATATGTCTGCATAAGACAGTGAGTTACTTTATTACTAAAACATTTAATTCTCTTTCCTAGTGTGTGCAAGAATAGGATGTGGGAATGCACCAAAAAACAATGCCTGGGCACGTGTGCTGTTTACGGAGATGGACATTATACCACCTTTGATGACCAGACATTCAGCTTCAGTGGAAACTGCAAATACACGTTAGTCCGGGTACTGTTACTTAACAAAACTACATTGTAATATAATCTTGATCTTATCTGAAACAATAACATGCTTTTAATTTTACTACTCAGAACCACTGCGGGAAGAGTGACACAGTGAATGGGACCTTCCAGGTTATCACTGAAAATATTCCCTGTGGCAGCACTGGGACAACTTGCTCAAAATCTATCAAAGTTTTCTTAGAGGTATGTAGGTATTACATTACAGACCAGGGGGATTTTGTTCAGTATCTGTGTAAAGCTTGGGAGAAATCAGGATATCTGTTGCCGCAAGCAAGTTTAGAGAAAATATTTTAAAAAGCAGATCAACTTGTAAATTAAGCTTAAGCCAGAATCAGGTGAAGTATTTGGTGCAGCTTCCCTGCTATCCGCCTATTCCAGCCTCACAAAGCTGTCTTATACTTACCCTTGGACAAACTACAGCTCTAGAGGAAAACTGCCCATAGCAAAATTTTGGCTGATCATATCAGAAGATTTTCTTACTCTGTGCACTGTAGTTCCTCCATGACTACCATGACATCATTTTTTCATCAACAATCTGCTCCATTTAAAATACAGTTTTACCACAGTTCCATGAACCTGAGATTTGAACCACATTACATTCGGATGATGTATTTTTCATTAAATAAACTGGTTTTAGTACTCTTGAAAGTGGGGAAAAAAGTGTTCAGTAGCACAGCTGTAGCTATTAGGTTCATTTCTAATCACCTTTTCCTCCGTTTTCAGCACTATGAACTGATACTCAGTGAGGAGCGTGTCAGTGTGATACAGAGAGGACAAGGTGGTGAAGTACCATTCACAGTCCGTTACATAGGAATGTACACAGTGATTGATACCACCAGCGGACTGATCCTCATGTGGGACAAGAAAACCAGCATCTTCATCAAGCTGAGCCCTGAATTTAAGGTGCGGAACTAGTAGTCTAGATCTAGACTGGGTGTTAATTTTTTATCTGACTAAAACAATATCCCAAACAGGTGATTTCTCTAGCATTCCTGGAGGACGTCATATGTCATTTTCTATTCCTCTGGTACCTTAGGAAGACACATAAAAATGCAGCTACTCTTTGGAGTGCTCAAGGCAGTGTTCAGTTTCTATTTGGCCTGACAGAACTTGAGTTGGTAAACTGCTGCTATGGACTGGACTTGTTAAAATTACTTTGTGAATCTTGGTAAAGCTTATCAGACTTTACTAAGATTACATAGCTACATGTGTAGAAATCAATTCAGTAGTCCTGATTTTAAAAAATCATCTATTGTTTCCAGTACACATTCACACATAAATCCAAATTATTGTACTCCAAAAAACAAGGAAGTAAAATACTAAGTAAAATGTTATATATTTTTCAAGTATATATATGAACAAGGGACAAAGCATGGACAGAGTATAATCCTTGAATCCACAGAGAAAGCTTAGCATCTATTACAGCCTATCACCATTTCACATATCAAAATTTGGAATGAGATATTTCTGGAAATGCAAGGAAAATGTCATTTATTTTTCCATCTGTCAGCAGTCATCACAGTAGACTTAACGAGTAAGTTACATGGGTGTACTGGCAATACTTATGACAGTTTTGTAAGACTGTCTTTTGTATGAACATCCATTGTATAAAACAAAGCATAAATGAAAAGCATTTTAGCATGGTCAACTAGTTGAGTCCTCATTTCCCTTGTTAAATGTTAAGAGGATGTACCTCAAAGTTGATACATCCTCAAAAATGGATAAAATGATCAAGACAGTTGTACTGTTCAGATTTAAAAAAAGGAAAGTCTGTAGCTGTTTGTAGCCTTGATGGTCATGTTCTGTTGCTGAGGAGACAGATGGCTGCTTTTCCAGAATATCTAAACCTAAAATGTATCTTCAGTGGGAATCTTTGGGAAAGTTAGAATAGAATGGCACTCTAAGAGCTGAATTTCATGTATTCTTTCGGTTTCAGATCTTTGTTTTCTCATATCCATCATATTTTTTTTTTCCTTTTGCAGGGTCAGATCTGTGGCCTCTGTGGAAATTACGATGGCAATGGCATCAATGACTTCACTACAAGGAGTCTGTCTGTAGTGGAGAATGTCCTAGAGTTCGGAAACAGCTGGAAAGTATCCTCCACATGTCCTGATGCTCACTTCTTAAAGGACCCATGCTCTGCCAACCCTTATCGAAAGTCCTGGTCAGAGAAGCAGTGTAGCATCATCAACAGCAATGTCTTTGCTGCCTGTCACTCACAGGTATCACCAGGGCAGGAGTTGACTCTGTGAAGATTAGGCCTGACTGTTACTGAATCTTCATACACTTTACCATATATGTTTAATTCATTAGACAGCATGTTTCACTTTGAATTGTGTAACTTCAGCCTATATCTTGAACAGTCAAACAGATCTATAGCCCCTACCTGTAAGAAATAGTAGGCTATATAGATCATAGAAAATGATACTAACTTGTTGGGAAAGAACAATAATTTTAGAATTACTACATATTTTCATATGGTGTAACTTGGATAAAACATACCATGTAATGAACACAAATTCAATGAAATAACATTTTGGGGTAGTAATGAGGCAGCATTAACTGCCAGTACACATCAACAATGCAGGATAATTTTGTGCTGCTCCTATTACCTTAGTTCTTTCCACTACTAGAGATCTTCAGGTTATGGCTGCCTAGTACGGCTTGGGAACATGAAACCAATCTTTCACTGGGACACAAGTCTAGACGTCTAAAACTATGTCAATATGTGATTTGAATTATTATCTGGCATTACGTCTGGTGTCTAACAGTGTATATAAACATAACAAAAGAAATAACTGATATAGGCCTTCCTTCTGAGATCCTAATTTTAAGAAAATCAGTCTAGCGAAGTTGACAAAACTTAGAAGGAAGAATGTATAGTGTAATACTTATTTTTTTATGACAGATTGAACCAGCAAGATATTATCAAGCCTGTGTGACAGATGCTTGTGCCTGTGACTCTGGAGGAGACTGTGATTGTTTTTGTACAGCAGTAGCTGCCTATGCTCAAGCATGTAATGAAGTTGGTGTCTGTATAGCCTGGAGAACCCCATCAATTTGTCGTGAGTTTTATTTTCTATACACTTCTTCTGAAAGTGTAGTAAAGTATACAGCAGTTCCTTGCTGCTATCTTTGAACATATATTCTGTGTACCTCATGTACATGAATTATAATTGCACTGTGTACTTTCCAAAGGGTTTTGATGGTCATACATTTCACCTATTCATTCAGTTTTCAAGGCTGTTTAAGGCAGCATGGTAGGAATCTAACAGACATGGCTCAAAAGAGTTTTGGGTTTTTTTCTGAACGTGTTCAAATTTATGTTTCTCTTTAGCACTGTTCTGTGATTACTATAATCAACAAGGAGAATGTGAATGGCACTATAAGCCTTGTGGAGCCTCCTGTATGAAGACCTGTAAGAACCCAAGTGGAAAATGCCTCCATAACTTGCCAGGTTTAGAAGGTAAAAAGAGCTTGCAAGTACCCTTAAATGGATAAATTTGTTTATAATCTTTTGAATAGTCTTTAATGGAACCTGTTTTCTCCATCAGCCTTTCTCATCATTTAATTCTCTTCAACATCATTGCATCAGCATGAATGGAGATAAAGCACACATGAAAACATCTGTGGCTAAGTCCTCTGCTAACATTAATGCTCTGCATTACTTCCCACAATTACTGGAAAAAATTAGTAGTAAAAATTATTGCTGTTAAAAACACAACCTGCAAACACATCTTGCACAAACAAAACTTTTCCTGATTTTCTCTGTTCACACTTTTTCAACCTTGTATATGCCCTTTTCCTTGTTTCAGGCTGCTACCCCAACTGCCCACCAGACAAGCCATATTTTCATGAGGATCAGATGAAGTGTGTCAGTCTCTGTGACTGTTATGATAATGAAGATGGAAAGATATATATGCGGGATAAATGTCAATTATGGTAAGGCTTAACACACCAATCTAATTGTGTACAAGAAAAACTGACTAAACCAACAATGGGAAATTGAATGTTCCTGTTTCACAACACAGTGAGTTTCATGCTGCCTGGCCTTTCCACCCAATACCAGCTTTCTTACTATTTAGTATTATTAGGATCTATTACACTTTTTGTTCTGTTGAATTTGATCATAATTATGTTGTAAATCTTCAGCACAACAATACAACAAAAACAGTAAGTACTTTGAGACTAAGCTTCCTCTACTTTCCATTGCTATAGCGGGAAAAAATATCATTCCAGAAGTATATATATCTACTAAGGGGTCTACTTCCAAGGATTTATTACATTCTTAGAGCATGCTTGTAGTACTTAAGACTCTCCCTTCTTAACGTGTTTGGTTGTTTTTTTTTTTGGTATAAAAACAAATGCAAGGAAAATTATACATGGCTCTGCTAAAGACTTGCACTTATAACTTTGCATAATCTTTAATTTCACTTTATGTATAAGTTTGGGTTTAATGTAAAGAAAGGTTTAGGAAAACCATGGCAAAAAAAAAAAAGAAAAAGAAAAAAAAAATCAACATAAACTGGGTGCTCAAGGAGTAAACACATATGAATTGATGTTAACAGAATGAAATGGGTAAGGAGTGGATCTTCCATGATGCAGTCAGTTCTGACGATGATCCACACTACAAGAAAGAAAAAATTAAGACCTGTTTTTATTCAGGCTGTATGTTGATAGTTCTGCAGTGTGAAAAGGGCCTTAGTAATGTGGAATGAACAATTGTTATTTAGCTGGAATTGAGGCAACATGCCCATCTGAATGCTATTATATAAATCAACTAAGTTGTCATTCACAATTATCTATTTCTGTTTCTTGATGCTAGAATCTGGCAGAAAGATGATAGCGGTACAATTAGCTTATAATTAAGTGTATTTTATGCTTTTTATTTTAGCGAGTGCACATCAGAAGGTTTACAGTGCAAGTTTGATGATAAAGGTAAGACAGCCAAGAAGCACTGTGAAAAATTTAGATACAGGATACTGTCTTTTCATAGGTGACCAACAATAATCTTTTCAATTACAGCATGTAACTGCATATATGAAAACAACATCTATAAATATAATGAACTCATCTACAACACCACAGATGGAAGTGGATGGTGTTTCCATGCAACATGTGATGTCAATGGAACAATAAGCAGAAATATATTTGAATGTGGAATCACAACCACCCCAAGTACCTCATTTACATTTTCTACCAGTCAACCTACAACAGGTATGCATGAATACTTTTCAAAATAACTGAAAAATCTCTAGGAGGGATTGAAAATTGCCTAAAGGGGATGAGCCGTTAGTACATACTTTTATTTGAAACTGTTGACTTCTGAAGCAACCAACTCAATTGGCAGCTTCAATTGCTTAAAAATATATATAAAAAATACAGCATTTCTCACAAAGTCAGTCTCCACTACTTTACTGTTGTTTTTTTTTTCCAATGGAAAAATGAAGAAACTTACTTGTCTTTGCTCTTTTCAGAATCTCACTTCCCTACAAATAAAAAACAGCAATTCTAGACCAACACAAAAGACAATTACTGACATTTCAAAAACTACTGACCACAGTAGCATAAACAGAAGATAAAATTATTTTGAGGGAATGCTCAAATTATTTTAAACCATTTTTTGGAATCTTTCCAATCTGATCATCTTTAATAACCTGAACATCTACATTTTCCAGCAGTGAACTCATACTGACCACGTAATTGAGAGAAATTGAGAAGTATTTCAGTACAATTACAGAATACTACAGCAAGAACTGTACAATCAAATTTAAGTCTTCTATTAAGTGGTTGTAACATTCATGTGATGAAATGGATATATGCTTCATACACTCATTTTCATAATGCTAACATACTGAACAGAAATTTCATTAAAATAAGAAATATTAATATGTATTCCGTAATATATTATATAAATAAACTAAATATTACCTGTTTATATAATAAATTTAGAAATGAATGCCATAATACTAAAAATAATTAGGAAACTCATTATCTTTTAGAAATATTTTAAAACTAGTATAGTTATGTAGCTACGCAGTAGTAAGTGGATAGTGGTAATGAGAATAAAAATGAGAAAAGGAATAAAGAGATGAGATGAAAACCTATATTAAAAGTGAAAATCAAGATACTCGGAACAAGTTCATTAAAATACTATACTAACATACGAATATTATGTATAGCAATAAATGCATGGAAGTTGAATAACTTTTTTTAATGACGTTTTCCTCAGTAGAAGAAAACAAAACTTATTTCTTTCTTTGAAATACAGAAATGGCAACCACAACACCAGCAAGAAGTGTATGCGTGAAGTATATATGTGAGTGGTCAGAATGGTATGATGGGACAGAGCTTGAAAATGAAGAGGAAACCTTTCAATATATCACAGGACAAGGAAAAAGCACTTGTAATACCACGAGCATTGAATGCAGAGTACGTGAACATTCAGATAAGACAATAAACTATCATAACCAAAAGATACAATGCAATAAAACCACTGAATTGAAATGCAATAACGAGGAACAAGAAAATAAGAAATGCTTCAATTACCAAATCAGAGTATTATGCTGTAAATATATATCATGTTCAGAAATAACAACTACAACACCAAAACAAACACAACAAACTACATTCACAACTACTGAAACAACAGCAATTCCAATACAGACAAAGAATAAAACAACAACGTCACAAATAGGAACAAAATCACAACAAAAAGAAACAACAATATCAAAACATACCAGCAGTGCAGATACCACTAAGACGTCAGTGCACCTAACAGAAAGTACGACCACCATTGCATCAACAACTTCATCAACAACACCTACCAGCAGTACCAGCACGACCAAGACAACACCCCCCGTAACAACAGGAACAACAAACATTGCATCCACAAGTGCAGGAACCATCACACCTACCAGCAGTGCCAGCACCACCAAGACCACTCCTCTTACAACTGGGAGCACAGTCACCATCCCCACCTCACCCACCACTACTGCCACCACCTCTCACACCACAAGCAGCTGCCAGCCGCGCTGTGCCTGGACGCAGTGGTTTGATGTGGATTTCCCAAGCTCTGGTAGCCAGGATGGAGACTTTGAGACCTATGGAAATATCCGTGCTGCTGGTTATGACCTGTGCTCCCAGCCACAGGACATCAGGTGCCGTGCTGAAAACTACCCTGACAGGAGCCTGGAGAGCTTGCACCAGAAACTGAAGTGCAGCCTTGATGTTGGGCTTGAGTGCAGAAACCAGGATCAGAACAGCAAGTACCCCATGTGCTTCAACTACCAGGTCAGTGTGCTGTGCTGTGACCGCCAACACTGCTCGACAACATTACCGACTCCAGGCACTACGCCAAGCACCTCAACTGGAACCACTTCAGTAACGCCACTCACTGAGGTCTACGAGACTACAACAACACCCACTACTGCCTCTACTATCCCCACATCTTCTGAGACCACCACCACAAGCACCACGGGAGTCACCAAGACCACCAGCACTCCGTCAGCACGCCCAACTACAGTCACAGCTGGAAGTACAACCAAGACTGTTCCGCTTACAACAGAAGGTACGACCACCATTTCTTCCACAAGTGCGGGGACCACCGTACCTACCTCCAGTGCCAGCACCACCAAGACCTCACCACCTCCAATAAAAGCTATTACCACCATTTCTTCCACAAGTGCAGGAAGCACCACACCTACCAGCAGTGCCAGCACCACCAAGACCACTCCTCCTGTACCAGGGAGCACGACCACCATTGTCACCACCACAACCTCAGTGCCCAGCTCCCCCACCAGTACTATCACATCCATGTCGTCAACTAGCGCCATTCCAGCAACTTCGTCCTCTGGTCAAACCCAGCCTACAGCAAAACCCACTACTGTCTCTACGCCAAGCACCTCAACTGGAACCACTTCAGTAACACCACCCACTGGACGCTACCAGACTACAACAACACCCACTACTGCCTCTACTATCCCCACATCTTCTGAGACCACCACCACAAGCACCACGGGAGTCACCAAGACCACCAGCACTCCGTCAGCACGCCCAACTACAGTCACAGTTGGAAGTACAACCAAGACTGTTCCGCTTACAACAGAAGGTACGACCACCATTTCTTCCACAAGTGCGGGGACCACCGTACCTACCTCCAGCGCCAGCACCACCAAGACCTCACCTCCTCCAACAAAAAGCACAACCACCATTACATCCACAAGTGCAGGAAGCACCACCATACCTACCTCCAGTGCCAGCACCACCAAGACATCACCACCTCCAATAAAAGCTATAACCACCATTTCTTCCACAAGTGCAGGAAGCACCACACCTACCAGCAGTGCCAGCACCAGCAAGACATCACCACCTCCAACAGAAAGCACTACCACCATTACATCCACAAGTGCAGGAAGCTCCATACCTACCAGCAGTGCCAGCACCACCAAGACCACTCCTCTTACAACTGGGAGCACAGTCACCATCCCCACCTCACCCACCACTACTGCCACCACCTCTCACACCACAAGCAGCTGCCAGCCGCGCTGTGCCTGGACGCAGTGGTTTGATGTGGATTTCCCAAGCTCTGGTAGCCAGGATGGAGACTTTGAGACCTATGGAAATATCCGTGCCGCTGGTTATGACCTGTGCTCCCAGCCACAGGACATCAGGTGCCGTGCTGAAAACTACCCTGACAGGAGCCTGGAGAGCTTGCACCAGAAACTGAAGTGCAGCCTCGATGTTGGGCTTGTGTGCAGAAACCAGGATCAGAACAGCAAGTACCCCATGTGCTTCAACTACCAGGTCAGTGTGCTGTGCTGTGACCGCCAACACTGCTCGACAACATTACCGACTCCAGGCACTACGCCAAGCACCTCAACTGGAACCACTCCAGTAACGCCACTCACTGAGGTCTACGAGACTACAGCAACACCCACTACTGCCTCTACTATCCCCACATCTTCTGAGACCACCACCACAAGCACCACGGGAGTCACCAAGACCACCAGCACTCCGTCAGCACGCCCAACTACAGTCACAGCTGGAAGTACAACCAAGACTGTTCCGCTTACAACAGAAGGTACGACCACCATTTCTTCCACAAGTGCGGGGACCACCGTACCTACCTCCAGTGCCAGCACCACCAAGACCTCACCACCTCCAATAAAAGCTATTACCACCATTTCTTCCACAAGTGCAGGAAGCACCACACCTACCAGCAGTGCCAGCACCACCAAGACCACTCCTCCTGTACCAGGGAGCACGACCACCATTGTCACCACCACAACCTCAGTGCCCAGCTCCCCCACCAGTACTATCACATCCATGTCGTCAACTAGCGCCATTCCAGCAACTTCGTCCTCTGGTCAAACCCAGCCTACAGCAAAACCCACTACTGTCTCTACGCCAAGCACCTCAACTGGAACCACTTCAGTAACACCACCCACTGGACGCTACCAGACTACAACAACACCCACTACTGCCTCTACTATCCCCACATCTTCTGAGACCACCACCACAAGCACCACGGGAGTCACCAAGACCACCAGCACTCCGTCAGCACGCCCAACTACAGTCACAGTTGGAAGTACAACCAAGACTGTTCCGCTTACAACAGAAGGTACGACCACCATTTCTTCCACAAGTGCGGGGACCACCGTACCTACCTCCAGCGCCAGCACCACCAAGACCTCACCTCCTCCAACAAAAAGCACAACCACCATTACATCCACAAGTGCAGGAAGCACCACCATACCTACCTCCAGTGCCAGCACCACCAAGACATCACCACCTCCAATAAAAGCTATAACCACCATTTCTTCCACAAGTGCAGGAAGCACCACACCTACCAGCAGTGCCAGCACCAGCAAGACATCACCACCTCCAACAGAAAGCACTACCACCATTACATCCACAAGTGCAGGAAGCTCCATACCTACCAGCAGTGCCAGCACCACCAAGACCACTCCTCTTACAACTGGGAGCACAGTCACCATCCCCACCTCACCCACCACTACTGCCACCACCTCTCACACCACAAGCAGCTGCCAGCCGCGCTGTGCCTGGACGCAGTGGTTTGATGTGGATTTCCCAAGCTCTGGTAGCCAGGATGGAGACTTTGAGACCTATGGAAATATCCGTGCCGCTGGTTATGACCTGTGCTCCCAGCCACAGGACATCAGGTGCCGTGCTGAAAACTACCCTGACAGGAGCCTGGAGAGCTTGCACCAGAAACTGAAGTGCAGCCTTGATGTTGGGCTTGTGTGCAGAAACCAGGATCAGAACAGCAAGTACCCCATGTGCTTCAACTACCAGGTCAGTGTGCTGTGCTGTGACCGCCAACACTGCTCGACAACATTACCGACTCCAGGCACTACGCCAAGCACCTCAACTGGAACCACTCCAGTAACGCCACTCACTGAGGTCTACGAGACTACAGCAACACCCACTACTGCCTCTACTATCCCCACATCTTCTGAGACCACCACCACAAGCACCACGGGAGTCACCAAGACCACCAGCACTCCGTCAGCACGCCCAACTACAGTCACAGTTGGAAGTACAACCAAGACTGTTCCGCTTACAACAGAAGGTACGACCACCATTTCTTCCACAAGTGCGGGGACCACCGTACCTACCTCCAGTGCCAGCACCACCAAGACCTCACCACCTCCAATAAAAGCTATTACCACCATTTCTTCCACAAGTGCAGGAAGCACCACACCTACCAGCAGTGCCAGCACCACCAAGACCACTCCTCCTGTACCAGGGAGCACGACCACCATTGTCACCACCACAACCTCAGTGCCCAGCTCCCCCACCAGTACTATCACATCCATGTCGTCAACTAGCGCCATTCCAGCAACTTCGTCCTCTGGTCAAACCCAGCCTACAGCAAAACCCACTACTGTCTCTACGCCAAGCACCTCAACTGGAACCACTTCAGTAACACCACCCACTGGACGCTACCAGACTACAACAACACCCACTACTGCCTCTACTATCCCCACATCTTCTGAGACCACCACCACAAGCACCACGGGAGTCACCAAGACCACCAGCACTCCGTCAGCACGCCCAACTACAGTCACAGTTGGAAGTACAACCAAGACTGTTCCGCTTACAACAGAAGGTACGACCACCATTTCTTCCACAAGTGCGGGGACCACCGTACCTACCTCCAGCGCCAGCACCACCAAGACCTCACCTCCTCCAACAAAAAGCACAACCACCATTACATCCACAAGTGCAGGAAGCACCACCATACCTACCTCCAGTGCCAGCACCACCAAGACATCACCACCTCCAATAAAAGCTATAACCACCATTTCTTCCACAAGTGCAGGAAGCACCACACCTACCAGCAGTGCCAGCACCAGCAAGACATCACCACCTCCAACAGAAAGCACTACCACCATTACATCCACAAGTGCAGGAAGCTCCATACCTACCAGCAGTGCCAGCACCACCAAGACCACTCCTCTTACAACTGGGAGCACAGTCACCATCCCCACCTCACCCACCACTACTGCCACCACCTCTCACACCACAAGCAGCTGCCAGCCGCGCTGTGCCTGGACGCAGTGGTTTGATGTGGATTTCCCAAGCTCTGGTAGCCAGGATGGAGACTTTGAGACCTATGGAAATATCCGTGCCGCTGGTTATGACCTGTGCTCCCAGCCACAGGACATCAGGTGCCGTGCTGAAAACTACCCTGACAGGAGCCTGGAGAGCTTGCACCAGAAACTGAAGTGCAGCCTTGATGTTGGGCTTGAGTGCAGAAACCAGGATCAGAACAGCAAGTACCCCATGTGCTTCAACTACCAGGTCAGTGTGCTGTGCTGTGACCGCCAACACTGCTCGACAACATTACCGACTCCAGGCACTACGCCAAGCACCTCAACTGGAACCACTCCAGTAACGCCACTCACTGAGGTCTACGAGACTACAGCAACACCCACTACTGCCTCTACTATCCCCACATCTTCTGAGACCACCACCACAAGCACCACGGGAGTCACCAAGACCACCAGCACTCCGTCAGCACGCCCAACTACAGTCACAGCTGGAAGTACAACCAAGACTGTTCCGCTTACAACAGAAGGTACGACCACCATTTCTTCCACAAGTGCGGGGACCACCGTACCTACCTCCAGTGCCAGCACCACCAAGACCTCACCACCTCCAATAAAAGCTATTACCACCATTTCTTCCACAAGTGCAGGAAGCACCACACCTACCAGCAGTGCCAGCACCACCAAGACCACTCCTCCTGTACCAGGGAGCACGACCACCATTGTCACCACCACAACCTCAGTGCCCAGCTCCCCCACCAGTACTATCACATCCATGTCGTCAACTAGCGCCATTCCAGCAACTTCGTCCTCTGGTCAAACCCAGCCTACAGCAAAACCCACTACTGTCTCTACGCCAAGCACCTCAACTGGAACCACTTCAGTAACACCACCCACTGGACGCTACCAGACTACAACAACACCCACTACTGCCTCTACTATCCCCACATCTTCTGAGACCACCACCACAAGCACCACGGGAGTCACCAAGACCACCAGCACTCCGTCAGCACGCCCAACTACAGTCACAGTTGGAAGTACAACCAAGACTGTTCCGCTTACAACAGAAGGTACGACCACCATTTCTTCCACAAGTGCGGGGACCACCGTACCTACCTCCAGCGCCAGCACCACCAAGACCTCACCTCCTCCAACAAAAAGCACAACCACCATTACATCCACAAGTGCAGGAAGCACCACCATACCTACCTCCAGTGCCAGCACCACCAAGACATCACCACCTCCAATAAAAGCTATAACCACCATTTCTTCCACAAGTGCAGGAAGCACCACACCTACCAGCAGTGCCAGCACCAGCAAGACATCACCACCTCCAACAGAAAGCACTACCACCATTACATCCACAAGTGCAGGAAGCTCCATACCTACCAGCAGTGCCAGCACCACCAAGACCACTCCTCTTACAACTGGGAGCACAGTCACCATCCCCACCTCACCCACCACTACTGCCACCACCTCTCACACCACAAGCAGCTGCCAGCCGCGCTGTGCCTGGACGCAGTGGTTTGATGTGGATTTCCCAAGCTCTGGTAGCCAGGATGGAGACTTTGAGACCTATGGAAATATCCGTGCCGCTGGTTATGACCTGTGCTCCCAGCCACAGGACATCAGGTGCCGTGCTGAAAACTACCCTGACAGGAGCCTGGAGAGCTTGCACCAGAAACTGAAGTGCAGCCTTGATGTTGGGCTTGTGTGCAGAAACCAGGATCAGAACAGCAAGTACCCCATGTGCTTCAACTACCAGGTCAGTGTGCTGTGCTGTGACCGCCAACACTGCTCGACAACATTACCGACTCCAGGCACTACGCCAAGCACCTCAACTGGAACCACTCCAGTAACGCCACTCACTGAGGTCTACGAGACTACAGCAACACCCACTACTGCCTCTACTATCCCCACATCTTCTGAGACCACCACCACAAGCACCACGGGAGTCACCAAGACCACCAGCACTCCGTCAGCACGCCCAACTACAGTCACAGTTGGAAGTACAACCAAGACTGTTCCGCTTACAACAGAAGGTACGACCACCATTTCTTCCACAAGTGCGGGGACCACCGTACCTACCTCCAGTGCCAGCACCACCAAGACCTCACCACCTCCAATAAAAGCTATTACCACCATTTCTTCCACAAGTGCAGGAAGCACCACACCTACCAGCAGTGCCAGCACCACCAAGACCACTCCTCCTGTACCAGGGAGCACGACCACCATTGTCACCACCACAACCTCAGTGCCCAGCTCCCCCACCAGTACTATCACATCCATGTCGTCAACTAGCGCCATTCCAGCAACTTCGTCCTCTGGTCAAACCCAGCCTACAGCAAAACCCACTACTGTCTCTACGCCAAGCACCTCAACTGGAACCACTTCAGTAACACCACCCACTGGACGCTACCAGACTACAACAACACCCACTACTGCCTCTACTATCCCCACATCTTCTGAGACCACCACCACAAGCACCACGGGAGTCACCAAGACCACCAGCACTCCGTCAGCACGCCCAACTACAGTCACAGTTGGAAGTACAACCAAGACTGTTCCGCTTACAACAGAAGGTACGACCACCATTTCTTCCACAAGTGCGGGGACCACCGTACCTACCTCCAGCGCCAGCACCACCAAGACCTCACCTCCTCCAACAAAAAGCACAACCACCATTACATCCACAAGTGCAGGAAGCACCACCATACCTACCTCCAGTGCCAGCACCACCAAGACATCACCTCCTCCAATAAAAGCTATTACCACCATTTCTTCCACAAGTGCAGGAAGCACCACACCTACCAGCAGTGCCAGCACCAGCAAGACATCACCACCTCCAACAGAAAGCACTACCACCATTACATCCACAAGTGCAGGAAGCTCCATACCTACCAGCAGTGCCAGCACCACCAAGACCACTCCTCTTACAACTGGGAGCACAGTCACCATCCCCACCTCACCCACCACTACTGCCACCACCTCTCACACCACAAGCAGCTGCCAGCCGCGCTGTGCCTGGACGCAGTGGTTTGATGTGGATTTCCCAAGCTCTGGTAGCCAGGATGGAGACTTTGAGACCTATGGAAATATCCGTGCCGCTGGTTATGACCTGTGCTCCCAGCCACAGGACATCAGGTGCCGTGCTGAAAACTACCCTGACAGGAGCCTGGAGAGCTTGCACCAGAAACTGAAGTGCAGCCTTGATGTTGGGCTTGAGTGCAGAAACCAGGATCAGAACAGCAAGTACCCCATGTGCTTCAACTACCAGGTCAGTGTGCTGTGCTGTGACCGCCAACACTGCTCGACAACATTACCGACTCCAGGCACTACGCCAAGCACCTCAACTGGAACCACTCCAGTAACGCCACTCACTGAGGTCTACGAGACTACAGCAACACCCACTACTGCCTCTACTATCCCCACGTCTTCTGAGACCACCACCACAAGCACCACGGGAGTCACCAAGACCACCAGCACTCCGTCAGCACACCCAACTACAGTCACAGTTGGAAGTACAACCAAGACTGTTCCGCTTACAACAGAAGGTACGACCACCATTTCTTCCACAAGTGCGGGGACCACCGTACCTACCTCCAGTGCCAGCACCACCAAGACCTCACCACCTCCAATAAAAGCTATTACCACCATTTCTTCCACAAGTGCAGGAAGCACCACACCTACCAGCAGTGCCAGCACCACCAAGACCACTCCTCCTGTACCAGGGAGCACGACCACCATTGTCACCACCACAACCTCAGTGCCCAGCTCCCCCACCAGTACTATCACATCCATGTCGTCAACTAGCGCCATTCCAGCAACTTCGTCCTCTGGTCAAACCCAGCCTACAGCAAAACCCACTACTGTCTCTACGCCAAGCACCTCAACTGGAACCACTTCAGTAACACCACCCACTGGACGCTACCAGACTACAACAACACCCACTACTGCCTCTACTATCCCCACATCTTCTGAGACCACCACCACAAGCACCACGGGAGTCACCAAGACCACCAGCACTCCGTCAGCACGCCCAACTACAGTCACAGTTGGAAGTACAACCAAGACTGTTCCGCTTACAACAGAAGGTACGACCACCATTTCTTCCACAAGTGCAGGGACCACCGTACCTACCTCCAGTGCCAGCACCACCAAGACCTCACCTCCTCCAACAAAAAGCACAACCACCATTACATCCACAAGTGCAGGAAGCACCACCATACCTACCTCCAGTGCCAGCACCACCAAGACATCACCTCCTCCAATAAAAGCTATTACCACCATTTCTTCCACAAGTGCAGGAAGCACCACACCTACCAGCAGTGCCAGCACCAGCAAGACATCACCACCTCCAACAGAAAGCACTACCACCATTACATCCACAAGTGCAGGAAGCTCCATACCTACCAGCAGTGCCAGCACCACCAAGACCACTCCTCTTACAACTGGGAGCACAGTCACCATCCCCACCTCACCCACCACTACTGCCACCACCTCTCACACCACAAGCAGCTGCCAGCCGCGCTGTGCCTGGACGCAGTGGTTTGATGTGGATTTCCCAAGCTCTGGTAGCCAGGATGGAGACTTTGAGACCTATGGAAATATCCGTGCTGCTGGTTATGACCTGTGCTCCCAGCCACAGGACATCAGGTGCCGTGCTGAAAACTACCCTGACAGGAGCCTGGAGAGCTTGCACCAGAAACTGAAGTGCAGCCTTGATGTTGGGCTTGAGTGCAGAAACCAGGATCAGAACAGCAAGTACCCCATGTGCTTCAACTACCAGGTCAGTGTGCTGTGCTGTGACCGCCAACACTGCTCGACAACATTACCGACTCCAGGCACTACGCCAAGCACCTCAACTGGAACCACTTCAGTAACGCCACTCACTGAGGTCTACGAGACTACAACAACACCCACTACTGCCTCTACTATCCCCACATCTTCTGAGACCACCACCACAAGCACCACGGGAGTCACCAAGACCACCAGCACTCCGTCAGCACGCCCAACTACAGTCACAGTTGGAAGTACAACCAAGACTGTTCCGCTTACAACAGAAGGTACGACCACCATTTCTTCCACAAGTGCGGGGACCACCGTACCTACCTCCAGTGCCAGCACCACCAAGACCTCACCTCCTCCAACAAAAAGCACAACCACCATTACATCCACAAGTGCAGGAAGCACCACCATACCTACCTCCAGTGCCAGCACCACCATGACATCACCACCTCCAATAAAAGCTATTACCACCATTTCTTCCACAAGTGCAGGAAGCACCACACCTACCAGCAGTGCCAGCACCACCCAGACCACTCCTCCTGTACCAGGGAGCACGACCACCATTGTCACCACCACAACCTCAGTGCCCAGCTCCCCCACCAGTACTATCACATCCATGTCGTCAACTAGCGCCATTCCAGCAACTTCGTCCTCTGGTCAAACCCAGCCTACAGCAAAACCCACCACTGTCTCTACGCCAAGCACCTCAACTGGAACCACTTCAGTAACACCACCCACTGGACGCTACCAGACTACAACAACACCCACTACTGCCTCTACTATCCCCACATCTTCTGAGACCACCACCACAAGCACCACGGGAGTCACCAAGACCACCAGCACTCCGTCAGCACGCCCAACTACAGTCACAGTTGGAAGTACAACCAAGACTGTTCCGCTTACAACAGAAGGTACGACCACCATTTCTTCCACAAGTGCGGGGACCACCGTACCTACCTCCAGCGCCAGCACCACCAAGACCTCACCTCCTCCAACAAAAAGCACAACCACCATTACATCCACAAGTGCAGGAAGCACCACCATACCTACCTCCAGTGCCAGCACCACCAAGACATCACCTCCTCCAATAAAAGCTATTACCACCATTTCTTCCACAAGTGCAGGAAGCACCACACCTACCAGCAGTGCCAGCACCACCCAGACCACTCCTCCTGTACCAGGGAGCACGACCACCATTGTCACCACCACAACCTCAGTGCCCAGCTCCCCCACCAGTACTATCACATCCATGTCGTCAACTAGCGCCATTCCAGCAACTTCGTCCTCTGGTCAAACCCAGCCTACAGCAAAACCCACCACTGTCTCTACGCCAAGCACCTCAACTGGAACCACTTCAGTAACACCACCCACTGGACGCTACCAGACTACAACAACACCCACTACTGCCTCTACTATCCCCACATCTTCTGAGACCACCACCACAAGCACCACGGGAGTCACCAAGACCACCAGCACTCCGTCAGCACGCCCAACTACAGTCACAGTTGGAAGTACAACCAAGACTGTTCCGCTTACAACAGAAGGTACGACCACCATTTCTTCCACAAGTGCGGGGACCACCGTACCTACCTCCAGCGCCAGCACCACCAAGACCTCACCTCCTCCAACAAAAAGCACAACCACCATTACATCCACAAGTGCAGGAAGCACCACCATACCTACCTCCAGTGCCAGCACCACCAAGACATCACCTCCTCCAATAAAAGCTATTACCACCATTTCTTCCACAAGTGCAGGAAGCACCACACCTACCAGCAGTGCCAGCACCACCCAGACCACTCCTCCTGTACCAGGGAGCACGACCACCATTGTCACCACCACAACCTCAGTGCCCAGCTCCCCCACCAGTACTATCACATCCATGTCGTCAACTAGCGCCATTCCAGCAACTTCGTCCTCTGGTCAAACCCAGCCTACAGCAAAACCCACCACTGTCTCTACGCCAAGCACCTCAACTGGAACCACTTCAGTAACACCACCCACTGGACGCTACCAGACTACAACAACACCCACTACTGCCTCTACTATCCCCACATCTTCTGAGACCACCACCACAAGCACCACGGGAGTCACCAAGACCACCAGCACTCCATCAGCACGCCCAACTACAGTCACAGTTGGAAGTACAACCAAGACTGTTCCGCTTACAACAGAAGGTACGACCACCGTTTCTTCCACAAGTGCAGGGTCCACTGTACCTACCTCCAGTGCCAGCACCACCAAGACCACTCCTCCTCTACCAGGGAGCACGACCACCATTGTCACCACCACAACCTCAGTGCCCAGCCCCCCCACCAGTACTATCACACCCATGTCGTCAACTAGCGCCATGTGCTTCTTTTAATGAAAAAATAAAAATTATCAGCCATTGTGCTTATCCTACATCTTTTAGCAGATTCCGTGGTTTCATATTTATTACCATAAAGGTGCTATTGGTGACTCTGGGACATTAAAATATATTAATGCTAGAAGTCCTATTATTTGCAAAATCCCAAATGTTACTTGGTACAGAGCAGTAAGATTTCAACAATATCTATTTACTACAGAAAGTGGGTCACATAGTCGAATGCAACCAAACATTGGTTTGGTTTGCCCAGATTCTGATAGATTCCTATAATACGTAACAATTAGGAGAACCAAATGCTGTGCTAAACTGTTTTGTTCTCAACAGCTGGTACTTCACAGCCAAGACACACTACAAGCACTTCTGCAGTCTCCAGTTCTTCCCCCACCACACCTTCCACAACAGTAGAAAGCAGAACAACTGCATGTTTTTGCCACGTGTTTGGTGGCTTGTTTTCTCCCGGTAAGCTTCTTGCTTGATGGTTATCATCATTTTCATAATCTATCCAGTTATAATCATTTTCATAATCAGTATGATCCCTTAATAATGTATTAAAGATAATCAAATAAATCTTAAATAGAATAATCACTTCAACAGAGTAATATGCTTCATGTTTTCACAATATTTTTTTGTTTTGGGTTTTTTTTTCTTAGTAATTTCATTGGTCTTTTAACTTTTCTTTCATTTTTTTTCTACAGGAGAAGTTGTATACAACAGAACAGATAAGGCTGGATGTAATTTTTATGCACTTTGCAGCAAAGAATGTGAAATTGCTCCATTTCAGGGGCCATGTCCTACAACAACTGCTTTAACTTCGGTGTCCTCAGAGACTACAACAGAAGCCCCCTCATCCACAGCAACATCCCTCACAGATTTACCAGAAAGAAACTGTACTGATGTCAATCCTCCACGAAAGGTGATTCCCTTCTTTATTTTAATATATTACCATTGCAAAAACATCCCAACTTCTATCCTCTGTCCTCATTTCAAATCAACTTGCACGTATTTCAATAACAGAGTTTGTCATGGAAGAATATCCTGATAAAACATATTTCAAACCTTGCACCATCAGGCTTTGAATGCATCTAGAGATAGAAAAGTCCAGCAATATAATAGCAGAGACTTTTAAGAATATTCAAACATCACAAAAATAAGTGGACTAGCTATGAAAATGTTACAATGCCTTTTTTTTTTTTTTTTTTCCCCTACACAGAAGACAGTTATTTTATTGTTCGCAGCTTGCTTGCTCTTAAGTTTGGAAATCATATGGTACCAAAACTTTTATCTGGAATCCTTACTAAGCGTGAGAGTCTAAGTCAAGTTGGCCACGAATAACTAGAGCGAAAGGGCACATCAAAATAAATCATTTTTGTACTTTCAGCCTGGAGAGACATGGACAACGCAGTGCCAGGAGTGTGTCTGTGATCCAAACACTGCTACGGCAGAATGTCGGCTGCTCCCATGCGAAATACAGGAAGCAGTTTGCGACGTAGGATTTATTGCCTTACCTGTAGTACCAGTAACAGACCCCTGCTGTCCTGAACTTGAATGCCGTAAGTACTAAAAATACCAATGTATGCACCAGGCTACACTGTGGGAAGTTACCTTTGTGCTTCTGTTAGTATCTAGGCAGATCCTACATCCATCATGGTAACAGCAAAACCTTCTTTAAATTGTTCTCACTTATTGAATACACATCAATTTCTAGCTAAATATGCAATACGAGTTCAGCTGAAAACATTATTCTTAATATCTGCTCAGAGAACAGGATAGTTCAAGTACTTCAAGTTCATTAACATTAATGTAACTACAGCTAAACAAAGATACGTAAACATAACAGTAATGAGCCAGCAGAAATCTTCAGAGTTCACTAGAAAAGCAGGTAATATGAAGGAACAAAGTAAATCATAATTAGAAACTGAATTGCTGATGTACGAAAAATAATAATTACCTTTACGGTATTGTAGAACATTAATAAAATCTATAATCCATATGTTTATTTATATACTTACTTTTTTAAATAAAAGAATCAAAAAGAAAACTAGCTACAAATAAGCCTGAAAGAGGAAAATCAAGAGGAACTACGAAGTCTGAAGTAATGCTGTGAAAGCCACAAATGGAATCTGGCATGTTATCAAACTGTATTACTTCAGTAAAAAATACCACTTTTCCAGTTGATCTCACATCCAAGTTCCATTCTGAGAAGTCATAAGGTATCAATATACAAAGGCATTTTTGAAGGCTACTGGTCTTCAAGTGTTCAAACAGAATACAACTCATTTAATTTGAAAAGAACCAATATGGAAGGGGCAAGAAAGGAATTTTTTTGTGTTTAGCTCAAGTTTGGTGTCATTTCTACTCAACTCTTCTGGCCAATTAAAAGATAGATTCTTTAACATCCAGCTATACTGGTTTGAGCTTGAGTTCAAATTTTCCATAATCTCTATGCTATTAACAAATGTTGGTAACATCTTAACTTCTTATGTATTTTCACAGTTTGAGTTTGCTGATTTTTATTTTGGTTGTTTTTCAGGGCAAAGTTTAAACACCTGTGAGATTAATGGTAAAATATATGAGGTGAGCATGGCATAATTACAGTGGCATTTTACTAGAAATTAAATGTACACCCTTTCTACCACAAAAGCCCTTTGGAAAATTCTTTTCCCAATCCATGTCAATTTACAACCCTAACCTCTGTTCCTCAAGAAGCTTAAAACAAGAGTGCATCATTTTTAGCAGTTTCTTTCTTCTATTTGTGGAATTCATTTTTTCTTTTTTTCCAAAGAAGCTGATGTATTGTTAAAGCTCAAATGTTTGAAATAACCCTACGAACCTTCAAAAATAAAGCCAGATTTTTTGCTTAATTGCACTTCAGAAAACTTAATAGTATACAGCACGTCTTCCACCTTCACCTGTGTGTTATAAAGACACTTCATGAACAGATTCAGTTATTTTTTCTTTCCAATTTTTCAGAGTGGAACATTTGTAATAGATTCATGTAAGAATTGTACCTGCTCTTCTGAGAAAGATCCATTCACTGGGAAAAACATTGTGAAGTGCGAAGCACTCAAATGTGAAACATCTTGTCCACTGGTGAGTTGAGATTCAATGGGATGCCCTGTCAGCCTTCAAACACCAGAACCGTCCATCATCAACTCAACATACTTTCTCTTTCATCTCTTGTGAGTAGGGTCACCAATATAAGATTGAGGATGGAGAGTGCTGTGGGAAGTGTGAAGTATCATCTTGCAGAATTCATCTAAATAACGAGACTGTTGTGCTCGAAGTAAGTAATCTTTTCCTTCTCTCACCAGCCAATATATCCCTTCCCAGTCAGAATTTATTTAACACTGAAAGTACTCTGAAAACACTAATACAGACTAAAAACTTAAGTCTCTGAAGACTTACTTGGAAATTCCTGAATACCTCCATATGGAGTTCCTCGTATGGAACTTCCTGTGTGCCAGTTTGTGCCCACTGCCCCCTGTTCTACTGCTGCATGCCCCTGGAAAGAATCTGGCCCCAAGATCTACGATATGAACTTTCAGGACAGCCATAGTTCACAAAAATTAGGCTTCTCCCATTTGGCAAAGAACTCAAATTCATCTAAAAATCTTTGAGGTGTGAGAACTTAAACATTTTTGAAGTAATCATACAGTATCTGATTACAATGGAAAAAAAATATTTTTTTTCTTCCCTTAAAATCTTAGGTTGGTAAGATTCTGCCACTTGATCTGTGCAGCCACTACAAATGTGAAATAATTGAAGATCAATATGTTGCAGTTCAAACAAAACGAGTATGTCCCGACTACGGTCCACTGGAGTGCGATCCCGTAAGTTTTCATCGCTCCAGCTTTTACTGAATGCAGTGTAGAACAACAAGGGGGTGAGAAAGTCAGGAAGAATGCAACAAGTTATTTTCATTGAGATTGCAGAAATGTTTTAAGGATGAAAATAACATTGCTGTAACAGCAGTATCAAAGTGAAGCTTAGTATTTTTACACGAGCTTACAACGATTCAGGATTTCTGTGGCGATGAATCAGCCAGCAAGACATCCATGGTTTCATTCAGTGTTCATCACAGAGAAGCCTTCAGCTGAGCATTAGCAATGCTAACTTGTTAACACGCTCACTATTGTCATCCGTGTTATAATACATATCCTTCTTTATTTCTGCAAAGGATGAAACAGAGACTACTCCTGATGGCTGCTGCAAGATATGTAAACGTAAGTAATACCAAGCAAGTGCTTTCCTCTTACAGGTAATTATATTAAACTTCTATCTGTATTTGAGTGGAAGGAAAGATTCTTCACTGACCTAGCTTTCACTTTTCAGTAACCCTTTCTATACTTTTTCCTTTTGAAGCAATGGTGAATTTCCTGGACCGTGAATACCACAAAACAAACCCTCACACTCAATCCTCAGCTTATATCTTCCAAACACACTGTACAGCCAAGATAAAAAAAAAAACACTTGAAATCTCCAGCTGTAGTATACAATAGCATCTACTGTTGCCTATTGTACATAGTCTCAGTAATGAGACATAGAATCATAGAATCACAAAGTTGGAAATGACCTATAAGATCATCTAGTCCAACTGTCTCCTCATCACCACTTCAAAATTGTGTTAGTGTTCAGTTCTGAACTAGAGATTTGAAGCATGTTTATCTTTTTTTCCTGTTCTTTTGAAGCTACTAACTGCAAAGCTTACAGCACAAAAACTGTAATCCAATACGAAGACTGTGAATCTCCTGAAGCTGTTGAGTTGGGATATTGTGAAGGGACTTGTCCTGGCTCCTCCACGTAAGTTGAAATCTCCTCAGCTTTGTTTCTATTGAATTTATATTAAATGGTCATAGAACAACAGCAAAAGTAATGTGTGTATGAGTCTCATGAATAGAATCAGATTCAGATGAAGCAAGAAGTTTCACTCTTCTTATATTAAAATCATATTCACACAATGCTCCTATTTATTGATGCTTAATGAGAAAGTCTTCTTTTTCTGTCGGAACGCAGGTATTCTCTTAAAGCAAACCAGATGCAACATAACTGTAGTTGCTGCCAAGAGCTCAGCAGCCACAGAAGAGATGTGATCCTGAATTGCCAAAACGGAACAAGCATAAATTATAGCTATGTCTATGTGGATCAATGCCAGTGTATAAACGGATGCAACTCACAAAGCCTTGAAGCAGACGATTACCAATCAAAAATCAGCCAAAAACAGACATGATCATTGCAAAAACAACAAAAATAGGCCCTAGGAAAGCTGGAACCATATCTTCCTCAAGATAACTTGTGCTCCTTCTTTAACTGATATTTGTTTGTTACCGCCTTTTCTTTTTTCTTGCTTATAAGTATAAGTATAATATTTTATTTAAGTGATACAGTTTTCAAGGTAAAAAAGTAACCATGTAAAATAACTTTCTGTACATTATGCAAATATGTCAATACGTACCAGCACAATCACAAAACCAACGTTTTGGGAAAAGTTGTAATGGCTCCAAAAACAAAACTAGGAAACATTGTAGCTACATTGCACTCAACTCTTATGACTAGAGAAAGTTTTATTGCATAGCATTTGTATGGATATAATGCTCTTAAAAGACATCACTCGGTGACAGGGAAGAGACTGTTTCCCTGTTCATCTTGTCTCTTATGTAATCAATAAAACTTTCAGAATTTTTCAGTTTCAGTGACTGATACTGTTTTTTTTTAACTGTCTAAATAATGGGAAGTTCAATGACAGAAGTGTTTTTTTTTTCCTTAAAAAATGTTTTACTGTTGAATTCCGCATCACAGCTACACTTTGCCAGGCCTGCTGTAGGTCTGCAGGTAGGATTGCTAGCTAGGACAGTGGTGCACGCAGCACTTCCTGCACCATCTCTGATCCATTGATTCACATCCTTGTCAAGAACAAAGGCTGGATCCAGACAGGCTGTGCACCATCAGTTCCATAAATTCACCACTCTGACCTGAACACCAGGTATTGCTACAATTACACAGCCCGTCGGTCCTGATGAGCGCCCAGTGTGTGAAGCACTCAGCCAACTTCAGTGCAACTTCCACATTTCTAGCTTCCACAGCGTTTAGCACTTTGGGCACAGCACCCAGAACAGAGAGGGTTTTGATCTAGCACTGTACTTGGGCAAGCAATCAGCACTCTCAGCTGCATGAGGGCTCACTGTGTAAGAGGCACTCACATTCACCAGCTGTTTGAGGCCTGGCATCACAATGCTGAGATAGCAATATTAACTTGAGCTGAGTAAACTGGTGCCTGCAGAGCTGATAGGTCCCAGTCCAGGGTGAAAAAAAAAAAAAAAAAAAAAAAAAAAAAACAGCAACACGAACAAAATCTGAAATGCTTTCAATGTTGCCTTTGAGTTTGTACTGAAGCCAGTGAGATGTGTGGCACTTCCTCCTTCCTCCCCAGCTCCCTAATCCCTGGACTCTAGAGCATTTAGTGCTATGCTCGCTAACTACAAGCTGTCCTTACTAACTAACTGTCTAACCAACTACAAACTGTCCTCAACTTTTTCTGGGCTGGATCTCCTGAACTAACTTTAGTGCCATATTAACACATGATATATATTCCAGTATATTCCAGTTTAAGCCTTAAGCTGCCCTCTACCGGTCGTTTTCTTCTCTAAAGAAGACCGACACACAGTAACTACCTCCTTAGTTCTGCTGTGGACAGGTAGCTTTACAAAGCATCACCACCAGAGGGAAATTTCTCCTTATCTGATATTGCTAGATCATGCAATTTTTTCAAATTTTGCTTGGGATTACAGGAAGAATTGAGCAATAGGGATTTACTGTTCTTCATTCACCAAAATAAACTGGAGCCGTTCCTTCTCAGTTTACAGTGCAACTACTTTCACCCAATCTTTTGAAACTATTTCTGGTCTCTTAGGCTATGCCCAGTCTTCTGTCTTCTACTGTTGATAGTTTGCATTTTGGAAAGCCCAGAGCAAGCATACATGATTAGTACATCATTAGTTAATTTGGTTTTCTGGTTTTATTTAGACGTTCCCTAGACTTGCAGTAGCAGTACAGCATTTGTTCCATGAAGTCTCCATGTGTCTCCTGAACTCTACTTACTTGTAAGTGCAAGTCCCCTGGATTTGCTTCTGCTCAGGGCTTCAGAGAAAAAAAAGGCACAAGAATTGATTTCCCTTTAAAAACAAAAGACATACACCAAGCATCCCTTCCCTGACCACATTTCACTGCCATTTTTCCTTTTCCTCTTCTTTTGAAGCAGACTCTCAAAGCAGTGATTTAAGGAAATATTTCATTGCTTTTTAATTGACGAGTTCCATCCACCTGCCTTGCTTGTTGATGATTGGTAGCACATCCATGCTCATAGTACAATACCTCTGCACGTAACGAGTTCACTGTATTCCTTTAAGTCCCTACTTGTCTCCCAGTGACACATGGAGTTCCTGCATTGTCAATTTTACCTCTACACCGAACACATGTGCTCAAAGAGGGAGCTCAAGTTATACCAGAACATTGCTACTGATACATTCACTGTCATATTTCTTGTTCTCACACTTTCTTTTCTCAAGCCTCAAGGTTATGTTGCCGGCAGGATGATAAGCCATTCATTTGGCTCACTAGTCTCCAAATATTGCCCCAGTAGCTTACAGAAATAGACTTACTGTAGTTCTGTGAAATAGGAGGTATGTGCAAAAGTGCTTGCCAGGGCTATGAGCATCATACGGAGCTGTGACAGTTTCGTGATCTTGGGATTTAAAAGCATGTAGGGCTGGCCTCAAACTAGGCAAAACTTTACAGAACAAATTACACAATTTCATCCATTATTTTTGTTAAAAAAAAAAAAAAAGTCAGTTTCAGGTCGTAAAAAATATTATGAACCTTGAATCAATTTTCATTTATTCCTTTCCTGCAGAAAGGAATAATAAATAATAAATAAACTCCTGCCTTTTCCCATACAGAGAAATTAGAGATTGAGATTTATTTTTCCCATAAGCTTCCTTGCCTCTTCTCAACCCCCTCCCAACTTCACAGCATAGAAACATCTTAATTTAGAACATACAAACAACTATTAAAAACTGCAAATACTGCATTCTAACATCTAGTGAAGCACAGCAGATTTGAGGCCACTTACACACAGCCACAACAGTCTTTATGGTCACATTATTTGCCAACAGCTAACAACAGCACCACATTGACATAATTAAGCTCTCCCAGCTGCTTTCACTTTGATTTCCTCCACTGAAGATCATGGTAATGGATCACCTTCAATACAGGATCCTGCAGAGTAGTTCTATGGCCTGAGCCCTTTTCAAGGCATTTTACCACTTCCACGGTGTTTAAATAAGACACAGATCATGTTTTATCCTTCCAAAACACTCACTGTGAAGGCAGAGCCCTGGCCCAAGATTCAGTATCACATGGATGTAAGCCCTGAAGCTGCCAGGAAGCATTCAGCTGCTTCTTAAAGCTTATGTGCTGTTAACTACCAATCAATAAATTCAGCTGATGAACAAAAGACACCTGAAAACACAACAGCCCACAGCCTCTCATGCTACAATACTTAACCATATGAGGACTTAAGCCACCCAACTCAGTGAAAACATCCCTGCTGATGTCAGAACTGATACCATTCCCAGCTACCTGAGCTTTTAATTGCCCAAACACTGATTTCCAAGATGATCTGCTTGATGCTCTATCAAGTATCTTCAGGACTCTTGGTTACCACAGCCTTGAAACTAAGCTCAAGTTGTTGCCAGTTTACTTATAAGTGAATAAAATCAGTGGTAACAGGCAAGCTTGTTAATGTGCTAATTCACACTTCATTGAAAATGCAATAAAAACTATTTTACAAAATAATTCCTTTTTCCGAGGTGAGTCTGAAGAAATACTACAACATTAAGCTGAATACTAATAAATTATGTATTTTAAGGGGATGGAAACACGACGGCACCAAATAACTGAAGCCAATCTAGAAAAAGATGGGTAGTGCAGATGTGGAAGGTAACAGCATTGTGAGTGGAAGAGGACACTGAACTTTGAACTGGAAAAACATTTAGAACATTCCTCATTCACTTACAATGTCAAATGTACTAAAAGTACAGATGTTGCTCACGCTCTGCTTCATACTCCAGATCAGTACTGAATCTTTTTGAAGATCTGTTCTAAATGAACTCTTCAAATAGCCCACAGAGCGGAGTTTCCATAGTTCTCCCCACATGGATGTAGCAAAGATTGAAATCCATCTGCTTGCTTCCACTACTTCACTTTCCTAATTTACATGCAGCTTTTACTTCAAATGTTATGATACACAATTAAATACAGTTTTTCCTTACAAAAGAATTCCATGAATTGGCAAGATGCTTCTAATGTATACAAACTGTAGCATGAAAACAGACCAACCTGAGTTTCTGAGCAAGCTTACAAAAGATCTAAGAAAGTTGAAACCCACTCAAAAGTGCAACACAGAATATTGCAACTGTGACTTCTCATTTCTCCTACTTAAAGAAAATTTTGTGTTTCTTCCTATAGGCTCTGTTTCCACTGATGTACTTATATGTCTTAATCATTCAAAATACTCCAACTTCTCAGTACGTTCCCAAAGACCATCGCTGGGTAATCAGCACTGAAATGCAAACACTAATAAGCAATGAAACGCTAAGCAGATACTTCAGCCATCATAAGAAAGCCAACATTTGTTTATGTAAATTAATTCTCACTTGCCCTCCGTAACATGATGGAAAGCACAGCAATAATAGCAGACTAGCAAAGTCCCAGGCTGCACCAAGTGGGTCACTGCTTACCTTCAGAAGGCTTCAAGTACACAGGGAACCCCAAAAGATCCCCTTGCCTCCACTGCCAACCCTTAAATGAGATTTGGGAAGGGGCAGATCCTGGCTCCACCCTTCTGGTCACTCAGGTACATTGCATACAGCTGAGCTCCCCCAAATTGGCCCCGCCTTCCCACCAGGTGCTCAATCACTGCTTCAAGCTGTGACTCGCATTTCTGCTACGCTCACAGTACACTGGAGCAAAGTGAAAGCAAGTGGTAAGCTTTGGAACATGCATCAGGATAGACACTGCCTCTCAAGAGCTGCAGGAAAGCACCACGAGCAGTTCATTAATTCTCACTGAGCACGGCAATGCTGCTGAACATGAAAATGGACCTCAGCCTTCTAGATAAGGACAGAATTTTAAGATAAATCAAATCCTTAATATTCCTCAATAAATTAAAAACTAGTAGGTAAAGCCAGTTTCGTCTTGTAGCTGAAACATTACATGAGTTTTATTTCTGACCTTTTCCCAGGGCACCACTATCCCCTCAGCCTGTCCTCCAGACCTGGAAGTGTTAAAGAAAGGCAAACACCTAGACGTAGATGCTTAAAACACTTCTGAGCATTCAGTCCCACTGGAAGATCACATTTACATTTAGCAAACGTAACGGATACACGAATTCTGTATCGGTCTATAGATCAGCAAACAGAGGTGCTCTCCAACAGAGACGTAATACACTTTCATTTAGATGATACATTTATTAAATTAGAACAAAAAAGTTTATGTATTCTAGAGTGCAAGAAACATTTGGACACTGGACCTCAATACAGAGAGAAACAATGTCTTCAGAATTATTACAGCAAAGAACATTCTCTGTATTGTATTACAGATCAACCAAACAAGCAGGAACATTTGTAAGGGAAAAAACATTCGGTACCATCAACAGATGCAAACAGCAGTAGAGAAGAAAGCAGCAAGGATCTAGCTAGACAAAAAATGTTCCTATTCTTAGCAAGTTCAGGCTCTTGGCAGGACTCAAATTAGTACTAAAAGCATTCACTTCTAGCAGGTGCCAGGCTTTTACATCTGGCTTTGGCTCTGAGCTGCTTGAAGCTGCTGAGCAGCACAGTGTCAAACAGTATCACCCCACCAGCATTTCACCAAAAGCTACGACAACAGTGACAATTTATATCAAGAATCAGACTTTTGGTTCCAACGCTTTCATTTCAGACTGTAGGAAAGCCAACCTACTGCCCACCTTTTTTCCACCTCTTTCCAATTCAAACCGAAATGAGCAGATTGACTGAGGCTATTTATGCTGAAAAGCTGAGCAGGATCACAGTCAGTGTTTGTTTTTAAAAGACGACCTTGAAATAAAATTTTCAGCTATAATGCATAAGTAAATCAAGATAAAAATCCCAAGAACAGTATTCAAATACAGTTTAACATCTTGAATCCCATCTACTGGCCACGTTGCTCCTGAATCTCCTGTCTTCAGCTCCTACCTACCCTATTTTGCACAACATTTGCATAAAACAAAGACATAACAACAACAGATATTTAACAGGAGCTACAGCTTGCTCAGAGGCTGGAACCTAGTTTATGAATAAGCCTAGCTAACCTAGCATTCTGATTCCTTCTGAAGGTTAGAGTTGAGAAGTTGTTTGTTCTGTCCTTGAAAAGGAGCTGTCACAGGATGCAGCACAATTTACCAGCCATTAACTGAACTGTGACTGCTGCTTTTATAAAAAGCTGTTATTGTGGATCCCAGCATTTTAACATAAGAAAATCCAATCGATACATTTTCCCTGAATTATTACATCTCTATCAATTCACTTTGAGGAAGAGCCAGCACAGGGGAGGTCTTCCCGGACATAGCTGAGAGTTGAAACTTAATGAATATTTACCCTCATGGGCAATGCCAAGTCTATGTGCTATGAAGACAAAGGCCGAATGCCTCCACACCTATTCAATCACAACACTTACAGTAACTGGAGGAAAGGTACAAGAGGAGTTTCTTCATGAACACCTGTTTTATTTTAGAAAAACAAAATGCAGGGACTCCACTACTAAAGCACAAAAAAGGTACTCTTGGATTTCATTAAGACCATGGAGGATGTGTAAGCGTATTTATGCTTTCAAGGGTAAATTTACAACTGTAGGGAGATTTGTAACAAAATGTAAAATTCTTTATTATGGAAAAAAAAAAAAAACCAGCTTTAAAAGATCAGGAACCAGAATAGATTTAAACACTGTATTTTAAAAGTTTCAGCATCATTTTTCATTATAAAAAAAATAAATATTCGTACTTTACCACCAGTGCTACCCAAAGATTTCTTATGTGTAGGTAGGGAGGAAAAAAAAAAAAAAATAAAATCAGCTTTTCAGCAGATATGGAAGAATATTTTAATTGTGTGACATGCAGCAGAGTTTGAGGAAAAAGAGAATAAGGGTCACTTTTCCCTATTCCAGACTCTGCTTTAAATGCAAAGTTCTCATGAATCAGTTAAGAGCCTGGATTTCAAGTGTACATTCATTCCAACTCTTGAAAATGTAACAGTTTATGGCTATTGTAGAAAGTATCTGAAATCAAACATTAAAAAAAGATAGAACAGCAACATTGCACATCACTGAAATAATTACCTGGTACATACTACTTAAAGTGCATTACTTTGTCATCTACACAGACACTGCAGGAAATTATCCATCAGGATAACCAGTGCCTACTGTAAGATTCTGCAGCTCCAAGATGAACTGTTCTGGAGAAAAAAACCCCATTAATAATAAATACAAGCAACCTCTAACCTCCTCTGAGAATCAGACTAAGTCAGATATGTTACATTTTCTCCCACAAAGAATTATTTCCACCTGTATCAAATAAATTGGGTTGGACCAGTTGACCTTCAGAGATGCCCTCCAACCTCAACCACTGTGACCACAGCAACCACAATCAACAAGTCATTGGGCAGCTCAGTGACATTCAAAGATTCTGAGACTGTTTTCCATGCTTCTACTTTCAAATTGCACAAAGAAATACAATAGTTTGTCTACTCATATACAATGGTAGTTTTGCTGAAATACAGATGCGAAGAAAGAAGCCATGAACAGATCATACATTTCTACTTTTTTTTTAGATCAACAGCAATACCTTAAATTTTTACAGCTTCATTTATTCTCTAGGCACAAAATCTTTCCTCCTGTGCTTCTGTTTGTCCTTTGAAATAGTCATGGGAATGTAGAAGCAGTAATGAGTGCAATTTGCAGTGGGAGTACATTAGGGCTCTGTTCTCTGCTACAGCAGTAGACTGCACAAGTTAAAAAGTCATTTGTTAAGATTTTACAGATATATAACCATGTTCTATGGTGTGATAAAAGCCCCAAGTGGACACGAGATAATATACTGCTTTGGTGCTCAATAACTAGATTGAAGAGAAGATGCTCATTAGAAATACCAGCAAGCACAACCTTAGAAAAGAAATATAACTCATTAAACCCAGAAGTCTTCCATCAATCACAAGCAGTTGAATATCTCACAGCAATAACTGACCACTGCAGGACAAGGAGCAGGACTTTCTTTTAATTTCTGCTATAAACAGGTTGCTTGGTTAAACCTAAACACTTCAGCAAATAAATTGTTCAAAAAGCAAACCCTCCACTGGAAAAGCAATTTTTCCACTCTACCCAACAGTAGTAAATCCTGTACTGCATAGAGTTATTCTGTAAGAACAAGTTTTTGAACAGAGGGAGAGAAAGGGAAAAAAGCAGCATTATTTCCTCAGAATACAGCCAAACAGGGCACAGATGATATCAAAGGTGTTTCAGCGCTGTATTGTAGGACATTCTCTACCTGCACATACTCAGTTTAGCATAAGAAAGTGAAAAGATCCAAATGCTCAATGAGAAAAGGGGATATATTCTTGAATACAGGATGCACTAACAGCAAACTGCAGGAAATTCTTCCTCTAGCTAAATCCCTGGCTTGGCAAGTAAAAATAAGTGGCATTGAGGAAAGGGACAACACAGGAAGTGATTCTATGATTCTTCAGTCATCTGAAGCAAGGAGTTGATAGCTGCATTCTTGTTCCCTCTCTGAGCTTCTAGCACTGAGCGGATTACTTCTCTGTCCATGTTGGGAAACATGTCCTGGATAGATTTCAGGTCCTCTTCATTACACAGGTGCTGAGGATTGACTGCAGGAGGTGGTATTGCCACAGGTACCATGTCAGGATTACAGACTGCAGGCATTCCTGCATGCAGGAAAAAAAAAAAACACATGAGAGAAAAGTTAACGAACGAGCATGAAGAGGGAAGCGTTCCATGCCTTACCACTAACCCACCTACTTCAGAGATAGCAAAGATTGCTGCAACCAAAAGCACTTTCCTAGACCTGGTTCTCTGCCCAAGTTAGGTTTCAGAAGCAGTAAGCAATATGGCCATAGGTACAGCTCAGAATTAAGATACAACCCATATCAACCTGGCTTTCATGTAAGTCATCAGATACTAAGTGTATTTTAGGCCCAATTGTATTTATATTGTGATAAACTGCTTTTTAAACCAAAAATATATGTAACCAAGAAGTAGACCTTCAAAAAGTGTGATCTTCATCACATTAAAAGGAAATCACGTCCATGAAAGGACTCAACTACATAAATGAATCTCAAGCAAATGGTCTTTCTTGGTTCAAGTGCCTTCCAGATCCTCCTGCAGAGCCCCAGAGTAGCAAAGTACAATTCCCATTAAGCTCACAAGGGTGCACATTACTTTTCCAAGTACCTCTGCTTCAGTACAAAATCATTTGATATTTTTAATGAACCTTTTGCATTGCTGTGCATAATTAAAGCACTGTCAGATTAGAAAGTTTTAGAACACGAGTTCTTAAATTACTCTTAAACAGAATTAGTAGACAAAAACTCCTTCACATCATTTGACTTTTATTATTAGCTTGGCCTACACCTGTTGCTGAAAAACTACCATTTGTTTTTGAAGAACTAAAACCACATATAGAACATTCAGAGGCTGTTACCTCTTCTGAAAATAGCCTGTTTCACTACAAGCCATTCCCCGATTATCTTAGTCTCCCATGTTTATACATTATTTTTTTCATTTTTGCTGTACTGTTTCTAACACAGGGCATGGAGAACTGCCTGCATCACGATGCAACTGTGCCAGCGCTTCACACAGCAGCTCAGTAAAGTCATTCATTCCCTTTCAGATGTTTTATCCACTTTTCAGTACACTATTCACCTGATGTTTTCAAAGAGCAGTCCATCATACATCCGTACGCGAAGCAATGACCAAAGCACCACCAAATATGTATTTTATCTTTACATGTAATACCTGGTTTAACAGTTACCTAGGAATATCACATTGTGTCCCACTCAGTGATATCAGATAGTTCCACAACTTGTGCAGACTTACAAAACTGCAAAGAGCTTTTGAAGTGACAAACTATCTTCACTTGATTACTTTCTTATATGATGGACTCCACTAAAAACCTGTTTCGTGAGGTGATCACACACTTATTTTCATTTGTTCAGCAGATCTTCAAAATAGCTACTAAAAAAAAGATGACATTTTTATGATTTCATAGAAAAGACTCCTTTACAAATGACAACATAAGAACTGCAGCTAAGGTGAGAACATCATCCTTACCCACATGTCCCTAAGACGCCTACAGTTCCTGAGGTACGAGCTTCTCCTACAGAACCACATTGTTTATGCTTTCTAACTTGTACAATTCTTTCAACCTTAAAAGTGATGTACTAAAATTGATACTCATGGTTGGATCACCAAAACCCACCTTAATTTATATCAAACTCTAGTTGACAATGCCCTCTAATTGAATACAATCTGACTGCACTGCAACTGTTGTTTTACTTAACATTCTTTGGTACTTCTTCCCTTCAACTTGGACTTCAGTCCTACTCAATTTCATGCTGGAGTGCATTACTGAATTGTAAGTGTCTGAATGCTTATCAGTCTTCTCCAATCTTAAAATTCTCCTCTTCTTCAGCTTTATTAGAAGCAAAAAAGGAACCTAGGAGCTCTAAGTCTAGGTAGCACAGGCTGCACCTATTTAAAAACGTTCACACTGGTATCTAAATAAAAGCCTCTTCTCAACATAATTTTGTTACCCACACACTCAAACTATCTCTGCCAGCCGTACCACACTCCCTCACAAGGACATCTACAGCCCGTCCACAACCACCTAAACCTGGGCTCTGGAGCTTCTTAAGCCATTTGGATCATGTCCCCCTCAGAGTCTGCTCAGCACTATCAGATTCTTCGACCTTCTGTCAAATCAGATTATGGTTGTGCCCCAGAAGTAAACCACAAAGTAATCCTCACCAATGCTGCAAATACAACTCCTTACACAATAACCACATCCAGCAGCAGCATTTCACATTGCTTCTTCTGAGCTTCAACACACTTCAACTCCTTCTCACACTTCCTCAAACACTGCAGACATTTACAAAATATACATAACTTTGAAACCATGCAAGTTTGAAGGCGTAAGTGAAAGAACAGAGCAAGACAAGTTATGCTTCACTTTGAAGTTTCCTAACTTTCTTTAATAAGTTATCAGCACCATGAGACTATCCAGCTACCAGCTTAGCTATTTAAGATCTGTCTGTAAAAAAAGACCAGTTTAAAACATGCAGACAAACGAAGCATCAGGCTCACTTCCGAAGTGTCACAGCATCCTATAGCGTACCAGTAAGCCTGCCTCTGCAAAAAAATGATGGTGACAATTTCCTTATTGCTTACATCAAAATGATAATTATGAGGCCAGATATCCGTACAGGCAACCTAAGCACTTTCAATGTAAATATCTGATTTTAGAGAGGAGATATTTCTTGCCAGTGTTGCTCTCCCCACATTCAGACTATACTAGAGGAAGTCAGTATCAGTGATATTTAATAAGCATTTCCAGAATAAATGTTTATTTTTCATGAAAGTCAACATCACCAGTTTCAAGAGTACATTTTTCTTGGCTTTGTTGTTGTGCCCCCCAGACCAAAAGTATCTATTATTTCTGATTTACAAAATAGCAAGCATAACTTAAGATTTAAGCATAAATTTACACCCTATGTATTTTAACATATATATATATATATATATATGGGATGTATGACATACATGTGTGTAACAGTTGTGAGCAGAGTAGCTGTAATAAACCTCAGCTTTTTCTTTGTTGAGTAAAAAGCTGCTTACATATTAAGCAGCTCCTTTCACTAACAGGTGAAGACTGAAACTAAACCACATAAGCATCCTCTAAGTATAATGGAACACTCCTGTGTTGCTCTCAGATTAATAGGTGATAATAGGTGTCACACATCAGAAGAACGGAGCACTGTTTTCTAATTCAGTGAGATGGCAATGGCAAACATGCTGGCATAAGCAATGGCATTCCAGTAAGTGAAGCAAGTACAACAGCAGTCAGTTGCTAAAAGCAGCAAGGAAGCACCAACAAAGCCTTGAGTGTAAACATTTTCCAGCTGCACACAAGGCATTACCACACTTATTTTACTGTTCAGTCAAGCACCCTACATTTATTAACTCATTACTCTTCTGTCTTATGTACAGGGATGATCCTTCCAAAATTAACTCATGAGCCTCTTCAGCACAAGTTCTTTAAAAGAAAGACAAACATCAGTATCACTTTTTTTTATCTTAAGACTCAAGTTCTGTATTCCAGTAGGTCCTATTGACACTTGCCTCAGAAAGAGTCAGTTCTAGAAGTACAGATGCCACCACCTTTTTCTTTAATGTTGATTTTTAACCTGCCAAGCAGCTAGGTGACATGAAGAACATGAACCTCCAGAAGTTTTACAGCTCCATTGCTCTGATGAAACTAAATACACTGTGGCACACCTCTCTTGCATTTACAGCGTGTTTCTGAGATTCAGAGCATCAAGGAGTAACTTTTTATCTCATTATGTATAAATCTAGAATTTTCTGAACATACTTGATTGAACACCAATGCTTATATTGAAGGTAAGGATGTCACAATATCTTTGCACAGTTCAAAACTCAAATGTGCCACATTAAATTAAGCTTGAATTGAAGAAAAATGGTTTTCGTAACTGAACTCACCCTTAGAATCATGTCAGATACTTAACTTCACATGAATCTAAAATGGTCTGTGTAAGATGCAAAATAAGTGATGAAGTAAGTGTTACCTTTTACAAAAAAAGGCTAATTTAAGAAGTAACAGAAGGTAGGTGACAGGCTGTCTTGTCAGAATATCATTGCAGAGCTGAGTTCTTCACTTCAAAGTTCACAATCATGACATTACCTCATTCTCCCCAAATCTTGCAGTAGAACAACTGCAAGATTAAAGTTCGTCTTCCAAGAAACCAGTGCTGCCAGCAAAAACAGCTCACTGACACAGAACAGTTTCAGAAGAAAATCAGCATCACATTTGACCAACCCATCACCAATTACTTTCTTACATACTGAAGTTGAGCAGAAGATTGAGAAATCTCCCACAGATTAGAAGGACTTCAGCAATTTCAAGAGATGCTTTATTTTATTGTGACATCCGAGTGGAAATACCTTGTGATACAGTCTGCTGTAATGTAAATAAAGCTGTCTATATGAATTCATGCATAGACTTGAATCAGTGACAATGGGAGTGAATAGAGAGCTTGGAAACTTACCCAGAGCAAAGTATTCAAGCCCTAAAGATAGGTGGAAATGAAGGGGCAAGGGAAAAGGAATAAGATATGGGAAAGAAACATTAATCTACATTTAAAAGAAAATGAAACATTTAGTTTCTAAAGGTGAAAGTTGGATAAACTGAGGTAACTGCACAAAAACTACACTACCTAATAGCAAAAATGAAATGCTGCTAGGATTCAGTCTCACAGCTATTTTTGTTCCAGCACTCAGAAAAAGCCTTCTAGATGTGCTGTTTTTATTCAAATAATAAGAAAAGCTTCCAAAATAAGCAACTAGGCATTTATAGCAAGGATTATATTTTATAGCCCAGAAAGGACAACAAACATCCATACTGTTCTGAATAAACCACAACTTTCATAAACTAACCCAACATACCCCATATGGAGACCTAAAGGAGTAACATACACATACATACAAGTTTGCCTCTAAGGAAACTAATATTCCTCTCGGAATGAGTCTTGGAAATTTTTATTTTATTTTTGAACCTACTTGCCATAAAGGTGTTGTTGAATCAAGTGCAAATGCACTTTATCCAGTGACAACTTAGCTGTAAAGAAATACAGCTTCACTGAACTACCTGTGCTGAACTACTGCCTTCCATATCCTTCTCGAAGACCAGCTTTCATTGGCAACCTACGTATCACACTACTTATTCAACAGCACTAAACTGGCTGAGGTTTAGAAGACACAAGTGAAAGGATACAAGTAAAGCCAAGTTTTAGAAGAACTTCTGACACAGAAGTTCAGTATTCTCAAACCCAATTTATGTGACCATAGTTTGTAGCAATTAGCATTATCATCATGATTCTTTAATTTTTAAAACCTTCAAAGCAATTTCACGCAGTGCAATGCTGTATGAGCAATATCAGTTGCTTTGACCTTAATTAGGAGGTGAGTTATGTATGCCCAGTTTTTAAACAGAATTTTGTTATCCACAAAAAAAACAAAACAAAACTCTTTGGCCCTTCGAGACACAGCTAAATTTAACTTATTATCATCTCACTGTACAGCTCAGTTATTTTGGACAGTTCCCACAAATAACTGTGAACTGGATTGGATAAGCATATTCCAGTCCACCTACTGAACCTATTTTCCACCTTGACAACACTTAAATTCCATCTTGTCCAACAGCAAAATCTTGTCCCTTACATAGGCAATAAAGGAATCAGTGCTGCTCTTCCAGTTTCCTCAAAAACCTAATAGGACTTTACCATCCACACTCATTTAAGTGGACAGGTAGAAGGAAAACTGAAAGTGAAGAGATGGAACAAGATAAACATACTCCTGTGGAACACACTGCTGCCTTTCTTTAAGCTACATAATCATGCCTCAAACAGTAGAAGTATTCTGGAGTCACTTGCAAAGAGACTTCACCATCCTTCCAATTGTTTTGAGTGGGTCATTAGATTAGTGAATAGGCAAAGGCTTCAAAACTCACAGTGCTTTGAGAAATTTCCACAGTGCCCACAAATTCTGTGAAAGTAAACACGTGGCAGAGTAATATTCAAAAACTCATCAAAAATTGTGAAAAATACAAACAGGTGAAGGGTGGGTTATAATAAACTAGTTTAGCATTTAGAAATTAGCAAAGTACATTCAAATTTTCTTGGAACAAAAAAGTTTAAATGGAACGGTGGGACTCCACAACATCTTAAAAATAAAAGTTCTATCATCAGGAAGAACTTTTAATAAAGAAGATTATTGTAGCAGTACGTAGAACAAACATGCACATCTTCACAGAAGGGAGACAAACCAATAAAACCAACATATAAATACTCATATGATAAAACGTCAGGCATTACAGTCACATGCACCAAAACACCAGTTGTTTGTCCACCTGTCCAAACTAATGTTTTTTTTTTTAAAGTATTTCTGAAAATATACTCAAGGTCAACACAAAACTTACAGAACACCAAGATATTAATCTCAAGATACACCACTGTACTTGTTTTTCTAACTCTACTACTGAAGATCTACTTTCAGTTTTACCTGATCAGTCAGATGTCTGCTTTCAGTTACTGAATTTATCTCATTTTATCTCATTATATATCTCAATATCTCAATATCATCTCATTATATTTCTTACTGAAATTAACCTCTGCTTCATTTTCACTGTTTGCAGTCTCACTAGCACAGCACGAATATCACTGTTTTGATATGTTCAAGAAATTCTACAGCTTTTTTTTGTTAAACATCTAACCACCTATTTAACTATTTAACCAGCTATTTAACCCCACACAAGATACTAAATCTGAGGTTTACTAACTGCTTCAGTGTATCAGGACGTGATGAATCCAGAAGTAAAAAGGCATACCTAACACAAGAACAGAAAAGCCACAGAAGCTTACCACAATGGAACGATACTTCAGAATATACACAATAGTTTAGACTAGTTTGCTGGCAAAGCAAGCAAGACTTCAATCCTGAGAATGAAGCTCTAGAGATAAAAGCACTTTGAATGAAGCATTCTATAAATTTCCATCAAGGAGTTCAGTATGTAACCAAACTTTCCTATGCTTTGCTTTAACTCTAAAAATGAAGCAGGAGGCAAATTTTCTTAAGTTAAGTATCCAGACTTCTATTGCAAAATCTGCTTTTTCAGCAAATGAAATTTAAATTCAATCAAGAATTGAGCCTAAGAGAAAAATATATTGTGCCAGTCCTCAGTATGGCAACTGTGTCCCATACACTCTATCGCTCATTCATACAAATATATGCAAAGAAACCCAAAATACATCAGTGAGATTATTTTCCATGAAGTGCACTATCTTGCTGAATTCATGTTCAAACTAGAGCTTTTAAGAGCTGAAAGTAAAATAGAAAAAACAAAAAACCAAACTTTACTTACCAATTATTGAAGAGCAAACACATGGTTACTTACATACCTGAAGCTTTTCACTTTTGACGGTAAAACTACAAAACCTAACTTAACACATCCACCTGTACAAGTCCAAAATTTATTTTGCACAGACCAAGGCAACTGACAACTGCTTTCTTTTAGCTTTTTCTATATAGTTCTATTGATTTATCTCAGAGCTCCCTAATACTTTCCATTAACAATATTAATCAGTTCATGTGCTGTGCAGCAAGTTTCCAACAGAGCATCTTCAAGGTCCACAAGAAAGATAATCCCTTTGTAGTCAATTTTAGTTAGAGCTCTGACCACACAAATCTGATGTGCTTTTCTGAAGTCTGCTCACCTAGGTTGCCACCATCTTCACAGCACACAACATCTGACAAACTATACTCCAGTATATTTAGTTATTTAATGACTTGACATTAGTCTAGATTTCAAATAAAAGTAGACTTCATGCTACTTGTTCTGACTTTATAGCCATTTTAATCCAAGCTTATGTATCTCACTCAAACTCAGAAGTCAAAGACTGAAATTAGGTCTACATTTAACTCATTTTCTCTTCTTTGGTATCGTGGAAAAAACAGTCAAGGATGAAATCACTTGTAAGTTCCCTTCACATTCCATAAATGAAGAGAAACTTGGTAGATATCTCTGCACCACCCCTTTACTTGGCAGCTTTAGTCTTCAATGAAAGACAACATACCTGCTATAGGCACATATCCCACACCTTGCTGGTATACAGTGGGCATCAGAACCACTGGCTGGGGCTGCATCATCATGGCAGCTGGCAAAGACTAGACACAAAGCACAACAGATTAAAACAATTCAAGAAATGTCAATTAAAACAATGCTTGCAAGAAGTCACCACACTGTAATACAGAAAATCTGCACTGCATGCCCAATAAGACCTATGCAATTTGTATTAAGCAGAATTTTTGGCAAGCTAATTGAAATACTACTCTTTGAAATGACAATTGAGTGTAAACCAGAATAAGCACATCATGCTAATTATCCTTCCCCATCAGCTTGACACAGCTGGCCACTGAAGTTCTGCTATTGAAACAAATTGTTTTAAAACCTGGCTTTCTAAGTTTTCATACTTTATTCTTGGGAAAATGAATACATTCACATCCACCCAAAGTGAAAAGCTAAAGCAAACCTGAATTTTATTAAGAGTAGAGATTAGTCCAAATCAAAAATACAAAGATAATAGACTAGAGAATAGTCCAGAAGCTACTAAATAGACCAAAGTCAGCAGTTCAAAATAACAAGCACTAAATAAAAATGGAAATAAGAATTCAAGTCATCAGAGCATTCAAACTTTCCAAAAAGACCAAAGAGAAGAGCTGCCATTACTTTTACTTTTAAATTGACATGACCTTCTAAATATGCAGTGGAACCGTTGTTTGTTGTTGTTTTAATCAAATTAGAAATCAAAACAGATTATTTGATTGAGGATTAGCCAAATCATTATTCATTTACTGCCTCACCAAGAAGGATTTACTAACTTAACATTTTTGGCTGCTATTTGCAAAATAAAGCACAAATATTTTAAATGCTCACACACACAATAGTAAGATACAATGGAAATACTCCTGCTTTAACCTAAAATATCTCCTTTCATTACCTCTCATTCTCACCCTAAACTTGACTTACCGTGTATGACATCACCAGGTTAATCATTCCTTCTTTGTCGTCACCCTGCCTTCCACTCAGGCTGTACCATTCGTCCTCCACATTTCCTTGTTTTAGAGATTCAGGAATCGTAATGTGTGTCCAAGCAATGCGATCATCCATTGAAAAGGCGCGCTAGAGGAGAAACAAAAAAAGTCTCCATTTTACCTTACTGCAATCTACCTGTACACATGAAGAGTCACAGCGTACAGACTGCCAGGAAATCACCTCTCAGCCTTCTTTTATCTAGGCTGAACAAATCAAGTGACCTCAGCCACTCCTCCTAAGTCTTGCCCTCTAGACTCTTTACTATCTCTGTTGCTCTCCTTCACGTGCTCTCTAACACACCACAGTCCTATGCCCTCCCGATAGTGTGGCACCCAGAACTGCACACAGTGCTGGAGGTGAGGCCACACAGCTCAATGGTCCAGCCCTTCCCCTCACCCAGCTGGCAGCGCAGGGCCTGGTGCACCCGAAGTACAGATGTACAGATGCCTCTTTTGGCTGCCAGGGCACACTGCTGGCTCACATTCAACTTGTTGTCACCAAGAACCCCCAGATCCTTTTCCTGCAGGCCTGCTCCCAAGTCTCTCGTCCCCTCATCCATACGTGTATCCAGAGCTTCCCCATCCCAGGTGGGAAATCTGACACTGCTCTTACTTCTTTATGTGGTTGGAAATTGTCCAGCCCTCTAGTCTGTCACAGTTTGACTGCCCTCTCTAGACATGAGGGAGTCAATAGCTTCCCCTTACTTCATATATTTGCAAGCTTTCTTAATATGCATTTGGCTCCTGTGTCAAGATTACTTATAAAAACATTAAAGAGAACTGACCCCAAAACAGAGTCCTGTGGAATCCCACTAGTGACAGATCTGTCAGCCCAATCTATTCGCTATAACTCTTTGAGCCTGACTTGTCAGCTAGCTCTTCACCCACTGTATTATGCACTTGTCTAGCTGTATGCACCTGAGAAGGATACTGTGAGAAACAGTACTGAAAGCTTTTTTTGTTGCATAAACATTAAAAAATAATGACAGAAAATATTTCAGTTTTTTTTTTTTGTTCATTCTATGCCATATTTCCAGACTCCACCTGATTAAACAACCAGAACGCAGGAGGTCCTATCCATAAGGCAGAAAGTATTTAAACAGGGGTATATCCATAGATAGCAATCACTCACGAGCAGTCACACTACTAAGAATCAGTTTACATTTTAAATATAACTCCAGTAATTCAGGAGTAGCAATAAGCATTGATGTGCCTCCCATCATGCAGTAATGAAACTTCAACCAATTATCACCGAACAGCATTCAAAAGCCTCATTTGTGTAACAAGTACACAGCTACTGCAGTGTCGAGTTAAACTCACTCAGTAAGAGGGGCAGCAAAGAAGGGCAAGTCACAGACATTTGCCTCAGTTGTAGCCTCTTGCTATGCCTGAGAACACAAGTTTGTTCTAAGTCAAAGTCAACATCCCAAAACGGAACAGTTAACATGTAGGCACATAATCCCTGCTGCCAATAACAACATCAAGTAGAATAACACATCAGAATTTGTGACAGTGCTACTCCTATAAGCAATGTTTGCAGAGCAGGTTACTTAACTGAGCTGTTAATCAGATGTACTTAATCTGAGAAACTGAAATTCATAACCTGTGAACAGTTTATCAGTTCTGCACGTTAAGTAAAACGTACCTAAGTGGACATGTGGGGACTTGCCACTAAATTCAGGCATAGATAAAGTTATGTTTCTGCAAATTATTCCCAGTGAATTACACATTCTATACAGGATTGGTTTATTCTCAGTATTTCTGGGCTTGCAGTTAACCTCTTCCTGCATTAGAACAACGAAGAATTCCTGGGCTAACCCAGCAATGTAAAAACATGCTATTTTTAATAGGGACAGTACAGAATATAAGGCTGCAGCACATCTTGATAATAAAGAAGGGCTTCGATGCCACTCAAACATTTCTGCTTCTCTTTATTTGCAAGGAGCTCTGCTAATGCTCTGGTACCCCTTGTGAGGTAACAAGCTCTAGCATTCTTGGGCTGACATTCTTGGAGCTGAGCAAAGCTTCATATATTGCTGATCTTGAGAATCTGAGAAGTTAGTATTATCTCCCAGAGAGTGCAGCTAAGAAGCAGCCTTTGCTAACTCAACTCTACCTTGCAGGATTCTACCTAAACCTTAGTCCAAATAAGGGATGAGGAAATGAAAGCAGTATCAACATTCTGACCTCATCAAATATCTCTAGGTAAAAAGAGTCCACACCCGGAGGAACAGTGCACTGAATCACTTTGTTCCAGCGAGGGTTCTTGGCTCCATTATGTGCTGTGGGGGTTTCATACACAGCATACCCCAGCCGTATCCGGCAGTAGGGATCCATGCGGGTCATTCCATAGTTCTTTGCCAATTTTGCCTGGAAAAAATAAAGAAATGAAAGCCCTTTAAGTGTGTAATACGTACAATAACTTGTGGTTATGATTAGATCACAAAGAATTAGTCATCAAACAGATATATTAGCTTGAGGTAGAGCAAAAATTTCGTAAGAACAGCATTCAGATTAGACACAGAGAAGGCTGGAAATGCCTGGAAAAACCTGACAAGATTCTCTCTTTAAAGAGTCTTCTACAGAAGACACACATCTGCACCAAAGCTAAAATAATAAAACCAGCAGAAGCATGATTAGGAAATCGCATTATGTTCAATTTTTGCCTTGATTTCTGCCCTCCAATGAAACTCAGCATTATAAGTAGCCTATCCTCTTTTACTGAAATATTTAGGATGAAATAACTTAGTTTCAAGAATATCACACAATGTTTGCAGTAAAAAGAATTCAATTAGAGTAAAATCCAGTTATTCATACTTTTCAGATATAAGAGCGTGCATTTGATGTCACATAATGAGGTGGGCAGTGTAAGCACAGTGGTACTGGAAGGACAGATACAGCACGTAATCTGAAGTTACCCAACATACTTTCACTATAACATCAGGGGAACAGAAAAAAAACAAGTTTGTGACAGTCCTAAAGAAAACACTGAGTACTGCTGCACAGCTATGCCAAGTAGAAAACAGGTTCATATGACTTACAGCTGTGACCTGTAAGAAATGACATAGAATTCTTTTTACATTTAAGAAAAGAAAAATGGTGCCTTTGATGCCTCTCACCTGCAGGAGATACAAGGAGTTCAAACTGTTGAGACTTGCAACAGACTTAAGCACAGCAGCTGCAGCTCTGGCCTGGAAAGTCCTTTAATCCTTCAAGACATACACTGGTTCGACAATTACGTATCTGAACTGGTGAGAATTATCTTACACCGTTTCTTGTAAATGTGGGCTTTGCAAATTAAAGTATCTCCCAACATTTTATTAGTAGCAGAAATAGCACACAGTGCTCTGTGTCCTTTATCAACAGGCATTTAAATACAAAGGACTTAACTAGATCTCTGCATTCCACAGTTTCACTATGCCACAGTAAGCCTCTTATCCAAGTACCACATGCCTCCATATGCAGCCAAGATTCCAGCAGCACTCCTGCTCAGACTGGAGAACAGCTTTTCTGAGAAGGATCTGGTGGACATCAAGTTAGATATAATTTGGCAACTGACCCCTGCAGCACACACAGCTGATTCCTAGGCTGCAACAGGAACTTAGCCAGCAGTTTCAGGAAGTCAGTGCTGGCAAGACCCACATTTGGAGTACTTTTCTGTGCAATTCTGGGCTGCCCAGCATAAGACATGGACATACTGAAACTAGTTCAGTAAAGGGCCACTGAAATTATTAAGAGTTTCACAAAACCACAGAATGGCTGAATTTGGGTGGGACTTCCAGAGAGCCAGTGCTACCACCTCCTCAAAGCAGGGTCAAATGCTCAGTGCTGTGGTCAAGCAAGTTCTGAACATTTTGAAGGATGGAGGCTCCACAACCTCTCCAGGCAGCCTGTTTAACTATCTGACAATTCCCACAGTAAAAAGTTTGGTTTTTATAATTTTTTTATTGCAATATGAGCTCCTCGCACCTCTTGTGGTCTTTTCAGTCACCAGAGATAACTAATCTCTAGAAATACTCTGTGGAATTAATTACATACTGATAAGACTCCTGCCCAAGCCTGATCTTCTAGGTGTCCCCAGCTTCCTCAGCCTTTCCTTAGAAGTCCAATGTCCTTAATCCTTGATCAGGGGACTCTTCTTGGACTAAATCCCTAGAGGTTCCCTTAACCTCAGCTTACAGTTCTGTACCAAGTAGTTACACACAGCCATGGCATGAAGAACAGCCATCAAACATCGCTCTTGAAGATAGTACATATGTAGTTTTTATCATTTTTCTTTTGTCTTCACAACCTCCAAAATGTAAGTTAGCACTCAACACAATAAACATGAGTACACCTGCACAAACAGGAATCATCTGAACGTTTCTGTACACAGAAAGCGAGACGTAACAGCTCCTTGAATATCTCATTGCCTGAGCTCTTACTTAATGAGTTTCTATACATGATAGGATCAAAATACCATGAGGAAAATAAAACACTTTCAGCTGTCAAAACAAATAAAGATGAACAACTTACTAACATACAAATGGCTAGAAACTAGAGAGCTAACAGTAACACAGCATGTCATCTAATATACACGTTGTTTCCTTGTAGGCCTAAGGTTCAACCCAAATATCTATACCCAACTATGAGAAAAAAGTCACTGAAGCCTCTACCACTACAAAGAACAGTAACATTCTTCTGCTATTCAAAGTTGCAAGAGATCCATACCATAGTGTCTCTGAACAAAGACTGGGCAATTGGTTAGAAATAGAGAAAAGTTTGCAGCTGCATTCAACAAACCTTAGATGTAACAAGCATTGAAAAAGCATTGCCTCCAGTCTTCAGAGTATAAGGAATATAGGTTGTGAAGGAATAAACTCACCAGCAAAAGACACAGGAAAAAAAGATCAGTACCTCTTTTCCTGAGAGATCCTATAGTTCTCCCCCTGGCAAAGGGCCTCACCTCACCATTAAAGCTTTAACCATAGAACACCTGGCTAGTCACTAAATACATCTTTAGTGTGTTTTTAGAAAAATACTTCTAAATACATGAGATGTTAACATGAAGAACACCTATTTTGCTGATGCAGATAAACAGAACTGTGCTGAAATCTTACACACCATGAAGGCAATAATTTAGTATTGCCAAGAGGTCGATTTAGGGGTAACAAAGGGAAAGAGCAAGCAGAAGTTAAAAAGCTAGGACTATGTACTTGAAGAAAGCCTGCAGAAAGCACCAGAAAAAGTAGCAAAATGCATTAAAGGAGAAGTGGCTCAGTACAACCACTTAAGGAGAAATATGTAAGCTAAGTGCAGTTCCTTGTAACAGTCTCAAAATCGCAGATGTTTCCCAGTATTCAGAGCTTCTACAGGAATTCTTCTGTATCAGCACCTTCTTCTGTGATAGCAAGGTTTATAGGAAATTGCTGCCCCATGCATGTCACAGTTAAAAAACAGAACCAGAAAAAATACTGACGTACAAGAAAATTAAGCAACAAAAACTTCGAAAACTACTCGCTCCCTAAAAACCAAGCAGTTGAGTAAAAAATTCCACACAAAGTCTTTTGTGTCCACTGATGAAAAATGACCAAAGTTCATGTCGGTACAATTTATACCTGTACTACAGTAATGCTCAGTCTGCCTACTGTACTCATTGGTCCTCCATACTGCAGCTGCTGAGCTGCCTGGGCATCCAGTTGGATTTGCTGTTGCTGCTGGGTTGGGGTAATACGAAGAAAGTCTTGAGGAAGCTCACCAACATACACCTGGAAAAAAAAAAAAAGAAAAAACTTTAGATTTAGATCTCCCACTTCCATAATGAACAATGGAAAGGAACAGAAAACCCAAGAACCTCAGCAAAGACATTCAGCATTTTACTCTAGCTCTGACAGCATCAGCAAGTAAATAATGACAGAACTGCCAGACTCACTTTCTAAAATACTAAAATCCAACACAAGCCTCTGTGAAAAATAACAATGTGGACACACAAAGCCAAGGCTGTTCTACAACTGAACATTCAAGTAATCCATACAAACATCAGATCTACCAAGTTCCACATCCCATTTCCATGTGACATCCGATGCTGCCCAGCTCCTCCACTTATTCACCACTCACCCAATCATTCCTGTCACAGTACGTAGCACCCTGCTTTCAAGAAAAAAGTGCACTGAAGTAGAGGCTGCAAGGTCTAATACGCTGCCATTACCATTAATAAAAGCTATTGCTCAATTGAAGTTGCCAGTATTTTGACACACTTGCAGCAGAGGTTAAAGCAAACTTGAAAGCTGCATAAATAAAACACATGGTACTTGGTAGCATTTGGAAGTGTCACTTTCAAAATTAATCCTCAAGACAAACCATAACGACAAACCTTTCAGGAGAACTAGGATGTCCTATTGCCTTTTCAGTTTTAAACACAACCTGCAAATAACCTGGTCAAGTTTGGGATCAGATACTACCATACTCGACCCAACGGAGGGATTCCAACTTCAGATAATCACAAATTAAGAAATGAGGAAAAAATTAAAATAGAAAAATTTGAAAGCATCTCTCACACAGTAGGGGAGAAGAAGAATTAAGCTCATCTCTACTGCCTATAGAGCTGCTTCCATATTTAATAACAACACGTCTAACGTATGAAGACAAAAGACACTGCATTTCTTACATTACTGTCTCAGACAAGATTACTTAACAGTGTCTCCAGCAAACGCATGCCTACAGAACAACATCTGCAGGAAGAAAAGGCCCCTAGGACACTGCTTTTGAAGATTAGACAGCACTTGCACGCCAAGATTGCATCCTTGAGATAGCAACAGTCATACAAAATGCAATTTGGCAAGAGATGCATTTGGCTGTGTTCAAGAGCCTCAGGGATCCTGGCAGCAGGAGGTATCACATACCAGAGAGGAGGTGTATCAAAGCCAAAGAAGTGCTGGCTGCCTGCTGCTGGGAGAGATGGGAAAGAGACGCAGTTCTGCTTGTAAGAGTCTTAAAATTTCACACTGAAAAAGTAATTTTACAGAAGGGAAACATTTTAATGCGTCCCCTAAAGATGGTTAACTGACAATATCTATATAAAGACCTGAAAGTGAATGCTTTAATGGTGACAATTAGACTACTGTTCTATTGAAACATCGAGCTCCTTTTTCACACAGCAACACTTCTCTTTGCAGGCATTCATCATGCACTGCCACAATGCTGAAAATACATTTCTCAAGAGTGTGACCAGAGAACATGCGCCCTGAATATTATTTTTTCACAACCATTTAAATTTCACAATCAGGTTCCTCATAATAGCTTGCTTCCTGAAGGAAATAGCTTTTAATTTATTTGTATAGTTATTACATGCATCATATACAGAAAACTAATCAGTTATTTAGTAATGCTTCTATGCTGTGAACAATTAGTAGTTTTAAAGTAGAACCGTCCATTTAGGAAAGATCTGCACTGGCCCTAGAATTAACAAAGCAAAGGAATTTGCAACACAGCTGGCTCCTTTCAACCCTTGACAACCTCCAGAAAGTTTGAAATTCAGAACTTTTAGCATCTAAGAGTACATATCATAAAGATTTCACATAGTCAGAAGTGAGAGCTGCAACTCTAAATCACATCCCCATACGTGCAAACTCCCTCTGCCAGCTCATCAGAAATCAGGGTAGCATACAGCATTTGGTACAACCATCTTAATGCTGGAAACCTTCACTCATTCATTCATCACGGTTAGAAGTGAAAAAAATTCATCCTTTTTTTATTATTAAGTCATTCAAATACTGGTCCAACATAAAAAAAAAATATAAACCAGCCACTGAGATCCAAAAGAGACAAATCCAAGAAGGATTTTTAGTCAATGCACTATCTCACACAAAGCTATATTTTTACACTGGAATTGCAGAACAGATATTCTAAGAAACTGCCAGCAGCAAGCATAACTAAATTCTCAAAAGATACCAGTAGTAAGCCCCTCAAAAGTAAGGCACAGGAGAGGCACTCACTCCCAACTTCAGTGTTCAGCTGTGTATGAGATCTGGCATAAGAGTCGTGGTGATGTATTCAGTAAGCAGCTAGCAGAGAATCTCACTGAGGAAAGAACATTAATCGAAAGTCCTTAAGCTGATTATCAGTTGATTCCATAGAGATGGAGGCAAATCAGCACTGTGCAAACTTTGTAAAGGAAACAGACTAAATTCTCCCTTCAAAGCATTCAAAAACAGTTCAGCAATTGCCATCTCCAAATCTCAATCAAATACGAACTCAAACAAATACAAACAGTTTTAAAGCCAGGAGAACAGGGGCAATGAGCTGGAATCCCACTCAGCACCCACTTCACACAGCATTCCCTCTACTACCATAACAGTCCCGGAAGGTGTCGAAATTCAACTCCACCCAGCCATTAACAGCACCATAAACATTTCATCTAACATGCGAATTTAACAGACGCATTTTTCAAGCCAGACAATTGTAACAATGTCACCATAAAACTTAATTCTTCAGGCAGATGATGAGCAGGCATTCACAACAATAGGTCCGCCTCATAATCACTTCTTAATAAGCTTTACTGATGGCACTGCAAATCAAGAATATGAATTATCTAGAAACATAATTTCTGTCTGCTAGAAACATCTCATACCTCATTTTAAGGTGCTGTAGAGCAAAAGTGCAGTAGGTGAAACAAACCACTCACAATCAAGTTATTTCTTCAAACCAATGGCTCTGCAGGGCTAATTCAGGCTGGACTGTCTTAGTCTCATCCTCCTGTTACCTCTCACCCTCACCTACCATGCATCACTAAGTGGCAACTATAAAGGAAGCTGAACAAAAGAAAACAAAACAAGGGTTGAAGGTAAAGGAGAGGAATGTGTCATCAGGAGCTTTACATGGCTCGCTGAGCAATTAGGTGATTACTACATTACCTTCATCAGGGAGGGAAAAAAAGCATCACCAAGAACAAGCAAAAATGCCCTCATGTCTAAGGATTCCAAACTGGCAAATAGATCCAAAACTAATTCTCAGAGAAATCTCACACTACAGAGCTAAAAAACACCCAGCTACTAAAATAAGTTCTACTTACTTAACCCTTAGATGCTTCCACTGTTTTTTTTTTTTTAAAAAAAAAACTAATAAGAGAATTTCGTGCTATTATTATATGGCTTATACTTTGAAAAATTGGGACCATGAGATGCATCCAAAAGAGCTAAAGAAGCTAGATATCATTTTCCAAGGCAGCTCTCTCATCTTTGAAAGCTCACGGATAACAGAAGTAGTCCTCAAAAATTGGAAAAAGACAGTTAAGTGTCACATTCATCTTTGCAAACCTGTAAGGAGAGAAGGGACGACTGTTTGCCTTGATTTTCAAACGAGGCTTTCAGAAAGTTCCCACCACATCTTGGTATCCAAGGTTGGTCACTGCAATCCTAATGGGGATGGAGGAAAACTGGATTACTGAGCTCAGAAACTGAAGTTGAGCTGCCAGTGACACTGCAGGTTGGCTAACCGGCACGTTTCTCAGAAGTCTGTATGAGACCTAACGTGTGTGCCTGATACATGGAATGAATAGAGGCTTGTTTGAGAACATGGCCAACAACCAGAGCTGGAAGAATACACTGATGGGAGCCCCATGAGATTCAGTAACAAGTACGAAGTCCTGCACTTTGGACAGAAAATTCCCCAGCATCTGTACAGCCTAGAGAACACCTGGCAGAACAGCAAGGGGAAGCCTGCTGGAATGCAAGCTATGGTCTAGCAGCATACTATACCATAGACTCAAAAGCCAGTAGACTGAAGAGAGTCATTATTTCCCTTTTCTTGCAATACTTAAGGCAACATATTGGAATAATGCATCTAGTTTGGGGCCCAGCAGTACACAAAAGATGATCAAAAGCTCAGCAGAGATGCACCAAGGTGGCCCATGAGAAGGGCTGCAGCACAAGGTCTGTGAAGAGAAGCTGTGGATTCACCTAAAGCAGAGGAATTTCAGGATGTACTTCACACAGACTTTCCAGTGACTATGAGAAGGTTGTTCAGAAAATAGACCAAGTTCTCTTTTGAGATGCAAGGCAGGAATAAACTTAAATCGTTCAACTGAAATGGGAGGATTCACATGAAACAACAAAAAAAAAAAATCACATGGAGATTATAAAAATGGTTTTTGCCAGTTTTGAAGATCCTGCTGGACCAAGTTCTGAGCAACCTAGCCTGACCTCAACACTGACCATGCTTTTAGGAAAGGTTGGTTTACACGGCCTACTGACATCACTTCTAGCCTCAGCAATTCTTATTCTGTACAACTTGTATTACTGCACGACATCTCCACTTCAACTTCTCTAGAACTGTAGTCAAAGACTCTATTCAGGCTTCTCAATTTAGAGATAAGCAAAGGAAAGAACTACATTTAATAAGCTTTAAAGATTAATAATAAGCTTTAATAATAAGGCAAAATAAAAAGGCTAGCAAATCGCAAGCTATCAGGCATTTATTAACTCACTCTCATGATTCTTTTTGCTAGAAATTTATCACCAACCTTGCTTTCATATATGTATCTGTAAGCACTCTGTGAGTACAGTCATTACTGAGTATTTTCCCCTTCCCAGACACACCTACCAAACTTAGTCCCAACAGAATATTTTGTCACAAGCCGTTGCCCCTGGATTTTCCCAGTACATCGATACTTCAGATCTACAAAATATATTCCATAGTGAAAAAGCACAGCCATTAATAAAAACACTGGTTTTAGGGAAGAAGAAACTATGACAAGTCTACACTATTTTAGTAAGGAGGTGAATATTTTGTAATTTGAGGGCTAATAATCATATTAAAAAATGAGTTACATAACAAAGATAGAATGAATGAACATCTTAAATTCAAGCCATGTTTACAGAGGTCCTGAGCCACATTTCAAGACAAAACTTAAAATCAGAGATGACAATATTTATGCAGTTAAATGACAGTATTAAAACAGGAAAAGAACCAAGCATTCATTCAGGCTGTCCAATGGAAGAGTTCAGAGCAAAACAGAAATGAATAGGGAAGCCAAAGGAGCAGAAACCTAAGTAGTCCTAGTTTGGCACTCAATCTAATTTCGGAAGACCTGACATAGTTGTCAGCACAGTGAATAATGACAGACATCCATTCTGGGCATGCTAGGCTAGCTGAAGGATCACCAACACGCAGCGCTTGGGGTCTCAAACTCAAGACTTAATCTGAAGCCTGACCAGACTGTTTAGTGATACCTATCACTTAAAAAAAGGTAACCCTTCAGCAGCCCTTCTGTATTCAGCTGCAGCATGGATTTCAAAAGCTGTACCGTTCTTACAATATCACAAAATACAAAAACACACTAATTCCCTATCATCCTAAAGGCAACCCAGGAAATCTACATTCTAGCAGCATATTTACCATCAGCAAACAGAATTCCAGCTCTGTTTCGTCTGAAAAACTCGAGGGCAATCAGCACTCTACTCACCAAATAAACAGCATCAAACTAGAAAGCATGGTTACAAGAAAAAGATTGGCAGCAGTATAGAGCATACACTGCTTTCTTAGCTGCATGAAACAGTCTTGAACGTTCGCTTGCCTGTTCAGAGACAGAAATGTTCTGCAGCACTGAAGGGAAAAGGTTTCCCAGTCTTTTAGCACCATTTAGTGGCTATCCATTTGTAATGCAACTATACATAGAGAAAGAAATACAACTCTATCTTCTGCTCTTCAGAGAATTAAGGAAGCCAGTATGTACTGTATCAGCATTCTCACCTGTGAATGACAGCTTCTCAATGCTGCGTAATAATTCACTTGAAATTACCCCAGTCTCTAAAATGCTGAGACAAAGAAAGAAAGAAAGCACACACAATGCTGGGAGCATATAAGAAAGAAAGAAAAAGCCAAAGACAACTCCAAAAAAGTTCTTGCTAAAATCTCAGCTCAACCCAACAGGACTACATCAAGCTGAAACAAGTCAAGATTAAATGTAATACACTAAATACCAACAAGATATTTAGCACAAGTAAAACTTTCCTCAAAAAGAAATGCCATTCCATTTTGTGGAGGTATTGCTACCAACACAACATTGTCTCAGCAAATCAGGACTGCAACCAGGCCTGCTGTCCAGCTTTATCCAATCCAGCTGGTTACCATTTCCTTCCCCTCCTCCCACATTGATTCCCTACGAGTTCCCCAACCTTTACCAAACATCAACCAAGGCCTGACTGGAAGTTATTTTAAAACAAACTGTTTTGTCAGATACTTATTAGTAAAAACCGTTACATATTAAAAGAACAGCATTTGGGTGCAATCACACCATCATTCTCAAACAACAAGCCTATGGGGACGACTGACGAATTCCAAAGACAAAGAATAGCAGCTGTCCATCAGTAATAGTGTCAAAGAGAAAATAAAAACCTTAATTCACTGTTTTGACTTCAGTTCTCCACCGAAAACTTATTCCAAGAATACAACAATCATAAAAAATAATTGTAAAAGGAATCAATTCTTAACGATCTTCCAAATATGGCACTTCAAGGAATTAAACTGATAGCCAAATAGCATTACTAGCATAAGATAATTACAGAGATTCAGCTTTTCAAGATTAGTAATTTAATAATCCCATCTTCCGGTCTCTCAGAGAGACTGCACAGACAGCAGCCGCAAAGAACCTAACACAAGTGTTTCTAAGAAATAAAACACCGGAGTACATAATAATTAGGGGAAGAAAAAGACTTAATCTGCTGAGCAATAAGTACTTTCAGCTATTGCTCAGTTCTTCCAGCCAGCAATAGCACCGGGCATTAGGGAGGTTTATCCCACAGCGTACCTCGGCACTGAAAGCTTCCCAGCTCACCCTCAACGCAAAGCCTCACAGGACTGTTAAACCGGACTGCTCGGTTTCCAGCCCCGCGGCCGCACCGTACCTCAGCACGTCCCATGCGCAGCTTCCAGGGACAGCTGTCTGAAGCCGCCCGCTCCAACCACGACCACAGGAAGCTCTACGCTACTCTGAGGAGAAATGCGTCAGGCTTCGGTTTGGTTCACGCCGCTCTGCGGATGGCGGGCGGCACGAGAGCCCGCGGCAGGCTCGCACGCAGAGGAGGGCCGCTCGGCCGTCCGTCCGCGGGGCTCTCTGCCGGGCGGGGACCCGAGAGCACAGGCAGCCTCGGCCCACGGTGCCGCGGCGGACGCGTTCGCTCTCCTCTCTCCCGCGGACGGCGAGCAGGGGAGGAGAGGAGAAAGGCGGACCGCCCGGGAGGCGCGGCAGCCGGCAGCACGCGGGATGGAAGGGTCCGCGCCGGGCCGCGGCCGCCCAACCAACGACCGCGAGAGGAGTCTCTTCCGGCGCCCCGAGTGCGAACGCGGCGGCCCGGCCGGCGGCACTCACCGGGCCCCGCTGGGTGCTGACGGTGGTCGCCATGGCGCCTCCCTCGGGCCGAGCTTCCGCCCCGCCGGGCCGCCCCGCTGCTCCCGTTAACCGCTCCACCGCCCGCCGCCGACCGTCACGCAGCGCCAGGTCAGCGTCAGCTGACGCCGGCCCCGCCCCCGCCCTCGCCGCCGCGCAGGCCTGCGGCGACGCGCTCCCCGCCCCTTCTGGCGGTTTCCAAAGCCGTGCGCGACCACGCGCGTGCGCCGACGGGCCAGAAGCCCTGTTGCTGCTTGGGGGGCGCGGTGCTTCCCGTCTGCGCACGCGCCGGCCGACCAGCGAGGGGAGAGGCGTCAGAGCGGTACTAGTCTCGCGCGTGCGCACTTGCGCTCTGCGGGCTCCGCAGCGCGGCACCGCGCGGGGAGCCGCTAGGGGGCGCTGCGGCGCTGGGAACGAGGCTTCGGGGCCGCCATCTTGCGGGCGGTGACGCCGTGCCCTGGGGCCGCGGTGTGAGCAGCGGGGTGGGCCGTGGGCAAGGCCTGGGATAGGAGCCCCCATTGAGAATGCTGGGAAGAGGGCTGGGCGGGCTGCACTCGTGCTGGCGGTGAAGCGTCTTGCGGTGTGAGCTCCAAGCAGCGTCTCTGCCGGGTCCTGCCGCGTATGGGAGCGCGGAGCCTGAGCATCGGGTGCGGTGTGTGCAGAATGGCTTTTGTCTCAGCCCCTCCATCGGCTCGACAGCCGGCCCTGCTTTAATGGCCGACCCGGCCGAGGAGGTGACCTCCTTATCAAGCCATGTGCAACTGCAGTTCTTTCCAGAAGAACAAAGCGGCTTTAATATTCATCCGGGTGCCGCTTTGGGAGATAAAATCTGATCGTTTCAAAGCCAATTTCAGTAACATAACAGTTTCCTGTTGTTAGAATCTGCTGCAAGATTTTAGCCCTTAATTAAAATTCTAGTGTGAGTTTCGGCAGCTGGAAATAGAACAGTGCAATTAGGAACACTCCAAATATAGCGCTGACTTTTTTTTTCACGCTACCATCTCATCTACATGGAGTGGGAACGGCCTCATCTTCTTGCTTGTCTTGATAGTCAGAAAAATGAGTACTACAGGATATAATTGATTGGGAGCCATTGAACAAATATAGTTGATGCCAGATGCAAGCTAACCAGCCAGCAGAAGAGAAAGGCTCTCATGTTCAGTTATCACTATCACCACTTCCTCTACTGGAAGCAGAAGTCAGTCCACAGAATTGTTAAAGAAGCAAAACGTCTTTCCCTTGTTTCTGCTGGTAGAAAAGAAACTAAATCTGGAAATAAATGCAACGTTACAACGTTAGGTACATGGTCTGCGTGCATGAAGCTTGTGTACTGATGGAGTAGCTGGTAACGAATGTTGTGTAGATACAACCCCTGTCAGGAGATTAGCTCCTATGCGTTTCTTTGTACTGCATAATTGTATGTGTGCAACCAAGGTGCAGTGAGGGAATGACAGAAGTTTCTTGAAGTAACACTGTTGAAAGAGTATGTAAACCCCACAGAGGAAAAGGAAGAAAATCAGTGCTAGTCTTCATAATTACAGTCTTTGTCCTAAAGGCATGTTGAAGGGAAAAAGTGGTATCAAACCTCATCACATTTCTTACATCTGCAAGTACACAAGCTAGGAAGTTAGAGCTCACTGTAACTGCCCCTGGTTAGGCTATTCACCCTGGATTTCATTTAAACTGAGGACTCCTGGGCTAGTTACAAGTAATTCAAGAAGCTTAGGCATGAGAAAATATTATTACCTCCATAAAATTTATTTTCACAGGAAAATTAATAATTCTATCTCAGAGATTACTCCTACAGAGATTGGCAGACTAGAGAGAGCACTGTGCTTTCCTGAGAGCATCACCATTTTCTAACTGAATCTTTTATTTTCCTGTTTTGTTGTTAGTCCTGGGAAATACACGCTTTTCCACGGAGACACTATTCGGTGTCTTTTAATGGCCATTTTTAACCTGTGCACTTACCCTGGGGTTAGTTATTAGCTGAAGGTGGACTGTAAACTCAACAGAAATACCGGCTTTGCCATCTAGTGGACATGCACGAGAACAGCAAATACACGACTGCGAGGCAGGTGGTTTTGCTTCCCCAAGAGCATTATCACCACAAATAGGGAGCACTGGTGCAAGAGCGTTAAGTGAAACATCTGATGTCAGTGTAGTAATTAAAATTGAATGTAAGCTATGGGAAAGGTGAGAGAACAAAAGTAATAAAACCCTCTTATTTGCAACATATGGACATCGTGTATATTAAAAAAAAGGTTGAAAGGTAATTAGAGAAGCTATAATGACAATAACTTGCACTTATCTTGTAATAAAAAAAAGTTGATGTCAGTTTCTCCTGTGTCATTCTTTTATTTTCATTCCTAGTCCCTTCTCTGTCCTTTTCTGTTCTTCTCATGTCTCTCCCACAATCTCTCCTCTCCAAAGCTGTCTTTTTTTCTATCACTATGTTTGTTTGCTTTTTTCCTACGTACCCCTACATCTTTTACTTTGATATTGTTTTGTATTTACTTTCTTTGTATTTAACTTTGCTTTCAACAGACTTGTTGTAACACCCTCACTGGAGAACACTCACAGCAGAGCTACTGCCAAATATGGTTTGTGGTTGTTCACAAAATCAGAGGGGATACTTGAAAGATTGAGAAGAATAATGCTACAGGGGTGTGGGTGTGCAGGAAGCTCATTGGGACAGCATCTAACTTTTGGCAAGTGTTTAGCACTCAGCATTGGAGTCTCACCTGTAAGATTGTTAATATAAACAATAATAATTTGTGTGGTGAGAACTTTCTATTTGTATGTCTTTAACAGCGCTTGTTTTGGAAATCCAAGCATTTGCATCTATTTGTGTGAGAAACAAAAGAGAATCCTTCTGCTATGAAGCTAATTTCAAACTGTTTGATGGCTGATCTTTTTCAGGGAACCCTCACAAGCAAACTGGGTGATTAGATTTTATTTGTTTCCTCTGTCAGTGATGAGTGTCTGTCATAATACTGCGGGAGTTCCCACACTCATGTAAAACTGGTTTGTTTGTATGGGCTTGCAAGGACTGATGTCAAAGGAGTGTTTTAAAATGTGCTCTAAGCTAAACTAAAGCTGATGAATAAAAGCAGAGTAACAAATTCATTTGGCCCTGCAAACTAGCGAAGTAAGTTTTAGGTTCTGTTTTGTAGGTGTTGCAAGCATACAAGAATAGTGTGGAATGGCCATGCACTGTGTGTCTCTGGCTTGAGTTTCAGGCATGATCAGTCCATTTTACTCAGTCTCTGAAAGATCCAGAGGTGGCATGAAGGTACAAATCTTCTACATGGGGAAAAGCATCTGTTGCAAAATGCAGAGCCAGATTCTACCTTTACTTCTTGAACAGTCTCCCAAAGCTGACTTGAAGGCAATAATCATAGAATCGTAGAATCACATAGAATCACAAGGTTGGAAACGACCTACAAGATCATCCAGTCCAACCGTCTCCTCATCACCATTGCCACCACTAGCACTAACCATATCATGCAAAAATAAGCAAACATGGCTGAGAAGTTCCAAGGGATCCACTACTCTGTGGATTCAACCTATTCCAGAGTGTAAGTGCAGCAGATGGAAAGGGACATTGCAAGCTTTGAGCTACAGAAAAGACCATGGAGTTCAATTGTGCAGAGCTCTGCTTCTTGGGAAATGTTTGTCCTTAGGTAGACACAGCACCAAATACACAACAATGGAGTGTAATGCTAATCTTTTCTTCATGATACCAGTTCAAGCTTGTTGATGCACAACAAAGCTGAAACCCTAACGTGGAAATCCCATATGGCATTCAGACTGGCTGTAACAAATAATAATTTCCACTTCAATAGCATGCAAGGAACTCATAGCGCATTGTGAACATTAATTAATCCTCGCAGTCCAGTTGGGATGCAGATGGATTACATCCCTCGTCACCAAAGCAGGGATAGCTCCAGCATGAACCACAGCAACTCTAAAACATCATTCAGGAATTTCTGCCAGGATGCAAACTGTACAGAAACTACAGGGGAATTCAAGTGGATGGAATAAGGAGAGAAAGATTTGAATACAAACTGAAGCTCGAGTTGGCATTGCATCCCTCCCAGCACCATGCCATGAAACAAAGATGTTAAACAGCAGGTGACTTACCACCACTGCAACCACCGCATAATTTCATACCGCAGCCTTATAGATACCGATTGAGCTAGATGAGTATTGGCAAATGTGTTGTTCAAGCAATTGCGGGGGATTCTAGCAGAAAAGCCGAAAGCACAGCCGAGCAGCTAATAAGTGGCTGTTCTTCAGTCACACTGCACTCAAAATAGCTTTCCAGCAGGGGAAAAAGCAAATTCTATTGGCTTCAACACCTGGTTGAGCAACTTAATAAGGACAAAATTGAAAGTTAGAGCTGAAAGAGCTGAATCATTATTTATTTTATAACTACATCTTCATCACACAGTTCACTCTAAAATGGGAGTTATTTCATTTCAAATCAAGCTCGTGCCAGCTTCTTCTGTAGGCTCATTCAGCACAGAGATGAGGCGAAGGTTCTTTGAAAACAATTTCTGATGGCAGCTGCTTCAGAGCAGGAAAGCAATCTGCAATCATAGGGAAGAATTTTTTCCCATTTTCTCCTGTTCCCCCCTGCCTTTCCCAGGGTGCATTTATAATGCACCAAGAAAATGGTAGCAGTGCAAATGAAGCTGAAACTAAATGCAAGACAATTACTTCAACCTTTCCTTATGAGTATACTTAGATGAAGCCTGGTAATTACTGTTGTCTTCCTCTGATTTTTTTCAATAGGTCATACCTTTCTTGAAGTACCTAAAACTGGACGCAGCATCCAAAGGCTTGGGAATAAGCAATTCAAAGAATAGCTGAGGAGTTACTAATTGTTTTGTAGGTGATGACACTGACTATAAATTGCAGCATTTGCCTTGGGTATGGTTGTTGTTGTTGTTGTTGTTGTTGTTTTACAGCTGCTTAACATTGTTTACTCTCATTCAGCCTATTATTTAAGTTAACATGCAAATTATTTTCTGCCATGCAGTTACTTAGCTTGTCCTTCCTCACCTTTTATTTTTGCAGTTCATTATTCTAGCCTAAATGTGATGACCTGCTTGTTTTTATTCGGTTGCATCCTCTGAATTCATCGTGGAATTGTTCTGCAATGTATACCTGTTATGTTTGATTGGCAAAAATATCTACCCGGAGTAATTATGAATAAATCAACATGTTTGTTTATGTAAAGAGAAGCTGCTCTCTTCTCAAGGGAGAAGTCTTGTAAATGAAATCTTCACATCTTCTTATTGAATTAGATTATCCTTTTTCTTTTCTTTTCTTTTTCTTTTTTTTTTAATCTAGATTATCTCTTAAATAGGAGAATTCCCTGCAGCCTCATTTCTTAAAAAAGAAAAGAAGAGTTCAGAAGTCTTTATTTGAAAGTAGAGACTAGAGCACATGGATTTTGGCATTCTAGTCTCACAGAAGCACAGACAGCCTTCTAGGCTGTGATATCCAAATTTTAACTACTACCATGCCAGTGTGTAGGCAAATATTATTGTAGGAATCCTGTCTGTGACCATTTTCCTTTTTTTTTTTTTTCTTGCCTTGCCTCATCAATATATAAACTAAGATGAAGAAGAACAATGAAAAACAAGAGTGAAATGCTGCAGGAAGAAGCAATAACTTCCTCAAAAAAAAAAAAAAAAAAAAAAAAATTGTTTGACCGGATGTCTTCAAAACCCTTCACACTTGATTTGTTGTCACATTTCCCAGTTTCTTTCTGATAGTTTGTATGAGCTCAAACAGTGCAAATGGAATCTCTGCTCAACATACTAAAACTCTGCAGCTGATTCAGGTGAAAGGTACAGTTGTCCATGCTGTTTGCAGTGGACAGAAATCCACATGCAAGCTAACACCGCTCTCCTGCTTATTCAAGCTCATTATAGAAATCTTTGCTTATATGCAGCAAAATATAGTTTTCCACCTTCATAATTTAGCTAATGTCTGGTTCCTCCTCAGTAAGATGATACACATGCAAATCAATATGCTATCTTTTTTATCTTCCCAACTCCTGCTCTTTATATAAAAAGAAGCACCAGTTTTGTATGTGAAAGGAATTCTGCAAGTTAAACATCATACTTTCTCCCACTGGGTACTTTCATTTCATAGATATTAGTTCTTAAAACCAACAGTGAATGCTAAGACTCATAGATAGCTGTGGCTTTCAATGGTGTTATTTAGAAGGCACTTTCTATGGTTAGCTCTCCCTCTGTGTCTTTATATTTGGTGCCTAAGTGCCTGCAAGGAAACCATTATTTTCTGTTAGATGTTTAATTGCAAATCTTGTGAGAAAATTTACTGTTTTCCAAACAACGCAAAACTATCTTCATTAGCACATTGACACACTAGTTATGTTTGTCAGCTCTAAAGTCCCATCTACTCAAAAAAGGCCCTAGCCAATATTCTCTTAGGAAAAGTCTGTTTTCAGATGATACAATGGCCTATTGTGCTATTTCCATGTTTCCTCAAGAGCCTTTCTTATTGAACGTGACAGGTTTGGGGACACAAATACACTTTGTGCCTGAAGTTGAATTCTTGTATATACTGGTTCTGGTTTCTCTGGGATCACATCTCAGCCTTCTTTGAAGTTTAGCACCAACACACACAGATGGTCTTCCAACAGCCTCAAATCAGTTTAGGTACCAGAGGCTGTCTTGAAGAAGAGCAGATTCTGGGTTGGCTGCAGCTTCAGTGTTCTCAAACATCTGGACTGTATGAGCCTGCGTCTGTAACTGAATATTTCAAATAGCTAAATAGCTTTGGACACCTTCTTGTATTCACTGATCATTTGGTGTCACCCTACAAGGTGCCATCTCAGTGTTCAGTCACTTGAGTATCTGGGTGAAGAAGCAGCTTATTTTCTCTGTACAAAGGAGACTTCTAATAAAGTACTGGTTTTGTGATTAGAGCTAATTGCTGGAAGAGGAAGAGCAGTATTCATCTTGGACTTGCTGAAGATCCAAGTTCACTTTCTTTAGGTTGTGTGATTTTGCTAAGTAAGCTGATCCCACTGTGCATCCTCTTCACTTCTGGACATGGTGATACGAACATACCTGTGGCATGTTACAAATCTGCACCTCTAAGGGCAAGGTCTCTGTGACAATAAGCATGCACGGAGCGTTCAGCACAAAAGGTCAGAGCATGGTCAAAACCTTCAGTGCTTTCTGCAGGATGTAAAATACATTCTGCAGTTTAAGGAAGAAATTACAAACCAGATATTGAGGGAGTGTACCTCACTGCTTTCTATCATGTAGCAGATGGGAGAAAGAGCAATGAAAGCATTTTCTTAAGTAAGAATGTCATTCGGGACTCTGTCGTGTATTAACTTGAATTCCTTTTTATTGGAGTTGATACTGTAGGAAAAAAAGAGGATATTGTAAATAAACTTGTATCCCTTTAAAGGCTGAGTGTCATAGAATCACAGAATGGCTTAGGTTGAAAAGGACCTTCAACCCACTGTTGTGGGCAGCATCACCACCCACCAGATGAGAATGCCCAGGGCCCCATCCTGCCTGGCCTTGCACACCTCCAGGAACAGGGTGTCCACAGCTTGCCTAGGCAGTCTATGCCAGTCCCTCATCAGTCTCCGAGTAAAGAATTTCTTCCTAACATCCAATCTAAATATCCACTTTCAGTTTAAATCTGCTCCCCTTTGTCCCATCGCTATCATACCCATGAGTCATTCAGCATTGTATAGATCTCCAGTGAGGACATTATATATGTTACAGACCCTACTCAAAGGGAAGTTTGATGGCAATTTGGTACAATTTTCTCAATATTTTCTAGGACTACTGTAGAAGAAAACAATTACATTCATATTTTTTACTGTGAAATAAAGGAGATTCACATACGAACATGTTGCTTCACTATAAGGTAAATGTGTGATGTGCAGGTGGCCTAATCACTGATGTCAAGTGGGAGCTGCCAACAGGCACCTTCATTACAATTTTGGCAGAGTAAGTTTTCCCTGCTGCCAAAGTATATGCACAACACAACACAGGTCTAAATACCAAGCTGTATGTACAGGATAGGACAGCACAGCACAGGCCGGCACTTTCTCAGGTTAACAGTCACATCGATCACTAACTCATTAAAGCATTGGCCTTCTGGTTAGGATCAGAGCAGAAGTAGGTGTGCACATGAATCCTCATGAGACCTCATATATACCTCAAGTTGTCTGCAAGAATGTACCTGGAAAGAATGAACAAGAACAAGAAGTAACAAACAGAATCAGGGTACAAAAGAAACAAGGAGGATTTAAAAAGCCAGTTTTCATCATTACATGTAAAATTTTCAGATGATTAAAATTAATGTTCAAAAGTAGCTGTTTTAAATGTGGTTTTAGTTGAAGTGATATTGAATTGCAAATAAAGGAAAGGATTATATAATGTACAGGTAGAACATGTCCGTGTAACACACACACACACACACACACACACACACACACACACACACCTGTCTCAAGTCACCTCCTGCTCAGCTTCTTTGCTGCTTATGGCATTGTGTAGCAGGTTCTGGTGCACGTGGTATCTTCAATGGAAAGGTGTTATCACTTGACTGTAATTGCAGAGGCTTTCCAGGCAGGAATTCAGTCTTGTAGCTACACTCAGAACATGAAAAAATGTGTGAATTAAAAATACAACTTTGCTTTTTTGTGTGTGAAAATTAAGCATATAATTTTCTTTTATTTTCCTAAAATGAAGATAGGAAAAATGGAAACGTAGGTTTATCTGAGCCTTGTATATATCATTTGTAATGGCAGCAAAGTATAAAAAGGGCAGTTCATGCTTATGTTATTTTTTGGCTCACTCTGATTCTTTAACCGGAGTTTAACAGACAAACCTTGTATCTGTATCACTTGTAAATACTATTATTGAAACAATTTATCAAAAACAGTGAAATGTTTCCATTCTGTGAAGAGTTTACCACATTTTTAGGTGTTGTATGAAGTCAAAATTTTTATTAAAAATGGATTTGCAAGCTGTTATGCTGCCAATGGCTCCTACAGAAGCCTCTAAAGTTTTACATATGCCACCCTCAGACTTGGAGTGTGCTACGTAGGACAGCAGCTGAAGCTGATGGAAAAGATCCGACGAAAAATAAGAGCAACAGAGCTATCTACCCCAGTGAAAAGCTACCTCAACTGACCTTTCCCATGGATTTTTGTGGTCATGTTTCATTTTCACCTTTGTCCGCAGTGAACAGTTGCTTCTCTCCTGACTTCCCCTGTGGCACTGGGCAAGAAAAATGAAAGACTATCAGTCTGGCATGGCACAGCCTCAGTACTCAAGGAACCGCAAGGTAACACGGTTCAAATCACTTTGACACAAGTGCCCCCATACAGGCAGTTCACCTCTCAGTGTTATCTAATTACAATATTACCTCAGGGTCTCTATTTAGATTAGCTCTTAATTGTACAAAGCATTTTCTCTGACTAAGCCCTTTTTATGTGTGCGTTAAGCGTTCTGATGGATGGTATTGATCCTGGATAAGAAATCCCTACTCCTAGCCTTTTGTCACCAATTCTTTTTTGCAAGGGTATATTCCCCACCTCCACTCTACTCTTATAGCTATACACAGTATCATTTCCTCCCTCTGTTCTGAAAAAGGATTCAAGGGAAAAAAACAACAACTACAACAACAGACCACCACCAAAACCAAATAAATGCTCTCAAGTATCAAAAGAAATGCTTTTTTAGTATTACTGCTTTGTTATTCAGTTGGGGAACTGACATACAAAGATTAAGTGAGTTGCCAGAGGAAAAGGAGGAAGGATGCAGGAAGAAAATTCAGTTCCTCTGAGTCGCAGTTCAGCATCTTAAACAGAAACCTTCTTTGTTCCGACTTCACCTTACCTCTGAGTGTTGCCCAATCTCTTTATGCTCAAACTTTCCTCTTATAGGCTGTATCGCTTCTCATTTCAAAGGGAGACTTTCTTGTCACACAGGGCAGGTACGAAGGAGATTAAGGGGTTGTTCTAGCCTTTTCATCTCTGGAATTTTTCTTCACTGCCACTACTGCAAGCTGCAGCATACATCACTGCTGAAAATGATGTCCTGGAATTACAGCTTTCCCTTTGCTGCTGATTTTTTTTTCTCCCTGTATCGTATTTGCTCAGCGTACTGCTTGTTTGCTAGCTCCTGCCTGGCAAACATCATCTGCTTGCTTTGTGCATAAATGCCAGGGATAATTCTGAAGGCTCAGCATGATTACCAGTTGGCCAGCTGCCACATTGGTCTTTAGGATTTAATTTTCCATCCACAAACTGGCATTTATTTATTTATTTGTATTTTAAAAAGTTCCTGTGGCTGTTGTCTCTCAATATACGAACAGAAGATTTCAGCCAAGTGTAAATATGCACTGTCTGAATTAATGTCCAATAATGAAAGCCCTCCATAACCAACCTAAGAAAAGGTACTAAACTCTCTTACTTATTTAAATTCCTCCAATCTCTTCCTCAGAGTCTGGAGAAAAGATGGATGCATTGAGATTCACAGGTGGAAAAAGAAGCTGGCAGACTAGCAGGGATGGACATTCCAGGATCAAGTACTGCACATTACCACTTTCACTCAGTTTAGCACTAACCACAATTTTTTTTTGTCTCATCTGTCTGAATCAGAGAATTCTCTGTTGAGCTTTTGCTACACATGGTGATCTACGAGGGCTGCTCCAAAAACAATGCCTCCCTTTTTGTTGTGTTGGCCCATGACATCAGAGGTGCATGTTGGTGGCATGGCAGTAGATGTTGAACCTTCTCACCAGTTTGTGACAATTTTAGAGAATCCACGTATTGGAATAATTGATGAGGTTTCCCAATTCAGCTCAAAGCTTTTCTTGTTTTCTTTTGCTATTGCTACCAAATGTCATTTCCAGGGCAGAGCTTCCATTAACTCAACACACTTACACATAAATCCAGTGTGTTGTACCTCCACAAATGTACTGTCCCTGTGTGAGAAGACTTGTAACAAAGTGTGTGCACACCCATGCCAAGCATCTCACTCTTCATTCTCAGTTGCTAAGGTACTCCAGTGATATCAAAGATCCTGATTTTGTTGCTGTTCGGTTACAACACTACGGAAAAGAAAAGGAGAAGAAAAAGCAGACATTAATGAGCCTGAGTAAAACAGGAGAATTTTACTCAGCTGTAATATGTTTTTGTCTGATTGAGTTTAGAAGATGAACAGTATTGATGCTGTGCTACTTTCCTCCCTCTCTTTCTTTCTGCTTGCTGGTAACCTATCTCCATGTTGTTTGAAACCAATTAGCGGGTGTACAGCATTACAGAACCAGTAACATGACTGCCCAAAGATCTTCACTGTCTCTGCAGATTCTCCTTCACTACTGTTACATAATCCCCTCCTTTTGGATGAGTTATTCTTCCATTTTATGCTGTTCTAGCATGAAATTACAAAGCCCCATGCTGCAAATTAGATCCCTGTAGGGATATCAGATGTATCGGTAAAGGCAACTTCAACTGCCCTCAAAAAAACTGCCTTCCTAAATGCTACAGAAAACTGCCTCCTGAATGAGACTGTCCATTCATCCTGTAGGGGAAATGAGGCAATAGGGACATACAAGATTGTGGCATGTTTTGCACTGTAAAGACTGAACTTGTCAGCCTTGTTTTCAGTGCGCAAAATCCTTATTGTTTTCAATAAGTTTGGGATATGCAGCAACTCTGCATGTAAAGTGACTCACTTCTATTAAAATATCTTTGAACAATGGTCCTTTAAAGCATCTCACTAAGACGGCTGCAGGGAGAGAGGAGTTCCAGAAATGTGCAGTGAATGTCTATGGAAAGAAAACATAGTTAGGAGGACATGAGGTCATGTCCCAGCTCATTTTAACTCGTACAGGATTTGCTCATCACAGCTAAGGTTCGCTAAAGTGGCACTCCACCAGCTACATAAAACCCAAGGGAGACTAAGGAGAGTGATAATCACTGAAAAACCCTGCTAATGACTCCTCACATGGCTTTAGGATTGATGCCTCTTGAAAACTCCATGTGGCTGTTTCAGAAGTGCAGCCTCCTCCCTGCCTGCCTTGTATACTGATGCAGGAGAGTAAGACAAACTCCTATAAGACAGCAATGGGTGAATTTTACAGCGGATGAAAAGGTTCAGCTTTCAAAACAGAAAGGAGGTGCTCCTTGGACCACAGCAACTTGTCATAATATTGGAAAAGAAATATTTAAACTCAATATCAGTTCATCTATTGGAATTGCTAGAACAGAAAACTAAAATTCTAATCTGCTATTTGAAAAAGAAAAAAAAAATAATTGTAAAGCCAGAGAGTACCACCAGAGCCAAACTGGGCCTGGTACATTTACAGAAGTATTCAGAAATAAAACTCTGAAATAAAACGCATGGAAGAATACTAAGGAAACACATATTTTAAACTCATTTCTTATTCAACAAAATGACTGCTAATGTCAAAAGGAAGAAGTTAAGGGAGGGAAACCAGAATTTGTCCCTGCATTCATTTCTTGCTCCACTTTCTTCAGATAAGCACCAAATCAACTTTGTGCTCATCAAGAGCTAACAACATTATAGAGATGGATAATTTCTGCTGATTATAGTAAAAAAAAAAAAAATTATACATAAACAGTATAGAATTTTTTTTCCCCAAAAATATTTAGTTTTAAAACATTTCAAACATCTTATCCACAAAAGTAGAAAGCCTTGAGGAGGCATTTCTTTCTCCTCTGTCTCCAGGACCCATTTCTCCTCTGCCCACCTCCTCAGTGCTTCACCATATTCCTTCAGAGAACTGCAGGAGGGAGAATCAAACAGAAAAATCGCATTGTTCTGCTTTCCCTTTTATCACATTCAACACTTGACCCAAGCAATCAGGAAGCAATTAAAAGCTTCTGTTTCAACTCCCCATCCTGCTCAAATTCTTGTTCTCATTTTGTCTGAAACTTTGCTCTTTAAAGAGCTTGTCAGTGCATGCGAGTGTGTGTGCACTTACAGATATACATATGACCGTGTTCTTTCTATTGAGTGATATTATAAAATGTCTTTCAATTTCTAACACGGTTCAGTCATCTTTGTAACAACACGTCCTTTAACAAAATTCTCAACCTTAATGCTCTTCAAAACGCCTCTAATGCTTTCTAATTTACTGACATTTTCCCTGAGCCCCTCATCAATTTGACTATTCAAATTGCTAACACTGCTAATAGTTCCTCTGTCTCCAGCAGACCCACTGTAGACCTTGAAATCCCTCTGCTGTCTCTGCAGACAAGAACACATCTGGTTTTGCATCCACACCGTGCTGGATCAGAGTATTTAATAGCCTGGCAGCAGAGTCTCATCACCATGCAGTATGATGATTAACGGCTTCATTTTCACCATTGCTATCCAGAAGAGCCTCTCACAGGGCCATTTCCTCCCCTCGCTTCTATCTTACAGTGGTGTAATTCCACTGATTTCAGTATACAGAGAACAGCATGAGCACAAGAGTCTGTATTTCTAAGGGTTTGTGGAGAAGATTTTGAGAAATGTTTGGAGCTGGATGCCAAATTGCCTTTGAAAAAGTCCAGATGTCTGTACTTCGGGGGAGATTTGAAGGGGAAGCAGATGCAAGCTGACCTGTCTTCAGAAAAAAGACCAAATTTTCAAAATGACCCAGTGTGTGTCCTGCTGGGACTTCAGAGCTGAATGCACTGAACCAAGTTAGGCAGGACCTTGCGGCACATCAGCTGAATTGTACTAATTGCTCTTACCCAGTGGTATATCACAGACATTTGAAAATGCCCTATCTATCAGGGCAGTTCAGGCTTTGGAATGCTTTGCACTCCAAATTTCTAGACAGAGCTCCCACGCAGGGGCTGATTTTTAGTGGCTCACCTGGAAATTTCTCAGCTGACATCTGTGATAGTACACACACAACTAGCAAATGACAGGTGAGTTTCCTAAAAGAGACCCTTCTGCTTGTACATGAGCAACAAAGGTATGGACTAGATCTGATGACATTGCCACAGATAGTGAAAATAACCACACAAACTCAAGAGACCCGAAGGTCTGCAGCAGATAGCTAGGACAGCTGTTGTGAAACAGCAATGCTTCAGGGAAGATTTCCTTCAGAGGAGCAGCCCAGCAATTAGAGTATGAGAAACTTATTAAAGATTCCTAAAGTCTATATCTTAACGACAAACTTCTCATTAACAGATTTATTTAACTTTTCCAGACCTTGTTTTCCTTGTTGGTGAATCTGCAGCTGTGTTACCCATCTTCCTAGGGTGATGTAATTAGCTTGCATTTACAAAACGATTTTTGGTGCTGTAAGGGAATTTAATAATGACCAGGAGCATTTTCTGCATATCTGAGAATGTGGGATACTTCATTCTAGTTTTCATGGAACACTAGAGGTTGAACCAGATCCAGACGACAGCATAAGTGAGTTTTTCAGGCTGTTTTGTTATCTGCACGTTCTGCAAAATTGGGATAATAATAATTACTGAGCAGCTCAAATGAGGGGTCTCACTGCCTCTGGAGCTATAAATACTCAGGAAAAGTTAAACTGAGGTCTGAGATGGTCCACGGCAAACAGAAGTCCACCCCTCTGAACAGAGTCTGCTCCTTGAAAAGTACTTCTGCTTCTGTGAAAAAAATAAGTTCAGAGGCAGATCCACAAATAAAATGCCAGTATTGAGTTCCATGTTTCCACCCAGGTAGCTTTCTGAGAAAGACAAAACATGATTTCCAAGTTCTGATGACTTCTAAAGTGAATTCTGTTTCTCCATTTGCATTAATTTGATATTAAAAGTAGCTCCTGCATGCGTAAGGGCCGAGTGAAGAGGGAGGCATTTTTCTTTTTTGTTCTATCATCTCTGGAGACCTCCTACAACCACAGTGCCTTTTCAAACAAACTCCGAGCAACATTTTAAAAGCTTATTCTCACACTAGAATTACTCAACATAAAATACGAACTTTTGTTAAAAAAAAAGAAATGAATCAATATTTAAAGCTTTTGATACTGCAATAGTATTACTGTAAAGTCCTGATTCATGCCCCTTATTCTGAAAGGAGAAAAGACATGTTTCCCTGCAGCTTTGCATTGGCCACGCTCAGATTGTTTCTCTACAGATGTGAGGAGATTGTCTGGTGTTTGGAAATCGGACCATAATCCTCAAAGGCTTTTAACTGATGTAGTGGAGCAGGCTGGCTGAACGCTGTTGTGGATCTTGGCAGATAAATAAATGTGAATATCATAAATGAGTTTGTCAGTCAGAGGAAGTGAAAGCAAAGAGGAAATCTTAGTATCTGCAAAAACCTAATGGGAAGGATTAAAGAAAGTATGTCCTCCATTCTCAGACTGGGGGACAGCAACCCTGTCATGAGATAAAAGATGTTGAGGACATCAGCTTACCATCTTCCAGCACTTTCTGCTGCAGTTGCCTCCCATGCTGGCATTTGCCAATACGGGTCCCTGCAACCATGGTTTTACTGTGCTCCTCCACCTGCATAGCCCAGTTCTCTCTCATCATCCAACACAGATGAAGATCCAGTTCCTCCATTGCCCTGGCCACCTTCTCCAAAGCACACCCCAAGATCTCTATCCAGCCTCTGTCTAGAGGCATCCCAAAGGGACTGCAATCCTGTGTCTCCTCTACTTGAGAAGTGTCCAGCAAAATTTAAGTTCCCCACTATAACCTGATTCATTTCCAGGGAGCTTTCAAAGTTAAAAGTTGACTTATCTGCCAGAGCCCAATCAAAAAACAATTTACTGTTCTTCCTTTACATACCTTTTTTTTTTTTTTTTTTAAACTCCCTGATTAGAACATCTCCCTGGTATACCTTGTTTTCATAAACAGTGCCATTTCACAGTTAAAATCTTCTGTCTGATTTTAGTGAAGACAGTTTAACCATGATATGAATCATCTGAAAGAAGGCTGCACCTCTGTTTTGTTCCATCTCACACTCATTTTATCCATGGCAGTCATTGTTTACATAAACAGGAAAAACACTTGTTGATCTTCCTCAACTGTATTTCCACATTTCTAGAGAATTATAAATTGACAAGTGTGGCCTTTTGACGAGCTCACTTTCCCTTGCAGCATATCTTCTCAGTTCCTTTTTGCCTTTGAGACCTTGTGCACTCAAGCTATTTTCAATGTCTGCTTCACACTACAGTCAGCTCAACTGATTCAGCATTTCAGGCTTCACAGCTCCTTGCCCATATCCTGACTCAGGAGTCCAGACCTTAGAACACTGGCCTAAAAATTATGAGTTCACACAGGAATTACCTGTTTTATATTCTGTCTCTGGTCTATCCCTAGCTCAGCATAGTTTCACGTCATCATTCTTGCTATGCTCCTTAAAATAACCTTATTTTTTCCATCTGTGAAATAGGACTAACAGGAATAACTTAGAAAAAGTGGACTCTGCCTTGACATTAACAAGCAGAAGGATTCTTGTACCGATTACACATCCTGAGCTATGAACACACTGGCAAGTGCACATCCCAGACAAATAACAGCCTCAGAAAAAGATGCTGTCAGATCTGTCTCATGTACAGACCACTTTGATGAGAAACATCTCTGCATAAATTTCAACAGAAAGACGAAGGGAGGACCAGTTCTGTAATATCAGACAGGAGCGACAATGGGCACTTGCAGTTTAGCAAGCCTAGTCTACACAGGAAACTAAAGTAATTCTAAATTAATGTGACTAATTAGCAGCCTTAGATAACATAATTGCTATGCAGAAGTTCCCAGTTTTAGTTAGCATTCTATATTAACTACTATGTAATTATTAAGGCACCAACCTCAGCACCAGCAACTTAATTATCTTTATATCACTGCAGTCTCAAGCATGAATGCTGATGATTAATAAAACATAATTATTTACATTGTAATTGTGGCATTTTAATTAAACTGAAAATGCACTTCGTTTGCTTTTTGCCACAGTGCTAATTTTTTAAATTAAGGTCAAATACTTTCATCAAGCTTCTTTTTTTTTTTTTTTATCCTTAATTGCAAGTTAGATAGACTGATCTCTTGTCATCTTAAGAAACCATTGTGACTGTTGGTGACAAATGAGTCCTGGGGTAACAAAACAGCCTCATTGCTCTGTAGTCGTGTAGCCCCAGTGCTAATAAACCATGCCTTGATAATTTGTATTTCTCTGATGTAATTCCTGTGTGTGTAAACCCCATTTAATTTTTTTTGGAGTTAGACTTTCCTAGGATTTAGTTTGCTATAACTTACATTATGACACTACTAAGAAGGCTCCATTGAGACCAAAGATTATAAAGACCAACAAGACCAAAGGTAAAAAGGGAAATGTTGGCTCATGGAAGTAAAAGTCTCCTCATTGTCACATACTATGTCACTGCCAGAGCCAGAAATACAGCAGAGTCCTCCCAGCTCCTCTGCTTCTTAGTTCTCATTGCTCCTCAAGTTAACAAGTTTAGAAATGCCAACTGTGTGATGCGTGGAGGCAGACTCCTAGCCTCTATTTTCAAATTATTACTGGGGATCCCTGCCTTAGTGATGAGAAAAGGTTGGGGTTTTTAATGCGTTTTTGTAACTCCTCTGACCTGAGAAGGCATCTTTATGCTAGTTACTTACACCAGCATAAGACTAGTTTGTTCCAGGATTAATAGCTTTCCTTTGAGTGCAGTTAAGTTTTGTTATGTAGTTGAAGAATGATTTTCCCTGCCATTGCTCAGAAAAAAAATCATTGTAAATTTTCAGCAACAGGAGCAAATTCTGCCCCAGTTTTTTCTCTCTGAGGGACTTATAATAGCCATCAGAAACTTTATAGGTGAGCTTCAGTGTATTTTTAAATAAATTTTTATATATATATATATATATATATATATTTTTTTTTAGAATATGACTTAAGATATCAATGTGTTTGCCTTGGGAGGAAATAGTGAGAAGTATTATCTAGTCCATTTTAGGGATTATTCTCAGTTGTGCTTGCTGCATGCTATATCTTCTAAGTTACAGGACTGGAAGCCCAGAGGTGACATGGCTGAGCACTGCATCAAAAGCCAGAATTTAGGGGAGCAAAGTGAGAGAGGATTTGTCACGTAGACTGACTGAAAGCCATAACGGACCGAAAATGAAGACTGGAAAAGATCCAGGGGGAAAGAAATCTGACTGCTTAGGAAATAAATGAGTTATGGAAAGAAAGATGCTTAGGGCTGCTCTACTTAAAACAGAAGCAAGAAATCAGCAGACTTTGAAAGCTAAAGGAGGTTGTGTAGAAAGCACACGTGAAAGCTGAGAAGGGAAGAGAAGAAAATGTTGTAACTGTAGTACCACTTAAGTGTGATGTAATCTTTAGCCTGGGCAAATCCAGAACTTATGGATCTGCTCAGCTCAGCAGAGAAATAGTGAAGCAACTAACAGCCAAGAAAGGGGCAACCAGTTGTTTGTCTGTAGAAATAGTGCTGGTAGCTCTGAAGCTGTCTGTTTAACACTTGATGAAATTGAAAAAGCTCTCATTTTAAAGGGAAAAAAAAGTCTGTACCTATCATTTCTAGATTTTACAGTGCCCTCGTTGAAAGACTAATGCCCAAATCTTTTCCTTATGTAGGAAGAGAGCAGAGGAAAAGAAAGCAACACAATACAAGGGCAGATCAACAGGTAACAGGAAGGATAAGCCAGACTTATGTGAGAAAACTCAGTTCTTTCCATCCACATTCGAATTCTCTACATTTAAAAACCCTCATTTTATAAGATGCAATTAGCAGTAATTTCTCCGTTGATTCTTCAGCTGTTGTAACTTCTATGAAGCTGCTGTGGACTTACATAAGCAAAAGAAGAATCACAAAGCCTCTTACTCTAGGGATCACTTGCCTATTGTTTTTGCTGCAGATCTCTTAAACTCTGGAGATTATTCTTCAGTTACTTAAGCATTCTGGCTGAATTTCAAGACATTGTAATAATGAGCAGGGTAAGGACAGGGGATTTATAGGCATTAAGAGAAGCACTTTCATTTTGTCCTGAAACATACATATAAATTTGAGGATGGTAGTTTGATTCCTGAAGCTATGGGAGGCTTTGAGAATGACAGTACTTGCCAAGACAACAGAGCTGATTTATGCCAGTTAAGAGCTGGGCCGGATTCCTAGCACAGCATAGCCACCATGAAAGTGTCCCACATGATGGCCTCATTAGCTTGGAAAGATGCCAGCTGAATTCTACTGCATAGGTAAAATAGAAAGATGCTAAAGCTTTCCTCAATCAGATTTATTATCCATATTTTCCTCTATATCACATGATGAAGAGTGTGACTCTTTCAGAGGTAACCCCTGTCATAGTAATCCCTGCTTCCATCACTTCCAGATTACTTAGCTGCATTACCCTTTGCATGGGGCTTTACCTTAATGCCCCTGGGAAACTGAAGCAGAGAAAGAAGTCTACAAACAATTTTTAAAGTAGCATCATGATAAAAATATTATACCAATAATTCTGGATCTGTAGCAGCTGCTACTAGGTTTTTAGATGGAATTTAAAATGCTAGAATCAATCTAAAAATCTCTAAATTTATGAGATATGGTTACCAGAGGGACTGCCCCTTGATTCTTTCGCAGCTGTCCTGATGGAGATTTCTAGGGGTGCTTCAGAGGGAATTGTCAGAGTATAAATAAAAGAGGTCATGGATTGAATGTCTTTCACAGAGATAGGGTGAGGGCTGCAGATACCTGGACAGTGTCTGCATTTTGTAGAAGAAAAAGGAATTGGTTAGAGCAGTTTTACTGCAACTTATAAATACCTGTAGTGCATAGGGTAGAAATGAACAGCAAAGCATAAGCCTCTCTGTGCAGCAACTTTTATGAACTTATATCCATGTCATTTCTGCTGTGTGTTTAATGCATTAGGGCAAGAGTAATGTTTCTCTGGCACAAAGCAGTTGCAGTGGGTTTCATACAGCATCATGGGATCTCATTCCATACACACAAACACCTGGTTGCCACAACTGCCTCAGCTCCATCCTGAGTCCCTCTCCTCATGGAAAACAGGTATGGCTTGCCCCACTACAATTTCTAGCCATCAGCTACAACACTGGGGGCATTCTGCAATTGCTGCAAATGAAGGGTGGCCAAACTTGTTTCTTACAGTGGCATGCTGTAACCTTGGTATATTCTTTAGACCTACTCTAGGGAGTTATGAATCATGCCATGATGAAAGCACCATGCTTATAGATGATAAACAGGAGAATGGGGTATACAGACTGCTCTGCTTGGCTTGATTGTATTGAAATGTGCAAGCAATGGGCCCAATCAGTACACTGGGCCCAATCCATTTTCACCCAAAAAATACCAATTTAACTTCTGTGGATCCAGATCACACCCGCTGAAAAGGACAGCCATAGCAAAATTCAAACTGGCTAGATGTTGACAATTTCAGTATAGAATAATATTCTGATGAAGCAGGTAGAGTTAAGGAAGCATGATTTCCATGCAATGAATTATACAGATCTTGAATGTTTTGTATAATTGCTCAATGTTTGCCTATTACTTCCATCTGAAGAGCTTTTTATTATGACTACTTGCACCCCCACATTGTCTTTGATATAGCGTTTGATATGTAATACTTCTAATTCTGAAAAAATTAAACAAATAAGTGATCCGATTATATGATTGGGAATATTCACCTTCCACTTCACAGAGTTTCTTCTTCAGAAGAAACATTGGAAAAGGTCTCAAGATTCATGTTTCATTAAACAAATAAATACAAAGACAGTCATACTAAAATTGCATGCAATATTAAGCCACATCTCGCTTGAGAATAAACAATATTAGGCTTTGATATAAACCATTAGCAATCAGATGAGTATGCACAGTGCCATTTATTCCATACACAATAACTTTTGTCTTAGTTTTCTTCATCAACTCTTCCTTGTTGAACTCACATGCAAAATGGAAAAGAAAACAAGCAGCCCCCTCCACACCAACATTCAAGTACTTGGTACTTGAACTTACTGCCTGGGATTTTGTTGCTGTTGCTTCTTTAATTCAAGCACACTTTACTTAGATCTATTCTATTTTTCACTAAAACATAGTTCCTGTTTTCACAGCAACACAGAAACTGTTCCAACTTTCTTCTCTAATTAGCCTTAATCCTACCTGTTGTCTACCTGGACATTCAATGCTCCTCTGAACATCATGGTAGTCAAGAGTTGAGTATTCCTGGGCTAAGTTCTCACTGACAGAACAAAGCTACATTAAGCAAATCAATTAATTTTACTTCAAAGAATATTTTATACAAATTCAAGCAGACTTTGGCCCCTTTTTGGCAATGCAGCTGATCAGCCACAGAGTATCCTGAGTTGCAGGGGACTCCCAAGGAACACCGAGTCCAACCACCAGCTCCACACAGGACCACTCAAAATTCAAACCATATGTGTGACAGCATTGTCTAAACACTCCTTGAACTCTAGCAGCTTCACCATCTCTGTAGCCCTCCTTTGGAGGCTCTTTAACAGTTTTATACCCTTTTTATATTTTGGCACCCAAACTGCAGCCAGTGCTGGAGGTGAGGCCACGCTGCTCAGAGCAAAGTGGGACAATCCCTTCCCATCCCTGGTGGCAAGGCTGAGCCTGGTGCATCCAGGGTACAGTTGGCTTTATGGGCTGCCAACGCACACTGCTGGTTCTCATTCAAGTTGCCATCAACTGGAACCCTTCACTATAGTAGCAGGGAAGTTAAGAGATCTGTCTTGTTTTAATATCTTTAATAAATAACCTCTCTACGTTCTTTATAAGTAAACAGCAATTCTTTGTTCGTTATATATATGTCAGTTTGAATCTCATGGCTATTACCTGATTCCTCAAAATATTCCCCCCATTTGCTGCCTAGGCTAGAAGGTAAGTAGTGGATGTTATGAAGAAGAGGGAATGGGTTCATGCCTAAGGAAATCAAGAATACCCCAGAAAACCATATTTTTTCCCTGTGACAGTCCTCAGATAGCATGCTGCAAGATAAGAGGTCACATGTTTGATGTGGGTTCATAAATTACTTCCTACTTCTTAAGTATCTGATCAGATGTGCTAAGTACTTGCAGCTAAAATTAGCATCAGTGAAAACTATTTAATTTATAAAGCCCAACACAAAATGAATAAACAATTTGCATCTAAATCACTGTCTCAAATTCCATCTGGAGAACGCAAATAAAAATAAATGCTGCTGGAGAAAAGCATGAAGTACTGGCATGGTACTGTAATGGGTGCCAAAACCTAAAGGGAAGTAATTGTATTTTTATAAGGATTTGATTAATATTCAGTAAATACCCAACTTTCTGGCCTATGAGCAATGAGAATAAAATTAATGTTTGTTAGCTAAAAGTACTCAAGCATTAAAAGTCTTATGGTTACCTGGAAAAACTGAATGGGGATTGTGTTACACTATAATCAGCTTAAATTCAGAAACTTCCCAAATTTAAGTTGTCTGGCTTCTCAACATTATGGTGGATCTAGTGCTATTTGTGGGAAACACTGCAAATACATTGCTCAGTACAATCTTAAAACATTGCTATTTTTAAAAAATAAGAACTCAGCTTCTATGCACTGTATAAAAAGACTCCATGTATCATCCCCAAACTTACAGCACATAAGCCCTGAATGAATTTTCTGGTAACTTACACGTAAATCCATTAAGTAGATTAAGTTAAATTAATTAAAAACAGGATTCTACTAGAGATCTATCATCTGCAACACTTCTGAAATGGACTTGAATAACCTTCCTAACAAATAACAGATACTTCCAACTTTTCAGACAGCAAAAAATTACCAAAATCCCCCCTTTGAAGACATTAAATGAAGGTCAGCAATTGTTATGATTATTTAGGCTGGTGACAAGCCTGAGTCAAGTTAGTATGTGTCAGCATCTGAGGAGATCAAGCAAAGGAAAGTGAAGGAGTTTAAATGTCTTAGCCTGAGCAGGGAAAAGCAACTATAAAACTGTTCATTGGCATGAACACTCAGGAGAGTAACAAACTTGCAATTTAAGTGATGATTAAGCTGAATAGCGACTGCCAGGAGGACACAGCAAGCTCTGTCATCAGGGGAAAAGAAACAAAATCACAGCCTAAGAGACTGACAGCTCCTCGTTCGGATATCCTTGTATTCTCTTTTCTGTATCCCCAGAAGAGCTGGGAGCAATGCAGGCATCCTCAGAGCATGTTGGAGGAGGTAAAACCTAGGTTAAGCACCACATCTGAAATGAATGTCCCTGGAGTGGCATCTAAGTACTGTCCCTGTGTGGAAATTGCTTTAAGAAATTGCTCTAACCACTTCATTCAAAGTTCATACTTAAATACATTACTGAAATTGTACCCCTGATTCTCTGGATTCCAAGCACTTTCTCACCTTCAAAATCTCTGACTTCACCCTTCTCACACAGTTTCTCTTTAAGGCGCCTTCAGACTAACGCACAGTGAAGGTAACAATCTTCCTAGAAAGACTAAAGGACTCCAGTCTACCCTGGAATTTCCCCATTTGACTGCATACAAGGAAGCCACTTTAGTACCAGTTTGTGGACTGGAGCTGGAAATACCATTTCTTTCACATAGCAAACCCAGATGCTTCAGTGCTTGCCTCTTTCTGCCACATAGATCAGTGGTTACTGATGAAGTCAGACATTTTTACAGACCAGTTCTAATCCCGAAAGTATGTCAAAATTCCCTTAAGTGAGATCAGTGGCTGCACAGGTTCATGGAGAGACTAGAACTGTACGTTCTAATTCTTCAATTTGTATACAAACACTAAATCAGTGGGATTCCCACAAATGCAAAACTTGGCCAAGTTGATTGTATTGGGTATTAGGTTACATCCCTTTAAGTCATCCATTTTCACTGAACTTCTACTCCCATAAAGCAACACCACCATCTACAGCCCAAACATCAGACTCTCCACCATATGCTAGCTGCACCTCTCTCTGCCCTATCTTAAAAACATCATTGGACACAAGATGTCATTACGCCTAAAAGTCACAGACTTCTTTTGAAAATATACAATGTAATGTTAATTTTCATTACCCTTAAGAGCTTGATGTGGAAAAAAAATAAAAGAAAAAAATTAACAATTCTTTTAAAGGATGATTTTTTTTTTCTGTTTTCACCTGACTTCAATCTGACTCCCACAGCACAACGCTTCCCATGAAATGTCTGCATGCATTGTAAGCAGAACTTTTAGCTCTAGAACAATCCAAGTTTCTTAGAAATTGATATTTTTATGGACAAAAAAAATACCTCTTTTAGCAAGGTGAAACCCTACTGTGAATGGACACCAGCAAAAAAACACAAACGTTTCACAGCAGTTATTCCTGGTGATTAATTCTCATTTTGTTTCCTTGTCCTTGTGTTGCCAACCACACTGTGTCTTTGGTAGGCTGAAAGGGATATTTCCCCTTAGATCACAAAGTTGGGTAGTGAGCTGCATAGTACAGTTAAAAGAACTACGGTCTCCACAGTGACAGATATAAGAAAGCTAAAACCTCGTTATTTGCAGACTATAGACGCTGAAGGGAAGTAAGAAAACCCTCAAATGCAATTCTGTCCCATAGCCTTGACCCATTCTTCCCAAAAATGGTAAACCCAGTTTTGACTTCTCATCTGTGCTAGAAGGCCATTACAGCTTTTTCTTGTACCAACTTAGTCCAGCTGTTACAGGGAACTGCAAAAGCTTCGATAGTGGTTAACTGAGTGCATTGTCTGTAATCCTGCCTGTGCCTGTTCATGCACCATGTTTCGTCACAGATGTAGAGTTACACAGAATAATGCATACAAAGTGTTAATAAGATGCAGTCACTAATTTACTTGTTTACAGCATCAGGACCAAGATACTGGCTTACAGCTTTGGCATTAGCCCCACCAGGAAAGCTGAACTGCCTCTGTTCAAGTCTTCTGCCACGTGTTACCACACGATTAACAAACTCACCATGAAAGAACACTTACACGTTCTTCTGAAATATTTCAGGGAACTGGGGGTAATAGCCATTCAAATTGTAAAACAAAGTATACTAATGTGTGAATTTACTGGTGACTTTGCTCTAAGAACTCTGTTTTTACTGGACAGAGGAGTTTCTTTCAGCAAAGGGACACAGAAAGCTTAATAAGTTCTCACTTCTAATAACGTGGTCTGTGAGGTCAGTGGTATTAATACTAACTTACACAAGCTGAAGAACTGAGCTTGTCTGTGTATATTTCTAGACTTTTACAGAATTCATCTAGAGCTATACATTACATATATACTGAAAGGAGTTAGAATCGATAAAAACTGCCAGTTTCACATTGCCAGTACAGCAATGTGATTGACAGTGAGTTCTGTAGCCACAGGAATATGTTGTGCAAACACCTTAGCAATCAACAGAGAAGACCCAGAAGAATTTTGAAGGTGTCATGTGAAGAGGCTCCACTCCCTGAGTGTCACAGGCATAAGCCAGAGGACATTCTGTCCTGTTTTAGCACTGGAGTCATTGCCTGTATCTCCTCTGCACATACCCTACCCTTGTAGGCTAGGAGCATACAGTCAGTGTCAGTCATTTGCAGTCAGGCAAATGCAGCTTCCCAGTGTTACCTGCTGTAAAACCTGCCTGCAGTTTGAGATGAGAACCCACCTGCCCCATCTGCTTTCAGCAGACTTAAAACTTTGCCACGGTGACCACTAGAGGGAAGTCATATACATTTGCACTAGGTGCCTTATGAGTAAGGGAGTGGATTAAGATGCAAAAGAAGGAAAAAAGCAGTCTGATGTACATAGAGGAAGTACCAGACCTCATGAATGTGTGTTGCACTCTCCAGAAACTAAATCAGGTGCCACTGTATGAGGGATCATTTGCTGCTATTTTCTTGTGAGATCCAAATTTATTGGCCAGCCAAGAGAACCACCTAAGAGACTCCATGTCTGAAGTTTGTCATGTGTATTTGTTTTTAAGACCATGCTTTTGACAATTCAGAACACAAAGGTAACATGGCATATTCTTTTCTGCAGTTGTAAGGGTAGATGGGAATAGCTTAAATGCACTGTACCATCACTAATGCTGGCAGAGCTACTGACATAATTTCTGCATGAGAAGGCAGGAAGTTTTTGACATGTAATTACACAAATCTTTACAGGTGGGATGGAAATTTTTTTTGAAGTGATCTTAATATTCTGATGTCTGACTTAAGTTCGTACACAGAGTTGAGCTGTCAAAAAGCTAGCCAGAAGTCTGTCATATATAAACAGGTACATATTGCAGAAGAATCTCTCAAACAGTAGGATTCAGAGTAGTTTGTCAACAGATCTAAATATTTCCCTATCTTTGTAAGTCATATTCTCCTTTGGCTTACTATGCACCCCTGCATCTGTCACCTTGGGCTCTCTGCAGAGTGCTTACAAGTAAGAAGAAACTGTTGCAATAGCCAGCACATTTTTTCCATTGTGAGAATAAGGACAGCATCTTCACCTTTTTTGCCTTTCAGCTTCCTCCTGACTGTTTTACAGCAAATTGGTTTCTTGCCTCCTTCAAGAGTCAGGCTTGCTTTCACATCACTGATACAGCATATTGACTTTAGAACCTACACTAAGTCACAAAATTTTAGGAGAAAGTTTTTTTTTTTTTCCCCTTCTACGTCCCAAGACTTCATAGTTTTTGACAATAAATAAAGAAAAGAAAACATGAACAAGAAAAGAACCCTGTTTCAATTGTAGATAGGTAAATAATTCTCTCTCTTCTTACCACATCTTTACCTTTGAAAACTGGAGAGAGTCATTGCTAGGTGAAGGATCATTTCATGTGTGTTCAGTTCTTAGTCAGGTTTGGACCCCTATATCAAGTTGTATCATAAAAGTTAATGATCTGTAAATTGCTGACATGAAAACATACATGCAGTAAGAATTCCCTTTTTTAAAGTGTACTTTTAATTAAAAATGTTAATCAAAACTGAAACATTTTAAGATCAGGTCACAACTGTACCACCACTGATGTTACTTTACTTGACATATTTTTTAAAAGCCTGTTTATACACAATCAGACCTAGTCCTCAGACTTTCAAGAGATACATAACACTATCCCTATCTAGGTTCATTTCAGGTATTTTGCACACTTCCTGCATTTCAACTTTCATTACTAATTCTTTTCATGCAATTTTCATACTCTTCATTTAAGGCATTTTTTTTCTTATTAAAAGTGGGAAAAATGGAAAAAACAATGACATATATCCTCTACGTTCTCTCTTCTCCTGTGCACTGCAAGTCCTAGGACTACTAGTATCAGTTGCTATGATTTATCTACTGGGGTGAAGTTGTTCTGACCTGCAGTAACGAAGTACATCATTGTTGACTCGCATGTTATAAAAATGATGCACAATACTTGCATCTGAAAATCAGAATAAACCTTTTATGCAGCTCTTTGTCAATTCTACAAATGGTTGCAGTTAATCGATGCTATAAAGCTTTCCTTCAGGCACTGGTATTCAGCTTTCACACTGGAAAACATAGCTTGAGTCCAACGTTTTAAATAAAGATGGTGTTACCTAATGAAATACTTGGGGTTTGAAAATGCCCAGTGCTGTAAAGCTATAAAACTACTCTTGGTATTTAGGAACACCTTTTGAAGCTCTGTGGAAAGAGACACTGTACAGACACTGCTTTGTTCCTGTTCTTACAGACACTTTTAATTTGATCAGGGGTCACGTTACTCATTGGAATATCCACGTAATTTTCATTAACACTGATGTTTACAACCTTACGAAGGCACAAATTGAATTACCAAATCTTTTTATTAACAAGTATCATGCAATTGTTGCCATAGGGAAGCTCAGGAGACTTCGCCTTGCAATAACAAACACTGTAAATTTAGCAGAACTTTCCCAGAATATATATAATTGTTTAATTTTGCATTTCACATGTGTAACACAAAAATAGCAGGGTCCCAGACTACAGAAAATAAAGACTCAAGTACAACAGCTATACACACAGGAAAAAAAAAGGGGAGAAAAAAACAAACAAACAAACAAACAAAAAAAAAACTTACCTTCAGCAAGCCTCAGAGGTACACAAAGATCTCCAGCAAAATCCACTAACCTTCCCTGCCAACCCTTAAATGAGCTCTGGGAAGTGGTGCCTCCTGGCCCCACCCCTTCCAGTCACTCAATTGCATTGCATGCATCTGAGCTCCCCTGTATTGGCCCTGCCTTCCCACCATGTCCTCAATTATTGGTTTAAGCTGTGATTTAGCATTTCTGCTACAATATATTTGCCATTCTGAAATCAACTTGTTCTATCTTAGGAGCTGTGAAAAGAAAAAAGGTAGAGGAAAAGAAATTTTCCTAAGCAATGGCAAGCCACATGGGAATCCTGCAGGCTTTTTGTTTGAGGTTTTAATAGTGAATCCCTATCAAGGAACTTTAAATCATATTCTGATATATAGAATGTAGGGAAGATATTTGGAAATTTCCTTCTAAAAAGCTCTCAAAGGTACAGCATTGCATCCTTATTCTTACCCATATTCAGCATTTCTCAAAGTTCTGAACACACAAAAAGAAGTGATATAGAGAACAGGTATAAGAAGATCATGGTAGGAAAGACAGAGGAAAAAAAATCACAAAAAACCAAAACTTATGTGACTGTTGTTACAGTACACACTGTGCTGTGTCTGCAGCAGGCCCGTGCCTAGTGGGCACAATCTATCCTTAAGTGTGTGTGACCTACTAACTACAGTGAAAAAGGAGCAGGTGATCTGATCTACTGCTTCTCTAAGAGAATAACTTTCACCTTGGTAAGAGAAATTTCAAGGCAGCACTCATTCTAATGCACATGCTGCTACTTGCATAGGTTTTGTGGACCATTCTTCAGAGCATTTACTTACCAATTTTTCAGCAAAAATGTTCAGAAGTTCAGCAGAGAACTGACCATATCAACAAGGACCATTCTTCAGTCCAGCCATTGGCGTGGGTTTTGTTCCCATTTCCAGGTATGTGAAAAACAAACGTAGAAAATAATTTCTGAGAAACCATTTCAAGAGCTCAAACTTTTCAGGGATCCTTTCCAAAGATCTCATTGTAAAGACTACAGTAGGCAAGTTAGAAATATTTCCTGAAAAGGGAGAAAATGAAGAAAATGAAACTAAGGGCAAATGATGAGACCTCAGATCTTTTAATTTTGGGCTATCTAAGTTTAGCTGATTTAAACAGGTGCAATGTTTAAAAGGGCAGGGGCTCTGAACTTTTTAGTAACGGGCCTCTGGCAGCAGAGTAGCAAATATGTATAACATGTGAACTCAATAGTTGGTTTGGGAATTCCTGGTCAGAGTGACTTGCCCAAGCTCACCCTGTAAAATCAAAAGCAAAGCCTGTGCGACAGAGTCCTACTTTCTAAAGTTTGTTTGTTCAAGCAGTTTGTAACACTTTCTTCCTGTTCCAGCTGAATCATTTAATCGCTAGAATGTCATAGTTTTGTTTCAGCATTTTTTATCAGCAGCGGGTGGGGATTTAAAAAAAGCTCTTCACTTTTCACTTCTGGTCATCCTGGTAACTTTCATCTGTGCATTGCTTTATTTTGCTGAAGGCTTTCCCGACAGGCTGGCTTTTTCTCTGAAAAGCTGCATCACCTATGGAGCTAGGAACTGTGACCTTCTGATACTTGAATGGTTTCATGGAAACTTCAAAACCTTGTTTTCTTAATTTCTCTTTTCTGCTTTCCTTTTTCCTCTCCCTTTGTTGTTGTTGGGTGGTGGGGTTTTTTGGTTTTTGTTGTTGCTGTTGTTGTTTGTTTTTTCAACTAAACAAATTATTGACATAGTTAGGAAATACTTGCTAATACTTGCTTCATTTGTGATATGAAGCTGGTATTTTGACCAATCATGCAACAACAAATAAGCTTCAGCATGCAAATCTTCAAAACAACCTCTCACATCTTTCCTGTGCAATTGGTGGTAGAAGAGTCCTGTAGCTCCTTGCCTTCTGATGAGCAACATTCTTCTTACCCTTCAAATTGTTCTTTGTTTCTTTACTTTTCCTTACCATCGAAACTCTTCCTTTTGCTTTACGCTCAGCTGTCAGGTGTGCTGGCTGTTGCCACCCTTCATCTGCCTTGTAGTTTTCACCCCAGCTTTTCTTGTAAGTCAGGAAACAACCTCATGTGGGCTGTTTTCCTTAAAAGCTTATCATTTGCACTTGCCACTGCTATGTGTGGCAACGTGATGAATAGATACAGATCTGCTCACTGGTGCATAGCTGCCTCAGGTTCTTGGCTCTTTTGTTCTATTTGCCTACTGTATAGTTTGGCACTCTTTTTTTGAGTAATATCTTTTGTTTTCTGAGAGACTGCTGTGAATACAAAAAGCAAAGTCCCACTTTTTCATCTCATCAATCTCTTTGCTCTTCTTATACTAAATACCTGGGAATATACGTTTCTATGGAGTGAAGGACCCTTTAATCATCTCGCCATTGCCATCAATCTCTGGTCTGTATTTACCTTTAACTTCTTTTCACATTTTGCAGGAACCTGGAGCTGGATATACTCTCCTTAATCTTCAGGTGTGCTAAATAGCTACAGATCTCTGCACTTAGCTAGCTCCTGCTACGTGTCAAGTGCCAGGCACAGGATATTTTTGAAGAGGTATGGCACACCTTAGGGTACTTCCTGTGTCATTTCTACAACTATGTAAGAAGTAGTAAAAATGGCAGGCTATTGTAACCGAGAAACAAGTGCTTCTTGTAATTAAAAGACAAGTTACCCTACACAGTAATGTTCTCAATGTTAGGTTATGTGGTAAAATGAAGGGAGGGCAGAAACTCAAATCAAGGACTCTCCAATCACCGTATGAGGTCTGAGGTGGTTGTGGTTTAGTTTCATTGTGGGGAAACAGTATGGGATGCAAGGAAAAAGCAGACTGGGATTGCACTGGACGGACTGTGGGAAGTCTAGGAAAGGAATCAAAGATGGTGGGAAAAAATGGCGTTGGGTGATTTGGAGAGAAGCAAGAGAGCAAGAGTGGGAAAATAAAAGTGTAAGTAGATAAAAAGGACCAGTTGCATACAAATTGTTGTTGGCTCATTCTAACTTATGTATGGATATGCCCTGCCCATGATTGGTGCAGCTGGACCTGTTATTAAATTCCTTTCTAACACTGCTTTGAGTAAGGGCTTCATATTTTTTTCACGTGAGAGTATAAATCTTCTGTCTATAAAAATGTTTGATATGCTGTAGCAGAAATACTAACTTATGGCTTGAGGCAGTGATTGAGCACCTGGTTGGAAGGCAGGGCCAACCCAGGGGATCTCAGCTGTATGCAATGTACCTGAGTGACCAGAAGGGGTGGGCCAGGATCCACCCCTTCCCAGACCTCATTTTAGGGTTGGCAGTGGAGGTGAGGTAATTTCTTGCTGGAGATCCCTGTGTACCTGATGTCTTTCAAAGGTAAGTATCACTTTTCTTTTATTTTTGTAACTGTGGCTGCTGCATTTGGGCTTGTTCTCATTTGTTGTAGCCAAAGACTTTACTACCCTGCTATTATCACGTCATTATAGCATTACATACATGTAATGGATTCATAGCATATCACTGTAGCATGTGTATATTGTATGTAGCAAATCATAGGCTGTTGGAGGTTAAAATTCAATCTCATGTAAATTCCAGTGAGATTAGCTTGAGACTGGGAGAGTGAGCATGGAGGTCCAGCTATTAGAATCTGGAAAATCCTGGCCAGATGCACGTGTAATAGTCTATACCTGAAACTGGAGAAGGGTTGCAGCCAGGTGGGCTTATATGTTAAGGTGCCAGCAACTGAGGAGATTAGGATCCAGAAGCTGCGTGTGAGCTGGGGAGCTACGTGGTCCTTACAAATATGTATTCCCCTTACTGGACTTCCAGCCATGGAGAGGAGTAGAATGAGGCTGTTGGTGTTGTCTACATTCATGCAAGTACTCTGAGTGTCTGCCTATTAACTGCGTGGCTAGACAAGTAGACACACAGCATATATCTGTGCAATGTAAACATGCATTTCATATGCGTCTGTCTGCTTGAAATGCACCTTCAGCCTTTCTATTGGCTAAACCTGGGCTGATTGACTGCTTCACTGAAATATCTGTTTTAAACTATAGAAAATTTGCTTTTTTCATAGTATCTGACGTCATACAAATTTGCTGCATATTGTTAGAGTGCTAATATAGCATTCACAATAGCTGCTCAACAGTCACTCAGAAGTGTCCATCAGCTTGCAGTTGGGCTGATGCACATTTTATGGTGGAAGCTGAATGGATGGAATTGCTCCAAAGCACAAAACAATGGCCAGAAAGTGTTCTTGTTTTCGTATACCTATTTTCTATTCCTTAAGCACCAAATGCTCTGGTCGCTGAGCTCTACTGTTTCTAGGCTTCTTCCTGAATAGTCACTTTGCAACTGCCATGCACTTTGAACTGGTCCATGCAACTCCAGGATTTTTAAAACTGGTGTCTCATTCAGTTTTCTTTATTTTTGAAGTTCTTGGGCATTTATCAGTGGTTTAATGTCTCAAGAAGTGAATTTGAATTTGTCACCCAGGAAAGCCTGAATTGTGCCAATATGCAGAGGATGGGCCCCCAAATTGCGGGACTTTTCTGAGAAAAGAATCTGTAGGCAATGAAAGGCAAGGACATATTAAATGGCTGTTAGCTATAGTACTTAAGTGTTGATAGCTTGTTATTCACATAAAGAAAAGGCAAAATTGGTCACTCGTGTGTAGTGCTTAGATTAAATATAAATGCCTCTCTATCTCTCCAGCAGCCTTTTAAAGTCTTAGTAATGCTTTTATCTGTTTTATTATTAAACATTTTATATGCTTTTACCTCAGCCTTGCACGAAGGAAAGATCACATGTAGATAAGGAACTAACGCTTCATTTTTTCATTTCTTGGGTGAAAGTCGAAATGATGTACTAGAATATATAGACTGCTGAAAACTGCTATATGCAAAATAAATATAACAACAATCATAGAATCACAGAATTTCTCAGATTGGAAAAGACCTCAAAGATCATGAAGTTCAACCGCAATGGACTAGTGTAGGAGCTGTTAAAGACGGAATCTTTGCAGAACCACTGTCTTTCAACAACCAATGCTAGGTAGTTTAAGTTCTCCAGTACATAATACATACTGGAACATGCCTGAAATGTGAGAGTATTGTAAAAATTTAAAGCATCTACTTGCACTACTGAAATCCCTTTCTTTTCTTAGAGGCTATTTAGGCTTCTTAGGAAGATGCTGATTGGCTACCCACTCCGAAGGAAACTATTTCTCAATTTTAGGCTGTTTCTTTGGAGATATGGCTGCTTTATATAATTATTCTTCATATAGGTATTACAGTTTGTCAACAGCATTGATGCTTAAAGGTTGTACGAGTACCTGGCTCAATTTGATGATGTACCTGTGCAGTGATGCGAGTCTGCAAAATATTGTATTCTGAATACCATTTATCAGAGGTATTGTATGTCCATAGATCTGTGGGTGGAATATATTGATAGCATGAAAATGGATCTTGACATTGGAAAAACTGAATATTGTTGTACCATTTCTTTAATATGCCCTTATCGTTGGCATTACCAATTAGGTTATTCTAATTGTAAATAAACTCTTAATTTTTGTTAAATTCTTCTTACCATGAGAAAACTATTGATTCATTCTATGCTAATTACACAAAATTATTGATGCTTTTTCTTGGAATTTGGGCAATTACTTTAGTAACTCCAAGAATACATTAAAATGAACAATTGAAAAATAGTATATAATGTCCTTATGAGCCTGTTTTTTTTCTCCAATTCTTGCGTCTTTTCATGATCTTCACCCTTAAGATTCTCATGGCTCTTATGAGAAAGGTAGTGGCAAACAACAACAACAAAAGAACATGAGGACTTTGCGAAGGCATAAGCTAGTATAAATGGGGGTGTTTGAAAAATGCAAAAAAAAAAAAAAAAAAAAGCGAAATTCTAGGTCTTTTTTATTGTTAATAGTCACTCTTTGGTCAAGAGAAAAAATATACTTGAATCTGTGTGGAGCTCTTCCTGAGCAGAATTTCTGGGGTTTGCACCTTTAATAAGGACTAACTAAAAATCATTAATGGGAACAGAAATAAAAGTACTGAAGATGGTGCCCATACACTATACGCTTAAGTTTACACTGCTTGTACGTTTAAGCACAAGATGATACAAAATAAGGTCAGGGGAAATCATCCTGTATGTATCCCAAAAGATATCTGATACATCCCACGACAGCAAAGCCCTGTTTATTCAAAATACTTTGGGAACATCAAAACATTTGGATAAACAGGGCTTCAAATAATTGAGGGAGTTATTGTATAAGTAATTCACACCAGGGGACATAACCTAGATTCAAAGGAGTGAGTTTCATATCAAGGGGTTATAGATAAATGGGATTTTAGTCTATATGAACAGATGAAATAAACAGCATTTGATTATTAAGGAAGAAAGAGGTGTCCAAGCATTTTTTTTTTTTCAAGAAGATTTGAGAATGAAAGATCAAAGTTGCTGCAATAGGTCACACAGCAGAATACTCTTATGGAATCAAAATAGCAAGTAAATAAATTACACCAAAAGGGTTTGGATTTTCTTGTTTGTTTTTAAATTCACTGACCTCCTGGTCTGGGTCATACGAATGAATTATTTTTGCTCTTATTCCAGCCATGACACTGGCATATAATTTGTGGTAGAAAGTAGGGACTTGAAGTATTCACGGAACTGTTAAGTTATTTTCCCCAAAACACAATGGAAGTAAACTGCAAAGTATGCAGTTGTCTTTTATGGGCAATACTGTCTGAATGCTCATCTTTCTCTTTATATTGTCACCCAGACATGGTTCATCCACATACAAACACCTCATCGTCTCCAACCAAAAGCTCTCAAAAATACAAATTTTAAAAGCTGTTGTGTGTGGAAGATAGTTGGCAATGCATGTTACTAATAGGATTGTATGGATAATTTGGCAATTTGGACAAACTGACAGCCCTGCCAGGAGCCTGCTCCTCACACCGCGATGCCTCACCTCACAATACTCTGGCCAGGTGAAGGAAAGGCCTTTGCTGCACAACACATGTGGGAAGAGTTCCAGAGATGTGTTCTTGACACCTGGTTGCCCTGTTGAAGATCTTCTGATGTTTCTGAGCCTCGTGCTTCCAGCCTCTGAAAGCGTTTTGCCTGCAGCCCTCACAGCTGCTCTGGAGGGGGATGCAATGCAGTGTCTTTGCCTCAGCGCTTTTGGCGGGAAGAGCGGGGTTGAGCGGTCACCATATTGCCACAGGCTCTCGGAGGGCTTGTTGCATCCTCTCCTCTCAGCCTCGTGGCTTCACACTGTGCCAGACACGGGGAAATGCCATCCCAGCACTGGGAAAGATTGGAGAAATAAAAATTTGTAGTTTAGCAAAAGTGAGATGGGGAGAGGAGGAGAGTAAATGCCTGTGAAGTGCTGGGAGGTACCGTTGGTGATGGTGGAGCCAGTCCTCTCAGAGGAGGAGCAGCCGTTAGCAGGCAGCCCCACAGGGTGAGAGAAGTCTGAGGAGGAGCACAGCGCTGGGGGCACCACTGGTTTGCTGGCAGGTAACAGCATGCTCTGGAAGTAATTAAAGGTGAACCATAAAAAGCAGTGCAGAGGGAGGCCAAAACAAGCATTGGGGTTTTTGTTTCCTGAGGGAGACACAAGGACAACTTGGAGTTGGTTTAAAATTTCACGCTGCTGGCCTGGCTCTCTCTCATCTCCTCATCCCATTAATGTTCTGCAACCTGTTGGGTGGAGTTGTGTTGCCTGCGTTACAGGTACAAAGCAAATTTCTGGTGGTGTTCTAATTTCCTTCATCAGGTGATTCATGTAGATACAGGTATTTTAAAAATATATCCTTTTTTTTCGGAAAGAAAAAAAACAACCCTGAAGTAGTCACTAGTCTTTGCACTCAACTAGCAACATAAAGTGGTAAGGTGCATCCAAGTTTTGTCATCTTTACTCTCTCCTTCTTTTACAGGCTTGCCATGGCTTTCCTCTGTGACTGAAGAATCCCTACTGTGCATTTCCTGGTTGCAATTCAAAAAGGATATTCCGACCAGTTTGCTATCTGGAGCAGTGCAGAGAAGAGAAGGTAAAAAGGAAATTCGTGTGGTATTGGTTTCAGCTTGATAGCCCTGGAGTCTGAAACTGTTGTATAGCCCCAAGTCCAGAAAGTACATAGGTTTATGCCTAACAAACTTCTTAAACACTTAGGAATGTAAAGATACGTATAAGTACTTGGACAAAAGCAATGCAGGTTTCCTTAGTCTGCTGGTATAGAGCCTATGGATGTTATTATCTGTGGATCTGAGAATCCTTTCCTATTCCCATTAAACACCTTGATTTTTTGATATAATGAAAATTGCAGCCGTGCCATTTTTGATCTGTTCACCTAAGGATGCAAAGTCTGCTTGCTGCCATCAAATTCAAAAGCACGTCTGCCACTGAGTTCAATAGCTACAGGATGGGCCCTGTTTTTTTTTCCCTGTCATTTTATTTTTTCTTTTTGTTTCCTCCCCAAAGGCTCTCTTTAAAGGGTAAAACCCACTGAAGATACAGGTCCTTCAGAATCAAACAGAATTAATGAATTTCTCAAGCTCGTTTTCTGAAGTAGATTTTTTTCCCTTCCTGCTTCCTGCCACAGTCACATCCTTTATTCAGTACCATGGAGGTACAGCTGCATAGTGGAGTATAATTCATGAGAAAGAAACGTGTGTGCTTGGGATTTAAAATAACACGCTCCTTAATTATATTTAATAGTGCCTTATCAATAGACTGATAAACTTGGGTGTTTGCCGTTCCTATTGATTATGATGCTCTGTAGCAGGCAGAGGCAGTAACTGCTGCTGCTGATGGAAAAGAAAAGGTACTGGAAGGAGGAGGGGAGAAGGAGGTGGGAGACAAGGGGATTGGCTGCTTGCAATGTCAATCACAGCTGCGGGGCCCGGCTCTTCCGCTGCTCTAGCCCTGGCTCTCCCTTGAACAGCTCCTAGAGAGAACAAGGCGTGCGGAGCCCAGATCACCAGCATCATGCTCCTTGGGCTTGGATCGTAGATCCCCCCTCTTTGAACATTAAAATAACTCCTTCGCACATCAGCGTCCCAGACAGACCCAGCGAGACAACAGGCACGTGAAAGAGAGTGAAAAGAAAGAGGAGGAAGAGAAAAATCTGCAACCAAGTGGACTAAAGCAAAAAGAAAGAGTGCTTTGCTTGCACAGCTGCAAAGTGGGAATTTAAAGAACTGCAGAGAGAAATTCCAGCTCATCAGCACATACACATTGCAGAATTACAGATCCAGGTAGAAATGACATCAACAGGGAAAGAAGGCAGCGGAGCTCAACATGCACAATATGTTGGACCCTATCGTTTGGAGAAAACCCTAGGAAAAGGACAGACAGGTTGGTTCCTTTGCAGCAGCACCCGCGCCAAGGGGAAGGTGCTGTAGCAGCCAGTGAGGTGTTGGGGATGGGGTATGTGAGGGATCAGGTTTTCCCGTTTGCCGATTTAATGAAGATAATATTCACAAAGGATTTTTTTTGCTTTGTTTTTAATATCCATGTTATTTTTTTCTCTTAAAAAAAAAAACCAAGATGCTTCATGTTCATTACTCCTTCTTATGGGTGGTGTTCTGGTGACGGAAGGAGTGCATGCAGAGGAAAAAATAGATGATGCTTGTGGTGGATTTTCACATCAATTTCTTCTCTGCCCTACTTAGAAGTCTTTTCTTTTTAATCAAATTATATTGAAATGGAAGGTTCACAGCCTGTAGTACCAAGGAGGTGGTGGTGGTGGTAGTGGGGGAGTCACCAGCAGTATTTCATGACATCATGATTGAAAAGGGTGTAGTCCTTAAGGTGCAGTTGGTGGTGGGAAACATATACAGTATATCTGTGGCACTGACTGCATTGGGCATTTACCAAATATGGATGGATGAGCTGGTGATTTTTTTGTGTAGCATCTGAAATAAAAGAAAAATAGAGGATCAGTAGCAGAATTCTGGTTATCCTATGTTTTTTGTAAGAAGGATGAGGGGGAGGGGAGGTTATTTAATTATTTCTCTTAAAGCTTGTTTATGAACTCACCCCCAGCAGATCTGTTTGAATGGAACAATGGTAAGAAATATTAAAAAGAGGAAACAGAGTGGAGGGAATTAGCGGAGAGCAGGTGCTTCTGCCCTACATGACATAATTAGATCCTCTAAATGCGTTAAAGATCTGGACTTGCTGTTGCTTGCTTAGATAGCATATTCACTTCAAGGGCAGGGGATCCTTAATTGGAAGGAAAACCTCTAAAAGAAGCCCAAATGACTATTCCTTTTTTTATTTTATTTCATTTTTTGTAGTAACAGGTGCAATAAGCAATGGGATCTGGCAAATTCACTGGACTGGGGAGACCCCCTCCCCTCAAAGTGAATTGAGTCTTGAGATGATAATTCAGGGAAAGGGGAAATTAGTAATAGGGGGCTTCTTTGGGCATGTGGGTATTAAGTGTTGTTCATTATGGTGGGACAATAAAACATGATGCATTGTGGTGGGGTGGTTTTTTTTTGTTGTTTTTGGTTTTGTGTGTGCGTGTGTGTTGTTTTTTCTTTTTTCTTTTTTTTTTTTAAACCAGCCGAGCTTTGCCCATCTGTTGTCTAAAGGTTTTAATAGGCGTTTCCATCCCCAGCTGCTGCCTCTGCTCTGCCTGCTTCCTCATTGCCCTGCGTGGCAGCAGCTCTGCAGTCCGCAATTTTCTTAGGGACACAGTCAAAATCCAGATCTTTCTCTGTAAGAAGCAATGCTCTTCTGAGATGATTGATTATAACCCCCCCCATCTTTCCCCTCCTCTTCACAACCCCATAGCAACCGTTCAGAGACAGGGATGGGGATGACATTGTCTTCCAGTGAAAGTGACTTTTATTTATATTTATATTTTTTAATCCTTTTCATTACATCAGCTGCTAAAGGTAGCTATCTGTCAGTGTTTTGGGTATCACCTTTATTTATTCTTTGCATGGCTCAATAAGCCCTTACTTGTGCAGCTGTATCCTCACTAAAATCTGCTCTGATGATGAAAATACTCCACCAAAAAAATGCAGTATGTTGGTAATAAAACTATCCTGTTTCTTTCGGTAATCTTTTTTTTCCTGGGTACTCCAGGTGATCAAAGATCCAGCTGTGGATGACAAATTCATTTTTGTCTTCATCACCACTTCCTTTTCGTTTTCTCACCCTCTCAGTACCCCTCCCTCTCATGTAAAACACAATCGTCTGATTCCTGAAAATACTACCGCATTAACCTTTCGCTCCAGATCTCATAGCCTGACGTTGTGGTCCTAAAGGGTTATCTGCAGCTTTGGTTATTTTTTTTTCCTCTCTGCTAATCTTCCTATCTTCCTCCTAAGTGATTAGAGACGTGGGGGTGGAGGGAGGAGAGCATGCGTTTAGAAGCTGCTGTTGGCCTCTGCAGTTTCTCAACCACCTGGACAAGGGTGAAAGTTTCCTTTTGCAGTTTTACCACATAACTGATCTTAATAGATAAGTCTCTGCTGCCTGTGCACATGAGTGCGCATAAATGCACAATGCACGGTGTCATAGAAGCTGGAGGTGGTAAAGGAGGGAGGGGAAGAAGAGAAAGGCTTAAAAGTAGCTGATGTCAGCCTATGTCTTCCTTGCCATACCTACTGTCGATCAACATAATAATGCACTGAGGTGAAATCTAGCTCAGTGTTAAACATACATGGCTGAATATGGAAAGATGCCTTCTGGTCTTCTCGCGTTTTCTGTGCTAATCACATTTGCTAGCATGCAGAATGCCATGAACAGTGTGTGCTGTGTAGCTGGTCCTCATCCTGCTTGTTTTGAAGGGTAAGCAAGCAACCTGCAGCATTTCAGAGAGATGACAACAAGCGCAGTATGAGGGCCTCATTCACCATACTGTGTCGTCATGGTGTGTAACTTTGAATTTGGGTTGCAGTGGCATATAGCTCAAGAAAAACAGTGACTGTAATTATTCCCTTAAAGCTTGACTTTAAAGCTTGGAAGATTAGGAGGTAATAGCTTGGAATACATATTTATTTTTTTCTGTGGGATGGGAAAGAGAAAAATTTTGCAAAATATAATGGTCAGTGGAAAGAAAGTCTAAGTTGTGTTGCTAAATCTTACCCATTTTGCAGTGATCTTTGTACTCATCATTTCATTTTGTGTAAGATACTGATTATTTCAGATATGCGAGCTTTAGCTTTGCTCCCAGGTATATTAATATTATGCGAATCTGTTAATTACTCTAACCATCTTTTACTTAGATCAAAAGAATAGTTTTTTGGAGTGGAGCATGGGTTTGTAGTTCAAGGCAGACTTAGGGTGCTGCGGAAGGGTAGTGTGATGGTAAACAGAATTATAACTAGCCTGCTCTCCATGAAGTTCTCGCTGATTATCATCTTAATAGCTGAGAAAAGTGTTTATCACCAGCAGCTTACTGGTCTCTGCAAAGAGGTTCAGATGCTGCATCTCTGACATTAGTGGAACCTAATGACATCTGTCTGTGGTTAGGCAGATTGACGTGGAAAGGCCTTTAATTCAAATAGGTGGGTAACAACTGTTGTTTCAAGTGTTAATTAGAATTCAAAATAAGATGCACAAAATTTGTCCTGAGTAGCATTCTGTACTGATGTCTCAAGCTTGCCGAGGGTGACTGATGCTACAAAGAGAGGATGAAGACCTCTTATTTGGAGAAATCAGAAAAGGACTGCGTGAGACAGAGCTGAAAGATGTATGTGCTTATGCCTTTGCTGGTAGCGGAAATGGTAGAGAGAAGATATGGGAAATTGTTTTGAATAACGTAGCATAAGAACTTACAACGCGAGTATTGGCATTAGATGGTCTTCACTGGCCTGCTTGCTTTTGTAATAAGTTAAATGCTGAATGTCTCCCTTGTTTTTTTTTGCAGCTGGATGAATGGTTTTGTTGGAATAGAAGCAGCAGTGTAATTTGAATTATTATACTGCAAACACCTTATTTTACAGAAGTGTTAGTGCAAAAGATTATTTCTATTTATGTGATATGAGGGGAAAGGTTGGTTTATGTAAGTTTTTTTTACAGTTTTTTATGTAAGTTTTTTTTACAGTTAATTATAGGAGGTTTCCATTGTAATTAACAGTAATGAGGAAAAGGATGTATGTCACGTTACAGTAATACATGTGGAAACAGTGCACCTTAAGAAACCCCAATCACACCTAAACATGAAATACTGTTTTAGTTTTCCTAACTCAGACATTTTTTTCCACTTGCCATTCATTTTGTATTTTGTATATTCCTCTTATTGATTTTTGTTCCACTGGTATTTTGGCTTACGCGTTTTCTTTCTTCCCGTTAATCCCATTTCACCCTCAAAACTCTTTGAAGAGTGTCTGGATTGCAGCTGTTAGTAAATATTCACTATTGTCAGAGGTGAGGGACTCAAGTATTATTTCTTGTGAAGGACTGCAGAACTCCAGTATTTTCTTGTATTTTCATTTGATATTGCTTTATGAACTTTGGCATCGTAGTTTGCTATGGCACCAAATCAATGCGCAGTCAATTTCCAAAACACTGTTCTGTCTGCAAGTAATAAGAGACCAAGTCTACATGATTGTTACCCTATTAACTTTAAGATAATCTTCGTGAAAAAAACTAATGTTGCTGATCCTTATTGTTTTATGCCTTTCATTCATTTCAGAACAAAGAATACTGCTGAAACTCATGTCACTTTGACCTTTGACAAAATGTAGGGGTCTTTTTTCTGTATTGTATGCTGTGTGACTTACAGCCATTTCTTTTATGTATGTCTTGTCTGTGTGAGCCATCAGCAAGGTGTTTAGCAGTATGCTGTTCAGTTATATAAGAGAGATCATTATGTTTGAGTCTCAGCAAATTCAGTAGTCTTTTATTCAGCGAGGCCTTGAACAGGATGTCTCTTTGCAGCCTTAACCACCTGTTTCTGTGACATCCTCAGAAACTGAAGTTTATTTTTTTGTGTGTGTCAGACTTGGTTGCCATTGAAAGGTTCAAACCTATCGGAAGAGTGTTTTGTAGACAGTGATTTCAGAAGCCTGTTTTGTGTTGTCTTTATTTTTTTTCTGTATCTGGCTAAACAAAGTGTATCCTTTTTGTCCATACTATTGTAAATGTATTTTTGTCCCATTTGTTAGATACGGAGGGAATTCTAAAATAGTTCTGTGTTATTCAGTTTAGTTATCGAGATGAATATATGGTTATTGATGCGTAGTCATTGTGGTTCTCTCCATGGCCTTTTCTTAAAGTGCGTATTCTGTTCATGTTTTCATCTATGTTTCTGCTTTCCTTATGAGAATCACTTTCAAAATGGTAAATCTGCACCCTATTTTCATAATAGCCTGTGAGGACTTGATTGATTAATTAACAGCAATACTAGAAATAATAGTGTTGCTAGAAATACAGTACTGCATGCAGTACTGGGGGCATTAAAAGTTTTAAAATCTGTTAGTGAAATTTTGCCAGGAAGATTAAGTCATAGTTACTTAGGCTTAATGGATTTTCCAGTAATGATTATGAATTTTCAGAGATTTAGTAGCTCTTAACTTCAGGTACCTTTGGTCTCATTGTTTGAAAGTACTGTTTTCCTGCATTTATGATTGAAATAATACTGATATTACCTTGAGAGTTGTGCCTTGTGTCCAGGCTTGGAAGTCCAAACTTCCCTTTTCTGACTTGCACTTTTTTTTCCATGCAGACTCCTCCCTGTTTGCTACAGTGAAAACATTTATGAACCTCTGACCTTCTATGAGCTTTGTGGAGGCATGCCATCAATCTTTTATCCTGGTATAAGTAGCAAAACTATCATGGGCTTATTGAAACAGGAGTAGGCTCTGAAGGTTTGTTTTCATTTGTAGAGCACAGTAAGCTTTCTCATCCAGGAGTTGTTAGAATTCAGATACACTGTCAAGTGAGTAGGACTAGGTGATTATTTATATATCAACATTTCAGACATCAGCAGAAATACAGAAGCAGTGATTTTTCAAATAGAGTTCTTGTGCTATTCAAGTGCTTTTTTTTGCTTTCTGTCACTGTCCTAGTCTCACTGTAGTGGGAATAACTATCTTAGAATAGTAAGAGTTTGGAGAAATGAAAAATGTTCAGAGGTAAATTTATTAAGAGTGGAAAAATTTTTCTTCCTAGAAAAACTGTGATGAACAATTGTAGTATTTTGAATGAATCCTTAAGATTGCTTTTATGAATTGCAACGGAGCAGCTGGTGAATGTTTTGGATTCACTGTGATATTTTTTTAATATACCACAAATTTACTCCATACATTATATTTTAGAGTCTTTAATGTTATATGCTTTATAGAGTTAAATAATAATTGTAATGGCAGCAATAAATGTTGATATTCCTTTCAAAATTAGTAGGTAGGTAATATGTAACAAACGTAGGTGATGAAAGCTTACTGGGTTTGAAAAGAAGTGAGAAATTTGGAATTAATGCCTTCTGAAGTACTGGTTCATGAAAAACCTACCATGTATATAGAGAACAGTCCAAATGAGAACAGATTGAAGCCTGGAGGTGGATTTTTATAGTGGTGGAGTCGAGGCAGACACACAATTGGATGCTTAGGCAGTGATGTTCTTCAAATGCTGTGAAGTGTTAACTTCCCCTGTGAAGTCGGTTGGTTCAGTTGTGCTGACTTAAGTAGGAAGCTCATCAAGCCCATGATAAATAGGTAAAGGCAAAGGAATTTTTGTCATGGATTGTTCTGTTAAGAAGCATCCCAAAGAAATTTTTTGGTTTTGTTTTTATTGTAAACAAACCTGGAATGTTTAACAGTCTTATATGATAATAGTGTTGGGCTGCTCAGGTCATGCATAAACAGTACTGTTTTTTCTACAAAATATCCATAGCAGATGTAGTAATGTGAATTATTTCCTGTAAATGCTATTCATAATGAACTTCAACAGCCTTTATCTGCAGTGTCTGTAAGCGTAGAGTGATCTCTTTAAAGTCTTTTGTTGCAGTTTTTTGGTTTGTGGTTGTTTTTTGTTTGTTTGTTTGCTTTTTGCAAACAACTCTTTTCATCTCCTTTCATTATGTCTCTTTACGTCACTTTCAGATTGGTTGTGCTTGGTCAATATTCAAAGATTTTATTTGTACTCTTGACTGTAGTCTGCTGGATATGTTGTGTAAGAGAATCATGCTCCACTTGGATGGCATTGCAAACACTTCTGGTATAAATGTTTGCAAGTGCTAACTCTGAAAATGTAGTTTTCCTGCATAGTTTGACATAATTCCCATGAATGCCCTTACCTAGAAGGCAGTTTTCTTACAGGGTATCGTAGGGGAACTCTTGTGTCACAGCTAGAACTGATGATTGAGCATCTGGTGAAGGGGGTGGCTGGCCCAGGAAGCACAGGGGCAAGCAATTTACCTGTGCTTCCCACCTGATTGGAAGGGGTGGGCCCAGGGAGGGCGCCCAGGATCCAGCTCTCCTGTGAGCACCTTCTGGGTGAAGGCCACTTTCTGAGGAGGAGTGTGCTGTAGCCGGAGACCCTCATCACCAGCTGGGTGAGTTAAGTTTCTCCTGTACATGATTACTGACATTTCTAATTGCACTTTGCCTGGTATCACAAAGAACTTACAGGAATCAAATTCACTGCTTGTGAGGACCAACACAGGTATTTTCAAAGAAGCACATGTGATTATATCAGACTTACTTCATTTTAAATGCATATTTTGAAATGTATCAGTGGTGTTAGTTAACCTATTCATTTTGACTAAATCTGTTTACATATTAGAATCATTGCTGATAAATATCCCGTTTTAAAAAAAGTAAATCACCATACAACTTCTTCATTTCTTTAGTGCTTTTGGAAATTAAGTTGAAATTGAATTTAAGTGGAACAGAAGAAATTGTGTTCGTTCCTTTAGAAAGTGTTCAAGTGGAGAATGGCTTGAGAGCAACCCTGAGGAGAGAAATTTAAGTGTCAGTTGATGAAAGATTTGGCGTAAGCCAGCAGTGTGCTCTTGCAGTGCAGAAGGCCAGCCATATCCTCTCCATTAAGAGAAGTGTGACCAGCAGGTACGTTGATGGAAGTGATTTTGCCCCTCTACTCTGCTCTCCTGAAGCTCAGCCTGGAGTACTGTGCCCAGTTCTGGGGCCCCCAACACAAGAAGGACATGGAGCTGTCGGAGTGGCTCCAGGGAGGGGCCATGAGGATGGTCAGAGGGTGGAGTGCCTCCTCTATGAGGACAGGGTGAGAGAGTTGGGGCTTCTTATCCTGGAGAAGACAAGGCTCTGGGGGGACCTTACGGTGGCCTTTCAGTACTTGAAAGGGGCCTACAAGAAAGCCAGGGAGGGACTTTTTAAATGGCATGTAGCAACATAGACAAGGGGAAACAGTTTTAAACTGGAAGAGGGTAGACTTTAGACTAGATGTTAGGAAGAAATTCTTTACTGTGAGAGTGCTGAGACGCTGGAACAGGTTGCCCAGAGAGGCTGTGGATGCCCACTCCCATGAAGGAGTTCAAAGCCAGGTTGAATGAGTTTTTGAGCAACCTGCTGGGAGGTATCCTTACCTATAGCAGGGGGTTTGGACCTAGATAACCTTAAAAGTACCTTCCAACCCAAACCATTCAATGATTCTATAATACTCTACTGATATTACTGCAAACACTTTTTGTCATGAAGTCATCGTTTGTGACACAGATGCCTGTAAGATTACTGTTGTCCTATGCACTGTACAAGTGGGAATATGCTGTTTATTTCACAGTGACCTTGGGATGCAGGTTTTACAGTTTAATAACAGAAGCGTATATCAGCAATTGAAAATACTGCCAAGGACATTGACAGAGGACATGAAATATGCTTAGAAAGGGACAGGTTTGGTTTAATGTTAACATTAAGTTCTGACTGGGAAACTGAAATTGAAGAGCAAGGTGTATAAAAATGCTAAGTGTTGGTATTTAAATACAAGCAAATCCAGATACATTCCCTTTGTAGAGTAACCTTCAGGCTGATGGAAGCAGTTGGTGTATTCAGTGCTGGGTTAGGTGGAGCAGAATATTTACTTTGCTTTGTCAGCAATAATGGTTATATTTTAAGAAAATTATTTGATTATTTCTGTAAGGCCACAGATCATGATCAACTGACATAAACTGAAGCTGTCCTAAATTATTGTTTCAGAGCTTTAGTAGCTGAATTTCCAGTGTTAGTCAGTTTTTGTTTGACTCTTACTGCTCCTTCAGTTGGCTTCTTTGCATACATATAATCGCATATTTAATATTAAAAACTAAAGAAGGAATTGAGAAATAAACTTCATCTGTGATGTTGTAAGGGTTTGGTCTAGAAGGGGCTGTTCCTTGCTCAGTCAATAACAGGTTCTTCTGCATTTTCTTATGTGCCATCTACTTAACTGATGACGGTAATTGATAATTTGATAATCAAGGAATTTGGAAAAAAGTTTGTATTTTTCCAGTTACTGACTAAAGGAGTTTATTGCTGGTAAAAACAAACAAAACTGTTTGAGATTTGTAATGCTGACAGTAAAAATGAACTGATACTGGGTTTAGGGGACAATGAGAAGGAAAACAAACATAATTGGCTGAAGATGTGTAAATGCCATCTCTATTTTCTAAATGTACCAACTCTAAGTGGAAATTATATCTATGATAATATTTCTAGTGAAGTACTGAACTTTTACAGTTCAATAAATGGATAGGAAACTCTTCTCAGGCATCCATTTAGTAAGTGCTTTTCTGGCTTCCTGTGCCTACTTAACAAACAACATACTCTCTTTATATCCTGAGGCTATTGCAATTTTGATTTGCCATCTTTTGCAATGTATGTTTAATGTTGGAGAAAAAACATCTGTGATGTAATGTGTATGTATATATTTTTGGAAATAGCACCTACATTACATATGTATTAACAAGTTCTGCTTTTTGCAGCATCATTTGTCTGTGTATTCAGCCTTACATGCTATAATGCAAGTGCCTCTGTCACTTAGGCATTAGGCACTATTGACTGGAACAAAAATAATGGAAGAGTTCCATTCTGGGGAAAGCAAACTGGTCTAGACAAAAAATCTGTTAGTTTTCTGCTGTCCCTCTGAAGCCTGCTCTTGGGCTTATGAATTTAAGTGTGACGAAGGCTTAGGGGTCATTCTTCAGCAGCAGATGAGAATGTGCTGGGTCTTCACATTGACCCAGCAGGGATTCTGGTGGAACACCTTTTCTTTTCTGTAACTTTCTTCTTAGTTATTTTTGTGTCTGGCTAGCATCGTAAATTTCTATTCAAATACTGACCTTGTAAAAATGAATGTTTAGTTGGTCATTGTTGAGGTACCTGTAGACCTTGTTTGTGATGCTGGCTTGTCAGCCTTACGATAATACAGTTCATGAGGAAGCACAGTAACATATTTCTAGCTAAATGTGAGCTGATGTATTGTTTCCTTTGTTTAAACAATATTCTGCTCTACTGAAGTCTGAGCTAGGCTATCACAGGACTATGCCAAGACAAGTTTTATTACATTTAAATTAAAACACCAGTTTAAGTAGGAAAAAGAAGGCTTCAAGTTCTAGATCCTTGTGGAGGGAAATGGACTGAGTGACATTTAAAAACTACTTGTGCCTTGTGCTGACTCATCGCCAGCTGGAGGTTGAGTTATTCATCTTGCCTGCCATTTGCCCACAGTAAGCTTCATGAAGTGACAATGTGGATTTCTTTTAATAACTGTGACCTGTCTCCAAGTTTAGTGAATTGATTTGATGCTCAGATTTTTACCTTACTGGAATCTCTTCATCCCCTCTATTCCAAAGCTCTTGTCTTCATTTCAGGTTGTAGATGGTGGGTAGTTGTAGCTGTCACATTGAGGTGTTCTGCTGTCATGAGATACAGGATTGAGCTACAGCTTTCCTTTTGAAGTTTGGACTGTCTGTGCTTTCACTCCTCTTACCTTGCCTGTTCAACACAGTGGCTAGTTCAAAAGTTAACATCCTTATCTACAGGATGCTAGACACACGTTTGGTTCTTTCTATAGCTGCTGTTTCCTAGAGTGAATTAGTGAAAGCCTTAGGAGGGAATTCTCAGAAAAGTTTTGGTGATGTTACAGTTCCAAGACTGAGACCCTTTATAATTTCATCTCTGTTGTGATTAATGATGAGAAAAAAATGTCCGTTTTCTTACTTTCTCTCAGAAGAGATTAAGGATTAAATCAGTTTCTCCTTCCCTTGTGGAAGAATTTATACCTTTCTCCTCAGGCATTCAGCATGAAACATATGGAATCTTTGAGACTTTTCTTGTACTTTCAAACTTCGTTGACACTGGTTAACTTACTCTAATGATGTAGGAGGAATTAGAAACAGCCTGAAGAAATAAATTTTGTTTTCTTAAGAAATCAGGCTGAAGCAAAGCTGTCACGAACAGTGCAACTTCTTGGAATTGCATTTAGTTTAGAAAGCGATGAGGTGCTGCTGCGGCAGACTGAGTTCACTGGAGCACAGACACTTTGAATTTTGCCCCTCAGCTTGGTTAAGACTAACATCAAGTTGAGAGGAAGAAGTCATGTTAGAACAGACCACATTATGATCTAACACTGTGAAAATCCCCACCCATCTTGGTAAGCTGGTTTCCTGTCTGTTTTCTGCTGCTGAGGCTGTACAAAGCAGGGGTAAATTGGTCCTTTCTTTTTCTGATCCGAGTTCAATGACTGGGCAGTGTGGGAAGAAGGGAGCCCTCGCTGTATTTCCTCCATGTATCCATTTTGGTCTAGTGTCAGTATTTGAAGTAGTCCTTTCCTGCAGAAAGCTGAGAGGAAGACTGAGAGTTGTTTGTATGTTTGCAATGCCTGTCTGTACAAAAATGGTCACCATAGACAAAGCCAAGTATTATATTACAGCTTGGCAATGACACAAGTGCCATAGCCCTATTAAACACGGGCATTTGTTTTTTTGAAAAGGCATGGCCATGAGTGGCACAGCTTTTAAGACTCCCTATGCTGTGTGAACTGCAGCCTTAAACAGTTTTTCATTAGCTTTTGAAACTAGTTAAATATATGTGTTTTTTTCTTATGAATTTGTAAAGCTTGATGAAAATAGTAATTGTCAATAGGAAGATCTCTCCTAGTGTTTGTTTTTTTCTTTTTTCTTTTTTTTTTTTTCCTGTGCTGTGTTTCTTCTGGGTCTGTGGCTTATTTCATTGCTCGTGTTTGTGAAATTGCATCTCTTTTTGCTTCTGGTTGTTTTCTGATTGTACTGAGTATATTACTTAGTCAAATTCCCCACTCAGTTACATCTGTGCAGCCCAAATGACTTCAAGGCGTTGCTCAAGTTTGTCTGAGAGGGAAGTTTGACCCATGAGCACACTTCTCATTGATGATAGTAGAGGCAGACCTCTGGCAGTGTTCTAGTTACGAAGAGCCTAGGAATACATCTCTGCAGTGAATATTCAAGTGAATTAGAGCACAAAGTGGAATAATACTGTAAGTGAATTCAATTCGCATTGAAAATACAGGCATAGCATAGAATTCTAGTAATTCTAGAAATTACTGTCTTTCCTCTTTAAAGCAGAAATCTGCTGGCTCGTCTAACAGAAAAATTAAGGTAGAAGGTTTGAATACTTCAAGAGTAATTCTTTTCTAATATTCTGTCTTTCCTCACTGGTTTGTGTTATACATCAGCATGTAGGAGATATCCTTACATTTAGTATTGCTGCACCTTTGCTAGGGGCAGATATGACCGAACTAGTGGCATAGTTGGACGTTTGCCATCTCATTACCAGGTGGCTCTTCCTTCTCAAAGGAATTGCTGCAAATGTAGGTGTCATTTCTAGATCTGAGCTGCAACATTCATCATTGCTTTTACTACCATCAGCTCAGGTGAATGACAGCTGAGAGCCTCTTTATCTTCACCAATACTTCTTTCTTCTCAGAGTGTTTTGATACCTATGGCCTGGGAACTAGTTCCTCTACAGATTGCTTCTCAAGCATCTGTAAGAATCTTATGTGCTTCTTGAGTGTCTACTATTCATTTCCATGAAGTCTGCCGGAGGGGGGAAGCCCCAGTGTGGTAGGTCTTGTTCTCACTGTACAGGTGGAAACTGAAGACGTGCCAAGGGAAAAGGATTTTGATCTGTTGACGTGTCTATCTTGCCATCAGAGGAGTGATAGTAGCACCAGTAGCTAACACTCCGTCTCCTGGTGGAAAATAGGGCACTGCAGACTGTGTGAAGTTTAGGTAGGTCTACCTGAGCACCTCAGACCTTTGCCCTGTGCAGAAGTCCAGGCTTCCCCATCTTTACCTGATGATGTACTCACACCATTTGTGCCTTTGTTATGCTCTGTTGACAAACCCCCATCAGCTAGAAATCAAGGTGGTATGTCTGATGTGGATAAGCTGTGTTTGTATACAGTGGACTGTACAGATGATAGGAGTGTGTATGATTTCATTGCAGGGTTACTTTTTTCCTTCATATGCTCAAAATACTGACCTTGTGCTTTACTCTGTGAAGTTCTAAATCTGCTGTGAAAGATTATTCTGTGCTCTCAATTCCTATTGGATTAAGGGTACTCAGCTTCTCAAAGGATTGCATCCCTATTTGTATTCTTATGCTCTCTGAAATACTGTTAAGTCCTAAACTGGTGATTTCTTGGGGAAGAGCAGTAGAGACACTTGTACAAAACAGGCTCTGTTTGTGTCTTTGTGCAGCATAATGCAGATTACTCAGAAGCAATAACTATGTAGTTGTCACTGGCCCTGGAAGGCTCCCCCACTGACTTGGGTTGGAGTGTCTGGTGAGTTAATTTGTCCATTTTTCATGATGCCCTACTGTAAAACTAACATAATGCTGAAGTTCTCCTTTGGGACTGACAGGATTAGCTGGATAGTAGTGATACCATTTTAAGAAGTAGGAAGCAGCGTGGAAGGGCCTGGCATAATGCTACTTTTTTAGACCTAGTGCTTTTTTTTTTTTTTTTTTTGCAAGTGTTCATGTGCATGGTTTCAGTTCATTTATTATGTATCTGTTGGTTTTTATCTCCTGATGACATAGGAGATCAGTACATAACCTGGTCTTTCCAGGTGATACCTTTTCATGCTGCATTTGTTTTCCATAGCTTCCCCTTCTAATTGTTGTAGTCTTGATTCATAAGTGCTGAAATTTCTGGCTGCAATGTAAAACACAAGTTGGCTTAACTATCCAATAAAATGTAAGAATTGCTTTGATCTTCCATTTTGACAGTTTGTGGTTATGCTGACTTCTGTTACTTTTTTCCTTAGAGGCATTTGTCCCTTATCTCTAAGACAAAGTGTCAGTGAGTTTAAAAAGAAACAAAACAATGTTTGTGTGATGCTTTGTGTTCTACTTATAAAAGATTTATAACTTGGTCACTTTTCTTTATGCTCCTGTAGAGCCAGTAGAATTACACTGCAGTGTTAAAGTGCAGCAGTTTCATTTCCCTGCAGGCAACAGCCCTCTGGTGGTGTGTTGAGTTTTCTTGTTTTGTTGTTTTGTTTTTTCCTCTTGTGAGTCATTGGGAATTCTGACAGACAGATAAGATTTTAAAAATGCCTCAGACTAAATTCCTTCGTAGTCCTGTGTCTTCTCTTCCTCCTTTTTTCAGACCTCACCTCGTCCACCCCCATCTAAATTTGAAAGTGAAATGCAAAGTTAATAAATGCATCCACTTGATAATAGCAACAGTCTTATTTGGTCGAGTGATATTTACCAAATGCTTTTTCAGTAAGCTTCAGCTTACAGAACTGTTGCCTGGAAAAGGGTATAGGTTGGTGTGAAGTGGGTGTGAGGTTAATGGGTTACTGAGCAGACTGATTGAACTGTTAGGAATGCAGGCATTTCTGAGGAGGCCAAAATTCAAATATCAAAGAATTATTTTTATTTTTAAGGGGTGACCTTACAAGTCTGTTATGGGTGCTACTGTTAGTTGTTTCATGTTACTGCCTGGAAAAATATTTCAGCTAATGAAGAAGGAGAATGCTCTGATCAGTGCCTTAGAAGTGAAATTTATCTTTTTGCTAGCATCAGAGTCAGTTGTCACTTGAGTTCCACTTAGTCCCTCTTTTGAAGGATTGTGTTTTTATTGGGAAGCTGAAACGGGAGTTCAGAAAGTAGATGAAGTAAAATATTACTTGTCATTTCTGAGGTGGTAACCCAGAGTTCTGTGCACAGGTTTTTCAGGAGCTAAGGTTATAACAGGGATATGTTTAGTTTGTTTCAGGACTATAGTGAATTTCAAAACCACATTGCATCTGCAACTGTATTATTGTAAAACACTTTGTAAGAAGAGGTAGGGCTCTGTTATGAACCCTGAAGTTATGTTATTTTAAGAAGGGGAAGAAAACAAGCTTTTCTGTAGTTGAGGCTGAACAGAAAATAATTCAATTTTAAAATAGTTTTTAAAATGCACCTCTTTGAGTGTGATGTTTGAGATCTACTGTGTGTATGAAAACTGAAACAATTTACTATAGGGATTTGTATGTTGATTTTTTTTTTTTTTTTTTTTTAATTAATAAGACTAACAAGGGATAGAATTGATTTGGTATCACAGTACTTATCTACTGTTTTGAGAGAGAGACAGTGGTTATAGCATATGTCTCCTTTGAATTCATTCTGTGGACAGAAAATGGTACAAATCTGTAGTCTTACTAGATAAAGCTTTATGTCACTGGTGATAGAATTACTGGTCGTTATCAATGGATAGGCTAAGATGCATCATGAAAATGCGGTTTCAGCCATGCTGACTTTGGGGGTGTAAGTCTCAACTGGTGAGTTTTTTTATTGTTTTGGGCAGTGTTTCGTTCGCTGGTTTTATGTTGGTTTTACATAGGTTTCTATGTTGCAGGGATAGGTCAAATTTTGACTTCTAATTCTTGTAGTTAACATAGTACGAAAAGGAAGTAAAATGAAAGAAGAAAGCTAGGAAGAAGTAAATGTGCCCTCCTCCCCCAACCCCCTATCTTGAATGCCAGTGAATGTCACAACTGAGTTGTTATTTTACTGGTTTTAATTAAAAAGAAATAAATTTTGGCTCTGAGTAGTGAAAGTGTCTTGGCATAAAAAAAATAAGACAAATAAGAGATTTTTGGATCATCTTTCAATGTAAAATACAGAGCTTCAGTCACCCTAGGGCTGTTCTTTTAAAACATAAAAGTGGAGGCCAAGGCATCACTAGCACTTCTTGAGTAACCCACAGTCTCTGAAGCAAAAATGAAATCATGCTTACTCAGCTTTTTGTGTGTGGCTTAAAAACAGATGATGCTGTAACACATGGCTGCTGCAGTTTACTGATCATTTATTGGAGGAAGAATAGGAATGGGTTGTTACCAACTCAGGTGCTGTTTAAAAACAAACAAACATACCCAAATGGATGAACAAACAAACAAAACCAAACTACAACATCAGAAAAAAATCTGAAAGGTCTACATTTCTTTTTCTAACTTCTTTTTCATTCAATCCATAAAAAGAAGAGTACAAATTCCTGGATGAGGAAACTTGGTTTTTTTCCTTTTAAAATTGAATTTTCTCTCAATAGAAACAGCAGTGAATCATCAATACATGAACAAAAAAGCCTATAGTTCTGTGAAGCTTGCTGCCTTCCAGTGAACTGATATCATCTGTGAAAAATGAGAATTTCTTTTTTTTCTTTTAGCTGTTGTGGTAAACCAAGGATGAAATTCACTGAAGGGGACAGTGCTTGGCCACTCTTTCAGCTCTCTATTTCTAAGAGTAAAGTTTTTCTTCAAGTATACGCCAATTCAAAATGTTTAAAAATAAATCAAGTTACAAATCTGGAAATTAGATGAAAGGGAGTTATCTCAAATAAAGTACGGAATATTTTAAATAGATGTTTTTACCAGCAAGAATCTCAAATTGTTTATTTCTAGCCTAAAAATGAAAGCAGGTAGTTTTTGTTGCTGCTGGAAGTGTTGAACTTGATAAATGTTGGGATTGATGTCAGTGTAGCTGTGCATGTATCTTGGGAAGAATTAAATCTCCAAGACTCTATTCCCTCACCTTAACAGAGAAGCAGCTAAAATTAGAGTAGTCTGATGTGCTCTTCACATTGCGAGCATTAGTCTAAAATGTGCTTTTTAATTGTTATTTCCCATTACCTCCTAACCTGCAAAGTACCGAGATGGGAAAGGAGGCTGCCCTGTTACAGGCTCTGGTTTTGTTAGTGGGATGGGTGTGTTTGCTAATATGACCTTTGCAGTTTTTGCCATCCTAATACTTATCTTGCTGTGGTGTTGCGTGTGTATGTGTGCTGCTTAACTGCATTTTGCAAGTTGTGTAACGTGAGCCAGTTCATATCCAAAACAGTATTTAAATGTAGGTTTCAAACAGACGCCTTGCTATCGTGGAGTTTTTCTTTCCTCTGATTATGACAGACTTGCATGAGAGTCTGAATTTCTCCCTGGTCATCTGATATGCATTATGTATTTTTTTGTCCAGAGGCTGTTTTGTATGAAAATATTCCATAACAGTGGGCCAATTTGTGATTTGTAGACTTCTTTTTTTTTTTTCTTTGAACTTCTTTGGGTTACTGGTATCTGATACAGCAGAGCAGTGTGTCTTAGTGTGAACCTTTTTTGTCTTTCGTTAATGTCTATGTAAGAATTGCTGTGTGCAAGTGTGTGTTGTGAGAAAGCTGTTTGAAGTGAGGGCATTGTATGGGTTTGGCTTTTGAATTATGGATAGACTAAACGGCTTCAGCAAGTGCTTTAATGTAAGGGATATATGTGGAAATATTAATCAAATGAGATTTGTTTATAAGCTGTACCAAAAAAACCCCTAACCTTGTACATTCTATCTTCAACTCTGATGCTTATTTGAAATGACATACTGCTGAAAAGAAGTGTTTGCTAATTGAAATGTAAGTGGGTGACCAAAAGGTAATACATATGCAGCAGCATTTTTTTACGTCCATTTTTGTACTTCTGAAGAAACCATCTCTGCCTCCTATAGTAACAAGTATTGATAGCATCAGAAACAACTTTTTATTTATTCATCTGATGCTTTATTTAAACTTTTTTATTCATTATCTGGCATTCAGCAGGTCAGTGGTATAGGATCACCTTACTGCTCACCCTTTGATTTTTCACTCTTTCCCTGTGGCGACTTTCTCTGTTGGGTGCAGCTGGATTTAGCTTGATTCCCAACCTCGCCAGCAGCATTGTAAAATCGAACTGTAGCATTTGAAAGCAACTGGTCTATTGAAAAACAAGCTGAAGCAATCCAGACTTGGATTTCAAAGGGAATAGAAAGGTCTCGGTCCGTGCTGCTGTTGCAAGCTCAGCATCGTGGGGCTTGATTGACTATAAGCTCACTTACCATTAAGAAAAACTTAAGGATATTTAATTTAATGACAGGCTGTAAAAGTGAGGTATGTGAGTTCATGAAGAAATCCACAGGCAAGTTGGAGTGTTGCTTATGCTGTAGCAAAAATGGCATAACTGTTCTGAGACTGTCAAGTCTTACTCTAAGATTATGCAGCTGCGCAGAAAACAGTTTGACAATGCGTTACCCAGAAACGGTCTGAATTTGTATCCCATTGGCTTCAGTAGAGTTAGTCTGTTTTATCCTCGTGTAACTGAAAGAAGGGTTGAATTCTTTGACATCATGGACTAGGTCCTCAACTGGAATCGATTGATGGAGGGACTTATACTCTCTGCTAGTGGAGTGGCTAACCTTTGTTATGGGTTGACCTTAAGAAAAGCAGAGTGTATGGATTTTTAAATGTGAGAAAGGGCTTTGATATTGTTTTCTCTCTCTTCAGACACTGCTAGTTAAGAGAAAAACAAAACGACGTGTACTATAAAAGGTTGTAGTGTCAGAAGATTTAGATATCATACTCTTTGCAAATAGTTTTTGCCTTTGAAAAAACCTTTCTGTAATGTTCCCGTTTCTTTCCTTTCTTTAAACAAATGGTTATTGAACTTATAGCAGCTGTGTTTCTATGTTAATGTGCAAGCTGTGGTTATTATATTGCCTCTGTTCTAAGATATTCACAAGTACTTGCAGTTGTCTTAGAAAATTGACCTTTGGATTTGGAAAATAACTTCTACAATTGGCCTGTAGTCCCAAAATGACTTCTTTCTACCCCAAGAGATCTTGATAAAAATCTATATGACTAGGTTTGTTTTATCTGAATGTTGGCAGCAGGAGGTGGTAAGGAAGAGAAGGTCATTAGTTCAGTTCCTTGCTGGAAATAAATCTCTGAGAAAGCAAGGATAATCCTTCATTTGAGATTTGCTCAGCTTTTTTCCTGTGCTTAGTTCTATCCACATCAGGATTTATACTTTTTTGTACTTCCTTTTCATTAGAAAATCTAGAAGGTGTTAATTTTGCATTAACATTAATGAACGGCAACAGATAGGAAACTTGCCAAGTTGAAGAGGTACTGTCAGTTACTTTAAATCTGGATTTTAAAGACCTTTGAGTTTCACTAGAATGCCTGTAGGGAAAAAAAGTAATATTTACTCCAGAACTGAACAGAACCACATGCTTAGTTTTTAACTGCATAAGATGTAAAACTCTATAGGGATCTATTCTGTAATGCAAACATCAGATTTTGTCCAAACTCTCATGTTCTTTGGCACTGTGAAGTCCAAGTGTAAGTTTTTCATTCCTACCTCAATTTTGGGTATGTCTATGCTGCAGTTAATACCCAGACAAGAAGAAGGACTGCATGTTGCTGTGATTCAGACTGGTACCTGCATTCCCGAATTTGCAAGTGTCTTGGTTACCTCTGCTCTGCTATCACAGAGTTTTGAGTGGTCAGTTCTTGACAGGCACAACAAGGGTACTGTGATAAAACAGTTAGTTTGCATCAGACTCGAGGACTGTTATGTTCCAGTGTGTGTAGTAGATATAAGTTGCTGCAATTTTTTTTTTTTTAAACTCTCTACTGAACTGACTTTGGAATTGCCAATAGTAAGGTTGTTTTTTTTTCCCCCAGTATCTGTTGGTTTGTAATCGACTTCCATCTGGATGAGTCAAAGCTTATCTTTTGGCTGGTTTTTCTCAATACACAGTTACAAATCTATTCTCAATATCCATCTCTTTAACAGATCCTTTTAAACTCGTGGTGATATTGTATGGCAGCAACTTAATGTCTGTGCTTATATATTGTGTAAACTTCCAAATGAAGGAAGAAGAACATTTGAAATACTTTTATCCTGTTCTTCCTTCTCTAATTGTTCTGTTTTACTTTTACTTTATCATCATTCTGTCTGACATTATGCAATGCATCTTCACTCAGGTCTTCCAGACTGGCCTTTTTCATTCTACTCTGATAGAATCCCTATTATGGTTACATTCTCAGTCTAATTTTTGATCTCACTTAATACTTTGGTTACCTCTGCACATCAAGTTGATGTTAAAGTGTTTGAAGTGATGGCAAGTCAATTAACGTCTCACGTTAATTTAAGAACTCAACAAAATCCAATTCTGATTCACATTATTCTTTCTATTGTGCGTTTGTTAACACTGAATTTCATCTACAGTCATGCCGTCTGTCCTCCAAACGTTGTTGTTAATGTTTAAGTGTGTAAGTGTGACTCAAGTGATACGTTGGTCTTGCACTAGCCTACTGCGCAGGGGTAAATTTCACCCTTTGTGAGCTGATGTGTCCTGTCACATTAATTGGGGATGTTCTGTGCATTTCCTAGGGCAACACAAAGGATCAAATTTCCCTATTAACCCCATCAGAACTGAATTAAGTGATGCCATATCTAGAATGTCTACTTCAAAGCTGATGTATTGTGATCTGTAGCTTAAAAGTTTTGATCTAGCTGTATGCTATTAGATATATCTATGCTATTAGATATAGAAAACACAGAAGTAGCAATCTGCTGGATGTTGAGATAACCTGAGCTTGAAAAGGTCACAACTACTATGTCCAGGTGCTGAGAGATTTGTTGGTTTTTATTTTTTTCTCCCTGGTATTTCTATTTTTAATGTATCTGTTTTCAAAGCAAGTCAGTAATGTTTCTCCCAAGGCCTAAAACATGAAATGAAATTTTGCGGAAGTGACTAATCCATGTTACTTATGTTCGCTGGTCTACTTCCTTGCTTTTGTTAAAATTAAAATCAATTTTTTTTGCTGTTTCATGCAGATTTTGTAGGTAATTTAGCAAATGGCTAGGTTCAAGTGAGGGATTCTGATTTCTTATCTCTCATTTTTGAGTCTTGTATCTTGATGTACCACTTTCTTACCTCTAAAGGGATAATATTGTTCCTTAAAGCAAACTGCTTTGAGTGCTGCAGGACGGTGTCTTACAGAAGCTAGAGATTTTTCTTTTTTTGTTTCTTTGGAGGTGTAGCCTATCATCATATATAATGGGACTTTCTGACATTTGATTTATCTTTGTTGCTTGCCAAAAATATCAACCAATTGATGGATTGGATAAAAAAAAAGACTATCCTCCGTATCATCAAAATGAGGGGAAAATCTTCCTACTTTCAAAAAATACTGAAACGAAATGAAATTGTGGGATGAGGGGTGTAAAAAATATGTGAACAGATGGGAGAATTTCTTCCTTGCAAGCTTATTATTATGAAGATTGTTATTATTTTTTGTGATTCTAACTTAGAAAGAAGACTTGATGGGTTCAGTGATCACTGATGGCTATAAAACGGGCAAACTGTGCCCAGCTGTTCAATGGATGCTTGTCTGATTGTGAAAATCCTTATGAAGCTGAGCAGGGACAAAAAGAGAGGAGCATACTGGTATCTTAGTGGATTTAGTTTTGCACAGTAGCATCTGCTAAACATGCAATTTAGACTAAAAACCATAATTATTTAATGAGTAACCACCTACTTTCTCTCCCGTGTGTTTTTCTCCCCACCCCATGAAAGAGCTGGCTTCAGGATATGCGTAAGGCATGGTTTAGTGTATTTGCCTGCTGCGCACACTGAGTATTCTATATGTTGTTTTGATTTATTTATGAGTCTTTATTTTTTAATCTTTGTAAAATTGCAGGGAGAAAGGAGACATAGGACCTTTACATGACAATCTTTATCTGCTATTATCTAGTGACAGATGCCTTCTGACATGACATTTTAGGGACTTTGAGGCTCTTGGTAATATTATTTGAGGTTCAGGAATGACCTTGCATATCAGAAGGTCTTTGCCTATCCTGCATGTCATCATGACTTAAATATTCTGGTGAAACAGCACAAAACCAGTAAGCGCTGTGTCTGGGGCTCCTGCAGTGTCTTTATCCTCCTGTCATGTTTAGGAAGAAAACAAAAATGGAAGTATCTTTTTAGAGAAATAGGATAAATTGTTGCTGAAAGAAAATAGCTGTGTATGCAGCTTAGAACAATCTACAGGCTGTGCTGGATACTTCATCATGAGCAATATTTGGAAAAAAAACTGCAAGAAATCCAGTACTGGGCAAGTTGAGAACCTTGCAAGCAAGCTTCTGGGCTCAGTAAATCACTCGTGTTAAGTCAAGTTACTTTATTTGGCCTAGGCTTGTCTTACATGTGGTTAATACTCATTTTATTTATGACACTAGATGGGTTTCGGTTCCCAACTTATTAATAGGTGAAGCTCGTTTGCGCTGGTGGCGGATTTTGTTTTAGAGTTGGCAGTGGAGAGCAACAATATCTGGAGTGTGCAAATGCTATTTTCTATGTAGAAATTTAGATGAGTGTGGAGCTGGGGGAAAAAAAAAAAAAAAAAAAAAAAAAACACAAGGAAAAACAGCCTCAAAGGCTTCCTATTTTAAATGATATTTTAAATTTCTCACTGTGGAGGTTTTGTCTTGATTGTTTCAGCTGAAATGAGTTTCCACCTATGTGGATTCCATATCAGAAAACTTTTTAGCTTCAATGACTGAAATACAATTCTTTCTTATGCGTCTGAGTTGCGCTTCTGGACTTTGCAAGGACTGAAAAGCTACTGCTTCCAAAGGGCTCTTTGCAGCCTCACCAGGGATGCGATACAGGAACCTGATGGGTAGCAGGGGAATTAGAAATGTGAGGCCAGAGTAAGGGCTGTGTGCAGCAACTGAGCTAACAAAAAGAAATATTAAGGAGGTACCTGAGAGGGGGCTTACTGTTTTTTGTTCATTTTGTGTTTTTTTTCTTGTTTATTTTGTTTTTCCTGGAGGAATTGCATCTAATCTGAAGTGTAGCCAGTGTTAACAAATCCTTTCTTACGTGTCATATCTGATGTGCTTGCCCATCCAGGAAGACCTGCCATGTTTCATGGTAAAGTTAAAGGTTTTGAAACTAGCAGTGGCGGTGAGAGTCTAAAGCATGCTCAGAATACTTCTCTGCTAGTTTCACTGTGAAGTAGTTTGGCTTGAATTCTTTTTGGTCAATTAGAAAATCACTGTGTAGTGAGAAACTTCTTTTGCAAGCTGGTCCTGTGCAGGTTTCCCTGTTCATGTTTGCCCAGTCTTGTGTCATGGACTGAAAATGAAGCAGAGCTCTACCATGACTGTTCTTCGCTAATAGAAGTTTCTGAAGCAAATCAGTAACATGTGAGAACAATTTTAGTCTGATTTTTGCCTACATCATCGCGGTCCAGCATTGCAGGAAGGGAGCAGCAGTTGATTTAATTGTAATTCCCCATTTTCTGCTTTAAGTGGAGGTAAGCCATGCTAGTGAAGCTGGCTTTTGAAATGAGTGCTTATGTAGTTGCTGTGCTAATGCATTTTAAATTTTTTTTTTTTTTTTTTTCAGATCAAACATGTACTAGTTTCTTGTTGGATAAGCAGATGCTGGTTAAATCAGTCATTTAGATCAATAATAACTTTTCTTTTATATAATCATAGACAAATTATTTTCAAAATGTTGAATTAAAGTTGAAAATCCTAGGGATTGCCATTTAAAGCTCTGTCTCGTGGTATGAGAAATTATTTCATAATGGGAATTTATGGTTTTTGTGTCTCTGTCCTTGTGGATCTTATCTTTGAGTGTATGGCCTTAGAAGTATGGCAGGAAGCTGTGCCAGGAGTTGTAAAGTAGACATGCCTAATGTTTCGCTCTTTTGGATTAGGGGTTGGTGGAAGGCAGACTTTCTTTAGAAAATTGCAGTGCAGATACGTTGTTATCACAGTAAAGGGTGGTATCTGACACAGGTTGATAATATAAATTATTGGTTCTTTATTTCTCACCTGACTCTTGAACACTTAATTTTCTCAACTGTTCAACCAGCAGAGATCTGGAATCAATTCACTAAGCTAAACAGAGATAAGAGATAAACATCTGATGATAATTGTTACTGTTTCTATACTATTTAAATACCTTGGGATTCACTTTCCAAGGGAACCTTATCCTAGCTGAGCAGATGCTACACTGAGAAACTGGCTTTCTGAATATTAAACTTTATGGACATTAAGTAATGCCAGAGGCCAAAAAGAGTAATTTAAAAATAAATGTATTTTTCTTTCTTGCACAACATAAAAACCTTTGCATATTGATGCCCTACTCCTTGTAGTACAAGTATGTTTGAAACAACTTTTGTCACTGTCTGGATTATTTCACTTATTTTGAAATAGGAGCTACCAGTACTCAAAAATGTGTATGAAAACTTCATTTTTCTTCCAAATCCTTTTCTGTGTCTTTGTCAAACTACAACTGTTACTATAAAACTATACTACTAAAATGATTTTTCTGTTTTAGCTACGATGCTTTTTGTGCTAGTGATGTTATTCGGTAATTTCCTAAACTACAACAGCTAATTCTGAATGCCCAGCAGAATGCAAGAGTTTATCATTTTTTTCCACTGATGATGCCTCATTTAGTCAGCCTTTTGTTTCTGTTTGTCTTTGCATGTTGAATATATACATAGCATTAATACTAATTTTTACAATGATGCTTGCTTAAAGACAGCCCTAAATGCAGGAATGGATGGTGCTGTACATGCAGTTTATGGATTGCTGGTGCTGTGGTGGGTTGTGTTGCAGTTCCTCCAGCTTTCAATTCTCCAGTAACGTTCTTGTCCATAAGGAATTGACTCATCTGTGAACTTTTTTGTTTTGCTTTGGGAAAACGATGCGAGATTTGGAAATCTGCTTCAGGGAAACTGAAGGAACTGTCCAGCATTTTCCAAGCTGAATTTATTAAAATGCTCTTAGACTTGAAAGGGCTTTTTATGTTGGCTTTCAACACTTTAAAAGACAATCAGCTCTTAGAAATATTTATCTCTACATAGAGCATGTATGCTTATATATCTCAAATATGTTTATTAATTGAGATGACGCATACTTGCTAAGACAAATGCTGTTTGTAGCCTAGTTCTGGCAGTTGCAGTTTGAAAGTGACTGGAGCTTTAAGAAAATTTGAATAACTTTTGAGTTTGCATAAGGGAATAAAACATGCTTTTTTGAAAATGATGGGCTATGATGTGTCCAAGTATTCAAACTAAATAATACAGAGTTGTGGCTAAGCTATGGATTAGTTGAGAAAATTCCTGAGGATGAAAAGATGGATATAATCTTGGTTTATTGATTCAATTTGCTTGTTATCAAAAGTCATCTTAAAAATTTCAGAACAAATGAGTCACAAAATAGTGTTCCCTCTTTCAGTTGGCTATCACCAGCTAGTTATGAGGATGAGAGAGCATGTCATTAACTGTTAGTTAAGAATGACTCTGCAAAATTGATGTCTTTCTGATGATTTCATAACAGAATCACAGAATGGCCAGGGTTGGAAGGGACCTCAAGGATCACGAATCTCCAACCCCTCATGGTCTTAAATGGTCTTAAAAGCTGCAGGTTGTTACATTATATCAGGCTTTCATCAAACCTGAAGCTGAGCTGTGCAGCAGCAAATTCTTCTCTGCAAGTTGCTTTAGATCAGGAGCCTCTGAATAGTACAGCTTGGGAAGAGAAGCTTCAGGGATAATCTGAGCTTCATGTTGACGCTGTAGCAGTGGGCAGCTTATCACTAATGCTTTCATATTTGCATCTCTACGTGTTATCACTTTTGTTGTTGTTTGTTTTGATTTTTAAACACACATACACACCAAAAAAAACCCAAACAAACAACCTCTTAAAAAGCCTTACTGCAGAGAATTGCTTTGTGGCAGGATATCCCGTTAAGTGGGATATAATGTAGAATATCACTCTAGGAGAACTTGTTCTTTACGGTGTCTTTCAAGAGTTTCTAGCCTTGACTGTCCCAAACTGTCTAAGCAACTGCATTATGTTACACAGATATTAGTCATAGCAATATCTAAAATCTTGTCACTCGTTTTTGAGTTACTACTGCAGGAATGAGGGGTGGAGAAAGGGGTTTTTAAAAAGTGGGAGCTATGTTACAGTGAAGTTAGGTATTAGAAGATAATAATGTGTCACATAAAGATTTGTTTGTTCACTTGCAGTAAGTTACAGCTGAGTGAGAAGTCAGCTTCGGAGTCCTCAAACATAGTTGTCATCTTGAATGGTTGAAGGCAGTTCTGGGGAACTGGGTTTCTCTCCCCCTTCCCACTTTCCTCATCTGAGCCAGGTGTCATACAGCCAGCTGGAGAAGTAAAGTTTACGTCAGTGCTTTGCCAAAGCACAACATTTTCCCAAGTAGGATAAGCCTATTTTTGTTGGTCTTAATTTTAGGACTAACAGGTAGCTTCCTTTTGGTCCTTGATGTATTTTGAAAGTAGGCTTCCAGTCATTCTGAATCCTGTGGATTGCTTTGGTATTAAATTTTCATGTTATGAGTTCCATTGGAAATAAATGTGATTTCTACCCCCTGCAGTAAAATGTTGCTTTATACCAAAGGAGTCTCGGAGGCAAATTGGCCGCTTATTTAAGGATGTCTTAATGAAGAGTTGTGTATGTAGATATCTTCATTAGTGTGAGTAGATTGTATGAAGAGAGCTGGCTGTGCTGTATTACTATGGCCACCCACAAATTAGCCCAGTAGCCACAATGACTGAGGGTTCTTCATTGTGTATTGTCACTTGGTGCTGAGGACAAAATAGGAAACCACTAAAAGCGGGGGAAATGCTACTCACATATATAGTTTTGGAACATGGCAATTTTCAATAGTGCTCAGAGAATGTTTTCCTAGTAAATGACAGGATGAGGGGGAAGGGAGAACGAAAAGTGGACTGGAATAGTGGTGACATTTGAAAGGGGACGAGCCTTGTCAGAGGCTTGACTTCATACTGATAAGAAATATATTTCCTGATTGTATGGGAGGCTGCTGCTCTGAGCAGATAAGAAGTGGGGTTACATGCTGGTTTATCTGTAAGGAGGCGCAGAGTTGCTCTCAGACTTGTGATTTATTGAATTTAGATCAAAAAATCCGAAGGGATTTACAGCTAATCATAAAATAGTGTAGATTTAAAAAATAAAAATAAATGGTGAAAACCGAGAAATATTATAGTGAGATATAAGTAGTTGTGTATAAAAAGGACATACGTATGCATACATATTTTATGTGGATTAGAGGTCATTCTGCTGCACCATGGAAGGACATTTTACATGTATTTTGCGGGGAAGTAGAAGTGGGTGTGGATCTTGCTGAATATAGAGTAGGGCATGCCCTTGGGCTGTAGAGCTGACCTCAGCATGAGTAGTAGCACGCTTGACAGTGTGACTTCTTTCAGTGCCAAGATGATACGTGGTAGGAAATAGCCAAAACTCAGGGCTGCTCTAAATGACACCAGATGTCAGACAGCCCTGGGTGGTATTTGTAATTTAGAAGATGGAAGTTTTTGTTCTGTGTTGTTTGTATTTAGTGAAAGAGAAGAGAGTACCGTACGGTTCTTAAGCAAGTTTTTGTCCTAAATCTTGCTGTTTGACAGTTGTTCAGTGGGTTGAACTAAGTTTTAAAGCAGGTACTGCATGGGCGGTGGTACTAAAAAATTTATCCTGCAAATATATTGCAGCAGTCTGAAAGAAGCATTTCAAAGCTGCCTGCCTCTGTGTACTCTCTCTAGACGATTCACACCTGGAAATTGTCGTGTTTGTTCTGCAGTCTGCAGTACATCTACAAAGCCAAAGGAGCTATTAGTGCAATCTGCTGGCATCCTTAAACTTTTATCTTACTAGGTCAACAATCTATAGACTGAACCTATGGCACATCTGGCCTGGCTAAACCTGCCCAGATCTGTAAACACTTGAATAAAAAAGACCCCCAAGCAATGCTGAGGCCTGGGCTCCTCTTGCTGTTTTCTCTAATTGTGTTCAAATGGGCCAATCCTTGTTGCAATGTAGGTGCAAGGTATAAGCCTTACTACTTTATTTTTTGAAAGTTTAGCTTTGACCATATTTTTGAATCCTTGAAAGCTGAGAAAGAGCTACTTCTGACAGTACCTTTTGTTGTGTAGCCATAGGTGTGACAGACAAAGGGCTGAAATCTTACTGCATCTTTTGGAGTTGAGTCATCCAGCTGCTGTTCTGGCAAAGCTTCATAGTACCCTTCTGTCTCAATGTTACATGAGAGAAAATGTGGTGTTTTATGTAAATGTAATTAAAAATTATATTTTTTTTGTTTCTCTATTTGCATATGTTGTGATATAATAGCTAACATCTTGAAATGAAGGTTTAAATTTATAGCAGTTGCTCAACTAATGAACATGTTGAGGTGCTCAAATGCAAGGCCCTCTTGACTGAGTAAAATACTACAAAATGAATAATTATGGTACAATGGCAGAATGGCAACTTTGCATAAATCCTGGGTTTTTATAAGTGTGATTCAGAAAGATCTCAAGGTTTTGGTGAGCTGTCCTCAACTGGCTATGAAAAATAAAGCTGTCTCTTACACCCTGTAGTGTTCCTAGAGCACACTTTCTTATTGCTTTTTCTGAATGCATGCATGAAATCATGTGCTGTTTACTTTTTGCAGTCCTCAGAGGAACCTACTGAAGTATTGGTTTAGAAAGATTCAGATGCATGTTGAGAGTTTCACTGACTTTATTTTTCCAAAAGAAGAGGCACAAGCTGATTGTTTTGTTCAGATCTTGGTGAGGGCTTGTAAGGGAACTGTTATGCCATAGCCTGAGCTGATGACTGAGCACCTGGTGAAGAGGGTGGCTGGCCAAGGCAGTGCAGCTGCAAGCAATTTACCTGTGCTTTACTCTGGGCCCTGCTTCTCCCTGGGCTCATATAAGGGCAAGCCTCCAAAAGGAGAACATCTCCTGGATGAACCCCACTTCCTGAGAAGGAGAGTTGTGTAGCCAGAGGCCGTATCACTGGGTGAGCTAACCTTTTCCTGCATGTGATTATTGTTGTTCCTAATGATGCTTTGCCTGTATCTTAAAGAATTTACCAGAAGCAATTTCACTGCTTCCAAGGTCCAACATGTCCTGTTCTTAATGTTGCTGAATTTTTCAGAACTGTCTTCAGTGTTGCCAGTGTATGAGGTGACCAATTTTGGTTCTTTATGCTTAAAAAAAAACAAGCAAACAAACATGTTATTAATTTCACTAACACGTCATAAATAGGTAATACTGTTCAGGCCTATAAATAATGCTGATCATTTTAGTTACATGGAAATTCCTGTATTTCATAAGCTGAGTAGTGCTCTTTTTTTCTTATGTTTCCTAACTTTTGCTAGTCAGTTGCAAACTTTTAGGTAGCTTTGAAAATCTGTTTTCTTTAGAAGATAAAGTCGTATGGATTAAGGGCTACACTTTTACCTTAAATTTTTGTGGGAGCCTAATGTTGATTTTTGGTTTTTTAGAGGTGGATGATTGGGGAGTAAGCAGGAAAGAGTGATCACCTGCAGGTGAAGGCAGCAAAATGTGTATTGAAGCTCACTCAGTGTGGGAATATTATTTCTGAATTACGGAATAGCCCGGTATGGTTGGCATAATCCCCATCACATAAGCAAAGGTGGAGGGATTGTGCCTTCTATTGTATTTCACAATCATCCTTTCACTCATTAATTATGTGGGTTGCTTTTTGGTTTAAGGAAGAGAGAAAAGGGCATCCTGATCCCCTGCAATCTGCACTGTTGCTTGTTCTTTGGGACCCCACTAGTCAAAACAACGGGATTCATATGCTGACGACAGCTGAGAGACCAAAGTATGACCAGATGGCAAGGGGAGCTGAGCTGTCTGTTTCTGCAAGCGATAGGCACATTATGGTTATTCTCTTCTGGGGACGAGGGGGTGGAAAGCAGGAGGAGGGGGAGAAGGAAAGAAAGAGGCAGATATTAGATAAACAGACTGTAGCCTGAATACATATGACATGTGGGAGGAAAGCTTTGTTAAGTAAGAACTGAAAGCCTCTCGCAGAACATTAAGCAGCACCGCCTGTGCATTGGACTGAGCCAAACCAGAGGAAAGACAAGCACAAATGTGTAAGCTTGCTGCGAGGCTGCTGAGGTTCACCAGACTTCTGCAGAGGTGCTTGAAACAGTGGAATACTGTAAAGTATGACTCTGCATAGATTAGCTTGCTTTTTTATTAAGAAGGGTCATCTAATAAGGAAGATGCCAAGTGTTTCTTCCTTATCTTTATGATGTGCAAGCTATGCTTTTATGAGCCAAAGTTGATTCATAGTTTCATTCTGCTAGAATTTTTCAGCTTCATGCGCACGAGATGGCTTTATGGGGTTATGATATCTGCTGTTTGCACTGCAGTTGCTGCAAGTTCAGTTTAGCTGGTGATTTGCAGGCGGCGCTCAGCATGCTCCATAATTACGGAGTGCATCCTTGATCTGCATCACCTTGAGCCTGATCTGGGGCGAGCTGAAATCTGTAAAAAATCTTCCCATGTAATTGTACTCAGCTCTGCTTTATGTCTTATGAATGAAACTGAATTACAGTTTTATCAGCTACTTACAACAGAGATGTCAAGTGTTTCTATACTGCTCCCTCTGGCTAAGCAACCTAAGTTGCAATATTTGTCCTGTTTTGTTACGTTTTATTTTTTTCTAGTTGTTCTTGTTGTGGGGCTTGAGTAAATGAGTAAGCAGAGCAATAGATATTTCTATTACCTGAAAAAAAGAGGCAGTTGTCAGTATTTTGCTCTTATGTGAGGAAAATGCTGATGATCATAGGAACAACAGAGGCTACTGTCCATCCACAAAAAAAACCCCAGAAAATTGTTGAGAATCCATAAAGAGCATCTATTAAAGTAGGGTTTGATATTTTGTGACTTCTATATATCATATGCTGGTAATTCTTTCTTTCTTTTTTTTTTTTTTTTTTTTTTTTTTTTTTTTTTTTTTTTTTTTTTAAAAAAAACCTTTGCTTGTCTCTGGCCTACTGATCATTAAGTAGTTCTTTCTAACATAAGGCAATAACAAAGCAGCCTCATACTGTTATTTTCTTGATGAACTACTATGAAACACTGTGCACATAGGGAGAAGCATAACAGATTTGTTGGACTGCAGCATCTAACACCACTGCTCAATAACCCATTGGAGTGTTAGAGCGTAGTCACCAGCTTGGCTTCCCTGCAGCTCCCCAGATAGTTGCTTGTGACATTGATCTGTGAGGAGCGAGGGCAGAGAGCTGATCTATAGATGTAGGCTATTGCCTGGAGGAGTGGATTAGCTAAGATTGTGCTCTCCCTGGCTTTGGTCATAATAATGCAAAGACTTTAGGAAATCTTTGCTATGCAAAAAATAGAGCTAGAAAATAGTGTGTGTTTAAAGAATTTAAAGAATTTAAAACAGCAACAGAGCCCATCCCCCCCCAAACCCCCAATGCATACATAGCACAAAACACTCATCTCACACACATGTGCAAAACCACATGCACCGAAAAACAACACAAGAAACATTTGAACTCTTTTTGGAAAGATGCTGAATGTTGTATGCCAATTTTCTATTCACTTCTTGGAAAACCTTTTCCAGTTCCATATGGGGCACCAGCTTTTAGAACACTGTTATTTTAATTATTGAACCAAAAAAAGCATTATGCTAATTACCACTGCTTCTGTAGCTATGCACAGAAGCCCCTTCCACAGTTGAATAGTAGTACAACACATGTAGCTGCAGTGTAAGTATTAGAAATGAACTTTTTTCATTTTTTATTTTGATTGTAATGGCTGAACTAGTTTTTGTGATCATCCTCATTGATGAGATAATTACCACACTGTCTTTTTACAAACCTCCTACCGCATTGTAAAGATTCACTTAAGGGTTAGATGCAAGTTCACCTTGATTAGATGCATCTTCTCAGTGCGTGACCTGAGAAGTTGCTTGTAGGTGAATGGAAAGAGTAAAACATTAAGCAGTTCCTAATTTGCTTTTTTTTTGAATGTCTATAATTGCACTGAGAGAATTTTCTCTATTGTAAATCTGAAAGCCTGATGAAAACGACTGTATTGTTTCAAATTTAAATAATGCAGCAAGCTGCAGTTATATAACAGATAAAAAGTAAGATTTGCACTTAAGCAGCAGCTATGTAATAAATGCCATTACTGCTGAGAAGTGCCATGTTTACTCATACACTGCCAGGGACCAGCTTGAATGATTCCAGCTCCTTTAAGTGTGTATATGGTCTGGGGCTCTCAAGTTGATATTTAGCCATGGGGATGTACTGGGTTTGTTTTTTGTTTTTTTTCCAAAGAATTTTATTTCTCAGCATGAACTCTCATTTATGTGCCATCTGCATTGCCCTATCATTTTGTCAACTTGTTTTTTTTATTAGTTGCTCAAGGGTTGTTGTATACAACTTTGTAATTAAGGAGGAGGCAAAATACTAATTTTTGGCTCTAAGCCAGAAAAGATTAGCCAAAAGCACTTAAGTTGTGTGATTCTTTCATCCTTTCCTGTTTTTCTGGAATTACATGGTGTCTTCTGTTGCTGTTTTCCTTAGCAGCAGAACCATGTCCATTCAAACTCTTCTATTTTTACATTCTATTACTTAAGAACTTCAATTTTATTATCCTGAGTATTCACACCTAGAAATTTAATATGTAAAAATAATAGAGCTTTAAAATTGTGCGTGCACTTCAGTTTTCATGTGGAGAAAGTTGTCTTCATCTACCTTACCTTAGATTACTCATATGAGAGCTAAAAAGTCCTCCAAAAGAGAGCAACAGAAGTGCTTAATTCTTATCTTTCAAAAATCTTAGAATTGAGTTGGAAGAGTCTCTTAAAGGCCTTTTGGTCCAACTCCTCTGCAGTGAGGAGGGACACCTATATTAGGTCAGGTGCTCAGAGCCCCATCCTGCCTGACCTTGAATGTCTCCAGATGCGGCTTCCATCACCTCTCTGGGCAACCTATAATAAGGGTGCTGAGGGACTGGAATAAAAAAAAACAAACACACACACACAAAAAAACAAAAGCAGAAATCTTTATCTTCATACCCAGTCTAAATATCCTCTCCCTTAGTTTCCCCTTGTCCTATCACAACAGACCCTAATGAAGAGTCTGTCCCTTCTTTCTTAAAGCCCCTTTTTAGGTACCAAAAGGCTGCTACAATCAGGTTTCCCTGGGACCCTTCTCCAGGCTGAACAGCCCCAGCTCTCTCAGCCCATCTTTGTAGGAGAGGTGTTCCATTCTTTAGATCACTTTTGTGGCCCTCTTACGGATGTGCTCTAACCGGTCCACATTTCTCCTGCACTGAGGGCTCCATATCTGGGCACTGGGCATTCCAAGCGAGGCCTCATCAGCACAGAATAGAGGAGCAGGATCACTTCTCTTGTCCTGCTGGCCATCCTTCGTTTGGTGCAGCCTGGATATGTTTGGCTGCAATGGTGCATTGCTGGCTCATGTCCAGCATACCATCAACTCTTCTGCCCCACTCCCTTCTTCCCCCAAGAAAAGATAGAAATTACTGGAATATACTTTGAATTTTGTCTGGTATTCTTTCCTTTCCTTTTTCTTCATTTATTAATTTTCTGGCAAATATACTTGCATGTCCCCATATTCCTGCTCTTGTAATCTGAGATATTTTTTTTCTCTGAATAAACTGGCAGTTATTAATGGCAATGAGGGTGTTTTTGATTTCAGTGTAGAGTTAGGAGTTCTGAACCTTAATTACTACATTCTTAGGTTTGTCCACATTCTGACATGTGAGACAATGACACTGTTTGACCACTATCAGTATTCTATGCAGAATCATCAACTGTAACTGAAGATTATAATAGTTTCCTAGGGTTGCCTACGTTGCTCAAAAGTGACAGTGAGATGGTTGCAAGGTTTTTCTGAGCAGAAGACAAGTTATTAGAATTTTGATATTCTGAACATAATCTGAGTACTTTATTTTACAGTATTTTCTTTACTACTACAGTCTCATTTTAGTGCATCAGCAGTGGAGCACACATTTCACATGAATGCGTTTATTTCTATATTGTTACTGATTTCAGATAAGAATTTCCTGCCCTGTGCATGAAAACTTTTTCACTGCAATTTCAGTTTCTTAATCGCAATTAATAATATGCTAGATATGTTTCTATAGCAACTTCTACTCAACGATCTCAAAGCACTTTAGAAATGATAGTCTTAGTTTCATAATAGCACTGGGTGTGTAAATATTCTTATTTCACAAGCAAGGAAACTGAGAGGTTGATTTGCTGAAAGATAGAAATTGGTGCTGGAGTCGGGAATGTTATGTGGGGAAAACTGAGGGCGATGGAGCCCTTTTCCAGATTGCCTACAGAGGTTATGGCACCTCCTTCCCTTGAGATATTTATAAGTTACCCAGGCACAATCTGAAGTTGTGTGTTCTATGTGCCCATGCTTGAGCAGTGAGGTCAGTCCAGAGTGCTCTTCCCACCTCTACTACTCTGTGATTCTGTGACTTTTATTTTTTTTTCTGAAGATTATTGAGAGTGTTTGGTTTGTGTCGTATTTCTAGTCCCTTTGTGGCATTGTATGCCTTCTAAAGAGACAGCCAGGAGTAAAAAAATCTTGTTTTCCTGTTAGAGCTCTGTATCTTGTTTTACTGAAACTTCTAGCCTACCTTACAAGTTGTCAGAAACAATTCCTTTTTTGTAGTTATGGATCCTTACATTTAAAAAAAGTCTGATGGAAGATATCTGTATGGAAAGAGAAAGAGGAAGGGAAAATGTCTGAACAATTTTGAGCATTTGTTCTCATAGCTGAGTAACAGAACCAATGCCATCTTTGGACAGCTTCACAGAAACTAGATAGATTGCTCAAAGCTGCTTTCCTTTGTGCAGGTTCATCCATTGATATTTGCTATAGCTGTTCAGGAAGTGGTAGGATATTGAAGCGTTTTGTTGCTCTTTTTTTCTTTCCCTAATGTACTTACATCTACTTCTCTATCATTTTATTTGAACTCTATTTGCAATTAAAGCTATCATCATAGCTATGCAGAAGCAGCAAATGACTGAGGAAGAGTACAAAGAGGTCTTAGTTTTCACCCATCTTTCAAGAATACGTGAAGTCCTGTTTTTCTAAATGGATCAGAATTTAATCACGTTATCCTTGCTTGTCCTCCTGCCATCCCTAGTAGCCACTCAACAAAATAAAACTATCTAAAGAAAAAGCTTTTTTTTTTTTGAGGCATATGTAAGTTGATCAAAGAAATAATTTCTTTCTAGTGCACATGACATCTCTGTATAGACAAAATTGTTTCTTGCACCTTTAAAGCCTTTTCTACTTGTTGCAGTGAAATGAGGTAAGAAATATTTGTTATTTTGACTATTGTGGGAGGGTTCTGCGTGGAAATCTATCTCTTCTACAAACTGTTTTCTTGGACTCATCCATGATTCTGTGCATCTTAGCTCCCATTCTATAAAATGAAAGTAAATGAAGCTTCCTTTCTAGAGAGAAGGAAGACTTGATTTTGACTGAAGCTTTTGTAGTACATAACACAAATAATGATGAAATGAATGGAGGAAACTGACTCTGAAAAAGAAGGTAATAAATCCTTTCTTGTTCTCATTTTGTACCTTGTACTAGTCATGGAGCTGATGAGTGGCAAATTGCACCTTTAAAGAGCACTGCTGCCTTTGTCTGCAGGGGAAAGGCAGTTTTTCATCAATTTTGGATCTGTCAGAGGAGTTCTTTATCTGTAAGAAGCTTCGTTCCTCACTCTTCCCCCTCCCTCCTAGTTTCTTTGTCCAGTTCCTTCACTTGTTATTGAAGATGAAAGGTTACTGACAGTCGGAAGAATGGAGGGCAGGATTCTCCAATTCATCTTCGTTTTTATGGCAGTTAGTGTAGATTTTGTCCAAAGTTCCCAGGACAGCTTCGAGGTGCACGGCACAGTGGTAGGAATGTTATTTCAGCTCTTGTCAGTGTATGGAGATCTAGTTTTAAGTAAACATTATTAAAAATGTATATGCATATATTTTGCAGTCTGCTATTTGGAGAAATTGGAGAAGGGATCAATGAAATGAAACTTGAGTTTGTGGCGGGGTGGAGATGATGAGCTGGATGTTAGTAGCTGCTAGCCAGAGAATGCTCAGATGGGTCTGTCCTATCTCTTATGGAGCCACAATGTTCTTAGATGTTTCACAATTTGGGACTGTTAGCCAGCTGTTATGTTGACAGTACTGCATTGAATTTGATGTGTACTTTCTTACTGGTGCTAGTTGTGCTGACTGACAGAGCCTCACGTTTTCAGGCACGAGGGCAGAAGGTTTGCTTCTCAGTGTATGGATGTAGCTGATACTCTCTGTTGGTCAAAATGAGTATTATTGCTGATACCTTAACGTGAGTGAGTTGTGTTATGGTGTTGGATCCAACTAATCTCTTGTGGTGCTCAGATGACACTGAACAGAGGCCGTGTTTGTGGTAGAATGTATTTGTCTCCTAGTGGTATGTACACAGAAACTTGTAGCAACAGTGACGTGGGAAATGCTTATTACTCCCTCAATAACCAGCACTTCAGATGCTTTTTCTCAGTATGATTTTGTGGATTTCAAAATTGCCCCTCATGTCTTTTTGTTTCCATCATTTACATTCTGCCAGTTAGTGAGTGCTGGACCGAGTATTACAACTAAACTGTTTCTCTAACATCTCCAAAATGGTACCTGTAGTGTAAGAAATGCAGCTTTCTTTGTGCCTTTTCAAGTTATGGCTGTGTTGGTTAGTTGTGTGCAGAGGACAGAGAGGCATTGAAGTCACAAATAATGAATTTCCAAAATATTATTGAAAATATCCTCTTTGGAGGAAGGTGGAAATGAGGTGAAAATGAGGTAAGTGCTTAATTTGAAGGAAACACTGTGGTGGAAGCTCAGCATTTTTTGCACATAAGAGATGTTTTATATGGCTGAGCTGGAGTAAAGACTGATGTGAGCTTACTCCTTTTAGAAATGAAAGGATCAAGTGTTATCTGTGGATCAGCAGGAAAGTTGGCTTCCTTAGTTGTGCTGCTCGCTTATATTGTGGTGATTTTTTTTGTTTTGTTTTTCTTTAAAAGCAGATGCACAATGGTCATCTGGCAGACCGTCTGACCCATCTCTGCAAACATTGTCTGAGTTTTCTGAGGTAATATGTGCCTAGTTTATCTGATTGTATTCTGTTGGATCTGGGAAGAGTAAGGTGCTTCAGAAGGATGCTGTGCTTAGTTGGGAATGTCTGCTATCTGTAGCACATGAAGAAATGTCATGTATAAACTTCATTCTAATTAGAGATTGGAAATTGGGACTTGGAAAGTGTTCAAATATAATTAATGATTTTTTAATCCAGGAATCACAGAATCACTCAGGTTGGAGAAGACCTTAAAGATCACTGAATCCAACCACAATCTAACCATACTGCCCTAACTAAGAACCATCTGCTGATTCCTGTCCCTGAGTGCACATCCAAGCAGTTTTCAAGCACACCCAGGGAGGGAGACTCAAGATAGTCATTTGCTCTTGGCTGTGACGCGTTATTGTATTAAAACGTGATTATCCATTGGAAGCTTCCAGGGAGCCGTAGGTGTAGCTCTTGTATTTGGAGACAAATGGGGAGTTTCTAAAAATGATTCTGGCTTATCCATTGAGTTTCAGTAGCTGCAGTTTTGCTTGCTGGGAGGGAGTGGGGGTGTTAAAAACCTCACAGTTCCCTACAGTAATTAGGAAAAAGAAATTCCCTGTTAAGATCTTCCAATGTGAATGTGAGCCCATAGGAATTTCCCATGGATGCAGAGTTCTGGTGTTCAGGTGTGCCATCCTTTCTAAGAGGTGAGCCAAGGAGCCTTCTTCATGTTGAGCTGTTACAAGGGATGTAAACAGCAAACTTTGAAGGAGCACGAAGAAAAAAGACTTTTTGCATCTTCCAGTCAGCTGGAGAAGTCCTGATGTACAGATATATTTTGGCAGGAAACAAAAGAAAAATATCCCTTCGTAACTTCAGTGCCAGAACTCCTTATGGCGGTTGGGGTTGTTCATCTTCAAAAGCTGTGATAATTTCTTTTTGAAGGTGAGGGAACTACCTTCAAGCCGAAGGCACGATTTTAGTCCAAGAAATACCATCATTTGCTGGAGCATCCTTTCCTTCTCTCTCAGGAGTACGCGCTGTGTTTGAGGAAGGTGAATTTGCATCAGAGATATTGCCGATGTAAAGCAGTTCAGTCTCCCTTATTGTTCAGGCAATATGGATATGTTATGAGTGTTATGGATTACTTCTGAAATCTTCTTTACCCTGCCCTGATTGTTAATAGGAATGATCTGGTACGCTGCTAGAATAAGATTTATGGAGCAGCCTGTGGTTCCTGCTCTCTAGCAAGCTGAAGGTAGCAAAACTCAGCAGAACCTGCAAAGGATGCAAAGGAAACCTGTGTCTGTTTCATATGGCTGTGAACAAATACAGTATAACTGTCCTTAAGGAAACATTGCAAAACCTTTCTACTTTGTTAAAGCTAAAGCTTTTCTGCTACCGAAATACTCACAGTATCAGCCCTTCCACTATTCGTGCATGCGTGTGTGTGTGTGTGGAAAATGCATTCTGTGTTTATCTGCTGTGTCCTTGAATTCTCCAAGAGATTTATATTGCTGACACACACAGCAGAGATGGAATGTGTTCAGATGCTGAAATAACAGAGGACAGGACAAAACCAAAGGCAGGAGAGATGAAGCAGAATACACTGCATCTGTGTTTCTGGCTCCTTGATTTGGTTGGTAGGCTGGCTGTCTGACTTAACCCCTGGTCTGACTTAGTGTGGTATTTGGTATGTTCCTGAAGAAGTCACCCTGTTGCCTGTGCTTTCTGCATCTTAAGACATCTATAGAAAAAAATCAGCCTCTGTGTGTGAGTAATTAAAATAAATAAATAAACCTACCAAACCTCTCCCTTTGCTCCTCGTTTTCAGACTAAAACTGTGAAATTTCTGCTTTTTCACCATGACCGGTCTGTGAAATTGGGCATTGCTCTCTGTAGTTTCAAGAAGGCCCCAATTATAAGATCAGGCTCTGGAACTGCAAGCTTTGCCTGGCATGGAAATTTTGTTTGGGAGCCATTTGTTTGGGTCTGTGTGTTTTTGTATGCACAGGTTGCTAAAGCTTTTTCTGTACTGAATGTTTTCTCGTAAGTAGGAAGCCAACACTCTTTGGTGTAATTCTTGTACAAAGTGATTCAAATACGTGCACTCATATATGCTGAATTTTTTCTTGAGAGTGTGCATGCTTAAAAGGTCATGATACTAGTGTGAATGTTCATGTTTATATTCCTGCTTCTTGTTATTAGAAGCTAGAATAATATTAAACACCACTGTTGTTCTGGCTACGTCACTGATTACTGCTTTTCCTCTGGAAATCTTAAAATATTTTGACATCAAGGAGATACTACTAAGACCCTTTTAAAACTCTGAATGTTGATGGGGTCTTTGAGGGTTTGAACCAATGGTTGATTCTAGCAAGCCAACTCATGTGATGGGGGTGGTTATTTCCTGGCACTGGCTCAGCTACTGTGAGTTAAAAATGCCTGAAGTGTATGGTGTGCAGGTATCAGGGACTTGGCACTTAATACCTCAATCTAGCAATTGATTTCTGTTGCATCAGTGTACTTTTGAATGTGAGTATGGCCTAAGCTGACCCACTTTGTGCAGAGTAACTGTAGCAGATGGGGGAGTCCAAACTGCTGCCTAAACATGCTTTTCTGCTCTGTGGGTCTCCTTCAGTGACAAATGTGAATACTGGAGGCCTGGCTGTGGTCTTCCTATTCATGTGCTAAGTAAGATTTCTATGTCAGTCACACATGCAGAGTTCAGTGACTAAATTGAAATCTGATGCATTTATCTAATACAACTGGTTTCACATGAGTTTCTGGTAATCACATTTCACACAAATAAAGCTAACTTTTCTGTGACTGGGTACTGCTTTGGAGGATGATTTGGCTGTTTTGCTATTTTAACCAAGTTTATATTCTTCATTATTCAAGCCTTTCTATCAAGACTATATCTGCTGGAGTCAGATATGCTCTGTAGGGATCTTTATTACTGAAACAATTCCCAGGGGGGCAAAGTTGGGCTGCATAATATAATCTGCACTGTTATCTTTAAGAGACTGTAGAGGGGATTAATTTAACTTTTAAAAAAGTATTTTAGAAGTATTTAACTTTTTTGAAAAGTATCTCTGTCAATGTTGAGCTCTGTCAGAGCATCTTCAAAGCAATGTATGTGTACCCCCACAGAAGTTGTATTTCACTATTCTCAAAATACCCCCTTTTTAATCCTAATATCCAGAACTAAATGCAGTTTAAATGCATTGTTTTGAGAGGCATCCACAGAGATGGTCATCTGAATAGCAGGAAAAGGGAAAGTATTAATGGTATTTAGGCAGGGATAACCTTCTATTGTTTCAGGTAACTTTCTGTGTGTAATTCTGGGGATAGTTTACACCTTCTAAAAACTATTTTACCCCTCTGTTGTATGTTAGTGCCATGACTGTAGTCTGTAATGTATCCTTTTATTTGGAATGTTCTGTAGCATTACTGGCAAGGAAGTCAATGGTAGTGTGCTGCTGTTCTTCAAAATCAGTGAAGGTAGGGTATTGGATTGGAATATTTTCATATGCTGAATAAGAACATAGGAGCCTTATCACAAGAGGAGAAGGCATGATCTGCGAGTGCACTGAGATTTGTGTAAGCTGCAGGAATGTACAGTCATATACTAACTACAGTGTAGTGATTATTCAAGAAATTCTACAAAGATAGGAGAACGGTCTTAGTGCAAAATGGTTTTGAATTGGATTGGTGGCTCATTGGAGCCCGAAGGAAGTGTCATGTAATAAGGAACTGAGTTCCTATCCTTCCTTGAGCTGCAGCTTTTTTGAATTGAGATAGCAGGGGATGGAGCAAGACGGCACGCACTGCATACACTGCAGCTTTGTTGCAGCCTTTAAGGATTGTTATAAATTTTGTCTTGCAGTTGTTTTTTTAAAGTACCATACTGAAGTGGTTCTCTTTGTGCTTCCACCTCATTTCTCCGTAAATGCAGAAAATATCTGTTTTTAATTGAGCCGTGTTAGAGTAGCAATCTGTCTATTTGATTTACTGTTTTTCTTTTAAGAAAGGTGAAATACATTGAGTGAAACATGTCATATGTCTGATCTAGGCTTTTGTGCCTGGCATTGGGAAAACTCTGAGGTTATTCATATCAGAAATCTCCTAATAAGTAAAGACAACAGATTGATAAACTAATACTGTATTATTTTCATTCCGTGCTAGTGAACACATTTTTAAATCATGCCTTTCATATGTGGCTTAATGCTTTGTGTTGTTCAGTCTTTGAAAGGCATGGTAAACAATTTCTTTATTAAAGTACTGAAGGGTTTTAACAAGATCTTTAGAATTATTAGTATAGCACTAACAGGGTACTTTGGTTTGCATTTCACCATATGTAAAAGAGAAGCAAAGACTGAGGAAGAAATTGTTTGTAAAAAGACAAAGTGAACAAAACTTAAGAAGTTGGTGCAGCCATCAGGGTGTAAGCAATCAGTTATGAGTCAACTGGTGAGGAAGCAGAAAGTTTCATCCTGGATTTGCTCCTGGCTTTTATTTTTGGTAGCCTGTGAGGCTGTGTTTGGTAAGACTGCTCTTTATTCCAAAATAAGATCATTCTTCTAGTGCTGTGTTCTAACATTGCATGAAGACTGTTTGATGAGGGAGCAGTTTCCTGAGAGATGCAAATCTGTCACAACAAAGGGAAATCATGCCCTACAGAAGTTGGCCTGTTCACAGCTCTGGCGCAGCATCAGAAATACAGTCTTTAGTGATTTTCCTATATTCCTTATCAGGTTTATTCTTCTCTTTACTGTTAGGCAGTACTTTACCTGTTAGAGTAGTTCTATGAATTTGAGATTTCATGCACCAAACTCAGAGTGGCTTCTCCTTGCAGCTGGAGTGAAGGGGTAAAGTGAATACGTGCAGGTAACCTCTAGGGTCTCATCGACACTGTTGTATCTGTATTGTCTCAGAAGCCACAGATTGTTTAGGATCAAACCAAATGACTTCATTTCAGTAAACTTTTTCTGCATTTGAGTCAGGAAAACTGAACAATTAATTTTCCTTCAATCTGTCACCCTTGAAGAAGAGGAAAGGTCAGTGTGTCCCTTGGGTTACTTGACAACCTATTTTTTTGAAATCCTGCTCACTTCTAAACCAACATAGAAGAAATATGATTAAAACAATACTTGCTGTTTTACAAGCGGTGGCAGAGCAGACTCCCAGTCTGCATCTTTTGCCTGATAGTTTTGTTCATCAAGCCACCTTTTTATGGTAACAAAAAGATCTAAGGCTGTTTATACCATTCTTCTGACACAAGCTGAGTTGCATTTTGATTTTTAAGTTCTACTGTTCCTGTTCCCTACTGTAGCTGTTGCTTTACCTCCAACTCAGTGTGCTGAATTGTTGCCTCTTGGTTCACAGATGCAGTTAGGTTAAAAAAAAAAAAAAAAAAAAAAAAAAAAAAAAAAAAAAAAACAACCAAAAACCAGAAACCTGAGAGGTGTCTGGTTGTGCTAACTGACCTTCCTTATTTCACATAGCCCAGTAATTTGAACACTGCTCTGAGAAAAAATACAATTAGCTTTGTTCTGCGTTAGGGGTATAAGGCTGAATTGTCTTCAGTTGGTAAGTTGGTGAAGACTGGATATACCACACTGATGTTCCTCTAGGCTTAATATTTACGGGCCGTTATCTCAAAATACAGTGGCTATTTAATATAAAGATCCAGTCAGGCTTTGGGGCACACAGAAGTGTTGGAGATTGCTCCTTTATAGATCAATGACAAAATCACTTTAAGAACATGTGGAAGAGTCTTCTGAAAGACTCTGAAAGGTTTCAGAAGGAGGCGCTGTGTAGATGGCTGGAACTTGGAAGGTTGCATCCTTGGACCGTGAGGGTTAAGGAGTGAATATCTGCACCTGTTTTAAAAAGTCTTGCTTACCCATTGCCTGTAAATCTAGTAGCAGTAATACTTAAGATTTACCTACTTATCAAACAATTCCAAATGAGATTGAAAGCAGAATAATTCCCCGGGGTTTAGGTAACTTCTAGTTATTAGTTTGTTGCAAGAAGTGTGGCCTTGTAAGAAAGGAAGTCCTGTTAAAAATGAAGAAGTCTTATCACTTGCCATCTGTCTCTTTCAACTACCTTCTAGCCCTGAAATTAAGAGACCACAGTATAGGGAATGCTCAAAATTGTGGAATGCATGATTTTAAGTTAATTCTTTTTAAAAAGACTTCTTTTCATGAAACACAGCTTCTACTTATGTGTATAATCTACAACTGGAATAATTTTTTGAGAGCTGCTGATTTTGAGTATTCTGTGTTATCAGTTATGTGAATTCACTATAGCTCCCTAAGAACTCCTACCACACCACTCATGATCAGCTGAACCCACACTGAGCATGGGGAAACCAATGGGAGACAGCTTTTTCTGTGTTTTAATGAAGGAGCTATTTGTTTTGGAACTTGTTTCTTCCTGTATGAGCTATAAACTTTTGGTGTCCTTTTTGAATTCTTCACTTATCACAAGATTTTAGCGTCAAGGTATGTGACATTCAGTAGCTAGTAATGGACAAGCATTGTATTAATGAAGATACTTCCTTATTATGAGATATTGGGATTTACTGTGTTTGTACATTGCCACTGAAAACCTGGGTATGCAGAAGGGGGGAGAGGGACTGCAGATACCAGTGATTTTACTGAATTTTCTGTATTAGGGGACATAAAAGGAACTATGGCTGGCTTCTAATGATTCAAGAGGCTTATTCACTAGAGCTGTTAGCAGCAAAACTCCTCAGTGAATGCAAGCACAAGTTCTATGCAGAAGATGTGCTTGTGGTTTGGATGCTATATGATGTAATAAAGTAACATGTACTTTGACGTGTATCAGATGGATTTGAAGGTCATGGAATGGCAATAAAAGCACAGATCCTGATAGTATTTTAAGAAGCGCTATTCTCTAAAGTTGTGAGGCCCTATTCAGCAACAGCATGCTTAGTTTTGGAGCAATCCATCACGTTTTGCCACTGCTTTGAAAGTTTATGGAGCAGAATGTTACTGAAAGAAGGGGAAAGTGAGAGTATCTGGGACATTTGTCTGCTGGTGAAGTTGCTCTGGTTAGGTAAGGCAGTATTTTTAGGGTTGTTATTTTCAAGTGTGGATTCCCTTCATGCCCACAGATATTTTCTTCAGGATTGCAGACCTCTGTAATTGACATACTGAGGAACTGGAAATAATAGTAGAAATAAATGAATATATAAAAGAAGAGAGACCCAGTTCAAAGTACTGATTTATCCGGGCAATATCCTTTAAGGGATGATTTGAGCATAAATGCACATTCAACCTTTGAATTTAAGGGATTCTTGTCTTAGTCTTATCCTGGGAAACAGGGCTAAATTCTGGAAGTCTGAACTAGTTCTTATTAAGATCACTGAAGGCATTGGAGGTCCGAAATATTTTGAGTTTGATCAAATCTTTCCTGTGATGAAAAAGAGCTGAATAATATGCATTCTGGAGAGAAGGCTTTCTTCATTTATGATGCAGTAGAACTTGGATTCCTGCTTGTGTTTGTCTGACATAAAGGGAAGTCTTAAGAGATGGGATTGAGGGTTTTGTGTTGGTAAACTGTCTTTACTACCATGTAAACGTATCTGTTGAACTACCATTCCTAGTTTCTGCTCTGCGCCTCTGCCATAGTAATGGCATCAAACACTTGGTTCTTACTGTCAGTGTAGCTTCAGAAGAGAGCCCAGAGTTCTGGTGAAGGTAAGTCTTTGAAAATTATGGGTATGAGGAACATAAGTAATGGTGTATTACAAAGGCTTAGTAAAGCAAGTGAGTAACCTTGTTCCTCCAAACTTCTTTTTTTTTTTTTAACCTCTGTTCTCTAGATAGCAATGCTTAAACTGTACATAAATAGCTGGAGTACTGCAGAAGGCCTGATAAGCGGATTTCTGCACCCATGCTGATTCTCCCTTATATCATATATCTGTTCCATTATCTTGTATGAAATGCTTACTGCAGTTTCTTTCATTTAGTCTCCTATATACGTTATCTGTAATACATAATGGAGTATGTGTATGAGTGAAGAAAAGTATCCCATAAAGCAGGAAAATGACTTGTGAGTTACTGGCAGTGGAGCATTACTGGTGTGATCTCATTATGTTACAAAAACTTTTCTCTAACGTTTCCCTTTATACTGTAGAGTTTGATTTAATTTTCTCTATTTTGATCATCGGCATGTTTAATCAAGCTGTGGTATGAAAGAAATATATAATAGAGTTGAAGTAAATTATAGGGTAGATATTATGAATTGTTTCTGTAAATCTGCCCCTTTTCAAGGAAGGTTGCAAGCTTTCAGTATGTTTTTGGTGGAGGAAACATCATAACCTTAGAAGTAATATAGCAATAGTAATACCATTTTCTTTTTTCTTCAGTTACATTTTGAAATAAGGAGCCTAAGTATATTTTCATTTTTACCTGCTCTTGTTTGTGGTGCGGAGATGCACAGAACATCTGAGGTTGTTACTCAGTTGCATTGTTTGTAAGAGGGAGGAGAGAGGAGCCTAAGGTCTCAGCAAACAAAAGGTTCAATTTCTTTGTATGGTCTACAGTGCTCATATTCAGCCAAACTGCAATCAGCAAGCAGGAGCTAGGGGAGCTAACTTGCATCATTCAGGCAACTTTGTCATTGGAAAATTGTTGTGTATTGTAGTCTTTGAGACTTTTTTTATTAAGTGTGTTTTTCTTGCCTGTGCTTGATTTTTAAGAACTTGGAACATTGGAGCTTTGGTCTCTGATTATGGAGACTGTTAAACAGTTCCTGTTTCTATCCTAGATGTTCATGTCTGTATTGTTGCATCGCTGACTTTTTTTGACTGTCATTCATACTTATGTTTAATGCAGTTTGTAATTTCTTTCTCTTATTGATGCCTCTGCTTAACCTATACTTTACATTTTTTAATCATTCTCTTCAGGCGAGCTCTGAATATCTAGGTCTGTTTTCTTGCTATTCTGTGTTTTTTTTTATGAAGTATTGGTTGCGGTTTAGTTTTAAATAGCCACAGAACGGCCTTCCAAGCAAATATATATCTTTGGTAACATTTAAGTTGTGTGGTATCTCTTTTGGGACTGAAGTTATTGGAATCAGGTCAAAGACTTCTGGCAGAATCAAACATGTGCTCAGTTGGTCGGTACCACCAGCTTCTTCCCTCTCTGCTGAACTTGGAACCTGAGGACACGAGCCATGCAGGTAGTGTTAGGACAGTTTTGCCTCCTTCCTTCACAACCTCACTGTGAGGCCTCAGGAAACAGCTTCAGGGAGCAAACAGGAGACGCACCGGCTCATCCTAACAGCTGCAAAAGCAAATGACAAAGGCTAGAGGCCTTGCAGAGAGCAGTATGTGCTCCTGGCTAAGGTTTTTGAAGTTCTGCACTTAAAATCCAAAATCCTCTATTCTTTCATTCTTAGTTTTTTCTTGATCTTGTCTTCTTTCATGCTCTTCAGGTTGCACCACTATATTCCGAGCTCCTTCTCCTTTCCCTTAGCTTTGTGGCTAGGTGTCATTTCCTCAAACTCCCCCTCAAGCAATCCCTTCCAGTTCTCATTTTGCACACGTTCAGCCTTTGCTCTGTGTCCCTGTGAGAACTTTTATTTAGTTAACTTGTAGGAACTGCAAGAAGAAATAAATAGTACTATTACTAGTGCTAGTAATAAGGTTGGACAGCTGTGTCTGGTCTGTGGTTGGCTATCCCCTGTGGATTGAGTAGACAGGCACATGAGCTGCTTCCTTAGCTGAGTATCTCAGTTCCAGATTCTCCTCAGTACTGCGTGCTTCTCCCCACTCTTCTTCGTGTGAGTTATTTCCCATTTGACAGTTATTGGTGTATTGTTTCACCTCCAAAATCCTCATGAATTATTTGTGTCAGCAGGGAAAAGCCTTCAGAAGAATTTGATTCAAACCATTAGTTTTGGTTTTGTAGTTCTGACCAGAATTTCTATCAAACGGTCTCTCTTATTCTGTCCTTAAATAAAAATTAAATGGATTCATATAATGCCATATGTTATTAAACAGTTGTCATCTACGGCTTCATATACAATAGCATTTCTCTTGTGGGTGATATTCAAAATGACTATTGCATATGCAGCATTTAATTTTTAAAGAGCTTTTAAACACTCAGTGAAGTGTCTGGCTAGTTCTTATTTTTACTGGAATGTAAGTGCCTTTCAACTATGCCAACAAGCATTAGACTAGAGCAGTGTTTATATTTTGAATCATTGCTATAGAGCAAGGTTCTGCTCTGTAGTCTTCTTTCTAAGGCTTCTTAAAAGACCTGTGGTGAATTTGGTATTTCCAGGACATATTGAAAGTGTTGAACCCAGAAAATAAGCTCGTACAGAAGGGGGAATTAACGAACGCTTTGTACAGCGCTAAGCACATTTACAGAACTGTAGGTATAAAGCACTTACATAAATGGAAGTTACATTTCATGCCGTGTATTTTCAGTCCATCCCACACTTTGTTCTATGCAACTTCTCCCAAGTTATTCCTGAATTACACGGCCCCTTTTGGTTATGGGAGTTTAATGAATTTGTATGTGCCTATAAGACCGTGGCAAGAAATGCAGTGCAGTGAAGTTCTGTTACACCTCTGTTGCTATGAATGATGTATGATTTCTAACTATTCATAAATAATTCTGTAAACCTGCAATAGCTCTTGATTAAAAGTGCGTATTTTCACTTCTGTACTTCTTTAATGTACTGAAAACACCTTTGTCCATGCAGTAGTTGCTTATTTTAATTGTGGAGGATCTTTGCTACCTTGACATTCTCCTTGTTCTAGGATCCTTGTGGTATATGGTGTTTAAATGTGAATACTTCAGTATATTGAGCTTAACAAACACTGAGCAAGGATGAAAGTCATGGAATTTCATTCTAGGATGTGTTTTGGAAACTCTTGGTGTTGTTTTTTTTGGTTTTTTTTTTTTTTGGTTTTTTTTGTTTTTTGTTTTTAAAGGACGAGAACAGTGTGATATTCTCCAGCTTTGGCTCTCCTACTTTTCTGTATTACTATAAGTGCAGTGCTGTATGTGTCACTGCTTGACACCTTAGTGCCTGCAGAAATGTTTGAGTGAACGTATGAGTTAAAATCCTAGTGCATCACTGAGGACTGAAGCAGCATGAGACATGCAGGGAAATGGATATGGCATACACGGCACTGTTTGGAAACAATTTAGAACATTGCAGTTAGGCTAGCCAGTGTATATTAAATGGAATTAGTGTTGCATGCCTAGAGTAAGAAATACGGGACTCTTCTTGAAGTCGCTTTTTTAGTCATTGTTTTTGTGTTGGTGTGACAGAAGTCATTGCAAAGAGAAGCCAACAGGAGCATGTCAGGTGCTTTTCTGGGCATGCTTATTTGTACATCATCACTTTTTCGTGTGTTTAAAAACAGGAGGAGGGATGATTAGAGGTGAGACCTAAAACTATTCCTGGAAGTAAAATCTTTCAAGTTAACGTGAGTTTGTCGTAAGATTTGTTTGATGACTTTTGTTTGAAGTTGCAGGCTAATAAGATTCTAATGTGGCTGCCTGCTTACCTCGGTACTTCTTGGTAAGTGAAAGGGAAGAAACAGGTGTTTTTGTTCTTCAGTGAACCTATGTCACTTCTGGCCAAAAGTATCCTATTAATTTATATTGCTGATGGCATGGGCTGCCACATCTCTTGTCTCCAGTATTACTGAGATCTCTGCACTTTCACTGCAGATACGTTCCCAGCCTGTTTTGTGGTGTTTGCCTAGAAAAGGGAAGGAGACCAGCAATAGCCCATTATTGGTGGCTGCGTAAGCCTTTTTGGAACAAGGAAGGTATCCTTGTACAGCAGTGATTGATTCCCTACAAACTTAAAGTTTTAGGGAAGTGTCTGAAATAACCATTGTAACTACTCTCCTGTGCATATAAGCCTACTTTAAGAGACTTAATCTAGCAAGCACAGAGTAAAGCATGCTTATCAAGAGGTATTAATCTTATATTTGTGTAAAAATTACAAAAATATTATTACAGAATCACAGAATGGCCCTGGTTGGAAAGGACTTCAAGGATCATGAATCTCCAACCTCCCTGCCACATGCAGAGCCACGAACCTCCCCATTCAGTACTAGACCAGGCTGCCCAGGGCCCCACCCATTCTGGCCTTGAACACCTTACAAAAACTCAGGACAATGAAACTATGAAATGTAGCCTGTCTAGCTGCTTGCAAACAGGGGTATTTTTGAAGTGGGAAGAAGCAGCTGTTTTTAATGATATCTCTTCATGAAAATGTGAAGATTAGGAAGTAGTAATTAGTGCTCTTAGTAGTGTAAGCGTAATGAGGCACCTTTAGAAGTGACAAGAAGTGGGCTTTCATGCTTTCCTATGTTTGAGGTAGATCAGTATATTCTCCCTACCACTGAAACTAGACATTAGTTCACAAGTGATTGAGAAATGTGATGTAAGATGTATTTCATACAGCACCAGATTTTTATGTGCAAAACTTGCCCGCATCTCTGGGTTCTCTGTTTCAGTACTGGTACAGGGTTACAAACCACCATGAGCTGACTACAGCAAAGCTTCTGCTACTGAAAGAGTCAAAACAGGGAAGGTGTCCCCTTGATCCTGTTGCAAAGCGAACCATTGGCTAAATGGACCTGCCATTAAGAGCTGCTTTTATGGGGGGGGAGGGGAAGATCCCGACAGAAGGTGACTGTGGATGTCACTGACAACTCCTGCAAGAGACAGAGGCTTTCCTAGATTGAGGACTGACTCAGCAGTCTCCCTTCCAGTCATAATTCTTTTCCAACTCATCTCTGCAGCTGTAAATGCTCCAATGTTCATCCCAAACTTTTATTTTTTTTTCGGATGCTTGATTTCCCTTGCACTTGAACACGGTGCTAGGAAAGCATGGAAAGAAAGTAAGAAGTCTTTACCAATGTAGTCCTTCGCCTATGTCTGTTGTATAAGTCAGAGTGTGTGTGTACGTGTTGGTATAAAAAAAAGTACATGCTTATAAAAAAAAAAAAAAAAAGTAATTAAAAGCATTCACCAAATTAAAAAGTTGACAGGGCTTATAATTAGTTAGTGGGGAAGAGAAAACAATTGGGAGAACTCCTGAAAAACTGCTGTGCTTGCACTGAACTGAACTGCAACTATTAAGAATAGGTTAATGTGAGCCTTGGTTTTTTTAGTTTCTGAGAGTCTTTTTACATTCCGGTCCCAGGTATTGATTAAGTATTACTTTGAGGAATGTAACTGATGAGTAGTATCCAGAATTTGAGAACAAACCAGGAATTATTTGCTATAATTACAAGTCCTCAACTATTAAAAAAAAAAAATTCATGTTAGAAGAAGTTGCTGTTTCATCTATATGATTTATGAATTATTGCTGGATAGGCTTCATTCAGGAGGGGTTAGGTCTATGGAGGGATGCTTTACAGCTGCTGTGTATTATAAGTTTTTTGGTTAAAAGTTCAGAACATCTTCCATCTTACCTGGTAGTTGTTACATCTGCTGAGTTGTACAACTTAGTGCTCCGAAAGGGAAGCAGATGACATTTTCTGATCCATTGTTGTAATAAATATCACAAAAAGTAGAAAATGATTAATATTCAACACTGCTCACAAGGAACAAGAAATTAGTATTTTGGGAGAGGAAGCAAAATGTTTTTACTTCCTGTCTCTGTGAGAAGTGTGAGTGTAGGTCTATATCTCTGCCAGTGCTCCTGTGGGAGCAGAGTTCCTGAATAAGGTGTGAATGCCCAGTGCAGATCCTCATAGAGATGCAAATCTTTGAGTTTCCTGAAAAGTCTTTTGTTAATAAATTGTATGTCGTTCCCCTTTTCTTTAGGTGAGAGAAAGCTCATCTTTCTGGGTACAATAGCTATTTCTCTAGAAGCTGACTTAATCCTACCCTGAACCCAAGAAATCACATAATTTTTTCTTTATCTTGAAATACCATGATTAGGGGCTCAGGTTCTATTTATATGATGTAAAACTAATCCACAGGCTTGTGCTTTGTGAGGAGATATGCCCAGATGTCAGGATCTAGCTGAGAAATTGGGACTACACGTTGTTGTTTTCACAGTAAAAGAGGGCTGTTGTGTAAATGTCTGCTGCTGTAATACCTGTAATGCAAGTTCATGCCCTGCTCCTGGTTTTTAGAAGCATATATTAGAGTTATTGTCTGCAATAGGTCTGAAGCTTGACGTAAAATTACATGAGAAAATAAATGCAATATATTAAAGACATGACCAGCTCTGGTCTCAAAAAAATATTTCTCCCTTGTTATGGTGAGCTTCAGAAATTGATTCAGGTTCACTGAGAATTGATTTGAGAAGTGTCTCTGGCCTTACAGGGCATCAATGAAAAGAAAGCTCAATAAAAGGATGTTGTAAAAGCAATCTGAGTGATAGGCAGGCAGCCAAGATCAAGCAAACTGGAATAGGTGAACCTTCAAGGGACCCTCACTTCGAATTTGTTTTAAGAGATTAAGAAAGCAGTGTGAATAACAATGTAATGACATAACCGGTTTGATTGAAAAAAAAAAAAAAAAAAAATTTTTTTTACTATTAGAATTTTATTTTTGTTTACACTGTATCTTTAAGAGAAATCAATAAGCCACAGTACCAAGACAAGGCTCATCTCTGTTCTTTCTTTGTTTTTCTTCATCATCACTGTTCTGTTGAAATGTCTTCTGTCTCAATTCTGGTGGTGATTTTTTTTAATAAATGTTTTAAGTCTAGGAAAGGACGTGTCCTGCTAAAGAGTAGGAGGCTGTTGGCTGGACAGAAAAAAGACAAGCAAGTGAACTAAATTAGACAACAGAACAAATTTTGGAGTTGCAAGCAAATTATATCTTCTCTGTTCTCTCCTACTCAAAAACCTTAGTAATTACAGGAACAGATGTTTAACTTTCCTGGGGTAGTGTGATTCTCAAACTAATGGCGTTCTCCTCAATATTTTGGTTTACTGGCTGGAGGTTTGTAGAACCTAATCTGGAGAAGGTTACAGACAGCTGCTAGAGAGAGATTCTGAGCTGAAAACACGACTTCAACATGAAAAATGTTGTCAAAAAATTTGCCTTCAAATCATGGAAATAATCAGGAAGTTCACAATGTACAGAATAATAAGGAAATTGTTATTTGTCTGCCAAATCATAACTGAAAATCACCGTGGCAAACATTAGATTTTATTCAACATTTTTTTAATGGAATTATTCAGAACTTAACTTACGTTTGTTTCATGGGAATTACTGGACATCAGTAGGGCTCTAAAGCAAGCCTGAGGTTGTACTCAAATTTTTCAGTTCAGTGGAGTTGCAGTTCCCTGTGCAATTTTTGATGCTGGCTGCAGTACGCTCACCATACAGAAGGGGTGACTGAGAACTGAACTGGTTGTTTCTGTAAGAAATCAGATGAATGAGGGGCAGAAACAGATAGTGCTCACCTCAGTTAACTGATTCCAGCACAGATAAAAATATGTCCGGCTCTTTGGAAGCAAGAAATTCACTGAGTCATAGAATAATGGCTAAGGACATTGGCTTGTAAAGTCTGGTATGTTAATAGAGAGTTGTTCTTGTTTTTAATACTTTGAGTACATCATTCAGGTTTTTTGCCCCTCCTTAGACACCTTTTCTGGGTTTAAGTTCTCCCCTGGGTTTGTTTTATGAAGTGATTTTCTCCACTGAGCGTGCAAGCACACTTGTTAGGATTTGATATATGTAAGCCACATATTTTATTATGGTGGATGTGTTTGTATAGGATTTTTATTGATTTTCTCGTGTTCTAGTCGATGATGAAGTGAAGCGATAATAAAGCGTGTATGTGTTGGGTTTGTTTTCTTTACCGCTGCTGTGACTTGGACACACTGTTTCAATTTTTTTTAGATATGCCAAATGTAGTAGAGAAGTGATTTTTCTCTCAAGTAGAACAGTAGAGGATTATGGCAATAACTATTGTTAGCTGCTGTTTTGTCCTTTGTAGCTGTGGGCCGCTCCCTTATCCCCCTCATTTCAGGTTTTCCTTAGCCATTATGCAAACGTGGCTTTGAGCCTTTCTGCAGGCTCATTCCTGTTTCTGGTGAAGACAGTGCTAGAATTCATATTGGTTATAGGAAAGGTCAGATACAAATATTTAAATACAAGTATGAATTTTTTAGATTGTGTTTGTTTACATCCATTACTAAATGTTGCTTATATACTTATATTTCCATAGGAACCTTGTCTCTATGGTATTAGGATAATAGTATCTTAAACGTACTTTGTTCAGCATTGGGAGCTAGCACTACCAACCTGTCTATTAAAAGTGTATTTTATTAATGCAGCAGAAGTTAGAATGCCTGCAACTTAATTGTACAGATTTTTCATAGCATTTCATACAGATACATTGTGTACGTCCAGCTTGGCAGAATAGCTTGTAGAATGCATTTACTAGCTGTTGCTAGCAACAAATAGTACTGTTATGAAAGGGGTTTTCAGTCTGGTGACTCCTTGTTTCGCCTATTCTCAAAGACCATTAACTTAAAGTGTGTAGTATGTATGTATGAAACAAGTGCTTTAAGTTCATATTTACACAGTGGATCAATATTGATATAAAAGAGGCTGGAGGTGTAACTGTTGCTCTCGCCCAGCATTACAAAGAGGATTTGTGGACAGGAAAGTAGAATTGTGCAGTGTACTGGTATTTATTTACACTCCTTGACAGTATGCCTTAGCTAGTATTAGGTAGTATATTTCATTAAAATAATAATGTGCAAGTTCTGAAAAACATTTTCAGACTTTAAACAAAAATTGTCTAAATTTGTCTGAAAAAGAAAGAAAATTTGTCCAGTAGAAACTCACATGTTGTTGTGAAAAACAGCATCCATGGGGTGAGGCAAGAAGGCTGGATGTATGTTAATTGCCTTCCTGATTTTCAGGTCAGTATCCTGAAATAGGATACTGGGAACACAGCTCTGCTCCCTGCTGTCCAGGTGAGTCAGTACGGTGTTTGTCAAGCAATAGAACTTAATGTTCCCCTCCAAAGTTTGGGCTTTGCACTTTTTGCTTTTTTATTGTTTGCTCTCTTTCTAAAAGTTTAAGTCAACAATGGAAAAAATAACAAAACACCACAGTAACAACCCACAGCTGATCGAGCTAAAAACAGAAAAACCCTTTATTTCCTAATGAAATGTAAGATTGTATCTCTTCTCCCAGGGTTTGCTCAAGGTCAATAACAACTTCTGTGAGAATGATTTACTGACTTCTCTGACCAGAATTAAACTGTCACCAAAGGGCTTGCAGTTCCCAGGCACCAGCTTGGCCTTCTCCATAAATCTGTGAGAAAGATGGCTTTGGTTATGTAGCTATTAAAATACTTATTTAGTAGTGAGTAACTAAAGGGAAGTGGAGAGAAACAGGTTAACAGATGGAGGCAGGAGGTAGTGCAGAACACTCTGTTTGTTTCTGTTCCTGTCATCTCCTCTGTCCATTTTCTACTTGCACTTCAAGTCCCATTGAACCATCTTTGGGAACCTTGGACGCCTTGTAAAAATGGGTTAAGATTACCAGGCTAAACTGCTATGACTTTGCTATGTGGTATCTCAAAACTAGCTTTGTGAAGGACTAATCCTGTCTTTACACCTACTGTATTTCGTTGTTGCCTTTTTACCTTCTAACTGTGGACCCATTCACCAATTTAGTCCAAATTTGAAAAGAAAGTTAACAGCCTTCACAGTGGAGTACAGAGGATGCCCTTAGTGTTCTGAGAAAAAGCATCACAAGTATAACCTGTACAGGGCAATAGAGAATAAAAATGAAAAAACCTCTGTTGTGAGAATGGTAATGTAAAAGGAATTTTAACTTCAGGTTTGCTCCTTGTTGGAAACTAGCTGGGACACAAAACCATTGAGCTTCATCACTTCGTTTTCTTATGGTCCTACTTGTTCTTCCAGCCAGCTGCATAGCATCCCTAGAACAGAGCTGTACCTGTGGAAATCAGTGCAATGCCTATGTGGACATCAAAGGCATTTCAGAGAGATGCCTCTTGTTTGAACCAGGCTCATGTGGATTCAGAGCATTAAGATTCTCTTTGTCTTGTATCTGTTGTGGCTTTGTGGTGTCTGGGAAATTGAAGTCTTCTCACACAGTAATCTGCACAGTGATATGCCAGGGAGAAACAACAGTTTTGGAATAGCTGGTGGGAATGACGTGCTTTTTTCACTACTTTCTGGATTTTGTCTTGCGGCTCGATGGCTGGAGTGTGGTATGATAGACTGCAAGCCTGAAGGTCTCACTGAACTGCCGTTCTCACAGCACCTAGTGAACTGTCCTAGGTGCGTGGTCATGGCATTGTAAATTTATTTGGCTTTGCTGCAGGGATGGATTGTATCAGGGAATCACTCAACAGCCCTGAGCCTGTCCCTTTCTTATTGATAGGGCAGCCAAGTTGTAACTAGCTTGTAGAACAACAATTGTGGACATCTTATATAGACACAGCTTCCTTTCCTGGCTGACTTCCCATGGTGAGCAATTGCTTTCAGAACTTAGTACTGCAGGAGCACTGTGGGGGGCTTGATACGTAATGCAGCCCATGTTCTGCTAGGCCTCATAAATGAACAAATGCTACTTTTTCAAACAGGTACTGAAAAAAAAAAAAAGTCTTTTCAACTTTCTATGAATGCAAACATATCTAGCTCATGGTTTCTCTGTAGCTTCCATCATTGCAGCTTCACGTTTGGTTAAGGTAGTATTCACTAATTTAGAGGAGCATGAGTTTTATAAATGACAGAAGATAAGTTTTTAAATTTGTTACAAATTTTACTTTGAAATGATGTGTCAGTGATGATTCTACAAAGTGAAGGAGTATTGGCAGCAAATGATAAGAAATGTCAAGGAAAGGGCAGAAGCGAGGAAGGGATTTGAACATACTGATATCATACAGTGTCCTCTTTTTGATAAGCTGTAATGACAGCAGCTGTCAAAGCTGTCAGAGGACTGAAGAGCCCTTCTTGAGACATCTCTCTCTGTTATTGACAGGCAAGGAAAAATGCGTGCATGTGTGTCTACATGCATGTGTGGAGGTGCAGGCATCGATCCCTTGTATTCTGGGTCAGAGGAGAAGTTCAGTAATACTCTGGTTCTCAGCCATAATTATTGTATTTTCATGAAGTCTTTGCTATGTGCACAGTCACTTCTGCACGTCTGGTGTAGTACTAGGGGGCTCATGTACTTATAGATACTAGATAGATATCTTTTGTGTGTATATTATATAAATACATCTTATTGGCTGTAGCTATTAGTCCCGAACAATATTGAAGTATAAGCTTTCTTAGAAAGGGATGGCAAGAACCTTTGCTTCAGTATCAAACCAAAAAGGCTGCAGTAGAGTGCTCTGAATTCAGATGCTTTCAGATTTCTATCTTCTAAGGGTGGGTGATTTATAGCATGGAAGCATGCTCAGTATCCTGTCTTCACACTTATGGTCCAGCTCCGTGAGAGACTCTTTGTGGTACTGAAATATAAGCAAATACTCATAGCATAGTTATGTCTGGACATACTGACTTGAATGAGGGTTGGAATTATCAAAATCTTGAACTTTTTTTGATCGGGTGCATTCATCAAGAGTTCCTTACTCTATCAATGCCCTGCCTTTCAGAGGGTCACTTGTCCTTTGTTCTCTCATTGCCAATAATATTAAACTGTTTCCTGCTGACAAAACTCCATATAAATGAGAGAATTTGCAACAGTTTAATCTTCTAGTTTTCATTAATTTGAGTGAAGTGATTTTGATGATCTTGAACTTAAGGTTGTAGGCAGTACGTGAGCTTAATTTCCTTTTGTGCCAGCTTGAGTTTTGCCAGAGTAAACAAACTGAATCTGAGAAGCAGATCAGCAGCATATGAGGAGATATTCGTGGAATGTTAGATGAAAATATTAGGACTGTGGGGAGAAATGCTGCTTTAATTCTTAAAATAGCTACAAAGAAAGAAGCAAATGCAACAAAAAAGCTATTTTCCAATTCTGGGGACTCTGGTGATGGAAGTTATTTTCTTAAATGCTTCATAGGCAATATTTGACATGTTACCTGCTCTTACAGGTTAAAAACCGTATGCAGACAAAAAGGAGCAGTAAGTATGTGTTGGACAGCATTAGAATTCTGTATTATTAGACTGTGGTGACCTTTCCATTGTGTTTCAAAACCTTGGCCATAAAACTGTTCTGAAGGAAACATAGAATCTGGAGGTGCAGCAGGGTGTTTGCTGGTCTGGGTTATGAAAGTGGTGTCTTTAGTTCTCAAATTACCAAATAGTTCTTTGGAAAGCTGGTTATTTTGTCTGTAATCCTGTGGAATTCTCTCTCCTAAATCAACTCACTATTAATTCTGCTTTTTTTATGGCTGCTGAAATTGCTTCACAGGGGGTATTTTTAAAGGGAATTTTTTCTGTGGTTTTCTTTTAATAGCTATTCCTACTTTTCCCCGATGCTCTAACGTTATGGTTTTGAAGAACCTATGGGACTGCATGGCAAGATCTATAGATAAGAATGGGTAATAGATTACACTGCAGACAGTACTCATGTGATCAAAGATACTGGTTGTGTTTATGATAGTAGTTCACTGTGTCTTTTGGAAAATATCATTCTTATTTTTGCACTAAAGAATTACTCAACTCTTGTAAGCCAGAGAATGTACAAATACAGAGAATTTCAGTGATGCTCTTGGTGCAGGAGAGTCTCTTAATGGTGTCCAATACACCATTTATATATAGTTTTCTTTCTATTAAAAGCAAGGTTTCATTCAGTGGTGTCTTCCCTGACCATTTTGTAATCTTTCTAGGCTGTCATTTGGCCAGCTGCCTGCCTTCTTTCACTTAGACTGTGGAAAAACTGCATGTAATCTTCATGTTGCAGTAACTTGCAGGGCACAGGAAATGGGGAATTCTCACATACGAGGATTTTCAACTGTCCTGATATATGTAGATAATTTTGGAAGGGGGGAGATCATAAGAGAGATGTCTTACTGAGATGTCTTATCTGAGAGAGATAAGAGAGATGGCAAGAAGCGGTCTGTTAAAGCTCAGAATGTAAGATGGAAATGATGCTAGATGAATTAGGAATGTGTACTGGAGATGAGTCAAAAGGAATCATAGCCTCTCTTTGCAGAGTTCACTAAAGGAAACGTTGGTTTGGTTCAGAAACTTTGGCTTGTTTGGGGGTGTGGTGGATATCTCATTAGCTCCAAATTTATTTGAAGCACAAACACATGGAATAGCTCTTGAGAGATGATATCATAAGAAGTTCTAGAAGATCACGTGCGTAGCTCTTAACCATGACATGTCCTTTCTGCCAGAAACCTTCTGTTGGCATTTATTCTGTGAGATGTAATAACTGAGCTGACACCTGGAATCTTTATTCTTAGACTTGTGAAGCCAATGGCTCTGCTCTTAGGCAGTGGCACTAACGTTTTAGGATCAAAGCCTGGAATGGCCCTGATGAAATTCCCTGTTGTCTTGACAACTTGTGCTACAGGGCAGAATGGGCTTTCTGAACCTAGTTCCTAATATTAACAGAAGCAGGTCTGTCTGTTTTGTATTCAGTTTGTGTTTATTGAAATCAATATTGCAGGTTTCTAGTTTGGAAAAGTAACAGTTTGGTTCCTGTTAGTAATAGAAAACACTTACCTGAATCCCTTGGTTAGATTTTATTTAGCAAACATTTCCTTCTGCTTCCACCCTTCTACTTGTTTTGCTGTCGCAGATGGCACCAGGCTGAAGATAAAGAAGCAAGGGTAAGTCAGTTATTGAATAGTCATCCTGCAGCAGGTTAGTGAATTAAAAGGTGTGTGGAGAAAAATGCTTCTCCAATACTTCCTGAAATGTTAAAGTAACAGGATTTATTGGGTTGAACATATCTACCTTGATATTTGTATACCTTTATATGTGTTGGGGAAGCATGAGTATTTGTGTATTTCCATATTTTGTTCATTGATTTACTACAGCTTAATGTGCATTTGTTGTAACACTGGTGGTGGTGTTTTTATCTGGAATACAGGAGGAAAAGTGGCAAGCACAAGTACTCAGAGGATGTGTTCTTTCCAGTCAGTTATTGCAGCCATTGCAGAGTGAGAAGCAAGTGTTTGCTGCTTCTCTTGCAGTTTATGACATCATTTGAGAAAGAAACAAGATTTTCTTATTCCCTGTCTGATAGATAGGCCAGATAACCGAGATAAATAATAGCTCATTGTTTCCTGCCCTTTGAGTGACGTTTCTCTATTGTCTTAAAGCCTCAATGCACGAACTCAACACAGTGGGCTTTGTTGAAACAAAAGCACTTGTGCCCCATGTCACTGAGAGAGCTACAGTGGAAATGCTAATGTGATAGCACTGCTGGTGTTTGAGATGGAGCTGGTGGGCTGAATCTGAGATCCTCGGCATCAGCTATTTACAAGCCTTCGGTTTTCCGTCCTGGATGAACAGCCTGTTTCACAGGAACATCAATTTTTGTGCCTTGTCATTTCACCAATTGCATCATGCAGGCAGATTTCAAATGCCTTCAGAGTAACCATAGTAACTGCAGAGCATTTAAATAAACTGAAAGAAAAGGAATTCCCTCCCTTGTAAAACCCTTCATTCAAACAGTGCCACGAGACCCAGATTCCCCTTTGCTCCAAACTGGCATTGCCCCCACTGGGTTTCGGTGGGGTTATACGGACTTGCACAGCATGGCCTGGTTCTGAAAGAGTCTGCAGATCAAATCAGCAGAAGTGGGAGGACAGAGCTGTGACTGCACACACAAGGGTAGTTTTGTGTCCCTGTATGTGCCTGCCCGTCTGCTCCACCAAGCACGCGTGTGTGCTCTCATTCGAGCCGGCTACTGAAAAAGTCACGTTTGTTACCTGATGCGGAATTCCTACTGCTCTTGTGGTCTTGTTGGTAGAGCAATGTCAAAGCCTCAGTTTTTACTTTGACAGGGTTTCTGCAGTCAGTTTAGGATGAATTTGTGAATCTAATCTTAAATGTACTGAATGTGAATTTTAATGCAGTTGAGTGGGCCCTGTTCCAAGTGCGACATGATACACTTGGCTATTGTTTAATGTCCCAGTGTCATCCGTGTGAGAATGCCTGGAATAAATTGGGTTGAGTCTTTTTGTTATGAGAAATGAGAAAATCTGCATTTCCCTTTCAATCCTAGCATAAACTTATCCTTACTTTCATCTCTGGAGTTTTGCCTGTTCTCTTTATGCTGTAAACTGAGAATTAGGTGCTCTGTTGCTATGAAGACCTGGGATGTTTTATTGAGATGATTTGTCCAGCCAACACCTTGTTGATTCATTGAATAATTCTTCCAGATTAATGCTTACGTTGATTTCTGTGAAACAAGATGCTGGTGATTTTAACTTGTTTTTTTTTTCTTGCATATTTTTGTCTGGATCTCTTCATCTTTATTCTGAGTTTATAAAGCAACATTGTAAATGCATTTAATGTGTTAGATTTCCTAAAAAATACAAGAATTTGGGTACAGTTGCAGTAAGCAGTTGTTTCTACTTGCTAAGCTGAATGTCCTAAAGAAGCAGCTATGTACTGACTGGAGATTTTGGTGTCTTAATTGTTACAAATGTGCAGGAATTATTTAATTGTTTTATGTGGAGTATCAGTGAGAATTAGAAACCAGACTAACTTCTGAGTCTATTCATAAATTTAATAATAAAGAACAGGAATAATCTTAAAACATCTTTCAATCAAGACCACTATTTTAAATCATGATGGTTAGTTATTATACTTTGGAAAACCAATTTGCTCGTAAGAAGTGATTAAGAAAAAGATTCAAGTACTGGCCATTAGAAGCTTATCATTTGGCCCTTTTAGTGTTTGCATTTTCTGTTTTTTTTGCACATAGAGACATTTTTGGAGCTGTTCATGCTTGAAACTTGCATCAGTGGCTGCACGTGAAATAGAGGCTTTGTGACGCCTTGTTGGGCTGAACCTCCTGGCAGTTTGGATGTTGATTGAGCTGCATCCTGTTTTCATGGAAGAAACTGATCACGTTTTTTGTTTTGGGTTCTTCTTTCCACAAATTCTTCTGAGAAATGATTCTCTTTGCCTCTTCTGCGATCATACTTCCAAATGTTTTTCTATCCACATTGCTCTCATTGCTCAGGCTTGTGCAAATAACTTTCTTAGAGGGCTGACCCCAGCCCATAGCACTGTTACAGTAGTGGGATTTCCGCTGGCTCTCTGGCGTTCAGACAACTGCAGAGATCAATAGTCTCCATGTGGAAGCGTGCTAACCAGCACGTTTGGGAGTCATCTTGGGATGAAGAGTGCTGAGCTCCCTGACCTTGTGGAGGCAGAAGGAAATGAAGGTGACATTTATACCTCTTGATGAGGAAGAGGGAATGAAAAGGAAAGGCGATGTATCTTTGGGCCATCTTGAGCAGCAGTTACAGGAGCTCTGAAGTTGACCGTTTCTTGTTTTAAACTAACTTAGACACATTTTATTTGTAGCTTCGATTTTTTTCATTGTGAAATATTAGCAGAATAATAGTTGGAATTAAGTGCTGACTTCTTGCATTCTGTTTTTTTTTTTCCTTTTTTTGCAATTAACGTATTATCTAAAGCTTCTCAGACAAGTGGACTAAATGAATCTAGAATAAAGCTGGAGTAAAACAGCAGATCTCGGTGTGAATGTGGCCTCTCCAAAATCTATAAACCTTGATCCACAGCTGTTGGTCTCAGCTGATTGTGTTTTACTGACTTCAGCTGTCTTTTGAACACAAAAAGGTAACTAGCAAAGTGCTGTTTGGCAGTGATTAGAGTCTCGAGTTAGTTATGGCTTAGACTGTTGTATAAGCAGGAAAGGTTATAGGGCTTAGAGAGATGATGTTCTGAGAAATAGAAAGTTGTTTCCTCTACTGTATTTCATGAGAGTATTTCATAGGACTGTAGTAACTTAAGAGCCGAGTTCAGCGTGTAACAAACTGGAGTCCATCTCCAGTCTCTTCCTCGTGCAGTGTGGCTGCTGTGTCTGACTAATAACTGCATGGCTGCAGCTAATTGCTGCTTCTCTGGTCTACCAGAGGCTGGCCGGTTGTGAAGTCAAAACATGAACTCCTTGAAAGGAACATTTATACAATAATGAGTAACAATGCAGAGATATCCTGTGCATTTTGATAGAGAAATGAAAACAGACATTTATGCATCCATCTCTGATTTAACAGCAGTGATTTACAACCCTACTGACACTTCAATTCAAGGTCCGGAGTATAGCATCTTGCCATCTGCTGCCATGGCTGTAGGACTGCTGGTGGCCTGATGCTGTGTTTCACAAACTTAGTTACCATGTGTGTATTGGAAATCTTGTGCATCTAAGCTACTTTTTTCCCTTTTACTTGTGGAGTGGTGACAGATGTGCAGTGCACACTTCTGGGTTTGTTTTTGTGCAATTGGGTAGGTGCTGTAAACTGTTGAAATTCCGTTGTCTGCAATATTTTGATTTTTTTCTTGGTATATAACATGAGAAAATGGGGAAGTAACCCTCAGGGAGGGGCTGGTATACATTAGAAAACAATTATATACATTTCAAAGAACAGAAATATTATGGTCGGTAGATAATTTTCGAACACTGTTGTCATTCATGTCTCTTGTTTCAGCATTGTAGTTTGGTATTGTGTGAACTACTTGGGATTTAGCTGACTTCAGGCTAGATTCTTTACTGTGGATTGTGTCATAGCACTCCTCAGCAGATACAGTTCAGACATGCCCTGCTACTGAACGTTTCCATTTATTTTTCATCTCTTCTTAGGCAGTTCTGAGGACTTACAGTTCTTCTACAGCAAATATCTTCAGAAAACATAAGTTACAGTGAATGTAGTTTGCATGCAGTGTTGCAGATCATGTTACTGTGCTTCCACAAACTGATAAGATGTGTTACCATTGGGATTACATTTTCCTATATTTGGGTTGTGCCAAGGAGCTTGTAGAGAGGAAAAGCTCTGCAAAATAGCCTTTTCATACCCTATGCAGCTATTGCAGGAGGTGCAGTTACTGTGTTGTACTGCAGCTCCCAGCTGGAGAACACAAGCAGTGCTACTTTCTGCATCCAAGCTCACGTTACTGATGACTCATGTTGTAAGCTATGTTGTTACCCTGTTTGGCTCCAATCTGTAGACAGTAGGTTAAAGTACAGCAGCACTCAGGTGAGGATTGGGGTCAGCAGTGCTACAAGTAATAAAATGGGCAGATGGTATCTAGCCCTGTTTTCTGGTAATAAGTGTGATATACCATGTAATCTAGCTGCTTTTAATTATTATTTTGGAAAGGCTTACAGTAACAGACAAAGCCCCCAAAACCAGCATCTCAGAGCAGAGGTTCAGAAGCCATTCTGAACTGCCAAGTGTGCAAAAAATTTGCTGTTCAGTTGGTCTACTTAGATTTCTCCATTTAATGAAGATTTGGTCTGTGGTGTCCCAAATGCATCATCTGTGCTACTATCATTACTCATTCATAACCAACTGTATAAATGAATACCTGATAAGGAAAATATTCCTTGAAGGGCTGTGGGCAAGAACTCAAAATTTCTTTTGGGAGGACTCTTGTTATGCCTTATGCATGCCTGAAACAACTTTAGAAGCACTTCTTTTGGAAGTGGAGAAGGAATTGTGGTGGGATAACTGGATCTGTTTGAACAGTGGATTATTTTTGACGGTACATTTTAGTTCCCAATGCATAGCATGTTACTTATGCTTCTAAACCTGGAATACATTGTCTTTGTTGATTGTACATACAGTGCAAGAAGACTTGTCAAGTTTGTATGTTTTATGTTTCAGGCAGAGTAGCTTCTGTTTCAGAGGCGGATGCTGTGTTCTCCGCAGGTACAGGACATTTGGGAGAGTTTCACTTGGCTTTTGTGTGATGAAACTCTGGATGTTGCCAAGATTCGTGTTGTTTTTATGGAAAGCTTTTGAGTTAGATTTGCTGGGCTAAATTGTTTTGGATACTGGGTTCAATGTATCTTGTTCTCTGTGTGGAAACTATGCTGTTCTGCTTCCTCTCAATGTCTTATTCCTTAAATGAGTCACTGAAGTAATGGATGAAGTCTGTTCAATAAAGAATGAGTGAGTTTGTTGTAATCCAGCTACATTCAGATATGCAGGCATTGAGAAAGAAAACAAGGATATTGATGAGGGGAGACCAGGCAGAGTTGTGGAGCAGGTCCTTTGGAGGCTGTAGAATAAGTACAGCCAGAGCAGTTTCCCAGCCTTCTGGGGTCTGTCATTTGACATGGAAATTCTTCACAGAGAGAGTGGTGAGGTGCTGGAACAGGCTGCCCAGGGAGGTTGTGGATGCCCCATCCCTGGAGGTGTTCAAGGCCAGGTTGGATGGGGCCCTGGGCAGCCTGGTCTGGTGTTGGGTGTGGAGGTTGGCGGCCCTTGCCTGTGGCAGGGGGTTGGAGGTTTGTGATCCTTGAGGTCCCTTCCAACCCTGTGATTCCGTGTGACTGGGGAGCTTGAGTAGAAGCAAGCATTTAGATGCAGCTCAAAATCTTTCTCCACATCTTCTGCTTGCTTTAACACATGGCAACGTGCTGACCTTAATCTATTATAAAGATATTGCCAACCATTTCCCATAGGAGCAGAAATGGTCACAGCTGAAAGATTACGACCTCTTTGGGAGAACTGGCACTAGGGGAAAGGCAGACTTAAGGCAAATAGATGTGGAGTCAGAAAATTCTTTCTTAAAGCAGAAGTATTTACCTAAATCTTGTTGACCCTCTCACAGAAGATTTGATAGCAACTTAAGAGGCTCATGTAAAATTGGCTTTTATTTTTGCTAATAAATCAGATCATGGAATCTGTGTGTCTCTTGATCTAGGCCCCCTCCTCAAGCACATTCATCTCTCCAGCGTTTCTTCCCTGTTAAAGTAAGTTCTCTTCCATAGAGCTCCTTTCTTTGTTTATGTGTGTGTACGTGTATATATCCATAAAAAAATATTTTTGTAGGCTGAGGGATGAGGAATATGTATGAACCACTTACATGCAGTCCACATTTAAGTAGAACTGAGGAATAATCCACATGCTTTCTTTTACATATATTGTATGTTTCAAATGAACTAGATATCAGAACAGCTGCATTGAGGTAGGAAACTGTTTGCTGGGGAGATGCTCTCTGTTTAAGCAATGTAGTATCATGACAGTAAATACGTTTTTTTAATAGAACATTATATATGTGTGCATGTGTGTGTGTATCTCCCCTCAAAATCCTTTCTTATTTCCAGTCCGGTAGTTTAATCTGATCAGTACTTCCTCAAATGTTGCAGGTCAGGAAAGGCATATTGCACGTGTCACTCTCCGGAAATTAAATCTGAACTTCCTGCATCTGTGACATATCTGCAGAACCCCTCTGAATAATTCTGCTTCTTTGCCAATGTAATTGAAAGAAGCATTTGATTGACTACCATTGGGATTTTTTTTTTAAAAGCTCCTGGGGGACCAAGGTGCCAGTTTTCAATGAAGGGCAATGGCAACAGGGTGCTTAGTTTTTGTAAACTGACTTAAGAATCTTACCCAGTGTGAATATTAACATCTGGACAGGAAGTTAAGTGTGGATTTGTGATCCCTGGTAGAAGGGATTTGATTCAAAAATTACAGAAGAAAGAGAGGGGAAAAAAGGAATAACGTACCTGGCTGCTAAAAATTGGTTAAGATTTCAGTGGAATTGTGTTGGTTGTATAGCATCAGTCATCAGGCTTACTTAGCTGAGTTTTAAAAATGAAGTGTGTCCTCCTGCAGTCACTCTTCAGAAGTAAAGAGGAAATTCAGGAGGGGGAAATACAAAGTGAGAAGAAAAGAAATAAAGGGTGCATTTGGTTTTATTTTCGCAGGTATTAGAATTGTCTTCTGTACTGTTGGTTGGAGGAGGAAAAGGCACACAAAGCTTTAAATGTTTTTAAGTGTTTTAGTGTACCTTGTAAGGAGGTCTCAAAGACTGATTTCTATTTTTAGGGGTTTGTGGAAGAGCACTGGAGGTGGTTTTTGTGTTTTTAACATGAAATGCAGCATAGTAGTTCAACACACACATTTCTCACCTCTGTTTATATGGTTCTTTGTAGATCAGTCATTTTTGATGCTGTGCTGCTGATCTTAGAAGGATCTGTACTGCCTGGGTTTGCCTCATGATTTGGTTTCTCTTTGCGGTTTTTCATGAACCAGCACTGTGTGACTTTGGGATTTCCAAGCCAGGATGTGTTCAGACATGACAAAGCCCTGCTCTTTGAGCTCATCTAGTTTTTAGTCACCCCTGTGGTGACTCTTCCACCAGGTCAGTGGCACAGAAGTAGCCACCCAGCAATGGCTGTGTACTGTCACCAGTGTGGTAAATACAGGAATTATTTCTGGAAGTGCTGACTTATCAACACCAGGCTAATCAATGTAGACATGATTTTTATTATGTATTTCCTTTTATTTTTTAAGTTTTCTTCCTGGTTTGTCTATTATTTTCTTGCTGACTATTTCAAATTATTGATGTTTTCTGTGAATGTTTATTAGAACTTGTTTTTTTTTATATTCTTTCTGTACAAGCTTTATGCTCATGTACTACACCACTAAATTGTTGGGTGCTCATCAACATAAAGCAAATCCATGTTCAGCAATAGCTTTCAGTAGAAATGTTTGCTAAAAAGTGAGGAGGAAAAATAGGCATGACTGAATCAGATAAGGAATCCTAACAGAACAAAATAGATCACATCCTAGGTTTGGAAAGTCAAATCACAGGAAGCAGTAGAATGACAAACAGCGATGAACAGGCAATAAGCTTGTAAAAATTATGGTACGCAAACAAGAAGTGTGAACTTCATGGAGTGTCTTAGCTTTTCTGAGTTGTCCACCCAGGTCTGTGTGCAAGAGGCTAGTGCTGCTATGTGCATTGCAGATTAGAAGGCTTAAAGAAGCGCTGCTTTCTCTGGAGGTCTGTTATCTCATGCAGGCAGCTCTCTGTGTACCTGCGTGAAATTCATCTGCTGTAGTGGTGTAACCATACTGAAAATGTGCTAGTGGAGCACAAGAGAAGTGTTGACTTTACAGTTGCAAGGTCCGAAACAGAAAATGGGGACTGAAGACTGAACCAAGGGAGTGGGGATGGATATGCCCTTCTCTTGGCAGCCTGCCTGCCTAACGGTCACAATCATGATATCTCTGGTGATTTGCATATTCTCTATTTACATAAAATCTACACAACTGTAGGGGCAGCAGTGGGGAGCCCTGCATTGCTCCTGTCCTATGAGTAAACAGTGAATTTGAAGTGGTAGCATTTTCAGTCTATTTCTGTATATTTATTTTCCTCCATTGCTAAATGACTCTGAAATAAACCTATTTTGACTTCTTCAAGCTGTGAGCACTGAACAGGTTAAAAAGGGAAACAAGCTAAAAGCTCTGTTTCCTTTGCCTGAAAATCCACTGATGCAGGATGAAATTAAAGGTTATAAATAGCTCCTGTCCCTTCAGCTTCATCATGCAAGCTTCGGCTGTGTGCGAGGATTAGAAGAAGACAGAATGGATTTCTGTGTGGCGTCAACAAGAGTCAAGGATTATGCCCACTGTGCACATTGTATTGTTCATTTCTCATGGGCCCTTGCAGGGAAATTAAATCCCTTCTGATGCTCAAGGTGCAGGGAGCAGTCTGCTTTGAGCAGGACATGTGCATTGCAAAGCAATTTTACAAGGTAGCACTTAGCTTCCCACAGGTCTGCAGCATCACGCCCTGGCTTCGTTTTTGCACAGGCCGATGACCAGCGTGGATCATAGCAGCAGGGGCTGGGGCTTTCCAAACTTGGAGCTGGAGCTGGTAACAGCAAAGTACAGTTTTGCTGAAGATGTTTTGAAAATGATGTGGGTGTTTGTTCCTTGTTTGTTCCTTCTGTCACTCCTTCACTCTGTTCCCCTCTCTCAGGCAAATCCTGTGTCTCATGAGCACTGCACTGTAGTGATTTAACAGTGTCTCACAACACAAGGTTTTCACAGTTATTTGAAAATAGGCCTTTGTGGTACGTGTAAAGCTTTAGAAGGTAGGGTGCTATTTCTTTCCTTAAAATAGTAATCAGTGACCTTAGCACTGTGGGAATTTGTTATATCTTTCCCCTTTCTCTTTCATTAGGCATTCCCCCCTCTGCATTGTGTGTGTAATAAGAAAACAATCCTTTCAAGGAACAGGATTATAGTATGTTTCTTGTTCATCATTAAAAATAAGTAGATGTTGAAGCATTCTCAACATTATTTGTCCAAAAGATAGACAGATACTTTCTAGAGCTGTTCAGTTTAAGAAACTTTGTTTTCTTAGGCTTTGCTCCTGTAAGATACAGAACTCCTCTTGCTTTGCAACTTCTCTGGGGTTAGGTGAGGTTTGAGAGCACAAAACACCTTGCAAAATTAGATCCACAGCTGCGTATGTATTTAGAGCTGTATAATTACCAGTACTATTAATACATCTGCATTATATACAGTGATTTCAATGGAAAAAAGGGCAAGAGAGGAGTAACTGTGGACTGCTATCTGATTACTGCATGAATAACAGCTGATGTCTGCTCTGGATGCTTAAATAAGAAAAATATGGAAATAACTGCAGATTCTCAGTATCACAAATATACCTTGGAACTGCTAGGACTACACTTTCCTTGTGGCAACACCGTAATTCTTCCACTAAAATGTCTGCAAGACAGCGTCAGTTAGGGCAGCACCAGAGCTGGTCCCCATGCTGAAGTCTCCTGCCCCAATTCCAATATTCTCATTGGAAGTCAACAAAAGGATTTACTTTGGAATGAATAAAATAACTTTGTGGTCAAGCCTTATGAGTAGATCTAGTGTTCTGGTGTGTGTGTGTGTGTTTTTTGCTACTACAAGGGTTGGTTGTTTTTCCTGGCCTGGTGGTCCCGTTGGTCTGCATCTGCTGATTTCATGGAAGCTGTGTTCCTCTCCTACTGCAGCATGAGGAAGTTTGAATCCTCTGGGAAATCAGAAGATAAAAGGAAAAAGCATGCACCTCCTTACACTTTGAAACCTAAGCAGTAGCATTTAGACAGTGAACCTATTGGTTTTGCAAGAAGGTGAATATTTTTCTGTCAGGCATTATGCTGTAGTGTTGGGACTTCCTCAGTGAGACAGTGGGTGTGAATCTGGTTGCCTGTCAGTGAGTCCTCTCTTAAATCTCAAGGTCATTCAGGCAATTCCTCAATACTTTTTATAGGCGCATGTTTATCAGAGTCCTCCATTTATAAGTGTGTATCAGTAATTGCTCTTGAAGTATTGTAATAAAGAGCACATGGGAACACAAAAAATGCAGAAATGAGCATGTATTTTTTTTTTTAAAGCTGGGTGAGCTGCTGCCTTGAGTTTTCTCTGCCTTATGTTATCAGTGGAGAAGTTTGTTTGTTTGTCCCCTTTCAATGTCATTAAGGTGCATTAAAACAAAAAGCTTTGATTTGGACTCCGTTGTCATTGTAAAAAGGTTAGAAAGGCAACTGGGTCCAGCCATTCCTCTCAGTCTGCCTGCGTTCCCTTGCCCGTTGTCCATGAGCATATAAAGCACTGTGATCAGAAGAGTGGTGAGAGTGGTTATGGTCAGCAGTAGACAGTGTTCCCAGGCTTGATTTAGCTGCCACTGCTGCTTGGACACTGGTTAACAGCTCTAATGCTTTGAGCAGCCACTTCTCTCACTGAGACACTGCTCAAAGAGACTGCTGTGCAGATTTGACTCTCGTCTGGCTCTGTCAAGGATGTCCATATATATATAAGAAGTTAAACAGGCCAGCTAGAGAGGGAGTCTTTGCTTGTTCCAAACTTGCTTGCGGTTTGTACTTTGAAAGATTGTTAGACCCTTGTAAATATTTTAGATTTAATTTCTTTATTGATTACTCTTCTCCATAGGAGAGCTGTAACTCTGTGCTCCATGGCAAAGGAAAGTTTCTTTCTCTCCAAAGTTAATCTGAACATTCTAACGGTGACATACTGTGTACTAACTCCAATAGGAAAACAATGTTTTGCTTATTTATAGTATTTATTGGCTAGATATTTTTAATATACTTCTGTATTTTGCGTAAATTTATATATAATTTTAAAAATGAAAAGCAGTAGTGTTATTGACTTGACTGTAATGTCAAGTGCAGATAGAGAGAAAGGTAGAAATGCAGGGATGATTTACTCTGTGAGTGCTTAATCCTACCTGTTTCATCTCTCCATATACTGTCATGCTCAAACTGAGAGTCGTAATAAAGTAGTAAGTGCTCTAGCTAGAGGTATGTAAGAATATCCATTAAACATGTACTTGAGAACATCCGTTGGGAACATAAGATTTAGTAATTGTCACTGCAGAATATTAACATTTTCTCTGTTGCCTTCACCTCTTTTCTGTTCTTCTCTTCCAAACTGCATCCCCTCACTCCTTCAATTGTATCGACTGTTAAGGGAGCATATAAACAGGAGGGGGAACGGCTCTTTATGAGGGTGGATGGTGATAGGATAAGGGGGAATGGTTTTAAACTGAGACAGGTAAGATTTAGGTTAGATATTAGGAGGAAGGTTTTCACACAGGGGGTGGTGATGCACTGGAACAGGTTGCCCAAGGAGGCTGTGGATGCCCCACCAACATTCAAGGCTAGGCTGGATGTGGCTCTGGGCAGCCTGGTCTGCTGGTTGGTGACCCTGCACATAGCAGGGGATTGGAACTGGATGGTCACTGTGGTCCTTTTCAACCGAGGCCGTTCTATCATTCTATTAGAACTGCAGTTACTAGAAAGACCTCTCAAGGATTTGCTGTTTTAAGCCCAATTCTGCATCTGTGTAAGAATTGTCTAGCCCGTTCCTCAGCTAATGTAGATCTTTACCACCCTGTTGATTTCAGTGAGTAGGAACAGACTCAAATCCTTTAAATTGTTTTACTACTAGAAGATAAAGCTGTGCCTGTGAGTGTGACCACTCCACATGGGGGGGATGCCCAGTGGTGAGCACTCTGTGGAGCCCAAAACTCTGTGTATTGTGTCATTCTGCATGTCTCTGATGTAAGGATGTGTTCCTGAGCAGACAGATGGCATCGCCCACCAGGGGATTATCAAGTTCTCCTCTGTGGAAGTAAAAATCTTAAATTCAGCACTTTCTGTGAGGAGGAAGGAAATAGTACAGCCAAACTCCTAAAGAGGCTAGCCAGCTACTGTCTTGCTGCTCTTGACACTATCCTTGATGCACAAATAGTTCAAAAAGGCATCATTTCTCTTCAGTGAGACCTTAAAATATGTAGGATGTGGACAAAGTAGTCAGAACTGTTGCTGTTCCTAGACGTCCATCCAGTCAGGAGAGCAGATGGAAAAGTCACAAACCATAGTCAGAGAGAGTAGGAAATATGGACCAGTGCCTATAGCTCAATTTCTGTGCCAAAACTACAGTGGGAAATTAACAAGAGTAAGGATCCCAGTAGACAAGGTCACCGAATAACGCTCAGTGTAGTATTCTAATACAAGAGAAGATGTAAAATACCTTGACTTATAAAACTTGTCATCTGAAAAGTCTTGTTTGTTTTTTGGAGAAGAGAAAATATTTATCTGGTGGCTGTAAAATTTGACAGCTGCCCAGTTTTTTTTAGCATCAGCAATCACGACACACTTGTGACCAGGAGGACCTGACAAGTCACGCAGTGCAGCAGACTGTGCATCTCTCACACTGGTGAATTGAAAATGAGAACAAAGAGAGCTGTGCTGTTGCTTGCGTGTAGCATTACTAGCTGTGTAAAGAGATGGTGGGCTGGAGGGAAAGGACAAAGACTGCAAGGAGGTGACAGACTAAAGATACAAGTTAGGGCAGTAGGCGTACACAAACAACCTCAGTGTTGTGCTATTGCTGAAGTCAGACATCTTTGCTAGGCTACTTACATTTTGAGATGTTAATTAAAGAGCAGGGGGAGGAATCCAGTGTGTATTAACTGACAGGCTCTGCTATACAGGAAGATGGTGGAAGAAAGGAGGGCTGAGGAAGAGTGATGAAAGATAGAAAAAAGGCAGAGACTTGTCACGAAGGCATGGATTAATTACTGTTGGGTGTCAAGCGTTTGTGGAACAGTAGTTATCTCATGGCTTGTGTAAGACATCATTGAGGAAGGAATACATAATTCCAGAGAGACTGAGATAGAGCTGGAGGGGGGGAAAATGTGGAAAGATACTCCTGCAGAAGGCGGCTGTGATCATAACTGAAGCCGATGCTTCTATACAACACCGACCACTGCGTTTATAGTTTGAAATTCTCGCTGCAGATGAATGTTGGAAGGCAGTAGAAGTTGTAATCAAGAGCTTGAGCGTGGCAGCAGTGTTGTGCTACGTGAGCATTGCTTGAGCAGTCAATTAACAGGGCAAAAGAGAACATTCAGTGTGAGAAGCAGATCTGAAAGTTTGAAATAGCCTTTCCCACAGGATTATTTTCTAGATACAGTATAACCTAAAACGCTGTCCAACTTCTTTATTTTCAGGCTTTGATAATATCTCTTTAAAAATATATACTCATTTATTTACTCATTATTTACGGTGTTTTTGCAAGCTTTGAAGTGGGAAGTAAGGAGGGACATCCATTGATGTTGTTGTGGAGGATGTCTTCTGCTGAGACTCCTTAAATCAGTCATTCCTAATGCATACCTGTGTTTCTGAGAGCTGCAGTGTCCTACTGTGAGACTGTTTTCCTTCTGCCTGGTGGAGGGGAGACATTAAGCTGGAATATGAAGTCTCCTAGCTCCTATTAAAGCTGTACTTTAATTTCTAGGCTGGCTTTTTAAGGAGCTGCATCTTTTCATCTCAGAAGAGAAGGTGGTCAGCACTTGCAAAATGAGCATACCAAAGTGCTTTTCTAAATCGAGACGAAACCCATGCACAGCTTCTTTATTCACATAGGGAATCTAAATTACCTCATGGAATGCCCATTAAGGCTGAGTTCATCCTAAACATGTAGACAGCATCTAACTTGGTTCTCTTCCTTGGTGAATAATTTATACCTCCCTCTTACTCCTATTGTTCACCATGTCACGGGATAAAAACACACCGTGAAACCAAATTTCACTGGATTCCTTCCTTTGTGAAGATTAACCCCAGTGCAGGATTCTCGTTCTGGGCTCTCTGTGAAAATAGATCTCCAGGCTTACTTTTCCTTTCCTTATCCATTATTCCTTTTGCTCCTTGAGTCCGTGGTTGTGAAGAATCACTAGAAGGAGCTAACATAAGTGTTTCATGCCCAGCCTTCACTGCATGATAAAAAGCAGGTGAGGACCACACTGGTGGGCAGGATGTGGGGCACTGTGGTTGTCAGTAGATCCATTTTGTGATTTTATTTCTCATATTCACAAAATCCAAGATCCACGAAGACATTTAAGCATCTCTTCTATGGAAAACAGTGAGATACAGCTGCCTGAGTGCCTCATTCGTCATCTTTGGGGAAAAATAAGGAGTAAATAATACCTCATATTTATTACGATAAGTATACTGAAGGTTGTAAGGCATGGCAGGGAGGAGTCCATATTTATTAGAACAGCAGCGGATCAATATCGTACCGTATTACTTGTATCAGCTAAGCACTACCTCTGTTCATAAGGAACTGGAACAATAGACTGTCACAGGACGAGTTAATGGATTGTTGACCTGCTGTATGGTGACCTTCTACGTTATTAAAAATACACTATTTCCTAGTTTTGTCGGCTCTGCTGTTTGGGTGCAGAACACGGCTGACCTTCTGGGAAAAGAGCTTTATACACACATTCAGAAGGCATTTTTAGGAACCATATAGTAGATTCTCATATTCTGTTTCGCTTCGTCACACAGTGCATGCCAACTTTACATACGGTGTCCTTTGATTTTTGTTTGTTATTTTAAATAGCACATTTACCACTGAGTTCTTGTGTACCTGAAGATAAGGTCTTACCCACAGTGACTTTATGAGTCCACGGACTTATTTAATTTAACGGGAGATGGTAGATACCATTTTCTGGCAAGAATTTGAGATTGGGAGGTTATTATTATTTTTTTAAAAACCTCCTAATTTCTTCTGCCTGTCTACTTACACACCATGCCTTCCTCCCTTTGTCTTCAGCAGTTTTATAGTGTCTCCCTATTTTAGTAAGTACCCATCACATTTCACCATGAAAGGTGCTGTACTTCATGGATAGAAAAAGCAGTTCTAATACTTTTCAAAAGGCACTTTGAGAATCAGTTAGATAAACCCCATACAAAGGTGTGTTTTGTTTCTGCAGTAGTTCGTTTAGCCACTTTTTCAAACTAGGAAACTCATCCTGTTTCCAAGAAGAGGTGCTAGATATGACTTCAGGCTTATGCATCCTACTGGGTGTGAGCACTGTGTTCACTGACTAAGAATATATTAGTGCAGGTTTTAAATATTGCTGTGTCTGTGTACTGGGATTGTAGATATTTCTGTTACCAGTGGGCAGCCAAAATGATATTTAGTATGCACTTGCGTGTTGCAGTGCATGTTAAAAATCACTGCTTTGTCTGTGGATTGTGAGCAATTGGATGTAAGTATTCAGTATTTGAAACCTGATCAGATGGTGTAGTTTTGTTTGGATACTTTAGTTGTGTTGTTTTTTGCAGAGTGAGACTTAATTGAAGGTACTTTTTTTGACTGTCCAGAATAAAAGAGGAAACACATGAGGAATGCATGCTATCAAGGAAAGCTCTAGGGCCCTCTATGATATTTTTGAAGAGAAGTGAGACTTTTTGTGGGATTATGTTCCTTTAAAATGTTTATGCCTGCTCATATCCCCCTTTCTATTTCTGCAAGTAAAATCGTTACGATGGTCTTCCTAGAGACTGAACACAAAAGGACAAGGAGCATGGAAAGGCAGAAATCAGTTTCTTTCATTTGTGGGAACATAAAGGCCATAGCTACATTTAGGTGTATATTGAAGACATTTGCTTTGCAAATAAACTACATGACTTAAAATAGTGTTTTCTCACTTTGTCTGTAATTGTTTTGAATTAAAGGACACGTGCATCCCAGCCCAGAAGAGCTGGAGAAAGAAACCTAGAGGTAGGGAGTCCAGATGATGTGCCTGTGTTGTTTCCTGTACAAACATGGGCGTTCAGAGGATAACATCATGCCATAACATTGTGCTGTAACACCGCTATTTCTGTTCTGCACATCTACAGATGCCTGAAATGCCTAAATCTAAATAGTTCAAGGCTTTCCTTTCTGCTTCCTGTCTCTGTAAGCCATTCTGATCTTTTTGCTAGGACGGAGGCAGCAACGCTCCTGTCTGAAGTCTTGGAAGGAGTGTTTGGCTCTTGCTCTCCTCTGTAAATTCAGCTGTTCAGGTGGAGAACTAGCAGAGGGAGAAGGTGGCTCTGCCTGTGTTGCCATACTCATGTCTTTGTGCTGCGGAGCCTGAATGAGGAAACAAGAGGGAGAGGCAGCTGCGTCAGCCTGTTGTCACTGCCATCGCTAATAGAACAGGATGATTTCCATCTTTTCCCATCTGCCTGTGGGGGGAGAGGCGCTGATAAGGCCTTGGGATTGGTTACAATCTACAGAAATCACAAAGCAGATGGATATTGAGCAGATAAGCGTTAATCTGTCCTGGGAGAGGATTAATCGGGTGAAAGATGGCAATCTACGTGCGTGCAGGGAAGGGGCGGGGGCGGGAATGGTGGGCAGCTGGTGCTGCCGTCCTCTCCTTCACTCCTGCTTTTGTCCTGCTTCTGCGCTGTCATGGGAAATAAGGTCTGGTTCCTGCAGGGGTCTTATTCTTCTAATTTTCACTGAACTTTGACTTCTGGGAAGAATGTCCTACGTGTTTGAAGCAAACTAAGTCCTTTTTGAGCTCTTTAGCTTTATAGCTGAGCTTTTCGTTCATCCCATTGGTGAAATAAATTCTGTAGCATTTTATCTACTTTTCTTCTTTTCTCCTAGGCAGCATGCCTTTTCTTCATGATTTGCAAGCCTGGTATTTTCCCCAAACATATTTGGAGATTATGTGACGTTTGATTTGAGTTATTGTTCTGACGTCTACAGTGTTTTTTCTGAGAATCTCTAAACGTTTTATGGGCATTAGTTAATTAATCCTCACAACATCCCAAAGACTTTAAGTAAGCATTAGAGACCTAGTTTCTTTTCTTTTTTTCTTTCTTCTTTTTTTGTTTTTTCCCCCAGAGAGTTTTGAATACCTGTAGCACATGTTGCCTGAACTTGGAGTCACAGTGCTCAGTAGTTCAGAAATTCAGACCTTACATCCGTGAGTTGGTGGCTATGCAGTGAGGAATGAAGCCCAACCTTTGACTCCTACTGATAGAACAGGGCAGTGGGATCAAAACTGGAGATAAAAGTGCATCAGTGACAAAGATGGGAACCAATGAATCTAACCGCAAAATATGGTGTTTTCTGATACTGCATATTGAATACTAAATGTTTTGTTTCTCTTTGACATGCCGCTGTGTCCTTTTCTGACATCCTTCGCATGGTTCACGTGATTCCTTTTTCTTCATATACCTTTTCACACAGAAAAATATGCAGTGATGCCAGTGTCCTTTCACAGTTGTCTTCTGATGTGCCTATTCTTTTCACTGGCTTGTTTGCAAGCATCTGTGAAAGCTCTGGCAGCCTTGTATACAGTGAGAAGATTGTAAGACTACTGAAGTTGTGTGGAGAGCATGAAGGCAATTCCAGTGTTGCTGTTCTGCTGGGGGGTTAACTGGCTTCCCTGTTGAGTAGTTGAACAGCATGGTATAGTTTATGTTTGAGAGAGATAATTTCATGCCATGGCCAGGTTTTCAAAGAGTAGCTCATTGTCTAATTTTTATGTGCTCCAAGCATTTATTTCCATATGTAAACGAGTTCAATCACGTATGTGATTATGTATGTATTACATATGTAATCATCATGCATGCCCAGTAAAAATCCCTGAACAGGAGCTGGAAGCAGGTGTCTCTGTCTCTTGAAACAGTTTGGTGCTGAGCGACCTGAAGCAGATTATGCTGGGTGTGGTATCTTAGATCAGTCTTGGTTTTTCCCCTTTCTTCCCTTGATAATGAGGACAGAGGTTTCATTGCTCCTCACCAGAGATGGGTGGCAGTGGTTGCTGCTTTGCATCCTTTCCCATCTCTTTGTTACCATTTCCTTGATTTAGGCTGCTTATTTACGCAGTTGTTTTGCCACAGCCTACATTATGGAGAAGTGGACAGATCAAGATTAGATGTTAGTAATAAACGTAGATCAAATACAGATATAATGTTCAGGAAAGATCTTGCTTGTAAAGGGCTGGATCCAGAATTACAGTAATCAAAGGAAAAATAAAAAAAAAGTAAACACCAATTCAGTTGATACTGTGGCTTAGGATGAAATCCAAAATGATGTTCTGCTAATTTTTCTTTTCTCCACTTTCTTTTTCAGACTCAAAGTGAGGTCTCTTTTCTTTCACTGAGGCAAAGATTTACCAGTGTGTATTTTGCATAATAAGGGTAAAAAAAAAAAAATGCATTTTCCCTTTGTAGTTTATTCCATTTGTTGACCAAGAGACTAAATTTCTCTTCTAGATGAGAATGTGTGAGTCTAGCCAGTGATTAAGAAGCGACCCTAAAGCAAATTTAAAACCTTTTTTTATGTACAGCTTTCACTGTACTGTAATGAGACCCATGATGGAGTTAAAGCAACAAAACTAGAACAAAAATTGAAAATACTTGATTTTGCCTTCTCCTTGCCCTTTTCCTGGAGAAATTGAACTCTGATCACTTTAATCCCTGCAGTCCACACTGCAGCTGGTTGGGAGTCATCAAGATACCAACCATATCACCTCTTACCCTGTTATTATTCACTTCTCATGACAGAGGTCACTTTGAAGCATCAGAGAGGTAATAATGAATTCTATGGAGGAAAGCATTGTAATTGGTGATATCGTACAGATTTAGTCTAGACATCTGGATTCTGTGGTGTGCAGTGTGTTGGACAAGCAGAAGGGAACTGCTTCATTAGATACTTACACGACTTTATAAAAATAGACAAAGTTATAAATTACAAATCAGTGTGTCTCATTGTACCTCAGGGGAGAATACTTAGAGTGCAAAAGTATCTAGACACCGTGGATATGGGACTAGAAGTCTCAGTGTACAAATAAATGTTCCAGTTCATTCATTTGAGGAAAATTGGAGCCCTTTTGGCTGTGCTGGGATCAGTCAAGAAACTGAAATGTAGAGTCTGTTGCTATTTGCATAGAACGTTTTAATTACTTAGAGAGATGATTGCACTGGGAAATACTTAATACGATGCACCAAATCTTGAGCTAATATAAATTGACATAGCTCCATTCAAGTCTCCAGCCAAGGATTAGAGCTGATTGAAAAACAGGAAATACCAACAACAACAAAAGAACTAGCTGAAGCTTTGGTTTAGATAGATTTATTTCAAAAAAAAAAAAAAAAAAAGAGGAGAGCTCATATTTTTTAGAGGGGGGGAAGGGATTGATTTTGTTTTGTTTTACTTTTAATATTTTCTCTTATGCACTATGGTATACTTGTCACTTTTTTTTTTCTTATTAGGCCTGCTTTTTTGTATTTTTATTGGTATAAAAGCATGTGAAGGAACAGAGGGTGTCTAGGAATAAAAAGATTAGAAGAACTCAATTTGAAATTTTCCATTTCTGTGGAATTATAGATTCCTTCTATGACAATTAGTTCAGTATGAATGAATGTTTTTCAATATAAAAACCACGCCTTTTGAATGTGGACAGACCCAAAATATCAAGTGCCTTTACCATTTCCACTTCTTTACACTAATTTTTCTGGAGCCCCTACACTAATTACAAGGCAGTGACCTGGATGTCATTTCAATAAAATAAGTGAATTCCTACAATCCTACCTTCCTTTTGAAAATCACTTTGGGAAGCTGCTGCTTTCCTTTCCTCTCTCCTTGTGTGGGAGTGCTTGGGTTGCTCCAAAGGAAAATCCTCCAACTCTGATATCTTTTGAGAATTCACTAAGTGGTGTGAGACACTTGGTTCACACTTAGTCCTGTCCTTTATTACAATAATCTCCTTAAAAATGGAATAGGAAACCTGGCACCTGGCTACTCATAGACCTAAGCACTGTTTTGCTTGAGAGTGTGAGATCGTAATGTAATAAGATTTTTTTTACTTGAAGCAAGAAATTTCCATCCTGCTCTTCCCCTTCCTCCTTCATTTCTTAATATAATTGTTTCTGGTTTTCTGCCTTCTCACTGTTAGAAATGTCATGTTGTTTAGTTATCAGCATGCTCATTTGGAGAATTTTATTAAAGGTGACGTAAAGTTTCTGACATACTAGTGGCAGGAAACTGAAATGGATTTCATGGCTCGTTTGGTAGAACGCTCCTTCTTGAACTGGTGAGTTTAATGTGGCTGTTAGCTGCTTAAGAAAGTTGTTGCCCAAAAGAGACAGGGTGTTTCATGTGAAGGCAGTAATTAATGAATGCAGAATGAGAAAGCTGAATAACACTGCATGAGATGATGTAAGGTAAGGAGGTTCCCTTGTGCTGCTGGAACCATGTTGCATCTCATCAATCTGTGTTCTCTGTAGCTGATGGACAGCATGCAGGTGTGTTCCCTGTCATCCATCCAATAGCTGGGAGTAAGAGGCCCTTCCTGCACACGTTACCACTGCGTCCTGCCTGTGGGCAGAGATCTAGGTGCATACTGACAAGTGTTATTTAAGTGTGCTCTGTCAGGACTTTCTAAGGCTTTCGTTTTGGCCACTCGGGAAATTCAGTACACTGTAACTGGCTTTTCCTTGAAACCATAAATCCTCAGTTCAGAAGTCAGATTGGATCTTTTATGGCTTTTTATGCAAGTAAAATTTGCAACTAAGAGCCTAAGTTTGTTTGCTTGAGGACATCTACTTGAAAAAGTTGCTAGGGAAATGGGAAGAGGACTAAATGTATAATGGATTTGTAAAGAGGAAAAGAAGCAGGAATCCTTTCAAAATACACCTTCTTCTTTATGAGACCAGTCTGTTTTCAATTGCTTTACCATAAATCTTGTACAGTGAAAGAAATACACACCTGTATGTGCAAGAAGGGCTTTGGTGTATCTTGGTACAATTCTGCAGAGCATTTCTGTGACAGTTCTCAAGTGGAAATTTCTAATCCACATCAGAAACTATTTTACTGAGTCAGAGCAGTGTCATTAGCTCTACCCACACGTTTAGGAGAAAAAGGAAACCAGGATAAGCAGCAAGAGAGACTTTATAAATATAGCTTGCATTCCTCACTCTACTTTTGGGCCATGGTGCTTGAGGAAACTACAGATGAATACAAAGTCCTGGTCAGGGCTCCAGCTATGTATTTTCAATAACATACAGACCCATCAGCTGAGCTGTACAAAACACTTCTGCCCTGTGAAAGCCTGGCTCTGTAGATGCTCTGCTGATGTACTGCCTGATTCTGTACACTGCACTTAGCCTGGGGCAGCCTGCTGCAATACGGCCTGAGGACAATTTGGCTACGGACTGTAGCATTCTTAAGTGGAAGTAAGTTTTAGTAAAGAATGGGTTAAAAAAATAAATTCTTCAAGGCACATTGTGAGTATAGAGTCTGTTTTTCCTAATTTCCTGTGGGTAGCACATAAGGAGGTGACAGGGAAGCAAAGGGAGAATTCTGTAGCTGTGGGATTGGAAATTGCAGCTCTGTTTCATGGAATAGCCTTCCTTCAGCAGCGTGTGAGACCTGCCTGCGCTCACATGCACATCTGGGCTCCTCAGGCAGGAACAGGCCCTGCGATGCAGGCAGCGAGTCACGGTGAGCAGAGCTGCACTGCTGCAGTCATCTGTGGCTGACGTGGATGGATTGGGAACTGCTGGGTGGGCAGCCCTATCCCCTGCTGTCCACACAGGCACGGGAGTCACTTTTAGTTCAGGAATAATTTGTAGTGTTTGCATATTTGGGGGAATAAATGGAAACAAAACAATAAAACAGTTTGACTCTTCTTTGATGCTATTTTATAGCTCGGTGCAGATATTTTTTCACCTTTTATTCTTAGAGTTGATGCAGTGCCAAGTGTGTTGAGTCACAGGCCCCCATTGTCAGGACTGAGAAGAATGGTCCAGGGTGGTTGAGAGGTGCCTCTCAGTCTGTGAAATAACAGTTTGAAACCTCATACTTTAGTTCTGGCAGATGTTCAAGGTTTGTAAAAGTGCAAATAATGATGGAGACAATTTAAAAAACAGGTTTCTTCTAAATAAATACTAAAAGATAAACTAAAACAAATACTTTGACATTTTTGATGTTTGATATTCAGGCTTGGAAAGTGATAAATAGTCATGCTAAAATAGTGGCACTATTTTACAGTTTTCTTTTAGGTTGAAGAGAAGTAGTGTTAGAACAGAAGAGCACAGATGAAAACAAGCAAAAAATTGTAATTTTTTAGTCTCCATTAGTTTGGTTGAGGAATGATGGGAGCATTGTTTTATGTACAGAATGTGAATCGGACATTACTATCTGTTCTACACTGCCAAGAAGGAGATTAAAAATGTGGAAGCTGTCTTAAGGAAAGCACTCGATGCACTGGAATGCTAATATGCATTCTGCCGAAAGAATAGGCTGTGCCACTATGTGCTGCACTGACAAAAGCTGTGAAAAAAATAAATAATAGTTTTACTCTACTTGCGCACAAACACACATGCTTGTGTGAAAGAGAGGGGCAGAGTAGTTGCTCAGCGTGATTCCTAGCTGAGCTGTCTTTTGCTGTTGTTAAACATGTTGCATATTGCTAGTTTTGATCTTTGCATTAAGTGCTGGCAGTATGTAATGCGTGATCTTTGCGTGATGTACTGAAGAACAGAGAAAAATGGATTTAAATATGTTGAGCAACAGGAATAGCATCAGTGATACTTCCTGGACCTTCTCCATCTTGGGAAACTGTCGATGTTTCCAAGAACATCCCTGGGACTGGATCAATGGCATGCCTAATTACATGTATCTAGTATGATGAAAGTTGTGGGTGCCTGACATTGCCCTGCTCAGGTAGTAGTGTTGAATGCAGGCACTTGCCTTGGCTATCATCTGCTTTCGTAATAGAGTGCTTGGTTGAAATGTTACTGTTTTCAGATATAGTTATTTTGGGCATCGGCAGTTCTGAGGGAATATATATATATATTATATATATATATATATATATATATATATATATATATATACACAGATACACTACACATATATACTGCTTTATCAGCTTTTTTCTCTCTTCCCCTTGGTCATACAACTTTTACTGTGGGTGTTTACTGTTTTCTGAAGAAGCAGATCCAGCAAAGTTAATTTCCATGGAAGTGGAACCAGCTCCAGTGGAACCAAGTTGAAGGGGAGTTCTCATCAGGGGGAGTCAGCCTGTATGACAGATGTAGAAAAGTTGAATGCCAGAGGTTATTGTGGGGTTCAGATAGTCATGCTTTGTGTATTCCTGTCTGCGAGATGAAGTGCTTTAAGTATTTTTATACTTTTTAGGTGGTAAAAGTAGGAGACAATCTGAGCCGAGTGCCAGATGCAAAGGGTTGGTGACTTGCCTCAAGTTGTCTGGAAACCTGGTGACAGAGGCAGAAGAGGAATATAGATGCCATGCAACCTGGCCTTTGCTTAATATAATTCATTTCTGTTTCTTGGAGCATACTATAGCTTTAATCTGCCATGTGGTGTACTACATGTAGCAGTAGCTGCTTTTTTTTCATGTTTGATACTTTTGAGGCGTATACGTACTATTTCAAAGTATCTTGGAAGATAGCAATAGGGTGGGACTTGGTTTTCTTTCTACCTGCATCAGTACAAATCTGAAGAAATTCAGCCTGCATCTTATCCTTCCAGAAAGACTTGAATTTGGGGAGTTGTTCACAGAATAAGAAACAGCAGGAATGCAGAACATATAGGTAGAAATTGTCCAGGGCAGTGTTTCTGGAAGAGCGTTTCCAAGCCTGCTTGACCAAACAAATTTTACAATAATTAATAGTCTTATTGCCTTGGAATCATTGAATCATTAGATTTTACTTACCACCCTGTGCGATGGAAAGCCATTATCTTCATTGCACAAAGAGGAAACTAAAAGATGTAATAAATTAAGCAACTTGTTCGAAGTTACAGAGAGAATCATTAACTGAAGAGGGCTTGAACCCAGGTGTCTGAATCCCAACCCCATGTCTCATTCACTAAGCCATCCTTCATAGCAGTTCATTGTCTCCTGTCATGCAGGGCTTTGCCTGCAGGGCTTATGAGCTCTAGTCTTTCTGTGACAAAGGCATTCCTGTAGAGAGATTATTTTCCTTGCATGAATCTCCTCTTTGAATAATTAACTTTTTTTCTTCTATCCATATTAAATAGTTTTGAATTAATCCATACATATATATGCATGTATGTGAGAGGAGTGTATGAACGCACATAAACATCAACTCATGGAAATGAGTAAGTACTGCAGACCTTGTGGAGAGTAATTTAAAACAACGTTGCCCCCACTATAATTCATTTCCGTGTTCCAATGGAGCAGGCTAGCATGGGGTCATATTAATAATTTAAACAGTCCTACCCCTCAGCCTTCTTCCTCTTAAATAGAAGGATTAGCACTTACCAGAAATGTATTGTTTTAGCTTTTGAAGACTTTAATTGGTGTTTCAGAGCGTGTGACCTCATTCACTTGCTGAGCATTTCTCATTCATTTTATGTCTGTTCCTAAGCTGCGTGGAGATCAAGTTTGCTGATAATTTCTTGGGGAAGAACTTTTCTTTCATAAAATGCTTCTAAGGAGTTTGCTGTTTTAAAGAGCCATAAAAATATTATGCTGTTGTCTCCCCAGTTGGTTCATGTCAAAAGCCAAAATACCTTAAAGCACTCCCAGAGTTTGTGCAGACTTTTATATTCCTGGACACCTGCAGAAGTGGTTAGAATAATATTTTATTTTTTGTTTCTGTCCCTTCTGGCACCCCGTCTCACTCCTTTTTGTCACCTCCTTGCAATCCAAAGGCGACCATTGCCAGAAAAAGACGTGATCAAACTGCACAGAATTATGATAAAAATGAAATATTTGAAAAGAACTTCCTGTAAGGGACGAAAGAAAGTTCAAAGATCCACAGGCTTCAAAACACTGAACTAAATTCAATGACATGTGAATTAATCTTTTCTTTGATTTCAGACATGCTAAGAGTGGACCTATAGCAGTTTTATCTATCTACTCTATTTTGTAAAGTAAAGAATTCTTACTGCATCCATTTTTATCCTTATGAAAACTGAGTGATAGAAATGATTTTTTTCTGATTTTTGCGAAATAAACAGTTTAGACAGTGACTACCATTACCCTGCTACCTGTTTCAAATGCTTGTCTTGAATGTGCAGAAAAAATACATTGTTGCCTTAAAAACTAGGATCTTAATATGCGAATGAATTTACAGGAGCCCTAAGCTTACTGTAACAATTTATACAACAATAAAACCTTCTTTTATAGCCTTGTGAAATAAATCCACCAACTCCCACACTGTATTCTCTTGTACTCATACTCACATCTATACATCTAAGTCAATAAAACGTGAAGTGTCTACAACTACTTCCAAGTTAGCAATAAAAAAAATATTTAAGTGCAATAATCCTTTCTCTCAATTTACCTCTGTAGATTTCAGGGAAATTTTCAGGGCTTTTCATCCTGGTGTCATAACCTGTTCCTGTCTTTTCTGGTCAATATAAAATATGTACCAACCAGTCTTCCAGCATTAAAAGTATGAGAGATAAATTACATCTTTGTACCTTTCATAATGAAACAGTAATTTCAGGATGGTGTTTTTTTTTACCCTGTCACACTGAACCTTGATAGTAGGTGTGAGTGTGAGCTGGACAACAGCTTGATTATTCAAAATTAATGGTCAGGTGTAAAAATCATACCTGTCCTAATCTTTCTTTTCTCTGGGAAGATGTATTAATTCCCACTCTGCAGCACCCAATTCCAAACATTAATTATAACTTTGGTTCAGAACATACATTCAAATTGCTACACTTGACCCAAATTTCTTGTTTAAATCTGCTTATGTCTGCTTTCCACTTTGTATTATATGAAGGGAAAGAGGCACTTCAGCTTTATAGTTCCTACTTTCCTGAGTAGCAGCATTAACCGTAAGATTAAGTTGTTGCAGTTATAAGAAAATTAACAGTGCTTCATATATGCAGACCAAATTATTCTGGGTGTGACCATAACTCCAGGTTAAAAATAAGATACATTGAGAAAGATGACCCTCTCCCAAAGAGAAGAGTTGATTTCCTTAGACCTTGCAGAAGGGAGGAGTATTTCCAGCCATGCAAGTCGTACTGTGTGAAACCCAAAACCTAATTCTTGGTCTGATTCAGATGGGAATTCATTTTCATGGAGACCAGGCTTGAGAATATATGAAGTGCTCATATACATCAGCAGTAAGGTATTTATGTCATCTGAAGCTCATCTTCAGCTTAATTCTAAGGATTTTAAACCATAAAGTTGTGATCTTGCTTCCGTTGCCAAAGACCCAATATCCAACCTAGGCTTTGAGCCTAGCTTTTGTGGAGGGTACCTTACTGCTGTTCCAACGTTGAGATAGCAGTATATATGTAGCTTTAGCAATTGACCACTGGTGCTGCCCCTGGATTTGGAATACAGTCTTCAATCTATTGGTCTTTTCCCTTGGCTTGTTAAAGAAAATTTTCCTAAGTGTGAAGTGAGCGAAGCTTTTTCGTTCAAACTTTAACCTATTAGCATTCAGTGCAACCTTGAGATCACAGATGAAATGTTCAAATTTACTGTTTGTGTGCTTTCAGATTACTTCTACTGATTTTAGAATAGAAAGCAACGTCTCTGGCTGTGCATTTTTGATTGTCCTAAATGCTGTTTTTAATATGCATTCCTCTAAACTTTTCCCTAAAGTAGGAGCTCGTGGTTGCTGAAAATTAAGAATAACATATTCTAATAACACCACTTATCATCTAGCTCCAGGGCTTCCTGCTAACAGCAGTACATACATATTCTATATCCCTTGTATCTCAAACCTCGCCCTTCAGATCCAAACCGAAGCATAAGTAAACACTAAGCACTTACTATTGCCCCAAATGGTGAATACAGTGCTGACATCTAATGATGCAGTTGGCCAGCTTAGCTTTATGGACTTTGCAGGCCGTAATGGCAGCCTGTGCTCACCAAACAGTCTGGTTCTGATGACGAATCTTAGATATTCTCTGTGGATTTCACATGTTATAGTGGTACTTTTTGAAAGTCAGACCTATACTAGTCTAGATCTTGGCCAACTTCCTACTCTTAATGCTTTATTTTAATGGCATGCAGGATGCTAGGAACCTGATGTTGCTGAACGTGAAGAATAAGCTCTTGAAATCTGTCCTTGCTTACTGGTACTTAGTTTACTGTCACAGGTGGTTTTAGTCCTGCCCTTTATTTAGTGATAAAACTTAACGGTACTGTGTCCATGCTTGCCAGGTCGGGAAGCCATTTGTGCACACAAAGCTGAATGATCTTTGTGTCCTTATTTATTTATTTATTTAGAGGGTACTTGTTGAAGTTACTGAATCTGTAGGCAGACGTTACTATAACAGTAAATACTAGAGTTCATTTTAGTATAAAATAATTAATTTAAATTCTGAAAACCCTGTCGATGATTCTGTCTTGCTTGCACAGGTGGCGTTACAGACGAATCTGTGGTAGGTAGACATGGATTCCTTTCCAATACTTAGATATTAAATGTGAAAAAGCCTAGGGTAATGATATGACTCTCTTAACGTCACTTTCTTGACCCACTCTCCAATGCCATCCCTGCCTCTGTGAGGAGCTGCATCTGGGAGGGCAGGCAGGAAGTGATTCTATGAGCAAACCTGGTAGGTGCTGATGATGGCAAAGACCTGTGCTCATTTAGGAGGGAACACACCTCTTCTTGGGGGAGTTAAGGAGGGAGCTACAAAGTACAGGGACATGAGTGGGAGAGATCTGCATAACCAGAGAGATTGGAGAGGCCTACATTTAGAAGAGAGGAATCATCCAACTGACAATTCTGTGCACCAAGCAGGCTTGTAGTAGTGCTGACTGCGTGTATGGAAAATGCCATCTTGTTTGTGTTATCGGCCGTGCTTTACTTGCATGGAACTTAACGGAAATCCTTTTGAACAATGTAGAAGCTGTGATTGTGATGGCCGTGATCCTTGAATGAGGTCTGTGACAAGGACTCTGGATTCTGGTAGTATTTAGAGCTTGTTTTTGTGGTCCTTTTTAAGACAGCAGACTACCTCAGAGTTAAAATTTTATACATTAAACAAGGTTGGTTGAGGTCAGCAGTGGTTTAGCCTATCTGTCCTGAAAGAAAGTTCTGCTTTTGGCAGTGGGGTCACTGAATCAGAAGGCAGTACTTTTTACATGGATTCAGTATGACAATCTGATCCAGGAGCCTGGGACATTAAATGACAAGTTGAGCTGAGGTTCTGTCTGTTCATGGGCATCAAAAGGTAAGGTAACTGTTGGTGAGTCAGTAACTTCACTGTCTGAAAGGAATCTGGTCTAGCTGGCCAGAATTCCCCTCTCAGAATTAGTAATAGCCTTGATCCCAGGTCTCAAATGGCCGTGTAGTATTGCAGTGCATTGCTAAGTAATTGCTGCGCTTCATCCCAGGGATGGGAGCTCTTTGTTGTATAGGGAACTGTGTGTAGTGGCTGATAAACCAGTATGTTAATCCTGTTAATGTTTGTGTGAAAGCATCGGTTTTGATTATGTTGTGCTGTCACATGGTAACAGGATTGTTGTGGGTGATTCAAGTCCATAGCTTCTAGTGAACTTTGTCATATTTTCAAATAGTAGTTGCTATGATTAGTTAAGAATCTTTTTTTCTTTCCAAGAAATTGTAATATAATTGTGGATCTCCTTAGTTTGCATCACATATTGTGCAAAAATAGCTAAACACTGAAGCATGAAGTCCTAACTCGAGTCAAAAATAAGATTAGTTTTGCTTGTGAATGAGCAGGGGAGCTTAGGGTATCCTCAGTAAGAGCAACAATAATAAACAGTAATAAAAATTTACATCTGTATTAGCATTTTTATGATCTGTACATTTTGAAGAGTTTTATTAAAGTACTGCATTCTCTAGATTACAAATGGAAGAGCTGAGAGATTAAATCAAAGAGTTAGGAGTTGGGGGAAGAAGATAGTAAAAAAAAGTCACTTCTATGGTTTTGTGTATTCCCCTGCCCCATAAGGCACGCTGTTTAGTATTCTCCAGCCTAACTTTGCATTTTGTCCACAGTTGGGCCTGTTACAACTGGTCTAACATGGTGTAATTCCTCTGAAGTTGGTGGCCTCTATTTCTTTTCTCTTGCCTGTATTTTTCAGTTAACTTGCCTTGAGGTAATTTCAATTTCATCTGTGTATTTATTTTAGCACCATTTTCTGTGCTAGTACTGTTTGAACAGCTTGGAAGGATGGATTTTGTTTCAATTCAAGAATCCCCCCGAGGTTTGTTGCAGGGGGAGGGAATGTACAGCCATACTGCCTTTGAATCAGTCTTTGCAAGCATCTCACAGGGGAGACGTGCCCCTGCCTCCCTTTCCTTCCCTCTGCAGGCTCCAGCAGAAAGAATCCCATTTGTGTTTCCCTCTCTCATGTCTGTGTGTTTTGTTCCTAGCACAGATGCAGATGGTTAGTACTGACAGGCTTTGCAACGACATCTTTGGATTTCAGATGGCTCTGAATGCTAATGAAAGGCTCGTTGTTTCATTTCCGTGTCTTACAAGTAAACAGTTCCACCGCGGACATGTTCAGAGGAGGAAGTTGCTAATGATGTCTGCTGCCTTCTCTCTCTGCTTCGGTACCTGCCTCTCCCTCCTGGATAGCTGTTGACGCAGCAGCCAGCAGTTTGACCTGCTTGAGGATGTGCTCATCTGCCCGTGCATTTAGGTGGGGCAGTGTGTAAAAAGAAACGGTGAGACATCAGGAGCGGAGAATTAGAAATGCGCCCGAAGGCACTGCTGGTGAGGTGGTCGGGGGAAAACACTGCCAGTGAGGGGTCTCCTGTGAGTGCAAGGTTGGTTCCTTGATTGCGGTAGCACATGAGAAAACGTCTTGGTTTTATCCTGGGATTTCTTGCAATGAACTGTGAAATTAGTAACATCTTTCCCAGATTCCGTAAGCACGCACTTTGCCCTAAACATGATTTTTTCCTTATTTGTTACACCATCTGTTTTGCCATTTCCTGCAGCATCGGGGCATTGTGGGATATAGGAACAGGAAAGACTATTTTTCTCTCTGTGTTGGAAATCTGATGCTGTCACAGAAATATTCTCTTTTTGTACCGAGCTTCACTAGTTATTGCAGTTTCAAATAACTACTTGAGCACAATCCAAACAAGAGGATTTCAGAATAATATAGTAACAGCCCTTGGCTATTCTTTCTGCTTAATCTTTTCATCAAGCTATGACAACCAGTAAGGGAGAATGAAATAGGAACCTGTGCCCTCTCGTGTCTCCATGAAATCTTTGATCCGGAAAGTGGTTCCACAACAAACCCATAATTCTTTAATTTCCAGTTCACAGACGAACCGAGTTTGGGGGATTTAATTTGCCTCCCATTGTCTGTATGCCACCTTATCTTCACACGTCTTGCAGGAGGCTGTTAGGCTGCCCAGATTGTCATGCTGGCATGCTGCCAGTTGTACCAATAGCCTTTGTATCTTTGCAGCCAAGAGAGTTCAGAGGAAAAAAAGGTAAATATTCCAAGACTGTTTGATGTATGGAGAAGTTATGCAGCAACGTGGCAGCAGAAACATGTACTGAACTACTTCCAGTAGCTCATTAAAGCTTGAGACAAGGGGTCTTGTGATGTCCCACTGACATTAGAAAGGTACTTCGTCACTTCACGTGTGGAGCTCCTAACAGTGACTTTAGGAATTACGCTTTTTTGTAGCAGCTGTGAAAGATAGCTCTCAAAGCATTTAATATGGAAAGCAAATACTGTTAATTCCATTCTGCAGATGAGATAACTGAGTTGTGGAGGGTAACTGTGACATAGCAGGCCACTGACACAAGCACAGATAAAACTTAGGCCTCAAGTCCAGTGATCCGTGCCTATTGACAGCAGCTCACACTGCTGTGCTTAAGGTCAGTGTAGAACCAGGAGGTTGTGAGGTCTGTTCTACTGTATCTCCGATATGTGCATTCGTAACCACTGTTACAAACAGCACAGCACACTGCACGGTGCGTCTGACACATTGTTTGGTACTGAGATGGATACGTTTCACAGCGTTGCCCTTGATGCTGCTGTGTACCCAGAGTCTGTCCCAGATTCCAGGATGCGGAGACATGACTCCGCAGAGATCAGCAGACCGTGTACATCAGCCTAAAAAAGCTCTGGATTTGGCCCATCCTCTCGAGCAGCAGAACTGTGCTGCTGCTCACTCTGTCAGCCAAAAGTATCTGTGTGGGGTGTGCAGAGTGGCAGCCTTCCAGTTGTTCAGCAATTCTGGACAATGTGCTATTAAACCGAGTGCATCAAACGGTAGGAAGAACACAATCCTCAAAGGGCAGAGTGCAGACACATTATAGAGTGATCTATTTATATCAGAGAGCTACACCTGTACCAAGACAACGCTTCTGGAAGCTACCAGTCATGGCCACTGTGCTGCTAAAAGCATGTGACAGATGGATTCTGCAGTAATAATTTCCTCGAATCGCTTAATAAAAATGCTGTCCTATTTGTCTTTCCTTTTGTACTTTTAAAGCTTTGTGGCTGAATTTTGTTGTCTGAGGGATAATTTCAAGAAAGAAATATTTACTCTAGGTCTTTGCAAGGTCAGATGTATAGTCCTGCAGGCAGCTGCTGTGCAAGTTTCTCCACAGGCTGCCCTATCCAATGTTTGCTACTCCCTAGCCCTTCAAAGAGCCCCCTGATGATCTGATCTGTGCCTTTCTGCTCTGCAGCATTAGTGAGTGCTCATGCTGAAGCATAGCATGCTTCTATGAAAAGGGTATGTATATTCTTTTAAACATGCTCTACACATCTTTCAGAAGCATTTGAGCTGTTTTCTATAGTGAATTTGAATCCAAGGTTTCCACAACAAAAATATGGGGAGTTTAGTTGTCCCAAATGTTTCAGGATTTCTGCTTTTCTCATGGAGTGTGCTCACACCAACCTCAATGCATCTACTACGGCTCATGGAGCAGCGCACTGGGGGGGGCAGTGTTACAGTTATGCTTTCATTAGTTTATGTAAATGTAACAACACGATTTCTAGACAGAGCAGTGAGAGATTGCAGCTTACAAAACCCATAAATTAGAGATTGAATCAATTTGCTTTTTCGTCGTCATCTTGGCTTTTCTGCGCTGCTCTGAAGTGTATATTGATATATGATGACCAGCTCTGTTTTCTCCTTTAAAAGCAGTTACAGCCTTATAAAAATATTGTGCATCTTATAACTAAATAGATCTTGATAGCTTTATGGAGAAGAATTGGATTAAATACATTGTTCATGGCAGAGGAGTACAGAAGGCGTTAGTTCTTTCAGATGATTACATGGAGCCACTTAATCAAGGACAGCAGAGCAGAGTTGGCCTGTATCGCTTTTGTCACTGGTAGATCCTTTCATGCAGTGATATTTTTATAATGATGTTGCTTGCAATAAAAGAAGCCTGAGAGTTTGAAATAAATCTCTGTGCTTGGCCAGTCCTCAAAGAATATTTTTTGATTCTTTTTAGTTGATAGCAGGATGATCATCACAATACAAGCTCAGCCTGATGCCAGCTAATTTTAAAAGTACATGGTTTGGTTGACATCAGTGGACCCATCCCAATGCTTTTGTGCATAAGGTAGCTGCCTACTTGGGAAAAAGTTGGCAACAGGGGAAAGTATGGGACCTGGCAGAGCCAAACAAGAGATAGAGCTTAGGAAGCACATTTTGATCTCTGTCACGTCACCTTCCTGTCTGCTGAGGAACCTGAGGGTGACTAGAAGAGGAGCCTAGCTGCAGGACTTTAATGCAGTAAGCAAATTTAGTCCTATTGAGCTTTTGTAGAGAAGTTTACATTCTGAAACTCTCTTGTGTTGTATATTGACCGTGCAATACCTGTACCACCCTTTGGGCATGCGTGGAAAAGATTACATGTATGGGTCGTGACCGCTGCCTAGTTTTGTGACAACAGCAGTGATCTTTTTAGTGTGTCTTATTTGTACAGCTGAAGGCTTGATGGTGCTTTTCATATCAAAGAAACACCTGTGTGTTCTGTTCCTGTATTAACTGTCTGTTTGATCTAAATTGAAATGAGGCTTAGAAGCAGATCCCCAAATTAAAAGGCAAAACTCAACAGGTTTGCTGGTTCTTCCTCTGGAGGATTCCAAATTCTACTTTTTTCCCCTTGTATTCCTTTCAAATCTTTTTGATATGTATAACTTTATTGAAAAACAAGACTTGAAAGAGAACAAACCCCAAACTTCTGACTAATTTCAGCAAGATGTTCGAAGGGGTATGTGATGTTTCAGTGTATGGCAATAAACACTTGCAAAGGAACTGCTCTACTTTATGTCATTATAGGAGTAAGAGCAGAGTTCTTTAAATTCCCTTCAGGAAGGAGGAGTAGGTCAGCACTAGAACACTTTCCTGGGGAATTTAATGAGAGTATGGGGCAGGATGGGAGAGAAGGGGCCTGGAATGAGAGATATTAAGCATTTAAAAACAAAATTTAAAAAGGAGGGATAAAAACAAGGCAAAGTCCATTGGGGCATTCTGTGCTGCGTTATCTGCGTGTGCTGGAGTATTAAATATCTTCGGGCTCCACTAATGATGTTGATAACAAGCCTGATCTTTTGATGTTTCTGTAAGCATCAAAGTGAAGGTTCTGGAAGGCCCCAGTTCATCAATATCCAGATCCCAGACAAAAGGAACTTTTTTAGTTTAGTTAATAGGTATGGATATTTAATTACATTTAATGTTTTGTTCCCAGGGGTTTGGGAAAAGGAAAGAAGAGATGGAAGAAAAGTAAGCAAGAGTTTTGAAGTAATCATGAATGGGGCTGAAATGTGATTCAGAATAATGCTTTGGAGAATGCTCAAACCCTTTACTTTTTCCTCGTTATGATTTTTGTGGTAAGGATGCAGAAGCTGTCTTCCTTGACCTTTTGTGTTAGTGAGAAGAGCTTTGTCAGTTAGGGAACATCAATAGATCCATATAGCTTGTAAGAAGTGAACGATTTGTGCAGTCCTTTCCAGGTAGATGCCACCCTTTTCCTTTTCTGTGAATGAGGAAGGCTCTGCACATCAGTGTTTATACAGCTGTGGGCTCTGTCTTCTTCAGTCCTCCTGAAAAGCTTCTTCCGAAGTAGATCCTGGTGTCCAGCATCAGTACTGCTCCTGTGTCAGGGCTGTAAAGAAGTTATGTAGATTACTGAAAGTATAAAGGTATTAGCAGGAGGTAGAATGAGTTTAGTAGCTGGTACATCTCTTAAGATTCATTTACTTCTGGTAGCCAGTCCTAATGATGTGAAACGAAGGCAAAATGTTGGTAGTACTTCATTTCATACTCCTTTAGGATACTGGGAAATTAAACTCATAATTAGAGGTGAAACTACTGGCATGCATAAACCAAAAGCAGGGAAGAAGAGCCCAGAGAGCAAGTAGAAGGCACTTGCTCTTGGATGCACAACAGAGAGGACCAGAGAAGTGGTTCTCACTTGTGTGTCACAACTTCAAGCTCAGAGTCTTACACCTTCGAAACCAGTGGTTCATGGGTAGCATCTCCCAGCTTGGAATCAGTTTGATCACAAATAGTTGCCAAGCTGTAGTTTGCTGTGGTTGGAGATGAGCCATGAATTCAAGTGTTTATGTAACAAACTCATCGTGTGACCAGAGGCTTACATCTTCAGATATCATTGCTGCTTGTTCTCTACAAATGGCCCCGTTTTCTGTCTGTGGGAGTAGTTGTGCAAATGATGCACTTGGTCAGGAGAAGCAGGGATTAAATGCACTCTTCATTAATTCATCTAATTGAAGTCCTACTCATGGAAGGCTATGCGCTGCAGTGTTTTTTGGGGGCTGCTGCAGCAGTTGAACAAATCAAAGTGAAATGTTAGCAGTCTGACACTGTGCTGCTTTAGCGGATTTGTTGCCAGGTTTGGTCTTTTCCTGATGGCCATGAGAATCCACAAGCTCTTGTTAGGGGTAATATGGTGCAGAAACAAATGATGATAACTGCTGGCACTGCAATGGGATTGACATGTCAGATGCTTCTAAATGCTCATGTGATTGTGTTTTGAGGCAGAGGAGCACTTTGTATTTTTCACCTAAATGAATTCTTCACTGTGCAGACCCTTCTGTTTCAGCTTTCCAGTCTGACTCTGATAATTTTATGTTGAATATTTCATTTTCTTTACCATAGAAGAGACTGTAGAATTTGTTCTTCTGTGAATGTGGTTGTGTACAGTGACTTGAGAACAGTGATAATAAAAAAGTTGTCTTGTTGGGACTAGAATTGTTGGTTGATTACTGTTCAGTATCTCGCGTTTGCTTTCCTCCTTGGGAAAAGTAAGTTGAATGTATTTACAGGCTTGAGTCTGGAGTTACACGGGTGAGTTGGTTGCTTTATTGTTGGACTCTCTCTCTGCTCGTGTGCACTGATATTTTTTTTAGCATTTTGTTTAAATGCCATCCCATCAGCAGTGCTAAAGAAGGCAGAACAGCCACTCAGAGCAGAAGATCCATGGTCATGGTTGGATACATAGATGATTGTGGGCATGACATTCAGAGATGAGTTTCAGAAAGAAGAAAAAAAGGGCTTTAAAAACAAATAAAGAAGAGATGCTGTCCAGCAGTCCTAGACACATGCCTAGACAAGACACTTAAAATCACTGAGCTGTTAACAGTAAGTTTGCCCCACTTCATCATGTGCATCAACTGCAGTGTTTCTGAGAGAGAAGAGGTGAAAACTCACATTGGTCAGCCTCTCTTGGATTTCTTTTGTGGGCGTCGTTTGCTTTCTCACAGGAATTTTACAGCATCCAATGAGGACCTACGGTCTATTTTAAAGCAGGGTTATACTGCACTCACAACAGACTGTAAATAGTACAGTAGATAGTTTTAAAATGCAGTAGCAGTAAAGGTGCCATCAAAACAGAAGAGGCAATCAGAAACAGTCAGACTTCACTGGAGTCTCTCTTGCAATAACATCTCTTTGAAGATTATTCCATGTAATTTTCCCCTTACTTCTTTCTCAGGTGTCCATGACACCTGCCTGTTTTTGCAAACTTCCACATTACTGTTCTTGTGCTTCCTGTACAAGTAGTGGGTTGGGTTCTCATGGAGCTTTTTTCTTGGCAAGTTTGTACTACGGAAGAGAAACCAGTGTTCATCTGCTGTTTCTTTCTCTTACTCATGTTCCATCACTTTAAAAATAAGACAACATTTAATGTAGTTGGAAGATCACAGGCTTGAATAAATACATAAAAAATGTGTAAAAAGCATTTTGTTACCCATCATATCATCTTTATGTGTAACTGTCTGGAATAGCTCTTTATGAAGTTTGTTGATTGAGCTGTTCAGATTTTTGAACAAAGAAAGTACCCAAAGACTGCTCCCAGGTAACTGATTCTCGTATAAGATCTCCTAAGCTGCTAATACCAACTTTAGGCTCAATGTTTTGCCTTTTTTAAGGCTTTTTAAGATGCTGAAGAGATCTTGACATAGGAACTTTTAAGTGCCCGGCATTTCTCAAGGGGAACATCATGAGGCAATTCAGGGAGGAGCGGCTTCCTTCTTTCTTTCAGCTGCAAGTTTTATTCTGAAAATCTTCCTGCATTTTTAAAATGGTAGCTCTGTTTTCTTTCTCCCTTCCCATAGTTATCAAATAAACATTTTTCTCTCTGGTCTCTTACCACCTCTGTTATCCCCACTTTACTCTGCGTGTGCTGAACTACTCATCCTTGCCTGTCACTCTGATCATGTCACAGTCTCTCTGAATCTTCCAGTTACTCTGTTTTTTTTTTTACCATATCAAATTCAAGCTCCTGTTTTCCCCCTTCAGAGCCCATTGTCTTTCCTCCTTCTATTTCTTTTTTTTTTTTTTTCTCCCCCTTCTTTTTTTGCCATGGCTGTGTTTATCTGTCTGGTTTCCTTCACTGCCTGTGGCAGTGTCCTTTATGCACAGTTGCCCACCTGACATCATCTCCCTTCCTTCCTTCAAGACATCCTTAAGATTGACTCTTGTTTTAGTGCCTAGCAGCAATCAGCTTGCTAATGATGGCTTGGTTTAGCAGCAGACCAGGGACTGCTAATGGTATTTATTTATTCATGCTCCTTGTGGAAGCTAAAACATGCAGCTGATTGTGATTAGCTGATCTATATAACTTTACCATTATTTTCATCTCCTTCTCTCTCTGTATCCAGGTCTTTTATTTTCATTTGTTTTGTGATTCTGTTCTGAGCTTTTGAAGTCAGTGGTCTTTCCTTTTCACTCCTTGCATATTGAGGTCCTGATTGCAATTAGAAGGGTTTAGTTTAATGACATACACAATGGGTGTTGCTACACCACTTCAGTAGTACTCTGGGATTTTCAAAAATGTAGGCATGCAGATGATCTTCTGAGCAAACTGTAGCCACAGTTACTGTATGTGGTGAGATGCTGGGAGTTTGTCAGGGGACGTTTGGGAAGCATGATAACGGTGTCATTTGGGGCATCTGGTGGAGAATGAAGTCAGTCCTTGTAGTGGAGGCGAGGCTGTAGGACAGTATTCTCAGTGCATGCTGTGCTTCAAGACATTGCATGCTTCAGTACTTTCCATGGGCAACACGAAGAAGGGGTTGATTGCTTTCATCGTGGGTCAACGGCTCTAAGGTGCTATGTGGAGCTCAGTCCCAGGCTGCCATGCGTGCTCCTCTAATGCCCATTAATCCTTTTTTGAAATAAACTGAAGGCTGTCCCACATTGTGAAGTAATTTTTTAATGTCACTAAACTGTTCTCGTTTGCCAGGCTGGAACCTCTAAACACGTATGTGCCACGAAACAGAACTGAGCTTGTTTTCCCGTGGGCCTTGTTGAAATCTCACTGGAGTTTGGTGAGTGGCTCAAAGCTGTGGGTCACAATGCTGGTGTCGTTAGTGAGAGCACCAGGCCTGCCCTCAGCAGAAGTGATTTCTGAAGGATGAAGAAGCACGGCATTTTGTTCTTCCCTCTGTCCATCTCTGTGTCTGTCTTAAATTTACTCCACTGCTAATCATGTTCGAGTTCTGTGGGCTAATAGTGAAAAGTGAGTTTAGAAGTAAAAGGTGCCTTGAATTAAAGACCTGCTGATGTGTCATTTTGTTGATGGATATGTGTGCATGAGCTGTAGGTAGCTGGCAGAAACAACAAGAAGTCTTCCTTCCTAGTAGTCATTTCATTATGAGTGCTTTCTTCCACCTTCTGTGCTCTGTGGTGGTTCTTAGTACCAGTGGCAGGTCAGAACAGAAAGCCAGAGATCCACTGCTACCAAACTCTCTAGCTTGAATGGGGAAAATTGCAGGAAGAATCAGCCAAAGATGTAGCCTTAAGGAATGAAAAGCAACTTCTTGAAACATTTTTTTTCATAAATATTGTTTAAAGGCATAAGGTGAGACTGCTTTTTATCTTTGTCAAGCCATAGAAAAATGCTTTATGCTGAATTCTCCTGCAGGAGGCTGGTGGAGTAGTGCTTTCCTTAAGCCTGTAACTTCTATAATGAAACAGAAGGAGCACTTCATTTTTCATGAAGGCATGAAGCTTTAAACTGTAGGTACAGATAATGCTATAAGCACATCTCTTAGTGCTTGTGTTTGTTTGGAAAGCTCTGTAGGATAGAAAGGATAAAGTTGCTGAAGACTTGCACACTTTCTGTTTTTTAGTCTTTGAACTTAAGCAATCTTTAATTGTGGACTTATTTCAGTTGACCCTGCTTTTGCTTTTTTTGAATCATATGAAATATATTTCGTATGAAATATATAGTGAATATGTAGTGAAAATATTCCTCTTCGTTTCTAAAAATTTTGAGGTTTTTGCTGCTTTTCTTGCATTTATTTGTAGCAGAAATTGAACTATCTAAATGTTTGTTTTTCATATAAAAACCTTATCTGGTTTACTTGCATTGATGAAATAAATGAGGTGGAATTAATCATCCTTGTATTTTGAAGGAAGAGGATCAAATGCCATCTTTGTGATGACATCTTCTCAGCAAGCCTAAGTGTTGCCTTTATTTTTCCTTTACTTTGGTATCAGTTTTACATTTATTGCACAGTGATCATGGACCAACGACATGTCTCAGAAATCCCTTCAAAGCTGAATTCTCAAGAGCAAATCCAGAGGTGAGATCACTACATTCCCAAAGGCTCTGTCATGGGCAAACTGTTATTTATTGTACATGAGTGCAAGTATCGGTGAGCTGGTGCAGCGTGTGGAGATACGCGGCCTGTCTTGAAGTGCTCACGGTCGAACTCTGACAAATAATGTAACAAAGAAGGGTACAACGTTAAGCCTGTGTGGAAATACGGCTGGGGAGCAGGTCTGCTTGGAAAATTTTCTTTGTGAAAGGCCACGTCTTCGGGATGACAAGAACCAATTAAATGACTTGGGGGGTGGGGATGGGGGGGAGGGGGTAGAAAAAAAGAGAGAAAAAGAAAAAAAACAACTTTTGTTTTCGAGGAAAACCAATTGAGAGATGTGTGTTTCCTGGAAAAATGTCCCTGCAGTGTTGAACATGCTTCTTGGTATCTGGATGGGGCATCTCATCCTGCAGCACTGACCTTTTTCCAATGTCATTTGCATACATCCCAGGAAGGCACCGAGTTTATGCACTGGAGTGTGTGTTACAGGATCAGGCCCTTTGTACTGGGAGAAGGATGGAGCACAGGGAGTGAGCTGGGGAAGCAGGGCAGGTGTTGACAATTAATTCATGAATTAGAAGGGGAAACTCATAAGGTCATCATGTCCCCCACTGAGTTGTTCATATGCTTATAGAAAATCTTCCCCATTTCCCCCCACTGATGCGAGGGGAAGGGAGGTGTGGAGCTGACAGGATGAATGATGAAGGCTTCCCCCAACCCATCGCCTCTCTGTGATGGAGTGACACATTTAACCTCCCCTGATGCTACTGCTGCAGGTGAAATGAATTATGCAACCCTCTGAATCCCTTATCGGAGCCGGGCTGTCTCAGGGGTTGGATGCAGCTGCTATAATTTTGGAGTTCTTTCCCTGCTTTAATGCCAAGTACAAATCATGCACATTTCTCTGCTTGAAGACCCCAGGCTGCTTTGAATATGGAACCGGTCTCCCTAGGGAGTGCAAAGGGGGAGGGGAGAACGGTGATGGAAGATAGGAAACCTGCACAGAATTGCTAATCAGCCTCTGCCCTGTGTCTTCACAGGCTGAAGTTGGCTTCTTGCTGTGTTGTGAGCCTATCAAAGCAAAACACCTTCATTGTCAGACTTGTAGAAAGTGCTTTAAGTGTTTGCTGTAAGGGGTGGGTGGAGAATGGGTAGCCCCCTTTTTAAGATTACCAGGGAAGCCTAATTAAGCCAGTGATTTTCTTCATTGAGAAGTGATCATTAGTAGCCTTGAGGGTAACAAAACATCAGTCTGAACCCCTTTTTGTCTCTGCTGCAATGGATGTCGCTTGTCAAATGGCCATTGCCTGTTTTGCCATGGATGATCTTCTGCATCTCATCGTTTTCTCACGTCTGTTGTTTCTTTTTGCTGGGGATGGTGAGCTCTCCTCTTTCCGACATGCAGGATTGCATTGCAGGACAGGGTAACGTTTTGTGCCCTGCACAAAGCACTGAGAACAAATATCCTGAAATACGAGTTCTCTGACACTGGACAATTAAAGAACCTCAGGGTGGGGATGTAGAGACTGTGCTAAAAGCACACCCAGCATTTAATAATTAATGTGGCCTATAAATTGCAGTGGTCTATTAATACTCATTGTACTTCCTGTTGAAATCAAGCACCTGAGATGCCAGCGAGTTTTCCTCTACAGTGCCATGGGTTGGGTTGTGGACTCAGTTTCCTCTGCTGCACATAATGTGTGGGCTGGAACATAATGGGAATTCTAGAAAAGCAAACAAGCTGAAAATAGAAGTGAGATTGACAGCAGGAAAATTCTCACAAATACCTCTGTGCACAAGCAGCAGTTTACGTGGAGCTTTTGACTTGAGATTTGCTAGCTGCAGACAAAAAGGAATGGTTTGCCAGACTGTCATCTCTGCTTGCATTGTGAGGTATCTGTGCTAGGTGACATGCTTCATGTAATTCTTGGTTAGTTAGGAGAATTGCAGGAGTTACAGTCATGGCTGCTCAGTCATCTTCACAGTCTCCTGTTCTGATAATATGCATGCAAAATCTATTTTCTGAAGAAGTTAAAACATATTTTTTAATACGAAACATGTTCATTGTATCATTGTGTATTTGAAGGCTTTCCAGGAAAAGAAAACTGAATATTTTAGTTGATTTATTTCTAAGAACTTGTGTAGGTCTAGACCTCTATTTAAATATTTAAGTATATTTGTATACATTTTAATAAGATGGCCAGCTGCCATGCTGCCTGAGCATCTCCACAAGCCCTTACATGGGAAATTGTACTGATTTCAGTAGTGGAATTGACCTCCTTGGTGAAACACTCAGCAATGAACAATTAATAACCAGAAATGTCTAACAAAAGGAAGCAGTGTAGCAATTTATTTCCCGATGTTTTGTTAATGAGCACAACTTCTTTTCTCTGAAAAGCAGAATTGCTTGTTGCTCAACAACACGGGAGAATGCCATCAGAGTTCATGCAGTGCTTCTGAAGTGCGTTCAACAACATTTACCTTGTTTTCATCGTTCAGAGCGTTTTGTTCTTGTTGCTCTTTCAGCAGGCTCTTCTAATTCAATGTCCTCTGGATTTCTGTGAAATGCATGTTTAAAAATTGTTCTACCATACTTTAGGTTTTGTCCTTTTTTCTGGTGCGATGCAAGTTTGATTTATCGTCGTCCTTTGTTTTACAGTGATTACTGTGCTTTCACTTAGCTGATTGCATATAGGAAGAGTTGTAAGGAAGTGTCAAGGAATGCTTATAGCTTCTCATGGGAAATAAAAGGGAAAGGAACATTATAACTTACATGGAAACTATAGATAGTCTTCCCTTATTCCAGTGTCTTTTCTTGTCTCACAACATTAGTTACTGGGCACGTGTGCCATCTTGCTGTTCATGCTGAAGGACAGCTGGGGAGGAGAAGCAAATGGAGGTTTCAATTCTGGTTTCTCTCCTCATCATTTCTGGAAAATTCCTGTGTAGTCCTGAGCAAGCCATTGAATTTCCATGAGCCTCATTTTTGTGTTAAGTGGGAATAAAGTACTTTATAGGATTGTTGCTTTAATTTAATAGTTTTCTGTGCTTTAGTTCTCATGCTTTTCATCATGCCAGGCATTGTGCACGTATAAAGAATTCAATAGGTAAGAGTAAATAGGTGCCAGTTGCAGTTTTGTTAGTCCTTATCTGTTCCTTCTGAACTGTAGAGGGAAAGCATTTTTCTCCTGACAGGTTTAGAGAATTTGCTAGATAAGACTAGTCAGCAGTTCCTCGTCTTTTTGAAGGACTGTTGAAGTTTATTAGATTAAGACTTTAAGTCAAATTTCCCCATGTTGTCCTCGCTCCTTTGTGTTGGCTGAGTGAAACAAGTGGGCCTGAGTATATCACCTCTGCCTTCCCTTGGTGTTTGCTCCTAGCATTCATTAATCTTAAGGTTTTGTAATGACTTAAAAGCTGCACCTCTTCCTCCAAGGTTCATTGGAGTGCAAGCAGGCCAAAGTGAGAGGGAAGAACAGCATTAAAGGCATCAACACAAAATTGAGCAAGGAGGTACTGTCACTATCAAGCACCAGAGTCCGAGTTCTAGTTTTCACATCTGTCAGCATTTACAAACTGCTGGCCTGTGCCATCAGTGCTGCACACATTGCCATGGGTACAATGCAGACTGCAAAACCCAGGCTAAGGCTCCGTTGGAAGCTGTGTCCATTTAGCAGAAGAGAGTTAAAAGATGCTGAATAGCTTAACACAACATGTTTAGGATCAGTGGCTCCTCGTCAGTCACCAGATGTCCTATTCTGTGCTAATGCTAACGGAGCTGGTACCTGGCAGGAGGCCCTCTTGTGCACTGCCTGCCACACTGCCCACACTGCCACGGGCTCCTTGGGGAAGGTGCACCATCACTGCGAGTCAAGGCAGGCTTTTCCCTGCTGCTGAAACCTTCTTGCTGCTCTGCTGCATTCAGTGATCCTGCTGTTGTAAACATTGGGTGCACCAGCAGCAGGGTTGAGAGACTTCAGCGCTAAGTCAATTGGAGGTCATTCCTATCTTGTTGCTGTACCCGTATCTTCCACCACTTTTCTGGAGCCCCGTCACTAATCAGGAACAATTAATTTACTCTTCCTCCTAATTTACAACTTGTCCTGGATAGTGGAAAACCACTGCAGAGGTTTCAACCCCCAAGTATTTATGCAACCCACAGTAAATTAGGATGTAGCATAGCATTATTCTTTCTTCATGAACAAGAAGAAGGTGGGGTGAGTGCTTGATTTTATTTATTCATATTTGCATTTCCTTTAGATCTGTCTTTTCTCTGGACTTCTAATGCTACATTTGAAGTTGCGCTGTGATCAGGACCTCATACAGCTTGTAATTTATATTGTTTTCATTACTGGTTTTTAATTACCTTCCTAGTTTTTCTCCTCTCTCGGTTAGAAAAAAGAGAATGTTTCAGTAGGATGTATTCTACTTTCATTCTGCTGGGCTGAGTGGAGATGTTTTGCCATTATGTATTGTAAATGATGAACCAGAAGCAATGCTCTGTGCTTTGGAGCATAGGTCAAATAAATTATCAAAGTCCTTTTGAATATGTATGCGATGGCCTCCAGCTTTTTATGAAAACTATTCTTGTGTAGTGTCTAACACTTTTTCTGTTTCATTAAGTGTTGATTCCATGTCTGTGCCTCAGCACTGAAGCATCGGGGCTTTTTCTGGCAACCAGATGGATTTGTCACTTTTCAGCAGGCAGCAGTGTTTGTCAGGATTTTAGCCTGTGCTCAGTCTGTGCAAACATGCCTCCTGATGTCCATGGGCACTGCAGGATCAGTGTAACAGACATTTCAGGTAACTTTGTTGACGGGTGTGGTTTTAAACAGAATACAAATCAAAGCAGCTTCTTGTATTTTAAGTAACATTTTCTAGTAACGCTGGGAGAAAATGGATGGATACTTCTGAGAGAGAAGCATTGCATTCTCAGCATTGCAGGCTGGGAGAACTGCTACAACATTGCACTTTATCATTAACGTCTATTACTGTGTCAGGTTAAATTCAAGTTGAATGACTGTGATGCTATAGCATCTCAGTACTTCAGGTTGGTGAAGAACACAACAGTTTAGAATACGCCAGATTAACAAGGTAAATGGGAGCTAGAAACGTTAAAGCAAGAAGCTTGTCTGTAAGAGTAGCTAATGTTATTTTTTTCCCTTATAACTGCTGTCTTTTCAAGAACAGGGCAACAGTATTTCATAGTATATGAAAGCCTTCTACTGAGGTCAAGAAAGAGTTGTGATCCTCTGTATCAGCTGGTTGTAGCCTAACTGATGGAATGAACTACGGCCACGACGACTTTTACTCACACCTCTGTTGCCCCTTGAGTTTAGTGGCATGATTAAATCTGCCAAACGCTGCCTTTGTAGTATTAGTCAAGATGTCAACCTCTGCAGCTACCACCAAGAAGTGTGTCTAGACTTTGTGCCTATTGGTTTATCTTAACGAGTTTATTGGGATATAATGGAAACTTTCTGCGTTGTTGGGCCTGCAGATGGTGTTGCACTGGTGTCTAGAGGCCTCAGGGCTTTATAGCCCTCTCTCCTCCTTCTCTCTCCTTCCACCCCCCCTCAAAAAAAAAAAAAAAAAAAAAAAAACAGAGGGGGGAGGGGAAAAAGCTAGCTTTAGAACAAGAGCTCATTTGTAAGATAATAAGTATAAAAGAGCTGCATCAGGAACGTAGGAACCTCACCAAACATAAAAAGCAGGAGGTGTTCTGTTTTCTGACTTAATTATATATTCTCCTATTCCATATTCTTGAACGAGCACAGTTTGGCTTCATTTTCCTTTAATGGAAAACAAAGAAGTAACTGTCTGTACCTTTCTGGGAATAGATTTCCTCGATTTTAATGCAATAGAGAATTACAGGTTTATAAAGCAATTCCAGTGAGTCAAGGGGAGGGAAGGGGAGAAACAAAACAAACAAATGAAAAAACAAGATCAGGAAAAGTAAACCTTTGGAACAGAAATTAATTTCTTTGACTAGGAGAACAACTTACTGGTTGCAGACAACAGTTATTTTTACTTTGTAATTTCAATGCAGTCCCTGTGGCAGTACAGCTCCCTTGTAGCAATACACCTATTAGTGGGCTATAAATGTAGTTCTTGGTGATCCCTTTGTGCATGTGTTTCAGATGGCAAGTCCTCTCATGGTAGCAGTGATTAAATATCATGTACATGGTAATCATGTGATTAAAAGCATTCCTTAGGATTCGGCAAGCAGCAGGACAAAACATGCTTTTGCACAGTTTATTTTTTGACTCAGTTTTCCCCTCTTTGAAGAAAGTAACTTGTTTTCTGAGTCTGAGTCATTGTTGTATTTTGCTGAGAAACATTGAAGTGTGAATTGCATTTCATGGCAAGCTTTTTAGTTTTTAGAAATTGCTTGGCTAAAAATTGTGTTACACAACAGAAAAAAATTAAGACAACTCTAGCTAAGGTAGAGTTACAGAGGTCCAGGAGCTCTGACTGACTCTGAGAAGTGGGTATTCCAAGCAGGTTATTTGTACGCTGTGGTGTTCAGGGCTCACCTGTGGTTAGAAGCATTCGTACAATCATAGAACATCCTCAGCTGGAAGGGACACATAAAGATCAATGAGTCCAGCTCAACAACATCCAATTCTCTAGTTCTCTATGTAATCAGCTTAATGCAAACAGAGTAAATGTACTGAAAAAAGTGAAATATCTGTAGCATTTGGTTTGGCTTAGACAGTCTGGTTTATTACAACCAAGAGTCAGTCCTGTCATTCTTTTACAAGCACTTGGCTGGTGTTTTCAGTGGAGCTTCTTAGAGTAATTTGTTTTTCAGGATATATATGTGGATATGTGAGAGGCTGAGGTAAGCTGCACAGAATCAAGGACTGAAATAATATATACTGCTTCTGAATTCTGTGTTTTGCGAGTGGTGTTTCAGTCCTTTACCTTATTTCTTCCACCACATAGTTATCCTTCTATTATTATTATTATTATTATTATTATTATTATTAAGCAGAGATGGAATTTTCACACTCCTTACTCACATCTCATGAAAGCTGTTACTGCAACTCAAGTTTGAGCCTTTTTTCCAAGTCAACTTTTTGTGGTTATAGAAAGTTCTAAAGTCAGGTTTCAGTTTTGACCTTTTAGCCTCTGATTTTGGAAGCTGGATTTTACAATAACTAGCAATGAGGAATGATGGAAGTTTTTCTTTTCCAGGAAGAAAATAGAAAGAAAGAAAGAAAAATACAGTTTGCTGTAATCAAGTAAATACATCTAGAGATACCAAGTATTGTTGTCTCAGCTCTCGCTTATGGAAAAGAGATTTGTGTTGAGAAAATTAAACAAAATAGTAACTGATAGTAGTAAATCCCAACTACTGTGTATTTTTTAATGCCCCGATGACTTGGATTTTAGGTTTGCATCAAATAATTGCATTTGGAAACTAGCATTTAACCAACCACTGTTATAGGTAGGTTTCTCTTTGCACTGACGTGAACCAAGGCAGTAACTGGCAGTATGTCACTGGCATGGCAGTGTGCCCAAGCCTGCTGCTGCCCACTGTCTTCTGTCTGCGCATGGAGCTTTCAGGATCAGAAATTCTCTTGCCTCTTCCAGCTGGAGTTTTTGTTTGTCTTTCTTCAAATCTTAATGCTGCTACCAGAATTAAGCTAATTGCTCTAGCATTCTTCTAACAAAAGTATGCTTTTCTACCTTGTGCGTTGATGTCTGCCTTGTCATTCAGTGTCTCTGTTCATGACTTTCCCCAGAAATCCAGAGAACATCTGTCTAGAGATAATTAAACCTCAGTTCTGCTTATCCCAGTAATTTCTCTAGCATTTTTAAAGTATAGTCTTCCAAGAGTAAGAAAAGTCTTATATTTTCAACTTGCTCTTTTTACAGAAGTCCCTAATCATGACAATGTCATAGCTTAAGCCAAGACATTGGAATGAATCTTCTAGTAACTGAAGTTACTTCTTCACTATAGACAACCACGTCAGCCAATCTTATTACAAAAATCTCTTGGGCCTCAGCTCAACAGGCATTTACTTCCTTGGTGGTTTGTCCACAGCAATGCTATTGGAAAAGTGTTCTAAAATCCTACTTGCCATCTTTCCTTATCTGTTTTTTCAGCATTATTTGTGCATGGTTTTGAACGTTTTAATAGTATTCTCTCATTTCTTTACTGTTCATCCTTAATTCATAACTATCCTATCAGACTTATTTAAAGCTGAAGATGTTCTGAATCATTTGAAGTTCAACTTCTGCCTAAGGATCCTAAAAATAGATCAAAATGTCCTTAATAAAATATTTTAAAGCATCTTCTCAGGTAATTTTTTTCTTCTGCTTTACATGAACTAAAGTGCCTCGGCTGCTGCTTTTCATTGCTCATGCAACCTGAGAGCCATATGTTGTTTCACATCCTTTTGCTCTGATGTGATGGCTAGAAGGGGCACTGAAGTGTTGTTACCCGTACTGAAGGAACCCCTTATTTTTATCCAGATTTTTCAAGTTTTTTTTTGGGGGGGTAATTGAAGCCATCTGGGAAGAACTTTGAAAAAAAGGAGTAAAGGAACACACAAAATAAGAAAAGCATATTTTTCAGCTCCAGAGAAATGCGGGAAAGACACTAAGAGGCAAATATTAGATACATCAACTTCACCAACAGGTAAAAGAAATACTAGCACATGGCCACAAAAGCTATATGCCTTCAGAAGACTACTGAGTACAACCTATGAAAAGTGCCTCAGGTGTGTGCTGTCAGAAATCTCTCTGTGTCTAAGCTTTCTGGATCCTCTGAACTCATGGTAAGGTAGCAAATGGATTCTTGAAACAGTCCTTTGGGAGTATGAAAAAGTTCAAAACTTCCTTAAAACCTTGTGTAGATCACTGCCAAGCAGTCTCAAGTTCCTTCCAGTTAAACAGAGATGATCACGGCTGCTGTGGATGCAGTTCCTTGCTCAGATGTGGTCACTTGGCTCTCATGCAATTACCTGCTCTTCTGCCCCCATCTGAGAGCAGATTGACCCACCGCAGGTCTGTTTGACTTCCCTGTGCTTCCTGCTGTGTGCAGACGCTGTAGTGTTTCTGCTGGAATTTAGTGAACAATTATTTAGTATTTAGAATTTAGTAGAACATTTCTACAGCAGAAGGCCCGTAGTGCTGGGAGTTCGTGATGGCAGATTGGAGGGGCTGTTCACTCGTGTTAAATTGCAGGAGGGTCCTGACACCATGAGCTCCCTTTTTTTCCTACAAAACTGTACAAATATTGCCACGGAGTTATGTTTTAGGTCCATTCTTAGGTGAGAAAAGCCTTTTAAATTTTCTCTGTAAGTGTCTTAGTTGAATGTGGAGACCTGCACTAGTAACAATTGCTATTTCTATTCTCTGTTGTTTCTTCCTTCTTTGCTGCTTTCCAGCTTCTGATGTTAGTCTCAATGTAAGGAATCATAAAACTGAAAAAATCACAAAACCAAAAAAATGTGATATGCACACAAAGCATTGGGAATGATTTTCTTTTTCCGTATGAAGAAGTAAAAATTAAACAGAAGTTTTGAAGCGTGTCACAGAGTTGCATGGAGAGCAGTTTTAATGGTAGAGAAGGAAATAATTTTTATAAGTGAGTGTAGCATGTTTAATAGCGCTAATGACAGTTCTATGATACTAATTTTGGCATGTTAACAGTTCTGGCATCCAAAATAGTTCAGTATTGCTCATGTGCCACGTCCATCCCGTTAAGTAAATAGTAAATCTCCATGATTCCTCCTCTTCCAAGCCTGCCATATGAGCATTTAATTCTGCCCTCTCCCCACCCCACCCCTCTTTTTTTGTTTTTAAACCTTTGAAAGTTATGTTAAGACTTGTGGTATTGACACTGCATTTTGAAATTTGTTGTACAGAGACAGAATTCTTTCAGGTGGGAAAGAAATGCTTTTGGTCTTTTTTCAAATCTTTGAATAGCAAAGAAATGGCTTTTCGTGTGTGTCTTTTCTACTTGGACTCAATCCTCTGTCTCCCCTCAGCCAGCAGCCACTTTATCATTTCATTACAGCCCTACTTCAGCAATGCTGTGTTTAAGGTTGAGATGGCATTTTCATCAGCAACCCAGGCTATCATTTTCAGCTTTCCCGGAACAATACTCTTCAAGCAGAAATCTCCATATTTGATTTTTGCTAACAAGTGGATTTCTGCAAAGGTGAAAAAAATACTTTTGGTAAAAATAGCAATGGTAAGATGTAGGATTTTTAAAAATTTTTATTTCTTCTCCTGAAAGGTATCCACTAACTTAGGAAGTACTAGAACTGTAATCCTGAAGGTAAAAAAACACCTTTTCCTTTCTGTTGATTTGCTTGAAGATCGTTTGCTGAGAGATGGATCTCACCTGATGCTACGCAGCTGTATACATGGACAAGAATTAGCATGGAGCTCTGTTGCACAGCCTCTTTTGCAGCCTTCTATAACATAAGCATGGTTTTGTACAGACCGTGCGTGTCATAAATTAGGGGATGTCTGTGAATGATATGGTCTAGTTCTCCATAGGTCATTTTTCATAACTTTTTAGATCTTCATTTAACAAGGGAGCTGAATATTGGCTTGGCACGAGGAGTGTGCCTCCGTGCGGTACTGAGTTAGCTCTTAACACCTACTGAAGCCTGGCAAAAGACCTGCTTGAGAAGTGTGGCCCATCGCACACGGGAGCAGGGAATGCATTGACTGAATGAGGCTGTGTTCTGAGTGTCTCTAGATTCTGTTAGTTAAAGATGAAAAGCAGTGTCTGGTCCAGATAGTACTTGGATAAGAAGTCTGTAGGGTATAAAAAGGAGTCCATTCATATATGCAGCTTTTGTTCCTACTCTCCTGTTTGTGGGTCTCGGATCTCTTGTGCCAAAAAGGAACATTTAGCCTGGCTCAGTAGGCTACCTCCCCCCTTTTGGACTCGCGGGTTCCGATTCCTTTTCTTGCTGGGAAAAATTCTTTACAAACAAGAATCATCCTTCATTTGATTTTATTTTCTTGGTTACCTTTCAGAATGTTTTCTATCTATATCACGCTTCGCTGTTTTTATCTTTTCTGGATTGAATACACCTACTTACTGTCAGTTTTCATTACAGTTATGCTTGAGTTGTCATTGTAATTCTAAATCTGTACCTTCTGTGGATTCAGTCAATCCAGAAAAAAAAAATTTGAAGTGCTGGGTATTTATTCTTTTTGATTTCCAGTAAGAAGGTGAATTTGTATTTTTGAGATGCTGGAGCAACGTGATTAGTGAAAGCAAAATTCCTTATTCTAGCTTGTAAATGGTAGCATCACATAGGGTGGATATTTTGTGGTTATGTTGATACTGTATTGATACAATATAGTGAATGTATTGAGAACAGAAAGGTGCAAAAAGAAACCTTGCCATTCTGTGTAATTGGGAAAACTGAGGCACCAAAGAATTGCCTACCTAGCCATAGTATCAAACAAAGCGAATAAGGCTTCAGAATTGGATCTTCAAAGCTCTGTAAGATTGAATTGATCTTTCATGGTAAGAACTTCAATAAATCTTCAGTTAGAATGGGCATACTTTTTCTTGCATGTGGGAATTGGTAGGGAGCACAGAGGATTGGAAAAATTTGGAAGATTTTAGTCTGAGTATTTCTCAGTGAAGCAGGAAATACAGCTCAGTGCTTAAAATGTAACAAACGTGAATGTGACTGTCTTCATTGTCTAAGTTGAGGAAAAAATGACAAATAATCAACTGGCAGCAAGTAAATTGTAAAAAGCAATTTAATCTTAATAGTTTTTCCATTTTTATAATGTAATGAGATGGTCGTAGCAGAAGGCAGATTTAAAAATGCAGGTTTTGTATGTTGACAGTATTACCATTAAATTGTTTTGTGGTTTGGAAATGTGTAATAAAAATATTGCATTACAAATAAAACCCTAATGTTGTAAATGAGCTTCAGGCCATCAGGCACCATAGCAGAAGAAGAGTTTGAAATCTCCTCCTCATCTTCAGTGTGCAATTAGAACGGGTAACTAACCAGCAGCAGAGGCTTGCTGCATGAGGGCAGCTTAGCTACTAAGGGAGGAAGTAATTTTGAAAATATATGGTTAGTGTTTATGGCAGTGATTAAAAGAAAATGATAAATTTTTGGCCAAATGACTATAGATGAAAAACAGGACATAAAATGGCTGCTTAAGGACTGTAAGTCAAAGGGAGATTATACCAGCACAAAACGTTGATGTTATGCATCTTTCTGGTTTTCCTCAGAAACTGAAATGCCCATCACCGCTGAAAGTAGGGTGTGAGTAACAATTTCTGTGCCAAGAAAAGAATTTCCAGAGCAGTGCCTCAACTCTATTCTCATGACTGAGATATCCCCAAATTCCCCTCCCTACTCAGATGTGCCGTTATACCAGCACACACATGTAACTTGTTTTCAATGCTTCTTTATTAATAAGCCATTTTTTCAAGTCTATTTTTACCAGGGGATCTTGTTACTTCACCTCCTTTGTCCTGGCAGACATCGCAGTGAGCTGTGTGTGCTGCTGCTTTAGGAATGTTGTGCTTGGCCATTACAGGATGAAGGGCCACTGCTGCTCAGCTCACACTGTTTTTAGGCTGGAGACAGGATTCCTGATAGAAGGTCAGTTGTGGTTGCCAGGTGCTAAATTGACCTATTGCACAATTAAGTGAAAAGATTGAGGAAGACCAAACAATAGGGCCAGTTGTGTCTTGAAACTGTGCCTTTATATTTTAGGGGCTACTCTTGTTGCAATGCCATCTCCAGCTTTGTGAAATGCTCGCGATGGCATGAGGGTTAAACCAGCAGAGGAGGAGCTGGTTTCTGCCTTTCCCCGTGCAGTAAAGGTGATTTGGAGGACTAGGGGGTGTGTTTGCAGAGAAGTATGAAAGGGTGGTTCATTCCTGTAGGCCAGCTGTGCATTGTGTGACTATACATGGGCTCTGACTGTGATGTATTGCGGTCCCACAGGGTGTTTCAGAAGCTGGCTGCAGGCCTGCCTTTCTTCCTTGATCAGCAGTTAGGAAAACTCACCTCTGGCCACATCTTAATGCTATTTCTCTGCCATCCTTATACCGTGAAGTTACTTAAGGTTGATTACTGTAAGCACTGAGTAAAGCTGTAGCTAGTTCCTTAAATCCAGCTCGTGCCGTAGGATATATATTGCAACATTAAAACATCAAACAGTTTGGTCTTCTGTGAGCTATTTGCTGGAGTAAAAGGTTTAAAAGAAAAAAGTGTCAACTTTTACTATTGCATAGCAATTTTTCTTGCGCCGTGCTTTAGTACCCAGAGGCTGGGAAATGGTCTCTGAGGCACTCTGCAGCAAGCACAGACTTCCTTAGGTCTGTTTGTGCCAGTTTTCTGTGCTCACCCTGTGAGACAGTTAAGAGAAGCAGTAGGAATGTGAGTCAGCTAGATTAAGGGCTTTGTCGTACATGCAACACTTTGTGATGCAGTGATACCTTGAGCCAGGCAGGACTTGGTAGCCCAGATTTCTTGTGCCCTCATACTGTAGAGAGTGGCCATGTGGAATGACAAGCTTACCTAAGACACTCAGAAATGGGGCTTGAAGAAAGATTACCTCTAACCTGTCCCTGCTGCTTCAGTTACAAAGCCATTCTGTAACTGCAAGGCATGCCTCTTAACAACAGAAAATAATCCACTGGTGCAGTGGTAAAAGAGAAAACTTCAGTGCAAGGTGGTGATGATCTGGAGGGATGTATATAGGCTGCTGTATTTCCTCTTTCCCAATTTCTGGGGGTGGTCTCATGAATAGATGCTATTCTTTCACGTTTTTCAGATATCAATTTGATTTTGTTCTTGCACATATCAGTGCCTTTTTAATGGAAAGTGTAGTGAGAGAATCTCCAAGAAAATCTCATTGATTGTTAGAGCTGCTTAGAAGAGAAAAAGGGAATAAGAAAAAGGCATTTCCTGCAGAAGGGGTGACACGAAGGTAAGTGCTGGGACTCTGGGGGTCCTGTTTTGTTCTTGCCTCAGGCATAAACTCCCTTGGGTAACTTGCTTTGGCCAAGTCAGCATATACCTCTGTGTCTTCATTTCTCTACTACTGTAATGGTGAAAGTCATAAATCCCATCTGACAGAAAAAATAGGAGGATTTATTGATTGCAAGTACTGTAAAGAACTAAAATACAGTGCTCCAGAGTGTAATAAAATCTTAGATAGAAATAAATTAGATATGTTTCTAACCACATGTGAATCTTTGTTGCTATCTTTGCTCTATGTGATTGGGCAAGTTGTCTGATCTTTGTGAGCCTCAGTCTTCTCATATGCAAAATGAAGGCAAAAAAATGTATGGCTATTGTGGAATCAGTTAGTTAATATCTGCTGATATATGTAAATAAATAGATACACTCCCAGTACTATTTATTTTATTTTTTTTATTTTGGGGATGAGCACACTGTATTTTTCTTCATGTGAGACATGTCTTCGCTTAGTGAACTTCACAGAGTTTGAAAAAAAGAAAGGTTCTTAGTATGTGTTCTCCTTCAGTGAGTTAGAAAGCATGGAACATAGTGGCTACAGGAGAGAAATGATATGTGCTTTAATAATAAATAATAATTGTATGTCATTTACTAATATAGATATATATAAGATATATGTGTGGTTGCATATACATGTATATAGATATATGCATATATATGTGTCTGCACGTCCATGCATACGTATCTGTGCATATGTATATGCATATAGGTAGATGATTTCTGTAATTGTCTTATACAGAAGGGCTGCAGTTCAGGAAAGCACAGTTTGGCACAGAAGTCAGAAGCAAGTTTGAGATGGGAGTATAATTAAGCATCTGCAATTAGAGTAAATTTGTATCAGATCCTTAAATGTGTTCACAGTATGACCCGTTTCCTGCTGGAAGATGGGATTGTGCTTGATTGTTCCCAGTGTCGGTGCACTGATGAAGGTGTTTGCCATTGACTTCTGCAAGGTGGCTGACAAGCTCTGGCCCTTGTGTGCCACGGCAGCCTGGGCTGTGCAGTCAGCAAAGGTGGATTATGAGATGCTCCTTAAAGGCTTTCCTCCACTCAGGTTTGCAGGTCACTCAAACAGGAGAGAAGTGGAAGCTGGTTTGGGTCACATTCCTCTTGCAAATGGTTCCACATGTTATACTTTCTGCTGCCAAACCTCTGTCCTGTTTCAAAAGCAAGAGGAAGGGATTCCACCTTTTCTGTGGGGGAGGGATGTTTTTCAGTCTCGTAGTTCTTGCTGCTAGGAGATGGTTTCTGATACTTAACCCACATTTTCTTTTGCTGAATTGTATCACGTTAAACTGAGTTATCACTCCAGACCACAGTAAATGATTATTTTTCTCTACCCCCACTTTGTGCTGTTATATTTGAATTTGATGTACAGATTATTCTGAATACAAATAACTGTAAAATGATGAAGTTATTAAACAATGAGGCATCTAGTAGGAGAAAATAATGAAAGTGAAAACATTTCTAAAGCTTTCTGTGTTATTAGGTGCAGTGACACAGGGAGAATGTAATGAGAAACCAAGCTGGAGCTTTCTAATACCCCTCAAGAGTTTAAAATAAAGATCTTTGAAGCAGAAGGGGGTTAATGTAACTGGAAATTAGTGGTCCCCATCCCTCTCATTTCTTTCCTGGTATTGTACCTGGTTTATGTCTTCGATCTTTATGAAACTGAACACTTTTCACACCTGTTGAAAAGGTAAGCCATTGTGAAAGGAAGAATTTACCACCTAATTTAAAATATTTACTTGTCTACCAGGCTATCTTATGCTTGTCTACCAGAGTATTTCTTGTCTACTCCAAATATTTTAGGCTCAATTCTCTGTAAGAATAGATAGAGCACTGCTGCTGGTGGTGTTTTGTGAGCTCTGTGACTGTGGCTTCCTTACATCTCTATCTCCTAACTGATGTCAACAGGCATCACTGCGGTAAGGAGTGTGCTACCATTTAAGGTAGAAAGCTGTAGGATCAGATTGTTTCCTGCTTTGAATGAGTTAAGTGTCCATCCCTAACAGATGGAGGGAGCATGCTTGATTTCTGGCTGTGGCAGATTACCTGTCCTCCATCAGAGTGCAATGGGGACAGTGGCTTTCAGCCTCACCTCTGAAGGACAGGGAATTCGGTGCATCCAGCTGAACTTTCGCTCTAGCTGCCTACGTGTGTTGTGATACTGTGATACTGTGCAACAGCGAAGTGCAGCAGTATAGCTCTTACTTCTATGCTTAAACACGGCTTTAAAGTCTTGGATAAGGGCATAAAATTCAAGATATGACTGCCATGACATCTTTCACCTTCTAGTGGAAACCAGATAGGCTGTGATGGCCTCTACTTCTGCTTTTTTAATGTGGTTTTAAACTATTGTAATCCTTGTTTCTGGTTGTTGTTGTTGTTGTTTTTTTTTCCTTTGGAACTTTTTTTGGGGGGGGGGGGGGGGGGAGGGGGGGGGCTGTAATGCCAGTCTGTCCTTTGAGGTAATGTCACCCAAATGATGTATTCCATTCTCCATCTAAGATATATATAATTTCCACATTGGCTGGAAAAGTGTGTGTATTGAATGAGAGGTGAAGTCTTCTGGCAAATGTTGTTTAAACTGTACATGGCTAATTACAGTGTGAGACCTAATCCAGTTGTTGCAGGCAATCTTCTCATTCCTGTTTCTCGATGACTGCTGTAAGAGTTTAGTATGGCGATGCCCAGAGTTTGCCAGGGCTATGTTGTCTTATGTGACGTATGTATACTCAACATCCCTAGCACTAGTTGTAGACAACCAAAAAACTCTGAGGTAGTACAAGGCTTTACCAGCACCCAGTGTCTGCTAAGGTAAGGAATGCATGCTATGGAGGCTGCAGGAGGGATCAGAAGGGTTGCTCACAGCTGTGCCAGGCTGCTGGGGACATTGTCAGTAAGGTGAGCAGAGAGCTTTGGGATTCACACTGCGTTGAGTATCAGGATTTGCTTGTAAATGTTTTACTGCTCTGAACTGTTAGTATTTATTTTGCTGAAGTGCTATGAGTTTGGTGGTTATTTTGTTTGTTTTATAGCATGATTGAAGTGAGTTTAGCTTAACTATGGATATGAAGGATATCGTAATGCATCAGACTGTGAAAGTGACACAGGAGAGCAGCACGGAGATACTTGCTCAACGACTGGCACATAATATTTGCATGGCAAACTTGTCAAAACTGGTTTCTGCTATCCTCAGCCCTGAAGCACCAACCTAGCTCATGAGAACTGGGCTTCTGCCTTCCTGCCTCATACTTCATTGCCAAATAGCCCAAGGGCAAGCAAAAAATTATTTGGTATCGTAAGGCATAATTGCTGATCAGGATATAGTAATCCAAGACTTCAAATACCACTTTGGGAGAGCTGCTCTTCTGGTCTACAGGAGCTGTAAGAACTGCACCAGTAGTTTGATAGAACATTTCTTCCCTTTCTTCTCTTAACTCCCATGTTTATTTCTGCTCCTGTTTAACTGAGGTGTCTTCACAAGTAACACGGGAGAATTTGAATTCTTTATTCTCCATGTTGTTCAAGCCTTAACTCAGGTCTCCTGTTGGGCAGGGTCTTGATTATAGCTCGTTCCTCAAAAGACATGTGATAGTCAAAGGCTCAGACTTTGTGAAAGTCTCAGTGCCAGCCTCTTCTAATCAGAACAAAATAGGTATCCGTGTAGTCAAAACAGTGAAAATATTCTTCTCCTTCACCACCTTCTGAACCAAGTTAGAAAAGTGTGCCCTTTTGGCTCCCCTACATTTATTTGCGCTTCCCGTTTCTGTGTGAATCCCTCTGTGTTTTTAAAACAGAGTGCTAATGACCTGTTTTCTTGTCCAAAGGAAGTTTGTCTCATTTACGATGAAACCATCACAAGCAAGGCTGGAAAGGACAGTGCATTTCTGGCCAATGCTACTGCTTCCTAAGTATTTGCTGTCACAACTTGCATTACTGCTGATTCTTCTATCCAGATCACATATCCAAACTCTACTCCTTTGTTTCTCTGGCAAGGAGATGAAAAACAGTTCATGGAATCAGATCACATGTCCTGTCTTGTACTGAGTGACCCGAGTGGTCTCAGTTAACTTTGTGTTGTTGCCTTCTGCTGGCTTTGGAATTATGGAGGGATCGAAGCAATGTTCCACTCAAGCCATTTCTCTAAGTGGCCGTGGGTGCCTACGCAGTGCTGGCTGAACGTGGGCCTGCGTGTTTTGCTGAATTGAGGCCTGGGTGCTTTCTGCCTTTTCTGGGGCCAGGATCTCAGATCTTCAAGTGTCTGTCACTCCAGAACTTGAAACCAGCATTTGAGATGCTTTGTGCTGTTTCTAAAGATGACTCCCTGCCTTCCCCACATCTGCATTTGTATACTTGAGTAATGTGTTTGAATTCCTATCTAGATTCAGTGGCTTACATTTATGTAAGGTCTGAGGAGCTTTTGTCTCCTAACTAGATTATTTACAGTAAAAGGAAAATTACTCTTCCCACCTTTTTGCTGCCTGCTTAGTTTATGCATATGTGGATTCTGGTGTGTCATAGGCAAGTGACATCACAGGCTGAGCTCCACTTTAGATACCTGTGATGTGAGGAGCACTCAGAATTGCTGAACCCCTGAGAGCATCACTTCTCTCATCCTTTACTGCAGTGGATCTACAGTGCCGGGTGAGATCCCCCCCCCCCATCCGACTGATGTAAGATTCATGCTGCTGAGGGCTGCAGGGGAAAACTGCATCTCGGTCAGATGATTTTGGTAGAGTTATGCATAAGGAGTGGGCAGAAGTCCCTGCCGCATACTTCAAAGAGTTTTTCCTCTGATTTGTGAATATCTTTTTGAAGGAAAAGAAGAACAGCACTGCTATCACAAACATAAATTCCCGCAGTGCTAATAAGGGTCCTTAAGCCCCTGGTGTATTAATTACTGTAAAGAAAAAGTAAAAAATGCATTTATTTTATTTTTAACTATATTTAGGAAAGCATACAGAAATGGCATTTTGAAGAGCTCCTTTGGATCTTATGGGCTATCCTGTGTTTCACTACTTATATTTTAAAAATATACAAAACTTAAGATTTTCTTACTTAAATACAGTAGGTCTGAATCTGCCTTGTGACATTCAAATGAAGTCGTATATATTTATATCTATTTTTATGTTTATTTATATGTTTATATATGCCATTTGTTCACGTGTAACTGAGATGTGAAACTAAGACTGTGAGCTTCTTTTCATTAGAAGCTATACTCTAGCACCTAGAAGACAAGCAGTCTTGCGAATGCCTGTGGATCCTACGTGCCACCCATTCAGAGAAGGATAATGCTGTCTCACCCAGTAGCTGTCAGAGGAAAGGTCACTTGACTTGGCTTGACTTTCTAGTTTTTCTTATCTGAGCAGGGGCAATTGAGAAAACAGCAGTTATTGTCTTCATCACAGCTGACTCTCTAGCCTGTTCCCAAAGTGGTTCAACCACATGGTCCTTCACCCAAGGAGGGCTTCATTTTACAGTCTAAAAAAGCTGCAGTCCCAAAGCTGCTGGAGCCTGCAGGGACCCCTTATCCCCAGTGTCATCCCTCTGAGGCACCTCCTTATCAGTGCTGCTTCTGGCTGAGACTTTGAAGGCTGCAGTGTGTGCTGTTTTCCCATCAGACATCTCAGGTGCTTCCTATCTGTTCTTGCACTCCTGCTGCTATCATCTGTGTGGACAGAAAATGCTGGCCATGTTGCATTTGACTTGCATACTACTCTTAAAGGAAATGATGGGATAATATAATTGAGAAACTTATTAGCCTTGCTAGCTGAAGCAAAATTCAAAAGCAGATGGGAACGCGTCCTGTGGTATTTCATGCTTACTGCAACAGTGGTGGAGTGCCTAATGTTGGCAGTGTAGGATTCCCTGTGCTCCTTGAGCATATGGCAATGAAGCATGGTTGGTTTTGGATAATAAAATATAAGTTGGATTGAATAAATATCAGTATCTCAGGTTGCAAGAATTTTCTACGGGAAATATGAATGAAGTGTGTATACTGAAGAAGTAGATACATTTATCTTCAATTATATGGTTTCTTGGTTGTTCAGCTAGCAAAGAAATATTTATGTTTGCTGTTCATCTTTTGTTTTTGTTGTTATCATGAATGAACGAGTCTGGGACAGCAGAACATTTACTTAACATGTGCACAGTTATTTACTGAGTGCTTCCTATGGGACAGGGAGTAGTGGGATGATCAACTTTTCCAAGCCTTGCATGGGTAATTAATTGTGCTAGACAGCAGTGTGAGCAGGAGCAGTGTGTATGCCCAATTAATTACTTTGTGTCTCTGATTTGTGGCGATGACAGAAAATTACCAGTAAATTCAGTAATCTACATAAGATGTTTGAGCATGACAAAGATGTGCATGATGCAGTGTTTCGATCTGGGCTCCCTGAGAACCTTGGCATGGGTGATTGGATGATCATATCAGTGATATAAAAACACCCTTGAAACTGCCCAGGTATGTGAAGTGATTTTGGTTAAAAACTGCATAAAGAAAATCCTATGTATATTTACATACATATATATATTGATATATTGTTTTTTTGTTGGCATCATTTTAATATGGCTTCTTTCTGTAGTTGATGTCTTGGGCAAAGGTGCCTAAGAGAAAAAGAACTGGAAATACTTTAGATCCCTCCCATGCGGTGTTGTTTTCTACTTCTTCACAAAGCTTCTGTAGCTTTCTGGGAGAAGTCCAAATATTCAGACATTTTCTTAAGTGCCTCTCCTGATTCTGGAAGCTATGTTAGATGCTGATGGCCTCAGTACTGTTTGCTTACTGCTATGCTAGAAGAGTTGTCCCTAAAAGCCCAGTGGGATTCTTGGTAGGGTGGAGCACTAATTTGTGGTAAGAAACACTACAACAGCCTTGCTTTTAAAGGGTTGCTTTGAGGAATAAATAAATTGGACGGAAAGCTGAGAAGCTGTGTAACATTTGGTAAGTTGGATGAGAGGCAAAATTTCTTGAGTTATTTATGGTGAATGATTTTAACCCAGTGACTGGATGGTGATACCTTTGGTTTCTGGGTCAAGTAGTCATACACATGCAGAGTGAGCAGACAGAATCTGTTTGCATATTTTTCCTGTGTGTGTATATGTTTGTTTACAAGTTGTCTCTAATGAATTTATATCCTTGGAAGAAATACATCCAAATTGGATGAGACATGATTAGGTGACCTAGATGTTTTCCACTGCTGTGTTGTGATGAGGTGGTCAAGAGTATGAGGGTTATTATTTTTATTTTTTTTAAGTCAATTTACAGTCAGATGGTTTTGTGACCCAGAAGAGAAGTGCATCTTTCCAGGGAGGATGTTACTGCATGTTGTGGGGTGAAAAAAGCCTTCTATCTGAGCTGGTTTTATTTTATCAAACACTGTAATAGCCACATGGGGCTTTGTGTTTGTGTTTTTTTCCCTGCACATCTGCTGTTCTTCAAGGCTTGACAACCAGAACAGAAAGCAAAAAATAACAGAAAAGATTTAAAATTAGGCACTTTAAAACATTCTTCTGAAAAGTCAATGGCAGTGACAAGCGTGTTCAGAGCAAAGAGAAATATAAAAATAGGCTTCAGAAAGAATGTTTTTCCATTCATTGTTTTAATAATGTTCTGAACGGTTTGGCAGAAAGATAGTGAATTTGAGAATATCTTACTGGTATCAATAGCTGGATTGTGAGAAGTAATCCTGAATGAAATGTATTGTGAATCACTCGCTATAGACCTCTTTCTTTGTCCTGATTTTAGAAAAGTGAATCTATTCATTTAAAAGCTTGCTTATCTCTGAAGTATCATTGACTGGAATTTGGTTAAGTATATTGCTGAGTTGGGCTCACACTTATTCATCAGCAGCTCATGTTCCTCAGCCATCTCTGTTAACATCAGGTTAGAAAAGGAAAGAGGCTGAGAGAGCTGATCTGCAATTGCCCATCACTTCTACTTCGGCTTAGTGTTTCCAGACCCAAGATTCGGAAAGAGTTTTTAATCTGATCTTTGATTGAAGTAAATGATGTGGTTTGACCCCCTTGTTCCTTGATCATGAGTCTTCACCTGCAAAACTCAAGTCCTTACGGGCACTTTCCAATAGTGCCATTCCCATTCGTGTTTCTTTGTCAGCACTTTTGAGAGGAGGCTGGGAGGCAATAGAGAACATCCTCTTTTTAGACAAAAATAACTTTTATTCATAAGAGATTTTAAGATCTCTTTGAACAGCTACTGCTGAGGTGATTTTTTTTTTCCCAGCCTTGGAGCTGCTCTTTTAGTTTGGAAAGTGAAATCCTGAGAATGGCTCAGTTAGCCATTCATCTCCCTAGGAAACTGAACTAGATTGTTTCTTTCTGCTTCCCATTTTGCTTATTAGTTGTGTTTAATGTAGAATATATATGATTAGATTTGTAGAAAGATGGATCAGCCCTGTTACATGGCAGACAGTGGAATTCAAGTCTTTCCTCTTTGCCAAAGGCTAATCTTTATTCCTGCCGTGGCTTAAATAAATTTGAGTTTGAAGCAATGTATGCTGCTTCTCACTTTTCTTCAGTGTCTGTGGTGCTGCTGTAATTTATTGGTGTGATTTAGAAGTCTGTGTTATTACTTCACTTTTTTTTTTTTTTTTTTTTTTAAGGACCTTCTACTCTGAAAGAATTCTATGTGTAGCTGGGGCACAGTGGAGAGGGCTGGAAGTATCAAAGGTTTGCATTTGTGAAGGTTGGAAGCAAGATGAGTAGGGAGACGAATTCACCATCTTCCAAGGGAAGTGCAAATGCAGTCCCCAGTTAAGAACATGTAAAAGTGGAATTTGTGACTCCTGGACCATTTTTCATACTCTTCGCTATGAAACTGTTTCCTGTCTGCTTCTGCTGTCTATTTGCTGGCTTTTATTATTTAGGCTTTTTATACAAAAACTGTTCAGCTTAGTAGATGCTGAGTGCTCCTGAAGTCTTTTAGCAGAGTTTGCCTGAAGGGGAGGTTCCCTGCCACCACGATTTCCTTGAATTGGATGCAGAAAGAGTATGAGATGTAGATCAAGTTGGGCACACCTAGGGAACTTGAATTCCAGGTGCTTGACAAGTGGAAGGGCATCAGCAGAAATTTAGATTTTCTTTCTTTCACTTTTTTTTTGTCGTAAACTTTGTGATAATCTAGACTGACTGAAGAGCAAGTCAAAGAATCGGTGGGGAAGAATTAAATGATGGCATAAATGATTCCATAACAGTGGAATGATTCAAACACGGAATTGGTTTTGAAATAACTCCCATTAAGAAACTTGTTTAGAAGTTGAAAGATAACTGATGTTTCCTTTTATTTAGTTGGTCTCATTTAATTTCAGTGCTGCACAGTGAACACTGTTTGTTTATTTTGTCAGTAAAATCAGATGGATCTGAAGTGAATTCTGCTTTCTGAAATCCAAGCAAGGAAGCTGGAGTGAGAACATGCTGAGTCTCTTCTGTGGCAATTTAGATGCTTCATGGCCAGCAATTTCCAAAATGCAATATCTTACTTTGTGAGTCTTCAGTTCATCCTGCTTGCACTCAGTTTTTTTTTTTATTTGTCAAAAAAAATTCCCACTGCTCTTATCTGATTTGGACAGATTTGAGACAGAGCCGATGTGCTGAGACACCTTGCTGCTAGGACCTTGCTCAGGGTTATTCTTGCTTTACATAGCTAATTTTGGCCCTTATAGCCTCATCTTTGTTTGCTGAAAGTCCTGCTAGGCTACATAGTGGTAAGTGACTCTCAGAGCTCTGTTGGCAAGTTGGCCATGATGGGGTGTGTGTATGTGTGTGTGTGTGTGTATGTGTATGTGTGTATGTGTGTGTAGCTGTAGTTCCTCCTTCAGCAGCTGAAAATAGATGAAATCTTGTTCTAATTTTGTGAGAGATGAGTTTACCATGGTGTGTAGCCATCATAAAGACTGTAATAGTAGCCTGCATAGTAGTGTTGTTTTTGTATGCATAAACTGATGGGGTTTTATTTGCATAATCTTTCTATTTGTGTACATGCACTCCATATCCTTCACAGAAGGCTTAGGTCTTGACAGCTTCCAGTAAAAGGATCCCAGTTATTAATTGGTGATGTCTTTCTGCTCTGTAGACTGAAACATATTTCCTTGGGATTTTTACATTCAAAATAAGCTTAAAATTAATCTGTAGACTGAGCAGTAGGAAGCATAGGTCTAAAAGTGGATTTTCCTTTCTGTAAGTGAATGGAATATATGCAGCTTTTAGCCCTTTAGCTTTCTGAGTTGGATAAAATCTTTGGCACAATTTTCTTCTGTTGAGGAGGTGAGTTTTCAGCTCGTCCCAGTGGGTGATGGTAATGTCTGCATTCTCAGCTGCTTACAAACAGTGCTTGTAGCCCTCCCTGCATTGTACTGATCAAACTCATAAGCAGTTCCGCTAATCTCAATTAGCCTTCTCCTTGTTCACATGCTCTTAACCAAGATCAGATCACGCATAGTTCCAGTTGCATCTATTTTATTTACTGACACAAGCTCATTTGTTTTACTGCTGTCAGTGTCACCAACATAAATACATACCTTACAAAGCCTTGTACATCATTTGTTACGTAGCTGCAAACTCTGGTGTGCTATGTGGAAAGAATATGCTTGTGGATTTCCAAATAGAATGGGGGAAGACTTCTAATATAGAGGAGACGAATGCATTCTAAAGGACAAACAACAAGGGCATTTGCTGTCATTAAGTTACACTGCGTGGTTATGGTTTGAGTAAGGAACTCTGTTGGAAGGATAGATAAAATGTTGTGTTTTTGTGTCTTGGTGAGATGTGCTCATGCACATGGGCTGACTGACTGCCTCTTTATGCAGTGCGTTCAATTTGAAGAAGCAACTTTCAAAAGAAAGCAGTAGCGCAAACAGTTGAGCAGTTACAAATGACGTGTCTGATAAGACTTGACTTCACCATGTTTAATCTAGCTGTACTGCTGAGATTTTGAATTTGTGAGAATTTGTGGCCTCCACAGAAGGACTGCTCCTGTGGAATAATCAGAAATAGCAAATTAGGCAAATTGTCTTTTCCACTCAGTTCTACAGAGAAAGAAAAGGAACCTTTCCAGAACCACCGTAGGGGTCCTTGTAATGTTTTACAAATCTGAATACATTAATCTTCGTATATGGCAGGTCAGTGTTGCCGATGGAATAAACAAAGGCACAGGGATACTGACAGCCAGATTCAGAAAGCTGTGAAGGTAGTTAGGTGCATGTAGACTTGTGCACTTATAATACCATAGGACAGTCTCTGTGAAGTTGGGAATGCAAGTGCTTTGTGTGGTCCAGTTCTGAGCCTTAACAGAACATACTCTTCTCCCATTGATTGTCAGCCGTAGCATAGAAAAAATTACTCATCATATTTGGCAATAGAGCCAAATATGCAAAACACAGCTCATCCCAGCCATATTCCAGAAGTAGTATCACATCCATTAGGTTACCACAGCTTTTAATCTTGAATTAGTGTACCTGTCAGCTCTCCTCCTTTTACTGCTTTGTCTTATTGTAATGCATAATTTCAGTCTGAGTTTGATATCCGTTGGACTTTTTGCTGTACAGATCGCTGAACTTGTTTGTTGCCCTGTGATAAGCACACAGTGCCAAGTACACAGAAAAAATAAAGGAAATAACGCTGGAACTGGAATTTGAGGCTTGGAAAGTGATTGATTATTGATGTGGAGGGAGTTTGTAACAAAGAAAGGAAATGAATTTGGACATTCTGGAGCAGTAGATGTAGCACTGTGTGTGTACACTGCAGCATCACTGAGCCAGCACTGCCAAACGGAAAAGTGGCCTATCTGCCTCTACAGGCTGTGTAAATGTTCTGTGAGCTAAGTTTGTGCAGAACTGAGTTAGTTAAACTCTCTTCTTCCTTCCCAACTTCACTTTCACCTGCATCAGTTCTGTGAGCTGGTTGCCTCCACGGACCAGAAAACGCTCGCAGGTGGCAATGCAGAGGCTCAACTACTGCTTGTAGAATTGGTCTTAGCTTATGTGAGTTTAAATTGTATTGAACTACAACACATAACTCTGTTCAAAGTTTTGAGTTACTAAACAGTTTTTAATCTGCTTTACTGCATCTTACATACTGAAGCACCAGTCCTTGATGAAATCAGGCACCTGATGCCAATGAGATTCACTGACATTTTCACTGACAGCGAGGATCACACAGCTAATCCTGTTAGCAAAGAGCAGAGATGCATGGAGAAATCTTAGCTTTCTGCCTCGGTGGTACCCTATGGCTATCTTACATGTTCTGGAGCTACATGCTTCCTCCTTCATGCACTTTGTGGTAATTTACAGAAAAGCCAGCAGTGGGAAAATCTCTTGAAATCTGAAGAAGTAACCATTTTTGAAATGATTCCCCGAAGCTCAGTAGCTTCACTTCACAAACAAACAAACCTCTTATAAATACCTACAGGAAAAACAAACAAAACCCTTAATTGCAAAAGATGCCTCTCTGCATTCAAAATCTTTGCCTTGTTTTCCTGTCAGGCCTCATTTCCACCAAGGGATCTCTCCTAAGGCCAGCAGGACAGCTGTGATAGAGGAGGAGATAAGTACATATGACAAAGGATGTGAAGGGGCAGAGCCCTGCCTTGACTTTGACAGAGATAATTGAGTTATTGAGGAGTTAGTGGAAAAGTTGACTGTTTCTTGAGAGAGATGTCATATGGCATTCTGCTTGTGGTAACAGTAATTATCCTCTGGCAACTTTCATGCTTGCTATTTCTACCAGTGCAGTTAATACTCCCAATTTTTGGGTACTATTTCCAGCAGACCCAGAAGAGATATTTAAATATATATTCACATATTCTAGTGATGTTGAGATGCATATTGTCACCTTGATGGAGATCATTGACAGGTGGAGTGTTTCAAGGCATTGCTATTTATAACAAGAAAATCAATTTGCACACAAAAGGCACGTGTAGCACTGCCAGAACTTAACCTTCTCTTTGGCCCCTGTTAGGAGTACTGAGATATTTTAGCCAGCAGTTGAAATGGAAATCTGGTATTCATAGTACGAACAAAACAGACTTTTTTGCTATTTAAACTTGCATGCTTTGCATCTAATATGCACAAAAGTGCAGATATAACCGTTTTATGTTTTGCATAGTGCCTTTTGTTAAGGCATAGTGTTGTATACTAGTAATTATGGTTGTTAATTATAGAAGAGAAGGGGATTATGACTTTGGGTGCCCTCATTAGGAGGGGACAGTGTGTAAGTAGTCTCAGGAGGCTTTGTTAATTGGAAGAAACTTGTTTCAAATCATCTTTCTTGCCTTCTTCACCTTCTTCCTATTTCACCAAGAGGCAGTTATTTCCTACTGCTTGTACAAACACCAAAGGAGATGCTGTTACTGTAGGTCAGCACTGCTGCTTGGTGGGAAAAGGAAACGTGGCTTGGCTTTGTTGGTTTGGTTCCAGTCTTTTCCCTCCTTCTTTCACCCTTCAGCCCGGCTGCGCTTCTTCATTCCTGGATTTAGTTCAGGCAGTCAGCAGGGAGGTGTGTACCCACACAGAGGTGCACATCCTGTGATGCTTCATCAAAGACTTCCTCACAAGACCTAACATTGACAGAAGGCGATTTAGAAGCAGCAAGTATATTATATGGCAGCTACTGACCACTGCCCATGTTTCTTCAGGAACTTGACTCTACACACATGCACAGGCACCTCTAATTCCAGACAGATATATATTAATGCAGTTATTTTGCCCCTGGAGCCCTTTGTGCTAAAAAGAAACTGACATAATTGTCTGGATCTTCAAAAAGGAAAGTCACTGTGGGCCCTCTGGAACTAAGTTTCCCGTGCATACAGCTAATTATTTTGAGACTGAAACAGCACCTTTGAAGCATGTCCATGAAATACATAATTAAAATATTTTGTGTTCGATCATACTGTTAAACAGCTAATTGAAAAATCGTATTGTGTCTACATAATGAGACAAGTAATATATGCATTTGTGCACTAGTGAAGTGACTTGTCCCTTCGTCTTCTCCCCTCTAATTGCTGTGATGGCAACTGGCAGAGAAGGCCGCGTGCTGGGCTGTCCTTGATCAGCAAATCTAGCAGACACAGAGTTCTTGTTAGGGACTCCAGTGAGTTCAAACAGAAGAGGCTCTGGAGGGTGGGACCGCTGCTTCCAACCATTTCTGCACAGACGCTGAAGTAGGTCAGAACGTGTTGGGGTTCCTGCTGAATCAGTGGCTAGCCCAGCGTCTGCCCAAGCTTTGTAAATGATCAGATGATATGTATTTTATGGGCAGGGGCTGTTCGAATGGTTTGGGCCCTCCGGCACTGTTTGAGACTTTTGGTGCTGCCCACATGGCCCAGTGCAGCAGATTCCCTCAGAGCAGCTGCTGTTTCCACAGGTCTGGGGCACACCGAGTTCCCCAGTGTCTCAGGAAGTCTCAGGATTTCATGATTCTTGGGAGTCACTTCCAACTCAGTTTGATGATTCTGTGAATGTGTTTGTGTCTAATTTTTGGAATGTGGGAGCACAGGAAGGCTTCCTTTGCCTTCCTCTCAACCTCACGTTGTGTGTTTGTGGAAGACGGGCATGTGCTGATCTGTAAAATAACTGCTTTGCATGTCTGGCTTGCTGCGGTGTATAAATATAGGGAGAGACAAGATTTATTGCATTAGACCGTACAGTTAATTCCAAGAGAGAAGATTGCTGGGGTAGAAAAAAAAATATATTTAAGGAGACTTCCAGACTGGCCCTTCCCTCTAACATGCACTAGTGACAAAAACCCAAGAAAGAATGACTCTGGGTGAGCACCTCTACCCAAAACATTTAGAGCTGGAGCAGGGTTTAACTACCGTGGGTCTTCCAGTCTTACTTTTGTTATGATGGTGACTTGCTCCTGTCAGAGTACTAACAGCTTTCCAACTTACTGGCTCGATCATTTGGCTGTAGAATTGACTGGAAACAGCTAGTTATTTCAGGTTAGCATTTGCTAACACATATCTGTTTACATATGTGTTCTGTGTGTGGAATAAATAATTTTCTTCTCAACCTCCAGTCATGGTTTTCCTTTGCAGCTCTTGTGCTTTTTGACTTCAAAAAATAGTCGTAGTGCATCAGTGCTAGGGAGACAAAGACATGTAAGGAACTCTGCTGATGCTGCTTTTTACATTTGAAATCATACCACACACCCAGGGGGTTAGCATGCGTTTTCTCAGAGGGTTCGCATGCTTTGAGCTCCCTGCTGTTTACGTTTTATAGTCACAATTTTCTAGTTACAATTGCACAGTTTTGGAAGAGGTTATAAACGCTTTGACTGGCTTCAAACCTGATGTTGCAAAATTATATTCTTCTGCTGCTGGTGCCTGACAAAGATCTGGTTTCCAAACAAAGGCAAAGAGGAAAGAATGAGGCAGCAGCCCTTGCAGGAGATAGAATATTGTGCGTGATTGAAGCTTTTATTAGGCTATGGGCAGTAATGGGAGAGAAAAAGCATGATCTCCACTGATCTGCATTTTAAACAATGTTGAGGATTAACAGAGGGTCAGCAGATGCACCTATTGAGCTGTAAAGAAGGGGATTCAGAGCCGTACCGTGCAGATGGGAGATTATTGTACTGTACTTCCCACATGTGCCAGTCGGCACTCCTGCTGCTCTGTGGAGCACTTAGCAGCTCTGTCAGCCCTTCTCAATCCCGAGCACATGCAGCACGCTGAGCCTGCCTCAGCCTCACCACGGAGCTGAGCCTGTCCCCAGTCAACCCAGCAGAGCCAATGCTGAGCTGTGGCAGCCATTCTGCTGCTGCGGTAAGATACCAATATGGGCTCTGGGAGCTTCTCACATCCCTGCCTTCGCCTCCCTACTACAGTCTTTCAGCCAGCTTAACCAGAACAGCGTGTTCTGGTGACGCTGCCTGTCATTTTGCTGCAGAGCAGCCCTTTTCCTGGGTAACAGTGAGTGAAATGATGGGGGAGAGAAAAGAGATTTTCCTTCGTGGCTTTTTCTATTCTTTTGTCTTTGCTTCTGGAAATGAGCATATTTTCTTCTGTTTGAAATGCGGCGTTGCAATTTCTTTGCTGCTGTTGTTTTCATTTAATGGATCATAAATTTGAAAGCTCTCTCACTAAATGTACGCATTCACATATGACACTGGAAGTACTCCTCTTTCATTCCCAGATTTTCTGCTGTAACTTCGAAACAGATCTAGTGGCACAAATGGAATTTTTCTTCCTTTACCCTGATGTGGCAGAGGGGAATGTTGTCTGGAATTTAAGAAAAATGATGTTCTACTGGCCATTTATTTCTGATCTCCCCCATCCTTTTTTTTTTAGCTTTTCCTACATGCACCAGCTTAACATGTGATTGTGGTATGTCCTTGGTTTCTAGCTTTGCCATAGGGCTTCATTGTGACCATCAGCAAGTTACCCAGTTTCTACATGCCTGAAGTCTTTATTTTGAAATAGAGAAACAGAGTATAATTAGGCATACCCTTTGGCTGTCTTGCCTATTTGGAGCCTGTCAACCCCAAGGAGAGCTTGGCACATGTGGATGTGTGATGTTTATCAGAGTAGAGCCCTAGTCTTGCACTGAGTCTCCCAATATAAACAGTGGTAACAATTCCATGGAGTTCTCATTTGTATAATTGATTCTGCATTATGGTATGTATTTTATCTTTAAAAATAGTGCTGAAATATATTTATGAGGCTTGAAAATGATTAGAGAAAATAATTGTTTTCTTCAGCATCACATTCCTCATGTGTTAAATGTGTCATAACATTGGACTTCACCTGTAGCAGCCTGGGTAATGCCTTATGCTTTGAAGTCTGCTAGTATGTGAGCAAGAGAGAGGGGGTAAGAGTGCAAATTCCCATTTATATGTAAATATAAATCTCTCTTGGCTTCCTGGCTAGTGTTGATTCCACCTGGTTTACCTCAGTAGTTCCAGCACTTCATAGACTATTCTCTTTGTTTTAAAGATTACAAAGCTCTGCCTAAAGCTGGAGCTCACCTCGAGTGCCACCGTAGCACCACTGCTTCCGCAGCTTGAAGAGCTGAGTTCCCACATTTGGCATCAGCTTAGGAGACAGCCCTTGAACCATAAAACAGGGCTTCAGATGCCAGCATAGGAGTGCAGAAGTTGCAAGAATGCTGAGGAGTCTTTGCTCTAGCAGGCACTCATTTGCCCTTCTGTGAGGTTCTGACCTGGGGCTGATCTCCAAGCTTCGAAGAGAAGAATTATCTGAAGAACTGATGAATTGCACTCATATTTGAGTCACCTGAATTTAAATGTAGCTTTTTATTATGGTTTAAATCAGCAAGAAGGAAAGCATGATTTTGTTTACTGATTCTATTTTTATCTGTTACTTGTACGTTTTAATTTTGCTAACAAAAGGCTCATTTTCAAGTTGGTGGCCATCCTGGTATGTTGATTTGCAATTAATAATAATAATTTAAAAAATCTCCAGACAAAATTTTGTATTTCTTTTCCGTGATGAAGACAATACTGTCTACCACTGCCCAATCACTAAAACCATAATGTGTTTAAAGTGCATTTTCTTGCATGCTTCCTGTAAGAATTTTTGCCTCATTACTGATTGACGACAGGCATTTTCTACTCCCTGTAGATGGGCAAATGTTTGTTTTTGGTAATTTGCATCACCTTCTGGTTGGTTTGGAAATTCACGTGAAATCAAACTGATTTTAAAAACCCCTAATCGTTGTTTCTTATCCAGCTGTGATCATTTTCAAAACAAACATGGAGGGAAAAAAAAAGCGTCTTAGAACTGCTTGTTTTAAGCAGTTACGACAGTGTGTCAGGCACCTATAGCCAGAGACATTCCTCTCTGTGCTCTTCCACAGACCTTTTCTGCTTAGCTGATGTTTCTGGCTCTGGAAAATGGACAGCGTTGTTCTGGGAGCTGCAGTGAGTAGGGACCCCCCTGAAATTAGGATGTCATCAAGCAAGATCTTAAAGCCAGGTCTTTGAAAGAGAAAACTTTAATTTGTTTTATTATTTTTCTTCCTTCTCGTAGTCCCAAAATGGATTGCTTGGGTGTGTTTAGGCTGGGGGGAAGTTGGTATGTAAATTACACTGGAGTAGGGAAAGGATAAGAGATCATTATTACGATGAGCAACTTAATTTTCACTCCGTCTCTTCCACGCTGCATGGAAGACTCTGGGCAAGGACGTGGATGGTATTTTGTATAACTTGGTGTCTTTCAAGATGAAAGAATTAGAATGAAGTTTGAGGTGTGAAAGAAGTCTCTTTTCACACATCTAGCTAATAAAAGCATGAACTTAGCATGGCAGTGAGCCACTCCCTACATGGCTGGAAGTCAGAATCATGAGAAGTTAAGGCATTATGGCTTTTGCTTACAGGGAGAATCCTGTAAATGGGCTGCAGTGTGACTGAAGAGAAACATACACATCTTCCTTCCTCCTTCCCTTTGTGTTGTACAGCTTCTGATTTAGTTTTGTTTTGTCTCTTGGTAGCTAGCAAACTTTAGGGGAAAGCTTCTCTTTTAGAGCAAAAGTTATAGGAGTATAGTATAAGGAATTTAGGTAACGTTCTTTAGAACTGTTGAAAAGAAAGAAAACTAAGTATTAATTGCTTATTAATACTCTACAAACAGAATGAAAGGAAACCACCAAATGAAAAAAAATCAGTATGTTGTATTTTTGACCACCAGACAGGAATGTCTGATATGCTGGATGGTCTTGCTGCCATCCAGAGTTACTTGGAGTGCAGAACTGGACAGGCTGGAGTGACACAGTTAAGCAAGGGGAAATTTGAAGTCCTACATGAGGGGAGGAATAGCCTCAGGCACAGGGACAGGCTGGAGACCAGCCAGTGGGAAGGCAGATCTGCAGAACACTCTGGGCTCTTGGTGGACAGCAGCCTGATCACGAGGCAGCAGAGCATCCTCGTGGAGAAGGCCACCTTCTTCATGGTGAGGAAGAATTTTGCCCAGAAATGAAGGGAGGTGATCCTTGCTCTCTGCACAGCATCAAGAGGCCACGTTTGCACTCCTGTATCCAGTTCTGAGCTCCCCAGCACAAGAAACGTACTGACTTAGTGGAGCAAATCCAGGGTAAGGGCCACAAAGATTAAGGGAGTGGAGCATCTCCCTTACAAGAAGAGCTGAGACTGTTGTACCTGGCAAGCGGGAGGATTTCATCAGTGCATACACCTGGTGAAAGGAAATTAAGGAGAAGGAGGCAGATTCTTCTCAGTGGTTCTCAGGAGCAGGATAAGAGGCAGTGAGCACAAGGCAAAATATGTTTCAGTCAAGAACACAAGAAAACACTTCTGTGAGAGTAGTCAAATGCTGGAACAAGTTGCCCAGGGAGGCTGTGGAGCATCCCTTTGGAAGTACTGAAAATACACCTGAACTTTGCCCTGGGCCGTCTGCTTAGGCTGATCTTGCTAAGCACTGGATATGGACTCTGTGATCTCAGAAGGTCCTGGCTGCTGACCCCAGGTTATTCTGTGACTCTGTAACCAACAGCAAAAAAAAAAAAAATTTTTTTTTTTTTTCGCTTTTGGATTTTGAACCATTAGTGCTCGTTAGTTCAACTCAAATCCAGCAGGATGTGAGAGAAGATTTGATTTATTTCTTTGCCCTGCTGCTAAATTACTGCCCATCTGCTGCCCTGATTTTCTTTATGCAGTTTCCAGTACACTGCCACCAAGTGCTGTCTGGATGTTGCTGCTCTGGTATTCCCTAGCTTGGTTGCCATTGTGCTTTCAGAAGGCACCTTCTTTTCCCTGTACAGCATTTAGTACAGCACACAGCAACATTCACTTGCAGCTGCAGGGGTGGGTGTTGTGTAGAGCACGCTGCAGAGAAAATAGACTGAGGTTTTCAGAGGAACTTGACCATCCACTGCGTTTAAGTTCTTTATTTCAGGTTTCTTATGTAGCTGTTAGTGGGATTTAAAACTGGTGCAGCGGGCAGAGGGAAGTCTCCTTCATTTTTGTCAGACTGTGTTCATGCAGGGCCATGGATGTACCTTAATTCCATTTAATCTGACTGGAGGAAAGCCCCTTCTACTTTTTCTCAGTTCTGCTTTCCTCAGATATGACTCCAGTTGAGTGCTAGGTGCTTCTCAACTTATATGAGAAGCAAAACTGTGTTTCTGTCACCTGGGGCCTGCTGGATCTTCTGCCCCAGTGAAAGGAAGAGGAAGAGATTTGGTGCTGGGGACTCCAAAAGTGATGTACCTGCAAGTAAAAATGCTCCCTCAGGAAACTTAAGGCATGTTCTTCTGCAGCTGAAATCTGTGAGTTTAAATCTGCTCTCATTTCTCGTGTGTGTATCCACCCTTCTCACGTTGTGGACTAGGACTGGATCTCAGGAAGCAGATCCCACAGGGATGGTGAGGTTACACAGGTTACTCTACCTGTGTTTTGGTTCAGTTTAACAACACTCATTGTTTTGCAGACTGAGTTACCAGAATCAAACTTTCCAGCTCTGTTTGAAAACTGACGCTTTTTTTTGTCGGTCCTTGTGGTGCTTGATCACCGGTCCTTAGTTAGAGTTCTTCACACTCTTTTAAAAGTCTTTTTCATTCCTTTATATATTTGGTGGGTTTTTTTTGGTTGGGTTTGGTGTTTTTATTATTATTTCTATAATAACATTTGTACTGCATCTCCCTAGCCTTTAGTATCTGGAGCTCAGTGGGTCACAGGCAAATAATGTTTCTGCCAGATACCTGTCGTGCCAGATAAATGCTACCCAGCTGATGATGATTCTCTTGTTCAGGGAAAGACTCTTGCTATGCAACTTGCCATAGCCTTGAGGTACAAGTGGCCTGACCTGCAGTACAAGTGAGGAATATCATAGCAGTTTCTAGTCATTTAGGAGGCTCATACCATAAAGCCAAAGTGTGTAATGTTCATAAGCACGAGACAATATTTTCTCTGTTCTTTGCAGGCAGTATCCCTGAAGGCAGGTGTTTTTGCAGAAAGGGATACATGATTTGTCTAAAGATAATATTGCTGCTCTATTATCTCAGTATATTTATTACCTCTGTATGTCAGGACACCTAATGGGTGCAGCAATCTCAGTTATTTCTGAGTTGCCTCTTCTTGCAAGTGTGAGTGGCTTTGAGTCACTGAACTCCTTTGTGGCTGTCGTTTGCAGTGTGAGCTCTGCAGCTTCCTACATGAGGCTGGCAGATTGCACCTCATTTTGGTGGGAATTGAGGGTAATTCTCAGGAAGTCAGTGGGATCCAGCCCTGTGCACTCATGGAGAGAACCAGTCCTCACATGGGAGCATCATTCTTGAGAGATGGTATTTTTAACTTTCCTCAGACTTTGTACAAAGAAGATGCGTACTGATCTTTTGCTTATTTCTATCTACTTATCCAGGCTTACAACTTGTCCTTCTTCTTAAGCTGATTTTTCTGATTGAATCTTCTTGAGTCTTCTGACACCTCATGCTAACTGTCTGGAACCATGAAATACAAAGTAACAGAAAAGAAAGCAATCAAACAGAGGAAAAAACCCTGGAGACCCTGGAGGTCCTCTGTTGACAACTAGAACAACTCATTCATTCTTTTTCCTCTGCTCTGACCTTGAACTAGTGTTTGTGGGGAGCCAATCTTACGGGTATTTTGCTGATACCAAGAAAGAATCAGTATGAGTAAAGGCAAAACTCCTTCCTGATTGGAAGTGGAACAGTAAAAGCCTTTGCAGGTTTGAAAGCAAGATTCCCTGCAGAGTTGTTATGCCTTAGTGACAGTGAAAACATACTGAGAGTTGTATAACTTGCTAACTATCGATAACAGGGGCTTTTGATATAGCTGTGAGATCTTCTACAACCAAATTTTTCTGCGCTGCCATCTCACTCTCTGCAGCAATGCTCGTTAGAGTAATTGAGCTTTGGACAGCTGTAGCTTGCTGATGAAACTGATCTGCAGATTCCAGAAACAGATGAGCCTTTGTATTGACCTTACTGGGCTTTAGATCAAACCCAGGGAGTTGCTCACCATCCCCTCCAGTGAATTCTTCCAGAAGAGAAAAATTCACTGTGGGATTTTCCAGTAACCCTATGGGTTGTTGCATAGAAATCCTGGAACAGAAGCATGATATGAAGATGTGTTTTGACAGCACAGCTCTCATGCCATGATCCTTTCATAATCAACGGCTCCTGCCTGAATTGGATTTTGAACTGTATTTCAGGACATACTTACCCACAGCCACTGTGATACGAGTTTCTGAGTGATGAAGCTGTGTACCAGAAGGTGGGTTGGGGTGTCCTGTTTGTACTTATCCAACCACCTTTCTTTTGAAAGGAAATTAAATTCACTTTATTTTCTTTCTTCTTTGTGCAGGCACTGCTGACCTTACTTTCCAGGTGCTACATTGTTTCTCATAAGCTTTATCTTAAATTAATGAGGAGCTTGGGCCTTTTCTGTAGAGGTGTATTGAATGTGACCTCATGCTTTCCTTTCTGTAAGGAACACAGTGAACCAGTTGTAGTGAAGTTTGTATTACATGAGCAGGTGGTTCCTGTTCTTCTTGGTATAGAAGTCGATAAATGCTTCCAGCTCCATGCTGTGACCTGAGCCATTGTTCTCACATTGAGGAAAATACTTTTGACTATGGGGGTTTTTCTATGCCTGATTCTGTTCGTTAAAATGATAATAGTCTAATTATTCTGACCTTTAATTCTTTTGCTTTGACTTTACTGTTTTTGAGTCAGAAATCAGTTTTCAAATGGTCTTTCTTCCCGTTGTCCTGAGCCAGCAGCTTAGGTTTTCTCATATTCAGTATAATTAAGAAAATTGTGTTTTAGATGTTCTATACTTTGACAGAGGAACATCTCAGAAAATGGGAAAGGCAATCCTTTACAACTGTGCCTTGAGATCTCTGTAGCATGCCACATAGCCATGCTCTGGAGGCCCCTAAGGCTGCTGCTGGGAGCTCCCAGACATTTCCTTGGCCACTTGTCCCTCTGGCAGCCTCAGGGCCACACTGTCTTCGTCACCCATCCCCATCTCCTTGGCTAGCCTGCAGCTCTGCTCAGGAGCTCATTCTCCTTCTAACTGACCAGCGAGTGGTTTTGTCTTAGGCAGAATTGGGATCTGAAGGGAGGCTGATCTGTCTCCTTACTTTCCCATTATCAATGCAGCCTACGAGGTGTCTCCTCACTCAGCTGCTGAATGTCATGGGGCCTGTTACAAAAGCCTTACTGTTGAAGTTAGTCAGTGGCTGTCTGTGAGCCTTGTCCCACTGCCATCACAGGTCTTTTGGGAATTCTTGGGAAGGGGGACATGCTGGGTGTGCATGTGACCTTCTGTTTGGTGCCTTGCTCCTAGGTGCGCGTACAGTTAAGCCGACTCACTTCTTGAACATGGCTGAAGTGCAGCGCATCAGCAGTGAGCGCAAATCCTGTTAGAAATCTGTCAGTTGGTGATTAAGAGATGTCAGAGGCCAGGGTAAGCTGTGTCAGCACTGAGCTGGGTAGATGAAGTGCTCTGTGGTGAGCCTAATCTTGTGAAGAGCGTGACCTCTGTCTTCTGTGTAAAGGCTTTCTGTGCTAACCCTCTTTTTAATTAAGTTCTTAATATACATATAACCTAGCTGAAACAATCTTGGCTGATGGGAGGGTCAAAAGGGTGTCAGGACTCCCTGAAGGAGGCAGGCTAAGGTAGGGTGGAAAGTGCGGAGAAGGAGGGTAGAAATGAGCTTAGAAAATGGGATTAGCATCAGCTGAAAGCACACGTGAGGAACAGTTTCTCCACAGTCTCTCCTCCCATCTTCTTTCTTCATCTCCTCCTGCCCTGAGCAGTGTCCCCTCCTTATTAGCACAGCAGGCCTTCTCCGTAGGTCACTGGACGTTTTGGCTCGTTGCCCAGTTACCTAATGATGGTGACATGCTTTCTCGAAGATATCTTAGCAGGACAGACAGAGCTCTGCTGGCTTCCTGGAAATGCACCTCTGGTCATCTCCTGACAAATGATTCAGGAGGTCTGAAGGGAGAAGTTGTTCTTCAGGGGAGGGCTTTGCAAGGAGATGCACAGCTCCGACTGTGGTGGCCTGCAGCCCTCAGTACCCATATGGAAAAGGATGTAAAGGGTGATGAGACTTCTTGTTTGTTTTTTGATGTATCTATTATATTTTATTTTCTCTTTTTCATTTTCAAGTTCAGAGCCACTCTTCTGTTTCCCTGTCTGCAAGGTGAGGGTGCTGCCCAGATCCCTTTGTACATTTTCAGGAGGCTGAGGTTTGCACTTTTCTAGTCAGCACAGCTTATTTGTCCACTTGTTTTTATGTGGGAGCAAAGACTTGGTGTAAAATAGAAGCTCAGCTCACTGGACATCACAGTCTGCTGACAGTTCCTGGAGAACTTGAGTTTGTTAGAGCTTGACTGATGGAATAACAGAGTTTCCCAAAAGCCGACACAGGTGTGCGTCCGAGTTGCTTGGGGGGCCTGAGTAGACACACAGGTGTGGATAGAGATGGGAAAGACGTGTGTCGAAAGGGCTGAATAGTCATGTTCTTTGCTATATTCAGTGGGCACAACAGGGTTCTGAAAAGTACTGATTTATGAAATATTGTAAGAAAGAGACCAAGATAAAAATCAATAGAGGTGATGTTGGTTCTGTGTGTTTTGATCCTGCTGAGCTTGGAGGATGATCCTGCCATAATCTCTGAGGCATACGCTATAAAACCTGCTCCTGGTGAGCTGCTGTGTATCTGAGTATGCCTCGGTGTCTCCTGTTCTCTAATACCAGGCGTGTGGGTACCGTCATGTCTGAGCTATTGCATCGCTCTCAGCAATCTCTGAGCTCAGGCCTTCATCCCTTCGGCTGCCTGAGCCAGTGCATGTTTGAGAGTGCTTGGAGCTCAGGTGAATACATCTGAGCTGGAACAGTTCTGTGTGCAGCTTCCCTGTGCTCTGTGCCGAGGCACGTGAATCCCAGGACTGATGAACATCTCCTTCCTTGCTCTTGCTGAGCATTTGCACTCTGGCTTTAGTCCTACTGTAATTACAGTTTATTCAATTTAGAAGCGGTTATTGCATGAGCCCTCCAAACAGCATTTTAGCACTAGAGTCTCTCTGTAGAATATCTCATGGTCAAATTATTTCATTACTAGTCTGGGTAGCTCCATCCTCATTCTTTCAGATTTGTAGACAGCCCTATACCTCCTTTCCCCGTAATACAATTACAAATTGATACCATGTAATTTGTGTGTCACTTGATATAAGGCTTTGTTTATTTTAAAGGCAGTAATTTGAGATAACAATATGCTATAGAAAAGTAAACATCTGTTCAATGAGAAGGCTGAGTAATTAAGGGCAATTATTGGTTCCCATAAGTAGGACACTCATAACAAAGTTCTTTGTATTGCAGCTAAGGAGTGCATGAGATACATATTGTAGGAAACCAGAAAAGTATGAACTAGAAAATTTGAGACATAAAATGGAAACTCTTACTAAGAAATAATCTAGACCTTTCTTTTGAAAGAATATTTAAGATGCAATTTTCCTAGAATGTTGTAATATGTAAAACTTGCATAGTGTTTTATACCCCAGCCTCTTTCTTTCCAAAATTCTTTGTAAGGATTAATCAATTAATCCTTCTGCACTCCTTGCAAGGTAGGTAAATGTTGTTATCCTTATTTCACAGCTATGGAAATCGTGTTGCTGCAAGCCACGCTTTAACCTGTTTTCCGCTGTTGTAGATCTAAAGCAACCTCACTGCAGTCAGCAGTTGGACTCTGTAACTGAACTGATTCAACTCTAATTGAAACCACAGCATTTGAAAGAATAACTGTTGAGAATAAGAAGCAAGAATATTACATTTTAAGCATTGTTGTATGCTTCACTTGAGTTTTGTTAGTGCTTTTATTTGCTTTAAGGATCGATTTTCTAAACTGGCATCCTTGAAGGTTTGCAGATGTTGCAAATAGCAGTGCATGTAGCATTCAAGAATGAGAATCAGTAAATAATTCTAAGATTTATAACAATAATTTCCAGTTTGTGGGATTAACTCACATGTATATAAAGATTATGTGTACAAAGTTCATATGCAAAAACTGTGTAGGCACACTGAGCCTTTAAAAAAGCACTGTTCTTGGGTTTGTTCAGACTAAGATTTTTGTTCCTCCTTGAGTTCAAATAGTTAGCAGTACTAGTCTGTGCCCTGATGGAAACCACAAGTGTTTGTGTCCTGCAGTGCTCAGATTAACATTTGCTGGGTATTCATTGACATGAATGAATTGGCAATTAGCTAACTCAGTTAGGAATAATATTTCTCTCTAGACATTGCTTTAATTGCGCATCCAGCCAAAATAGTACCAACCAGACCAGGGCTTTCTGCTTAAACATTGGACAGGATGAGTTCTTTGACAATGCGCTCTGTTGTGAAACGAGCAGCAAGCAACAAGAGCCATGCAAATGGTCTGGAATCAGGGCCTTGTTTCCCTGTGACAGAAGTACAGGCTGGGCATTGGGTTGGTTTTATTTCAGAAGAAAATGAAAAGCTGCCTTTTTCCAGTGCAAAAATTACATATATTGAAACTGGCAAATACAGTTCTTGGAGTAGTTACAGGCTTTATGATTAAAAATGAATTACTTGTGTTTAACATTTCTGGAAGACTGTGGGAATGTTATTTGTTAACACTGTGTATACCATGAGTATTACATTCAAATAACAGTGTTATTTTATGATTTATTAGTCTCTCTCAAAATGGTAGTTGGATTCAGACTGGTATCTTTGGCAAACTCTATCTTTTCTTAGGATTGAAAAATGGATCTCTCCTGCTTTCGGATCACAGTTTTCTGTAATGAAGAACCAAGTTTTAGGTCTCATAATGAGGTTCATTAGCAAGGCATCCCTGTCCCCAGTTGTGTTCCCTTGTGCTGCTATTCACACTGCTGTGGAATGCCTATGAAATAGCATCAGCTCCAACCTGTTTCTGTTTTGTTTAGTATGTGTTAGAGGAAATTCCCACCACAACCTAAGGCAGAACTACATCAGGCTCTTCTGAAATCCTGCCCTTGGCTAAGAAGACACAGTGCTGATTGCCAAGGGGATGGCTGTGAACTCATCTGTGGAAGGGAAGCTTGTGTCTTCATCCCTGCAACATACACTTCTTGGGTAAAAAAAGTGATTCTGTATTCACTGCTTCAGAGTGGGCTGTCCACCTGTATAGCAGGCCTAAATATTTCCCTTTCTTATCACGTAAGCTTCTGTCCTTTTCAGGAAAGCTCTGTGTGTCTTTACGCATCCACACAGTGGGACTTCCTAGCAAAAAACAGCATGAGCATGGCTAACAGCAGGTCAGCACTGTGCTCAGATGTGGCAGGCCTGCAAGCTTCCCTGTGCTCTGGTGCTCTTCCTTGTGTGCCATCTTTCCTTTGTGTCGTCTGGAGTTCCTGTTGCTCAGTGGTTTTCAGCTTGTGGCTTTTAATTATAAATCAAAAGACAATGTTAGCTTACACATCTCCTTGCTTTTCAGTGTGTACTTTTTTTCTTCTTTACTCCTCAGCCTGAAATTATGAGGCAGTTTCTTGTGCAGTTAAGTGGCTAAGGTCTGAAGCAGCTCAATGTTCACAGCTCCTAAGACAAAGCAGCCTGCTCGCTGCCTTGGCAGACTTGCCTTAAGCCATGCCAAAGCAAAGTATCATCCTAGCAGCCTTGGTTGTTCTCTGAGGGGACCACACAGGTACTTCTGTTGGTGGAACGTGTAACCTCACCTGTTGACACATCTTTATGGGAAGTTTGCTATAGACTTGAGGTACTCATTAGCAGCTGTGCATGCAGCCAAAGGAGAACTGAAAAATCATCAGCCCTGCAAACAGCAGCTCAACCACTTGTCTCTGAGCTTGCATTGCTTTTTTTTTTTTGCATTTCAATAACAGCTCAGCAATTATGTAGCTCAACTTATGTAGTTGCTACTTAGACTCTTCAAAGATATGTCATTATACTGATACGTATATGTCCTCAACAGTTGATGTTATATATGCCAGTAAAAGGGCATCCTAAGCATCAGAAACCCACAGGAGTTCAAATGACCATAACTCATCTGTGAGCAGTATCTCAGTAGACTGGAACTGCCAGGACCAGAACTGAAATCCAGAGCACAAATTCTTCCTTGCCCAAGCTCATTTAAGGTTTACTCTTAGTAGCAGGAGGACCATAGCCTGTGTATAAGGTGGTCTAGTGAAAGGTTTTTATTTGGCTCCATTGGCATGTATATGTCAAAAGGAAGAGGTAAGCAGGGAGGCACAAGCAGAGTGACAGGTTTTATTTTTATCCTGAAATTACATTCACTGAATTTTGGATACTGAAAAGTGCTGTCTTGGACTGTTTGAAGGGTTGTCTTAGAATTCCTTACCTACAAAGCAGGCAGCAGTGATAGTGTATTTTTTTCTCTCAATTTTTAACAGAAATAAGGAAAGAAAGGAAAAATACATTAGATCGTGCATTCTCTCATTCTGTTCTTTGGCATCCTGCTGTAAATCAGTAATGACCTCTCAAGGCTGATGAAATTAAATCAATGTAAAATCATTGGGACAGTATCGGTATGGTTTTATAAGGTGTCTAAAGTCTTCTAATTGTTGACGAAGCGTGTTATCAGAGTAAACAGAATGGTTTGATCTTGTTTTCTGAGTTTCTGTGGTGGGTTAGTAGCAAGAAAGGCAGATGACACTGTGAAGATTGCCTGTGTGGTTTGATAGTATCTCAGAGGTTTGTGGTAGCTGTGACTCAATGTCAAAATGCTTCAGTGAGGGCAAGGATAAAAAGGGCTACAGATAGCTGAGTGCAGTGAGACAGGAGTCTTGATTTGGGAAGAGGAACATTTAGAACCAAATCTTGAAGTGTGATATTCCAAAAGCCTGTAACGCTTTCTTAAGGCTGGGGGACCAGTTACAGGAAGCAGCTGTTTGTCACCTTCAGTGACCTCTCAAGAGAATGACTGTAGCAGCACTGAGTCATGTATCCTAGAGTCTGGATGTGAAGGGCTGAGCTACAAGTTCTGCAAAGAATTAGAAACATAAGGGCAGGAAATTTGGAGTTATGCAGAAAGTGTGGTTTGTGTTGGAAGCAGAACAAAGGAATGGGCATGGACTGAAGCACTGCAAGCTCACAGTAGAGGGGTGCCAACAGTAGATGCCCAAATGGGGCAAAGCCAAAGCAAAGCTGCAGAAGGGAGGCTGCAACTGCTCTGAGCGGTGAGCACAGAGCCTGTGGTGCTAAGGATGATGTCATGCATATATTGAGTAGACAAAATTCAGCTGTAATGGTGAAGATTGGCTGGATATCACAGCATCTTTCCCCAGCTGTGCTCATCTGTTGCTTCAGGCAGAGGAAAGGCTGTTGCCATACACAGCTTCAAATGGGTTTGTCAGTGTTCTGTGTCCTTAATTCTTAATACTTGTTCGTGTAGTGGCAGAAGATGAGGATGTCAGCATTTAAGCAACTAAGAGCAGAAAATTACATGAGTGGAAATATCCAGAAAACTTGAGCACAACATAAAAAAAGAGAGGACGGGAAGTAAATTGGAAAGTAATTCCTTGGCATAACAACCTGTGGTTAATGGTTCAGCATCAGTGATTAACTGAAGCAAAAAGATGAACAAGTGTCTGTAGGAGATGGCTGGAGCCGCTGATGAAACTCCAAATCTTTGGGGACAGTTTAAAGTAAGGTAGTGGTCTACATATTTAATCCCTCTAAGTGTGGAGTCCTATGGTTGTTGTTTCTCTGGGCTGCAGATCTGTTGTGTGCACTTTACAGATAAAGCAATGTCTTTAGCTTTGGCATTTGGGACAGAGAATGAAGTCAGGATCTTAATGCCACCCAGCCTAGGAGCTGCAAGCCAAGCTGAACTTTTTCTTTCTGTGCAACATCATTGCTCATAAATGCTCTGTGAAGCCCAGCAGATCTTACTGACACCAGCGAGGTGCCATTTCTCCCTTGAGTTTTAACTGAATTAAATTAAATGACAGTTTGGCACATTGTGGAGTGGACTGAATCCAGCCTATTAGGTGTGGTGCTGCATGACCATGTTTGACAAGAGTAAGAGCTGAAGTAAAACATCTCACTTGAATAGGCCTACAAAGTAATGGTTTTCAGGGTAGAAATGTTTTGATGAAGGTGATTTGGGAGCTTGGGAGACCAACTTGCTCATGAGGGATCTCTTGATGTACTTTTATGTGAATCGGGATTCAGATCAAAGTTCTGCAGGCAGTAATATTTTGTTACTTACCTCTTTTTTTCCATTCTTAGAGTTTTACTCCATAGTTTTTGATAACTAGACATTCTGATCTGACTCTGTGATGGGAATACTCATAACTTTTTCCAAATGCAGCCATTCATCTACACCACTGAGTTGTTTGAGATTATAGATATGAACAAGGATATAGTAAATATTAATAAGTAAGAAGAACTTAGCGTTGATCACCATGTACTTTTGTTCCTCCATTCCTCTGTGGTATTGAGCACAGCATGCACTTCATGCAACACTGTAAGTCAAAACAGCAGGACAAAACTCAAGTGAAGAGCTTTTTTATTGTAACTCTGGAAGGTTTGGGAAGGGCTAAAACTAATGTAGTGGCAATGTGCACAGTGCACACACTTGACCCATCTTGTTCTGTCGCTTTCTGAGCTTTCAGTGATGCCAGATGTTGCCAAACCTACTGCAGTTAAACTGGCAGAATTTTACTTTGTACTGGTAAACAGTCTTTGAATGGTTGAGAGCTGGAATGTATTTCAACAAAAATCAGCTTTGGTGGTTGAAACTGCAGTAGAATTGAGGATGCCAAGTGGTCACAGTGTGGGCTTTAGAGTCTTCGTTACTCACAAGACTTCATCTGGTAGGGGGAGAGTCTAATGGAAATTTGTTTGAATATAAGTTGCCAACTACTGAGTAATGTATGATTAGGAAAAGTCTCAACTGTGGATAGCTCTAACCAGTTCTTTTTTTTCTGTTTTGCTCTGTTTCTCCTACAGGGCTTGTGAAGTTGGGGGTTCACTGTGTCACATGTCAGAAGGTTGCGATAAAAATTGTCAACAGAGAGAAGCTCAGCGAGTCGGTGCTAATGAAGGTAATTTTCTAATAGATTTAAAAAAAAAAATAAGTTCTTGGCTCTGTGTCTTTTGTTCCATGCAAAATTAATATCTTTAATTATGTTTAACAAACATCCTTGTCAGTACTAGGATTATGTGGAGCATAATAAAAATAATTCAGGTATGGGGGAGGCTAGGGCAGCTGAAATGAAATGGGAGTATATCTGTGCTTGGAGAACAAAATTAGTGGTCAGCTGCAGAGCTGTTGCTTCTCTGCTGGGGTAGCAGTGTGTTGGGCATCATAATTTTCCTGCAGGAGCAGTGCACAGTAGTTGTGGTATGTTGTGGACTGAGGTCTTTACGTGTTACTAAGAAGAGATTTATGTGAGGTTGGCAAAACTGTTGTTTGAATGCACCTCCTGCTCACTCCTGCTGCATATGTTCCTTATCTGATGCACCAAGATCCATGAGTGCTTTAAGCTGTTGCAATTCTGTTAATAATCCTCAGAGCTGTGTTATTAGAAACAATCAAGGAGTTCCAATGGTCCCAATGAAGTAGTGTTCACAACAGCTTTGTTCACTTTTACCAAATCCTGTGATATGCATCTCCTTATGCGAGTGTCACTTGACAGATCTTGGAAGTCTAAAAATTAAAAACAAAACAAAACAAGAATTTATTCATGTGATTTGGTGACTAGCAAAGCTAAATTCAGCTTGGGTGGGGGAGCACAACTTCTGCAATCAACAGAATTCCATTAAGTTGTCACCTGCAAAATGTGCTAATGGATCTGCACACAAAATCAAGGTAACTTCCCGGCTAGCACACGCAGCAAAGATTTTTCCCTGCTGCTTTGTCACAAGTAAGTATGGCAACTTATGGAACAGAAAGAAAATGGAGATTAAAGGAATATACAGCCAATGAATGTTAGTGTAAAGTTTATATTCAACTGTAATGTGCTCAGATTTACCCTTCTGGAATTCCATTGAAGTATTCTGTCTCCTGCAGTACTGTAGAGTAAAGCAGTCTTCTGGTATAGACCAGAAATTAGGAAGTGAAATAGGTAAGAAAATTGCATCTAACAGTGGAAGAGAAAAATTCTCTTAGATGAGTAGAACACAGTGAAAATGAACAAAGTGTGTAAATGGTAAAATCTAAGTGAGACTCTAAAAACTGAATATTTTCTGGAGTAACACAGTAAGAATACTTTTAAAAAAACATGAGCGTGATGTTGGCTGAGAGACTCTCTGTCTGGTATCGGTATAAAAGATTTTATTTGCCCCGTTGATTTTCAGAGTAGGAGGCAAATCACGTAGCATAGCAAAGTGATCTCTCTGCTTTTGTTTTGTTGTATTACCTCAGTTGTAGTAGAAAATCTGCGTAATGAAGTGATGTGTTAGGCCCTTGTTTACACAGCCGCGTGCTGAAGAGTGCCATGTTTTCTGTAAAATTGTACAACATCCTTCTCAGGAGGAAGCCAGGCGTTGTATCATGATTCTCATTTCAGACCATTCATGGCCAGATTTTCTCTTTCAAGGATTCTGTTCTCTGTACTCAGGAGGCTGGAACAACAGATGGGAGTGAAGTGGTTAGCCCAGTTCTTGCATAAACACGGTAACCAGATGTCTTTTCAGGAATACCCTGTGTCTGTTGGTCAGAGACAGGGCTTGGGACTTCTAAGTGAATTTGGAATTGACTGTACTCCTAGCCAGCGTAATCCAGCCTGGCTGACAGGGGAAAAATGCTTTCAGCTTTCGGCAATCCCAGTGTGAGCATTGCCAAGCAGCCAGCTGACAGCCTGCTGCATGGAGTCAGCAGCCACGGGGAGACAGTTAGCAACAAAGCCAAGTCATGGTGGTGTGGTGGCATTCCTAGTTCACAAATCTTCCCACTAGTTTATTGGTTTCAGTGACTCTCTTTGCCAGCAGGCTGTTTAGAACAGGCCCTGGAGCAGAATCAACACCACAGCAGCAATTCCAAGCCAGGCCCAGATTGATGGGTTTTGCTTTAATCTGTCCTTGGACAGAAAAACTGGATCTGACAAATATGCACACCTGCCACATGAAGCTGTAAAACTGCAGTGCTGTGGCCATTTATCCTAGAGCATAAGGAAGAAGTCTGCTCACAGTCCTTTCAACATCAAAAATGACAGGCATGAGCACATGCAGCAGACTGCTTTCTCCTGCCATCATTATTTTGACTTACTTCATACAGCCTTCATTTCTCCAGTGATTTTGCAGTGAGCATTTGTTTTATTCTGTACAGTCAGGGAACTGTCCCTTCTTTCTGCAGCTGCTCTTCATCTGAGCTGTGCAAAATTGAGAGGCATTTGGTAAAGTGCTTTCTAATCATAACGTAGTAGTATCAATATTTCTGGAGAGAAGAATTTGGAGTTGAAGCAGCTGGTCTCAATTAACAGAACTGCTGCTATGGAGATGATACATGGGCAGGCAGGCTGCAGCACAGGCTGCAGTAAATGGCTCATCCGTGTGCTTGCAGCCCTCTCAGTGGATGAGGCTGCTTGCTGCACATGCAAGCTGTCTGCTTTGGTGTGTCCTGGCTCGTTCATTGAGGCTGAGGAGTGTTTCCTTCCCAGCTCCAGCTGGGGTCTGCTTAAGAGTGCTGTTTTGGGGCAGAACTACAGATTTTACAGAGGAAAGCAAAAGTCCTGGTTCTGTTCTCACTGTTGCTTTCACAGAACTGTAAATACTTGGGCTGGGTTTCTTCAGCTGTACTTTGGGTAAGCCTGCGGCTCTGGAGACCTGCCTCCCAAGGGTGCTTTAGCATGCTCTGACACAAATTGGTAGAAAGGCCTCAGAAATTAGTGGATTACAGGGAGTGTGTTGAGATTACAAAGGGCTCATTAATTTCACTGAACTACTCCTACTGCTCTAGGAGAGAAGGAAGTTGGGCCCAGAATACACGAGCTAACTGCTCATAGAGCTTGCAGGCTCCCTGCTGTTGGTTGCGTTTTAAGTACCAGCACGAGCATTTGGAGTTCTTAAAATCTGAATGTGAGAGTTCAACTCAGTCTTTCCTCTGATGTGGCCAAAGCCTGCTTGGAAATGTGCAGAAGTCTGGGAAGGAGGAGTCAAAGAGTCTTTCCTCTTCACCACCTCACCAGTTCTCTGCTACTCCCTCCATCCAAAGAATAAGCAGAAAGAAATCGATTATCTTTTGCTGGTCTGTCAGACAAATAATCTTTGGAAAGGCAGTGATAGTAAAAGCAATGGGAGCATAAAGGGTGAAGAGCAAGAAGGGGACAGCTGGCCTTGGACTAATTATTTGAACATGCAGACATCCTGAGAAAGACACAGATGTCCCAGGCTTGATGACTGAAGGCCAGGGCTCCATATGTGTGCTTTGTGCATATGAGCCTTTTGTTTACTCTGACTGAATCCTTCAGTGCCAGCCTTGAAGCCAGGCAGGTATTTCAAGGCTGGGGGATGGGAAGAAAGCACAGTCCTTTCTTACTTCTCTTGTGGAGCTGGCTTGGAAGGAGGGCGCTGTGTTCTGGGGAGGTTGGTTGTTTTAGAGCCTTTTGGGTCTGATGAGCTCTACTTCCAAAACTGGCTTTTCAGTCAGAGAGGATCATGCAACCATCAGCATCAGAAATCACTAATTGCCTGAAGCAGTTGAATGGAGGGAGGAGTAGCAGGTTCATTTGTCAGCTTCTTAGAGCAGACAAGATAACTAGTAAAGCACATGTGTAGATAGGTACTACTTTGCACCATATTGGACTTTATTTCCTTCTGCTGTCAGTTATTTTTGCCTCCTTTTTAACCGCTTTTATTTCTCTTTTCTTACCATTCTGTGAATTCTTTTTACTTTGTCTTTCCTCCGTTTGCTGTGGGAAGTCATGCATAACTGTCACTGTTTTGTTATAAAAACTGCTGAAAGTATAGCATGTCTGGTCAAGGTGTCCATTCTTCAAGGAAAATGTTTTATAAATAGGCAACAGTTCAGAAAAGATCTGAGGGAATAAGTAAACAATCAGAGCTTATGCTTAATGAGAGACTCAGAGGACTCAGTCTAACTAGTTATCAATTTGAAGGTTAAGAGAGAACTTAGTCATGGTTTGTAAATACTGATAAGGAGAATAGGCGTTTGATAATTGAGGATAACTTCTGCCTTGGGGGCAGAAAGCTTATTGGAAACTAATACTTGGAAGCTGCAGGTAGACAGATTGAAAGTAGAAATGTTCAGACTGTTTGAGCAGTGGAGGAAGTTATTAATTGGAACAAGCAATCAAGAGTTCTGATGAGTTTTTTCCCTGAAAGAAAGAAAATTAAGCTTTGCATTAAACTGCTCTGTGGTTTCTAAATGCTAGATCTTAGTTCAGCATTGACTGCTGGTCTTGCAGCAGAAAGTACTTGAAAGTGGTTTCCTGATCCATGCTATGCATTTAGAGTGGACTAGATTAATAAAACAACCTCTCTGGCCTCAAAATCCATAAATCTATGAGTTTCTAATCACATACTTGAAATCTATAGAAAGCCACTTATCTCTGTCTGAAGTGTAAAGAGAGAGAGGCTTGTACAACCTATCTGTAGAAGCAGAAATCTAGGCTTCCCCAAGGTAAGTCAAAGAAGGGAATTCTTGAAAGCAACATCTTCTCTTTGAAATACCTCATTTTCACACTTCTAGGATAAATTTTAAGACCATGATATTGGCTGACCTGGCTGTTTTCAACCTGGTCTGCAGAAATGATTGCCAAAAGATACCAGTTACATCAAGGAGAAGCTAAATCTGAGATGGAGTAGAAATGGACTGAATAGGGCAACTTTGTTTAAATTCAGCTTTGATCACAGTGAAAATAGTTTTTGTGAGGTTACTGAAGTCATATACAACCAACTCAGATATACATATGTATATATCAAATACATTATTTTTATACATACATGTATGTATGAATTTCTTCAGTAATCCCTTTCTTTTCTTTAAACTGCAGTATTTCAATGTCTTACTGTTGATTGCAGAGGAAATTATGTTAAGCTGCTACTGAATTCCTCTGAATACCCCCTTCAATTGGGTACAAATGAACAAAGAAATGAGACCATATAATTTTATTGTTGAAATGGTTTAAATTGATCTGGTATACTGGAACACAAGATGCTGGAAAGCTTTGTATTAAAAGCAGCAAATAAGAAGGAAATTAAATGTATTTATTTATTTAGTATTGATTAAATGTATTAAATAGGAGTCCCAAAGAAAAGGCTTTGAAGCATTCACCAAACTTTCCTGTACTCCCTGATGAAGAAACACTGTACTAACTTGCTGGCTCTAGTGTATTGTTCTTCTGATTGGTTCGTATATTGCTGCAAGAGGAGAACAACCCAGATGACCTTGTATTTATGGAAAGAAAAAAAGAAAAGAAATCATGAAAGAAACTAAATTTCCCCAAAACACGCATGTACTTTCTGAAATTCCTGTTTTTTACCTGCTGTTGAACATAGAAGTTGCAGCATATAGATGAGTATGTCCATACTTACATGGACCTTCCCTTGCGCTTTTGCTGCATGTGCTTGTTACAAATACATGCACTCATCCTTGGTTTGGCTCGTCTTTAACCTAGAGCATTATCACTTGCTTATCTGCTTTTAACACTGGAAGAGAGCAGATTAGGAGTGTGTGCGTGTCTGCCTGCATGTTTGTCTGTGTAGGTGGTGAACAAACTTCAGGAATGATTGACACCCATCAAAGAACAGGAGCTCACAAACGTGCTCTTACCCCCTGCCTCTCTGGCCCTTGTTTATATTCCAGCAGCAGCACATTTGGCACAGCACAGCCTCATGTGTCTGTTTTCTAAGTTCAAAGAGACAAAAAAAGCACCTTGCGATATGAAAAACACAGGAAAATGAAAGGAGCTTATTTTCCCTGTCTCTCTTCTGTTATAGGGGGTTTGGGACCAGGGATCTGTTATTGAATGTATAATGCAGAGTGTTATGTTTTGAACTGGAGCTGGTGGGGAGCGCTGCAAGCCTATTCACTTGTCATTTGTTTAAGCAGTTAAAGAAGTCGGATAATTGTATTTTCCTTCAGAGAAGAATCACTCTCCACCCCCACTTTCTACCACACCCACAGGAGCACAAGTTGAGGTATTCTTCAGGATGGAAATTAAACAGGGATCACGAGCACATGGTGTACCTGTCAGAGGAACAAACCCATTAAGTGTGCGCCATGCTTTTTGCTTTCTAAAGTTAGCGTGATCGATTGATGCATTTGAGCAAGATATAAAAATTATTGGTCCTATTTTTTTTCACCCAACTTTTAATTCCACAGACTTGTGTTGTAGCTGTCTGACTTAAATTTTTGTTTTACCAGATTTATTCTACTCACAGCCGTGTGTGCAAAAACACAGGCACATAGACATCATACTTGTGTGCTGCCTTGGTCATGCAGCAGATGTTCTTCCTGAGCCCCAGCTGGAGCTAGCTCAAGTCAAGAAATGCTTTTGCCATTCATTTAGCTTGGTTGTAACTCTGCTACCTAGTTAGACCAACAACTGCTTTCAGAGATGTGTTCTGCCATTCAGTCCTCATCCACCTGCAAAGCTGCTGTCAGTAATCAGCCTCTCAAAATCCTTTGTGTTTGACTCACTTTAACTGCTTCCACTGTAACTTCACCATTCTTGCATTTGGAGTGAAACAGACCATAGCTTAATTTCATTTACATAGCAGGGTGTTAGGAGTCTGCATGCCATCTCCAGACGCTGAAAGCCCTGCCTCTCCCTGGGCTCCCAGCATCTCCAAGCTATACGTTACCAGGGCAAGTTGCAGCAAGTCTTGGGTAGGCTCTGAGAGTACACAGCTGTAGGGCAACATGTCCCCAGCTGCAGAGAGGTGGCCCTACAAAGTGTTGCTATATGGGGAAATGACAGAAAGCACCAGGATCCTTATCTTGTCAGGTTCTTTGTTCAGAGTCCTAGGAAAGACAACTAGTAAAAGCTACTGTGAAAGGCAACGAAGATTTTATCAATCTGGAGCTGTATTCTGTATGGTATACTGAAAGCTTTCATTCTTTTCTTCCATTTGCTCTCTGAAGGTTGGTGAAAAATCAGTGGATTTTGGTCTGATTCTAACTAAAACTACTTATTTTAATTGACTTTTTCTACCAGCATTTTAAACAGCTGTGTAGTCTGGTTAATTAATTGGTCTGAAGGCACATAGGGTGAAACTTGTCCCAGGCTGCAGAGAATGAAAGGGTACCACTGGAGAGAGTACAGTAGTTGAACCATGTGTAGAATTGTCAGATTTTATGGTGTTTGCAGATAGGAAATGCATTTTAAATTATTAATAAAAGAATTCCCCAAATCTTTTAGAAGTTAACAAATTTTTGTTTAAGTAACCTCAAAACTGAAAGGGAGCAAGGGAGCGTGCTTTCTGGCCTGAACTACAGTTTCTAAGTTCTACAGTTCTTTATGAAAAATAACTTTCTTCCTCAAAAAATTTCTTCCTGGATAGAAAGCAAAAGTCAGAATGAAAATCAGATGCACTTAGAAGAGTGAATCTATATTGATCAAATCATGTTACAGACACACCTATAAGCATCAGAATAACAGCACAGGACTTTACATCAAACTAGGATAGATTTCTGTTTTTGTGATTCTACTAGGCCAGAGTTTGCTCAGTGTCATTACAGATGTTTATGAACTGTTCAGGAGGAGGATGATGCTGGCATCTTGGTGCTGCAACACAGCGTGCACTGATTTCATTAAGGTGTCTCAGCAAGTGTGTTTTATATTGGTGTGAATTTTCTGCTTTCAATTCTTCTTTTTTTTTTTTTTTTTTTGCATATGTACAGATGGAAAGACTTCATTTCACATTGGTTTGTATTTCACATTCCATAATCTTGTCCGGAAACATTTTGAGTTTTTTTATCTTTTCTTCTGGAAAGAGAAGCAGCATTACATCAGAAGAGCAATAGCAGTAACATCAATCCTTGAGTAGATTGACTGAGACCAGAGCTGGCTCAGATGTTTGACCCTGCATCTATCATCTAGAATAAGCACCACGAACATCAATATACTGATCCATTCCACTTAAGGGATGTAGTCCATCCCTGTTTATAGAAGGTAAGCCGTCTGGGCAAAAACTTCATTTTTTCTGAAACGATTCTGTGATGCCTTGTGCCACCAGCATTTTTTAACCCCGTGTAGCTCATAAGAGTTTCCTAATCCAAATAAAATGTCACCTAATGGATATTCTGACTAGCACAACTGTGGGCTAAGGCCGGGCATTGCACTTTCAGTTAGGAGATGCAGACTCTTTTTGTTTGCCATTTTAATATCGAACATAAAAGTTCTGCTGTTAATCTGTGAAGTGTAAACGAGGCCCCACTGGGTCTACTCCTGCGATTTGTACTATTAAATAATTGGCATAAATGCAGGAAAAACTGCAAAAGCTCTATCCCAGTGCATATAATTGTTAATTCCAGAAGTGTCAACTGGAACTGGATATGATCTGAGTTTGTTTTGCTGTCATTGGAACAGGCTGACCTCTCTTGTAGTAATTTTTTAGGAATTTGAGCCTTTCCACTTTTACCAGCTGCTGTCTCTGAACCTTTCATTCTGTCATCCTGAGGTGCCCAGTCTGTAGCGGACTATATCTAATGCTAGTTTGCTGGTGAAGCACACTCCTATAGCAATTAACTGTCATTTGCATTCTGCTGCTGTCCTCCGATGGAAACACGTGCTATGTATATGGGGGAGACACCCAATATTTGTTACAAAATTGTGTTTCTCCTCCAACTCGTAAGAGAATCTTCCAGGTGCATTAATGCAATGGGAGCTGAAGCCTGTGCTCTGTAGGACCAGCTACCATGCAGGGATGGAACTGCATATGTGGTACAGTTGATTCTCCTCTAGTGTGGGAAAAGCAATCACTGCTCAGTCAGAACACCTGGTATTCTTGAGCTATATGGAGTAATGTAGCATGGTGTGCTCTGCTGCTGCTTGAGGAGGCAGCAGCAATGGCTTTGTGCGGTGAGAGCGGTAATAGAGATATTGCCATAATTCCCTGCAAACCATAGGGAAGGAGAGAAGAAATTTGACCTTGAACTTCTGCATCTATTCCAGTCTCAGCAGATAATGATTGTAATGCTCAGTAACATCTCTGTTCTGTTATCATGCATTTCCCCTGGAGGAAAAAGGGACTTCCGAAAGTGATAAGAAATTCTAGGGTGCCACACCCAGAAGCTGGCTGGCTTTTTTAGGAGTGTTCAGTGATAGCTCCAGAAAGTCATGTAGCCAAAATCCCAGTCCTTTCTGGAAATGAGGGACCAATGCTCCAGCTTCTGCTAAATTTAACATTCAAAATCATGTTTTAGAATGTTTTGGCAAGGCGGGGGAATGTTGGGAACAGTTGTCAACACTCAGAAAGGAAAATCTGATGTAAGAAATACATAACCGCTTATTCCTGGTCCTGTTTCTGGCATATATCGCAGGCAGAAGCGTTCTTATATTGCTTGCAGCTCTTGCAACAAGTGCAACTTCTTCTGTACACTCAGTGGGAAAGTAGTAAGGAAATGTCAGCATTGCAAGGGGTAACATAGCAGAGTGTGATTCTAGTTATTTTTACTTTTAGTTGTTGTGCAGCTTTAGAACGTAGAAACATGCATCATCTGCTTCTCACAAATGCAGACCTATCTGCAATAAATAAATAATAGCAAAATGTATAAACAAGACAGGAGCACCTAGTTTCTTTTCATGTCTGCTCATAATGAATGCTCTTGACTTTTAATGGGGTATGTATTTAGCTTATTTTTCCATATCCCAAGAAGTTGCTGTAGAACTCTATATGACTAAAATGAATTGCCACCAGAATGTGTAAAAACAACATGTGTCATAGCAAATGTACAAGGGAACGGGGAATATTACTAGTTTTCCCTGTTGCATCTGAAGCAGTTTTTTAACAGGGTTGTGCTACACACGTACAGTTTTCCTGGAAGAATTGCCAGTAGGCTGTGAAGGCTGTTCCAGAAGTAATGTCTCCCATTTGTTATGTTGGCCCACAGTGTCCAATGGTAGTATGGGAGAGGTTGAACTTTCCTGTCAGTATTCTGTTTCGTTTTGTTGCCATGTGATGAATGTCAGATTGCCCTTCTGCTGACAAAATGGCATCTGATATGCTGAAGCAATGGTGTGTCATTAATTCCTTCATGTGGAAAACCCATTGACATTCATTGGCGCCTGCTGATGGAGATCAACCAGTGGATATCAACACAGTGAAATGGTGGGTGGCACATTTCAGCAGTGGCGGTGGTGACATGAAAGATGAGCCGCGTTCTGGATGGCCGTGAAGAAGTGTCACACCATTAAACGAAGAGCATCTCAGATCTGCATGAATAGATGGATTACAGGCAGCGAGCTGTGTATGGACCTGAATATCAGCTTCAGTCTGTTGGAAACAATGGTGGCAACATTAGATTATTATTATTTGTGCTAGGTGGGTGTCACAGATACTCACACAGAAGCAGAAGGAACAATGTATGCAAGTATTCAGGATATATTGATCCAATAAGAGTCTGAATGTGACAGTTTCCTGCGTTGCATCATTACTGAAGACAAGATGTGATGTCACCACTATGAACTGGAGTAAAAACGCAGTCTATGGAGTGCTGATATATGAATTCACCATCAAATAAAATGTACAAGTGCAGTCCTCAGTGGATTAAGTGATACGTACTGTTGTCTGGGGCAGGGAAGGGGTGATCCTTCTGAATTTCCTGGAACACAAACAAACTATCATCTTGACAGCTACGTAATGATGCTGACTAAATTGAAGACTCAAACTTCCAGAGCCAGGCCAGAGAAGAAGACAGCCTTTCTTTTGCAACATGATAATACCAGGCCCCATACCAGTTTAAAGACCATGGTACAGGTACCAGTTTAAAGACCATGGAGCACATTGTCAGTCTTGGCTGGACTGTCCTACCACACCCACTATATAGTCTGGATTTGGTGCCTTCTGACTTCCATCTGTTTGGGCCAATGAAAGATGGACTGCATGGGCAACATTTTCCTAGCACCAGTGCCATCATAGTGGCTGTGAAACAGTGGCTCAGCTCTGCTGGAGCAGATTTTTATAAGCATGGTGTGCAGGCTCTTGTTCATCACTTGTGAAAGTTAATGGTGGTGACTATGCTGAAAAATAGTGTTTTGGAGCTGAAAATTTGCTCTTTCAAATTGTGTTATTGTGCTCTTTATGCCTGCTGTACTTTCCATGGAAAGTAGTGGAGGCATTACTTTTGAAGCAGTTAACATATGTTTACTGATATTCCGTCATGCTGTCCATCAGGATCCTTGTAGCTGACTGGAAGTGGCTGTTGCTCCATGAAGGGGAATAGCGTGTGTGTCTACATTCATGTGTGTGGAGGTGGTCCAACAGAAAGTGCTTGCTCTTAATAGAGGCAATTTCCCTCTGCTGTGAAGTATATTGTGCTAAAGTTATTTTTCAGAGGTTTTTCTTCTTACATTTCCTTCCTAATACATGAAATAAATCCCCTCAGCCTAATGTTTTTATCTCTTTTCTTTGATGAGTTTTCTCTTTACTCCTGCTCCCTCAGCTGTCCCTGAATTTCCTTCCTAAATCCCATGCGTTCTTTGTTAACCTCTTGTTTGTTTCTCATTATCCAAGCAGTACTTTCAAAGCAGAAATGAAAGACGCGGTGCAAGAGTGCATATTGTCCCCTATTTGTTATATATTTATTGTATGCTTATTTGCACCTCTTAAATCAATCTCTTACTTATCAAATCCACAGTAACATTTACTTACGAATAAATAAGGTTGGTTGGACACAGGAGAGAGTGGCACACGGTTTTCTTCCCAACTATCTAGGGTCGTATTTTCTCTTCTTATTAGAGGAGTGTAAGTTCTAAGTTTAGTACCTATGGAAGATCTTGGATAAAGAAATACAGAGTATAGGAAGGAGTAGTTGTGTATGGATACCTAAAAGTACCAAACACCTTCAGAGCAGCAGAGTAATGAAAGTGGCAGATTTGATTGCCCTCTAGTACCAGAATATTTCCACTACAAGAGTTGAGGCATCTGGAGCTGGCTACACACTGCTTGAATAAGAGAGGAGATATTAAGGAAGAAGAAATCAAGGATAACCAGATTGTTACAATTCTTAAGCAGAATATTGGAGACATGCATGGAATCATAGAAATAAAGGTTGGAAGGGACCAGTGAGGGTTTGAGAAATCCATCCTCTCACTCAGATAATGACTGCTGTATGCCTGTCATGGCTTTGTCTCAATTTGGAAACCTGAAGGAACTGAGATTCCTCATCCCCTCTTGAGAGCCCACACCAGTAGTACATTACAATTCCAGGGGTTTTATTTTTTCCCTAGTGTCTAACTTGAACTCCAGTTTAGATGTGATGAAAGAAGTTGATCAAGAGTCACAGCCAGACTGTGTAACAGTCCATAACAGCTGCAATAAATATGCTTTGGAGAACAGTAGAGATGGTGTTGAATACTTCAGCCTCATGGTAGGAACAATCAATCAATGACTATAAGAATCACATCAGGAAAATTTACTATGAAAAAGATCACAAAATGAAGTTGATGAATAAAGCTGAGAATCAACAGAGCTGCATACAAAGAATCGGAGTTTCAGCAGGTAAAATTAAGCATTAAAGCAACCCAAAGAGGGTTGAGGACTCTGGTTCAGACTGCTGTGTAGAGGGTGCCTTGAGGCTTAAGCAACCTAAAATAACTGATGTAATGATTGCATCTCATTTGCAACAAGAGAGCAAACGCATTGGCAGTCAAAGGAAGAACTTTTTCCTGGAGCTTCCTGGAGTCTTGAGAGGAGATCTCCGTGGCCCATAGGAGAGAAATTGGAAGTGAGATCATAGATTCACTGGGTGGGAATAAAAGAAGTGATTACTGAATTTCTGTGGTTTAGTTGGCAGATACAAATCAAATTTTAAATATAAAGTTCCGTAAACGGAGGAACAGCCTAGTAAGAGGCTGTCAATGAAATAACAAAAATGTTGGAGTATCCTCACAGCTCCTCTAAAGGGGTTTTAGCTATTTCTGAGTCTCTCATTTCTCACTCTCTCAAATTGCTGGTTCTCACAGTAGCTTGACCTCCATCCTCTGATATCATCTCTCCAGCTGTCCTTTTCATTACAGTTCTCTGTTTCTCTTCCACTTGTTTTGCAGGTGCAGATCTGGTTAGAGATTCTAGGTTTCTCTCCCCTTATTTTTACACATCTTTTGACCAGCAGTACTATTCATGTTGTCCTCCATTTTTTCTTCCCCATTGCTGTAATTGTCCATTTACCATTGCAAATCTTGTTTTATTCTCTCACTTATTCAGTATTTTGTGTGTAGCTCTCTCCAGAATACACTACTGCCATTGTCCTTCATAGCTGCTGTGGTTATAAGCCCTCTGGCAGCTCTGGTAACTGTGTCCTCGTACCCAAGTTCAGCATTTAACTGAGGTCTTCTAATATCCCCGTATGCTTTAAGAGCTGTACTTTTGCCCTGATCCCTTTATGTCAGAAGCTTATAAGACTTGAACAAAGTTGGACTCTATTGTGTGCATTCTTATCCGTAAGATGCCACAAACATTGCTGTCATGGGTAGTGGTTTCATACCAATTCTGTAAACTCCTGTAATACTGAATGCAGAGTTTGATGCAGCCTGACCTAGCAAAAACATTATTAACAGCCCATCAGAATAATCATCTGCTTTTATTTGCATGTGTAGATATGAATTTTAAAAGTTACAATATTTTACCAAGTATATGTCAGTTTAAGTATTGTTCTTATGATAAAGACCATGAATACCTGTACTCACAGCACTAAGTGTAACTGGAGAAATGAGGGACCTGAGCAGGAATGAAGAATTCAGAGCTTAGCAAAAAGGTCAAGTCTTGGTAAATTCGATGTGCATATACAGACGTTTAGGTATCCTAGGCTTAAAGCCTACATTTGAATTCAATAGAAGTTAAGAATACATTTCATGGCCTCATGGACAAGGCACGTTCTCAAGAATGTTTTAACAAGTTAGTCTTGGAATTGAGACTTGGGAAGCTAATGATGTACTAGTTGAAAGGCTGTTGGTCCTATATGCAACAAGGCTATGGATGCTAGATTGTTATTTTCTAACTGATTCATAAGGTGGTATAGAACAGGTGTTTATTGCCTTTGAGGAAGTGGCATGTGATGTAATTCTGCTAAATATAATGGAAATAACTTTCATTCTTTTTCAAGTAAAACCTCTGTGCTCAAGATGTGTATAAAACATACTGACCTAGGATCTGAGTTTTCATAAAACGATTGGAGGACAGGCTGAAAGAACTGGGGCTGTGCAGCCTGCAGAAGAGAAGGCTCCAGGGAGTCCAGAGAGCAGTCTTTCAGTACCTAAAGGTGATCTATAGGAAAGGACACGGACTCTTTAGCAGAGTCTGTTGTGGTAGGATAAGAGGAAATGATTTCAAACTAACAGAGAGGAGATTTAGACTGGATATAAGGAAGAAGTTTTTAATAATAAGGGCAGTGAAACACTGGCAAGGGTTGCCCAGTGAAGGGGTGGATGCTCTGTCCATGGAGACATTCAAGGTCAGGCTGGACGGAGCTCTGAGCACCTGATCTAGTGTAGGTGTCGCTGGTTGGAGTAGATGACCTTTAAAGGTGCCTTCCAACTCAAAAGATTCTTGGATTCAGCTGAACTTGCAGGTATTTGCAGGTCTTGATTTGAGATAGTGCTGTCCCTGAGATAAAGCTTAGAGGCTCTTTGATCCTGCTGCTATGAGAAATAATTTTTTACTCATCCATGGGCATTTTTTCTCCATCCATTATATGCATTTTCCAAGCCATAACGTCTTTCTTCTCAAACAGATGGTTTGATTTTTGTTCTTTTTATTCTTAACTGATTTCCTTGGAATGAAGGGATTTTCTGTGCATGCAGAACAACTGTTAAACTGAGGCCTCATTATAGTAACATCAAGTAGCTGGTTTAAACTGCTGACCACCCATCCGACTCAATATGCTAAATGTTCTTTGCTTCTGGGCACCTCCTCTTCTGTGTGCCACAGTGATGCAAGAAGAAACACGGAGATTTCTGTGGGATCTTGACGTTGCACCCAAAGCACCAATGCCAAAGGGCATAGGCTGCATGAGTTGGTGAAGTTAGTCTCTTCCCATAGACTGAATTCATCCAAAGGATTTACTGGTGAAGCGCGATCGCAGAAATAGACCGGAAGACCAGAATAGAACAGGAATAAGTTTTAATCAGTTGTTTGTAAATACATATGTAAACTTTGAAGCTGTACCTCAGTAAATACAGGATACAGGTAACAGGGACGGTGCTTTGACTCCAAAAATGCACTACGGTGCACAACATAGCCAGCATGTTGTTCATATTGCTATCTATAAGGATTTAGCTCCTGGGAAGGGAGTGTGGCAATCCTTTGAAAAGCAAACCTTGGAACTTAATGTCATTTTGTCCAATGGGCTGTTTTCCTTGAACTTCCTCAGCTGCAAAACCTAAGAAGGCAGGATTTTTGATCCTTCTATAAGAACTTGCCTTGAATTCCTCTTTGCTGGTTCACACGTTGTTACATGCGTACGCACTGTTAAGTCTGGCACTTGCACTGGGATGTCTGCTGGCCATCTGCTGTGAGAGATAAGTGAAGATATGCATACAATGCTTTCATTACAGCTGTATAATTTCAGATTTTTACTGGGGGTAACAGTGGATGTGCCCTAGTGCAAAATCTGGACAGACACTACCCAGGTACAGACCCATCAACTCCTGAGCGCATTAGGCAGCAGTGCTAGTAGTACTTCCAAGGAATTTGCTCTGCAGAATAGGTTAGTTGAAAAGTATATTTGTCTCCGAATGATAACCAGAAACCCTTAGGGAAAACAGGCTTTGTGGCAGCTGTTTTGATCCCCTTGACTGCTCTGTTTTCACTTTCTACTCTCACTCTCTCGTCCTCAATTAAACAGTTCTTGATACTTGCCTGGCTTTGCAGAATCAGCCACTTAATCATAGACAAAGGCTAAACTTTCTTCTTGCCAGAGCAGTTTAACCTCTGAACTATATGCTGTGCAGGCCTTAGTCTTCCCGTCCTTTTGCATTTCCCCTCCCCGCCATCAAACTGATGCTAAGAATCTGCAAGTGCGTTTCATTTCTGTTATTCTGTATGTTGATGAATCAGCTAGTGGAAAATCTAAGAGTTTTCTGTTTGCATGTATCAGTCCTGGGCTGCAGCACTGTAAACTGCTGGTTACTCCCAAAAACCCAAAGTGACAGCATTCACTTCTCCATGAAAAATCTGCTCCCTGTCTCACTCTGGGCTCTGGTTGTAGTCCGATAGAATATCCAAAGCTAATTTCCATGGTTTTCCTTCCCTTTCTCCTTCCGCTGTAAGCTGAACAAGTGATATACTTACTGACAGACAGTTTTGTCCTTTCCTGCTAGCGTTACTCTTCTTTTGTGCAAGTAACATATCAGACTTTCTGAGCAGTTTTCTATGTCGCAGCGTTGTCAGAAGTACTGTGAGCAAGTGGCTGGTCTACCAGAAGCATTTTTTCCCTCTTCAGCTACATGTGACAGTCTCATCTCAGCTAAGACTGCCAGATTTGTAGAAGACTAAGCAGCCCTCAGTTCAAACAGTGCTCTTCTGCAGGAGGAGCAGTATCCTACACCGCTGTGATGCATTGGCCCTGTGTGTTGAAACAAACGAAGTTGTGACTTCCCAAAAAGCTTCTATCTTTTCACTGATCCTGAGGCACACTGGGATTAGAATTCAGGAGTTTCAATCAAGATCACTTCAATAAGTGTGTGGTATCTGCAGTGTTCTGGACCATTCTGCTCTTCCAGCAGTTTGGTAAAACTCTTGCAGTGAAGCAGCAGGCAAAGGGTTAGATTGGTGGAAGCAAACTGTAGCTAGTGCTGGCTTCTATACTGCTGTGGGTTGCGTGTTTTTCTCTGCTTCGGTTCCTTCAGGGGTCTTGAAAGCTAAGGTGTGCTTTGCTGAATGACAGGAGCAGGCCTGCAGCTGGCATACAGTGATCCAGCAAATCAAGGCAATAATCAGCTTTCACAAGCCAATTTTTTTTTTGCGTATGAAATTCAGGTGCAGTTCTTACTTATATATGTGGTTCACAGATCTTGCTGTTTGATTTAGGGATCTCCCAGTCATCTCATCTGCAATACAGTCTCTACTTTGCAGACTTTAGCACTAAAGCTAGAAGGCAACTCATCTCCTCAAAGAGCCAGCCTTTGACCTTGAATGTTCTTGCAGTTGTTAAATGCTCGTGCAGGTTTCCTGAGGAGCACAAAGAGCCAGTTTTGCAGTGTGACTCTGCTTCTAAATGTGACTATAAAACCAATGGCATTTTAAGTTTCCCTTTTTGTTTTCTCTCCATGGCTTGTAGATCAAAGGTGTCCCAACTTGCAAGTGGAAAAAAAAGGATTTTCTGTTGCTACTTTCAGGAGCTCACTTACTCAGTGAAGACATGTGGATATACTATCACTGAAGTTTAGTTGGCTAGCCTTATTAATGATAGAAAAGCTAAAGAAGATATAACTCACTCTGTCGTGGCTGTGCTTATTCTGCAGAGATGATAAACGTGTTCAAATTTTGTCTGTGTCATTTAGCTCTGCAGATTGTCTATGGGTACACAGTAGAGAGCAAGAGGAAGGGTTTTTTTTTGAAAGCTGTGCCTGCTGTACTGCTGAAATACTTATGCAATGCCAGCATAGCACTGCTGTTGGGAATACAGCCTTAGTGGTTACCCTCAGCCTACGCAAGGCAAGTTAAAGCAGTGAAAACTGTGTTTTCATGCTGTCACTGCATCTATAGTAAGGGTTTCTGTGGTCAGGGCTTTTTTTAGTTACATGTTGTCATGCTGCTGTCTGATACAGTCATGTTGGTAGCACCCTGACATGCAGTCACTTTTCTGACCTACATGTACTTTTTTCCTTACCTGTTACAGAGAGGTATCATCTGCCCCTTCCTAAAAGGAGGCAGATCTGTCCTGGTTGTCCTAAGAGTACCAGAAGTATTTAGTTTGGGGAGAGGAAGATCGAAATAAGATACTACATAATAATCAGAAAAAATTGGTTCTGCAATGCAGCATTATGGAAGAAAAAAAAAAAGGCGTGAGAGAGTGAGAAAAACAGAGCAGTTTGTCTCCCTCTGCTCTATAGAGGAATTCAGAGCAGGAGAACTGTGTATTTGGGTCAGCTGAGTCCTAAAGGAGAATTTTCATGCAGTCTTTTCAACCCATTTTCATATGTGGTTGTTGAATCTGCCAAACCTTAAAGGGACAAATATTAATAAGAGATAATCATATAATTGTAAATGATCTGTTCTGTTGTTGCTGCTATTATTTCAAAGCAAAATCAGCTGAGCTTCCAGTGTATGTCTACACTGTGCAATGTGGGGTCATGTGGAGACCATCCCAGTTCACTCCAAAGGTGCCCAGATGGGGACAAACATTACAGCTGTACCAGTGCAGCTGGGGCTCATGAAGCAGCTCATATGGAGCTGGCTGGGCCATCTCTCTCCAGCATGGACACTTCCCAGTTCTTTGAACAAACTCAGGCTTTACCTGGACCCGATCCCCAACTCACTAAATTCCCAGGAAGTCTTTCCACTGATTTCAGTGGGCTTTGGACCAGATCTGGGCATCATTTTCAGACAGACCTCTCTCTCAGTAGAGTTGTGTTGGTCTGGTGTGCAGGGCACCTCTTCTACATGGTGCTCCCCATGGGTACAAAGAAACAAAAGCAACTCATAGAGGACAGTGGGAATAGCCAAGCGTGGAGAGATAACACCCTGAAACAACGCATATTAGTAAGGAAGGTGCCTAGCATGAAATGATCTTTCAGCATGTTCTTTTTGTGAAACAGGACACACATCAAATGCTCATTCCCTTCATGCAATTCCTGCTTCGCTCCAGTCATTTCTGCACTGATGCTTTTACTCCTCTTTGTGACACACTGGCCCAGGATGCCCCCCACGGTACCTCTATCAGTGGCAATTCAGCCTGGATTAAATCTCTTTTTTTCCAGACCTATCTTCAATTTTTTATTCTTTTTTTCAACCTAATCTAACAGATCCAGAGAAAACAAAGTCTTTGCTATACTCCCTTTTTGTCATTGCCATTTTTCATTGCAAGCCTGAGGCAGAGTCGCCCGCAAAACCCTTTCTTTTGAGTATCTGCACTTTAAAGAAACAAACAAAAATTTTTACAAGAGGAATCATCAGAACTTTCTTTTACCATACCATGGTATTGAAGAATGAATTGGTTGCACGACACTGAATTTTCAGCATGTGTGTTGTTGTGCAGCGCTGTAGCAGTCTTGTCCAAGTGTCTGTGTACCGGTGTATTTAAAGAAAGTGTTTTTCTTCCTTTTAAGGCTAAGGGATAGAAAAGGATGTTGGAGAAAATCTCTCTAATGTCCCAGTTTTCAGTTCCTAAACCAGTCAGATTTTTAAAGAGGCTTAGAAGCTCGTATGTGCAAATTACAAATTGTGACAGCCGAATTTCATTCATTTACAGAAGAAACCTTATAGGAGTTTACTCTTCCTGCTCAGAATCTACTGTTGTCAATTTGAGCTTTTGGTATAGGCTGTAGTTGTAGCTCTTTCTGAAGGTTTCATTTAGCTACCAACTGCAGGAATACTGAAGCTTTTGGGTTTAAAGCATCCTTGTGCAGTGTCCTTTGCCCAGGGATTTATTCCTTCTTATTGCCACAGTGCCTGAAGGGCCACACAACGCTTTGCCTGCTTTGCCAGGGATCCTGCCACAGAGTGAACATGAAGCAGCTGTGAATTAGTCCTGGAGAGTCTGATAGTGGAGTTAGGGGTAGTGCATGTATGTGAACTGCTCGTAATTAATATCAAGTGTGCCTTTTTTTAGCAAGAAGCTGTCATCTTCAAAGTTCCCCCCCCTTCATCCTGCTCATTAATTTTAATTTTTTTTTTTCAGTCTTCCTGTTAAAAATGAATTCTTAATGAGCGCTTCTGCTGTTTAAAATGCCTCAAATTCCCTCTGTAATGATGCCTCTCCATCAAACTGAAAACACATTCTTCGTAAACAGAAAACAAGAGCTTGTAGCATTCAATTTACATACCTTCTGTGGCATCTTTTAATTTATAGTCTTGAAATTTATTTTTAATTTCTTTCAATCTATTTCATTCTAGTTATGCTGAATGAACACATGATGTTGATAGTTTGTTGTCATTTATTTCTTATTTAGTCTCTGTTGGAAAGAATACTCCCATAAAAGAATTGTTTGTAGTCCCTCTGCTTCTGAAGTTTTAATCAAGTTAGACTAGTTGTACCAAATGCTTCTTTTAGCACTTGTGTTTCACTGCAGTTTGGAGCTTTGGAAATTTACTCTAATAATTGTTCTCAGCATTTTAGAAATCTGTTCCTACTCTTGAGCAGAAAGTTAATCCTATTGACATGGAGAGGAACAAAATAATTAGCCAGTAACTTCAGTTCCAATTGGTTTCAAAAGAAACTTTGTAATAGTCATCTTTTTCTATCAGTACAAAGAAAAATTATTCTCTCTATAGTAAATCACTGGTGTCTTTGGTTTTGACTTGGTGACTGCAGAGCAGGAAGAGCAAAAGTCAAAGCCTGGGATAAACACCAGCAGCATGTTGCCACATTTGTATGCAGGTGGACGTTATAGAAGATGTAAAAGCACCACAACAACTCTATAACTGTGTGTGCAGCACAGCACAGGCCCTTAGCATCATGCCCAGCCCTACCCACAAGAGCTGGGAGTAAAAGCGAGACACTGAGAGTAGGGTGTCTGTCTGCAGCGTCCTGTACTCTCTGTCTTTCTACGTCCACAAGTATGTGATCAGCCAGAAGAAATGACCACATGGCTGACTGTTTTTTGTCTTGCTGTTGCCTCAAGATTGAAGGGGAACAACCCCAGATGAAAATGTACCTTTCTTCTCAAGTTCTGCCTTGAAAACCTGACATCTCTACAGAAGTTGTCTTACATTTTGATCTAGTGTGAGGACTGATCACACTCCACTCCACTCCAATATAGGAGTATAGTGTTGTCTTAACTAGTCATTTACCTTCAAATGTTTGTCACTAATCTGAGATACTAACATACCTGATAGATGAGTACTTAAATATGTGGCATTAAATACTAGCAGTTGTTTGAATACAGGCACTCCAAGCTTCTGAGTTACACTTTGTAGTTTTTGCCTCACTGAATGGCTTACAGTAATGCAGTGAAACTTCACGTGTCTTGATTTCAAGGATCCTTAAAAACTAAAGTCTGCTTTTCTGAGAATATTGTGCTTTCAGCTCAAGTGAAAATTTCATATGAAACATTAAATACTTTGCTTGAGAGGGGACATATTTCTAAAGCCTTTTGCTTCTGCTTGTGCAAAGTCTGCCACTCCAGTTAGTGATGCTTAGCTTATACTTAACATTGTAATTTACAGGCAGGAGATATTTTGCCTCTAGACACCAAGGGTGAGCCAAGACCTTTGGGGGAAATGCCTGTGTTGTTCATAAATAATTGTGTTTACATGAAGAAAACTGTGATAGAAAAGGAAAGTTATCCTAATGGAAGACAGATAATTGTTCATGCAGCAGAGGAGGATGCAATTTCCAATCTGAAGCACTATAGGAGACTTCATCTGCCATTTGCCCTGTACTAGCTGGCATCACTTCCAGGAGTTCTTCTGCCTCTGTCAGCACAAATGTAATATGCTAGCCTGTGAATCACTGCAGCTGGGTGCATGCCGCAGGTTGCCATGCTCAGTTTGAACGTGCATGTCCACGTTCCTTCCAGCCAGCTTCGTGTTACACAGTAGAGCAAGTGCAGTTTTGCTGCTCCTCACTGATGTTTTCCTTTCTGGTTTCCATCTTTATTTCAGTCATGTACTTGCCTGGTTTTAGAGGTCTCTGTGCAGTGAGTCTCTTCCTTTCTTGACAGTCGGTGGGATACAAATCAATACATTACTTCTGTTGTAAAATGCCCTCTGTAGCAATTAGGCAGGGTAGATATACTTCTGACTTAAAGTTGTGCTCATGATAGAACCGTGAAATGGGAAACGCCTTTTTAATCTCTCTTGTCTTTCCTGCTGACCTAAATGAAAGGTTCCCCAAAGTATATTCCTCAGCAGAGTTGGTAATGGTACTCATTTCAGATGAATTTGATGATAGATTTAGGTCTGGTTTCTGCTTCCAGCTTCCTAATTGTGATACTAACTTGTGAACTTATTGAGTTTTCCATGAATCCACTTTTTTTTGTCAGTATTTCAATGACTCTTTGAAAGTAATTTTTCAGAGACATTTTATTACAAAAATCATCGTATTAGTTGCTATTCTATCTTCGCTGTTCCTTGTTCATATTCCATGTTACGCTCCTGTTGACTGACAGAAATACAGAAGGCCAGCCCCTGTGAAGCTGCCAAAGGAGAGCAGGACCTGGAAACATGCACAAGCTTGGTGAAGTTAAAAGGACTGTTGTGGAGACAGCACGATTGCAGTGGCAATATCCCTTTCTTGCCTTTGTAACTGTGAATCCATTTCCATTCTCAATCCAGTTTACTTTAATGGAAGTGGTACCAAAGCTACAGACAATGGAATGGGGTGTATGGAAATGGGAGGTGGGAGATGCTACATCATGTTAAGGTTGCTGCCGAGGAAGCAGTGCTCCATCTTACTGACCAGGACCTCTAGGCATTGCCCTGGACTGGCTTCTCTTTGTTTTGACATCAGCTAGCAGTGAAATACTGACAGAAGATGCAGAAGTAGCCTTGTTGTTTGTAGGCAAAGGGTGTAGGTCGGGAAGAAGGGCTGAAAGCTTTCCTTCGTTACTCATGGACTGCAGCTCAGAAGGAACTTTGATCTCTTTTGCAGGCATGCACTTTCTTGTGGCATCCGTCTTTCACATGACGTCCTTAAAACATCTATTTCTCAGCACTTCTCTTTTTCTCATGGGTTCATAATATGCTAAATCAACTTATGTTTTTAATGATATTCTGCTTAAGACAAAGAGGCCAAATGTGGAGGAACAGAAATGCTCTCCAGATATTTTACCAGTGATCTAATTTAGGAGACAGTCAGAGCCTAGTCTTCACAGTCCCCACTAGCCAGGACTACGTACTCAGGCCTGCATTACTAAGCAAATAGCTGCAGTGGCTTAAGGTGTTGATACTCTCCTAATGCTCATTACTTTCTCATTGCAGAGGTGGCGGAACAGAATGTGCATCAGATGCATCAGCTTACCATTATCTGTGGTTTAAATTAACATGCTGGGCTGCACGCAGGAGTTTCTGAGGTGCAGACACAGGGATTATTTTTGTTGATTTTGCTGTGAGAAAAAAATGTGGATGTCTAAGCGCAAGCACTGTCAACAGACCATCTAAAGAAAGAGAGAGGCATTAGCTGCCTAGCCTTGTTAATCCCTCAGTAGTGTCTGCTTTTGTTCAGGGGAATATTTCATAGTGGATCTTACTATCTTTAGCATTGTTAGTGTTTTACACTTACCGTTTTACAGGTGAAGACAAGCAGTGAGAAGCAAGGTGACTTTCTCAAAGTCAGAAAGGAAACCTCTCTATAGTCTTGGCTCTCAGGTCTAGATTTTAATTGAACAGTGGTGATTTGTATGGGCAAACGTGCTAGTCTCCTTGTTGGACAGTGGCTGGCAAGAATAGTATTTCTTTGGCAGATTACTTGAAATTTTGGGAGATAACTCATAGAATTTGTCCAGTTAAATAATCTGGCTGGAATAGCTGCTGAAACATGAGCTTCTCTTACTTCAGAACTTGCTCCACATGTTTAACACCTCCTTCTGAACCAAGGATTTGTTTTTGTCATTGAATTATTTTTTACTTATTATTTATTTTGTCATAGTATTATATAGGATACCCTCTTTAAAAAAATTTTAGTCCACTCCCTGTGCAGAGCAATTTGAAAGTACTAATTTCTTTTGTGCTTTCTCGACTAGAGAAGAGACTAGACGTAGATGTGAGGGGAATGCGTTTTGTCTTTTAAATTCTGGAGAGCAAAGAAACCACCTTTGGAAAAATCCAATCTCTGTGAGAAATCAAAGGCAAAGTGAAAGATACAGGACCACAAACACTATGATTGCAAAAGAAAGGCTTGTGATAAACTTCAGAACCTGATCTGGTCATGTTCCCAGTTCATAATAAGTGCAGCCGTGTGACTGCAACTATGTTGTGTACCTGGGAGCACAGAAGACATGCCAGAAGCTGACGACCAGAAGATAAAGGCTAAATCTGCAGCTGTAGTTAAAATCCTTAGCAGATCTGCACCTGATTTTGTGCCACAAAGTTATTGATCCTTAGAAGAGAGTAAGTTATTTCCCATAATCATCTGTTGTGGGGCTCAAGGAGAGTAAGCGCAAGCAGTGCAGAACAGGTTTGGCTTTGATTTGTGTCATAACCCTTCCTAACATTTATTTCAAATATTTTGCTTCATGTATTTTAAATAAACAGAGAAAGGTATTTAGTTGAGCTTCTCCCAAAAGGCAGGAGAAGTCTCTGAGCACAATCTGTGAAATTTTCTCTTTCCACATCTCTGTGATTAATGAAACCTATAGCTGTGGCATGATGCAGCTTCCATCTCTCTCTCTTCTGAAGCTGCTTTTCTTGTGAAGTCTGAAGTCAGCCATTTAAAGAGTTCCCAGCATAGTCTAAACCTGATTTCCTATTAATACTCACCATTTTCAGGAGCTCAGGACAGCACATCTTCAGCAAATTACATAGCCCTATCTATCTAAGGCACTCTGATGCATGCTTATAAGTCGTTCTTATTAAAAATAATCGATTATAGGCACCATCTGCCACTGAGCTGTTTGTCTCCTAAATGAGAATTCCCAACCTGCGCCTGCCCTCAGTACTGCTCCATCCCCACCATGTTACTTCCTGCTAACTTCCTGCCCTTCCCAAGCTGGAAGTCAAAGATTTCTCTGGCCTGTAGGTGTTGTGCATGCCATCTAACGATGCAGAGGGAAACCTCACAGTCCAGTGGCTGGAGCAAATGTCCCTAAGACTGCTGGTGCCAGGGATGTGGTGCTGGCTAAGCAGCTGATTGAGTGGCCTTGGGCAAGTCACTTGACCTCAGCATGCCTCAGTTAACCCAGCTGGAAAATTGGGTAAAAAGCAGAAACCTCGGTGCTGTGTCTGAGCAGAGCTCTCCTGGGGAAAGATATAAATGGCAGGAAGGTGGGTGTTTACTGCTCCAGGCTTATGAATTATGTGAAGTATTTGGATGACTGGAAGTGCCAACTGGTGTAAATAGCTGGTGCCCAGGTGCAAGTAGAGAATGGTGACAGAAATTGATGGCAGTGCACCTTAGGGAAAAACGTGCTTAGGTTTTATCTCAGGCCACGCACGTGCCACGTTTATATGGGAGTCAGTGGGCAGCTGTGGCCAGGGTTTAGTGGCTGATTGCAGTACTCACATGGGGTATTTCTTAAAGTCTCCCTCTTTGAGGCATCCCTGATTTTGCTGGAATGTTGGTAAAGCTATGAAATGGATTAAAAGTATATTGGGCAGAACTCAACAGACTTGAATTCTCTGTGATTTCCTTGTAAATGCAAAGTAAATAAGGGGAGTAGGGGAAGGAAGTAAGTACTACAAATGCCAGAATGTAAAAGCAAATCTCAGTAAGAAGAGCACGTAAAAAGATGTTTTAGATCCTGTGATTGCTGTTAGTTTTGAAACATTCTCACACTTGTTGGCTTTTGAGTTACCTAGAGCTACACATGATGTAGTCCAGAGACCTGTAGGTTGCTGTTAGAGAGCTTCTTCCGTAGCTTTGCATCAGGCTGCAGGTCAGGAACACAGTCCTGTCACTCCAGGTTGCTGCATCGCTCCATCCTGCAGGCTTCTCTTCTTGACATTTTGAACCTCCCCACAGCTCTCACCATTCAAATTTCTCTGCTAAATTAGAGGATGGGTTCATTGTGCCTTACAAATAGTTTGCTGGATGTATCCTAGCAGGTCTGGAAGAGTAACAGCTGAAGAAATACACTGTGTGTTTGATGAGCTCCTGTCTGCACTGTCCTCTGCTTTCTTCAAGCAGCTCATTGACTCAGAGCTACATTATTTTTTGCTGTACAGAGGTATGATCCCTGGTCCCACAAAACAAAGTTGCATACTATGAAATTCAGCCCTTGAATACAGGCAGAAAGAAAATGATTTAAATGGCAATAAAGATTCATTTCACTCCTCACAAATTCTTCTGAAGAGCCTGAATGGCATTTTTTTTCCAGTTACAGTCCAAAGGGAGTCATATTAAGAGCAGACCTGTATGTGCTCTAAGGTAACATAAATCATTGCCCAAGGTCAGCAGGACTGATCTTGCAGTGGCAGAGTATGTTTAGTGTCAAATGTCCTTGACTTCTTTCTCTATCTGTCCAGTTTGGATCACTTGTATATGTTCACCAGCTTGTGCCATTCTCTCTCTCCCTCCCTCCATCTTTTTTTAACATCGTGACAACTGACATTGCTGAATTCAGAAGGAGGCACTTTATCTTGATGGCTTGTTGCCAATTTATCTAACGCAAGGCTGACGCATGTGACTTACAGCTGTGCAGTCACTCCCCCTGAGCCGTGCACCTGTCTGAGGTGCTTCTACCCATCTCCTTCAAGCCCGCTTCCCCCCATTTGCCAGTGCTTCTTGCAGATTGCCTACTACAGATAAAGGAAAGGAGGGACAATGTTAGAGAAAGCTTGCATGAAGGGAAGGGAAGGGTGAAGAGCAAAATGCAGTAATAAATTTGTAAGTCATCATCACTGTGAGCCATCTGCAGAAATCCCCATGACAATACAGACACTGGGGATATTGCTTGTAAGCAGTGCTGTTAACACCTTCTGCAAAGGAAAAGCTTTGTGAACACCCACTGATCCCAGAGAAGGCACCTACTGGAAGCCAAGTTTGCAGCAGGCATTAATAATGCCATAGAACAATGTGTGCCAGATAGAAATAGCTGAGCTGTTTATCTCCAGAGCTCTCCTTGGGCAGCTTCACAGGGGCTGGCCTTCTGTATTTCTGACAGACACTTACTAATCCAGTATCTTTGTTTTTCCTTGTTTTTATTTTTTTATTTTTGTCTAAAATATATAAACAGAGTGACGTAGGGAACATGATATTATTTTAAATAATTATTTGCACTATTTTCCTTGGATTTGGCTGAATCATGAATGTGGTACTGTACAAGTAGTTAGGGACAAGCAATCCTTACTTCAAAAATTAACCATACCAATAGTCAAGAAAAGGATAGATGAAGTGAACAGGACACCAGGTACATCACTTGAAGGTACGTGGAATAGGCAGAGAAGGAAGCAGATTCTGCTTGTGGTGTAATGCCTTCTTCCATCATGTTGCAGGAATACTATGTTTTACTACAGTTTCACAGTACTTTGCAAAACATCATGAATGAATCTCCATCGGAATCCCATGAAGAATTCATAAATGAAACTATAGGAATGAATTGCATTCCTACAGAATCAGTATTATTGTTCCCTGTTTGTAGGGAAGCAGAAATAAGTGGCTAACCCAAAGGGAAATGACAAATAAAAGCAATAATTTTCACTTCAGATCCTTTTCAGACAGCACTTAAAATAATACTAGATGATGACAGCCCTACCATTCCTTTTTCTTCATGTGGAAGGTACTGGTCAGCAGTAGATTGCCATTATTCACATATAATATGTTTTTCCTTACCCAGAAAACTGCCTTAAATTTGAAGCAGGCAGCTCAGCTTGGCCCCTGTGTCTGCTGTTAATGATGGAATGTAATCCAGGGTTGTCCATGGGGGATCATGCAATGGTGATTCCTGCTTGGAGATAAAAGGGTATAGATCCTCCCTCAGAGGAGATTCCTCAAAAATAATCGAGAAATTGTGGCCAGATCTTCCCAAATGGTGCAGCTAGCAGGTGGAGTATTGGTGTCTCCGTTTTTATCAGTGAATGCTTATCCAAACAGACTGACTTTCCAGGGAAAATGCATGCTATATAAAACATCTGACATCTGCTGAGTTTCAGGTGCCTGCCAAATTCTTCCCTGTCCCAGGTGTGCTTATTCCCTATGAAGTTTGGTGCTGCCAGCATAGTGACAGTGTGTGAGTAGAAGAGGCAGTAGTGACGATCAGTGCCTGTGATAGCCATTTTGGCTGAGTTAAATTGTGTTGCCATGCACTCAATCCCCTGCTTATCACACGATGCAGCTGTGTGCTACTGGAACCAGCTCTAACTGTGCTTGTGACTCTCTCCTGGAGGATTTTAATAAGACCTGCAGACTATATAGGAATTAGGCAGTGTCTCTTTAAGCAGTTTGCAAACCCCTAGGAGCACTCTTGATTTGTCTTGCAGAAGCCGCCAGAACCAAGCTGAGGATTTGTTCGTGCAGGTAGTGAGGCTCTGCTTGTTTCTGTCCAGCAGATGCTGTAATGGAACAGTAGCCACGTGACTTCTCCATATTCCTGACTTTGCATGGAGAACAAATACAGTCCCCTGGTGAGACAGCTAGTCTGGAGAGCAACTGTCTGTGCAGTGGAAATGTGAAAATCCTCAGATACAGTGGTACTGTTCAGCTGATGGTCCCCATTGACGGTGTCACCCACAGCACCTCCCACGTCAGTCCTCTCAGAGCATCGCATAGCAGTGACCTTATAGAGAAGGCATACCTGTATAAAAGCTCTTTTCATATACTTTAAAATAAAAGAGCAAATGACTAGATCATGAAGTCGAGTATAATTTCTAAAAGCAAATGTTAGCAGCAGGTAGTAAAAAGGACTAGATATCTACTTCAGAGCATGGTAGGTAAGCAAATACTTAGTGTATGGGAACTGCTGAGTCACGGCCTGAACCTCTGATTAATCACCTGAGGCGAGCCATGAGCCAGCCAGAGGAGCACAGGTGAAGGCAATTCACCTGTGCTGCTGGAAGGGGTGGAGCCTGGCTCCACCCCTCCTAGACCTATTTAAGAGCTGGCTACCAGAGGGGAAGGATCTCTTCTGGAGATCACCTCTCTTGGTGTTTTCTGGTGAGCTCAGCCAAAGGGTAAGCTCTTCCACTTATTCTCTTTTGTGATCGTTGTCTACTTTGCCTAATTCTCTTGATTATATTGTGATTATAACATCTTGATATCTATTGATTATACACAATTATATTGTGATTATAACATCTTGATTATACACTTACCAGTGTAGTTCACTGGTGTAAATAGATGCTCATTTGGGACTTTTTTGCACCATTCTTCTCCCTTCAGCTCAGCTAGGGAGAGCATTTACCTGTTGTTGTCCATTATAATCTGCTTTTGATTACAGAATCTACGTTTCTTTCCAACAATTACTTCTCTGGAAAAGCATGAATGAAGAGAGTTATCATTATCATTTAGGAACTTTCCATCAGTAGATAGAAAAAGATTTCTCTGTCCTTATGGACATACAATCATATATAACCATATACAAATCACTCAACGGAACAGAAAATATTGCTGGTTTTAGGCAGTAAGGAATTGCTGAAGTGAGTGAACTTCTGGGGAAAAGTTAAAAATGGATCCAAGTAGGTAGTTCTCATCTGATTTTCCAAATACTTTTATAAACTGGAGTCTAGTCCTGGCCTACTGCTGATGGTCACAAGAGCATAGGATTTCATTAGGGAATGACCCACCAGAATGAGAGGGAAATCAGTTAAATGATCCAGGCAGGAGGTTTAAACTGAATAAGACGCATCATGAAACTGTGCAAAGTAGAGGGAGCCTGAAGCATGTGACAGTCAAGAGGTAGAGAGAGCCATTTGGACAGATGCTCCAGGTGAAGTGGTCCTTGTTGACTGCCCGAAGCTGGGGGGTCAGTGCTCTGGGAAGGAAAGAATCGTTCCTTGTTGTTCTGTATGTTGGTATGTTTCTGTAAGCAGTGGCTATCAGCAGCTGTTGGAAAACCTGGACTAGCTAGACTGCCCCAGGGTTCCTGGGCTGCTCCTTTCACAGTCATGGTAAGGCTAGAAACATCTTGCCTTTGTTGTGATGCATGTAAGCACAGAAACATGATGTTAATTGGGGTCTTAAAAAATATGAATAAGAAAATGATAATTGATAGAAAGTTTTTAGAAGTCAGTGTTCATCAACACTGTCTTAATTAGATTTAAATGATAAGCCCGGACTGAGGTCTTGCTTTTGGTGTGGCACTGGTAGATTTTGGGCTGATGGTCATGCATGTTCCTGCTCTCCATGGGTCTGATGTCCTGTGAAGGATCCTTGTGGGCAGTCAGTCTTAGAGGGATGTGATGTGACGGCCCATCCAGGATGCAGAAAAACAGCTCCAGCTTGGAGTGAGACAAGCACAGCTTCTCTGCAGTTGTTCTGGTAGGATGATCTGGCTCTCTGTCACTCGTAGTGGAAGGTACGTCTGGCACGCGTGCTCTTTGTCATTAGGAAAATGCCCTTTGAAGCAGGTGATCATTTAAAGAGCTCCTTTGTTTGATAAAACACATTTGGGGTTTGGTTGAGCAGAAAATGTATTCATTGCAGATAAGCTTTTAGTCATAGCTTTTTTTTCTTCTGTCAGTATGGGAGCTTGGCTTTTTGTATGAGCCCCCTTCTCTGTGAGAGCTCACTGAAAAAAAATTAAATGTGTGATTTCCCATATGTGTTGTCTGAATGCACTGAGTGCTGAAAAACCTGGGGAGGTGGTTTGCAGAGGGGCTGAATTCCAGGCAGACAAATGCATGTTCCTGCCATGTAGTGTGGCCAGGGCACTTGGGCTTTGCCTCCATCTCCCATCCCGGGATGCCCATGGAAAGCCACAGCTCTAACTCTTGTTGATTGCTTCACCTCTCCTGGTCTTTTGCCATGGTGCTGCTGGAACATTCCAATCTGATCCTGCTTGTTCTTCCTGTTTCTTCTAAGGGAACAGGAAAGCTTTGAAAGGGACTGGTGGGCACCACTTTGTGCTTCCTCACCCCTCTGATGTTCAAATGGTGGATCGCTCCGGCTGCACATGCTCTCTCCTCTCTCTGATGCGTCATTACGTTATTTGCTTTGTTCTGGGGAGTAGCGGTCTTTAGGATCATGCTTTAAGGGTGCATGTTGATTTGCTTATAAAACAGGAGGGTTAGCGGGACTGAAAAGCGAGGGAATGAGAATTGGGTCAGACAGAAGCTTCCAAAAAAGCTTAGCTTATTTGGAGAAGAGAAGAAGCCAGAATAACAAACCATAGGACAGAGAAATTGATTCCCCGTTTCCTCCTCATCATACTTTCCTCCGGGTAAACCTGTTTCAGTTGATAGTGAATATTTCATGCAGTGCTGAGCGTTTTCTGTACTGTGGTGTCCTAGTTTTAATACCTCCAGCCCCAAAGGAATGTTTTTACATCATGGAGCTTTAGTTTTGGGAAGGGGAGGAGGGGAGGGAGGGAGGCTGCCAGCTTGCAAAGAGATGGCAACAAGGAGTGGTTCAGAAAGTAGCTCATCTCTAATGCCTCAGCTGAGAATCGCACCGCCACTGCTGTGCCACCTCCCAAAAAGGGTTGATTACCGAGGGGCTGAGGCTAGGTTCCAGTCTGAGTAAAATAGCCCTAAAAACAGCACCTTGCCTCTGCCTGTGCCTGCTCTTAGTGCAGTGCCATAGTCACAGCTGCTTAGTTCTCTGACAAACACAAGCTGTTGTTCCTGCCAGCACTGCAGGACCTGCACAGCGATGGGTGGGAGGAGCGGTGTCCGTTCTGCCTTCTGCACTGGTGACCAGGCAGCTGCCTGGCTCCTTGCTGAGAGTCTCTCAGCCCTTCTGCACAGGGAAGTCAGTTCCAGCCCTTTGCATTGGCTACTGTAGATTTCAGGTTGGACACTGTCCTCCGAAGAAAACCCTCAAATCCTTCTGGGTATTTAAGAAGCAGGGTAAGGGAGCATTGTCGTTCTGTCCCAGTGTTTTACTACCTATTTTGAAATCAGTGTTTTAAAAGTTTCCACATTCAAATTCCTGAAGCTGATGAAAGATCCACGCTTGAGACTGGAGCTGTGGCTCCATAGGGATGCAGCTGACTCCAAAAGTGTCACAGCAGAAGCTGTCCTACTGCAGCTCTGTCCGGATTTACCCCACCACAATGAGCCCCAAAGGAGGCTGCCTTCCCAGTCCCTGTGGGTTTGCATTACAGAGGTGTTTCTTCCCTGTGTGATTGGCCGAGTGGCTACGAACCCTGGAGAAGTCCCAGAGCCTCCATATACTTACTTCTGTCAGCCTCCTGAAAGCAAACTTTACCTGACCAGCTGAATTAGCATCTGCTGGAACCAAGATAGCAGCACAGCACTTCAGAGTCTGACTCACCCCAATTATGGACTGCAAAGCCCAGCATTTGTGTTGTCTCATTCTCTGCACAGCCTCTTTTCTCCCGTCTTGCTGCGCTTGCCTTATGTGCTCACTGCCCATTATGAAGGGGCACAAACTGGCAGAGCTTTCTCCGCAGACCACTGAGCTGCAGCTCCAGACCCTCTGCTGCCCCATGTTAGTCTGAAGCGTTGAACTGTGGGAGTTCTGGGAGTTAGCTATGCAGCTTGTTAGTCTGCAGCAATCTGCAGCAAGCTGTGTTTGTACCTCCTGGAGGACATGAGGCAGGAGCAGAGTGCGGAGCGGCTTAGTTAATGGAGCAGGTGCTATATATTGATCGGAGTAGAAAGACCGGAAGAAGGTGATAGTACGCCTTCCTTTCTTGATGATTGCTGACCGTTTGCAGGAAGGAAAGGGAGAAGGAAAGGGGGAGGAAGATGCTTTGTGGTGGGGTAGCATGAGTTTGTGATAGAGGCAGGAAAGCAGTGGAATATCCCCAAAGCGTGCTCCACCTCCAGTGTTACAAAACAGCAGTTCAGCAGGGGACACAGAAGCACTTAGGGAAACTGCAGCTGAAACTAAGTGAACCTTTCAGTCTTCTTATCGCAGCATTTCCAGTCCCTGCTTCAAGGAGAAACAATAATAAATAAATAAATAAAGCCTTGCAAAAGGAGCTAGTATCCATCTAGAGCATTGTATGAACTAAAAAATGACAAGCAAACAAAATCACTAGCCTTGGCTTTAGAAGCTGTTGTTAAAAATAAACCATCACTTGCTGCTGCAGCTCTGCCAGAACCTCCCTGCTGATAGCAGGAGACCCGAAGCACTGCCTCACTTTGCACTCCCTGCGCACTGTGTAGACTTTAACAGCTCTCCCTGTTGTCATGACAAAGATTCCCGGCTCTTCAGCATGCAGCTTGCTCTGTTGTCACCCATCTACCTCTGATGCTGTCAGCCCTCCCTCCCAGATGACGAGGCACTGGGAGCGGTGTGTGGTATCTCTGTGTGCTTCTGACGTATGAAGCCAGGTGCTGACTGCCGATTCCTTGCTGCTCTCATGGCATGAGTGTGGAGCCAGGGCAGAAAAGGAGCTCACCGGAGCCAACTGCAGTCAGTGCTCAGCTGTGGCAGTGTGCCTTTCTCCATCTGACATGCTGCGGACTTCACCCTACACTACTTCGTTCTCTGCAGGCTGCAAGTTGAGGTAGCGGTGACAATTGGTGTTTGACATGTCATTTTCCATCTGTGTTTGGCAGAGGGTGTGTCTTCCCATGCTCTATACTACTATCAAGGTGCCAGCATTATATGTGCGTTTGGAAACAGTGACAGACCATCTCTGACCTAAGCATTTACAGTCTGAACAGGCAATGCATGTAAGAGGGCAGAAAAATGTGAGAGAAGTCAAATATCTCATTCTCTTTGTTTTCTAAGTACTCAATGAAAGCTCAGATAGACTGACCCATCCAGAAAAAAAATAAGAAAGCTATTTAAAAAGTTAGAAAGCAAAGCTAGACCTTCTGGGTCCCAAGTCAGTGCCTTGACCTCACGCCCTTCTGGGTGCACCCGTGGGTTGGTGTTGGTGCTGTACGTGTTGGGGGTGGGGGGTTGCCAGACCCAGTGACTCCGGATCAAGTTATGAGAAGTTTATGGCTTTGAATATCATTTCAGATCATCGATCCAACTGTAACTCTACCCATGAATCTTTTTTTATCTCAGAGGTTATCGTTTTTTTTTAGAGCAAAATCACCGCACTGTGAGGGTCATCTGTGACACTGAAGGGTTTGTTGTCAATGTTTACGTCCAGTCAGTGTTGCACAGGGGCTGGGAGCCCCGACATCACTGGATCTGCTTTGTACCCACATGTCAGGTCACATGGAACTCCCTCATTTTTCTGTTGATTAGCTGCAAAATGGGGACATGCCTTACATTTCAGAGATGCTTGGCTGACAGATCTTTGTTTTGAAAAAGCCATTACTGAAATAGGACTTTTCCCTTGATATCATAGCTGCAAACAGCTATGTTTGTTGGTAGCTTGAAAGGTACAGCCTGCTTTCTCAGTCTCTCTGTTGCATTAGGGGGAGAAGAAATAAAGGTGTCTCTCTCCAAGGGTAAGTTAAAATAACCTCACAAGTGCTCTGACTTCTGTTTTGCTTCCCATAGTTTTGTACTCCAGGGACTGAAAGAGAGTAGCTGTTGTGCTTCTCTCAGAAGCCTGGCACTTCCATGTGTCCATGCTGTACCTGGCTGGGAAACTGACACAATCTTTGGTCCAACTCTGCAGAGATTATGGTGGGCTTTTGCATAGCGAGTTTCTCTTGTACACACATTGTAATGCCCTGACTGCCAGAACGTCATCATAACAGAGCCAGACGCAGCCTCTGTGAGTACTGCAGTGCAATTCTTTGTCACATTTTTTTTAAGGTCAGAACCAGTATTCCTGTGCTGCAGCACACACTTTCCCTTTAAAAGCAGTTAGCGAAGGGAGAAAAGCCTTGCGTAGCAAGGAGGAGACAGCATCTTCAGTCTTCACGTGTCTGCGGCGGTGGCGGCAGCCGCTGCATCCCAAGTGATTAATGAGCAGCCAGGCGGGGATGCGGGGAGCAGAGCATGAACCCCGCTGCAGGGCAGTGGTGGGGACACCCCAGGGAGAGGCAGGCTGCTCGGCACCTCAGAGCTGGGGGTGTCTCGGGGGAGCTGAGGGCACAGGAGGCAGCAGCTTTGAGCAAGGCTGATGTCTTCATCATCCGCCTGTGCCAGTGGCTTCAGCAAAGACTTATCTCCCGCCCCTGTACTGCTCTGCTGAACAAAGGAGCTGAGAAACATAGCTTGACCCATTGGCTTTAGGTGGGCTTGGGGCTGGAAAAAGCAACTCTATTTTAAAAGGTGTCGTAAGGGGAGAATAAAAAGGGAATTCTCCAGCCCTGGGTAAAAACAAAATATGAATCCTTTTTTAACCCCTTGTTCAATTTACTCTGCTGGTTTAAGATCACTCCTGCAGAAGCCAGGTAGGATTTCAAGTAGAATGAGGGCATTTCTAGAAAGACACTCTGATTTTTCTGTAGCAGAAGGGACACTGTGTGTAGGCTCATCTAAGCTGTGCAGTAAGCTATTTGACAGTGGCTGGAGCTCAAAGCAATGGTTTGTGTGTCTGCTGGGTCCCTGGTGCATTGTGAAAAGGGAAGTTTGCGCAGGACTTGGAGGTGGCCAGAAGCCGAGGAAAGAGGTGTGCAGCAAGGGCAACAGAATCAAAATGCTCTTAATCAAGTAATTCTGCCAAGCAGGGCTTCTGGTGAAGTGCACACTCACCCATGAAGGCAATCCCCGCAGGTCATCTGAAAACCCTTTCGGTTGAATAATCAGTATGAAGAAGAAAAAAAATAGGCTGGGCGAGCTGCTTCTGGCCTAAATTTGAAAATTAGACTCGCTCATTCATGTAAACTCTCAGTAGCTTTTCACAGTCCTGCAACACCTCTGAGGTCCATGGCTTGCATCAGGCACTCCTAAGGGAAAGAAGCGTGCTGCAGGTGGGGCTGTTAGGGAATTTCAGGATGACCTCAGCAGAGTAACACTGCTGAGCAGCTAAGCAGAGGTGCTAGCTCCCATCTGGAGGCTGCCTGGGAAATGGTTGGGACGTACATGCAGGTATTATGGAAAAGGATGAGTTTAGAGCAAGGAGGGGACGTAGCAATGCAGTACAATTCCCTTTCCTTCTGGAAGAAATGTTCTCACATTTGAAGGTATTCAGAGTGCTTTCAAGGGAGAACTGTTAGCTCTATTTTTCTTTTTTGCTTATTTTCTGTTTCTGACTTAAAGAACTGCTTTGTATTTCCCTAATGAGCATGTATCAGAGCTGTGTGCTGTATTTATTTTCCTGAAGTGAAGCTTCTGCTCAGTTGTTTGAAGTTATAACTTACTGTGGGTAGGCAGCAGTCGTCTCTCCTGTAGGCTTTAAGTGACTGATCATCTGCAGATCACGAGCAAGATATCAGAGACAAAACAATGCTTCAGGGGTCTTGGGATGCCTGGAGGGTGTTAAATTACACCGTGAGGAGACATCTTGAGTTTCTTGAGCAGTACTGCTCCCACAGAGAACAGGAATGGATAAATGAAGACTTGTCCAAAGAAATCTCACTGGAAGCAGCTCTTCAAAATGCATGTTGAATGAGTCAGACATAAGGACTGTCCACTTCTTGCTTGGCCACCTGAAACATTTATATTGACCACCAAGAGCTTTCATGCTAAAAGTATTTCTCTCATACAGTTTGCCAGAAGTTGCAGTATAGTTTTTCCCTAACCTTCTTACATCACTTCACTGTCTTCTGTGGCTTTCAAATGGAGCATAGGCTATATAAGAATGGTGAAGACTAAAGCAAGCATTTGGAATGCTGTTGAAAGGGAAGTAGCGTATTTTCTACAAGTTCATGTCCACAAATACACTGAAGGGAGCACAGAAAATCACAATGAAAAATCACTTCTGCCTCGGAAAGAAAGTAGCATGGAAAAGAAAATACTAATGGTTTAGAAGCATTAGGAAGCATAAGAATGCAAAACCAGAAGAACGGTCAGAAAAAGGCTTTCATAGTCCCTAGGACTTCACAGAGCGTGACTGAGTGACTTCTGTGATGATGTAAGTAATCTGCTCCAAAATAAAATCAGTCTCTAGTTTGTATGTGTAATATTTACCTACTCTAAATACAAGAATGTATAGGCAGCAGAATGATACCAAAGGACGTGATAGAACTCTTGATAAACCCCTACTTGTCCACTTGGGATGGAGTAGGACTGTGATCAAAGGAGGGAAAATTGCCTTCACTTTCTTTAACAGTTAAGTAGAATCCTACAGAGAAGAGTGCCTCTGAAAATCACCCTGTTAACTACTATTTCATCCCTTCTCACTGAATGGCACCCAGCTATAAATTTAGGACCCTTGAAAACAAAAAGGACTTCTCTATGTTGTTGTGTTCTTCTGGCAAACAAACTATGAGTTTGGTTTCAGGAAAACTTCGTAGAGCTTTCCTGTGTACCCTGCAAGATTCCCTTGCAGAAGTCCTTAGTTCATGGAGCAAATAAATGAAAGAGCACTACCCTGCTGTCCCATGGAGTTTTGCAGTAACCCACAGAAGGCAAATCTTTCACCTGGAGTGCACATTTCCTACTTAGAGAAAGAGCTGTGAGTAGGGATTATTGCTGTATCGGTGCAGGAATCAGCTTAAGGATAGGACACAGCCATATGTGAATTCATGCTCTGCAGCAATGTGATACAGTGTAATCCTTGCCTACAGTATCAGCCTTCCTGCCAGTATGCCCTTACATTTTGTTGCTGTGTGACAGATGGCAGCAGAGGGGCAGTCTGACAAAATGGCGTCTGACATGGAAGAATGGATGAAGCGAAAGTATGGAACTGAATTGCTCAGTGCAGAAAAAAATTCACATTCATTAACACGTGATAAACATTTCTGGAGACGAAACAGTGGATGTGAGTGCAGTGGGGCGGTGGGTGGTGCATTTCAGCAGTGGTGAAAGCAGCAGTCGTCACCTCCGCAGATTTTTTTGCGAGCACAACATGCAGGCTTTTGTTCATAGCTGACAACAGTGCAGAACTAATGGTGGTGACTCTGTTGAAAAAGTAATGCTTTGTAGCTGAGAATTTGCTCTATCAAAGAGTGTTATCGTGCTCTTTGTATCTGTTGCAGTTTCCATGGAAATAACTAGAAGACATTACTTTTGGAGTAGCCTAGTTATAATGATGTAATGATCAGCTACCCCTAAAGATCTTGAGGTTTTGCATACCATCTCACTGGATTCCCTATGGTGCAAGGGCCTGACTTCTTATGTCTTTGTAAGTCAGGATTTATCACGTGAGCTGAGCGTCACAGGCACTGTTTCCTCCTATTTGAGGTTACTGCTGGGTTTCCTCAGTGTGACATCTGCCTCAGCAGGATTTTGGCGGAGCTTTTATCTGTCCTATGTTTGTGTGGGAGGCAACAGAAGCTTTTTATGAAATGGAAGGCTTACTCCTTTGGAAATAAGGGAGCTAATTATGTCTCCTCTAAAGAGAAGTAATTGGTTTTCTTTTCTGTTGAAAGAGGATGACATGTCCATCATCCCTCACCTTTTCATTCCAAAACAGTGTTGTGATCTTGGAAAACTCCCTGATTCACAGGTTGATTTTTGCATGTTCCAAACATCTGGGGACAAGGTTCAGCTGACTGATGAATGTGAACTCTGGCAGAAAATGCTGAAAAATTGAAGGGGAAGGTGGGTAGATCTAGCCCAGCTGTACATTTCATATATTGCTGCTTTCAAATTTAGCTTGCTGCTTTCCTAGTAAACTGTTTATAAGCACTTTTTACTCTGCACGTGTAAGCGTTATCATAAATGTTTGGCAAGTGCAAGGGATTAAGATGTACAGGCCTAAGATGGCATGATTTAAGTGAACTTCAGTTTTTCTTCTGTTTTTGTAATGGTTGCTCTGCTGCTACAAAAAATGTCTGTTGCCACGCCTGTTCTCTTCAGAGAATTAAACTCATTTGCTTATCATTTGGACTTTCTTGTAGCTTCCTATATATAATTGTTTTGTCTTTAGTACTAACCTTAGAGATGCGTTATTTCCTGACATAACAAAGTGTGTTGAAGTGAAATATTTTTCAACTCCGCTTTAGATCTGTTGGTAGTGCAGACATGAAGGAATAGGAAAAGCCTCAGGTATGCAATTACACTCAAAGATTCTGAAGATGCAGGACCCACAACATCTGTAGATGTAGAAACAATGAAAATACCACCTTCCTCAAGTTTAAAGTACATTAATTTAATTGGTTTCCACGCAGTAATGCTGTGCTGGTGGGTGCATCTGCATTGCAGCATACATAGTGTACTGTATATATAGTCATAAAAATGTGGTTGACTCAGGTAATTCAAGGGAGAAATTTTCTACACTGCAGACTGTCACTATGTAGAAAAGATCATCTATTTTAGCTTGGGGAATGATTCAGCTCAGGTTTAGACTGGTAAAGCTAGAGTTCTATGTTATGACCCAGAAGGGCTCAAAAATACTGCAGAGTGGTATAAATGAGATTTGGACAGTAATGTTCTAGATGCAGCTTCGTAAGTAGGTAGGTCTTAGTTTGCAAGACTCACCTCTACAGACAGAGAACTATAAGATGGAATTTGCTTTTCGTTGCTGCCTATCTCTGATCTCATTTCGTAGGAAGAGTACCACAGACTTTGAGATAAAGGTATATGCCAAAGCTAAGTGCTCCTGAAAGTCCAAGCAAACTGAATAATGCATTGGGAAGTATAATGAAGATGTGGCAAAAAATTATGCTTGATTCCAGAGAATGTACTTGAAAACTTTGTAAGTCCTTCCTGTTGTTTTTCTCCCATAATTTCTCGCCATTGTTAATGATCTGTAAGTATCTAATTCTGTCAAAATAAGAAGGATGACATTCTGTTTCCTGAAGGCCACAGCATTTGGTAATTTCTCTTTTTTGGCAGACAACTTCCTGAGTAGCTGGGGGACTTTCATGGCATGCAGATGTCATACTCAGCTTAGTCTCAGCAAGACCTCAAGGGAGCACACTAGAATTATATGTAGAAAGCAATTGTCTCTGAGATGTGTTATCAGGAATGTGGGAAAGTTGACGTACTTTGAGATGCCCGCCTACTCCTTTCCCACCAGCATGGCACTATAGCTGGACAGCTATCATCTCTACCTCCCAAGTCAGGCTCTGAGATTCTTCATCAAGGCTTTTTGATTCCAAAATCAACTTTGGAATCAAAGTTTGTGGCTATGCGTAAGCCTTAATATGCAGTATTGGATATGCAGTATTCCTTCTGAGGTTTCTGAGTTCATTTGAGCAGCAGGAAGGGATTTATACCTTGCCAAGCTTTGCCACACTCAGTAACATCTAAGATCTGAATATTTGTCTTTTATTGCTGTCTGATTCTGAAAGTTTTGTGGGTTTTGATGAGCTGGGGAGAAGGGTGAGAGAAGAGTGCTCATGCTGTTACTTCATGTTCACCGGAGTTAGTTTGACTGGACCATGGTGTAAGGATGTGCCCAGAGCTGCCTGCGCTCTTCTTTCTCAAGGAGGTTTGAGGAATGTGGAGAAGGAATGACTTTGCTTATTCTCATTGCCTATTCAGAGATGCTTGAGAACATCTCTTTACAGTGTTGTTTGTAAATCTCCCTTGCCAAGAAGTTTCTTGATCCTGATAGTGGTGTTGATCAGCTGCAAGATGTCATCAGCACCTCCAGCAATAAGGGGCCGATGTGTGATGGAAAGAATATGAGAAGAGCAGAGATAAAATAGCTGAGAAACAAAATGTTCCTTCATTGCTGTCTTTGATCTCTTAACTCCCAGCTGTGAGAGATCCTGGATGCTGATGGCAGCAATTGACTAATTTTCTGCAGCTTCTGTTGCATGTACAAAACAGAGGAAGACGTTGTCTTCACTGAGGGGAGTACAAAGTCTTGCTGTAATGTCTTCTGTTGCAGGCTGACCGTGGGGGAAAATAGGGAGTGAGTACAGGCAGACTCAAGACTGAAGTAAAACGTGCAGTTTTATTTCTCTTTTCTATCTGCCTCTTATTTTGTGCTGCAGTTCCCACCACATTTGCCATCCTTTTTGTACACTAAACCCCAAGTAGAACTCCCACCCAGTCTTGCTGTCTCTGCCATCTCCTTGATGTCAAAGGAACAAACAGAATGGGCAGGCACCATGGAGAAAGCTGTTGCAGTAGGGCTAGTATCGACTTGAAAACTTGGTTCACTTCTCAGCACTGAAGCACAGTAGCTGCAGGAAGGGGAGAGGAGAGCTTTGCAATGTCCGCTGAACTGTCCAGCAATAGTTCATTCCTGACCTGAGACTGAGTCTGTGAAGGTAAATTTGCCACGAGAATCACCAAAGAACTGATGTTACCTGGGTTTGTGCCTCTCTGCTGCTGGCTAGATTCAGGCAGATAGCCCAGAGATGAAGGTATTTCAAGGTCACTGCTGATTTCCCATGCTGTTCATCCTGTCTTGAAAGATATGAAAAGACATGTCTGTGGTTGAGGTGGCTCTGTAATAAAAGGTTATAATCCCATGTATATGGGTCGGCAGAGATGTTTGAATCTGAAGAACTAATTCACTTCTTTATGGAGAAACCATTTTTTCAGGCCTTGTCATCTATAAAGGGAATCACATCTGTTGAGAGAAACCCCTATAAAACTTGAAATATTGAAAAATCTGAGCCAGGGTGGATGCATATTGAATTCCTTTTCATTGTTATCATCCAGATTCATATTCCACATCTCTTTTACTCCAGAAAAATGCATGGATAGGAGACAGGTTGAGCCTTGGAAGAGCCTTGTGTGGGATCTCACTTACTGTTCTTTCTTCAAGTAAATCTATGCTGAGGAAATGCAGAGAATGCATAGACAGAGTGCCTATTTTATGAAAAAAGCTAGTGTCGTGAAGAAGGTCTTGGGATCACTATACATAAGCCAGGCTGGAGATACAAGTGGTAATGCAGAGCTGGCACAGGTCAAACTGGAGCTGCTGTTCATACTGTAGTGTGCTATAGACTGCTTCACACCCATTGGAAAGGGAGGCAGGGAGGCCAGCGGTTACTTGACCTCCCTGAGTACGCAGCCACTGGCTCCACTGCTTGGCAGAGAGTCAGCTCTTGTCTCCTCTGTCTGCCACTGCCAGGCTGCACCCCCAAAGCACCCTCTTTATTGCAAAGAAAAGTGCAAACATGAAATTTGTGTGTCTGTGTTGCCCTTGTTGTTGTTCCTGGATGAGGTCCATGCTGCTGTTTGTCTGCAACTGTGTCCCTCTGGGAGGTGCAGTTGCGCTCCAACAGTGCGTTCAGAAAATGGACCAAAGGGAAGAGCAGTGGATTCTTCAGTCTCTGCTTCCTTTGCCATGTGGGGCTGTAGGAGGTGGATGATCTCTTTATATACCTACCATTTGCATGTCCATGAGTTTTTTAACTCAGCTGAGGTGAGACTTTGGTATACATGTACATAAAACACCCAGCCAAGTGGCACACAAAAATGGAAAGCAGAGGGATGCAGTAGAAAAACAGAAATCATATTACATGTTTTCTACTCTTTGAAATAGTTAATGTCATTATGCTTTTCATGGAACACACAAAGCAGCAATAGCGTCTGGCTTTCTGCCTCTGATCTCTGCAAAGCTTCAGCTACTCTGCCCACTCTCAGAGCATTTGTTATTTGCTTTGTTTCTTTGAGATGGCCATTAAGGAAAGATTTAGAGAAGGAAACAGCATCTATCCTATTGATTACTTCAGGAAGAGTGTTAGGGAGAAAGTGTAAAGGGCGTTTGTGTAAGACAATGCCGAGGAGATAAACAAGGCCGGTGACTAATGGAGAAAGCAAGGAATACAGAGAAAGGCTATCTGAGACATGTAGGAAATGGTAGAGTTTACCCTTTGAAGTTTTTCCAAAAGTGTCCTTTTAAATTTCTCTTCCTACTGCTGATGGAGTCCCTGAAGGATCCAGCCCGTGGTGCGGCATCTCCGCTCTGTCTCATTGCCTTTCCTGGATACTCTTTGTGCTCCTGGGAGCCCCTCTTTCTTATCACATGCCTCAACCAAAGCTCTGCACTGTATTCTTGGCAGGACATTATGCTGTGCTGTGCTATACCAACTCTTGTGCTTGCCCGTATTCCCTTAATGGGATTCAGCAACTTCTGCCTCCTCCACCATCTCTGGCTCAGACATTCCAGCATTGTCTTTGGTGCTGCTGTATTAAATCTGTAAGGTCTGTTTTCCGCCCTCTCAGCTCTGTGTTTGGTGCTCTGCGCTTGTACTGTTTGAGGTTGAACTATCCCTACTCCTCAATTTTGCAGCTTGTTTCTTCTCTGAGTGTAGTGGTTGTTTTCCTGTAGCTGAGTGTAGTACCCCCAGGGCATTTGGAATAGCAGTACATTCTTCTGGGCGGAAGATGGGTTATGAGCTGCACCACGCTCTTAGGTTGTTCTTGTGTTCTATAATCTATATGTCTTGAAAAGAGCCAAAAGAAAAAAATGATTGTTCTTGAGACCTGTGTCACAGGTGTATGTTTATTGGTCCTTCAGAAGAGACTGAGGGGCGTACTGCCTACAACACTCTAGTTTCTAAGCTTGGGGTGAGCACTGCAGAGTTAGGGTGGCAGGGACAGCTTTGGAGCAGCAGCTGGCACTCTTCGGAAAGGCTTGGCTGTGCTTGCTGATTTGAAGTAATGGGTTTCTCATAACGAACTGGGCTGTACGTGAATCGTTTTGGTTTTTTCCCAGATGAAAAAAAAACAGCTGTGCAAGCATTCTGCATTTGATAAAAGCAAGCACAGCGCACATCAAAATTAAAAACCAAGATAAGGGGGGGGAGGGGGAGAGGGCAAGTAAAGTATCAGGTCCTTTCCCCTGAAGAGAGGCTGTTGGTTTGTGTTCAGTCCCCTGTGCTGCCTGGTGCTGGCAGCCAGGGTGAGGCACTCACCAAGGCGATGGGAGGCTCTTTGCCTTGCGGTATAAAGGGGCTGATTCTGCTGACTGCTGGCAGAGCCTTGCACGTCACTCACTTGCTAGCTGTGTACCACCGGGCAGCAGATAATCTCAAGTGCTGAATGAATAAATCCACTCCTTGTCAGCTCCCATCAGTGTCCCTTGCATGAAGCCCCGATGCTTCTTAAAGAAGCATACGCTGCGGGTAAGTCTAATGGCTGAATGTAGTCGGTAGCCTATGGCAGAGTGCTGAGAAATGCTGCAGGTGTTAACTGCTGAGTTAAACCATGAAGATCTCGGGAGGGATTTTCTGTGATTAGATAACCACCGGGCTCCAGACCCTGTTACTTCAGGGCCTGGTGATTAACAGGCCAGGCCACGTGGCCTTGCCTGTTGTGGAGGTACAGTGAAGCCAGCAGAAGGGACATGGTGAGGATTCTCACCGTGACACTTCAGCTGGTTTCATACTCTCAGACGTCATGCCAAATTTTGAAATTCACTGCAGCTCCTGCAATGCAATTTTGAAGAGACTATGGAAAAGTACTTCTTTCAATAAAGACAAGTGGAAACTGACATTCTATTATAGCAGCCGTTTGTGGAAAATGAGTTCCCTAGCAAAGATTCATGGTATAAAAGTTTGCACATGCAAATCTGAACATCAAATATGCAACTCACTTGTTTCTAACACATACCTATTTTCATTTTCATTTATGGGGAAATAACTTTGAGAAACACACATGCAAACAAAAATTGTAATAGAATGAGCCCATAATAGAGCTTTCAATAAAATGAAGAATTGCTCAGCTTTCCAGCAATTTTATCTGTTTGTTGTATTTTGTACAGCTTTGTTTAGCTGCCTGATTCTATGTATATCTAAATCTAGTTTCCCCTCCGCATTTATCCACTTTTTATAGAATCTTCTCGTAATTACCAGTACTTAGCAGAAAACCTGAATTCATGTTAAAGCATTTAATTAGTCAAAATTGTGTAATAGAAGATTTCTTCCAGATACCACTTAATGATCATTAGAAGGTCTGATTCAAAGCCCACTTAAGTCAATTGATGTCTTTTGTTGACTTCAATACACTTTGAATCTGGCTCACTATATTCAGAAATTTGAAGCTAATGGCTAAAATAGCAGCAGGAAATGCTCTCTTGTAGGTAGCCAACTTTTGTGGTTCTCCATTTGCTTCTGTAATGGCCTGCTGAAGAAGTTTGGGATAAATGTAATAAAGGCTACTTTCACTAAGTGAGATATCAATTAAATTCAGAGCTGCAGAGGAAGATATTGTAATGTTTCATCATTTAAAAACTGTTCTTTTCCACTTCTAGCCTGTTTATGTTTCCATTGAAAGTAATGATACAAGTAATCCAACGTGATATTGCTTACATTCTTGTAATGATTTAAGTTAGTTTGGGAGAATGATATCCCCACAGCAGTGACCCCACAGGACATGCTAGGTTTGCAGTTACTTGTATAAAACTATTTCTGTTTCAATGCTGTTCTCTCAAGAATAGTCTTCTTTTTTTTTTTTTTTTTTTTTTTATTCTGCTATCATGGAAAAGCATGAAAACTTTGCTCATCACCAAAGCAAGTCATTTTTTATAATTTTTAACTTCCAGACCCACATATGCTTCATGGTAGCAAAAGTAGGAAGATTCTAAGGTCTGTTCACAGAATGTGAACTGGTAGGGCAAAAATGCAGACTTTCCAGAGAACTGGAAGAGATTGCTTTCTTACTATCTGGTACTTTTGGTTTTGCCCATTAGGAAAAATTCACAACAAATGTACAGTCTGCAGGACTTTCTTGCTCCTCACCAGCCAGGACACCTTTTTGAACGTGGATACAAGAAGAAAGGAACCTTTCTTCATCACTGAGACATATGTGATGAAGATGACGCATGTGGCTCCCTCCATCTGCTCTCCTTGCTTTGTAGGTGAATTTGCACCCCGCTTGTCTGTGATTTGGAAGGCAAGGGAGCAGAGCACTTGTCAGCAGTGGAAACTGTGCTGATGAGATGGGTTTAAACAAGGCAGATTCCTCTGGGAGAGAAGGAGGGTGAAGTAGAGGCGGCAGAGAAGAAGTGGAGCTTTGCAGTATTCCTCTAAGGGTCACGTTGCCCTCATGTTGCTCTTCGTCATTAGTTGAATCACTGGAGCATCCTGTCAAATCAGCCTCCTGCATAGATTTTTAAAGCCTCTAATTGGCACCTGCACAGTTACAAGTTAGCAGTGTGTCTGCGTTTGCCCTGCACAGACTTTCACTGCTTTTCCTTTTAGCTCCAAGGCATTAGTGTGCTGCACAGTCAATAACCTGCTCTGGTATGAGGCAGCTCAGACTATTGCTGGGATCCCATCGCATGCCCTGGTGTCTGTGTGATGCAGAGGGCTCCACTTTTTTTCCTTTTTTTTTTTAAACTACTGTGCAGATGTTTCTCCATGTATGCTGTTTATCACAGACTCTGAGCCTCCCCAGACAGGCTATTCTGAGTTTGGCCTGCTTTCTGATAATTGCTTCTGCGTTAAAGCAAACACCCCTGCAGGGTTTCTATGCTCTCCTGTCCTTGCCAGTTCTGAGCTGGACAGCACTGTGCAGCCTGAAAGCACAGGAGTGCACAAAAACAGGCATGGCAATAGCTGCCAGAGCTTTAGGGAAGAAGGCAAAGCTGCCTGCTTTATAAGGCCTCTTCTATTTTGTAAAAAGGTAATACCTCTCCTTTGGTGCCATCAGTAAAGTTGCTGGTGAGATCTGCAGTCCGTATCCAGCACAGTTCCTGGCTTCTCTGTGAGAAAAGGAACCAAAAGAGCCACCCAAAGACAAAAGCTGCAGTTGTTGCCTTGAGAAGGTGGTCCACTGCAGGTTTTTGGGAACCCTCATATTTCGTTGGAAGAGAGAAGAGATGGGGCACTGCTGTCAGATTTTTGAGGAAGGTCAGTTTGGCTGTTCAGAGACCTGGGAGTCTCTTGTTGTTGAAGCAGTACAGCCACCCGTGTTTTGTCAATGTCCTGGGCATAGATTGATCTAGTTAACGTGCTTTGTGTGGTGTTATGACGTGAAATACCGATAGCAAAAACCATGACAGTCAGTGGGCCCAGACAGTGAGAAGTACAGTCACTTTTCCTTCATAAAGCTCCTTCTCACTGAAGGCTTGTACAGGTCCCACTTGGAAGGGTAGGTTGGTTTGATCTCTGGTTTACAGATAGAAAATAAGTAGTAGGCTGGAAAGCTGGCTGAGGAAGTGCAGCACATAGCTGAATACATTGCAGGGCAGTGCTGCCAAGCACTGCCAAGCTGGATGTTTTCTGCATACCTGAGCTTGAAGTCAAGACCTTTGAAACTGTATTTCCTCTGGGGACTTTTGTTTCCAGGAAGGTAAAAATATGTGTAGGACCTTGTACGCTCTTACACTTACAGAGCTGGAAGTAGAGGAACTTGGGTTTTTTCCTTTTAATAGCTTTGTAGACTAAGTATGTATGTAATAAGTAGATATTTGCTTTCTTGTCTGATCTTCTCTTACTGAACACAGGCCATGCAGTGCTGTAACTGGATCCCCCTCTCTGAGCAGTACTCGTAAATCACTGCCTCATCTCTCGCTTTAGAACAGTAGCCAAGCAGGACCCTGCTGGGATGCTGCTATCCATCATTTACTTGATCTGAATGTTCATTGCCAAAGCACCCACCAAGAGGTTTTTCGGAAGTGAATCTCCAATGCAGTCATTCAGCACGTGTACAGGGAGTTTCATTGTACAGTGGCAGGAAACTCACAGGATGGAGGATGGATTTGAATGACCACAGTCATAGCTAGTGCAGTGGTCATGTTCCCCTGGACTTATCCGGTGTTGCTCACCCAAAGAGAACTGTGCTGTGGGAGCTTCAGCTTCTGAGCAGTTATGGTGCACGATGCTGATGTCTGAATCTGATTACTATTGGAGAGCTGTGAGAGGAAGCACTTTTTCTGTTTTGTTTTTCCTCATCCTTGAAGCAAGTCCAACTTCAGCAAGCTCTCTGCAAATGTGTATCTGTCACTGTATCCCATAGGGTAAAAGAGTAACAAGTTTTTTTGAAGAGGAGGTAAAAATTGCATAGGCTAGCTCTCCTGCCATTTTTTTTTCAGTGGAGTAGCTGTTCAGTTGAGGTCTACTCAGGTTGTTTCCTGTTTGTATGAGTGGCTTTCATCTGAGTGCTGGTCATGAGCCAGTTATGCCTACAGAGCTGTCAACATCAGGTGCTGTGTATCTCTGAATTCATACTATTTCTGAAAATGCTGTGTGCTTGTATGTTTACATGCTGATGCATGTACACAAATCCAGGAGTTTTATGATACACTCCTGATACACTTTTCCTCATTTCTTTGTAGTAGCTGTTTCCAGAGATCACAAATGTGGAGATGGGTCTCTCTTTTGAGTCTGCGGATCTCTTTGAAGGGATAAGACTGACACATGAAAAAGCACACTTTTCTCCATCCATACATAAGAAAAGCCAAGTGTGATGCTTTTGTGTGGTAGTATTGAGGAAGAGAGATCTGTGGTGATAGCCAGTGTGCTGGGAGATCCTCCTCCTCTTTTTATTGCTGGAAAACTAGTACTTTCTAATTTCCTGCTGAGCATCTTACTAGCACTCAAAGAAAGTTGTCTGTGTTCTGGTTTAGTAGAGGATGATATCTCAGGAAATTAAATGACATCAAGAACTAAGGCTATACTGAAACAAGTTTCTAATTATTTGTCTGAGCCCTGCTGAGGAAATGTTCAAGGATGCTTTTGTAGTTTGCTCATGTTTGGATTGTTAGGATAGCAACTTCAAGACAATCATTTATTTGAAGAACTGAAAAAAAAAAGCCCTATGTAGTTGTTCTTGTTTTTGTCTTTAGGGCATTGTCTTGGCTTTTTGGATTCCTGGAAATTTCTGTGTTGCTTAGACTGCATGCTGTTGCAGAGTTTATTTCAGTTATCTACAGTCTCCGCAGTGCTATGTTAACTCCCTTCAAGTTAGCCTAGGTCAAATCAGAGCAGTCACAGTGTGGCTTTGAGCAGCACTGAGCAATTTTGCTAGCAGCTGAGGAGCTGCTCTGACTTCATCTCTAATGAATACCCTTAGTAATTTCAAGTTAAAACCACACTGCAGTCATGATAGGAATTTTGGGTAAGAACAAGACTTGTGCTAATTACAGAGACTTAGTCACAACTTATTAACTCAGTGTTGAAGACACGCTCTTAGAAGTAGCTGCGCTTGGGCAGATTGGGAATTGAGAGAAAACAAGGTCTTACGCTTAAGGATCTGAACACCAAAGCTCCAGTAATTGGGTTTAATTTCTTATAGTACCTTGTACTTCTTATGTCACCTCTTTTATTTCTTTCTGTGCCTCAGTTCTGCAGCTCCAAAATAACAATGCTCTTCTGCCCTTCTTTTCTCCTACATATGATGCCAGTTCTTCAGGATGGGAATTTTCTCATATCAGTGGAGCATGCAGTGCGTAATGCAATGTGGCCACTCGTGCATATGAGAGGTCAGAGAGCCCTCAGTGCCATGTCGGAGCTTCTGCACTTTGAGAGCATGTCAGGGCTTTGGGTAGTGAGGCAGCTGTAGCTTCAAATGCTCCTAGAGCTCCTGACACTGACTAATAGATTTGGGACTCTTCTTTCAACTTCAAAATGTTGCCAGTTTTGCACTCCACTGCAGGGAGTGCTAAAACCACATAATTTTTTAAAAAATACTTTATTTAGTGCTAAATATTGCTGTAAGTTGAAGATTCCTATGCATATGAAGAGGAGTGGGAAATAGGTAGGTGGGAAGAGAATGTGTTATGATATATGATGCATTCCAATATCTAGCTTCTAATCTTCTGTATTTCTGTTTGTTGTTTGTTTTTTTTTCCAGGTGGAGCGGGAAATAGCCATCCTGAAGTTGATAGAGCATCCCCATGTTTTAAAGCTGCATGACGTTTACGAAAATAAAAAATATTTGTAGGTATTACTGGCTTTTGCCAGAGAAGGGGGAAGGGAAGGAGGAAGGATGGGAGGGAGAGGAGGGGTTTTGGACCTTGCTGGCATTTCCAAGAGCGAAGCATGGTGTATTTTCACTCTTATCTGGTGTCCATATCTGATACTTAAATGAGGAAGAAACAGTCTTAATTTACTGGCTTTTCTCCTTTTCTTCTCTGTACTTTGCTTATATGCTGTTTCTTTTTCTACTAAAAATGGAGGAGAGAGAACAATGTTTTCTATCAAACAGCAAGAGGGGATAAAGATTTGTACCTGTACTATAGGGAAACATTTGCAATCAAAACTATGACAGACTGTTAAGTGAATAATTTGGATATCTTCGCTTGCCTAATAGTTTTCACTGGATCTCTTGATGCTTGCCAGCAATATTTTAAATATACTATTAACAACAATTTTTGTTTTTAAAGGCTACCGAAATGTCCTCATGGTTTTGCAGTGACAGTTAACTAGCAAAGCCTTCTTTTTTCAGATCATTTCAGTGCCAGGCAGGGGTGCTGTCCACAGACAGAGTCATTTTAGCTTGACAGGGCACTAGATATGTTGAATCTGTTGTCAAACAAACAGGCCATATTAATCTTGGCACAACAGGGAAAAAATCAATGCTCTCCAAATGGAAAAGGGCAAACCAGTAGGAAACTCAATGTTATTTTCATCTTTTTAGCAGGTTATTGCAAGTAGAAGAGAGTGTTTAAAAGAATCAAACAATTTTTAAAAACCAGCATCCTTCAGTGACCTCTCCACAATGTCACAATGCAAGAAGGGAATAACTGTTTACCCAAAGAAAGCATTTTGAATGACAGTAACAATCCCTTGTGGACTTTTCAGCCAGCCTTCTTACTGGACCACTGAATTCCTTTTCTAGGAAGTGAGGCTTCTGTGCCAAAAGGTTTGTTTAGTGGAGCAGTCAGTAATTTGTTTTGGATTCCCCATCCTCCTGTGGGGCAGAGCCTGCCATTGGCAGTGAAGTGGGGTTGCCAGAATGCACTCGTGCAGGCACGTGGTGTAGGCTGGCTCAGATGCTCTCTGAGCTGCATACTGAGTGCTCTGTTCTCAGTGGCAAAAATGGTCATGACTCCATTAAGCCTGGTTTTCCCCAGCTGAAAACAGAGGCCCAGATCTGAAGCAGTCTGCTCAGTGTGCAGGACACAGCTGGTACACATGAGGCTTTACAGGCAGGATGTTCTCCTTTAGTCCTGAAAAGGAAGGATTGGTACCATTTGTAAGAGTACGTACCACTTTGTTCTGGTTTAAGAGACGCTAACATCAGGCCATCGGCTTTCTTTTAAGTAAGAGAGAAGGTATATTCTTGTTTACTTCAATGTTCCATAATTTGGATGTACATGCACACAAACACATGGACACTAGCATAAACCCAGCTTGCAGCTTATGTTTTCCAGGTAGATGTGGTATACTTAGTGAAAACAAGGTAGGAATACATGAGGGACAACAACTTGAGGTGAAGAGATGGATTATAAAGGTACTGAAGCTTTCTACTTACTCTGAACACCTGCAAAGGCAATAGCTGAGCTAAGTAATCCTTCAGCCCTCCCAAAAGGCTTGGGGCATATTTTGCTCCAAGCCAACGAATATCTAGTGCTCAGAACAGTGGGAATAGTCTTACAGGAAGACTTCCCAAAAATGACTGTATTTCTTGGTAGATATGCTATCGTCCTGATAAAACTCACCTTGTAAAGGGAAGCATCCCATATCTTTAACCTGTATCTGGAGTTCCTGGCTTCTAGATATGTAGGGCCCCAAAGCAGGCTTTGTCAGTCACACAAAGTCATCTTTGTGCCATACCTCCTGGTTCTGTAAGACTGAGCTGTCTGCCTCTACCCACAAAAGCACCGAATCCCTCTGCTGAAAGACACTGATTCTGTGAAACTGCCAGTGACTCCTAATTGTAATTCATTTTTTATTAGTCACTATTTTAAAGAAAGGGCATAATGCAGCGCTGCTGCCAAGCCTCCCTGTTTAAAATTAGAAACAGCCATAGCCTTGGATAAATCTGAGAAGTGGAAAAGAGTGCCTGTGTTAGGCTGAGATGTGTGTGGGATGAGAAGTGAGGATGCATGAACATTCCCAAATAAGGCACAGTGACCTCTGGTTCTCAGCAGCGCCAAAGGAGGGATCGCTCTCTGATTGTGGCAGCGCCTTTCCATCATGCCTGCCGTTGCAACAGTAACGATAGTGGCATCGTTTCAGAGAAGCTTGTGAATTATGGGTGATATTTCAGATGCCAAAGACTAATCACGATGCATCACCGAGGAGTGTTTCCTCGATAAATGTTAATTTCACAAATCATGTTTGACTCTTGGTTTATGATTTAATTTGTGAAAAGGGGCTTTAGTTGAGCAGATTCCTAATGCATCCATGAATCAAATTCTTTTTCCATAGTTTGTTTAACACTATAAATGAGTTTTAAAAAATAATAACAAAGCTTCGTTAGCATGTCTGTATTAACCTAGTAGTATTTTTCCATTTGTTTTTCGTTGTTTTTTTTTGTTGTTTGTTTGTTTGTTTTTTTTTTTTTTTTAATCAAGATGGTTGGGGAGATGGAGATGGTAATGAGCCCTAAGACTTTGAACTCTGTAATCTGCATTTTGATTTGTCATACCTAACCATAAGGCTATGGACTAGAGTTCTACGTACACAGGGGAAAATGGCACTCCACAGCAGCTCTCTGTATGTGTACCAATACACCATCCCAGATATACATTATGTTGACTAAAATAGCATTATTGCACGTGGTTGGACTATCCTTATATTTGTTGTGAGATCACTCTGACAGTCTTCAAGCAAGATTGGGTCCCCACAGTAGCAGATAATTTAAAAATAGCTATAGGCAATCAGTACCTCCCTCTCTCCCAACAGATTATGTTAACAGCCTGGAAGTATGGTCAGGGGGATCACCCTTTTAAAGATAGAGGGTGAGGTAAAGCAGCCTGGTATCGGGTTAGCCCAGAGTTCTTTAAGAAATTATTTTGCTGATTCCTAATGGGGAATGATCAAATGAGCAGCCAGAATTTGAGTGTGCACCAGTAATTATGACTAATCAAACTGAGATGGTCATATAGAAATGTGAACAAACTAAGGGAATAAGCAAAGTGACAACAAAATTGAGGTTTAGACATATTCATTAATGTGTGTTGTAGTGGAAACATCATACGGTTTCTGCATTGCACATAAACCACATGAAGTTGGGTGATAGTCCTCTTTCTTACTGTGCTATGTATATAGAAAAGGTCTATCCTGAATTAGCCCAAATGGTGTTATGTTTAGTGGAGAGAAAAGGAGTTCATACAATATTAACAGAACTACCAAGGTGAATGAGCCAGAGGTTCTTGCTAACATGCAAAGACCTATCCTTCATGAGTGGCTCAGGTTTTTTCTAGGAAGCAATCCTATGTTTTATTTTTAGATCTCTGATACGTACATTTACTGTATCTTATACAGTAAACCCAACTTTTCTTTTGGTCTTAAAAAAGAAATTATCCTGCTGTTGAAGGAGCTGTTGGCATGGCAGTGTAAGTGCCATCATGCAGTCCAGAGGAGAAAGACCTTCCCTTTCTAAAGCAGATGTGTCAAAGTATTATAGTGAACTCTGGAGAAGTACTGTCAGGACTGGCATTATCTGTTTGATCTCATTTCATTATCTGTTTAGTTTAAATTACAGGAGTTTTGGCAGAGAGCGGGAATAAGACAGAATAATGATGCACCGCTCTGTGCTCTTTTCTTTTTTGTACTTGCATTTCTCAATTCCCTTTCTATCAATATGGCAGTATATATACCTGTACATTTCTATTTACAGGTACATACAGGTGTTTATATATCCATTTATTTATGTCCATGCATTTGTATATCTTTACACTTTTTTAACTTTCTGGGAGCGTTTATTTTAATCTCTCTGGTGTCCAACTTATTCAGCATTTTAAGCAGAGAGAGTGCTTTGAGAGTCGACATCAGAATATTGGCATCGTCTCCTGTACTCTGAAATGCACTGTGCATTCATCAGCTCTTTTTCCAAGCACAACAGTTCCCCTTCATCATTCAGCAGCACAGTGCTAGCTCTGGGCCGGTGCCCAAGCCTCATTGCAATGTACACAACATGCCACCTCCTGATTTCAGAGGTGAAGGTGCTTCCCAGCGAGCCAGATAACAAAATTAAAATGTCCTCCTCCCTGTGCACAGCTCACATTCCTGGCTTAGACAAGACTGACTGCCAGCAGGAGTCAAAGACTAACAGCTCTGGTGGTGTCTGCAGAGGCATTCGTGCTGCTGGTCCTTTTCTGCAGGGTTTTCCTGCAATTCTGTTCCTTTTTTCTTGAAAATTAATTGTGAGGATGCGAGAAACAGAAGAAAAAGGTTCTGCTTCTTCTTTTGTTATCAGCAGCACAGAACTTTGGCATTCAACCCACCCATGGGGCGAACTGAAAAAGGCAGAATGAAGGCTCAGGACATTGGGGTGGTTCCAAGAGCTCAGCACTGAAAATCAATTTCTCAGTAGGCACACTTGGTAATCTGGGTGTGGGGCATTGGATGCTGTGGTTACAGGGAAGGAAAACAAAACATGATTGGAAGACAAAATGGAGTTTAATCTAGGCTGTAATGATAAATAAGAGAAATATTCATAACCAGCTACTTTGGTCTCTTTTCTGCTGCTGAAGTGTTTTAATCCTGTCTCAAACTCCAAGCACACGCGGCTGAGGGCACAGCAGGCAGTGTTAGGAGCAGAGCCAGCTTGTGTGGGGCTGTGCATCGCAGTGGGCCTGGCGATGAAGAGGGGCCAAGGGGAGCAGATATGGGGGGGGTGCTTCAGCCTGCAGAGCGATGCCAGCTGGACACGGAGCTGGGCCTGCACAGCAATAGGATTGGTGGTTAATGCTACAGCGTGCACAGCGTGGCCTTAGCAAGATCTGCATGAAAACCTGACTGTGTTTTCTCCTCGTTGCCTGACAGTGTGTGTTTGTGTAGCTCGGGAGGAAACAGGCCCAGAGTGCTGCAGTTCTGTGACGTGAGTGAAGGTGGAAAGGAGATGCAACTCCACATCCATACTGAGTTGCCAAAATTCTCTGTCAGGCCTCAGCAGGTAACTTTGTGTGTATCTGAGCTTTGGGCATTAAAAGAAAGGCCATTTAGCTCTCAGAAGTAAAACCCTGGAGTGTATGGCCGCTGGCAGACCTGCAGCAGTGAGGTGGTGAGTGCTGCCTCAGCTCCGCCCAGGCTGTGAGGAACAGCTCTCTGGCAGCTCTCTGCCATCTCCTGTGCCCCACCAGGAGATGCTGCAATGCTTTGGCACATGTGGCTACACACCACCACAGCAGTGCTCAGACACCTTTCATCCCCCAGAAATACCATGCAACAAACAACAGCTTTAACTCTTCCTGCCTCTCTTCTCTGCTTCAGAGAGCCTCAATCTCTTCATGTCCAAACTTAATTATCAGTCAGATAGAATCTCCACTCAAACAAGCAGATTGTAGTTAAACTTGCTTTTTTGGAAAAAAAAAAAATAATCTATTTTATGCACGTTTTCTTACAGATGAGGAAAAAATACAAGTAAAAATAAAGAGTTCCTGGCCCAGTTCCAAATTAGGGTTTAAAAATTCATGCCCGCCATAAGAATTTATATAACTTCTGAATAATTTATAGGCTGCGCCAATAACAAGGGACTTAATATCTGATAGAGATTATTTAATCAATAGACAACAGTGCAGTGAAAAAGCTGTCAAAGAATTACAACATGTCAGTCAGAGCTGGGCAGCTTTTAACTCTTTCCCTGCTCTACATATGTTGTTACGTATCTACACACCCGTGAGGACGTTTTGCAGAGTGGTTGGATGGGAGAGGAGTTGCCAGGGCTTGTTTTTTTTAATTTTTCTTAAGACTTTTCTTTGGCAGTTTCTTTCTGGACAGATCACTTGCTGATTCACCACAGCTTTGAAATGTGATGAGTTTTCTAGCTCTTTGCAGAAAGCTGTAGGTATTTTCTCATGAATCATCTCCAGGGGATTTTGGGCTATGGTGAGGTGATTCAGACTTCATCGGGTTGGGTGATGATGCCTAGCGTATGTCATCTGTAGTGCAGCCCCTTTGGTTTGTGTTTGATTTTGGGACTGGATTTTGTGAAATAGCTGAAGAGGATTTTACATGTATGAACACCAATATATATGAGGACAGACAAAAACTAAAGATGTATCTATTTTTATAAGGGAGATTCCTAGCTGACTTATGTCACTAGCCTCAGTAATTGCTTAGATATCTGTATCAACTCCAAATTGTCTTAATCCATGCCTCATTCCCTGGTCTATGTATTATTTTCATCATTTTCATATAATAATCAACTATAACATGATATGAAAAGAGTAGTTGAGCATCTCGTCAGATGTGGTTATTTCATGAAGTTTCTTACCCATAGGCACTATATCACAAAACAGTAAACTCTTGAGCAAAAATGAACCAGCAGGGATTCTGCTGATTTTCATTATCTTAGTGTGTATCTTGTCTTGTATAACTGCATTTGGGTTGTGCATCTTGCTGCAGTGCACGTCTGACATCAAGCATCTTAAAAACTAGCCAGTGTTACATAAATACCCAGAGTAACTTTTGGCTTAGTAAAAGCCCTAGAACATTAACCAGTGGTGTCTAAATTCAGAAGACATATGTACTTTTAACTGAGGTTGTGCATTATATGTGTTAATATAGTACCATTTAATAAAAAATAATTATTAACTGCTTCCCTAACAGGCAGCTAGTACATGCACTTCTAAACCAGCAACCATCTATTGCATCAAAATAAGGTGTCTGAATTGACTACCTTTCCTACAGCACAAGACTTTCATTTTTGGCATTTACAGCACTTACCTGAAATACCTCGTGTTTCCATATGAGCTTTCACTGAAAGAGCTCAATCCATTTAACGCTTTTATAGTAATAAATGTTTGTGTTGCCCCAGAGGTTCTAATTTGTCTAGCTGTGAATGTGTCATAAATTTTCTTCACATCTAATGCTAAGAAAACAGGATCTGCATTCCCACACAGGGATGCATAGTGATGGGCTGCTGTGGGCTATCCCATCTGGCAGGAATTTTAGTATTTCACACCATTCTTGCTACTGGTTAACAGCTAGCTTCCACAAATCATAACTAGGTTGTTTGTTGTTACTATTCTGCCACAGATATCTGGTAATGCATGGTCATGGTGTATTCTGTGCCAGATAGTCTTTCTCTGACATTGTTTCATCAAGTTTTGCTCAGAGCCAGCCTGTTTATTTGTTGAAGTCCTGCTTTAGAGATAGCATTTTGCTTCAGCAGGAGGTCTATGAGCTAGTCCTCAAAGCTCCCCAGAGCACGGGGAAGACACCCTTAAATAAAACACAGAGAGCTCACCAGATGGGAAAGAGGAATTGTCACCAAAATTACTTCTGTGGCTGTTTTAAGTGATGTCTTCGTTCGTAGTGTGATAGCAGGATAGCAACAAAAACAGTCTGACCATGAAAAAGACCTTACCGTGCTGGGAATAGACAGCAAGGGGACAAAAAGAGTCTCTGCACCAGTCAGCTTGTAATCGCAAACACAAAACAGCTGCTGGAAGCCTTATGATGGGGAAGCCCAAGCTGTTGTCAAGCATCATGGCAAAGAGCTGTCTTCAGGAAAGGGCTGAAGACATAGTTCTGTGGTTAATGACAACAATGTCCTTCCGAGTGTAGAGAGTGCTGTAAAAGCACAGAATTGTTTGCCTGGAAAAGTAACAGATGGATGGTGGATCTGACTGTGGAAGTTGGTCAGAGGCAAAGGTCAACCTCAAAAAACTGAGGGAGAGAACCTAGACTGATTACAGGGAGAGGGCAGGAGGGAACTTAGAAGTGAAGGCAGCTAGCTTGGGTTAGATAGAGTATAAAAAAGGAGATAGTGAAGGCATGGAAGGAGTGGTCAAAATGGAAAGCTAAGTACGTGGTAATGCAGTGATTATCTGACGCCTATTTTGAATTGCTAACAGTGAGGCAAGAATATATCGAGATAAAAGAGATGATGATAAATTAGTAGAGATACAACTTGTCTAGCTAACATTGACAAGAATTTTTAGCCATTAATGATCTCAAATTGTGCCAGAGGAAGTTTAGGTTGAATATTAGGAAGAATTTCTTCCTGGAGAGGGTGGTCAAGCATTGAGATGGCCTTTCCATGGAAATGGTGGCATTCCCAAACCTGGAGGTACTTTAGAGAGGTGTGGACAAGGCACTAAGGAACAAGTTTCACTAAGGGTTTAGTGATGGGACTTGATATGTCAGATTGATGATTGGACTTGATGATTGGACTTGATGTTCTTTTGTCTGACTGCCCTTCTGCTGCCATCTGTTGCATGGCAACAAAAAGTAACAAAATATTGGCAGGAAGGTTTAACTTGTAACATCATACCACCAACATTTGCCTCTGATGTTGTGGGCCGACATCATAAAATAGAAGGTATTACTTTCTCATCAATTCTTGTTTGAATCTGCAATAGGAAAATCATTATCTTAGATCTCTAATAAAGAAAACTTCTATGAGATATTAATATAACCAAGTTGCAGGAACTTGAAGAAGGCCTGAGTCAAAATTAGCACCCACACTGTAAGCCTGAATCATAATCAAATAAGCAGTGTTTCCTCTAGGGATAAAGGAAGAAGTGGGACAGAGTGATGAGGCAGAAATCTGTTTTAGCCTTGTTGTGTCTGAGCTGGTACTAGGACAACAGAAGACATTAGAGATAAAAATCAACATCTTAGTTTATTAAGGCAAAAAAAGGAGAAAATTGTACTGATTTTTTTAGCTGAAAGCCAAAATGTTGCAACTTTTTTTGTGTGTTTTAGAACAAAAGCCACAGTTTTTGATCTTTTAACTACTGGTAATGGCATCACAAATCCTCACAGCCCTGACAGGTTGGTAGCATAGTTGGATATAACAAAAATATGATGGATAGTGTTTGTTGTGTTGAATTACTTTTAAATTTGTTGTTGATCATCAAGTATTTACTGACAGTTCCCAGGGAAAAATGGACCATCTGCTGTGTTTATAGGAGTCCTACTGACACACTGGATTTGGAAAAGACTAAAATGACTTGAAAGACCGTGTGTCAGGTGCATGAATGATGTGTCACTGATGGGCTGTGTGCTGTCATATCTCGTCATCTGCAGCATACAGGCAATTTGGGGTAATGAGGAGGAGAGGTGTAGTGCTTTTTTGTTAAGCTTCCACCCCAAGCTACTGAACAAGCTGTAGCCAACCATGGGGAGTCTGCTGGTTCCTAATATAGTCACAATCCGAGGGGAACGAGGGTGATTTAAGGCCGCTTTCTGCATGTTCATCTTGGCTTACTCCATCTCTTTCACATACAGAAATCATCCCTCCTTTCCTATACTGTTTAGTTTCTGTTATTATTTGTTTATTGTTTGGGTAAAAGAGTAAATAAAGTGAAACAGAGAAACAAAGGAGTGTAGGCTCATTGCAGTAAAACAAGAAGCAAGGAAGGAGTCAAGGTTATTCCTTTTCTAAGCTACATGTATGTTTCTCATATGATATGTACTAGATCATTTGGGCTTGGGAACGTGCTAGATTTTACTGGGAAGGTGGCGATGCTGGGAGATGGATGGAAAAAATGACAAAGGGAATAGTCAATGTTGCTGCACCCAATCTTTCTGCCCCTCTCCAACAGATGAAATAATTCTTGCAGTAAGCACTGAGCTCCTTTGTCTTGAAAGTCTGAAGTCTTGTCTCCTTGAAGCTTTGAATCTTCATCATAGATTTTTTTAATGTCTTGACTTGTACTAGGAGAGTGGAGGAATATCATACAAGACTCGGACCTTGTCTTTATGAAAGCAAGCTGTGACCTGAGAAAACTTTTACAAGCTCTTAATGAATCTATCTTACAAAGAAAATCCTTAATCAGTAATTTATTTTTTAACACCATGTGCACTTGGCTTCATATCAAGTAGCAGAAGGCCTTTGGTTTCTTGCTTTTCCAATGTCCTAGCAAGCAGAGAACTTGGTGGGGACAGTATGATGCAGGAGGGGCAAGAGCCCACAGGGACTGAGCCCAGCTCTGATATTCGGTGGCTTTGTAACCCTGGGCAAGTCGCTTTCCTTAGGAGATTACTAATCTCAAGCTTGTCCCATGTGTAATGCAAGGATTAGCAAAGCTGATGTGTGGCCAGTGCATCCAAGAGGTGAGAGCTGTGTGATCTTACCTTGTGTCTTTTGTCCTGCTATGCTCCTCTCAGTATTATCCAGCAGGAGGGGTGTGTGCCACCAGCCTTAACTTTCATTGAGCCTTCTTTGCAATGGCTGCCACGGAGCAAGGTTTTCTTTTTACATTTTTACAGTAGGACGACCAGTGCCATCAGTCTTACATAGGCATAATGTTCTTTCTTTCATTAGCTTTTTATGTTTGAAAAACACTTCTTGAAAGCCTTTCAGAATGTGTATGTTCTTTTATGGTGAGTATGTTACGCATGTAAAGATACAGATACAGATCTATATACATAGCATTTAGTGGGGATTGTGTATCTCTGTGGTGGTAGAACTGGCACAACACTTGAAAGTGCTTAAACTCCTTTCTTTGGCCTATTTGGAAATCACGTGTACTGCTCCTGTGCCATGTAATGTGCCAGTGCCACATTGGCTTGCACAGAGATGGAGGCAGGTGCAGAATGATGCCCTTGTTTAATCGAAAATCTCCTAGTTAGGGGCTATCCTAAAAAAAAACCCATCATAGTGTAGGGAATAGGGTTGACGGGTGACCAGCTGCAAATTTGAGCTCAGAAGTGCTACATGCAGCATAACCACATGGTGCTTGTGGAACCATCCCTGCAGCATTTATTTCTTGCACTTGACCACTGGGGAATGTGTTTGTCGTCCTTCTCACTCCTGTCACGTTAGGGCTTTGTCAGATCAGAATACATCGTTGCTGTGCTTCTCTATGTCCCTTGACTTGTCAGAGGCACAAATCTTTTTCAGACGCTCTCCCCTGTTCACTTCCATTATTATATCTGGTGCTTCTGGGTGGCAAGCAGAAATGAATAACCTTGTAAATGCTCCCTGTCTTTCAATTTGTTTTATTTTCCGTACAACATGTCAGTGCATTTTTGTTGAGTGTTTTTAATAAGATGATGCTGATGAAAATAAATTGCTTTGCAGTTCCTGCTGTGGGTGACAGAAATGCTGGGTCTGTAATTTTCCAAAACTGTGCATTTGAAACAAGTGTAGAGGCTTTTCTGTATGCCTGTAACCACAACCATCCTCATGAAATCCCTTGCAGGAAAAAAAAAAAAGCTATCAGTTTGAATTTTGGGGGCAAGATGCACTGCTGTATCCAGCTTCTGCTGGGCACAGTTAGAGAAGGAGATGTGAAGGAGAATTTTAGGACTGATTCCCTGGCACATTTGGGTCTGCTGCACGGGATATTTAGCCAAATCTGTCTCTAGTGTGAGAGGGAGAATGAGTTATGTAGCAAACATTGTTGGAGTGTCTGTTAGCCAGGATTTGGGAAGTCAGGGCTGGAACTGGAAAATGTAAATGCCACAGTGCCCACGGCTTCTGCACATCAGCTTTCTTCGGACTGTTTCAGTGGCTTGCTGGAAAAGAGTAAGGCAGATAAATGGTTATCTCCCTGTTATCTGTCTGGTGAGTACCCATCTCCTCCAGGAGTGTAGGTAACCTAGCTGTTTCAAAGGTGTTTTTTGAGTCAAGATTCTTCTTGTTGCTCGCTTAAATGAAAAATTGTCAATATTGCCATATTTTCGTAACTTGTTTTTTATTTGGTTAAAAATGCAGAAACTATAGATACAATTCCCTAAAGTTTAGAAATTCATCTTGTTGTCTGCCTTTTTATGCTCTCATCCTACTTAGATAGCTATCAAGACAATGTTAATGTCTGTCCCTTGCTGCATTCTCTGCTGCATTTCTGGAAGGGAGGCACTTTCTGTTTTTGCTGGCTAGGATACAACACGTGGCTGATGCACAGTAGCTGCAGATGAAACAAGAGCTCAGGTCCCACTTCTGCAACTTGAAGGCTAATGCTGTTATTATTAAACCACTTTACTATTTTTACTACTTTATTTTCCATACACTCCATCAACTATTCCATCCGTTGGCGAACTTTGAAAACAGGAATTATCAAGCTCCCAATTTTATAAAACTTTTCTCCTCTTTCCGTTTCAGAGATTTTCCCTGAGATTACATTCCTCAAAGTACAGAAAAGGAAGTACCCAGGATTAATGTTTTTCACTGTCCTCTCAAATTTGAAAAGTTGGATTAATACTGGTAGAAAAGCAGGCTGACTGTAAAGTGAAGGTTCAGTTGATGGTGTTGTGCTACTTCCTTAAGGAAATTATTAGGCTCTGTTAGGCAGCATTTACAGAGATTTGTGCTTAGTTTTCTTCTATTTTGCTATCTTTCATCACATCCACTTACAGCAACAAGATGGTCCATCCATGGCAGGTCCTTTCCTTCCAGAAGATTTCACTTTTCTCTCTTTGATTGCCAGGAGTGCTGTATGAGGGCTGGGCTCTCCTCCCTCACTCTTAGGTTCCCACTGTGCCGCATTTATTCGCTCAGTGTCATATTCTTCACATGTGAGCTGGGGGAACAGCTGCTCCAGCAAATCACTGCTGTTGAGCAGCAAGAGCTGAAGCCTTTGTTTAGGCTGCACACATGTAGTTCTTTTGATCTTTTCTCATAATTTAAACTATTCACCTTTTTCTGAACTCCCTTTAGTTTGTTGACATCTGTCTGGGTCCTGAGTGTCTAAGGCAGAGCAGTACATGAGGACAGTTTTGCCAAAGCTATTTTATAAAGGAACTGTCAGCTTGGTTAAAAGACATGAGCCTTCCACAGTAGCTCTAAGAGCTGCCGTGAAAGCTTATACCCAATTCTTCTCTTCTTCCCCTTCTTGTCCTTTGGAGGCATTTCTGGCTTTTAGATTCTCACTCACTGGACTGTTGAACACTGAATGCAATAAGTCAGTGAAATACTGACTTGTTTCAAGTCATTGGCTTGTATGAAATTTGCAGAAGAACCCTATTAAAAAATTTAATTATTTTTTCTTTTAAAATTCTGATTCTCTTCATTTGTTTCCAGAAGTGTTCTGCTTGACCAAATGTAAAAATGTTTGTACATAGCTGTGTGTGAGAGGCTGGTATGATAATGTACTTACAAATGCTGACTTTGTTGGTGTTTTTTTTTCTAGGTACTTGGTGCTAGAACACGTGTCAGGTGGGGAGCTCTTCGACTATCTTGTAAAAAAGGGAAGATTGACACCAAAAGAAGCCAGGAAGTTCTTCCGACAAATCATCTCTGCTTTAGACTTCTGCCATAGTCATTCAATATGGTGAGCACAGTCATTTCCAACAGGAATTACCTGTTACATAAACGCACATACTACAAGCATCTTACTTCCTGACACTGTTAAATAACCAATGTTGTAAAGCTGGAAAGGCATTGTGTAAAGTGCTGGCATATTTTTAAATTCTTGGCTGTCAGTGAGAATGCATACCAGTCACAAACAGACTTTTCATGGAGAACATTATCTTTGGAAGAGAATTCATTCATAGGGTATGGTTTAATCAGGAAAACCAAAACCACCATGGAAAAGCTTTTTAATTTCCATCATTCTTTGGGGCACTTTCTAATAACTCAGAATTACAAACACTATTTCAGAATGAGTCCCTAAAGAAACTTGGGACAGATACCAATGCAGCCAAGTCATTTTATGGCTTCCTTCAGTTTTTGGAAACCTGCTGGCTTTTGGCAACTTTGCCCAAGTCCCTTCTGGGCATTTGAGTCATTGTTGCCTTTAATTTCCTTTCCAGTAGGGAAGAATTTGCTTGATGTGTCTGGAATTTATATTTACAAACTCCATCAGATGATTTTACCATAAAGCGTGGTTTAACCTGCTCGTTTGGGTGATGTTTTAAATTGGACCAATTTCCACTTAATCTTCAGCAAGTTTAGCTAATGTAAATTTTACTGAAATCAGTTGTTATGATGAGTCTGAGCACACGGTTTCTGTACAGCTGCTGACCTGCTTATTTCTCAGGAATGCAGCTCCTTGCAGTAAGATTGGCTGGGGGAGACATTTACGTTGTGTCTGTGCGGTTACTTCTTTGAAGCCACAGATCTCCCCTCTGCAGGAGGCTGCGGGCTGCTGTTAGATATTGCAGTAGCTGGGTTTGCATAATCACCCTGTGGATTCTCAATAACAATACAGCGACTTCTGTAACCCCAGTTTTGTGCTGAGAACTCACATACCAAATATCTGCAGCATAAATGGCATCTATGTGTGCTGGGCAGTGTAAACACTGCTGGGTTGAATACATAGATGGCTCTGTTCACTGCGTGGCTTCACGCTTAGGAATCTGATCCAAGAAGCCTCAAATAATGTTTAAGTACAACTGAAAAGAAATTATGTATTCTTTCGAATGAATATTCCAGAGAAATATGATTCACAACTGGGACAGAAGTTTCTATGAAAACATTCACATCAGTCCTTTGGGCTTTTGTTGGATGCCTTGTGACATGTCTGAGTAATAAACTCAGCGAGGCTCGTGGTGAGGCTGTCAACATGACAGACAAGCATTTCTGCAGGTTTAAGGATATGTGGAATTTCCAAGGCAGAGTGCACGTCTCTCTTGAGGAATCCATTTTCCTCTGTTAAACATATTGGATTGTAGGCAGTAGTCTTGTTTAGAAGTAAATCCCCTGTCTCCTTGCCAACTCCCACTCTACTAACATCTACTGCTGAATAAGCTAGCTAGTAAATCATAAGCTCTCCTTCCCTCCCGGTCACTCTGAGACTTGTGTGGCTGGTGTTATACTAGACTCTGTGTGAGATTCTGGGCAGTTATCATAAACCCTTTTTGAGAATCAGAGCATGCATAAATACATTTGTGTGCATCTGTGTGAATATAAAAGTTAATGTGCTTTCCTAAGCAATGAAGCCTGACCTTGTCCTGTCGTGGGCAGTGAAATGACAAATCATCTCATCAGCCAGGTTATCCAGTTATGACCACGTTGAAAAATGAAGGCTTCTGCTTTGGTTAATGACTAAATGTGTGTGCCTCTAACTCACTGGCAGAATGGATTGATAGCCTGGTGTCCCTAGACCCATATCATTGTCCGATCTTCTTCCAATACCTCCCAAAACACAGAGAAGCGTCTGTGGCTTGCTTTTACAGCAGTATGTAGCCACATTCAGCTTTCACTGTTCAAAATGTGTTGATGCATCGAGATTCATGGATCAAAAAATCAGAAGGGATTCCCCAGTGCTGCCATCAATAAAATGCTTCTGCTGCTATGCTATGGAGAAATCACCTGTGTCTGAGAAGGTATCTTCAAACGAGCAGCTCAGACAAGGAAGCAAAATAGGCTTGGAGCTTGGACATGCTTTCATGGCTTCATGTTGTTTTTATAAAAGTAGGAACTTTCCATTATTACATAGGTTGCTCTGAAAGTAATGCCTCTTATTTATTTCCATGGAACCTACAACAGTTACAAATAGCACAATAACACTACTTGATAGAGCAGACTTTCAGCTACAAAATGCTATTTTTCACCAAAATCACCATCATTAGCTATGTATTTTTGTCAGTAATAAGCAAGAGCCAGATACTAGCTCATAAAAATCTGCACCAGCAGAAGTGACCCACTGTTTCACAGCTGTTATTAATGGCACCATTGCTAGGAAAATGTTGCCCATGCAGTCCGGCTTTCACTGTCCTCACATCCACTGGTTGGTCTCCATAAATATTTAAGTGTCAATGAACGTCACTGGGTGCCATTTTTTTCTGCATAGTGGAATGCAGTGATTCATCTTCTCCTCATCTGCACTTCCACATCAGATGCCATTCTGTCACACCGCCCCTTTGCTGCCATCTGTTGCACGGCAACAACACGTAATGAAATTTGGGTGGAAGGTTCAACCTCTACTGCCATACCACCAACATCCACCCTTGATGTCGTGGGCCGACATAATAACATAGAGGCATTGCTTTCAGTGCAGTCCTCGTATTTTATTTAGTGGAAACTAAGAGCAAAGATTTGAGGTATCTCATCCTGAGGCTCAGTCACAGAGTTTGGTGGTGTGCTTACCTGTGGGGAAGAAGCTCTCAGATAATGTACTTCTCAGTTCTGTAAGGGCTTCCCTTGCTGTGCTAGGGACCCTTTTTTGAAAAGCAGTGCTGTGCAGAGGTGTTGTATGTGATCCTGCGAACAGCGTATCTGTGTTACTCTGGTGCTTTGCCTGAGCTAGCAAGCAGAATGGTGAGCTCAGTGATGCAGCAGCATTGCTCCTGCTTCCAGTTCTGTGCTAGTTCTGAGGGCTCTGTGTTGTGCTGCAGCACACAGATGTGCTCAGAAGTGATGCAAGAAATGGCAGAGTAACCTGGAGTCCCTTGGACATAAGACCTTGTTAGCTAGGACAGAGGTTTGGATGTAACTAACGATTTTTTCCTAAGCTACCAAAGAATGGGTGCCTTCTCTCTTACGTCAGTACCTTTAAGACGTCTGCGCTGGATGCTGCGAATCAGTAATCCTTTTGCGTATCTTGCATCCATAGTGTGGGAGAGCTCTCAGCTAATTCAGCACCACCTATAATTACTGTAAAACAATGTAGGAGCAAATACTGGGGTAGGTCGCAAATCCTTGCTTTCCTCAGGAAGAGGCTCTTATTTGCAGCAAGGGAATGCTGCAGCACGGGAGGAGGTGGGAGCCGGGCAGAGTGAGCTGGCGGGTGCCGCATTGGCTGGGGGTGACATCACCACCAAAAGCTGGGATTGGCCACGTCCTTATTTTGTGTGTTGGGTTTGTGCTTTGGTCAAGCTCATATTTGGTGTCTGTATCTCACAAGCTGACAAATAAAAATACGATTACAGAAAATGCCCCGTGGCAAACCTTATTACGGCTTCAGAGATAACAGATAATGCCAATTACTGCACAGGGCAGTGGTGACATTGAGAGGAAATTCCCTGCGGTAATGAGCAGCGAGATGATTATTTCATTTTATTTTTATTTTGGTTGGGTTTCATTTTGTGTTATGTTTTTTTGTGTGTTTTTTTTTTTTTCATAGCATGCACAGGAGGGGTTAAGGCAGTTTCTTTATGAATATTGATAAATGACAATTATGAGGTCCCTTTCTCCTTTTATTGCCTGGGGCTGTGCCTGCTTGAGTACGCACAAGGATCTTGCTGAAGTGTGTCTGTGTGTGTGCATAGGCATGGGGGTGTGTGACTTAGAGGGTTAAGGCAATGAATAAAGAGCTTTGTTTGGCTTCGCCTTGTGTTCTTGCCATCGGTGCAAGGGGGGAAATGGCTCCTTATAAAACAGAGCTTTGAGATTTCACAGCAGTGGTGCTAAAATCTCTCATATATTACTGCAGGCAGGAGCTGCAGAGCACTGCCAGTAGAGGAAGCACGCTTTTACGAAGAAATCTGGGGTGCCTTCAAGAACCAGAGAAAGCCAAAGAATGCCAGGTGCCATGAGTAACCTGTCCTGTTAGGTAGTACCACGTTCCTAGTGACTCCTGCTTTGACTTCCTTCTTTTATAAGGAGGATGCAGAGATGTGTGTCCACAGCTGGGCACTTTGAAAATATGACCCAAAGCCTCCAAATGTGAAAGTGGGCTTGAAACCATGGAATTTCATAATGTTGATTTCTGGTATTTCTTCTGGGGGTCTTTGAGTCTTTAGATTTTGAAGTTTTCTTTTAGACCTTCAAATTAGAAATGTACCTTCTTCTCTTGATGAGAGCTGAGATTTGCCAATCTTTGCCTGAATCCAGGAGCTGCATATCTAGGACTGAGACTCAGTTTAAACAGTGAGGAATTTAAACATTTTCCTTGCACAAAAACCTGGAGAAATAACATTAAGCACAGCAGCTGCAATGTCAAAAACAGTTACCAGCTCTGCTAAAGTCAGAGGATATGTATTTTCCTAAGTTTATTTCTTTACATAAGCCACTGGAAACTCAAAAATGGCATAGTCTCAGTATAAGCATAACCAGGTAGCATTCTTTGCAAGTGCATTCATGGTGATCAGACTTGACAGTCTGTGCTGTCTCTGGAATACAGGAACATATGTTTTGAGGCAAGGTTTTTAGGGAGGGGCAGTATATATTAATGCATCACTAGAAATAATCATACTAAAACCAGACAAGGTTTCAGGCATTCAAGCACTTCTTCAGGATTGCTGATATGTTTAGAGATCATGTCCTTTTTCCTGGCTGTATTTGCTTGTTCTGCAGGATTCTGTGAAATATTACTAAATTTGAGTGTAGCAACCATGACTCTTAAACAAAGATCCTCTGTAGGTAGATGCCAGTTATGCATTTGGATCTTATTTGCAGAAGCAAGAGAAAATAAGACAAAGGGCTTTTTCTGATTATGAAAATTAAAAATCTTGCTTCTCATACTAGTAACACTGATAAATTATTTGCATCACATCAGGCTTCTGCTAAGCACTTTTAAGAGGCATACTGCAGAACAATGATTCTGTGGTCGGGCCCTTCTGGGATTTTGGGGTCAGTAAGAAAAGCATTTGCAAAGTAGCCAACAATTTGATTAGTACAAATGACCTGCAACTACACCAATTAAGAGGTTTCTTGGATTAGAAATCTATGACCTGCAATGAGTTGTCATAGAAACTGATAGGAATATTTCAGCACAAAAATCACTTTAAAATAATGGGTTGGTTCATCATCTTGTGCCAAGTGACATAGTTTCCTTGAATCCAAGATCTTAAATCTGTCTCTACACCCAAAATCTTCTGTCAACCCTGGGTGACAGGGAGAGGCTGGCTGTTTTAGTTCCATTTTTAACCATGCAATTGTCTGCAGTACAACTCTAGGGACGTTCCCAGAGCAGGAGAACAGGCTAAGAGAGGCAATGGAGGGAGCTGAAGGAGCTGGCTGGATAGCATCACTGGGAGTGACCAGATAGAAACTTGGCCAGTGTGTGTGTGTGAAGCTGGAACACATTAATGAATGTGCAGGCCTTTCATTTTCTCGGCACCATCTCGGAGGATTGTGTCTATTTCCGTGGGACCCTTTTTTCAGACCTCCATCTCTTTTTTTCTCCCCATCCTCATCTTGTGCTGTGATGGAATTGTAAAGCCTGTGTTATACTCTGTAAAAGAGAGATGTTGCAGAGAGCCTGACAGTGTCATAGTTTATTTAATGGCTCCCTTTCATTCCCACAATGTCCCTTCAAATGCCTGCTGCATGCATGCAAGCTTGTGGAGCTGACTTCTTACTCCATTGTCTGGGGTGAGGAGCTCTGGGCAGTCTGTGACCACCCTGGCTCAGGATTTCAGTGACTTCTGCAGGGCTGCATTTCCCTTTCAGATTCTTTTTCAGCATACATAGGGCTCAAGAGGAATGTTGGCCATGTTGTCACAAAATAAGTTGCTCTCTTCTATTCTGATTTACCAGCCGTGTGCTAAGCCCCTATAGCTTTAGAGTCGTTAGAACAACCAAAAGTCCTCTATTTCACCTGCAGAGAGAGGAGTTGATGCGGTCATATAAGACATAGAGAACCAGAGAGACCAGCTGGAGCGGGACCAAGTTAAAATGCTTTTACTCTGCAATGTTGCATTAATGCCAAGTAATTACCACATACAGTGGGATTTTTGTTTTGTTTAGTTTCATTTTGGCACAAGAGAATTCTTTCCAAACATGAATGCATAAGGCCATCCAGGCAGATAGGCTCCTAGGTAAATTATAACAAACCTTCCCTATTCCCATATGTTCCTCTCCCTTCCTTCTGGCACTTGGAAACTGGCAGTATAAAGATGGGAAATGCAAATGCAGGGAGGAAAGTTTGTTCGCAGTGGCAGTGATGCTGCTTCTGCCGCTCCGGTGCTGGCTCTTGGCCTCACTGCTATCCCCAGGATGGTCCCCAGATTCTAAGATTCTAAGTGCTCCAAAGATAGAAAGCAGGGATGTGTTCCAGCTAGAAGCTGGGGCATAAAATTCTCTTGTGGTTGAGCTTGCAAGCATTGCCTGATCCCATGGGCACCCTGATTACTGAGAGAAGTGCTGCTGCAATGCAAAAAAAGAAATATTCATGCTGCCATGACGTTCCTGAGCTCACCATCCATACCTGGTGCTAGGGTCTGTGTTAAAAGAGATATGGGAAGGGTCAGAGAGTGACATAACTGCCCAGTGGCATTCTTGTTGTTTGGGGCCCAGTCAACAATAAATGTATCAATTCTTGACAGAGTCCACATTCTGTTTGCTGATTGGGCTGTAGTGAAGAGAACAAAATTATTCTTGATTTATTTTGGTGTTTAGAGCAAAAAAATGCACAAAAAAACACAAAGGTCTACTGCCACCTCAAATTTCATATATACTACCCCACTATCCTTAGTCCCACATATACCGAAGGAGGGCAACGTAAGGCTTTCAAAATGCTCTCTGTGAGGTGAGTCAGGACCTCTACCTAAAGACTACCATCAGCTCAGGTTGGTTGATCATTCGGGTAAAAGCATTGTACAGCACAAGGTGAAGCTCACTGGACGTCTTACATGTGGATGATGGCACCCTCCATCCCCTGTCTTACTGTGGCTTTACCAAAAAAAACCAAAACAAAACAAACAAAAAAAAAACCCAAGAATTTTATTTTTGCCACTTTACAGGAACTTTGTTTTTCTAGTTGGTTCTCCCTTAAACTCAAGTCTGAAAGTGCCTGTGTTGTGGATACCAGCTGATGAGAAGACAGGATGAAATGGTGAAGAGACTTGTTTCCCTTGGTGAATAATATATTCTTTATCAAAGGTGTCATCCCTTTGCTTTCACTGCCTCTGAGTAATGTGGGAGTGAGGCTGGCTCAGAACTCACATGCCTTATGCTCCGGCCAGAGCTTGAGGCGAGTCTGCTGAGACTGCTGGCTCTGAGGCATAGAAGGGTAATGTTTGAACATCTTCCTTTGCTGTGCTGTTCTCCTGAATGAATGTGAGATGTTTTGTAATGAACATACATCCAGTTTGGAGAAATGCTGTGTTCAGATCATGTTGTACCTTAATCGTTGGATTTCCTAGCTCATGTCAAAAGCAGGATCCTTAGTGGCCATTTTAAATGTCCTTAATGACAATCATAAGGCTCAGTGATAAGGTAAATGGCCAGTATCTGTTTTGAATGTGTGCTATTCTGCTGGAGGTCTCCTCTAGAAATATCTATTACACTCCCTAAGAATCCTATTACAGCATATTCTTCTTATGTATTGAGTTAGCTGCATTATTTACAAGTTGTGTCTAATTGATCATTCCAGACTTCTGTAAAGATCAGAGATCATTTCCAAGATGTTGTCAAGCTCTATATGTTTCTCTGAGGGGGCAGAGACCAACCTCCTTTACAGGTGGATAGGGGTATAATTACAATTGCATCCATGAGCAGCGCTAGAGGGGCGTTGTAAGAATGAAGATGGCATGAAGCTAAGGCTGAGCTCTGTTATGGCTGTTGCTGGATTAGATTATGTTAATGCTGGGTCTTCAGTTTTTTGGGCAGGTAACTTTTTCTTGAACCACTGTAGCAAATGGCTGCTATTTGCCTGACATTCATGCATGTTGTCAATTGGCCATTTCCAGCAGGTTTGTGTTCTAACAGGGCACCTGAACTGACTGTTCTGCCTTGAAGATTTTTTCTCAGGGTTGCAGCTTTTATCAGCAGGACATCAAAGATACACACTTTGCTTTCTTATAAGTAAAGACAAGTGAAGAGAGCTTCTTCAGCCTGCATAGAATCCTTCTCTCATCTCTGTGGCTCTTCAAGGGCTGCAAATAAAAAGGCAAAAAAGACATCTCAATTTTAGTACAGGGTTTTTGGTTTGGGGTATAAAATCAAGTAGATCTAACAGTTGTACAGAAGTACTTGAGTACTGAGAAACAGATGGATGTGCATAGTATTGCTGTCTGCAAGTAATGAAAACGAGTAAATTAGTCAGTATACATTTTCTTTGATTTAAAATAGGAGTTACTGTCCTGAAGGTCTTGACTGCCTGCTCATTCCCACATTGCCAAATAATAGAAGAACTGAGCTTTGCTGGAAAGAAGGGAATGGAATCCTTCTTTCCTGTTGCTAATGCTCTCAGTTAAAAGCAGTGCTGGGTTCAAGGCTTTCTCCATTGGAGCTAGGTGCCCAAAGTGTTTTCAAATGCTTATGTAAAAGACCCTTAATAGGAGCTTTTTGTTGTAGTGTTTGCACCAAATACATCTGTTTGTTTGTTTTTTTTTCCCCCAAGACTTCACTAATACTATTTACTGTTAAAGAAATATACTGATGGCATCCACTCTTGCCTTAAGAAGCTGGCATTTGATGGAGTATGTCAGCCCTAAATCTAAACCGAAAATTTCCTCCTGCCAATTTCCCTCAGTCTCCCCCTCAGATTGTGTTGATATTATTCATTTTCTATATGGATAGTGAAGGCTCAAACATCAGGAGTGGGCACCCCATCATTTGGGGGTGGGCTAGAGTGCTGTGTGTGTGTGGTCTCCTAATCTGGAAGTGAGAAAGAATGACATCAATTAAAATGTAATAGGTTGGATGCTATGCTGAATTAAAAAAAAAATACAGGCCTCAGAATGGGAAAGCTGTTGTGGATAATTTAACTTGCATTTTGATCTTTTCTTTACAGCCACAGGGACTTAAAACCAGAAAACCTACTGCTGGATGAAAAGAACAATATCCGGATAGCAGACTTTGGAATGGCATCGCTGCAGGTTGGGGACAGCTTGTTAGAAACCAGTTGTGGGTGAGTGTCTCAGCATATTGCAAGTAGTCAGTGACAGATTTCAGACATAGAAAATGTCAGTAGCAGGGGGTCTGAGCAGACTTGTGCATCCTTATTTCCTAGCAAGTTAGTAAATTTTAAAAATGTATACAGTGCATAAAATAGCTAAAATAAGTTTTTTTTTTAAAGTGCTTTGCAATGAAAAGCAGGCCTTTGTAGATGTCACATATGGATAGAAATACCAAGGCTTTCAGGTTTGGACTCATCTGCCTAGGCTGGCTTGTGTTTGCTTTCACTGGATGTGTGATATTTGGAAAATGAAAGCAGTGGTGAAACCTGTTTGATGAATAGGCCTTAAAATATTAGGAGGTGAGAAAACAAGGGAATCTATGGCGTCTGAAATGGAATTTGTGTGTTCTGTTCAGGCTGCCTGCTTGCAGCTCTTTCTGTTTATGCTTCACTCTGCTTCATTTCGGCTCACATCCGGAATTGATAGGGAGGCAGCAGAGGGTCCTTTGCAATTACAGGCAGGGCATGAACACAGATACAAAGGAGACTGCTTGGAGGAATATCACAGGGACAATAAAAACATTTCCATGTTAATTCAGTTGCCAGCAGGAGCTTTCCAGGAATTTCCAAAGGAGCCAGCAATAAGCCCAACAGCCGAGTGAAGACCTGGTGCCTGACTAGGGCAGGATGAGCATTTCAGGAGCAATACCCTCTGATCACTGTCATCTCTAGGGATATCACAGGCACCATGGTCCCCCAAAGCCATGACACTGTGCTGTGTTGACTGCAGTGTGCTGCTGCAGTGAGCTGTGGCAAGGGCAGCAGCTGCATCGAGCTGCTGCAGCCTGGCACCACTATGGCAGCTTCTAGCTGTGTATCAATTTGTTGCAACAGCAAGCTCAGCAGCTGGAGTTGCAGAAAGTACCAGTAGTTCTGTGTCTCCTCCCATACACACTTACTCTTCCTGGCCTTTGGCAGTGAAAATCCTTCAACTGCAGCTCATCTCAGTCCTCAGGCTGCTACAGTCCATTCAGTGGACTACAGTCTTTTCATTCTGTGCCCTGAGGCAAGACAATTCAGAGTGGACATGGAGCCATATCAGCTCCCTTTATACCACATCTACTGCCTCTCAGTCCTGAGCTGCACAGCTTTGCATTCCAAGTTTTTAATAATAAATTGCAAAATTGTTTGAAGCTGATGAATGGTGGTTGATGACTATACTGAGATGCACCCATTCCTTTCTTGTCTGTGTCAAGATTTGACCTCTTACCAGCACAGATGAGAAACAAGGAGCCGTGAGTCTGCACATCTGCTGCTTGCAGCTGCTTTCAAACCTCCCCTCTAGACTAAGAAACAAAGTCTTCACTGCAGTTATCACAAAGGATCTCTGCTCTCTGCAGAAAATTTTCTCCCTCCATTCTGTGTAAAACAGAACAACAAAAAGTATAAAAACCAATTCAATCTCACATCACCCTGAAGGATTTTTCAAACTCCTTGGGAACCTCTTGGTAGGCTCCCTGTTCATGTTAGAAGCAGTCTGTGTCATCCAGGTCTAGAGTCTCAAAGGGAGATTTCCTGTGCATAAGCAGTGCTGGAATTCAGGCGTCCATGTTTCAAGCGGAGCCAACCCTACTATTGCAGCCTTAAAATGTGCTAATGAAGAAATCAATGGAACGAAAGAGACATGCCTGTAATAAACAGAACACAGCAGCAATGCTATGATCTCCTGCCTTGCAGATGTATTTTAAGTATGGTGCCAATCACTAGGCCGCCATGTGAGCTATTACACCACTTCATTAATTCTCCTGGCATGGAGCCCAGCATGGCTGGTACTGGTGTCTTGTGATCTATCTGGTTTGGGCAGTAAAAAGAGAAAGGAGGGAAGGAAGGAAGGAAGGTACGAAGGAATATATAACATCGTGCCACAAAGTTCACAAAGAGAGGCAATCCGGTTGTGACTCTTTCCCTAGGAGCAACCTCAGAGCCCACTAACCAACCTCAGAGCTCTTCAAGGCAACAATTTTACCTCCCCCTTGTAGTTGGTACTTTCAGCCAGCATGAAAAGGAACAAAACAGACCGAGTCACGGCTCAGATATGAAACTTTAATGAGATGTTCTTCCATGCACCCAGAAGTTAATTTTCAGAATGGCTTTCTCTGTGCTGTGAACATTGATAACGAGATGAAACTGTAATGTTTCCATTGACAGCCACACAAGGAGTCTCTAGGTATTTCTGTCAGTCAGAGTGGGAGGATGAGATGGGGTTTAGCAGCATGATACAACGAACTTTGTCAGTACAGCAGAGCTGTTAGAGTGCAGCCTCTGCTGTCACAAGTGAACTACTAAGTATAGTCCAAAATTTGACCAGAGAGCCTTGACTGGCCTCACAAAACTGTTCATGTGTTTTGTTGCACACCTCAGAGTCAGTGTCTGATGGGAGCTACCCCTTAGATCAGCATGATTTTCTGTAGTGCTGATGGCTACCTGGAGGAAATGATAAAAGTTCAGCCCAGTCGTGTTTGTGTAGGGGAGGTAAGTAAGGATGAGCTGTTCCTTTGACATCATTTGTCAATGCCAGACTGCATTCAGGCCTTGGTTGTAATTAATATCCCCATTACTGAAAGCCTGTATTGCACAAATCCTGCATATATACATATATGCAGAACAGTGTGCCATAGATTTAAGCAGGTATCTTTAGACCTTTGAGGGAAAGAGGAGCTGTGGGAATAATTCCGCTAACTGCAGAAACTGTATGATAAGGCAGCCTGTGGAGAGAGAGTCCCTGAAATGCTAAAGTAACCCAACAAATCTTTGCATCTCTCCAGGAGCAGGGGAGTTCTGTGAGCAAACAGCAGACAACGAAGGAAGTGGAGGATGTGGTAGGATGCTGCTTCTATTAGTTCAGCTCTCTTTGGCTCTCCCTCCTCTTTACCCTTCCAAGCGATGACATGCAGAGACAATCCCTCATCTCTTTCAACAGTGATTCTTCCCAGCACACTGCTTTGCAGTGCTTCAGAATGTTAGATACTGAGCAATCCCTCCTACTTGTCTCTAGGCAAGAAAAATGAGTTTCTGTTGGTAAAATCTCTGAACATAAATGATCGGAGCTTGATTTCTGCCTCTGCTGTGGGCATTCATGGTAGTCTTAGACAAGTCACATTACCCCTCTGTGCTTCAGTTCTCAATCTTAACAAGTCATTATAGAGCCCAAGTTGCTCTGAACATAATCTGAAATTATATCTATAGGAGTCTTGGAAAAGTAGAAAGTAGGAACTTTTTTTCTCTTTTCTTGAATGAAAAGAGCTCTCAAATAGAAGAATTGATAGGGAATACTGTTGAGTTACCATTCTTGGGAATCTGTAATGATCCTTCCTAATTCCTCGTTGCTCCTTATAGGAAGCTGACAAAGTACATTTTTGCCATCTCTGCAGTTCTCTCCATTTCACTTACTGTGAAACGACATCGTGTCCCTCAGGAAGGAGATTGCTGCAGGCCACCAGGTGATGGAGAATCCATACGGCAGTGCTGCTTTCTGTGCTGCCTCTAAACCTCTTGATCGCAAGCAACCACAAGCTGAGACCAAGCCAACGTGTAAAGTTGGCTTTCTCCAGCACCAGACACTATTCCCAAAGAGGCAATCACTACAGGCCCACAATTAACTGACTATATATGCAGCAGCTCTCCCCTATCAGCTTCTCTGTCGGGAACCCCTGGAGAAATCCAGAAATCTGTGCATGTGGGAAGAACAATGTTGTTCATGTCCTCTAATTTTATTGAGAAGAAAGCCATTGTGCATGTTGGTGGCATAAATGAAGGAAAAAGCAACTGCCAAGCCCAGCACAGTCCATACCTCTGCTCTCAGCTTCCTCTAGCATATGCTGGGTATACTTTGCAGACCCACCAGCCCATATACATCAGAAAAAAGAAAACAAAAACAAAAAAAACAAAACATTTTCATCAATTCTGTGATTCTGTGATACTCATTAGAATTAATTGCTGTCTCTTTTTGAGCTCAGGATATCTGTAACACCCAATACAGTGTGTGTTTGTTAGAAATGCTGATAGATATCATCTAGGTCCTAATTTGCTTACCTTTGTATTTGATCTATCTGCGATGAGATAATTCAGAATAGAGCAACTCAGTTGCTGTACACCTCAGTATCCAAGCACCATTTCTAATTTAATGTCAGGACATGATGCTGCACATATTCTTTCTCTTCTATACGGTTTTGTATACAAATGTGTGCATGTTATCTAAAACATACGCAAATGTCCAGGTCCAGATATTGTTAGTGTTGCAAATTTAGGCTCTTAAAATTAGAAAATGCCAGAATTCATAATCTTTATCCCATCCCTCCAGGAGTTTCCATTGCACTCTGTTCCTGTCTCTTTCCCTGTTCTCCTCTGCACTCCAGTCTTGCCAACTTCTCCCACTCATTTCTGCTTCACATTTGGTCCCATGTCCCAGATTCTTTTCTCTTTTTCACTATATTCCAACTCTGATTTCCCCTACCTGGTTTTCCCAGCTCTCAGTCTCAGATCTAACTCCTGTTATTTGTGCACTCAGAAGAGGTTCTGCATTTTAAAGTTTGGTACTTTGTGACAACCTCAGTCACAATAGCTTGTTCTATCAGTTTTAGGGAAAAAAGAAGATCTGTGAAGCATTGCCAACACAGATTGAATTTTCATCCTGATTCTCTAGAGAATTTCCATTAGTAAATACAATCTTCCCTGATTCTAGTGGTTATGTTTGCATACATTTTTCCGGAAAATCTGAATAAATCATCACATTTTCCTTTCACATTTAAGTATGCTAGAAATTTTCACTTTTTATGGCAAAAGCATATTTAATTTAAGTAAGATTTTAATAGTGGGCACAAAGATGAAACCAGTCTGAAGCAGACAAACAGAAAAGAAAATCTCTGAGTTATTAAATTGGTAGTAAGTCATAAGCAGTTTGAAATGAGGATTATGAAGGGAAATATCAGACAGCCTTATTAATAAGTGCTAATATAAGCCTTACCTGTAATACATTTCAAGGTACATTAAAAGAGCTTTAAGTCTGCAAAATTAAGTGCTGAAAATTTAAGATATGCTACTTTTTAGATTATAAGTATAAAATTAACTTGGTCCCAAAATATTCATGTACACTGGGATAAGTTCATTAATTACGAGCTTATACAGGTTTTTTTCCACCAAAACTTTGTCTCATTTGGTATTTTTATGGTGTGAGGTTTTTTGAATAAGCATCTGTTTAATTTATTCTCATCCTTTTTTATGGATCCATTTGAAATTTCATCTCGCCACATCCGAGCCTTGCTGTGGATGCTAGGTAGGATTTTCATCAAAGTATTTTAAGCTTACAAATATTAACTACATCAAAAACAGGGGAACCTGCAGCTTGCAATTAGCTGTGAACATCTCCTTTTAAAGCACCTTTTCATTTGCATTCACAGAAGGACTCTGTTGCAGGCACAGAGAGCTTGATTCTTCAGTATGTCAACCAGCTGCCTCATCACAATGTTGTCCTTCGTAGCACCACACTTCCCTCACTTGACCACTGGCTTTCCAATTTCTGCAAAAGTAAACCAGAGGCATTGTGGACAGCAGCAGACCCACTGCCTCATGCTCACTTATCTACAGAGCACAGCATAGCCTGTTTGGGCTTTGCTTTTGAGTACTGCACTCTGTATTCTTTACACTCTTTTAATATAGGGGTCTGTTTCAGTTTTTAAATTAAGATCTCTTAAAGGATCTATGTCTTAATCATTTGAACTCGTATATTAATTAATGAACTGATTTGCAAATTCACAGAAAGTCTATTTGTGCTTGAGGAGTAAACAGCTGTAAGATGGCTGAGGGCTAGATGCTGGGTTTTCTCATATAGCGCTAAATAGAACTGAAGCTTTAATTGCAAAATAGCACTCAACCTTAACTACAGCTACTACTTTAATTACAGCCCTACCTGCAGTTACTGCCTTCAGTACAGCCTGCACTACCCGCTGCTCCTCAGACTGTTTCTTCAGTCTCTCCCTGCATTACTTTGCTATGTGATCTGTGGCTGTCGCTTTCCCCAAAGGATGCTCTAACATGCATCCTTCTTGTGAGGAATTCCCTTTCTCTATTTCACTTCTCCTCTCATGTTCCCCTTCATCTCAGCCCTTTGCTGCCCAGCACAGTGTTCCACGTAGGCATTCTTTTGCTCTAGTGGGTAGCTTCTGTCTCCAAAAGCCAGCTAAGAGATACCAGTTAACTTGGGGGAAGCATCCGAGCAACACCAAAAACAGCCGACACAAGAGGGTTTCAGTGCATCTCCTATATAAAAATATCTTTAAGCAAAGAGAGAACAAGACTTCTTCCTCCCTCTCTACAGAAATACTGCCTCCAGCTGTGAGGTGTAAAGAGAAACATTTCTTCTTCCCCAGGTAGTATCTTCCTAAGGCATGGATCCAAAGTACACAAGCATGGAGATTCGTCTTTAAAGGGACCTGTCAGAAAGTGCAATACATGATTTGCCACATTATAGAGCAGGATTGTACAGTACAGCTCTCCCCCTTCTCCCTCATCAACCTTCTCTGGAAAAGCAGTTGTTGCATAAACCATACACAGGCAGTAGGTTTATCTGTGTACTGTGCAGATCTCTCTTATCTATGTACTGAGACAGGAGGTCAGAACTGCTTGCACAAATCAGAGGCACATCACATCTGCACTGGAGATACAGCACTGGTTGTCTCAAATGTGCTCTAGCTTTACTGTATCAATGTGTCAAGATCAAAACCTACTTGTCCAGTTTTTCAGATGAGATTCATGGAGATTCATCTTTGATGCATCTTACTGATTACATAACCCCTGTCTGGACTTGTATTGGTTTTCACCATTTCACTTTGGATTATTTTCTCTGGTCGAAGTCCCATGTAAATGCTTTGCTAAGGGCCTACAAGATCTGTTAAGATTCCTGTGTCCAAGAGTTACAGCTGTGAATGAGCGTTCAGAGAGCCCTTCCTGCCCCAGGCAGACTAGCCTTGAAATAAACACTGCCAACACTGGGACTTTTTTGCAGCAGTACCCAGAGGCAGCAGCTGCTTCTTTATCTTGCTGAGCTGTATACTTATTTATTATCAAGGGCAAACTGTGGCTTTTGCTGCACAGAGATGTAGCCGAAGGATGAGGAAATGGCCTAGGGGAAGAAGGAAGGAATATACTGAATATTGAATAATTATTGATAAGAGCCAAAGAAATACTCAGGACTCTATAGAAAGATAAATAGATTTTTTATTAAATTTTAGCTTTCTCTTTAAAGCAGTTGAAGGTCCTTTGTGATTGGCAGCATGGAAATGAGTTTTCTACAGATTTCTGGCTGGCCAGAGGAACCTGTTTAGAGCTGTTTGCCAAGACAGTGCTGCAGATATCCTGATAGTGTGTGCTGGCAAGAATTCAGAGTGGCTATGCCAGAAATCTGAGCTCTCTGGGCAGTTGCAGTGCAGCTGTTGAATGATTGAATCAATTCAACTTGTTGAAATTATTTATTGTAACATTTTCTCCACCTATTCTGTTAGGTTTTAGCAGAATTTCACCAGTGTCTTGAAAGACACCTTGCAGCCTCCACTGCAGACTCCACACTCAACAGACATCAGGGGAGTAAAATGCTTTAAGTGCATTTAGATTCCTAACTGGGTATCTACCCATCTCATCATCTTCACAATACTTGCATTCTTCTTTTCAAGGATATTTGCAAGATGGTTGTATACCTCAGCATTTGCAATTATGAATTCTGAAATCTGTCTTTGTTGGAGTTGCAAATTTCTGGGAGGTAGGAAAGCAGCAGTGGTGTTGCTCTCGTTTTAGTCAGAGCAGCAGACTTATGATGAGGTTTTGGTCAACCAGTTGTGGCCAGCAGCAAATTTTAATAACTCATGTGTGGCTGCCAAAGACAGAGCTGCCAAAAGAGCCCAGTGGGTCTGTCCTCCCCACTGGGTTCAAGTACTTTCTCACCTCCCAGAGCATCCAAAGGTGAACTCTATCCAGCTCTCCAAGGCAAGACATTTCTTGTCTTGATAGACCTTTCAAGGTTTATAAAATCAGGTCTAGATTACTGAATTACTGAATGCATAGGGTTGGTCATAATACCTGTGATAGCCTCTTAAAGAAGAAGTGCTATTAGATAGTATGCTAACCTTCCAAGTCCCACCTTCCCCAGAGTTTGTGAGGGATCAGTTATATTCTATTTCTCCTTGCTTAAGCTTTGTATTCAAGGTAGCTGCAGTTCTAGTTGTACTCCAAGTATATTATCACAGTCTGCCAAAAGCTGTGATAGCAAATCTGATGTGCCATGCGCTCAGGATGGTATTTTACCATAAGTGTAATGTGTATGGAAAGGTAATTAATGGACTGTCTCACTGGGCATTAAAGTAGAATCCTAGCACAAAGCTAACCTCACTGTGCTTCTGTTTTGCTCATTACTTTGTGAGACAGGTATTGCCCAACCATGATTGTGTTTGTCACAAGAAACAAATGCACAAATGAAGACAGGCTCAGGGACTGCTGGGAGGTGTCAGTATAAACAATAGTGAGATTTGCACACAGGTCTCAGACAGTTTGCATCCCTTTTACTTGTCAAGTTACTTTAATGAGGGCTATAAAAATAAATAGCCATGGCTATAATCTTTAGGAATTAAAATTATTACCTGGCAAGTGGAAGTAATTAACTATTCTCAGCCAAGAATCAAGGAAGAGATAGATGGGTGGAAGGATGTGAAGAGAATATATTAGCTCAAAAGGTAACAGTGCTGTTGTCCATCCTTTCTATGTGGTGTTTTGCTGTTGCTTTTTTTTTTTTTTTTAAGAAAAATAAATTGCTTGTTCAAATCATGTACTGGCAGCTTTTATGACTGCTGGAGTAATTGAGAGCACTCTTAGCAGAAGAGGTGAAGAGGTGCAAGATATGGTTTGGAGATACATGCATTGGCTCTGAAAACATTTAATTTTCTTTCCCCTAAAAGACCTTGCAGTGTGTGTCTTTCTTCCAGTTATATATATGGCCAAGTGAAAGTAAAGAGTTAGAGAGCTGGAATTTTATGTAATCATGAAATGTGCCTGCTCTTTCATTCCTTTCAGGAAATTCATATTAGGGCCATTGAATTTTGAATTATGCTAGTTGTTGACCATTTCTGGGTTTGTCTGAGAAATATATTCTCATTACAGTAATAAAAAGGGCTGTTTTTGCAAACTTGCTTTCAGTGTAAGTGAGCCAATCCTGATTCTGGTAAGCAAAGTGGAAATGCAGATAGTTCATAAATACATGTTCATCTCACTATTTTGTGTTACAGATCACCGCATTACGCCTGCCCTGAAGTTATCCGGGTAAGTTGATTAAAATCAATGTATGTTTTCTTCAAAGTGTCACTAATTGTATGTGTGCAGACAGACCCTCTTACAGGAGGTCTGTCCAAGACAGACAGCGAAAGGAGAGAATAAACATGCTGTGACTTTGGTTGTTTGGTTCAGCCCTGAATCAAGCCACATCAGCCATCTGAGGGAAATAATCCTGTGTTGTTCTCACAGTACTTTTGTGCCATGTTATCAGACAGAAAAGCAGTAGCCTCATTTAACTTGGTCTTTCCACTCTATACACCTATGCCTTTTCTTCCCCATTGTAGCTATTTCAGCAGAAGAACTGGAGTTGGCTGTCAGTGACACTGGATTCTTTTAAATGATAGGAGCTATCCTTTCCCCCCTTCCATTCCTTTTGTCTTCGTAAAATAAATATTGAATATTACAGTGGCCAAGTTTCCCCCCTTTTTTTCAGATGTTCTTTTTTATTATTTTATATTTTTCTGATTGTTTGGGTTGGAAGGGATCTTAAAGATCATCAATTTCCAACTCCCTTGCCGTGGACAGTGACATTCCCACTAGACCAGGTTGCTGAAACTCCATCCAACCTGACTTTGAACACTTCTAGGGAGGGGGCATCCACATCTTCTCTGAGTAATCTGTTCCACTGCCTCGCCACCCTTAAAATAAGAAAAAATTCTTCCTTATATCTAAGATAAATATACCATTATCCCTTGTTCTATAAAACTCCCTGGAAAAGTTGCTCTTCAGCTTTCCTGTGAACTCCCTTTTGGTACTGAAAGGCTGCAGTGAGGTCTCACCTCCAGGTTGAAGAACTCTCTCAGCCTGTCTTTGTAGAGAGGTGCTCCAGCCCTCTGTTCATCCTTCTGGCCTCCTCTGGACCCACTCTAACAGATCTACGTCCTCCTTAGGTTGGGGACCTGAGAGCTGAATGCAAGTGGGGTCTTACAAGAGGAGCATATCGCCCTTTTGAAGCATATCACTAATGTAGAGCCAAACATGCATACAAAAGACACTGTCCAGCCCATACTATGAGTTCACAAATAATGTGACTGATGACAAGCTCCCTGAAGAGCTAGGAAGGAGAAAAGCAAATTCTTGATGCTGTTATTACACCTCTGCCTCTATGTCAGGATCAGTACTAAAAAATTTCCAGTCCTCAGCCATTCATGCTGTTTCCTTCTGACCCTGTTCTCATAGAATCTAGATAACTGTAAACTGCTGTTCATAAAAAAAAATAAAAATGAATGGGCTGCGTCTTGGCCTCCTGGTTGGAAAGGCCACCTTGGGAAGCAGGTGGCGGAATCAAAATGTGTGGTTACCCATTCTCCCCACTCTTGTTCTTCGAGAATAATAAATTCATTTACTAGTGAGCACATTTTTGAGTCTCTGTGTCATTGCTGCACAGGGAGAAAAGTATGATGGAAGGAAAGCAGACGTCTGGAGCTGTGGAGTCATCTTATTTGCGTTGCTAGTGGTGAGTCATCTTCCTTGCTCTATTCTTATAAAAAAATATATATATATATATTCACAAATGCTGCTGTATTTAATGGTGATTCTACTGACATCATGTACAGATAGGGTTTTTTTTTCGTTCTTCTATTTTTGTATCTCTCAACTGCATCCTTTCCTCTTAGTCCTACATCAGTCCCAGAGGAAAAGCATGAAGAATATTTCACTGCTGCTTTGAAATGCGGCTGTCCTGAACATGAGAACATAGACAAGTGTCAAAGAGTTGCCTCCATAAATATCATTTGCTGTGTTGTAGTGCTGCAGCACTTTAAAGAGCCCCATTTGAAGCACACTGAATTTTTTGATCCAAACGGGTGCGCCACTCCAAGACACAGAAATTGTTGCCCTTCACAGGATTAAACATGGCAGGTTTCTGCAAGTGTTTGTTTTTCTTCTGCTGTATGTATATGTACATTTCATTAGGTATATGCATACGTTAACTGCAGTCTTTTATCAAGAGAAGATTTGAGTGCAACAATTTTGTTTCATGCAAGTATTGGGCTATATTTTAATTTAGTTCACTAGAGAACATAAAACTGAGCCAACAGTATGAAGTATAAATTACTTTCCATCTGGCTCTCTTGGAGTACTTTTCTTAGTATTCAAAATGCAGTATCTTGTAACTTATCCTTCTTTTGATCAAAGTTTCAATTCTCTGTGGAATTTATTCTGATTTACAGTATAATGTAACGTTCCCAAATATACAATAATCGGATGTCCAGCTCAAAGCGAATAGGTTTGGCATTTGTTACCAATTCCCATGGTACAGTGTAGGAAAATACAGATATATGCTTATATAAGCATGATGTTACTATGCGCAGAATTAATGGCTTATATGAGAACAGATTTAATGCACGTTAAGTATTTTATATTTGTAATAGTTTAAGTGATGGTCTACAATTTTAAAAACAAGAAGCCTGAAGCTAAGTATTGATGTCCTTTTATTAGTATTTTCAGTTACTAATTCTTCACTTAAATGTTTTATTTTGATAGAAGCACTTGTTCACTGAGACTAAAACTCAGTTGGAGTTAGATTCTGTTCGTAATTTTGGCTTAAAGTACTTCTTATACTTATTATAAAGTATATTTTTTTCCAAAAAATTCACTGATAATTTTTTTAGTGGTTAGAATTCACGTATCTTGTAATATTCTGAGTATGATGCTTTAATTCTCCTTAACCAGTTTTATTATTTTTAGTTATTATAGTTTATTGACATTTTAAAATGTTAGATATTTTTTTATCTCAATGCTGCACGGGAAGAGTTTTACCCATCTCACCAAGTATCACCTGGAATCTCTTGCTCCTAACCAACTATTTGCATGGGTGATAAAGTAGTTACAAAATGAGTTCCTGCTGCGACATCTTGAGTTTGTAAGAAAAGGCAAGAGAGGTTGGCAAGGTGATTGGGAAATGTAGGTGTGGACTCTTGTTTGAAGATGGCTTCTATGTCAAGATTTGGTGTCCCTCTGTTGCTGGGAAGCATCTTCGTCTGTTTCTACATATATACACAAGCCTGCAAAATGACTGAAATGAGTCTATTATTGACAGAGAGTGCAGAGCTGTCCAGTTAATTATGTCAGGAAAAACTCTGCAAAAATTCTCAAGCTCTAATAACAGGTGGTGGTAATAAAAGATCTGTAGTTGTTACCTTCAGGAAATGCCACAAAGCAGCCTTGCTGACTTCATTGTGGATTAAATTGTGTTAGCCAAAGTACTGAACTATCAGAATTGATTTTCCCATAAGTCTGGAACTGTAAGGAAAAAAGTAGGTAACTCGAGAGGTTGGTTGTGAAAGACAGGGAGGCTCTTTCTTCATGGCTGCTTGAATGAACAACAGTAAACAGCATCCAGTAGTTGTTGCCATCAGGTAGATTTTCCAAGGCTTCTGTAAATTAAGCTGTTGGTCTCAGCAAACTGTGGACACAGGCCTGCTTATACAGATGCAGTACTCACTGTAGTAAGAACAGTGCCAGCACTAACAACTGAAAGCTTCATTATCACGGCAGCTGACAGCTTGCAACTTCTCACAACCTCTCCTGGAAGCCAAGGAAGCTCAGCACATAGTGAAAGAGCGAAGTGAGAATATCATGGAAGGTGCATACTTGCTATAAAAGTGGAGTTATCCTAAAGATTTCTACTCTCTTCCTTTTTGTCTTTGCAGCAAGGATAGGCTTTTTGCTGCTTTTTGTGGCCAGCTGATGATCTATTCAAAATGAAATTTGATCTTAAAAAAGCTCAGGCTATTCACGTAAGTGAGCTGCAGTAGGGAAGCAGTAGGAACTGATGACCTGACTGCAGCATGGGAACTGGATGGAATATGTTAACCAGGCAGAACGTCTGCTGCTTCCAGAGGGCTGATGTTGGTTAGGGCTTTTTTCAGCTGTGTCATTCCACTGCTCCATCAGAAAGAGGATATTCTTTACTGAAAGTCACTCAAATGCTGTTCACCTCTTTTCCAGTGTCTGCAATAAATGTGTCTCAGGAAGATTAAAAGTAAGGAAAGGATAAACATTGCTGCAGTGAAAGTATGCCCAGGAGGAACACCAGCAGATCAAAAGCTTGAGCTGAATTTAACTGAATACATGCGTCTTTGCTGAATTTGCCTGGAAAGGCAATTTCATATTATGTATTATGCTTTATACTGGTAGTCATTTTCTAATTAAAGCTTTAATAAAAAAACCTGTATATCCTCTGCTTTTTCCTTATGTTGGAGAAAATACAGCAGCACTAAGAAATTATTTATTTTCAGTGGATGAAAAGATTGTTTCACTTATTATAATACTTAATTACGAGCTGACGTTCTTTTTTCCTTTCTCTCATTGTGTTTATCCTGGTTTTCTCCTTTTGCTCTCTCCAACTCCCTTTCCCTGCTCTCTCCCATCCACAAATCCGTCACATCCCCACAGGGTGCCCTGCCGTTCGATGACGACAACTTGCGGCAGCTGTTGGAGAAGGTGAAACGTGGAGTGTTCCACATGCCACACTTTATCCCTCCGGACTGTCAGAACCTCTTGCGGGGGATGATTGAAGTGGATGCCTCGAAACGTCTCACGGTAAGGAAGCATTTGCTGTAAGACACGTGCTCAAGGCTTTGTTTGTCACCTCATTGCAGTTACAGTTGACTAACTAAGGTAACTTGGTTTACTGCCGTTTCTGTGCATTTCCTCCTGAGCAAAGTATGAGTGAAGTTGGTGGAGTTTTGGGAAGAGGTTACTCACCTTCCCTTTTAAATGATGGGTCCAGATTGCCTTTATGATGCTTCTCTATCTTCATAATTCTTCCTCATGTGCTGCAGCGGGTATTTAGAATGACTCCTTCATAATCTGATCACAGTGCTACTGACCCATTAGCACATTTTGGAATCTGCCTGGGCAGTCTGGCTCTCCTGGTGGTTGTGCCAGTTTATCAGGGACGTGATGTAATTGCTTGAAGGTCAAACACAGTACGCTCCTTTTTCATTTCTGACAAAAGTGTGACTTCTCACTTCAAGCCACACAGCTGCATTGTATTCTGCCCTATGTGTGCTCTGCATTATCTTCTAGCAGCCTTCAGAGCAGGTGCCTTGTAGTCTGCTGTTTCATGTTGTGCCCTGTGGTCCTGAGCATGATTAGGCCCGCAGTGCTGAGCTCCAGGCATTCAGCACTGCATCTTTGTAGCTAGGATATAGCCCATCACTATGACAGAGAGCCTGCATGGATGAGCACTGTGTAGTGATTGTATCCTTCATTAACACTGTGTTAATGTTTGAGGGAATTAAAAAAAATTAGCAGTTAAAATCATTTTGGAAAGCAAGCTTGTCTGCTTGTCCCTGGAAGCTTCAGCCTTTATGGGTACATTGCCCTTGTAAATCCTATTGTCAGGCTCTGCTGATGATTTTATACAGATCTACTAAGCTCACAGATTCTGAGTGGGAGTATGTATAAAGAAATGTAAATTTAAAACTCCTCCTGGTTCTTCAGTCTGCTAAAATATTTATAAATAAACTTGCAGATCAGTGCTTGGCCTCTCTGTTGAGATTGCTAACAACAGCATCAGTCTTCACCAGCTGTGATGGTGCTTTTGGGATGCAGACACCTGTCTGCTGAAAAGTGAACTTAAACTCCCTTCACAGCTCTCTTTACAGTATTACCTGACAGCTGCAGCCAGGTTTTTATTTTGTTCATTACAAAACGAGGTCATATTCTGTTTGGAGATGTAGGTGAGAAGTTCTTCGTGGTATTACTGCTATCCTTACCTTTGCAAACCTAGTAGCTGTGACATTGCAGTGAAGGAGTAGCACTGATATAAAACCAAGTATATATATGAAGCACTTTAAAAGCCCTTTTTTATTAGATTTTTAACAAAAGAATGAAAACAATTATTTTTTCCAAGTATTTTCGTGGACAGAATGCTGCAGAGGCAAGGGCTGTGTCCTAAGACCGGAGAGCTGTTCTCTATGACCAAGTCACTAAGCCAGTCTCTGTATGTTTCTTTTCCATAATGTAAATTTAACAGTATGCTTTACCTCACAAACTAGATGGAACAAAGCAGTAAGGCAACAGAGGGTAGGGGCCACAGTGGGTGGATAGATTAGACCTTGAATGATGAGTGTGCTGCCTTTTGCATCCCAGATACATAGACTACTGCTCTTGCTCAGGAAACCAACACAATACAGAACAGATGAAATGTTCTTATTTTTCTCTCAAAGATCTTAGTGCAGATGGCTTGAGTATGCCAATGAGCACAGATCATCAGACATCAGATCTTCTTCAAAATGTTAGGATTTAATTTTGCCAGAGAACACTCTAATTTCTTAACTTTGCCTGGAGATTTAAAGTTGTGTGGTACAGCAGAGACTGTACACGCACAAGAGTGAAAAACATTAAGGTAAATCAAGGTCCCATAGCGATCCCCCCATTTTCTTGATCAGAAAGAAGCTCTTATTTCCTTAGGGAGGAATTGTTATTGACAGGTACTCAACACTGGATTGTGACTAAGAATTTGAAGTAAAATGCATGTAAGAGCTGAGAGCTGAGAGGAAAAAGAATAGGTCTTTGTTACTAGCTGCAATCTTATTTTCATTATTGTAGGGTCTCTTGGCTTGCTGTCCCTGCTGCTGTCACACTTCCCTTTCTATGCTGTTAGTGTTGTGGGTACTTAAAGCGCCAGGCAGAATGGAGCTCTTTGTTTACTGCACAGGATCTAGGAATATGTAATTCATTTCAAGGAGAGGTCTGAATTTTATTTTAGCTGTGTCCTGCAAATAAAAGAGGATATAAGTATGGGTTTATTTGGAAGCCTGTATTCCTAGAAAATGTCTTACTTGAATCAATTTGGTATTTATATAAAAAATGTGAGCAAAATTGTGGCTTGGGTACAATAAGGGCCAATGTACTGATCATTTGTTCAGTATCTTACTGGTGAATTCCACAGAAAAATATAGCGATTATAGGGTCACTAGGATTTCTTTTTCTTCTATTTTTCACTTCTCTACTCTGCTTTGTTTCTTTTTTTCATGTGTATCTTTTTTCCTTTTCATCCAACTGCATTTCCCCCACTGCAGTAATTGCCATTTCACAGTACACCCACACTTTCCCCAGTCCATCTGTTAAAATGATCAACAAAAACAGATCTAACTTTCATGTTCAACTGTCGTCGTTAGGCTTCGGTGTTAGAGCTTGAGACAATTATTGGAGGAGAGGGCACTCAGAAGTATTGTTGCTGGCCCTTTCCTGCCTTAGGAAGTTGGCATTATGTTTTGTTATATATGAGTCATTTATAGAAAGAGGACTTCATTATGTCTTAGTGGAATAAGGTTCACACTCACCGTGTATTCTGTAGTCTGAAGGATGGATAGTCAGATGTGCCTGAGTGCTACCCTTTACTAGGCTTGTTCAGCTAAGCATGCTTTAGGTAAAAGAATCCATATTTTTCTTTCAGTAGAAGGAGCCCCTGACTGCTGGGTGTGGTATTTCTGACTGCCCATGCTCAGTAAAGATTAAATCAAACAGGCAGTACTGCAAAGGAGGAATGCTGAGGCGGTGGGAATTGGAGTGAGTTTCCCTGAATAGCACAGCCTAAAAAAACTTGACTTAGTCTACCTACATGATGTCTGAGAGAGAATGTACTAGTCATCCACGTATGCGCTGGAGGTAATTATCAGGGAGAGAAGGTTTAAACTGAAGGAAGATACTAGCACAAAAAAAAATGTATGTCAAGTAGTTTCATGTCAAAACATGAAACTAGCCTGGAAATGAGAAGAAGCATTCTAGCCCTGTCAATGGGATATGGGGACAGCTTTCTATCAGAAGTAGTGTCAGGAGGGAAAAGTGAACTACTTGTAGGTTTAGTAAGGATTATGGAAGACAGTGTGAGCTCTTGGTGCTTGCAGTACTGCAGGATATGATTCCTTTCAATTATGTGTACTTCGAAAAGTGAATGTGTTTTCCTTGGAGGTTTCCAATGACTCAGCATCTCTGCAGTGGAGAATTACAGTTCTGTGGTGGAATCCATTTGCATTGTCTGACGCTTTCTTCCACAGAAACAGAAAGGCAAAGAGGAGAAGGAAGGAGCTTTGGTCCACTTTCCTGTTAAAGAAGAGGTAGCGTTGTCAAGAGTGTATGTACGACAAGTAGGGTCAGGGCAGATCAGTTATTGCACTGATCTATGGAAACTATTCCAAACTATGGATTGTGATAAAGCTGTTATTGTTCCCAGTGCTGACATTTTACTTGAGAATAAAATGACTTGTGTTGGATGTCCACATACATGTTAAGGCTGAAATATTAGCCAAGTTAAATTACCCAAATTTTCAGTCTCCTCTCCGCTGTTCTTTTTTTTTTTTTTTTTCCTGGAGTCTCCTGTATGCTATAATGATATTATCTTTAATGCTTCTCAATTTCTAAAGCACGATAGAAAAAACGATGGAGGGAAAAATGATCCTGATTCCTTCTTTTTTTCTAGCTCTTTTGGTAAGATGCCTATCACATCATTCAAACTGTTTTACTTCACCACCTGTGGAGTGGAGGCAGTTGTCCAGTTGATGTACATAGGCAGTAAGCTTTTGGTTACCACAGGCCTATTCTTACAGTGTGCACTTAGCACAGCAGTACCTTGCCCTTGTTGAGGTCCCTGGAGGCTGCTATAGTATGACTGCTGCTACTGATGGAAGTGACGGTTCTCCTGCTGTTGGTGCTATCAGCTTGAATGCTTTGGTCAGGAAAAGCCTGTATCATGCTTTGGTCAGGAAAAGCCTGTATCTTGACATTATATAATAGGTTTAAAGCTCAGACTAGAGAATCTTCTAACTGAAGAAGAATTATCTGAGATGTAGATTGAGTTAGTGCATGGATGGGCTTGAAACTGTTTGTTTTCTGGATGGGGAGGTTTGAAACCTGACATGAGTTCAAGCTCAGAAGCTCTCATCCTTTGGACTTTTAGAAAGTTTTTCTGCAGGTCAGAATGTTTCAGCTTGGCAACCAGTCTGCTAAGATCAGTACTGAGGATGTAGACGGCACTGTCTTGTTTTCCATCTGCCTGTCTGTCTCCATCTGTTGTTCCCTCTCAGTATTTAGATGTAAGCTCCTTGGGGGAGGAGACCTCCTTTTCTGATGAGCATGTACAGTTTTTCATCAAACTAGATTTAAGAATATGGGTCCTCAATGCTGCTTCAGTAATCAAGGTTAATATGTATAGGAAGTTCTTTTGTGTAAAACCATTATGAAGGAGTTTCCCGACTCCTTCTATCACAGCATTTTAGCTTGCAGAATCTCTCCTCTGACTGTGTATGTGCAATGGAGCTAAACATGTTTTGTTGTTTCAGAGATGACATCATGAGGCAATTGCCTGCGGTGGCTAGGGGATGTTAGGAAGCAGCATTTTAACAACTTCCATAAAATGGCCCTAAATTTGGCAAACTCATGTACAAACAGCAAGCAGAACACTCTGGGCTGTTAAATGCCTTTGTCACTTATATGCATTTAAACATTGTGTTTAAATGAAGGCAGGAGGAGTAAGATTAGCTCCCACTGTGTATCTCCCTCCCCTGCATTGCATAGTAAAAAGCATACAGACTTCTCCTTGTCAAAACCAATCGCCCTCCTGTAACCCTCCTGTCACTTTAATGCAGATGAAAAGCAACAAAGCATTAATTAATTACCTTTAAAAAAGCGGTGAAGATGTTGGCAGCAGCAAGTACGCACTTGTAATAACATTTCAATGCGATTACATTTGAATCAGAATAGAAATTGGTTTTATGGAGTACCATTCATATCTGGGGTATCCCTGAGTACTTCACAGCAATGATTTTGATGTGGATGGAACTGCAGATTTGTAGGTAAACAGCAGCCATTGTGTTCTCACATGAGAGCTCTCAGACACCTTCAAATAAACGTGTATCAAAGTGCTAGGGGGATTCTCTTTTAGAAAATTGCTGTGGGATCGTTAGCTCGGAGGAGGTTGATCAGCAAGAATGAGCAGAAGGGATTTCTCTTTGACATCTCCTCTGAAGGAGCCCAGGGGGTCTGTGACTAACACAGGAACTGGTGGCTCTTCTTTTTCCCTCTCTGACTTACAGAACGAAGTGCTGTTTTTCTGCATATTGCAGTCAGAAAGAAAAATGTGACCCACAGAGACAGAAAATGCAGCAGAAGAAGCAAGCATGAAAGAGACTTGGACATCGCTTAGCTGTATCATCTGCATCTTGTCTGAAATCATTAACATCTCTAACCCTCCATGTGGTGTGTAGGAAATAAGGAGCAGAGATGCATCTCTGTCTCTTTTCAGTGGTATCCAGTGCCAGGATAAGAGACAGGGGACACAAACTGACACACAGGAGGTTCTCTCTGACCATCAGGCAGCACTTTTGTGCTGCATCAGTGCCGGAGCACTGGCACAGATTTCCCAGGGAGGCTGTGAGGGAGTGTCCTGCTGGGATGCTGTCTGGGCAGCCGGCTCTGCGCATTTCTTCTGGAGCAGGGGCTGGGACAGAGGGAGCCAGAGGGCCTGGGATTCTGTGATCTTACAGAGTGGTTCTACAAAGCAAAAGAGGCTCACTCCTTAACAGATTCTTGCTGTAGTAAGCACCTGATAACTAACCATTTTACAATCCTACCCTGTGAAAGGCATACAGAATAGGCTCTTCTCATTTGTTTGTGCCTCAGCTTGCAAAGGCCAAGAGGAAGAAGAGTGCATCTCTAGGTTGACAGGAGAACATGCATAGATAGATATGGACGTTATCTTCTTGAATTAAGCCACTTAGGGGAAATGCCAGTGTGTCTTGAATACTCTGCCCTTCTTTTAATAGTGCGGGGGTGAAAGGACTTCTTAATAGAGGAGACTGATGAAAGGAATTCCTTTGTCAGAGGCCTGCAGTCTGGGGTTCTGTTGTATACTGCAGCACCAGAATGAGCAGTAATAAGAAAAAAGACAGATGTGGCCCCATGTTCTCTTCTAGTTCAACTACCAGAGTTCCCATGTCTGGAAACCACAGGATGTCAGGAGACACGGGTCTCACCTTCTGTCAAGCTTTCCTAGTTTGTATTCCCTTGTTTCTTTGTTTCTGATATGAGCCCTGTCTCACTTAAAAAATGATCTAATATAAAGCAGAAATGAGATCTTCTGGGTCTCCCAGGAAAGGAGCTGTTGTTCCATAGTACAGAGGCCTCTGATTCCTGCCTCTCTGCAGTGAACACTTACTTTCTATCAGTGAAATTTTGTTGTGTGTCTATTCCTCTGTTGTGGTGTTTGTTTTTTTCTTCCCCTTTTGCTCCCCAATTCTCATTATTCTGGAATTGAAGTGGAAAGTAATAGCAGGACAGCTGTCTCCGTTCTTTCGGACCGGTTTAATGGGCCAGTGGTTTCATCTTATAGCTTGAATTTCCTTCCAGCTCTCCACTGCCTCTCGCTCACATGTTGCACAAACAGCAGCCTGTTAGCAGTGAGTGTGCACATTGCTCTGCGTGTACAAAGGTTTTTCATAAAGGGAAAGCAAGAAATATCGTCCTCACAATGAATAATCTCTGGCTATTGATAAAAATTGCTTTTCTGTTGCGACAGTGCTTCAGAGAATAACTAGGTTGGGAAGATTCTGCTGTTCTGCTGTAATCTGAACAGTCTGGGATTTCGGAAAAAGCTGTTGCTTTTTTTTTCCCTTGTCTTTGTGAAATATGTGGTCATTGTGTAGCACGTTTGTTGGCATCTGCTTTTCATAGATGGACAAAGCCACTGCTTTGGTCAGTCCTTCATTACATAATAAAATGCTTGTGTGTGAAGCAGAAAAGAGGGAAGCAAAAGAAATTTGAACCTAAACTCAAGGTGTTGGAACTATAAGCAGTATTTTTCGACATTAAACCTTATTCCAATGGGTCTTTAGGTTTTTTAATGGTAAATGTGAAGCCTAGCAAGCAGAGTCTTGGCAGAACATGTCACAGGTACACACTTTGTTTTGTTCATGCATACTACCTATTTCAGTTTTTATTTCCTTCTCTTGCTCTTTCCAAAACAAAGCTAGGAAAGAGCTTTTAGTGTAAAGTCAGGCATTATGCACATATAGGAGGGTGCAGTTTATTATCTTCAATTGGATTTTAGAATGGAAGGAAGTAGGAAGGGAAAACAAACAGCCAAAGCATTTACCTGTGAAGCATTGTACTTATGTGTTTTCCTGGGATTTGCTGCTGCCTTGTTCCCTTTTCCAGAGTTACAGCCTCATGTACACTGGGGTGGGGTGAGGACGAGTGTGGTCTGCATGCAGTGAGAAGTTCCTCTCATTTGCATAGGTCCAGGTCTGGAATGGTAGGCTTGATCCTTACTAGAGACATGTCTTGAGTGGGGATGTCTTATGGAATTTCCTCTTACGTTTTGCAGAGCTAATTTCTTGTTTTCTTTTCTTTGCAGCTAGAACATATTCAGAAACACATATGGTATATGTAAGTAACGTTTTAAATTCACTTTTGCATGCAATCAGTATTGATCATGTTATGAAAGCTGGAATGCTAGGGATGTTTGAAGAGAGAACAATAGATTTTGAGAGCGGATTTCACACAAGTGGAGAAAGAGGAAGAGAACAGGAGAATGTGTTTTTTTACCCTTTGCTACTAGTATATTTTCATCTCTGTAGCTTCACGCTAGTAATTTTGTTTACAGTGACTAACAATTGTCTGAAATAAGTTGTTCAGTCCAGCAGCTTGCTGTTTTAAAAATATACCTAAAAGTGACTGTGGTTTTTAAAGAAATAACAGTCATATTTGGTTTGCTCTTCAAGTGATACAGAGAATCCCTTGTAATACCATCTTGACAAGAAAGCTTTCACTTGTTCCTTCTTGGCATCTTGGTTTTTCTCTGAATTAGAAACAAAAGTGATTATATTGATAAGTAAGCACCTGTGAACAAGAGACTTTCTGTCTCAAAATCCCTGCTCCTTCTTCACAGCAAGCTAAGAGGCTGCTTGTGACCTTGTAACCTGTTGATGTGAGAGTAGCTCTGTGACTTGATTAAAAGCAGCAGTCTTGACAGTGAAGCAGGAGGTCTGTGAGAAAAGAATGCACCTGTCGAGTGGTTTGGGCATAAGGAAGATTGATGGCTTTTAGAAGTGACCTTGCACTCTTGTGTATCCCTTACAGCATTTCAACAAACCTAAGTAAATAGCATTTTTTGTTTATACTCATGATAACTTCATTAACCTGAGGATATAAGGAAATGATACTTCAGTACACGCTTCTGGTTGTCAGCATGCCTACACTTTCCCTGGGTGGGTGATAAGGAAAGTCCTACCTTCATAATCCTCCTCTCGCTGCTCTTGGGAAATATTTGAGGATGATATGAACTGATATTTAAGCCTGTCACTGGGAAAAAGAAACACCTTTGTTTTGATTTGTTTTGTTTTCTCTAAATCTATCTTATGGGCAGTGTTCAATTGCTGGCTTCACTGACTTCAATAGGACCCAAGGGCATTCAGCAGTTTGTAGAATACCATGTTTTCTTCTTAGTTCACCTGAAATGGTTATAGCACTCTGCCTGTGGCTTTTTCACATTCTCTACAGTTCCCAAGTAACATGGCACCTTCCAAAACCAGAGAAGGACTTGACTCTTGTTTGCTGCAAGTTTTCTTTTGTTTGTTTGCGTAGTTCTCATGGATAAGTGCAGGAGAAATGGAGGGGATCTCTCTAATTGTAAGTCTGAATTAGCTCTCCTGTAAAGTCTGACAAGAAATTCCAGAAGTAAAATCTGTTTATACCAGGCTAGGCAGTTGGTCCCCTTTGTTTCTTCATGGAGTAAAATCAGCTGACTTCAGTTTCTCTGTGTCTTGATTGAAAGTGGAATAGAATCATAGAATCAAGGAATCACAATAGGAAATAAAATTAAATATAATTGATTACTTTTATTATTGCTCTAACCATCCTTGAGATTTTTACATGCAGGTTTTCACCGATCAGAATATAGTATTCTCAGGCTCACATGCACAATTAGGCAGATATTTTTTATTGTAGACATAAACATTTTCATGTGTTTCTTGATGAAAATGGCATCTAATACTGTTCTCATAAGTATAAACTGGGTTTTGCAAAAGCTAGTTCTCCCTGCACTCCCAGTACAGTTAGTGAAGAGAGAGAAAGGCTCCTTCAGAAGAGTGTTCAGATTGCCTAAAGCAGAGTTTCTACTCAAAATAGCTTTTTAAATTAGTCTCTCTCATTCTCTCTCTACTGGCCATGGATTGACCTAAGGAAGTTAACCTTCTTTGGCTAAATTTAGTCTGTGAATAACCCTAGAACCTTCAAAACTCCACTACTTTCATCTGATAATGTTTCACAGCCTCTTTGCATTCATTTTGCCTGGAAGTATTGATGCTGGCAGAGAAGGAGTGGTTACAAGTGTTTGTCGCTGTGGCTGTTTTGCTCGTATCTTTCATTTTTTCTTTATTTCATTTATAACTACTGTCCTATGTAAAGTCTTTACCCATTGTATATAAGCTACTGACCTGGAGGTTGTACTCAGAACATGATAAGTCATAACATTTGATTCTTCAAATAAATATTCAGGATTTTGTGAAACTGTGGAAAAAAATTAATTGCAGTCTCAGCAGACAGAAAGGTCTTGAAAGTTGAAGTAATGATCCACAAGCCTAAAAAAAAGGAGAAACCAAAGAGAAACCTTTCATCACCAACCTCCACTTCTTCTTGTTCTTTCATCCAAATTAATTCAGTGAAGCTTTTAAACCATTTTTTAATTGAAATCATTTATTTTTACCTCTATCGCAGGTTATCATAAATCAGTGAAAAAACAGCAGCTGTTTTCACTTCTTTTTTTTTAAATTAAACAAGAAGGCAAATAAATTAGCTGTTACAGTAAATACATACTTCTGTAGCACTGACTTATTGCCCTAATTGTGAAGATACCAAGTTTACAAAAATCAGAGGAACAATGGTACCAGTGCTGCTTTCCTTTGCTCTAGTGTAAATGTGCATTTCAATGAGATTCATGAGAGAATTTCATGGACAGACTGAAAAAGTCTGCCCTGTTCTGGAATCACATCCATTGTATGCACCATTCCTCACAAAAGAGGCAGGGTTCTAAAGCAGCAATTACATTCATGCAAGACTTTAAAAAATATACGTGATTTGCAGTATTCATCGGTTGACATTGTTTGATGTCTGTGTGGGTTGAAATGCAACAAATTTGTCACTCTGAACCAGACTGAGAATGGAACAGGCAATACAGGCATGCCAATCACAGCACAGACCTGGTGATTTTCATTTCCTGAAGCTCTGAATGCATTGCCAAATGACGAGGCACCTCTTTGCAGATTTTTCTTGTCCCTGATGAGTAGGTGTGAATATTCCTGCCTATGTCTGAGGCTGACCAGGTGCTGGGCATAAGGAAAAGCCACTTTTCATTGCATAGAAGATAATGAGTTGTGCTCTCCAGAAATAGCACCCAAGCTGATGGATATAAAAGATGATTGCAGGTGATACTTGCTAAAGACTAAGACAACTAGTAGGAAACCTGGATTTTCTGCGAATTTTCAAAAGCTGTGATTTCTTTTTAATATCCCAAATTACCTCAAAGACCTCTGCTTTTAATGTAATAAATGATTAATGAAGTCAGTTCCTTCTAAAAATGATTTCCATACCATTAGAAAACAAAAGCACTCAGCTGCTATCCAAAGGTATGTCCTGCAAGAATTTATCTTAATGACAAGGTTCATCACTGGCTTTAGCTGTGCAAAGCTATGATCTAGTCTTTGCTTTTTACCTGCTGGGAGTTAAATCCTGACACACTCTGAGTAATAACCAGCTGTCAGAGTAGTTACCTCCTGAAGATAGGGCACTCACAGAGTAAGACATTTCTTTAGTTGGACAAGATTTCCCAATTTAGCTCTTAGATTTAAGGACAATATCATCATTTCTCAAGATGTAGAGACTTCTGTGAGATTTCATGGAGGCATCATAAGCTGTATTTTAGAGGCTGAGACCTTGAGCTTTTACGAATGATATTTCTTTACTTCCTTTCTGACCTACTCAAGAAAAATTAGGGTTACATTTAAATTGGAGCTGCTTTTCTTCTGAAGGTACCTGGAGAGCTTGCTTCTGAGCCTAGACCACTTTAAGCCTTGTGAGTAAGTTCAGAATTTATGCTCACCTTATTTCTGCCAGTATTAAAAGGAAGTCCTTTGTCCAAATTGCCATCTGATGCAGTTTAGCTATTCCCAATTTCTGTTGTCCACCCTGGGAGCTTGGCCCCAACTGTCACATATTCACACCATGTAATAGAAAGGGAGGACCTCACCCAAAGAATATGTAAACCTCAACATCACACAGAACATCACAACAAACTCAAATATTTAGATGGATAGAGTAGACATAAGTTGCTCCTTGCCCAGCTGAATAAAAGCAGTGGACGGTCGGGGTGCCTGAAATATGTATTATTCAGTCTGTTAGAGATATCCTGACATTTTGACCTGTTTCTTGTAGCCAGAGCTTTTAATTGCAATGAATAATCAATATTTCCTGACTCTGGTGAATGGAATGAGAGGATTATGAAGGAAGCCTGTGTTAACTACTTTTAGAAGAGTAATATACTCAGTAATATACTCTGTCACTAATGGTGTGTTCCTAGCTTCTCCATTGACCTCAGGCATCACACTTGGCCAGAATTTTTTTGAAGAGAAACAGACGTTGTCATATTTTGGCATGTAAATAAAAAGCGTGATTTTGCCCCAAATCCTTTGAAGTCTGTCAAATGGGAACCTTGATAGTGAGATCTCTTAAGCCACATTGGAAGTTTCCAAGTATGAAATGGCTGCAGTGCTTGTTGTAATCAGAACTGGTGAAACGAGGGTTTGTTCACAGCTTGTTCTTTGAAAGGGAATCGTTCAGCTTGCACTTTTCATCCTGAGGTCTGGCTGATGAGACAGCGTCTCTAAAATCATGTAGTGTTTTATAAATGTTTGGCATTAGGATGCTGAACAGCTGCTTAAATTATGAGGGCACTGGTAAGTGAGGTTCCTACTGCCTTTCTGACTGAATGCAGGCATTTCTCACAAAAAGACCAAAATCCACAAGGTGCTGATCACTCTCAGCCTTCACAGCAGTTTCTCCTGAAGAGATTGTCTGTCTGGTTGTGAGATCTGGTCTCTCAGTGGGGATTGAACAAGCTATTTCCATCTGTTGCTGCAGGCTGCGTTTCGGAGTACAGGTTCATTTGTAACTCATGTTTCTTTTCTCTTCTTCTTTCCCTACCCTATTTCTCTCTGTTATCTTCTTCTCTCTGCAGAGGGGGTAAGAATGAGCCAGAACCAGAGCAACCAATCCCTCGAAAGGTGCAGATTCGTTCTCTCCCTTCATTGGAGGATATTGATCCAGACGTGTTAGATAGCATGCACTCGTTAGGCTGCTTCCGTGACCGAAATAAACTCTTACAGGACTTGTTGTCAGAAGAGTAAGCACTTGCTCAGACTTCATATCAGTTGGGTCTCCATGGGTTGGGATGCTTGCTGTCCTGGGGAAAGGTGGAGATGGCTTTGATATGTCTGTGGGTACGAGGGGCCTGTATCAATGCCTCGCCCTCTGACTGCCCAGTGGCCAGTGAAGTGGGAGAAAGCAAGAAGTCGCTGGGCCTTTCTTAGCACTGTGTGTCAGTGGAGATGTGTTGCTGTCTCTTCTCGTGCTGCCAGATGTGGTCATTTCATGAAAAGGTGGGCCATGCAGTCTGAATGGAGAGGTATCGGTGCTGTTATTTGTGTTGGATATGCCTTTGTTGGCAAATTGTTACTTATTTCAAGCTATGCCTGAGTGTTGGTGTGTTTCCTGGTGTGCTATGAGGGGTATATAGTGGAAAGAGCTCTTAAGGGCTCAGGAGATCTGTCTTCTTATCGCTCTTGGTGTGGACTTTGTGTGGATACATTACCTCATGTGTCCTGTGCCTCTACTCCAGATGTGTAATGGGAGAACTGTATTTCCTTCTCTCTGTTGGAGACAGCAAGGCTCTCAAAAGCTTTGTGAATTGCACATCTAACTAGCTGATACATGGCTATTTCCAGCTTATTTAGAATAACTGTAACTGCTTGAAAAGAAGGGTTTTTTTACATACTGTTTTTTTCTGCTTCAAATTTAAAGATTTTTTTCCTTTTTGTTTTTTTCAGAGAAAACCAAGAGAAAATGATTTATTTTCTTCTGCTTGACCGGAAGGAGAGATATCCTAGTCATGAAGATGAGGATCTTCCCCCTAGAAATGAAATAGGTACCAAAGAAATGATCTCTGTCACCATGAACCCATCTCAACTAGTACTTCTTTGCCCTTTTTCTTCTCATATCCTCAAACCTGAAGCAGTTTACACCATTGGTGAGAATATGTGGCCAAAGGGGGGCAGATGCATTTTGTGATTAAACTTAAAGGCTTTGTTTTTCATGACATATCCATCTCAGCACGGAAACATCCGTGTTGGTCTTGAGCCAGAAGTCTTAAAAAATTTAATGCAGACCCACAAGCTATCTTTATGAAATTAGAGGAGGTATAGGAGCAATGTAGTCTAGTGGTAGAATTTTCTAATTACTGATCTTTGTGCAGTGTTGCAGAGATGCTTCTGGACTTCTATTAGTAAGACTATACCATTCATTACATTTCTACAAAGTTTTATGTGTACACATCCTCCGTTGGAAGAATGAATAATATCACTTACCTGTTTATAGTACATACATTATAATGCCATGTTTTTAGATTATCTTAAAAGGATTTTAGAAGTTTAACACGCAGTAAGATTATATATATCTTATAAAGCTCCTGTGGTACCATTTTATTCCTGAATTGTTCTTTGTTAGTGTTTTAAAATACTGCTGATCACCAAGGACTACATTAATATAGATAGACAACTGGAAAAATGCTCCCCTAAGGAGCTAACAGTGTAAGTGACTCGTGCTGTGCATACTGACAGAAGTTTAACTAATAAAGCATTAGTCACGTCTATCAGTGGCCCAAAATAGCATTTTTATATAGTAGAGTTGTGATTTGTAGGTCTTGTATTTCACTCATTTGAAGGCTAGTGCCAAAATGCTCTTTAACTGAAAAGCCTTTTATCTCCCAAGCCTACAGGACAGTGATACATTAAAGTGTAAGTTTGTTAATACTCAACTGAATTATTACATTATCAAAGTTCCAGACTACTGGACCTGTAATTTTACAGAGAGATCTCATCTGAGGGGGATAAAATGGAAATTCTGAGTCAGCCTGGTAGTTTTTTAAACTCTTACCTGGATGGAGCTGCAGAGAGCATGTCAGCAAGCATCTTGGCAAAGGGATAAATGTGCTTGCCACAGGTGATCTAGTCAAAAGTCCTTGCTTAGTGCAATTTGGCATCTTGCACTTCACTCATCAGCTTTTGACTCACACAGATTATCCTGCAATGTAATGACACCTTCTTATCTTAGATGTGCTTCACAGAATCACATAATGGCCAGGGTTGGAAGGCACATCAAGATCATGAATCTCCAACTCAAATATGTATATGCTTCTGTCGTAAGAAAAGCAGGGTGACTAGTCTTCATATCCAGCACGTAACTGAATACACAGCTGTGCCTTTAATGCATCACATACATCTTTCCTCCACACGCCAAAGTATGTGATGAACAGAAGTGCTATTACCCACTCCTGGATTTTTATTTTTTTTTTGTACAAGGGATGACGATGTTCTCCATCAGGGAAACATCACTCTGAATATATCATTGTGCTGCATTGGCACATTTTAGACTCTGCACATTATTCTTTGAGTGTTTGTCAGTTGTCTTCCGTGTTCCACAGGAGCTTTCTACCTCCTCTGTTCACAGCAGTATCTCTGAGAACACGGGGCAAGTTTTAATTAAGAGCAGTCATGCTTCTGATGAGTATCTCATCGTTAGCCATTAGCAATGGCTTTGCACAAGCAGAGAAGAACAGGGAAAAGGTAATAGATATAATATTAGCAGCTTGAAGAAACCACATTCATGAGAACTGTGCATTGCCTGAGTTCATGCCAAAAAAAAAAAAAAAAAAAAATCTAATTTTATTTTGCCTTTTCCTCCTTCTTTGCACATTAGACCATGGAATGGATGGATGTGGGTAGAAATAAAGATTTGGCTGCATTAGACTAGCACTTTCTCTTCTGATATCTCTTTTGTATGCTTCAGCTATGTAAAGCTTTCTCAAAGGGTCAGAAGAGGGCCACCCTAACTGTCTTGTGAGTCCAGTTCTATTTTCTTTAACCGAAAACAAGGAAATAAGAAATCTCTCAGTAAAATACATACGCATCAACTGATGTCTCCTTGAGCAAAAGGCTTACGTGGAGATTCTTAATAGAGCAGAGTAAAGGAGATTCAGCCAGAATAGCCATGTTAGGATGACATGCATAATCCAAACTCACAAACTGAACCTTTATTTTATGCCTTTCAAATAAATGGCTTTAGGATTGGATTTTTACCTAGGCTCTTTCCCTGTAAAAATCCTTGAGAATGTCTTCACTTTTGTGATATCAAGTAAGAGGAAAATACATCTCCAGAACTACCATGTATCTAGACTGGGACTTGAATGGTTTTTTTTGTTTCTCTGTGAAGCATTTCCAGAGACTCAAGAACAGAAGTGTGTGCACTGAAGATTTTCCTATCTTTAATTCCTGTACTGCTGCTAAATCTCCAACTGTTCTTATATGCCACCGCTTTAGTCCTTATGAGAGGATGACTGTGTGCTTTAGTATCCTTAGATTTGACAGTGATGACAGACTTGGTACCCTGTGGTTTCTTACTTAAAGCCTTTGAAAAATATGTACAATACTTGCTTCCTTCAGTCATGTATAGTATAGGTTTGTAGCCAGTTTTAAAGAGGAGTCAAGTACCACTATTAGAAGCTCTACCAAATTCGTACAAACTTTTGGATGTATTTTCCATCAAACCCATCAAACCCTGAATTGCTGTTGTTGAATTTATTGATGTACTTCACCACCTTCTCCTTTTGCTTATTTCCTCTCTTTCTTAGCTTAAAATACAGATTGGAAATCAGTATCTTGAGCAGCAGAGATTGATACAAAAGTATCATTTAGCTTGTTAGCAATATCCTTATCCTTCCTAATTGTCCTGCTGATTCCCATATAGTCTTTCTGGCTGCTATCCTTCTCTCAAGCTTTCTGTCAACAAAATACTGTTGTTCAGGTCTTTGGCTCATTCCTCTTCAATTCCTTTTTATCTTGTTTCTATTGTCCACTTTGTATTTAGCCTAACCATCACTTTTGCATCACTTGGCTAAATTTCCATTTGGTAAAGTGTTTTGTTTTGAGCATGCATGGATGAAGTTGCCTTAAAAATTTTCTTTTCATATGCTGTTTCTCTTGCCATTTTCCTTCTTATTATTTATACTCTGTTATTAACTAACCTTGATACAGTCAGAGCTTACTCATCTCCTTTTTTTTTTTTTTTTTACTTTCTTCATCTTGCTCTTCTTTGGTCTATGTCATCTTCATCCTACTTCTTTCTTTTTAAGCTGCACTCTTCCCCTTTCCTTTATAGTCTCTGGTGGTACCCTTCTGTAAATCTTGTGTCAACTCTGTATAGGTAACAAACATTTTAATAGTTGTTCTGTAGGGTAGATCATCCTTTGTTCTTTGTACATGTTTGGAGAGCAGGAGTTTGAAATGTCTGAACTTGTCCCAGGTCACTTTTGACTGGTTATGTGTGTGCAGCTCAAGTTTCCCAGTACAACTGTGTTGTTAGGTTTATCTCACTCTGTTTTTCCTGTAACTTTATGCTCTGTATGTTTTTCTTGCTAGTGTTTTCTACCACTTTTCTATTATTGAACATAGCTTGAAACAGAGTGAGATACAGTTATTCTTCTCTAACTCATTTTTAACACAATTATTACTATTAATACAAATAATACTTACATTATATGGTAATAGGTTCAGTTGCTATCACTGTATCATTTGCACTTGGGCTGTACTTGCTCGTGCTCATTGTTTCAAGAATAAACCCTGCCTTGAAGGAATCAAATTCTGAAAACCATGATGTGAGAGAGAGAATAAACAAGCAAATAGGCCAAGACTGAGGAGGACAGAGTCATAAAAATAGTATAATCTGGCTATGCAGTAATGATAGAGTTTTAGAAAGGAATCCTGGCAGAGAAAAAAGCCCTAGGGGGGCTGGATGCTGTGAGCTTCTTTGTAACTGCAGAGATGAAGGATGCTTTTTCTTGAGGGTAGTCACTCTCTGATAAAATTAAAAAGATGTCTATAAATACAAGCAGGCAATTCAAATAGTCCAACCAAAGCAAGGAAAATCTTTCCTTATTTGTTTTTCTGCTTTACTCCTTTTTACTGTTCAGATGCCATTAGATATATTAGTATTAAAAGAACTCAACAAGTCTGTTTGGTTCCCTTTATCACCACAGAGGTGTGTATGGTTTGGCAAGTCACCTTGGACCAGTTGCTGTCATGCAGTTTGGTATCTAAAGACTATTTTCAGAGCAATTTAGGTGCTTCTCAGAGCTGCAGTAATTGTTTGTCTGCGCCTTTAGGAATGAAATGCCTTTAAGTATCTCATTCTTATAACTCGGTTTTCACTCAGCAAAGTGAAAGTAGCACTTCGATGCCTCATAGAAATGTTATACAATAAAGCACTTCAGTTACTACAGCAGTAAAAGCAATATGATGACCTTTGTGATAGATTTCTGTAGCTTTCATCGGAGGTTTATCTCAGGTAGTCCAGAATGTTTAATTTGTAATGCTGAAGGAAGAAATATGTAACACAGCAGGGAAAACCTGAAATCTAATACTGAAGATGCAAAAATAAGAGTATGTTTTCAGAGACTAATACAAGTCTGAATTTAGAGTGTATTTTTGTCCCTGCGTTACATTTAATCTAGCTAGCATGGGCATGGAAAGCAAGCTGAAGAAACCTGAGTACATATCCAGGATCCCTGGATGGCATATCCTTTGGCTAATAGCTTCTGCTGTAGCCCGTGCTATTATCTTGTTATTACTGTTATCAGCTTTGTAAGGTAATTTGTGCAGTCTGTGCTTTGGTCATACCTTTATTTTACAGTGCTCATACATTCAGTAGTAATACTCTTCCTCTCTGCAGATGGATTGCAATTTACGTTTTAATGCTTGTAGTTTTGGAAGAGAGTGCAAATGTTCATCTCCAGGATAACTGTCTGTAGGGGAAGTGTGAGAGTGGGATCTTTGAGAGAGGATTTAGCCAACCTGTGTGAGGTAAGTCACAGCCGAATTCAGCTGACAGTGTTTTCTTTTCATAAAGATCCCCCCAGGAAGCGTGTGGACTCCCCAATGCTGAACAGGCATGGGAAGCGGCGACCAGAAAGGAAGTCGATGGAGGTTCTCAGTGTGACAGATGGCGGCTCCCCCGTCCCTGCTCGCAGAGCTATTGAAATGGCACAACATGGACAGAGGTGGGTCCCTCCTTTACTTGGGAGCTGAGAGTCCCTCCTGTCTGGGTTTGTTGCCCTCTTACATGTCGTACATACAGAGGAGCTGTGGAGCCCTTCTATTCACAGCAGCACTCATAACAACTTCCAAGCGTACTTACAATGTGATCTGGCAGCCAGCAGTGCTTATTCACACAGGAACAGAAGTCCTGCCAGGAATTTAAGATTTCTGTTCACTTGCAGCTATTGTTCAGGAAACTGCTGTGTCCTCTGGGCAAAATTCATCTCACCTCATTTTAATTGTTCAGAATGTAGGGATTCAGTCTAAGCTAGGTATACAGGCTGTCACTGTAGGCACTGGGGACAGATGAAGTCTTTGGAAGATCTCAGATATGTATGTGCTGTTCCAGCAATCTTAGATGGGATAAATTAAGCTCTAGTTGTTCTTCTCTGTCTCCATAGCCTATGGCAGGAATCTAAATGATGATGCTTTTGGATTAGGTGCTAAGTTCTTAGGCACTTGAAGTTAAATGGGATGAACTTCATCCTCTACACTGTTAGAATAGGTGGAGTTTGGAAAGCCCTGTGCAGGCATCTGTGGGTACCTTTGAAATGTACTGTCAGGGCTGATATGCATCCGACCCACATAAATTACCATGTCTGTAAATTGTTGAAATTCATGCAATTTTACCTCTTTTCTCTGAAAGTATTATCGTTGTGGAGAGACAGCAGAAGAAAATGATGTTTCCTCAAGGCAGGTTCTGATGAAATAAGTGAACTGTGGAAGTTCACTTATGTGAACCATGGGAGTTGCTTCCTCAGTCACTATGTCTATCCTAAAGGAAGCATATGTATTTGGATTTACGCTTGTATAAATCAGTCAGTCTTAAAGAACACTTAACACTTCACGTATATATATGCTGATGATGCTATAACTTCTGTTTCAGCTTTATGACGTGATTATTTTTATCTAGCTATTAAGATCTGCTCAAAATGAGCCTGTTGTGCCTGCTCAGAAACTCCCTGTGCTGACTGAAAACTGGATGAAGTGAAACTGGATGAAATGGAATAATTTCCAGTCCAGAGACCCCTAGAATTGCTAGAAAGTTTTGCTGGCAACTGTTAACATTCTGCCTATAGTGAGGAGAAAGTGATTTTCAGGATCTTTCCAGGACTTATTTCAGCCTGGATATGTGGTCTTGAGGTAGACTGCCAGAAAGATTTTTCGCTGTAGTGTAGGTTGGAAACCTCACTTTGAGTGTGTGGTTTGTTTTGATATTTAATGTTTGGGTTAAGGAAATGTTCAGGTCAGCGTGTACTCTTAAATGTTCCTGGTAGGCCTCAAAGTGATAAGGATGAAGATGACACTGACAAACAGTTGCTTACTCCTTATTCAACTTTCTGTATTTAATCTAGTACCTGGTAGATGTATGAGCCATAAATTGCCCAGAGAGGAGCCAGACAGAGGTGAATCACTTTCCCCCACCCCAAAGCTGCCTGTGAGTTGTACTCTGCAGCTGTTTGCAGTAACTGTCCAACTGGGCAAGACAAATAGGAAGTGGTGAGATGAACAATTGAGGATAATAATCCAGTCTTGTTCCACCAGCCTAGAATGTATTTGATTGATTCTGAGATTTTCTGAGGACTGAAACCTTCCATCTCTCAGCTTTGCCTTTGAATTTGGAAATGCCGAAGAAGCAAAATTGTGTCTCATTATACTTTTGCTTTTAAATATCTCACTTAATTCTGGATGAGAAATTATTGGAAGTCAAAGGTCTGAGATGAGTGCACAGCACTGGAGGTACATATCCAGGTGACAGGAGTAAGAAGAGTTTTGGCTTTAAGGGGGAAGTAAAACCTTCCAGCCACAAAAGAGATATAGGGAAATGCATACCACACAACACATGGTTGGACACAGGGTGTGATTGAGGGTGGAGGAAGGGTTGTAATAACACCATGATTGATGATGATGAGCTTGGCAGTGCTTGTTTTGGAAGGGGTTGATGGGAAGATAGTATTTTACTCCATGTCTGAGCTTCCATAACTCATACCATTCCACTTCCACAGATGACAATGGCACATATTGTGTTGCTGGCAGCACAGTCTTTTATAACATGAACTGGCTTCATTAACAAACACCACTGCATAGGGATTGTCTGGGGACGATGCATTGCTGATGGGGCACCATCTGTCAGAGCAGTCAGTAACAAAAAGACAAGTGCCTTCCTCCAGGACTGAAGGATTTTTAGTGGCCAGCAGCATATTATTTTCCATGAAATGACCCACTGAGAGTGGATTTTACAGTGCTAGATATTAGATCCCAGGATTGGATGCTTTTTTGAAGAATGACATTCTTTGGTCTGGATGGAAGACTGGTTAGTGCTTTTATCCTATAATACTAGGAAGACAGGGAGGTGGACTGTGGAAACAGGCCTCCCGTTTAGACACAAATGGCCAGTACAAACATCTGGAGACCCAGAGCTATTGCTTCTTTCTTCAGATAACCAGTGGGCAGACTCTTCTGACCATGAGCAGAACACACCCATGTGTCATGATTTAGTCCCATGTCCTTTTTCCCAGTAATAAGCAGGTGTTTTGTTGCAAAAAGGGGATTAATGTTATAACTTCTGATTTTATGTGTCTGTGTGATGAGCTTGCTTTTGGTAACCAAGTGGGGACTCTACAAGCATTTGGTCTGGGCTTGTTTAAGGGCACATCTTTCTACTGATACTTGAAACTCGGCAGCTTTGAGCCAAGCAGGCTGAGAAAGTGTTAGGTGAAAAACATAGACAGTTAGTGACTTAGTTCTGAATAATGTATAGGAAGAATTCAATACAAACACTGCTTTTTGAGCTTGCTGACAACCTGAAATATTTGTGCTGACCTCTGCAAGTGGTCTCCAGTGGATCTTTGACTGTGAATGACAAAATTAGTGTGCACAGACACCTGATACTTGGTTTTCCCTGCTAGTTGTCCACCTAGCAGGTTCATAGTGGCATCTTACTTGATTCTGCTTTTGTGCTATTTCATTGTATTGTCAAAAGAAAAGAGGTAGATTCTGAACTTACTTTAATACCAGCTAATTCGTCCCTTGGGCCAAAATCGTACAGATAAAGTAGAATACTGTGGGAACAAGAATCCTTTGGGGATATACCAGAAATTTTCAGCAGTTCAACTGGAAAAATCCAAAAAAATTTTTCCTTTAAAACTTTTCCTTTAAAACTTAAAAAAGTTTTAAAATGGGCTTTATTCATTTTTTTTTTCTGGTTATTGAAGTAGATAGCTTGTGTGAAAAATCAGCTAACATTAGGAAGCTGTGTTCTGTGAAACAGTGAAGCATATCCTGGAGAACTCCCCTTTTAGCAAAGCATAAGGAATTTTGCTTTTAAGCTTCAGGAATTCAGACCTAAGATATGGGAAAGAGAGTTGGGAGTAAGTGGTACAAGGGCCTAATGGCCTAATTTAAACCCTTTCCCAGGTTGTGCTTACTGTTGAGATCTTCTAGAGAAATCTGAGTAATGTGTGCTTTTGCTATTTGTACCTTCAGGCATGTTCTGTATGCCCTGGAAAGTGTGATAAAAGTAGATTGTATCTGGGTTTTCAACTAGATAAAGAAGAGCAGGGTTTACAAGTATGTTTGGGGGAAGTCATCTTAGACCTCAGAAGTCAAGGGGAGATAACGAACTTCAGCTCTCTGTAGGCCTAGCCCATAGCTGTAAAGTAAAAGAAACTTTTCCGAATATTGCTTAAAAAGGGGAGGATGGGTTGGGGGGCTGGGTGTCCAGCATTGCTTCAGGTGACTCTCTTTTATAAATGTCCACACTAGTAACTCTGTTTTCTCGCTTTGTTCCTGCCATAGTAAAACAATGTTCAGTAAAAGCCTGGATATCTCTGAAGCCAATCCCAAATTCAACAAAGAAGAAAGGTATATAAACACTGACAATATGTTCCTCTCCTCTACCTCACTGCTTAGACCTTAAAGATGCAGTACTTACCTTCTCTGTATGGGGACATAGCTGTTCCTTCTTAGAAAGAAACAAAGAGAGTGGGATATTTACTGGCCCCACTACATACAGTTTTGTACAATGCCTTACATTTGAGGCTATCCCCAATGCAGCCTGTGACTATACTATTTTCCCCACTACAATGTTATCGTGTTGCTACTAGTTCAGTTCTGCCATGAGTTAGGATGCCTAAGCTAGAATATGTATTTGCTAGAACTGCTCTGGGAAAGGCTGGAGCTAGGAGAGCCAGGAGTGCTCCATTCTCAGCACTAGAAACAGCAGTACAACCAAGTCAGCAAGAGCAATAGTAGGAAATGTTGAGAATCCTGTCTGATTTGAGCAAAAAATTAAGTACCTCTAGGTAAGGGACAAACTCTTTAAGACTGTCCTGACTGCATCAGAGAACACGAGGAAAAGGTGATTGAAAGAGGGGGCTTTTGGAGGATGATTCCAGTCTGACAGTCTAACAGATGCTGAAGAGTAAGAAAAAGAGTAACTCCCAACTATGAATAGAGGCACAGTGGAAGACATACAGTTCATTAGATTTAAGGTCTCATGTGGCACCCCAGACTTATGATGAGGTTGTTGGTGGACGTAGAATTCCTAAAATTCTGGTCTTAGAGTAAGAGAATTCTTCTCTGATGTCAGAAGCTGTCATCCCAGTGGATAATTCTTCATCATAATGTAATGTTCATACGTTTTGGACAAACAGCTATCCAAAATCGGCAGCTAAATACTTAGTTCCATATGATTCAAAAGAATTGGTGAATTCCTTAAAGGAACCAGCCTGAGGACTCAGCTAGCCATTTTTCTTTCCATTTTTCCCTTTATAGCCCTTCTACTTAAAGATAAAAGCGGTGTTTAAGCTAAGGAAGACTTACAGGATGTGAAGACAGTCTCTGTTTTGGCCTTTTGCAGACTGAGTCCTTTGTGAGCAGTGTTTCAAACCTTGAACATGCCACAGTGAAGTTCGAATACCTTGCGCTCACATGATTGTCCATCATGTATGTAAGGCACCTTTAAGATGGCAACCTAAGTACAAGAATTGTACCCAAACCATTAGAAAACTCATAGTTTCATAGCCATAAAAGAATAGTGGTTACGTAGGCTTTAAGTGGATGAGTTTTCCTCAGACTGATACATGTTCCTCTCTCCGATTCCCCCTGTATGTAGATTGTATTCTTGAATGTGTCACTTCTTGTATTAGCATTTAGTGTGAAGCTACTCCAAAGACTAGCTCTTTCACAGTAATTAAAAATCAGGTTCAGTAAGAGAGGTGCCTTTACATCTGTGGCTTGAGAAGGGTCCTTCAGATGTCATCATCCCTCTGTACTTCTCTAGCAGCTGTTAGGCTGTGTTAGGAGCAGAGGAGGTGACTCTTCAGTAGCCACTGGGGGAACTCCTTACGTACATGCAGGCGCTTTGTGTTCCCCCTCAAAGGTATTTTTTTTCAGAGTACAGGAGAAGGGTAGGGCAGTCACAAGGATCACTTGTGGCCCCTCCTCACTGAAAGGCCAGGCTGATTTTTGAAAGATCACATTTGCTGTTCTCTCACCTCCCTCTCCCTCTTAGCAGTTAGGATGAGGGACCTCAGTGGCATGAAAATTAGAGGAACTGAATTCTACATCTGTGTACAGCTACAAGAAGGGAAGGGATAGGCAGTGAAGAGATCCCCAGCCAAATGAGGACAACTAATCCTGATGGCCATTAAATTTTTGTTCAGCATTTAATTATCCAACTTTATGACGTCTTTTTTAAAGGAATACTGCATCTTTAAGGGTCCCTTCCCTCTAGATGCACATGGTTGTCTTAGTAGCTGAGGCCACTGTCCCTTTCTCTTTCTTTCTTTCTGACTTTCACCCCCTCTTTCAGCGCTTCTCTTCTTCTGTATCTGGGTTGCTGCAGCTCCGTAGTTCACTTGCTTCAGTATTGTAGGGAATGCACATGTCTGCGCTTCTGGGTCTATTGTGTCCTGGGATTGTCAATTTTTTTTGAACCTCATTTGCCTCTTCCTTTTCCCTATTGTCAACTTGCTTTCCATTCTCTTTGTTAACCTCCTAAGTGCCTTCCCCGTTGGGAAAATGACTTGAAAGAAAAATGAATCAACTTTATTGCACCCATTCTATTTACATTTTAATATTCTGCATGTTTGGGTATGGGTGTATTTGCTGTATAAATATACACACACGTTCCATTATACAATGGGTGTCAATTTGTTCTTCTCAGTTCATCACTGCAGGTAGATTTGTACTGGTCCAATTGAGGACAGCATTCATCCCTAAATATATACAATGTATATGTATTTGTATATATATGAATGAGATCTTAACCAAATTTGCACCCCCACGCCAAAATACAAATGGAGTATCACTCAAGCACATGAAAAAGAACTTACTATAATGCTTCTTTCCACTTCTCTATTGATGCATAGCACAACTTTTTCTTTCTGTTCTAACTGTGTTTTAATTTTAACTTTCCTCAAAAGTACCTTGTGTTGCCTAGCCCAGCATTTGCAATGTTCTTGTATTCGGAAGCATGGCTAGTTGCACTGAGTAGGAAACTGTGAAATCTACTGGGCATATATTAAATTTGGCATTTCTGTTGGTGACCGTCTTGTGGAAAATGGATTTTCCTCACCCAGCCAGAGGTAACTCTGGCAGCTTGGGAGCCTGTTACTGAAAATGGAGAGAGAGGAAAAAAAAAAAAAGAGACAGAGAGGAAAAAATCACAGCATCTGCCTTAAAAATTATTTGGTTTAATAACACACCTTTATTCCTAATTAATTCCTAATTAATCTTTGTTAATCTAAAAAAGTGGTGATGCTTTCTTGAGTTTCCGTACCCTCACCCCTAAAAACTTGATAACCTGACTATTCTTTCCTATTTTGAGTGCTTTGGTTACTGGTGAAAAAAAGAATCTTGAAGTTTTTGATTGTCCCTTGGCATCAAAGTCAATGTGTCAGATATTCATTCTGCCTTTAAAGCTGCTGTTTCGGACTCTTTTCAGCACAGCATTGATTTATTCTCCGTTCACATTTGAAAGATTTCCCTTGCAACCTTTAAGAGCCAGAGTCTGAATTTATTTTAAATGAAAAATGAGATCCTGGAGCACAAGATAGCATCCACAGAGATAAGTGCTGGGTTGCTGAGCTGGTATGCTCTAGGTGATCTGAATTCCTGACTCTAAGACCGTCATGACTAATAAGCCAGTAACAAAGCAGATTCACAGCTTGAGCTACAGTCTTGTACCCTGGGCTCCCAAGCTGGCTCAGAAATGCATGCTTTAATAACCAATAAGTTTCACAGTTCATTCATGGCAAAAAAAGTACTTCTTACCAGGCCAGCTTGGGGGACAGAGGGACACTACATTGAGCAAAAAGGAGACAAAAAGGAGACAATTTCCTTTATAACAGTTTGTTGTAACTGTGACTTATGTCAGAGTCAGAAAAGAAATTCAGCATAACATCTGATCCCCGTTGCTCTGCTGACTGCTCTCATTGGGATTTGGCTGGAAAGGTTTTTTTACAGCCTTAGAATGTCCCTCTCCATATTCCCCAGTGCCAAAGTTGGGTGTGTCTGCATTATTGTGAGCAGGACAGAAGTTATTTTCTAGTGAATCAAACTGTCCCCCTCGTGTTCCTGGTTTCTGAAGATGTAGGCACCTGTGGCAATAATTATGACCGTGCAGTTCTCCGAACAGTATTTCACTCTGCTTTTCCTACTCTTCTCTCCACCTGCTTCCACATCCCCCTCTTTCTCTTTCTTTCTCTTTGCCTTCTCTCTTCATTTTCTCTTTCCAAGGATGGCGAGTGCTGATCCATTGGGGTAAGCTCTAGTTTTGGATTATTCCTGTTGTGGGACCTGTTATGACTCGTAGAGAAGTTTCTCATTTGCACTTTACAAATACAATACAAGTGGATACAGTTCAGAGAATGAGACTTCTCAGCAGGGAGATAGAGAGAGATGTGGGAAGAAGCATTTTTGGTGCTTTTGTGTGTGTTTGTGTGCTTTTAAGTTGGAGTTACACTCCATATAGCTTAGTTTGGGGTTCTTTTTTGTTCTCTTGTCTGTATGTTTCAATGTCTGTGAGCACACAGAACTAATCTCAGACACTGTGTAGGTACCAAAATACCTGAGAATATCTCCCCCTTCTCTTTTTGTATCTTCTTGATACCTTCCAGTTAACTCTGATCCTAATTTATCCTTTTCTCTTTCTTTTTTTTTTTTCCTTTTTTTTTTTTCTAAAATAAAAATAAAGCTCAGTCCCATCTGTGTTATTAAAAAAAGTACTGGGTATTTTCTCTCTTTTGAGTATAGATTTTCTTAGGAGGTGAGCAGATGGCCCTAAACAAGATATATGTTCAAAGCTCTTTATTTTCAATTTTCAATAAAGAGAACAGAGGTACAATTAGAAATGCAGTCCCACTTTGAATTAGATTTCCATTTATAAATTCTTAACATAAGGGGAACATTTATTAATAAATGATTTAATAAAAATGTTGTAATAGATCACTACAAACTACAGTAAAAGCTTATGAGAAGGTACAAACTGAGAGGGCTAATTAGCACCAGAAATATTTATATTCATACAGCATGTTTATAACATGCTTTACGATTTATTAATTCTTTCTAAACCATTTATAAATGATTATCATGCAGTATGATTGGCTGGTTAAGGCTGTTTAACATCACCTTCCTTGTGTGCTGGAAGGAAGAAGAAGAGGTGTGTTATCAACACCTGCAGTCAAAAATCACTGCGTGCTTTTTGTAAGGGCTTCATCTTCCCAAAGGGAATTACTATAAGTAGAACTTCTGACAAAAGCAGAAGTATGTTAAGACGTTAAGGTTGGTATTGTTTGGACAGTTGGGACTGTAAGACAGAGTAGCATTAGAAGTAGTCTATTCCTACTCAGCGTCAGGAAGCAAGGAACTACAGTTTGCATTTTTTGGACACCCAGGAACAGAAGTGATGAAATGTAATACACAGTGCCTGAATGTTCACTATTGCTTATTAATTTGGGTAGTTTTCAGGGGTTTCATACCCCAAACTGCACTTTACAATTTTTTATTTTTACTTGAGTGATCAAGCAAAGAGGAGTATCAAATGCCACCCAATTTATGCTTTAAACAAACAAAAATTGGCCGGATATTTTGGCTATGCCTTACAAAACTATGCACAGAATCAAACCAACTCAAAATTTTGAAGGCATTTCACCCAGGGGCACAAGTCAGATGCATTACTGCACGCTGCATGCATGCTGCAGGCTCTCCTTCTTGGAAGCATGGCTCCAGCTTGACCAGCTAAAAGACTGTATTAGCATCCTAGTAAAACTGTGCTATGAAAGCAAGTTCTGCTGGGACTGCAACAAGGTACCAAACTCACTTTTTGTTGTAGGAAAAATTTCTGTGAGGTGGTTATTCAAAGATGAAACAAATGCCAAATCTGACCCAAATGTTTAATGCTGGCTGCAAAGCCTATGCACTTTATTGGTGTATACTAGGTGATGCACTGTTCAAAGCACTTGAAAATTAATCTGAGTGAAGGGCTATGTAGAGGTGCTCTGCACTGTGCTATATGTGTACTGTGGTTAGCAGATCAGCTGCTTTTTCTTCCTTCTTGTGCTTACACCTCAACAGTGTCAGGCTTCAGCCCTGGGTTCTTAGAGCTCACAAGAAACGGCAGTTCTCTTAAACCAGCTGGAAACTGGATTCCAGCTCCTTGGGTTTACCAGTAAGAGACCAACTGATCTAACACAAATTGGGCCTTACGTTGTAGCAGCTGACTAAAATGAGTAAAAACATGCTTTAAAACAAAGGTCCTTGTAATTGAAGTATCAAATAGATTGAATAAGGTATAAAGGCATCGCATATATGAGCTACAGCCCGCACATGCTCATTTCTTTTCAGTGCTTGGCCTCTTTCTTTCATAGCTCAGATGTCTCCTGCTTATTGTCTGTCTTTGAGATGGGAGGAATAGCCCACGATGATTTCAGTACCCAACATATGTTTAGAGTGCTCTCTGTGGCTGCCACTACCTAGAACTTGCGTCTAGATCCCTAAAGATGGATTTATTTATTTTCATTTCCTCCCTCCATATTTGACAAACCAATTGTGTCACTATTGATGGGACTTGAGTCTCCTCTTGGGTCCCTAATGTGGCAGTTGTGTTTGAGGGAATGCTCTTTGACTGAGCAACTGCATTAACTTTTCTGTTTGTTTTTTCAACAACTTTTTGATGGCTTCCATTGAGTTAATGCCCAAGCAGACAGCAGTGCAAAACACAGAGCAAAATGAGTCACACACGATGTTCATAGATTCCTAGATTGTTGCGTGCAATAGTAAGCTATTGGAATAACTACAGATATCATACTTCCAATGACATTTAATGCCTGTAGAGTAACCTCTGAGGAGGTTGCTCACTAATAGATATCTCCTGTTAAATACGCTTAGTGTGTAGCCATAAGAATGTAAGATGATTTCATAATTTTCTCCTTTTTCAACATGTAACATCATCCAGGGTCTGCCATACTAATGTGCTGCCTGTACAGCTTCATACCTTTATTTTCTGGTGAGGGGGATACAGATGTAAATTCTCTCTGTTCTTATTGCAGCATTTCAGCATAATGCAACTTTTTCATTACTTTCTTTTGGCCCTGTCCCAGTTCTGTCCACCTGACTCTGAGATACAGGAGCAGTGTGTTTGTTTGTTTGTTTGTTTGTTTTAAAATGAATTCCAGCATTTCCTAGCTAGGGTGATCTCGATGGGAGGAAAAATCTCTCATTTTTGCTTGTTGGCATTTTTGTACTGGAGTATAGAAACTGCTGCTGTTCTGAGTTCTTATAGCCAGCTTGGAAACTGTGTCACATTTGTAAAGGTAAATTCTGCAGGATTTATTAAATTGCAGAAGATGCAAGGAAGAAATTCTCAGTTTGGCTGTTATATTCCATATCAACATGTTCTTGTAAAAGGGAAAAGTTTTGATAATGTACAACTCTCTTTTCACCCCAGCACTTAAAATTAACCCAGGGTTCTTTAAGCTCTTCCTACTGCTCCTCTATACAATTTCCAGTGTGGACAAACTAAGATTTGCTATAAGACCTAAGACCTACGTCTTATATATTTTTGCATGTAAATCAGCAACAGAAATAAAATTTGTTTGATAGCAGTCATGTGGATAGTAAATGCATTTCTAGGAGGATATCACACTAACTCTCTCTTCTGTCCCCTACCTCAGGCTCCTAGGCTGGATGAAAACACAGTACACAACAACTCTTTTTTCAAATATTGCTTCCAATAAGGAACTGGGAGTTGGGAGGGCGGGACTGCCGTGTTTTGTCCTCCATGTGTGTGATCATTTTTGTAAAAACATAGAAGGCAGTGGGGTTGGGAGGGGAGAATTCAGGACTTGGAAACATCTGATTGCAAAGAGGAAATAGCAGATTGGAACTTTTAATCAAGTATCCTGGAATTCAGGTGAGTGTCAGAGAGGACTTTCCCACCATAATTAAATATTGGTGGGAACATCTCCTAGTGGTGGTTAAACTCCTAAACAGGTGTTTAACTGCATCTTTGGGCACCTAAATGCCTCACAAATCTTGTGCAAGGTAATTTATAGGCTTGTCTTGTAATTTATGGTTTGGAATAAGCGTTTGCTGATGACTCATACAAGGAAGATTTTAACCAAACTTCCCATATGCACGACACATCTGCGTTGCACTCAGCTATTTCAGTTATAGAACAGGCACACAAAATGGCCTATTGAAAGCAGAGCAGACAGTTCTCCCTTTAAAGCTACTTTGCATAAACCTTTATGAGCACCTCATATTACGATGGTGCAAATTTATGTTCAATTAAGTGCCAAGACTGAGCTTCTAGATTTTGTCTGCCATACTGACATGGGCAGACTGTGGCAGGGTACAAGGAGGGAGATTCTGCGTAAATGAGTGCCCCAGTTTTTCATGGTGCAAATTTAGATTTAATTTGGAAAAAAAAGAAGAAAAAAAAAAAGCATGCCAAGTCTGGGCTTCTGCATTTTACCTACCTGTGATGGACAAACTGGAAAGAGATAGAAGGAAAACCATGCAGAGGATAAAGAGAGAATAAGATCTACCACTGTGTTCAGTGTTAACTTACTCTTTCTCTGGAACAGCCTCCTGTTATGCAGTTTACATATTTTTTAGCAATTTTAATACTCAAATTTATTTAGGAATGTATTTCTAGGAGTCCATTTCAGAAACAGATATTTTGATTCTTCTAAAACAGATTTAAAAGTTCGGTAATCAGAGACAATTAATGGCCTAAATTTCTTCTATATTCCCTTATATACAAGTTGATACTAACCGACCCATATCAATTCTAAGTATATGTATATACACATGCACACATGTAATCAGCTTTCCAAGCATCTACAAGATTTTACCTTTTCACATACATTACTTGAAGGCAAATAATTGCTTTCATTGCTCTTAGTATAGGTGAAACATTGCTAGACAGACTAAATTGGCATGTTGCTTGGCAGTTGTTGACCAGCTAGGTTCTTAGCCAAGTTCTCTGCTGTAAGATGTTTCAGTCTTTGAGTCAACTTTCTTTTGTTTAAAACTATCTCTGGGGCTTACTCAGTTTGAGTCATATGGAAGTTTTTCTCATGATGGGCAGCTCTCCTTCTGGAAAGTTGTTCTGCTGAAATGTTTGTTTATTTGGCCTGTGCCTTTTCAGCATGTTTTAATATAGCACATTCATACGTTTTGTTGTCTACAGCACACAGTTTTATTAGATGGCCTTTGCTGGAGAGCATAAGAGCATTACAGCGCAGGTGGCCTTGTCAGCAAGTAAAGCAGTTGATTCTCTATTGATTGGCTTTTTTTTTGGAGGACACCTGGGCAGTTATCCTGCTATTGGTGAAGTTATCAATAACAGCAGAACTAGTTATTCATAAACAAAACCTGGCTTGTTTAATGCAACAGAAGTAAATCTTACTGGGGAACAGAGCTGTGAAATCCATCAGTGAGAAGTTGGGGAAGCTTGAGAGAGTGTGAACTTTGATTTCAATGGGAAGTCACTGCATAGGGAACAATTATGTATCTTGGTCCCAAAGGCTTGCTTTTTTTCTTAATATGTGGAGGAACTCCCTTCCTTTTTGCCTTATGCACACAGTGGCTTCCTATGTTCCTTGTGACAGAGCATCTCATTATGTGACCCCCAGCACTGTGTAGGAGAGAGTCCTCAGCACCAGCATGCATCTTGACGGTCCTTTTTGAAAAAAGAAGGTAGCAACTCCTGTAATGAGAAGGGATTATAGCTTCCTCCTTGAGCAAGCAGCATTTCTTAGAGTTTTGCTGTGAGAGTGGGACAGTAATGAGAGGAAAGAGTCATGCTTTTCCAGTGACAGTCTCCTTCCTTCTCCTCACATCATGCCTGTGCCTGCAGTGGCTGGTATTCAGGGTTATTTCTTGTTTACATTTTCTGAGGGCCTTTTTCTTGTTGTGTCCATTCAGGTCTCGGTCAATCAGCGGCGCTTCATCTGGGCTCTCCACCAGTCCTCTCAGCAGTCCAAGGGTAAGTGGTTCTGCTTCAGGATCCGTTGGTCCAGTTCACTCACACATGCTTGATGCTTTTCAACATCTGTTGCTGCAGAGCCATGGCTCTTAGCTGGGATGTTTTGGTTTTCCTTCGCAGCTTGTAAATTTTCATGAGTGGTGAGGGAAATGATGTCTACAAATACAAGCTGAGAATTTTCCATACATTTTCCCTGCACTATTAGAGGTACCTCAGGGATCTCACTGTGCCCCTGTCCTTTTTCAATCTCAGAAGTGCATTGAATAACATTGTTATGACTAAACACTGCTATTTCCAGCTGAGGTCTGTATATGACATGATTTCAGACCATGTATCAGAAACTGTTTCACAGCTACTTTCAATCAAGCCACAGCAGAGCATCAAGCCATGCTGGCTACAATCAACTTAATTCAGTTTGCCACAGAGTAGCTTGGATTAGAAACTCAAACAAAATCAGTTTCAGAAATTTGAGGAACAGCAAATTTAAAGGGAGAGTAAAAAGTAAATTAATTGAGGGTATCGTAAATCCCCAGTAAGGTGTATACTATAAAGACAATCAGGTGTAAGTTTACAGGCTAGTAAAGCTTCCAACTCCTTGCTTGATTGAATTGTTTTCTGAAACATATTCTAGGTTCCCCTGTTTTGCAACTGACAGAAATATGTTTGCAGTCTCCTCTGTGTCTTTAGTGTACCAGGAACCAGTGAAGATCCATTTCCTTTCTTTCCTTGTTTCTGTACCTCTTGAATGGCAGTGGGATGAAGCAGATATCTGAGAATTCTCATACCACTGCAGAAAGTACTGAGAAAGAGCAAGAAGAGCTGTGTGCATAAAATAAGCATCCAGAGCTGCAAACTTTAGACCCGATCTTTAATTGATCTCTTGGGATCAATTTCTGACATCTCAGTAGGACTACATCAAAGAATAAGGATGACAAGATCTGTTCCATAGTTGCTGTATCTTAACATTATTACTTAATAGGCAGTTGATTAAATAGTCTTCAAAGGGATTTAGCAGCCAGATGGCATTTTCCACAGTTCATAACCATTTTAAGGTAGGTCAGATTTGTGGCTTAGAAGGTAATGTTGGAATAAAAAAATTTTTAAAGTCCTTACCTATGTTCTAATAGCATCTTAGATTATTGAAAGGAGAATATACTTTAAAAATCAAATGCACATTTCACTGTATGCACTGCTTAGGTAAAGTTCTATGAGAAGTTCAATTCAGTGGCAACTAAGGATTGTTAAATCTCACAGGATCTTGCTAATGGCTTTCCCTATTGCGCCGGCTGAAAGACAGACATGATCTCGTTCTTTGTTATGTTACTAGAAATGTGGTAATTAAGGGTGCCCATTCAGATTAGTAATGGCTTAAGTGGCAGTTTAATTTGACTTGTTGCTTTCAAATTTGTTTCTCAAATAGTCACGCACAAATGATTTAAAAATTGCACGGAAATGTTTGCAATCAACAGTTTTTGACTTTTATCATTTGAAGTCATCTGCAAATGATTAGTAGTCAGATGCTGGTAGTGACTTTCATAAATTAAGCACTTTCTTCATCTTTTCCCTTTTCCTTCTTGTTAGTGATCAGTATGAACCAAAATGTCAAACTTAATTTTAACTTTACAACTCTAACAGTAATACAAACTTTTTGATGCAGTGATTTTCTTTTAATTTTAATGGCCTAACCCTAAGTTCTTCAAGTAGAAAGCTCTGGTGGAAACAATTTTAGACATCGCTTTAAATACATCTCGGCAAGTTAGAAACATGGCAGCATTGTGTTAATCCATCAAACCCAGAAAGTGAACTTAGTACTGCTGCATGTGCTTACCTGACATGTGGGAGAGTGGCATGTCTGGATGTTGCCTGACTAGAGCTTCTAAATATTCAGAATGGATAATAATAATAGTAATGAAGATGATGAATGTTTCATGATAGTTAATAATTTGTAAAAAATCAGAACATGAATGCACACCAAAGGTAAAGAGCTTGAGTGATAATGTCTATTTTTAAAAGTCTGCCAGTACTTGCAGTCTGGGGTGTTAACAGCAATACTTTGTAAGGATGTTCATTTTGTTTTAAAAGTGACTTTTACGTGCAACTGTGCCTTGAAAAGGCTTCTGTCTTCTCAAGTCTGTGTACTGCTGTTCGCTGGTACCATATGAACAGTTTCCCAAAATGCCTGTTACATGTTTAGATGTTATTGTTTGGAGAAAAAAAAAAAAGTCATAATCCCATTTTTGATAACTCAATGCTGGATTATGAACTTTGTCTTTTTCTTTTTTTACGCTGTATCTTACAAACAGTGGTTCTCCCCATACCCTTTCACAGAATTGGGACTTAATGTCAAAGACTGCTGTAACTGTATGACAGAAATCTTAATTATCAAGCTGTCTTTGACAGCATGAGGGATGTTGCAGGAGAAGCATAAAGACTGATGGGAAATATCGTCTCTTCCCAGATAAATGAATTTTCCAGGCCTTTCTGAAATTTTTGCTATAGCTATTCACAAATTAAGCACCGAGTTGAGGTCACGTTTTCCTCTTGGCGCTGTGTACTATGAAACCCCGAGCGGATGCTGAGCAGCTTAACCATCCAGGCCAGGGGAGGAGGCTAGATGCCAACATGGCATCGCTCTCCCTTAACTCCCTCCTTCTGCAAGGATGGCTGCAGCTGATGTGTGCCTTAGCCAGAGTCAGGGGCAAAGAGGAGGGACAGAGGTTCTGACCGGTGTGTGCAGTAAGCTCTGTGTATCGCCTACCACTCCGTATGTATCACACACCTGTTTTGAGTTCCATTTCTCCACTAGGTTTGCACATGGGCACTTTGAGCTGAAAGAGTTGGTCCCATTCTTGGCATATCTCAATTTGTGTGTGGCTTCAGTGATTCTTCTTCCCCTTCCTCACCTCCCTAAGCATTGTGCTTCTCTCACTGCAGGGCGATCAGAACAATCCCAGAGAGATGACATTTCTCTCTTCTTTTTTTCTTGATTACTTTCTTTCATTTTGTTTTTTACTTTTCCTTTGTTTTACTTTTCTTTCTGTTGTTTTCCTTTGCTGACACGTGGTTGGTTAATATGATGAAGCCTGTTATGACACTGTTGTTCTTGCTGCTGCCGCTGCTGCTGTTGTTGATGATGCCGTGTTCCCAGCTAACTGCATGTCTTTTTTTGTTTTTTGTTTGTTTGTTCGTTTTTGTTTCTTTGCAAAATCCCTCCCCCACTACCCCTTCACCTCCATCTCTTGTGTCCCCTTGTGACATGATGCATCTTTGTGACTCGGATGGATTTTATTCTGACTTTCCTTTCTCTGCTCGCCCGCTCTATGCGTATTTCACTGTTTTTGATGTGCATGGACACTCCGTGTCTGTCTCGTAGCCTATCAGAAAGTTCTTCATCCCCCCTCAGACCTCCGACCTCCCTTTCTCTCCCCGACCCCAAGTCTCCTTGGACCCCGATGCTTGTAGGAACGCCTCCAGGCCTGGACATGTACTCCAACCAAAGCCAGCACTTCAGCCCAACCCAAAGACGCAGACTTTGCCATCCAAGAGCAAATTGGCCGAAAAACCACTCCAGTCTACTAAATCCAACCCACTCCCTTCCAGCAATACCAGCGCGCCCTCTTCCCAGAACAGCCCTGTGCAGAATGCCCCGGGCCGCTCGCCTGCTGCCGGCTTTAACCCACAGCTGGCTGTTCCTAAATTGCAGACCAACCCTATGTCTCCTGTTAGATTACTCCCTTCTAGTACTGACCCGAGCACCAAATCTATCCCCATCATACAGGTCACCCCTCACCCCTCTCCAAGGGGAAGTCCCCTCCCTACCCCCAAGGGGACACCTGTCCATACGCCAAAGGAGAGCCCAGCAGGCACACCCAACCCAACACCACCATCCAGCCCCAGCATTGGAGGAATGCCATGGAGAACACGGCTCAACTCAATCAAGAATAGTTTCCTGGGGTCTCCTCGCTTCCATCGCCGGAAATTGCAAGGTGAGTACTCTCCAGATGTACAGGGTGGGTCTGGTTTGGGCAGCCATTCAGCAGCAAGTGATACTTCTCTTTGGCTCTCAAAAATTTCATGTGCCGAGAACTGAGTACTGATACAGCAAATGAAAGTGATAGCATCAAGCAGTGGTAGCCCAAAGTCTGTGTCAGCAGGCTCTGTAAATCCACTGCACTTGCTCCAACAGCGTCTCCTGAACCCTCTTCACACTCAAGTAGTACAGACCTTAATATCATTGACATGGTTCTTAGAACCAAGGAACATTTTATCTTCAGATCATGACTTATTTTGCCAGCAAATCTAGAGCTATGGTATTTCACTATGCCTGTACTCTGCTGCCTCTTTGCAGCCGTGGGCTGAGCTTTCTGCTGAAAAAAGGACAGCCAGTGACAATAGGCTGAAATTGTTCTTTTGATGTACAGTTTGTTTGATCTTGGTTAGTGCTTTTTTTACCACCTCGGGTAATTGGTATAAAAACTGCCTTAATACAATCAGCGTTCTCATTTCCAGTGGCTGTTTTAGTTTTAAGAGTCTCTAGAGTGTTGAGATCAACAAAATTGTTTTCTTCAATCTCCACGTAGCTTTTTGCATTCAGGAAAAGGGCACCCAAAGTCACATACACTGTCCTCGGATATAATCAGCAGCCATCCCAGTGCCAGGATCCTTTGGAAAGCAGGATATAGCCATGAAAGGGTTAGGTTTTGGGCTGTGATTGTCAGGGGCATTGTCCCTGAGGTGGCCAGAGAACTGCTGAGAATTGCAGCAGTGACTGAGTTTCAGCCAGATGGACTTGGAAGCAAATGGCCTGGTGTGGGAAATTTGTATATTTACATTGTGTTCTGAAAATTCCACAGGGATTCCTCATATTTTCAGTGACTAAAGGAAACTTTGCATAAAACCCCATTGCATAAAGTGTGAGAATTGGCTCATGAAACAATAGTAAACAAGTTTTAAGGCAATTGGATTGGCATGATGTTTGGGATTTTCTAGTGATGTAAGAAGTAGTAGAACATGCCTTGAAATGCATCACTTGATTAGATACAATAATCTAGAGGCACATGACCGATTTTAAATGTCAGAAGTTGCGTGCAGAGGCAATGGACGAATGAAGGGGTAGTGCAAAAAAGTCACGATTTTTTCACTGTTATCAAACCAGAAAAAAAAGAAGGTGTGCTGATTCATTGATTTCTTTTCTCCCTTCCTCTCTTTGGCTGTGTGTGCATGGGCAGTACCTACACCAGAGGAAATGTCCAATTTAACCCCAGAATCATCCCCAGAGTAAGTATTTTACCAATACTCTACTTCATTTCCACCACCTGCCAACGTCACTTCCTAGCCTGAATGTTGTAGGGTGACTGTTTCTGCTCTGAATCAGTATCTGACTGCAGCCTGTTATATGACGAGTGGGACTGAGATGTCAAAATAATCCCTCTGCTAAGGGCCTGAGATAAAATCAATACCTCAGTAATGGCTGTGGGGTCAGCTGGTGATGAAACTGTCTCATAGTGACCACCTCATTTTTACTCGTGGCTTGCTGAGTTTAGTAGTCTTGGAACATCTTCTCATTCTCTTCTTTCATTTGGTTCTCAAGCACATCACTTTTGGGGATAGTCAATGGCTTATACTGGCACTAACTATGCAGCAGAGGGTCTTTCTCTTAGCACATGTAAGTTTGAATCCTCAGGATAGCATGCAGAAGCCTCTGCTCAGATGATTTAGAGGAATCTTTGGCTGGGATAGTGCAGTGTTAATTCTGGACAGCAACTCTGGGAAGTGGAGAAGCTGCTTCATATTCAGCGGACTTATTCCTGAAAGTCCGTGTACATTTCAACCATTTAATGGCACAGCTGTGCGTCACTGCATGGCAGGTTTGGAAGTCCTTGCCAGAGAGTGCTGCTCCAAACACTTCCGAATATATGCAACAGATGCCAAATTATTCCTTTTTATTTTCACAGCTTGTGTTTGTGCACCCAATACCCATAGGCCTTCCCTGCCAACCAAGGCAATTTGGCCTTTCATCAAAATACTTGTGTGAAATATTCATGAGTCGTAGATGAAAATTGCAGGCCCAAAGTTTTGTAATTGGTGATAATGGTACTTTCCCTAGACCTGGCGTGATGTAGTATGTGCAGTCTATTTCTAATGGTGCAGAATGGGCAGTGATAAAGACTACAGGAGAGGGAGAAGTAAGGAACAGTAAAGTTTAGTAAAAGAAATTCAGGAAGAAAAAATTGAATAAATTGTATTTTCAACATTTTGGACCATGTACTAATGGAGAGGCATGAGAGAAGTTCACAACATTAGCACATCCTGACAGAATAAATACATTGTATTCTCAATTATTTTTAAGGCTTTTAAAGCAAAAAAACCCACTGAATTAAGTTTCTTCCCTTTGTATCCTCTTGTCTCACCTTTATGCATGTATGTTGGTTGAAGTTCTGTGAATTTATTGCCTTCTCTGCTTCCCACTCACCCTTTGAAAACTGGTGAATGAAACAGTGTCTATCATTTGAGGCAGTTTGGATGCAAGTCAAAGCCTAGGGCCCTTTTTTCTTTTTCTGTGTAATTGCCAAATTAATGAGTTCAATTGGGCTGCACCCTCCAGTAAACATAATAAAAGTCATAAAAAATAATGAGCTGGATTTTATTTTAACAGTTGATATTTCATTGCTCAGTGCCCACTTCCACACGTCTTGGTGGTTTTTTTTCCTGCTATTCTTTTCCTTTCTGTAAGAAATAAGGTGTCCTTACCAAGAGCTCTATTGACCTCATGGGTTGAGCAATAAAAATACATGTCCTTGATCTAGTACAGCATTCTTCAATGACTGCCACTCTTTTAACAAAACCTGGTGTTTAGATGATATGCTTTGACGTGTTTGGGTAGTGCTATTCTTTCTCATTTGAAAAAGTCCTAGAAAATGTGCCAGGGATGGCATTTAAAGAGACATAGCTCCAGCTGCTTTAGGCATGCAAAGCTCCAATTGCTTGCGTAGAAATGCTCTTATTTATGCCAAGCAGGTAGATTTACAGAGGTTGCAGATCCATGCAATCAGAGATAGAGAAGACAGTGAAGCACTGCAGTAACACACTGCAAAAGTAGAAAACAGAACATGACAGCAGTCAGAAATTCAGTGTGAAGTAATAAAGCACTTGCCTGTGTTTTCATGCTGATCGATTTGTTGTTTTCCCTCAACTGAACACCTGATTAGATTCCCAATGGACCCAGCCTCCCATGTATCTTCTGTCTTCCTCCCCATTAGGAGGCTTGCCATCACAAGAAACGGTTATTTTCACTGTTTACAGCCTGATTTTGGAGGGTGCTAGAGCATCTCATTCAGATTGCTGAGCATCTTTGAATCATACCTGTTTTAATCCAAGTCAGAAGTACTTAGCACACCTCAAGAGGAGGAACACCCTTATTGTATGGTTTCACTCTGAAGTGGCTTCTTCTTCAGCAAACCTATTCTCTGTACAGAAGCACAGCTAGTTCTGCCATTGTCAAGGAGAAAAGTGAGTGCACGTGTGCTCTGTCTTGATCCAGTTCATTCCAGAAAGAGGAGAGACCACTGGCATCTATTCTGTCTCATGTGACTTGAGCAAAATTATGTATTGAATTCTAGTGATTTGCAAGCTGGATCATAGCCCAGGCTATCAGGGAGTCTTCCAGAGTCAGTGTTAGTGGTGATAACCTTGCTGAAAAAGAGAGCACAGCTGCACTCTGCAGACTTCCGACCAAGTTTCCAAGCTGAACAGGAGAAAACTCCTTGTGTTTTGTGGCCCTCCTAACCTGCATTCATTAAGAGACCTATAAATGAAGGCTCCACAAAACAATTAATAAAAATACAAATACGAAAAGTAGTATTTTAAGATGGCAGATGTGCAGTTAAATATTCATGCTTTTTTCAAGTTCAGCTCCCAAGGAGCATGTGTGACATACATTGGGCCCCTTGAGTCCTGACAGCGAAGCTCAGTTCACATTATGATAGATCCCAGCCTAAAACAACCAGACATTTTAGATAGATAACCAGGTGCAAATTTACTAATGAGCATAGACCCCTTACATGCAGGGAGCTATTGCCCCAGCTCTCTGGGGGCTTGCAGAGTTGTTATGGTACGTGTGAGACACATGAGCTAATTAGTATGTAATTTCCTTTCACACTCTAACCCTGGCTCCTTAACGACCCATTTAAATGAGAGCCCCTTTCTCTTTACTGCTCTCCATGCTAATCTTTGGCTCACTGGTTTAGTTACAGCTGCCTCTGAATATTTTAGGGAGTGACTTTTCCAGCCCACTTTAATTGAGTGGGGGGCAGTGATTTACTAAATTGCAAATGAATCCTTTTGTACTCTTACCTCTATAATGGGTGGACACAAATGAGTATTTGCACAGCTGAGGTGCAGTGTTTCGATGCTCCTCTCTTGCTTCATCTCTGCCCTTCCTCATTCTGTGTCTTTGCTGCCAGGAAGGGGTTCTCCTAATAATTAGCTGTTCAGCACTTTTTTGGGGTGCACAGCAGTCCTTTGTGCAGATGGCTTTCCTTTACTGCAGTAGCTGGCCTGTAGATTGTCTTGTTCTGTTGAGTGGTGAACATCCCCTGGAAGTGAAAGCCTAATTGCTTGCCATGGCATCATAAAATATCCAGTGGAGTGAAAAACTTGTTCATGGCAGGTCTTTTCATCTCTGGCTTTTTCATGCTAAATTTTTCTTTGCTAGAATATGATCCCACGTGACAGTGGGATTGAATGCACCTTCAGCAAGTTTGCAGATGGCACCAAGCTGAGTGGTGCAGTTGACATGTTAGAGGGAGGGGATGCTATCCAGAGGGACTGGGACAGGCTTGAGAGGTGAGTCCAGCCAACCTCATGAAGTTCAGTAAGACCAAGGGCAAAATCCTGCACCTGGGTCAGGGCAATCTCAAGCACGGATGCAGGTTGGGCAGAGAATAGCTTGAGAGTAGCCTTGAGAGAAGGATTTGGGCACGGCAATTGAAAGATTCAGCATGAGCCAGCAATGTGCGCTTGCAGCCCAAAAGGCCAACCATATCCTGGGTTGCATCAAGAGAAGTATGACCAGCAGGTTGAGGGAGGTGGTTCTCATGTCTGATGGCATCTTCCTTCCCCTCAAAGCCTTTACTCTCAGAGGTACTACCTTCAAGTTCTGAGTAGTTTCCCCCGGTAATATACGTGCCCCATTTTTCCTTTAGCTGATTTAACTTAAAAGTGAGTTTCAACAAAGTGCATCAAGAAAATGGAACAATAAGCAAAATCAAACATTTGCTGTTATGACCAGTGTGAAAAACAGAAGAACTTGATTTTATGGTGATGCCTCCATCTGATGCTGAAAGAAACGATGGAGTTGGACTGCTGTCCGTGGAAAGCCCGCACTGTGTTTTGTGCGGTGCTGAGATCTTTGTTAGTACTGGAAGTTCGTTATTTGTAAGAAAGCCGGAATTTGTTCCTTACTGAACTCTTGCTGAATGGGACTGATGAATGGAAAAGTCTTTGTCGTGGCTCTGTGGGTAGCAGTGGGTTTCATTTGCAGGCAGATTGAAGGGCCAATGAAACCTTGAGCTTGCTTTAAAAAGTGACTGTCAGTCCAAGAAGACACATTTGGGAATGGAGCTTTCCAAGTCTAGAAACAGCAAAGGGGCTGAAATGGGCAAGAGTAAACTTAAACTGCTGTGCTGACAGCACCCACTGTTGTCACAAAAATTGAGATCCCTGGAGACATCTCAGAAACATGTCCCCAGCTATGCAAAGTCTGCACCAAAAGCAATGCCTTCTATGTTATTATGTCGGCCCACGACGTCAGAGGCAGATGATGATGGTATGGCAATAGAGGTTGAACCTTCCCACCAATATTCAGTTACATTTTGTTGCTGTGCAATAAATGGCAGGAGACGGGCAGTCAGTTGGAATGGCATCTGACATGGAAATGCAAATGAAGGAGTGGGATGCCACTGAATTCCTCCATGTGGAAAAAGTGACATCCATTAACATTTATTGATGTTTGCTGAACATTTATGGAGGCCAACCAGTGGAAGAGAGCAGTAAGGTGATGGTGATGTGTTTCAGCAGCGGTGACAACAGTGGGGCACCTGATTCAGATTTTTCCAAGTGCAACACGTAGGCTCCTGTTCATAGGTAGTGAAAATGCAGAGCTAATGGTGGTGACTGTGTTGAAAAATAATGTTTTGCAGCTGAGAATTTGCTCTATCACATAGTGTTGTTATGCTTTTTCTATCTGTTGTAGTCTCCATGGAATTAAATAGGAGGCATTGCTTTTAGAGAGACTTATGTGTATGAATTATGTACATGGCATATTAATTAGTGTATTGGCTTTATATAAAAGTTACCATTGCTGCCGTTCTTTTCATGGCTGATCACACATCTTGCAAGAGTTAACAAGGTGGGGACTGTTACTTAAACAGTTTTCACTAAGTGAGTGGGATATTCATAGACTCTTTGAGCTACCTGTTGTAGTAAAACCACAACTGGAGCGTTACCAATAATTTCTTGTGCAGTTTGTAAGTATTTTTTTTTCTATTTGGAAGGTATCTAAGAACCAGTGCTCAATATTCTAAATCATCTCTTTCTTTTTCATTATGTCAGGCTTGCCAAAAAATCCTGGTTTGGTAACTTCATTAATCTGGAGAAAGAAGAACAGATTTTTGTGGTCATTAAGGACAAACCGCTAAGCTCCATTAAGGCTGATATTGTCCACGCTTTCCTGTCGGTAAGTCAGCCAAGCTGCCTGTTAGATGCATTGCTCACTGGTCAGATCTGGGACTCACTCTGCTGTGTCTGGATGAGGTGCTACCAGTTGATGAGGAGCTACAAGATACGGTTTAGTAGCTTGTTGTAGCAATGATAATGGGAGGATGGTTGGACTAGATGATCCTGCAGGTCCTTTCCAACCTTGTGATTCTATGATTCTATTTACTGGGCAGGGTTTCTTCTCCTTCAGGTTCATCCTCTGTGCATTTGATTTACATATTGTGTTGATTCAGGCCTCCATTGTGTTCTGTCTAAATTTCTAACTGAAGAAAATATTCTGTGAGAAAAGATTTCAGCCTTCTGAAAGGTGAAGTCTCCAGGTTGGCAGTGTTTGGAATTTTAGTGCAGTTAGAGAGCACTGGTAGTACAGCATCAAGACAGTGATTTGCTGCTTGGTCGCATTTCTCTTAAGGTCACCATCTATACAAAAGTCTTGGCTTCCCTGGCTATGCTCTCCACCACTTTAATCAGACAAAAACCTGTGCCATGTCTGCATTTATTACTTTAGATCTTCCCTTCTCAGCTTTATGACAGATAGAATGGTAATTTCCTCTGGTGTACAGAGTCTCAGTTGTTGTACATATTCCTTATTTACAATCCAGGATAATCTGCAGTTTTAGCAGAGGAAAATGGTTTTTTTTGTTTGTTTTTTTTTCCAACAGAAAGTCCTTATTCTTACCATTTGCAAGTACCAATAAGGAAAAAGTCAGTACAATAAATTTAATTTGCAAGGTTTTTAAATTCAAGGATGTTTGAAGCATACTGAGACCTTATTTTCCAATGGAATTGAGAGAAGGCAGCTCAATTTTTTATCATAGATCTTATCATAGATTCTTATATAGTTTGTTGAATTGGTATTGTTTTCCAAAGAATATTACTCTCCTTTCTAGTCTTTATGATGCTGCAATGAATTTCTTCCAAAAACAAAAATTCAGTTCTTTTAACTGTTCATACACAGTGCTGGCATACAGGGAGTGTGTGCAGTATGTATCAAACATTCTACCATCAAACAATCCATCTCAGGTTGGTTTGAAGCAGCGATGTTCCTGTACTGGTTTCATGCTTTTAGCTGTGCTTGTGGGTTTAGCATAGTGTGCACCACTGTTTATACTGGTGATCCTGTGCATACTTGCACATCTGTGGGGTGAGATGCAATGCGGTATGCAAACTCTATGAACCATCTCTACAGATAACTTCGAATTAAACATATTGTCATAGCCTGATAAGTAAGTCCTTAAGGACACCTTGAAGAACTCATCTCTCATAATGCTTCCTAAATTAGAAGCCAGATTTCCGAATGGTTTGGGAAATCTTTTGAAAATTTTGTCCTTTGAGAAGCAATAAATAAAATATGAGAGTAAGTTAAATTCTGGCAATATCTGTTATTATTGACTGCCTGAAAATTAGTGAGTTGTGAAATCCTACTGTAGGTCTGATGATACTGGATTACAACCAGAAAGCTTCTCAAAATTGTTTTATGTATTGATAGGAATAGGGGTTTGGGTAAGTACACATATTGTCCCTGTGGATATTCCAGACACTTGTCTATGTGTCTGCTACTTGTCCTGATGCCATAGAATCACAAATTCAAGTCCAGAAGAAAAAACAAATCTTACAAATTTTGCAGTTGTTCCCTTTGCGCACTGTACCGTCTTCTACCAACCTGTTTCAGATTCCAAGCCTCAGTCACAGTGTCATCTCACAGACAAGTTTCCGTGCAGAGTACAAGTCCACAGGAGGTCCTGCTGTCTTCCAGAAGCCGGTTAAGTTCCAGGTGGACATAACATACACAGAAGGGGGAGAAGCGCAGAAGGAAAATGGGATCTATTCTGTCACTTTCACACTCTTATCAGGTAACCATGGCAAAGCTGCAACATGGGTGCAAGTTGTCTTTGGCCTTGCTGATATGGAGGCCTGTAAAGATATTTCTGCTAGAGCAAAGGATATTTCTGCTTGACCTCAAAGGAAGGTTCAAACAGTGGGCAAAAGGAGGATATTGGGATCAAGAATGGCATTGGTAGTAATGGAAATGGTGGGAGGGCAAAACATTCTCTAGAGGTGAAGTTGCCACCACCATAATTAATACTGCATAACTAATGCTGCTCTGTTCATCAGATTTGAAATACTTCCCTATACTACATCCTTGCTTTACTCAAAGGTCTCAGTATCTCACTTGGTCTCTGTGGGCCAATGATTTCTCCCTTCTTACAGAAATATGTGATCTCTCTTTTTTTTTGCTGGCTCATCACATGCCATGCACAAAGTTTGAATTAAAATAATAAGGAAAAAATGTCCCCAGTCTTTTCTATCTTTACAAAATAAGCCATCTTTCCTTTTGCTGAGTCCAACATGGTGAAGCTTGTATTTATATTGGGACTTCATAATAGTTCCTCAAAGTTGTGCATTTAGGTGAAGCATAGCTATGCTGTATGTACACTTACAGGGATGAGACGGAAGGGAAGATGTTTGTGACCCTTTCCCTCCAGCCTGTGTTACATGAGGATTCAGTTCGCACTCTCACAGCCATTTGTGCCTCTTCTCTCCTCACAGGTCCAAGCCGTCGTTTTAAGAGGGTAGTAGAAACCATTCAGGCACAGTTGTTAAGCACACATGACCAGCCTTCAGTGCAGCAATTATCAGGTAAGTAGTTTCTGCTGTTGAGCACCTTGCTTCAGAAAGGACAGGAAGACAAAGTGCCTCTCAGTACCAGGAGGCTGAGGGAGGCCATCCCTCTGATTACAGCAAGAACCAAGCTCCATTCAGACAGAGCAGTAATTTCCTGCACCCACCTTCCCCCTCCCTCTCATCCCCACTCCAACGCTCCCAGCGCATTCCCCAGTTGAACAGCTTTTGCCCTCCTCCCGCCCAAAGAGCCATTTGCCCACTTCTCCATCAAAGGCTGCATTATCAGTTGATATGCCAGATATTCTCAGGTTCCATAAGCTCCCAGAACAGGGACACAGTCTGGAAGATATCCAGTTTTCAATCTCTTCAGGCGTGCATTAGAAACCTCCAACTTTAGAAGGTTGCAGAAGAAAGTTAAGTGCTGCTTTTAAGTAGCCGTTAAATACAGTGTTTTCAGATGTTAGAAGGTGGCTGATAGTTTCCAGTAGTGCGATCATATTCCTGGCCCAGTACTGTGGTAGCACAAGTCGTATGCTAAGGTTCTGCAGAAACTATATTTTATTGATTTTTAAAATAGGTTCCAATTTATCATGGTGGTAAAGAAAGGCTTACAAATATGGCCCTGTGCAGTGACATCAATCTGAATCTGCAGGCAGCCTGAGATGATAATACAGAAACTGGCCTCATCCCATCGTTATGTAGCAGATGTTCACTCTGACAACCAGTGGTGACACTAGGAAAAAAGTCAGTGTTAGCTCTTCTATCCTTTAAGAAGACAGAACAAAGGAAGAAGGTGAAAATGGAAAATGTAAGGAAGCTTAGATATTGGAAATGCTTCAGGGAAGGAAAAGTAGGGAGAAACAGAAAGACCATAAAGATACAGGGGACAGATGGGAGCAAAGGAGAGAGTGGGGGCTGCAGGAAGAAGAGACAGAGGGAGTGGGAAGAGTTTTCCCATCATACGGGAGAAGGTAGTATGTACATATTCCTAAGAGCCAAGTGATGTGCTTTACCTTTGTGTGAACCAGCCAAGACAACATTGCAGAATGAAATCTGCATAGGATCATACAGTTAATTGTTAGGTCTCCTTGGCTCACTGCACATATGGGTTACATCCTTCTGGTCTAACAGTGTGGCTTTAAGCTGAAGAGAAAATAACTCTGTCTAGAAGAGTGTGAGCTCACTATGTGACAGAAGAGTATGCTCAGCTCAGGAAAAATTATTTTCCACTTTACTTTTGCCTTCCAGCACTGCCTGACCTTCTGCATGCTGGATTGCAAGGGTGCCCAGCACATGGGTTATTCTGTTAGGAAACAGAAATGGTGAGGATGTTAGAACCAAGGCTGACTCCGATTTTTGCTATGTGAATTTCTGAAATAAAATAAAATTCAAGGAAGCAGACAGAATTTTCTACCAGCTTTTTCTCTTGGGAAATGCTGGGACCAAGTGAGAGTAAGGGTAATTAGCTGAGAAAAAAATGTATTCTCTATTTCACATTACCACTGGTGTATGAACAATGGTCAACCATTCCTTGTCTCTTTCAGAAAGAAGTGTGCCCTTACCCTCTATGAGGGAAAAGCTATTAAAAAAATTAAATGATGTGATCTTTCTTAAATTCTTTACCCTAGCATGTGCAAGCTACTGAGGCCATACAGAAAAACTTGGACTCTGTTGCACACTTACACATGAAGAAGGGTATCTCTATAAGAAAGTCATATTGTAGCACAAATAAAAACCATTCATCTGACTGACGCTCAAGAGATATTTAGCGCAAACTGTGCTGTGAGAAATGCATCCTACTTACAGTTTTGCTCTGATTCTGGAATGGAGAAATTATATTATAGACAAAGAGTCTCCTTCTATTGCCTAAAGCTACATTGGAGTAATTCATTCTCGCAGAGGAGATGCAGCCTGATCTTTAAAGTTGGGGAAAGTGCAACTCCACATGGAGTGTTAAGAACAAGAACTCTGTCATCCAGGTAGTTAGCTAGACAAGGCAGCTCACAAGAGATACGGCACCAGACTGTCCTGTATCTATCATCTATCCTGATCAGCAAGATGCATTTCTCTTGGAGAGAAATTATTTAACCTGAAAAACATAGTTTGGAGAAGAATCCAAGGGAAAGAGAGAAAGGAAGTGAGATTATTACTGTGGAAAAGACAGCCTGTGACTCCAAGTAGAGAGGTCCCATGATTCACATTCTCATCCAAAATGAAAGAGAAAATAAATGGATAAAGGAACTGCAAAGAGGTCATGTTTAGCACCTTGGGTGTATAACCACAAGCTGGCTGGCTGTGGTTGGATAAGTCTGTGCAGGGCTTCCTAGAAATTGCCAAGTTATTGCTCAGCATTTCTTACTCATGTAGAAGGAAGACAAATTCTTCTCCATTTCTCTTCTTCTCCCACGTTCCCAGCCCTGAACATCTCACAGGAATTAAGGTGGCTGGAGTCCTATTCAGGTTCATGTTTTGAGGATGCCCTGTAGGCAGTCCCCTGCTGGAACAGAACAAGCTTATGGTTCACTTAGACTCTCCTCCTCCATGGCTTTGAGGACATTGCTGGCTCTGACCAGCAATGCTGACTAGTTTGCTCCCCTGCCAGTGCACTGGAGATTTTCATAGCTCACTGTGCACAGACGTATCTTCTGTGCAGTTGTCTCTCCTGCCTTTTGGTTCAGGTACCTTTGCATGCAGGATGGTGAAAGCTACCTGTGAAAGCGTGCATGTAAGGTGAGATCTGCAAAAGGACAAGACCAATGAAAGCAGGGTGAAATAGAACAGCAAGGCCCAGTAAGCATATGGCACTGACAGTCATTCTCTCTCCTGCTCCTCTTTGATCTGTTATGCAGCATGCCAGCCCACTAAGCCGGCTTGCCTGGGTTTCAGAACGCACTTTCTTCTTTCTCATTTCTTCCAGCTCACAACAGTGTTTGTAGATGTCATGTTGCCCATACATCTGTGTGTGTGTGAGTGTGTACACATACATACCTGATTTAGGCAGATGTGTTTCTATGTCTCACTTGAGCACCCTGTAATCTCCCTTCCCCATGGATATCCCTGCATTCACTTCCATTTTCCCTTCCTAAAACTGTGCTTATTTCTTCTGACATATTCTGAAGCAGGAAAACAGCTCCCCTCCCTTGCTGGAATAAATGTGTAAATAAATGCAATCCATTCCACGTGCTAATCTATTACTTTTTAAAGCCACTGTCCAGCGGCCAAATTTAGTACAACATGTCAGCCTTCTACCTTGATGCTTCAGGACATGAAATCTTTTGTGGTGTAAGTGCTGAAAGGGCCTGCAGACTTAAGATTGGCATGAAATAGGTAGACAGACACTCCATCCAGGAGCCCCGTACTCAGAATCTGCTCTATAATCCCCAGGCAGGACTGCCCTTTGGAGGAATAAAGTGATCTCTTTGGAAGGAAAAAATTACTGGTTTTGGCCTTTGTTTCAGCCCAGTACACTTTCCATTAAATCGTAATTTGTTTTCCTCCACAACGCCTTTGCCCAAAAGTAATAGAAACAGCTGGTGAATGGGGGCACACAGAAGCCATCCGTGTTCATTCACAGGTTATCAATTTTTATTTTCTTAATATTTTCTTGCCTTTTTAGGCTTTGCTTTTAGGTGTGGGGTGCTGCTTATCCTAACTTTTAACTCGTTTTCCCATGTTTTAGGCAATCAGCAATGCTGCGATAGCCTTCATAACTTCTTTGTAGTAGGTTTCTGTTTTATGATATTTCTTGGCTTCATATCAGATTTTAACCATCAGCATTTCAATCAGAGCTTCTTGATATTACTGCTGAAAATGCCTTTCATCAACATAAACAATTGTTTAGAGACCACATCCAGCCTCAAAATAGGGCAGTGCAAATTCTTTCTGATGGCATGTATCTTCTGTATATATTCACCTGAGCTCTCTTACTGTCCTAGTGTATGTCTCAAAGAGAAAAAAAAAAAGCAGATGTTCACGTGATTCAAAAGCTTTGATGGAGATTTGTGCTTTCTGGGTGTTCATCTTTATGGCCCACAAATGCTGTGGGCTGCCAGATAGCTACCAAAATAATTACTAAGAAGTGGTTTCCAAATGTGCAAAGGATTTATTATCATCAAGACAGAAAAAAGGGAATATGAAAATGCCAGTTTGGAACTGGAACACCATCAGTTTTATCTGGGGCTCATCCATGTCCCAGCTTAATCTTGTTTTCTGCATTCCTTCATGCCTTCACCACTCTCATAGTCTGGGGCAGTGCTTTGTATTGCTGTCATAATTCCCACCAGGCACTGTGTAATGCCTGATTGGTTTGGTAGAGCACTGGTTTTGCTATACAACTTCACTGTTTTTATTTGACAGACCTCACTACAATTAACTGGGTTGTCCTGAAATAAAGCATGGAAAAAGAAATCCAAGCACTTCAGAGCTGTGATAGGAGAACTGTGCATTTCAAGTAGGCACCCAAACAGTAGGAAGTTCCAACCTCTGTGGTTGGAATCGTAGATTTCCTGGGCTGGGACAAGTCACCGTTCCAGAGACATCAGAAGCATCACAATCCAGGCTGTTTGACTGTGAAATTTGTGAAGGATAGAAATACAAATTACAGGGGAAAAAAAAAAAAAGAGAGAGAAAAAAAAAAATCAGGAAAGAAAATCTGTCAGAACACTAGGGATTTTTAATGGATTCAGAGCTTCTTTGACCTTTTCATGTTCCAATAAGGAAGGTCTTATTTTAACCAAATCATTTGTCATCTGTTAATGAACTAAACTGAATGTCATTTATGGAAGAGCCTTGGTAACAACTGAAGCATGAGTGACTGCCAGCAATTCCTATGAAACAAGGGATTGCCTTATCATCAGAAGGGTTGAGTTCTGCCACTGCCATTCTGCTTTAATTAAAAAATTAAACAACATACATTAAAAATGCCATTACATGACCCATCAGTGCTTCTCAGGGAGCTAAATGCCTCTTTGGACCTTGACATTATTCACCTCACATAACACCTTGATCCCACAGATACTGGGTTGTTACCCATGAGCAGAAGCCTGCTGCCAAGAATCTAAGGCTTTCTAATAAGGATGAAAATTCTGCTTTGAAATAGCAAATATTTTGTCATATAGAATACTTATTAAAGCAGATGTTATAAGATGATGGAAATTAAAGAAGTATTAAAGTCGTTATTATAAGAAGTAAGCTAAAGGCGTATTAACTGTTAGTCTCTCAGGAGATGTGGTAATAGCTGCTGCTTCTGGCATGCTCTTGTTTGCTCTTCTTTAGGAATGGGGAGAAAACAGCTGATCTTGTATTGGGAAGACATTACAAATAGAAATGGGAATGAGAAACAATCTTTTAGTAATACTTGAGAGTTTCCTTGGTCTTAATGTGTTTTTCTGTGCTCTTTCAAAGCATAGGTAGTGCTGACAGCTGGGCGACTGCTCTGAGCTCTACCATTATAGATTTGTAGTTATTGCAGCTGGGTGTAGTTGACTCAGAGCTGGACAGGAAACAGCGCAAGGCATCAGATGGCTAACTTCTCCAAGTTACTAAAGAAAAAAAAACAATGCAAGCTTCTGATTGTGACTCCTTGTCATTGACTCAATCAGCAGCTCAATCAATTGACTCAATCAGTAGGCACTTCTTAAACCTGTTAGGCATCTTCAGGGAGGAGTGTTTTTTAGGAGTTTAATTTGCTTTCTACTCAGAACATCCAGTGACAGGTGAACTCCCCACCTATCAGGCATCTTGTTCCGGATCCTGAATCTTGTCTTCTCCTTCACCTCCTGTTTTCCTTTGCTTCTTTTTGTCATGTGCCTTTCTGGGAACGCTTCCGTGGGTTTCATCTCCCATTCAGCGCTGCCAGCCTGCCTTCAGCCTTGGGGATGTAATGTCTCCTCAGATGCTTTTTGTACGTCACTGTGACCAGGCACCTGTGCTCTCTCCTCCTTGCATTCCCAGATGGTAATATGAGTACAGGCCTGGTTCCATCAGAAAACACATCCATGCTCTTCTAGCATGGGTTCAGCATACCTAGGCATATCCAGCACCCCTTCCTCACCTTTTCAAATTACTTTTCTGTGGAAATGAATGCTGGAAGTGGACCTACCCTCTCTCGTGCAGACTGTTTAGCAGATAGAGAATAGTTAGATCTTCCTGGCAGACAGGGATCTGGGACATATGTGTGCATGTTTCTGACAAACCTGTTTCTTCCAATACCTGAGTGCTTATTTAAAGGCCAGGCAGGACAAGACCCAAAACTAAACCGAGTGAAGTAACTGGTACCTGCTGGCTCCTCAGCAGCTGCCCAGCACTCAGAAACACAACAGTGAGGTCCCACTGTCAGGGCACCCTGACTGACAGTGACAGATCTTGCTTGCCTGCATGTTCTACAGGAATGTGGCCAGCAGGACTAGTTCTCTGCATTAAAGCTTACATGTAGAGCTCCTTCTTGCTTATCCCACCTGAGTTAAAAGCACTCGGAGGCTGTGGCAATGGGAGCTGTGCACAAAGTGAACAGTAATGTCTTAGATAGATTCTGTTACCCTTTCTGGAAGTAATTTTGTTGCCTGTGAATGGTGCCATTGAAAGCAAGAAGATAAGAGACTACATGTGAATGATAGAGGCAGAATTGTGTTGAGGACTTGGGCACTGGGCTTCTGAAAGATGTTTTTGAGTTATGTAAGTAGCCACCTGTACATGTCCAGTAGCACTGTGCTGCATTCTCTCCCTCCCTCAAACCTTCAGTGTACATAGATCAGCTGGCTGGACATTGCCTGTGTGCTGCAGAATAATCTGCAAAGCTGTCCAGGGGAAAGAATGTATTTCTAGTCTTTTAGTTTGTTAGTGTAATGGCAGAATGCTTCCGACATCTCTTGAATACTCATAGCTATGATAAAGATGTGGATGGAAGCAGCAGGACTGAGGCAAGCTCCACTCCCAGTCCTATGGCCAGGTGTGCACTGGCATAAAGTGGGTGGCAGAATTTGGCTTAGGTTGTGTAAAATCCAAGATGTGTATGTTTCCTGCTTCAGGTAATAATGTGCTAAGTCACTACTTTATGCACAGAGGTATGGAAACCTTTTTTTTATGTTTTTCCCTCCCTCCCTCCTCTTTCCGTTCTATGATCTAGACACCACTAACTGTATGGAGTTGATGACTGGCAGACTTTCCAAATGTGGTAAGAACTTCCTTCCCTTCTGCCTTTTCTCCTTCCCCAGTCCCTGCTGAGCAACATAATAACGCACCGCCCTGTCCCTTCCACCTCTTCCCCTTCCTTATCCCTGCTCTCCCACGCTCTTTTCAAGACTACCCAACATGTAAAAGCCCACAGTGTCCTTCTCTTACCCGGCAGACACAAGCATATACTCCTTATTCTGTTCCTCCCCATCCATCCAACAAGATGCACAGGCTCCACCACGGCTTTCCCCTTCATAGCACAAGTGTGTGGTGTTGCACTTCAGATTCCCTCCCTCACCGTCACCCAGACCAGTAATTTTCTGTTCTTTTTCCTTTTTTTTTTCCTTTTTTTTTTTTTTTTTTTTTTTTTTTTTGTTATTGTTGATGTTGTTGCTGCCTTTGATTCGTAATTCTTCAATCCCTTTTCAGCAGTGAAGCTGAATGCTGCCCTGCTAGCTGCTGTCTCCCTTGGTTTCTTTTGATTTATTGAGACAGAATTGCTCTGTTATTTAATTCCCTTTTGCATCCACTCCCTTCTTTTCCATGTATGTTTAGGGTAAGGCCCTTTTAAATCTTCCATAAAATGTACTGCATATTATTTACCATTTAGCCAGACATTTAACTGTCATAGTACCAGTCTGGTCTTAGGGAACTGTGTTGTGTTTCTAGCTGGAGGACAGTGAACCTTTTGGAGATTTAGAATTTTGTTAGGAATGACAAAAAAAAAAAAAAAGAGAGAGAAAAAAGAAAAAAAGAGGAGTTTTCTGCAAAACTTGCATCTCAGCTTGCTTGGGGTTCCGTGAATTTTGGTTAACTTGTCCCTTGCCCTCCTTCTGCTCTGTGCACACATGAACTATTCTTTCCTTCCTTACCTGTGGCCTTACTGGCTCCTTCAAATACAGTAGTGGAAATACCCAAATGCTAAAAGATTGGGTGTTTTGGGTTTTTTTGCTCTTACATCTTGTATGGAAAGGTTCTGTGCAAGAGAAATCTGTTCTCGTAGGACTTCCATTCTGGTAACTGGGTTGAATTCAGACATTTCTGTGCAAGGGAACACAAGCTGTTGAGGAAGTGATCACTGAGCTGGTACTGCTCTCCAGCTGGACCTGTGACTCCTGCGTCATCTCTTTGTAAACTGAGGGAAGTTCTTCTGGAGTCGTTCCACAGTCAAGTTGTCACAGTGGAGATAATGTTAGGTTTATGCATGTGTGACTGAGAGCAGAAATTGTTCTGTATTTCAGATGATTCCTTTTCCTTAAAGAGCAGATTTGATGATATTTTTTTTTCTTTGAGGAGAGCTCATATGATTTCTTATTTGAGTTTTCTGGTTCACTCTGTTTCTGATCTCTTCAAGAAGACTCATTTAACTTGTAGGGAGACTTCCAGCTTTGTCTTGAAGGTATCAGACAGCAGATCTCTCTTCTTCCTCAAGCCTTTCTTTCTTGCCCGGATCTGACATTCACATCATATGATAATACTGAAATGCTGATTCTGCTGATTGCTTGCAAGTTAATCAAGCTACACAGATAACCAGCCAGTCCTCTGCGCTCTTTAGATAGAGCATTACTGTTCATTCCCAGCTCAGGTCCTTCAGCTGTCACAGTGTCAGCATCCATCAGGGACAAAGACAACAAGGTGATGGCCAGAAGGGAGACTGTTTTGTGGCAGCTACAGTCTGAACAGAAGATGTGGGTAGATCTAGAAAAGAGAAAGGAAGGGTCGTCAAGGTAATGGAGCTGCTTCCTTTGAATCAAATTGCCTTTGGTGTGTTCATAAAAAATGTAAGTAGTGATAACATTCACTGTGCTGAATACCACCCTCCTAAATATGTGAAGAGCTATTTCATGCACAAGAAAGCTCGTCCAACATTTAGTCAGGGGAGTAAAGGGAATGAATTGGGATTTTGCCTAGTATTGGCAAACTGTCCTCTATGACTTTGAGGACGGGCATAGTCCTGTGGAGTTGGCACAGTGTTCATATAGGGACGGCCAATAGAGTAAGAAAAACTATGCTGAGCATTTTTGTGACGTTATCACTGTTCCACATTCTGAGAATGAACATAAAAGGGCATTTTTGCAGGAGTTAACACTGGAGCAGGAAGAGCAAATCAAAGGTTTTATGCCAGGCTTAACTATGTGAAAGCTGTGGTGGGAATGAGGACTATCTCTTCACTCAATATAAACCATTGTAATTAACAGCAAGGCAAATTTATTTAGCCCTTTAAATATTAACTTGTCTTCTGTTAGCAGTCATCATCAGTCTGAGGTGTGCTTTTGCATTTAGACATTAGCATTGAAAAGTAGTTCTTGTACAGCTGAGGTATGTCATAGGAGCTGCCAGTGTCCAAATGCTGCCACTGTATCAGTTCTGTCTGTGCACACTGGTAAACTGCTGCCAACTCCCAGTGTTTCACAAGAAAATTGTTTGTCTCATGATCAAGTTGAAATGCACTCAGGGATGCAGTATTTTATTTTGTTTCCACCTGTTTCAGCAGGGGAAGGAGCATTTCTAGTGTCAGGAAGACTTAATTGATTTTTATGAAGTCTTTAATATCTGTGTATAAGAATAACTTTGCCTTATAATAGCCCTTTACATTTAAAATGAATCTGTAGCCTGAAAACTGCCTGTAGAAGTGATACCTTCTAGCTTAGCTGATCTTTCCCTTGTGTATTCAGAGCCAAATCAGTTTAGTGACAAAAAAGCTTTACTACTTTATGTGCTGCCATTAAGCCTTATAAATTCAACATGGCTGTAAAAAGGTGAGCTAGATTTAGATTCTTTTGAGGCAGGATTGAGTGACCTCTTTACTATCATCTAATCTGGTATTTATGTCTACCTCATTGAATAATGGATTGTATGATTAACGCTGAGGTTCTAACAGGTACTCAAACTACTAAGGCTGTCAAGCTTTGTAGTTTGAGTGTGTTGGATCTGGAACCATTGATATATACCACACAGAAGCCCACAGTGCCATTTCACTAGTCCTCATTCAAAAAAGAATCTGTCTTTATGAGCTTGGATGACTTTAAGGCCTTTAATAAGTGAGCTGAGAGTTTATTTGGATGGTTGAATCAGTAGTGAAGCTGTTTCATAGCCTTTGATAACTCCTTTTCCCAACCGTCTCTAATTTTTTAGAGTCCTTAGGAAGCATGTTTCAGCAAGGTGCTGGCTGCTGGCAGAAAGCTCAGAAATGCCTGTCTCATTCTTCACATTACCTCTGAGAAATACTCACCAGAGAGCCTGTGAACTCCCCATTCTCTATAGGGGATATATATATATATATCTCAGCTGTCTGGGGCTGAGTTTTATTTCCAAGTAAAGCAGTTTTCTTTGTTGCTTTCATCCCTCATGAATCTCAGGAAGTTTTCAGTTACGTCACAAGCACTTCAAGAAAATGGGAGATTATTACTGTATAATTAGCACAGCCCCAGTCAAATCTTGCTGCTGTGCTTGGCATTGCACAAGCTTACTTTCTTGCAAAATCTTAGACCATAACTCTGTGACACAAGAATAGTCAGAAGACTATTTGAAAAATCAAAATGCTTATTTTTATACATCCCATGTTGCTGCTTACAGTTTGAAAACTGAATTCCTGGCACCGGTTAAGCAAGAAGCTTTAAGGATCCTCGTGTGAACCAGTGACTGTCACCAAAATGATCTGATCAAAGCGGAAGCACAGCAGATCCACTTGCCTTTCATATCTTTCCAGTGAATCTCACTGGAATCTCTTGCTTCTAATGTCTAGAATATATTTAGATTGTTTACATAGCTTCTTATTCTGAGACACCTTACATTGCCCACCATCACCAATCATCCTCTCTGCACGTCCTCTTGCAGTAAAGGCTTCTCTTCATACCTCCTTGCAAATGCAGTTTCATTCATACAGGTGCAAGCCCATCTCAGTAGCATCCCAAGCAACTTGAGGAATTAGGAGAGGTGTTATAGTTTAAAATTGATTACATAATATCAGGATTGTGGCATGTAACTTAGTGGTAGCTTAGAGACTCTTGGTGTTACAGCAGCAAAATACTGGTTTTGAAGCTCTCAGAAGTGATCCATGTTGGTTTTATTTGAAGTAACTATTTCATTTAGAGTAGCCATTTGAGCTTTAATGGAAGAGAAAGTTGGTGATTCACATTCTTGAAGTCATAACTGATGGTAGAAGCACAAAGACCTGCAGAAAAAAGGAAAAAAGACATATACTGTCCTCCCAGCTGAAGGATTCTCTTCACCATTGTTGCACAGTGAGGTTGTTGGAACAATGTTCTCTTTATTATCATTTCTGATAAATGAGCTCACTGCTTATCTTCTGAGTGTAACTGATTCTTGATGGACATGGATATAAATGGGGACCCAAATGAGAGATCTAAGGTGGAAGCCCACCTGAAAGATCACATATTCTATCATAATATGTGAATTATGATAACTTAGATAAGTCAGATTTTCCGAATAGTTCAAGCCAGATTTCCCAGCTATTTGCTGTCCAAACGAATACGAATACCACACGGTAGTTGTATCTCTTTCTAGTGTTGCTTTCAGGAGAAACTTATTTTCCAATTCATAACTCATGTTTTTGCACTGTCGAAGAAGGTAGCAATAAAAATGGCAGCTTGGCACTAAAGATGACTCCAGATGTATTGTTATGTATCAGATTCTGTTTTGACTTCTACCAGACTTCTATTGCCCAATACAAAATCTTCTCCTCTTTTCTTTGTTAATATCTAATACAGAAAACACACTTCTCTCTTAATTAACATAACAGTACTTTATTTATGACAAGCAGTACTTCAGGATATTCCATGTGAATATTTGCTTGCTGTGCTGAGTTGAATCTGAGATGGCCTCTCCTGAAAGTGGAATCATATTTTGAAGGGATTGATTGATTCAAAGGAAATGAGGAATTAACTTTTCTCCAACATACAGAGTTTATTTCTTAGGAACAGGTCTGAGAACTTAAAGCCCGTAAGATCACACATAAACACCCATCTGTCAGAAAGGGAAAAATAGTATTATTAAGTGCCAATATATTTTTGACATTTTTATGGACACAAAAAAAAAAAATTGAATGAAGCAGCTGAAGTCTTAAAGAGAATGGGTGGCAGCAATAATATCATCTGTTGCGGCTTTATGAGTATAGATCATCAGCTTCCCCTCTCATCACACACTTGTGCAGGCAGATCTTTGTAAAAGGACAGGCAGATACAAAGCATTCTTGGGCTGAGTCCTTTACCAGCCAAATTGCAAGAACAGCATGATTCCACAACAAAATCTGGTACCTCTTCATCCCAGCTCTATCTTTGCCTGCTCTTTCAGTGCCACCAGCTGTCCAAATGAACACACAATTCTTTCCTCTCCATCATCATGTCTCCTTTTTTGAATGTTCTGTGGTGGCACTGAAGTGGTTGGAGTTTTTCATCCATAGTGGGGATTTGTTTTCTAATTAATTACTTGTGTTATAGCTTTGCAGAAGGTAGCAGCTAGGAAATTGGCCACGTATATTTGGGTTTTTGCTGTCTGCATCCACCATTCTCTAACTCATCACCTAAGAACTACCTGTCTCAGTTATATTGCCTGTGACAGGAGAGGCTGACCTGAATTTCACTTTCTCTGTGTGTGTATGAGAGAGAGAAAGCACACAAGACTGAGCAGAATGCCTCCTGCACAGGAGAAGGCATGTTTTAGGGGAGTAAGAACAAGGATTTACATGTCAGATTGGTTTGAATCTGCTCAGATGTGTAGCAGCTGAAAATTCTCACATTCTCCCAATAGTATGGACACCTGTGCTAACAGCGTCTGATAAGCTGAGTAGTTCCCAGCAGCATTCTGTTTCTGCAAACACTGTTATCAGCTGGCTCTTTTACTGACAGAGTCCATTGGCTCTGGAAAAGAAGCTCTGTTGTTTCCTTTGGAAATGGTCTTTCCCAATTACAATTCATTTGTCTCCTGTTAAGAAACTCAAGTTGTTCTGTGGACTCAGTCTTTCCCATTTTCTAGTCCTAAGCCAAAATAAAATTAAAACAACCATCTCATTATATAATTTAGCGGGGAAAAAAAATACTGGGAGAACATGTGCTGGTCAATCTATCGTGACAGTTCAAAAATCTGGCAAATATAAAACTGTGTACTTTTAACCTGAAAAGCTTTTCAAACTTCCTGTATTTTTAGAGAAGTACCAGTCCTGCGATTTTAGCAGTTCCTTCTGCTCATGTCAGGTGGTGTAGGGTGCGTTCATAGTTTAGGAAAAAGTTCTATGTGAAGGCTTCCAGCATGACATTGCAACAACTTTTCAGTCACCCTTCTCCATTGCAGAGGGAAACCTTATATATCCAACTTAATGTTAAGTGGGTTGAGCAAAACTGTATAGTCTCCTTTGGCAATAAGTGAGCTCCTTAAGGCCTCTCTCTGATTCACATTCGTAGAATGCCTAGGCCAGGGGCTCCTTGGTCTGGAGAAGAAAAAAAAAACCCTACATAATCTTGTAGGAACAGAGAAACAGGCCACTTTTATCTCTGTGTCATCCCTTGCAGTGCATATAGTCTAGGAGTGCGTTCTGTATGTTACATCTTCTGTTACTGAAGGCAAAGGGACTCTGCCAACAGAAAACAAACATGCTTAGTCTTAACAAAGAGGGATAGAACTATGTCAGAGTAGCAGAATGGGTTTGAAAGGGAGTAGATTATCAGTTATCAAAAAAGTGTTTTGATGCATTATGTGGAAAGAGTTGGATTGTGCTGTGATTCACCGAAAACATGGCTGATGTTGAGATGAAGAGCAAACTAGGGATGAAAAAAAGGAAAAGAAAACAAAAACAAACAACAACAACGAATCCTCCAATGCATAAAGGGAAAGGAATTTGTGCTGTAAGTAGCAGAGGCAGGCAGAAGGCAGACCAATGTTTTCCCATTCACATTCTTCCAAAGCCTGAGTTAAAAGCGCAGAAATTAAATAATTTATCAGGCCACAGAGAAAGAAAAGGCAGAGAATAATCCCATAGATGATGTATTTGCTTTATTCAATTTGGTGGTCAGCACCAAAAAGATTAGTGCATTAAATGTCATTATAGATATAAGAGAGATGTTTTCACAGGACAAGAAAGTTTGCTTTCATTAAATCCGTGGGAGTGCTGCCATTTGCTTTAATCTGAACAGGGCCAAGTCCTTATGTGGCTATCTTAGAATGTTACAAAAGAGCAGTCTCCAGAGATAGAAGCCTCCAAGCCTGTCCAGAAGCTGCTTGTTCCATACTTGTTAATCTCCTGGGAAGGACGCTGAGGGTCGTGGCAAGGTCAGAGCAGGTGAATCCTCTTCTGGTGCCACTCCTGGTACCTGGAGTGCATCACCTCCTTTTCTCTTTCCTCTCTTAACCTGGATGTGCCAGTTCAACTTTGCTCCTAGCCCCTGTGACACTTCGGCAGAAAAACAAATGAGATAGAGTACTCTGAGGGTTGATACAAGATATCTGCCCAGCTTCCTTTTACCTCTCAGTGCCCCTTCCCAGCCCTGCTTCTTCCTTTTACTGTCTGTGTTAAAATGCATTCACTTTGAGGAATTTGGCCATGGTGATGCTGCACACAGGTGCCACAAATTAGTGCCTTCTCCATAATCTATTTCTTTAGTGTCCCTTCAATACATGACCCTTTCATAAGCTTCAGTGCTTGTTTTCAAACCCATTTCCCTCCCCATCTTGCAGCATCTGGCTCCTCGGACTAACTCAGAAATGCACATATCCATCTCCTTCTAACAGAAGTAAACCTAATGCTCTGAACCTCCCTTCCTGCTTCTGAACCTTCTCACAGTTTCTCACCCTTGCTGCCCTTCCTGCCCTCTTTATGTTGGTGAACGTTTGCTCTCAAGGGGAAAGAAGACCTTAGTTACAGATGCATGAAATATCAGGGAAGTTTGAAAAATCAGTAAGCCAAACCTTCATCCCTGTCCGGAGGAAATGGGATGTCATCTCACATTTTTACATAACAGAGAAAGTCTCTTTGAGGCCCCCAGATGGACTTGCAGGTCTAAGAGCCTATTACATATTTTGTACTGGATGCAAGGAGTGGAAGATTGCTGAAAAAAACTATTCTAAAAATCATCACCTGCATTTTCAAGTCTTGTTTTACTGGCCGCATCAGCCCAAAGGCAACTGAAAACTGAAAGGAGCAACAACAGTCACCATTTTCATGCTTCCAGCATAGCTGACCTATGTTTACATATCCCCAGAGAGAAATGTGAGGACTCTTTGTCTGTTCAAAGACCAGTATCTAGACAAGCCTGAGCGTGGGCTAACAAGCTGTCGTGTAGATAACATCAATGTGATTGTCTGTAGTGCTTGGCTTAGGATCAGTCCTTTCCTAACTGCAAGATATGAAAGGATTAATACCAAGTTTTTAATTACAAGTCCAGACACTGTGAAAGGCAAAGAAAGGAAGGGGTTAGTGAAATGGCCTATTTTATTTTTCAGTAGCTCTCATTCAATATCCCTAAGGATTTCCTACCTCCCATTAAAATTTTACCTGAAAAATGCTGATTGTAAGAAATCCAGTAGTGATACAGGCAAAGAAAAAGCAGACTGTTAAATGCTCTTTGCTGCAGTAAATCTCCAGGTACCTGAAAGCCAGTAGGGCATGGGAAGGAGAAAGGGTGGATGAAACAGGGGCTGCATATTTTAATAGGATGATTAAAAATCCTGTATCAGAACTTGTCAAATACCAGATATTTACGTACAATTTTAAAAATGTTTTATTGCTCCCTTTTTGCAAGTTGTACTTTTGTCCGCTGTTCCTGTCTATGTGAAAACTAAAATTTTCCCAGTTCCTGCAGAGCGCTTCTTTCTCTGCCCTCCTCTTTCCCTCTAAGCTTGTTGAATAAACTGCTCAGCTGAATAACTAGAGATACTTCCCTCCCTTTTTCTCCCAACCTAGCAGTCTTTCCCTATCCAGCATTTTTTTTAGTGCTCTTTTTCCATTCTCTCTGCTGACTCCATTTGCTTATGAGGATGAGGGGTCCAAAGCCACATAATGACCAGATTTGTCCACATTCCTGCAATCAAGGTTGAGTGTTTGCTTTATTTTTTCATTGAAAGAGAATATTCACTTGAAGTAGAAATGAGTCTGAGCAGATATTAAATGAGCATGAGCTCAACATGCATACAGAGCAGCTTAGGGTGAATTAGAAGGTATAGATGTGGAAGAGCTATCCCTATTCCAAAGCATTTGCACACATGTGGAAGGAGGCAGGTGGAGCTCGGGGAGTTCTGACCCAGAAATAGCTGAGAGTTTGGTAGGTTTTCTTTTATTAGCCAGAATTTGAGTTACGTGTTTCTCCTGGCTGCTTGTTTGCATCCTTCATCTCTTGAATCTGTTAGCTGAGTGGTGCCCTTCCAGAAACTAACAACCATTTGCTTGGGGCGCTGGTATAATTCGGCACATAGATGGAAACAGGGCCAGCAGTAGGTTAAACACAAAACAGCAAGTACAGGAAGGCAAGGAATGAATTAGATGAGTAAGACTGAGATCCATCTCTCTGTATGTCAGCCATGTGATTTTTCTCGATGCCTGTTACCACACAGAGGAAAGCAGCAACTACATGGCTAGCATGGGCCAGTGGAAGAAGAGTAATACATTCAGTTTTGGAGGGCACAAATGCTATCTTTTTTCTTTTTCTTTGCATATCAACAGTTGATGTCTGTCTAGGATCTTCCTTTAGGGAATAAGAAAGCATGCTACAAGTCCTTCAGATGTTACCACACAGAGACAGTACTTGCCCACTGTGGTAACCAGTCTGCTTATGTGTGTAATAAAAGCGAAAAGAAATAGAATATTATTAAGCCACCAGCTTCCACTAACTGTGGGTGAGTGGGGATCTCTACTATGAAGAAGCCTCTTTGCTCTGGACTGAATGTTGCCGTCTCGGGGATGAAAGGTCCCACTCTTCACAACTACCACATCACTGCACAGCAGAAACAAGGAGCCTTCTGGGAGCTGGAGGATGAAATCGCTTAGATGGGGTGTAAATTAGCTGATTTGAATTTGTTGTAACAGTGGAGCCAACAGTCCCAATACTGAGAAAAACATCATGAGTTTTTCTTCAAGTATGACATTCCACAGTAACGTAGAGGCACAGAGGTATATGCATTACTGCAAAGGGAATTAGAGTGTCAAGAAGGAATCTGCTGTACAGGTCTCTTCTTTAGCAGATAGGCCAGAGGGTCATTGTAAGGACATCCCATCCCCCTTAGCAGGTCCAGCCCAAGCTGCTGTGCCATGAAACCTCTGTGGACCATTCCTGGATTGATATCGCTCATGCTGAAACACAGCTGGGTCTTTCGTTGCATTAAACTTAAGGCATTAAAATTAAGGAATGAAGAGAAGATTGTCTGGCCTTTGAGGACCAGTTAAAGGATTGCATATAACCATCTTGGAGCTGCATAATTAAACCCGGCACATAGCTGCTAGTCAAGCACATGAAGGCTCTTTACATAATATTTGTGTGTGCTTTGTTAATTGAGAATTCTCAGATGCCCACATTTAGAGGGTTTTAGAAGAAGACTCATTACATTCAGTCCAGGCTCTGTCTGTTCCTTTTGGCCCCTGGAGGTGCGTCTGTGATGCATCGTGCTCCCCATTGGAAAATGGCTTTGGTAAAGTGAATCTTGGATTTAATCAGAAAGTGAAATGGTGAGCAAAAAGACTTTTTCAAATGGCATGAAAGATTACATTGTAACATATGTACAGTGCCAAACCATGTTATTTCTACAGCCTGCTCCTCTGGCTGGCTTAATGAGATACCTGTTCCACCAGCATGCAGTCCTACATCCTTCTGTGGCTCCTAGCTCCTCTGAAATCAATGTCTGTGTTCCAGAGGCTGTACTGTAACCAAACAATGAATTCAGGACAATGAGAAAGTAGTTCTTGACCCCGGCAGGTGCCAGAAATACATGCACAGCAACCTGCTTCTACATAGCATTCAGTATCTCTATTTCCAGGTGCTTGTTGTAAGAAGGATCTGAAGATGCTTAGAAGCTTGCAAGCACAAGCCACAAACCACACATACAGATGGAGGTAGTCATGTCAGCCATCGCTTGTTTTTCAAATACTTTCTCCCTTGGAGCACTTATGCATTTGAGTTCTAGTGTCTAAAAAGCGAGCAAGGAGATACTCAGAAGCAAAACGCAGGCAGAAAAGCATAATCCCCAGTGCAGCCATGTAACTTAGCAGGGCTGCAAAGCAAAGCATCAATTGGCAACCACATAAAAAAAAAAAAGAAAAAAACACAACAAAAAAACAACAATGACATTCGTAACAGCAGCAATAAGATGGGATTTGCCTGTATCCCACATTACGTTCACTGATGTTTCAGTGCAGAATGGCCAAATGACTGCAAGTAATAGAACTACGTATTTCAGCGATGTGGTGCTGCATCCTCTTTTTAGGTGAGACAGCTGTGCCCACCCGCTCAAGACAAAACTAGGACCTACCCGTAGGTGCTTGATGCTCCCAGCCTCTTTATTTCTGTAGGTGTCCCATCCTAAACACTCTTCCTCTTCCTGCTCATTGTCTTCATCCCCCACACACCCCCACGCACGTGGCTCTGGATCTCCTCATCATGTTCTTCTCGTTAAAAACCCCATTGTTCATTTGTTTGTTTGTTCTCTCTCTTTCTCTCCTCTTTTTCTCTCTCTTTCCCTCTCTTTTTTTTTTTTCTTTCTTTCTTTCTTTCTTTCTTTTTTTGTCTCCTCTGTTTTGTGTACCCAGGCAGCCCATTGAGTAACTTCTTTGACGTAATTAAACAACTTTTTTCAGACGAGAAGAACGGGCAGGTGAGCCATCCCCCCGGCACGCCAACCAAGCATAGCGCAAACAGCAAGCGGAGCGATTCCGGTTCTAATGACTATGGGTCTAGAGGAGACAATAAGTACCCTGCTGGCAAAGACAAGGCAAAGATGGTCTCATCAGTCGGCCTACAAGACCAACCTTAAATAAACACATAAAAAATTAAATAACTTAGAAACAAAATCAGAAACAAAAAACAAAAAAAATAAAGCAAGAAAGAATGAAAGAATATTCCTTAGCGAGCTAGCCTCTAAACTAGAAGGATGTATATACCTTGCCACAACAGTACAAAACTGTCTATAGACAAATTTTGTATGAAGGAATGACTGTATATATATACATATATATATTTATATATGATATATAATATATATCTCAGAAACAAACACAAAAACAAACGAACGAAAGAATGAAAAGAAAAGAAAGAAAAGAAAAGGTAGCACAGATGACAAACCCAGTTCGACAGATCTTGGGTTGTGGTTTTTTTTTTTTTTTGATTGCTTCTTTTTTTTTTTTTCCTCCCTTTTTTTGAATGTTTTTTCTTTTTTTTTTTTTTTCCTTTTTTTCTCCTTCCTGATTTTTTGGGTTTTTTTATTGTTATGATTACTTTTTGTTTTCTTTCGGTTTGTTTCTTGTTCTGTTCATGCTCTCTCTGTGTTTCTGACGACACCACTTGTTTCCGCTCTGCTACCAGGAATTATCCCGAAAAGTTAACATGTCAGCCACGGCTTCACCTTCTGTGCTCTGCGGACACTTGTTGACGGAAGGCAACCGATGTAGACTGTCCAAGGACCAGTCCTGTTTGAGGTTCCCAGCCTCCCCTCTCCCTTCAGGAAGTGGGTTTCTCCCCCACTTCTCCCCAAACATCTCCCCAATGCACGCTTTTTTTTATTATTATTATTATTATTGCTTTTTTTTTTTTTTTTTTTCCTCTCTCTTTTTCATTTTTGGTGCTCCACAAGAGAGATCTGCTCAGTTATTGGATTGCAAAATCTGGGCTGAAAGGAGGTTGCAAATTGTTGGAGTGAAACCTTTGCCCTTGGCAGCTTCTGTCTGCGCAGGTGAACTCTGCCTGGAGCGGGAGGGTGCAGGGAAGGAGACGGGGTAGTGGGAGCGCAGTGTTGCGTGGATCCAGAGCGCGTTCTCATCAGAAACCAGCTGGGAGCAACTCAAAACTAAGCCTTGAACCAAGACAGTATTGGGGAGCTTCATCACAGGATTTTCTTAACCTTCTTTTTGTCCCCGCCACCTTTTCTGTTTCTTTTGGCCTTTTTTTTAATGTATATATACATGTATATTTATGTGCGTATATTTTGATAAAAATATACATACATACATACATACATATATATACACAGAAAATAATTGTGTTTTGTTTTGATTCGTTTTGTTTTTAATGCCGTCTCATTTTGCTTTTTGACCTGCTGGAAGGGGAAAGGAGTAAACTTAGGAGGGAGAGGGGGGTTAAACGAATAAACACATACAAACAAAACATGAAAACTTAGGGAAAAGGCAACTTCTGGTAGCAAAGAAGAGGGACAAGACTCTGCCAAGGACTGTCTCTCCCGCCGCCAGGCACGGTTGCTGCTGCTGCTACTGCTGTTCCTCCTTCGACACCTTCCTCCCCATCTGTCAGCTCCCTGCCACTGTGCCACCGTGCTGGGACCTTCTTCCACCAGCTGGAGCCTCCACCGCACCCTGCATTTAGAGGCAATTGTTGTGTTGCTAGTGCTGCATTGGTATCAGTATTATTATTTCTTTAAGTTACCGATTTCATTCTTTGGCTTGGGTGAATTTTTTTCTTAAGAAAAAAGAGAAAAAAAAAAAAAGAAAAAAAAAAAGAAAAAAAGAAGACGAAGAGGAAGAAAAGAGACTTATCTTGGGTTTTATTTCCTGTGTGTGTGTGTGTGCAAATCACTGGCACTTAGTTCATCTGAGCAAGGCAAGGTGGAGTCAGGGCAATGGGAGACTTAATCACGAAGCTACTGTAAACTTTAAAAATTACTGCAAGATATTTTTATAAAGTTTTAGTTTTTCTTTTTGTTTTGGTTTGTTTTGGTTTGTTGGTTTGTTTTGTTTTGTTTTGTTTTTGAAGGGGAGGAGGGTGGGGTTGGGTGGATGGGGACCTTCTTTTTTTTGCGTTTCAGTTCTTAGGTCTTGGTTATTTATATATACATATATATATATTTAAAAAATAAGCTGTTAGATATATCTTCTGTTTAATGACTGTGTAGAGGCAACATTGATTCTTATTTATTTTGCGGAGGAGGGGGAAAAAAGACACAGCAACCCCGTAAGTGTTCATCTTGTGACTTTGAGAAAGAAGAATCGCCGCCTTTTTTCCTCCTCCTCAGGAGTTACGTGACCAAGTGTAACTTATTCTGGCCCAAGTTCAAAGGTTAAACAAACAGACAAAGAAACAAACGTGGTTTTACGTCTGGAAGACAAAACACAGTGAGAAGTTCTTCTTGACTGAGATTTTAAGAATGTAGGCTTAGCATTAGTGTTCAGCTCTTTTATGACCTTCGATTGCTGCTCGTTGGGTTCCTATGGGTGTATGTTGTATCGCAAGATTATTCTTATTTTTTTTAATGATAATGTTGTATGAGTTCTTTTCGGTTGTTGTTGTCGTCGTTGGTTTTTTTAATCATTTTTCCCCTTCTCGGACCAGTTTTACTTGTACATAGGTTTGAAGATTAAAGCGAATTTTTAAAGACACAACTGGGGCAAAGACCTTTGACTTTGGCCCCGCTTCCCCATTCCCCCAAAACGGGAGGGATTTATTTTACGTTTCCGTTCTATTTATTTATTTATTTTCCCTACTCCCAACCTTTTCTCTCGTATTGCTGTGTGCATGTCAGACACCAGGGGGTGATGGCTGGGGAGGGGGGGAGGCAAGGGTGCAGGAGAGGGGGGCAGTTTTAATTGCATGACATTGCTGTAAATTAGTCTCTTTTGCTTTCGTTGTCTTTCCTGCCTCCGCCCTCTCTCTACTTCTCCTCCGAGCTCCCCTCCCATCACCCCCGTCCTTCTTTTCCCTCTTTTCTCTTCCCTTGTGTATAGATTTTGATGCTTCTGTTACATTGTACCTCTACGAAAGGCTGGGATTTCAATACAAAATAATAATAATAATTTAAAAAATACCTATATCAGCAAAACCCACGTGGTACAAGCAGGAAGGGGATTACTTACACAAGATATAAGAATAAACGAAAGCAATACCTCTTGTTATCCTTCCTATTTTGTACTTTGAAGACACACACGCGCGCACACACACATATACAGACACAAACTGACGTTATTTAATGGTTTAAAATGGACAACAAAAATCTGATGTATCCCTTGTTAAATAACTGTGAGCAACTTTAGTTCAAAAACCAATAAATTCATTCAGTAAAGAGACGAGCTGTGGCGTGTCCTCTTTGTGTCCGTCAGGCGAGCCGCCCGGCCCGGTAAGTAGCGCGTCGCCGCCTCGCGCTGCCTGTAGGGGGCGCTGCTCCCTATTGCCTCGCGCTGCCTGTAGGGGGCGCTGCTCCCAACCGCCTGGAGCTCTCGAGGCGCAGCTCCTCGCACGCTCGGCGGGAAGAGGGCGGCACGCGGTGCGGCGGTTGGGCGCGAGGCGGATCGAGGGGTGGCGGCGGTCCGCGGAGCAGGTAGGCGAGCTGGGGAGGGCTGAGGAGGCTCGGCGCTTTTGGAAGGTTCCACGTTGCTGCCGCAGCACGGGGAAGACGAGGCCTCGGGTTCCAGGAGGGATTTATTGATTTGCTAAGCGAGGAGAGGGGGAAGATGGTGTCCTGAAAATGAAGGGGACAGCAAACGCTGCGGGCGCTGTAAGGTTGGGAGCTGGCATGGCGGCGAGTGGAAGGAGCTGCTGGGAATGGCCGTGAGCTGGGATGGTGTCGGTGTGTAACCACGGTCCTTTGCACTGCTCCTTGCTGCGGTCTCCACGTGCTCTAAGAAGAGGTTTCTGCTAAGGGCAGGACCTCACGCTTACAGCCTACCCGTGTTTATTCTGCCTTTTTTGGCTCTGAAAAACGGTAGAAAGAACACAGTTGTGTACAGATGAGGAGAGGATCAGTGACAGTGGGTTGGTGGTTGAACTGGATGATCTCGGTGGGCTTTTCCAGCCACAATGATTCCACGATTCTGTTCTGTTACAGTCTCCAGCTGTTTGATGCTTTCTTATCGGTCAGTGCGTAGGAGAGATTGTTCTTTTGGATGAGGACAGTTTACATTTAACTTTCCCTCCACAGCCCCTTTTCCATTGCGTGGCTTGAATCGGAAGGCAGGCAGCAGCCACAGCAGAGGATTTTGCCCGTTCTCTGTGCTGCCAGGTGCCGGCTGGGAGCTCATCCAATCCCAGCACCAGGTGATGTCTGCTGAGATGCCCTGAGCTCAACACCTGTGCTTGAGCTGCAGCAGCTGAGCTTTGCTGTGATGCCGATCCTCTCAGGCCTCCTGTTCTCCTTGGAGCTCCCCTCCCCCAGGCTTTGTACCTCAAACGCTGGCTGTGCTTAACCTCCATCTCTGACACTCCCTGTGAGCACAACGTTCCGCTTCCAGAGTACAAATTGAAGACAGAGAAAATGTGTAAGACACCAGTCAGCATTTTCTATTTGTCTGCACACGCTCACACGTGCATTTTGTTTAGATAATGCATATGTGAAAATGTGTTTGTGCTGAAGGTGAGCTGTCATTAATTGAACCAGTACATGACTTGCTGTGTGTATAAGCAGTGAATTGTGCATTAAATGAGCAGCTGAGGCTGCTGAGGTGTGGAGATGATTCTCATTGCCACATGTCAACATGCAGTCAGTTTGGGGGCTGAGAAAGAAGCCGGTTGTGTTTGACAGCATTAATGCAAATTGTCTAAGATTTATAAGCGATGTGTAAGAATTTCCTCACTGGTCAGATCGGCTTTAATGAAAGTGATCTGATACAAGTGGGTGAGCTTTGTGGCTTGTTCTAGTCAGGGGTAAGGAGCTGTATTCATTAAAACAGCAAAACTTGTGTAATGCCTCCAGGTAGTGCTAATTCCAGCACTTGCTGTTAGGACGTGTGCCTTTCCTCCTGCTGGGTCAGGCAGTGCCTTTAACCCAGCAGGCTCAGCGATTTCCTTCCATGCTGCAGCTGAATGCCCACAGGCACAGAGTATCTGCAGGGCTGGTACTGAACCTTCACTTCGTTTCAGCTCTGTTATACACTGACGTTTGTATGTGAGTTCCTGGAAGAAGAGCGGGCTGTTTTGGTAAGGAAGCAGATTTAGTTCACAGTTTCTTATTATAGAAAGCAGAGAGGGGAGGGAGACACTTGTTTAAAAACTGGCAAGTGTCTTAGCTCTTTGTTGTACCCCGTAATCTCCTTATTTTATTTAAAACCACTTCAGCAGCTGCGGCTCCTGCTTAATTTGGAGAACAAAACCTGAGCAGTTCAACTGGCTGGGGACAGCGCAGGCCACAAGTGGAAGGGAAACCCGCGCTGAGGGCGAGTCTTTCTTCTCCTTAATGCACAACTTATTGTGTGGGTTATTTTTAGTGCTGTAATCTTGCTGAGTGCTGCTGAGAGAAACTGTGCCAGGCGGGCTGGCAGGCTTTGAAGGGACTGGGAAATGGGATTTCCTGTTCCACCGGCTCCGAGCTGACTCTTGCTATTGTCAGGGGCTATTATCGCCTCCTCGCAGCCAAGGCAGATAACGCAGCTTCAAGGTCAGGGAAGACGCAGTCTCTGAGCAGCAGCCCTAGCAGTAGGAAGAGTATGCGTGCGGTCAGCCTGTTTCTGCAGCTGCTGCAGTTCGGGGCACTGCCTGGGAAGACTCTGCCTGTGGATGGCAGAAGCTCAATTGAAGTCGGATGGGATTTCTGCTGGCTGGTCCCAGCCCTGCTTGCAACTTCACAGGGCAACCTGTCCCTGATGTGCCTGCAGGGAGACGAGCGAGATTCTGGTTCCCCGCTCCTCATTCCCCTCCACCTGCTCTCTGCTGTGGCTCCTGCCCTCCTGCTGAGCGTCGCCTGCTCTTCAGGCAGCGTTTCCCCCATGCTGCTCACAGCAGGTCCAGGTGTTGGAAATATCCAAATAATGTTTGTCAGGACGGTATCTCTGATAAAGCAGATTTTATTCGCGATTGCAATGGCGGGCGTCCTGCAAGCAGAAGTGCTCCTGTGGACACAACATGACAAGCCTTTATACCCTGTTTTCTCCCCCCCTCCCCTGTTTCCCCGCTGGCTGAGTACTCCAGGTTCACAATCTTATCAGAAGGTTTACATTTGCTATTTACTTGTTAATTTATTTGTTATCTGGTGTCAGTCAGTAGCCATCCTGTTGTTTCCAAGATGTCTCGGTGCTCTCCTTGTTGTATTGATACGGTTCTCCTGCAGGAAACCACAGTACAGATTCAAATAGCAGATAACTTTACCTATTGGGTTTGGAGCACAGCAGTGATGACAGCTTTGTCACTACTTCACAGGGGGTGAATGAGGGCTTCATTGGGCTATGGGTAAATGAGAACAATCTGAACATATCTGAGGGCAAGGTAGCATCGCTCTCTTCCCTTCCCTGCCCCTTGCATTGCATTGAAATGTAAACTGGTAAGCCTGTGGAGGGGAGGCTGAATAGCTCATCCCTTACTGTGCAGCTGGCTTTGTACTGGTGGATTTCTCAGCACCGGCAGTCCTAGTTCTGGGTGGAACAACTGAGGGAGTGCCCCAGCATGCCCCTTAATGCAGGGGCTGGATGAAGAATGCATTCAGAGAGGCACAGCTCTGTGCTGCTGCTTCCTTGTAGCTGTCCTTAGCTTCTGTTTGGCTTGCTGGGGTTTGGAGCTGCGAGGGACTGAGCTCAGTTCTGATGGGGGAGGAGCTGATGCTCAATTTGAGACCAAATGGTTGCCACAGCCACACTGAGATAACAGTGGGACGTGGCCAAAATAGAACCTGTTTGCGGCTGCGTGAGATTCCATGTGTATATTTTCTTGTGTTTATTCATCAACTATATATCTATAGCTGTGTATTCCACCCAAGGTCCTATCTCCTGGGTCAGCAGGGTGACCTGTGGAGGTGGCATCGCAGGGCCCTTTATCTGCCTTCCTGGGTTGACTGTCTTTCCTACTTAGCATTTATTTACAGTGAATGAGTCAGCAGCTGTTGACTGGGCAAATGCTGCTCTGTGCACCTCAGCCAGGTCTGGCAGCAGGAGAAAAGCTTGGAGCTGCCCTCAAGGCTTCGCCATTGCAGTGTGCAGGCTGGGGGTGCCAGGAGCTCTGGGGTTGTGCAGCAGGTCTGGCTGCAGGGATGGAGCTGCCTCTCAGAAGGGATGTGCCTGATGTGCTGCTGCTAGCAGAGTGCTGGTGTGTTTGCACATTTATTTGTAAGGGTGATGTCTGCGGTGGCTGTGTTCTACCTTATGTGAAACTTCACAGTCCTGGGGTGCAGCTGAATGAGGAGGCTTCTAGGAGAGCTGAGATCTGTTTTGTTCTTCTGAAGCTGTTAATCTTGGTGCTTTTGGCCATCTTATACTGGCTTTTTATCAGGTTTGTCAGCTGCTCTGTGTGGCCTACACGGCCTCAGCAAAGAATTGCCACTTACACTGAGAATAGGTGCATGGCTGGGTCCCCTGGGTGCTTCTGTTCTCCAAATCATCAATATTGTAAAACACCTCTTTTCTCTGCTGCTGAGTATAGTGATTGGGGAAGCTGAGCTTTTGATGGTGTGAGCCCGGTAAGGCCTGCAGCATTCCCCATAGCTGCCAAAAGCTGACTGTGGGACATGGTTGCGCAGCCACAGCTGGCCCAGCTCCAGGCTGACGTGCTGCTGACACACTCTGCTGGATCTGCTGCTCTCACCCCGAGATTTGCAGGTGCTGAAATACGCTGTGTGGGACAGTGCTGCCTGCCTTGCTGCCGCCTCAGAGTTGCCCTGAGAGGAGGTTCCTGTGCGTGGACTGAGGTGGCGTGCTGATGTGCTTCCTTTCCACTGGTGCCTGCCCTGCTGTGTGCTGCTGCCACGTGTTTCCTGGGGAGCGTGGAGCTTTGTGTAGGCAGCACGGTGGCCAGCGTTAGGGCATTCCATGGTGGGGAGCCTGCAGGCTGTGTGTGCTCTGCTGGCCGTGTGAGCACTCAGAGGAAGGAACAGTGCAGGCCTTCTCATAGCTATTGTATAGGCTGGCATGACAGCTGCTGCCCAAATGGTGTCATTCTGACAACCCAGGCACAGACCAAGGTTGCAGGAAGGAGGAATTGTTTCCTGTACCACTTGATGTTTAGAAAAACTGAATCTGCCAGTAATATCTGTGATTTATGCACTTAGTGTTGCAGTTTAACCCAGCGGGCAGCAAAGCAATACTCAGACATTTGCTCCCTCTCCCCCTCCTGGTGAGATGGGGAAGAGAATCGGAAAAAAAAGAGGTGGAACTCACAAGTTGCCCACCCTGCTGACTGATGCCCAGCCAGTCCCAGAGCAGGGGCAGCCCTTCAGTTAGCTTTCCCCAGCGTTTGTGGAATTTCATGCTATCATATGGTGTGGGATGTCCCTTTGGACAGTTTAGGTCAGCTGTCTCTGTGCTTTCCCCTCCTGGCTTCTCATGCAGCTGCAGCCCCCTCACAGGCAGGGCAGTGCAAGGAGCTGGGATGTCCTTGGCTCAGCGCTGCCGTGCAGTAACTAAAGCTTTGCTGTATTATCAGTGCTTTTTCTCCTTAAGCCAAAACATAGCATTATTCCAGGTACTGTGGAGAAAGCTGACCCTATCCCAACTTAAGCCGGGACAATTAGAAAAGACTGAATAGATTGAGTTGGTCAAATCAGTGTGGCAAAGGTAATGGCAGTGAGTCACTGAAAGAGAACTTTCTAAGAGAGATGGATTCTGAAGCATCTCCTTGCTTCAGCTGATGGCAGTCTGCATAGGGTCATTGGCCTCACTGGCTTAAGCTTTAGATCTGACTCTGAATGAACAATAATTTTGGCTCCAGGTTTCACTTCTGCCTTTGTCCTTCCCCTTTGCTCTCTTGTGTGCTCAGACAGGTTCTGAGCACGGGAGCTAACGCAGCTGCAGGATTATCACACAGTCCCAGGGAAAGCACTCGGGTTTTCCTGACTTAGCTGTCAGCTTTAAGAAGGGAACAAAATGGCGTTGCTCAGGGAAAAGCTCCTCGGCAGTGTTGCAATCGCAGGGCTCATGTGGATTGATTTTGTGGTTTGTGTGGTGTGGGAGTGGAGGGCTGTGACTTGTTGTATTCCCTTCTGAGATTAAAATGAAGAGTCTTGTAGATACAAGTGGGCTTGCTTTAAACCCCTCAGCTCAGCTTGTACGATGGTAGTCCATGCGCATTTTACACTGCAGAGGAGTGAAAAATGTAAGAAAATTTTAGTTTAAGTGCAGCAGTTGTAAGTTTGACCAACTCACTGTAGCTTTTAGTCTTACTTTTAATATTGCTGGCACGTGGGGACTTGGTTTGGTTTAGTGACCGAGGCACGGGCCCGCTAAGGCCCTTTGAATTGCTTTCAGACCCCTGTCTTACAGGTTTGTGTGAAACCAGCCGACACTTCAACTGCTCAGTGGGCAAAAAAAAAAAAAGGAGAGGAGCAGATGGAGCGCTTGCCTAAGCTTACTTCATTATGAACACCTGGCTTTGAAGAAAGCCCTTGTTTTCATGTCATGAACCAGAAGCCATTCACCAGCAAAATGAAACAGTGCTCTTAGAAAGAACCCGAGCTATTTGTTTGAGAAGCACTGGATCAGAAATGAATGTGAATCCAATAATAACAGTTAATTAAACTGCTGTAAGAGTGTTTTAATCTCTCTCCTCCAGGTGTAGCTTCACTTTTTCCTCCATCAGGGAGATTATAATGAAGTGTGGAGTGCTTCTAATCCAATCAGGATTCCTGAATGGATCAGTGTTTGTCCTGCTTTCACATTTAAGCAGTGGTTACACCGCAATATTAACTTAGTAACAAGATAGCAACCTCGAACTGAATTCAGCCCAGAGGCTCAATGCGGGCAGGAGAAAGATGATTCCAGGTATCTGTTCTGCTCAGCGGTCTGTGGACATCAGTGCAGCCAGGCCAGGTTTGTGCCGGTGTCAAACCACCCCTTAGTCAGGTGGAGCCTGAAGAAGCCACGCTCAGATCCTGCCCAGCCCTGAAGGCTCCTGCGAGCACGAGTGGTTCAGCAAGAACGTGAGCGACAGAGACAAGCTGCAGCCTATCTCAGCCTGTGCTCTTGTGCTGCTCTGCAGAGGCTCCTATTGAGCTGCCTCCTGCACACACACGCAGTGCAGTCCTTTGGCGGGGCAGCCCAGAGCTGCTCAGCAGGGAGGTTCTGGCTGGGTGCAAAGCAGGGCAGCTATGGCTCGTTCCCTGAGCGTCTCCTGGTCTTTCCCACAGCATGTCATAACTGTGCCTTTTGCCCTGCAGCCTGGCAGTGAGCAGGGGGAGTTTGTGGCTCTGGGCACGCGATACAAACACGCTGTTTCTCTGTGCTGAGCAGCTGTTGCAGAGGGGTTTACGGTTGCAAGGGGCTGAATGTTATTAGACATTCAGGTGGCACCGTGCGTGCGGTGCTGCAGTGCTGAGCTTTGTGTGAGCTGGAGTTAATTTGGCTTAAGCCCTGACCTCAAATAGTGGGTTTGTAGTGGAAAATCTCCTGTGGAAGGAACTGAATCTGTCCAGTTGGGAATTGCTGCCCTGGCTTTCTTTCGCTCAGTAGTGTAGAATGACACATCCCATTTTTCCCAAGCATTTGGCTTCTTTTGGCTGTTTGGCAGCAGGATGCCTACCAGTGTCTGTCTGCAGTGCCTGGCTGCTCTTCCTCATACCTACTTCTGAACGTCATCTTGCTAGGAGTGACATGGGGGACTTGCTTGTTTCCTGTTGGGTCAGTTGGCGCAATCATAGAATGGCTTGGGTTGGAAGGGACCTCAAGGATCATGAATCTCCAACCCCCCTGCTGCAGGCAGGGTCACCAACCTCCATATCTCTAATACTACACCAGGCTGCCCAGGACCCCATCCAACTTGGCCTTGAACACCTCCAGGGACGGGGCATCCACAACCTCTGTGGGCAGCCTGTTCCAGCACCTCACCACTCTTGGAAAATAGGATGTGTTGACTAGGGCAATAGGGCAGTTGAAGTAAGTATTGGCTCTTTGCAGCTCTGCAGGCTGTGAGTGCTGCTGGTATAAAAATGAGTGAGTTTGCAGTGATGAATGGTAGTATTCATTGAGCTCTTGGTGCTCATCTCATGTGAAGGCGTGCGAGGAACTACCTGCCCTAGCAGCAGTCCTTCTCAAATCTGGGACCTTGATGCTCTGGTCACAGTACAACACCTGTTCCATAGATTTAATCTGAGCTAGTTTGAAACCATTTTTAAACCAGTAAGACTATTTAAATATTCACTATTAGTATTTGTGCTCTCTTGAAAACGTCCTTAATTTCTGCTGTTCTGCTCTAGTGGGTGCAGCTGATCTTCAGGCACAATTTGTTTTCTGCTTCTGCTTTTCACTCTCACTAAGACAGCTTTTGTAGCCACAAGAATTCAAATCTACTTTCTGTAATTGTTGAATGTCACTAAGCCTGCCTGAAAAGAACACAGTGATTCTTTATATTAAGGATTTTATATAGATATCACGTAAATGTAATAAATGTGGATTTTTTGATATCAGTTTCTGCTTCTGTTCTGGATTGTCCTTTGTAAGTAGCTGCATATCTGCCCTGCTGAGGGATCCCTGAACTGTTTGTTTGGATCCCTGTGGTGGTTAGAAGGCTGGTTTGTTTTCCCTGTCTGGGTTTCCTTTTGCAGTCCCTAAGGGCAGTACTTGCTTCGGACACGTGTCTTTTAAGCCTTCCTAATGTCAGGTGAAGCAGTGGTTTTTCTCAGAAGCCCAAGTGCTTTGTCAGATGTGGTTGGACACGGCTCAGTGGGCACAGTGGTGATGGGCTGACAGTTGGACTAAACGATCTGTGTGGTCTTTTCCAACCTTAATGATTCTGTGATTCGATGGACTTCCCATCTGAGCTGCTGAGCAGAAAGGCTGCCAAGCCCACGTGCTTTATACTTGTTCTGTTGAGTTATCTGGGGACCAGAAAAAAAGTTTTATGTTAGGGACCTTGCACTACTTTGTGAGAGAATGTTAGCTGCCTGAGCTGGTGTACAGGAAAGTGGCTCAGGGCATTTTAATGACTCTGTTATGGATAGAATGAAAAGAATTAGCAGACAGTAAAACAGCGGAGAAGTAAAGATAGAATACTCCTGATGCCAGGTTCAGTTCTAGGTCCTTTCTAGCTCAGAGCCAGAAAAGGCCATCTGGAAGAGATGAGAGAACTTCCAGTCTGGGTGCTCGGCCACAACAGTTTCTGTTTTCTCAGAACCATGCGCTGACATCACTTTGAGAAGCCCAACTGTTCGTGTCGCAGCCTGAGTGGTTCCGCTGCTGTCTGTGAAGAAAATGGAGACCCCCCCATTAGCACACTGAGGGGCTTTGCCTGCTGCTTGGTGTCTTGTTAATGCCATTTCATCAGCTCCATGTGCTATGTCAGGATTTGCTTGTACTGCCTACGTCAGTGTCAGGTAAAGATACCAGATCTGTCTTGAAACTCTTCAGGTACTGGACCGGTATTTGGGCCGCAGCACAGCTGGCAGCCATACTGTGTGCTGTGCAGCCATACTGTGTGCTGTGCAGCCATACTGTGTGCTGTGCAGCCATACTGTGTGCTGTGCAGCCATACTGTGTGCTGTGCAGCCATACTGTGTGCTGTGCAGCCATAACTGCTGTAGGACCTGGGCATTAGGAGCAGCTTCATGCTGGAGTTGCCGTTCACAAATGATATGACCAGCATTCTCACGTAGTGGGTTTGGGCAGAATAAGACAGCCTGTTTCTCTGTCCTCGGTTTGATAGTGGAAGAGTATTTCTGGCTTCTAATTGTTCTGTTAATGGAGAACTGAGGATTGGCTAGGGCAAGCTAGAAGATGGCAGGCATGAGTGCGGGCTTGTTTGATGAAGCATGGCTGCGTAAGACCAGCATACTTGGTAAGCTCTCACAAAGCTGGTTTGTTCTTCTCTGGGATTTCTTGTTTCTTTTAGTCTTCAGCTAATGTGCAGGAGGAAATCATTACCTGATAGCATGCCCTTTCAGACCCTTGAGCAATTCCAGCTGCACTTCAGTGTGAGCATGTTTGGCTGGCAGTGTGGGTACCTCAGTGCCAGAGTGTCTCTCTCTGCTTGTGCTCCTCAGAAAAGTGTCCCATAAGAAGCAAGACTGACTTCTCTTAACATACATGGCTAGAAGGCTGTTGCTCATACATAAAATGAGATTGCTCTGTGGGAATTCTGCCTTGGTAACTTACTGCAGCTCTCATGGAAGAAAGAAGGAAGTAGAGATGTCTTTACTGGGCTGAAGTAGATGATGCCTGATTCAGTTTGTCTTGCTGCTTCTTGGACTTTGTGGAGTGGGCACAAAGCTGGTCAGGGAATATAACCCCACAGAACATACATGGGGCTACTTTTAAAAGAACACCTTTAGTCAGTGATGGTTTGAGCTCATGCTGGCATCATTCTGGGCTTGGAGATTTGTTAGGGGTTCTGCAGTGGCAAGTGTAAAGCTGGGAGTTTGTCTAATCTATCTAAGACAAGGCCTTCGAAAGGCATCCGTGCTGGTGTGATAGCTCAGGTTTTTGTTTGGTTCTTGTTTTATGTAACAGCTGTGCAATAATGGCATAGCACTTAATTGATCTTTAGGGGAAGATGGTTTGGACTTGGAGTAATGAGATGGCTCTGTTGTTTCAGCAGCACTTTGGTCAATTCACGAAGCACCCTTACTTAAAACAGTTACGGACACTTTTTGTTGAGACCTAATGCCCTCCCATAGATGTGAAGGGATGTGGGCTCAGTTCTTGTATTCAGTTTGGCTGGTTGGTGGGCATAGGTGTCATTGGTAAGCTGCAGTGGCATCACTGAGGCTGTTTGAGGACTTCATGACAATTCTTTACCATTACATTATTACAGTGTAATCCACTTAAGTAACCACTGAAACATGTATAGACACTTTGAGGTTCATTTTTACAGTAATGTTTACTCCTGGCCAGAAGAATGTAGTGTTGGCACTTACTTCGGTGTTTGTCCTTATTCCTACTGTTAAAATCAGCAGGGTGAGCCACACTGAAGTCAGATTATTTGTTTTGTCATAAGCTGGTTGTAAAATATATTTAAAAAATTACTGTCTAGATGAAGCTTCTGTACTTCACAAATGTAAAATGTCTGCAAATTAAACTCAGGACAGCTGGCATGAGCTACTCCTGGCTTTTCTAGACGTAGCGTGGCACTTCACTGTTTTCCTGGTAGCTGATTTATTGGTTACAGCTCTTTATCAAGGCACGGGCTCCTGGCACACTAGGTGCTGTCAGCCCTTCCTGTGGAAAGGTAAGGTATGGCAATTACCAATTTGGTAATTACGACTCTTAACTTTCAGTTCACAACATGAAGCTAAGTTGGTTTAGTCAGCAGCCTCTTGTTCAACGCAACCTTTCCTAGACGTGTTCCATTTCTAAGTGCCCTTCTTTAAGACTGCAGATGCCTTTTCACAAGTAGATAATTACCAGGGACATTTGGGTTTGGGTTGTTGTGCTCACTGTTTCTTTCTTACCTTTATCTGTACTGCCTGCTGTCACTGCAGGTACACTGTAAGTACAGGGGCCTTACAAATGCCGTTGTTCTGATAGCTTCTGCTCACTTTTGATAAACCAACTCAACACAGTTTTTTCCCTTCAGACATTATTGCAGGGAGTTGTTATGGAAGGCTCAGACCATTGAATGAAGAGAGAATGGGACTTTCCATCGGGATGTGGTGGCAGTAGCAGAAGGACGTGGTGAGGAAAGACTGCACTCAGGCCAGGCTGTTAACAGCATGTGGGTGAGCGGGTCAGCAGGACGGCAGCACACCTACCTGCTGACTGACAGCATACCACAGTGTGTACACATGAAAGGTGACACCTGGGCTGACAAAGGTTGTTTTGCTTGCTTCTCTACCGCCCTTTCCTTGTGCTCATGTCTTCTTGCTCTTATTTTCCCCTCATGTCTGTAACTTCTTCCATTTATTCTCATCTAAGCTTTTTTTCTTCCTCTACCTTGGTTGCTCTGCCATATTACTTAACCATCATTTTCTTGTGCTTTTTTTCTGCTTCTCTGCTTGCTTGTGCTTTTCCTTGTCTTTCCTCTGTGAAATTGTTCTCATTGCTCTTGTACTTTCTCTCCACCTCCCCTTTCTTACTGACTTCTAAAGCAGTTAAAGAACTTGTTCAGGAAGTCTTTCTGGAATTTGTGCCATGTCAGTTACTAATGATGTAAATACTTTAAAAATGGTAACAAACAATTCACAAAGATGGTTTTCTACAGATTTGGTAGAAGTGCAGTTGCAAGCCAAATCTGGCTTTTTACCAACTGGAAATCTGGAGTGCCAGAATTCAGAGGAGATGAGAAAGTAATGTTATTGATGCAGACACTGTGATGCTGTATTTGCTGCAAAGTATCCAGGAGCATGTCTAGATAGCAGGAAAGTGTGTACTACCAGGAAAGTTGTTTCCTTCTGTGTGTTGCTTACCCTTGGAGTCTGCAAGTTTACCTGGAGGTACTCCTAGCAGTACCAGGAAAAAAAGACAAGAAATTGATGATAAATGCTAGTTTACAGAGTGGAAGACAAACTGTTTATAAAGCTGGTTGACAGCAGGGTTAAGAGCATTCAGTAGTGAAAAGGAAGCTTTAGGGGTAGACTCCAGTGACTTTTGGCGCTGCAAACACAAAAACAAAGCTCATGGCTGATAGATTTGTTTTTATTATTATAGAACAGATGAACTAAAATAAGCCAACAATATAATTTTATGCCAACAGCCATCTTTCTAGCACAGGCAGTGACGGACTCAATGTGCCCTTCTCCTCCCTCCCCAGGCCTCCATTCAATGGGAAACGCGTGGTGGTGGCTCTTGCACATTGGTTTTAGACCAGTGATGTTACTCTTTTCCCAGGCACATCTTTATAAATAAAAAGAGGAGGCGGAGGGAGCAGGGGAGAGAGCATATATGTTGTAGGAGCAATAAGCAGAAAGGCTCGTGGATCCTCTTGCACGTTCACATGTTGTGACCAAGTAGATGTAACAACTGGAGAATCATGCCCACTCTCAACACGTAGCAAGCCCCTAGTTGCTGCTCTAGTCAAGCCAGGAGTTTCTTCCCATTCCAAGCTAGCAAAGGGCAAGATGCACTCAACTGGGAAGCTTTTGGCAGGGGTCAGGGGCAGTCTATGTAAAACCAAACCAGAAAACCACCCCGCCCCCCAAAAAACCCAAATAAATCTGCATTTTAAGCCACTTCAAAGTAAAAGTCACTTCTTATAATATAATAGGTATTTTTAAAATGGCAAGACCACCATCCTCGGAAGATGTAGGGCTTGCACTCAGGACCAAAGAAAGAAAAACCAAAACAACCAAACCAAAACAAAGAAATAAGAGTGGCCCCACTCTCAGGCTTGGCTCTTCTCTAAAAACAGCACTCACCATCCACCTGAATAGGTAAAAGGAAGAGTGGACAGAAAATAAAATAAAAATTGGTGCAACTTCTCGCCAGGTGGCGCATTAAACCAAAGCTCCATACAGTCCCGTATGACTACACGTCCTGTGGTGGCAGCATAATTTTTTTTCAGCTTTCATAGCTGTATATGCCTGTATGTATATCTGAACGTATACATACACATACACACGTAATATATAATATTGTTTTTAATGTTAGTTTTGATCCTGGAGGAGGCTCATCTCTCTTTCACGTGGTTCTGTGCTCCTGCGCTGTTGCTGCTCCCGTTGCCGCTCCCATTACTGCTGCTCCCGCTGCTGCTGCACAGGACCTCCGTGAGGTCGTCCATGACGGTGGTCTCTTTAAGGTCCACCAGGTTGAACTCCCTGATGAATAGGATAAAATGTGTGTAGAGCGTGTTTAAGTGTCCGTGCAGCTCCAGTGCCAAAGTCTCCTTAAAGTGTGAGGAGTAGATATGGGCCAGCACGTGGAACAGGTACTTGCAGATCTTCTTCACTAAGGACTCAAACGAGTTTGGAAATTCTTTGCCTGAAAGGAAGACAGAAACACCGTAGCAGTTCCAGCCGGTCACCTCCAGTCCCACAGCAGCATTTATTCTGGCAAAATTGGGTAAGCACAGATAGCTCACCTTAAAGAAGTACGGTTTGAAGCATTTCATTTAAAGCTAAGGCTATGATTCTGTGTTCTATGACTTTAAACTGTAAAGTTAAAAATCGGGAAGAAAATGTAATGTCTTTAAAACACAACATTTTTTGTTACTTTAAGAAATGATGAGAGATTATTCGGGGTTCTTGAATAATTTGTTCAGGAGTGGCATATTTTTTGGCTGGAAACACATAGTACATCTGGTAGTCACAGATCATGAAATGGATGCTAAGGTACATGGCAGACCTCCCTTATTTCATGATTGAAATGCTGTCAGATAGAAAAGGGAAGGCTACCAGATGCCTTCTATCAGGTGCAGTCTGAATTAGGATTGCTGGAGCAGTACTGTGCCCTCGCTGTAGAAGACACTTCTTGGACAACTACTGCTTGTGATGCTGACAGTGAAACTGGGGCAAGAAGGAAAATAGAAAGCAGCCATTCTGTGCATGATGGGAGGTAAGAAGTCTGGTCTACAGTGCATCTTGGCCACACTGACAGATCACTTAGATGAAAGGCTCTTGTTGCCCTTTTGAATTAGCATATTAAAACCCACCAGAATAACAGTCCTATCTGTTGCTACCTTACTAGACACTGCCTTCTTTCTAAGTAAATGCCATTACAAAAACATTGTAATATCCTAGTTCCCCAGATACCTAGTAAAGAGATTTAAGAAGCCAGCTACTTTTTTTCCTGATTAAGCCTATCTACACTAACTTCTGCTCCAAAGGTATCAGCCTTTTTTCCCTTAATTGAAGGGAATGCTGTCTTGTAAGATACAAATTTGAGTGAAAATTACTTTTCTGTTGTTTTTCAGGCCTGAAAAATCCTGTTCTTATTTAATCTTTGGAGGGGAATGGAGACTAAACAATCTGAGGGAAAAAAGCCCCGTTAGGCAGGGAAGAGGAGCGATGCTGCTGGCAATGCAATTTATTTCCCACTTAATGCATCAGGGTTCTGAAAGAAACGCTAATAACAAGGTTAAATTTTACTGGCAACACGCTGTGTTTAATACCCACATGGCGACTGTTCTCTGAACACAGGCTGCTTCCTGGAACAAAAAGCTGTACCAGTGGTAAAACATCAGCCAAGGAGTGGGAGATCTTCATCCCAATTTGTATGCCAGAAGTGTAATTCTTTGACACTGCAGGAACGAACCCAAATTAATGTAACCCCTTAAAAATATACTGTGAAAGCTGCCTGGTATTAACGTACAAGCTGCATGTCAACTTTCACCTTGCTTTTTTGCACCTCCAAAGAGCCGTATGAAGCAGCTACCCAAAGGCTAGCATACCGTATTTTGTTGGAAAGACGTCCTCGTCTGTCACAAGTTTCTGCACTGAGCTCATGACGAAGTCGACGTACTGCGGAGCAGTGCATTTGATCTTCTTCCCCCGCTCGTCATACCAGTAGTACTGTCTGTGGAGAGAGCCCACAGCGTCACGTTACGCCCTGCATCCTCAGCTGAACTCCTAAGAGGTGAGTTTCTAAATAATATAAAAACACTGCAGCATTTCTGAATAAAATCACAGCTGCCACAGAGGAGGTGGACTTCAGGATATCCTCCTACAAAGCCCTAAATTTGTTAGTCAGGTTTGCCTCTCCCCCCATCAATTTAGTCCAGAGCACAGGAAAGTAACAATGAGCCCCAAAAGCCTGCTGGCAAGTTTCCAAGTTGAGTTGCCCTGGTGAGGCAGTATAACTGTCCGTGATAGACTGAAGGTCTACAGCCTACAAGGCTGCACAGGAAGGTGCCTTATAACTATTCTACTGTTGCCTTTAATAAATTAAAAAAAAAAAAAGAAAGTATAAACAGGAGATCTGATGTATGACAACACAAAGCAATTAAACTTGTAGTGTAATATTATTAAGCTGACAGAAGGTGGCTCCAGAACACCAGGCTGAAAAAAGCTTTGAGGTACTTGGAAGTGTTCTTAACAAGTCCTGCTGCAAAACAGCATCTGGGGAATCTTGTCACGACCCTTTTGGACATTCTTAAGCATGTGCCTTAGAATCCAACTCCTTTGTTTCCAAAATCCAGTAACATTTAGATTTAACATTTGATTGTACCAGCAGAGCATAATTCTGTAGCCTCTTAAAAGGAATGGCATCATAAGCATATTGTGAGGCTCTGAAAAGCAGCCTGAGCTCAATCTCTTAGCCGTCGTCATCTTGATCAGCCATCAAAACTGAACAGAAACATTCTCTTAATAACTATTACACACATCCGAGAAAGGAATCTGGATGCTAAGAAAGCACTGAAGTTTTGTTCCCTCTATTTTTGTTTCTTTAAATCATGGTTAATTAAAGCACTTCTGTGACCAGAAGCAGCTATTGGCTGCATTAGATATGCACAGTAAGAAATGTTTTACAGATAAAGCAGTGGGCCAAAACCTTTGTTTCTTGTCAGTGTCACATTTGAGTTATCTGAGTTCCAGTACCTGAACTGTTACTCCAAACAGTCTGAGCTCCAGGTCAGGACTACTTAATTATGAGACTGATAAGAAAGACATTGTATTGCTCCTCTCAGTTCCTTTGCAACATTTTTCTTTCTTCATTGTGATGTTTAACCACCTCTGGATACTTTTTTTTTTTTTTTTTCTCCCTTGAAAGATACAGAGTAAATGTTTTTTCTCTGCCTAACAGGGCTGATCAACAATGAGCTGCAAGGACCTGTAGGTGCCACTTGGAAAGGGGAGTTTTATGCATACTGACCATCAGAATTGTTCTGAAGCCATTAAAGAAAAATGTTACACAGCAACTGAGAAGCTCTTATTTACAGTGTGTTGTCACTGCCCAGAAAGATTGATCAGGGACCTGAGGCTGGTGGTGTGAAGGCAGTAGCAATATGTGATGACTCATGCTAGGCCATATGAAGACTGGAGGAAAGAGAGCAGAGGTAAGCTCAAACTTAAAGGGGAGAGACAACTGAAAACTAGTTCAGCTAATTTTTAGCATGTGGTGCTTGGTCTCTCTGTTATTGCCTGCAAAATGGCATAAATGGGAGAAAGAGGATGAAAACATCAGGCATAAAAAGCTATGTCAGGCACTGAAATAGGCATGGACTCTACTCATCACTGCTTATTTCATTTATACAATCCATGTATAAAGACTTAATTATGCAATGTAGTGAGCAAATCTAAGCTGGGTGTTTCCTTAGTCGAGTCCAGCTTTAAGCTGGAGAAGCACAGTCCCAGGCACCTCTCTGAGTGATTTTTGGTCTTAGAAGACCCAAGAGACTCTTGCTTGTTGCCAAGAGCAGACAGGACTGTCTGCACCTCGCTTTTCTCAGGCTGGAGAAACCAACCTGAATAGCTGGAGTTTAGGTAAAGGAAACAGTTTGGCAACTGTGCAGGTTCACTGAGAGGAAAATGCAAGTTGAACAAATCTGCTACAACATCCCACCGTGTAACCTTTTTGTCTTGGCTAATAATAAAAGAAAGGAATTGAGACCAAGGGGATAAAAGCAAGGATTGGCCTGTTGATTAAAATTGTCCTCATGTTTGAAGTGCTGTGAAGAGAACTTGGACATATCTTGAAGAAAGGGAGGTGTCCCTGGCATTCCATGACTGCCCCGTAAGCAGCTCCCACTCATGCTGAGTTCTCTCCAGGCTGGGGCCACCAAAGGGCTCAAGAAAGCAAACTGCACTGCACTGCTGGCACTGTGACAGCACAATGCCATGGTAGGGAACAAATGAAAAGCACAAAGGAAGTGAAGACAGACATTTAAAGGCACTTCTCAAAAAGTGCTCACATTGTACAGATTTTGATTTTGTTACATTTGTAAAATTTAGGTGACATTAAGCTTTCATAGAGGGAGAGAGGGTGGAGTTGGCAGCTCTGTTGTGAGTGGCAGGAAGAAATGAAGAAAGGATTTAACAGAAAGAAAGCCTATTACAAAAATTATGAGGTATAACAGGAGCAAAGTTCAACCCTTACCCATTTGTTTAGGTGCAACTCCTTTTTATTTTGTCAACTCATCCTCTAACCCTAGGATTGAGTATCTGTAGGAAGCCTCAATGCAAAGCAGTTCCCCAGCACCCCGTTCTGTCACATTTGACACTTCCATCCTTTAATACACACTTTGCTTAGGTAACACCGGAACAGGCCCAAATCAAGCCTGAGGGAAAGGGGGTAGGGAAAGCACCCTGGAGGAACAAGAGGCAGAACTTTGTACTGAATTACTGAAGTCAGCCCTGAACAAAGTGGCAAACTGAGCCCTTACTTGCAGAACCTGGAGTTCTGTGACAACCCAGCATGGGTAGGCACTGCCTATTTCCAAACTGCCTCAACAAACGGATCACAGTTACAGATGGTCAAATCCAGGTCTATCAGGTTAATCAACAGTTGGCTCTAATGCTTCACTGATGTGCTTTATATACTGCAGAATAGCCAGAGGCACAATAAGTCTGATCAGCTGTGGTTTCTCCAACACAACGCACATCTGTTAATCTTCATTAGAGCAAGGTTTTTGTTTTTAATAAAAAGTAGGGGGAAAATCTGGCTTTGTCATAGTCCTGACTGGAGATGGACAAATATGCATCAATGTGGCAATTCTGCACGATCCATGAGAACAGCTAGGAAAGGCAGAACGTAAGGGCTGTGCAGAATTGTCACTGGAGATATTTGGAGAACAGTTATAAACAGGCCCCTCAAGGCTGACCTGCATGGAGGCATGGAGCTGGATGAACCCACGCTCCATAAAAGAACAAAATATGAAGCCTGCAGTTTGCAAACGCGCCTCAGTCATCTGCCTCCAAGTACAGGAAAATAATTGGATACCATTTTGCTAAACACAAACCGTTTCAAGTTTTCACCCAAGTGTAGACATGCTTCCTGTTATTCCCTAATAGCGTAATTTTCCATTTTCCCAAACAAAGGATAGGAACAGGAACATTGTGCTATCAGTCCTCACCACTAACAATACAGCTGAAGCCACACAGAGGCACTTCCTTTCTTTATTCTGCAACATGATCTGCTTACAGGCTCACTACAGCAGAACAGAGCAGCACCGCCACCTCCTCTGAACCACTGCTTCCTATCTATCAGTTTTAGATTAACAGTTAAGACAAGTTCTTTGAACAGCCAGTACTACGTTAATAATTCAAACATGAGAAAGTTTGGGATTGAGAATCAACAAAACACTCTTATACGGCTCACCACCTCTTGGTGAGAGACACATTGTCCACTATTGATAAAATCTGGCCCAGTAGAGATTTTTAACTTTCTGTTCCAGCCTGCTTCCCAAGCCTCTAATATGGCTTTTCATTCTCTACTGACGGTTATCTTTTCAACTTTTACACACAAAAATATCCTCCATGCACTTTGTGTTCTTCAGAGCACTGTCAAAGAAAGGGCCTGATACTAATTTTAAGTGTACAAGATAACAGGATAGCCTAGTGCATAAAGCAAGGGTTCCTGTTAAGCACTGCCTAATTCTCCTTAGGGATAAAATACAGAGCCCTGCTTTTTTCCACACATTCTCTAGGAGGTTTGTTTGATGTACTCACTAACTGCTCAGTACTAACTAACTCAGTCTTGGGTTTTAAAATCCATCTCAACTATATAATCCCAGGAAATGCAAGAGAAGGAAAGAAAAAGACTATGAACACGCGCTGGAGAGAAAACAACACCCAAATAACAGGCTTATTCATAATGAAGTGGATCTCATATTCCATTATGTTGGACCGTGCTAATCAAGAGCAGGAGTTTATGGTAAATGTTTCTTATGCTCACCATATATAGTACAGCTACAAAGCCTTCTTTCTAAGCGACAGCTAGTCAACACTTACCAAGTGTACCAAGTCCTGCAGAGGGAAAGGGCCAATCCAAAACATTTTCTGTACTCTTTGCAAAGCTGCCACTTGTGCCCTCTGCTCCCAGGGGCTCCGGCAGAGAACCAGTGGCTCACGTCAGGCCAGAGGTTAACCATCAGCAGCCTGGTGCTCTGCCAGCATTCCAGATATCAAAAAGCACTCCCGGACATTTTTCAACTCATTCATCCTTCCCTGCCTTCTATGGCAGTGTTACCAGTAAGGAAATTTTCTCTTTTTTCTTCTCCTCCTCCCCGCAGGCTGTACACACAGTAATTTGCCTCTCTGATCCTACCTTATAAAACCAGCTCCAAACAGTCAAAGATCCAGTCCTCCTAGTCCTTCACAACACCACCCTTCACTGAGAAGAGGTAAAAGGATGCCCAGCTGCTGTGTCCTTACTGAGCAAAGAGATCTGCTTGCCCCGTGCCATCTAATTCCAGTCTCCTTCCCCAAGCTCCTCCCGAGGCTTTGTGGAAACCCTGTAGTAGTAAATACTGACTTACGTATTGCACACTGCCATGGTCTGACACGACTCTCCTGTGCAGAATTCTGAGATTGTACTATATTGTAAGTTGATGTGATGAAAGAAAGTTGTTGCTGAAAAATAGACACAAAGGAAAGGAGTTCAGAAATAAAATACTTTCAAACACCGGTTGTCCTCCCAGCAATTATTTAAATAGATCAAGTTAAGTGACCTCAGCGTCTTAAGCTTGCATACATACTTAAACATGATTTAGTTAAATGAGTCTAATGATGAATTGCAAAACAAAGAGGTACAGAGAATGAAAGCTCTTGTTTTGATTTAAGATGAAAGCACTACGATGCATCAGGTCTTATTACTCACAAAGCAGCGAGACTGGAAAGTGTCTCTGTCATCAGCCTCACCTTTACAGTAGAATGCTCTGTTACAAGCTGAAGGCAAACAATTTTCTACATTCTTTTGAAGTCAGACTTAAAATGCACAGTGGCTACAAAACAACATTAACAGTCCTAATGATGTATCTCCCTTGAGAAAATCAGCATGAAAACAAGTACACTGCTACTTTTAGCAAATCTCACTTTTTCTTAACGAGCCACTCTAAACTTTTCTAATACAGATCCAAGTAATTTCTTGCTACTGCCACATCTTGTTGGAAATGAAAACATTGAGTCACAGCCACAGGTTAGAATGGCACACAAAACAGCAGCACAAGAAAATGCATCAGAACTGAGATGCGTTGATACAGCACTCAACTGCAGTTGTTGGTCACATCTTTTGAGTCCTAGCCTGACTGCAGTTTCAATTCACAGTAATTCCAACAAAGCTTGGATGGAAAGGAGAGAAGTCGTCTAACCAAAAGACTCCTAAACTTCTGGTTGTTAACTCAGCTTTCATAAGAACCTTACTGAATTACAATTTTTACAGTGCTTCTGGAAGGCCAACAGTGTGAAACACACTGAGCTGCACGTTTAGCAGAGAAGTCAGAAGGGGAAGCGATGGGCCTCAAAAGAGTGTTAGAAACTTTCATGCCCTTGGTGCCACAGTAAGATGGAGGAAGAAACACATCCACCTCCCCAGTGCTGAGCGCAGTTGGTTTGTATAAGACAGCTTAATTACCATTCAGGGTATAATGACATGCATTATGCAGTGAGCATAAATAGTCATTGCGTGCTTTTCTAAGTGCTGAAAACAGTAAAGAAAAAAAAAAAAAAGAGTGAATGAGTGCCTACTTGGGTGTGGACAGCAATCTCGAGGGCTGTGTGATCAAAATACTCACTGTTGCTGGCGAGCCACTCGTTGAGGTCTATTTCTCGTGGTAACATCACCAGCTCCTTAAATTCAAAGTCGGTAATTCTGGATTTTGTGTATTCTGGCTCTAGGTAAAGTTTCTTTTCTTCCGGCGCTGGCTTTTTACCATTTGGCTTTCCCTTGGATTTCCTGCAAGACATGAAAAAGAAGATGGGTTACCTTCACTGCTGGTGAACAGCTGAAGAAACCTGAAAGAAGTCTGTTTATCCAAACTCCTCCATTTGTGTTTATACTGTTTCTCCTGCTTCCTCTCCCCTCAGCCTAACTTTCTAAATAAAGCAAAAAGTAGTTTTTGAGAAAGCACATTGAATTCAGTCACTTTTTTCAAGTTACTGGGAAAATTCTGTACGGTGTGAAAAACTTCAGACTGAACAGTTGCAACTCCATTGCCTTTCTGTCAGTTCAGACTGCAAGTTATTTGGGAGAGTAACAGCTGGTCTATACCTGTGAACAGCTGTGACAGCAAAACGGTGCTGCGCCCAAAGGAGATGCACTGATGCGAGCGTGCTGCCGACCTGCTGCATCACAGTAATGCCACCTGCAGTAAAAGCAGGCTGTTGCAGGAAGATGGCTCCCACTTGGGAACATGCTCCTTCCATACAATGTTGTGGCACTGCTTATTCAAAACTACAGCATTACTCGGTACTCCATCCCATTCTCAGGTTCCACGCATCCTTTGGAAGTGAGCAATGGTGATTCCAGAAGCAGTGACAAATACAAAAGTACCTGGAAATCCTTTAAAATCCACTGCAAACAGCTACTAGCAGAGCTGTGTCATGAAAGAAGCCTCATGAGGATCTACAAAAGCAGACTAACAGCATCCCATAGCACACATTGATTTCCATGGAGTACTGTGACTTTTGATCTCCTGTTTCTCAAATGTTTGCTGAAATTGTCAGAGTTTTCCTCCCACTCTGTTTTTAACACCCTCAAACCAGACTGAACACAACCAGAATTCCTGGGATGGGGGTTCAGGACGGACATTTGAGCAAAGTCAGTGGGCCAACACTTTGGGTTTTTTTAGGCTCTATGTGGTCAAACAGCTGCACATCCACGTGTTTCTACAATTAAAAATTCCACCTAACTGGAAACAGAAGCTCTTTTTAATGGTGGGGGACAAGTTGCAGTAGGGCAATGCTTGGTATGCACTATCACACACATGAAAGAGATGCTGGGATTTTTCAGTGCCAGGTCTTCTTGGTTAAAGAGTGGGTTTTTAAGGACATGCAAAGCCACAACAAGTCCACCTTTGCAGATGAGTGCATTAAGTTTGCTTTTGAAACATGCCTGGATCCCATCCCAAGGAAACTGTCTTGATCCTGGCTCTTAGCACACTTAAAAAAAGAAATCTTCCAAACACGTCTCCAAAATACACTCTTGATTCTTGCTTTATGACCGAGTTGCACATCTTCCCTGGAATGGTGTTTCACACGTCAGTGCTTTTCCCAAAGAACATACGGTTATTTGGATTTCTCTCCTTATGGGCTCTAAACCTGTCTTCAGAGCGACTCATGGTCCCCACCTTCAACACTGCACTAAGCGGGCAGAGGCACGCCATAACTTTCTACAACTCAGTCACCAGGACTGTCGCTATTCACCACCTAGAACTTTCATTAAGCCTTGTTGCATTTCTCCTTACCTACCAGAGTGCCTTCAAGATGAGAAAGGAATCCCATCATCAAGAAAAGCTTACAACAGCAGCACGATACACGCACTCTCACAATGGATTTTCATGTCATGGATGGGTAGGAACAACCACAGGAGATCTCCAGAATGGAAAAGACGGTTGCCCTGTATTCCTACATGTTCATGAATAATGTCAGTTAGAGAAGACACACTTGTGACACAAACATCTTTTTAAGGACAATACGTCCAGTAGGAGAATAAACTAAAAGCAGTACTTCAGATGACCAGTTTAGTGTGTAGCTGCTTTTCTTTCACATTTTCTGTCATCTCCTTTTTCCACAGCAGCACATACCAATCAAAATGAAGCCTACAAGATATATATCCCTTAGGTTGATTTAATGAAGCGATCTGGACTAATTCACACAGCTGCAGCCCAAAGGGATGTCCTAGGACACTTGAAGTCAGACATTTCAAAGCAGTATGCTTTTAACACAGAGGAGTTACTTAAACTGGCAGATCCTGGTTCTCAGCTATGCATTCTTGTCTTCAAACCCTTATATTTGCAAGATTGCTTTTGAACCTCATCACGTAGAAGTGACCTGGAGATAAGAAAGAAGCATCCATGAAAGAATTGCAAAAGGGCCTTGGAGGTATTTAAAGAAGGTATGGAAGATGTACTTCACTTGTGCCTGGGTGCAAGGCTTCAGGTTTTCAAAGAACTTGAAATCATACCCAAGGAAAACACAACAACAAGAAAGAACAGATTATTGTTTGCTAATCTGTGACCTGACTTTATATGACACAACACGTTTGTCCTGTTCCTTTTGCAGGACTACCTTATTAAGTCTTGAAACTACCTTACCCTGACAGTAAGCAGCATAAATCCACTTGATGCTATGCATTTGGCCCTGAGCTAATAAAAAACACTCGAGGGCACGAATTTGCCTAATTCCAAACATAAGCTGCCTTGCTTCTACACTGCTGAAACCAAGCCTGGTGTGCTCCAAGTAGCACCTTCATACCAGTTGGACCTCTGGAGAGACATTATTAACGTCTATCCAGAATGCACACCTTGAGTTTTTTTTCAACTGGTTGGTCGGGGAAAGGAACAGGATTCAGATGTTCATGGATAAGTTGATTTTGTAAAGAAATGAGAGTTACAATTGCGTAACAGTCAGGCAGAATATCCTTTCAGTTTAAAAGAGTGGTTTGGGAAACCGCATTAACCACCTGGGAGAAGAGAAGCAGTGTGGATAGAACAGTCTGCGTGCCTTTGCTTTACTCCAGGACACTTAAACCAAGAGCCCTACGTCAGGGCTGTGCCACGTCAGCAAAGAGGAAGAGGAGGGAAGAGAGAGACAGAGAAGTCACAGACAGTCTGCCATGGAGCCAAGATGCAGAGGGAAACCACAGGAGGAAGCTGGATGCAGCAGACTGAGGCAGCCTTGCAGTGAAGAGAAGAACATTGCGTTTACCTCATTCTCGCTTTGGCATCTTCTTGCCATTTCAAGGAAAGAAACAAAAATGCAATGCTAGGTATTTCCCACAAGTTTGCTAACACAAACGATTATGAGCAGTCCTTGTACCAGAAAAAAGGCCCCAAACACAGCCAAGCTCATTTCCACACAAACGTCGCTTCTTTGCTGGATTAGTACGTGCAGCCACTTTGCATCTTTCAACAGATGGTAAGTCTTTCCACAACTGCCTCAGTCTGGAACTGGATCATTTCAAACAGAAGCTTCCTGGAGGAACCCATGCCCTGCCCCTTTCCAAAGCTCTGCCTCACTTTAAGAAGGAACCCGTCTCACAGGTACCATCACAAAACCTGCAGCAACTGATACGAAAGGGTTTTAATTCACGCTGCTGAAACCTGAATGTCAAAGCACCATCTGCAGCACCAACTTCTTTTTAACTTCCAGCAGCTGCTGAGCATTAGAGCAAGACCATAGGATTTGTTTCCACGATCAGATTTTCATGACTTGCGTGCAGTTTGGTTGGGATAATACATGGCGCAAACGCTGTAACTACAAACAAAAATATACCCCAGTTCTAAGAATGCCAAGTTTCGAAGTGGACTGCACATCTTTCCTCAGGCAGGGCTGCGGTTGTATCAGACTTTCTAGCATTAATTGAATCATGCTCAGTCTGCGTTGCAAAACCATTGGTTTAGCTTAGAAGCTATCAATAATAGTCAATACTAAAGCACTTTCTTTACAGACGTAGAAAGCTGGAGCATACAACAGTATAGAGAACAGTTGACGACGTGATCAAGAGCCAACAAGTGACAGCAGTGTTAAACCAAAGCTCAGACGTTTATTAAAAAGCACAAAGTTAACAACTTAGCTTCTTTCTGCTCTCCTTTCCCTGCAAGTGCAGCACTGTTTCAATGGCTTATAAGAAACCACCATCTACCTGGAACCAACTCCAAACGCACATAGGGAAGCAACTGTTACTCTTTGTTGCGTGCTGCAAAGTGTTTAAATTCAAAAGGCCTTCTTCAACTTTTTGTTTTAAAGCATACAAATACAAAAAATGACGCGTTACTATTTCTGAGCTGTCCCAAACACCTTATAAGGGAACGCTACAGCAGCAAACATAAAGCAGCACATTCAGAAACAGTTCATTCATCCTGCTTTCAATGAAAGGAAATGTGTCAAAAACAGTAGAGTTGCATTGTTCTACTCAGGAAACACCCAAATCCATCACCTGTAGTCTATTTACTGGAAAATGGAACTCAATGTCATAAGACCACAAGAAGGGCAGTATCCTAAAAAAAAAAACCAAGAAACCAAAAAAACCCCACATCCTAAAGCCAGCAAAAGCCCTGATCTGTGTTTAGCCCTGTCATTGTGAACAATAAGAATTCTGCTGAGCATGTCTCAGCACTTGTATGCCAGATCAATGTACCCCCAGTGCAGCATTGCACTATGGGGACGTCTGTCAAGGTCAGATCAAAACTTTACCATGGGTTCTTGTCTATTAATTACAGAAAGAACATCTTTATGGAAGCCAAGGAAAGGTAGCACTCAGCAGTTTTTACTGACAGGTAAACCAGAGTGCTAATTCATTCTTCACATAAGTCTCAGGATAGGTTTGGCTTTGTTTGGTTTTAGGCACTCCTATATCATGCCATGGGCCAAGTTACATCCAGGAAGAAGATCCAGAGAAGGAAAAGAGATGGTAAAAGAGAGGTCATGCATGTGAAGCATCATAACAGAAGGTTAAGCAAACCAGCTCCAGCCTGAGTCCATTCATTACTGCCTGGGCTTCCATACTCAGCCTTGTGTTCACCTGAGAGAACACAGCAGCTGGAAACCTGCCTGGATCTCACTGGAGCAAGAGACGTGTAAGAAAACCCTAGTGAATAACAGAGCTGCTGGGCCACCATCATCTTCCTGGGCTAACTGCCTTGTTAAGATTCAAGTACAAATGCCAGTTTAAAAAAAAGTTTATTAATGACGCAAATACCAAAGATGTGCTTCAATTTGAACCGATACGATTTGTTTGATTGAAGCATGTGGGAAGCAGTCTGATTTAGCTGAACACAGGTCAGGGACACCACGTGGACCAGTGTGGAAATGCTCCCCAGCCTGACTGAGCTCACATCACTTAGGAATCGTACCAGGCATCCAACACTGTGGTCATATGAGCCCTATTTAATACAAGTTTGACCTCAGAAGAGATAACAGTGGTTAACTGAACTGACCGTGCGTTTTAAAATCATCTCTACCTATTCAGGACTCTGCTACAACCACTGTCTTGCTGTACCCTTTTTACATGGCATATTGAAGGCTGGGAGGCGTTTTTGTTTGCTTGTTTCCAGAAGCAAGCACCACACACAGGAGTAGCTTCGGAAGGATAAGCTTAAAACAACAACAACAAAACCCCACTGCAGTGAGGAGCCAGAGCTGCAGACCAAACCCACTTTGGACCCTCTGGATCTTGCACCAATTTCAGGTTCCAGTCCGGTCTCAGATATGCTGATTTCCATTAGAAGAATCAAGAGAACAGGTCCAGCAAGCTTTACATAGCAAATGTCTCCCTACTTGCAAACTTAAAGATGCACAAACCACCTCAAGTCTGCAAGGATCAAACAGTCAAAGACAATTGCACAATGAAGAGACTTATTTAGTGGCTAATGTTTTTTACATAATCGATGCAATTTATTACTCCAGGTAGACTGGTATGAACCTAGGAATCCCAAATGAATTTGCTTCCCAGTGCTTCCCAGCTGTGACAATGTAGTTGTGACAGACTCAGTGCTGGTGAGAACAGAGTGAGAGCCCAAGGTCCACAGGAATGCATGCAAGTGTGGCACAAAAGGAGAATGCTGTTCTAAGGAAGATAAAAAACAAAATAAGATGTTATAAAATCACAGAATGGCTTTGGTTGCAAGAGACCTTAGAAATCATCTACTTCCAACTCTAGGAGCAGGGTTAATGGGGCCACAGGGATTACTCTCAAGTGCCCAGTTTGTGCTTACAATCTGCATTTTCACAAGCCATAAAACGTGAGGGTTGAAATGCTGCAATACCAGCTGCAGCATCTTTGTGGAAAGCAGACTTCTGAGAACTTACAATCTCCAACAGCAACACCACGTTACACCTCACCCAGGGGTACCTCTATACTTACCAAGTTAGCAGAAACTACCTTTGCCTTTGATTTTCATCCTGTACTTCTTTTCTTTTCTTTTTGAAATGTCAAGTTTTAAAATAGCCTCCACAGCCCAAGTATGACAAAGTACTCTTGCCAAACCTACTCTCTTGGTAATCTGAGGCTGGGGGTTAGCCTCTTAAAACACAAGCCAACACAGAATTAGAGAGGCAGTAAGCCAACCTTTTAACAGTATCTTTTAGGCCAATCCTTATGACCAATTCCAGGTTTTTCTGTTTTGCAGTGAACGTGGGGTTGTAATTCAAATTCAGTTGTATTTTCATGGCAGTTTTTCCCCTTTTCCCTTCTTGGTGTAAGGAATCACTGGAGCCGGGTGGAACAGAAGAAGAAATACAACATACAGAAGTTAAAAACCTGAATATACAAGCTCTTTTCCTCTAACGTGCTCCCCCTCGCAAAGAGGAGAAAACCAAAGCTCTCAGCCATCCACGCGTCTCATAAGGAAAAGCAGGCTGACTGCTCAAAGTTTACTTCTCTTTTTTTCCCCACGATGTTTTACGGGAAAGAAGTTATCGGTTAATTTCTGGATAAGAATGTTCTGCGTAACTGTGGGAGCCTTGAACCTATTCACAGCAGGAAGGAAACAGCTTTATGAGTGAAGAGTTGATTCCCAGCAACCAGCACCCACCAAGAACAACAAAGCAGCAGGCTACACCAGCTTTTACACCACAGCCACAAATGCTGTCCATTTTCTTACCTCGGCCATCCTTATTTCCAACACCAGTCTACAGTCTTTTCCCCTCTGATAGGTGCAAGGACTGAAGGCTTAAAGGCTGCAGTTACCTTAAAATCACCCTTTGAGAATTCAACATCTTTATTTATTTGTACAGGACGCAAGAAAATCGGAATTAGCCCCATTTGTAACAAAAGAGTAGTTAGAAAGGAGAGGATATGTGCATTTCTCTTTGCCTTTAGAACTACGCACGTTCAGTAACTGTCTGGGGAACTCTGTGCAGCCCCCACATGCTGCTTTAACCAAGGGCTCAGCCTTTAGCCCAAAGTGCCACATGCCAGCACACCCAACCACAAAGCCTGAGTGTACACGTACACAACTCAGGGTTGGGAAGGAGAAAAACATCGGCATGGGAAGGGAGACCGTGTAAGGTATTAGAATGCAGGCCCAAACCCACTGCATCATGCAGCACAATTGTTCATGGATTGCTGTGGTCAGACCGTCTCTCCAGGGCTTGAGGAAGGAGAGAGACTGCATTTTCAGACTGTCTGCGCTTCCTCCCACCCCAGGTTCTCTGACAGACCCCTGTGACCTCAGCTCCACTCCTCCCAGCTCCTGCCCTGGGTTAGTTCCAAGGCTGGGGTACGGTGCAGCTCCAAGGAGGCTGTGAAGGATAAAATGTCTTTGGCAGCATTTCTGGTCCTGCTTCTTCATTTTTGTTCTGTTTTTAAAAGTTACTAATAGTTTATTTAAGGGGAGGAGGAAAGAAGAATGTGCCCTACATGCCAGGGAAACTTTTTCTCCTGGATTCTCAGAGTGGCTCTTTCCCTTAAAAGGGAATCTTTGCTTAGCCTCCGGATGCTGCGCTGAAAACAGTCGGTGCCAAGGCATGGCAGGCATGTTAAGGATGACAAATGCCATAACATTATTTTATAACGCTGCTTCTCAGCAGAAAGCCCTCAACAATTCTGTAGGGTCAAACTAAGTTCCAGCTGGCGCTGTTGGCAAAGCAAGGAGAACACAGGGCACCTGCAGTACTGTCTCCAGGACATCAGGCTTTTCCCTTATTTCTGGAGGAATCCCCACCCACTTCCCACCTCTCTCTCCTGCACCCTTTGCCTGCTAACCCCTGGTGTCAGCCCTGTTTGCCCATCATAGCGTAGCAGCCGCACGGTAACCGCCTTCCGAAGTCCAGCACAGGGACGTTCAGGTCCTTGCTGATGGTTGGGTACTGCTGCTGCTCCTTCCCTTCTGCTCAGGCTTCCCTATTCTCTCTTTAATGCAACTCTGGGAAGAAGGAATACAGAGGCATGGCCAGGCTTGCAAACAATTTGGTTAATACTACAAAAATGTGCAGAGTGCATTCTTGTGGTAAAAACACGCTGGACTAGAGTTTCCTTTCTTCTGCAGGTATACCTGCCAGAACTCCTCCCAGAGCAGAGGCTGGACCCGTGCTCTCCATCTGCCTTTGAGGAGGGCCTCCTGGATGCAGGACCCTCACACAGGTCCAGCTCTTCTCCAGCCAATAGGAGGGGCTGATGGGGATGGAGCCCCAGCACCATGCAGGGTTCAAGTGCAGATTACTTCTGGGACCAAGGGATGCAATTCAGAAGGAAGGACAGAAAGTGATCTTATCTCACTCATTTTGAACTATTTCTTCTACTTTTACACACAAAAATGCTCTCACAAAGCCAAACCAGGAGATGCCAAAGGAAAGTCTCAGCAAAATTCTTGTCCTAAGTGATTCAGTACAGTCCAGGGTTTTGGTAATCCGAGGATTAGGACAGTAAAAAGACAAATCTTCCCTAATGTTTATACTCAAGAGCTTTACAGAGCCAAATTAGGACTGTTGTAAGAGATGCAGTAGGTCACAGATTCAGAGTGTTGCAACAATTAACGTAACCAATGCTTAGAACCAACCATACAGCAGAACACTGCGTCATAGGTGCCAGAGCCCTCAGCCTGTGACAGAACTGGGGTGTTTTCTTGTTTATCTTGTTTGTAGCCCTCCAACCGTGGGTAAGCTCCGGCTGGCTGACAAAGCAAACCCAAACCTGAGCAAAATGGAGCAAAAACCTGCTTGGAAATGCATCTCCAGGGTGTTTTCCCCTGCTGCGGCAACTCGCTCCCAGGAGGGTACTTTCAGAGCAGACCTTGAGAGCATATGGGGCACAAAGGGAGAGGAGAGGCTCTGCTGTGAAATTCCACAGGGCAGCTCTCCAACAGCATCTCTGCCCGGCACTTTCTGAAATTCTTCAGCTGCAAACACAAGCTGGAGCCCTGTGTTCTGGGGTTTGTCTCATTTTAGTTCCCAGGCACACACTTCAAAGCCACCAGGATGCTACCATACCATTTTTCCCTCGTAGAGGAAAAGGTCATTCCTGTTGTAGCAACACAAATTTGCCTTAACCATCCACGGTGGGGTTTGCTACGTATATATGCATAGATATCAATCCTATTCCTACTGGAATAGGATTCATCTCCCCTAACCACAGATATCTGCATATATGAAGATTTATATCTTGATCGGTTACGTCCTTTTAAAGGCAGCAGAGATAAATAGCTCTGTGTGTGTGTGTGTTATACTGGACCAATATCTCCACCTGAGGCAAAGACCTACAGCACAGATTCAGTTTCTGCAATTAGAACACACAGGCAAAGGAGGAAAGGGGCTCTCAGTTGAGAGCAGACAAAGGTAGATACTATATGCTGCAGAGGGAGCTGTGAAAAAGAACCATGAGTATGAAAGAAAGAGAATGAGTAATTTGCACCCAAATTTGAATGCAAGTTACAACATTCAGAATAGCTTTTTCAGTATGATTTGAAATTCTGGAGACAAAAAAACCCATTTACATGAACAAGGAAAAACCAAAACCCATCCAATTAGCAACAACAAAATATTCCTGTATCTCTCAAAGTTTTTAGATTTTGCAAAGTGAGAAAAAATGTACTGCAGTAAAAACATGGAAGCTTCTTCATTAATGTATCTATTGCCCGTGTGCTTTAAGACACATCACTCAACTTCAGCAGTGCTTTTTATATTTATTTTTTTTGCTACTTTCTTGCCTGCAATCTTCCACTGGAATACACTTAAAACTTCTGACTTCTGCATTATGATTAAATGCAAGTTCTGGCAGCAACTGCTCCCTCTGGTTATTCTGATGCAACGCTGTTATCTTCCCAGAAGAGCACACGCAGTACATTTCAGTACACCTTTGCAGGGAGGGAGTTCAGCACACAAAGCACTGAAGACACTCCTCGTTATCTTCCAACCCAAACTATAGTGCTGCCAAACTGCAAAGGTATCTTTTCTATTTCTCTGAGCGAATTTGATTTGGAAGCCTCCTGGCCTCATAAATGTGAGATTTCACAACGTAGCTTGCACAGAGTTGCTTTTCAGAGTAGAACCGTGCTTTAATAGCTAGGAATTATTTCACCATGGAAACCTGGCTTTAGCGCTCAGACTTCTTGCTATACAGCCCAAGATACACAAATGCACACAGCCTGCTCTGCTCAGAGTACCAGGCTGCAGACAGGTTTGTCTTTGTACACAACTGTTTGACTTTCCTCACAGCCCTTTCCCCACAAAAACATTCATCCATCTAATATGCTGACTAGATTTAGGTACTCGTGCAGCCTAACAAAAATCTACAATAAAGGATGTGTGTTAGAGATGCAAGCCCAGCTCACCACCTTACCCACATACTATGATTTGGAGGACAGGTACATACAATGTCAATGCACTGCCAACTGAATTGTACAGTTCTGAACTTTCTAAAAGTACAAAAGGGTTTTAAAACCTATTTTATAACTGTACTAAACTGTACGAAAGGTGGCAAGGCGGGCTGCAAGGCACAGTCCCCGAGCAGTTAGTGGCAACACTTGCCGTGAGTCACTGCTCCCAAAAGATAAATAGCTCTCAGCATGGTGCCACACATCAGCTCACAGCTGAGCTCAGCCAGGCTGCTGCCTCTCAGCCCAGCTCCCCAGAGGCAGGGAACAGCAAGGGGCTGCCTTTGGTGCTTCCAGCAGGACCGGGCAAGTTGTGATGGAGGCACAAAACGTGCCTTGCGTTGGAAGGCTGTGCTGGCTGCTGGGAATGGTGACAACAAATTCAGTAAAGTGTTAGATGCACAGCATGGGAAAAAGCTATAGCTTGTCTGCACTGCACACAAGTAATTTTGCATGCCTGCACCTGTGAACTTATTCTTAAAGTATTTGTGCTAGCACACATGTGCAGCTTGTTGCACCAAGACTCAGCTGTGAGGAGTTCATCAGTTAATGAATAGGTTGGGCAAAGAAAGATCAAGTGAAGGAGCAGCTCCACCTGAAATTCAGATCTACTGTATCAAGCTGGAAAAACTCATTGCTTACATTGTAAGTGATCTATGACATTTTTATTAGGAAGGATATTTAATTGCTAGAAGTTTCCATAGGTCACAGTCAGTTCTCAATGGCAGCTTTACAGATGAAGAATGGATTTTGACTTTTTTCTTTACGTAGAAGCAAGTTAATTCAGGAAATCCAACCTCTCCTGGCATAGCTCAGGTCTTGTGATAACAGAACAGTACCTTCTGACCTTAATACAAACTGTCTTGTTAGAAGAAAAACAATTCCTAGCTAAAAGGCACAAACTGCATCTTCTTGCAGAGTAAGGGAAGAGTTGAAGGCAGAAGGAATTAAAGCATTATCTTCATTAGCTAGCTTTCATTAATGAAGGATACGTACAAAACATCTGTTAATCCAGCCACTGGTTAATTTTTAAACTTGGCAGCAGAGTGATGCAATGCTGCCCGTTTGGTTTTGCCATCAGTAACACACAGCCTTTTCAGCATTTCCCCACAATGCTAAAACTATGTGCAATAGAAGACAACAAATCAATATATGGAATGGAATATATGGACCCATGGAATTACGGGTCAAAGAAAAGAATATGTGAATGACTGATAAAAATAGTAGGGTGAATATTTTAATTACTTGTACAGTTAGATCTACCACTGCTAATTAGCTCATGAGACAGCAGTGATTCCTGACCCTGACTTATTACTTTCCAGGATACTTTGAGGGAGAAGGAAAAGCTGAAGTAGAAGCACCTTTATAGACACGTACCGATCCATTGGCAACCACAAAGAAACAAGAACACATATTCAATCCTGCTGTGTCACCTTCAATGGCTTCCTGAAATATAAATTCATTCTTTCCATTAAATACTGAAAGTGCAGCCAAGGAATTGGTTACGGAAGACGAGTCATTGCACATGCAAATGGCAAGCAGTACCTCTAACAGCCTGCATGAATTTACAGTTTCTCCATTCACACAAGCACAGACTAATAGCTGAAGTTCTTACCCAAAACACTGTGAAGATGTGCTTTTACAGTAGCCTTTCTAACCCAGCATCACACCTCAAATCAAGGGGTGGTTATGACCAACTCCCTTCAGACACAGCCTGCACGGTTCGTTTCAGCTCCTGGCAGCATTAGGCACATTGCGGTGGCTTTGTAAAGAGGTAACCATGCTGGCTGGTGCACAGCTGTGTTAGTAGTTTCACTGCAAAGAAATTAAAGATGAGAGAGCTGCTCCCTCGTTAGCCATCAAGAGAGCAGTTTCCTATCATCACTGGCTGATTAGCTCTTAGTACTTATGTCCCTGCTCCAAAAATCAATAGGAATCCTTCTTAGAAAGCTTGTAACAGAAATCAGTTAACAGATTCATTAACTGAAGATGTAACCAGACACAAAGGCAGGCTCTGAATGTTGAAAAACAAGTATTTCACTTGAAACAATACAATTTCCCTTCATCCGCAAAGAGATGATCAGTACCCTAACTGGATTCCTTCCCTTTACACGTTTGTTCTGAATAAAAAGGTAGTAGTGTTGTAACTGAGGATTTCATACAGCGAGGAATCAGAGCAACCTACTTCCCAAACTTTCTTTCCCTCATCTTGCCAAATGCAAACTGCTGATTCTCAGCATATGCCTCTGTAAGTCTTTGGTGTTCTGAATCTGGGATACGTGGTCACATTGGAATCAATAGCAAGTCTGGTGAGCATCCAGCATGAGTGGAACTAGCAAGGACATAGAGACATCTCTCTTGGCATTTCAGTGTTGAAGTCACCATGAAGAATCCCAAGCTACCTTTCTTCATTATCTCCAACTCTCTATGGCCCACTGGGATTATTTTGTTTGGACATGGAGCTGTTACAAGTTTTTTATGCTTCATCTCTATCTGCCTTCCTGAGGACAGACAGCTGCACTCACTGCTGATTCTTCCTTTTTTAAGAATATAAGGAATTGGATACAGCCACAATGTTCCTTCCACCTGGGGAGCAGCTGCTACAGCCAATCCCTGTTGTCTGGGCAAAAGCACTTCTACGCTGGCTTCAGTGCCAGAAAGAAATTAACTTGCAAAATTAGCAGAGCAGTATTTTCAGGTGAGCCCAAACAACCTGCCTCCAATGTTAATGGACTCCATTACTCCTGAAAAGCAGTTTTTCTTCAAAAAGAAAAGGGTTAACCTGTACACCCAATACCTTTCCAGAGACTATGTGCCGGCAGACCTAAAAAGCAAAGTTTCATCTTCTCTAGGAACTATTTGCCAAAGTCTTCGTTGAGATTCTGTTGAGCCCCAAAGTACCAGGGATTAAGAAAAAAAAGATTAGGAAGAAATTCTCAGCAAAAACAAACAAATAAATAAATAAATGTTTTATCAACCTCAGTTTCGGTGTAGTCACAGAAAAAGATATGATAGGAAATGAGACAGACTTTGCCTTACCGATTAAGGGGATGACAACTACCACCAGCAAAATGTGCTCCTCACAGCACACCTCTTCAGCACGGATCATCAAGGGTCAAAAGAGAAAAGCTCTTCTGGGGATTTTTTTTTTCCCCGCTTTAAATCTACTCGGGGTGCACAGATGGCTTAAGATATCACAAAGTAGTGGATAAAAACTTCATGTGTGAAATACATTCTTTCTCCAGAAAGGGCAGTACCAGGAAAAAAATAGGCTATTATAACAGAAGCAGTAGACACAAACCAGGAATTGTAGTCAGCTCCCAGAAGGATGAATGCTGCATGCTCACACTGTGTGTGCATTTATATCTGAAATCGTCTTCCAGGCAGAAACAAGCAGTAGCTAAGATCATAGAGGAAATCTTACACTGAAACAGCCACATACCAAAGAAACACGATAAAAGAAGGGTGGATGATTCCAGAAGTTTCACATCACAATCCAATCTATTCTAAATTGTCCATAAGGAATGTCTAGAAGAATACAAGGAGGACACTCACGCTCTTAAAACAGAGGAAAACGCTGTTAATCCTCAGGCAGACGCCCATCCTAAACTAGGCTCTCAAGATACCTTGCAGGGTTATTTCAACACACAGAGGAATTTTAGCAGTCATCTCCCTCTGGCTATCAGTTCACCGGATGTAGAGCACGTAACCAAAATACGGCTCAATGTTGTGAAATACCTCTGAATGAAGAAAGACCAACTTCTTCATTAAGCTAGCACGCCGTATGTGGTTCATAAGGTTTCATAAACACACCAGGATCGTGACACTCCTGCAGTGCATACAAGCGAACAAACTGACAACTATCCCAAGGAATGGAGGCGTGCCGGCTGTGCAGGTCTGCTCAAGAGACACAGCCTCTTTCCAGAGTGCAGCTTCAAATTGAGCTCCAGGAGAACAGGCTGTTGGATGCCTTCAACAGACGTATCAGACAGCTTGCAGTGGGGCTGTTTCAAGCAAAACGAGATCAACTTTGCAGCCCCCACCAGAAGCAACTTCACTACCTGCACACACACAGGGAATTGCCTGCCCTGGCTGGGTGAGTCCTCTGCAGCCTGCTCTGTCCTGGGCCAGGACATTCAGGTGAAAGAACGATCTCCAAAAGCCCATCCATGCTTTCAGACGCATGGAAGAGCTCCCCACAAAGCCCCATGGCCTAGTTACACCTTGCCAGAGCACAAGATGGTGCTGACCCACAGTGCCTTTTGTCCTTCCCAAGCAGCACAGCAAGATGTCACTGCACAAGAAAGAACTGTGGATGTCACTGCACAAGAAATCACCTCCTGTTACAGAAATATTCAGCGAGACACAGCAGGACAATTAGTGATGTCAGCTGCCCTGAACCATAAACATTTTGAACTATTTTGGTACAATGGAAAGTTGTGGGAGGGAGAAGGAACAAGCACAGGACAAAAATAGCTGACATGGTTTTGCCTACAAGCCCCTTCCCAGCACACTGCCTTCTCCATTCCTTCGCTTCTCCCTTCCCTCCTCCAATTTGGGCGTTAATCAGATCGTGTAGTGTTAATTACTTATAAATACCGTACATTGGACTAAATTGTTGAAAACAGTTTCAACCTAAAGTAGGATATAAGTGGATTTATTTCTATATTTGTTTTAATATTTGCTTCAGCCTTGTCGATAGGCACGTGCCACACATTTGGCTGTGTGAGCCGAGGCAGCCCCAGCAAACGCGCTCTGCTTCTACCCACCTGTATCCTGTTTCATGAACACGTTTAGGATGACTGCACGATCACTGACAAACAAAAGCCAATATCAAAATTCAGCTGTTTTCTTTCTGATTTTGCTATGAATTAAGGAAGATAAGGGTTATTATTTTTTTTTTTCAATTTCAAAGCATTGGGTGTAAGAATATCTAAGTGCCATCCAAAATGCCAACACAAGCTTGTCAATTCACCTATGATAGAATCATTTATCACAAGACAAATTGCTGCATTCTTGAGAAGTGACTGTAAGAATTCCACTTCATTAGTGCTGCCCACAGTAAGTATGCCTGCACAGAAAGAGCTTTGTTTTTTAGTTTGGTTTCCAAATCAATCCCTGCACATCACTGTAAGACAGAAGGCGCTCTCAGGAGAAAGGAGTTATCTATTCCCACACTCATCCTGGACTACGTGCCCATACAAAAGGTACCATACTTCATCAGAAGCCATTAGACATTCTGTAGCCTGCATCACTAATCTTCTGCAACACCACATCCCCAATTCTTCATCAACTATCCCAGAGGGACTAGGTTGCACTGGAGCTGGGAAGGATAAGCACTGACAATGAAGACGCGTGGTATTTCCTGAAATTCATCCATACAGGACTTGCAGTGCTATAGCACAGCAAATGCTGCAGTTCTGAGCTGCACCTGAATCAGGACTCTGCCTCTGACACAGGCAGTGCAAACCATGTCCTCATGTCCCCACCCACAGCTCTGAGCAGCAGCTGCCAATTCACACGGCCAGCTCAGTTACCTGTGGGGACCAAGAAGGAGAGATATCTCCTGCAGCTCAGCTTTTCCTTCCATTTCTGCTGTTCAAAGCCAGTAAACAGAACACTTCTGCATGGTCATTGGCAGTTTTTAAAAGCAGAACAATATCCAAGGTTTCTACATCGCTCTTTTTTTCTCACCCCCCCCCCCCCATTTCTCTCCCTAGAGCCCCCAACTTGTAGGAAAAACACACACAAAAGCTGCACCCCTGCACCCCTTTTGGTGTTTTGTCCCTTCCCCCCTTTCCAACCACTGGCTAAAAAAATTACACACAGTTCATTACAGGAGAGGGGAAAAAATGAGATCAACGTATTTCAAAAAACATCTGAATTAAAATGAAAGCCCTAATTAAGCACTGGGCTAAGGAACATGCAACTGCATCTCAGCTGTGCTGTGATTAATTTAAAAGGGGAGATGGCATTTTTCCAATGGTACTTTAATTTTTTTATTTTTAAATCATTAGAAGCATGGAGTCTTGTTTCCACCCCTTAAACGTTAAACACAGTTTGCTAGCCTATATGATGAAAGATATTTGCATCTCCTGAGTTCTTCATAGTTGAATCACTAATAATTTACAAAATAACAAACCTAACAGTCGCTTTCATAAAAAATTAATGAGAAAGGCAGAGAGCACATCTGCTGCTATTGTTACGTCTTTTGCCCTTTCTGGTTCAGTTGTCTTTCCCCACACTCTTTTCAACACTTCTCAGGTGTTCACATTGGCTGCTGCTTCTCGTGAATGAATACCCTCTGTTTCTCTCCCAGAACCCATTTTTCCTTTGGCAGCTCTTACTCCTAGTGTGACGCAGGCACTACTTGGCAGCAGCAATCAGGAGGACCACAGCCTGCATCACCTAGCAGTGAGAACAGGAATACTGAAAGCTCCCAGAGAGCACGTTACTTACAGGCGCCCACAGCTCACTTAACTACTGTATACACAGGGCTCGCTGCAGAGGAAAGCTGCACTGCTTCAGTGTCTTACAGGAGAACTGAGCCTTCTAATTACCGACCAGTAAATCCTCAGAGGGACAGAAGCAGGGAAGTCAGAGAGGAGCTGGGCCTCTGTCCCTTCTCAGGTGTGACGTGCTACAAGCGCTCGGTGGCCTGCAGAGGGATGGTGCGGTGTGTGGGAGAGGTGACAGTGATGGTTCCCAGGACTAAAGCAGAGGAGGCTGTTCGTAACACCATACTACACACAAGCAAGAAGTCTCTGATCTCATCCCCATATCACAATGAGGCCAGAGCAACACAAGAAAAGTAGCTTCACACAAAACTTCGCATTGGTTCATCTTCTGCACAGGCTACAGGAAACTCAGCGAGCAGCGTTTCAGACGGGTGGGCTCAGAAATGGTATTTGATTGCCCTGCACTTACTCTGAAATAGATGGCCAGCCATTCCAACAAATGTAGGACTCATCTTACTTAACTCCACACACCTACAACATCTACGCCAACAAGAGTGCCAGGCCTCTTTACCAGGCTGGCAATGCATCTCTGTATTCGGTCACGTTCAAGCATCCTGTTCTTTTCCACCAGCAAAAAAGTGCACAAAGCTCAGCTGCAGATGCCTACATTCAAGAACTCCCTCCACAACTGGCACCACCAAGCCACCATTTTTAACCTAAACCAGGTCCCTCTTCTACCACTGTGGGGCTCCCACTTCAAGCACCTGATTTTTGCAGTAAGGACACTTTGGTGACTCGCTATTTACGTGGGCTCCTGGCCAGTTACTGGACTCCTCTGAGGTCTTAGCAGAATACAAGTTTGTATTTTTACAGAACAAAAACTGAAAAGCAAAATTAAACAACACACATAAGGTCACACACGTATATGCAAGAATAGAACCAAGAGAAGCAGTCTGGCATCTAATGCAAGATTTGTTACTTCACACTTCTAAACTCAAACAGGAGATAACTCGGAAGGAAAAGACATATTAAAGCACACAAAAGCCCCGCAAAACACAAATCACCTCAATCCAGACACAGTCGCAGCAAGGTGTTTGTTGTTAATTCGAGTCCAAAATACTTCAGGTGCAACAGCAGCTTTTTCCTGCTTCTTTCGCCATAGTTTTATAGCATGTGCAGTAAAGAAACATCAAGAAGAAAAAGCAAATAAAGTTACGTGCACCTTCTGCACGTAGTCCAGTTGTAGGAGAAAGGAAGAGCTTTTGTTATGCTTTATGAAGAAGTGCTCACTGAACACACAGAAATCTGCCCCGCTGCTCAAGTCACAGGAAGTTACCTACGCTTTACGATAGACTGCCAGAGATGCCGAACAAAAGGCTTGGCACTACTTCCCTGCAGAGGCACCCATCTATTTACATCTGGGACTGCTGCCAACTGAGCAGCTCCCAAGAACTTCAAAAGGCTCCCGGCATGAATAGCAAGCTTCTGGCCAAGGGATTTTATGATATGACCAGCTGCGTAACACCATATTAAGTGGTGTTAACCCCCCCGAAAATACCAAGAATTGATGTTAACCTTGTTAAATGCTGAGAAAGAAACCCGAGTTCCCTAAACTAACACTTTCTACAGGAAAGATTTTTTTTTATTTTTTTATCTTATTGCAGAAAAAGCGTGAGTGTAACACAGCGCCTTCTTGAAAAGCAGCTCTGAGCGGTTCTTATCGAGCTGCCTGTGCCAGTGAACGTGCCTCATTTACACGGCAGCTCCATCCCAGCCTTAATAAACGGCTCCCCAAACCCGTCCGGGGAGAGAAGGCATGAGTCAGAGGAAGAGAGGGATAATATTTCTGTTGACAAACATTTAACAATTGGCAACCAATAGTAGGAACGGGGACAAATGAAAGCTTGCCAAATAAAGTTACGCTGGAGGAACAAGGCTCCTTTTTGGAGCAGCGCTGCCATTCTTCATCCAGCCGAGAAAATACCCAACCACATTTAGCCAAAATAAAAAGCTGCAGTTGTTGAAGAGCAAGGCTACTAATCCTAATGTTTGCGGTGACGTTTTTCCCTGCAAACCAGGACGGGTTTGCACTCCTCCGAATCATATTACTGCGCTCTGTCCTCTGCCAAAGAGTCTGGTTTTGGTCTCGGCAGTCACACACGTCTCACTGTTCACAAAACTCCCGAGCCGCATGAGCAATTTTTTCCCCTCGTCTTACACGACATTCCTGCACCAGACATGCCAAAGCACGTGCGGAGCCTCGCTCAGACACCTTAGCCGGGAGAACCAGGTCCTTCGCCGCCTGCTTGCGGCTCTCGGGGAGCAGCGGCAGCCCCGGCGCGCGGCGCTACAGGCGGACACGCGTCTCCACGCGAGCGGCTACCGCCACTCCAACTTCCAGCCCGGCCGCCTCGCAGGACCCGGCGGAGCGGCACCCTGACCCCACAACGTGCGGCGCACGCCTCCCGCTGCCTTTCCTCCTCCCCGCGGCCGCCGAGCCCTCCTTACCGCAGCACCTTGCCCACCGCCTGCAGCACCATCTTGCAGCTCAGTCCGGCCTTGGGGCTCTGCGCGAGGACGGGCCGTTCGGCGGGCAGGCTGCACTGATCCCCGACCATGGTCCGGCGGAGCGGGGCGCCGCGCGGCACAGCTCGGCACGCCGCGGCCTCTCGCCGCTCACCCCGGCCGCGCCGCCCGCCCCGCCCGCCCCCGCCAATGGGCGGCTGCTCCGCCCGACCCGCCCCGCTCCGCCTCCCCAGCCGCTGCCTCGGCCCGGAGGTCCGCGGTGACGCCCCAGCGGCAGTCGTACGCCTGCCGCGAGGTGATGGAGTCAGCGACCCTGGAAGTGTTCGAGGAACATTTGGATTTTGTGGTTTAGTGAGAACTATTGGTGATTGGTGGATGGTTGGACTGGATGAGCTTGTAGGTCTTTTCCAACTCTGGTCATTCTATGACCTTGGAGGTCATCTCCATCCCTCTCCCCAGCCATGGGGAGGAAAATCACTGCCTCATAGCTATCTCTTGTCCAAGGAGACCAGTAAGGAAAGAGAACTGCATGGAGAGACAAGCAGGATTCCATTGCTGACTGGGAAATATCTGAAGTTGTCCAGCCAAGTTTACGGCACACTGTGGGCTTTGCCACTACGTACACCTGCAACACCAAATGCCCTGGCACAGTTCTGTTCATTTGCTGAACTGGCACCACCTGTAAGCAGAAGGCCAACAGATGCCTCCAATTAAGTACAGCGCACACAATGCCATTACTGCCATCAGCAGCCCAGCATCAGCTCTGCTTGCTCAGCTCAGCCAGGAGCACAGCTGCTGCTTGCACAAGGCCAAACTACAGCCACATGATGCAACTTGGAGAAATAGGTGCTACTCTGTCCCAAAGCACCAACACAGGCAGCAGTATTTTGCTGCCTTTCAGTCACACGTGCAGGCCAAGTGTCTGTGCCCCCACGAAGGAGGTATTTTCATTCCAAATGGCCTATCTAAGGAAGGGTTTTAATGGCTTCACTAATAAGCACAGGAAGCCTGAAGCTCAGAGAACAAAGCTCAGCTTTCCACTCCACGATCCTGAGCTTCACAGAACGGCCATGGTTGGAAGGAACCTCAAAGATCATGAATCTCCAACCCCCCTACCAGAGGCAGGGCCACCAACCTCCCCATTTAATACTAGACTAGGCTGCCCAGGGCCCCATCCAATCTGGCCTTGGACACCTGTAGGGACGGGGCATCCACAACCTCTCTGGGCAGCCTGGTCCAGCACCTCACCACTCTCTAAAGAATTTCCCCCTAACATCCAACCTAAATCTTCCCTCCCTCAACTTCAAACCATTTTCCCTTGTCCTACTGTTATCTACCCTTTCAAAGAGTTGATTCCCCTCCTGTTTGTAGGCTCCCTTTAGGTACTGAAAGGCTGCAGTGAGGTCACCCTGCAGCCTTCTTTTCTCCAGGCTGAACAAGCCCAGCTCCCTCAGCCTGTCTTCACAGGGGAGGAGCTCCAGTCCCCGATGTCTTCGTGGCCCTCCTCTGGACCTCTCCAACAGCTCTCAAGGAAGACAGAAGATTATCCAATCTTTGAAAAATCCAGTGCCCACCAAATCTTCTCCCACAGCAACACCAGCTTGTCACGGTAACACAGAAGGCAACGGTGCTGGCACACAGGGGGAGAACACCTGCCAAGAGGGAAGCTGCCACCTTTTTGGTCTCCAGTGAAATCTGCACAAAGAGAATTCTGTCTGTGAAAAAAACCATCCTAAAAACAAACCTGTGACATAAAGCAGCTTAAGTTTTAATGAAAGCCTGTCTCTCCAAAGTAAATTAAAGAAAAATCCAGAGGTCAAACCAAAATAAATACAGCCCTGTGGTGCTGTACTGGGAACGCTGGCCTCTGTGACTGAGGGCTGAGCACACACTGCAGAGGTGGAGCTGTAATGATCTCACATGGAGGCCTGAGTTCAGGGACAGATGCTCTGCCATTAGGACTAAAAGACCAACTGAAAGCAAGTTTTTAAAGCTGCTATCTTCTCACTTTGACCTAGATAAATGACCCACTTCTCTGCTTTCCTGCCTTCTGCAAAGAACAGATACTTTCCATACATCCCCTTCCTAGCCCTTCCTCCACCTATCAGCTCCTCCATTCAAGAGGTACCCCTTTTGGGATCTGTTGTATTGATAGACTGTAAACAAGTTGTGGGGAAACCTAGAATCTCAAAGCCAATTTTAAATGCTTCAAAACAATACAAATTAAACAAGGTTAGTGTAGGAAGCACAACTTAAGCACATATGCTTAGTTTATAAGGCATCAACATACAGTAATTTAAAACACGTGCAGCATGGATTCTGACTTTTCAGCAGGATTCAGAGCATACGTGCAGACAGAAATAGGTTTACTTGAAAGCCACTATCCAGAAAGAGCAATACTCTATCTAAAAGCAGTGCATTTACTCGGACGCAACCACTGGTATGATCTTTATGTACACATATTCCGAAGGGAGCATATCTACATTTCCTCAAGGGTGTGTCTTAAAGCTACCCAATATTCTGGCTATTTACATTCATCAGTAGCTGCTTTTTCATTTCCTCCCTCAACACCCCTGCCCATAGCAACTGCTGGGCCCAGACCTAGATACAAGTCAGGCTTCCGCAGCAGCAAAGAGCTTCCTAGACACCCCCTGCCCACCACCCAGGCTTCAAAGATCACCCAGAGTGCACTAAAATCACAAAAGGAACATGTTACCAGAAACACCTGTGGGTACCAGCTGCTTCAACAGCGTAACAGCAACACCGCCGTCCCAGCCCTGGTGAGCTGCTATGGACACACAGCAAGAGTGCAGAACAAAAGGGGGGGCAGAGCAGACGTTTCCCACCATTTACACACGAATACACGTGCTCACAGCACACACGAACCCACGGGAAGTTTTCTGCACCCATGCTGTCAGGACCAGAAAGAGAGATCTTTGTGGTCAATGCCACTCAAACTTCCTGTTGTTAAAGCCTGAGCTGACGACCAAGTCAAGGAGTGGTATTTAGAAATGTTATGAATGACGTTTTGTATTTAACGTGATTTTATAAGCAACAGTTGCACAATTATATATTTATTCGCCCCTTTTAGGCTTCCATAAAAATTAAGTGTAAAGCAGCCACCACAACGATGTATATTAGTATCCAGAGGGCTGGCCCGAAAAGAAAGCACGTTGCATCAACCCAGACAGGCAAAACAGTGTTTGGGGGCAGGGGAGAAATCAGCCTTTTTTTTGTTTGAAGCTTCTTTCTCAGCACTATATATAACAAATGAGGCTTTCTAATGTCAGATTGTAAAGTCCCTGTTTTAAATTAAAGTGAAATATATTGTGTGTCCCTGCATGACATAGTGTTTCAACATTGCTAGCTAATTAGTCCCTTCTGTTGACTTCAGTGTGTCCTGCTACTACACAGCCAAGCACTCTACCCACTTACCTTGCATCCCCAGTACTCTGGAACCACTCAAAATTGCAATGAAAACATGCTATCCTCTAAGTAAGCAATATTTATACCAAGATTACATTTGCTCTCTGCTCTGTAATCCTCTCACAGCAGCAAAAGCAGCACGAGAAGCTCTGCTCTGTACACACACAGACATCGATTTCAGTCTGCCCTCCTGTCCAAAATCCATATCAACTCAGTTTTAAAGTAGTTTGGAGGTGGTCATAGCAGAAGGGAAATAGGACAAGATTTCGAGGGTGTACCTTCAGCTCCATTCTTGAGATAACAGCATGAGAAATGCTCTTCCTGACCACACAGTGCTGCCTTATCACAGCGGCCACACACAGTTCAGAAAGCTTGTGCATAACAGATTGAGCTTAAGAGAAGCACATTTAGAAGTGCCATGGTGCCTACACCTGCTGCTTTACTGACAGCTCTGGTAACAAGGCAAGCCTGTGTCTCTCATTCTGCAAACACCACCTTTGGCCTTGACAACGGTGTGGGGATTTTTCCTGCAATAGGCAGAGAGGAAAAATGGCACACGATATTCTCACCTAATCTCTAATCTGAGGAAATTCAACCGCTGCAGCAAGAACACCGAACACCTCAAAGTAATGGTAAAGCTCACCAGGAACCGCCACAAGTTTATATGGTGGCATTTTGGAAAGGATGCACAAAACAAGAAGAACAGAGGGCTCAGATCAACAGAAATGCAACTATTAAAAAAAAAGTATGTACCAAACAGAGAAACCATGATCTCATGGGCATTGTATTTCTGGCACACGTGTAGGCACACCTATTGTTCTGAAATCCCTTCAGCCATCAAGTTAACCCAGGTTCATTAAGAAGCGTACAAAGATGAGAGCTGAAGACATGAAAGTGTTGAAGGAAGCAGCATTAACAGCAGCTCAGCAGGAGACATCCAGCTTTGCCACCACCGAACAAGGTCCCAAGAGCTATTAAGAAAGAATGCGATGCTTGTGCTCAGACCACACAGTGGAGACGTGATGCAAGATAAAGGACAGGGTGGATTTTTATCTTCTACATTCCAGCCAGCCCTCCTGAATTAGCACCCCCCCCCCCCCCCCCCCCCGAGTGACTGGGGCCACTCTGCTAAAGACACCACCAGGACATATTTCCTGAGCAGCTCTTCCAGGTAAGGTTAGAGCAAGCAGAATCCAAGTCGGTGACGTGTCCTATCACAGCAAGTCCAGACCGTGGGCTGGAACATCACTGAAAAACTTAACCCTGTTATAAAAACAATTTATTTTTAAAATTTAAATATGTGAACCCTGGGCAAGTCTCAAGATAAATGCATTCTGCCTGAAGTTTCAGTGTTTTCATCAGGGAATGTTCTCAGCTTTCTGTACTAAGCTGATGCAGCCCATTGCATAGCACCCATGTCGCTGATGCGTGAAGCAGTCCCTACCCTGTACCTTTGTTACACAGTTCATTCCAAACACAACACCACAATGATACAACCATAAAAGACAGCTTTCCTCCTACTAGTTTGTGAGTCAATATGCTTGGCATGACTGTGTAAAGGAAAAATGAAGTGGAAAATATTTGCAGATAAACAGCTCCAATCTATCACACTGACAAAACTACCTTCCAAACAGATGCAGTCTGCAAGGCAAAAGCCTAGCAATAACTCTGGGTGACACTGGAGGCAAGTGCCAAGCAAAATCTGTCTCAGAGAAGGAAATCTTTTTCTTTCAGTAGGGGGTAGAAGAGAAGGAAACACAAACAAGTGAAGGTGTGCCACTGGCCAATGCATTTGTCATTCTGGTTGCCCATAAAGCTGCCTTTTGACATGCACCTCACAGATGAAGTCAGAGGCAGAAGTCTTATAAAACAGTACCTGTTGGTAGGCTGTATGAGGTGCTTACAGCATACTGTGAAGGGCGATGGGCTTCATTTATAACATGGTAGTCACTACTGCTTCCTTCCTATAGATAACAGGAGTTTCATCCTTAATTTCACTGCTCATTTCATTTTCTTTCACTAATTTTGAGCTTTAATCTGTGCTCCAGAGAAAGATGAGTGCAATGGGCATTCAATAAAGAAAAGCTAAAATGAAAGACTCCTGTTCCACTCCTTCTCTGCCCTGAATATGCTGGACCTTCACTTTCCTACAGAAGCAAAACCTCTAAAACTTGGCTTAGATATTCTCCCTGGGGATAGTTAACACATTCAGAGCTACTTACTACACGCATACAGAAGCCTCCCTGTAAGTTTTACAACACAACTACTATTTTCACAGCCTTATGGTAAATATGGCACTAAAAACAAAACCTTAATTGCAAATTGGCAGAGAACTCCAGACTAAGGAGTAGAAAGTGTAATCAGCACAGGAAAAGAGTGTATCTGTGTCAGCACGGTTATTGGTCAGAACTATCTATGCTTGAGTGGGAAGGGCACAGAAGGAAAAAGGGGAGATGCTGGGAATTAACTTAACGAGTTTTCCCATACTGATGGTGAGCTCTAAGGAAATGTAAGTTTCTTTCCTTCTTGGTGCTAAGAATGGCTCCTTTTCAGTACAGCAAATGATTTTATCTAGTAATGTCACATTCAGATGACAGCACTGGGAAAAAAACAATTCAGGAAATAAGCGTGAAATTTATTCTAGGAGGTTTTTCTCCAGGCATGCCTTATAAAATATGAAGCACACAGCTTACATTATGCGAGATTGAACAGGAGAAACTGTTCACTGCGATTCCTGGCGCTTACAGGATAACTCCTTAGCTACTACTAAAAAGCACAATCCAAAAGGCACAGAATTAACTCTGTTCACACCCGGATTAGTACGTTTGCACTCCACATACAGCTCCAAACGCTTATGCTGAATCCTAGCTAATTTGATTTCATGATCCCAGCACAGCAGAGCTAGAGGAGGCCAGCAACAGCTTCTGCCACCCAAACACCATAAAGTACTCAGCTGAAAAACTGCAATAGTTCAGATTCCTGAGGCAGGTGACAAGCTGGTATAAAGCCTCAAGCACTTCACGAACGTTACTGTGAGCAGATTATCTTGATATAAAGCCCTTCTGGAAATTCAGGGCAGGCATAGCATGGCAGGATAACACACCTGAGGGCCAAGGCTACTGCATACTCATTTCAATGCTTAGGCACCACACTAACATATGCTGGAAGCTCATGGGTTCAATAAGGAACTGGTGGACTAAAAAGCAAGTATTGGTAGCATCATTGTTTTTCTATTACACTCATTTCCAAATATTTCTCCAAGAGAAAGTTAAGCCAGTCACTGAGTGAGATCATGCTAGTGGTATATCAAAGAACATCCAAAAAAGGTAAGATATATGGGAGGAAAAAAAAAAAAAAAAAAAAAAAAAATCACTTCTCCATACAAAAATAATTCAAGTAGTTAAGGGCATTATATTATTTCAAACCATCAGAAACTTCCTTTTTTGGATCAGAATATCTCTAGTTAAGAAAGTCCTCCTGGAAACTTAGAGAGGACATGAGACTGCCTACTTACAATAGAAGTATCTTCCAAATTATAAATGAGCAATAACATCACATACTGCAATTCCCATTCAGCTCCTGAAGGATACAACTGCCATGAATGCAGCACAGCCATCTGTTTAAGCTTGTTGCGTATGGCTTTTTTGGTGATTTTTTTTTTTTTTTTTGTCTGATGAAAATTACTTTTAACTAGAAAAAGGCCCTGAAATTGAAGTATTACTGCAGGCAAGTGACAAAAGAAAGACTTTGCGACAACAGAAGGGAAGGAGAACTCCAGTTTTCTTAAAACATCCAGTAATTCCTTTGAGCTGTCAAAGACAATATTCAAGTCCTAGTCTGGGGCAGAGAGAAATGCTTGTCATTTTATCCACAATCAAGTGATGCACATTATCTCAAGTATTTCAGTACTTCTCTAGGTTCCTTGCAGGGGAGGTGAAAGCAAACACTGTGCATTCATCCTGCACCTTGAGCTGTTTCAGCACATTGAAGGTGCATTATATGCGGCAGACAAATACGCTCCTGTACAGTACGTGAACCTGTTCTGACATTTGGCTCTAAAAATGACTTGAAACTAGGGAAAAACATTGTGTTCCACTATGCAAATAGCAACTTCCCTGGACCATTATAGTACGTCTTGCTGAGAATTGCATCATTGCTAGGATGATGCTAAGCAGACAAACATTCAGCCACTATTCTTAGTTTTGTAGAAAATTTTTCCCACATTACATAAACACACGCACACACGGGCGGCACCAATCTTTTCACTGTTTTTACTTCAGGAAAGGAACAGTTATCTTTCTATTTCAGTAGTTTTATTTTTGTTAGCATATTTAAATGCATATTGAGCTTTCTGCATCAGCTTTCTTAGCATTTCTTCTTCCTTTCTTTTTACAACCATTGCCTTAACTTTCTCTAAGGTGAGATTGCAAAGCAGGAATAAAACTGGCATCAATTCCAAAATATCCTTACAACTCCAGAAAAATAATTCACTTCTAGATGTGCATTCAGCTGAAAAGGAAACTACCACTGGTACTTTGTGCAAGTTAACCAAAGGCACTGGGAACAAAATGTAATGGATTTCTGAAGATATCATCTAAATTTTGCAAGCTCTCCCACACACTGGTTAGTCTGAAACATGCAGAATTCTTCTAAACAGACGCAGTCCTGTACCACTTTCCTTGCACACACCTCTATCAGTCAGCCAGCTCAGGTTGAGCACATCTGAGCAGCAGCACAATAAGAGACAACACAGGACAGACAGCAAGGAATTCAGCACCCAAAAGCTAACTTTGGTATAGATTTGCACTCCATAGTCAAGCTTTTGATAATACTTCAAAATTAAGTTTTTCAATTCTTTGACTAGAGGATGGCAAAATACAGAATATAAACTATGGTTGCAATTGCTCTCCTACGTGTTCAGCATTAAATCTAAACAAGCAAACATGCAGTTAAAGATGAAGTTCCAGTCTTCCCAATCCAACCAGGCTGATAGATATGTACATAACACTGAGCTGCTTCAAAAGAACTTATCTGTGGGTTCAAGTTCAATGTTAAACTAAGGATCTGAACAATTAACATGATGCACCTTCCTCAAAAGGCTAGGGATGACGACAAGGTATTTTGGCTCTATATCCCCTCTTGCTTTGCAATGCATGTTCTACACCAATACAACGAACACATGGCCAACTAAATTCAGGTTTTAAAAAGAACCCTCTTTTGTCAAAGAAACTATAGTTGTAGCTTTCAACCAGAAAATACTCAAAACATGTTGCTACTGCTGCTTCTGAAAGTAATAAAGTTATTTTATTCCATAAACTACGCTTTGCCGTCTTTGCATATGCAAGCTTTCATATGCATACTCGCAGGCTGCCTACATCTACACTGCTAGCAGTGCTCTACCCATATAACTGCTAACCAGATATCTTCCTGCTTGCCTTTAGACATGACCAAGTTTGTAAAGAAACTAGTAAGAGGCCAAACTGAAACCTATATCTGCATCCATTCACTACTTGAGTGCATGCCAAAATACAGTACAGAAACAAAAAATACCATGGATCAGTGAAGCTCTGCTGTACATCAACTTAACAGTGCTGGACACTCATGCCCCTAACCCCAGGCCTCTCAAATATGCTTGGTGCTGCAGACTGCAAAACCTTTTTGCTCTGCTGAGCACAGAATAGAAGGTATAGGGATGGTTACAGAAGGTCCAGAGATGGTTATAGCTTCTAACACCAAAAGACAGGACAAGATGTTGCTTCACACCATTTGAGGTTTCACTAGTTCCTGGAGGACCTAATCTCCTCAGATAAAATATTGCCTTTTAGACAGCCAGCTAAGGAAAGAATAAACTGGCACAGACTCAGTCGTAGCAACATGCTGATAATGCAGCTCCTTTTGTATTTTGCCTCATATGATTATTGCTTTGTCTCCACTAATAAAGGCTCGTTAGGGGCCAATGTTTTTAAAGGCAGTCAAAATATGCAATATTTATCTCAAAACTTAAATAGAGATGAGATCTATCAGGTAGCTACAGCCAGCACCACACACCCCTTCCTGGAGTTGACTTCATCTCTTTTAACCTTGTAGACAAACTAGTTGTTTCCCCTCCCTACAGTCTTTGTAGCTTGTTCTAATTATTTCATAATGCAAACATGCCTTTTTTGATCCAAGATGATACTCTGACTATACAAATACAGCACACGAGCAAAGAGTGGCTGCCACAGTAGACACAGCATTTCCTATGAAATCTGCGCTTTGCACAGGTTTTAAAATTCACCCTTCACCCATGCCTCTGCGTTGTCCATGTGAAGCACACTGGAACTGGCTAAGAGAAAACAAAAATATCTATTTTGCCTTTAACTACACACCTGACTTTCTTCCAGTGCAGGTGTACACTCAGATGTCTTCTTCACACCCCGACCAAATGCCAGAAGACATCTGGAGCACAGACAAAACGCACACAGGTAACGCCCTGCATGAGTCATGCATTTCCTCTGGTGGTTCTTGGGCTTTGCACCACAGTACTCACCTGACACTTCCCAGAAGAGCCTGCTTTACTGGGATTGCACAAACAACACTCAGCACGTGAAGGGGAAGATGTAGCCACCTACCTTCTGCCTGGGAAAGCACAGAAGATAGCAGCAGAGACAAGGCAGCTGCCCTGGATAGAACATCTCTATAACTCATTTCAGGGGCCCAGGGGGAAGCAGGGACAATTCTGAGTGAGTCACAGAAGCAGGCTCCAGAGGCAAAGTGCTTGGATATGTTACGTGCCAGCACGCCATGATAACCAGCTTGGTAGGCTTCGGGGCCACAAGAAGCCTCCAGTTCTTGTCTGCCTTCCATTTCTATCCCTGGAATGAACCTCAGGATTCATTAGCTAGAGCAAACCTTTCAGAAGAGCATCTGCTTTTAACTGGTACATCTGACAAGGATGGAGAAAGCAATATTCAGTGATTCATTTTACTAGTTGATCAACATCCATTGTTAAAATGCACATCCTCTGAATATTTGAAACCTCCTGGCTTAAACATCCATTTATGTTTCCAATCACATTTGTTACTCTCCTTGTGCAATCAACACATTCTCCTATTTCTTTTTTTATTAAGTTTATCAGCTAAATACCATATTCATCTCTTGACTTTCTCCTTATGCCTCATATTAGAATTTTTTTCCCAGTCTTTAAATACCACAGCTCTTTTCCATCTTTCTAATATGGAAGGATCCATGTGCCTGCTCAAGACAACTTAAGTGTACCTGATCAAAAGATTTGGAGATATTCTTTAAATTTCAAGAGGGATGAACAAGCACACAGAACCTTACCTGGGTCTTCATTCCCCAACAGATTAAAGGGACACTACTTCATTTAATACTGCTACAAAATTAAAACATTTAAGTTTCTAACATTTACAAATCCAGAGGATACTTACGTCCTAGGCACTGGGAAAAACACTAGTACACTCCTGAACACAGACAGACACATCTATAAAACCATCAAATTACTTTCATTTTCCAGACAGAAGAGCTATAAATGGGAGGTCACCCTTGGTTTGTAAATATTTAATAAGATTGGAAACAATTAAGACCATGTCATCCCACACAGGTTGCTCTACCTTTGAATAAAAGACTTGAGATAAATAAACTGCTTTTTTCTGTAATTCACTTTCTTCACTTCCTCATTCATAATCATGAAGGTGGGGGAAAAAGCGTGCAGTGTGATCATTCAAAATCAAGTTGTAAGAAACAAAGAGTATATGGCGATGTGTTACATCCTCTTTCACATAACATTACCTCTGTACCACTGCTTGGTTCCATTGCAATCATTGAACACCCTTGAGCAAAAGCAGTATTGATTCAAGCCAGACTATCTGACCTGAGGGAGAAGGGAGAGGTGGAAGATGATCTGGCCTAAAACTTGAGTGTGCCTTATCATCTGTTAATATGGCCATTAGCACCGAAAGCTGCTCAGCCCAGCTCTGCTGCCTGCTCTCTCCCTACCCCCTCCTCAGACTCATGGAGCAAATGCATTCTCACATCCTTTACAAGGCAGCACTACAACAGCAGCAAAGAATCAACCAACACACACTGTGCCCCTCATCCCTCAACACTGTCCTTGTCTCACTCGAACGATGCTACTTTGAACATGTATAACTTTGAAAAGCACATCCATTCCTGATCTTCCTAAAGAAGATTTCCCACCCTCACCAGAAACACCCTCCATGTACTTCAAGGTTTGTTGGGTTACTTGATGGATGAGAGACAAAAGGAGTAATAGATTGCCATTATGCAAGTCAGAGCTTGTACAAGTTTCCCAGCTTCAACACCTGATAGCTCTCCCATAGTGAAAGCTGCTGTTTGCCCACTTCAGGGCTTCATTTACTGCCTCATTTCCACTCCTCCAGATAATCACAGCCATAAGAACTTGAAAGGCCCTGCTCTCCCACCACGCAACAAAGGAAACCAGATTGTCCTCCTGTACAGTATGCATCTGCTTTTGTACCACAACCTCTCTTAGCAGATTGCTGATTAGGAAAAAACAGATTGGCAATGAGAAACAGATCAGCAGCTTGGCATTTGTTCTACTTGTGTAACCTTTCAGAAACAGCCTTGCATCGCGATGAAAGCAACTAACATCTGCTCTGTGCAATATAAATATTGGAGAATCCAAAAGCTGCGTAGTTGTTCACAAATTGTCTGAATGAGTACTGAGAAACCAATCTGGACTGACATTCAGACACTTAATATGACTTCTAAATACAAATCTCTAAAAATGAAGTTACAGTAAACTAATATTTAAATTGCCCTTACGTGGTCAATAAAGAAAGGTCAGCTGTACTTCAGAAGTCTACCAAAGCAAAATGCTCATTAGGATCTTCTGAAACTCAGTGAAGCATCTTTAGATAGAGGAACACTGCTCCCATTTACTGCTCACATCAACTGAATACATCTTCATACCATCGATTTCCTGCTAGTTTAACAATGTGAATCAGTTCACTGTGGGGTGTCACTGGCTGTGTCAGAGACACAGCAGATACAGCCCAGGGACAGTCCTCTATCAGTGGAGGTCTGCTGCTATAGAGTCCAACTGCATGCTTATGCTAATAGCTTCACATGTGCTTGCAAACAAAAGACAATTCTCAACATGCATCACTATATCAGTTCCCACAGACTAGAGTGATAAGACTAAAGAGAAAAATTACACACGGCTTCTTGATATCCATCATTCCATGCTGCAAGGATATTGTGTTAAATGCCACTGTAGAAGGTAGTCAAAACTGTTCCCAAACACAGGAAAATACTTGGAGCAATAGGAGACTGGAACTGAAGAAGGCAATCCAAGAGGAGCTGCTCAGCACACTCTGGCATCAGAACAGCTGGGGAAGCACAGCAGACCAGCTAGCACTGATCTGCTCCCAGCACTGCAGTTTTCTGATGAGAAGCATCACCCTTGCTCCAAGTCAGCAAATGAAAGAGCACTCCAAATGAAAGTGATAACAATGCTCAGGCTTGATTTTCTTTCTGTCTGAAGCTTGGCACGTAGGAAGCTTGAAGTATCTATTTTGAGTGAACAGAGAATTACTGTCCTAAGGGTGATACAAAATATACTCATAAAGAAACAATTTGTTTATGAACTTTAAATCCTCTAATACAAATAGACCTACGTTGAAATTACACTGCTGTATTTCAACACATGCTTACAAGAAAACAGACTAACCTTACTTTTAGTCTTTGAGAAACTTTTAGGAGAGCTGTCACTAATTCATAACTATCTCTAACAGCCACTGATGCACTACTCTATAGGCAAAAACACACCTGAGCATTGCGACGCTACCGCTTCTCAGTATTGCTTTAATGCCTACAAAATTCTCCCAAAGACAGCAAATGGCTTTCTTTACAAGGAAAGGACGAAGGTGAGACACCTAACCCTCCAAGTCAAAAGAGAAGTCTTTCTGCCCCCGTCCCTTCCCGCACGTTTTACTGCTGTTACGAACGGATTACCCTGCACTTAGAAAACGCTGTGACACGCTGTGCTCCTCCCCACAACTCCCTCCTCTGTGCCTCCCAACGCTCACATCTGCGAAGCTTAACCACCTCTGACCAAAACAATCCATGCAACTGCAAACACGGGATGATGTTCTGCAAAAAGAAGCAAGTGGGAAGGTATTTTATAAGTTCTTCTATGCTTTACAGACTGTGTCAAAGTGACATAATAAAAAGATACGTCCAGCTCCTTTTTAATCACCTCTGGTACTGTTTCTCTCGCAGAAAGCTCACAGGGTAAATCCCCATGAGACAGATTGTGTATCGCTTTGGCAAAGGTTGAAGTCAGGAACTGGCTGCAGCCTTCAGCTGTTTGCACACTCGCTTTCAGGCTGCCCCAGGAGCAGCTGATGCGGGTATGCAATCACCGCCTGGCTTTTGTTTTTCAGAACAAGGAGGAAAAGCGTTTTTTTCCCCTCCCTCGTCTGGGAAACAGGAAATAATTCTTATAAAGGCTCTCCCACATACAGACAGGGCAGGAAAAAGGTGGAGTTTGGCAACATTGACATTTGTTCTTCAAATGCAGAGCAGTAATTATTGTAAGGTAAGCAACAGGATGGCCAGGCTCACTGGTGTTTACCCACGCCAGCATATGTTATTTTCAAGCATATTCGTATTTCATACAGTCTTACCTATAAATGCACACAATCATTTATTTTTACCAGAGTTTTCAGGTTAGACTCTTCATGTAAATACAGCACAGCCATCCCAGAAAGAAAAACAGCTTAGGAAAAAATTCTTCCTGTTGAACCCGTGGGAACAGCTGCAGATGATACAGAAGACACTGAAATATGACCACGACTGCCTATCATCTGTGACTACTTAGAACACAGCACCCTTAGTTTGCCTGTCTTTCACAGGACATCCTATCCTACTTTCAAAATGCAGAAGCTTACAGCAGATCATTTTTTGTAATACATTCTAAATTCATTTTAGGTTTAGAGCTTTAGAAGTTTTTTTTAATCACACAGAGACAGAACGGTGTGGGTAAAACAATAATTCTTAGACGATTAGGTCCCAAATTGTTTGGTTATCTGGCAAAGTAAATAATATGAAAAATGTGCTCAGAATCCATTGCTGATGGTTCATGCTGCCTATATGAAGAACAACTCTCACATTCACAGTCTGCAATTAATCAGAATCTCTCAAAATGGTTTCAATTTTCTTTTTCTCTTCTCCAGCATGTGCCTCAAGCACAAGTTTGCAGATGCCCACAAAAGCAGATCCTCCACAAAAGCAGTCACACCATGAGTTTCAGCCTATGTCAGCACACATGCAGCACCATGTTAGTGTACTCTAATGTCTCCTGTCAGTTCCTCTCCCTTCACCTCACACCAGAATCCCCAGCCCTCCACCCATTCCAGGGGGTTTCAAACCCAGCAAGCTTTTCAGCTTATCTGCAGACAGCAAGCTCTCCTGCCTTGTTCTTTGCCATTGCTGCCTACCTTCTCTGTCTCTTGATCCTTGTAAAGACAGCGAGAAGGAGCATCGCAGTCAGTTCTCACACTACAAAGGGGACCGGTCAGGAATTTGGGGCAGGCAAGCTCTGCAAGAAACAAACCACTCCCAGCTCAGCAACCACATCTGGCATCACAGCACAGGGTCATGCGTGGAACAATCCTGCACTACTCTTGGCTTCCATGTCACCTTCAGAAGGACACTGGTGTTAGTTTCAGAGTTCATGGTCTTCTCCAGAAGGCATTTCATACCTTGGAGCTTGAATATAGCTACATAAACCCACCCAAAGATAACTTTCAGGTCATGAGAACTTCTCTAAGCCTACAAACCTTCCATATATTCATCTATCAATCCCTGCTGTGATGGATGACAGGAAAGAAACAAAACTCTTCCATGAAGGAGGTGCTACAGACCTAGAATCACCAAAGTTGGAAAGAACCTCTAAGATCATCCAATCCGATTGTCCACATATCACCAGTATTTCCCACTAAACTACGTGCCTCAGTACAACATCTAAACATTTCTTGAACACCTCCAGGGACGGTGACTCCACCACCTCTCTGGGCAGCCCACGCGAGTGCCTCACCACTCTCTCAGAGAAGAAACGCTTCTTAATGTCCAACCTGAACCTTCCCTGGCCATTTACTCTAGTCCTATTGCTAGTTACATGGGAGAAGAGGCTAACTCCCACCTTGCTGCAACTTCCTTTCAGGTAGTTATACAGAGCAATAAGGTCAGCCCTGAGCCTCCTCTTCTCCAGACTGAACAATCCCAGCTCCTTCAGCTTCTCTTCATAAGGCCTGTGCTCCAGACCCCTCACCAGCTTCGTTGCCCTTCTCTGGACAAACTCCAGGGCCTCAATGTCTTTCTTGGAATGAGTGCTAAATACACCAGTGCTAAATACAGAGGGATGATCACCGCCCTGTTCCCGCTAGCAATTTTACTTCTGATACAAGCCAGGATGCCATCGGCCCTCTTGGCCACCTGGACACAGTGCTGGTTCACATTCAGCTGAGCATCAATCAACACCCCCAGGACTGTTTCATCTACACATCCTTCCAGTCACTCTGCCCAAAGCCTGTGGTATTGCTTGGGGTTGTTGTGACCAAAGTGCAGGACCCAGTACTTGAACTTGTTGAACTCCGTCTAATTGGCCTCAGCCCAGCTATCCAGCTTGCCCAGCTCCCTCTGTAGGGCCTTTCTACCCCCAGGCAGATCGACACTTCCTTCCCACCCTGGTGTCATCTGCAAACTTACCAAGTGTGCACTCAATGCCCTCATCCAGGTTGTCAATAAAGATATTGAATAGAACAGGCCCCAGCACTAACTCCTAAGGAACTTCACTTGTGACCGGTCACCAGCTGAACGTGACTCCATTTACCACCACTCTCTGGGTTCAGCAAATAGTGTTTTTTAAAACCATGTTCTAGAACACAAAGAGAAAGGTCCCTCATAAAATACGTGGTCACTACGATCAGCACCAGCAAAAGAAATGCTCCCTTGGTGACTTGGTTAACATAAAAGCAAAGTTCTACAGCTTTTGCTTGGTACCTCCAGAGACCTTGGTATTTCTTGAGCTGTGCAAACTAAGACACAGCTCTCATCTCCAGCTGACCTACTCTGAAGCTCTCTCTCTCCTCAGCTACTGCATCACACACATTAAGTTCAGTAAGTTATCTACCTTCACACAAAGCACCAAGCATTCAATCTGCTTAGCATGGATGAGAGTCAATTTCCCTCAAAAAGCATATTCCAACCACTAAGAAATCAATTAACATTAGCCAAAAGATGGAATGAACCTGCCAAAAAAGAAGAATCTAATTTTTCAGTTGCTGAACAGCTGCTTCACTTTTTGTTCATTGAGATCAGACAGGTTGTTTTTTTTTTTCAGAGCTGAAAGATATTTTTAAATAATCTTACGTACTGTGAGAATACTGAGCATATTACAGAAAACAGCACTTAACCTTGATAAAAATATTTAAATGCGCTAGTTTCTCTTTCAAGGTGAGTAAAGTTTCTCTTTCTCTCTAAGCACCAATCACTACAAAAGCTTTCTCACAAGCTCCACAAAAATCAAGTGATGATAACAAAAAGACTCAGTTCCCCTCAGAAAACTCTGATGTTACTATATCAAGAATACACGTACAATTAAAACTGACTAGGAAAGCAAAGACTTGTCTGCAAAAAGCATGAGCTCATCTTTTTGGAGTAATGCAGCTTTAAGACTGCCATGAAATTAAATAAAGCTCCAAGCCAATAAAAACTGACACATGCAATGACAGTGTGATGCTGTCAGCTACCTAACATTCAGCATTACAATCTCTCCTGCCAATGCATATGCTTCATCTTTAGCATCCCTTAGCATTGCTGCTGCTCTCTGCCACACATCATAAAGAATCCACATTTTCCTTTAGCTGAGCTAGCAGTAAAGTGAGATGAATGATGTTTCATCCAGCATAGCTGGCAGGACAGAGCTTTGGGGCTAAAAGATTTTTAAAAAGTGATTACCAAGATTTGCTTTGGTTTTCTTTCTTCGCTCTGGAGCAGGCCATACTTTTTAAATCTCCTTAATATAGCTATGGAGTACAGAAACCTCAACTTACATCATCATTAGAGCAGGTATGGTTTGACAGCATTTAAAGGAGGGAAACAAGCTCCCATTGTATTGTAGGGGAAAGCTTGAATTCACTGAAAAAGCTATTAAAATGGCTATATTAAACACATTTGTTCATTACAATCTCACATTCATATCCCAGCTAAAAGCTCTAGTAGTTAGAGCATCTCAGAGGAAAAAAGCAGAAATAAACTGCCTTTGTGCTCAAGCTATTGGATCTGCATTACACAGTAACTAGTATAAAAGTTTGGAGTTAATTTACAGACCCTAATTATTATTAATAGGCTATAAAAGATGTTAATAGTTCTGGTGTAGAATAGATAAATTATATGGCTACTTTCAGTGGACGCTTCTTGCTGCAAGTACATACTGCCTTCATTATAAGCCCTGACCATGCTCTGTGTTCCTAGATGGAACACCGCTCCTAATAGGACAGGCTGAGAGAGCTGGGGCTCTGCAGCCTGCAGAAGAGAAGGCTCTGGGGAGACCTGGTAGCAGTAGCTTTTCAGTATCTAAAGGGGGAAAGGGCTGTAAGAAGGAAGGAGACAGACTCTCAACTCTTTACAAAGGTAGATAACAGCAGGACAAGGGCAAATGGTTTTTACGTTGAGGGAGGGAAGATTTAGGTTGGATACTGGGGGAAGTTTTTTTTTTTTTTTTTTTTTTTTTTTTACCAAGAGTGGTGAGATGCTGGAACAGGCTGCCCGTAGAGGTTGTGGTTGCTCTGTCCCTGGAGGTGTTCAAGGCCAGGTTGGATGGGGCCCTGGGCAGCCTGCTGCAGTACTAGAGATATGGAGGTTGGTGGCCAAGCCTGCAGCAGGGGGGTTGGAGCTTGGTGATCCTTGAGGTCCCTTCCAACCCAAGTCTTTCTACGATTCTACAATTCTCTTTAGCAGGCTCTGTTGTGACAGGATATGGGGAGATTGTTTCAAACTAAAAGAAAGGAAGTTTAGATTGGATACAAGGAAGAAGTTTTTTTTACAGTAAGGGTGGTAGAGCACTGGCATAGGTTGCACAGAGAGGTGGTGAAAGCCATGTCCCTGGAGGGACACATTCAAGGTCAGCCAGGACAGGGATCTGAGCACCCCATCTATTGTAGGTGTCCCTGCTCACTGCAGAGGAATTGGACCGGCCTTTAAGGGTCCCTTTCAACTAAAAGATTCTATGATTCTACAAGGCTGTTTACTTTCATTAAGAAATGTCAGGAAAATAAGGAAGGTGCCAATTTTTTTTTTTCTTTTTTAAAGGTTAAGTGTCAATTATGTATTTTGTGGATCCTGTACTGGCCCAAGGCTGTTAATGTCACAACCTCTTTGTAACGCTCAAATTCTAACACGAGCATTTATCACAACTTGAGATTCTGTATAAAAACAAGGATGACAGCTTCCTTGAATTTGTGCCACAACATTGTTTTATATCAAAAGGTGAGGCATTTCCAATTAGTATATACACTACCAGGAAAAAGAAGTTGGAGAATATACACATGAGAGCTGGAAGAGCACGTTCTGTACTCTGAACTGAACTTTTGTTTCTGTACTAGAGGTGTTAGTTGCTACACACAGATAATCTATGGGAATGACACATCTACAGATTAATAGACCTAAATATTTCAACCAGCAGGAAACTAATTGATGAGGACAGTTCACCTCAAGTGAGATGATTCTGCTCCTCTAATCTACTCTTGTGAGACCCCACCTGAAGTACTGCATCCAGCTCTGGGGCCCCCAACAGAAGGACATGGAGCTGTTGGAGCAGGTCCAGAGGAGGGCCATGAGGATGGTCAGAGGGTGGAGCACCTCCCCTATGGGGACAGGCTGAGAGAGCTGGGGTTCCTCAGCCTGGAGAAGAGATCGCTCTGGGGGTACCTTGTAGTGGCTTTCCAGTACTTGAAGAAGGTCTACAGGAAAGCTAGGCAGGGACTTTTTATAGGGCATGTAGCAACACGGTCAAGGGGAAACAGTTTTAAACTGGAAGAGGGGAGCTTTAGACTAGATATTAGGAAGAAATTCTTTACTGTGAGAGTGCTGAGACGCTGGAACAGGTTGCCCAGAGAGGCTGTGGATGCCCACTCCCTGGAGATGTTCAAGGCCAGGCCGGATGGGGCTTTGAGCAACCTGGTGTAGAGTGAGGTGTCCCTGCCTGCAGCAGGGGGTTGGAACTAGATGATCTTAAGGGTCCCCTTCCAACCCAAGCCATTCTGATTCTATGATTATTAAAATGAGTATCTTGCTATACTGTAGCTTGAGATTGTTTCTCCTTAAACGCTTTTTCCACATAAAACCAATGATTTTTCCTGCTATAGTATCTAACATGAAGTATTTCCATTCCAGAACCGCATTACAATACCTGTCTATACTACACATGCTTCACCAATCCAAACAACGGGTTGATCAAGAGGTCACCTTGAGACTGTTTTGCATTTTATTTCAAGGTATAGTTTCCTTGGTCATCTGCAGCATTCACCATAAAGAAGGCTCAGTTCCAAATCCATATTTGGGAACAGCTCTATTAATATAACAACAGTGACTCACAATGCAAGTTCTAATGAAATCTTCTATTTAGAAACATTGAGTTTATAACACTTTCACCATATAAGGCCTACAGTTTAAATCTTTATGCATACATTAATGAAAATAAATGTGCTTTGACTACTTTTGCCCACTTGTACATGCAAAAAAAAAAAAAAATCCCAAGAAAAACATATGAGGTGATAAATCTTACATTTCGGGACAAACGCTACCAGAACAGCCAGAGGAGTAGAGGACAACTTACAAAAGCAATAACCACAATGCTTGTAAAAGCAGCCCCCTTTCTGAAGGTGATGATGTATGCCATTGACTTGCTATTGCAATGCAAGTAGAATCGCTCCTGACTTCAGCAAGTAGAAGAGCAAACTCTGCAGTGACCGGAGCATGAGTCGTGGCTGATCATGCAACATTCTAAAGACAACTCACCAAAAATGAGTTCCCAATTCAACAAAAACTGAGGTGGTTGATCCACATTTTTGGCCTTACGCTGACAAAGTGTTTGCTGCGCTTTCCAAGGATAAGTCTGTATGACTACCCTTAAGTATTCCCTTTTTTAAGTGTAGAAACAGTGGTAGTCTGGGAGGCTCGTAAAACAACTCAAACAGCTGCTTCTCCTCAGATAAGATATTTGGGTGTTCATACTACTTCTGTTTGTCAGATGAGCTATTTTAGCAGTCTTTCACAAACTGTTTGTCACGTCCTTTAATACTGCTTTTTCTGCAGTTGCAATGATGCTTTATTAAAAGAAGTTTTCTGAAGTACACTTACTATGTCCTTATTTCTACATATTTGGGCAAAAGAAATACAAGATGATTTTTTTTTTTCCTCCCTGGTTAGTTTTGCGTCATTATGAGAAGGGAGCATACAAGAAAAATAAATTCTTTTTCAATTTCAGTAGTTGGCTCAAAATCAAGAGTCGTTAGTTTACATCAGTGGCTTGGAGCAGAGGAAACAGATCTTGGGGCCAACAATATTTTATCAGTCAGCTGAACACCATTAATGAGTACAATATTCCTAAATACTTTTTCCCTGTCCAATTCAAATTTGTTTCAAGGCATCAGTTATTTCTGACATTCATTGTATAAACAGTCACCTTCAAGATGACACAGTCCTGATATAAATGCATTATCTCCATGGTTCTGTTCTCATCCTGATTTTTTTATTTATTTTTTTTGAAGACTCAAAGTATTTTCAGAAGGAGCCAAGACAGCACTGTGCAGGGGGAGGGAGATGCCAGGCTATGTAACTTCTCAGATCCTGATATAATAAGCTGAATGCAAACCTACCCATAAATTTAAGCAAGCAGCTCTCAGCAGTGCTGGCGCTAAAGCTGGCTGCAAACACAGCATTTCACACTTTCATACAATGGCCTGGGTTGGAAGGGATCTCAGGGATCATCAAGTTCCAACTCCCCTGCTATAGGCAACCAACCTCCATATCTGGATCTAGATCAGGCTGCCCAGGACCCCATCCAACCTTGTCTTGAACACCTCCAGGGACAGGGCACCCACAACCTCTTTGGGCAGCTTATGCCAGCACTTTTCCACTCCCTCTGTGAAGAACTTACCCCCGACATCCAATCTAAACCTTCTTGGGCTTAAAAATCTAAACCCTCCTTGAGCTTAAATCCATTTCCCCTTTGTCTTAACACTGTCTACTCTTGTAAAGAGTTGATTACCCTCCTTTTTATAATCCCCTTTTAAATACTCGAATGCTGCAAGGAGGCCTCCTCACAGCCTTCTTTTCTTCAGGCTGGACAAGCCCAGCTCCCTCAGCCTGTCTTCACAGGGAAGGTGCTCCAGCCCTTCGATCACCTTTGTGGCCCTCCTCTGGATCCTCTCCAACATCTCCAACTTTCCTCTCTACCAGATTTCTGAATGCATAACTATGAGAAGTGAACACCCTTACTGCAAAAGATGCAAATTTTCACACAACCCTTTTACTTGGGGACTGAGATTCTCCAATCAAACATCCAAAATACAAGCATCATATTTCCTAGCAACTAGGAAAAGCTCAAATCTGTTCACATTTGACAGAGTAGAACAAAACACAACTTTTGATATTTAACATTATTAAACATGCAATTTAAAATTACCTTGTCTGATTCACAGTACGCATGGGAAATTCATCTTTGACCATGCTGATTACTTCAAATTACTCTCATTTGGCTATACCAAATACTTGCTTTTTTTTTTCTTCTTTCAGTAACAGAAGCCAGCAGCCCTTATGTGCTGTATTGTGAACAGTAATCCCACTACAACCACGTTCCTGCCATGTGCAGCTACCTGCTGCAGCAGTAGCTTGTATTTGTCCTGCAGCATTCCAAACCACTGAGCTCCTGTCACCTGGTGTGACCTGTGTGACAGGGTGCTGCTCCACCTGGCAAGAGGAACATGCTGTCCCAAACAAAAACCCTAAAGATCAAAACAAGCCTTTCTGCTGACATGCCAAAAGCTGAGGCTGAACAGGAAAACATATTTGAACTTTTTTGCACTGCCTTGCATTATTAAACTATCTAGGCAAGAGATAAACATAAAAGGAATTTCTTTAATTAGAGAAATTCATTCCTCAGCATCTGCTGTTTAATAGAGCAGAGCACATCAGCATGTTAGAATCAGATAATACTAAAGCATCCCACAAACTCACCGTTGAAGCTTCTTTTTTCATGCAAACATTTGGGTGCTGCTGGTTTTTACTCGCTGTAATACAACACTTCCAGTTATATGATTGCCATAAAACATAATGCCAGGTATGCACTGGGCCACAACAAGTGAAATTCCTTGAAATGATTGTGCAGCATCCTGCAAGTTAGAACAAGGTGCAAAACAGATGCACAGGGTGATCCTGCACAATTTAATTCCAGTTTTATACCATGCATGCATTCATTTTTAATAAACCTCAAATCAATTAAAGACTGCTTCCCAGGTGCACCTAAAACCTAAAGAAACTCCTTTTGCATAAATACTATCAACTAAATTTTGCATTTCAGAAACATTTCTTAACTGATTCTCTAAACTCAGATAATCTAAGGGTCAAAAACCTGTGCCAAAACAAAATAATAATTAAAAAAAAAAAAATCAACACCAATATATTGCTTAACTTCTTTCTACTACAAATTCAGTTCTACTGAGAAGAGACAGGCTCATCTTACAGTTTAAAACCAAATCCTGCAGGATGGTAGCTTTTAATTAGGTCTGCATGCAGTCAGGTAGTGGAACTTACTACAGTTATAAAAAAAGGTAGATAGTTAGATAGAAAATGTTAGCATCTAGACTACTGTTGAAAAAAACCCTAACATTTGCTTCTATTTTCTTAAAAATCAAGTTTAAGCATTTAAAGAACTGTTGCTTTGCCAACCTAACTGGCCTTCTGCAAGCTATTTGATGCAAAATCAGCACAGACTGGCTGGTCACCATTAGCAAACAATTCTAATCTGATCAGCTTGCACATCTGTCCCTCACTGTTGTGCAGAGGCCACCAAACAACAGTGCAACAGGTTGTGAGTTTCAGGGCATCAGGTACTTGTATGCTGACCTCCATGCTGGGCTCTGGAACACAGCGTGGCTTCTTGAGTATGAAGCACTAAGCCAATTGCACCACGGAGCATTTATCACCGTGCTTACTCATTACAGATGGTTTAAAGCAGCAGAGGAAAATGACACTCCAGGACTAACAACTTTCTTCATTTGCCAAGTCACCGCCAGGCACTAACAGTTAACACAGCGACGTGGAAGTGCAAGTTCTCTTCAGCTCTGGTATGCTGTGCTGAACAATAAAACCCACATCATCTCAAGACATACAAAGCATCTGCGTAAGTAAAATCAAGTGCAATTATATTAAAGAAGTGTTTTCACCTTAAAAGTCTTTGGCTTCAGTTGTTACAAAACAGTTTATTTACACAAGAAATATCTACTTATGTTCTTTACAAGAATGGTACATCCTCTGTTACTGATTTAACAGCTATCAGAGAGAAGTTTCAAGAAACAAAGCTCATATTGTTATCTTGGAGTAATTTTAAGCACTCAAAACTAAAACTCAATGTACCTGTATTCCCTATCACAGGAGTATCTATCACATTTAATGAGTGTCACCCTTGCTTTTACCGAAAGCATGGGCTACTTGCTGACAAACACTTAAAATAATTACCACTCATTTCTTCAGGAACCACACAGCTTCTAATGCTTTGATGGCTCTACTGAGCTGGAGCTTCCTTTCCTCTGCAAGATGAGATGCACCTCATTTTCACACACAGGCAGCTCCAGCCTTCCCCCAATCAAACACAGACTCCTCAACAGCACATCTAATAAAACACTAAAGAACACAAGCTAAATAAGCTACACATTTCACATGCAAGGATCCTCTGTTATTTTTGAAACAGACCGCTTGGTTGTTATTTCACAAATCCTATTGCTAGAAGGAAAAAAAAAAAATAAAAATAAAAAAATCAAGGCTTCCGTATTTGTGCAGTTTTAATGATCAAGATCTGAAAGAGGATGCAGGTTCTTTCTTACCCGATCAGTGTGTATGAACCATTCCTCTTGAGCCTCATACTCGCAGATAAGAATCTTAAGAAGAAATCCAGACTGAGGAGGTTTGTCCTTTGCTAGAGCAGAATGCAGGCACCTGTTTGGTGGCTATGCTTTTTGCTAATCAGGAGATCTCTTTCCTGTTCTCTGAGTCATCAGCAAGGAACAATGAGAAACCACCAGTGAAGCCAATTAGCAGGAAGCCAGAGGAAGCTGCCCGCAGCCCAGCGAGAGGCTGGAGGTGTAAAGCAGCCCCAGCACACCCCCACAGCATCTCCGATCCCACTGAGAAAAAGGAGCACAAAATCGTGGAGAACGGCTTTTTTTTTTTTTTTTTAGTACAAAGTACCGTAACCACACCCTGCCTTTGCAAGAATAAATCTCGTAGAAAACCGTTTTCTTGGTGAGCTGCTTTTCTTCTAATCCGTTTGAAAGCTGCTTCAGATAAATTCCCTCCTTCTCATGAGCCCTGCTATGGTTACCACTCGGTTATTCATCACTACCCTCACTTCTTTTTTTTTTTTTTCCTCCAATGTAATATCAAATTGGAATCTACACATGTGGAAAAGGATACACCGTTTGGAGTTAAGGGCTTCTTCTCCTCACAGAAAGTTAGAACCAGGCAGCTCTGAAGTCAAACAAAACTGCAACAAAAAATACACCCGGCAGTCCAGTCCTGTGCAGGCAGCCCTGCACAGATCACAGCTTGTGCTGCCAGCCATCAGGTTGCACTGCATCCTTTCCTGTTCAGCCCACCATTTCCTGACAGCTGTGAGCCTGAACACCTGGACCCAAACGATGGATCCACCACACAGAGCAAAAGTACTGCAGATAATCACTGACCATTTGCTGCGAGCGAATCAACATCTACCCAACTATTTTAACAGTCCAAATAACTAAAAATGCTATGTTTAACTGCGTTTTCAACCTGGTCCTGCTTTTGCTGTTGTCCTTTCAGATTTCCCATTTGAAAATTGAACAGTTAAAGGCAGCCTAAAAAGAAGGCAAACTGATTTATTTGTAAGTGTATTGAACTATACCAACAGAGAGACTGATCAGAACACAAAGGCTGAAAGAAAACAAGGTTACAAGGGATTACAGGCTGAAGAAATCAATAGTGTCATACTGCTGCTAAAAGGGGAATGAGTGAACTGTACAAGTATGTTAATTGTCAGATATAAAATAGTTCTAAGCACTTATCAGGCCTCAACTGGAGTATCACACCTGATCCTCTGCACCCCTAGGTAAAGGCAGATGTAGGATTAGATGGAGTCCAGTTCCACCAACATGAAGATTATCCACTTCAAAGATGAGAAAACGGAGGAAAAACAACATAATGTCTCCCAAGAATGAAAAACAGCTATAAGGAGAAAGGAAACAAAATGTTCTTCCTGCTCTGTGTATAACACAGGGACTTGAATTAAGCAAGAAATAAAACAGGTTAGCATTGCACATTTTGTTTGTTTTCTCAGCACAGGAACAGATACAGAGTCTTGATTATTGTAGGCCCTTGAGATGGTCTTGCTCCAGAGCTAGAGATTAACTAGTGACCTTTATGGGTCTCATCCAACTCTGGCTTTCTATGATTTGCTGCCATTAAAGAATTAAAAGTGCTGTGCAGCCACATGAGGCACACGAGCTCAAGCCAAGCAGACTACAGCATGCTTTCTACTTTTTTCCCCAAAAATTATACTGTCCAGAACTGCAAGGAGATGCAATATGTTACCACAGTGATAGCAGCACTCTGCTTTTACTATACATCATGAAAAGAATTACTTCTGCTCTCAGCCAGCAGCTTTGAAGAGATCTTGCCCACGTGCTGCTGGCACTGGGACCTGATCCTTTGTGTTGTGTGGCTATGTCCTGCTGTCCCTCAGCAGCCAAGGTTCAGTTGGTTGAAGAGCTCAAAGTCTGGTGCCTGCAGGTACCACCTGCCAGTGCTGGATGAAGCAGAGACGTTCTGAGAAGCTTAGCGAGAAAACTAGGATGATTTCATTAACAATTCAGAGAGATAATACCATCATAATTAATAAATCAAAAAGTTCATGTAAAAATCTTTTCTAAATTACAAGCAAGCTTAAAAGTCAACTCAAAACTTCAAGTTAATTTTCTTCTTGGAAGCAAAAAAGTCTAAGGAAAATCTTAAACCCAGTCTCAAAGCAAACCTGGCATGTCTTCAGTTTTAAGTGAACTCAAGCACTCAAAAGGTAAAGCACATATAGCACTGGTTTCTGGATGCATACTGATTTGCATTGGAAGTGCACTAGCACTACAGAATGCAGGAGTTTACCATGAGGTGTTACCTACTATCTGTTACTTGATCTCAGATGAGTGCTATTGTAAGCTGCCAGATCACAACTTTTTAAATTAAAGAAAGATTTCTCCTCAGCTTTCTTTTTTTAAGCTCCTGTCTGGATGCAAAACCCAAAGACAGAGACACTGATTTTATGAGCATTTTGTTTTTCCTGGCTACCTCGTTTCTTAAAATGAAAATTCAGCATTCCATTGCTGTAAGCAGCTGCTGCTTTTCCCAAACTGCTTCTACCCAAACATAACAATGCTTTTTTTTTTTTTTTTTTTCCTTCTCTCCTTTTACACTCCCTCATGCTCTTTCAGGGATTACAGCAGCACAAGGGTATGTGTTCTTTAACATCCCCATCTGAAAACTATTATAGGAAACCAGCAACTAAATATAAATTGTCCAATCAGAGCCTGAGCCAGCCACATTGATGCTGGGATCCCAAAACGCTATCATAGACAAAAGCACTTACCACAGTAACACAGCAAAAGTGTACTTGCCAACACACTGCTGCAGAAACAAATTCCTGCTTCAGAGAGCTTTTCTGGAGAAACGTGCTTTGTAAACAAAGATGAAAAATACCCTGATTTTAAGTTAACATGAAAACAAGGACAATAGTCTTGCCAAAATCGGCAACTCTACGGTGAAGCAATATGCTACACACACCATTTTCTAGAGTATTTTCAATTAGCTGCATCTAATGAAATACTTTTCTCCTCTCTTTGTATGCACACATTCCAGAGAGCACGCACAAGCTGAATCATCGTTACTGTGGTGAAAATATATGGGAGGAAGGAAAATATCTTTATAACAAATAAAGCATTCTGACAGCCCACTTCTCCTTTACTCCTCTCCCTGAGCAGCATATATAAACTTTATCACAGGTTATTTGTTCCCAGGCTAAACATTCATCCCATTACTACTCTGCTTCTGAGGGGAATTTCAACAGGACCATTTGGCCCAGTTGTTCTGAAAGTTAGCTCAAATACAGTTCTTTAGGTAGAAGAAATTAGTATGGATGATTTACTGTGTTCAGCCGTCTCCCAGCCACTTGCTACTTTGAAAAGAGCACCAAAAGATGTGTTTCAACTACTATAAAAAAAAAAAAAAAAACACCCTCCATTTAGTAAGGAAATGTACATGTCAAATAAAAAGCTGGGTACAGAAGAGAATAGCTAGCCCTCTACTACTTGGAAAGGATTACAGTACACTCAGAGCTTAATTATTCATCCAGGGAACGTTTTGCATATGAATGAAACATCTTTCTACATCTAAAAAGAAACACTCACTAGTAACCTCAGTTCTCCACATCTGGTCAGGAAAGAGAGAAGACAGTATGCCCATATGTACCCTATTTTCCAGAGGAACGACTATTTCCACAGGTGTTAAATCTACTACTACAGCATGGACAGTCACTTTGTACATGCATCCTGGACCCACTCCATTCACCGGTTTTGAAAAACCGTGTTTGGATTGGGAGCACAGCCCACTGTTGAAGAGAATAACTTACCCCATCTCTTGTGGAAAAGACCTGCCAACCTTATGTTTAGTTGTCTTCTACTATCATAATTTGCACCTAAGGACTGGCCAGGTTAATTTCTGAGATTATCAGTGAAATGTGCAACTGTTAGAAGAAATAGGTTTGAGTCAACGTTTCTGGCCTGATTATATACCTGCAACACTCCATTAGTTTATATATCGAGGCAACAAACAGCAAGCCAAACAGGCTCATTTTGACTGCTCAGCTAATTCAGGGTTACTTCAAATACTAATGTTAGAGAAAGAAGCAAGCATCAACTGATGTTGAATAGACAATGAAGAAGGAAACAACCTTTGCCAAGACAAAAGCTGACTATGAGACAGAGTTGGAAATAAACATTTTACCCAAGTTCTGTTAACTAACTTTGCACATACAGAAAGCGCTGCCTCAGCTTAAAGCACTTCTTTGGCAAAGCAGTTAAGAAATCCCATTTCAGTGGGGGTTTTGATTTAGCATTGAATAAGAAATCCCGTGCGAGGTTAGCACAATGCTCAACATACAAACAAAAGCCACATTATATTCCCTGTATACAAACAAAAAGCCATAACTTGAGATGTCTTCAATTTACTTCTAAGAGGAGATGATTCATGTATATTTTTTAAAATGCAACAGCCAGTCCTGATTTAAGGGGAAGATGGCAGCAGCACTGAAAGGGTTACTGCGAGCTCTTCACAATAAGCCAAACAGGACAGTGCTGGAGAAAGTTACAGAACTGAAATAACAGAAAAGCAATCCGCCTGGAAACGGAAAAGGGTGGGTGAGCAGTCTCTACCGGACAAGGGCAAAAGCCAGGGTTTGTAAATTTAGAAAAAAATACACACCCACACAAAACTTCTCGAGAAAGAGCATTAAAAAAAGGGCATTTTACAAGGCTTTCATATAAATTTTGCCTCATCATTCTTAATGGACATCTGCCCACGGCTTAACACAGGAAAGAACAAGCTTTCAGTATGTGCCAAACTGTCTGAAACTCAAGTCCTTGGCACGCTGCCTGCTCTGATCCCCCACTTGGGGCAGCTTCCTGAAGGCAGGTTTGGAGCGAGTGAACACGGACAGATCTCCCTTTGCAAGAGCTGCCCAAAAGAATTCATGTAATGCACATTTGGTATCAGGCACGCACAGTGCTTAATCACGTTGTTTTTAACTTCTTTTAAATAACATGCAGTTTGAAAAGTTGAAGCAGCTAGATACATTTTAAGACATTTCTGCGTTAAAGAGAGCTCCTTTCAGAGCGTTAAATGTAAAATACAGTGGCAAAGTGGATTTTTGAGTGAGAGGTGAAAGTTGCCCTGCATTGTGCAGACGGGCATGAAGACCAGCCACGTGGACAACAGCTACTTATATGACTGTGGCAGGCAGCCGTAAAGCATGAAGACCCCCATTCAGATTGGGCCCCAGAACGCTGCCCGTCCCAAAGGAAGGCTCATGAAGCAAAATAAATAGTAAGTGAAGATTGATGTTCTTGGCAAAAGCAGCAAGCAGGTAATTTAGAGCAGGCACTGCCCATTCAGTCCAAGAACAGGAAACAACTCACCAAAATGCCCCACCCAGCAAGTCCCACTTGGTATAAAACTCTCTGCTGCAGAATTTAGCTACTGACACAACCCGGGAGAAGTCTGCAAGTACCACAGAAGAACAGGAGAGAAATTTCTGAGAAAGAGACCTTAGCTAAAATTAACTACAACAGATCAGACACATGAATCCCTGAAGCCTGTAAAACAAGCAGAAAGAAAAGGTACAAAGTTATTTTACTGCATATCTTACCTCTTCCAGCTGAATGTTTTGTTTTGTTCTGGCTAGGCAGTATCTCATTAAGCTGCTAAAATTTGCAAGCAACTCTTCTACTAAAAAAGTCCAGAACTAGACTGCTTTTCTTAATAAAGAGACATATTCTAATGCAGAAAGCTGTTATTATTTTTAATATAGATATCCCTTTACAAAGGATGGATAATTCTTTGAAGAACAAACAAAAATAAGAGTTATCAGGAAATACAATCAACTATATGCTCAGGCACTGAAAAATGAAATATTCAAAGCATCAAGCCCTTACTCTCAGAATCTCATTTTCCATTTGATTATGAGCTTGTTCTCGCACATCCTTCCCCAGTATCCTCAAGGATTCATTTATCTCTTCTATTACTGTTCTTGCTGCTTTGAGGACCAATGGCATGCTAGGACAGTCCTTTCACAAAATAATAAAGAAAATTCACAGAACTCCCAAGTGCAGACTATACAGACAGGTTCTTATTGCCAAACATTACCAAGTGAAGAGATATTTCTGAAGAAAATTGTTTATGTAAGTTTAACATTTAGACCTGAAAAATCTGAGAAATAGGCAGCAATCAAGTTGCTTTTTTGCAGTTGCTAATTCAGACATAACAAAAATAACTGGCAAAAATGCTTATGTGGGATGGGAAACACTCTCTTCAATTCTGTATCACATACATTGCTAAACTACAACAAAATGGTACACAGCATTCAGTTAGGTGTGCAAACAAAGATTTTACACAAAATCACAGGGTTGGAAGGGACCTCAAGGATCACAAATTCCAACCCCCCTGCCACATGCATGGCCACCAACCTCCACGTTTAATACTAGACCAGGCTGCCCAGGGCCCCATCCAATCTGACCCTGAACACCTCCAGGGACGGGGCACCCACATTCTCTCTGAGCAGCCTGTTCCAGCAACACAACACTCTCTCTGTAAAGAATTTCCCCCTGACATCCAAATTTCAGCATTTGAGCTCCACCAAGTACCAAAGACAATAGCCATACTGCTATACATTTTATCTGTAATAAGTAAACACCCTGCAAGGAAGGTACTTCTACCAGCACCAGCTGGATATCAATCACGTCAACACTGAAGCTTCAGTCTCAGCCATTAGTCGAGTGAATCCAACAGTCCAGCTCTCCTTTGTTCTTAAGCACAAACTCCCAATTAATTCATTTAAACCTGAAAATACCAAAATTGTTACTTTGTGATTCAAACACAGTTCGTGTCTTCCTCAGTGGGGAAAAACAGGTTCTCAAGCACAGATCCAAGCAATGAACACTTCTGATACCATTGAATATATCTGGTCCAGAAGGTTTTATTATGATTATGTGTTCTTCCCATAAAAAAGGAACGGGGTTTGTGAGTAATGGGGGAGGAGGGCATGGGCCACCAAAGATTGACAACAAAAATCTGTAAAGCCAGACACATTATAGGAGACAACTATAACCAGAGGCTCCACACTAATCTATCAGTTGCTATCGTATTAAGAAAGAAATGGAAAATGGGACATTTTTGGAATTCTGATCATAAAAATCTCAAAAACAACATCCTGCCTGCATTATTAGTGTTCTTTATCAGACATACTTTATATACATACTTTATATACTTTAGAATGTAGAGAATTAACAGGCTATCTCAAAACAAACAAAACCAACCTTATTTCTGCTGATTATTCTGTATTTCTAAATTAATGCACATACTGAAACAGCTACTCTGAGCACACGGTGAAAAATACTTGGTGTGTCAATGGAAGACAGCAACATATATCATTCAAATATTGGGTTTTCAGGCAATTCTAACAAAGCTCTGACAAACCAGACTTCAGTTTATGTCATTCACACTTTCATGAAATCTTCAGTGCTCCATAAAAGTCCTTGCATAACCCTCACCACTCATCCATCAATGAAAGATACTCCACCCGAGTCAGAACCTGTACCTTAGGAGTCAAAGTTACCTGAACATTAACTAACATCTATACAGCACTTCAGAAATACACATAGCTCTTCAGGAAAAAAAAAAAAGAAAAAAGAAAAAGAAGGTTGAGTCTGTTACTCAAGTCCCATCACTGATTGTTACAGACATCAGATTGGAAAAATCCAGGAGAAAATGGCTATATGGAGCAAATTAAATGGTTTGGAAATGGAATCAAAATCTCATTCCTGTTTCTGTCTCTCTCCATTACCAAGGACACAACACACAGAGTACCATCTGCACTGTGCATTCTCACTGTATCAGTTAAGGCACAGCAGCAAATGTGAAGCACAACTCCAGGAAGACTGGAACTCTGGAGCTGCACCTTCAGATGACCTGGAGTTCTAAAAGCTGCACTCTCCAACACGTGCGTTAGGACTCAGAATGAAGAATCAGTTGCATCTACTCAATTAAAACATGTCTAACCATTAGCTGTCTCATCTTCAAGACAGATTTCAAGGGTAGGACATCTCAACCAAAATTTCAGTGAAAGGAGGTCTGCAGCTTTGGTACCACAGCTTCCCAAAGTGTAAACCACCAATAGCTGCACTTTGGGAAATGCACTGACAGCCGGAAACTGAAAAGACACAAAGTCCTGGGTTTTATTACCTAAAGTGATCCAGGTAAAGCCAAGAACCAAATGCAAGAAAAACATAACTCAGAAGTCCTCAGCTCCCAATCAAAACCTTGCTGCTTAGGCCTCATTCTTTTCAAAATACCTCTTACCTGACAGAAGCTATATTTCAGTTCTGAATAACTGCCCTTTTCTCCCTCATCTGTGCACAAGCATATACTTTCCTTAAAGACTTTACCGAGCAAAGCTCTCAAAGGAAAATCATAGATCCAGCACTAGATTCTTACCTTCTATCTTACCATTTTCAAGTCACAGAATAAAATTGTACTGCCACCACTAAAATTTAGCTAAGCTTTGTAAAATTGCTGTCCGGTCACATTTCTGGTTTTATAGACAGCCACTGAAAAGTAGCCTGCCTAGTTCATGGGATGGGGAACCTATAATCCACAGCAATTTCTCACTCCTCACTTACGTAACATGTCCCAGCCCCATGTGCACCTTATGACCCAAAAGCATCTAGCCTAGAAAGCAGATCTGATATGCCTTTAAAGATACTGCTTTAGCGTGATCTGGGTGAAACAGATCTGAAAATCACAGAGGCTAGCATCTTGCTTTCAAGATGAGAATCACTACCAGCACAAGCAGTTCCAGCCCTACCCATGGGCTTTTATAACTTGCACCCTGGGGATTTAACGTAAAACTCAGATTTATAAAGCATGCTGTTCAGGATCACAAGAACACAGTTAGTAGCTTGTATTTCTAATTTAACAGAAAAAGAATTAATTCTAAAGCTGATCAGTAAATTTACTTACTCTAAACTGAATTTCCCAAGATGGTCAAAAAATGGTAATAGAAAGCCTGGCCAGCAAAGTGAGAAGAAGTAAGAGAAGAAAAATCCTTACATGCTATTTTGAGAGATCTAACACTTAATAAGCACTTTCTACCATTATTTGTTTGGCTTGGATTTTTAATTCACGTAACTTCTCTTAAAGTTATTCAGCTACAGTAATAAGCGGTGTTGCCTATTGTGCTGTAAACAGGATGCAAGCAAAAACTACGCTAATTAGCAAACGATTTTCAAAAGGTCAATTATCTCATCATTAACATCTCTGCAACGTGGGATATTCTCCAATTTTAGACAATGAAATGGATAAAAATGGATTGAATTGCTTGAGGCCACAGTATGTTGCACAGTATGTTGTCGAGTAAGAGTTTAACTGGATAGAAGCTTGAGTAGTTCTGTATGGGACATCTCCACACTGTGCCGTTGTCCAGCTCACTCTTAATGCCAGATGTTTAAGGAGAAGAAATGTTGCCCAGAAAAAACACCCCCCCCCCCCAAATAAAGATGAGAAAAGAAAGAAAAACGCTGAGAAACAACTATCCAAAAACTGCCCTACCAGAGACAAAAGCAACCTTAGAAATATCCCAATATTGAATATCCAAAAAAAAAAAAACAAAAAAAAAAACACCCCAATAACCTGAAACCTCAGAAACTTCCCTAAAAATGCCTCTCTCAAAAAAGAAAAAACAAATGCCCATCCTTAAAAAAATAAAGAAAATACCATAAACCAAAAGAACAACACTGAAATAAAACAAAAAGCTTGCAAACAAAATCCCCACATCTCCCATGCTGGGCACACAACTCTTTTGGGTTGGTTGGTGGGGCATTTTCTGTTGGTTATTTTGTTTGTTAGGGGAGTGGGAAGGAAGATGGCTTTGTTTGGTTTTGTTGTTGTTGTTGGGGGGGGGGGGGGGAAGGATGTTTGCTATGGTTTCTTTTTGTCTGTTCTTAGGGGTTGTTTTTATTTTGGGTGCCATTCATTGGATGAGTTGGGAGAGTACTTTAGGGACTTCAGGGTTTTTTTTTTGTTCTGGATTCTTTTTGTACTTTTTATTTGTCTGGGGGGTTGGTCTTTCCTTGGAGGGGCAGATATCTTTTACTTGTTCCTATGTATTTGGGGTTTTCAGGGGAGTTTTTGAGGCACTTGAGTTTTTTGTCTTTTCATTTCTTGACAGAATTAGGAGCTTTTTTAGCAGGAGGTGGAAGGTGACCCGTTTTGAGGGGAGTTGTGGTTTTGAGGGGGGTTGGCATTCTTCTGGGGAGGGTTTGGGTGTTGTTTGTTTGGGTTTTTTTGGTGGTTTGCTAGAGGGGTTGTTTTGGGGGGTTGAAGGCTTGTTTGGGGAGGCAAGTGTGGGGTGCTAGATTTTTTTTTTTTTAATATATATATATTGAGGGCATTCTTCTTTCTTTTTGGTCTTGGGTTGTTTTGGTTGCTTGTTTTCAAGTGAAGGAAGGGATGCTACTCAAAGAGACCTGGACAGGCTTGAAAAGTGTGCCTAAGTGAACTGCACGAGGTTCAACGAGGCTAAGTGCAAGGTGTTGCACTTGGGTCAGGGCAATCCCAGGTGAGTATACAGACTGTGAGAAGAACTCATTGAGCGCAGAAGAAAAACTTAAAGTGAGCCAACAGTCTGTGTTTGTATCCTAGGCTGCACCAAACAAGGCTTGGCCAGCAGTGTGATGGAGGTAATTGTCCTCCTCTCTTCTGCCCTCACGAGGCTCCACCTGCAGAACTGCATCCAGGCCAGAGGGCCCCAGCACAAAAAGCACGTAGAGTTGTTGGAGTGGGTCCAGAGGAGGGTCATGAAGATGCTTGGAGGGCAGGAGCACCTCCTCTATGAAGAAAAGTTGAGGTAGGTAGGCAGGAGACCTCATTGTGTCCTTCCAATATTCAAAGGGAGATGGAGACTGATTTTTGACCTGTTTGATAGCGCTAGAGCAAAGGGGAACTGTTTTAAACTAAAGGAATAGTTTTAGGTTAGATGTTAGAAAGAAATTCTTTACTGAGAAAGAGGTGAGGCACCAGCACAGATTGCCCAGAGAAGCTGTGGATGCCCCATCCCTGGAGGTGCTCAAGGCCAGGCTGGATGTGGCTCTGAGCAATCTAATCTACTATGTGACAACCCCACCATGGCAGTGGGTTGGAACTAGGTAGTCTATAAGACCCTTTCAACTTAAGCCATTCTGTGATTCTATCAATGTAAGATAAAACTTCGCTCTGAAAAGTGAAAGCTGGAAAGGATATTATTGTATATTTGCCCTCAGCCTTTAAAAACATACCCTTCCATACTTCCTTCAAGTGGTGAAAAATTGAGGCTCTTTAGCTATCTGTCACTCATTAACAGAGCACAGGCTAATTCTCACCCTATACCAGATCTAACAGCTCAAGAAGTTTTGTAACAGGGTGACAGCATTTCATTCTCCTCATATACCACACTTACACAGCAACATATGCCAAAGAATTTGAGTAAAGCCTTATCTCTACTTCTTAAGTTGCAAATGCCAAATAAACGCTTATGCAAACACCTGCGGAACAACACAAATCCAAGACCAGAGTCCTTGTCTCGCTCTTCTCCTAAATGATATTTAGTATTTTACATCCACAAACATATTAAGGACCAAGACATTTATTAATACAGATAATCATTTTTTTACTATGTTGTTGACCAAGATTACTCCAAGTGTACATACAATACTGCCCCGTCCCCCCCCCCCAATACACACATGAAAAGAGCTGGTTTTTACTCCTCTTCCACTCCCAGAGCACACAGTCTCACAGAATAAAATCACTAGCCTTATCTGCAGTCACTGAGCAGCAATCCTGCTTATCACAGGGAATCCAGGACAAAGAGACAGTTTGTGCAATGGGTCAGCCCAAAGCAGTAATGAGCAGTGAGGAAAGCACATGTATGTATTTCTACCTGAGTCTTCATACAAATTTGTCCTTCACCTGCAAATACCTTAAAATTCCACAGATTTAATGAACTCTATTGAAGGAAAAGCAATTGCTGTACTAAGCATATTAGAAACAATTCAGCCTTACCTCTTAAAACTACGCTTTATCCCTCTCTATAGAAAGTGCAAAGAGATTCAGTTTAAAATAACTTCTCCGTAATTTTTCTCATGACAGTGAAGTGAAAACCACTGCCACAAACTCAACAAGCTCCCCGAGAAGACAGGATATTTTTCAAGCCTAACTCAAAACTATACTAAAACCACTTCCATGCTCTTCCCCCGGGTCCAAAGAAAGATTTGCCCTGTCATATTGTGCTTTGCTCCAATTACACACACCACAAGATTACTGCTGCAGAATGTACAGCTATCTAAAATCCTGGCATTTACAATAACATCGGGGAAAAAAAAAAGGGAACACAATGGGAACAACAAAGGCTTTAAGCAAAGAATTGGTGATCTTATTTAAATACCAAGAAATGTTTGGAATTACTTTTCCAGCAAGCTACTCCTCTCATAAAGTATTAATGAAGGAAAAAGTTTGGAAGGTAACTTTAAAGGGGATGTCATATGTTTTTTAATTGATAAATCCATCTTACTACTATTCAGTCCTAAGACACTGTGTAAGATAATGAGCTGGTAAAGAACATGTTAGCTGTTGTTTATTTAAATACATCATGCTCTTGATAAAAAATGTGTAAATTGGTATTTCATGATGCAACATTACACAGCTATGTTCACAATCATTTAAGGAGCACAGATAACCTGCATCTCTCTTCCCCAACTACAAATTCAAATGTTAACTGTATGCAATGCCTGTGAAGTAATTCCAGTCCTTACTGATATACTGCAAGTGATGATGTATCAAGTCATTTAGAGGGAAAGGAAAGCAAGACAAACTTTCCAGCAATAAAGATATTGCTGTGGAAGGATCTACTTTTTCCATTTCTAGACATTCATAGTGTTTATAGGATTCTACAGCTTACAGTTACTGAGCAACATGTAAGTTGGAACCTCTAGATCAAGATTTCTGTCAGTTAGGTACCTGGGTCTCTTAGCTACCAGGAAACTGCATTAAAGCACTAAGCTAATAGACGAATTTACCAAACAATCATAGTGAGTATAGTGAGGAACCTGAAAATTTCTGTCATTTTACTGAAACAATCCTCATGCCATGTGCCTTATGTTCTTACATATCATGCCCTTGTTCAGTTTCCATCAAGCCATAAACAACCCACAGCAATCTCACTAAGTGTACCATCACATGAACTGATAAAATAATTGCTCTGGAAATCTTTTTCTTCAACCAAAAACTTTCTGTTACTGCTGAGCTAAGCCAGTGTATGCTGCTTCTTAGTTCATACCCCACTTGCAAGATCAGGAATTAAAGATGTACCACCGCATTCATGTGGGATATACATTTAAGAATACTCTTCAGAATCCTTAAATGAAGGCAAATAGCTCTGTTTTTCAAAGACTAGCTTTCTCAGGAATCACTATCTTGGTGAAGATTGAAACATTGAACAAGCCCCTTAGTAGGATAAGAGTTGTTTCACAATAGCTTTCTTTGAAATACTTTGACAAAAACTTACTTCACACAGATGTAATACTTACAGATCAGACCACAAAACCATTCAACACCACCCCAATCACTATCCTTAAAAATGCACAACAAGTGATGCAAAAAAATTCACTGCAAGATTTCTCTTGAACTACAAGAGGGTCTTACAGGAACAAAAGATAGGTGATGTGATTAGCTAACATTTCCTCTGAGAGGAGTACATGTTCACAACGCAGAAAGGAAGAGTATTGCTTTTCAGTACTTATCACAGTTATTAAAGAACACAAAAGGAATAAAACACCCCTACTCACTGGCTGTACAACATGAATAAAGTTACTGAAGGCAGCGTAGTCTGCTTATAACATCACCAGACTTGACTGCAACAGACCGCACCGAGAGACATGCTGTGATAACAGCTTCGTGGCAACTACAGTGTGGCCACAAGATAAAACCTGAGACAAATTGGGACCTTTCCAGAAACAGTTTTTAGTCTTACAATGCCTGGTACGCCAGAAGCTACACATTTAAGCACCCCTTCCTGCTATGGGAAGGGAAACCCAAAACACTCAGATCACCTTTGTAGCAAACAGCTGAAATGCTCACACTCATGAAGCAGTAAACAAAGAAGCGGTTTTAGGCCACGGAGGAAAGTCTGAGCACCTCTGAGTACAGCACAGAGGCTTTCCTCATCTGCCTCCCATCCTTACCACTGTGACCCACAGAGCAGCAATGCAGCAGCTCCCCTCCTCCAACCTTTGTGTGTCTCAGACACTTCCTGTCTCCACTGGCAATTATTTTCAGCCCTCAAGATTCCTTTCTATATGTTCCAGGAACCCTCTAGCCATCCTCTGTCCAGATGGCAGACTTCAGATGAAGGGAACGGGGTCTTGGAGAGTCTTTTCTTGGCCTGCTTCTCAGCAGCTTGCTGGAACTTAGAGGCAGGCTGAGTCTTGCACAGACAAGGCTCTGTTGCACTGCAAAAACCCTTCAATCCCTCTCTAGAATTCCCCTCAATGCCCTCTTTGTCTTCAGACAAGTTTGTCTTAAACCTTTTAGCAGGCTCTGCTTTCCAAGGCACGCTTTATACAATCTACTCCCTACAAAGCTGCAAAAAGCCAATTAAAGGGCAATGGAAGGAGATCTTAAACAACACTATAATGGACAACCAGAGCCTCAGTTTTAACTACATTTTAACTACAAACAAAGCAGATGCTCTTCTGACAAGCAAATGCCAAAGAAAAACGTAGGTGATCTCGATCCCTGTCATCTACAGCAGATGCTCTGAAACATGACAGAGTAATTTACATAATCACATTCAGTATGGACCACCATCCTGCAATGAACAGTTTTCTAGCCATGACTGTCCTGGATAAAACTTCAGAAAGGCTCAGCTGGAGTAGGGGTAGGAAGGGAGAAGAGAGAAAGCGCAACAGCACATAACATCTCCCAACATCAGGCAGAGCCTTAGAAACCCAACGTTTCAAAGGAATTGACAAGAACAGCAAACTGATGGGAAAATGATGCAAACACAGCCTTGTCTTTTGAAGGTTCATTTTAAAAAGATGCACTTCTCACTGCAGAAAAATCAATACAATCTAAAGGCACTACGTACTGCAGTGCCACTATTGCGCTCGTTTTTCTTCAGGCACTGACTACATTTTGAAAGCAACGGTAAGCCTAAAGAACTGAAGTTGCACTAAAAAAAAACAAACACCCTTCTCTTATTATTCTACATTGATCATAACAAAGTAATAGGGTATCTTCATGCTCATTTTAACCCAAAATCATCCAAGGAAATATCATGAAGAAAATATATCATTCCTTTATGGGATATTTTAAAAACTAAATCATTTATATTAGAAAGTGGACAGATTTTTATCATGTAGGCCATCGTTTTTATTTTCCTTAAAACATGCACACTGTTAGAAAGTCATCGTCTAATTCTCTCTGGCATGGAGATAAAGATATGCATTAAAGATTTAACTAATTTCAGACAGTTTAAACTCAAAATAGTTCTCAGATAACTCCTTTCATTTAAGGGGTGTGAACTGTTTGCTAATTAGGGTGATGTGCCAACTACACATAGTACCCATAGCTCCTCCCAGAAACATTTGAGATTGTCTGATCAGGATTTATCTGCTCTTATGAAACGCCCGCTGTGTGATTTACTGTCATCAGTTGTAGCTGATGAACTGGTTTTAAATTCTTGTTTTCTTCCTCCCTTTTCTAGTTTCTCAACCAATTAATAAACGTGAAGTGTCAGAAATGTTTTCTGTTTCCATTTGATTTTATATATCCACAATCAATGTCTGCTTACTACTGGAACATCACCTAATTCTATGAATTGAAAACTTGATAAGAGAAATTATGGTGTTTAAAATTGAAATCAGTTACAGACTACCTATAAACCTTAGTTATTAGCAGCTAGCTAACAAAACAGATGGAGGGAGCCAGGTATTAAAATCACAGAAAATTAAATCCATCAGCTACAGTCATCCAACATTAGCACAGTAAACTGCATCATTATGACCTGAGACACCCGCTCCCGTACCTCGGGGAAGATGCGTTTTCTTAAATCTATGATTACTAACCAGATACTCAGATTAAAGACAGACATATGAGTGTGGTTCATTGAGAGTAAAACAACAGAAATCTAGCAAGTATTGGGTAAGAGGTCTTGCCTTTGCTCTGAAGACATGCCATCTGGTAATGCCCTTGGTTTGGAGCTTTCATGCCAACCTTTCACTGGTTGGCTCTCTAGGCAGCAGTTGTCTGAAAAAACTCGCAAAGATTACGAGTGAAATCAATGACACAGTTTGAAAGTCTTTTTAAATCTTTAGCAATTAGTCAGACTTTGAAGAAAAGCTAGAAAGAAAACAGACTGTATGCAAGTATAGAAGGCCAAGGGAGCAAAATTATGGGAGGAGTGGGGGGCAAAAAGACAGTGACTGCAGTAATACCTGAAAAAACACAATCATGCATCAGGATACATTAACAGAGAGAGAGAATAAGTACAAATGGAATGTACTATGATTAACAGAGTTGATGATTGCTTTATCTGTTAAATTCTACGCAGAGCTGCTTTTAAAGTAGTAGGAAAGTCGCATGCTAAGCCAAGCAGTTACAGCTAAGGCTGTAATAGAATGAGGGGCAGGTGGATAGGCAAATAATTTTACAGCAATTATTTCTGGCATAGTAACAAAGAGTTTGCTGCACTGGAACTTAAGCTTTACTTCTACATACCTTCATTTGGTTCAGGTTCTACAGCTAAGATCAGCCTAGCAATGGGTGTTCCCACTGAACATGCTAAGGCTGGCCTTGCATCACTGCGAAGATTTATCTCTGCATTCAATGCACACAACTCCAAGAGCACTGGCCAAGGCAAAGGAATACAGGAGCAAGAATGAAAGTTTATACTGTTAGTCTATCAGTTTTATGAGAATCTAAGTCTACCAGCAACGTGAAAAATAGTGCAATGCAGCATGGGCAGAAATACTGTAGAGTGGAAGACGTGAAAAAGCAGATGCTGAAGCCACAGGCAGCTTTATAATAGCCAGCATCTATCTTCCCAGTCATGACATTTTCCACTATTCTAAAAACTTATTGTACCACTCTTCTCTCTGTAGGCTGCAGAGGGATTTTTACACCAATTTGAAACTAAATAGGTGGCTGCTGTATTTCTTTCACATTTTATTCTGAATATAAGGCTTATAGAAAAAGGGACAATAACCACTGACTGCTTATTCAAGCCCAAAAGTTGGTTAGGCTACACTTAGTGCCCTTCCATGTGTATCCTGTGGAATCATGTTTTAGGGTTGCTATTTTGATATCTTCATACCAAAGTTTGCTTAAATAGAGCTTGGCTAGTAAGTGCTAAGAAAATCTTTGTACCAAGACAACTGTATTCTATTACGAACAGAGGAATGTTTCCAAACTGTCTGCTCAGGGAATTTTTGTCAACAGTGTATCAGCCTAAATAATACTAAATGTAAAGATTACTCTTCAGTAAATTTACCCCCAGTATCCTTAGCTTCATTATCACCAGTCACCATGAAACTCCCAGCCAAAAAACACCCAGTTTCTGTTAAGTCCGTGTGAGAAATTAGTAATTCTTTCCAAATATACAGACAACATTGTAGTTTGAAGTGGACTGCCGTAGAACCATTCACTGTTACAAAACTTAAGAATTATGCAAACGATTGCATCTAGAATATTTTTAACTAATTGATGACACCATTACTTTCAGAACAGAATTTGCTGCTTGCACTAGAAATCAGAAGGATGAAGTATTCAGAGTCCTTGAAAACTGGAAATCCACATAGGCAGAATCAGAGAGAAGGGTAAAAAATCTTGCCTAAACACAGCCTCCATAAGATCATAGGTGGAGGGTGGGCCAAAGGGGAAGAGACCACACCACGATTTCAAACTCACTCTGTCACCTCTTCCCCACCCCCCACTCCCTTCCAAGACAAGTTAAATTTCTATTTTGAGGTTGTGGCTCAGAAATCTAACCTAACATTTCATTACAGGGTAGGGCAGAATATAAAATTGTCCAAACTGCCTACCACATCTTCCACAACAACAGATATATCTACTCAGCAAGCAATGGACTGGTATTTAAACAAATCTGTGTCAAAAATACATGAAAAAAAAATAAGGTGGAACAAAAAGAAGAAAAGCTATAGTTCTAAACATGTCACGTTTAAAGCAGAGTTTTAATTTGGATCTGCAGCAGATTCAGTGTGATCCAGAAACACTGTAAACAGATTTTCAGCCACTTGTCTCTGCAAAGCCTAGAATCAGTAGTAGGTGGCATCCAGAAAGCTTCCTATCACATTGTAATTAGGCATTAAAAAAAGTTTTCATTTGCCATATACCATTTTCTGCATCTAAAATTTGAGAGACAGAAGGGCTATCAGACAGAGGTAGCAATTTATAAAAGGAAAAAGATTTCTGATACAGTTTCAGTTCCAAGCTCTTCAGGATCCTACTTTGTTAACACTGGGAAACTCCTGAACAACAAAATGAAAAATAACTATTTTTCCTGATCTCTCCCTTACTAGCAGCACATCCGTGAGGCATAAAGAAACAATACAAATAATTTACTATCAGAAAAATGTTTCACAGCCTTCAAAAACACAACTTCAGATCAAGCACAGAGTGTCAACTGAGACACTGAGTGCCCAAAAAAAAAAAAGAAAGCACTAATCAACTCCCTTGTTTCAAATACACTGAGAGTAACATGAGTTCACTAAAGAAAGCTGACAAATAATATTTGTAGAAAACACTCAGTGAACTGCTTCTTCAAGTTGTGCCATAGATGTGGGAAAGTACACCCATCTGTTATCATCAGAAAAGGCTAGCTTCAGGCAGAAAAGCTGGACAGGAGACACTCAGGAGTTTGGTTTTCTGCTGCTTCTTCTCCCTCATTAGCCAAGTTCTTCTCCAGTTTGTCTGCACAACTCATGTCCACACATGCCTGTGCCAGTGCATGAATATACAGAATCACCTTACCAACAGCAGCACAACGAGCAGATGATGAATTCCATTCCAGCAATAATTAACAGCAGGGGATTTCCAACAAGATGGCAGTGTAAAACAGTGAGAAAACTTAAAAGCTCAATACAGCTAATTAGCGAAGCAGAGCCTGAAATACAGTTAGCACCTTCCTAGAATGCAGCAAGGTGCAACTTCAGTGCAAGTGCAATGAAAAACAAACAAAAAAAGGTTCTCTACCAGAGAAGAGGTATAACAACTCATTTTCCAAAAGATAACTGCCCAAAAGAAAGGAAAATGTTTTCTGTCTTTCTTTTATCTATCAGAATGGCTGTTATCTAATGTTTCCTCCTCTTCTGTTAGGGTAGGACTGCTTTAAAAAACACTCCTCCCAGTAAATGAAGATTCAGCAAGCTTTTTACCAGTGCTTTTTTTCCACCCCATCTAGTTCTGCCTACTTTTGAAATCAGTTTGGAAAGAAGGAATAATTCCAAAAGAATAAATAAGTAATGAGCTATTTTTTCCCTGTCCTTCCTATGCTCTGTTACAACATTATTTTCAGAGACATTAAGAAGTCCAAAATATCTGTTGATTCTGCTGCATTTTTTTTTTTTCTAAGCCTGCCCACTTTATTGAAAAGCAATGAAGTGGTCACTTTATATTTGGCGTTACAAGATTCCATAAGTCTATTCATCCTGCTGCTTATTAGTTAAAAAGGGAAACATTCTCAGCGGCAGAAAAAAAGCTCCTCCTTGTGGACAATGCGTCTGCAGCAATGTGTACCAATAGGCTGCAGAGGAATAAAGGAATTAATAAGTTTAACATTTATTTTGTCATCAGTCACACAGTAAGATAGACTTTTAAATGCATTCTGCTGCAGCAGAAAAACAAGCAGGGAAATATTATTAATAAAATGAAGAGCTGTTTTAAGTTTGTGTCATATCACAGTCACGCAATACTGAACCAGCAGATGCAGCAGCCTGGAGCAAGTCTTGCTTTCACTGTGCTGTCTGGCTTTGGACTTAGTTCTTCCAGCAAGAGCACAGTCACAGGCAGATCTGCTATAGTTCCCCAGGGCTGACAGCAGAACAACGCCGTAGTCCTGCCATTAAGAACAGACAAACTGCTCAGAGAATTTAAACCTTGCACTGTGTTGACTCTAGCCAGACACAGGTATACTGAAAGCTATCCCTGTCCCTTTCCAGTCTCCTATTAGCAACCAACTTTAAATCTAAGGTCTACTTTCAGCCATTCCTGAAGTCAATATTTAGAACAACGCAGCATAACCGTAATTTGCCTGTAACTGCAGCTTCTGAACTTCAAAGGAAAGTGAACCAGCACTGCCCTCTACTGAACGAGAGCTGCACACATATAACCCGTAGCAACTTCAAAACCACTTGAGTTTTCTGCTTCATATTCATACATACCTTGTTTTTCTGCCTTCTCTGTCAGCCTCTACACTACTCGAGCTCTACTTTTCATTCTCTTTCTTGCTGCTTCTTCCCCATGAGGGACACGAAGGCAACCAATAGATTTAAAAATCAACTATACTATAATACCATGTCAGCTTGTACAGATGTAAGGCACTGCACATGTACCTCATGATTTCAGTGAGCAGCATGAAAGCAAATTAAAATCACTCAAGTTCAGTTATTGAAAAATAACCCTGGAATATTTGAAGATTTTCTTTGGTCATCTGCAATATACTAATTGTGACAGTGTCACAAGATCTTTGAGTAGTAAACCAAGGTACTTAAGAACATATCACATGGATATGATATATATTATATGCTACATGCCCCATTTTGGGATTTAGACATTTACAACACCCTGAGAACTATTTAACTTAAGGATAGAAATACAGAACAAAATCTGATTGTGGAGAACTTTACGCAATACAAGATTAATTTGGCTGAACAATGCATTTGCTTGGAACACAGACTGGCTGAACTCAAAGTCACTAGGAAAGATGTAAGCATGACCCTCCTGACAGGTGGTGTCACTTGAGAAGCCTGCCTGTTTTCTGAAGACCCAAAGCCCAGAATGCCTGTGTCTCATCCCAAAATGTTCAGCTGAGATTTTCAAAGTCAGTGTGAGGACATGGTGTGTCAGTTCCCACAGCTGCACACTGCTTCCTTTCCTTGCCATCATCCCATGCTGCTGGCCTCACTACAGTGCCCTGACCCACAGAGGAGCACAGCTCAGCAGCCACCTCACCCAGAAAGCACAGAGGAGTTCATAACTCACCTGGCCAGGAAGAGAGGCCTGACCCCTTACTGCACAGTACCCTTCAACTCTGTTTCTTAAAGTGAATGTTAAACAACCCCTGCACATTAAAATAAGTGCTTATTTTATATAGCAATATTTTAGTCTTCCTGTTCTCTCAGCTATGCTAGCTCCAACACTGTACGACCTCGTAATGCAGGAAACACTTCAGTGGGAAGGGCAGACTTGCTGTTTTAAAGAAAATAATATCTCAGGTTGTTCAAAGCTGATCCTCACTGCCCCTCTTTATATATAAAGGCAACCCTTAGCCACAAGGAAGATGTTTGCAGCCTCCCTAAAGCCTCCTATACTTTTTCCACTATTGCTGGCTCTTAAAAAAAAAGGCCCAGATATAGTAGAACAAATTTTTACGTTTATGAATACATTTTTATAAAGCAATAGGAGAGATCAGATATACACCAGCAGTAAAAAAGTGAAGCAATTTCCCTTACCTTCCCAGACTGTAGTCTGTAAGGTGAAATTACAAAGCCTTTTTAAAAAGCAACAACATACACACAAACACAGTGCACCCTACTTCAAACAGTCTTTGAAGCATAAAAACTTATCTTAGATTTTATAGTTCGCAGGACCAAAAAATCAATGGCAACAAAAACCGTGCACGGATAGAGGTCAAAAGCCTTTGTACTAACACTGACATGGTAAAATTTGAATAGCATGCCAATACTGACTGCTTTCACTTAACATGTGAAAATCCCTTGTTTAAAATAAGCTTTGTTAATTTCGCATCATGAAATCAAAGCTTCAGTCTAAACATGTAATCTAACAAAATAGTTTCAAAGCCAGTTACCCAACTCCCACGTAAACCCATCAGAAAGGTTACTCAAACTTCAGTTTTTCACTGATTCAACTCTTTCTGCTCCCTGCACGCCTTCAGCTGTGCTCACATTTGCACATTAAACTCCTTGTTTGAGTTACCTGCAGCATCAACCATTGCACTGAAGAGAAGTCAGGCTATGTCAGGACCTAACTAGTCCAAATCAATACTGGTGACATTGCAGTGAATAGAGAACGTTCCTAGCAATTTTCCTTAGAATCCAGAAGCATCCCAGCTAGATCCTTTATCCAGAAGGCCTAAGTGCTGTCCCCTTGCTTTGTCACTGCAGCAATATCTTTCTGCTTGTCAGCTTCACCATGCTTTATTCCCTGTTCAACTGCTACATTCCTAGTTTCCTCACATGGGAGATGTTATGCCTGCTGAACTACTTGGCCCTACACACATGAAAAGGGCCTATCATATGAAAGGGCTAGCAGTAAATAACGTGTCATTTTCAAATCTACAAGGAATAAAAATACATTAAATTCCCAAGACCCTTCCAAGGAACCACAGGAAAGAGCTGTTCATGAACAGAAGCATATTCTGCATTGCCTTGTCAGCGTATTGTTTCCATCACAAATAGTTACAAGAGCAAAACTTCCTAACAAGGAGGTTGAACTCACACTGCTAGGCTGCAGAGAGCGCCACGTGCAAACAGTACTATTACGAGCAGCACATTCTAGGCATACAATTCACTTAGAGCACAAGAACTCTGAAAAAAAAGCCAAGAGTCACAAAAAATTAATGCCCATTTCACGCTACAATAACAAAAAGAAAGAAATATATTCATCTCCAGCTTTCATACAAATTACAACCCATACTGACCAAGAACATAGAACAAAATAAATCAGTTTGCTGTAATGATGCACTCTGACAGCAATACATACCAACCTTTAATCCATGTAGGCCGCTGTTTAAATAGAAGTCAGGCTGGAAGTGTGAAATGCAAAGACAGATTACATGACTCACTGACTGGTCTTTCTGTACATTTCCCGACATACTTTTCATATATTTAATAACTGGAGACATCAAACGATTTTGTAGCCAGTATCCTGACAGTCCTTGCCTCAGATTTCACATAAAGTGCAGTTATGCTTATTGTGCCTGCAGCTCTCATCTAAAAAAAGATGAAGATGTGAACCAAATGCCACTTCAGCATAACAAGTCAAGGAGAGAACAGACCCTTGCTCATAATATTAGAGTTTAAAATACTCTACCAGTGTGTGGGTTACTAAAGAAAACTCTCTAGAGTAAATACTAAACAGTAGTTTCAGCTCCCTTCTTGGAAAGTAGTACTGGTACAATAAAGAGAAATAACAATAAAAGTTATGGAAATTTTAAAACTCACTGTGGATGTATGAACACATGGAAAGAAAACATTTACTTTCCTAATTTGCACATTCACTCCACCTCACCTTACACATCTTGTTTTCTGAAGCCTAAGGCGACCAGCATTCTAGAACGTTGTCTTCACACAGTGCTAGAGAAGAATTATAATACATGCTACTGAATTGGCACACTCGTTTTGAACTTCCATGCTTCCACAGCTAAAACAACTGAAAGCTAAGAGCCAGCCAAAGAACTGATACCCAACCTAGTCATCCTACCTGATACAGTCTGAAGAGAAGGGTCAAGCCCTGAATGAGAACCTTAAATACGAGGAAATGTGTATTTTGGTTCTCTGCATAAAACAGTTAAGAAAGACATCAACAGAAGAAAAAAAGAAAAATAGGTAAATATGCAGGCTATAGGAAATATGGAAAAACTGATGTCCAGACTTTTTAGGCACCTGGAAATCTGAGCATTCTTTTGAAAGCACATTTATATTAATTAGTTCCTCCATTATCTACAGAATTACACAAAGGAAGCAGCTGGACTCCACAAATTCCACTTCTCCTGCTGGATTTTATGTTTCATAATAATGAATGAGCATTTATAGTGTAACTGCCAGCCTCATCATTAGTCTAACTTTTTTTTTATTACAATACATTAAACATAATCATTATCTCATCATAAAATCAGCTATGTCCGACTAATTGTCAACATCAGCATTATATCCTTAAAGGAGAGTGACCTAACCCAGCATATTCTGTACAGAAAGGAGAGGACTGCTTCCCAGTTATCGTGGTACATGCAATGTTAAACACTGCTGGTATACAGAGTAAACACGCTCCCCTTGCTGGCTTCCCAGCAACCCATACTGTTCTGCTTCACCCAGCTTAATCCAGGATAACCACACCTCAGAGGAATACAATGACAGGAAAATGAGATGATTTGAAGTTGGTGAATAAAATATCCAAAGAAGCAAGCAATTTTCACTCTTTTTTTTGTTATTTTTCCTAATATCATTAGGGAATATTTGATTCTAAGTTATTTGACTGACTACTATGATTACTCAAAACAAAACCAAGGAAAGAAGCCAGGCAGCTAAATCTGGCATGCTGTACTGTTTCTGAGAAGCTCTCTCAGATCTACATAGTAATACTTCTCATCCGCATACATAAAAAAGCATTTTTCAAAACCTGCAAACACTTCCTCTTGTCCGTGCATCACACAAAAGCACAGCTCTACAAAAGCAGAACAGAAATGTTCCTTGTTTCTACTTATACCTTAAATATATGTCTAGCATATCAGAATCACAATCATCCGTCAGCCCCATAGTGAAGTTCATGAAGGTTCCATACCTTATTGAATAAGAGTCATGCAAAGTTACAAGTTCACAAAGAAATTAGTAACACTAAGCTGAGTAAACTGAAATATTCACTGAAACCACTGTAACGTTGTGAAAAGCAAACACTGAAGAGATTAACACTGTTCACTAACATTTCACCAATTCAGTTTGTAAATACCCGATTCAAACACAAGCCTTATTCAGGAGGTCTGACTTAGCACAGCATTAAATGTAGTGCCCAAACCTGGAGAAAGCAAATGCACGCGAGTAGTTTGTGTGTTTCAAGGATGGTAAGCAGTACAGCTTCTCTCTACCACACCAAATACATCCCAAGCTTTTCCCAAAGAAAGCAAGTGCTTTTCAACTTGGTATTTATCCCTTTCTTGCCAAGACACCTGAAGGCACGTGGATCACCAGTATGTTAAAGGGTCTCATTAATCCCTTTTTTCTGCCACATTACACAGACCTTTTACTCTCATTCTTGTAGTTAGCTTACATAAGAAGCTTTTCCCAAAATGGCGATTAAAGGACATAGTTCAGCACAAATACATTTCATGGGAAAGCAATGTATTTCATGCAAAAAAAAAAAAAAGGTAAATAGCACATTTAGCCATTATCACTGCTCTTCTGACTTCCAGGTTAATAAAAATTTCAGCATGATGCATGCAGCACAGAGGTATATTAGTTCACATCTCATGAGACTTATCCCAGCCTAACATAACTTCTAGCAGTTGCGTAACGCAGCTGCAGCTTACAGAGCCCTTCACACAGCCACAGAAACTAATGCAGGAAGTCCTCCACTTCCTCTCATTCTCATTAAACTTCCAGAACGATGCTAGTGATATAAGCAGCAACATCCTGCATGTAAACATGTATCATCTTCATTTGCTTGTCTGTAAGCATTTTTGACAGTATAGCATTAAAAAAGTCAAGTTCAGTCTGTTTGTACAAGTCTAATTTTCTAGAAAACCCACAGATACCTGTACAGCACCAAAATTTCAGCTTGTTTCTTCAAATGGTTTACCATTAAATTTCTACTTAGCTGAAATCCAAAAGTGTTTGGACTCTTCATTTGCTTGGGTCTGTATGATGTTCCTTTGGAAATATTCCCTACGGTTTATATTCCCAATTTTTGAAATCAAAGCTGACACCTCCCCACAAAGAAACCAAAAGCACACCACATTCCATCTCTCACTGCACACCTGGAAAACACAATATTCACCTCCCAAGGCTGTTATGACGAATACCATTTCTAACTTGGTAAGCTTAAGTAGCTACACAGCTCTGGGCAGCTTCTCATTCAGGGCAGCAAAGCAAAAGACAAGAGAAGTGTTTCCACTTTGTAAAGGTCTCAAATCTCACTAAAATCTCACATTCTAATGAAATGCACCCCATACACAGGTAGTGTTCTTACATGACATGCAGAAATGTGGCTTTAAATTTAAAAACTGAAGCATAATTCATCTAAAAGTCAAGAAGAGATGAATTAGTATCTTGGATTCTTACTGTCAGTAGTGGCCTTCCTCTTCAATAGAATTCCAATCCTGAAGTAATTTCCGTTCTGAAAGAAACTGTTTCTTTAGATACTGTAATCTTTCAAAGAAATGCCTTCTTGGGGACTGCAAAAAAAGAAAACGTTTGTGTAGAGGCAACAGTCCACAGAAGAGGGAAATCAACTTTAACACATGGATTAAAATGACTGAGTGTTTTTATCCAACAGGATAATGCACTGCAGATTTATAAGTTGATAAGAATGATGCAGGTTGTTGCTTTTAAAATCAGAATATTTAAAAAAATAGATTTTCCTTGAGATAACAAAACAGGTGACTCCAAAATAGTTTTTAGTAAGGGTTTTCACTTCCCTTGTTAGAGAGGAATGCCTCAGAGCACCACGGAAAATTTATTAGTGAAAAATGTGTTCATTGTTATCACATTACCTGTAAAGTGATGATAAGAAACTTAAAGCCTGACTAACAACTTAGATAGAAATCTAAACTGAAGTCACAGGACCTGGGAGTGTCACATTTCCTTCCCTCTGCCGCAGCCTTGGAAATATTCTAGGCAAAAAAAATAAAATAAAATACAGCCGAGATGGTAAAGCATGCTCCTTTGACAAACCTGCTGTATCAGTGTCTTTTTCAGAGGCTCCTTTGAAAATGGGCTGCAAAGAAGAGATGCATCAACCCTGAAAAGTGAAATACTCAAAACACTACTTAGAGCTTTCAACTGTAAATGCTGCCAGAACTCATTCAGCTTCTTGTAATGCCAGATGTTTCTTAAATTCCTGCTAGCATTTTACAAATAACTTAGAAACAAAATACATCAGTACCTCTATTGCCAAATCCTGCTTACTTTTTTTAGTGTATAAACAAAGCAAGCTTAATTGAAATCATCATTTTCAAACTATCATCCTCATTACCAGTTATTGCATAGTACACAGCAGAACAGTTATTTCTTATTACCCAGTAAATCAAAACATAAGCATCTTTGATGCTGTGGCTTAAAAAAAGTCAATTCCATTCCATTTGTATAAGTCTAGTTTTCCAGAAATCCCACATACACATCTGTACAGCACGGAAATTTCTGCTTGTTCCTTCAAACAGTTTGCTGCTAGTTCTTCTCTTAGCTGAAATCCAAAGCGCTTGGATTCTTCATTACTGTACATGGTGTCATTTCTGCAAATTAGACTAATACCATAGCAAAATTTTACCTGTTAGACAGAGTATAAAAGGTAGACAAAATACACATTTTTTACATATACTTTTGAGTTTATTTGCAAACTGTTGCCAGCAGCTGAAAAGCTTCTGTTGACTACTGCTCCTTCTTTGGGCCTAGACCAGTGTTGCTGCAAAGGTGTATCTATACTACATACAGTAACCTAGCCATTCCTTAGGTGTCCTGCCAGCAGTCACTGTAGATCTTGCTTAGTGTTCATTATCCTTGTTAAATCAGAAGACTAAAAGAATGTTCTTCTCTCTCCACAGAGAGTGTTTGCATAAAATTAACTTCAGGCTTTATCTTGCCCTTCCCTGTTTAAACACAGATTGGAATTATCTTGACACATAGTGCTGATTTAGAATATTTTTTACTGAATTCATTCTGTCAGGAGGGGGCTTATCAAAGTACTTCTGAGAAGTACAGGTTCTAGTGAGAGAATGACTACGTACCTGAATAGGTATGTCTGACCAGCCTCGTTAAGTAGGTTTTGAGCACTCAAACAACAAACTTGTAGAAGCACCAGGCCAGCTTGAGCACACTGAGTTTAGATGGCAAACTTCAGCTCTCTCTCCAGGACCATTTTGCCTATAGTTCCTCTAGATCTATCACTAACTGATAGGTGGAATGGATCAGTTAAAAAAAAAGAAACAGTAGTTAATTCTGAATAAATAAAAAGGAACTCAAACACTGATGTTCACAAAGCAGCAATAAGAATTTATTTTTGTCTTCTGCATGTTCTCAAGTATATCTTTGCAGACATGAAGCCCTGCCTACTGAACAAGCATTAAAAACAAAGCCCTAAGGAACAACTCACAGGTAAATCTTGTCTTTCCACCAGCCTGAGCTACTGAAATCAACCACAAAGCCACTCTCAATTAGATTAATCATCAATAAAGTCATATACTACTACAAAGGGGACAAGGGTAAATACAAAATGACTTATAGGCCAAATAGCAAAAGCTAGCAGTTACTATTTCTGAACCAGCCTGAGCCCAATTCTAACTTTGCAAAAAGACAAATTAGTTTAATGACTTTCTGGTTTGCAGGCCTGTATGTCTGTATCAGGTCAGAGTACACTGCCTTTTCCTCAAGTGGCGGAATGAATATCATAACCACGCCATGAAAGGAAAGAGAGGAAGAAAAGGCAGACCGTCTTTCTGCAACAGTAATCAAGATTTGAAGAAACCAACACCCACAGAGTTTCTCCAAAATCAATAGAAAAGAGTAAAGTTCATGCAAATTAAGTCTATCTACAGTGACCCTTCGAAATCAATCTGCAGCCAACACGGGCCAGTCTTAAACAGAGGAGGGAAGACAGTATGAAGTTCAACAACACTCATTTTGCAGAGTACAGTATCACAGTAGTGTTAAAAAGACAGTTTCTCCAAGAAACATGATTACTTAATTGCTGTAAGATCATTGATTGGCAATGGCCTTTTTGAGCCTGCAAATCACCGACTTTCAGCCTGTTCTGTGTTTATTCTACCACAGACTGGACTGACACGTGCCATGAATTCCCTACATGTAAGAGTATGCTGCATTCCCCGGTACCAGAGCCATGCTGATCTAAAAGCCTTTCTAGAGGGAGAGAAAAACAAACAACAGAAAAATACACCTTATTTGTCCCTCTTCTTATTGATATTTATCATAGCCACCGTCATTCCAGCTCTCTTGCCAGCTTAGTAAAATGCAGACCAAGTATCCCAAGAATTTTCTCCAGCAGACATGCCATCAGTTGTCAAGTCCTGCCTGCAAACATTCCCTCCTCTACAAGTCACCTCTACAAGTCACAGAGCATGCCAGCACCTTCCCAGTTTTTCTTTCCTAGTACTCCGCAGATCTTAAGTATTACAACACTTAAAGGCAACACAGCAACAACAAGGGATTGGGACAAGAGAAATTATCAGTCTGAGTAAATATGTAATAAAAAGAGCCATTATTCACTTTCAACAATATTACTCCATGTCTCACTTGCTCATTCCTTTATCTGAAGATCCAGTAGCTTTGGAAATGTCTCTAGAGATTGTGTGCTTCCAATATGAGACACTGGTCAGTACAAATTCCACTCCCTTCCCTTTTTCAGTTTTTTTTTAAGAGCATGGTTAGAAGAAGGAACCTGCACTTCAGAACTTAAAAAAAAAAAAAAAAAAAAAAAAACACTCCCAAACCTTTCATATTTGATCTTACTCTCTTACTTCTTATTTTACACATTTTTTTAAATAAGAAAACCTTGCTGAAAATATTGTTCTGGATTCCTTTCTTATTCACAGAGGAGTTATTTCAAGAATTCAGACCCTTAGTTTGTCAGCGAACAAACTGGTAAATTTTATTATAGAAAACTACTGAAAACTATGCATATTTCAGAGCAAAGTATGCTCTTTCAAATACATGTGCACGCTTGAGTACAAATGCTTCCACCACATGTGCTTTTCTTTGCTAGGAACTGATGCTGCAGTACTGTCACGTAGGCTCCAACTTTATGGATTATCAAATCATAGAATGGCTTGGGTAGGAAGGAACCTCAAGGATCATCAAGTTCAAACCTCGCTACAACAGGCAGGGCTGCCAATGGTAGATCAAGTGCTAATTAGGTCAGGTTGCCCAGGGCCGCATCCAACCCAGCTTTGAAAACCTCTGAGGAAGGGGAATCCACAGCATCTCTGGGCAACTTGTTCCAACAACTCATCACCCTCTCAGTGAAAAGCTTCCCCCTGACATCCAACCTAGATCTCCCCTCTTTCTATTTAAATAGAAACAAACAACACGTAATAGAGAGACAAAAGGAAGGAGAACATAAGAGTCAAAAATGTTATAAACAGAGCTATGAGAAGTTGTAAATAAACATATGCATGGTTACATTTGGTTCTGTCTATTGTACTTTTTCTTCTTTAAAAGCAAAGTTCAGAGGTCTACCTGTTCTGAAAAAGAGCAGTGAATACTTGCCATACTTTGAGAATACCCTTGAAGTGATCAAACACTCCACTGCTAGTGGCCTGAAGCAGGTGGATGGCCCCACATCAACAACAGCTCCTCTGCCCAGCGGGTGTCAGCACAGCTGGAAGCATCAGCTGCCACGCCATGCCACCAGGTCCTTCCCAGGGACAAGAACTCTGACAGTTTGCCCCACAGGGCCTCGGTGGCAAAAGTGCACAAATGTTGCTCCAAACAACCCGGGCATAAATAAACCAATTCACTGTTGGGAAGAATGGCCAAACTAAGGTTATTAAAATTCATTATTCGATAGATTCAGCAAAGCACAATTACAAATCCCAGGAAAGAATGCTGGCTAATGAAGACACAGCAATTTGTGACACAATACACTGTGTACTTTTAGGTTTGCCCCTGGGAAACCGAGCAGGATGCTGAGAGCAGTGGAAAAGCTACGTGGCTTGTTAATACGGCTGTTCTTTTCGAGTGACTAATGTATTTCTTTTTTTCTAACTGGAGCTAGCAGGAAGGTGATATTAGAATAGAAGGCTCCAGGCAGTACGTTTCTCTTATAATTATCCAGCATTAATTTGGCCTTACTAACTAACTGCCCTTTGGATATTTTAGAAAAGCAGATAAGAAATACACACAGAAGAAAAAATGTAAAGGAGCTTTACAGATTAAGTATAGGTTAATCTGGCAATGCATGTAATTGTCCTCTTGCTTGTATCTCAAGCCAATCGTAAACTGAGGAAAGCATATAGCACAGTCATAGCCAACACTAGCATGAAATTTGGGTGATTAAGACATGCTAATGTAAAAGCAAGGGTCTTGAGAAGGTTTGTCATCAAAATGTATTTAAGAGCTTCAGGTGATAATGCAAATACTGGAAAATGCACCATAATGAAGTCTTATACACAAGTTCTTGTATACTCACATTTTCATTGCAAAAATACTGCAGTGGTAATTGCATTGCACACATCTGACCCTGAAAATGCACCAGTTCAGTGCACCAGGCTTTCTGCAGCTTGTCTTACAGCACTGGCTGTAAACTGCCACTGACCTCTGTCAGGACAAACTGACTCACGCTTTGTTATTCTAATATATAGAATTGCATAGCATTCTTTAAATATTTTAAAAGAAGTAGGCTACTAGAACCTACTTTTTTTAAAAACAGCATTTTCTTCCTAGTCATTAAGCACTCAGTGGGTCCAGGAAAGCTACACACTCCTCAAGAAGGCAGCCTTAAGTGCACAGGAGCAGGCCATCCCCACATGCCATAAAATGAGCTGAAAGGGAAGAAGACTCACCTCACTGAACAGGGACACTGTTTGCTGAGAATTAAGTTGAGCTTATCACCTTTGGGTAAAGGAGCTGTCAACTCAGGAAGAGAACAGGAATGTTGCTAGGACATGCAGCGTGGAAATTACAAAGGCAAAAGCCCAGCCAGAACTTAATCTGACCACTGTTGCAAAAGATCACAAAAATAAGTCTTACAAATACATTAACAACAAAAAGAAGGCCAAGGAGAATCTCCAACTTTTAACGGATGCAGTGGGGAACATTACTACAAAAGATGAAGAAAAGGCTGAGATATTCAATGCCTTCTTTGCTCCTGTCTCTATTAGTCATTTCAGTTATCTCCACAGTACTCAGCCCTTTGAGGTGGAAGACAGGGATAGTGAGCAGAATAAGCCCTTCATAATTCAAGAGGAAACAGCAACCTTTTACTTCTCCTAGACCAGGGATGTCCAACCTTCTGCACTGCCTGGGCCACAATAAGTGGGAGTGTCAAGGAACTGTCTTGGGTCACATATAAAACACGCAATTCAGTTAATGCATATAATAAAACTTTAATACATTTATTTTAAAAAATTTAAAAGGAACAAAATATAGAACTAGATGGATGTTTGACCTTGTTTTTGTGAAACTAATGTAGCCTCGTTCAATGGAAGCAGTTCCAATTCTTAATGAGTTCCCAAGGTGTTTGTCAGATTTCTGATGAAATTTTACCCTTATTGTATTCCATCTTTGAAAACAGTTGCTCATAAATGCATGTACTGCCAAAAACCAATGACATCAATAAGCACGACTGCAAAGCACAGGATATTTTTCTCTGGTAAGACAGGTGTTACAGAAGCCTAGTAGACAAACGATCCAATTTTTGATGGACTGATTGTAACACCCTACACTCCATTTGAAAATTCACACATAAGGTACTTAGGCTGATTGAAAATGGAATCTCAAATATACAATTTTTTTAACCTTGAAACTTGTTCTCAAATTCCTGTATTTAAATGGAAAGCAATGCTGTATATTTTTTCCACTGTTCACAGGGTCACATTTAAGCAACGTATCAAAACATGTAACATTACTTGCCATATTGAGTTTGCACTATGTCATCTTCCCCACATCCTGGCTTTAGCTCAGACAGTGCCAATTGCACATGGATGTTTGGTTGTTGCCAAGCAATGGGCACATAGCCAGGGCTGGGTCAGGCTGCTCTGTAGGGCAGAGCTGCCACCCTTACGGGACAGGGAACAGCCACAGAATAGGCTGCACAGGGCCACGTGTAGCCCACAGATTAGATATACCTCTCTTAGACTATCACAAGTCTATGGGATCAAGTGAGATCCACCCAAGCTTCCTGACAGAGCTAGCCAAGGTGCTCATCCAGCCACCTTCCATCACTTTTATCAGCAGTCCTAGTCAAACAGGGAGGTCCCAGATGACTGGAGGCCTGCCAACATGACATCGCTGTCATCTATAACAAGGGTCAGAAGTAGGATCCAGGGAACTACAGTCTGTCAGCCTGACCATGGTATCAGGGAAGGTGATGGAGCAGATCACCTTGAATGCAATCACATAGTACATGCTGGGCAACCAGGATATCAGCCTAGCCTTCAGAGATTCATGAAAGGCGGATCCTGCTTGACCAATCTGACCTCCTCCTATGACCAGGGACCTACCTAACAGATAATGGAAAGACTGTGGATATAGACTACGTAGACTTTAGGTAAAACACTCTCACAGCATTCCCCTATAGAAGCTAGAAGCTCATGGCTTGCACAGGTGCCAATAAAAAAAAAAACAAAAAAAAAACAGTACAATGGCTGGGCACAGAGGGCCTTGCTGAATAGAAATCCAACTCATAAGCATCACTAGTGGTGTTCCTCAGGGGTCAGCACTGAAACCAGTCCTGTTTAATATCTTCAGCCAATGATCTGAAAACAGGGATTGAGTGCACCCTCACTAAGTTTGCAGATGACACCAAGGTGGAAGAAAAATTGATCTCTTGAGGGTAAGAAGGCTGTACAGATTAAGCTGGATAGGCAGGATCGATGGACTGAGGCCAATTGCATGGGACTCAACAGCGGTCACAACAACTCAATGCAATACCACAGGCTTGGAGCAGAGTGGCAGGAAAGCTGCACAGTGGAAAAGGATTTGAGGATGTTAGTCAATAGCCAGCTGAACTTGAACCAGCATTGTGCCCAAGAAAGCCTATGACATCCTGGCCTGTATCAGAAATAGTGTGGCCAGCAGCTCCAGGGTTCATTTTCCTGTACTCAGCACTGCTGAAGCTGCAATTTAAATACCATGTTGACTTTCGGGCTCCTTGCTACAGAAAACTGCTACAGTCATTGAGGTGCTGAAGAGCGCTCAGAGAAGGACAACCTACACTCGTGAAAGGTCTGGAGAACAAATCTCACATGGAACTGCTGCAGGAACTGCGGGAACAGTTGGAAATGTGGAATAATTTATTCTCTGAAAGAACAGTCAAACTTTGGAAACAGGCTGCACACCAAAATGGTACCGTCCCTGGAGATGTTTAAGAAAGATGTAGATGTGGCACTGAGGAACACAGTTCAACAGGCTTGGTGTTGACAGGTGGAAGGTTGGACTTGACAATCTTGGAGGTCTTAATTATTCTATGATTCTAATGTAAGGCATAGCCCAGCTTTACACTTCTGTCAGCTGTGAGGAACCATTTCTTACTGAACATCAGGAAACATTACACTACCAGCCAGTACTTGACAGCATAACAATGTTGTAGAATTAGGTGATGTTGTTTTCCCCGTTTTCTTCCTAAAGTTATTCAATTTCACAAGCATAGCTCAATTCCTTCTCCAGATTCTAAAACAATACATGACACTAATCACAGACTTTGCCTATGAAATGTCTACAAAACATCATTAGTGTATCCTTCAATTAAGGACGGGGTGTTCTACTTCCTTAATAGCATCAGATTTTGTCTGCTAAATAACTACAAAGCACCATTATTGCATCCTTCAATTTAGTCTACAGTGTTTTGCTTCCTTAATGGTGACTCAAACAATACACAGGCTATTTGGAAGGAGCCATTCCTCTCTCAAGCTACCTGCAGACTTGATTAATGACACAAAGCTGTTACTGTACATAGAGGTATAGAGAGCAATATACAAGATGTACTCAGATAGTCCTGCAAGAATCAGCACATAAGAAATGTGCTGCAATCAATCAATCTTAAATTAAGAGTGAATGCAACTTCCTTCAGAAAGTTGCAGTGGGAAACTCTGAACTTGGATCTGAGTATTTTATCAGTAGTTAGCACTGATCATCACAGCTACAAATACAAACCAGAAGCATAATTAGCTGTCTCCAGCGCACCCAAGGAGGAGCAATGGTATTTACTACACAAGAAGCATCACTTCACCAACTTTGAAAGCTGGAGGCCAATACACTGGTGAGAAGCAGAACAGGCGACTACTGGAAAAACCATTCTTTAGGTGATGTCTCTGCTTAGTTCAGAGGGAGATAGTAAGACTTTGAGAAGCAAGGTGCCCCAACAAGGAAAGATAATATCTCTAAGATGAAGTTCTGCAAAGATTTGTCTGACAGAGAAATTCAGCTTCTCCTGAGCAAACAAAAGGTCAGAGCCAACACTCAGGAGAGCAAAACTGTTGTGTAATTTTTGGAAACACAGAAGAACAGCACTTATTGATGATGCACTACTTTTTAAGTCAGCTCTACTTCCAATTAAATCACAAGTGGCACGGCTGAAGGCACAGCATTCTCTGCTTTGCTAGGGTGGCTGGGTTCCAGGCCATCTGCATGGAATGCATGGCAGGACATTCCACCCTTCCACCAGAATGGTCAGCGGTGCCAGCCACTCCATGAAACCCATGAAGGGGACTGGGAGGGATCCACTTTTGTTTTCCTCATTTGTTTGTTTGCTTTACTCTGGCAGCAGGCAAAAGGCTCTTCCCTTGCCAAGTTCATTACCATTATATAAAATGTTCCCAATCACACTGGGTAGAGCACAGCGCAGCAAGGAGGAGGGAAAAAGCCTGTGAAGTTTACAATTAAGCTACAGGACTCATTAAGCCTTCATCCTAGAAAACAGGTGAAACAGTTGTATACAGAACATTTAAAGAGCTCAAATCCATTTAGATCAGTGTTCAAACTAAGTTTTTAAATGAAAGAATCATCTCACTTCTATAAACAGATCTCAAACAGCTTCTGAAACCCTCTAGTTTCATGCTTACATCTGGGAGTTTCATTATCATAGTGGAATTAGTTCTCATCTTTTACAAATTACGATTTATCATAGTCTCTGAAAGATAAGAGTAAAATGATAATCTGATCAAGCAGCAATATTCTGATAGTGGCAGAACTAATGTAGAAAACTGTTATCCTCCTTTATGCCAGTGGAACCTACAGCCTAAAATCAATCTTCTCATACATGACTGTGTTCTGAGGGAGTGAAAAGCACTACTTAAAAACATTTCCAAACACATACACATTGCTTGTAAGATTAAGAACACAGTGGTATCACTTGCCAAACTCCAGCCATAAAGCTGACTGTCACAAGCACAGTACATGCAGAGGACAGGTTTCTATTTGCAACACAGAGTTGTCCTACAACTATTGAGCCATTCAAACATTGCGTGCTTTCCTCTGGAGAGAGATTTTTTTTCCTAATTGCCACTGTATCTAACTTAGAACCCCAACATACGTCTATTATTCCCACACTTTGCAGACCAGCCAATGCTGCATCATCTAACCTGCCAAGCCAGGAAACCTTCCTCTTTGGGAAAGAGAAACCCACTCACCCACTGCTTCCTGAAATTAAACAGAAAGTGAAGAAATTACTGAAGCTGCTGCAGACCCTCTGCTTAGCTCGTACACGCCACACAGCTTCTATCCACAAAAAACTCAACATGAACACTTCACACTACACTCCCATGAAACATTATAACATTTCTCAACAGAAAAGGCAAAATGGAAGTAGACTGTGGTCTTAATCAGTTTACCTAAAATAAGCCAACCCTTCTACGGCACTCCCTCTCTGCCCTCAGGGATTTAAAAAGCATGCACGACCATGATCTGACAAGAGGTAATCCAATAAACTAGACAGCTCTCTCTCGCCTGCACAAGGACACAGCTGCTCTGACTCCTCATCTAGGCCTTGTACGGCCAAACGTCTGAAACAGCTCAGCCAGATCTTTACAGCAGTAGGAAGCATTAGGCACTCCTCTAATCGAGGTTGCAATTAGACCCACGTGCAGATAACCAAATCCTGAAGGCTTCTTCTGACACAAAGATTAGTAGGGCTCACGTTTTTCTCACCTGTCCCTTTTCACCTCTTATCTCTGTTACATTAGCTCTACTAAAACTTGGTACACTTCCCAAGCAAAACTGTCACCAGTTAATCTCTAAGAGCCACCGGTTCTCTCCCCCCAGCCCAGATGGATCTGTTCACAGAACAAAAACAGCTGCTTCTGATAAACCCACACGGCTGCAATTCACAATACACCAGGGACCTCTGAAGCATTCAAGCTGAGTGCAGCACTCCTGGTCCTGTAACAAGTGTATCGATACACTTGTCTATCATATCTCATAAGCACAAACGGTCCTGAAGAATATAAACAAAATCAGAAGTTTTAAGAGAGAACAGAGTCACTTGGTCAGAAGGGTAAATATGCTCTGAAAAGCAGCTAGGTAACATCAGGTTGAACAAAATTACAGTCATCTTCAGTGAGTCATACTGAAAGTATAGCTGGCAATGAAAGTGAATTAAGAACTGTATGGTATAATTGACTTGAGCTGAGAACTTCATGTCATTTTATATTAGTTAAGTGTGGTTCTGATTTCTAAATGATATGCCGGATTTTCACATCACAAAGCATTTGGCTGGGAGCACGTGGCAATAGATAGCAAGCAATGCACATCCTACTTGGTAACTTCTCTTGTTCTCTGACCAGCACCAATTTGCCATCTGGGGCACAGAGGGGAAGACATTGCTCTTCTACAGCCACATCTTCAGTAGTAGCATTTCATAGGTAAAAGCTGCATTTGGCAATGGGCTATATGCTTTGTTTATTGAAATCAAACCAAATGATTACATCTCAGTAGCCACAAAGGGAATCCTTCCCTGCCCCCGGGATATATTGCATCCCAGCTGGGAATTGTTATGTCAGCAAGAAAAACATAACTTATAGGTTAGCTTTTTGTTGGCTATTATCACAGAGGGAAACAGAACAAAAGCAACAAATGTCTGAAATGCATTCACTTTACTGTTGTAGCAAACAACAGTAAAGTGAATGCATTTCAGACATTTGGAAATAAGCTGACATACGGACTACTGTTCCAATAACTACAATCAGGTTAGAATGGCTAAATCTTAGCTAAAAAAAAAAAAAACTACATTTATGGAAACTGTAGTACAGAATCTGTAAAATCTTAGTCTAATTAGCAATTCCTAAGAAAATCAAACATACATACAATCCACCATCCCAAACTCTCATGAGATCTGCAGCAATTAAACTGAGAAGTATAACTGAGAACTGACTTTGCTTCTGCAATTTTTCCAGTGCTTTTCTATTTACCAGAGCAGGGTACAGCAGGGTGATTGCCATCTCAACTGTACTGTATGATCAGATGCAAAGGTACTTTTCTTCCTCTGAACACATAGCAAGCATAGTCTGTTAAAATGACACTTCTGCATTGAGAGTTGTTCAAATGTCTGTACAATTGCATCTCCCATTTACTCCTCAGAGGAAATAACTAAAAATTCACAAATTCAGCCTGCTCAATAGGAAAAAAAGGCTCACTTCCTATCTAGCACATGAGTTTTTTGAGAAGGACCATTGCATCTAATGCTGAAGCCTCACGAAGAAGCCAGCAGATTTTCACTACTGCCACCAAAGCTGATCCTGCTCCCTTCTGTACCACTCCTGGTCACTAGAACCTCCCTGCTTTGTGGCACACTGGCCCTTCTGCCAGGCAGAGGTATTGTGAAGCCCTGCAGTGAACTGGATCAGGAGCTGCTCCCAGTTAAACCTAAATGCTGCAATCTTCCCATTTGTTCTAATCTGCATCACTACCATGATCCTGTTCCTAATGAAATCTCTCAAGCACTTCAACTGCCAAATGAGAGAGTAATGGGAAGATTACTGTTATAGGATATCACTATGTACTTCTTATTAAGATCTATCCCCCACTTGTAAACTACATTCTCAAGTTCCATTGAAGAGACTTCAAGAGCCTTTCCATCTCTCTTCTCATTGGTGATAGAAGAAGGGGAAAAGGCCTCAAGTTGTGCCAGGGGTAGCTTAGGTTGGACAGCAGGAAAAACTTCTTTACAGAAAGGGTTGTGAAGCACTGGAATAGGCTCCCCAGGGAGGTGGTTGAGTCACCATCCCTGGATGCATTTAAAAACCGTTCGGACGTGGTGCTCAGGGACATGATTTAGCAGAGGGTTGTTAGAGTTAGAGTAGTATGGTTCGGATGCTGTTAGACTTGATCTTTAAGGTCTTTTCCAACCTGAGCGATTCTATGGTTTTTATGATCCTTCGGTTCCTGCTAAAATGCTTTTCTGGAGAAAAAGCCAACAGTCACACATAATGAAAAGCTTGATATGGAGTGCTCACTGAGCAGAACAAGGTAGCAAACTCGAGGCTTCTACAGCAAGTCTACAACACAAAGACCTTCCAAGCACTCTCCTCACTTCCTCCAGCACGACAGCAGCAGCAATCAGGGGCAGCTCCCAGTGCTGCCAGAGCTCACCGTGTCAGCTGCAATAGGAGGCATCAGCCACCAGCAGGTATTAGACTGTATCAACACATCTGTTGGGTGGCACATCATTAAAACCAGCAAAGTAAAGGCATATTTGTTTTACCCCAAGAGATGCACCTACTCTATCTCCTCCTCAATACCCGAGGAACATTTCAATGCTTTTACATTTCTAACTCCACACTGAGAGTGCTGAAGGTTGCTGAACAGTCACAAAGAGCAGCACAGATGCTACAAGAGGAACAGCCATGTATAAGATGGGTTTTTATTGCTGTTGATTTTGTGCCATGATTTTATAGTTCCCATAATTCAGTGTGCTAATGTTTTTGTTCACTGTAAATCCAAATGATACAGACAGATGAGATAAACCTAGCACTTAATTTTCCAAATAAGAACTTGAACATTCTGCATTTTGATACATATGCTAACATCTACTAATTAGAACCACAACAAAGACTTTGAAGGTAGGAATTAGGAAGAGGAACTTCCCAGATACATTATGTGACAAACTTTAGCACCACTTCTCCTAAGGGTGAAAAATATTCTCAATAGGAAAAAAAGGTAAGGAAACAAATTGTTGCATAGTTTGTTGTATGCCTGCAATTTAATTCAGTATATGCAACTTCAAGTATTGAAGAAAAAATCACCTAAATTTCACACCACCTTGAGAAGAGATCACAGCTTCTCAGACATGCAGTACAAACTCTAGGTGCAGTATTGAAAATGAGCAAGAAACACCGTGGAAGGGTCAAATGATGAAATCTGTATTTCACTGCAGCACTACAGGAAGATTTCCTTCAGTGGTAGGAAAAAAAAAAAAAAAAAAACAAACCCAAAACACACTTAAGGGGTCAGGAAATTTTCCATGCTCACATGCTTTTTATACAGATTAAAGCACTTTTATCAGCATGGTAACAAAAAGTTAGCAGGTTGTTCTACAGTAGTCTATAAAATGAGATGAAAAATTTTTGAGTAGGAAGATCCTAATCAGTAACTTCCATTAGCAATACTAAAGATCACTGAGACAAGGCTAGGGCTTAATTCCAGCCATCTTTCTAGTAGAATTCCTTTGATACAGTGTGAAAAATCCTTCTGTAATACTTAATTACTATCAATTATTCTGCTTCTGTATCAAACCCATAAGCAAAAATATACAAATGTATTTTAGTCAACGTATGTTGAAATACACAAATATTTCAGCATGTCAACAATAGGTTGTTACAATATTAGAATCACTAACAATGCCCCCCCATCACTCAGAAGTGCTTGGGTAATTTCAGAATGCTGTTCTCACACTAGTTACAATGACAGCACAGCTAACCCTCCTCAGCACTGCAGGCCAGCTTACCTTGGCAATATGCACAACTGAAATAACCAATAAGAGAAAGAATGGAGAAATTCACATTTTTGTTCTAGGCTGCTGCTAGGTTTTATGTGTGCAGAAATTCATTAAAGCTTGCAGCGTTTCATAGTGACAGCTTGAATATGCAAAGCACTATCAGCCTACTTTTTTTCTTAAAATATATCCTGAGAGAAGAGAAAGGGATAAAAGAAAATTTAGGCAATGTAATATTTGCATTATGACTAAATGCTTCTAAATGCTACACATTGATAAATTAAAGTTGCCATGCTGTATGCGAAACTCTTACGGTACTTAAGGTAGGCATTTCCTTAGCATCACTGTCAGATCCAAGCACAAGACATCCTTCAAGCCACATTCTCAGGAGTGCAAAACTGCATGAAGTAACAGTTTGAAAACAGAATGTGCACAGATATTTTTTTTGTATGCACATTGCCAACATACATCTTCAAGGAAAATCTGGGAAAGAGGAAGAGAGATACATACAGGTTTGAGCTTGTAACTGGCAAAACAAATAAACAGCAGCAAGTGGAAGAAATGACAAGATGATGCTCTGAATGCTGCTGTCTAACCGGAAGGCAAAGCCAAGAAGCCCTGCAGGAAGCACAAGCAGACTGCCTTATTTCCTATTGCTTCTGTGTTTAAAAACATCCCCAGTATGCATAAATCAAGATGTCAGTGGCAGTGAAAACAGAAACCCAGCTTAACTCCATAGCTACAAGGCTCTGTTAATCCCTCCCTAACATTCTCACTAGGGTCCCTTGCTTTTTGTTCTTGTAATATCAAGCTGCAACAAAGAAGCCATGACAATGACATGCACAAAAGAAATCTGTATTTGCATGTCAGAAACTGGGCAAAAAATTATCTCCATCACAGGTACAGTAATGAGAACTAAAGTAGCCAGAAGCTACTGTGCTTATGTGCAGTCACTTCAACATCAAAACACAAATTCCTGTAGCACCTAAAACACTGAGAATACTCACAGCTATAATGTAACACAGATGAACATTTAAAACAAAAGAAAATCAAATTCTTTAAGCTCAGTCGTTAGAAAGGCTTATAGTTCGTGTATACATCAGTATGCTCTTCAATATATTGCACTGCGTTGTGAGAAAAAGCAGTCCTTGGTAAGCTTACTGGAAACCGGAGCGATGGAAAAGCAGTAGTTCTCCATTGTGAAAACCGCATCTCCTTTGAGGTAGCCATGCCCAAAGGAGCCATTTGGACAAGATGTTTGTAACCTCCCTGATAGACTTCAGTATGATACAAGTTGCAGCCACAATGCATCAGAGGAAGCACGCGCAATTTCGTAACCTTCCCTCCCCCTTTTCTCTCCTATTTGTGAGCAGTTTCCAAAATCATTCAAAAAAAAAAAAAAAAAAAAATCAACAACTTCTTCACCGCCTTGTTTTGGTAACTTTAGACTTGCTAGCAGAAAAAGGATGAAGGAGACACAGTGTTTGCAGCTCTCCATAATAAAGATTCAGAAGAGCTACTGCTACAGCCTCATCTGCTCCCTTCCTATACAAGAGGTGTCTCCTCAGCAGAACTTAACTGCAACACAAAGCTCTTAATCTTCCCCCCGAGATTTTGGGGAATACAATACCAGAACAAGTCCCACTGTATTGCTCTGTTACATGTCACTCTCTGCAGTACCCAGCAGAATCACATTTTCTTCATCTACTTAGATACCATTTCTGTCTCCTAAACAAGACTTCTCCTCCATTAAGAGTACATAGAAGATGGGGTTAGGAACCCAGCACATTACTAACCATAAAGCTTTGAAATTACAATGTATAATTAGATCACATGCTTAGATTTTCCTTGCACATATGCAAAAAACCTAACAAAACATGCACCTACTGAAACCAAAACCAACTCCCCTTTTGAAGGACAGAGTATCCACATTACTGTTTAAACAATTTTAAGTAGCAATTACGTTTCAGAAAAGCACCTTCAATTCTTTTTGTTCTGTGTTTCCAGATGCTAAAGCAATTCTTAGTGAAAAACTGTGAATAGCAAACTCTGCTTAACATTATGATGAAAAAAATACAGAAAATTACTGTAGACTGAAATTAATACTTCAAATTCTGACATAAGTTCATAATAAAGCTTCAGCTCTGAATATCCAGGAGGAGAATGCAAGTTCTAAGTATTTAAACTGTTCGAGAAGCACTACAGATTCAAGTGGAGAAGACAAAGGTCAGTGCACCATCTGGCATCTCTGCAAACACATCCTCAATCTGAGTAGATATCTGTTGCTGAAAAAGCATTATAATAGAAAAGCAAGCAACTGCAGATTAGAAAAACCACAGCAGAACAGTAATGCAGCTTGTATACATAACCAAGTGGCTCTGTTTCCAAATCTGCATTCTACTCTTGCCCATGTCACAGACTCCATCTTAATTCATTTCTCTTCGTGGCAGGAAAGAAAAAGCTGACGTATTTTTACTCCTAACAATAAATAATAAAAGAAAAGCATGTCACAATGATTCTATATTTACACCCTGGAATATTTCTAATTCCGTAAGACTTCAAATCTTACGTCCCAAAAACCGATTTTGTCTTTCTTTGTCTTTATCACTGCATTTATCATTACAATGACCTATAATTATAACATGTGTCTAATGACAGCCAGGGTCCCAAAGGTGACGTTTCAACAACAGGGAACAATAAATACAACAAAGAGAGTGACTTCAGCGTGCTTACGAACCAGATGCTGTAATTCAGGGCTTCTAAATGAATGCAAGAATGAAGCATCCTAACAAGACAGCTGAATCCAGGAAAAAAATAAGTTGGGCACCATTTGTTTTATAGAATCATAGAATGGTCTGAATAGTTGAAAAGGACCACAATGCTCATCTAGTTCCAACCCCCTGCTATGTGCAGGGTCACCAACCACCAGTCCAGGCTGCCCAGAGCCACATCCAGCCTGGCCTTGAATGCCTCCAGGGATGGAGCATCCACAGCCTCCTTGGGCAACCTGTTCAAGTGCATCACACCCTCTGTGTGAAGAACTTCTAATATCTAACCTAAACCTCCCCTGTCTCCATTTAAAACCATTCCCCCTTGTCCTATCTCTATCTACCCTCATAAACAGCCATTCCCCCTTCTGTTGATACACTCCTTTCAAGTACTGGAAGGCCACAGTGAGGTCTCCCCAGAGCCTTCTCTTTTCCTGGCTGAACATCAATTTCTTCACCTTTCTGCACAGATGCCACAGAAGTGCAAACAGACAAAACACTGACCTCAAAAGTAGTAGCAAAAGCATTGCATTGGTAACTTTTACTGTTTTTCAAGCTTAGAATTTAATCACTAACACATTCAGTACTTCTGGAAAAAGGCATTAGAAATAAGCACTACAAATGTTTTACAAGTTAGTTTTAATTTTAGTCCATCTGTAAAGACTAGATTTTTATCAAGTATCTCAACTTCCTGTACACTGTAACGAAAGAAGACTGCAAGTAGAAGAGATTAACCTTTACTGTGCTGTTATGTAAATACATTCTGGATATCACAGCACCATGCATAATACAAAGCCACAGCCTAGCAAGCCCAATGTTCAATTTCTGGCAACATACAACACTGGAGTGCTGCAGAAGGCTCCATAAATCTCTCAAAACACAGCTAATTGCCGCCTCTATATCCCAAGAGAAATCTTTCCTCAGCTCTGTGGCACGCTGCTTTGATGCATGGCCTAAAACCAATATTATCCTAGCTAGTACAACTGCTGATACTCGTGCTAATATGGTTAATCTTTACAGAATTATACTATTTAACCTCGGTGAATCACACAATTTAAAACCTGCAGTCTAACCGTATGTTGTACACACTAATTCTTCCTATTAGTATTCTCACCTTCTACTGTGACACAAGACATCAGAATTGTTCTTTAATGTCAAAGCATGCTAGCTACTCAATGCCTTGTAGAATCACTTGTGCAATGACTCTCCCTCCATTTTTGAGCTTACTGTTGCTTTTCCATATGATGAACCGGAACAAGAATGTATTTGAAACCTAAAGTTAATTTGAAGTTCTTCTCAATTGATTCTGTAACAAGAGCAAACTTCTTTCTTTGAAGGCTTGAGACAGTGCCTGCTGTGATAGTCACACAGGCGTTTTACTCCTAGATTCCAAATACAGGGTGCAGAAAAGCAAATCGAAAATGAGAATACAAAGTAGTAATAGTTTCATGCTTGTGGCCGGCTGTCACTTTAAAATAATATTTGTTTTAGCAACCTCCAGTTAATAAGTAGCTCGTGACTCTGTGATAACCATTGTTACCATTGTCTTCCTTGGAGATTAGCCTTTTTGGACAGGTTTCTCACAATATTTTTGCTTTATGTCCTGTGCGCTCCACCCAATTTGCAAGTCTCCAAGGATCCCGGAGAAACAAACCACAGGGATCATTCCTGTAAGCAGCCACATTACTACTTCCAGTGAGAACATGCATTCATTTGGATTAGTAGTTTTCACTGCTGCTTGGTCCCGCTTTTTTTTGTTTTCATATAAGGAAGTGCACGTAACTGGGCATATACTAGCAAAAGAGTAAAGGGACAGCCTCAGATGTATTGAAGAACTTACCTTGGCACCACCTTCCAAAATACTTTGCACCTAACTCCAATGCTAAGATGCATGATCCCCCTTAATTTAGCTATCACAGACTCTACCCATTTCATACATACATATACATATTTTTATAAGCATTTGTCCTGCAAAGCAGCAAAACTGCTTCTGACAAGTTCTTCACAATGCCAGATAAAGTATCATTGGGAATACCAATAGGCACATACAAGAAAGTTGACTCACCCAGCTGGTGATGAGAGCCAGATTCTCTGGCTGTGGAACACTCATTCTCAGGCAGCAGACTTCATCCAGGAGACATGCTCCCTTCAGAGGCTGACCCTTAAAAGAGTCCAGGGTCCACCTTTTCTGTCAGGTGGGAAGCACAGGGAAATGTTTGCTTCCTGGGCCAGCCATCCCTTCACCAGGTGCTCAGTCATCAGTTCAGGCCTTGCCCTAACAGCTCCCATACAGTAATCAATACCAAGCAGGTGAAGTTACCTCTCTCTCCAACCAGCTAGTAAAACTGGGTACCACTTAAGGAAAGAATAAGATTTAGGACAGCAAATAGCAGAATTAAGAGGAATAGAAAAAAAAAAAAGTTAGGGGATCTTCGCATTTCACTTTTCCAGGAACAAAAATCGCTGGGTGGGTTTGGTTTACATATGCAGTCTGGTTCCTTCAACTCAACAGCCTTCAACTTCCTCCAAGTCTCACAAACTTTTCCAATTCACTTAACAGACAAGTAGTCTGACTTTTGGAGTATTTGATCAATACAAAAATAAAAAGTTACTGATGTCTAGTTTCAAAGAAGTGGCAGAGGACACAGTCTAGCACAAAGTTGCACATTTCAGCCCAGTCACATTTTCTTTTCTATCAGCCTACCAAACCAAGCCCTCCAGAAAATAGATTCTTCTCTAGTGAGGCACTGCATTGACCACAAAGGCTATGATCATTTGGTAGCTAGGTGCTCTCAAGTTCAAGTCTAGCATCACTTAAAGAGACATCTGTGCTCCTTTGTCTTTCTTCTTTTGAAACTGACCACTGGTATCTTTAGGCCTGATTTATGAGATCACTGAATTGCATGCATTGATTTTTGGCATGACTAGCACTAGAACCTTTGCCTGCAAAGTGACAGGCTGAAACCACATCCACACCTTGAAAGTGTGCTGAGTCCATGATTAGATAAATATATTACACACAAGCCATGGGACAAGAACTGTTGGCATAGGGATTAAAGTGAAGGCAATGAAGTTCACAGCCACAGGCAATTAAAAGTCACAACAGACACCAATGCAGACAGCACACTGTGATATACAAATAACACTGCAAGCACCTACTCACAAAAAAGGCACCTGTGACACAACACAGACATCTATTCAGATGAATGATAATTGCTCCTATAGGCCAGTGATCCAACAGTGAACTGGAAAAGCCAGGACCCAAATTCTTTGTGCTACAGTTTAATTGGAGGTAACTGTTCTACATGAAATATCACTGTTCTCAGTATTTTCATAAAACTATCAAGGTCTTCATAAGACTGGAAAATAATAATTATTTGTTATAGCCAACTGGGAAATGATGATGTGCACGCTAGCAAGGTGCATTGTATGGACAAGCACTTCCCTCCTTCCAATATTTGCTTCCTCTTTGCTCAAATTATATTTGCTCACTCTAAGAAAAAAAAAGCTGTTCTCAATGCTGTGGACCATTACCCTGGTGATACATCCCATGCACTCCCAGGTTTGCCTTCAAGAATTTGATTTATTTCAAACTCTGTCTAGAAAAGCATTCATGCAAAAAGTTTAAGTTAAAAGAATGAATTTGAACAGTATGTTTTAAAGCACATTAAAACCTTCACAAAAGTTGTCATTCAGAGGCCAAGCAACCTTCATGTTATCTTAGTCTGCTATGCCCAAAGAAATATTTAACAACTTTCTATTTCACATTTTGGCTTGGCTCAGAAATACACACTCCAAACAAGAACCAATGCGTTCAGCTGAGGCTGACAATTATAAAGATACATCCTTCTCAGTAGATTTTCTTCAACTGGAAAATAGAAGTACCCATTTTTCAGATGTATGACAATTCAATAGATCTGCTATACAATATAGTTTCTCATTTACTTAAAAAGACTACCTACACTTCTCCTTAAAAAAACACCTAAAAAACAAGCCAGCAAGCAATTTTGCCCTGAAAGGTAGAGGTTACACTGCCTGCATTTCACAAACTGCAGAACAATACTTCTCCATTAATTCCATGTATTCCTAACCAGATGGCTTAGTGAACATTCACTCCACCTCCAACCAAGATGAACACAATTTAAACAAGAATCTCGATTCCATTAACAATGAGGAAAAGCAGGTCTGTGAATATATAAATACCATTTTGCCCACCTGGAAGGTTACACTGCATACAGCAACAGCTGCCTATGTTTTAGTGGATGACTGGGCATTTCCTGCCCGAAACACACTTAAAGGTGCTTTAAAAACAACAGTGAGAGCAACCTTACATGGCAGTGTAAAAACTGGAAGGTTATTCTTCTTAGAAGTTAACCAAGCACACCCTCTGCAATCTTCAAACTAAATACTTGGCTGCATTTGACAGCCTTAGCACAGAATGGCCCCTTTGCAAATAGGAGTTCTCATCAGGGCTTACACCACCAGCTCAAGCCTCAACAGGTCCCAGTGACTCGGACGAGTAGAACCACATTCAACAGGGTGGGGCAAGAGAGAAAACCTCATTACAGACATGCTGGGGCTATCTGAACACAAACCACCACATTCAGCATTTTGAACAGCACTTGTAAACCAAAGCAAAAAAATTGCTGCGCCAAATGATATGGTAAAAGCAGACCTCTACCTTGCAAGATTAAGACTATAATTGAACAGAACTAAACAGCCATTAGACTTCAGTATCATTTTGACTGTTTCTTCAGGCAGATTCCTTTCAAACTTCAAAAATCAGCTTGGTGCTGCTTTAAAAAACACCACACTACCTTGCTGCAACAAAAAGGGGACACCGAAGAGACTAGCAAGTATGCCAGGACTGCACATCAGCACATACACTTCAAATAGAAAATATAAAGAAAGCATGGTTTGTAAGACAAAAGAAAATGAAATATTGGAGGGAATAAAATTTATCTGAGGATCTGGATATCCTAAATCAGAACCTGCAAATTCTCCAGTTTCTCCTCTTTTTTCCCTCTGCTAGAAGCATTTCAGATAACCTAACTAATAATAGTTAGGTATTTCAGATAAACTAACTAACGGAAAGATCAGTGTCTGTCAGTGGCTTTTCAAATGTAGACTAGTCAACTCTTTAAAAAAAAAAAATAAACAATACCATTTCCTTCTAACTTACCAGGTGAGACTTAACTAGCAAACATGCAGTTCTAGTTTTAACATAGTTTTGTTCAAGAGAGCCTACTCACATAAACAAGAGATATAGGTCTGCCCTAAAGCTTTTTCTTCCTTCTACAAGTACATCTGTTGTACTAACAAGTTATTAACTCTCTGTCCTCTTATAACCACTGGATATCAGTCACAGTAGCATTTGGTAAGACATGGCAATCGTGCCTGTTACAGACTGCAGTTCCAGGAACACCTACCTATCCTCAGAGAGAAGACTGACTGAAAAGAAAGCTAATTCTAATTTATCAGACCTGACACAAACCTGAAACCACAGAGTTAACCCTGTAACCTGAGTAGCCTCATCCGCAAAGCAGACACAAAACACTCTGCTGTAAAAGCAACAACTCTATCCAGTTTTGCACAACCTGTTAAGAAACGCTCAGTGTAACCAAGTCATTCCTGAACAACCCCCTGCTGCTTTAAGAAGCACCATATCCAAGAGAGGTGATCTATAAGCCACAAAATTTTACAATAAATGACCATTAAGGTTGTGAAATTAAGCAGTTAAAAACCCCACAATCTCAAAGTTGCCCCTACACAACCTGTTTCACACAAGCTCTGTAGTTTATGTTCAAATATCAGGAAATCCTCCAAGGGAAAGTGCCAACTGCTGATACGTTTCAGAGTAGAGAAGGAATAGCCATGATACACTCAATGAACACTAGCGATAAAAGCACTTGATACACACCTTTCTAACCCGTACAGTGGAAGAAAAATGCATGCAGATGCATTCAGAAGAGCTTGGGTTACCATGCCTGGATCATTTTGACTTTGCTCTAAGCACCAAAGATGGCTGCTGGAGAATATGCTCTGCTGCAAGCTTACCTTTTAGCTTAATGGATTTACTCTGAACATTCAGAGTGAAAAATAAATTTTATATATGACAGTGATTCCTGTCTCGATTTCAGTTAAATGACTGACATTCTTCAAGGCCTTGAATAAATACATCTTGGTTTGTTTGTTTTTTATGCATGCATTCAGTGCTCATGTAGTCCCTCTTTCCAGGTGCAAACAGAGCTTTGTGGGTTGAGTGAAGAACCTGCACCCTGACCAGTTCCTCTCAGTTGAAAGAGCAGCTTCAGTGAAAGTTACCATTGAGAAGGGAAAGAAAAAAAAAAAAGGTAAAATAATGGTACAGCTGATCAGCCATTCACAGTTCTACTCATCACTGCAACTCAGAAATTGAATTATATTAAGTTACTGCACATAGTCTGAGGAGCAGGGAGCTTCCTGGAGTGCAACTTTCTCAAACGCTGGAGCAGTCAGTCACAAAACTGTTGTTCCCTGGGCAGCTTCACTGACGTAGCAATATTCAGTAATGCCATAAGCATCATGACTACAAAAATGAATAAAATAATGAATTATGAAGTTTGCTGCAACTGAAGGACCACGCAGGCCAAATTTCTGCTGTCGTTGCAGAATAGTATCAGTGGAAAAACTACTAAGGAGGGCATTTGGAAACTGCACTCATTAAGCAAGTTTCACAACCTTATCACCATTTCTAGAACGTGCATTAAAACCGATGCACAAGATCACTTCAATAGCATTCCACTAGCAGAGGCCCACATTAAAGTTCTTTAATAGGTCAGCAATGATTGCAGAATACACAGATCCGATAATACCAAGTTCAAACTTGTATACACAGCTATCTAAAAACTGCAGTCTCTCGTTAATTTTATTCTTTCAAGTATGTGTGCTCTGGGCCCACATCCAGTAGATGTAACAGATGGAAACTGCCAGTGAAATATGGCAATGGTATAATAAGGCCATAATACTGAGTGAGGCTTCCTACCTCAAATCAGATTGGATTCAGCCAGACACCCCAAATTCCACTATCTTCACATTCACATCATGGGAGAGCTTTTCTCATGTAAATGAAAACTGACTTGGAGGCCTGAATTATGCTTAATTAACCAGTTTGCTATATTTATAATTTAGCCATAATACTCAGACAAGAACTCTGAATTCAGCGTCTGCTCCAAGATACCAGTCTAGTCAGAGCATTTCATATTTTCATACATTCTGCAGTTTCTCCACACAGTTCAAGTAGAATACATCCTCAGAAAAATCACTAATTATTTACAGAATAATTACCCCTAGTAATCACACTATTGCACAATTACGTTCATTTCATTTAAATCCTTGCTGCCACAGAAAAGTAACCCTCTTCTCCCTAAGCTTTATGTTCCCTAGAGCTATTTACATCACTCATACAGCTACACAAACATGCTACAGGAACTCATTTAGCTGAAAACTAATCTTGAGAGGAAAAATAGGAAGGGAAAATACAGATTAGTTTTCAGCCAGATGAGCATCTTTAGCCTACCAGCCTTCATGAACAACAATGCCAGCATAACAGCAGAGAACACATGCAGGAATATGTTAGGAAGAAGTACTGCTTCCCTTTTTGAACATACGATTATTTTACAAAGGAAATTGTTTCCTTGTAAAAATGTAAAAAGCATTTAGAATCCTTCAGATCCATATTTTGATTCTCCTTCCCCCTAAACGAAATCCTTGCTGGAAAAAGAATATTTTTATAAATCCAAATCAAGATTCACACACATTGCACTGACCAAAGGCAAATAACTGCCTAACTGATACAAGTTCTGTTGTCAGCTAAAGTAACACAGGTTTCAAAAAGTAGGTTTTCTTTGGTATTTCTGTCAACAAATGCAAGAAATTGATAACTACTCACGCCAAGACACTTCTAAGAAAAGGCCTTTGCAGTTATCTTTTAGTATTGGTTTTGCAATACAGCAGAAAAGTAACAGCAGCACACTCAGTACTGCACTCAAATCCCTTCAGAGCCACAGAGGCATAAGAGCACAACTGAACAGTTTAAACTGCTCTGGTCCACCACTGATGCCTCTTGTCCAGTACTGATGCCTCTTGTACAATTATAAGAGTTTCCAGGGACATCAAATACCATCTTTCCACCATTACATGTATACTATGTGAATATTAAAAGAACCTCAAATATTAACTTGTATCTGCGGATGATGTTATGAGAGTTGTTTTGACAGGTAACCTCTGGTTGAGCAGAGATACAGTGAGAGTACAGGAAATAATATTGATGTCTCACTGGTACACAGTGAACCGACTGCAAATGGCTCACAGACAGACCTAGATTATCTGGGAAGGACAATCTGGGGACTCACAGGTAGTGATGCTATACCTATAAGCAGGAATAAATAAGGAACATGTGAACATTTCCTGCACGGTGGGACTGGACGTGTCTGTTTTACTGGTTCCAAGTTATTTTCAGCTCCTTCAAAGCAGGGAAAACAACCCACAAAGCCAAGAATTTGCAGGGAATGCAAAGCAGGGGAAACACCTGTCATGAGGTCAGTTAAAAAGCAGAATGGATATCCAGGGTGCAGCTGTGATAGGTGGGAGGCTGCAAAAGTGCTTCTGGGGGGAGGTCTGCCTCATAAAGGCAGGAGACCTTCACTGGAGAAGACTGAAGGAGGAAGCATTCTGTATGGTTACAGCAGCTGAAGAACTTCCAGCATTTTTCCTTTTTATAGAACGACTTGCTATAATAAGAAAGTTTCATGCATTACTTAAAATGAAAATTATCAGCTACCTTGACATACAAAGGTTTGTTAGATGTAGGCAGCAGTATTCTCCTTGGTTTATCTGCGTTATATAGCAGACAAACTGACAGCTAAGTAAACAGCGTAATTTCTCTCTGTTCCCACCACAAGATGCATTCCTTACAATTAATACAACCCATTCAAAAGCAACAAAGATTTAGCCTAACAGCTGTAAATTAGCATATTGGATTTTTTTACTGACTCAGAACTGGAACATTGTGTTTTTCACCTCTAGTCCTCAGCTGTTTTAGCTCAATACCAGGACTTCTACGTACCACAACATCACACATATTTCACCAGAGTCTATCTTGAACTGGACAGTATTTTGAAGACACTGCCATAAATGCAATATGGAAAACAGCAAAGAAATAAACTAGAAATATAATAAACGCGTTGCTTTGCTGCTAGCCTTCAAAATCCTTGTTGGGACACAGAAGATCTGGTAGTTCTGTTTTAGTGCTTTGACACACAGTTAAGGCTTTCTACACTGGACAAGTCTACCAGTATGCAGACCAAAAGAAGGCCTCCCACACAGCTTATTAAAATTATTACCATAATAAATACTCTAACTGATTGAATTTGAACACAAGTTACTTTTCAACTATGTGGTCTGGTCAAATGAAGACTACAAAACAGCACTGGATACATAGTGTTTCCAGTGGATTAACTGACATGACAAACTTGCAAGTATCAAGGCTGTTACACTGGATTAGATACTTTCCAGCTTACAGCTGTACCCACTGCTCTATGGCAGCAGGCCACCAAGCACCTGAGCAGACCGAAGATGTCTGTGCCCTCCCTCTTCAGGCGCAAATTGTTCGCTTCTTTCTTCTGCCTGTATTTTTCTCATCTTCCTTAGCCACTGCTTTCTTACTGCCCTCGAAGCTGAAGATATGGGAGCAGTTTGGCCAGGATATGAGGAAAAGATCTCTTTCAATCATTCTGAAGCTTTTTTTTTTTTTTTTATAAACATCTCCAGGGCAACATAAGAAAAAACAGATAATTGAGCAGTGAATGGTTTAACAGCATGGATAGCTGTGACACTATGAGTAGCAAGGGCTACAGCTTACACCAAAGACAGACAAACCCCTATGGCACACAGCCCTTTCCCTTCTACGCCTTTGTCAAGTCACTGCTTACTCCAATCCTACAATAACACCATGCTCTGACACAGAGGGAATGGTAATGTACACTCAACATTAAAGAATCCTCCCTGAAGAGTTTATGGGCAGAGGATATGTACATTTTCTTGCGCTCAGAGCCATTTGAGCAAGAATTGGGAAAGAAAGCCATTTGTCGTTTTTGAAAGAGTAAAGAGTTACAGATGACTCTTCCCTCCTGTCTTTCCTTCACTAGTATTCCTTGTTTGTAAGGCTAGACTACATGCAGAAGGCTACTCCAGTTGCCTATACAAAGCTCTCCAGCTCATCCCTGCAGAAGAAACTCCTTTCCAGTTCAAGATGCATCTGCAGACGTACTTTGACATCACAACTACGTTGAGTTGTTACGGTTCTCATGGTTCCCGTTAGAGTACAGATGTAGCTCAAAACAATGTTTCTGGTTTAACAGGTAATTGCTGGTTTATAGATAAAAAGAGGGGAGGGGAACTTAGAAGAAATATACTTAAAGTAACTTTAAAAAAAAAAGATTACAGTAGACAATACTCCTTTGATTAGAATAATTTATTACAGAATCAGACACTGTAATTATGCAGACATTGCCATTTCAGGATTACTAGTACCATTAACACGTCCTATTCCTTTGCAATATAAATTATAAAACTATATTAAAGAGTAAGTTTCATAACTGAATAAACAACACCCATCCTTGTTGCTACTTTGAACTTCATGAATGATCGATCCTGTTTGTAACACAAAAGTTTGTGATCTCTTTCAAAATGCAACGTAGAGCTCTGTCGACGTCAGCGAGCAAAACATTTATGCAATACTGATCCCTAGTATAAATTGCATTGAAAATATTTTCTGTATGCAACGAAAAAATCTTGAAAAAATATATTTTAAGAGCACTGAAAGGGCCAAAGCCTTTCACCAATATCATTATTAAGGCCACGCTCAGTAGAAAGGTAAAAGATACTAAGCAAGCAGAGAAAAGACTTCAGGTTTATTTTGATGCTGAGATCTTACTGCAATGTGCCAACACCCCATTTTGTTCAGCCCAACTGGGTTTCCAAGCACTTGACCAAACAGAAAACAGCACCCTGAGAAGTTTTGCTGTGTGACCACATAATCCTATAACCGCTTGTTAATCCATAATAAATTCACTATTGTTTATAAGCTTCAGCTTCCGTTTTCGTATATTAAGCACTCTGAGGCGATCAGAGACACTTGGGCTGCTGCCCTTTGTGGTATGATTAGAACTTACCCTTCCCCCACGCTCCAGAACAAGCGCAGGGAGGACCAGTAAGGAATAAAGCAGATCTCATTCTAAATCTTCTATAGGATAAACACGACACAAGCTTGAAGGGTAGAGATCTAGAACAGAAGCAACTCGTTATTGCCGCCTAATTTAACACCCTTGCACTTGAAGATTAGTAACTTGGTAATATGAAGTTAAAATACAGACAGCATTTCTTATACTGAACATTCAGAAAGCACAAGTGATAACATGATGGATTCATGTGAACAAGCACATGTGAAACTGCAAGTGCAAACCAGCACACAACTCCACCAGTATGGAATAAGAAAGATTGAGGTACTTTTAGTAGTGACTACGATCATTTAGCAAAGAGTGATTGTCACCAAGAGGGACAACACCAAGACACAGACCAATACGACTTGCTCTCCTGAAGCACAAGCAGCGGTCGCAAGATTTGAGTGGTTACTGGGAACAATTTGTTTTCCTACTATTTCTGCAGCTCTTCCCTTTGCACGTAACTGGAATCGCTGAAGTTTTTACTGGAGAAAGGCTGAGTGAACATTACTCATACTTCTGTTGAGACAGAAAAAGTGTCCTCACTTTCTTTCTCAATAAACAGCAAGAAGGATGTTGTCATTTACACTTTGTTACTAACAGCAGGAATAACAGGCAGCTTAAGAAAACATCCATCAGGCCTCCTTCTCCCTTCAAAATACCAACGCTCTCCCTTCCTGCAGCACTACATCTCCCATCCCTTAAAGAAACCCACAAACAGAACTCACAGAGATTTAGGAAGAACACTGGTGGGACAATAGTGAGTTTGGTCAGGCAAGAAACTTATCAGGAAATAGCTGAGAATGAGCAAACAATGTACAAGTGACTCAGATCCATTCTCACTACAGTGGGAAAACAGGCAGGCCTTTTTCCAACACGATGGATCCACATACTTGGAAAAGAAAAAAAATTACAGCAGGAATTCTAATCTTTACATAGCAGCTTTAAAAAATACTTTTTTTCATGAGAAAGAGTGATATTTTCACATTTTGACAGCTGGCTTAAACTGTTTTGATTCCTTTCTGCTTTACAATGTAATTCTCACAAAATAAGAACCAGTGCATAACCAAGCCATTTTGAGACATCCAAACATCTTGCCAAGTATTGGGTTTGACTTCTTCCTAATTGTAGCACAGCTCTGACACTTTAGCCTCTACAAAGAAAATGAAAACAAGCCACCTGTGCTGGGTGGCTGTGACGGAAATAATATCAAAACCAGCTTGTCACTCACACTAATATTTTCACTGAGAGTATGCCAACACAGTATAGGTCAGAGTGCTGCAAGACAAGCATAGTGGTATATGGCATAGAGACATCTCCTTTCACACATCTCCAGGGATGCACTTCTGCTGCTCAGCCTGCTGGAGGACAGCCCTGCTGCACCTCCATCAGATTCCCATCAGATCGAGGGGCCAGGCTTGCAGGCAAGCAGAGCTGGTATTGACAGCAACTTCCAGAGTCTTCACACCTGCTTTGAAGATAATTAACAAGCGCCATACTTTCAAGAGTTCTTTCAAAGATTTCTGCTGCAGATCAGAAGCAACGCAGGCACACACAGCCTTCATAACAGGTCAAATCCAGCAACTGTGACAGAAGAGGTTTGCACAACGTATTTCCAGGCACATCACATAACCAAGGTGACAAAGATGGCTTTCAAGCAAAAGATTAAATCGCCGCAATAAATAAATAAATAAATGGACCTACAGGCAGCAGAAATCACCAGCAGTCTAGTTTAGCTGAAGCATAAAGCTACAGCCCATGTGATTTGGAAGCAGAATTATTCACAGTTCACCTAAGCACAGGTCACGAGCACAACTCACGCCGGCGATAACCAAACGGGGCGCACCCAGCAGCACGCACCGAGCTCCTCAAACCTAAAACGGGCAGCAAAGCGCCGCCTCCCCGTCTCCGCGCAATTAAAGCCGGGCTATCCAAGCTCCCCGGCGCGGCTCCCGTTCGGCTTAATCCCAGCCGAGCTCTCTCCTTCCTCCCCACAGACAACCCTTCAGGCTGAGCAGGAAGCACGGCGTCCCGCGACACCCGCCCTTCCCACGGCCGAAAAAGGCATGAGAAGTTACTTCTCCCGGCCGACGCGGAGTCCTCCGCACCTCTTCCTCCCCCGCGACCCGTCGGGCTGCACTCGGCGGCGCTGCCCTGCGAGCGGTCCGGCGGCACCGAGCTCTTCCCGGCGGCACCGCCCGCCAGGTGCCTCCCGCGGTGCGCGCCCAACGGCCGCCCTGCTCCTGCCGCCCTGCCCCGCGGCAGCGGAGGAAGGCTGCCGGGGAGACCGGGAGGAGACGGGGGGCCCTACTCACCCCATGAGCCAGTCCATGGCTGGGTCCCTCCGCCCCGGGTGGCTCCCGCGGCCGCCGCGTCCTTCTCACCGCCCGCTCATGAGGCCCCGACGCGCCCCGCCCCAGCGGCTGGCTGCCGGCCCGGCGGGCGCTGCCCGGCTGCGGCTCCGCTCGCGAGGCGGCCGGGCTCCTCGCTCTGACACTCGCGCACTCGGGCGGCCGGAAGTAAACACACGGCGCTCGCCCCGCCCCGCCGGCGGCCAACCCGGAAGTGTCCCCCTCCCCCTCCCGGTCCCGTTCCCGGCCGCCTCCCGGGGCACGCTGGGAAATGTAGTGCGGTGCCTTTCTTTGGGCCGTCGGTGACGCTGATTGAGAGGAGAAATCCTTTCCATTCCAAACGTGGAAGTGAGTCGTTTCCAGTGCCATAGTCCTTAACTGGTGTGTACGAAAGCAGAAGTATAACCTCCTTCTCGATTGCCACGGTCTTTAATGGAGCTATTCACAGATCTGGAGGTGATCGCACACGTGGGGCACATGTTAACTAAAAACTGCTGGTACAGTGGCTGACAGCTGCATCCTGGGACTCCCTGCCAGATCGTTCTTGCTTCCTGAGAGGAGCACCGGCTTCAGGAGGCTGGTTGAGTATCAGCCATTACTTTTGAAATCTTCACGACACATACATGCTTTATTTTGCCTTTTTTTTTTTTTTTTAATTGAACTTTCATAATTTTTGTTCCCTTTGCGTTTATAAAATCAGAGGATGGGAAAGAAGTCTCACACCAGGAAAAACCCTGCACACTTTGCAGAGCGGCTGGGACAAAGTCCTCGCGCAATGTTTAAAATATCAGATCAAACCATCTGCAGAAAATAATTATCCTTTATGCAGACACTTGATCCAGTCATTATCTGCAAACATTAGGGAACAGATGTCCCTCATTTGAATTATGTTTTCTTGTTGGCCTTTGTTGGGAATATTTTTGGCAGGGCATTTAAGGATGAGCTCTGCCCGATTTTACTGAGGGGTGCATTGTACCCTGAGCAGTGTGTTTAGTCATATGACACATGTTTTAAAGCAGAAATGGCTCCTAATACAATGAGTTTGTCATGTCAGATTAGATGTTTTCCTCCTGATTGTATCAAGGAAAACATACAGCAACTGGCACGGGGGGAATTAATGCTGCAATAGCAATTCAGAAAGCTGACATCTATTTTATTAATCTTTTCTATCATACTTTGCAATGTCATGAGGCATTTGTGTATATCTCACTTATGATTATTATTTTATAGTTTTTATCAGTTGCCAAATTGATATTACAGATATTACAGCTACTGCTTCTTTTGTTTTTCCATTTGGCCACTGAAAAGCCCAGGAATCCCTCTGGCAGACCCAGTGTTTCACGTTCTTCCCTGTTGAGACTTCTCTCCATCAGCACCTCTGTGTAGAGACATCTCCATCAGCATCTCTGAAATGCAGAGATGTGTCAGCTGAGGAGCAGTGGTTTTTCCAGTGTCTGTGCTGTAATTCCCCTCCTGTTTCTAAACCCTCCAAAAAATGCTTTGCAGCCATTAATTCTTTGTCAATGTCCAGCCTGATAGGCTGTGGGACTCGCCTGTGCTAGACACTATATTACACATTGTAGCGAAAGGATGGTCCTTTTCAGAGTAACAGGCTTGCAAGTGCTAGCAGGGCACAAATATGTTTAACGAGAGCTGGTGCTTGACATATAGATGTGATAGGAAGGGAAAATATAGGATAGCAAGGATGTCCCAGCCTACCCAAGGGCTCTTCTGTCTATCCTGAAGAGCAATGCTGCAGTCCCCGAGGTGGCTCAGCGTGGCTAATGGAATAGCTGTCCTGAAGGTTTATTTCCTTATTTTTCCCTCCTGCAATTCTCGTGACCAGATTTTGTACAAAATGCGATATTTGATAGCAGCTCAGACACAGTCTTCCATATATAGCTGACTTGCATGTTAGTTTTGGCTTTTGTTGGCAGTTGGCTTCTTCACCCAGCAAGTAATAAAGCGGTGCTGCAAAGGACCAGTGGCTATGAGGAAGTAATCAAGGCACCAGGCTCTCTGCAACTGTGTCAACTTTACTGCCCGGCTTTGTTGCCATTGCCTTCTGCAGAAGCAAAAGCACACGGTGCAGGTGTGCAAACATCAGCTTAGGCAGCAGAGCGTAAGGAGTGAAAATGAACTTTGGTCATTTGTTGGCATACTGCATCAGAAACACGTGTCCCACCTCCACAACCCAATGTTTGGTGTAAGCCAGGAGGCCTCAAAGCTGATGCTTTGGTACCCATAAGAGAGGGATGAGCAAGCTGAAAGGCTGCTGCTCAGATCCAAAACTTCAGCTACAGGGGAAATATACATTCAGTGAAAGACATGACAGAGTGATGGATTTGGGTTCCAAATGGTGTGTTTGTGAAATTCTGAATGTGGCACAGGCTCTTTAAATCAAAAACATCCACATATTTCTTCCCTGGGACAAAACGTCTTTGTCCCTGTGCATGAAACATGTTATGGTTCAAATTCCTGCAGAGCCACTAGAAAAAGCAAAGAGCATGAGTCTGACAGCGTGGGCCTGCCTGCAATGTGATCATTAATCATGCTAGATATTAATAACAACGTCTCTTCTTGGTTGGAACATTCGATTTTTTTTTCATAAATAAACACTATGAGTGATTCTAAATATCGATTGCTGCCAATAATAGTAACACATTTTAGATATAGTCTTACAACAAGACAATCTGCTGAAGACCAGGCCAGACTGATATATATATATATATAAATATATGCATATGCATTTGTGTAGAGCCCACCTAGCTAGGAAGTAGGGCTTGTATTTACGTGTCTATAGAGTGCCAAAGCTTCAGGAAGGAATACTGAAAGTTTGTGCTTGGGTGTCTAGATTCCCAGAGATGTTGAACAAAGTAAATCTCTGGGTAAATTTTTTCTCCATCTCCTGGTCAGAGGACGACAGAAGTATTGGACATTTCCTCTTTTACAGAACAACTTACGAGTGGATGTTCAAGCACGAGACCAGTGGTGACTTTTTTCTATGGTTTTTTTCCACTAATTAAATATTACTAGCAATACCTTCCACATGTCTCAGTTGCCACATCTGGAAAAAGAAACACTTCCCTCTACATCAAACGTCTTGTGAGAGCTGACATGTAAATGCTCTGAAACATTAATTGCTTGGGAGTGCTCAGAATTAGGTATATTTCTCTATTCTTCCAACTGGGGAATAATGGCTCTTCCTGAAAGAACAGGAGGAGCAGCATATCAGGATTGACTTTTCAGTTTTTCTACAGCTTGCTGTAGTTGATGCTGCTCTTTCTTACTGCTGAGCTCTTCACTGAGTGTATCCCAGCCCACCACCTGTCACAGGGCAGAGAAAAGCACAGAAGATGGGAAACAGGAGGTATATCTTCACACAGGGAGAAGATGTCCATTTGGTGTGGATGGGCTGTGGGTTACTGCAGGCACATAATTGGAAACCATCCCTACTGGTTGTGCTAGGAGATGGAGACAATGCCAGAAATTGTTTGCATTACTTTCTTAATGCTGGATCTCCCTCACAAGTGGCAAAATTCCCCCTAGGCCTCCACCTGATAAAAAAATACTTTAGCCAGCAGGCAGCAGATGTACAGCTGAAGAACATCCATGAGTCTGTTCTTCAGAGTCCTGAATGCTTTTACCCAGTGTTAGGTTTTCAAGTCATGGGAACAGCAAGGTTGCTGTGGCTTGTTCACACCATGTACGTGAGCAGGTAGCGGGCTGAGTGCAGGGAATCATAGAATCACAGAACAGCTTAGGTTGGAAGAGACCTTAAAGCCTACCCAGTCCTAGCCCCTTGTCATGGGCAGAGCTGCTTCCCACCAGATAGGTGTGCTGGGCTCCATCTAACCTGGCCCTGAATACATCCAGGGAGGGGGAACTGCTCTGAACTGTCACACCTACTGAACTGGGCAATGGGATGGAGCTCAGCACCCCCAGCACTATCCAGTCCAGTGTAGGATTGGTGCTGGTGGTGCAAATGAGGCCTGCCATGACTGCACTAAAGTATTCCCAGCCCCCTCTGATTACAAAGGGTGCCTGGCAGAACAGGAGTCTGTTTGTCTACCACTCTGCACAAACAGCTTCTTCTGTAAGTACATCTCACATGAGCAATTAGCCCCTGACAATAAAGAGGTCCCATCTCTGTGGAGCACTTTGGGTAAGCTGCTTTTTTGCTGGCACCAAACATGAGCTCAAACAGTCAGCTCTGCCCAGCCTGCTGCCCTCCTGGGGAGACCACAGGTCTGAAAAATGTCCCTTTTCTGTTCCAGGGCTTTGTGCCTCGGGTGTGACACATGCGATGCCACCGCTCTCCAAACAGCCCCCAGACAGAGATAAGGCATTGCTGAATGCAGAGCTGTGCAGAGAAGGGGCACACATGGCTCTCCAGCTCCTGTGATACCCTGGGGGCAGGGAGAAGTTATTTTAAGGCCGCAGGAAAGATTATGCTGTGAAATTGAAGCTGGCTCCCACTGCAGTTGGAAACCACTCACTCCAGCTCAGCAGCCATTCTTATCACTGATTAAATGCAATAGTGATGATTCCTCCTCTCCCTCTTTCTCAGGCTTCCTCTGCTTGCTACCATTTTTCTTCTCTCTCATCTCACACAATTAAAATCCGAGGAAAAACAAAAATAGAAAGTGGTCGGTTATAATTAATGCCTATTTGCAATGTCAGGTAAAGACCTCAGCTGGATGGCAGGCTCCATTTGCTGAAAAAAACAAATAAAGTCAACAACAACAACAACCAACCAACCAAGCAAAAAGAAACCAAAAACACGAAGAGAGTTAATAACTCAAAAGCATGGGAAGTACTGGTCCCATATCTGGAGATGAGATGGCAAATGTGACAAGAACATTGCAAGCAGCGTGCCTTGAAGTACAAGCCTCTTCTTGCTTCATGCTTTGTGCTAAAAATAAAAGGGGAAGAAGTAGGGGGATGTGGAGGGGAGGCCAATCCCAAGTGAAAGCTCTCTGGGGCTGCCTGAAAGCATTTGGTGTCCCACAGTGCTCAAAAAGGAGCTTTTGTTAACACGGTTGCTCTTTCATTTCTGCCCCTGGTTGACCTTGGTTCCTCTTTTCTAACACTTTCCAGCGGCAAACCACACCTTATTTTGAGGAAACTGAGGCCGAAATGCTCCTATGCTGCTATTGCTTTCTCCTACATTGACATCATTGAAAGAATATAGCCAACCTTGCAAGACTGGTGCAAAACCCACAAGTGGTGACAGAAGCTTGCTCACATCATTGGAAACAACAGAAAACACAAATGTGCCTTGCCTTGCCAGCTCCTATGCTAGGAATCTCTTTATCTGGTTTTATCTGGAGGTGGGCAATCACACTCCGTTCCCTTCCTGTGGGCTGGAGCAAGGAACAAGAGTGCTCCCTGCTCCAAGCCTGCTGCCATCGGGGCTTTGCCTCCGAAGAAGACTCGATGGCACCATCTGATGGCCATCAGAAGATCTGTATGCTCCTGCAGACTTAGGAGGACGGTCGCTGTGACAGTTATTCCCAACCAGGAACCCAGCTTCTATGTGGGGTGGTGGTCCAGGTGTAGAGAAAGTGAGACTTTGGAAAGGGACAGCAGTATTGGGCTTTGGCCATGTGAAGCCCTCTTGATGCAGGTGGTTTTGTCCTAGTCCGGGTCCAATGGGGATTTATTTGGTAAGTCTCATTTAATTGATTTTTCTATGTATAGGAAGTGTTGATTTCTGCAGTAAATGTTGTCAATGAAAGCTGGGTTTGTTTCATGTCTACTTTTCAGCATTAGCAGTGGAAGGTGATCTGTCCTATTCCTCCTCTGACTCTCATGACTGTAAGGACAGTAAGTGCAAGGAGTCAGCTAAATTCTGTGCAATAATATGCTGCTGTGTGAAATGCAGGAGGATGATATGAGGGTAAATCAGCTTTGTCCAGGACATGTTCCTCAGGTGTGCAGGAGTCCAGTAGTGCCATGGCTGAATCATCACCCCTTGGACATCTCCCCTTCCCAATGGCTGTAAGCAGCACAGACTGCCTGTTCAGGGCACCAAGCACTTGCTTGTCTGCTTCATAATCTGCCTGTTGTCAAAGGCTAGTCCACTTCCCAGGTAGAGATAACAGATGCAGGAGAGAGCTTGATCCCTGCTTCTGGCAGCTGGCACAAACACTCATGTTTGTGATGGCTCATTTGTGATGTACCCAGGCACCTGAAAGTCTTTCTGGGGATGTAGGGGGAGTGAGGTGGCCTGTTTGATAAGGTGCTGGGTTGGGCAGCAAGCCTTTCCTGCCCAGGAAAGGAGATTCGAGGAGGTGACACAATTTCCAGCTATAGCTCTTTTTTGACTGCCCTGTTGGTCCTCTTGGTGCTACTTGATTGCTTGTGCAAGGTTTTAACACTGATGCTGGGGCTATCTTGTGATCCATCTGTATAGAAAAGATGCAACACAATAGGGCCTTTGGCTCCTTATTGGTGGCTCCGTGGTGAGTACCATGACACAAAGGAAAAATCACGTCTGTCTTCCAAGTCCAGGTAGGATAAAAGCTGCCTGCCCCTGTCCTCAGCAGGATTTTCTTTCAAGGGTACCAGGATGCTTCTGAGTTGATCATTACCAGCAGTGAATGCTCCCTGGCAGACGGACAGGCTTATCTGAGTTTGCACAGCAACGCTGTCTCCTGTTTACTGGTTGGCACACTCCATGCTGGCAGCTCTGCCAGGCTGGGAAAGGGAGGAGAAGGCACTGCCCTGGGCACATCGCCTTTACATGGCCATGCCATGGATGAGCAGAGACCAGCAGTCCTTGCTGTTAATCTGCTATGTGAGGTGTTTCCCACCCCTGATCCACACCACATCTCTCTCTGTGAGATTGCGGCTCGCTTTGCATTCCTGAAATTCCCGCTGTGGCTTTTCCTGGCTTACCAAGGCACAGACTCTCTGAGGGGAAGGTGTCCTCCCCCATACCGAGCAGGATGAATAAAGCACACAGACAGCCAAAGCAAGGGGCCTTGCTAAGCCCTCATTCTTCTCACTGAACTGCTAGTTGCTTTTCCCTTAGCTCTCAGCTCCAGTGTCCCTCTGGAAGATCATTCCTGAAGACTTTGAAGGGGAGAGGAGAGAAGATATTTCCTGAAACTGAAGCCCTGAGAGGGACATGTGAGAGGCACAAATCGATGCTGTACTTCTGAGAGCCTCCAGACTCCCTGGGTCAGCAATAATAGAAGGTTGAGCTCATTGCTAATGGCAATGGTGGGTGTGAGAGCCAAGGGCAGCCAGTCCGTGCAGGAGAAGGGCTTGGTACTGTCTGCATCTTTCAGCAGCTCTGCCTGGCACAGCCCTGGGAGATGTAGAGGGTGAGCATGCCAGGAAGATCCTTTTTTCCCACTTCTCTGCACACAGAGCATTTTTCTCATGAAGAGGGGAGTTAAGGCCTTATTGTTGGCCATATGCTGTCAAATGTGCAGCTGAGCTGTTGTCAAGAATGGAGCTGGTGAGACCTCAGAGGTTATGTGAGCTGGATGGCTCCTCACATTCCCTTGGGTTATCTTGCTGGGTGCTTCCTCCTCAGTCTCATCTGATATAAAATCATAGAATCCTCTAGGTTGGAAAAGACTTCCAGGATCACAAATTCTGACCCATCAAGGTTGCCTAACGAGTTCCATGATTAAAACCTGTCCCTTTGTGCCATATTCACATCTCTCAGTATCTCTACCCCTTATATATTTCCTTAAACGCCTGTAAGGAAGGAGACTTCCCCTGACCTAAGAGGTTATTCTGCTACCTGAGAAACCTCAGTGCTTCTGCCTGGTTCTGGAGGCAAGGTGCCTATTGGTGGAACTAGGCTGAAACAGCTCTTCCATCACAGCACAGAACCTGAGCCCTTGTCCCTAGTGGCTGCCCCATGCATCATTTAATGGGGAAGGCAAGACAGGGAGAGGCAGCTCTGGCAGCACTTTGACTTTATGATGCACTTTTGCTTGGCATCAGTGAGGTCTGAGGGCTGTCTCTGGTGGGTTAATGCTCTCTGGCTGGAGACGAGGCAGTCTGGCCCTTGCTTGGGGCACCACAGAGTCTGCCGTGCCCAGGCAGGCTCTGAATCACCGCACTGCCTAGGGATGCCAAGGCACAACTGAAGCCAAGCCTGGAAGCCAGCTCTGCAGGGCTGAAAGGTGCAGTGATACTGCTCACACTAAAAGGATGGACTGACCACGGGAGGACGACTGCTGGGCAGTGCTTGGTCCTCAGGACACGGGAACGCAGAACGGGAGGAAATGGGGACTACACCCAGCCCCTCTAGTCGATGAAGGGGACGGACTGGGATGCCAGTAAGGATTCTCCTTCCCTCCCCCTGTTGTGCATAGGCGGAACGCTGGTGGCTGAACATCTCCGAGCTGTGGGAGCCGCCGCTAGAGGCTGCTCCAGGCTGGTCCCTGCCTGGCTGCGGTCTCTCCCACCTGCGACTGGATGGACGACAGGACGACAGAGCCTCCTTCTTCCTCACTCTATGCCACCACCTCCTTGTTGTCAGAACACAGAGGCCAAAACATCTTCACCTGCTCCGGTTCTCTCATATATCTCCTGACCTCCGGGGTAGCTTCCCATGTGCCTGTTCCCATGGGGGTGGATCTATTTGCCTGAGACGGGTGTGCACCGATGTGCATGCTGGTGCCTGTTTTCTCAGTGAGGTAATCCTCCAAAGTGGAATGACCCAGGGAGATAATGTCAGCACATTGCACACAGCGAGGAGCTTGTGGGTGCAGCGGGGCCTGCCCCCATCACCTCAGAGAAATAAACCAGACAGCAAAGGTGGTATCTTTTTTATTTTGGTCACCAAAGCTTCTTATTAAAGCAAAGGAGTGATGTTGTAACTCACCGAGGTGTTTTCCAGATCCCACAGCATCGCCTGGATGATGAGGCCCAGGGTGGACAGCGGGGAGGGCTGCAATTAATGGTGGCTACAGGCAGGATGGGAGCACCCAAAGGGACAGCTAGATGCTCAAAAATTTAATTTTTGGAGGCATTTTCTCATGCCCATACAGCCCCCTCCCAGCAGGGCAATGTCCAGGAGCAGAAGCGTGGGGCAGTCAGCATGATAGCATGATAAATGGGTGTTCCAGCATTTTAGATAGGGGCAAATATGTTTAGTGATAAATCAGGATAATGACCTCCCTTTGCAGCAGGTAGCTTGATTAAAAAGAAATAAATAAAGCATCTTTAGAGGAGAGGCAAGCAAAAGACACAAACCCCATCCTTGGGGCGATGCAGACATATGAGTAATGGGGCCCTTTGAGTAAGTGCCTGCCTGGCCAGCTCTGAGTCACTGAGCAAACAGCACCAGCCTGGAGCCAGCAGCAGGGCTATTCTTAGCTCCTAGCTTGTCAGGAGCTGCTGCTGAGGGAGAAGAGGCAGGTTAAGGGGTATCCATGGGAGGAGGAGGGGTGAAAACATTTGCTTTCCTAATACAAAGCAGTCAGCATGATACTTGTGTACCACAGCCCAGCCTGGAGATGGCAGACAGAAGCGTGAGGATGCTGCTATGCTCTGATGGAGTTTCTCAAGGAACTTGATGGGAAATACAGCACCTGGGGACATGATGGCACTTCAGGGACACGGGCAGCTCCTTGGTCACATGCATTGTCCATAGGGACTTAGGGGCTGGCAGGGCATGGCTGAAGGGGAGAGGAAAGCCCAGACAAAGTGATGGTGGCAACAACCACACTCCTCCCCCTCTCCTGTTTCCCTAAGTATCCTCTCCCACCACCCTAGCCAGTCTGGCTTCCCAAAAGGGCCCTTCTCCAAGGCAGTGGGGCTGAGTTTGCAGCAGTAGTGGAGACACAGTGGAGGGCATGACCCACTGCTGGGTGCAGCAAAGACCTGGGCTTGATTGCACTTGGGCTCCTAAATAAAGCCCATCTAGTCATACTTGCTCAAGTTGCTGGCTCAGCCCAGAAGCCTGGAAAACTAAATGACATCATCTTGGTACTGCTGACAGACAGTATTTCCACTCAGACACTGAGTGCGAGGCTCTCAGCCAAAGAGAAGAGTGTGTCTGGGGAGCAAAATAAAGCCAGTAAAACCCACCCTCAGTATTGGGAGCCACCTACCCCTGCAGAGACACCAGCAAAGGAGACATCCCCTCCTCTCTTCCACACTGCTCGTGCCCATAAAGCTGTGTTCTGCCATCCTCATGCTGCAATCTCCTCTGCTGGGCTGATGGTAGGAGGAATCCTCTCCATGAGGTTGGTTCTCCACGGGATGCTTGCCCCCCTATAAAGAATCCTGCAGGTGAGGGCCTTCAGAGGGGACCAGGACCCTTTGGCAGGGTAGGATTAGGGACTGGGATTTCCCCCACACACTCTGCCTTCTTGTGTGGCCTTTGGCAATAACCTACCATCTCCGCTCCAGGTTTCCTATTTGCAAAAACTGAGCTGAGTACGATCCTCCTCTGATTTACAGAGCAACCTGGGATTGGTAGAGCTGATCCTGATCTGCAAGGGTACATGGGAAAAGAAAAATCAAGCCCAATAACAATAATTACTTTTCTCCTTCCCATGGGTGTTGTAAGGATTAGCTCATGTTTAGCAAAACTCCCTCTAAGTGCTAAGCATTATTAATGTCTCAGATTGCTCCAGGACCAAATGTGGCTTTCCAGGGAGTGACGTTTTTTTTTCCCCCTTTGCTGGCACAGAGCTGCAATGAACTCGTCACAGCCCAAGGTAAGCAGCATCCTATATCTGCAACAGCAGAATCTGCCGCACAAGAATCATAGAATTATTAATGCTGGAAAAGACCACTAAGATCATCTAATCCAACCACCAGCACCCACCCCCATCATGCCCGCTAACCACATCCCTCAGTGCTACATCTACATGTTTCCTGAACACCTCCAGGGATAGTGACTCCACCACCTCCCTGGGAACAGTCCTCACCTCTCTTTCCATCGGTGTTTTCTACCTCGTAGGGGTGAAGCCCGTATCTTCAGCCCAGACAGTTGTAGGTGCACAACTAACAGGGTTGGAGGGGCTAGAGAAAGAGACGTCCTTTGGAGGATCTCAGATTGAGGTGACCCCAGTGGGGACATCCCAGCCACAGGGACCTGCAGGACAGAGGTGCCTCTGGTGACCCCTTCTCCCCATGCCCCTGCTGCGGGTGGCCGCAGCCTGGGGTGGGATAGAGTGAAGGTAGAGGTGGCACTGTCTGGCAAGCTTTCAAAGAGGCCACAAGATAAATAAATAGCAGCTCTATTTCAGAGGCTGCTATATTTAGCTCAAGGAACATTTATTTATAGGCTTGGCAGTCATTCTGAGTCAATAAAAGCACAAGAGCTGGAAAAAGGACGTTCCTGGGTTTCTCATTGCAGTAATGGTTTGTGCTGTGCAAACCACAAGGACGGACATGGGGAGCAGAGTGCTCGGAGACTGCAGTGGGATGAGAGGATGGTTCCTAAAACACAGTGGGATGCAGTGTGGCAGCCCTGGTATCTGCTGAGGGTGGATGTCTCCTCTTTGCTGAGGGGAAGCTGGTGCTTTGAATTAATTGTGCTCCAGCCGCAGGGCCCTATAAATACATGTAGGTCTGGCTGTGTGTCCAGCTCTCCATCAGATCTGCTGGATGCAGACAAAAACGCGTTGCCTTCTCCAAACCAGGACCCTCCAGCCCCATCCTGAGCAGCTCCCCCACAAACCAAGGCCGACAACAGCTGTTAAAACACCTATTTGGGTATTTATTACAACACATCGTTCCAAAATACAAAAGAAAGGAAAAGAAAGAGGGGATAGAGAAGCACTGCTGCTTACAGCCTCTGGTAATAAATAAAATAAAGACAGGGCAGAGGCAGGATGTCTCTCTGAGTCCGAGCAGGCGAAACGAGCCGTGTTCAGTCCCACCCACAGCAACAGGGGGAATGTGGTGGGATCAGCAGCCGGAGCATCTTTCCTGCTCAGGACCTGCACGGCGTCTGCAGTGGGTGCAGACCCCATCCACATGTTGTGCTCTCAGAGGAGGGGCCGGATCCTGTGGGGATGCTGGCGGGAGCTGAGCTGCAGTGCGAGGGGCCCTGCCCTCTCCCACCCCATCCAAGCACAGGTGAGGTAGGAAGGGTGATGCCGGAGTGGGACCCCGGGCTCTGCAGGGGCTCTCTGCAGCTGAGACCTGAGCTCTGGTCCTGGAGCAGCCTCGGGAATGAGTTCAGCATAGGGTGATGGGAACGAGCCCAACCCATGAGGAGGCAAAGTAGTGACGGAACAGATTGTGTCAGGACTGCGTGGGGAAGGGCATTGTTAAAATCCCCAGATCAAGATGACATTTCATGGGGCTCACAGTTCAGAGAGTATTTCAAACCATGGTGCAGATGGGGCTCCTCTTTCCTCTCCCTAGTGTCTCCTCCCAGCAAAATATTCCCCTTACAGCCACCTGAAAACCTCTGGGCTGCGCAAACAGCCTAGGTGATGGGTACATAAAACAAGGTCAGAGTTCTGCCTGCTTAATGGCATCCTGCTTTATCAGCCTCAAACAGACAGAGGCACTGGCACCATGAGGACACTTACACCAAGAGAATCCAAGACACCTTTCCGGGATGGAACACCAGTGGATGGGCTTGGCTGAGTGGGGTGAGAAGGGGGTTTGTGAACCAGAAGCAGCAGTAGAACCCAAGCCCACCTTGGTGGAGCTGCAGCCTCAAGGCACGGCCAGCAGAAGGTGAGAGGGTCATGACCTGGAGGGAGCTGCCTCTGTGAGCAGGTTGCCTGGCCAACACTCATTGTGGCTAACACTTTAGGCTTTACGCTTTGCCATTTAATTCTCCATTCCCGGTGCTGGTGGGATCCTGCCTCTTGCAAACAGGTGGCAGTATGGGGGAGAGGAGCAGCAGGAAGGAAGGGAAGAGTTAAGAGAACAGATCTGCCCCAGGTTTGGTTTCTTTATGCCCTTGGAAAGCACCACCCTCCAAACCCTCAGACAAGGGTCTGTTAGGGCTGTTTGCCTCCTCTGGCTTGGGAGCAGAGAGAAGGTGTGATGGGGCCTTGTGTTTATTCACAACAGAGAAACAAGGAGCAACATACAAAGAGTAAGAAGCAAAAAAGTACATAATCATAACCATAATAATCATAATAATAATCATAAATACTTAAATCTATCATTCATAGATTGCAATGACAACACTGATAGCTTATTATCATTAGTATTAAGGATGGTAGGGGGAACAGGACAGTGGGAGGGGGTTCTGTGGGGCACAGTCTCCTAAGGGGCAGACGAAACAGGGACAAATGTCCAAAGAAACAAACAAAGAGAAGGGCTGGGAAGGCAGCAGGGGCTGGGGATGCTGCCACAGAGGCTGGGGACGAGCCTGCTCCGACCCAAAGCCTCCGGCTTGGTGTTGCCAACCTGATCACTGCCTTCTCTCCAGGTTTGCTCAGCCCCAAAATATGGATGGGAAGGATCCAGCTGAGGGACTCATGCCTGGAGACAGTCTGGGGGCTGGAGAGATGTTCCTTCTAGCCAGAAGGAAAGCTGGGGTTTGGTCCATCCTTCATATGGTCAAAAGCCCCAACACCACCAGCACTGCATCAGGGATGACACAGGTGTGGACACAGTGGGGTGTTGTGGACCACAGGGCATGGGGCAGCCGCAGTGCCTAACCAGCTTTGATGGTTCCTCCCTTAGAAGGAGAGACCTTTTCTCTGCATTGCTCTCACTTCTGCCAGTACAAGGAAAACCACTCTCATCAGATGAGGGTGGACACCATTTGGGTCCCAGTGAAACTTGGATTGAGTAGTCTGGTTGCAAGAGCCCATAAAACGTCTTGGTCAGAAGACGATGGGGAGGACTGCAAGCCAACACATCCACCCTCATGAGAACTTTTTGATTCATGGACAAAGTTGTCCATCAGGCAGATTGAAAAATCACTGACATTAATTGCAAGTCTCTTGGTGACCCTCATGGCTCAGGTTTAGCACTGGCAGTTAGCCTCAGCTCAGGCAGGGCTGCTGCGATACAAGGTATTTTCTGGACGTTGCCTTAAAACATTGCAAAAGACGGCTTCTAGTGCACACACCCAACATAAAGGGGAAGGATGAACATGAAGGACTTCAGAAGAAGACTGCAGAGGTGATGAATGTCTGTCGGCAGTTATGATCTATCTATGAATCCTAAAAGGTTTCTTTTTGCTCTGGTTTCAGAGAAGAGAGGATCCCATCGTGCCTAAAGCCTTGAGTACAGCTGAGGAGCATTCCAGGGCATGGTAGAGAGATGACAAAATGCGAACCACGCATCTGCCTCTGCAGACATTCCGAGTCTTGTCTACAACAATCACCCTTTCCTTCCTGACATACTCCAGCTGCTTTTTTTGTGTGTTTGTAACACACTGTGCCATCTAATGGGATGAGTTATGTGAGTGCTTGCTACTGCCTCACCATGCCAACCTGTCACCCTCTTTCTGTAAATTAATGCCCAGCAGGGAGGCCCTACAGTGATTGCAACCCCTGAAGAGCTGCCTAGCTTTTGAGATGGGGGTGATGGGTAGCATCTTCTTTTTGTGGCCAGGAGGGGGAAATTTCTCAAGTTTCAATGAAAGCACAGCAAAAATCACAGCCAGAAAGATGTAAATGAGGTTGTCATTAAATGAGGTTGACGGAGCAGGCAATAACTAAAGGGGTGTAAGTGGCTGAAAGCTGAGGAAGCAAAGGCTGAAAAGCCCTGGCACAGCTTTACTAGCATCACCACCTCTCAAACCATAGGGCTAGCTTGCAGCTGCAAGGCCAGAAGAAGGAATGCTCTTTCTACCTTCTCCAAGGTTCAGGTCAGCATGACTGAGCTGGCTTGAGGAGTTTGCTGAAGGCAATGATGGATGGTGGTGTGCTCTCAAGGGAGATTGGGGAACCAAGTGAGGGCATGTGGGATCTCCCCAGCATGGCCTCATTGTAAAACAGCAAGAATAAAGCCATGTTGAAGACAGCAATGAACCTCTAGACAGGCTTGTCTCAGCTCCAGGCACCCAGATGGAGGCAGAGGAGGTCAAGGAACAGCAGGCTGCTCCTCCTTGCTCTATCACAGCTCCTTATGCCTCTGGGCTGTGTTCACTGTTTAACCTGAGATCATTTATTTTTGTTATATGTAAGTTGATTTAGCAGTAGAAACAAACAACAAAAAGAGGTACAAAGCTAAGGAAGAAAAAAAAGGGAGTGGATCCAGAAATGGAGAACACTCAAAGGATGACACAGGACACAGGCACGCACGAACTGAGACCCCTGAGGTATTAGCTTTGCAAGCTAGCGCAAGATGAGGGGGAAAGTAAAGACAGCCACAGGGAGAGATGTGCTTTGCAGCAGAGGCAGCTGAGTGCCTACAGCTCCAGAAAGCAGCTTCTCAGTAAGCCTGAAGTTGGGCATTGGGTTGCAAGGTCTTGGCTCCCCACTGGTAAGGGCGGCCAGGAAGCAAGGAGGGGTCTGCAAACACGTTTCCCTAGAAGAACTCAGCCCAAGAGTTTTGGGACTTGGGGGGGACAGGCGAGACACCCCTTAGATGAAATCCCAACCACCATCAAACTTCCCTCCCAATGCTGCTGTGGCATTGGATGTCTTCTCCTTCCATGCGTATCCCTGGGGATGCCCAGTACCCTTCCCTCCAATCTCAGTGACTCTTTCCTCTCTGTCTCCAGCCAGAAAGGGCAGCACGAGGGAGGGAAAGGGATGATGATGGCCAGGATGGGAATGATGGCTGTGATGGGGTAGGGGAAGAAAACAGGGACCAAGGGAGCGAAGAAGTGGCAGCAGCTTCCAGAAAGGGGGTTTTCTGGCTCAGTTTGTGTTTTAAGATTTTATGACTTCCTTGTTCACTTGTTTGTTTCTAGAAAAGGTGCTCCAAAGAGTTTTCTGTCCCCTTTTTGCTGCACTCAGAGGGAATGGGGGAAAATCTTTGTCGTCGACATGATCTATAGAAGGAGCCACAGGCCTCAGATATTGCTTAGAAACTCGTATTTCAGATTTAAATACCATACACAGTAAAAATAGAGCTGAAAGTACCGCCCCACATTGTCTGCAAATCATTGCCAGAATGAAACAGCTTCAATAAATTAAAAACAAAACAAAAAAAAATTGAAATATTATTTACGTCTCAATAAAAATCGCAGTAAAACCATTTACCTTTTTTCCTTTGTGTGTGTGTGTTTTCTTTATATTATATATAATATATATTTATATATGTATAGGGCTGCTCTAGTGCAGCATCTTTAGGATACTCAGCCAGAGAAACATGGGGGCACATGCTTAGTGCACTGGGGTGTGGGGAGGGATAGCTGGGTTGCCTCTTCCCCACTTCAACAGAGTGATGCTGTGCTCTGTCCTCATGGGACCACATCCTGCCCCAGCCAAGAACAGGCTCTGCTCACCCTCCCAACCCCAACTGGTAATTCCTGCCCCTTCCCTTTCAAATTTTACGCCCCAGATTCAAGTATGTGGCTCTGAGGGCTGCTCTCCCATCACTGCTCCATGTGCAAAAGCCCAGGGTGATGTCACCGTGAGCTGGAGGCTGCTAGGGTGGGAGAACCAGGGTGGGCATAGGGGGGGACACTAAGCATTCACCGTGATGTTTCCTGACTCTGGATTCATTCCTCTTTGCTTTCATCTCAATGTGCGTGCTTCTGAAAATGCGCACGCGGGTATAAATACTCCCCACCCGCCCTCCCTGCATCTCTCCCCATCTTAAATATCCCCCCACCCCTTTCTCTCTAACCACCCACGATGGGTGTCAGGACACCTCGATGATCTCCATGCTGCCCGAAAAGCTCGACTGTTTGCCTATTTTGCCCAGCTCCTCCCGGGACCTGCCCTCGGACATGGTCTCCTCGAACTCCATCTGGCAACTCCTCCTCTTGAACTGCTTCTCGGCGCCGGCTTCCTCATGCCAGCTGTGCCTCCCATCCCGCGCCTCGGCCCGCTGCTTGTCCCTCAGTCTGATTTCACAGCCCCCCGGCATCCCATTGCAACCAAACGGGGGGTACGGGCTGGTGCCGCTGAACAGAGTCCCACCGCCAGTGCCACCGCCACCGCTACTGGCTGAGTCCGTGCCGAAGTACCATCCTCCCTCAGAGGAGGGGGTGCTGGGGGAATCGAGGTGGACGCTCCCCCAGGAGCCATTGGAGGCTGGCGGTGGGCCAGGCAGGCTGAGCCTTGGCTGGAGGCTGTCGTCCGCCCCAGGGCTCTTGCGGGCAGAGCCGATGTTGAGGCTGAGGCCGTGGGCTGGTGAGCCGGCTTGGTGCCGGTGCTTGCGTCGCTGCCTCACCTTGGCTTCCAGCAGGAGGTCTGGCCCACTGGGCCAGTCGGGGCTGTCGGGCACTGGGGAGAACTGGCCGCTGGTTGCCGAGGGGCTGTCCAACTTGCAGAGCTTGGGGGCCTCCCCAGTGCTGGGAAGGCCTGGGGGGTCCTGCCGCAGGCCGGGGGAGTAGGCGGATTTGATGTCCAGGGAGAAGGAGCGTTTCAAGCGGTTGGTGTCCTGGATGCGCTCCGAGGAAAGGTGCAAGCCATTGAGTCCCTGCTGCAGTGCCGTGGGTGACAAGACCTTGGGTGGCCCACCTTGCCTTTCAGGGTCACTGGGTGGGGGTGCAGAGGTTGTGCTTCTTGGTACGTCCTCAACCTTCTCTGAGGTAGACGGTGTGGGGTGCCTGCCAGCCTCAGATGCCTCGGTTGGGTCCTGAGGAGCTTCTCCTTCACCCCTGTCGCCCTGGGCCTTCAGGGCCTTAAGGAGCTTTAAGCTCCTCTCGTACTCCAGGAGCTGGCCCAGGAAGTTGAAGTTGGGTGAGATCGATGGGCGGCGGTCCTTAACAAACCTGCCAAGAGGCACAGACAGCCCTGGTTGGTGCTTAGTCCTTCAGTAAATCACCCTCTAATCTCTTGGCCTCTTTGGAAGAAGAGGCATTATCCAGAACCTTCCGAACAAAGAGGTCTGGGACCTCCCTGGCTAAAGTTAGGGTTGCTCAGATTCTGGGGGTTTTGCCTGCCCACACACCATTTTACTGCTCCCATCATTGCATGCACTGTGTGAAGGAATGCTTTGGTTCGGTTTCACCAGCACTTCGCCAAGGTAAGACAGAGCTTCAAGGAGCAACCACTCTCTCCTTCTGGGCTCAGGCTGCTTTCCTTCCCTGGACTGAGGCACACCAGCACAACCCCTCCCTGCCCTCTGGGAAATGCTCACCTGTAAGCATCGTCTGATGACATACCCATGGTCTTCATGATGTAGGCGATAGCGATGGTGGCTGACCGGGATATCCCTGCCAAGCAGTGCACGATCACTTGGCAACTGGACACCTTGGCCTTGTCTGGAGCACAATAGAGAAAACAGAGAGAAAACATTGATATGATCAGAGACATTGTGCAGAATGACTCTGGCCTCTATCCCCAACCCTCAGCTCCCGTGTGTGAAAGAAGAGCTGCTCCAAAAGAGACCAGATTTCGAGGGCTAACTGATGGGTCTGTAATTATTATAATGAAAGCTCACCAATAAATTCAATGGATTTATCCAACCAGGGAAGCAGCTTCTCACAGTAGTTGTCATTGACAGGAATGCGCATGAAGTGACTATCACAGATGAAGTCTGGCTTGGGACAGGAGTTGCTGGCATTGAGGACGTAGCTTATCCCATTCTGCGTCATCAAGTCCTGGTGGGAGAGAAGGAATTGAAGGATCAGCTGAGTTCTGTGCTTCTCCACACACTCCTGGCTGTTAGCCATCCCAATATTTGCTCCTACGGGTCTTCTGCTGGCTCCTTGTCCCAACTGGTCAACCAACTGATGCTACCTAACTGATGCTCAGCACAGACTGGCTGAGAGAGATGTGCCCATTTAAATACTGCTGGCTTGTAGTTCAGCAGATCTTTACTTTGGTACCTCAGCCTGACCAAAGAATCCTGGAAAGGCATTCCGTATGGGAAAGTAAGAAAGGAAACCAATGAAAAGTCTCGCTGAAAGTTCAGCAAATATCCATTGAGAGAGGTGTGATGCCTCACCAAGCAAGTTGGTTATCGGTAGCACTCCATACTAACCAATGTCCACTCTTTTTTTTTACTTTCAACCCACACTGAAAAGCACTGGGAGTTCTTACAGTCTTACTAGTTGTTCACACTTCTTCACTAAATTGTGCTGCACTTTAGCCTACAAGAGGCCCATTTCAGGCTTTAATGACTTATAACTCAGAACATCCACTTGAGAGGAACCATCTTTTCCCTCTTTTTGACTCTGGAGTGAACCTGGGCCATTTCAGTCACTCAGTAGCCACCATCACTGCCCATATTTGAGTCAATAAGATGACAAGATAACCAGGGTCAGGTGAAATACTGCAATAAAGGGGTGACCTATGGACTATCCCCTAGGGAACTGGCTTGCTGAGTGCATACTGCTATAAACACACCATGCTCCATTTTCTCCCTCCCAGGACAAATACAGCTTCATCTACATGCGTTGCTGACACAAAATTCCTGGCTGTCCTTTCCCCTTCCCACCTGATTATGTATTGTCTGTACAACCAAGGGCATGTTGCATATAGGAACGGAGAATGCCTGTGTCAGCTGCCTGAACTGAACTATTTCAGAGAAGATCTGGAATTAAACAGGAGGAGAAAATAAATCTATGAGTAGAGGAATCCTTCCATATGTGCAGTGTGCCTCTCAATGTGTTGGAGAGGAGAAGCATTGCCTTTATGTGACCTCTGCACTTGACCCCACTCTGCTGCCTACGAATGGAGCATCTTCTGGCCACCACACCGCAGTGCTGGCAGAAAACACAGCTCTAAAAGATAAACAAAACCCTCTGAGGAGGTTGGGGAGGAAAGGAAACCATAAATTTTCTTGGCTGACATTGGCCCTCAGGAGATTTTATCTGTGGCTGTCTGGTGGCCAGTCCCTGCCCACCCCAGCTCACAGAAAGGCTGTCCCCAGCCTTGGCTCCACAGAACCCAGCCTTGGCTCCATGGAGCCAGCCAGCTTCTAAGCTCACATTCTTGGCATTTTTCTCCTTCATTTCATTCTACTCCCTATATGTTTTTTTTTTCTCCCCCATTTCTGTCTCTATCCTGCTCTGCTCTCCTGGTCCCTCTACTCACTCCTGCCCTGAGCAAGAATGTCTGCCTGGCTCCCTCCTGCCAGTGGCATTTTAGCTGCAATTCCTCTTCCTTTCTTCTTGCTGTTATTTTCCCTTTAAACAAAATTCTTTCCCTGCCATGACGTCATGCTGCTGTCCTTCCAGCACTTCAAAAGTGCAGTATCCCTCCTTTCTCCTCCCTCCCCCTAGCCAAATTTTGCCCACTTTTGAGTCTCCCGAACAAGCCCCTGGCCAAAGCTGCCCATCCCCATACTTCTACTCTCTTCATGGCTGGAGGAGTCACCACCCAGCCCTCTCCTAGACAGGACAGGGCAGACATATCTCTGCAATGAGGCTGTACCTTGTTCAGGACATCCTTCTGGGAGCCCAGGTAGAGATGCGGCAGGATGCGTGTGGGGCCAACATTGGCCACAGGCAAGCAGGGCTGGGAGATGCTCATCGGCAGGATGGCAGCTGGCTTCCCCTCACAGAGCCCCGGGAAACAGGATGAAAAGGTGGCAAAGCCTCCTGCAGAGAAAACAGGGGCATTGAGCTCACAGCAGCAAGTCTGGGACCAGCAGTACTTGTCACCTGGAGGGCTGGGGATGAAATGGTGATAACTGCCCATGATGAGTGCAGAGCTTTGCAGAACAAAAATCCAACAACCATTGTTAACCACTGCAGACGCATTGCGATGACTGTGCCACACACACACAGAAGAGCCAGCTCTTCTTTTTCCTGCTGCAGCTGGATATTAATGCACATATGAGGTAACTTAGAATCATACAATCATCTAGGTTTGGAAAAGACCTTCAAGACCATTAAGCCCAGCCATTAATCTGACTTACCAAGTTCCATCACTAAACTTAACACCACATCCACACATCTTTTCAGTACCTCTCCGGGATGAGAACTGCACCACTTCCCTGGGCAGCCCATCCGAATGCTGGATCACCTTCATAAAGAAATTTCTCCTAAGGTTCAATCTAAACCTCCTCTGGTACAACTTGAAATGGCCTTGCATTGCCTCCTGCCTTTCACAACTTCATCCAAATGACAGGAACCTGCTTACCCTCTGCGGATAACTAGGGTCACTTTTTGCTAGTAAAAAATGTGAGGGCAGGATGACTTGATTGCTGAACAAGCCCAAGCCTGGGGTTTCTGACCAGAGTACCACATGGCTACCTGTAGGCCATTGCACTTGAGCTGGCTCACAGTCTGGCAGTGATATTGTGCACAGATTTCCTGCCTTTCTAATAGCCAAAGGCTGGCCCGGTTTGCATGGTGGCACTAATTAGAAAAGGAAGCCTGCAAAATTGGAGAGGGGGCTGCAATGTACATTTTGCTAGAAGGGGAGAAATTTAATTTATCTTGAACAGATTTCCTCACCGTTTTTCACAGTCTGACCTGGGTGAACATGACAGCAAGCAGTGCCCAGTGTTCCACAACAAGCTACTCAGACCATCTCAGCATATCAAAGCCCACTGTCGAGAGAAAATGCCCGGCTGGGGCTGCAATAGGTAGCATCTGACAATGGTATGGTGTCTGGCACCATCAAATGCATGCTCTAAATGGGAACAAACCTGCCCCAAAGCCAATTTCCCACTCACGCGGCAGGAATAGAGGCTTCGGTAGGGCAGTGAGCATTGCTGTAGCAACACAAAGCACTTCTGCACATCGTGCGTGGTCACATAAGGGCACTGGTTATCTCGATTTGTGGAATCGTGCTCTGTAGTGTAAAAGACTCAGTGACAGTTGATGGTGTAGCTTGAAGTGGGATCTGAGCTTGCAGCTTCTACCTCTACTGTTGTGTGCCGAGTCACAATACATCCAAACATTTATTTGCCAACACTGGAAGACTACGATGACTTCTCTTGCACAGTGATCCTATTCCCTAGGGTACAGTAAGATGGTGGCCCAATCTCATTCCCTTCCAGAAGAAGACAGCTGAGCAGTACATCTTTGTAATAGGGGGCACCTTGGGTTATATCAGCCCAACCAACATTCCCAGAGATCTTTCCTATCATAAAAAATGAGCACATCACCCAAAGGGCAGTGAAGACTCTGGGGTTTGACTGGGACCTGTGTACTTCCTCCTTTTGAAAGTTCCTATATTGGATGCAGCACCACAGGATTCAACACTACGGCCTATCTCTGCAGTGGAATGAGTCCTTTTAACGAGCCTTCACTAATGACCGCTCCACTCAGCCTCTTCTCTTGGAAACAGAGCAGGCTTGGCATGCTCAGTATACCTTCTCTAGGGTTTTGTGGCAGTTCTGCTGATTCTTCTGAAGCAAATTCCTGGAAATCAGAGCAGGGCATGAAATCATACACCATCTTCCATCACCATCTCCTTGCATCTTGTAAGTTACAGCCTCCTCCAGGGGAGCAGCTCCTGCATCAACCCCAGAAAACGTCCTCCAGCCAACCTTCCACCTCTCTCTTACATTTCCCTGGCTGGTGGCTAACACAAGGCTCAGCTTTAAAATTTGCCTGAGTCAGGAGGCAAAGAGTTAAAGCACCTTATCATCTTCTCTAGCACTTCCTCTTCTTTGGCTCCCTCTGAAATGACATCACCTCTCAACTGGGACATTAAATCACAGCGAAAGAAGGAGGCCCAGCACAGGTGCAGTGCAGCTCTGGTTACCACTCACCCTGGTGCCGCGTCCCCATTGCCAAGGAGTGTAAATCAGCACCCTGCACACGTGTCGCTGCCCCACTCGAGCTGCAAGCACACGTGGGGAGAAGCTGGGGGAGAAAGGTTTGCATAGTGAAGAAAGCGTGCCTTCTGCAAGCATGTAGGGTGTAATAGGACACAGATTTGACTCGTGCACAATGATGTGGGGGGTTTCCAGAGAAACTCAGTGTGTTTATGGGGAGCAGGGCACACATACAGCATGAGAGAGCAGTGCTCCGTTCCCCAGCCTCTCACTCTTGCTCCTACCCATCAAGAGCTGCCCGAGGCTGCCTCCAGCTTCAGATCCCTCTTCAAAAGCCATGAGCATATGGTGACCTCATCGCTACAGCAGGCTGGGACACGCTGGGACACGCCGGCACTGCCTTCTCCCCCTTGGCCTCTCCTGCATGGGAAGCAGCAGTGGGGGCATAGGCCACTTGTTGGCCCCAGGCAAATCTCCTTCAGCTGTGCTTCCATCCCTCCTGTCCTTATTTCCCCCACGCTCTCCACCCCTCTCACAGCTGCTCAGGGGAAACCCTAGAGATGAGTACCCACTGCTAGTCCAACCCCACAGCAGTACTCACCCCGCCTGTGACGGCTGCTCCAGCATGCCTTACATTTTTAGAAAGCAAAGAAGCTCTTCCAAACAATCCCAAAGGCGGTGAGTGTCCCTGGCAGTGTTCCCACCAATACCTCGGCTTTCCCCTTTGCACCCCAGGCCACATACCCCAGCCTTTGTTCAAAGAGCAGTGGAACCCTGTGATTTTCCTTCCTCTGGGTACATGGAGAATTAGGGTCAGGAAAGAGTTCTATCTGATCTATGTGGATGCTTATGGGTCTTACTGATGTTTCCCCATGGCCTGGCTTGCTGGTGAGGGGCTTTTGGCAAAGAAGGAAGCCATAAGGCAACACCAGGGGAAAGCCGGGGGCTTTTAGAGCCCCTAAATGTTGGGGGCTCATTCAGCAATATACCCAGAGAAATAATCTTGGGCATTATCACTTGCAGCCCTGCTGCATGGCCCTGGAGATGGGGTAGTATCTGATGGCCAGCAGAGGAGGGGAGAAGTCCCACACTGCTATCCCATGTCCACCTTCATCTTCACTAGGCTCTCCCTGCTGTGCATCAAAGAGCTTTCAAGTGAAGGTGGATTTGTGGGGAACAAAGAGCTCCTGTGTTGCTGCCAGGAATATGGATAATATCAGAGGGTGCGAGAGGCACCAGGGACCTCTCCATTGTCACTTTATCATAGAATCAACAAGAAAAGACCTCTAAGATTATCCAGTCCAGCCATTCTCCTATCATCAGCATTTGGAAATGCAGCTCATGGCGTGGACAGTGGCAACACCTCATCTGTTTTCCAGCCTCGGATGTTGTCCCCACCTCTGGCAAAAACACAACAGCTTGCCCAAAAGGAGATAGGGAAGAAGTGATATGTTGCTGCACTTTGTCACCATTCTGCAGCAGCCAGCCAGAGCTGCAAGCCCCAAGACCAGGAGCAGACAGGAGAGCCACAGCAGGTGTTAAAGAGGTGCTTTACAGCCCACCCTCACTGTACCTATAGCAAACATTAAGAAGCTGCTGGGGGTTTCCGAGCAGGTGTCAGAGCTTTTGCAGCCTCTGGCACAGCCCCAGTGCCTACCAGCTAACAGCCCAGTAAGCGTAGAGATGCTGCCACACTGTGCTGAAGACCCCTAACCCCTCCCAAACCTCCCAAGAGCAGGCTGAGAGAGGCTCTGCCCAGCTCTCATTAAGATGCCTACAGTGCTGGCAGCCGCTGCCAGGGTGGCACGTGGCAAGGGGCAGCAGGCACACGCTCCAGCATACATCTCAGCAGTGCTGGGCTGGGGTGCAGCCGAGCAGCCTCCAAAATGGGATTCTGGGAGATTTTGACAAGAGCTGGGGACGTTACAAGAACCTTGCCTCAACGGCAGGTTGAATGGAAAGAAGGGTGGCAGAGGGGGCCAGGCACAGCGCATGTCATCCTCCAAGCTGCTGGGAAAATCCCTCCTTGTGAAGCGCCGGCTCCCTGCTGCTTGTGCTGGGTGGGAGCTGAGCCGGGTGCTGTGATGCAATGCTGCTTACTGTCACCATTACTCACTGCACGATGGGAAGCTCCCGGCTTCCTCAGAGCTTCCTGGTGCCAGTGGTTGAGTTTTCCCCCTGCTATCCCCTTGCTATTTCTCATAGCAGTGATGCCCGGTGCTCACTGGGTGAATTCCCACTGCTCTGCATCCTGGCCAGCTGCCATCTCCTGGCTGCAGCAATGGACGAGCTGCCTCTCTGCTGTACTGCCTGTCACTGCAAAGCACGCTTTCTGCACTCATCATTGCTAAGCCCAATCCTGCACAGCCCTCCTGGATATACCACAGCCAGCCACGCACATGGGCCCTCTCCAGCTCCTGCTTTCACCCATCGCAGTGCAATGGAGGAGCTATCTGCTGCCCTCCCTCCCTCCTTCCTGCCCAGCCCTTACGCTTTCCCCATCTCAGGCTCTGCTTTCATCCTCCCTTCATTCAGCTCCACGTTTCATCACCCCTATTGCTGACTCTTTTTGTTTTCCAAGCGGGTGCGATGAGAAAGCCGATGAATCAGCCCTGTTCCTGATTCACGTGAATTCCCCATTTCCCCAAACATCACCCCCTGCAGCTTTGGGGTGACCTTGGGGGTCGGTCCTGGACCCCCACCTTATTGCTCGCACCGCACAAGCAGAGAACTTCCTTAAAAAAATAAAAGGAAAAGCAGCAGAAAGGAAGCCCTCCACCCACACAAACACGGACACGCTCCCAGAGCTGCTGGGCTTCATTTCCCTCCAGTGACTGTGCTGCTTTGGACCAACCTTACTCGTTCTATGTAAAGGAAAATGTGTCATTTCCAGGACTGACTTATTACTAATGACACCATCGCTGGGTTATGTGGTTCGTGCCACAAAAACCTGTCAAGCACTTTTAGCAGGCTCCCATTTTAAATGGTGATGGAGGGGAAGTTTCTTGATTCAACCGTTCGGCAATCTAGGTCATCCCAGGCTCGGCAGATTTTTAAGCTGCTCCAGTTAATATTTCCCTCCTCTGCCCGTCCTTCACCCGGCACAGCAATAAGCTGCCGAACCCTTTGCTGAAAGCAACCAACCCACAGCTGGGCGTGCAGCAGCACCACGAGTGAAGCGAAATGGCTCCTCCGGCAGCCGCAGTGCCGCTCCATCCATCTCTCCCCCCGCACCTCTCTGCCCCCACCCACCCTCAGCCCCACACCGCTCCCCCTCACCGGGGATGCGGGGCATCCTCAGGGACCGCAGGGGAAACCCGGGGGACGGACCCCTCATCCGCGCATCGCCCGTTCGCATCCCGCCGCCTCCCAAATGGCTTCTGCCCATTGCGTGCTCTCGCTCCTCGTCGCCTCAGTCTCACCGCTGCCCGCTCTCTTTGTATCGCGCTGCGCTCCCCATCTCCATCCCCGCGCAGAGCCGGGGCCGGGCTGCCCCCCGCCGCCCCCTCCGTCCGCATCGCGAGGCAAGGAGCCGGCCGCCTGACAAACCTCGCATGTCCCTGCTCTCCTTCATCCTCCGCACCCTTATTTTCAGCTTCATCTGCCCCTCATGCACGTCTGTCCAGAACTGGTCCTCGGAGGGAGCGAGCATCACGTCCACAGGCATCCAGGCAGCCGAGCTGCTGCTCGCGGGGGCACCTCTCTCCCTAACAAAACAACAGCTGGCGGGCCGAAAAAACCCTACGCCACCTCGCCGAATCAGCAGCCCTCAGAGCCTCCCCCTGCGCCAGCTTTCAGAAGAAGCTAAAAAGAGGAGAGATGGGCTGGGGGTGGTGATGGTGGTGGGGGGGGGCAGCTTTGCCCCTTCCCCTGCCTGCGCTGCGCTGGCTGCCTGCGCGTGCAGCTCCCGCTCCAGCCTGAATGAGCTCAGCACATGAGCAGCAGCCCCGCTGATCCATCCACCACGGCGGCTCATAGCTAACGGGTCAGGCATGCAACCGCATTCCTTACTCAGCACACAGACACGCAGGACAACTCAGGGGCTGCGCGCCTGACATATGCTTTGCTCGCTGCTTAAAGGCGCAACAGCTCTTTTCCCTCCCGCCCTCCTCGCAGGATGCGGCCACGCTCCCCCCCTGCAGCTGCTGCAGGAGGACACGAGCAGCCCGCTGGGTTTAGTCCTGCTGGGTTAATTCGGGGACAGGGGGTTAGAGAGAGGAAGCGCCGGGAAGGAAATGGGTTTGCGCTAACGGCTGTGCCCCTGCCCTCATCCCTGCACCCTGTCAGTGGGTACCCCATGGCTATGCCCCTTCCATATGCCCCAGGAACAATGTACATCCACAGGATGGGTAGCTCGGAACCCAAACATGGGGAAGGGGATTACCACCACTTCCATTCCAAGGGGAAAATGAGGCAGAAAGGTACAATTATCTTCTGGTGTATAACAGACAACCACTGCATGGCAGAGTCCGGGACCCTGTTGCCAGCTCTTCTTCCTCCCACATCCTCAGCCCCTGCCCTTAAGTCCATTGGCCACAAGGAATGCCCATCCCAGAGTGGTCTCAAACAACAGGAGAGGAAAGGCATCTGTGATGGACTGCTCATGGCTCACCCCAGAGCTATCTGCATCAGTCTGGAGGAGCAAAGCCATGAGTTGGAGAAGATGCTTCCAAAAGTACAGCGAGAGGTAGCATTAATGAGTAGTCCTCCCCACTCCCAATGGGCTCTTTCTCTGCATGAGGACTTCTGAGGCAGGTTGGGACTGGTACATATTCTGCTTTCCTTTTGTCCTGGGGGAGAGAATTACTTACACCCCCTCTTTCCCACCTGTGAGACTCCTTAATATGTCTCCACGCTGCTTGTTGCAAGTTTATTGGTCTGAGCCCAGGCCTCCAGAAAATCATTCAGGATTATAGTAAGCGGAGGAGGTGAGGGGGGGGGGTGGAGGGAGGAGGGGGAAGGGGCATGCATTGTGTCTTTGAAAATCTGGAGCTTTATAGGCTGAAAAACCCCAGGCTGAGCCATATGCGAGTGACTTCAGTGTTTTTCCTTTGAATGACATCACATGAGATGAGGTCATCGGCATTAACTAAGTGCTCTCCCCTCCCCCCTTCCCATCCGAGCGGAGCCTGCCTCCTAATGAGCCTTGTTGTTGTAACAAATATGGCTTGATGATTATCAGATGTGGAGCAGAGGTTGGAGAAAATTCAAAGCATGCTCCAGCGAGGCTAGAAGAGCGAGAAGCCACATTCTCCCAAAAGCAACAGTCGGTGAGCAGCTCCTGCAGCAACTCCCCGTGATGCCCAAGGTGCCAACCCTCACAGAGGTGGCCCTGCATTTGGTATCCCCACCTTTGCAGCGGAGGGTGCAGACTAGAATAGAATACAATCATTAAGGTTGGGAAAGACCACTAAGATCATTTAAGTCCAACCGTCAACCCATCCACATCCTGCCTCAGACCACATGGCGCTGAGACACATCTCCATGTTTCTTGAACACCTCCAGGAATGGTGACTCCACCAATTCCCAGGGAAAAGGGACACATGCTGGCGGGCAGCATGAACAACTGCTGGCAATGGAGATGCCTCCACCAGTGCTGTAGCACTGCCAGCTGCACCACCGATTCCATTGGCATCTCCCTGCTGGTGAGCAGTTCTGTTTGCCTGACACCCAGTGCATTTCATAGAATCACAGAATCATGGAATCATTAAGGCTGGAAAAGACCACTACGGTCACCTCTAATCCAACCATCACTTGTCACCACCGTGCCCACTGAACCACATCCCTCAATGCCACATCTGTACATTTCTTGAACTCTTCCAGGGACATTTGGAACTTCTCTGGGGTGAAAATCATCACCAGGCCATGCAGAGGGGCAATAGTAGGCAGGTGGTGAAGTTGGAAGTGCCATCATCAACCTGCCTCCCCAAACAGAACGCAAGCATGCACTCGCCTTCCCTTGCCCTCTTCTGGTTGCCAGTTGGTTTGGACTCACTCAGGCTTGCAAGGGCCCTAGGCACAAGTTATTTCAAGATGCATTTAGACCCAGTTTTCTACTTAGGGATGCTGACCCACGTACCTCCTACTCTCATATAAATGCAGCCTTCTTTCTCCACCAGGCAGCAGACCTGCGGGCACCTTTCCCCAGGCACAGCCCTACTCCCAGCTCCCTCCTGCCTGTGGTCCCCTGGGCTGCAGCCAGCATTTCCTCTCCCCACCCAGCACCAGGACCTGGTAAGAACCGCAATCGCAGACCTTTGCATGTGGGAGGCCAAGGCCTCAGGAAAAGGGGAGGCAGGTTTCTCAGAAGGAAGGAAATCATAACCGGGCACGGGTTCCTGCCCATTGCAATCTCCTCCTGGGGAAGTTTCTTTCCTCCCTGCAGCTTTCCAGAAATGAGAAATGAAATTACATGATGATTTCTGAAGTCTCAGCAACCGGTGGGCTGCTCCTCTGTAGCCCCGTCTCCTCCCCTGCCCAGTTTTGCTCGCCTTTTCTGGGTCCAAATGTTGAAAACGCAGCCTGGAGGGGGAAGGGAAGATCCATGGGGTAATTATAGAATCGGAAAAACAAGTTGTCTGACGACAGCGCTGCTAAACAGGGAGGTTTAGAGCATAGGTCTGGAATACAATCAGCTCACACATACATGACCTGGCTTAACCCCTCCCAGGGATGCGGTTGATGGTCCCAAGGGAGCCCAAACCCTTGCAGACATCTCCTGGCTCTGGTAGTGGTGTGAGAAGGGGCCACCTCAACCCTGTGGATTGGGTGACTGGGCCTGAAGAAGCATCCCAAATGCAGTCAGCACTGCAGCATCCTGCCCTGTGGTCCCACATAACCAGTGCTCTGCATCCAGCTCTCTGAACATCTGGCATTTAAAGGCAGGCAAAAGAGGAGAGTCACTGCAGGTACCCCCCTATGCACCACACTGAGCTCCTGAGGAAAGCAGAGTGCGATTACTTCTGGGACACTTGGTGCGCTTGTCCATGTACCCTCTTTTGTTTCTTCACGGGAGTAGATTTTAGATGAGCTTTAGAGGAAAACACGTGTGGATCTATCTGCTGGATTCACTCTGCAAGCCCACAGATGCTCTCAGACATCACAATCAAAGGGTTCCTGAGCCAGCCCTCACACTTGGCCTCCACGAGCATCCTCAGACCCACATGCCTGGCAGAGGCTCTGTGGGAACCAAACCCACCCGCAAGCACGGAATAAAGAGAGCTGCCTTTGCCACCTTCCATCTTCTGAGCTAAACTCAAAAATATGTGTGCTTGGGGTATTTTCTGCCTCTGGTTTCAGATGATATTTTTCAAGCTCATTTTAGGACTGTCCCAATGCAGCAAAAACACAAAACAAAACCCTAACACCACACCTCTGAAAAAGTGCTTTTTCTTTTCTTTTTAATCACCTTCCCCCAGGCCCTTGTTTCAGCCAGTGCTGAGCCCAGTTGATGCTGGGTAGCTCAGATCAGTTTTTGCAATGTAAATTCCCTTTTTTTCTTTTTTTCACTGTATGCTTTGTCTGCTCTTAAGTCACCTGGCTTTGGTAGATTTATACAAAATTCCTTCATTCTCAAACCTCCTCAATAATTGCGCTGAGCTTGTGAATGAGATCAGCCCCTTCCAGATCAAGACCACTGTTCAGTTACAACTCTGCAACCCTCATTACACTTTAGTGATGATAACGAGAGCGAGCCTTTCCTTCTCTCTGCTTCTCAACTCCTTGGGGAGGGCAACACTCACCCCTTAGGAAGTGGAGTGACTTCACCAAGAAGATGAAACTTCCAATACAAACCTCATCTCACAGAATCAGAAGGAATCATAGAATGGCCTGGTTTGAAAAGGACCACGATGATCATCTGGTTTCAAACTCCCTGCTACGTGCAGGGTCACCAACCACCAGACCAGGCTGCCCAGAGCCACATCCAGGCTGGCCTTGAATGTTGATGGGGCATCCATGACCTCCTTGGGCAACCAGTGTGTCATCACCCTCTGTGTGAATAACTTCCACCTAATATCTAACCTAAACTTCTCCCGTCTCAGTTTAAAACCATTCTCCCTGCTCACCATACAGTGAAAACAGAACACATCCAAGCTTTGCACTCCACTGGAGAGGTTGCCCAAGAAAACCCAACACCTTCAATGGGGAAGACCAAGAGTTGAAACCAAATGCCATCACTGTCCCTGTCCATGGCACTGCCAGGATGGAGAAGACCTGGGCCAGGACCAGTAGTGCCGAGAAGGCTGGTTGGTGGAGGATGGAGAGGCCTGGGAGGGATTTCTCACTGATGATACTGTTACATTCTTTCCAAATCCTGGGAGTAAACAGACGCTCCAAATTTAGAAAGAACAGGACTGGAAAATTTAAACATTCCTTGAAGAATTGGTACAAACGGAGAGGGGGCAGGGGGCCGAAGATGATCTCACATGTGCTCTCGAGCCAGATGAAAAGCTCATGACCAGAGCTCAGCAAGCGAGGGGCCAGTTTCAGGTCGGTGCGATACTGCAAAGATAAAGCTGAGGACTCTCCACCAGCATCCTACTCGCTCCATACTGGTCCCAGTGAAAAACTGGAACATCCCTAAGGAAGTCGAACGCCATCGCCTTTGAGGAACCGGAGCTCTGCTTTGTGTAATCATCATCTGGAGGAGCATCCCAAGCCCTCACCCACCGCTTTGCTGAGCTGTGGAGGAGGTCGGGGAGATCGGGCTTTGTTTGCTTTCATTCAGAGGAGCGTTGATGCTCAGCACCCAGACGCTCAGCACCACAGCGCTGGCTGGGCTCCAGCATGAGGGCTGCCATTGCCGGAGCCATCAGCAACCGATGGAGCCGGACTGCTGCCGCTTCATAAACAGATAATGGCTGCTAATAAAAACAAAGCGGGGGTTTGCAAAGGGAAAAAAAAAAAAAAAAAAGAAAAAAGAAAAAGAAAAAGCAAAGAAAAAAAGCAAGGGTTTGTGCTGAAATAAACAAAGGTTAAAGAACAGTCAGGCTCCTGCAGGAATAGCAAAGCTGGGCTGAAGGGAGGGAGGGGGCATTACGTAATGCAGGAAAAATGTTGGCTCCATTCAGTTTTCCACCACTTCATGTGATGTCAGGAAAACCATATAAATCAACAGGCTTTCTGCTCCCACGGATGGAGGGCAGCAAGCAGCACTATTTATACTTACACAATTAAAAAAAAAAAGGGGGGGGAGGTGGAGAAAGAAGAGATGATGATGATTTCCAAGACTGGGAATAATTGACTCAGATTCCTCCTTCTGAGCCCTGCTGGAATTGCTGCTCTGGGGCTGTTAACCCTTGAGGAGTCCCTGCCCTCACTCCTGCCACCTCAGTTCCTGGGGTTTTACCCCAGCCTCCACCAGCTGCTCTGAGGTAGATTGATTCAAACAGGCTTGATGAACAACAAGGACCAAGTGAGATGTTTTGGGACACTGAAACAAATGAAAACTGACGAGCCTAAAGCCACCCACTTGGGACTCCTGTGTCCTGTCCCTGCTGTGGACAATGCAAATTGGGGATCCCAAATGGCTTTGGGGCTGCTTAGGGCGGGCACATTGGTTTGGGGATGCCTAGGACCCAGTTGCTTGCACCTTTTAGCAAGTCTCTGGGTTTCTCCAAATTTCAGTGCGTGTCCACTGCCACAGATGGGATGGGGAGAAAGGGTAGCAGCGGGATGGCTTTGAGCAGGATGAAGTGCCTGGGCTGGGCTGAAGTCTCTTTGTGCTGCCCCATCTCCTCAGACCAAGGAGTAGGGATGCCACATGGATGAGGGCAAGATCAGGATGGAACCCGATGCTTTAGTAGGATGCATACCTGACTGCAAGGCAGGGGGGGGTCCTACCTTGAGCCTGGCAAGGGGTCAGGCTCTGGCCTCACATACATCCCCTTCAGACCTCCCAGGCACTGCAGACCTGGGTCAAAAATATCCCGGCTGCTGCCCACATTACAGCAAGGAGGAAACTGTGTGTGTCAGAAAGCATGCCCAGCCTCCCTCTGGATGCTTTCAGCAGTGTTTTTGAGTCATGATTTCCATATAAAACTCAGCAGCCATGACCCAGTGTGCTACATTTCAGTTCCTTTTTTTTTTCTTTTTTTTCTTCTTTTCCATGCATTAACAGCCTGCATTCCCCATTAGCAGGCTCCAGGCCGTGCTGCTTGCCATCCTGAGGCACAGGGAGCAGCAGAGGCTTTGCCAAAACCTCAGCAATTACCAGTCGGGAATGCAGTTCTTTGAGGACTTCAGCAGGGGGAAGGCAGGGCGGAAGGGAAGGTCTGGGAAGCCTGTAAACGGGTTTTAATTGGGAGTCTTAAACTCCATCTCACACACCTAGTGCAGGCAGACACAAACCTGCATGGGGGTCTTTGGTGCCACATCCATGGAGAACAGAGACAGCTGTCAAAACCAGGGGTGCTCACTTGCTTGCATGGGCTGGGTGTCAGTGAGTGACATCATCCTTACAAGGGACCAGAGCATGGCATTTTCTTAGGTCTGCAACAAAGGCTCCTTCCTGACTTATCCCAGAGACAAGGCAGACTTCCTCCAGGACATCACCAAATCTGCATTCTCCATTTTGGCATTATGCACCAAGCTGTGCCCTGGGTAAACCATGAAAACCTTGGACATTGGCCTCAATATAGGTCCATGCTAACCATCTTTAGCATGATTCCGTAGCCTTTGCTTGCCTTTGAAATCCTCAAACTGTCAGACCTGGGTGTTTTATTCCCATTATTCCCCTGCTCTCCCCACCATAACTCTGGTTTAATGGCATTTACCCCAAGTATACAATCATAGAATGGTTTGGGCTGTAAGTAGCCAGCCAGGCAGTTCCCCAGCCACTGGAATTAGAGGCAGCTTCAACTTTCCCTTCAGTATAACACTCTCATCACAGAGCATATGGCCACAACACCATAAATCCACAATAACCACATAAGCATCAAGTGAAATGGTAACACAGAGCCACACCAAGGGGACCATAATCCTACAGTGCAACAGCACCACCATCACCCATCATCATCATCACTTCTGCTGCCCTTGAGAGGTTCTGCTCTTACCTGTGAGGATGGAGACACTGTGGAAACAGCTGTCCAGCTTGCCCAGGAGAATGGAGAGGAAGCTGTCAGCAGCCAAGCCAGTCACATCCCGTGTGCTCTGGTCATAGACCACCACGTCCTGGTGCTCCTCTGCCTCCACCTGTGAGGAATAGCAAAAAACTGGCATTAGAGAAACTCAGGACTCAATTCTGCACATGGTGTTCTGTGGGGGGAGCACAACCACTATGGTTTGGGTACTGCACATCTGTGTCTGCCCCACAGATGTAAATGAGTACTCCAACATCAACACCAGCCAGTCATTCCCCCCCATGCACAGGAAGCCTTTCTGGTGTGATGTCCCTCTGCACTCGCAGTGAAATGAGAGAATTGGAGCAGCTGCATCCCATTCAGGTGATCAGCAAAACCCTCCCTGTGCATATCTCTTCAGTAAGGATCAGAACCTCATTATGAGACTCCTTGAACTGGGTTGCACTCATAAACATTCCCCTCCTTTTGCTCTATCATTCGCTTGCCCTATCTCATTACCTTTGAGTTGCTATAGATAGTAACACAACCACAAACATTATGTCCAAAATATATTCCCCCAATCCCTAGGGCAAGTTTTCTGCAACACCCTGAGGTGTGCAGACATCTTCCCAAAGCAGATTCAGACCTCAAGCTGTAACGAAGCAGCAGCTGGGCAGCTTTGACATCCTATGCAGTTTCTCCTCTGCCCTGAAATGGGAGTTGCATCCCAATAAAACTGCAGTGCACATGGATTTTACAGAGTGTATCACTCATCGCAGGGCTGAGAACAGCCATTGGAAATCAGTGGGGCACCGGGAAGCCAATTTGGCCACGTGGGTCAGCAGGATGAAGGGAAGAAAGAAAAGGAAGTGGCAGGAGGAGAGAGAAGAGGAAAGGATGGAGAATTTTAAAATAAGACATTGAAAACTGTGCAAGGTGAGTAAAATCAGTGGCCACTTCTGGATGTGCCACTGACATTCTTCATGGCTTTCTTTGCCCTCCGCCACAGTATGCTGTCCTGAAAACTCAGCCTGAAGGACCACAAATGCATCTCCCCAAAAGTGAGGCAAGGAGAGGATTGGGCAGAGGCTCGCACCCCATCCAGGATGGCCACGGGGGGGCATCACGGGAGATAACAGCTCTGGCCGAGCAGAATTATCCCACAATAGGATTTAGTGTTCCCTCTGCACGGGGAGGCTTTGTTTTGGCCATTACTGCATGGTTGCTGAGCAACGGCAGATATGTGTGACACGGTTTACATCTTATTAAAGTTATAAGGTTTCACTCAATGTAAATGCCAAACAAGCACTGGCCTTGCATGGCCTGCTGCAGAAACAAATATCCAGCATGGTGGGCAAGGAAGGGGAAATGGGAAGGGGAGAAAACCTGACTTGAAGAAAAACATGCATTGTGAAATGAAGGATTCATGACACATCACACATGGAAGCGCTGGCATTTCCAGTCCCATGGCTCAGATAGAACAGGTATTTCACACAACCCTAGAATCATCTAGGTTGGAAAAGGCCTTCTAAATTATCAAGTCCAACCTTCACCAAGTCCAACTATCATTCAGTCAAACCATCATTGAGTTCAACTGTCATCACTGAGTCCAACCACCAACCATTTCCTACCACAGGTGCTATGGTCCCACCAAGTCACTCAGGTCTCTGTCCCCAAGCCTTGAAGGAACATCACCTTTGGAGAACCCACTGGGCATTCCTGGGGAGCCCATCCCTCCCCCAGAGGTATCTCTCACGTGTATCTCCTTACTTTGTTCTGGGCACTGAATAGGTTCATACCTCCAAATGGCACTTATCTGCCATGCAGGACAGTCTGAGCCCTCCAGGTGATCTGGGCTAAGATAAGAGTGAGGCATTCTTATTATCCCAATTACTCCAGACATTTCAGTCACATACTGTTTCAAAACAGAGTGAATCACTCCACTGAAATAACACCACTTCCATAAACATAAAAAGCAGCCGGGCACAGGGTTCAGAAATAAGCCCTGGCTTTCCCTAGAGCAAAGCAGCTGCTTCCAGAGCTGGGCTCCTCCAGTAAATAAATACACATCCCCACAGCCCTCGTAGAGTGCTGTCATGCCTCAAACCACTGCTACAGCCATTCCCAGAGACAGCTACATTCTGGGAAGAGAGAACAGGTCAAGATGTGGGAAGACTTTCCAAGGAGATCTTAAAGGAGTGAACTTTTCAGCATTTCCCTCCAGAACTCAAAATGAACCCCAAAGAACAAATTTCCCACACCCTCTTCCCCTAAAATGGCTCTGAGGAGCTGAATGGTTCCAGTTGGCATTGGGTTTGAAAACAAAACCAATGCAGGTAGAGCATTTTTGTGCCAAGGAAGACTATTGCTGTAAAAATTAGAATTCCTTAGAATAAAATAAAAATATAAAAGTAATTCGCTGGGAAATGGATAAGTGCTGCAGTTTCTTAGCCCAGACCGTGGGCCACAGGTCTGCTCCAGTCATGCAGTTCCTGGGGAAAATATGTGTGTACAATGGGAACACAGCACACGTCACGGCTCAGGGAGGGTTGGCTCAGATGCATCCCCGCTTCCAGGGCAGGTGATATTGCAATGAAAGGACAAAGGAATATTGATTTTCCCCTTTTCTTCTTTCCCACCAAGCAGTTTTCCCAAGATTTGTGTTTGCTGTTACCCTCCAGACCAGAGCATCCCAAAGAGCTGTGAGCAGCAAACCTCTGCCATACTGGATGGAAAACTGTGCTTCTCAACCGAGAGATGGGCAAACGGTTACCGATGCCCATCAGGGCTGAGATTTTTGGGGTTGCACAAGCAAGGAAGGAGCGTGTTGAGCTGGGCTTTCAGCAGCACCCCATCCTTTTGGGTACATGGCGGTGCTCCCAGCTGCCTTTGTCTTGGCAGCCCTGGCCGAGAACAGGAAACAGGAGGAGGGCGGGAGGCCCGTCAGGAGGAATAATGGGACCGGACAATTGCACCACTGATGTCACCCTTCCTGCCATCTGCTCCCAATGCTAACCATGCCCCTATCCCTCGCTGTCCCCACCCGGATAGGGTTAGGTACCACATCCCCATGAAAGGATGGACAGCTGCATAAAGATGCAGGAGTGGGGAGGAGGTAGTTTTGCTCCTTCCATAGGGACACTGGCAACCCCAGGATGGCTGTGAAGGTTGGGGACAATCCTTAGCAGAACAGAACCAGGACAAGAGCCACTCGTATTGGTGCAGGAGCATCCTTTGGGAGACACTGCTGCCTGCTGCGGCATCTCTGCAGCTGCTGAACTGCAGCCTTGCAGGCAGAATGGCATCAGCTGATGTTAACTCTTCGTGCACCCCCTCCCCATCCTCCTCTAGCTCCCCCTCTACAAAGTTGCAGTGCTTTTGCTGCTGCCATTCCATGTGACAGCAGCCACTGCAGAGGTGACCCTCGCCAGGAGGAGGGCAGCTGCATCACGCTGGCTCCCAGCTCGTAAAAACTGATTATTCCTGCTTTATTCCCCTGGGGATTTGCAAACGGCTCAAGCCGTTCAGGAATCATTCTCTGCAATCCCCTCCAAAGCACCCAGCCCACAGCATCACTGAAGCAACTTGGAGCAAGGCTACCCGCCCCCCCCCCAAAGCCCCCCTTCCGACTCCTTGATCCTGGCAGGGTGATGTCACCAGCAGCCAATACGGACGGCGGTGGCTTTGCGGGGTGGCGAGGGGGGGGGAACACGCCGCAGATGGCTCCAGCTGGGCCCAGCATTTGATTAATCGCCTGAATTACCCTCGCTTTGCCATAAAATTACAAGCAGGGAGGAGCTGGGGAATGTGAAAAGCAGGAGTACAGAGGTAGAGTAGTGGGCTGGCATGGGACAGCATCATTCCAAAATGAGGGGTGGGGATCCCCGTGCCAAAGCTGCACTGCAGTGGGGATGTGCCACTTCAGGGATGCTGGGTGGAGGAGGTGAAGGGACCCTGAGGCACTGAGGTGTAAAGGAGACAAGGCGCCCTCCACTGTCTCGCCGATGGCAGCATCTCAGGGTGGGCAGGACCCTGCCTGGGCCACCACGGGGTCACCCAGCGCTATTTCGGCTCGCAGCCATGGCTCAGAGCCACCTCTATTATTTAACGGGTAGAGATAGAGAGAGGAGCCTGGGAGAGATAATATGCCATGACACCGGATAAGAGCTCCTGGCGTCACAAGGGAGGAGGATTACATGTCCCTGAATGGAGTTAGAGATGACAGAGGGGAGGGGAAGAGTTTTTAGCAAGGGATTAAGCTTACAGCTCCAGGAAGGATTTGGGGCTTGTTTGCCAGCACAGGGCAATTCCTGAGGCTGATGTACCTGTTAGACTGGCCTGGGGAGGGCATGTCACTGGAGTGGGGGCTATAAACAAGTCCTCCAGGAGAGCCCCATGGCCATTGGTCTTCCAGCTCTCAGAAGGAAGGCAGTGTCAAAGAAGAGAGGGCAGTCAACAGGGTGCAGGATAGGGTGCAGGTTGCACAACATTGCCCCTGCAGGAAATGGCTTTGCAAGGATACATATCCCCAGCGGGGCAAAAAGGTATTCCCTATCCCCATATCTCCATACCTTCATCTTGGAGGTGGGCTGGATGAGCTCTGTGATAGAGACCTTGTCCTGCTGGAGCCTCCTCTTGACCAGTTTAGAGCAGCAAATGTTGACAGAGCTGAGGACATGCCAGGAGTTGTACTCCACGAAGGAGCGGCTATCGATGACCAGGGTGCCCTCCGCTCCGTTCCGCAGGAGGCTGGCCAGCTTCTTTGGATCCATCACTTTGCGTGGGAGTCTGTCTCCAGCCATAACGGGCCCGTCCGCTCTAGGGTGAGCGGGGCGAAAGGGCAGGGTGGGCTGCCAGCACCTTTCTCCCCACGGGGACGAGCAGTGAGGCAAGGTGTGAGCGGAGCAGCACCGTGCTGGGCTCCTCACACTGCTAGCGCCCAGGCTGCCTACTCATGGTGCTGAACCTGGGGAGAGAGGAGAGTAGAGACACACCGGTCAGGTGGCAGGACAGCATAGATGAGAATGACAGAATCATAGAATCATTAAGATCAGAAGAGAGCTCTGTGGTCACCGAGTCCAACCACTGACCCATCCCCACCACGCTCACTGAATTACATCCCTCAGTGCCACATCCCCATGGTTCTGGAACACCTCCAGGGACGGTGAACCCACCATCACCATTGGCATCCTAGTCCAGTGCCTCAACACTGAGAATTTTTTCCTAACACCCAACCTGAGCCTTCCCTGGCTTAACTTAAGGGTCATTCTCTCTCATCTCGAGAGTGCTTACTCTGGGCCAAGAGCTTGGCCTTCAAAAGAGTGGGACAGGGAGATAGCCACACTTTCTAAGAAAGCTTTTTTTTGTGGCTTTTTGGTACTTGACTTGTACAGGCTTTAAAAGTGGCTTCACGCACAATGGGAGTTACGAGGCTCCATCTTAGCAGCCGAGGAGGGCTGAACTTGCTCCAAGAGCAGCTCATGGGTCAACAAGTACGATCCGTTCAGGGAGTCTTCTTAGGTTTTAATGGCACACGTCATTGCAGGCCTGTTTTAATGGCATTAAGTTTTAATGCTGCCACAGCCATTCAGAAAATAAGCAGGGCTATTACCAGGCTCTTCTTGTTTCTTCCAGAAAGCATTTTAGACAGAACCCACAAGCTCCTGCATGGAGGCTTTAATGCATCTGAATTAAGAATATGACTACCGCACCTGAAAAGGCCAGTGTAAAGATTTTGATTGACTTCTGCAGGGACAGGATTTAGTCTATGGACTACAGGAGTCACCCTACTCAGAGCAAGCAGCAGTTCTCAGGAGCTCCCCACATCACAATCCCTTGTGGTGCAAGAGCACCCAGGAAAAGTTGCTCAGGTAGGACACAGAACAGATTGCCCACAGAGGTGGTGGATGCCTCAGCTGAGGACACATTCAATGTCAGGCAGGACAGGGCTCTGAGCACTTGATCTAGTGTAGGTGTCTCTGTTCATTGCAGGGGAAATGGACCAGATGGCCTTTAGTGGTTCCTTCCAACTCTGAACTAGGAACCTCTGCTACCTATCACCAAACCTTGAAGATGCAGCCAGCTTGCAGGAAAAGGATGTACAGCCGCAGAACGTGAGGATATTTCAGCATCTACAGCTCTCCAACCTCAGCATTAGCAGCCCTCCTATTTCCCCAGGCCGTCAGACCTGCTCTTCAAAGCAGGGGGTAGATATCCCTGCACACATACATGCTGCTAACACGTTTGTTCAACTTAGAGAGAAAAAAGAAAAATCCCCTAAAAGCTGCAATAGTGGTGGCCCCTTCTGGCACAAAGCATTTTGCAGCCCCTTGGCATTATGGCATCGCTGTCCCCGGCCCCACAGCAGGCAGCTCACAGTTCCCCCTCCCCACAGCACTCCTCCAGGGGGGCTTAAAAATTGAAACAGTTCTAATTAGGGGGTGTGAGAGGGAGCGAGGCTGGCCCCTGCTGGGATATGACACACCTCATTACGTTGCTGCCGCCTTGCCAGAAGACCCCCTGCTGTACCTTGGCTATAGAGCCAGGGCACTCAGAAAGGATGCAAATTAGCCAGCTTTCCCCCCTCACCCCCCTCACCCTTTGTCTTTCTTTCACACCCCACTCCCCAAATTGCTTTCTGCTTCCCTTCCCCATCAGGACAGCAGGCTGCGAATTCTTGGCTCCTCCAATTACATCCAAGAAATAAAAGGGAACAGAGGAAGGTGACAGACAAAAAAAGGATGGGGATAATGCTGAGGCAGAGGGATAAGAAAAAGGTTGAAGTAAGAGAAAGGTGTGATCCAATGGACTGGACATGTTGTACTGTATCTCTAGGGATAATAGAGTATCTACTCCTCAGGTAACGAACAAGGGTGAACTATGGGGAGTCTGGGAAGAACAGAAGATTCCTGATCTCCTTCGCTCAGAGAGAGGCTTCCCATGTACGAAGTGTTGACAGATGACCAAGAGCTTGGGTGGATGAAATCAGAAGACACAAGGGGAGTTTTCCCTCTGCACTAACAGCCATCCTCCTGCAGAACAACCAAACACACATCTGTCTGCACCAGCACTGCCAGTTGGACCCAGTGGCAGATAGAGGTGACACAAGTGAGCCAGGTCCTGTGCCCAGTTCCACATGGGAGAGGTGGAAAGAGGCAGTGCAAGGTAGTCCCATTCTGTTCTTCTCTCCTGAAGCCTTGCCCAGGGAGGGAAATACAAACTGAGCACGGTCTTAAGCATGCATAACCTCACTGGTAGACTGAATGCTCAGGAGGAGGTGGGTCCCTCTGAACTTGCATAGTGCCTTTCTCTTGGACAACCGAAGTGCAAATGCCAAGGAAAAGCAAAGGAACACAGACATGGAGGAGCACTGCTGAAGTAAGAGACCTGCTCCTTCACCACACTGACCAGAGACCAGCCTCCAACACAAGAGGTAAAGGTTAACCTGAGGCCTAAGTTAGGGTTTCAGAAACCCTAGCTGCATCCCTCTCTTATCAGTTTATTAAAGCCATCTTAATCTTCTCGAGTGTTCCTGAAGAACATTACCATAATCCTTTAATCCCACCTCTCCCTGGAGTGCCTGTAATGAGGAGATGGACACACAGCTTAGATGAACAGGGATGGCAAAGCAGGAGGGGCCATGCTGCAGCTGAGGGATGGAAAGCTGAGCAGAGGACTTAATGCATAGGCATTAAGACACCTGCTTGCTGGGAGTCTTCCTGCCTGTGACCTTCTTCTGGTCAGCCAGAAGAAAACCCCAAACACACCCTGACCCAAGTCTGCCCCTGTGGCAGGAAGGACCATGGGAATGCACTGCTGTACTGGCTCAACAGTTGCCAAGGTGGCGGCCACTTCCTCAATTTCTCATCTTGCACAAGGCCCCAGCAGAAATACGTGGCTACAGGAAGGGCACAGCTCTAGTTTCTCTTGGAGATGTTAACAGGAAGGCCAGCATGTCCTTGCAGCAATCATAAACTTCACTAACTAGCATATCCACCTGTGGTTGTGTTCTGAAGATGCCTACCTTCCCTCCACCCACGACCCAGATCAGCAGTTGCTCCCCTTGCTGCCTTGGGCAGGCCAGCTTCTTATTCCTCTGAGCTTTCTTTTTCTCCAGCTCCTGTTCCAATTCTTTCTACCATTGTTTCCCATTTCCACTCAAAATAAATTCAAACAGAAGAGATTAATATGCAGAGGAAAAGGAGCAATACTCCAGTAAAAAAAAGCCTCCAAGTCTGCAAAGAGCACAGAACAAAGGACCTCAGGTGCACTGCTACTCATCAGCTGCAAAAGATTTCTGGAGATCTGTGCTGAACTTCCAAAATCTGCTTCTAGCAAAGGCAGTGAATTCACAAAATGAAGCTGAAGACCAGAAACAGGGCATGACTGGCTGCTGGCAGAGAGCGTGGAGGTGCCATGAACTGCCTCATGAGGTAGGCTGCACACAGATGATGCTGAAAGAAGGGTCAAACCTGGCCACAGATGTGCTGGAAGAAGCACCCAGACGTGCCTAAGCACAGAGCTAAGGAAAAAATTATATCCCAGGGACTGGCAGCTCTGATCCCATCAGAGAAGCTGTAGGTTTAAGGCCAGGTTGGATGGAGTTTCGGGCAACCTGGTCTAGTGGGAGATGTCCCAGCCCACAGCAGGGGGTTGGAACTAAATGATCTTCCGGATTACTTCCAATCCAAACTCTTCTCAAAAGCAATTCTATCACATAAGTGAGCTTGAGGATCCATGAGCATGCCCACAGGGCTGCCACCACAGAGAAATGCCTGCTCACCATCCCAGAGTAACCCCTGAGAGCAGCTGTTCCTGAAGAACTTCCACCAGTCCCAGGCTTACCACCCAGGACACTGGCAGAACCCTGCTGATTTCCAGTCTCCAGACACAGATCAAGATGTAAAAGGTGGCAGTTTTGCTAAGCTCTCCGCCCTTCCTCCTTCCACATACCTTCTTTTCTTTCAAGTGCTTCGGCACTTAGCAAACTCCCCTCGGCAGGCTCCTGCTGTTTGAGGGATTCCTAAAACACGGCCCTATTACTAATTATTATTATTTTGCGGCAGCAATCGGGGACGTGGGGCTCATTAACAAGTTAGCACCTCTGGTTTCCCTGGAAACTCGCAGCTGCCAGGCAACGGCTGCGTCTCTGGCCCGAGGCAATGCTACCGCAGTGCCTTCAGCTCACATCCTGCAGGATGCTCGAGTCGCTGCCTCCAGCCCAGCCACCGGCACGGGGCAAGATGGGCTATCATGAAGCTCCAGAATGCCTCTCCTTGCCCCATCCCATCTGCTTTGCAGCTCAGCCCATCTACTGATCCTCTCCTGCTTCTCCCAGCATTGTGAACTGCATTGCATCTCCTGGTGAGAGATGAAAGCCTTCATCTGGGGAGGGGAATTTTAGAGCATGAATAATCCCCTGTGGTGGCTCTGGGACAAAGCCATAGGTGCCTGCAGTAGCCATACTGGAAGTGCTGCCAATCACTTAGCAGTTGCTCTATACCCCTTTAAAATAGAGCACAAAGGATTTCTCTGCTTAGATGGAAAGAAAAATACACATTTCTGTCTACCCCTCCTTAAAATGAGGTTAAAACCCATTACTAACCATACTCACTACTAAGCTATAAAGGCTACTTTTCTGCCTTTCCCTGACGAAGCTGAAGGATGAGAAGAGACATTTTGTGTTTCCCGAGAGGTGAAGATGAGGCAGCATCACTGTGCTGTCCCTCTGCAACCACCACTCTGTTCTCACCCGCTGGGACTCACAGAGGCTTTCCCAAGACAGAGAAGCCTCACACAGCCCCATTGATGCTCACCTCACTTCCCCATTCACCACTTCCCACAAGTGGTAAGCGCCTTCTTTCCAAGACAAGAGCCCTCTCCATGCAGACAGGGCTTTGGGAAGAGGCAGCCTCCATCACCAGAGGATGGTGGAGGGAGGCATCATCACTGGAGGATGATGCTGAGAAGAAGGAGCTTGCATTCCAGCTGTGCCCACCATGAGTGGTCCAGAACATGGCTTGTGCCAGCAATGCTTGGTGGGTTGCAAATGCAATCACCTCCCAGCCTGCCCACATCAGTGTATAATGGTTGTGATCTGGTTCCTTCCAAAATTATTTCTGGAGTACAGCAAGGCAGGGAAAGCCAACAGGGAAAAATAGCAGGCTATACTGCTGTAGTCTAGATGACAATGCCACTATCTCCTCTTCTTAGACTTGTACTTTTAAGATGATTTATATGGCTTTCCCCTGTAGTATAAACACAGGCTTTCCTTTAAAGCCTACAAAACACAAGACCAAAGGTTATCCATGACCAGTCAGCCATTTAATCTCTGCCTTTGCCCATGCTGCAGATGGAGCTCCCGTGCATGCTGCTTTCTAATACCAAAGCTATTTCATTTCCATCCTCCTCCTGTCAAGCTGAGAGACAGACAGGTTCATGTCTTGGAGCTGAAAGCATCTTCTCCTTTGAGCAGCCTGGCACATACCACAACAAGGTGTAAAGGACATAGAATCATTGAAGTTGGAATGAGTGCTAAGATCATCCAGTTCAACCATCAGCTGTGCCTGTGACCTCTCTAGACCATTTTCCTCAGTGTCACATCTACCTTTGCTTGAACACCTCTCAGGACAGTGACTCCACCACCTCCCTGAAAAGCCTAATCAATACCTCACTGTTCTTTCTGGGAAGAAATTTTTCCAAATATCCAACCTGAATATTCTCTGGAGCAACTTGAAGCTATTAGCTCTTGTCCTACATGATGCATAGGAGAAGCAGACCCAGTCCCAAGATGCTTCCCTGCTTCTCACTGTCTGATATCTCCACCTTTGCTGCATTTCCACTGGACAAGCCTAAAGACCATCCCATGGGCTCATCTTGGGATCTCCAACATTTCATCTGCCTTTTTGCTGTAAGCCCAGACAGAGGCAGACCAGAAAGGTATGCAGTTAGATACTTCAGCAGGGCTGGTCCTGATCTCTTGTCCTAAGACACCAAATACCATAAATACCTGCTGGGTGCAATTTTTGTCTCCTGAAGAAAGGGTGTCCAGGACCTGCAGACTATTTTCCCATGATACCTACATGCTAAGGAAAAGAAAGCACTGGGCTGAGCTGTGGCACTTTGAGGTAGATAAAAGCATCCCCATTTCACTTCATAAGGACAGTGACAGATGAAATAAATCTGAGACAGCCATGGATGAGGTAAAAGGTGGAAGCATAGAAGGTGAAGCAAGCACCCAGCAAACCTGCTGGCATCTGCCCTGTGCCACATGTCCCTGTACAGAAACGGCCACCAGGGCTTCCAGACTCACTGGAGACCAATAACAGGATTTTCTTTCTTCTGGCATCTTTTACACAGTTTCTGATCTCAACCAGTGTAAGCTGAGGTACAGATGTATGTTCTATCACAGTTTTCCAGCCTGTGTAGGCTAATGCCCAGTGATGCCACCCTAAGCTCATCAAAACTCAGGCTCTTCTTAGGAGACCCAGAATTCAACTCAAATGAAAGGGAGGTGATTTTCCATGGAAAGACATATTTGTCAAGGTTGTTTCTTGCACTTTTCAAGGCTTTTTGAACCTGGTTTAAGGCTTGTTAACCTTCCTTCATGCACACAATAGCTAAATTGCACACAGACTTGGGATGAATGTCAGCCAGGGCTCTACCTCTTTTCTCAGCTACAATAAGAAAGCACCAACAATGAGTTTCAAAGGATTTTCTTTATCTAGGAAAAGCACATAAGACAGGCAAAGCCCACACTAGCATATTTACCCTACTCTCTCCTTCTCTCCTCCCTAATATGATTCATTGCCAGGTGGTTTCATCAGGTCAGTCTTGAGGTGACTTGAGGGGGGGAGGATCAAAGCATTTGGCAGCTCTTCCTCTATCCATACACTGAATCATAGACTCACTCAGGCTGGAAAAGACAACTAAGATCATCTAGTCCAACCACCAGCCCATCCCCACCATGCCCATTGATCTGTCCCTCAGTGCCACATCTATCCTTTTCTTGAACACTTCCAAGTATGGTGACTCCACCGCCTCCCTGGGCAGCCTGTTCCAAATGTGAGTGATATACCATGACATACACAGAGCTTCCACATCCTCTAGCCAGCTTCCATAACAAGAGGTCTAACTCATCACTGGTGTTGACCATTAAGCATCCACAAACGCACCAAGCCGTTCTCCTTTAGGGTTGCAGGCCAAGCAGCTAAATGGCATCAGATCAGGTCTCCTCACCTTTCTTCCAGCCCTGGGAGACTACACAAGAGCTCACACTTATCTCTGGATCTGTTACTGCTGAATGAACCCTGCTCAGGTGCCAGACAAAGAGGCAGCCAAGCTCAAAGCAGAGGAGATTGCGAGGATGACAAAGAATTACAGGCATCAGCATTCAGCAGGCAAGCAGAGAATTCACCGATCTATTTTTAATGGTAAAAAGCAATTGCTTTACATGAGGATGTGTCTAGGGAGGTTCTGTCCAGTCAGAGATTTGCAATTCCCCCCCCCACACACCCCCTCCCAGCAGTCAGCTCCATCCAGTGTGCAGAGGCAGTTTGTCCCCCTGACACCCCACAGAACAATTCTAAGCATCACATCTTGTCCCACAGGATCATCTTCCCAGCACTCCTCCAGGGACAGCAGCAGGAGCTGTCAGCACCAAAGCCCTCTCCATTTTTACAACAGCCAGGGAAAATCATAATGGCAGGCAGGTATGGAAGAGTCACAGTGTAATATAGGTTGGAAGGAAGGGACCTCAGCAACTCACCTGGCCAACCACTCCCCCAACACAGGGCCAGCTCCAACAACAGATCAGGTTGCCTTGTCCTGGTCACCAAAAGACCCATTCCCAGTTGTCAGCAGGCTCAGAAATGGGGCTTCCCAGAACTCACCCCTCTGTCAACTGCAAGAGTGCATCCCAAGACCCTCGAGAGAAAAGCCTGAACACAAGGTCTCTGCCCCAAGAAACCTGAAGGTTTGATTGAAAATAAATAAATAAATAAGGTACAACAAAGGCAGACAAGTCATGCACACGCTTCGGGTTGGACTTTCCATGCACAACAAACAAGGAAATAGGCATAAGAAGAATGGGAAGAAAAGATGGAATCAAGGAAAGGTCTCTAACCCCAGATCAAAGCGCATTGCTTATTTCACCTTTGTACAGTGCAGACTGGAATCTCCTCCAATCCCAATTGCACCTATCTTCAGGAGCATCAGACACCGCACTTCACTTTTGAAAACTGGACATCCTGAGCAGCACTATAACACACAGAAGCTGTACGCAAAGCAAAGGACCAGCTGCTGCACACCTGTCCAGGCTCCCTGGTCTAGTAGGGTCTAGAAGGCTTTCAGAGGATGAATCAAATAGCACACCTATGGAGCAGGGCCCCAGTACAGCTCTGCTTTACCCTACAATAGGGGCTTCTCCTCTTTCTGCTCAAAACAGAAAGGTTTGAGAACAAAAGGAGCCTCACTGATGGCACTGACCCAAGGGTTGGGGTAGGAAGCCTACGATCGGTTCTTGGAAGAGATAAGAGCTCGTTTGCTTTTCCATGACTTCATTGATAAAGAGGAGATGGAGTCACCGAGGTGCTCACGTGTGACCAGAGCTCAATTCATAGAACCATAAAATCATTAAGGTTATTAAAAAAAAAAAAATCTGAGATCATCAAATCCAGCCACTGAGCCATCACCACCATGCCCACTGAGCCACATCCCTAAGTGCCACATCTCCCTCAGCAGGGCACTGAGCATCATTCCCAAGGGACGTGACACAGCCGCATGCTACATTCCGCCCCACCGCCATCAGAAGGGAAGGCAAAGCCAGCAGCTCACAGCCAGGCAGAGCACATGAGCTACCATCACACCATGAGCTCTGCCCGACTTTAAGGACAGCCTGTGACACCATTTTTGCAGCCTTTGCACTCCCTCGCTGTGCTCTAACCTTGCTTGCAACGCATGCGCAGGTTTCTGCAAGCAAGCTTGAGAAAATTGCAAGCACTCATTTAGCTCCTTATCTGATGAGTGATCCCAGGCCACTCGCCTCCCTTCCCCACGCCTGTATGTAATCTCATCAGGTGCCTCCTTTCCCACCCTGCACTAGGCAGGACAGGTGTACCTGCAGAGGAGAAATTGAAAGCTTGAAAAACAGGTTTTAAAACCCAGAGGGCATCGAGATGCAGAGGAGCACTCGCGAGTGTTCCCCGTGGGATGACGGCATCGCAGGGCTGCGGAGCACCTCTGCAGAGCAGTGTGGAGAAGAGTGGGGTGAGAGCAGGAACCCCTCAGCTCTGAGGGTTCTGCAGACAGTTCTCCTAAACTCTGCCACAGAACCCAGAGCGGAGGGCAGAACCACCTACATGTCCCAGCTCAGCTTTCCTGCTGTCCTCCCAGGAGCCAGCACCTGCACGCTGCTTTCTTTATCACCACGCTCCCCAGCAGATTTGCTTTGCTGGGTTGTTTCAGGATGACGGCAGTGTCCTACAAACTCAGATCATAAATCAAGGCTGCCAAATATGGAACACCTCCTTTTCCTGCTCCCATCCCAGATACCGTGAATGCGCTCTGCACCTGAGTGCAGCCAAGGCTGCAGATCACAGCTCTAATCACACTGCATAGCAAGGACCAACCTCTGATCCCATGAGCAGGCACACCTAAGGGCAGCAGAGCCACACAGAAGGGGAAGGCACCTTTAACACATCTCATTTTGATTATGTAGATTAATGCAGCCAGAGCAGGGAAAGGGGTAGGGATGAAGTAGGTGCTGCAAGAAGCCATTTTCAGAACCCCACTGAGCCGCAGCCTCCTTCAGGATGGTTCTTTGGGAGGTGTTTGCAGGGCCAAACCACTGCAGGATGCATGCTCTGAGGAGCTGTACCCAGTGCTCTGGGGGGTTCTGACAATAATAATTGTACTGTCTTGGATTTTAGGCAGCAACCTCTCCAAACACAGCACCTCGGTGGCTTCCTTGGCAAGGTGCCCAGCACCAGCAAAACCACCCAGCACACAAACATGGTATCTGCCATATCTCCATGCAGTCAGCACTCCTACAGGGCTCAGCCACCTTGCAACACTAGTACCAGGTCCCCCCAGCCACTGATCTGCATTAAGGAAAGGGCAACAACCCATGGGGGTTCAAAGCCTGTTGGGGCAAAGCACGGCTGCACACATCAGAACTGGCAAGAATACATCTGCAGAGACCTTGGAGGTATCTTAGCAGGAAGCCCTAAATGCAGCCAGCTATAGGTATGAGAGTTTTCTTGGCACAGAGCTCATTTTGCTTTGGGAATCATCACAAGCAAACACAAAGGCAATCCGGGAACCGGCCCCGAACCCAAGCAACCTCTTCTGCAGAGCCCTGCGCAGCGCCGCCGAGCCCAAACCCACGAGCACCGCACACCCGGACCTTCCAACACAAAGCTGCAACCGTGCCCGAGCCCTGCGCAGCACAGCTCGGGTGCAGACAATGCGGTGAGCATCGCGCAGGGCTCCTGGAGCTGCCCACAAGGTTACCGCGGCCCCGGGCTGCGGGCAAAGCGCTCAGCATCTCCCTGAGGTTGCCAATGGCTGCTAGAAGGAGTCCGTGCCTTTATGCTCCAAATCACGGCGGGTCACTCGTGCCCGGGGCAGGGCTGGGCTCCCCGCCTAGGAACCACGGGTGGCACCGCAATACGGTGCCTAGAAAACCCAAACGTCCGCAAGGAACCCGCACCGCGGCGCGTCCTCCCCGTAACAACCCGCACCTCACCGACCTGCGCGGAGCTTCCCGATGTGAGCCGAGGCACTGACATCAGCTTTTGCTGTTGCTCAGGAATTTAATTTTGGGGGAGGAGAAAGGGGTGTGCGTGTGCGGGGTGGGGGGGCAGAGCAGGAAGGAGAAGGAACTTATTTATCAATAAGGGAAATCATCGCCGAGCTCGGGGAAACCGACCGGCGTTCCGCACTCAGAGGCTCGTCCGAGAACGGGGGAGATGACGGCCGGTCGGCGCGTACAGGGGAGGACGGAGGGGACGAACTGAGCGGGGCGCACAACGCGCTCACCGTCCGCCGCGCCTCCGGAGCCCGCGGCAGCGCAGCGCCGTACGGACCGCGCAGCCCAACGCGGCTCCTCTCGCAGCCGGGTGCGCAACGGCGGCATCGGAAAACCACAGCGCTGTCACCACGGCTCCCGTACCCCCCTTGGCCCCGCACCGCGCAACCCCGAGGTACCGCCCCGCACCGCGGCCGGGGATGCTCCGCTCCCACCTGCGCCCACCCACTCTCCCGCAAGTGTTTTTTTTATTAACGCTTGCTTCGAAACGATCCCACCCGCACTTGAAACCCCAAAGCCCTACGGATAATAAAAGCAAGGTGCGGGTATTTCCAACAGGACAGAGCCTCCCCCAGCCCTTCCGCGGCTCCATTCCGCACAAGCGGCCGCACCGCGCCCTTCTCCCTGCAAGGCAATCCCCTCCCGGCCCGTTCCGGCTCGGCTCACACTGACCCGGTGCGGCGGGCGCGGACGGCCGCGCCTCTCCGCAGGGCCCGCATGCCGCGCAGCGGCCGAGCTCCGCGCTGCTCCGCGCTGCTCCGCGAGCCGGGAATGCGCCGGCGATGAGGTCATACCTCGGGGGGGGGAAGAGGAAGGGGGGGAAGGAGAAAAGAAGGGGGGAGGAGGGGGGGGGGGGGGGGGGGAGAGGGATTTAAAAAAAAAAAAAAAAAAAAAAAAAAGACAGCGTTGACGTCACCCGCAGCCAATCAGCGCGGGAGGCGCAGAGCAGGGTGACGTCACCCCGCGGGCGCGGAGCGGCGCGGAGCCGCGGCTCGGGTAGAGGGCGCTGCTGCCCGCGGGGCTCGGCGAGTCACGTGACCCACCTGGCCCACCTGGCGCGCCCCGCTGCGCGGTTCTATCCTTGCGGCGGCTCCGGCTTTAGCGGCCGATTAGGGTTTAGGAGCTTTAGGCTTTTGTTGGCGCTTATGAAATCGAGGGAGCCGACCTCTCCGCCGCCCGTGCGGATGCCGAGTGTTCGGAATTAGCTCTCTTCTCTCCGGGTGCGCGGGGTCTCGGAGATCACCGAGGCTGGTTTGTTAGCCCTGAGCCTCGGTTCTCCTGCTGCAAGAATCAGTGCGAAGCGGATGGGTGCGGAAACCCCTGCACACCGGGGTCGCTCCGCCGTGTTAGAAGGGAAGGCGTTTCGGCAGCTTCTCTCCAAACCCGGCTCTGACACACCGCCGTCCCGGCCCGGGGTCAGATCCGACCCGCAAAGCATTTCCGTGGCGGCAAACGGGAGGAGAGGAGGGGAGGTGGACAGAAAGGCTCGGTGTCCCGTACGGCCCCAGGGGCCCGGCAGCACCCGATGTTAGCGGGGGAGGCGATGGGGGAAGGCCGGGATGGTGCCGCGGTGGCAGAACAAAGCAGCGCCGCGCTGCCGGGCACCAGATGTGCGGCCGTTGTCATTGCCGGGACCGGGTCCCCCCCGCTTTGTGCCGAGCAGCGATGCTGTGGCCGCTTGCTCCTTGCTGGAGGGAGGTGCTCTGCTTTGGATAAAAACCTCTTGAGGGACAATTTGCCCCATTTGCCTCATTTTGGTTTGGATGGTTGGTTTTTTTTTTTTCTTTTTTTCCCCCTCTTTTTCTCATATTCCAGCACACCTGAAGATTGGTTGCATCCTAGCAATGTGTTTTGAATGCAAAGTATGCTTGCACACATCGTAATTTTTGCTCAAACGTTTTCCAAGACCCGTAATTGCCATCTCAAGCCAAGCGCAAAACTCAAACTAAGCAGATTTCTGCCAAAGCAATGAGTCCAACAAGAGGCTTTTCCCCCGATCCATTGTTGTTCTAAACACCCAAAGAACTGCTTTCAGCATCAACCTGTGCTCGGCTGCTGGAGGCAGACAGTGCTGTGGGGAGTGTGATGCTGGAGATACGCACAGTGCCATTTATTGGCTGTGTGCTGCAGCCATAGCTCTGCAGCTCTGCCTGAGGAATAAAGGGGAAAAAGCAGCAAAACGCATGCTGAATAAAATCCCTCTGCACAGAGCATGAGTCAAAGTCAGGGGATGGGAGGAGCAGGACCTTTGTACTGGGCACGGAGCAATCATGCTGCAGGATGCTGGAGGCTCTGTGAGGACAGCTCTGCACGGGGCTGAGGGCTCTCAGCACTGGACTCTTTCTTCCTACCCCGTGCAGAGTTTTGTTCAGCTGCTCATCAGTTGCTAGGGTTTTTTTTTGTTTTGTTTTCTATGCTGCAGAAATCGGTTTCAGTGATGAGAGCATCTGCTGCCATCTGTGCCTCCCACCCTTCCTGCATGGTGAGCTGGGCACTGTGGGGCTCACTGTGCAGCATCCATCCTGCCTGGAGCAGCAGGCAGACCCACCAGCACCCCGCTGCTCCCCTGCATCTGCAGGACTCCAGCTGCACCCTAACCCTGAACCGAGACCTGATGGCACTGAGCAAAGGGGCAGCTCCAGCTCACAAAGCCCAGTGGAGCAGCACTGGAGGGAACACACAGAGATTTTGGGTGTCGGGGCTCCAGCACTGCCTCGTGCAAAATAGGGGCTGCTCGCTCACCCTGTGGGAAGCTGAGAATGCTGGAGCCGGGCTGAACGTCATTACCCAAACTGGGTGCCAGCTCTGCTCTCCCTTCTGCCCTATTTCTTGCAGTCAACTCATTGACGTAGAAGAGCCACGGGGTCACGGTTGCTGCTGGGAGGAAATCCAAACCAGTTCAACCCAGCTGGGATTTGCCTGCAAACTGGCTTGGCAGCCTCTATGCGGAGGTGGCAGCGCTGAGCCTCGGGCTTGCGTAAGTGTGTGGCATATGCTTACACACGAGGGCACCCTTCTCCCTGTGAGGTCCCATAGAGAGACTTCAGGAGACTGCCCAGAGCCACCTCTTGGTCTCCTGATGTGCTGCTGGGGAGTGCAGTGAAATCATCACGTGACGATGTAACCATCCTTCCTTCCTGAATTCAAAAGGCTTCTCAGGCATCTGACGGTTCCTCTCTCCCACCCCTCTGTTCAGTTGTTGCTTTTGCTGCTGAATGCAACAGAGGCTGCATCTTCTCAGCCAAGAAAAGGTGTGAGCTGGAGTGAGCCCAGCAGAGCTGCGAGTGGCAGAAGTGAAAAGGCAGAGCAGTAGCACCAAATCTTTCCTTCTGCCGTGCTGATGGCAGCCTTGGCAAGCTCTCCCTCTCCAGAATGTTCCCACACCACTGAAAAAAGAAATCACAGTGATATTTGGCTGCTGCTTTTCATTCCCGTGTTCCTTCTGAGCTGAAACAAAGAAGGGGTGATCAATCCCTCTGCAGGTTTTGGTGCACCTCGGCCCTGCTGCAGCGTTTACACGGAGATGCCTCACCAAACGTGGGTGTTCTTGGCAGCAAATAATAAGCACAGTGGTGCTAATAATAGCCCAGCCTGGCAGGTGATGCATGAAAAATGCTGCAGCGTCAGTGCAATATTCCCCTGGTTCATTACAGCAGCAACCGCCCTCCCTTGACTGGGGCAGCCCGTGGAGGAAGAGAAGGTGGCACTCATTTGTCACACTTGTTAGAGGCAGGAGGGATGGCTCTGGGTTGCATCCAGCTTTGTTTCAGCTCTGCCTGTATCTGAGCAACCTTGCTCCTGCATGCCAAGCCGGGGCTCTCCACATAGAAAACCACCTATGAGGTGATCACCAGGGCAAAGCTCAAGGACTCTGCCCTTCTCCTTGTTGGACTTTAAGAGGTCAAGACAAAGGCCCATCACTTTGCCCATAGATGAAGTGCAGAGGAGCTCTGGGCAGCACTGGTGTCCCTGAGGGCACCGTCCTGCTGCTGACATGCTTCATCACCTTGTCCCACATTTCTCCTCTGGAGTGTATGCCTCCTCCTGGTGCAACAAGGCTGGAAAAGTCTCAGTGAAGGGAAGAGAAACAGAGCAGGCATTGCCGTGTGCTGAGGAGCTCATTTTACACCTGAAGATGAGACAGCTGCAGCATATGCAATTAGAAAAGAGGTCAGGGAGCTGTATTTTATCCCAGGCCTGACCATTTGTTCATGCTATGACTTGGGGCTGATGGCACAGAGCTGACGTTTCGTGCAGCCTGGAGAGCCAAAGGTTCAGACTACAGCTCTTCATTCTTGTACCACCGGTGGGGGGAGCCTGCCTCCCGGCTGCCTTGGCTCTGCCCGACGCCGATTGAGCATTGCAGGGGTCAGCGCAGTCCTGGCTCTCCAACCTGGCACACGTCCTCCTGCATCCCTCATCCCTGCCTGACACTCCCTTAAGCAGCTGCCGGGGACACAGGCATTGTCTCTTGCCAGTGAGCTGCGATTCTCTGCTTCTTTGCCCTATCTCTTCAGCCATCCCCGGAGACTGGCATATCCCAAAGGCTCGGGGATATGTAGCTTCCCCTCAGCTCTCTCATCTTAAAAACTCAAGAAATACAAGGTGCTTTTTTAAGCTGCACATCGAATGTGGATGATTCATCTTGTCCCTTCCCTAGCATGCAGCATTGTCCATCCTTTCTGTCTTTGTGCAAAAAGAGGGGAGACCAACCTGAGAAACAGGGGTCACCATCCCTAGGGGTGTTCAAGAACAGTGGAGATGTGGCACTGAGGAACATGGCCAGTGGGCATGGTGGGGATGGGTTGTGAGTGGACCTTGGTGATCTTAGAGGTCTTTTCCATCCTTTAATGATTCGATGATGCTATGATAATTGACCCAGCAGCAGCAGATATCAGAGGTATCTTTATTGACCGTGTTACGGAAATACAGTAGCACTTGGTTCACAGAGCACATGGAGTTCTCCGGAGATGCCTTTGTCCTCAACACTGCTGGGTGATCCCAAGGAGAAATTTGCCCCTTAATGCACTGGGGTTGACCTGGAGGCATTGGGGCTCTCTGACACCAACACCCTAACACTCAGCCCTCCGGGATGGTTATCTCAACACATGAATTAAATTCAGTAGAACTGCATCACGGAAGGAAAACAACAGAATGCTGTGGGGCAGTTTGAAAGCATCTGATATGCTCTGAGCCTTGGCCATCCCACTGACCTTGGGCATGCCGCCTTCCTCCCAGCCCTGTCTTGTAGCCCAAAGCCCTCTATGGCCATGCATCTGGCCCCACATTTAGCTCTCAGCTTTGCACACTCACATTACACAGCTCCATTTGCCATGAAGTAAGATCTTCTTGGTCTCTTTTCCTTCCTATACAATTGCAAAAGTGAAACCCTTTCCTACAGCAGTCCACATACTGTTTACGAGCAGGAAGAGTACGCTTGCCTGGGCTGATAAACTCATTTATTTTTTATTTTTGTATTTACTTTTTTGACTTTTTTTTTAAATTATTCTTATTATTCTTTTTTTATTTTTTATTTTTTACTTTTTTTTGCCATCACGATGGGGTTGTTTTACTCTCGTGTCCTTGCTACAGGAAACAACTGCAGACACTTCTGGCATAGAGGCATCTTGGCGGCAGTGCTGCTGTTGGCCTCCTGCTAGTAATCAGTGAGGGGGTACCGCAGGAAGATGAAGATGAGGATGATACAGAAGGTGGCAAGGGCTGAGCTGGTGATGTTAAAAAGCCGGGCTGTCTTGGCATCTTCCACTGCACCATTTAAGTCATTGAGGAGTTTCTTATCCCGGACCTGAGGCAGAAAAACAAAATTAACTGCGAGATGTGCTGTGATACTATGTAATAAAATGATGTAATAAAAGTAATAAGGCATCTCCAGAGAGATCTGGGTGCTGATGGACTCTCCCGTCATGCCATGACATCCTGGCAGCTCTGGGGTTTACACCAGCTGGAGCAAGGTACCATAGGGCACTTCCCAGCTTGGAATAGGTTGCCCAAGAGGTGCAATGCCCCATCCTTAGAATCATTCAAGGTCAGGCTGGACAGGGCTCTGAGCTCCTGACTGAGTTGTAGGTTTCCCCGTTCACTGCAGGGGAGTTGGACCAGATGGCTTTTAAGGGTCCCTTCCAACTCAAACCATTCTATGAACCTTACAGCACGGGTGCTGTCCTTGTTATCCTACAGGCTAGGACAAGCATAGACTTCCCGCGTCCATGTCACCTGCTCGTCCCCACTTCCTCCAGGCTGCCAGGAGTAGCGATGACATGAGCAGGCAGCAGGTGGCACTGCCAGGCAGCGGATGGCATCGCTAGATGATAGATGGCCTCGCCAAGCCCTGGATGGCATCGCCAGACAACAGGTGGCATCACCAGGCAGGGATGGCGATGCTCACCCCTGGAATGCGCTCCATTCCTTTCCAGCACGGCCACATCCCCGTCGCCAGACCTCTCGCAGATGGCACTCAGCACCCGGAGCACAGAGGACGTGGCACCAGAGAATTTTGCCCAATTTCCCACATCGTGTTGGCGGCACCCTTGGGATGGTGCAGCGTGTGCGGTGCTGCTCGCTCAGTGCCAGAGGGCTCTGGAGCTGCGCTCCCGCTCACCCCCCGTGCTTGCTATCATGAGCAAGGTGCTGCTGGCTGAACGCTAGGTGTCGGTGGCAGGCTGTGAAATCCTGCAGCAGCCTCAGAGTCCTCCTAGAAACATAAAAAACCTCTTATCGACCAGGAGCTTTCTGCAAACATCCTGTGCCGCATTCAGCCCACGTCTCAGCCACTTTTTTTTTCTCTCTTCCTCCTGCAGTGCTCTCCTGGAAGCTTGATGCCACTTGCCCAGCACAGGGACAGGCTGCTGGACCCCTCTGTCCTTCTGGGCCATGCAGCTTCACACCAATGTGCTGCCCTTCCTGCAGGGCTCTGAGCACAGCCAGCAGCAGTGGGGCCAGCCGAGTGCACAAGGACCTGTACAGCAGTCAGGCATTGGCAGAAGCCTTTTCTCTATGTCTTGGCACTGAGTGGATGCCAGGGGAGTCCCAGCTCAATACCATGCTGTGGCCATCACACACTATGCTTGGCTTGGTAGCCTGCCTGGATGGGATGTGACCTCAGGGAAGGTGGCAATCCTGCTGCCCTTTGTGGCAGCTCTGTGCCCAGGATGGGTCACCTCAGGAATTGTTCTGTGGGTTTTGCATCCTCCCAAAAGACTGGAGAGATGCGAAGCTCCAGTTTGCTGGAGTGGGCACCTTGAAGTGAAGGGCAGCCCCAAGGCATCCTCCTCTTCATACATTCATACAGTCACACAATCATTCAGGTTGGAAAAGACCACCAAGTCCAACCCTCAACCCATCCCCACCATGCCCACTGAGCCACATCCCTCAGTGCTACATCCACACAGCTCTTGAACACCTCCAGGAATGGTGACTTCATCATGGTGAGGATCCTGACCCATGCAGACCAGTGGGGCTGGTGCTCTGGGCTCTGCACTCTTCTGCTTGCTGTGCCCTTGTGGGACCTGGTATTCCTGCCCTGAGATCTCCACGCCTCCTCACCTTCTGCTTCTCCCTTCCCTGGAACTCTCTCCTAGCTCGCTCCTAGTGCTCCCACCTTTCATTCTTTCCCATGCTACACACCATCTCTCAACATCTTACCTTCTCCCTGGCCCCTCCATCTCCTTTTCCCTTCCCTTCCTGGCAATGCCCCTGATTTAACCTTGCTTTAGGCTCCTTCCCCCTCCTGGTGGGCCCCTGGTGTCTTCTTTTCCCATCCACCTGCTCCTGCAGACCCCACAGGAAGTGGTGCTCTCCCCATGTTCTCTATCACCTGCAGCCCACATCTTTTCTCTTGCCCTTAGCTTTGCCCCCAGCCTCCTTGGTTGCATGCATCTCTTATTCTCACCAAGCCCTTTGGCGTAGTCCTTTCCTCTCCTCCCTTATTAATTTCCCACACACCTTATGACTTCAGCTGTCATCCTTATGCAAATATCCCATATTGGCCACTATCATTTACATTGCCTGTGAGTTCCAGGTGAGTGACGGAGTCCCTGTGGCACACAAGCATAATGAAAAGGTGTTTCCTGCTCCAGACTGCTTGCAGTCTGAGCCTGGAAGCTGTCTCCTTCCTTCCCAAAGTGAGGACAGGTCCCCAGGTCCATATAAACACCCTGACCCCGGATCAGGTGCTGTCTCAGTCCCAGACACTTTTCTTATCATCTTCACTTTGATCCTCCCCACCTTGCCTGAAGTTATCCTGGGATCCTGGCCCTTCTTATGGAGATAGCTGATAGGTGAGGGTGGTTATCCCACATCTGCTGACTGGGGAGTTTCCCCAAAGCACTTTGAAGGCTGTGCTGGAGATCCACCCCATTCAAGGCTACTCCCTTCCCCTCCTTCAGCCCCATCACACATTCACCTCCCTCCATTCCTCTTCCACCAATGCTACATGCTGTCTCCTCGTTCCATCCCCACCCTTCCCATTCCTTTCCCACTTCCCATCTCAGCTTTCAGGCGCAGCTCTCACTCAGGAGCAGGAGCTTGCGGGTGGGTACCAGTGCTGTGTCAGCTTTCCCAAGGAGACAAATGGTTTGCTGATAACGACTCTAATGAGGCCATGCTGAAGGCAGCCTGTGCTCAGTATTCAGCCTGCAGCTGGTGGAGGCACGCTTTGGGAAGAGGCTGGTTTGGCTGTAAACCCATTTCCCACACAGCGCTCTGCTTCCCTGCGCGTAAGGAGCTTTTTGCTCTGGAGCGAATCCTGTGGTTTATTTGCTCCGCAGATCAGCCGGGAGCAAATCCAGCCATCGTATCACCATGTGCCTCACGCCTTGCTGGCAGCAAAGCTCTGAGAGCAGCCACACGGGTTGCCGGATGGGTTCCAAATGCCACTGGAGAGCCTTGCTGCCTTGATGTCAGTGCAGTCCAAGCACGGCTCCTGCAGTGGAGTTTATCCCAGCTCCTGCCTCGTTGCCTAATTGGTGCTCAGAGAGCTGTTGGTTTCCCCTGGTGCTCTCTAGAGATAGAGCTCCAGAGCAGGAGCTCCTGACACCGTGCTCCAATGCACCATTCATTACTGCTGGGAGTTAGGAAGAGGGGCAGCCCGTGGAGCCACAATGCGGGAGAGCTGGAGCAGTGCCTTCTGATCAAAGGGAAGGAACCCAGAGTGCTGGAGTGGCCCTAAGCCTGCAGGGAGGTGACCAAAGGGCTTCATCTCCCTTGGTGCTGCCATTCATCTCCTCTGCCCCAGCCCAGTGCACACAGCTCTGAGCTGGCACAGCACTCCTGCTCCACCGCACTGACCTTGAGGTGCAGAAACAGCCCTGAGGGATATAATCTGAGAGCCACGGCTGCCAAGCACCTGTCCCACTACAGGGGAAACAGAGAGGCGTGCAGCATGGTATCACCCAGAGCTCCTTATGGGTCACATGGAGAGCCTGGCTGGGATAGCATTGCATTCGTTCTACCCGACTTCATATATCTCTTTGTGTAAGAGCTTGAATACCTTGGTGAGCTGCTTTGGCATCTTTTTGAAGGACCACAGGCAGGTCCCAGGTAGCAGCACAGGCACCCAGAGGCCCCACACCAGCTCAGTACTGAGTTGTGCACCCACTGTCAGAGCATGCTGAAGCTGCTGGAAGTGCTACCATATGCTGGGGTGCCTGCAGAAACACCTGTGGGCTCAGGGCACAAAGTGTCCCAATGCTCCTCTCAGCCTAGACCTAATGCTGCCACTGTTGCAGTGACTCCGTTCTGTCCCTCTTTCTGTCTCAGCACCCAGCCCAGTCTTGGGCAGCACCCATCAGCCTATCTGCCCCATGCTAATTTGTTTCCAAGGGCTGTGTGTTCCCCTCAGACAAGGAGCCACGGCTATCACAGACCTCCAGGGAATCTCTCCTACCCCCTGGTTCACAGGATGGCTCAGGCACGTCCCGACCCCACTGCTGCCTGCAGCACAGGGACCACAGGGAGACCTGGTGTAGCTACGTGGTGCCCTGAAGATGAAAAACCTTAACTCTCTATTCTTCCTGCACAGGGACAACCCCAACCTCAGAGAAGGGAAACTGAGGCAGGGGACTGGTGCAGGCTGAGCCCAGGGCTGCCCAGCACTCCCTGCCCGGTGCTGCCTGGGGTTCATTGATCTGTTTCTATGATGAAGCTGGGCTGCATGCTGGCCTCCCGCTAAATGCTGCTGCCAATGCACGTCAGCTGGCTGCCTGTCCCCAGAGCGTGACCCACACAGGGCTGCCCCACAGCCGTGGGCTCTCTGTGGGTGTGTATGGCTCATCTCTAGGAAGGGAAGGGCAGCCCAGGGCCCTTTCCTGTGGCAGCTCCTGAGATGCTCCTGGGTGCTCCGGTGCTGAATCTCACATCCCAGCCGGGCTGCTCCCCTCACAGCTTTCATCTTTTGGGGATTTTAGTGGGAGATAAGACAAGAAGCAAAGAGGCAGCATTACCCTGTGCTAGCAACCTCTCCTACTACGACTTGACCAACAGTGCTTCCTGATGGCACCTACGGCTTCTGCCCCACAGTGCAGTGCTGCTGCATCTCATCCTACCAGGTCCCTGCCTGCCCCAAAGAAGTGATTGAATGCCAGAGTGCAGGATGCCCATGTGGTATGTGCCATTGGGAAGGCGCATTTGGTCCAATTGCCCTTTCTCCACCAAACAACACCTTCAGCTTCAAACCACGTCGCCACCTCCCTGTCTCCATCCCCATCCCCACAGCCGGTGGTGCAACCTCCTGCTTCGATGGCACGGATGTGAGTTACCCCCAGCCCCAACGCGCTCCCCCTGGCGCTCAGCACTCACTTTCAGAGAATAGGCCAAAGCGATGAAGCCGAGGCAGCAGAAGTTGAGGTATACGAAGTTGAAGATGGACCAGAGATAGTAGTCATTCACCTCGCTGGTGTCGGGGTAGATCTCGATGACGGTGGTGGGGTTGGTCATGGTCTTCTTCTCCACCGAGTGCTTGCACGGGCCCGCTGGCCGCAGGCTGTCCCCTTTGCAGCCCTTGCTCTCCATCAGCTGAGCGGCAGAGGAGGGCGAGAGGACGGGCGAGGAGTGCCGGAGGGCCGGGGGCTTGGCGATGCATGCGAAGCAGCCCTGCTGAGGGCCCGGGGGGGGTCGGGGGGCCCAGGCCGCCCCGTCGAAAGGGCACGGGGGGCCCAAGGGAGGGTCCTGCGTCCTCTCCGTGGTGGCGGCGGTGGCGGCGTCACCGCGCTCTGCCCTGGCGAAGTGAGAAATGGGGATGGAGGGGGGGGAGATAAGAAAGGGGGGGAAAAAGAAAGGGGAGAGGTGGGGGGGAGGCAGGAGAGAGACTGAGGGAGCGGGAGATGGAGGAGAGAGCGGGGAGAGGAGCGGGGGAGAGGGCAGCGGAGGGAAGGAGGGGGGGATCGGAGGAAGGGGAGGGCAGCGCAGGGGGGCACGGGGCCGCATCTCGGGTGGGGATAGCGGGGCGAGGGGGGGGATCACGGGGCGAAGCGAGGAGAAAGCAACACATCAAAGCGCAAAAAGCACTTGGGAAGAGCGGGGCGGGGTGGAGGGGGAGCGCTGCGGGGAGAGTTGCCAGACCGCCGCGCTGCCCCCGCCCGCAGTCCTCCGTCCGTCCGTCCCTCCGGCTGTCCCTCTGGCTGTCGGTCTGTCCGGGCCTTGTGCCGTCCGTCCCATCCCGGGATGGGGAGCGCGGGGGCCGCGGTCGGGCTGTGCCGAGCAGTGCGGGAGGCGGCTCAGTGCGGCACAGCGCCGCGTCCTCCCCGCTCCCCCCCTCTCGCTCCCGGCGTGGTTTTGTTATCATTGTTGTCATTATCGTTATTATTGTTATTATTTCGCCGAGCCCTCCCCTCTGCGGGATTCCTGCCGGGGCAGCATTCCCCCATCCCTTCCACCTGCCAGCAGCTCCCCCTTCCCTTTTGGTGAATATCGTGGCCGGAGAGGAGGAGGAAGAGGAGGAGGAGGAGGAAGGGGATGAGGACAGGGGATATGGAAGGGGGTGGGAAGAGGCTGCCTCCCCCTCCCTCGCCCCCCTCCGTAGCCGTGCCATTAGGAAAGCGGTGCACCTCTCGCTGCCCGTCCGTCCGTCCATCCGTCTCCTCGGAAGGCATCGGGAGGAGCGGCGGGGACACTACAGGGAGGGCTGCGGGAGCCGCAGCATATCCGGCTCAGCACTGCCTCTTCCTCGCCGCTGGAGCTGGGGATTGGGGGGGGGCAGCTTCGGTGGGGGGGGGATACTTTGGCGGTGGGCAGCACCCCGAGTGTGCTTCTTGAGGGAGGGCTCGGCCCCACTGCTCTTCTCGTGCCTCCTGGAATGAGGAGCAGCCTGGCAGGAGCAGCCAGCTGGTTCCCCCAGCCCCAGTGTCACCCACAGGGACCATGGTACTTTATTCCCACGGACGTAGCAGGAAATCATGGGGTGAGGTGGGGCAAACAGTGCCATTTGTGCCCTTGGGTGGATGGTAAAGTGATAGTGATAGTAGCAGAGCTGCTCATGGTATGGGTACAAGGTGTGTGGCTGCTCTAGGGTGGGCAGTAGGGATGCCACGAAGGACAGATGAGGCCAGGAGGACCTGGCCATGGTCACTGGCACAGGATTACAAAAAGGGCCTCCAAGTGCCACAAGGGCTGTGTGGGAACCCAAATCTGAGTGCTGTGGTGGCAGAGAGCAGCAGGGACAGGCAGGTCACTCAGGAGGACACACCATGTCACGCTGCAGGCCAGCCCGGTGCAGGTGGCTTTGTGATGGCAGCTGCAGAAGGGCAGCAGAGAAAGCTCAGAGAAATCCTGCAGATGAGCCACTAAGGCTTGTGAAGAGTTGGGTAAAATAAAAGCTTATGCAGGCATTACCTGCAGGGGAAGGGAAATCCTCACTAAGTGCTTTAAGCCTGCCCGCAACATGCTGAGTTAAGGAATAACGACTGACTCGTGCAGCTTTTTGCAGCCTGCAACCTTGCAGAGCATTCCTCCTCCAGGAGCAGCAATGCAACCTTTTGCAGGCAGGTTGCTGCCCACCCTAGGATATGCCACTGCCCGGTGGCTTGGTGGGCTGGGGAGGTCCTAAATTCCACAGTGCTACTGTGTGTGTTGGAACCAACTGGAAAGCCAACACAACAGGCAGTCCTGGCTTGGATCCTGGATGTAGGCCCTGTAAACAAGCAGGGTAGCACGAAATTTCTGATTGTGCCATTAATTCTCAAATTACAAGGTCCTGGGCATTGGCTAAACATTCAGAGCCCCAGAGTGAAAACTCAAATCTTCTGCACAGCCAAAAACAATCATCAGAGAACCACGTGGTCCCATAGAAGAGCAATGTCTTTAATAGTCAGTGGGAAATAAGGCAAAAAATGAAGGGGAAATACAAGGGGCCAACGGGTTTATTTGGTGCAACCAAGCCTGCAGGGGACATCAAAGATCAAACCAGGTGGCTAAGAGACACAACAGCATCGGCATGGGTAACTACCAGTGTCTACCAGAGGGATGAGACAAAAGGCTTCCTGAATCCCAAATTCCCTTCATGGCTTTCCTCTGAGGCATCTCATGGTGCTGGGGACAGGTACCAGCCTGGATGGGGCACAGCCCCACCTGTATCTCATGTTCTTCCATGTCATTGGCTCCTCCACTCGCAAACAACAGGTTTACATCAGCCCAGGATGAGCCTGTTGTTTGTTTATCTTGCAGAAGTTGTGTACTGCTCTCTTCTCAGCAAAGGAGAGAGGATGAGTAGCAAGAAGGAAATGGGAGAGGATGTGGAGGAGGCAGCAGGGTGGTGCTGGAAGCATAGCCCCAACAGGGGAGGGCACACGCTGACATGAAGAGGGGTTTAAAGACTAGGTTGGATGAGGCCCCAGGTAACCTGATCCAGTGAGTGGCAACCCTGTTCCCAGGGGGAAGGGGGGTGGAACTGAAATTGTGCTTTGAGGTCCCTCTCAACCTAATCCTAGTTCTACGATAAGAATAATAAAAACAATAAAAAATTATGCATTATTTGTATACTCCTATTTTATGTGGGTTTTTAAAAGTCATGTGCATGTGAGAGAGAGCGTCCTCTACTTCGAGGACTACACAACAGGAAGGTATCTCCTACCCCAGAACAATTTCGTACCCATGCTGGAGATGCATATGGTACAGCACAATGGAGTACTGCAAGACATACTGTCAGAACTGAGACTTCCACCTCAAATCCTGCTCCAGCCTCCTGGAAGGCCATCAGCAGGACTCAACCCTCCTTCTCTCAACAGAGAAAGACCACAGGCACCTCACTCCTGTTCTACCCTGGAAAGTCTTCAACGGATTGCCAAGCCTCACAAGCACTGAGGTGGGCAGCAGCTTGGAAAGGTGGATCCCATCGTCCCACTCTCTCTGGGTTTCTTTCTCCTGTCTTCTGGCTTTCAGTCTCTACTCCTTTTCCCCTCCCCGTGGAGCCTAAAAATAAACAGATCAAAGAAAGAGCGGAAAAAGGAGTCACCAGTCCCAAACAACGTGCTTAGTCATTCGTGGTTATTAAAATAGTTTCTGAACGCAACAAATTGCTGTGCCAGCCAGAGCAGCGCGCTGCCTCCATAAACACAGGTCTGACTCCCCTCCCTGTGGGCTGGGGGAGAAGCAGCCTTTTGGCAACCCCAGAGGTAGCAGAGGAAGGATCAGACCAGGCACCCTGCTGCAGAGGAGAGGTGGAAGGAAAATATTTATCCTTTTTGAATTAGTGGAGACACTTTAATAAGCAGTAAGCCATCAAATTGTCACGCAGATGGAGTTCTGCAGAGGTGGTGCAGTAAACGAGAACTGATGCAAAACAGAGCATTTGCAGGTAATATAACCCAGGGCTGAGTCCAGGCTGCTCACAGGTTAGGTGCCTTCTGCTCCCCATGGCAAAGCATGGGAGGACAGCCTGGCTGAGGACAGCCTGGCTCTTGGCTTCCCCATTTCTTGGCCAAGATCAAGGCTGAGACTGTGAGACTGTTCCTGCTGAGGCACCGTGTCTAACACGGCGTGATTAACGGCCCAGGCATGATCACCACTGCAACAACAACACCCTCATATTTTATCAATGACATCTCCCCTTGGAGCAGTTGGTTTTCATGACCCAGCCAATCCTTTTGGGTTATAGCCATCCCTTTAACATAGGAAAGGGGTTGATTGGGGTATTAGAGCATCTCAGGGGAATAGAGGCTCTGGACATGCCAGTAGGGGAATCATTTAAGCTCTTCGAATGCTTAGATCTGCATTCAGAAAGTGGGATGGGACCTGGCTGCATCCGCCTTACTTATGTAGATGTTTTTTTCCAAAGCAGGGATTAGCTCTTATCTTGCACCTGGCACATGGGGCCTTCATTCTGCATCATCATCTTCAGTTTCCAAACAGCAGTAAAGGACTAAAAGCCACTCAGCCAGGTAAGAGAAAGGCATTTCTGCTACATTCCAAAAAAAAGAGAACACCCCATGGTCTTCATCATCAGACTCTTGGAATGCAAACCCCATGTCTTAATGGGTTTTACATTGGAATTAGTCTTGTCTTAGTCACTACAGGACCACATTTTGTTCAAAGCCCAGCAAAAGCTTGTTCTAACTGGCCCAGCAGCAAGCAGGTAGAACTGTCACGTCACTCTGCAGATGCTGTTTCTAATGCACAGAAACCGAGAAACCTAACAGCCTGCCAGTGTATTTCCATAACCAAGAGAACCTGCTCAAACATGTACGAGTCCACACAAGTGAGCTACCAGCGATACTGAGCCCTCAGGTCTGGGAGACACCAGGCCTCCAACACCTCAAACTGCTTAAGGAAAGACCAGACTGTCAGTTAAGGGGGGGAAAATACTGTATTTTCTTTTCAATTTTCTAGGATGAGACAGTAATTCTGACAGCAAATTAGATTAAAAAAAAAAAAAAAGTCACACAGAGTTTGGTTTAAAAAGAGATAAAAGAAACAAGGGGAGGAGAACCATTTCAGTGAAGACTATGATTTGTATTGCAAATGCAGTCACACCCAACTGCTCCTCCAGCCTATCCCACGATATGTTTGTTAGGGCACAGCTCTGGGCTGTGCACTGGGTGACCACAGAGGCTATAAGGCATTGCATATCCACCAGAACTGCTGCCTGATGGCCAGTTCTGCACAGCTAAAATCTGACACGGAACATTCAAAACCCACTGTCCTCCTGCATGTTCTCCATATCAGCTCTGAAAGAAAACAAAAAACAAATGGGTACTCAAGATGCCATCTCACTGTGCTGGGTGAATCCTGCAGCTTGCAGATGGTCTAGCAGGACTTCAAGGTGTTCCAGGTACATAATCAAGAAGTGGGCTCTCTGGAAATGTGCTGTTGATTTTGGAGCAGTTTTTTTTTCCAGTAACACTCGTTACTTAGTGTTCTGTTCTTAATCAAGCATAAGTCCAAAGGAACCCAGATCCGGGGTTGCAGGTCTGTGAGCAGGCAAAAGCAAGTTCTGGGAGCAGCAGATACATCACATCCAGAGTTACATGGGACAATATACACATTAGAAATGTCTCTGCTGCCCACAAAAGACATCTCCATAGCATGAGTTATGTTTATAAAGCCAACTGGACCATTGCAGCAGGTGGAGACAAGCAACATCTGCAGGCTAGGTGCTCACTGTCCGCAGCTGCCCTCTCACAGTTCACCTGTAGACTTCTTCCTCACTCGTGTCCCAAAGCTCATGGTAGATTTACTGTTGGGATGATGTAGCTCACATGTGTACATACCTCACCTTGACTAATCACATATCCACACACCTGCTGGTGGTTGTCTTGCCACCCTCAGCTCTGTCCCTTACCTCTTTAACCATGAAACAAACACATCCAAATGCCCAGATCTTGGATCGCCAGGACAAAGATGTGGAACTACAGACAGTTTCAGCTACCACCTCTCCAAAAGAGGAAAATGCTTTGTTTGGTGCTTTGCAGCACAGGAGGTAAATGAACAGAGATCTCACTGATGTTAGTAACATGGGAACAACATGCCAGGTAGGGAGGATGTTAAACCGTGTGCTTTAGGATTTGGTAGGGGAAAAAGGAGTGCAAATGCAAGCCCACAGCCTCTGTGGAACCCACCTGCCTGGAAGACTTGCTGCCTCTGCCAACTGTCTCTTGAGTTAAGGGACATTCAAAACACTGTGTAATGTTTCCTAAAGGTCTTGTGATTTAAGCTTGTAGATCACTTAACTGCTTTGGGAAACATTACCTTCAACTCACTGGCACTGGAAGAAGCTAGCAAGGAAAACCTCAACAAACCCAAGAAAACTTGAGCCTAGTGGCTTTGCTCAGCCTTCAGCACAAAGCTGGGCCTTCATGGACGTGAAATCAAGTGACTTGTATTAAAACCTATTGTGACCCTCCCCCCCCTTTGTATTCTTACTTCCTGAGAAGTCCCACTGACTGGAACCCTCCTGTAAGTCCCTGCCCTACTAGGTCTGAGAAGGCTCAGGCCAGGCGTGCTGACATCACACCCCCTGCTCTCACTAGTGCCTTCACAACACAAGACACACAAACAGAGCTCCTCAATACCAAAACTCAAATCCTGTGCATGCTACACAACCCCCTACTGCTTCAGCCCAGGACATGCTCTCTGAGGATCAAACCAGCACCAACTCATGGAGAAATGGTCTAGCAATTGCTTCCTCACCCATCCGAGTGATGGACTTGATTCCCCACTTCAGTGACAAACCAGAACTACCACCTGACTTCTCCATCCTTCTCCCCTATTGAAGAAGCACCAGCACAGCTCCTCTGCAGGAGCAGAGCCAGCCAGCTGCCTCCCCAGGGTCTCTGGGGGCTGGTTCAGCTTTGAAAGTAGATCTTAAAAACAAATACTCAAAGATCTAGCAGTAAGCAAGGGGCTACTCCAGCTGGTGTTACCAACTAGAACTATCCCAGAACCACTTACTCAGAAGAGGAAAAGTAGCTAGCAGGACAGTAACAATGACTATTTTCCTTGTAATCTTAAGACTACTTGAATTCTTTTTTGGTATTTTTTTTTTCCCCCACTGAGTGGGTTTCTAATCCTGATAATCTTTCTCTACAGCTTCTCTACAGCTCCTGTGTGTGTATGCAAGTGTTTGTGTGTAGCAGAGACAGTGAGGGGGGAGGGGGTCAGGCGCTTAGACACATTTGGCAAAACCAACAGAGTCATTATCACGGTCAAAGACAGTGTAGTAGGGGCCAATGAAGACATCTCCCAGGATCCAGAGTGGGCCCCCAGGTGGTGGGACATCCAGGCCGGAAAACCCACTCAGGCAGATGGTCTCTCCTTGTGCAGAAACCTAGAGAAGAGCAAGAACTTCAGTCAGAGGTCCCCACATCTCCTCAACCTTACAGACTTGCAAATAGTACCTGCCAACCCCAGCTGCACTTCAGCCTCTCTCACATCCTGGGATCCGCAGCTTGCAAGAGCTGCTAATAGTAAAAGCCACTGCTGAAACTCCTGAAAATCTGCACAACGTGACCTTTGTAAGCTGTCAGACAACAGTTAGCCTCCAGTCTTGCATGGAAGGTTTCTTTAAAAGGAGGCCAGCATAATAGTATCACAAGTCAATAGAAAAGGCAAAAACATCTGTAGAAAGCACTCAACTGCCTATCCTTTCCTTCTCTCCCCTCCATTAACAGGGAGTATCATGCAGGAGGGCTTGCTCCTACAGGACATGGAATTTTCCTGGACCCATCAGCCACTGCCACCACCACAGTCTTTCAGGCTTCCCTTCACCATCAAGTGCCAGGCCCAGGCTTGCTTTTATTGTTCTGGGATTTTTGCACTTCATTGCTTGGATCCAAGCAAGAAACAAAAAAAAATCAGGTACTGTGAGAGAAACTGGGCTGTCAGAAGCTCCCCTGGACGTACCTTGAAGACATATTGCTCCCCAGTGAGCTTGTAGGGCTTCCCACCTAGCATGAGTGTGATAACAGGCAGGGACGAGATCTTATCGCAGGGGATCACGTACTGAAAGAGAAGCAACCAAGCCATCAGATGGCAGATCCCAAGCCCTCAGGAAAGAACAGTCACCCACCTGGAATAGTCATGTCTTCCCCATCCTCCCAAAACATTGCTCACCTCAGGGAGCCAAAGCAGCCTGAGCTGGGGTAAGTGTGCTGCTAAAACCCAGGGTACTGAGCAGTGGGGCCAGAGGATGTTAAGGATTGTTTAGGTCTGCAAGGATGGAGCCAGAGGATGGCAGGTTCAGGTCCAATTCTGCTGAGCCCCTAAAATCCCCATCCCTCCAGGATTTCAGGGAGGAAGACGACCTTGGGAGATTAAGTATGACGGTTAAACACTTGGCAGGGATGGGCTGTCATTTGCATTAAATGTATTTGTAATTAAAGTGCCTCTGGACTCTCATTAATGTGAATCCTTGGCCTCAGCTGCAACTCACATCCCTCTCCTCCACCTCCCTGAGATGAGTGGCAGAAGTGACCAAAGCACCAAGTCCTTCTACTGCTCCTATCTCCGTTCCAAGGACAGAAGGGTGCTTTCTGTGCTGAGGGCTTTTCCTGGAGCACAGATTGGGATCAGAAAACAGGAGACCAGCATCTCTTAAAGGATTTGGGTGCAATTACATTCAAAGTGGCTTCACCTGGCCTTTGATGAGTGGTTTTGCACCAATAGCTGTTTGCAGCTCCTTCACTTCCTTGGTGGGTCCAGTGATGAGAGAAGTGCCTGTGTCCACAATGGCTTCACAGCCCCCTTTGCAAAGAGTCAGCCCATTGGCAACATCCACCCTGGGGAGAGATGTCCAGAGAGTAGACAATCCTTAGAGATGCCCCAGCAACAGCTACAAAGAACTGAACTGAAGTGGGGATGACTGAGCCTGGGCATTATACAGACATGCAGGGAGGACTGCAAGAGATAGCCACGGAAGACCTGAGAAAAGGATGCATGCTCAAATCCTAATGTAGCAGGGTTGTTTCTCTGCCACACATAGACCCCGATTCCACACAGTCCCTGCATGTCTGAAATTAAATAGGTGCCTTGGTGCATGACTGCATCTCTGCAGATACCCTAGATTGCTACGTGTTCTGGTAGGGGTTTGATTTTTACAGTAGCGTGGGCACAAAGTGTTAGCCAAGTGCTAAGACAGCTTTAGGGGCTGTAAGCAAGAGAAAGATTCACATACATTAAGAAGGCAGGGGAGGAGTTGTTTGGCATCCTCACCCACATTAAGTTTCACAGTGGTGCATACAGATAAAACCTTCTAGCCTTGATCTCTGCAGGCTTTGCCAATGCAGCATGGCTTAGGGAAGGTGAGAACTAAAACCCTGCACCAGGGAGGGCAGCAGTCCTCAGTAAAGAAGCACACACTGATCACAGCCTGCTCCTTAGCTCCTATCACGTGGGGGAGCTCAGAATAGACAGCAGGGCTGGCCGGCAGCTCCCCTTCCCCCTGCCTCCAACAATGCGCACTGATTGCCGCACCGTGCCCTTCAGGCAAGGGCTGCCTTCCTGGGGCTGCATCCTGCTCATCCACAGCTGCCAACCAACAACTCAGAGTTTAACACACAGGAGGCTCTCAGCACTGTCTCAGGAGTGACAGATGCAGGGCTGTCTGCACAGGGGTGCAGTGGGACTTACGAGTCCATGTGGACCTGCCAGTAGGCTTTGCGCGTGACATTCACCCAGCTGAAGTCGCCACTGTAGTATTTAGGGTCAGTCCCCCCCAGCAGCAGCTCACCACCTGGCTGAGCTGTGGGATCTCTGCAAAGAAAGACAAATCACCATCATCAGGGGGTAAGGTGAGGAAAACCCCTCCATGCATCCCCAAAACAAACTGGGGAGTTTGGAGGTGAAGCACAGCATTAGTAACATCAGAGGTAAACAACTTATACTGCCCTATCATATATCAGTATAAAGACAGATTAGGGAAAGGGAAAACTGGAATATTTTCCAAATCATCCTGCAGAGTATCTGTGCCCAAATCCACTGCAACCAATGGCCTCAGAACTGGATCCTCAAGGTTACTGTCAGATAAAGGATTGCTGCTGAGCAGATGGGAAGAAATATGGCGATAGGGGAGGAACAGTGCTGGAACTGCCAGTAATAGCCCTCTCTGCTCTCCCCTCTCCAGCTCAAAAAGGAGTATGCCTAAAGTGGGTGCTTGGGGTACCTTAGGATTGGCAACAACTGGCCAAGACAGTAGATGCTTTTCCCAGAGCAGGAGAAAGGATAAGCCCCATCATCAGTGCTCATCCACAGGGTGACACAGGCACATGGTTTGTGGATATCAGCTGCAGACTGGGGCTGTGTTTACCCCACTAACAAGGGCTCCCCTAGTTGCATGTGATCTTATGACTGCAATCCTTTTATTTTATTTATTTTTTTTTTACTTCTTTCCTCCAGAAAGACCCTCTCTCTTCTTCAGAAGTCAGGTAGCAGATCTCCTCAGCATTTTTAAGATTAGAAATGCAGCCATTTTACTATTTCACTTCTCCTTACTCCACATTAAAGAAAAGCAAAGTGTTCAGCCCTCCTTGCTCCAGCAAGACAACCCTGTTGAGACCTCCTCAGCAATGCTAGTGCTTATCCTGACAGTGAGATACGGTGCCACCAAACCCAGCAGTACCTGTTAAGGTAGAAGGAGAAGATGTTTTTCTCAATCAGCTTCTGCTGCATGACGTTATCAAAGAAAGGTGTGACCTTGTCCACGGAGATTCTTGGGAATGCCATGCCCAAGATGCCATCAAACTTGGCAGCAATGAAGGTGATGCCTGGCTGCTTCACAGCCTCCCCGAAGATCTGGTTCTTGATTTTCAAATTACCAAGCTGTAGGCAGAGGGGACAGAAGGAAAGAGTTTATGAAAAGAGATGACCCACAGAACTAGGGTGAAAATGGGTCCTCACTAAACACAGGCTGTCCCTCAGCACACCACCATGCTTTTGTCCTTGTATTTGTACATAACTGAAAAGAGATGACGTGGTGCCACCCTCCTTGGTGGGACAGCCCATTCTGGCTATCCAATAGCACCTCAAGTACCTGTGAAACTCTGTGTCCCCATGTGCAGGAGCTTCCCTTCACTCACTGCCCACCTCACTCAGCCCTCTTAGACTATTGCTGGGTTCTACCATTGGTCATACCATTCTGTAACTCCTCCTTGTTGTGCAGGGCTCGCCCTCTCACTCTATAGTCCTTCCCTTATTGCCTACTTTATCCATACAGTTTGAGCAGATCTTACACTAAACAATTCTTCACTCCAGACATCAAAACATACTCACATCCCTTCTCCTGGCTGCTGCATCCATACCCAGTTGGGACCACCAATTCTTCCTATCTCTGCCAAAGAACCTTGCAATCACCCCAATACAAGAAATATTCCCAGGATCTTGCTTCACATCCAGAAGAGAGAACAGCTCACATAGACCTCTTGTGGCAGGAGAAGAGCCAGTAAGGAAAGTGGTGTTGGCACAGAAACAGTAATCAGAGTAAGGCAAATACAAAGGTCATTAGAAGGACCAGTATTCTGCACTGGAAAGCTGAAACTCCTTTCCACATTGGACACGACACAAGGGTCAATTCCCAGGAAGAAATGCAGAAGCTGCCCAGCTTCAGGCTCAACACAGGCAGTTTTGGTGTCTGTATGAGAGCTCTAGCAAGCAGCCCTGCAGTAAACAAGGCTGGACTGCACAGCTCTGCCTCGCCCACCTGATGGCGGACAGCGATGGCAGATAATGATCCCTGTAAATGACAAACATCCCCTCAGGGTTAGACAGACTGGGCAGGCGGTGCTAGCTTTAATGGTATCTACAGATCGGAAAGGGCAAGTCAGCATTGCAAAAGCTAAAAGCCACATGGCAGGATGTGGGCCAGAACAGCTCACAGCAACACATCCGTTTGCAAGTCCTATAGCTTTCAAAAGCTGTTTCAAACAGCAATTGCTCTACCTCTTGAAGAGAAAATGCACAGCAGGGTCACCCTCCACGAAGGGCAGCTATCCAAAACTGGTCCTGCAGCAGCTCAAAAATCAATAAGGCTTCCATTGAAGGAAAACAAAGATAAGACTGAGTTGGTCTGAATTCCTCTACCAGCTTAAGAGGCTAATGACAACGTTGTGGTGGGATCTCAGAAGGCTCATGGAGACCCTGCCCATCTGTGCTCGATTCTCAGCAGGACTGAGACCCAAGCGCATCTTCAGCTACATGGCAAACAGGGAGCATGGCAACATGAAGCACTGCTCCTACACAGCAAGACTGAAGCTCAACACCTTCAGAGAGCAGAGGGACTCTGGGCCACTCACCAACCAGTGCCCTTCAGTAGTATGTCAGTGCTCACATGCTTCTAAGGCTGCTTCCACTCATTTGGATGGCTGGAGCTGAGACAGCAATTCTGGAAGCTGTTTCAGAGAGTCTGTACTCCAAAATCACAGACTGCAAGCTTGCCTATGGGAAGTGCCCAGTGGGATTATCATGGTGTTCAACCTGAAGGTCTCTGATCTCCCCTTGTTCTGTTGCACTGGAAGCACAATGCTGCCTAGGAGCCATGCAAGAGGTTCCTCTTGCTCCCACCCACACAGAAACTAAGTACTACCAGCTGTGCTGGTTGCCAACAGCTATCCTCATTCCCCTCAAACAAGCTCAGGCACCAAATTTCTTCCTCTGCGCTGCTGGGAAGCAGAGAGCTAATTAGCAAGCAGGCATTAGGGTGATAATTAGAGAAAAAAAGTTGCAATTTTCCTTCTGACTCACTTCAGCCCTGCATTAAGCCGGAAAGTGCCTAAACCAGCCCACACTTTCACAGGACAATAAAGTTCACTGTTTGCCTCACTCCATGCCTGCAGGAGCTCCTTCCAGATCTCCCCATCCCTGCACTGCTGCCATACAATCCAGCTCTGCAACCAGAAGGGCCCAGGCAGGCTGCTCTGCCTGCTCATTAAACCAAGCATGCGAAGGCTTGGGTAGGTGGCTGTCTTCTCACAGTTTTTCTAAGCCCACTGAAGAACACAGTGAACATGTCATGAAACTGAAGTGGTCCCACAGCCAGGTGGCAGAGAAAAAAAAAGTATGAAGAACGAATGGCAGCTCTCCCCACTCCCATCCACTTTCCAAGTTGCCTACTCTAAGGATGAGCCATAGAATGTTTACTACTTGCTTGCACAAAACTCCAGGCTCCTCTTTAGCTTGGATACTTTTCTTCTAATTCTGATGAAATTAGTAGCCTAACACTTTCCAGCTCAAACTAACACAGAAAGCTGAGAAGCTCTGGATTTGTGATTATTCACAATGCTTAGTTTTCCTCCCCTAAGCAAACACATGCTCTTATTCCAGCAAGGACAGCCAGTAACTTGAATGCATGTGTGCCACAGACTCCCAGCAGCTGGTACACTCAAGTGCATTTGTCCCAAGGAGGACCTGAAGTTCCAGAGTACACACCCTTTATAAGGTAAAGTGTTCAGCCTTTACTTGCTGAAAGGAAATTGAGACAAGAAGCAATGAGCAGCTCAGTGACCTCCAGCCAGCCCATCAATGGCTGATGGGAAACCCTTAAGACATTTGAAGGGGTAGGCACCACTCCACATAGGACAGGATGAGGCTGGCTCCACAGTGGCAATAGAGCCTATTCAGCTGCCGACGTGAACACTTCCTGCCATCAGAACGTCAGCCAAGAGCAAGTTGGACAACAGCAGCAGCCTGCAGGTTGGTGCTGGTGCATATAGTTAGGATATGAGTTTCCCAGGTCAAAAAAAAAAAAAAGAGGATGGCCAGAGCACATCTGCAGTGTGGCTCCTATTCTGCTCTGCTTTCACTGAGCCCCTGGTTAATCCCTTCCTTTGCCCTGCCCACCTCAGGTGTAGTTACCTTCTCACTTCAAAACACTTAGGAAGACGGTACCGAAGTATGCTTGATACAAGAGGAACACTCCAGAAGTGAGACCCATTGAAATCAAGCTGTTTCAAGTACTTTTCCCAAAAGGTGGCAGGGGAGAACTTGGCCACTACTTACTGTGACTGTGTCCTGGCTCAGGAATCCAGAGAGGCTCCCAGTCCCATAGTGGATGGCAAACTCAGTGCCGTTCTCCACATAGGTGCTGGATTTGGATGCATCATACTTGTGGTGCAGCACTGCAAGCAGGGAGGGGAAAAGATAGACATGAGAATGAACATTCCTCTGCACCTCAAACAGGCTTCAGTCACAAGAAAAACACACCTCAATAAGGCACCAGGAACATCTGCTATTTGCCTCCCCGGTGTTAACCACAAAATAACTCAATACCCAGCTACACAGCATGCCTGGGGCACACAGACACTTGGTGCTGCAAGGGCCAGCTTGAATGTAATGAGAAGGTCTGGGAATCAGGCAGGGAGATCCAATTTGGCACTTCAATAGGATTTGGCCACAGTGCATTAAGAGCCTGGACTACACATGGCTGGCATGTCAGAGCACATTAGACAACAGGGAGACAGATGTCCCTATGGCTGCCTGTCATGCCATGGAGAGCTGGGTGGCTTTGAATATACTCTGCTCTGGACACAAACACTTGGACATAATGATCTAATCAAGGCAGGTTGGAAATCTGCATGTCCATTTTTGCTTACGCAGATATAAAAAACAGTACTGTTTTCCCACAACCTATGCTGTTTGCATTATAGGGCTGTACAAGACAGGGCACAAGTTCAGATCCCCTCTCTGCCCTTGACAGCCATTGGAGGTCAACTCTCACACTTGCTTTTGTTGGCCCCATGGAGTTCCCCTTGCCACTTAAGCGGCACAGATGGTGGTTTCTTTATGGCATTTCACCATAGCTGGGTTTGAAACCTGCATTCGTGGAGGTTTATTTCATAGTAACATCACAGAGAAGAGGAAAAAAAGAAAAGAACGTAATTCCTTAGATGTTCTCATCACAGAGAAGAGTGACTACCTGGTTCACGTTAATTATAAAACCCATAAACATGCAGTCACATGCTCCATGCAGCAATAAAACAGAAACTAGGACAGTTTATATCAGATCTGGCAAGAAGCTGCCCTTCTCCCCTCCCCCCCCCCCCCCCCACCATTGCGCAATGAAACAAGTCTATAATTTGGGGAGAAACCCAGCCACCTGGGGAAGCATTCATTGGTTCCCCGCCAATGAAGGAGCAAGGCTGCTCAGGAAGGCTGGGTTCATGCGTGGGCAACAAGGAGCAGCTTTAGGAGAGAGGGTGTGAACCAGAGGGGCAGGGAAGGCTTGGCACCAGCCCAGACTTCTCCCTCCCTCCAGGAGAATCAGCAGTCTATCAGCTGCTTTGCTATAGCCAAGTCGTCCTTTCCGCAGGAGAACATGATGATGATGCAAGCTAGGGGCTTCCAGTTCATGGCAGGGGCAGGTTCATTATGTTAGCTCTTGCACTGGCACTGCACAGGGAAGGACAAGCTGTGACACTTACAACAAGCGATGTCCAGCAGGTGACAGTGCACTGATGGCACCCAGAGGTTGGAGGAGCCTGTGTCAAAGACCACAGTGAACTTCTGTGGGGGGGTTCCAATGCCAATCTCACCGTAATACTGTGCCTGCAGAAGAGAAAGGAGCCCTGTGAGCAGAGGTGCCCAGTGATAATGGAGTTCATCCCACAAAGCCACCCTGAGTTGGAGAGATAACTGCTGCAGTAGCATGGGATGGGCACAAGGAACCCTTGTCTGGTACCCACACCCATGGGTGGAGGGCGGGGGGGGGGGAGGTGAAAAGGTGTCTTGGTAATATAAACACTCCCAAGCAAATGCAACAGCATGTAATAGCAAAGAAAATAATGATGACATCTTCAAGGCTTTTTTTGGGGAAAAAAAAAAGGGACTGGCTTCTTATGCAGACACTGCTTTTGTACCACTCATGAGAGTGATGGGCTCTACAAGTGCTCAAACATAACTACAGCAGGTAGGAAAAGTGTAAATGGGGAGGAGAAGCAGGATGGGCACTTGCAGTGAGGACTGAAAGCATGCATGGGAAGAAGGTGTGCAGGCAGAAGCACAGCTCACAAAAAGGGAAGAAGCAGCTCTGAAGAAGGGAGGGCAAGCACCTGCATTGACAAAAAGCCAGAACAGCACGAGTTGGCTGGGAAGCTGCTGTGCTGGCAGGTCTGGGGAGGAACTGCAAGTCACATGGAGCTATACCCACTGCTGCCATAGGGGTTTCAGTACTGCTGGTCAGCCCCGGGGTGCAGGAGCAGAACCAGTACTCGAGTTGGGTGTGATCAGTCTGGGGGGGAAGCCTCAGAACAGGATTAAAGGATTATCAGAGGTGCCTGCTCCAAGCGCACCTCCTGAACACTTGGTTTCTCACTGAGTAATTAATAACTCATTTCCATTAACTGCAGTGGGGAGCCAGCGCTCACTTCACTACTTCTAGGGTCAGCCCACCTAAAAATAACTGACTATAAGCTTCCACTCTGTCACCAAGGTCAAATCCCCTCTGAATGACAGAACATTTAAACTCACCCATGCACAGGTTATTATGAACAAGAGCCATATCAGCTGCCCTGCAAGGCTGTAGCATGGTGGCTCCATAAATCCCACACACAGACCAATGAAAGTGACCTGTGGGGAACCTCATGATGTGGCTGTTTCCTGCTGCTCTTCCAGCAAGAACTCTTCTCAGGTTCTCCTGGGTTCAGAGTGCACCAGCAGACACTTACCCAATATCACAGATTTGGTTGGTCCTTATGACTGCTTCAAGATGCCCCACTTGAGGTGGGCACTTCCCCTTTCTTCCTGAAACCAAGACTGCACTCCAGCTGCGGCTATGTATGTTCTGGAGCAATACCTGAATCCTTGCCAAGGTTCTTTAGCTTGGCACTGTTTTTCAGCACACTGAAGTACAGGGCAAATACCTGAGTCCTGGCAGCACAGCACTCCAGACCCATGCCACACTGGGGCTGGTTTCAACACCACTGCTTGAACAGTCACAACCCTTCCTTATGGGATGGGGCTCAATAAGGGTCTGGGGAGTAGTACCAGTACCTTCCCTGTCCCCAGGTGAGGGCTGTGTGTGGGATAGATGCATTTGTGATAAGATCTCATCTGCACTATCTGGATCTGCTTTCAATGCTAGTTCTACTGTCTGGGTGTGGAAACATCTCTGCATCCACCAGAGGATTGCTCCAAGGCCATTCAGAAGAAGAACGCAGGGACAGGTTTGGCACTTGCGCATGACAAAGCGCAGAACAGCAATGCTAGGAGCACCACCAAGCCTGCAGGTCCATATATACAACTACCATACACAGCAATTAGTGGAAAAGAAGGAAGGAAATAGGTCACAGAGCAGCAAATCCAGCAGCTCAGTGGCACCATGCTTATTATTTTTAACTTCTTAATGATGTTAAGCAACTGAAAGGTTTGGCAATGGTCCTCTGAGCTGCAGCAGGTGGTACAGCTCTGCCAGGAGCACTGGGGCCAGCCAGGACAGCAGGGCTGGGTACTCACATCCATGTAGTTCTTGAGGATTTCTGGAGTGGGCTCAGCTAGGTCAGCAAAACCCAGCTTGAACTTGAGGAACTGAGTGATGGCATTCATGTCAGGGATCTCGCTGCCCACCTCAGTCAGCATGCGGCGCGTGGAGGTGAATTTGGTGAGGGGGATCCTGTGGGGCATGGGAAAACACCTGGTTACAGGGGCTCTAACTGCTGAGTACCCACCACACTTCCTACTCCCTAAAGAAGGTAGCCTGGCCCCAGCAAGACACAGATAGTGCCAGCAACTCCCGACCCCAAAGCACCACATGGGGCACACAACCCAAAAAGATAGGGAGAGCCCAAGCGGCGGCAGCCCTCAGCAAGGGCCGCGCAGAGCCCCAGCACAACCCAACCCCGCAGCACCATGAATCAGCAGCGCCAGCCCTCCCCACAGCCGCCCCCCAACCCCTCACCTGATGAGGGCCGCGCAGGGCCCCACCAACGCGAGCAGCAGCAAGACAAGCAGGCCGCGGGGCGCCATGGCGGCAGAACGCTTACAACGCGCTGCTCCCCCTAAAACAGAAGCGCGGAAACCGCCCCGCCCGCGCCCCGCTTTTGTAGCGGCAGCCCCAGGCCCGGCGCGGAGCGTCAGCTGACGGGGCGGCCCCGCGTCACGTGCGGCGGGAGAGGCGGGGCGGCACGGCGCAGCACGGCTCGGGGGGCCGGCGGCAGGAGCAACAGCGGGCCGCCGCCTGACCCTGCGGCCGTGACTCAGCCTCGAGGAGGGGGGGGGGAGCAGTCACGAGCTGGTGCTGCTGGTTTGTTTTTTTTTTTTTTAATTTTAATTTTTTAATTATTGTTATTATATACGCTTTCCCCCCCCCCCCCCTTTTTTTTAACTTTATAGTTTAACTTTTTTTTTTTTTCTTTTTTTCCTTCAAATTTTCCTCCCTTAACTTGCACTGCTTCCAGTATACCCAGTATTTCTCTTCTCCCGCCCTCCTGGAACCTTACAGAGCAGCACTATTCCCACCCCAAGAACACATGGGGCTCTCAGCCCTTGCTACTGAAAAGCTGCAGTCTGTCACTGGCTCCCCCAGCTCCATTTGGGCTCCAATGGGTCTCTGTGCATCAGGTGCCCCACGCTGCCCCTCCTGCTCCTCTCCCAGGCCTTCATTCCACCTTGTCCTCTGATGGAGGAGTGTGTTTTTGGGCAGCCCATTGCCTCCTGCTAGGGGCTGGCACCTGTGGCTGTGCAGTTCTCCATGTAGTGGTCACTCAAGCCCATTTTGTGAGCTGCCCTAATGCTTCTGCTAGTGGAGTAGCAGGTTGGGTATTAGGAATAAGTTCTCCAAAAAAGCAGTGGTGCAGTGGCACAGGCTGCCCAGGGAGGTGGTGGAGTCAGCATCCCTGGAGGTGTTCAGGGACCATGGAGATGTGGCACTGAGGGATGTGGTCAGTGGGCATGGTGGGGGAGGTTGGACTGGACGATCTTAGTGGTCTCTCTAACCTTAACAATACTATGATCTGTTAATTTTTAACATCCACTAAAGCCCAGCACCCAGCTGCCCCATCCTCCGGAGGACAAATCCCACCAGCAACCAATGCTTGAGCCCCCCCAAATCCATAAGCTTCTTTTGGAGAAAACAAAGCAGGGCCAGGGTGGCGTCTTAGGGCAGAGAGAAAAATGTGCTGCACTGCAAATTCTGCCCCACTCCTGGCCACGAGGCCCGTTAGTCCGGCAGCCCTGGGTGCCAGCCAGCCCTGCTTCCTCCTGCCCCGCGGGCACGTGGCCGGGAGCACTGCTAGCCATGAGTACTGCTAGCCATGAGTCAGCAGAACCCAGCACCGTGTGACTCAGCAAACACTGCTGGGCCGCTATGGGGAAAGTTGGAGGGCTCTCAGTACCCTCTTCGATGCTGGTGCATCACAAAGTGTTCCCAGCTACCATGTGTGGTGTCCCCTCGTGTCCCACCTGGGCAAAACCGCCCTGCCCGTGGGCTCACAGACAGCAGGGATGGGCCCGCCACCGCCTGCAGCCCCTCGAGGCTCTCCCAGCAGCTGGTGGTGCAGTGGGAGAGTCACAAACCCTCCTTTGAAGTGGCAAGGAACAGGCGCTGGAACCCTACCCAGCGTTTGGCCCTTAGGCTGCATACAGGACAGCTCGACACCCATTTCCAGTCCAACCAGTCTACCCTAGCATCCCATGGTTGCCAATTGGGCGTACAGCCTCATGCTGGTGCAGATGGGGCTGTGCACTCAGAGCACAGATGTGGTCCCATCAGATTTTTGAGGTATCTCCAGAGCATTTAACCCAGCTTCAGCCCTTGGCACTGAGGCTTTCAGAGCTGCTACTGATGCACTCATGTGCTGGGCTGTGGTGGCCCTACCAAGCACTGGTCGCCAGGGGTCACTTCAGTGCTCCCTCATTATTTCCATGGGGTGTTTGTCCTGATGCAAACACAGAAAGTTTTGCTTGCTTTGAGACACTCCTATTCTCGACTCCATCCAGAGGCAAGCACTGTGCTGGATCAGCTGGTGGATGTGGGTGGCAAGTGACGCACCCTGGCTTGGGGCCACCATTTCACAACCTCCTGTGAATTCTCCAGGTGTGTGTGGGGGGAGATGATTCAACCCTGCAGGATGGAGGAGCACCCTGACTCCAACACACCAGGATAGGGGTCCTCTCTGCAGGAGACACCAGCAGGACCAGGCAGATCCTGCAGTTTGTACCAGGAAAAGTTCTCCAAAAAAATGGTGATGCAGTGGCACAGGCTGCATAGGGAGATGGTGGAGTCACCGTCCCTGGAGGTGTTCAAGAAAGATGGAGATGTGGCACTGAGGACATGTCTAGTAAGCTTGGTGGGTTGGGTTGGTACTTGGAATGGATGATCTTAGAGTGTTTTTTTCCAACCTTAATAATTCTATGATTTTGGGCATGCACAGGGCAAAATGGTTGAAGCTGTGGTGACTGTGAACCAGCCGTGCAGATGCTGATGGCTGCTGCTAATTAGCAGCACCTATTTCACCAGTCCCAAGGCCAGAGAGCAGCGTGGAAACTTTTTCCTGGTGCTATGCCAGGACCTCACCCATTCCCAATGCCATTTCCTAAACACTTGGAAAATTCACACGAGGGCACATTTTCAACACAAGGATAAGAGGGAAGAGATGCCTGTGACGGAGCAGGTGGAGTATCTGCCCCTCCCCATGCCCTCATGCTATCAGTCAGCTGCTTGGGGCTGCTTTGGGTGCAGAGCTGACTGGGATCCTACGCAAGCATTCTTCCGCTGCCACAATGCAATCACCTTGGAAAGATGCTAAGTCTCTATGGTTCTATGTTTCTATTCTGTGATAAGTGTGGGTGCTACAGGGCTTGACTGGGTGGTAGTTGTTCTTTGGTGTCTCTCGCACCAAATCCCAATCCTAGTGGCAGGCGAGGGTAGCTCACCAGTGGCCAAGGCTGGGAGAGAACCTCTCATCTACCTTTTGCATGCTTTCCCTTAGTTATGTTCCACAAGAAAAGATTTTACTCAGCAAAATGCTTAGGGACATGCCTTCAAGCCCACGGACTGCCCTAGTGCCCCTCCCATGCTGGACTGCAGCCAAACCTCACATCTCCCATCCCTGTGTCCTCTGTGTCCTTTGGGCCCCTCTCTGCTATGGGGGCTCGCACATCCTTCCCCACTCTGTCCTTTTGCCCCCACAGCTGCCAGCTCCGGGTTCTTGCCTGGCACCTACCATGGGGACTGTCCCTGGGGCAGGGAGCTCCTGGTGTTTGCCTCGCTCCAGGTTTTTTGGCAGGGATTGGTGTGTATTGTGTTTTTGTGTCTGCATGTGTGTATGCAAGCACAGGGAGCAGTAACTGACGGGATGGATGGCAGTGTTGATAATGGCATCGATTCATTACCTCCCACGCCAGGATGTGATGGGCAGTACTGGCACAGATGCACCCATATCACATCCCTTGAGCAATGCCCCTGGGGGCACCAGGGAGATAAATGCCAAGGAATGGAGCAGAGCAGGCTGTGGTCATCATGGAGACCACTCGAACTCCATGGGGGGATGTATTTCCAAGTATGCATAGTGAGGGCCATCTCTCTTCTTTTTCCCACCAGCACTATTTTTAATGATCTCCTCTAATTTCCAGATGGATCTGCCCTTCGGCTTAGGGTTAGGGTGCTGGGGGTGTCCCATGAGTGCTGGGACTATACCTGGGGGGGCCCCAGCATTTGGCAGCTTTGGCTGGGGCAATGTGAGATGCCAAAACATACTGAGAAGCAATGGCCAAAACCAAGTGCAAGAGCCCTCTGTGCACCTTTGGAAGTGCCTGGGACAGCCAAGACTTTAGGATTATCCCAGGCAACGATGACAGCATTGTTGTCCCAACCCTTAATGAGTTTATTGCAGGTGTCTGTAAGATGGAAGCAAGACATTTCCCCATGCAGCAGATGGCTAATGAAGCAGTGCTTGCTGGAGGCTGTTCTCGATGCTCCACCTTTGGAACAGCGGGGGGAAAGCTACAGGCAATGGCCCAAAGCAGTAGCAGTTGGCCCTATATGATGCAATCCCCCAAACTTTGTGCTTCCTTTTCTTTTTTCCCCATTTTGGACACATTTTGCATTGTCATCCTTCCTCCTGACAGTGCTGGAGGAAGGCACGTGGTGTGTTCCCCTTGCCTCAGCACCTTGCACTCTGCCACTGCTCATGTGCTCTCATCCCCAGCGCCTTGACTCAGCTAATCCCCCTTACCCAAGGCCAGTATTAAATTCAGCTTCACCCGAGGGTAAGGGATTGCCTCATCTTTCAAAACCACATCAGCATCGGAAAAGGCCAGAGCAGCATGGGGGGCAAAGTGCCTACTATGAGATGCCACCAAGCCCTGCATGATGAGCGAGGTCAAACACCAATACTGGGCCACCTTGCCTGACAATATCTGACCTCCATAAAAGTGTGACGAACATCTTCCCCTGCTTGTTTGGAACGCGCCATAATTAATGTTTGCTCACTGATTGAGGCTGACAGGTATTTAGCATTATTAACAAATGATTAGGAGCTGATGTTATTGATGTGGCTACTTTTAGACATGTGATTTCAGCATCTAGACTTGGAAAAAAGTTGTTTTGGAGGTGAGTTCATCCAGCAGCTCTTCTTGCAGAGCAAAACCTGCCCCAAAACCAGAGCGGCAGAGACACAGATGGGAACACGAGTGGCCACCCCATGGCCTGTGGTGGGGGCAGCTGCCTCAGCCACAGCTCTGTGGTCCAGGAGGTAAAAGTCACTTGGGTGGGAATGTGTGGGAGCTAACATTGAGGTATGATAGTACACAGGATGGGACTCACTGGTGATAGATTAAAAAAATTGGCATTTTCTGAGGTTTGGATGAGGGTTTTGATGGCCTTTGCTCTGCAGGGAGCTAATCCAGAGCCTACTGAAGGCTTCTTGTGATCAGCCTTGCTTGATGGGCCCCCCGTGTGCATATCTGAGGTAAGAACAGGACAAAAAACCCTGATGTCTGCAAAGCAGCTCTGAGATATTAACACTAAGCATGCTCAACTAGAGACACCAGCAAATCACATGACTGTTATTTACTGAGTGAAAAGGCATTGGTGAGGGTGACAAAACCTTCAAAAACAACAACAACAAGAAACCAAAACTAATTTCTCTGTAGTCTGCCCTGAAATCTGTATTTCAGTTTAATATTCTTTTGTTTTCCTTTTTGAAAAAATGGATGGAAAGTTGACACAGTGGAGAGAATTTCCAGTTTCAAGATTGAGTGGGGGTAAATGGCTGTTTTTTGATGGTGGTTTTTGAGGACCCACCGTGTTTCCCTATAGCATAGGTGACAGCAAGGCAGTGCAGCAGCCTCTAGTGGCAGCCCCTACCATCCAGCCCTAGAGAGAAAAGGGGAAGCTTTCATTGCAGGGGAAGCTTTGGGAAGGCGCTTTTCGTCTGGAAACATTAGAAGCAGAGTCAAAACGGACAAAGAAAAGTCATCCCTACACAGGGTCATCAGGGTAGGGCACTGAGAACCCATTTACCCTAATCAGGCACACCTAGGATCCCCCCACCTATGTCCACCACCCACGTCCCTATTTAAGCACAGGCTTTGGCTTATGCTGCTGTTTGGAGGTGTGGAGTAATAGCCTGAAGCTCTGCTCCCTATCTAGTTGCTGGTGTAGATGGCTGTCTTCAGTGCCCTCTCCTGGAGGGACCTGTATTGCAACCTTGTCCGTGGTCTTTATGCTGCTGCTCCAGGGGCTGTGTGAGTCTCCTAATAGGGTGTTTGTTCTTCCTGCAGTGGTTGCAACCCTTGGCTTTTGAGGCCTGGAGGATCTTGTGTCAGGAGCAGGACTGAACATCAGGTCTTCCCTGGTAGCTCGTCTTCCTGTGCAATGCTTTCACCCCCTGGGGTTCTTGTTGCAGGCTGGGAAATTCTTTCCCTCCCACCAGGTCTGCCTTTAGCTGGCTCAGTCCTATCTGCTGGAGAGGGAAAAGGAAGGCTGCAGGTTCTTAGTCTGTCAGCAGCACGAGGGGACCCATGCAGAGGGCACACCCACATCTTGAGCCCCCTGGATGTTATGAAGGCCATCATCGAAGAAAATATGTGGCTGGATTTGAGCAAGAATGGGACCCTTGGGAGCCCCATCCATGAAGAAGGCTTCATCAATGGCCAGACCCCATTCCCGGAGTGTCTTGATGGCTCGGATGCCCATGTCCCGGCCACTGCGGGCTGTCACCAGGTAGGTGCGAATGGGGGACTCCTCCTGACTGAACTTCTTGCGCATATTCCCCAGGTGCATGGCAAAGGCTTTTATGGGACCCTGCAAACACACCAAGACACCTGAGATTGCATAGGAAACATGGAGACATCTGCCCAGCCTGTTCAGTCTGCTTTTTCCTCTTTTTGGTAGGACACCAAGTCAGGCAGCCTAGGGACTGAGGACTGGTAAATGCAGAGGGAAACCGTAATGATTTGTGCTTTTTTTCGGCTGCCTGTGGCAATACCCTAACAGAGGACGTGCTCACTATGGCTGCCTTGCTCACCTCTCCTATAGGCACAGCCTCCATCGCCCGCTCATATTGCATGGCTCCCTCCAGGCCCTGCTCCCGGAAGACCTGGTCTGTCTCATCGGAGAAAAGCACAGCATCTCCATCAAAGGCCACACGCAGCGGGGTGCTGGGGGCCTGCACCTCCTGCTGGAAGACGAGTGCTGCCGAAACCCCTGTGAGATAAAGCAAGATGGGTTTGTGGAGGACATAAGAGATACCACATCGTGAGGCATCTTGCATGCGAGCAACTCCTCTCTGTGGTCTCATCTCACACTACAAATGTCCTACGGAGAGACACTGGTGTGGTTGGGCTCTCATCAAGGATGCTTTCCATGAGGGTCATCCTGGTCTTTCCAAGGCTGAATTATTTGGGGAGCACAAGGAAGAGCTGCTGATTTGACTGGATAGATGCTGATGGCTGCTGGGATAACTGCTGGGGTGTTAATGCATGTGAAGCCCTCCTCCTGGTGTTCAGTCCCTCTGCCAAGCCTGGTGCTAATGCCCAGATTTAGCACTCCGTGCTGTGAGTAATAGGGACTGGCACCTCCAGTTGATTGGGGTAATTGGCTTAATTACAGGTCTCTTCTTACAAGCTGCTCCCTGCCTGCTCTCATCCGTGGGCTGAGGCCCCAGATGAGACACTTGTTAGAGCAATGATGATCATCATGAGGCTTCGAGATTCATAGCTAAGGGAAGTCTGGGCTCTGGTTGGCTTGCTCCTGACCCGAAGGACCCTGGCCAGCCGATGCACTCATACCCAAGCAAATTAATAAGGGGATTAACCCCATTAGAGCTGTCAGGAACTGCACATACTCAGATCTAGGTCAAGCATGTTCTTTCTTCTTTCTTTATGTGCCAAAAAAAGAAATTGGTATGGCATCCTCACAAAGCCCTGGGAGTCATTGGAAGGTTTAAATAGCAGGCATGGAATGACCAGCCCATGGCAGATCTGCAGTCAGAATTATACATGGAACATTCAGTTAATTTAGTTAATTGTGAAGGCTTCTGACAAGCCCTAGCATTTGTAGGCTACAGATGGAAACTGAAGAAAAATGGAACCATTAAAGAATACGTTGGTGACCAAGATGCCATTTGTTCTCTCTCCCACATAACAGGATGAGCTCTGGCTTTGCTTCTTGGTGCAGGCCACTTGCGAGCATATGGTGGGTTTGAGGGAGGTAAGATGGAGAGAAAGACACACCTCTTCGGAGGGCATTGCAGACATCTGTCCTGTCAGCTGAGAGGAACAGTTTCACCCTGTGGGACTTCAGGTACTGTGTGGAGTCCTCATCACTGACAAAGCAGAACTTGGAAATCTCCAGGCCTTGGGACAGGGAATATGAGCAAAGTCTGTTATGGGGCTGTGTCCTCCTTGCAGCACCCCTTCACCTCCCCAGGTCTCTGCATGCTTTCCCCTGGCTCTGTATTCCCCATGGATGCAGTGCTGGGGAGAGAACACTGAGGAGGCATACCCCCAGGGATGAGCAACCTTACCGTAATGCTTGGCACTGTTGATGATGCGCACGCCACTCTCTGGGCTGTTGTTGGAGAGCACCAGGATATCAAAGAGGCCCTTCTCTGCTGGGTTACTCTCCAGGATCTTCTTATTCACATACTGTGCTGCCTGTGGGAACAGACCATTTTGTAATGGGCATCACTGATGGCTTTTCAGGGCTGTTTGGAAATCTTGTGGTCATTGGATGGGGTGGGTGAGTGGGTGGGAGCCAGTTGGGGTGAGACCTGGGGGCAGAAAGGCTGTTTTCACCCTGCACTGTGAGTGATGTTTGCCCTGGAGCTCACCTGGATGAAGGCAAAGGCTGTGCCTGGGGGAAGGGGGTTGTCCTGGTTGGCCTGTTGGTGCCTCACGTATTCCTCCTTTCCTTTTTCCAAGTAGAGCTGGTGCTCCTCTTCCAAGTTGAAGATGGCTCTGGTGGTCACTGCAATGACCAGTGCCTCGCTGGGATCTTTCTGCAAGGTGAGAGCAGAGAAGGGTTGGGGGAAAGCAATGGAAGAGCCTTGGGATGGTGGTGTGAGGTGGTGGGTCTGCGTGTTGGAAGCATCACTCATGTGTCATGGTTCCTGCCTCCAACGCCAGAGAGACTTTGATGAAGAGGTACCAAGCCTGATCTTCATCTGCAGGTCACTGAGGTTGGAGCAGGCAGTTGTGAAATGCCAACCTGTCTGATAAGTGCAGTGTGCTCTGAGGACAGCTCACGTGGAAGAAGATTGCTTCATAATTTGTGCATCTATGGGCACAGCACAGCTGTAGTCAGCGTAGTCATCTGCTCATACTGAGCTGGGCATTTCTGGCATTCCCTGCATGTCCTGGTGCTTTGATTCTTATTTTATCTCCACTCTGGAGAGACTGATGAAAGCTCTCTTTGTACTACTGTTTTCTCTTTGGTCATTCCAAAATTAAACTTGAGCAAATGTTTTGCTTGTGCAACCCAAGGCACAAACAACTTCGGCCACCAAAGTTTCAGGTTATGTCATCTCCTGTAGTGGCATTTCAAAATGTGCTTTGGAAATTAGGGATCTGCATTTGTAATGAGCAACTCTTACCTGTTTCACATCAGTATTGATGACTGTGCTTTCAGGCTCTGCCATCTTCCAATTTCAGCCTCAAATGAGAGAAAACACCATTGAACTGATCATGTAATAAAAGACCTGAAATATCCAGCTAGGCTTCTAGCTTGCTTCCTTACTGTGATTCCTGGTAGTTTTTGTCTGAAAGATGATTTTCTATCTACATATGAACAAGATCGCGGTGTTGAAGATTGCTTGCAGATGTCGAAGGCACAAGCAAGTTGGGATGTGTGGTGAGCAAGCACTTGCCAATCCTGCATATGCAGGATCCCCTACACCACAGCTATCTGTGCAGGCTGGGCTTACCCATGTGTGGCAGAACGCAGTCTTGGGGTGCTGCGTGCTGCTATTTTTGCACACCAGGTCCTGTGGCTTCTGTAACCATCTCACCATATGCTTCATTTCTCTGCACTAGTTGGTGCTATAAGTGGACTTGAGGGATTCAGCCTGTGGACTGGGAATGGCTCCCATTCCCACAGCTCCTACAAATATGCTGTGGGGTTTCTCTGAGGAGCAGAGGAGGCAATAACGGCTCTGCACAGATGTGCTGGGATTGGCAAGGGAGTTAAAACCTCATTTCCCATTTAATGTGCTACTCGATCAATGGAATGGGAGGCTGTGCATGCCTAGACCAGAAGGAAAGTGCATGGCGTAGACTTCACCCTCCTTGTTGTCCTGCTGTGCTTGCTGCTGGAGGACTTCAGATTTCCTCTACCTCACCTTATTTTTTCAGGCTTTTTATTAAGACTGACATGCCCACTTCATTGAGCTGTCACTGCATGTCTGGAATTTGCCTCTTGGCTGCATTTCTGCCCTTGGCCTGCTCATGCAGCTGAGCTGAGCAACCACTGTTAGACTCAGCACGAACTGACACCCCATCCACTGATCCCTTTGGAGGTATGTAGGAAAAGAGATACGTTACAGGATATATATATATATGTGTGTGTGTGTGTGTGTATATAATATATCACAGATTTTATATATCACAGATTCTCTATGTAATGTATATAGGTGCATGATCTGCAAGGAGCTTGATGCTTCTATATCCCTGTGTTGCAAAGCATCACCCTACTTCCTCCACCCACATCCTGTGTGGGGAAGGTTCTCCTCCCACAGAGCCATGGGGTAACAGCCACCAGCCCATATCTCAGCAGGGACAAATGTCCCCGTAGAGATTCCATCCAAGTGGGAGCTCTTAACACATGCCGTGTTTTTGGGACTCCTCTTCCCTTTTCTTAAAGTGAAAGTGAAAGGAGAGGAGGTGGAGCCGAGCTGCTCTTTGCGGAAGGAGAGCAAGCCTATTAATTTTTGCTCCATCCCTTGAAATCGGGAAGACCGTGCCTGACTTCTCATTCCTCTTTATCTGCCTATAGTATTGTTTACAGACAGCATTTATACAGATATGTATATAATATCTATACACATAGCTACACACGCACACAGCACCGTGTGCTGTATATATATATGTATATATATATACACACACACACGGAAAAGCATCCATGGTGGATGCTTGCAGCTCCCTGCAGCGTAGCAAAGAGCAAACATAGTGTGCCTCCAGCTGGGAAAGAAGCAGCTGAGGCTTGCTAGAACAAAGGTCCAAACTCACCACCAGCACTGTCTCCTCATCTAACGCAGCATCCACTCCTCTGTCTCACTTCACCCAGGTGCTGCTGCTTATATCTCTCTGGGGCCAGCAGGAAGCAGGCAGCTGCGTGCGAGGCACAGCCCTTCCCCTGGCGTGATGGGATTTGTAGTCAGCCCTGCGGGCTGGCTGCATGCCTGGCTGCATTTCTACATCGGCCTCCTGACCAGCTTTTATTTTATTTCTGCTCGCTGCCCACAAGCACTGCAATTAGGTTTATTTTTGTAGGTACATCTTTAATTTCCTAGCCCTTGTGTGCATAGCTGTCGTGTTTTTGACCAAAAAGCACAGGAGTTCCTATTCAGGAGGGACAAAGAGCAAAATCTGTAATTTTGCTGTGCCATTTTTAGGACCCTTTGCAGAGAACTGGGGCTATTGCCACATATTACTAAATCACCTCTCATGGGCTGCAACAAGGGTCTTGCTGCCATGCAATACTGCTTCACCAAGATGCTTCGCTTCTGCAGACAGCACCACTGACGTACTCAGCATGCACAGCTTTTTCCCTGAGTGCTTTTATTGGATATGTTCCCTTTAACCCAAATTTCTCCTATGTATTTCTTCTGTGCACCCTCCAACTCTTCCTAATACAGAGCAAAAAGTATTGTAGAATCACAGAATGGCTTGGATCGGAAGGGATCTTACAGCCCACCCGGTTCCCTGCCTTGGGCAGGGCTGCCCCCCACCAGCTCAGGCTGCCCAGGGCCCCATCCAGCCTGGCTTTGAGCCCCTCCAGGGATGGAACATCCACAGTTTCTCTGGGCAGCCTGTGCCAGTGCCTCTTGCCCTCTAAGTGCTGAATTTTTGGTGTCTAAATATCCCCACACCGCCTCTTTTTCCTCCATGCAGCAAGAACACAAGGGAAGAAATGTGTAAGAATAAATATGAGATGGGGATGCTGCTGAAATCACTCTGACTGTGTGCTTACCCCTTGCGCTAAGTGCACAGAGCCACGTGCTGTGCATATCCTAGCACTTATACTGGGATATCTTGGAGAACTGAATTTTTCCAGGGCAGTTTTCTTCAGCCAGGAGCACAGGTTTTTCTTCCTGCTTAGGCTGGGAGTTCCCTGCTGACTTTTCGCCTGCGTGAGCACAGCTTGGGTCAGCAGGAAGGTGGGGCCCACAGGTTCCTGGGTTGGCAAAGCAGACTTTCCAGTTTGGGTTGCACTGTGCATGGGAAAGCCAATGTCTTTTTTGTGCCTATAGCTCTATTCCTGGCAGGGACCTCTCTTGTCCCCAGCATGTTCCTACCATGCACTGTGGCTGGAGCAGGAGACCAAGCAGAGAGGAAAGGAGACTGAGGTTGGAAACAACACAGTGGTAAGTCTGGTTTTGGGTTTAGGGGAGAAGGGCAGGGCTCTCTAAGACCTTTTGCAGAAGCCAGGATACTCGATGTTCCCAGACCATGTCTCTATTGCCCCAAGACAGTAGCTTGGGTCACACCCCAGAGCTAGGATTAACTTCTCCTTTTAATGAGGGCTGATGGAAGGATAGTCCTTTAGGGTCTGGTGGAAAAAGCATGATGAAACATCTGAATTTGTGCTGTATGGGCACCTGCTTGCCGCTGCTGCTATGTCCACCCGCTGTCACAATCTGAAGCTTGAGCCTGGAGCCTCCTAAATAGCACAGGTCTGTCACCAGGCTGCTGATTTCTGTGTGGAGGAACAGGAGGTTCTAGCCATAAAAACCGAGTGGGAAGTCTGTGAGCTGAAATTGCATCCCTGATGGCACTGATGTCCCATATAGATGACTCTGTGCAGGTAATATGTCCCGCATCCCGCTGCCCCAGTGGAGATAGAGAGCAACTCTTTATCCCTGCAGTTACAGACAGCAAAGCCTCGTTAAAAAATCCAAGATCATCTCTGTATGAGGAGCCTCACAGTGCTGGTGTGGCCAAGGTAAATACTTGCATACCTGCTGGCCCTCGTCACAGTACTGGGAGGAGTGCCCTGGGCTGAGGTTTGATAGAGGCTGGCCTCCAGGAGCCTATTGGGGGTGTTTTCTGGTCCCTTTGAATCTTCCTTGTGTGAGATATCCTCTGGCTGGCTTCAGCATCCAGTTGAACAAACTGAAGTTTCTGCTTGGTCCTCGCCATGTGCACAAGTCAGACTGGCTCAGTTTGTGAACCAGTGTGGTGGCATTGCTGCCACCTGGCATGTGGGCAACAGCCTGGCTGGGGTGATAGAGCCGAGCCTGAGCCTGTAAGAGGGGAAGGAGAGAAGGAGAAGCTATATGATATCAGGAATTGGCTGCTGAGAGAGGATGGGGATTAAATGAAAAGACTGCTTGAGCAGAGCCCGCCTTGCCCGCGGGAACTGCTCCACTCTGTTTCACACTTCATTTCCTATGCGGCCGAGCCCTAAATGCTTACTCTGGGCTTTATCTTAACATTTTAATTGTGTTTACTCTCATTAGAACTCTGTGCTACTTGCAGCATGTGAACTTCTGCATATGAAATCCCCACCCCTGTTCATTTTGTTTGTGCCCTCAGGTCACTTGCACTCTGCCATGGCCAAGTCACAGAGGAACGGCTGGGCTACGGCCTCCCCACCCCCTGCTAGTGCAGTGGTTACCACCACAGCTCCACCAGGCTTCCTTGATGGCTTTGTCAGCCACATCCCATGTGAGTACAGCTGGGCTTGCCCCTTTTTCTTTGGAAAGTGTTCAAGAAATGGGTAGATGTGGCACTGAGGGGCATAGTTCAGTGAGAATGACGGGGTTGGACTGCAGTTGGATTTGGTGATCCTAGTGATCTTCTCCAGGATTCTAAGCTCAAGCCCTAAGACACATCTTTGTAATGCTGAAACATGAGGAGGGCATTGTAAATGCACTTTGTGTGGTTTTGTTTGGTTATAACTCTTCTGTTTACTTCATTGCACCAGTACCCAGATGGGCACTCATTGTTGTGGCAGTGGCAGTGGCTGTTCTCCTCCTCTTCCTCATCTGCATCATCAGGTGCTGCTGTGGCAAGAAGAAGCCCAAGAAAAAGGAGAAAGTTGGCTTGCTCACCTTCAGTGGCTCCACCACAGCTAGCCTTGTGCGTTCTGCTTTCTCCTGTCCCTTGCAGCTCTCCTAGCAAGGAGGTTTGCTCTGTGATGCCCATCTCCCCACGACTTGCCGAGTGGTGGGACTGCTTGTGGATGTACAATTGGGCTGGGATTGTGGGGGGGGGCTCTTTTAAATGTGATTTTAGAGCAAATTGATCCATACAATGCATCATGCCAGGATGGAGAGCAGGAATGTGAACTTTGTCACCATGGGCTTTCAGCAGACCTGGGGGTCCCATCCATGCAACTTAGTATGGGGAAACATAAGGCTCTGGAACCTTGTCCTGAGGGTTGTGTTGCTCTTTGCCATAGGTGCAGCCTGAGATGGAGGCCCTGGAGCAGGGCCCAGAGGAGACAGGAAGAGGAAGGCTTCAGTATTCTCTGGAGTACAATTTCCGTGCACAGGAGGTGAGGCTTCTGCAAGGCTGTGCTCTGGCAGAATCCTTTGGTGTCCAGCAGAACCCAGGCATCCATACCGGGTGCACCTCTGTACCCAGCTGGCATACTGACATGGTGGGATGACATCCTCCTTGCTGCACTTGCTTGCTTGTCACCTGTCACTATCCTCCACACAATGACCTCACACATTGTTCCTTTTAAGCTGAAAGTTGGTGTGAAGCAGGCAGCTGATCTGAAGGCCATGGACAGTGGTGGCACATCTGATCCCTACGCTATTGTCTACCTGACATCAGATATGAGAAAGAAGTATGAGACCAAAGTTTACCGCAAGACTCTGAACCCTGTCTTCAATGAGAGCTTCTCTTTCCAGGTAGGAAGCAACAGCTGCTGATGATTACCTTGAGGATTCCTTTGCTACCAGGGAGGGAAAGCAACAGAAAGACCTGCTGTTGTGTCTGTCCCACCATTGCATGTGACAGGGAGTGAGGTTGGGTTGCTGGGTTTTTTCCTGCAGGTGCCCCAGGCAGAGGTGTCCGAGGCCACGCTGGTGATGCAGATCTTCGACTTCAACCGCTTTGCCAAGCATGACATCATTGGTGAGGTCCGCCTGCCCCTGGCCAGTGTCAGCTTGCAGCACATCATCGAGCAGTGGAGTGACCTAGTGGTGGCCAGCAAAGTGGAGGTTGGTCCTAGCAGGTGGGACACATCATGGGGTGAGATGTGGTGCTGCTTTTCTTTCCACCACCCCACAGTGAGAGAAAGCAGTGGGTATCCTTCGCCTTGAGAGCCCCCTGCTCACTGACCCCTCTCTCCATCAGCAAGAGCGGCTGGGTGAGATCTGCTTCTCACTGCGCTATGTCCCCAGCACTGGCAAGCTGACAGTGCTCATCCTTGAGGCCAAGAAGCTGAAGCGGATGGACTCTCATGGGCTCTCAGGTAAGCAGGGTCTGCTTGCAGTCACATCTCTCTACCTGGTGCTACTGATAGCACCAAGACCTGTAAAACCTCAAGGACTCTTGGTGTGGAGCCATGTCCATTCTCTCCTCAGATCCTTTTGTCAAGGTGCATCTCATCTTGAACAAGAAGAAGTGGAAGAAGAAGAAGACGAGTGTGAAGAAAAATACTTTGAGCCCTTATTTCAATGAGGCATTTGTCTTTGAGGTGCCTTTCAATCAGATTCAGGTGGGTTTCTCTTCAGTGCCCAAGGCTGAGCAGGCCCCTGCTCTGATGAAGGTCCAACTGACAGCTTTTCCTGTGTCCCCACCAGAATGTGGATGTTGTCATCTCCGTCTGGGACTATGACAAAGTGACCAAGAATGAGCCCATCGGCAAACTCTTCCTGGGCTGTCGGGCCACTGGTAACCAGCTGCAGCACTGGTCTGACATGCTGTCCAACCCACGGCGTCCCCTCGCCCAGTGGCACAGCCTGCAACCCCCTGATGTGGTGGAAAAGGCCCTGGGGTTGAAGTCCCACCTCAAGCTGCCTCTGACCACCAGATAGTGAGAGGCAGCTCTGGCACCCTTGCTCACTCATCACTGGGCAGGATGAAGGTTTTCAGAGGTGTCTGGATGCAGCTCTGCACCTGGGTGATACTGGAGGGGGTGATGTGGATGCAGAACTGGCTTGTGTCAGCCACTTGCAGCTGGGGGATGAATACAGAGAGCTTTAAGCTTATGGAAAAACATTGTGTCATTTGATATTTTTTGAATAGAACATTATTATTATAGAATCACAGGTTGGAAAAGGCATTCAAGATCACCGATTCCAACCATCAGCTGGACCTAATAGGTCCCACCACCAAACCATGTCCCTTAGTCCATAAATCTCTTAAATATCTCCAGGTATGGGAAACTGCACCACTTCCTTGGGCAGCCCATCCCAGTTCTTGACCCACCCTCTTAGGAAACCACCTTGTGAATGCTATGCTTATTAAGGCTGAGTTGCAGCCATCTTGTCAGTTCTCTGTGGGTTTCATGTAGTCTAGGTGCTGCTTGTGCCCTCACATCCTCCTCGGGGTGCTTTAAGGTGGGTAACTAAAAATCCCTCCTGTTCTGAGGTGGATCCTCTGCATTGTCTGCAGCCTCAGGAGCCTCCCAGCTCCCTGAATTAGTATTTCAATGAGCTGACAAAGAAGGGGATTGCTCTTAAGAGAATTTTAATTCAGTTGAGAAGACTTAAGCCAGATTGGCACAGACACTGCCTGACCCCACTCTGTTCCTGGCAAAGAAATTGCTCTTACTCCAAAATACACCTGGAAAAGCCTTCTTCCTTTGTTAAACAAACAGCCATAGCACAAAGATTTGGGCTTGTTTCACTGTATTTGGCCTCAAACTACAAAAGGGAAGTAATTTGCACCAGGCAGCCTGTAGGAAGCTGCAGGCTCTGGAGTAGGGAGAGCTCAAAGCATTAATGAAGAGCCATTAATATTGAAAAGCAGTTAATCTGCAATTATCCCAAGACCCATGCAGTGACTATCAGAGAGTTAAACAAATACGGTGAGCCTGAGGAAGATTATGAAAGCTCTTGATAGAGATTAATGACCCAAGCTTAACTATAAAAAGCTACTGTGTCTGTTTCTTAATAAATGTCCCCTGGGCTTTGCCTTTGCTGTGATGGGGGGAGAAATTACAGAGCTGTTTGGGGATAGCTGTGACAAGTGGAGTGTGGCTTCTGCTGGGAGAACAGCATGAGCTGGGTGCCCCCAATGAAACAGAGGAGGAAATCAGTCACCTGAGAAATACTTACAGAAGGATGCCGAATGAGTTAAAGCCTCCAACCTTAAATCAAACTGGAGGGGGTGATGCAGAAGGGAAAGCTGCTGTGTGAGAATTCTGGGGGCAGCTGGGGACCCAACCAGTAAGTGCTCATCAGGGCAGGTGTACTATTGCCCCAGATGAGCCTCACTGAGGCATAAATCCACCTGCTGATCTGCTCCCTCAAGAGGAAAGGGTGAGGGGATTGTAACTTATTTTACTCTTGAGCACAGCTCACATGGAAGCCTATTCATAGGAAGGGGGATGGCTCCATCTTGTGCTAAGTCTAAGTCTGGTGGGTAGAAAGGCTGAGTTCGTCTTGACTCTCCATCATCATGGTCCCCATGGCCTTAGCAAGGCTGGTTGGTTGTCCCCTTGTCGCTGCTGCGTCTCTTGCCCAAATGGCTTCCTTATGCTCTTGGAAGACTGACCACGGAAATGCACTTCTGGAGGAAGAGGAAAATGCTGCAGTGGAAGATAAAAGAAAGCAATGTTAGTTGAAGGTGAAATCTCAACGTGCGCCTGTGCTGGATTCCCATGTCTTCATCTAGAGGGCAGGGCAGGTACATGTTGAATGATCTGAGTCTCTGTGTCCTCAGTTGTCCCAGTTAGAGCTCTGCCTCTTTATCCAGGTATCCTTCCTCTAGAAACAGGGGCTTGTGTAGGAGAGAAAAGCCTGTTGCTGTGGTGCATGCCTGGGTCTCCTCCTTGCAGACCGTACCATGTGGTGCAATGAGAACTCCCAGACCCTGCACGAAACTCTGTAATTCGGGCTGGTTTCTGGCAGAGGAAACAAAGACTCACCAAATTGCCCCGAAATAGAGCAACATACAGCAAGAAGAGTCTGTTGAACACTGTTGACCAGCAAGAAGCAACAAGCCTTGGACATGTCAAGAGAAATGCAATTGGTATGAAGGAGAAGAGGGAAATAATCCTGAAGGTGGTCAGACCTTGGGTGGGAATCTCCATGCCTGAAGAAGTTCTTGCCATGTGGTTCTGAGCAGGACCTAGTTTTGGATCCAGCCCTGATGGTGGCCCTACCTGGGGCTGTGGCAGGTGACATCAAGGAGACTCTCTCAAAGATAATTATTCCCTCATTTGGTGATTTTATGACTATCTGTTCAAGTTCTTGTACTTCAAGAAATCAGCCTGGAAATCAGTATCAGGCTAATGCTGAGCATTACACATGCTTGTCACCATTTGTCTGCTGTGAGACGAAAATGATTATGGGCTGTCATCGTTCAGCCTGGCTATGCACTGGCTGTCCTCCAGCTCAGATTTTTTGGCTAGTCTCACAATTTTTGAGCACTGGAGACTATCTAAGCTTCCCTCACAAGGAATGAGCCTGCCTGTTTTATAATGATGCTAGTTAATGAATATTTATCTCATCATTTTATTGTGAAACTTTGCCGTGCGACATGTTTCTTTTTTAAAACTTCTCAGCTCCAGGACTTGCAGGATCTTATGCCAATTGCAGCTTTTTCTTTTAAGGAATATTTTTAATGTGGTTGCAGAGAGAGAGAAAGGGAAACAAAATACTGAGAGCAGGATGCCTTCTGGCTTGAAACCTGGAGGCAAAGCACAGTTTGCTTGTTTGCCTGGAAAAGCAGCGGGGGCCTGTGGGATGGGTGGGCTCGGAGCAAGGGGCATGAAAGGCAGGATTTAGGAAGTCAGTGCCCCAATAGTGGAGGGGAGGTGAAGGGCTGACTCCCCCGTGCATCTCTGGGCCACGCTTAGCGCTGAAACTACGTCTCCCAGGTTGCCCTGCTGCTGCTGTTCCCTGGGGGAGGGATGGGGGGTCCGTATGGGGGGAACGAGGGTCCTGGCCCTACCGTGCTGGCTGCGTGTCCCTGCCCATGGTAAAACGCCCGCCTAGGGGGGATGCTCTGGGGCAGGGTCCTGCGTGGTGTGGGGGCGGCTGCCCTGGGAAGGGGGAGAGGGAAGAGCGTGGGGTCCTGGAGGGAACGTGGGAGACTTTGTGCTGCAGCTGTGGGTGAGTGAGGAGGGGACTGCTGCGGTGCGCCTCTTTGTTTCTCACACAGGCAATGAGCCCCTTCCTGTCCCCCCTGTTTCCTGATCCCTTTCTCTTTTTCCCATCCCTTGCCCCTTCCCCCATCGCCTTCCCTTCCGGGTGCCTCCATAACCGGGATGCTGCACTCTCGGCGCCATGCATGACTCTGGAGTTTGTATTTCAAGGGAAGTGGGCATCTGGAGAAAGAGATTCATGGATCTGTGAGCTCAGATTTTGAGCTCAGATTCTAAGGGACAGATAGGCTGACCCCTGTGTGTGGTTTCTCTGAGGATATATGTTCAAGGGAATTAAAAGACTGGGTGCTAGGACATCAAATATTTATGGATAAATAAGACTAAACTCTTTGCAGGTGCACTGATCTGGATTTTGTTAGCCATCATCTTCTAGCCTAGTTACAGAAATACTCACTGTTCATTTGCAGATAATGAACATTTAAAAAACAATTCTTATTTTAAAATAAAAGTTCTACTCCCTGCCACTTCTTCTACCCCCGTTCCTTTTCTTATCTCTTGCCCTCTCCATTGCAATCTGGCTGCTGCTGTTACTGCCTTAGCAGGGTTTATGAGAAGGGCTATAACAACGTAGGGGCACAAACTCTTTAGCAGGGTCTGTTGTGATAGGACAAGGGGAATGGTTTCAAACCAAAAGAGGGGAGATTTAGAATGGGTATAAGGAAGAAGTTTTTTATAGTAAGGAGGGTGAGTCTCTGGTGTGGGTTGCCCAGAGAGGTGGTGGATGCCCCATCGCTGGAGACATTCACGTTCAGGCAGGATGGGGCTCTGTGCATTTGATCTAGTGTAGGTGTCCCAGTTCATTGCAGGGGAGTTGGACCAGATGGCCTATAAGGATCCCTTCCAGCTCAAACGATTCCATGATTCAGTTTGCTTCTGGATCAGTTTCATGACATGGAGGTGTCTTCAGGACCCTTTTACTTTGGGATCACTTCCATATCTGCAGGCTGAAGAAAACCTCCTTCCCCAAACAACCCAGGACTGATAACGGATGCAAAGAGGTTGTTCCTGCTTCTGAAAGGCTCCTTTGGTCCCAACATTGTAGTCCAACAGAAAAACCTAAACCTCTCATTTTTATGTATCTCAGGCCTCAGCAGGATGGAGCCATCAGAGAAGCAGCATGAGGATGCAGTGGCTTTTATGCTGCAGGGAAAAAAGTGCCCCCTGAAGAAGAATGGTGTCATAGGTGGGTGAGTGCATGCATGCCAGCAAGGGGGGATTTCTTATCCAGCCAAGCTAGCTTCACACAAAATGGTCACTCCCTAGAGTTCCATTTGAACAGATCTGATACCTTGAAGTTAATTGGGAACAACTGTTTTGAAATGAGGCCTCAAGCTGTAAAAAACAAAACAAAACAAAACAAAACGAAAAACCCAGACCCATGCTTTATTTGAAATCCTATGAGTGGTATCTAGGAAGATGGTGGGTTTCCAAACAAGCATGAAACTGAGTCAGGGCTCCATTATCCTGCTTGTAACTGTGGACGTTGCTCAGACATCCCTGCCTGAGCCAGCTGGCTGGTGGCAACAGGCATAGGCACCTCAAAACATGAACCCTTCAGCATTTGTTTGGAATGAAGAAAACTGCATGTTTTGATCCCCATTCCCACTGCCTGAGCTGAGTATGGAGTTTACTTGTCCAGATGGAGACCCAGCCAAGTTCTGAGCTTACCTGGACTGGGAATATTTTTCTCTTCACTTGCTTAAAATTCAGAGCACAGGAGCCACAATTTTGGCAGCTCGGTTAAAATACTTGTCCTTGATTTTACGAGAAGCCAGTGGGAAATTTTATTCTAGATATGACAAAGGACAGGTTCGCATTTGCAAAATCCAGAAGAAAATTCCTGAAGGTCTCCGTACTGTGTTGCTATGATTGCACTTATCCCAAACCACCTCTGACATTTGGGTACAGACAGTGTTCTTGAAAGGTGCTCACTGGGGCAGGGTGCTGGGTTGTATTCCAGTCTAAGCTCATCTCTCCCCTTACCAGGCTGGATTCTGAGGAGCATCCAGAAGACCTTCCAGAGGCCTACCTCCCTGCAGCTCTCTTCTCCCATGGCTTTTTCTCAGTGTTGCAGAGGTAGGTGAGGCCATTGCAGGTCTCCATAGCTGCCAGAGTTCAATACAATGAGATTTCTTGAGTTCTGTTTTTTTCTGTTCTTTGTTTTCTGAGCCTTATGGTCACTTTTTTCTTCTTCTTCTTTTTTTTTCATTTCTTTTTTTTCCCTAACATAGTATTCTGCTGCTTTGTTTTGGCACAGTCCACCTAAGACATTTTGAGAGCAGAGACGTGTTGAAACCGTACTCATTTAAGCACACGACTGTCTCAGTCTGTTCTCCAGACATGTTCTGGCTGTCGTTCTGGTCTTCAGCAATGTGTGAAGTTGCCCAGATTTAGGAAGGCCTGTGATCAGGTGTCAGGTCACTGCAGTAATTCTATCCCAAGGGAATGATGGATGGATCACCTCCCAGCTGCTCGGGGCATCACCTCGGTGTTGGGCAGGGGTGTTAGCTGTTGGCTTTTCCAAAACTAGGAACTAAGGCACATTCTGTGTTACGTGCCTGTGACGGAAGTGGGAGAAGTCCTTGTGAGAAGTGAGATCTGAGCTTAGGGCTCCACACTCATGAATACAGCTTCTCATCACTGGAGGCTGAGGTTCAGGAAGCAGACGTTCCTGCTGCTCATGAAAGCACTTGAGTACTTGTGTATGCCTATACTAACTTGTATTATTCCTACAGCCTCTTGTCCAAACCTGATAGTAAATGAGGCCCGTGAAGAGAAGCATGGGGATTTAGTGCCTGTTGCCCTTCATCATGGTGGGAGTCACTGCTCCTTATTGCCAGCATCAGCAGAAGATGGCTACTCCAACAACACAGCACTCCGGGGCTGGTGGAGCACTCTGCAGGTCCAGGTGAACACTTAAAGTATATTTGTGCTTCCGTCCATGGGAATGGGCTGGGTGTTTGGGACGATGATGTGCAAGGCCTTTGGAGTTTCCAGTATCCACTGATGCGTTGGAGTCTAAATGCCAGCTTATGTCTCCTTGCCCCTGCAGCTGGAGAAATGAGTTTCTGCTGACTCACCCATCCTTTCCTGTTTTGCAGATGGCATCCTGTTCCTGTGCCCTCAGACCCAGTCTCACATCTCCTTCTCCTCTGCCTTGTTCAGCAGGCTCTCCTTCCAAGGCCAAGCTCTCCAGCCTCTTCTCCCTCTTCTCACCACCATCACGGATCTCTGAGCCTGATTACAGCTCTCTGCCTTGTGCTGGCTCCAAGAAATCTAGCAGAGGGAGCTGGAAGAAGAGCTCTTATTGTGAAGAGCCCCCTGGTCCCAAATCAGAAGAATCTGCACATTTCCCCTTCACGGGACCCATAATTGCTCGGATAATTGACTACATCTACCTGGGGAACCTCAATGCAGCCTACAGTGGCCGGGTGCTGTGCACAAATGGCATCAACAGCATCATTGACGTGAGCAGGCTGCCCAGTGACCACAGCCTGAGCATCATCCCCTGCACCTGTGGGAGGGGAGGATTCAGGCACAACTGGTCACGCCTCAGGGTTGACATCCAGGCTTTCCTGCATAGAAATCTTCATGAAATAAGGCAGCCATGCTTCCTGGTCATCAATGAGTGCATCGAAGCCTTGGTGGAGAAAGGGAAGCGTGTTCTCATTCACTGCAGGGATGGTTACTCCTTAGGCCCTACCTGTGTCATCCAATACCTGATGGTCAAACACAGCATGAGGCTGCTAGCAGCCTATGAACTTGTGAGGGCACGGTACCCACTGAAAATCCAAGAGTGCCATCAGGACCTACTGGTGGGTTTGGAGATGTCCCTGCAGCCTGGCGGTGTCAACGTAGCATGCTTGAAGCACTCCCTGTCAAGGAAGATGGCATGGAGCTAAGCAGGCATAGTGGCTGAAGAAGAAAAGCCAAAAGGAAAATAGCCTTAACAACATCTCATGGGTAAATGAGATGACTGTCAGTGTGTGGTCTGTAGGACAGTGCTGACAAGATGCATATGTGATGGCCTTTCTTTGCAGTAGTTCTTAAAGGCTGGTACTGGCAGAAGTACAGCATGGGGAGCTCTTACGGACACACTAGAGGGAGAGAGAGAAAGACTCATTTAAGCAGAGGCTGAAGGTTTTTCAGTCCTAATGTAAGGAAATCCCCTGTGCTTCAGGATGAAGAAAACTTTTCTTGGGAACTTTTCTTCCTAAGGATGCAAGTACATATCAGCTCCATGTCAGGGGGTTAGAACTGCACGATCTTTTAAGGTCCTTAACCCAAGCCATTTTAAAATTCTACGTGCCCAGTCTCATATTCTTTCTGGGAAAGAGGAGCCAGCCACAGGATTACTCACTTGTTCTGTCTGAGCTTTTACTGTGAGCACAGTTGCTGTTGGGCTGCTGGACTTGGTTTTTTTTCTTTTTTTCCAACAGTATCTTCCACGGAAATTAGATGTACACATCTGGTGTCATGTTGGACTAGTCACTGCATAGTCCCTGTCCACTTGGTGCTAGTAGGATGCTGAAGGGAAGAAAATCAGTGTAAAGGTGGGGAAATGGCTATGAGGGGCAGCTTGCATGGATCCATGAGCCCAGTGCTTCCATCATGTGGTGGTTCTCTGGAGGAACCTGGTCCAGAAGTGTCACACTTGAGTGTCTCTACAACACAGTGCAGAACCTCCTGTAAGTGCGAACCTTTGTTTCTGAGCAGCTTTGCAGGCTGGTGGAAGTGCTCTGAGATTGGTGGCTCGTGTCCCCGGTGCATTGCTCTAGCATGAGGGGAGGGGGAGCAAGGGATGGAGGCTTGTCATCTACTCCATGGGAAAGGTACCCAAACTTGAACACTGTGTCCACTCTTGGTTCCCATGCAATGCTCTTGTTCATGTTTTGTGTTCACAGAGCTAAGACAGCTGACTGCTGACAGTCTTCCCTGAAGGACTTGCCTGAAGCTTGCTTATGCTCTCCTTGGGTTTTTCTGCAAGGAACTCATTCATTTGTCACTCAAGCACTTGCATTACTTCACTTGGAAACCTGTTTCTCTTCATGTTAACTATTGCTTTGTGTTTATTTATTTATTTTTTCTTCCTGCTGCCTTCTTCCTCATTCTAGATCTGGGGCCCCTTTCTTTTTTTGGAGGACTGCTGCCCTGTGGTTTAACCTCTTTGCAAGGCAGCTCTGGGGAAATCTCTTCGCAGACTGAGAGATTCAGCCTTTCACTCACCCTATTACCACATCTCACCTTCTAGGACTCCTGTGTCTTACAGACAAATCTGTTAACCAACATTTGGTTCATGGGACTTTTCTTTGTGTTCCTTCAACCCATTCTCTGCACTGACCTGAAGCAATGAAGTGAAAGGAGAGCTGCTATCTGGAGGACTCAGTGGGACAGCAGTGCATGTAGTTCTGTAGAGAGCTGGGGAAAATGACTGGAGAATCTTTGGAAAGGGTAATAAAGAGTTGGTTTAACTTTAGAGCCAAATGTGGCCTATGGATTTGGTACTGAAAGAAAAGTGGCTGAATTTCTCCTCAGTGGGTGAATGCTGTTCCTGGCTGCTGAAGGTGGCTGCTGTCTGTTTCTGAATGTACTTTAGTCTATTTTTCTGAGAAACTGGCTTGAACTGGGAGAGGCAGGCAACATAGGAGGATCTGCAGGGTGATACCTCTCATCTACAAGCCATGAAGTGAAACCAAGAGTCCTGATGTAGCAGGGTTGTGGTGATTTCACTACCCAAACCATCTAGCTCGCAACATTTCAGCGTGGCTAATCCTGAGCAGACCCAGCCTTGCCCAAACAGGACACCAGCCCCATCTCGAGCTCTTAGTCTTCTTTTACAGTATCTGCTGTGCTGTGTGCATGATGCTACAGGAAGTCTGCAGCAGCATGTTTGCTGCTATCTGTAACATCCAAGAGAAAAATTTGTCGCAGCCACATCTGAATCAGCTTAAAACCCTTTGGCTGACAGGGGAGGGAGCGCCTGGGCTGTGGGAGGAGGACAAGAGCTGTTTGGGCTCTTGTCTCCATGGGATCCCCTACACACACATGCTACATCTGCTGTGGATAAGGCTGGTGAATATTTCCAGTGCCATTTCTATCCGCCTCTCGCTTGTGGCGTGGGTATGTGGATCTGGGGTGCACCTCAGCACCTTTGGGGTTGCCTCACTTGCTGGTAGCACGGGGCTACCCAGCAGCAGCTCCACAGCTTTGAGTGGTTTTGTTTTTTCTTAATAAGACTTAACATTTAGTGTTAAAATATTTTACGTGGGGAGGAGCTGCAAATATTTTCCTGTGCGGTGACTGAGTTTAAAAGAAGATGCTAGCACTGAATGGCTTGCTCAGGGATGGCTCTCCTACGTGCTGCTGGTGGCTGAATGTTGGTGGGGTGATGCGTATGCTGCGGGCTCCTTCCAGCCAGCGCTCCCCAAGGGCAGAGCTGCTCCTTTCCTGTGGGGCTGCCTGGCCTGCCCCAGCCAAGGGAGGTGCATGGGGGCTCTTGCACACTATTGGTCTGAGAAGGTCTCCATGCCCTTAAAGAGAAGGTGGATTTTCTGCTGAGCCACCCGAGAAGCCCTTTTATACCTCCTTCCCCAGCCAGCTGCTTGCGGCTTGCCAGTCAGTCCTGGCCGGCCAGCGGGGCTCTCTTTCCTTCTCCGGACTCGGGTGAGCCCTTATGCATGTCTCTTACTGACCAGCTTGCTCTTACTGGGGTGGCAGGGAGGCATATTTGCTCACCTGAATGTTGGGGAGGTAAATGCTGGGTGAGATGAGCTGCTTGGAGAGATGGGGGTGCACCTCTGTCCTGTGCCGGTCAGAGGGTCTGTGCATCGGGAGCTCTCCCTCTGCCTTTCTCAGCTGCCTTCTTTCCCTTTGGTTTCATCCTCACTTGGTTTTGCGCTCTGCCTTCATCTCCGTAACTCCTCCTCAGTAGGAAAAAGCATCCTCCACCGTAGCGACTTCAGCTCTCTCCATCTGCACCCCTCCCTCTGCCTGCTGCGTGCAGCCCCTTCCTCCCCAGCGCCCGAGTTTCCATAATTCAAAGGCTGGAGTCCCTGTTACTGACCATTCCTTGCTATGGGGCCGATCTGGCATTGCTTCCCCGTGCTCTTTGCGCTTTCAGTGCGGGTACACGCATATGGGAACGCCAGCAAAAATAGCTCCTGCTCCTCATCCACCTGTGGTGGCTTTTGCCTCGCGTCTCACCAACCTCCCTGAGTCACGGGGCCTGGCTGCGTCTGAGGAGACAGCTGCAGCTCCTTGTGCAGCTCCCCAGCCATTTTTAGAAGCACTTTTGCTCCCCCCGCTCTTCCCAGCAATGTGTTGTGCCCGCACATTTTCCAGGATAAGGTTTCCTCGGGGAGCTTGGCCCTGCAGCCTTTACCTCCTCCTTGGGCAATGACCCCCATTAACATTTTGTCTCCAGGTCTGCAGACTGTTGTCTATTAGGGAGTTCACTTCTCTATAAGGGAGTGGCTTCATTTGGGTTTAGCCAGTACTCTTTCTGTACCCATCGGTGGGTATGAGTAGGAAACACTACTCTGATAAGTAAAGCTGCATTTATGGGGAAGAATTGGCATCAAAAGGAACCTTTCCCTGAGAAATCTCTCCATGCCTTTGCCAATAGCTTTCAGCACCGTGCTTTGTTATCTGTGCTGAGCTTTCTCCCCTGCCCCATGCAATGCACACACATGCTGGCAATCCTTGTCACCTATGGTCACTGCCTGCCTCTGTTCCCTATGCCAGAAGCCTCCCCAGTCTTTGGGATGATTCTTATCCATGACGGTGTCAGTGCAGTTTTCCTCCTTTGGTAGACAACAAGATTGAAGCCTAAAATATTTGTGTTGATTTTGCTACAGGCCTGTACCATGAGGACTGTATGAAAGAACAACAGATGTATAATAGCTTTTTTCCTCCTTCTTACTTCATTGTGTAAAGTGGTATATTGTCGAGTCAAGGTGAAAACGAGCCTGTAGGGAGCACTGGCACAATCTCTCTTTTTCCAGCCACGTGCACGTCTGGCTGTGAGCTGGCACATGTTTACCTTTCATCCACTGACTGCAGCCCAGTTTCCTCTGTGATGGAAATTTGAAGAAGTTGGGAAATACAAGCAAAACTGTTGTTCCTCTTTTTGGTGTCTGGGGAAATCTTGCTTTGTTCCTAAACCCAAGAAAGCCAATGCTAGCACGAATAATTGTGAATTATTTTGGTTCTTGTTGCAGGTTCACAACCATCTAAAGCAAGATGTCTGAGTAAGTTCCCATTTTCTGTCTCCAGTATGTTGCTGATGTTCAAACTTGTTCAGCTGCCAACATTTACATACATACTCCTCTGCTTGTTTCCAATGAGGATGCTAACTGCCTTCTTCTCCCCTTTCTCTTCTTTCCTTTCCTCGCCCATCCGCTCTCCCTGCACAGTGACGAGGTAAGTGTGTCCTGATGGGCTTTTCCCTTTCACAGAGCTCATAGCATCGGTTCTCGCTTTGTAGTTCCTCTATAGCAAAAGCGGTTGTGGAGTGGTGGGAGGAAAGAATGTCCCATGACCTGGCTTTCCTGATGCCTTCTGGAGAAGAAGGGAAGAACAAGCAAAATTCCCTTTTGAAGGGTCTTTGCTGGCACTTGAATGCTTTCCCTCTTTCCTGCTTCCCTAGCCGGCCACGAGATGGTGCTGGGAAGCGCTGCCCGAGCAACTCCTGGGCCGCATCTCATTTGTCAGCAGCGGGGATGCAAAAAATCCCACCTATGGTGCTGGTATACAATGGGTGCATCGGATGCCCACTAGCGCACTGTCCCAGGGAAGGCTAGGAAAGCACTCTGAGATAAGGTAGCACTTTTCAGAAGGAGAACAAGCCCTGGGCTTGGAGTCCTCGAGGAATCTGAGCAAGATTCCTCTGATTAATGGTGCATGATATCCTTAAGCTAGACAAAGACGAAGCTGGTTTGGGGACCAAATGTGTGATGAGCTGTGGGACTGTGTAGGCAAGAGGAAAAGATGAAGGAATGCATCATAACTTACCTTGTTCTCATTTTTCCCTGCTGCAGAAAAGGAGGAGGGCAGCCACTGCCCGGCGGCAGCACCTGAAGGTACGTGGCACTGCTGGGGCTGGGCAAGGTGTGTACCGACCCATCTCTCATCCAGCCATTGGCACTTTCCTGCCTGGGAAAGACCATGATGCACAACGTGGAGTTCCCCATACCCTTTTCTGCACCTTATCAGGTCACACAGCAAGACTCTGGTGTGGGGGGAGGCTGGGGTCAGCATCATCCTGAGTTTCCCAGAAGTCCCCATGAGTCCCCTTTGCTCAGAGATGCTGGTATTTTGGACATGGAGAGCTCCCATCCTGTTCTTCTCCTTTGCCCAAAACCCATGTTGATCTCCCTCCTGCTGCTTTCCAGAGTGCTATGCTCCAGCTTGCTGTCACTGAAATAGAAAAGGAAGCAGCTGCTAAAGAAGTGGAAAAACAAAACTACCTGGCGGAGCATTGCCCTCCTCTGTCCCTCCCAGGATCCATGCAGGAACTTCAGGTAAAGACTCCTTTCTCCATTTCAGAAAGTATAGGGCTCCACCCCACAGACTGCTGCATTTAGATTGTCCTTCCCATCTTGACCGTTTCCCATCCCTGGGAGCCTCCCTTCACTGTGGAGTGACAGGGATTGGCATCTCTGGGATGTGTTGGGTGGTGGATGCCAGTACAAGGACATGAGGGCAGCATTTGTGTGAAGGTGGTTGTTCAAAGACCAGAAGCTGGGTTGCAAAATACCTTTCATTATCTGGAATTGGTTGGTATTGAGTGGTGGTTTGCTCCTTTTTTAGTCTTTGGGAGACAGAGGTAGAGGAGTCTTTCAGAGACAGAGGAGAAGGAAGTGGTCAGGAGAGAGGAATTGCATGGCATGCTCTATTACTCAACATCTGTCTACTTTTCCTCCCAGGAACTATGCAGAAAGCTTCATGCCAAGATAGATTCAGTGGATGAGGAAAGGTATGACACAGAGGTGAAGCTACAGAAGACTAACAAGGAGGTGAGCATCCACTGGAGCATTCGGCTGATCCTTCATTCCTCTCCAGGCTGCTCACTGGTGCATGGTCTGTCTCACAAAACTCATGCTCTGCTCTTTCTGCCCACTTCTCTCTTCCCCACAGCTGGAGGACCTGAACCAGAAGCTGTTTGATCTGAGGGGCAAGTTCAAGAGGCCACCCCTGCGCCGGGTGCGCATGTCTGCTGATGCCATGCTGCGTGCCCTGCTGGGATCCAAGCACAAGGTCAACATGGACCTCCGGGCCAACCTGAAGCAAGTCAAGAAGGAGGACACGGAGAAGGTACCATTCCACTCCCATTAAGGCATAAGCTCCCAACTTTTGGGGATGACATCTCTCTGCAGGATAGACTGGCAGAGCGTGAGCTTATCTCAGTAATGTCCTTCCTGCTCCATGTTCCCTCCTCCAACTCCCATGTGGTTGTAAACACGGAGTCCAGCCTTGAAATACACACAGCAGGGGTGGAATTGGGAGTCTTTAGCTAAGTTTTTCAGGGGAGGTGAAATGTTGAGCACTTGTGGTGAGGTTCCCATGGGTGGATGGGTGAAAGGGCACTGTTTGGGTCAGTCGTTACCCCATGGGTCCACCTCTTCATGCACAATTCTCCCTTCTGCAGGAGAAGGACCTTCGTGATGTGGGTGACTGGAGGAAGAACATTGAGGAGAAATCCGGCATGGAGGGCAGGAAGAAGATGTTTGAAGCTGGCGAGTCCTAAGCACTGGTCTCTCCACTTTTGCCATTGCCACCCTCTTCCATCCCCTCCTGAGCATGGCCACAGCTGTGAGCATGGCCACCTCCCTGCCCTGAACCTCAACATGTCCTCACCATGCATTGAACCCACTGACTGGGTGCTGTTTCTCTGATTTTGTGAAGAGCTGCAGTCTGGAAGCAGCAGTGTAAATAAAGCTTTCGTGGGAGAGGGCGATGTGGCCTGCCGTGGTGGGACTGAGGATGCTTATGGTTGTGGGAACACACTGAGGACACCCATCTTCATTGACAGGCTGCTTGACTTGATGGTCAGCAGCACAGGGGGTTCCCCCACCTCCCTCTCTCTTGGCCTTTATCTTGTCATAGGGTAGAAAGGCTTATTTTCTAAGCTGGAGATCCATTCTCTAACTCATAGCCTGCCCTCATGTCTCCCATTTCAGGAGCTTCCCTTCAGAAGCTACCAGGGCAGACAGAAGGGAGGGATGGAGACTGGGGGGTGGTGAGGAACCATCTGCCAGAGGAAGGAAATGGGTGAGATCATGCCACAGTGCCACACCTCCTCCTGCTTCTGCTTCTTTTCTGAGGGGGAGTCTGTGGGTCAGGAGGTGGCTCCAATTTATCCTTGCATCAGACTTTGTGCACGTGATGCTGTGCTGTGTCTCCTCTCCACGTCCTCCATCTGGCCCAGAGCAAGGAGCACCTTTCTTCCTTCTCTCTCTGGATTGAGACCTGCTGAAAGGTCACAGTCTGAGCAGTCTCCAGAAGCTGTCCCCATCCAAACCACTTCCCTGGGCACCTTTCCTGGGCCAACAAGCTCTGCTCCCTATCTTGAGACACACAGCATCTCACGCAGCCCAGCTCCAGAGCTGGGGATAGACAGACTGCCTCTGCCAGGAGCTGAAGGGGTCTTACAGGGCTTTACTTCTTGTGTCTATGAATAGGGTGTTTGGGCTCTGCTTCCCTGTAGATAAAGGTGAGTTCAAGTCCTGGGAAATTCCACTGGTCCTCCACACTTGATGGCAATGGTAGCTGGCTCAAAGGGCAGAAGAAGATGAGGGGAAGGACTACTAAAATCATCTAGTCCAACCATCAACCCATCCCCACCATGCCCACTAAGCCACATCACTCAGTGTAGCACTTACCCTTTTCTTGAATACCTCCAGGGACAGTGACTCTACCACCTTCCTGGGCAGCCTGTTCCAATACCTGGAGCAGGGAAGGAATGTTCTAGAACATGATGTAAAGGTGATAGCTGAAAGGTAGAAGCTTTCAGCTGGGGCACGGGGGGGGGGGGGGACGACACAGAGTATGCTGACAGTGCGCAACAACTATCTCCAGAGGTTGGGGATCTCCAGAGGCAGGGGCAGCATATGCTGAGTGCCCAAAGCAGAGTGGGTTGTTATTTTGAGAGGTGTGTGACCAAGACTACTTTCGTGCCTGTGGTGATGGTGCCCAATTCACTGAAGGGTGCTGCAGTTTAAGGCTGCAGTATTACCCCAAATTGGCCGTGCCTGAACCATGAGTGGCTCTGGAGAGTGATGGGCTGCCCTTCTTACTGCTGTGGGGAGGGGGGGGGAGGATGACCATGCCCCCCGCTGTCCCTTCATCTTAGCTTAACATTTCCCACTTTCGAAGCTTCTGATAGGCAAAACCTTAAAGTAATCCAAACGGTTGTTAAAAAAAAATAATAATTTGCATTCCCTCTGCTCCTCTCCCATCCCCCCTGAACCCTCAGCCCACAAAGTTTCCGGCACAGCTCACTTCTGCTGAGCGCAGGAAGAGCAAAGCAGCGGCGGCAGAACCCTCTTGCATCATCCCTTCGTGCCAGCCAGGAGGGGATATGTCGGACCCTGAGGAGTGCCAGGAGGGTGCAGGAGGCACAGATCAAGCAGGAGATGAATCTTTCCAGGAGAGCGAGAGGTGAAGCTGGGGAGCCCAACATCTGTGAATCTGGGAGGATGGGAGCTGGGTTAGTTGGTGGGGGAGGAAGTCTGTGGGGCTGAAATGAAGAGGATCCATGGGACATAAAGGTGGCCAGATGCTTTTGGAGAGGCCTTCCAGATAGGGCGAGATTTGGGCTTCTCCTAGGTCCTATCTCCATTGAACTTCAAGGCCAATGGGATGTTGATCCAATGGAAAACCTGGCCTCCACCACATGTAAGGTTAGCTAGGGGTCTGGCTATGAGACTCAGAACTGCCTTAGTGCTTTGCTGTTGAAACCTATCTTTAAGATGAGGTGGGGACAAACCCTGCTGCTCTCACTGTGTGCACATGAGTGGAGTGCTTTTGCGGGAAGGAAGTTGAAAGTGGGAAGTTGACCCAAGCCCCTCTTGCTTTTACCTGCTGTCTGCTACGGCTCGGCTGTCTTTGCTGGGCACGTCCTTGGAGACACTCAAGGTCAGGCTGAACATGGTTCTGAGCAACCTGATGTAGCTGTAGGCATCCCTGTTCATTGTAGGGGAGTTGAACCAAATGACCTTTAAGGGTCCCTTCCAACTCAAATGTTTCTATGACTTGTGACACTGGATTCAGCTATGGGATGGGGTTGAGAGATGATGCTTCTCTGAGGGTCTGATTTCTTCTTGTGTTGACTATTCCTGTAAGCTGAATTAACTGGGACATTTTTCAGACTGTCTGCTGTCTTTTGTCATTTTACACCTCTCTCTCTTCCCCTGATCTGCTTTGTTGCTTTATCAATTTGCTCTACAATGGACAGCTTTTCATGGAGGTTAAAAGGGAAAAGGGTAGCAGCAGAGACCAAATTACAGCTGCCCCTAATAAAAGAGGCAGAGATAAGATGGGCTGAAAATCACACAAAAGAATTCAGACTGGGACTCGCTGGGTTTAGTCTGAGCATCCATGGAGCTTGGGGGGTTGCCTGGTTTTCTCCTCCAGCTTCAAAGCTCATATTAACATTTCTCCCAAAGGCAGCACACTTCACGTTGACAGAAAAACACCCTCTGAGTGACAATAAGAGGAGAAAGCTGTGTCATCTCCCATCACTAATGATTGCAGTGTTTTGGCTGACACTTGACAGCAATTGGGCTTGGCTGAAGCCTTGACTGGAAGCATCAAAAGGTGCAAAGCCTCAGCACGCTCAGCTGCCTGCAGAAATAAGAAGGGTTTGCTGCTGGGGGAGTGGGGTGATGGTTCAGCATGGCATATGCAATCCCAGGCAGTGCTCTGTACACCCAGCAGGAGGATGGAGCAGTTGTTGGGGTATCTGGGACAGCCAAGCCTTCATTTGTGTTGTGTTGGCTCAGGTGGGGCCATGCAGCAGCATCAGATGCTAAGGTAAGGTCAACTTTGTCCTTTCTCTGTTTCCTGCTGGAGTTTCCCGTAAATAAGGTAGGAAGTTATCTGTTCTTTGAAAACAGTGAAATTTTATTAAACTTGCTGCAAAGTTGTGTTTGTGAGTGCTGATCAAAGTGTGGTGCAGACCTTTCTTTTTCAGCTGAATTTAAATGAAAAAAAACTAAATATGATGGGGGAAAAAATAGAGAGCAAAGTAATGTTTGGTTTGGAAAACAGAGAATTGACATCCTTCCTGATTTGTGAAATGGTTTCCTATGCAGCTCTGAACTTCTCCTGCTTTTGATTGCAATTAAATGTTGCTAGGTTCTCATGATTTCCACTCACAAAATGAAGGGAGGAAGTGTTTGTGTGCTGCTTAGGGCTACCTTTTCTCACCTGAGGCTAGATCAGCTTCCTGATCTCTTCACTTCAGGCAAAAGCTCTTTGCAAACTAGGGTTATGCTCTTCCATGAGCTGCCATCTTTCTATGCGAAGACTGAACAGTGTGAACCTGATGCCTTGCAGGACATCCCACTGGAGCATGGCTCACAAGCAGGCTTTGCTGCAGGGCTACAGGCTGTGAGATGAGAGATCACCTCCTAAATTCCCCTGTTTCCCTCTTGCTGGGGCTGCAGGAAGCCCTCAGCAGCCCATGTATGGTCAGCAGAAAGGGAAGGATGATGCTGTGCCAGCAGCCTCAGGCTTTTCCTTGCCCCAGCTGTCTCAAATTCTCTGGATCATAGGAGGAGCCTCAAGAGCCCTTGCTAAGATGACTCTTGTTGCTAAGTATACCCATAGCTGTAAGCAGGTTGGCCAGGAAAACTGATATGGGGAAAGTCCTCAGCACACTGGATTCCTTTGGGGAAGGATGGCCGATCCCTTCTTGGGAGTAACTGGTCCAAGTCTGACCCAGCTGGGTGCATTGGTGTGAAAAGGAGTAGAACAAACAAAGGAGGGCCAGCAGAGTTCAGCTGGAAAATTCCATGAAACTGGGCAATGCAGTTCAGCATTTCCACATTGGATATAGGTGCTCTGGCTGGGTTTGTTAGGGATAAAGAGCTGCCTCTAATTATAGGGACATATCAGGTGCCTTCACTGCCCCTTTCTACTTTCAGGAAAGCTTGCCTCTGAGCCTGGATTGCCATGTAAAGCCGTAGGTTTGGTGTACTAGTTAAGTAGGTGATTGCCCTGGAGGTCTTATTTGAAATTTTTTAATTGCGCAAGACTGTGCTGGCTGGAAGGCTGTAGAAAAGGGGGAAAAAAAGCGGGAGTTTTTCCAGCAGGTTTTTTTAAAACATTCTGAGTTGGAATCTGGCTCTGAAGCCTGTGGGATTCCCTTCTCTGTGGATTATGGAGAGAGCTTATTGTGGAACTGAGTGTGAAGGCAAAGTGGGGGAAGGCTGGGTTGGGAGAGCTGGAGACCCAGAGAATGCCAGGAAGAGGCTTTGCCAAAACCCACTGTTGTGATGGGATGAGACTTCTGGTTGGTGGGACACCAAACCCCTCCAACATCCCAGCCTTGCACCCATCATCCCTATCACCTATCATCAGTTGGCAGTCTATACACATGGCACACAGCGCGAAGAGGAAGGTTATCTTTACTGTAAGGTCAGGGAACCAAGGTTGACATCTTTATGAAGGGAAAGAAATACCTTAGCCATGGGATTTGTGCCAGTTAACAGGTATGGGTAATCCCTTACTGGGACACCTGACAGGGCTTGCATATCTCCTATGACACTTGACACCTATGTTTAGGCAACAGAATTGCTCTGAGCTCCCAAAACCACTGCTGAGATCTGAGTTGAGCCCTCCTGGTTACTAGCAGGTGTTTCTCAACTCCCGTGCTCTGTGGGTGCTCCATGGAGATGCAGTCACCAAAGGGTTAACCAGCCCTGCTTGGAGCCTGAGTGCATTTTCCCTGCCAGTGTATTCCTCCTAACGCGCACCAGATGTGTGAGGAAGCTGCTGAAGTGTCTTAATCCCAGGTTTCTGCGCTCAGAGTTGTCTTTTTCATGGGCAGGTCTGCAGAGGGATTCCTTGGGGCTTTGCAGGGTGGTGTGTGGGCAGGGCAGCTGGCAGCACCCAGGATTTTCCCTACTTCGAAGGAGCAGTGTGAGATGACTGTCCAGGGACTACATGGGCAAAGATGAAAAACAGATGGGCACACCCCACTGAATTTATTAATGGATGGAAATAGAATCAGAGCTCTTCTATTATTGGTGTGATCGGTGACTCACTTGCACCAGGGGGCTGAAAGATTGGAGCCACATGGGAGCACCTGCTTTGAGATGTGCAGAGCTTGCTTCGTTTGGAGCTGAATTTATTCAGATTTCTTATCACATGGAAGTATAGGCCCAAATGTTTTTGTTAGTGCAAATCAGCGCCATCCCACTGTCTGCAATAAAGCTGTGCCAGTTTGCATCAGCTGGAGGTCTTTGGTTCTTTCCCTTACAAGCTCATTTTGCAAGCGGATCCTTTGTGAGGGATTTTTTCTGCATTAGCAAGCAGCCCCTCTCTTAGCTCTAGGTATCTGTTGCTTGCTTCTGCTAAATAGACAGTATGTGCAATTCGTTTTATCAAGTCCCTGCCAGATGGGATGGAAAATATGAACTCTTCCCCTGTGCATGCGCATGCATGTGCCTTTTCTGCTCCAAAAGCAGTTTCCTTTCCAGAGAAATGTTGCTCTAGAGCCATTAGCATTTAAAAAAAAGCTGAACTATTGACCTATTCTAAGCAATCACACTACCATCCATTTGTGAAGCGCAAGTTCCTAATCCCTAATAAAATTTATAACATTAATTGTACCAATTATTGAAACACTCTCAAAATCAGTGCCTCTTTCAGTTGACACTCACCTCCACGTAACAGGAGCTGACAGCAGTATGCTCCAAGGAAAGACTGTTGGGATATTCAGTTTGTTCTCCCCTGCTCTGGTAGTGCTTCAGGTTGTGCCAGGGGAAGTTCAGGTTGGATATTAGGAAAAAAATTTTCTCCAAAAGAGTGGTTAGGAACTGGAACAAGCTGCTCAGGGAAGTGGTTGAGTCACTGTCCCTGCATGTATTCAAGAAACACTTAGACGTTGTACTAAGGGACAGGAATTAGTGGGGAAATATTGGTGGTAGGTGGATGGTTGGACTGGATGATCTTAGATCTTGTCCAACCTTGGTGTTCCTATGATTTCTTGGGATGGCATTTGTCTCCCATTTCCTATTCCAGTGGACACGGTCCTTCATTCAGCTCCAGGTGCCCCGTGTGCCTACCTTGCTCCATGCCTCTTGATGCTAGACAGGAAGGCTTCTCTCAACTTGCTATGAGGGCTGACTTTGGGCAAGTAAAGACTATGCTCATCTTTGTGAAGTCAAATATTAGGCTTCAGGCTTTTTGGACATGCCACATCATGCCACTTTCCTCTATCACAGAATCACAGGATTGTAGCTCCCATCTTTTTGCCCAGTTCCAGTAAGGGAAGTATGGATGGATGCTGGCCATCTGAGGTTATATGTCTTCCCAATAGATGCGTCTTGGAAGTGGAGTTGGCAGGTGGTACCCAGGGATGTCTTCCTATCCCTTAGCCTACCCTGACCCCCTCTGGAGTAACAGCCTGGCAGCACGAAGCAGGGATTAGGCGGGGATCACCTCTGTGATTGAAAGCTAGCAACAGGACAACGTGATCCTGTAAGAAGGCCTTTTATAGATATTTCCTAGTGTCCTCAGTGAGGGGATGATCTCGGCAGCAGCTGTCTATAGCATATTCATCCAGACTGGAACTTTGTCCTGCTGTGTGACCCTGCAGGGGAGATGGATCCTGTAGTGGCGACACTGGCTTCAAGGAGACTGAAAGTTCTTTTCTTGCCCTGTAGTATCCAACCTGCAGGGGCCAGGAGTGCCTTATTTACACTATTGTTTTGTTTTCCCATCTCTTTCCCAATGGTTTTGTTTATTTAACATAGCATAAAGATATGGTGCATGCTGCCGGAGCTGTGCTGGCTCTACATGCTGAACTAGCTTGCCTGAGTCACTTGGCTGCCTCAGGTCTTAATGGTGCTGGGCTGCCCTAGTTTGTGCTCACACCCTTCTCTTTTGTTGGCCTCTTTCTCCCTGTTATTTTCCTTTGGCTTCCTCCTCCCTCAGCCCCCTCATCATTTTTTCTGATTTGTATCATCACTGCAGCAAAGCATCTTCTCTCTCCAGACTCATAGACTTGCATTTCCTCTCTCCCTATGGGATGAAGAGAACTCTTGGGATTTTAGTTTTAAGGTCTGCCCATGAAATGCTCCATGGGGACAGAACAGGGTGGGTCCTTCCTCCATCCTGCATGTGGATGAGAAGGCAGCCATGGGGTAAGGAGTGAGGGCTGCTCCTTCTCCTTCTGTCTCTTTGGATGTCATAGGAAGAAACTCACTGTTGTTCCTGAGCCAAGTGCTTCAGCCCAATGACATGGTATTTGTTGACTCTCTGGACTTGGCCCACAGTGCTACGAGCTCCTTCTTGAGAGCCAATCCTCCTGCAGCCACTGACATCCCGTGCTTGCATGGGGCTGCCCCATGTGCTGCAGGGTGAGCCCAGTGCCATGCTTGTATCTCCAGAGCCTTTCCCTAGCACTTTCTGGATCTTCAGAGCCTGTGGGCCAGGCTAATATCCTTGCTGGGACAGCCACCACCCACAGCATCCACTTCCTTCAACACCCATGGGGTCATGCTTTGGCTTGGGAGTGTGCTTGCAAGTTCAGAACATCTACAGGAGCTGATTGTTCTGCCTTCTGGTAGTCCCTTGAGTGCAGTTGTACATCCCTCTGCTCCACTCCAGGGCATTTTCTGATGCTCACCAGAGCTGCTGGGTTCTCTGTTTTCAGATCCTGCTCTTTCCTCCCCAGAAATCAAGCACCCCCACCTTAATCACACAGTTGAGATGTGGCTGTTCTTTTGACAGCACACTTCTGGAGCTTGCAGGTAGCTGCTCATGCAAGAAAGGGACAACTTGCTTCTCTTGGCTGCTAGACACTTCCTTTCCTTGGGATTATCTCTGACTGTTTTGGCTTCTGAGTTTTGCTGCCTGAAAGTGAGTGCTGATGGAACGAGCTGGGCTGCACTAAGTGGAAGCCAGTGGTGAAAGTGTACATCTTGTGGAACCTACAGAACATTTGGGGAAAACTTGTTGGGATGTATTTCTCCGTTAGCAGTAAAGTCTTTTCTTCTAGTTTTTCTTTTCCCTTCCCTAGATCACGCGTTAGCCTCCAACTGATTTTGCAATCAGTCCTACATAGCAGACTGATTGTGTAATTAACGGGAACTAGTGCAGCCCTATCTCACTGGGACTCGCCTCCTCCTGCCACAACAGCCCAGCCCCACATGCTCCCTGCCGATCTCTCACCTTCTTCCTTTCCTCAGCTGCTGCTGGTGAGATCTCAGGGAGGCTGTCTGGTAGCCTGCAGCATGTTCCTGGGCGCTCTGGGCACCTCTGTTCCTGTATTGGGTGCAGTTCTGCTGCAGGATTTATGTCAGCTCTCCTAGCATGTACTGCACCAAAAGGAGGGGAAAAAAATGAGATGAATGAATTCTTTGTTACTGCACTTCATCCTGAATTCATCCATCTGAGTCTCCTTGCACTGCTCACTGAAAGCATGCATCTCTAGTGTGGTCATGCTTCCGCCTTGCCTTCTTGGCTGTCTCAGATCATAGGCAGGTTTGGGGGTGTTTTCTAGACAAGAAGTAATGTCTAAAGTTGCATCAGGTTGGATATTAGGGAACATTTCTTCTCAGAAAGAGTGATAAGACGCTGGCACAGGCTGCCCAGGGAGGTAGTGGAGTCACTGTCCCTGGAGGCGTTCAAGAACTGTGGAGACGTGGCACTGAGGGACGTGGTCAGCAGGCATGGTGGGGTTGGACTGGATGATCTTAGTGGTCTTTTCCGACCTTAATGATTCTATGATAAAGGAAGTCTGGCAGGTGTGTGTTTCATTTTAAATGTGTGGTCAACTGTGATGATATTAGAAGGAGTGTTTACTTGCCTAAGTCTAATTGCTCCTGTAAGTGCCTGTGGGGCTGGGACATGCTCTTTCTGAACATCAGAGGCCTTTTTTGGTAAATCCCTTTTGTCTTCTCACCAGCCCCAAATTTAGAAATAGAAAATACAGTGGGACAGCATCTGAAGAACCCACAGAGCTAGGCCAGAGTCAGACTGTGCTTTGAGGGTTCTGTTGTTATGACCACCAAGGGGAAGTCTGGTAAATACCTGCCAAAAAAACCCAAAAAACTGAATAGATTGTTTTGAAATGAAGCAGAGAAGGGGAGGTACAACCCTCTGATCCAGGCTTGGTACACTTCCTTTTTATTGAGGTGTCTGGGTGTACTGCATGGGCAACTTCCCCATTTCAGGCAGCAAGAAGCAGCTCTGCAGAAGTGACTGAAAAGAAATGAGTAAATAAGGTAAGAAGGGCTGAAAGCAGGAAGAAGGTGAGGTTGAAAGCAGGGTGGCTCATCTCAGAGACAGATGAGTATTCCCACCTACCACAGGGGAAGGAAGGCGGGCTGTACTGTGAGTACGAGCTCTGTGCTGTGGCTCAGTGGGCATGGTGATGATGGGTTGGTGATTGGACTAGATGATCTTAGAGGTCTTTTCCAAGCCACGATTCTTATGTGTGGTTGTAAGGTAGGGCTGGAGTAACCTGTACAAGTCCAGGTACCTGTTAGCTTAGCGCAGTGCAGGGGATGGTCTTTCCCTGCAAAGTCAGAATAAGAGGAAAAGACTTGATTTTTATTTGCTGATCTGTTTTTCCAAACACTAATCCCATGATGATGCAGTGTGAAGGCAAGAGCAATCATCTGCATCCGGCAACACAGCAACACGAGTGGCAGTTTTGTTGGCTCCTCATCCATCACTCACATGATTCTTTATTCTCCTGAAATATTAGGGTGTCCCAAAGACAAGCCAGACTTCTTACTCCCCCTCTGTTTGACAGCTGGGGAAACTGAGGCATGGGAAAGTCAGCCACTTGAGCAGGTGAGGGGGGTATGGGGACAGGAGTGGGGTGCAGCTCACTGGCATGCTCCCAAGTCCAGATGTTGTCCTCATCTCACAAGAAGAGCTTTCCCTTAGTACAGGAGAGACGTGGACATGTTAGAGTCATCCAGAGAAGGGACACAAAAATGATCTCCTACTAAGACAGCTTGAGAGAGCTGGGGTTATTCAGCATGGACTACAGAAGACTCTGGGGAGACCTAGCAGTGGCCTTTCATTATCTAAAAGTGGGGGTGCTGTAAGAAGGAAGGGAGCAGACTCTTTAGCCAAGTCTGTTCTGACAGGACAAGGGGAAATGGTTTCAAACTAAGAGTAAAGATTTAGATCAGATGTAAGGAAGAAGTCAGAGCAGTGAAGCACCAGTGCAGGTTGCCCAGAGAAGTGGTGGATGCCCCATCCATTGTAATGCCCCAAGGTCGGGCTGGACAGGGCTCTGAGCAGCTGATCTAGCATAGGTGTCCCTGTTCATTGCAGGGGAGTTGGACCAGATGGCCTTTAATGGTCCCTTCCAGCTCAAATGATTTTAGGATACTAAAGCCCTCTCGCATTAATTCAGCTCTTGGTTTGTCTCCGGGTACACAGGGAGTGCTGGGAGGCGAGGCTTCTCCTGATGTGAATGGACCAGCAGTGATTTACTGCTGGTTGCTTGAACACAAGCTGCCAGCCCGGGCTGCAGCCCTCGGCTTGCTTTGTTCCTCATTTTTATCATAGAAAAAGCAGTGGTGGAGGGAGGGAAAAACGAAGGAGTGGAGGAAAAAAAAAAAAAAAAAAGAAGGGAGGGGAGGGGGGAAAAGATGAAGGAAAAAGGGGAAGCAGGGAGGGAGAAGAGATGGAGAAGGTGAATGAGAGATGGGAGAGGAGCGTGTAGCAGCCCGAGGAAAGCTGGCTTTGTACTGTGCTCACAGGCAGCACCCAGCCTGCATCCAGCCCTGCTCCCGGAGCTCTCCCTGACGTTTGCAGCAGGCAGAGGAGGAGGAGGTGGAGGTTGAGGAGACACGAGGGGGGTGGAACAGGGGGGGCTCGCCGAAACAAAAGGAAACCAGCTGCAGAACTTCCTGAAGACGGGGCGGGGGGACGCGCGGCGCCGGGCGGCTGTGCGGGCAGGGAGCGGCTGCGGGAGCCGGCAGCCGGCCGCCGGGCTCGGCATCATGAGCAGCGCGGTGCTGAGACGGAACTCCAGCAAACAGGGCCTGCAGAACCTCATCAGGTGAGTGGCGAGTCACGGGAGCGTGGGGACACGCGACCCTCTGCCTCTGTTTCGACTCCTCGTCCCCTGAAATCCGCCGGGTTTCTGCCCTACCCCGCTCCGCCGTGAATTGGGAGGAAGGAGAATAGATCCCCCACCTCCCGAACGATATGAGAAAAGCAGATCAGAACTTGCTGATGGCTTTTCCAGGAGAGCGCAGCTGGAATAACTGAGCGCAACCGCGCCGTGACACTCACCTGAGACAGAGGGGTTTTTTTCCCCCCTGAAATGTGTGCTGTGCTTGAGCTGATGTGCATTTGTAATTCTGTGAGCTGGTGGTGCTCGGCTGATGCAGTGCATCCCAGCAGCGCTCTGACCCTTCCTTTCCACCTACAATTGCCGGGGTGTGAGGCAGCGGTAAGCTGTGCGGTCTGTTCCCACCTACAGCCCAGGCTGAGCCCAGGAGGATGTGTGCTGGCACTGGGGTTCCATCTGTGTACTCACTGCTATTTGACTGGAAATAATCCCAGGACGCTCCTCTAGCAGCTGGTGCTGGCAGGGTTTGTTCTTTTCTCTGTTCTCAGCTGGACTGCTCACCTCAGTGTGTTTAGCTGAGCTCCTGAGACAGGGGAATGCAGAACAAGGAAGCGCAGGGTGAACATGGTGTGTTGGGCATCTCTGGGCTGCCCTGTGCCGCTGGGCTCCAGCAGGCAGAGGGAGATGCCAGGGTGGGTTTATTTGGACATGCTTCTCCCCCCAGCCAATAATGCAAGCTCTACACCTCGCCTCTCAAATGAACTTTGTGCTTTGAAAGGGACATGGGCTCCTACAGTCACATCATCTCTGCCCCCTGGCCATGGCGCAGTGGCATGGAAGCTCTATGAGGTGGGAAATGAGCGGGCTGAGGGGAAGCACACACACCTTGTGCACACAAAGGGAGTCCAGAATTGGCTCAGCCTGAGCCAGAGGTGTTTTCCTCTCTTGAACGGTGTCCCCAAGTTCCTCCTCCTTCAGCTTGGGACTTTTGGCATCCCATAAACTCACATTGGCTTCTACCAGGGGAACTTTGTGATGACGTTTGTCCTGATCAGGGCTTTTAGCTCTTCACTGGGCTGAGATCTGACATTGGTGCTGTGTTCCCCAGCTTCAATGCCTCCCTCCCTCTATGGAGGAAGGAGGGTGCGAAGATGTGCAAGGGATTTAATCCACTCTTTACATCCAAATAACCCCACTAATGCTCACAGGAATGAATAGGAGAGCAGGCAGTTTCCTTTCCAAGCACAGCCTCTTTTGCAGTTGTTTCCTCCTTCTTAAGCCTTGCAGCAAGGTGCAAGTTCCTTCAGTTTGTGAATGCCTCGAGGCTTCTGGCTTCAAGACACAGAGCTGTGAAGAGTGCTAAGCTTCCACTCTGCTTTCATCTATCCTAAGGTGACTGCAGGCAGAGCAGTTACACTGCACAGGTTTTAGGCTCTTCTGACGTGCACGAGTACAGAGCTGACACAGAAACAAGAGCAAAGATGGCTGTTTGGAGCCACATCTGTAAAGCATCGGGGGTTCCAGCGTGATGCCAGACATGCCCTCCTGCTCCTTGATGCAAAGTGTAGTGGTCCCTCTTGAGCCTGCTGTGAGGCTCCACAGCATCCTTGGCAGAGTAACTTGTTGGCTTGTGCTTTGCTCAGCAAAAAGCAGAAGGATGTGCCCTCTGCATTGCTTCAAGGGAGCCACAGAGTCTGTCAGTGTTATCTGCCTCACTCGTTCTTCTCCCCCCACATCCCTCTGTGGGCACAATCTTCCTATCAGGATGTCCCTGGAGAAATATTTGTCTCTTTGTAGGAAGTAACAGCAGCAAACCCTCACGGTCCCCCAAGAGTTCGTGTTTTTGAAGTCCTCCCCAAACATGAGCCTCCCTATCTTGTTATCTCGATCTGTTCTCCCCTTATCCTCCTAATGAATTCCTATAAATAAGATAGGGATCCAGCGCCTGCCATGTCGATTCATTCCGTTCATTATCAGCTCCTGCTGGAATTCTACTCTCCTTCTATTTATCCAGCCTTGAGTGTTTCACAAAAGAAGATGGCTGGTTAATTAACCCGCAAATCAGCCTCTTTGTAAATCCACAGCAGCGGCGGCTGTGCCACTCCCCGAAACTGGGTGATAGAGCCTGGATGCTGCTCCCTCCATGGGCTCCATCCCACTGCCATGTAGTTTGTGGGTGGATGTGTACTTAGTGTGATGTGGACCTGGGGTTTTGCCCACCTCTGTGTTCTGCTTCCCTCTCTGTTACCGTGTGACGTCTCCTGGAGCTAGCCAGGATATCTCTCAGCAAGGAAGATGCTGCTCTGTTATTTCCACTTGACCTCTGGAGCAATGAGTTGGGAACAAGGAGCTTGGAGGGCTTGGGAAGAAATAAGGGGGATGGTGCTTTGGAGGGAAAGGAGATTGGGAGGAGAAGGGGGTGCTGATACCATGATTTGTTGCATGAAAAGTGGTGTTATCGTGTGGGTTACTGCAGCTTCTCTTTGCTGATGTTCACCCCGTTCCCTGGGTTGTCAGCTGATATGGAGAGCTGATTTTTTTCCTCTCTGCAGCAAGGACTGAGCCATCTCTCTAGCTGTTACATGGGTGCATTCCTGACTTCTTCTGGCCCTAGGACTTGTTTGGTTGGGAGCACCACACTTGCCATATGTTGTTTCTTTTCTGGAAGGAAAGTAGTGTCTGTTTTTAGCTTAATTATGCCTCATTGTCTTGGGCTTCTACCTGCTCTGAAGAAAATGGATGTTTAGGGCTGATGGAAATTGTGCGAAGTTCTTCAAGGGTCAGGGTGAGCTGCACACTCTGCTAGGGTGAAGTACTGCCATGTGTATCAGAACGGTTTGGTCAGCAAAGACAGCAGATAGGGTGCTGGGGATTGATGCTTTGATGATAGGACAAGAGGGTAATGGCTTTAAGTTGTATGAAGGGAGGTTCAGATTGGGTATTAGGAAAAATCTCATCTCAGAGTGGTAATGCACTGCCAGGCTGCCCAGGCAGGTGGTGGACCCTGTCCATGGAAGTGTTCAGGACCATGGAGATGTGGCACTGGGGGGCATGATAGGGAGGGGTTGGGGTTGGACCTGATGTTCTTAGTGGTTCTTCCTAATTTTGATGATTCGATGGTTCTATGATTTGCAGCTTGGCTGCTGTGTGACAACAAGTTTTCGGCTTCCCAAAATGTTTTTCCCCTTCTCTCTGTTTGTGTGACTTGGCTCTTCCGATGGAGAAAGTGAGAGCAGATACCAGGCAAACCCAAGAGCTGCATCCCTTAGTTCTATGGGGAGACAAAGTGATGATGCCAGTGATATGCAACACCTCTGTCCCCCTTGCCTACAAGGAGAGGCTGTGCTGACGTGCTTTAAGGATAACAGTTTCACTCAGTATTTTGGGGCCAAGCCTGCTTTCTCTCGAAGGCACAGCAGGGGTAGAGGGCTTGCTGCTGACCCTGGTTCCTGTTGCGGCTCCATGCCTTGATGAGGGCCATAAATGCAGAAAACCTCCTCTCTCCCAGACTCATTCCCACGGCCTCCTTGTTACCTCCTGTCCCTGCTGGGGCAGGGAGCTCCCTCCTGCTGCTCCAGGCAGCAGGGCCTGGGGGAAGAGCACCATGAAACAAGTGACTTATGACCAGTCCGGTGGGTCCCATAGGAAGCATCATACCTGGTGTGAAGATGGCCTTTAATCCCAGCTTTGAGCAGCAGCAAATTGTTGTTCTCCTCCATCCTTTACAGAACAACGTAGCAGAGGCTGAGGATGCTTTCCTATCCAACACAACAAAAAAAAATTTCAAAGTTCAGTAAGCCAAGCTGAACCTCTCTGACAAGTCTGCTTTATCCTCTGGCATGCCTCTCCCTTCCAAAAACAGAGCCCAGACTTCCTCCTCTCCAGGCAGACGCCAGTTTCTCGAACAGTGCAGCTGAGATGGAGGGAGCGTGAGAAAAGGCCATGTTTTGGGGTCTTACACGGCACCAATTTCTCACACCTACTGAACGCTGCAGCCTGTGCAGGGTGCTGGGAGGGTTCCAGCTCCAGCCCTTTCTCTCCCCCGCTCTGCCTCCAAATTCCAGACCGGTGATGTTAATACATTACCGCACCAGCATATCTGTGTGCAAAGGACACACGATCCTGGGGGTGCAATTCATCATCTTGGAAGTGAGTTGGTGGGAGTCTGTCTGCCGTGATTAACAGTAATTAAGAAATATATATAAAAATGGGTCATTAAGGATAGTGACCTCAGGATTGCTGCATGGGTTGGCTGCCGGTAGGATGCTCTCACCAGGCAATGCAAAAACCCCTTTGCCTGGGTTTGTGCATCCAAGTTGAGAGAGGGCTGGTGATGGGATGGAATTTTATACTCTGCTGAAAAGTCTGATTGAGACCCCCTGAAAATCTGTTGATCTCACCCATGCCCAAGAAAAAGGTCATCCTGGCAGATGCTCCTTGTCCATAAATATGTCATTGTAATGGAAACACCCTCCCTGGTGCCCCTCCGTCCACCTGAACGCATTCATTTCTGGTCCTATCTTCTGCCTGGGCTCTGATGTGTTTCTATCCTTGCTAGGGACCTTGCACAATGGTGTAGCCCACCTGCACCTTCTAGGTGGCACCAAGGTTACCTGGTGTGCGTGGCTGTGTATCTGCTTGTTTCGCCCTGAGCAGAAACGGGATATGCTGTTGCAAAGATAAATCCAGATTCTCTTTAAAAAAAGAAAAAAGGAAGACAAGTTGCTTTTGTTTTTAAGGAGAGGCTATGTCCCTGCCATGCTGCCTGTGGTATTCTTCCTTTTCTGCTTGATGAAAGTTCAGGCTGTATCTTATTCAGCTCAATTGCCTTGGCATGTCCTTATCAGTTCCCTCGTGACACCTTTCCACACCCCAGCTCCAGCTGATCAGTAGGGATGGGAGATGGAGCTGCTTCCCTGTAGAACGAAGTGAAGAAGTGGCTGAGGCTGTGGAGCTATGGTTGGGTGGGTAGGTTTGGTATGAGAAATAGGCTTAGGGTGAAGCATCTATGCATTTTTCTGTCTCTTTTCCCCCCCCCTTGCTGTACCCCCTCCTTGTTCAAACTCTGTAGCCTGGGCTGTGAATGGAGCAATGCAGCCAAGGAATTACATGAATGTATGGGAGGGAGAGGCTCGTGCAGCATTGCTGTCTGCCTTCAAATGACAAGGCAATCTCTCAGAGCTGGAATCACCATATCCCCTGAGATGACACTGAAATAAGCTCTAGGCTGTGACATCACCATTTCTGGTTTTATTTCTTTCCCGTCGCCTTATATTGTACTGATATCCATGACCCCATCCTTATCCAGGCAGATTATTGCCCTTCTGTAATCTTTGCTATCGAGCCATGTTACATCTTAGCCCCAGAAACATGTCCACCAAGAATCCTAACTGCTGTTTGCCATTTGCCTTGGTTATTTCTGTATCGGATATGTTTTGCCTAGTGTCATAGAGGTTACCCATGCTTGCTGCTGTTCAGCAGCAATCCCTTGGCAGTGCAGTAATGGACCTCTGCTCAGTTCCCAACACCTTCACAGTGAGTCCTTGGGTATGGGGACAGATTTCTGAAGGCTTCCACATGGCGAGAAACTGGGTCTTAGATCTTTGAGAAGGGCTGAGGTGCTGAATGGTGAGACATTACTTTTAGCTAGTGGGTTGCAGCAATTGAAAGAACCTGAGCACACAGCATCATGGCTGTGCATTGAGGACATCCTTTTCCATTTCATGTGGCGAGAGTGAGCAGTACACTTTGATTCCCTTGCAGTCACACCTGGCTCTTCATAAGCTGATGATAAATGTATATGAAATAAAGCAGCTCTGATGTCAGCAGGATGAACTTGGTGACAGTCCTATGCCATGTTCTGTTTCATGTTGGGTAAGCTACTTTTGTTGCTTGTTGCTGGGCGGCAACGGAAGAGTTTTACTTGGAGTCTACTGTTCTCTCTCCACGATGGGCAGTAGGGCACTGAGGTCATAGCTGGCACCGTGGCAAGGCAAAAGAGGCTGAAAAGAGTGATGGACTGAGTTGGACCAGGCTTGGACCAGGCTCTTAACAACATGATATAGCTGTAGACCTCCCTGTTCACTTCACAGGAGTTGGACTAGATGGCTTTTGAAGGTCCCTTCTGACTCAAACAATCCTCTTTAGGGAGGGGAAGAGGTCTTGCATAGGTGGCCTCTTCCTCTCCCTTTCCCTAGAATTCAACAAAGAGGACAATGTGTTGACTGCTGGGGATGCAGCCCTGTTTCTCGTGGGGGATTTTGTCAGAGGTGGTGTGATCCTAGCCCTGTCACTTTTACAGGTGATGGGAGTTTTACCCTTGATGGCAGTAAGGTTTGCATTGGGTTGCCCTTTGAGAAATACCAACTACTGTGCCAGGATTGTCTATGACTCCTCTTAAATCTCTCCCCATGACCCCTGAGAATGCAGGGCAGCCTACGTGACAGAGTCCCGGACCAAAGTCAACAGCGTCCTGGCCCAGCACCCAGCAAGCTCAGGAGACAGGAATGTCGAGTTTGCTGGTAGAGGGTTGCTGCGTTCTGGCACAGGTCTGCAGTGCCTAAAGCCTCTGGGAGGCATTTTATTTTCCTTTCTGGAATTAGCTTTAGTGCTGAAGGTTGGTTTAGGGCCAGCAAAACTTCCTCTGTGCTATGAGCCATGCAGAAGCCTCCTCACGTCTGCACTGTTTCCCTTAAATACAGCTCGGTGCCAGAAGTTTCTCTCACATGAATGCTGTAAGCTCCTCAAGCGCAGATGAGGAATAGCCTAAAGGAAATGTGACCTTTCTAGAAATGCTGGCTTGTCTGGAGCGGGTGTTGGTGGCCATGAGGAGTGTGGCTGCCTGTATCTGTTCTGCAGGAGGTATGCAAGAGGATGAGTGGAAACAAAACGACTCCCTTGTCTGGGGTCTGGCTGGAGGTGAAGTCAAGAGCTGGCTGTGAAGCAAGCAGCCAGCCCCAGAGCAGTTCAGCCAGCTGTGGCCATGTGACCAAACCCAGAGCTGGGTTCTTCAGCCCTTCCTTAGAGCTGCAGGATGTCCTCACCTCCCTGGTGAGAGATAATCCTTCCACAAAGAGTGTTTCAAATATGATGTAGGGTGAATGGGAGGAAGGAGGCTTTTGATCGCGACAAAACTTTGGTAGGATCTTGTGCTCTTGCCTTGCCCTGGGGAGAAGGGCTGATGATACCCCTCTATAAGGGCAGGAGGCTCAAGGCAGGAATGCAGCACACCATGCATTCATTTTGCAAGCCTGAAGCTTTCCATTTCCTTGTTCTGGGCCAGGTGAAATGGTTACAGCATTGGTACAGGATGCCCAGGAAGGTGGCGGAGTTACCATTCCTGGATGTGTTCAAGAACCATGGAGATGAGGCACTGAGGGGCACAGTTAATGGGTATGGTGAGGATGGGCTGTGGGATGGACTAGATGGTCTTAGTGGTCATTCCAACCTTAACGATTCTATGAATTTTAATTGTAATTTCTCTATTTCCTTTCTTTGAAAGAAAATTTAACAGCTGACCCTCTCCACACTTCAGAGTGGGCTGATGAAGGTTTGGACTGCTCTAAACCAAAAGGGTGCAGTCAATTTGCAGTTCAACAAATTGCTGTAGCTGACCCATACTTGATTACTTTGCCAAGGTTTTGCTTTCCATTTGTTTGTTGTTTTTTTACTGGAAACAAATATTTGTGCTACTAGATCAGTTGAAGAGGAATAATCATTTTCCCTCTGCTTGCTGTCTGGATCACTGAGCCCCTAAGCATCACTTATTAAACATCACTCTGCTGCCAGCCTGTCTGAGCATGAAAAAGGGTTCTGAATCTGTCAGTAAAGTGAGTTTGGGTGTTCAGTGGCGTTTCAGAGCCTAGGGCAAACAGGGGCTCAGTGGGGACCTGTTTTCTGCCTGCTGCACATGAGCAGTACCCAGTTGCAGCATCACTTGGGCTGCGGGCAGCTCACATGTCAGCTTGCCCTCTGGCAGCAGGAGTGAGGGTGATATTCCCCTGCCCTACAATAAGCTGCATCTCCATGAAACAGTCACTCTGGTGTTGTCCTGGGCCCACTGTGAAGATGCAATGACAGAATAGCGAGCTGGTGAGATCATGAGGAGAGAATTAGTCACATCCCAGTGGGAAATGCAGTGGATTGCAGGCTGAGATGATGTGCAAAGTGTGTACGGCTCCGGCAGGACACCCTGAGTTGCTACAGCCCCTTGCAACAGCTTTCTGGGGAGCTGGGGTGTGTGGAGTTGAATGAAAATTGAATTCACTTTGGGAGAAATGTGGACTTCGCTGCTGGTAACTGGGGCAATCTGGGAGGGAAGGGGTTAAGAGCCATCCAGAACTGGAGGCTCTCTGGAGCTGTCACACAGGGGAGGGAAATCATGGCAGAGTTTAATGAATGACTTCATTTATATATTAAAAAAAAATAAAATGCATGCATACACACAAAAAATAAAACAACAACACGGTGGCTTCCTGCCAGGCCCACAAACAAGGGTTTCTATGGGAACCATGGGGAAAACAATAAATACGATGGGGGACGAGGAGGGGGCCTGGCTGCGGTCTGGGTGGCTTTGGGCTATTTATTCCTATCAAGAGCAGGGGGAAACATCCTCCTAGTCTGCTTTGGGGCTGGGAGAGTGGATGGGTAAGCAAGCCATCGGCACCAGCTTTGGCCGTGGGTACTGCAACTCGTGCAGCGGTGTTATCGCTGAGCTGGAATGCAGCAGCCGCTTTATCGCTTCCTCGGGGTGGGCGGCTGTCCTGCTGGCAGAGGCACCCTGAGGCTGTGAGAGGCCAGCACAGGTTTCTGCTCCGTGCTGGAGTAGGAAGCGGGGTGGGATACAGCTCCTGCCCTGATTTAGAGAGGGCTGTCTCACTTGTTAGGGATATGGCTCCATGGTGCAGATTTCTCCAGAAGATCTAGGCCATGGAGCCTAGATCCAACATGTGAGGTTGGGCCATGGGATTTCTTGCGATATCCTCATATCCCCATATTGCTTACCATACCCAACTTCCAGCCCCTTTTCCTGGCATGCAAAGCAGCATCGCAGGGAATGGTATTTTAGGATGCCCCTTCCTTGCAGATAGGCTCTCCTGGAGGCAGCGCCCACCCTTGCTCACACATCACCCGTTCCACTAAGAGTGTGGCATGCTCCTGAAATCCTACCCTTTGGAAAAGGGGCTGCAACAGGGCAATTGTAGAATCATTGAGGTTGGAAAGACATTTAAGGCCATCTAGTTCAATCACCAACCCATCACCACCATGCCCACTAAGTCATGTTCCTCAGTGCTACATCTACATGTTTCTTGAACATCTCTAGGGATGGTTACCCCACCTCCTCCCTGGGCAGCCTGTGCCAATAACTGACCACTCTTCCTGAGAAGAGATTTTTTTCCAAATACCCAACCTGAACCTCCTCTGGTACAACTTAAGGTCATTCTGTCTTGTCCTATTACCGTTAACAGGGAGAAGAGGCTGACCCTCACCTTTCTGCAACCTTCTTTCAGGTCACTGTAGAGAGCAATAATGTCTCTCCTGAGCCTCCTCTTTTCCAGACCAAACAATCCCAGTTCCCTCAACTGCTTCTCACAGAATCACAGAATGGCCAGGGTTGGAAGGGACCTCAAGGATCATGAATCTCCAACCGCCCCCCGCCACATGCAGGACCACCAACCTCCCCATTTAATATTAGACCAGGCTGCCCATTGCCACATCCAATCAACTTCCTCATCAGTCTTGTGCTCCAGACCCTTCATAGCTTTACTGCCCTTCTCTAGACACACTCCAGGGCCTTGATGTCTTTCTTGTAGTGAGGGACCGAACACTGAACATAGCACTCAAGGTGCAGCCTCACCAGTGCCAAGTACAGAGGAAACTGTGCCAAGGGACAGGACCACCACTTCAAGGACCAGCGCTCATGCTGAGAGCCCTCATGCAGTGAGCCTCCACCTCACAGGGAGGGGTGTCCTGGCTGCTCGGGGGGGTATTTTTAAGCATTAAGATGAGTTTTCCTTCTGTTTTGGCAGGCTGACGGCACAGTGGAGCGTGGAGGATGAGGAGGAAGCAGCACGAGAGAGGCGGCGGCGGGAGCGCGAGAAACAGCTGAGGTCCCAGGCAGAGGAGGGCTTCAATGGCACTGGCTCCTGCATGGAGAGTGCAGGTTCAGCACAGGAAAACCAGTAAGAAGTACCCATGTGTATACACCCTACAGCAAAATTTAACTGAGCACTGCTGTGCCTGCTTTGGCCTCATGTTTACCCTGGAATTTGGGTGTCCCTGGGAAGGACACTCCTGTTCCTCCAGCCGTCCCCTGGTTTCTCTGCAGCTGCTGACAGCCACCTGGGCTTGCTCACACAGCCGAGGTCAGCCTGCCATTAATCTTCCCATAGCTTTGCTCTCTCTCATGTAAACACGGCCCCCTCCTTCCCTCGGAGCTTCCTGCGCCAGGACACATCCCATCCACATTGCTGCTCTCATCCCTTCCCCCATTCAAACAACAAAGGAAAGAACCAACAAAATGGTGGATTTGCAAACCTGAGCTTTGCAGGGTCCTGAATGCAGACCAGGCTGCAGGATGGATGTCCCCAGTGCAGTCCCACCCAGGCCCCACAGCCAACATCCCGATGTCCATCAGGACCAACATCCCATCCTTGGAAAACTCCTTCCTCACTGATGTCCCTTCCTGTCCATACCAAAGTTAACTCAGCTGGGGGACCCCTAAGCTACTCTTACACAAGCAGTGGGAAATAACCCAGTTCTGAATCAGCATATCATCACTGCTCAGGAGCTTGAGGATGGCAAGCTTCCCCATCACTAGAGCCCTATACTTCAAGTCATCGGGGTTAGAGGATGCTGAGCATCTCTTGACACCTCTTAAGAGTCCAGAAAGGCAAAGAAAAGATCATGCTTATTGTGTATTTCAATACCTGAATTTTAAACTAACCCATGGGTCTCATCTGCTAATCCCCATTCCCTGGAGATGTGACCATGCCATGTCCCATAACCATGAAATCACCTCTTCCAGCTGATGCTTGCAATGTGGGTGCTCATCAAGGAGCCCATCCTGGTGGTGATTGTCCCTGTGAATGTGAGGAAAAAACAACAAATCCTATGCATGACCGGGCTGCATCTGATGCTGGCAGCTGCGGGAGCCAGGAGGGCTTCTGCTCCCTCCATCCATACATCTGCAAGCTGGGAGGGATGTCATCACTTCTTAGGAATGCACTCCCAGGATTAGAGGGTAGAGGGCTGCAGAATGGACGTATTTCCTCCTTTAGAGAGGAGGAAGATGGTTTTTCCCTTCTATCCATTCTCCCAAGGCTGGGAGCAAAGCAACTTTTGGTGTTTCTGGAGTTCCCCAACCAATTGGAGCCAATAGGAGCTGGCTGAGCATGCCTGGAGCTTGAGCTGCAGGGGCTGGGGAGGGTGCAAGATTGAACAAATCTGGGCTCTGCCCACCTCTGAATCATCAGCATGAAGCCAAGTGAAGAAGAACCATGTCAGTGCTTGAGATTACAGTGCGGTGAGCACTTCATTGCAAAGCTATACCTGCCACTCATTCTCACCTTCTCAACTCTCTCTGCTTTCAGATGAGGCTGGACCAGCACTGTTTCATAGACCAGGAGCAAGAGTCCTCAGAGCTCTATGGGAACCTGAGGAACAAGCCTAGGACTCGAGTCTGTGTTGCAATCACTGGGTCTCCTTGCCTTCCTAATTCAGAACTCTTTTGTTTGAGGCTGCATACAAGTGCAGGATAAGTGGGAACCAAGTCAGAAACACTTTTAGTCTAAACGAGTTGCAGTACAGAATAAAACCATGGGACTCCTTCATTTTGATGTGCTGCTTTTCTCACCCGCTTGTGGTCTCAGAGACCAGGCAGGCAGTGGGGTGACACTGAGCTGATCAGGCCTTTTACACCATTCTTGTCCCAATTTTCCTCTTTGTTGTGTTTCAGCTATGATTTTAAGCCCTCTGGGACCTCAGAACTGGAAGAGGATGAGGGGTTCAGCGACTGGTCCCAAAAGCTGGAGCAGCGCAAGCAGAGGTGGGTAAGGCAGAGAGCTGAGCCACCCAGCACCCCAATGAGAGGTGGCTGAGCCCAGGTCATGCCTTGAGAGCTAAGGGCAGGGTCTGGAGCAAAGGTTGGAATGGGGGTGGATGGCCTCTGCCTGCAATTTGAGCTGCTGGGGAGGAATGGACGTAGGCTTTGGGGTGTTTGGCTTCAGCTCGGTGCTCTGAGCAATGGCAGCTGGCCAGGACACCGGGGTTTGGAGGAGTGACAACAGCGGATTTAAGCCACCTGAGCTGCTGCATGGGCCAAATCGGCCCCTAACATAATCCAGGCAGCTGAAAAAAAAAAAAGCTGTTCTACGTTATTGCTGCTTCCTGGCTCATGTCAGCATCGTGGGTGTTATGGCCCCAGCCCACCTTGTGCTCAGCAACTCATTCAGCAGTAGAAAACAGTGCTGAGGGGTGTCTGTGCCCCTGACCAGGCTGAGGACTGGATCCATCTTTCTCTCTCTCCTCTCCCTGAGATGAATGAAACTCTTGCCCCATCTCCTGCTTTGGACACCACATATCTGCACATGAACTCTGTGACTCAGTTCTCCCAGCAACCCAATTTTATAGGGAGCTTTGTTCTGCAATGACACAACCCCTTCTTTACACAAGGGATTGAGAAAAACGCATAAGATTAATATTTACTTCTGAGCAAGTAAATAGATCTTGCCTCTTCCTTGATGCAATCACTGCAAGCTGTACCTTCCCAGCCTCAGCCCCAGGAGGGCTGCTGGAGCAGCTCACGGCAGTGCTGATTATCACAGCTGTGGGAGCAATTAGCAATCAGCCCCAGCTGCTTTTCTGCAGCTCCCTCCTTCTTTCCCTCCCTCCTTGCAAAGAGCTTGGCCCTAGGGAGAGGCTGCTGTTCTTGTCTGGAGGGGCTGAGATCCTCTAAGTTTCTTGGAAGTGTGGTTTTGCAAAAGGTAGGCTCCCCAGTTGGTGGTTGTGCTTTTTAAAGTCTGTTCAGTAGCTTTACCCTTCCTCCTGGCTCACTGAGGACAAGCTTGGAGCGCAAGTGCAGATAGGAGGTATCTGATAAGAAATGTCTCGTGATGGGACAAGTGGTGCTGTGGGCAGGGTTTCCCAAATCCCTTTTCCTCTTAAATGAGTATGAGTGCCAAAGGCATCCTAAAGGCTACATCACTTCTACTGGCTTAGGTCTTTATTGTGAGCTTTCTCTTTAGCTGGAGGCATTGCTGGCTGAGGCATCCCAGTTAGAAGAAAAAAAAGTCACCTGGACCACGAGCCCTTTAGAGTTTGTTCTTTGGTGATGACTGCTGTGGGAGGATGATTAGTAGCAAGCTCAGTGAGCCAGTGTATGCATCAATCTCTTTTCCAGTGTGGTCAGTGAGGAGGTCTGGAAGGTGGCTGTCCTGTGAGCTGCCTTCCCTGCTGCAGAGGGGTGGGTGGAAAAGCATAGCCTGAACTTTCCTTCATGTTTGGTGCTGGCTGCTGAGGCAGGAGCAGTGAGTCAGCCCTCTGCTCTGTTAACCAGCTCTTGCCTCGCTGCTGCAACACAGGCAATTTTCTAAGAAATGAACAGAAGGAGAAAACTACTCTCCATCTGAGACCATAAGATGGTAATAACATCCTGGGGTGTATCTCTGAGCCACTGAGGACTCTGGGTTAAGTGCTCTCACTGACTGTTCCCAAAGGCATGAGCTGCTCTGTTTTTGCAAAGCTGATTTCTTGAGTGTGTGCAGGTGAGTCTTCTCTCTACTTCCTCTGGGGCATGTAGGAACTTTCTTGTGAAAGCTCCTCTCTGGTTTTTCTGTTAAGATCTGGTTGCTCTGGGACTGATTTGGTAAAGCAGAGCTGTCATTCATTCAAGTGGCAATACTGAGGTTTGGAGAAAGATGTAGTTACATGTAATACGCAAATAGATACCTAACTGTATTCAGTTTTGGGCCCCTCACTACAAGAAAGTCATCAAGGCCATGGAGGGTATCTAGAGAAGGGTAATAAAGCTGTGACTGGTCTGGAGCACAGCTCTGATGAGGAACAGCTGAGGGAAATGGGGTTGTTTGGCCTGGAGAAGAGGAGGCTCAGAGGAGACCTGATCATTCTCTACAACAACCTGAAAAGGAGGTTGTTGAAAGGTTGGGGTTGGCCTCTTCTCCCAGTTAACAGTGGTAGGATGAAAGGGAATGACCTTAAGTTGTGTCAGAAGAAGTTCAGGTTGGGTGTTAGGAATAGTCGCTTCTCAGAAAGAGTGGTCATGCCCTGGAGTTGGCTGCCCAGGGGGGTGGTGGAGTCACCATCTCTGGGGTTGTTTGAGAACTGTGGAGATGTGGCATTGAGGGATGTGGTCAGTGGGGATGGGTTGGGGCTGGTCTAGATGATTTTATTGGTCTTTTCTGACCTTAATGATACTGCACCATCATCTGGTAAGACACCAATGGTGTATCTAGGCTCATAACAAAATGTTTTGGTTCTCTGACCTCTCTCCCCCGTCTCTAGATCTCCACAACAGTCATATGAAGAAGAGGACAGCAGTGTGAGGGAAGCAGAGGTCAAACTGGAGCAGATTCAGCTGGAACGGGAGGGCCTGGAGGAGGTCCAGGAGGAGGTCCAGGAGGAGAATGTGGTTGTTAGGGAGGAAGAGAGGCTGTGCCAGGAGGAAGAACATGTCCCAGAGCAGCACGAGGAGGAGGAAGAAAGAGTCAAGCAGGAGGTGAGATCAGGAGGAGCTGGGCTGTTCGCATTTTCAACTGGGCTACATACAGAATCACAGAATGGTTGATATGGGAGGGTACCTCTAGCCCAACACCTGTTTGAGCAGTGTGCCCAGGACTGTGTCCTGGTGGCTTTTGGAGGACTCCCAAGAGGACCCCATGGCCTCTGGGCAGCATGTGCCAGTGCTTGTTTCCTGCTGCTGAGTGTTGAGTCCATGTGGATGTACTGCCATGACATAACATGGGGATGGTGCTGCTTGTGTTTAAGTACCTTCCTGGACTCACTGATGCAACCTCTTCCCTCTTGTGAGAGTGTGTGTCTGCTCTCAGAGCTTGGACTATGTTAGTCATACCCATGCAGTGCTCAGATGGATAGTGCTGCTGTTTCTCCTGAGGTTTTGTCAATGATGAGTAGATCTTCTATTTTGAAGGAGCACTCAAATCTGAATTTAAAGCTTATTTAGGCCAATGTTACACCTCTGACTTGACTTGCATTGCTTTGAAAATCAGTTTTGTTGAATCCCAAGTATTGTGACCAGTCTCACTTCCTGGCTTGTGTTCTGCACTCAGGAGAAGAAGAGAAGGAGAAACGAAGAAGAAGAAACCCCAGAAAAACGCCCGAGGGCCCCAAGCCCCACCAGCCTGGATGAGGAGGAGCTGTGCTCAGACCACACTGCAGTGTGCTCCACCAAGGTTTGTGGCAAGGAAGGTGACCCTAAGCTTATGGTAACATGGGTTTTCTCTATCTCAGCATAAAACAAAGTATCGTTTACCCTTCTTTTTAAAGTGAGGCTCCTCTATCTCTGAAATATTTGCCCTTCTCTAATTCCATTTCTGTGAAAAATGCTCTTGTAAAGCCTCCACTCTGAATACCACTTGCATTGCTCCATGTGACTTCAGTTGCGCTTTGCTCAAATCCTTCGATCAGCACGTGTGCTTTTGCATAAAATAGACACACCTAAGTGGTTTGTTTGTGTAGCAATTGTCTTTTGTCTCGGTAAGCCCTGGGCTCCTTGATAATTGCATAGAGGGAAATCATGAGGACTCTGGGTAATTTGTACCTTATTAATCTGCTGCTGATGTTATCATTTTTTTCCATTCAGATCTATGCTGCTTGTTTCTTAGTCAATATTTCCTGTGCAGGGAGGATTGTATAAGCACTTCCTCTCGCAACAGTAAATAGAAATTAAGTGGAAGATGTCTATGTCAGCCAGGATCTTGTTGTTTATGGAGAAGACCTTTAAAATCAAATAAAAAGAGGGAAGAAAGGGTGGTTCTGGATGCAGACCCAGTGCTGATGTCACTGGGGGTGAGACCAAAGTGGTTCCAAAGAGTGGGGAAATACGATAAACACTCCTAGCACTTTTTATGCACTGAAATTCTTGTTGTTGCTACTCCAAAGCACACACAGCTTTCTGACCTGAGCTAACTGCTGTTGCTAGGATTAGCCCAGGGAAAAGTTCAGAAATCCAATTGCTGTGGCTTTGTTTGTTTATTTGTTTTCATGTAACGGTGATGCCAGAGGTCACCCATATGCAAAGCTGAAAGCTAAGCCATTCAGGAAAAATGAGCTTGGGATCTTTCCAAGGGATGGAAGGAGCAGAGGGAAAGCCTTGTACCAGTCCCATTTTGTCCTGGGCTTTTGTGAGCTGAGTTCTGGGGTTGGCTGAGTGAACTTGCGTGAGTTCTTCTGGCCTTCAGAGTGTGCTTTGAAACAGAAAAACACAACTCCTGCTGCAAGAGTGGGCAGCCCAATCTCTGAAGTCCTGGTTTGGAGGCAAGCACCAACTCCTCCAATGCTGAGCTGACAACTTAACTGCAAGAAACTTTCGACTGATGGGATCTGTCTGGCTGTTGTGCTTAGTGCGTCTCTATTAGCAAGGACTGTGCTATTAATTGATGATGGTGCTGTTCTTTAGTGGGCCATGAAATCTTGGCACAGCCATTAAGCATCCTTCCTATGACAGCTTTTGTCCTCTACTTAGTTAAAATTTAGCACTCTGAAATTTAGCATTCTGAAAGCACCCTAAAGTGAGCACTTAGCACTGCTATTTATCTGCAACTGGGAAGGTGATGCTTCCCATGCTACAGGCAGTGGTATACAGAGGGAGGATCCTTGTCACTTGGTTGCTGCAACTTGTCTTTGTAGGACCTACCTTTTGATTTGAAAGTGTTAATATCTCTGTTTTCTTGCTTTCTGAGGCTCAAAGAAAAAAAAAAAAGCTGAGAGGTTTAGCAATGCTTCAGCCTCCTCCTTTATTCAGTGCTAGTGATTGACACTGCTTGCCTTCCTGCCTTGGTCAAAGAGTTATTGCACAGTAGATTCTTCTGCAAAGCTCTCTTCCCTGAAGCCTTGACCTGAAGAGTTGCTTTGGAGGTGGCTCAACGTGCTACATAGCCTGTCTGTGTGGCTATGGATAAGCCAGCATAACTCGTGGCTGTGCTGCTTTTATGCTTGGCTTCATTGCTGCAGCGGTTGTTGGCAGTGCTTCTAGTTTCCCTCCATCTTTTTGTGCTTTTCACTTTCTCTCTTGTTTGGCAAGAAAACTAAGTGTCTGAGAAAGATATGTAGTCCATGAGTAGGGTTGTCTCAACTATCAGTCAAGCTGTGTGCTGCTGCTTTGTACCCAAAATTGATTGGTCTGCTACTGTGTTCAGGTTCTTCTGGTTGGGGTTCTTCGGGCCTGCCTTGGGAAAGAGAAGGAAATAGGATGCTCGCTGTTTCTCTGAGCACCATGTAAATACGAAACAGAGGCATTTGAGCCCTGCTTTTGTTTGAGGGAGGGATGGGAAGGAATGGCTGCAGTACAATCAGCCAAGGTGACTATATCATTCATTTGAGGCTCACAGAGATAAGTAATATCTGTGTCTTTTCTCTTCCACTTCAGATCACAGACAGAACTGAGTCTCTGAACCGCTCAATAAAGAAAAGGTATCTCCAGGGTTGCTGTGGGATCAGTGTGAAGGGGGCCCCTTGCTTCAAGCTCTTGAAGCTCTCCCATCTGCCCGAAGCTTCAGGATATTGCCTTATCCTTTTTTCTCTTGTATCCAGTAACAGCATAAAGAAGTCCCAGCCTCCCCTGCCTGTGTCAAAGATAGATGACAGACTGGAGCAATACACGCAAGCCATTGAGGTGAGCTGCTGTGCTATCTATCCCCATGCTCTGTTGAGCTCCATTTGCAAGGTGTTGCTCTCCTACCACAGCTCTTAGTCTCACTATCCAGGATTGTGACAATAGAACCATATCCCCTTGGATGGGAGCAGCTGTTTTCCCTGTCTCTGCCTCCCTCAAGAGCATAAAGGTTCATTTTGTGAATGGCCCTGACCTTTTCCTCATGTCTCCTGCCTATTGGGTGGGAATCAAATCAGCAAGACCCTTTAGGTCTCCTTTTGCAACTCCTTATTCCTGGGCAACACCAACTGGGGGAGGGGGGAAACAACAAATGGTTAGGGCTGTTAAGTTCACTGATGATTGTTTTCCATCTCTACTCTAGACATCCACAAAGGCACCAAAGCCTGTCCGACAGCCCTCTCTTGACCTTCCCACCACCAGCATGATGGTAGCCAGCACAAAAAGCCTATGGGAGACTGGAGAGGTTGCTGCCCAATCTGCAGTGAAGACCCCAGCCTGCAAGGTAAGGTGCTGGCAGGATGTGCACTGCTTTATGCAGGGCAAAAATCTCAGCTAGTGTCCTGAATCATTTCTCAGTAGTGCAGCTAGGAAAGCTTCCTGGATGCTGATTGAGGCTCAGCTTTGAAGTGGGAGTAAATGGAAAAAACTGTACATCTATTCTGCAGAATTTAATAATGAACTCCTTTTTTAGTGCAAAGTTGGGTCTATCACCAAGGTGATAAATCTTGTAAATTTGGAAATTGCTGAAGATATTATGTGCTGCTTGTAATAACTTTTGTTTTTTGGTTGCTGTAAGCACGTGTGATTCTGTAATGCATGGGTTGTAAATCTGCATTTATGAGAGTAAAATTCCTTCTGAGTAAAAATGCCTTGATGTTAACATGTCTCAAATAATTAACAAACTTAAGAAAATAAACATGTTGGTTCTCTGATCCAGGCTGATGTTGAAGAGACTAAGAGAAGAAAACACAGGATATATTGCTATCAGGAAGAAGTTTTCAAAGTCTTGAGTTTTAGCTGCAGCTGCTGTAGCTCAGACAGTGTAATACTTCAAATATAAAAGGAGGTCAGATGTGTGGTGTTGAATGAAGTCATGTCCAGCAGCACTGATGGTGAAGGGTAATGAGAACTTTGTATATCCTTCTCAGGATATCGTGGCTGGAGACATTGTGAATATAAGAAGCCTTTGGGAACAGAAAGGTGGTTCCAAACCTGAGACCAATATCAAAGTAAGTTAATGTCTGTGTGAGGGCAGAAGTCCTTTTCTTTTTCACAACATAGTAAGGGCTCTGAGCTGGGTTGAAAGCATTGAGGAGGCAGTGATGTAGCAGAAAGGCAAGGGCTGCCTGTATCTATCAATGCAATTGCACATAAAAGATTTGGAAAAGCTCTTACAGCTCCAATCCTAGTGAAATTGGGGGCAAGAATCCTATTATAACAAGTAATACCAACAGGTCTCTTCAATGCCTCATTGTTCTCAGGCAATGAGTTGGTAGCCCTGGCCTTCTAGGTCAAAGTTGAACTGCAAACACAAGTTACTTTGCTCTCATTATACTTGATCCTGAGAGTAAAGAAAAACATCCACAGTGAGGCATAAGATAGTATCAACAGTTGTAGATGGATCTGGGGTCTTGTGCCTACTGGTATGCTTGTGGGAATGGCAGTTAAAATGAAGTAAGCAGCTGCTGCTCAAGTTGTCCAGGCTGAGAGAAGATCAAAGCATTTTGCCTGTTCTTGGATCTGCACTGCTGCCAGGATGCAGTCAATGCAATTGGCTTTTGCCATGTGTGAAACCAACTCTGCAGAGCCCAGCTGCCTCCAAGCCCTTTGGGATTACAGGCAATGATTGCATTTTCCTCTGGCTTCAATTATTTGGTATTGACTATTTGGAGAAAATTGCAGACTGGTTATTTCTTTCTCTCCTGTTCAGTCCACTCCTTCTGGCAAGAAGTACAAGTTTGTTGCGATGGGCCATGGCCAGTACAAGAAGGTATTGATAGATGATGCTGCAGAGCAGTAGCATGCCTGGAGAACCCATTAACCAGGTAGGTAGGTTATGACCTTGCAACAAACTCCTTGTGCTGCTTTGGCGGGATGTTGGGAATATTTCTGCCAGCTAAAATTGGGGCAACTTGGAAGGTAAGGTACAATAACAGCTGGAGCCTTGCTTCTGGGCTATTGCCTGGCTTGGGGCTGGGAGGAACACAGTGGGGTGTTGGTTTGTTTTCTCATTTCTGATACTTCTAGGTTGTTGGATACCTACATTAGTTTAATTTGCAGGACAAGCTGTTTATATTTGCTGGTTCAAAGGAACAGTCTCTCTGCTGTTTTCTTATGGTTTTATCTTGCAAAGAGAAGCTCGTAACTGGAAGTCACTCTGGCTGAGCGTGAGGGCTGATTTTAATCCTGAAATTTAAATGCTTTGGGGTTTTAATTCCCTGATATACTGAATTAATTAAGGGGAAAAAAAAATTGTAACTATTTCAGTGACCTCTTGGAACCAGTCCACAGAAGGGTTGTGGTGGGGAGGATGGGAGCATCTGCTCTGATGGGTGGATCAACAGAATAGAAAGGGCCGTCCCTGGATGTGTGGCAATAGGGAGAGGCAATGCTGGGTCTGTGGCTTCTTAAAACGGCCTTTGGAGATCATGGTCATATCATGTTTGTGTTAATAGATATCCTGGTGTTATCTGGAGTGGTTGAAATATAGGGTTGTGGCAGTAAGGAGAAATGGAATAGAGGGAGGAAATAGCTAGCTGGATTCAACTGGGCAGCATCTGGCACTGAGCAGAGGGGATGTTGTTCGGGTGAAAACAAGCTCATTCTTTCTTTCTAATATAAAAAAAGTTTTATTTCATAGCCAAGCTTATAAATAGCTCAGTCTGCTACAAAACACCTTTGTTTCTGAGTTCTTCTGGGCATTGAGCTGCTACTTTTTTTTTTCCCTTGTTCAAGGAGCTGAGCTCTGAGTGTTTGCTTTGTATTTTTTTTTTTTTTTTTTTTGTGGTGCCTGCTTAGGAGAGGTCTCCTGAATGCTGCCTTGAGGTGAGCAGCAGTACAAACCCAAGCTTGAATGCAGCTACCTTTTCAGACATAAGGAAGAAGGAGCCAACAGGACTTGCATCTTCAACTTTTCTGCCTCTGGCTTCCAGAAGTCTGCTTTAAGGACAAGTTTAGCTGTCTATTTCTCTTGCTGAGAGGTTCCTGCTCCCCACTTCCTCTCCCTCATGATGATGTCCTTCCCCTTTCCTTACTGTACCGTCCGTTTGTGCTTGCTTTTCTGCTCCCAAACCCTCTGGCTCGCACCCACAGCCCCCACTCAGCGCCACCTCATCAACTTACACATACGTACAACTTTTTCTCTCCTCTCCCACCCTTAGCTGCAGCTCCTCTGGGCAGGCTGCAGACCAAGAGGCTTTTTCCAAGTGGCATTTTAAGCTCTTACCATCTGCCTGAGTCTGTTGGACACTGCACAGCAGCTCAGGCTGGGACAAGCTATGAAGGCTTCTCATTTGAAGCTGAAGGTGATCTCCCATTGCCTCTGGGCATCTGTTCTCTTGTCTGCAATGCTCTGGTGCCAAGGTCTGTCTCTGCAGGACTCTCTGTACCTGCTCTGTGCCTCTGCCTTTTTTTCCTAGGGGCTGAACTAGAGTCAGTTCTGCCTTCCTGTGCTTCTTCTCCATTTCTCTCCCAAGCAGCATTTCTCTGTCTTCCATCCCTTTGGGGTTGGAATGTGGGCACAGCCTGGTGGGAAGCCCAGCAGATGCAAGACATAAACCTCTCCTCTTTGCATGGATTGTTCCAGGTCATTGTCATTGAGGAACAAAGTGGGTTGAAGTGCAACTGCTTCCAAAACCATCTTCTTTGGCCAAAATCAGTTAATTCTCAATAATAATCAGATTGTTGCTTTTTTTTTTTTTTTTTTTTTTTTTTTTTTGCTTGTGAGTGCAGACTTGAGCATAGTTATCCATCTATTTGTGCTACTACAAGGTGCCATTTTATCACTGTGTGATAATGGCATCTTTATCTACCTTAACATTAAGCATGTCATGTGTTTTAAGCTGCAATCTATTTGAATATCGGTTCCTGTGGATCCTTCTCTGTAACTTTGTGTTGCAGCATGTCAAATTATCCTGCAATGGTCTGAATTTGGGATCCCCTTGTCATTGCTGAGGTATTTCCAAACTACCTTATCTCAACATTTTCTTGTTGAACTGGAGTTGGAGGAGAAATCTGAACTCTAGACACTTGGGCTTTCTCTTCTATTTTTTTTTTTCCCCCTTGGAATAGAGAAGACTTTTGGAAAAAAAAAAATAAAAAAATAGGATTAGACCAACAAAGCTGAAACTGCCATGAAGGGTTGGTTATAATAGTTCTGATAGCAGTAGAAGTTTTCAAAATGGAAAAAGGATCTTCCCCCTCCCTTTACCCCTAAGTCTATATACAGTTCAGCTTGGGGAAGTTTCACTCAGCTCCATATCCTCTGTATGGGAAGAGAATGTAAAGAGTTACATATCCAATTTCCTATGGGGCTAAACATAGCAATCCTATATCAGCTGTGTAGGAACATCCCAGCAAATGACAAAGTCTCCTGAGAGACAGAAATAGCTGGCCACCAGCTTTCTTGCTTGTAAGCCTGGTGATGTTCAGATGTGAAGAGGTGACTAATGCTGGAAGGGACAGTTGTTTCTATGAATGGCTGGTGTCAGAGATTTTGTTTTAAGCAATTATTTTTCAAGACACCAGGCACTAATAAGTATGCCATAATGTCATAATTCTGCCCTACAGCAGAGTGAGACTACTTGGACCTATTGGATTCCCCCAGAAAACAGCACACTAGTAAGTAACTGGGGCTGATGCGCACACGCTGAAGCAGGCTTTCATGGAAAACATAATCCCACCTGTACTAAAAAAACAAATAAAATACATGGCAGAACTTCTTTTCTAGAAAAATGTTAGTCTTGGTGTGCTATGACTTACTAGACTGGCCCAACCTCTTCAGTGGGGGAATGGCTGTGTGAAAGCAGAACGGATTAGATCTTATGCAATCCCTTGCCTCTGCTTTGTGTGAAGAGATGCATTCCCACCTTCAGGTTCTATCACCTTACTCTAAATGGGGCTTTTTCCATAGGCAGATTGTCTTTGCTCTCTCATCCCTCCCTGCTCTATATTACTGCTTAGTGTTTCGTTATCGGTTCTTTTGAAAATGTGTGTCTGATTCTTTGGTTTGTGGCATATGGATGTAGTATGTAAAGCATATAAGCTTATATAGAGAGTAACCCTTAAATTCTCAGCATGAGGCTGCTGGCTTGGAGGTGGTTTACTTTTATTTTATTTTTTCCTTACACTTGGCTCTGCCAGGCAGACTACCTAGTAGCAGGTGCTCTCTTGCATGGTGCCCTGTAGGACCCTCTGGAGTGGTAGGTCTCCTGGAGTAACTTGGCGTCAGTTGACTGACCATCCTGATGCTGTTCTGTTAAAGCTCTTGGCATGTTCCTTGTCTGTCCTGGATCCATACCGGCCTACCTCAAACACAGTGGTGATCTTTGACATGGGTTTGGCAGCCAGCTCTCTCAGTTTCCGGGCATCAAAACGCGGCTTATAGAGAAAGATGGGTAAACGGCGGGGAAGAAAGAAGCCTTCTTCCTTCTGTGCTTTCTTCTCTTCTTCTTGCTGCTTCCTCTCCTTGTTGACTGTCATCTGGTATAAAATGGCATCCCACATCTTCATGGCTCTAGATTTAAATGGTCTGTTGTCTTGACTGATGCTTAGAGAGCTGTCCTTTTCCTTGTTCCCCTCCTCCTGTCTTTGTTTTTCTGCTTCAAGCTCAGGGAAGCTGGGTGCTTCTGGCTGCAGTATCAGATGCTTCCTGAGACGATGCCAGCCACTGCCCTTGGCTCCCAAAGGCCTCGAGTCTTCCACTGGTGTTGGCTTGGCTTTGAGAGGAGGGCTGGTGTTCGGCAAGCTGGGAGTTGGCTGAGGTTGCACAGTGTGTTCCACCTTCATGTCATTGGGGGTAGGCCCAGCTTGTGCAGGGCTTGCTGTTTCAGGGTGTTCTGGCTTCCAAGGTGTGCTGGGTGTCAACGGTTTAAGCATATCACCATCTTGTCTGTGCAATTCAGGAGCTTTCTCTGATCTGAATATTTCTGCTTCACTTCCGTGGGCTGTAACTTTACAGGAGTGGACATCAGGGGTGCTAGGCTTGGGTGAAGGGTCTTTGCTAGTCTCTTCAGGAGAGGTGGGCCTGGGAGCTTGGTTAGGAATCTCTGCCTTTGCAGCAGGAGGGAGAGCAGGCTGCAGTGTAGGAGGTGGTGCCTTGCTGCTGTCAAGGGGGGCAGATGTCTGCCCTGGGAATGGTTCAGAGCCACTTGTTTCAGGTGATGGAGAAGAAGGCCTTTTGTCTTCATGGCTGGATGTTGCTTGGGTCTGATATGATGTTGGTGTCTTGGTTCTTGGTGCCTTGACGCTGCGGAAATAAGTGCGCACCTTGGTGATATAGGTAGCCTCTGATGTCCCTTCCTTGCTGGGTGTGCTGGAAAGAGGAGGATGGGGGGAAATAAGTACTGAAGTGTTGTGTGGAGAGGAAAGGTGTGCATCTGTGCCTTCAAGCTTCTGGGGAGCCTTGGGAGCACCTGGCTCATGCAGTGGGGACTCAGCTGTGGGGGTGGTGAGCCTGAGGTGCTCAGCAATGCGTCTCTGCTCAGTGACCTTCAACACAAAGGGCTTGCTCTTGCGGAAAGGGGAGGGCACACGATGGTGCGTGATAGGCTTGATGGAGAGGTGCACTGGGAGGCTGGTGGAGCCAGGTGCTACTGCTTTGGGGGTCTCTGCTGGGGGAACATTCTCACTGTGTTCTAGGTCAGAGCTGGCCTCGTTCACTGGGGAGAGGTTGGATCGGAAAGACTTAGCTTGCTCTGCAGCTAGCATGGCATTCTTCTTGGCAGCCTTCTTCAGCAGCTGCTGGAGCCGCAGGTTATCCTTCTTGGGCTTTGGGAGGGTGGGAGGGGGAGATGCATGGTGGCGGACGGGAGTGGGCTGGATGGCGGATGATACCGTGATCAGCATGGTCATCTCCTAGAAGAAAGCATAAAGCTTAGAGTTGAGATGGGTTTAGCCATGGACTAGATCCTGGAGTATTCAGACATGCAGCCTCCTCTTCCTCTCTAAAAACAAGCACAGAGTCAGTGCTATGTGAGTAAAGCGTCAGACTTGGCTTCCTTATTCTCCCAAGGTAGCCTCAGTCAGCCTCAAGGATGGTGAGCCAGGGCAAGAGATGTACTGGGAGAAGCTGTGTTGTCAAAGCTGAGGCCCTCCTGCTCCTAGCATTAGCATAAAATCCAGTGAAGGCACTTTGGGACCCTTGATGTTTTCATCTTGGCAAGTCCTAGCATGATCTGGAGCAAAGCATTAGGAGAAATGGAGCAGTTCTAAGATGTTAAATCTCTGAAACTTTCTTCAGAGGCATAAATTGGAAGTACCTTGGAGCTTTCCAGATTGCAGCTACTAATATTCTGATACAGTGTTGCATACAACAGAACAGCCTTAAACTTACATGTGTCACTTGAGTTAAAGCTGATAATGGCTTTGGTTTTTAGCAGGCAGTTAGGGATCCCCATTGTGTAAGGCAGGACTTAAGGCTGTGCTTATCTGGTAAAAAAGTGCTTTGTCATAATCATAATTTGGGTGTTTCTTTGCTGTGTTGAGCACAGTGGTAACCTCCTTTATCTGCACTCATCAGCCTTTGAGGAAAAAATTAGTTTTCTCTTGACAATGAAATGAATCTTCAGTGGAAGAGGAAGGTGCTTCCTTTGGTGTTGCTGGATTGGGTCTAACCTCCAGTGGGAATTGCATCTGGAACCCCTTTAAGCCAAAGTTGTCCTGGAGTGGACAAATATCTGTTTTTCCAGCTCCCTGGAGCAGTGTTCCCCTAGTGCTGCCAACCACTTTCTGCTGAGCGCTGTGCAGATTTCCTGTTGAGGAAAGCAGGAGAAAACTAGTCCTGGTTCTCCTCTTTCTCTTCCTCAGCAAGTCTGGGTAACACCAAGCACTCTGCTTCAGCCATGACTCTTTGGCATCCCCCAGAAAGAAATCTGACTCTGTTCTGGCTCTTGGTCAGTGCAGAGTTACTGAGTTTTGCTATGAAATGAGGCATAAATCAGTGTCTCTTAATCCCCAGTGCAGGATATGACTGAGCATCCTGAATAAGGAAGATGAGAAAGAAGGATGTCAGGGTTGCCCACAGGGGCTATTGCATGCTTTCCACTCTGGTTAGGGAAATTGCAGCCTAAGCATCCCCCCCTGAGATAGGAGCTTGCACTGTGATACTGACAGTGAAGGTAGCCTACCTCAAAATAAAACTCTCAGATGTGCACAATGGGTGGTTCTGTTTGAATGCCAGGTGTTTCCTTTGATCTTGCAGTGTTGCTACCAGCACTGGGCTGGGAAGTTGATCAGTACCTAGTAGACACCGTACCTGCTAAAGTTATTGGTGAAAAGGCAGGGAGAAGGATGATCTTTCCCAAAAAAAAGAGAGAGGAGGGAGGGGAAAATGAAAGCATTGGAGAATGGGTGAGCTGTCCTCCAGAGCGTTAGCTGTGGTGGTCATGGTGTAGGCAGTGCCCAGCAAATGTTGCACTGTTCCCAGCCAATGCATTTGTTCCAGCTGTAGAATGAGAAACCTCCCAGCATTTCGGCAAGGGGGCTCAAAGGGATTTGGGCAAGTTGGGGTGACAACTGTTGGGCATTCCCAGCAGCTTATCAGCTTCATGCCTTAGGCACAGGGCTAGGATTAGGATTTGTTCTATTCTAAGAGCTGCTCTTGGAAACAAGTCCACACTGGCTCCAGGGAAGACTGAGAGCTCACTCCATCATATACGTGCTCTTCCTTCCAGGTATCTTTGTAGATATTCTAGATTTTTCTGGCTCAGGAAACCATATTCCTCAGTTGAAGAGGTGTGTACCTACAGCGGTGCAATTCTATTCTGATTAGTAATTTCTAGGGTGATTTTTATCTACAGCAATGTGATCTAGTACATTCACCTGGTGTAAGGATTGAATATGGAATGATTTCATACATCTCAGATTGTGGTCCTGCAGGCAGCCTGTATCACAAGATGAGCTGTGGTCTAGCTGCATTGCTAAGCCAGAATTATGAGGCTGAACTGCTCAGGCTTGTGTTGGGAATACTAAATAGGCAGGGCGATGAACTTCCCAGCTACTGATCAGCTCTTAGTGCCTCCTTACCCTACGGATTCTGTATCATGGAAAACTGCAGCTTCCTGCTTGGGTCGGAGTGGGGTCTGGTTTGGGATTTGCTGTGAACTGCACGAGATGCTGCTGCAGTGGGCGTGGAGGTTCATGGAGCAAGCAATATAGGACTAGCTGCACGCATCAGGAAAGATTTCCATCTGTTTTGAGAGTTAGAGGCAGGCTTGTGCCCTGTAACCTCAGGTCTATGCTCCTGAAATCACTCTTACTACTATCTCAGCATCTCTCTAAAACCTGCTGTGATGTGGGTCTTAGGGACTGTTTGGATGCCAGCTTCCACGGCAAATGGCTGCGCTGGTATCTGTGAGCTGGGATGGGAAGGTGGAGATGCCTATGAAGCAGTAAAAGGAAGCTGGCTTTTAATTTACTTGCCCTCTTTGTCACGCTTGCATTTTTTTTTTTTCCTGAGTCTCCTTCAGAGCTCTGTATGCAGGAGACTGTGTAACTAGCAAGACTTGTGCTTGGCTTCCCCCTTGCTGTATAACAAAGTAAAAGCACAGGGAAAGATAGATTTGCTTTCTTTGCCAGCGGAAAGGCTAGAGCAGAAAACGTGGAGAAAAGCATACTGCTTGAAGAAGTTGTCTGGGTTCGTGATGGACTGGGAAGCAGCTGAGCTGAGAGGCTTCCAGAGGGTCAAGCTGCCCTAGGGCTGGTTGAGGAGGAGGAGGGCAGGTTGACCACCTGGGGATCCTACCCTTCTGCCCCACTTCATCTACAATCGCTCCAAAACTGGGAGCAGCAGGGAGCGTGTCGGCACGGAGGAGCCATCCATCACATGGCAGAGAAGTCATTTTCCCTCAGCAGCACCAGCTGTCGCATGCGGAGTGCATCAAGAGCTGCAGGAATTTGATATGGTTGCAGATGGTCCTGGGTGGAGAGCTGCGGCTGCTGGGGGAACGTGCTCTGTGCTTGAATGGCTTTCTTGGGCTTGGGAGGAAACCTGCTGATTGCCTACTGGGTCGGGAAGGCTGGTGAGAGCACCTCCTTCACTCTGCCTGGCATCAGCTGGGTGGAATAAAGCTGCCTTTCACTGTTAGGCATGATACAGCCCAGAGTATTTCCCGTGGCAGAACAGAATCATAGAATCATTAAGGTTGCAAAAAACCCCTAAGATCTTCCAATCCAACCACCCACCTACCACCAGTATTGCCCACTGACCACGTCCATCAGTGCCACATCTCCGTGTTTCTTGAACACCTGCAGGGATGGTGACTCCACCACCTCCCTGGGCGGCCAGTGCCTGACCGCTCTTTCAGAGATGACATTTTTCCTAGTATCCAACATAAAGGTATGTCTAACAACATTTTCTTGCCTTACAGCTGAGCTTGGTCCTGTCTCGATGCAATCCTCAATGCTACGACTTCCTCTGCTCCATAGAAGATAATCGAAGGACATTTCTCCTGTCTGATGTCAGTTTGCTCTGGTACAGCCTGACCCCTCTTGGGGTGAGCATGACCCGCGCTGCCTCCAGCTGGCTGCGAGGGATGGATCATCTGGCCAAACCAGTCCCACTTTTAACCTTCTACAAGACTCTTTGGCTCTTTTTTCCATTTTTTTTTTTTTTTTTTTTTTTTTTTTCCTTTTAATTAAATCTGGCTCTGCCATGGAGATGGGAGGCTGTGGCTCACCTCCCTCTCTTCTTTTTCAAGTGCTGAAATAGAAGGACCTGCTGTCCTGCCCAGCTGGCAGGGCTTCTGCTGTGTGATGGAGAGCTTCTGGCTCTGGGTGGTTGGAGAGGGGGGCAACTCATGAGAGTCCCAGTGGAGGATTTGGTGTTGGAAAGGAGAGTGATGGGCAGATTCTGTGCCACCCTCCTAATGCCAGCTGTGTGAAGATGTTGCACTGCAACATCTGCTTTGAGGGGCCTCCATCTCCATGTGCACATCAAACTGTTTAATTTAGTCCTGTTTATTTAGCTCCCGTATCATCCTTTAATCACAACTAAATAGCCATGCCATAATGTTCCTGTCACTTTTCTGCGTTGACAGTGGCAGCAGCTTTGTTTCAAGAAGCTGCTGCCTTCCCCTCTGCTGCCCAATGGTGGGGGTGAGCACTCCTTCTCTAGGTAAGGAGCTCCTCTTGAAGTTTATTCTTCCTACCCCCTTCTCACAAAGGCTCTCAACATAATTTTGCTTCTGCTTCAATTTACAATGTGTTCTGGATTTAATTTTTTTGTAAGCATTTAATAAAATTTGAGGAAGATGTTGTAACAATGGCATCTCTGAGGGTTTTGATGCAGGAGTTCCATAAACAAAGCTGTTTTCATAAGCCCTGCAACTCTGAGCAATAAATATGAGGAAAAGAAGCACCAGGCTACAACAAGAAGAGGGAGAGCCTGATGCAAAGCTGGAAAATGGGCTTTTCTTGTGCTTGCTCAGTTTAAGAGGTTGTCTTGCTACTTTCCTTCTTATTGGGGGGTGGGGAGAATAACTGTAAGATGGGAGTGAGTGGTGTTTGGGGAGAGGTGGAGCAGCATGTGGAAGACTTTCTGGAGCAAGCAGCAAGAAGTGACAGAAAACTCAGCTCCTTAGCTAATAGGCCTGAGAAATCAAGCTTCAACCAAAAGTATTGGAGAAGTCAGCTATAAAAATTGCTCTATAGCTTGCTTGTGCATCTGAGAGGAGGTCAAAGCAGCTGTCTGCAGGGGCATGCAGCACTCTAATGAGCTGACTCTCCTATCTGGAACCATCTAATGATAAACCCTTTATGGAAGTGACCTTCTGGATAATAACGTTTCTGTGGTGTAGAGACAGCATATAGATTGCAGTATCCTTGCCTGTGCTGTCCTAAAGTGTTAGGAATGGGAAAGCTCTCTGACATTTATTTATATTTTTATGTGGAAGAAAAGTCTCTTTTTTTTTTTTTTTTTTTTTTTTTGCTGTTATCTTTGCCTGCTGATACCCTTGTCCCCTGCTTCAACTTATCATGGAGGTAGGATTCAAGTTGTCATGGATAACATCTAGTCTTCTTTCAACCCTTCCTCTGCCAAGCTGTGAGACCAGTAGCATGGAGGCATCCCCAAAGCAGCCCTGGGTTGTGCCTGCATGAGTACGGACTGATTTCTTTTCACTCCATCCTGACGTTGTCTGGGAGAGTGTGGCCAGAAGCTTTTTGTTTTACTGATCACATCCTGCCAGCTTGGAGGACGTAACAAAGCTCTGAAGGCTGCTTGTGTGAGGTACCTGTGCTAAGGAGGGTTAATTTGCAGGGTGTATTTCTCCACTTACAGTCCACGTGGAACTCATGTGGTTTCAACAGAAACAGCTGCAGTAATTCAGGTGTTGGCTACGGCAGGAAGCAAGCAGATTGCATGGAAACCCTCTGGAGAAACCAGGAAGGGAACTGGCTTGGAGCAGGTGCGTGCAGCTCTTTATGAGGTATCTGAATCAGCCAGGGGAAAGTTTTTCACAATTATATTAACTTTACGAGGTGTTGTTCCTCCTCCTGGGGTAATGTGGTGTGTACATGCTGCAGGTGCTGGTGGGGAGTGGATGGGGGGTTACTGTAATGTATGAGTCTTGCTCAAGCTTTAAAGCCTGCTTCCAGAGCCTGGCGGATAACAGCCATGTCTTGTGGCCCTGTGTGGTGGCTGGTTGTGCCCTATTCTGTTCTCCAAATTCATCACCCTGTTGGTAGGTCAATGGTGCTCATTTGAAAGGGCCTCGAACCCCAGTGTGGGTTCTTAATGCACTGCCTTTGGGGCACACCGTGAGATGTTGCTTCTCTGCAACTTTTTCTGACCCCATCCTATTTGTTTGAATTAGGTAGAGAGGGAACATGCTGTTGCATGTCATCTGTTCTTTTCTACAGTACTACTGAAACACACGATTTGTCTCTGGGCAGTAGGCTCTGGGCTGGCTTTTCTTATTTTATTTTCAACCAGCTTTGATTCTACAGGAGAGAATGGGACATAGAATTGGAAAATATGGCCCAGAATATTTGAATGCTTATTTCTCACAGGCTGCAAAACAGCTCTGTTCAAACTTGTAGAAAGCTTAGCTGATGGAAAACCAGAGACTCTTTTGGATATTACGTCTTTGCTGTGCTTGTTCTGTCTCAAGACTGGAGCTAGACTTCATCTGCTTCTCTTTCCAGGCATAAAATAACTATGGATCCACTTTATAACTGTCTCTCTGTATACCTACTGGCTAATTAAGAGATCCTTTCCTACTGCTTGAATGGGCCTTCAGCGAGGCAGTAGATGTAAAGGTCTAAAGTTTCCCAGTGACTTTGTCCCTTGAAATGTGCTCTCAGAAGGAAAGGTCAGGCTCTGAGGCATCTGGGCCTGAATGTCAGCGTTTCTCCTCCCACCAGCACCTCAGGGAAGGGCAGTAAACAAGCCCAAGGAACAGGGAGGCTATAAATAATGAGGCAGCAGCTGATCTGACGCTGGACGAATCTCTGAGTTGGTCAATTGCTATCTCTTGCCTGCTCTACACCCCTTCCCTAATGCTATGAGATTCTCTTGTCCTTTTCAAGTAGATAAAGGAGAGATCTGACAGTGACAAAACATAGTAAGGCTTAGTACTTAAAAATGATGGACTCCCTTACAAGGGTCAGGCTGGATATTAGGAAAAACTTCCTCTCAGGAAGGGTGGTGAGACAGTGGCACAGGCTGCCCAGGAAGGTGATGGAGTTACTGTCCCTGCAGGTGTTCAGAAACCATGGAGATGTGGCACTGAGGGATGTAGTGTTGGATTGATTGTTGGACTTGGTGATCTTAGTGGTGTTTTCCAACCTTAATGATTCTATCATCCTGATAGCAGTAACAAGGCAGACCATGCATGATTTCTCTATGCCTTTGCATTGGGTCTGCTGAGGTTTTTGGTTGTAATGGAGCAGTTTGATGTATATCATTAACTTCAGAAAAGTGTTTAATTTCTTAATAACTCCAAGAGGCAACTGTAACAAAGGCGTGAGCTCTTTGTTCTTTAATTAAATAGAAGAAGGTATCACGGACTTGGAGCTCCTGAATCCTAAGGGCAAGTCTAAAGCAGATGGAACAAGAACATCTCCCAAAGCAAACAACTGAACGATAGAGGAACAGAGCACTGCAAAAATCAGGGATTTATATTAAGTGAAGAGAGGTAAAATACAGTACTTACTGATGTGTAACTTGTTTCCATGTGTAATCACTTGCATGTTGGGTGCATCATGCTTTGTTTGCAAAATTAACAGATCATCATTCCTTCACGATCATTTCAGGTGCTGTTTTCTTCTGTTTTGTAGAGCCCTGTAGGTAAATTCAAAATGCTGTAAGAGGAAAAAAAATATTTACAGTAGCCAGTAAGTACAAGATATTTCTCAAAAATAAAGTGACTAGGTTTTGAAAGCGTGAGAAGTTCCATTGCCTAAAATAAGCGTGAAGATGGGCTATCAAATAACACCATTGCATACTCCTAGCTTTGGCACTGCAAAGTTTGGCATCTGAAGCACCTGAGAGGTGAAGGGCAGATGATGGTGAAGCTGCCAGGATAGATATTCTAGCAGGATTGCTCCAGGCAGTAAAACCATTTGGAGGCTTTTCAAGTTTACTGGTCAGATTTACTGTTTTGCAAAATACAGGGTTGCAAAATGCAGATTTGAAGTTGTGCTTTGAATGTTGCTGTCTCTGAAGAGGAAGAGCATGAGTTCTGGCTCTGTTACTGTTTGTTCCTGTGCTGTACTTAAAGGGTACAATCTTGGGAAGTGCTGTGCTGGGGAACAGAGGAGAAATGAGTTGGAGCTGAGGGACTGAACAGGCAGTGGTGAATTTTGGGTTGCGGGTTTCTGTGGAGTTTGACTCTTGTTGCACACACAAATAGGGCTGGGACAGCTCAAATGCATGGGGTTAAGCTTGGTATGTTTAATCTGGACTTTAAGTGTGGAAACATTGGTGAGATGTGCAAAAAAGGCAATCCTGAAAGCAAACTCTGTCTTATCCAGTATTTATCCTGCTGAGTCTTGTTGCTAATTCACCCCATGCGCTAGTGCATCTCTCACCTGTCTTCCAGTCACTCTGGTTTGAATGGAGAAAGTTGAGTATTTCCCACGATCATCAAATTTTGGCCCTTCTGTTGAGACCAGTTTTTGTAATAGCCATGTAGCTGCTGGTATTTTGAGGCTAGCACATTTCTTAGGAGTCACCTTCCGTTCTGATCCTTCCACAAAAAGTGTTAAAAGTGTTGGTCAATGAGACCGAATATCCCATGGTTTGGGAAGGTCTGGCTCACCCAGATTCTTCTCCTGAAGAGGAGCTTTGTTAACTTTCTTCCTCTTGTCCAGGGATTGTGGATGCTCCATCTCTGAGGCATTCAAAGTCTGATTGGATGGGGCCCTGGGCAGCCTGATCTATCCTGAACCTCCGATGACAGTGGGTTGGAACTAGATGAACTTCAAGGCCCCTTCCAACCTAAGCCATTTTATGATTCTCTTGCCTCCTTGCTGATGGTGAAATCATGCCCAGCTCTGCACTGACCCACAGGAGAACTTGAAGGAGGTGCTCAGTCCTTCATATAAATACTCTAATGCAATTAATTCTTCCTTGGCTGATGATTATAATGTTCTTTTAGAAATGCTAATGACCTTGTGCATATCCAACACTGAAAGCATTGCAGGGAGGAAAAAAAAGGACAATAAGAAACAAACAGAAGAAATCCTATGGGAATCCTAGGAAAAAATCATGTATTATGAGTAAGAAAACTTCAACAGAATTTGAAAATGCTTGATGACAGGTTGTACCCTGCTCTGCTACTGTCGCCATGAAGACAGATCAGTCTAATGAATTCATTCACAGCAGGTGTGAAGTATGCATGATGAACCATATGGATGATGCACAAGGTTGGCTTATGTTTGCATCTAATGCTCAAGGAGGAGGTCATCAGATCCACCTCTATTTCTTATGTGAGCATGCAGGGTTTCTGTTCTTGACAGGGTAAGATGGGGGCAAAAGCTCCCACTGGCTGAAGAGTTGACACGTTTGTGTCCTCCTTGAAGTGCTGATTGAGTTCCTCCCTACAGATGGAGGAGGGTGAACTGCAGAGTCGGGAAGACGGATGGAGGCACGTGTAGGTAATTTGGTCATTAATATGACAGCCTATTAGTTGCCTTTTATCCTCCTTGTTATACCTCTGAATCTTGGAGGCATCATGAAGCTACCAACAGGAGAATGTGTTGATACTATGAGGTGTCCCAGCCACCCTCTAGGATTCAGGGAGGTGATTCCACACCCTCACAAGTACTTGTTCTATCTTAATGAAATACCTTGTTTTGCATAAATGCCTGCAAGTTTTAGGGATTATAGTAGGTATGCATGGTGATGTTGGGTTAATGGTTGGACTAGATGATCTTAGTGGTCTTTTCCAACCTTACTGGTTCTATGAAATTCATATAGCCTGAAAACTTTCCCATGCCACTGCTGCCCTCATCATACACTTTCCTGACTGCTACAATTTCTTCTGGATAAGTAAATGAAAGTAGGTGTCAGGTGGCATCCAGAGGCTGGCTTCTGGATATCTGCTCTCAGCTTTCCTGTCATTTTGCCCCTCCTTCAAATCTGGACTTCAGAGCCTTCTCTCTGAAACACTTGGGGATGGAGCTGTAAGAAACATCTGGGTACTGGCATGCCTGCTGTCAGAGATGTGAGCCCTGCCCACATCCCTTCAAGATGGGAGAAGGAGAAACAACCTGTGGGATATTGAGGACTGAGATCCTTACCTTAAATGCCAAGCAAGGCATTACAGCAGCCCAAGAGAAGTGTGGCCTTTGCTCATCCTGTGTGAGTTGTGCTGCGCATTCCCCAGCATCCCGTCATCACTGGTAAAATGGCAGTAAGCTGCTGGTACTTAAATAGAGGAGCTGTTCTTAAAGTTTAAGGCTATTCTGATCTCTGCTTGACCTGCTGCTTAAAACAGATCATTGGACTTTCCTCAGGCACAGAAAATATTTATCTATACTATGTACTTTCTCTGAGGCTACTTAGTTGCTATCTGTTTTGCCTTCTTAGTGGCAACTGTTTCAATTAAATTGGAAAGAGCATTTCAGTGAAGGTAGGGCATCTGCTTTAACCTTGAGCTGATGATCAAAGCCCTCTGCAGAAATTCTTTCTCTGGGGTGGGAGAAAGAGGAGGAGAAACCTGGATAAGAATTTAGAGTCCCTTACCAAATGCCTTCTGTGATTCCCATTTACTGCCTGCCCTAAATCACAGTAAGAAGTGTCTAATTGACAGTGTCACAAGCCAGAAAAATAAACACCACATCCCTTCCCCAATGAGCTCAATCAGCATGTTTTCCTGGAAAACATCAAGAGTTCCAGTGTTGAAGTCTGTACACGTGGACAAGTGTGCCAAGAGTAGAATCATGCAAAAATATCAAAATTCTTTGTTTTGAAAGCATTCAAATAGGAGCTCAGAAGAGAAAAACAAACCTAGTGAAGAAGCATTTTAAAGGTGAGTAATGGAAAAATGCAAGTAAAATGCCTCTGCCTTGCACGTAGCCTCACTTTGGGTGACTTAACCATTTTCATGCCATTGAAAGTTTCTCTAACTCCTGCATGAAGATGCAAGTGCAGGGTGAGGGGCAATGCAGTTTGGAGGGAGACCTCAGGAGGACCTCTGGCCAGGCATGATTGGCTTTGATTTTTTTCGGCTTTTTGATTTTGCTCATGATCAGGAGTTGGTGAATAGGAGATTGATACTGAGAGTAAGATCACTCCTTTTTGATCCTAAATTACTTGTTCTATTTTGAGGATGTAATATTTACAAACTCTACAGCCTTTAATGAACATGAAGTTGGGCTACAGGCAGGACTTTGGGTTCTGAAGTCTGCAGAGGTTTCCAGCGGAAACTTGCCTGAGTTTGTCCTAGCCTCTGGCTCCAATTTGAGGAGTAATACTGTTGGTTTTGTACTTTCTCCCATGTTGAAATAATTGAGGTTTGAGGGCTTGTGCCTACTTCATGTGTAGTCTTAACACCATCCATGGTAGGTGAGGTGGTCTTCGAAGACTGATGTTTGCTGCACCCTCATCTAGTGAAATCCAATAGATTTTGCTAGAAAGGTGGATGCAAGAAATCTCCTCTTCCCTTTTCTGGTTAGTGCTGTGAGTAGGGACTGCTAGGTGGGTGGTGGCGGTTTCTTGTTGGCCATGATGGCTGTGGATAGAACTGGCATATGGCAGCAGGAGGTAAAATAATGAGTAGCCATATAGTATGTGTGGATGGCATGGAGTATGTGGCTAAGGCACAAATTAAATACTGAAGAGGGTTGTGGTTACATGCCAAAGCTGATGGTGAGATCCACAAAGAGAAGAAAGAATAAAGCACTGCAGTGGGCCTAGGAAACGAGCCTTACTTGTGAGCTAGGTGATAGCAGAGCAAAGGAAGAACAAAAGTATCAGATGAGCCTTTGCTCAGGGGGTGAATGGCACAGGTCCCCAGTCAGACCAGGCTGGCAATGGCAATGTAGCGCATAGCTCAGGGCAGCCAGGACAGAATGTGAGCATGGACATGAGCACTCCTGGTGGAGGAAACCCATAGGATGCCCAGGCATCCTTTAGGGACAGTAGCAAGCATCTGGGTGATGGGGGAGACAGTATAGATGTGCTACACAACATCAAGGTAAGTGCTCATCTGGAGCAACATGTCCACACCAGCACACACATGCATAAGAGATCAAAGAGTGTGCTTCAGAGACCGAAGTTTGCATATAAATTATTTTTCATTAGTCAGCATGTCTCCTGCATCTCTATGCCCATGGAGCTGCACAGTATGAAGCATGACAACAAAACCCCGTGCCTACAACCCAGTAACACTGTAGAAAGCCAAGAGCTGCTGCAGGTCCCAACACCTGGCTGCCTGTCCATCCCACAGCCTGTCAATGCCGATTTTGCTTTTATGCGGCTTTGTCAGCACTCCCTGGTTTGAGAAGCCTTAATGGAGATGCCCCGTTAGCAGCAAAAACAATACAGAAGGACAGATAAGTGAAGGAGGCTGGTGGTACCTTTGCCAGACAGGCTCTACAGCTGATATTAAAAGGAGAAATCGATGAGGGACTCCCTTCCAGTACCTCCTTGCTCTGCTGCCAGTTTGGGCAAATACGCTATTTCTTGGAGACATGCCCAACCAGTGGAGCACACGATGGGAACGAGCCAGTGCAAGATGGCAAAAAATGCACAGCAACGCCCAAAATGTGGCACGAAAGCTAGCTGGCTGCACTGGTGTTCGGGGAGATGCAGGCTGTGATTTCTGGTCACAGTCACCATGCGGGTGCTGCTGGGGCTCTGCCACCACCAGGCTCCTCCTGTCCAAAGCAGGGCACTGAGTACGGATGCAGACCTGACGGCACTGTCCCCTTCCCACCCAATGGGTAACACAAGCATCATTACAAGCCAGGCTGCAGGAGGCAGGGAGGGAATAAGGGGATTTTTGCTCGTGCAGGTTACCTGGTGCATGGGAGGCTGCAGCACCCTGCTCCACTTCTTTAAAAGCTGCTCTCTACATCCTCACTTGGGGAGTCCTTCCTGCAAGTGGCTGGGAAAGGAGAGGGCAGGAATCGATCTGTGAGCCGAGCCAAAAATATCACTTGTCCTGTAGCTCTGAAAGGTTTTCTCTGCTCTTACAGGCTGGGAGAAAGGGGTGCCCCATCTGCCAGGCACACTGTGGGCACGGTCTCTGTGGCAGGGACTGCCTGCCAAGGGGAGATGGGAGGAGGGGATGGGGGCTGAAGCTGCAAGAGGCAGTGAAATGGAAACCGTGACCTGCGGGTCGTGCAAAGTGCTGTGAGCCTTTGCTCATGTGTCTGTGCAGCTGATAAAGCCTCGCGTGCATTCGGGCTGCCCGTTGGGTCCTTCTGTGCATTTACAGGCTCCTGACCTCGTACTGGGATGACTGGGAGGTTCAGACACCCCAGGCTTGCTGTAGGATGTCCTTACTTAGATATTGCTTCTTTATCACAGTGAGAAAGCTCTGAGTGTGGTTTGAGGTCAGGCACGCTCTTGGGCAGTTCTCCTGCTCCATTGTTGTATTTTGGTCTTGGTTTCCTCCAACGCTAATGCTTGGCAAGACCCTTGGCAAGAGATGGGTGGGTGTCAACGCACACAACCTCATGTGCTATATACTGCTGACTTCTCATGCACCTTCTAAGCACTGTTGGATGTCCTTGAGCTCTCTACAGACTCTGAATAAAGTCACTCATGCTTCAAAGAAAAGCACCCTCACCTGGCTGGGGGTGCAGAAGTGGCTGCTTTGTACTAAGCTTGCGGAATGTAGTGTGCCACAACCATGTTTGAAGCAGCAGCCACGCACCATGGAGTTCCAACAGCCCTGCATATCATTTCTGAGGTGCCTTTGCCTCAGATACCCCTCTTTAAGCTTTGCTTGCCTAGTGGTAGCGTAAATATAGAAGCACGAACTCTGCTGTTTTTTTATCCAAACATGTCCCTCCCATCTATGCATCATGTGTGCAATCCCTCCAGCTGCTCCTATACATGGTATGACTTTTTTTTTCTTTCCACCCTTTCCCTCACTCCTTGCCCCACTCCCTTCCTTTCCCTGCCCATCGCGGGGGGCTGGGGGCCAATCGGCTCCTGCAGACGATCAAATGTCACTATAACTTGAGAGCAGCAGCACCCCAGGACGCCTGCAGATCCCAGCCCGTCCCCTCCACAGGGAGTTCCACGCCTGCCTCCGCACCTCCCGGTAAGTGGGACCCCAGTGGGAAACGTGGTGGGGCTGAGGTTTGGATGAGGGATGATCCCAAGGGGAGGGTTGGAGGTCTGGGAGGTGTGGGATCCTGTGTAGACTGAGTGTCCCCACTAAGGGAAGGGTGCTTTTCCTTACTGCATTTGATGGGCTATTGCACAAGATTGCTGTCACCTGTAGGGATCTGGGTTCGAGAGTGAGCAGTAGGGGAAGAGACACCTCCAAAGCCCAGGCTGGGAATGATGTGGCAGTGATGTTTAGAGTCAAGGAGGTATACACAGTGTTCAGGAAAACTCCTAGGCAGTAAGGTAGAAACACTGATGTGTCTCCAGAAGAAAGGGATGGCCAAGGTAGGGGAGGAGGAGGATGGAAGAGCAGTAATGCAGCCACTGAAAGCTTCCACTGCTTGCACAGAAAGAAGAAAATTAGGGAAGTAGTCTCTGCAGGAGGTAGATGAGTAAATTCAGCATGACTGTGGAATGTTTGCCATAAGTGTGGCTTCAAAGCCCAGTGCCTTGCTGGTTTGACTGCTGGTGTGGGTGGCATGGAGGATCTCCAGTGTGCTGGGGAGACTGCTAGGCACGGCACATGGGGACAGGATGGAGCAAGGGTAGGGGGCATTAGTTAAGCACAGCTGATCTCTCTATTTTAGCCTTGTTGCTTCTGGCTGCCTCTACACAACAAGTAGAAAACACCCAAAGATGAGGTGAAGGGTGTATTTTAGGGCAAGAATTGGTGTTTTGCTTTGTGTTGGCGGAGGACAGGGAGACAGGTGAGATCCACTACTCAGCCCCAGCAGTGAGAGAAGCACTTATTGGTGGAAAATACCAAGCAGTTCAGAAACAAATGAGGGGGCAGGTGAGAGGAAGAAATACATATAAACTTATACCTGTGTAGATAACATATTATTACAAAAATGGTATTAATGGGTGTGTTGAGTTTGCAGCAGCCCCTGTTAGAAAAGCATGGCTGTTTGGTGGATTGGACCTGCTTCTTGTCTGATTGCTGTTTCATTGCCCATGCACAGCCAATTTATTCCTCCCTCCCTTCTCCTGGAGTAGGGCTCCTGCCATCTTGTCTCCCTTTTGTGGCTGGTGGTGGGTTTTTTCCAAGGATGGGCTTGGGGTATAAGGGAGCCCATTCCTCCTCCCAGCTGGCAGGCAGGCAGGCACATTCCCAGCTGCTAAGATGTTTCTTAGGATGTGATGTCTCTGCTCCTTTGGTGGGGGACAGAAGTGTTTGGGGTCGAAGAGGACGAGCCGAGCTGGCCCCTGGCCATTTGGGGTTGAGGAGGAAGAGGGATTTTGCTCTGCCAGCTGGGAGGGCAAGCAATAAAACTGCCACATCCCTGTGTTTATTGGAAAAGCAAGTGAGCACGCGTGGCTTAATTTTTGAATGGAACAAGCACTAGGGCTTGAAGAACGTAAGCAAATAAAATTAGAAATGAAATGATTCAGGGTTTTTAGCTTGAATGAAATGCAAAAGGTAAGCTTTGTTTTCACCTGAAGGGGTGAGAGGAGGCAGGAAGCTCGGGCTGGCAAAGCTGTGTTTTGCTGTACTCCCAGATGGTGGGCATTATTAGCTGATTGATTTTATTACATCCTTAAACTTCAGTCAAGTCCAAACCCCATTTTTCTCTGCCGCTGTACAAACAAAAACCAGTTATTGCCTCAAGGTGCTAACAGCCTTAATCTCAGGCTGCGTTCACTGCGTGTAATGTAATTTCCACTGAAAGGCAATCCTGAGCCAGCTGGAGATTTTCCATTGCCGTCAGTGAAAATATATACACTGTTCTTAGTGGATTGCTTTCTTCAGTCCCTTTTGGAGATAACTACCGATCTTTTTTATTTGCTGCTTTGATGACACGGTCAGCTATGTGGACAGTGCAGGAATTGAAAATCGTTTCTTGTCTCATACATGGCTCTCAAGTTGCCAGGGTATTTTTTTCTTGCTATGTGGTTTTGTCCTTGTCTTGTTATTGATTTGTTTTATCCAGGGCCTGGAAAGCCCCTCTGGATTGGGGTAACTGGGTGTCAGAGATTTTGGTATTCTCATTTGGCTTTCCTAGCATGTGGGCAAATGCCATGCCAAGTCCCACTCGCTGTCACAGCACTTGGATTGACAAATATGGAAGAGCATAGGGGAGTACCAATGTGACAACCCTCAGCAAGAAGTCCTGAGAGCTAAATTGGAGAGTGGATGAGCTCATTCCAATGACTGTTAATAGCAAGCCTGATGGCAAAGCCTCCTGTAGACTTCAATTGCTTTGGATAGAACAGTATGCCCTGCATTACATGCCCACCCTGCACCAAACAGGCATTTTCATTTCCACGTCTAGGGCTCTCGGCCTATTTTTTTCTCCAGCACAGAGCAATATCACTCTTCGTGCCATGCAGTGAAATTGGAAGTTTAGTTCAAAGCTCTTCGGCCCCTCTTTTTATTTATTTATTGTTTTATTCCATCTTGGGAAGAATGAAATCTGCCTTTACAAATTAAAGCAGAGTGCATGGGAGGATTGGCCATTGCTTTGAGTCCTACAGACCACATACTTTGGTATAAGCTAACAGCTGGTCATTTGAAAGGTTCCCTCTTTGGGCCTTTGCCAGGACAATCTCTACTAACCCACTGCAGAAAGCAACATACTGTTAAGTGTTACTGCTATTAGCTCAAATAATTTTTGGAGGCTAAAGTGAGATTGCAAAGCTGTCATACTGCTAGTCCTCTGCAGACAGTGAGAGGAAGCTTTAATTCTGAAGACTGGATGGTCTAGATAAAGAGAGATGAGAAGTGGTGTTATACCTAAGCAAGCAGTTGGAACTCAATGATCTTTAGGGTCCCTTCCACCCTAAGCAATTCTGTGATTCTAAAAGCCTTTTGCAGAGCTGAAGTTACTCCAATATAGGAGTTGTGTCTGGTGGGGAGCAATCATAGCTACCAACTAAATACAGCTTTGCACCAAGAGATTGCAGGTCTTGTGTGTCCTAGCAGTAGGCCATCCTCCCATTTCTAACACAGCCATTGCTGGCATGATTTCCAGGGCAATGCTGAGTTCTTATAAATAATAATAAAGTATCTGGGGAGGTTGAAAATGCAGCCTGCTTAGAACATGAACTTTTAAATCCTGTTGGTGTCAATGAGTAGCATTAAAGAGTGGTGTTCAGGGTCACTGCTGGGGAATGGAAAGGATCCCTTATAGGGCAGAGTTGGAGCCTCTGGGATTACTGCCTTCCTCTGAAATAGAAAGCTTCTGAGCTGCAGTTGTTCCTTTTGAACTTAAATCAGTCCACCTGCTCCTTCAAGACATCTCTCATATATCAGCTGAGTAATGAAGTTGTGAAAGTCACGGTTTGGGTTTCCCAGCCAAGAGGAGCCTGGCTTTGTATTTTAAGACCTACTGCCAATTTGGAGGAAGTCTGGAGGGGCCCTGACTACCTCCTGCCCCCAGCTTCAGGGCAGACAGGACTTTTAGAAGGGTGGGAGCCTTGCACTGCAATATGCTTATACACAAGCCAGAGAAGAGTGGCTTGAGCCATGAATGGATTTGTCTCACATGCACTGTTAGATGTGTTGTAATAGGTATGACTGGCTGGGTTGACATAGGTTGCCTAACCATGCATTTGGCTAGTTTTTATCCTAAATTAATCACCAGCCCATTGTTCATGTATTAATCAACTACGTAAGCCAGACACTGTTACTTAATGCACTTAATGACAGTTTCTGCATGCTGACGATTAAATAGTTATCTCTGGATGAATCTGTGGAGTGGTTGGGTTTTTTATTACTACTGTATTTTCTAGCTTTGAGTAATGCTTAAAAGCTGGGATATTTCCATTTGTAGTAGCATAAAAGAAAGCAAAATTTCTCTGATCTTGCTGAAGTGATGGAAATGTCAGACAGGTGCAAGAGGGCAAGGCCTGTGCCCATCTCCCTGATCCTTGGAGGTTTTGTAACCCAAAGCCAGGTCCAGATTTTCCACCCCAAGGGTGGCTGCGTTGATGGGCACATCTTGCCAGCTGATCTTTCCCCTTTGCTACTTCTCCTTCTCATCTGACCTGGCTGGCAGGGGTCTGTAGCACTCCGAAAATGGCAGTGTTGATGGGGGATTGGCTGCTGTGTGGGAAAGCAGATGCCTGGCTTTTTTCGTCTTCAAATGTCAACCCATCTGCTCCTGCCTTGGAATTACTTAGGAAGCTTTCTTACTAATAACGCTTTTTTCTTCTTCTTTTCATCTTTTATCTAGAAACTCACTGCCAACATGTCTGATACCGAGGAAGTGTAAGTAGAGAGCGAGCTGCCTGCACGTTCATCTGTTCTGCTCCACAGAGTGCTCAAGGGCATTCCCATGGGGATGGGAGGCAGCTGTCACCCCATGCACAACCCCCAAAGCGTTGAGCAGCAGGGAAGGGGCTCCAAGTGTCAAAGGGTCTGTTGGAGTTCATGCAGCAGGGAAAGTCTTCCTGGCACCTTGACCCGACTCTACTTGTCCTTGGAGGCCATGGTGCTACTCATAATGGAGTCTGAATGAAATACAGAGTGGTGGAGTAACTGCTTTCTGCCCTGATGCAACAAAGTAATGTGTCCAAATGCAATGAGATCAGTTGGCATTTCTACGTCAGTAGGTAGAGAGGGGAGATTTAAGGCAATCACAGGGTCAGAGGCTTCAAGTGCTGACCTGCTGAGGTCAGTTAGCCTCTTCGTTTACTACAAGGCCATTAATTCCAGCCAACTCTTAAATAATAAACACAAAAAAATTTCCTAAGATGAAATTCAACACTTTTTAGAGCAACATCTATCCAAAATATTCCTTGCTTGGTCTCTTTTGGCTGTGCCCTATCCAACTCCATCAGGCATGGCAGGTTCAAGGTTTGGGTTTTGTGCTAGGTGACAGTGGTGCAGGAAAGGCTAGGGAGCAGAGGTGAGGAATGGGAACAGAACACAAAGTTGAGGTGATAACAGCCATGGTATAAACAGCAACAGCATCTGCTTTATCCAAAATTTTTAGTAGGCATCTCTGGAGTTAAAGGCCATCATGTGCAGTGCATGGGGGCTGAAGTTCATCTGTCTTATCAGCCTCTGCAGAGTCTTTTCTTGTGGGTATCATATGATGGTAACATTATGCTGGGACATGGCTCCATGTGCACCAGCAGAATCAGGAACATTAGTAAACTGACTTTTAATAATCTTAAAACTAGGTGACTCTTTTGAGAGCAAAGAGAAAATGGGGGAAAGAAGAAAAAACATAGATTTTAAGCAGAAATGTATTGGATTTCTTCAGCATAGCTTGGCAATAATATGGAGTGGGAAAAAAAATTAGTTTCAGTAACAATTTTTTTTTTTAATTTTTCTCACAGGGAGCACGGAGAGGGTAAGTCCAAATCTCTAATTTCTTCTGTGCAAGTCTGTAGTGTTCACTGTCTGTCTTCTCCTTTCTGCCTATCGTTGGTCTCTTACTGTAATGTGCTGGTGCTTTACCTGATGTCTAAGTATGTGTCGTTGTCTTTTTTGCATGTCAGTGTTTGTCTGTCTCTGTGCTGCGGGCAAACGTTGGGATTTCAGCCCAAAACTGACGTCCTGACTGTGTGTGTGGGGGGGGATGCTGCTCTTTTTTTGTAGGGGCACTGCCATCTGCTGGCAACTTATTCTGATAGTGTTGCAGACATATAGTTTCTGTCTTAAAACATAGAAATGCAGCATACTTAAGCAACATATGTTTTTTTTTTTCTTTTCTCTTGTTTGTTTTTTTTTTTTTTATATACTCATTGGACCTCCCTGCTACCTCTTTCCCCTAACATGCTTGTACACATGAGCTTCCATTGCTCAAGAAAAAAAATCAGTACAATATTACCCTCCTCCCATTGTACAGCTTCTTCTCAAAGGCAGCTTGTTTGATGTTTCTCTTTTTGATTTGAAAGTGGATCCTTTGAGGGCATCTTGCCTATATCCATGTGAATTTAAAGGGTTCTATCATGGGTGACATCCTACTGATGTTTAACCTGTCATTCATTGGCTGTGTGTTAGGTGCTAAAGTTGATGATTGTCTGCTTTTTTTTTTCTTTTTTTTTTTTCTCCCCTCCTCTATTTCAATGCAGAGGAATACGAAGAAGAAGGTAACAAAATACTTGGAATGTAACTGATCTTTCCTAGATTCTTGGTTCTGCCTTTTCTTGTCTGTATTTGACCCCTCTCTTTGACACTTGCCACTAAAGGTGATCTGAAACACTTGATCTGTCAGTCAAAACGTGGCCAAGCTGGGACCGTGATCTGCAGACGTGTTGTGATAAAACATGATATTTGTAGGAGCAATAGGAGATGGTGATTAAGCAGAATCTTGAAATTGAAAAGGAGGGTGGGTTGTCTGGCTCCAGAGGAGCACCAGGCACAGGGTACTGGGAAGTCTGGAAAAGGCAAGGCAAGGAATTAGCTGGCAAAGAGGAAGTCTTTCAGTTGCACCGTTAGCTGGCAAAAGGTGATTTGACAAGCTGCTAGAGACACAGAAGAAGCTTTGGAAAGATGGAGTACGAAAAGCCCTTCACACCCCCAAGCTTTTTCACCTGACTTGTTTCAGAGTCTGCAGTTAGCAGGGAGGGGAAAATTTTGGAAGTGTATCACTGCTTTTATTGGGCACTTCTGACGTGTTCAGGCAAGTGTAGCTGTCAGTTGTCATCCTTCATTTTCCCATGGTATCTGGAACTGAAATGAGGGCAAAACTCTGCGGCACATCCTTAGGAGTTTTACTTTTTCCCAAGAGCTCACTTTGTGTCCAAGACACTTTCTAAAGGGTCAAGTGAAAGCCTTTTGTAGGAGGTGGAACTGCCCATGTTGCCCACCTTTGACACTCTGTCATCTGCACAAAAGAAATGTCCATCTTGGGGCCTTTATGCAGAGCAGCTAGTTTCCCTCAGGTTGCTGCCACTAAGTAATTCCCATCAGCAGTGATGGGAACAGAAGGGAGCTTGCTCAGAATAGTTCCTGCCCTACGGCATAGCTGTGTTTCCCTCAGCATCCCTGCCAGGGAGATAAGGAGATCAAGGGCACAAGAGCAGCAAGTGCAGGTGTCTCCAGCAAGAGGTGTCTCCAGTGGCTGTTGCCCAGAGAGGCAGAGCTGGGGAGGTGTAAGTGCTGCTCATACTCCATCCTTCTTTGCACCTTGTCAAACGCCCAAAGAGTGAGCAAAGGGTGTCATTCCTACAGACAAGCCTTCCTAAAAGGAGAAGTACTTCTTTCCTCTCTCCTTCCTTCCCTTACTGTCTCCTTTTGAGTTTCAATATTGTAACAACTGAAATTAAAAGGCAGGTGACTACAATCCTGCTTTTCTTTATCTGCATGACCATCTCCTCTGATGTGTAACTTTGCACTGTTCCCCAGTTTTGCTTGACCTTCCAAAGTAACCCATATAACTTTTTCCCATCACTTTCTAATCACTCATTCTCCAGGCCTTACCTGACTAGAATACCAGTTTCTAACAGTTTTCTGTTTCCATTTTCCTGTTTGCTGTGGCTTCTTGTTCCATGACGCTTGCCATCTGAAGCTCATGCAACAGGTATGTGACATGGCTTCTGCTTTCTTTCTCTCTTGGTGCAGAGGAAGAATGTGTACAAAGAAATACAGAGCAAACAGTTCACACTTGGTGGCCAGGATGTGGTCCTGAGCCACAGACATCAATGCAGTGACAGCTATTGATGTCACTTATTGAGCTGGTAGGAAACTGGGTCTCTTATATATAGATGCACATACATAAAGTGCATATATACATAAATGTGCACACACATATACAAGTGTGTAGTTATATACGTATATGGAAAGAAATTTTATTTGGTTTAAATAAATCTTAGGTTAAAAAAAAAAAGGGTGGTGGAGGACTCTAGGAAATTAGCATCCATTTCTTGAAATTCAGTGATGAATTTCTTTAACAGTTCAAGATTTGAAGAATGTTGAAACTAAATTTGTAACTGTTCAAGAAACATGGATTAAAAAAAAAAAATGAATAGAGAAATTTTATTTGTGGTTAAAATTGCATCAAAACTGAGCTTTAGGAAACATCAACCAGCTCTAATAAGGATAACTTAGTGGGTGACTTTTTAATGTGGTTTTTATTTGTGATCATATTCTCGTTTTTCAGTAACATTTAGAACCCCACAAAATGCCCATAAAGATATTGTTTGTATTTCTCTCTCATTCTGTAATTTCATCACTGTGTATTCTTACCCTGTGTGCCTGGAAAACCTCAAGGATGTTTAAAAAAAAAAGTCGTTTCTGTTTTAATTTTCTTCTTCATTCTCTTCACTGCATGATGTTGCCACCCACAGAAGAGGTCCATGAAGAAGGTATGTGGAAAAGGACACCTCGGCTCTGCTCTTTGCAGGGCTCAGTGTAGAAGAAAACAACAGGCGAGAGAACGATGCTGGGACAAGGGATGCCTCACCTGAAAACACTTACTTCCCCTGAGCCTCTACATTTCCACATGAGGATCAACTGGTTTAGGAAGGCATCTGAGGAAGTTTTGGGGTCCCACCATGGGTCCCCCATAAGTTGTGTATCCATCGACATCTCCACTGGTTTTGGGGAGGGAATAGCATGGGAAATGTGGGCACCATCCCCTCCTTCAGGCCGCAGTAGGCTCTGAGGCTGGTTTTCAGCCCTGGGTGTTGATAACACCAGCCAAAGAGCAGCTGAGGTCTATCTCTGAAGGTCTATATCCCATATCAACTGGTTTCTCCTGCATAGCTTGGCAGATAACGATCAGATGGATTTTAAAGTCAAAATCCATCTGTGGCAAGGTATGTGTGTAGCCGCGTGTTACACAGTACATATTCTATAATATGTAATATTATATATAGTATGACATATATATTATGAGTTATAGACTATAATATATAGTATTATATATAATATAAATAATAACACCTGCATTCTGTGGTGTTATTAGTTACATCTGTGAGGATACTGGCAAATAACTCAGCTGGCTCTCTGCAGGGTGTGTGGTGTCTGCAGGACCAGGAAAGGGGCTGGAACAGAAACTCACCCTTTGTACTTCATTTGTCTGGGGCTTGGTGCTCCGATGAGGAGCCAAAGGGTGGGTTGGTTCCCTTTGCATTTGCAAAGCTTTGTACTATGGGCATGTATGAAAAACTTATAAGCCTGTTTATAGCAGGGGCAGATTAGCTCTGAGCAGCTGACAGGGTTTTTGCAGAGCACAGGTCATGAAGGATTTACATTTCTTGTATCCAGGCACACTCTGGTTACCTGTCTCCATTTTTTTTTCTCTCTATTTCACATCCCTGTATGTTTTATACATCCCCTATTGCTTTCACATACTCTTTAGTCTAACTGCTCTTATTTTCCATCTCATTGTTTTGGCTCTCAGCCTATCCCAGCTGCTGGGGCTTATGAAGAAAGTATGTGCCTTGGCCTTCCACATCCCTTCCCATCATCACCTTAGCACTGAGAGGAATTGAAGTGTGGGAAAAGGGGAGCAGGACACAGTCACTGTGTTACCTATGGTTCCTACCTTTCCTCCAAAACCTCCCCTGCTGCAGTCTGATCCTCTCACTTGGTGCAGCTAATTTCTCATTCCTTCTCCTCCTTGCCCTTAGCAAATCCCTTATTGGGATTAAACTCTACCCTCTGGCCCGAGAGATTATTCAGTCTGTGCATGAATGTGCCTCCCTCAATGCTTCTTTGCATTCTGTTCTCTGGTACTTCCCACCTAAAGCCTATAGGGAAGGTAATGCATATTTAAAACAAACGAGATCTGATGTGGCCAGTTAAATCAGGTTTATTCTTTATCCCCTCCCCCCTGTTCTGTGCAAGTACAAGGTTGTCTTGTGGTTCCTAACGCTCTTGTCTTTCTTTGCATCCTGCTCTGTGACTCTTCCACTCACTAAAGCGCATCACGAGGAAGGTACGTGAGATGACTCTCAAACTCCCCTTGTACAGAGTGAGTTCAGATGTGGCCAAAATGACCCGAGATGTTAAGGGGAAACAGGAGCTGAAAATAGACATAGGAGTGCAGATTTAAACTTACAGCTGTGTTGGGTGCTGTTCTCCCATCATGTTTGTCTTGACACTTCGTGTTCTGATGATACTGTATAGTAATTGTTGCATGAAAGCCAAGTGTCAGGGTGCTGGGAAACATAAAGCCCTTGTGCAGTTTGGATTCCCTGTGCTCTGAGGCTGCGTGTGTCTCTTTGGGAGGCACAAATTTTTGGACCTCATGTTGTGTTGGGCCGAGTGCTGGCCAACCTGTGGCTGTGCCCATGGCTGGTGTTCCCATGGCAGCCTTTCCTCATGTCCATTTCTTAGCTTTGATGCCTGTTGCGTAACAAAGCAACTGGCAATGATTTCTATATTACTTAGCATTATAAATAATTAAGGATGGCTTTTGTCATGTTGATATAAAGAGCTTCCTTCTCCTCTTGGTTATAAGTGCATGCTTAATGCAGTAAGGTTCATTGAATACAAATGACATCGCATATAGCAGTGTAAATAGGGTTTATGCTCATAGTATCTCAGATTGCCTGCACCCTCAGTTTCAGTTGTGATTTTTGTATTTGTATTATTTTATTTTCCCCCAATACTGTCTCAGAAATCCCCCACCCCCTCTGTTTTGTGCAAGTTCAAGGTTGTTTTGCAGTTCCTAACGCTCTTGTCTTCCTTTGCATCCTGCTCTGTTACTCCTCCACTCACTAAAGCTCACCATGAGGAAGGTACGTGAGATGACTCCCAAATTCCCCTTGTACAGAGTAAGTTCAGATGTGGCCAAAATGACCCGAGATGTTAAGGGGAAACAGGAGCTGAAAATAGACATAGGAGTGCAGATTTAAATTCACAGCTGTGTTGGGTGCTGTTCTCCCATCATGTTTGTCTTGACACTTCATGTTCTGATGATACTGTATAGTAATTGTTGCATGAAAGCCAAGTGTCAGGGTGCTGGGAAACATAAAGTCCTTGTGCAGTTTGGATTCCCTGTGCTCTGAGGCTGCGTGTGTCTCTTTGGGAGGCACAAATTTTTGGACCTCATGTTGTGTTGGGCCAAGTGCTGGCCAACCTGTGGCTGTGCCCATGGCTGGTGTTCCCATGGCAGCCTTTCCTCATGTCCATTTCTTAGCTTTGATGCCTGTTGCGTAACAAAGCAACTGGCCATTCTATCTATATTACTTAGCATTAGAAATGATTAAAGATGGCCTTTGTCATGTTGGTATAAAGAGCTTCCTTCTCCTCTTGGTAATAAGTGCATGCTTAATGCAGTAAGGTTCATTCAATACAAATGACATCGCATATAGCAGTGTAAATAGGGTTTACGCTCATAGTATCCCCGATTGTCTGCTCCCTCAGTTTCAGTTGTGATTTTTGTATTTGTATTATTTTATTTTCCCCCAATACTGTCTCAGAAATCCCCCATCCCCTCTGTTTTGTGCAAGATCAAGGTTGTTTTGCAGTTCCTAACGCTCTTGTCTTTCTTTGCATCCTGCTCTGTGACTCTTCCACTCACTAAAGCACATCATGAGGAAGGTATGTGAGATGACTCCCAAATTCCCATTGTTCAGAGTAAGCTCAGATGTGGCCAAAATGACCCAAGATGTTAAGGGGAAACAGGAGTTGAAAACAGACATAGGAGTGCAGATTTAAACTTACAGCAACGTTGGGTTCTGTACTCCCTTCACTTTCTGTCTTGACACATAATGTCCTGATGATACTGTGTAGTAATTTCTGGATGAAAACAAAGTGTCAAGGTGCTGGGAAACCTAAAACAGTTGTTGGTATTAAGTGTATGCTTTATCCTATAATGTGAATTTAAGACACAGTGCTTATACTGGTACTTAATTCAGGTTTGCATTCATATTTTCTCAGATTCCCTGTAACCTCAATTTCAGCAGTGATTTTTGTATCCATGTTATATTACTTCCCCACAATGCTGTCTCAGAAATCCCTTCCCCTCTGTTTTGTATGGATGCAAGCTTGTTTTGCAGTTCCTAACTTTCTCAACTTCCTTTGCATCCTGCTCTGTGACTCTTCCACTCACTAAAGCACATCATGATGAAGGTACGTGAGATGGTTCCTACATTCTAATTGGTCAGAGTCAGCACTGATAGGGCCAAGAGGATGTGAGAAGTCAAAGGGAAACAGGAGCTGAAATAGACATAGGAGAGCAGAATTGTGTGGGTTCTGTACTGCCTTCGCAGTCTGTCTTGACGTTTAATGTCCTAATAATGCTACAAAGTATTTTTTGCATGAAAGCAAAGTGTCAAGGTGCTGGGAAACAAAAAACTCCCAGGCAGCTTGTAAAGACTTTCCTCTAGGGCTGGCTGTATACCTTTGGGATGCACAACACCTTGGACTTCCATTTGGTGGGCCAAGTTGTGGCTGACCTGGGCTGTGCCCATGGCTGGTGTTCCCATGGCAGCCTTTCCTCATGCCCATTTCTTAGCTTTGATGTCTGTTGCATAATAAAGCAACTGGCAATGATTTCTATGTTATTTAGCTTTGCAAATGATTAAAGATGGCTTTTGTCATGTTGATATAAAGGACTGACTTGTCCTCTGTCTGTTGTCATTAAGTGCATGCTTTATCCAGTAATGCAACAATGTGTATTTAATACTAATGACATCCTATACAACAATGTGAATAGGATTTACGATCATAATTTCTCAGGTTCCCTGTAATCTCAATTTCAGCAGTGATTTTTGTATCCATGTTATATTACTTCCCCACAATGCTGTCTTAGAAATCCCCTCCCCTCTGTTTTGTATGGATGCCAGGTTGTCTTGCAGTTCCTAACTCTCTTGTCTTTCTTTGCATCCTGCTCTGTGACTCTTCCACTCACTAAAGCGCATCATGAGGAAGGTATGTGAGATAATCCCTAAATTCCTGTTGTTCACAGTAAGCTCAGATGTGGCGAAGAGCACATGAGATGTCAAAGGGAAAAAGGAGCTGAAAATAGACATAGGAGTGCAGATTTAAACTTACAGCAACTTTGGGTTCTGTACTCCCTTCACTTCAAGTTTGGTCTTGACTCTTAATGTCCTAGTGATACTTTCTAATAATTGTTGCCTAAAAACAAAATGTCAAAGTGTGAATCATGAAACTCCTAGGCAGTTTGAACACCCTGTGCGCCGAGGCTGCATGTGTCACTTTGGGAGGCACAAATTTTTGGACCTCATGTTGTGTTGGGCCAAGTGCTGGCCAACCTGTGGCTGTGCCCATGGCTGGTGTTCCCATGGCAGCCTTTCCTCATGTCCGTTTCTTAGCTTTGATGCCTGTTGCGTAACAAAGCAACTGGCCATTCTATCTATATTACTTAGCATTAGAAATGATTAAAGATGGCTTTTGTCATGTTTGTATAAAGAGCTTACTTGTCCTCTGTCTATAGGTAGTAAGTACATGTTTTATCCAGTAATGCTGTGATGTGCTTTTAATTCAATCAGCATCTTATACAGCTGCTTATTTCAGGTTTATGTTCAGAATTTCTCAGGTTCCCTGCACCCTCAATTTCAGTTGTGATTTTTGTATCTGTATTATTTTATTTCCCCTCTATGCTGTCTCAGAAATCCCCTCCCCTCTGTTTTGTATGGATGCAAGGTTATTTTGCAGTTCCTAACGCTCTTGTCTTTCTTTGCATCCTGCTCTGTGACTCTTCCACTCACTAAAGCGCATCATGAGGAAGGTACGTGAGATGACTCCCAAATTCCCCTTGTACAGAGTAAGCTTAGATGTGGCCAAGATGTTAAGGGGAAACAGGAGCTGAAAACAGACATAGGGGTGCAGGATTATGCCTTCAACTGTGTTGGGTTCTGTAGTCCCTTCAAGCTTGGTCTTGACCCTTAATGTCCTGGTGATACTTTGTAGTAATCCTTGCATGATAACAAAGTGTCAAGGTGCTGGGAAACTAAAACCCTTGAGCAGTTTGGAAACCCTCTGCTCTGAGGCTGTGCGTCTCTTCGGGAGGCACAGTACCTTGAATATCCTGTTACATTGGGCCAAGTACCAGCCCTCCTACTGAGCTGCGCCTGGCTCATTTTCTTACAACAGCCTTTCCACTTACCCATTCCTTAGCTTTGGTATCTGTTGTGTAATAAAACAACTGGCCATTATTTCTATGTTATTTAGTTTTGCAAATGATTAAAGATGAAATTTTCTAGGCTGACATCCCCTGGTATTAAGCGCAGTTTTATGCCACCAAAAAGCTGTAGGCTTCAGCTTGAAATTCCACTGTAAACCTGAGCAAGCTTTGGCAGTGTGAGACTGTGTGCTTTATCCAGAAATGCAGTAATGTGTATTTAAGACAAATGACATCTGATACTACCACTGAAATCAAGTTTATGGTCACAATATCTCAGATTGCCTGCACCCTCAGTTTCAGTTGTGATTTTTGTATTTGTATTATTTTATTTTCCCCCAATACTGTCTCAGAAATCCCCCACCCCCTCTGTTTTGTGCAAGTTCAAGGTTGTTTTGCAGTTCCTAACGCTCTTGTCTTCCTTTGCATCCTGCTCTGTTACTCCTCCACTCACTAAAGCTCACCATGAGGAAGGTACGTGAGATGACTCCCAAATTCCCCTTGTACAGAGTAAGTTCAGATGTGGCCAAAATGACCCGAGATGTTAAGGGGAAACAGGAGCTGAAAATAGACATAGGAGTGCAGATTTAAATTCACAGCTGTGTTGGGTGCTGTTCTCCCATCATGTTTGTCTTGACACTTCATGTTCTGATGATACTGTATAGTAATTGTTGCATGAAAGCAAAGTGTCAAGGCGCTGGGAAACATAAAGTCCTTGTGCAGTTTGGATTCCCTGTGCTCTGAGGCTGCATGTGTCTCTTTGGGAGGCACAAATTTTTGGACCTCATGTTGTGTTGGGCCGAGTGCTGGCCAACCTGTGGCTGTGCCCATGGCTGGTGTTCCCATGGCAGCCTTTCCTCATGTCCGTTTCTTAGCTTTGATGCCTGTTGTATGAAAAAGCAACTGGCAATGATTTCTGTGTTATTTAGCTTTACAAATGGTTAAAGATAGCTTTCTCCATATTGATGCAATGGAATTTCTAAGCTGTCATCAGACAATCGTAAGTGCAGCCTCATGCCACTAAAAAGCTGTTGGCTCCAGGTTGTAATTCTACTGTAATCCTGGGTGAGCTTTGGCAGTGTGAGATTGTGCTCTATCCAGAACTGCAGTAATATGTGTTTAAGACAGATGACATCTGATAAGGCCACTTAAATCAGCTTTACCTTCTTACTATCTCTACTGGTTACCCTCATTTTCAGTAGCGCTTCTTTATTTTATCCATATTATTCTATTTCCATGCAATATATTCTCAGACTTCCCCTCCCCTTAATTTTGCATGGGTGCAAGTTTGTTGTATGGGTGTTGTTCCTAACGCTCTTGTATTTCTTTGCATTTTGTTTTGTGACTCTTCCACCCACTAAAGCTCACACTCATGTGGAAGTTATGTGCTATCATTTGCAAATTCCTGTTTATGTCTGGAGCAGTAACATGTGCAGGAATTCTGGAGGTGGCCGAAGAGGAGAGGATGTGAAAATATCCTCTGCATGACTGCTGGGAGCTGCTTCACTCGTGTAGGACAAGCTATAATAAGTACTAATTGCTGTTCTGATCTAGCTGACAGCCTCCTGATAGCTCTCCTGGCTAGAAGGCAGGGGGACTGAACAAGATGTGAAGAGCATGTGTTTTTTATATTGAGCTAAGTGCTTTGTCCACACCAATGCCTTCCACAGCTTGAGAAGAGAAGGTCCTGTACTGCATGCTTGTTAATGGAATGCATCAGTTTTTAGCTGTCACTGTTGCAACAATTTGTCTCTCCAGTAGTTGCATGCTGTGCTGGATTGGATTGGGTATTGCTTTTATTGCCCTTGTGCTCTGATTTCCTTAACCAGGCTGTGTGTGTGGACACCAGTTGGGGAAGGGATTGTGCCACATGTCACACACCATCACACCTGGTTTTCTAAGGGTCAGAACAAGTAACATCATTTTCACTGCAATGTATTTATAGAAAGAAAAAAAAAAAAGCACATTCAGAAAAAAAAAAATGTGGTTGTTTGCTTTTTTCCCCCCACCACTACACCACTATTGGTATTTTCATGGGTTAATATGCGTTTTGAGAACATGGGGATAGCAAGATTGCTATTGGGCTTGATTTTATAGTGTGTATTAAATGCCAGATCTGGCAAGGCAGAGTGTATGATTAGCAGAATGGTAATACAACATGCCCACCAGAGCATCTGCCCACCAGCCCATCTCCACTGACCTTTAAATGCCCCTCCCAGCCCCTCTGGATGCCCACACTTGATCTCATGAGCCTGAGAGCAGGAATGTGCTCTGTTCACTGCCCTGCACTGGTGTGCCCCATATAGATGGTGAAATCCTGGCTACTTGGGAAATAGGTGCCAGCTCCTCCAAGCCCACTGATTTCTGCAGGGGCTGGGATTTCTATGCACATGAATAAGGGCGAGTTGTCTGTGCCCTTCTCACATGTTCAAACCTACAGATCCTAATGGACCTGACTTTAATACAAGTTAATCCATGTGCCAACTGACGGTACTTGATTTTTAACGTGACTGTGTCATTCACCTGCATCTCACCCCTCACACCCTCCCTCCTGCCACAATTTTCTGATCAAAATCCATTTCCCTTCATATTTCTCCTTTAATCTTATTAATGTCTTTTATGCCTTTAATCCCCTCCACCCTGGCTAAAAAACCTTGTAACTTGTTTGTTTCTTTTTTAATGATCCTCTCTTTAGTGCTTTAATTCTCTTATTTTTCTTTGCATCTCCTCACCTGCTACTTTCCTCTTAAAGAAGTCCATCATGCAGGTATGTGACTTCTGAATTCCTCTGCGTCAATGCGAAGGGTTATTGAGTGCTGGAGATTCAATTGCGATTGGCCATTTCACAATTGGGTTGTGCTCTGAAATGGGACAAAGTGGAAACATAAAAAAAAAAAAAAAAAAATTAAAAAAAAAAAAAAAAAAAAAAAGAGAGAGAAAAGCCTGTCAGTAACTCTGATATTATACTCAGGAATTCGAAGATGGTGGAAGGACCAGATAAAAGCACAAACATTAATGATGAACTGTAACTTCAGCTTCCTTACACCTTCCATCAGTAATATTTCCCTCTACCTTGTAATGAATAATTATGAGGACGAGCTAACTGATGCATGAAAAATGTAATAACATTTCCGTAAACAGCATTCTAAAGTGTCAGCTGCAGCGATGGTCACTGAGTGGACTCAGAGACTTCCTTGGGCTTCTGACAGGAAAGTTACACGGTTTTATTCTGTGGAAAAGCAGCAACTGAACTTGTAGTATCCTCTGCAGTGTGCAAGTGATTCTGTGCCATTTTGGGTAGCTTCCTGAGGCCAGTCACGTCTCAGTGCAGTCCACCCCAGATATTCCCCTTTGCTGTCTGTAAAGGGATACCAGCTCAGCTTCCTTCAGTGTCTGAGGCTGGGAGGGATGTCTGATTGATTTTGCATGACTGAATGCTTCAACAAGTGCGTGTGTGCTGCTTACCAGCTCCCTCCTATTCTCACATCCCACTCTTTCCATTTTAGCTATATTTGTTCATTCTCACCTGCTCCTAAATCTTTTCTGAGTGTGGCTTGCCCAAGCTGGTGCACCTTGCTGCCATACCAGCTGCTCTGCATGCTCTTCACCTTCTTCCCCTGCAGCCCCAAGCCAACTGAGCAGCTCCCCCAGTCCTGTGTGTTGGTCTTTAACACACTTAGCGGCTTGGAACCTGCACAAATTATTAATGAGATATGATTAAGTTAGGCCTTAACTCCAGCCTTTCCTTGCCTTTTCCCTTGGAACTGTCTGTCTGTAACAGAGAGGAAGGCTTATAAAGGAGATGTGAACACAGTGAGAGCCTCTGGCAGCTCTTCACAGTGCTCTGTTAGTATTTAGATTCTGTGCTATTAATGCTGCCTTTGTCTCGCACATCTCTGCTGTTGTGTCCTAGGTCCTGCGTGAGATCAGAGCTATTGCTGTTGTGTTTCTTGCCCTGTTTCTGTTGTTTTTCTTCACTGTGGTGTTTCCTATCTAACCAACAGTGCATGCAATATCTAAATCCCTATGTGTTAATCTGAGGCATTTCTGCACATAGGAATTTGAAGATGTTGAAACAAACCACTCATGAAGGATCAATCCATCCCCTAAAATTCACTATCCCTGTATGAAACAGAAAAAAGTACTTGCACCTGCAGTGGCACCTTGCCAAAAGCTTAGGAGAAACTCTGTGTAGGCCTAAATATTTCCTTTTCTGTGGAGCTAAGCCCCAGATCTGCCAGTGGTGGATATCAGATGGGGCAGCTTCAGAGGGAAAAGGAAAGATGCACACAGAGCAAGACTTCCCCGCAGTCACTCTCATCCCCTCATACTTATACTCTCACAAAGGCATGCATACAGCTGAAACAGGTCACACTGCACACTTGGGAAACTGTTTTATTTAAACTTAAGGGTCATGGGTGATACTAAAGCTGTCCAGTATTTCTATATTTGCATGATTAAATGGCTGCAATCCATCAACATTCAAATTCCTTTTATCCTTCACTTCTATTACATCCCCTCCCTGTGTTCTTCACACTCCACTGTAAATGCTCTTCTCTTCCACACTTATTAACACTCTCCCTATAACCTAGTATGTAAAAGATACCTCTGTCAACCTGATCTTACCAAAGTTTGAGGTGATCCCTTCCTGAATAACTTCTAATTCTTTTATCTTCCTTTCGTATCCTTTTCCCCTGACACCTCCTACTAAATGAAGCCCCCCCTCCAGGTATGTGATTTAACTTCTAAACTCCCCAGTGCCTGCCTGCCTGCTGGGACAGCATGCATAGGAATTGAATACAAGGTGACAAGAGATGATAACCAAGCTGTTAATGATAACTTGCACCTTGCATGCATTTTGTATATATATATTTTGTTTCTCTTTTTTGGAAATGTTATTAAAAACTGGGCAACACATATGCTATTGTGAAAGGGTAGATCAGCAGAATGCACCTTTGTGGAATGGGTTAAATCTTGTGCTGTGATATGAGAATGAATATTTCATCCTACAGTGAAAGCTTCATTTCAAATCTCTGGCCAGAATTTGTCCCATTGACTAAACATAGGAAACATAAATACAGAGAGATTTTGCAGTTTTTTATGCCTGCTTTGCAAAATATTCAGTAGTGCATGCATGGCTGCATATCAAAAGCTGTCCCTCAGATCTGCACCGCTAATCAATTCTTGCCTTGCTGAATTTCGAGGAATGAACTGTAGACCCGCACAGACTTTAATCAACATTTTCTTCCTCTGAAGTAATCAATTTGAAAATCTCCATTGCAAATGGATGTGAAGCAGAGCAGTAAATTTAGACAACCATCCAGACCGTCTTCAAGGAAGAAAATGACATGGGCCATAGATCCATAACAGAGAACCGAGCTTCTCTGAAAGTTAGCTGAGTGCAGATGATGAGTTACAGCAGGTATTTCAGCAGGTTACTAAACACATCGTGTTAATCTGAATGGGCTGGAATGCTGCTGTAGAAAAGGATGGATCTGATAGTGCCTTGAAAGTGCTCTGTTCATGTGCATATTTCAAACCAAGGTAGACCTTGGTACACCGTGCTGTCAGATTGTGCTTTATGCATAAAATGCTCGTAAGTGCTTTGTTTCAAGCATTGCACTGTTATCATAAATCATTTTCACTTGACCAAATTCTTTTCCTTTCCTGTGACTTCTGTTTACATGCTATTTCAAATGTAATTAACTTATTTTATCTCAGGTTTACTTCTCAATGTTATTTCCTTTTCCTCTCTCTACTTCTCCGCCCCTTTGGCTTGAAAGCTCTTTTGCTTTGTGGAATAACAGGTTTCTCGTTCTCATTCTCTTATTTTCCATTGCATCTTGTTCCATGACACTTCACACATGAAGTTCATGAGCCAGGTATGTGACATGACTTCTGATTTACTCTGTGTATTTGCAACACAGGTGTGAGTGTGTGTGAACAGGAGTCCTGGTCTGGTAGAAGAGAACAAAGCAAGAGAAACAAACATTAACCATAACGATCCCTTTCAGCTTTCTTCTCCTTTAATCTCCCTACTTACTACTACTTTAACCTTACAGCATCTTTAACTCCCTACAGCCTCTCCAGATACCTTTTCTCTTTGCCTTAATTCACTAATCACTTCATCTTTTCCCCTCACGCATTCCCTTGTTTCTTTCTCAGGCTTCCAAGAACTTTAAATATCTGTTCTGTTTTCTTCCTTTTTTCTTTCTTCCCATTTCCTGTCTTTCCATCGCTGCTCACACCATGACACAGAAGAAGCCCCTGAAGAAGGTATGTGATGATACCTCTAAAGACTCTCATCCTTTTTCTTTTTCAGAGCTGGGGAAACAGTGTTGAAAACACTGACCTTGTTCAAGAGCACAGGTAGCGTGGGAGGGAAGCAGCCTCTCTGGATGGCTTTGGACAAACTTGGAGAAAAGGGTTGTATGCTTGTTAACCAAAAATGCTCCACAAAATAGGTACAGCAGTGTGGATCCTGTGGTCTTAGCTCCACTGCAGTGACCTCAGGCTCTTTGTTCTTCGGAACTTGTGGGTCAGCACATCCCTTGGATACATAAATATGTATATATATATAAAGCCCTGACTAAATAATGACCACAACATGTGGCTCAGCAGGGCTCGGGTCTTCTTCATGGCTGCTGCAGTTTATTGTCCTGGAAAGACAGAATTGAGAGACAAAAAGGTGAAAGAGTGAGTCCCTAGATGATGGTTCAGGGACTTGGATATTTTGCTCCCATTCACATGAAGCTTCTAGCTGCTGTTTGGATGCAAGAAGACCCAATACTGTTGGATTTGGGTATGAGTCTGAATATGGAGCTATTGCTTTGTCCTTACTTCTACATAACTAAAGCTGCTGCTTTCATAATAGACATTCAGGAAAGTCTACAGAAGATGGATATATTTTGTTCCTGTTCTCATAACACCTGCCCTTGAGCTCCTTACAGGATGATGCTGGAGACCAGAAGCACAGTACTTCAGTGTCAGATAGAAAAACAAAGTTTCTGTCAGGGGGAACAAAGATATTTGTTGAGTTCAGTTTACAGCTAGTTATTTCCAGGTGTGCTGGGCAATGTAGGGTGGAGTACATTACAGAACACACTTCTAACTGTTGGGAACCATTAAATGAATAATACAAATCTGTACTTACATAACTGGTTCATGATTTGGCATTTTCCTAGTGGGATGAGATACCATACCAAGCACAATTGTGTCTGGCTAAAACACCTTGCAAATGTACTGCAGCTTACTATTGCCTTGTATTTACGTACGGCTGTTGTAAAGAGCTAGACACCCTTCTCTCTTTGTTTCTTCTTTTCATTCGATCTCCAGAGAGCCCCAGGTTCCCAGTGTAGTGGGGAGGGAACAGGGACGGCTGCTTTTAGGACAACAGTGCTGGTTGTGGATTGACTACTGTGCTTCTTTTCTTTTGCTTTTATCCTTCTATCTACAGCTGATGAAGAAGGCGGATACTATGATGGTAGCTCGCTGTTGTCTTAGGACAACAAAGTCATCTTTCTAACATCTCACCCTTTTTTGTCTGTTTGTTTTTTGTTTCTCACCTGATTTTAAACTCAGGAACTGGGCCAAAACCTCACTGCCGCAAAGAATCACTCACTGTGTATATCCAGTCACTCTTGGGAACTCTGTACATCCCCACTAGGGTAGCAGGTGGTGAAACCCAAGACCTAGAAACTTGTTCTGTTTTTTTCAGATAAATCCCATGTATCAAATCTTTCATTATCATAACCTTTCAACCCAAATAATTAGTCAAGCCTCTCTTAAATTCCATTGGCATGATTAAAAATGGAGCTTGGCCTTGTGTGGATATGCCTCTCTCATCCACCCTTGAAGGTCAAGATCTTCAGGCTGGAATCTGCAGGTATTTAAATTTCTGCTCCAACCACACACTTAGAATGGTCCTTAGCACCGAACATACAAATAAATTTATTCAGACTGATGGAACAATTCATTTGCTGCTTAAAACAGTAAATTTTAAAAAATCTGGTTAAATAGGCCCTGGAACACATAGATAGAAATGAGAATCTCGAAAGAACCAAATCTATGAAGAGACAGTTTTGCTCTGGTATGTGGGCAAGTAACTCCAGCCCCCAGAGCAAAATCAGTTTAAAGGTATAGGAAGACTCTCATGGACTTCAAAAACCTTTGACGTAGCTAAGTTGTGTTCTGATTGCCTCAACCCCTGGATTGTTTGGCCAGATGTTTCCAAAGACAAAGGCCAACACCACTGGGAACGATTTTTCTTTTTCTGTGATTTCTTGTTTTGTTTTTGTTTTTCACTTTGTTCGTTTAAATTTTCTTGTTCACTTTTCAGGATTTTATTTTTCGTTTTTTAATTCTAGGGATATCCTCTGAGGACCTTTCAGAGCCTCTCACAACACTTTTCACTTCAAAATGGGATCTTTTCCTCTTTCTTTCTCTCCTTTTTCTTCCCTCTTACTTTTTTAATAGCATACTGTTTTTCAAGGACACACTGTGGGTTAGAGATGTTGTTTCTCAGCAGTGGGGCAAAGGAGGATGTTTAGGAATTTCTGATTGAAGCAAAGGCAGGTCAGATGGATTTGCATAAGGAGGACTGTGGTGGGAATATCTCACAGACTGAGCAGGAGAATGTTTACTGTGCTGTGTGTTGTCTTTGAACCAACTCTTTTGGAAACCAGAAATTCAGAGACTCTACCTCTAATCACCATGTCAGTGAACTTGGATTTCCAGTGGTTCTTGCCTTCGTTAGGCAGGAATGTGTATGGGGATTTTGTCACAGCCCTATGCTCCGTGGGCAGAATGAGCACAAGATCAATCAAAATCCACCACCAAGGACAGGAATTTGCTACGAAAATTCCTGTGTATCAATAAATTTTGGCCCAGTTCCTTGACTCTCTCATGAAAGATGGGGTATCTCCAAAGAAATCACATCTCTGAGCTCCTTTTGGTGCATTCAGTATGGACCATGCTGGATCATGCACTGCAAAGGACATCTTAATTACTGCTCATTTTTAAATAAATCCTTCTGTTTCTTCATTTTCCCCTTTTCTGGTTTTCTGGAGGCACCTTTAAATATCCTAACTACACCTTTTTTTTTTTCAAGAAAACTGATCAACCTTTTATTCATACATTTATTTATTTTTGACAATTGTTTGTTGGTTTGATTACATTGAAAATGCTGATTTGGTGGAAGCTGAAGCCAAATTCACCCAGTCATTGACAGACAGATGTCAATCCTGGCACTCAAGGTCAACAAACAAAATCCATTGTTTCCTCTCCTCTTTTTTCTCTCTGAAGTGTTACTAACTGACAGCCTTAAGTTAAACAGGAGTGTTTATGAGAATTACCTGGCTATGTCACGAGGGAAGGGAATCCTGTGTGAATTAACATCCCTGTTAGACTGGTTAATCGTGACTACTTCCACTGTCCAGCTTGAAGAACAAAAATAGAACCATGTAACCTATGTTTTAATAAGCTCACTGGCTATTTGAAAAGCAAAATGATTTGAAAAAATAACTGGAGAAGCACAAAGTACATTTTTGCCTATTTTTCTTCAGGAGTGATTTGTGGCTTCCTTGATAGAAGTGCTCTCAATCTTTTCTAATTACATGTTGTGTATTTTATTAGCACTGCTCTGGCATTTAAAGGCCTCTGCTGAAGTATGTTTTAGTAGGCAATGTTCTTATAGTAAGTGAGGAAAATGCCTACCTCAGAAATTTCATTTCTGAAATTGATATGTGAGAGAAAAGAAAGCTTTGCTTCTGATCTCCTTTATTCATCACTCACATCTTTTCTCTTAATTATCCCAGTTTCTCATTTTCAGTCACTTCCTCCATCTCTGATTATCCAATATCCTTGCAAGCATCTCCACTAAATATTTTCTAGTATCAGTTTTTGATATTTTCTCCCTCATTATTTTTGATTTTTTAATTCTCTGTTTCCATTCCTATTCACAGTTTCCCCAGTCAGTCCCAAAGTGGATGCAAATGAGCACTTGACAAAATTAATACTATATAGTATAATGTAATATATTATATTCTGTTAGGTGTTATAATATCTTTCTCTATCTTGATACGGATAACCAGGCATTCACTCCTGAGGGAAGCAGGTTTCATTTTTCCTTTACAAAGCCACCTGTTTTTACCAGATTTAATAGGCTGTGAGCTTTTTACCTCTGTTCCTTCCACTGTACCAACACAGGGAAAGTCTTGTACAGCAAAATCCAGCATCCCTGAAAGTTCAAACGTAGCATGTGGTTATGAAAGTCAATCTGAGCCACTGTGAGACTGGGCCAGAATAAATATGTAAGTTTAATTCACTTCTATTTGTGAGAATAACAGTGCTGAACTTATTGGCATTAGACTCGGGCTAATATCTAAAGTATAAAAGGCATAGCAGAGAGGGGGATTGATCACAAGCACAGATGTTAAGCAAGAAACACCTAAAGACAGCACGTTTCTGAGAGCCAGGAAAAGGTAACTTGTTGCAGGGAGACACCTCTGACTGCCAGCCTCTGTGATGGCTTAGCCCTCCTTACAGGGTATTACATCTTCCCTGGAGATGCAAAGATTATTTCCATTACCACTTATGGAAATTTTGCTCACTAAGAGAGGATGGTCTTTCCAAGCTGGGTTTGATGGGCACCACATGGTACAGAAAAAGGAACATTCTCCTCATGACATCAAGATATCTCCAAGATATGTGTCTTAAGCTGTCTTAGGAGCCTGTGGGCACAGAGAAAATACACGGCATCAGCCTTTTTTTCCCTCCTGGCCTCCATGTGAGGCCTTTAATTTAAATCAACCAAGCCTATTTTATCAGTGACTCCATTACAAATCCAAGCTAACTTCAGTGAATGAAGGGCTGATTGAAACAGGCAATGTTTTCCTCCACCTGAATGCCCAGCTGTCCTCCTTAGAAGTCGGTCAGGACATTTTGAGAAAAATAATCCATCATTTACATGAAATCATTTACTGCCTTCCAGATGCTACGTTTGGGACTTTTATACAATCTCTTGATTCTTTTCTGCCAAATTCTGTTTTAAGGATAAAAACAGATTCACTCCCAGCAGAAGGGGTATGTGAGCCTGTATATTTCTTTTGGAAGTGTTTGTGATTTAACCAGTTTCTTTGGGATGTTTCCCCTAAGATTGAATTTCCCTTCCCTCCTTTTACTTTAGCAGCTGGCATGATCTCTGTTGTTCTAACTGTTCTCCTTCTTTTTCCCTTCCTGTTTTGCTCCATGTTTCCAAATACAGAGGAGAAGCCCAAAATAAAGTAAGTATGAAGGGTAGTGAAACCTTGTGATTGTATTTCTGATCCAGCAGAAGCCTGTAGTGTCTGTTACACAAATGGCCATCAGAAAACTTTGTACAACCCTCCCCTCATGCAGTTCTCTGTGTGCCTTTCCAGGATGTTTGCTCCTGCCAGGGGACACCTTAGCAACAGTTACTGGCCAGGGTCTTCAAACCAGTTCATCATAGAGTTGGGGAAGTGACAAACTGTCCATGTCCCACAACTTCCAATGGAAATGAGATGTCTTGGCAGTAAACTCTTTGTGAAAGCATGTAGCTGGGAGCAACCCTGATTGCTGACTGCTGGAGGAACAGAAAACATTAAGCTGGGCTGGCTAGAGCTTAACTATGTTTTCCTAAAGATTACCTGGCTCTGGGTTCCAGCACCTTCCCTTTCCCACTCTGCTAAATGCCCAGAACAAGAGTGCATGGATGACAACCTTGTGAGCCACTGTGTTTCTGTCTAGTAGGGAATGGCCATAGATTTGGGGAATGGAAGACATTTTCACAGATGACTTCCTGTTCTGCACAAGCCTCCATGAAGTTCAAGGGTCTCTAGTGGTCTCTGGACTTGTTTTCAGTTAACTTGCTGTTTCACAGCTCTGCATCTCCATTAACATCTCTCTTTGTCAGCATCATTCTCAAGGGCAGATCAGTTCAGAACATGCCTATTTTCTAACATGAAAATACTTTTTTTCTCTCTTTTCTCTCTTCTCTGTCTTTTCTCACTTTTTTTTTCCCCCTCTTATTTCCCCTTTCTGTTTTCCCTTTGTCTTTTTATTATTCCTTTTCCTATTCCTTCCCTTCTCTTCCCTTTCCATTTTGATTTTGTCTCTCTGCAGGCTAACTGCTCCTAAAATACCGGAGGGTGAGAAAGTAGATTTTGATGTGAGTATTCCTGAGGCTGTATGTGTTTGCTTGTCAGTACCTGAGCTGTATGTATGTGCAAAACCACGTAACTCCATCTGTATTGAATATAACTGAAGGTACTGTCCAGGACAGAATGAATGCTTGCTGGTGTTTTCCATTAAAGGCTGCCCTCTCCTCTTTGAAGGCCTATGGATACATTTGTGGCTAATATGGCCAAGACAAACTGTTTATTACTTGTTTGTTTGTTTGTTTGTTCTTACTTCTTGAATGTTTGGAGCAAAAGGAGCAAGAGGCTTAGGATCTCTAAGATCCCCTGTCGCACTGCCACAAATGATCCAAAAGTTACTGAGAAGTTTGAAATAAAGCAGGTCTGTGCTCAACTGTTGCTGAGAAACTCCACCTGAAATGACAGCAAAAGATTAACAACAGAGATTCAAATACTTTCCTAGAAAGTTGACATGAAATTGAAAAACTTCTGGTATTGAAAATCCCTGCAGAAATGTCTGCCTTACTCAAAAATGCAAGGGCATTTTTAGGTAAGGTTCGCATCCCAGTACTTTGGCTGAACTTTGTACATAGGAGGATACTAAGCCAAGCTAAGGATAAAACTCTATGCAGTGAAATAGAAGTTGTGGATTCTGTTCCCTTCTGGGTTTCTGACCACCACCTGGGTTGGTCTCTGACCTGCACTAACACGTACTGAATCCAGCCCATAGATAACTGCAACACTTTCTGCTTTTGTTTCTGTATGTGCTGGCAGAGTGCTGGGAGTCTCCAGGCTGTGTACCTAGTGCACTACAGGCTTACTGAAAGCTTTTCACTGCTCTTCTAGGACATCCAAAAGAAGAGACAGAACAAAGACCTGATTGAACTGCAGGCTTTGATTGACAGCCACTTCGAGGCCAGGCGTAAGGAAGAAGAAGAGCTGGTTGCCCTTAAGGAGAGGATTGTGAGTCCTTGTATTTGCTCATCAGTGGTGCTAGATGACAGAAAGATGAGAATTTAAACCATTAATCTTGTTACTTTGGTAGTGTTGCCATGCACAGGAATGATTCACGTCACCCCCAGATTGCTTGTTCTCACGTCTGTTTTCTCACTCATCTCCATTTTACACCTGGTATTTGCACATCAGTCCCATCCTGCACATCCTGACAAGGGAACTGATGGCTCACTGTGTACCAAAGCTCTTGGTGGTGGGGACTGCAAGAGGCAGGTGAAGCCACATGGCTGAGTTCAAGCCTTTGTCACTGCTTCTTGCAGGAGAAGCGCAGAGCTGAGAGAGCAGAGCAACAGAGAATTCGGGCTGAGAAGGAGAAGGAGCGTCAAGCACGGCTTGCGGTAAGCATCCTCATGTCTCTTTTTGTTTCAGCATCTAGGTGGAGGAGATTTCTAGAGATGGAAAGAAACTACAGGTTCTGTCTATCTCAGTCCAGAGAAGAGATGACCATCCTCTTAAAGCAAGGGTGGGACATGAGAGTTGCCAGTATTCACATGTATTTTACCTGATCACACTCCCTGTAGTAACACAGGTTGCTAGAGAAATTGAGCATCTCTCCTAAAGTAACTTGCTTCTTTGTCTTGCACTCTGCAGGAGGAAAAGGCACGGAGAGAGGAAGAAGATGCCAAGAGAAAAGCTGAGGATGATCTTAAGAAGAAGAAGGCTCTGTCCTCTATGGGTGCCTCATACAGCAGCTATCTGGCAAAGGTAAATGCACAGATCAAGTGTTAAACCACTGGGTTGTCAAGAAAGAGTCTGTATTATAAGTTGAGAAAAAAAATTGACTTTCCTTCTTATGGATTCCTAGCAACTTGTCCTACATGCTCTGTTAATGAACTTATTTTGTTCAGCCTGCGTTTCTGCAGTCTGACATGAGTTGATGTTTTGAAAATAGGCTGATCAGAAGAGAGGGAAGAAGCAAACAGCTAGAGAGACAAAGAAGAAGATCCTGGCAGAGAGGCGCAAGCCTTTGAACATTGACCATCTTAATGAAGACAAGCTGAGGTAACATGCTTACCCTCACTTACTGTAATGTAATCCATTGAAATTTGGACTTACTGCCCTGGGGTCCTCTCTAGCAAAAAAGTGAGGGAGAGGAGGAGGCTTTCCTTGAAATTCTTCAAGGGACAATATCAAATTCTGCTTTTCCTTGGTCTGAAGAACAGAGGGGAAAATGAGACATGAGATATTATTGAAATGGCCTGTCAGTCCCATTTAGAATGTCAGCCAGTGGACTAGGCACAAACTTTAAACCCAACTCTGAAGTAAGATAAACAAGCTCACAGATTGATTTTTACTACCACAGTGTACCCGGGGTAGTTAGAGTTGCTAAGTTATGAGTAAGAATACCACTGAGGCTGGAGGCTTGGGAGCTGAGTGCTCAGGTGCAGAGCAGTCTTCACTTGATGGCCTGGACTGTACACAGTGGAGTTTAACTTTGGCCCTAAAGCAGATGTGATTGTACAATAGAAGCTGCTGTGCTCATCTCCAAGGCATTCAGACATTCTTCCTTTTCATCTAATTCCCCTGGACTCTTCTTTATCCTTACAAGTTAAGGGGAAAATTAAATCTGGCAGAAGCATATTAGTGATGGGTACATGCAAAAGTAGAAGGCTAAAAGATTCTCATCTGAGGAAGCGTGACCTTGACTTTCAGAGTTAAGTAGCTTTCAGAGGCCAGAAGAAGTTGGCAGGATAACGCATGAATGGAACTGAACAAAATGTAAAATTAGGTAACTATTAGCCTCACTAATAGTGATGTGAAAACTGCAGAAAATACATGATGTGATGTGTTTCTCCTCTTGCCCTTTCTCTGTAAACACATAGGGACAAGGCGAAGGAGCTGTGGGACTGGTTATACCAGCTGCAGACTGAAAAGTATGACTTTACTGAGCAAATAAAGAGGAAAAAATATGAGGTGAGTGGAAAAACCATTTTTCTACTGATACCAGCTCCAAAACACTAAAATCTCCAAGAATTCTCTAGCAAAAGCTACACGATGGCAAAATCATTTGATTCTTCAGTGACCTTTTGGAATATTTAAGCAGAAATGCACCTGGAACTATAATCCCCCTGAAGTACTTGGACTGGATTTCACATTTTAGGCTGAAATTTCATAGATGATCCTCAAGGCTCTCAGTGCCCTCTTGGAAAGCCAGTGTCAGTGGAAAAATGCATCTATTCAAGCACACTTTGTTTATTCTTGTTAATCTTCTAGGTAACTGTGGTACAAAAAAATCAGAGTCTCAATTCACTCATTCACTCATTTCCATCACAAAGTAATGTTTTTAAGTGTCTTTGATTTCACACTTGAATGTACTAAGTTTTATACCTGTCCCAGACAGAATCCCTGTGAACTGAGTTCTCTGGAGTTACTGAAACCTTTCTCCAGACGGGAGCATCTGACTGCATTGTCAAATGGTAACATAAAATGGATAGGTTTCCTTCACAACATGTTACCTACACCAGGTTTCAGTGGCTGAGAAATCCTACTGGTTCACTCTGTCTTGCTCTACTTTTAACTCCCAATTACGCAGGCACTCACTGACAGGGAATGAGCAACACCAATGTAATTATCTCAATCTCTCTTAGATTTTAACAGTACGTTGCAGGCTGCAGGAGCTTTCCAAGTAGTAAGTACGATGAACTTGTCTGTGTAACAGCAGCAGCAAAGGCTACCAAATGCATGAGCCTGCAGCATGGTCAGAGGTCAGTGCCGGACAGAAACTGGCACTTGGCTCCAAGTGCAGAAGAGAAAAAAGAAAAATGCATCTTGTGTGACTTCCTTCACTTCCTTTTTCTCTCCCTTTCTGCTCTTTGAAAAGAGCTGAAGTAATTTAGGAGAAGAGTCAGGATCTAACAGGGTTGTAGCTGAAGAACTGAGCATTTGGCCCACTCAGTTCATCTCTACAAATAATTCTCCGTCCAAACCTCTGCTTTTAGCGGTGTGCAGGAATCAACACACCTGATATAGAAGCAAAAGCTTAGGGATGCACAAGAAGCATCCTGAACCCCATAGAAAAGAATGGTATGGAGTGTGGGAAGGTTCTTCACCTCGTGGCTTAATGGCTACCCAGATCCCAAATACTGAAGAGGGTTGGCTTAAGGATAACAGGTCATCTGAATGTTCAACAGCAGGAAATAAGGCAGTGGCAGGTGTGTTGTACATGTTATGGTAATGAAGACTCTATGCAGACAAATGGAAGGTAGTCGATAAGGAAAATCAAGGCCATGGAGTGTAAATAATGGCAAAGTAGAAGGAAAATGCACAGCTGAGGTGTTAGAATTGGGAGATTCTAAGGGAAGGAAGTGAGGAGAAAGGTAAGTGAAAACAGCAAAGAGAATGAGGGAGAGATGAGTGAGGATGAAAGGGAGAGATGAAGGAAGGAATGGGAACACACAGGAATGGAGCTGTTCTTTGGCTGTAGAATCCGTTGCTCTTTGGTGCTTCCTTGGAGAGTGAGTGTAATAGTCACTATGGCAAGGTTGTCAGTGAAGGTAAGTCTTAAGTCCTTGGGTCAACCTGAAGAGAGAGCTGGTTTTCCTCCACACTTGTGAAAAACAGCCAGTTACCACAAACAGTTTAAACTGCTGCAGCAGATATTAAAAATTCCACGAGTAAGTACAAAAGCAGCTGACGAGCTGCTCTTTCCTTCCTTGTATTGTCCTGTTCCTGCTAATGTTTCAGTCTCTTATTTTGTCTGTTTGCCATGGAAAGACACAACCCAGGAAATATCAACCCAGTTGTTGGGCCAACCTGAATGTATGACTTTTTACTTTTGTTCTGCACGAGGGGAATATCAAACACTGCTTTAAATATTCAAATGCTGGGTCACTGGTTCTTGGACATGCAGAGGCAGTGGAAAACTTTGAAGCATACAGAAGCAGGAGCAAAATGTATGTCTTGGCCAGAGATTTTTCTACATGAGAAAAGCTAGGTAGAACCTTGACTTAGTTACAAATGAGATGGTGAGGAGGCAAAAGAGGACTCCCTGTCACACTCTCATTCTCTGGGGCTTTTCCACTGCACTGGAGGTCCTGGGATTTCAGTAATGAGTCCAGGCCTATGGGCCAGGATTATGATGCTAAGGCAGGCCAGAATGTGCTTACCCTGCAAAAGGTAGGTGTTTGCTTTCCACACATCATGTTGAAATCTAAGTCCACCCATGGCAAAGCAAAGTTAGACAACATCTTGTCAGACAGACGCTCCAATGGCTTGCAGTCACCAACAGAGCTTGGGAAGATGTTCAGAACCCCTGCTCCAACCTTTTCCTCTGTGGTTGTTCAAGCTCTCCTCAATATTGCCATCTTCAGCATCTTTAAAATTAGATGAGTAGCTCTAATTAAATGAGTGACTAAGCAGGTGGTGCCTTCTGCAGGCTTCTCACCTCCTGCTCTGCCAGCTAACAAAGATGTTCTGGTAGAATATATGGACTCCACTCCTGATGTCCCCATCCAAAGCTTATGTTTTTCCTAACATGTAGGAGTAGAGAAAGAGTGAGAAGGTGAGATCAACTCATACCTCATGGGGTGAGGCCATGAAAGAGCATTCCAGTTGGTCAGAGCGACGCTTGTTCCAGTTCATCTGCCTGCAGTTTGACTTGTGAGTTTATGGTAGATCAATTTGTATGGATAGGGACTTTACTAGAAAGGACTATAAAATTCTAGCTCTTCTTTCCCTTGAAATGTGAAATTAGCTTAAAGATTTATCACCAAGGAGTAACGTTTCTCTCCTTTAGGAAAGAGTAAGCTTTTATCTCAAAGGAGGTACTAATTCCTATCACAGGCACCTGTGATACACAGTTCCCAGCACTTCAGCAGGTAAAAGTCTCCTCTCTGTGGTGGAACAAAGTTTCTTTATCCCTAAAAACCCTAGTCATGTGTGTTGTTTTCAGATTGTCACTCTCAGGAACCGGATTGATCAGGCTCAGAAACAGTAAGTACCTATATCCCCTTCCAAGCTCCTGGCTGGGGATATCCTCTAAGTGTTCAAAGTAGTCACTTCAGCCTCAACAACAACATTTTCTTGTTGCAATGAAATGAGGCTAAAGATGGAAGGATAACTCCCATTCTGCCTCACACTGAGAAAATGAAGGGCAAAATGAAGTGAACATAACAGCTAAATAAAAATCACATTTCTTCATGCCATGCCTGCACAGTTTCCATCTGCTAATTCCTGGGATTTTCAAACGCCTGATTGAGATGCTTTGAATACACAAGGAGATCTAAATATCTTGTTTACGAAGGGTAAACAAGTGACTGCTAAGAATGGTGTGTAACAAAACTAACATCACAGGATTGTACTGTTACAAGTTCTTTCCACTCATCTCTCTCCTCCTGCTTTCCTTCTTCATATGACTTCTATTTAATCTGATTTTTCTGAGTCTCATGTCTTTAACTATTTTACATGTTTGCAGTGAACTTGTGGGAGACTAGGGCTAGAAGAAACCTGGAAGCTAGAGCATGTAGAAAAGTAACGGACATAGAAGAGGAGCTGCAGAGAAGCAAGGGAGAACTCTGCACTGATGGGATGTGGTCTTCTCAGTGCCTCCTAACCTAAGCAAAGCAACATCAGGATGAAATGGTGGTCTGTGATGACATCTTTGGCTGATAGGAGTGACAGGCACTGCCTCCCCACCTCACCACATAACCTTGCCTTATCAGATGAACTTAGCACTGGGAGCTCAGTTGTCTGTAGGTGCCAAACATAAGACTGGATCTCTCTGCGGTATTTTCTGTACAGAGCTGTAGACTGATAAACCGCAACAGAATGTGCACCTGCAGAAAGGTGCAGTGGTTTGCTGCTCTTTTGAGGGACACTGCAACCTGTACTAATAACTCATAACTGTTCCCCAAAAGATATGATACATTCTCAGCACAATATTTGAAAAGGTTGCACCGGGAAGTCCACAGCTCATGAGATTTCTTTGTATTTGAATTTCTATCCAAAACAGACTGTAACATTCCGAAGCAATGTCTGCTGGTGTGTTATACGAGGATCAAGTGATCCTATTGCCTCAGATTTTTATTAAGTCTCCTTAAGCACATTCTAAAGGTTAGGCATAACATCAAACACTACAGGCGTTTGTGGAGATAAAAGGGCTCTGCCTTCATTTGAGGAGCTATAGAGTTCCTATACTGGATTTGGAACCCGTTGGGAAGTTGGCAAAAGCAACACAAAGATGAATTTAACATAAGCAGAAATCTTTCAACCGTCTCTCATGCAAAAGTCCATTTTTCAAATAGGTCAAGTCTAAGTTGGTCTTAAGGTAAAGTATCCACTATATGTACTGTCTGTGTCACTGTGTTACATCATTCTATAAACACAGCTAGCAGTCTTGAACAGATGGGGCAGTGCTACAAAAATCTGCCCAGATATGTCTTCCTCATCTTTCTCCGCTCTGAAGAAATCAGTGGTTCTGAAGCAGGTATCTTTAACGACAGCAAGGCCCTACTACGCTGTGCCTGCCCCCAACCCCATGTTCTTCCATGTCAAAGGTGTGCTTCAATTTTGCATGTGCTTTGGGTTCAAGAAGCAGCTTCACTGTCCTGTGTGTGTGAGATGGGTTTGGTGGTGTGCTGTGCGCCAAAAGCCAAGATTTTGCCAATGGGAGCCAGTACAGAATCTAACCCAACTAACTTCATACCTGGTCCCTCTGTGGCTCCAGGTGCGCCAGTTTCTCAGTCAGAAGGTAAGTGGCTTGCATGCAGGATTGTTCCTCTCTATGCAAGAAGATAATGTTTGGAGAGAATTTGCTTTGTGTGGGGACTGTAGCTGGACTGCTCCCATGTACAACACGAGCAAGATTGGAATATTGGGAGGCCTAAAAACTTTGAATTGTTTTGGAGACTTGCTCTAAGAAAGAAGTTATTCTGCTTGTGCTAGAGCGAAACAGTTCTAGTTATATTTAAATTACCGTTCAACCTGTTATCTTAGTTACCAGATAGCTAGGACTGGGGAACTCAACAAGAGCTCCCTGATGAGAAGAGAATTTTATTTAGAAACACATTCAAATCCAGATCAAAGCAGATCTGAATTCAGAAGACTTCAAATGTGTGGCAGGATAGTCTTGCTGCTTAGTTCTGAGATTGGTTGGACTTCTGTCCAGTTAATGCAGGAATCTGGAAGGGTCCACCTCTTCCAGGAATGCACATCCTGGCCTTCTGCTAAGACTCAGAAATAGAAAATCTTTCCACAACATCCACAATGTTTTTCTCGGGATGTGCTCGATAATGGGTGTGCCCAGCATGTGAAAAGCAAAAGCAGCTCCGTGCTAATCTGAGAGTCAGAGTGTAGAGTGTAGAGTGTAGGGCAGTAGAGTGCCCTACTGCTTCCTTCAAACTGACATGTTTTCCTTGCCTTTTGTATTGCAGCAGCAAGAAGGCAGGAGCCAAAGGCAAGGTTGGCGGGCGCTGGAAATAAAGAACCAGGCAGAATGGCCCTTAGTGATGTGTCGAAACCCTGCTGGTCTCTTCCTTCTTCATTCACAAACCACTTGTGTTCCCGTGCCTCAGCCATAACTAAAATTGCAACATCAGCCTGGGTTGGCTATTGCTGCTGCTTTTCTTCCTCCTGGAAGGGTCTGGTGGCTTCCTCAGTCAACAGGAAGCAGGTTCCCTTTGGAAATGGGGAGACTCCTTGCTGGCATCTTCAATTCCTGCCTGAGCATGTCCTTTATCCTCCTGACACCAGCCCTACGCTGTCCTGTAGATTGCTGTGTACAAATCTCTGGATTTTGTAAATAAAGCGCAACCAGTACCTACTTCAATAACAGTTGAATGATGTTTTGTATTTTACTTAACGGAAATTAAGGGTTAAACCAAATGCTTATCTAGTAATATTTGACCTGACTCTGCAAATGGGAATGAGGGAATGAGGTTCAATATCATTAACCAAGAACCAGGATTCAGGGCCAGATTTACAGCCTCTATGCAGGCAGATAAGAAAACCCAGCTCTGTTCTGAGGGAGTTCATAATCTATGTGCCTGTCTGGAATCCAAATGCAGTTGAAGCAGACTTAAAAATGTGAGTGATGAAAGGAATCAAAGACTTGGGTGTGGGGAAATGAATCCACAGAAGTAGAAGCTTTCAGCACATGGCATTTCTTAAATACAGATGTGGCAGCACAGCAACAGAGCTCTTTTAACTCAAATATTACGCTGAAATGTTTATTGAGGCAGTTAATCAACATATAGTATTGAAATCCAATGAAGAGACACAGAACAGCTGCTAACAAATGTGGGTTCTGAGCTGTTGTGTAGAGCCGCTCTCCTAACCAGCCTTGGAGGCACTTCATTGGAAGGAAGCCTTCCAGAGATTTCCCACCTGGTTTCCTACCAAGCTTTTAGTGCCAGCTTTTCCACTATTCCCAGTTCTCTGGCTAGTATAAACGAGCCTGCTTATGGTCATCCCTGTGATGACCCTGTGAACCTTAGCGATTCTATGATTCTACGGTAAGAGCTGGCCTCAAACCCACCACCGTCCTCCCTCCAGGGCCGGGCTTGTGAACGAGCCCCGTTGCGGCTGTAGAGGGCAGCCTTGAGAGGAGCGCCAACGTAAAAGTGCCGAATTCCACCCTGTCACTGCTCCTCCGCGCCAGCAGGGGGCGCCAGCGGCGGCGTTCTCCTCGCGTTACGCTGCTCTGTGGGCGCAGCACTTCCGGGCCGGACGGCGGCCATGGCGGCGGGCGGCAGGAAGGCCGTGTGAGCAGGCTGGGCGGTGCGGGGATGGGGTTAGCGGTGCAGTAATGCCGCTTGGTTGCTTATCGGGCCTTCTTCTCCCCTCAGGTACCCCTTGTTCCAGCTGGGCGGCCCCCAGCTGCGGATTTTCCGCCCCAACTTCTTCATGTTAGCGGTGCGGCCCGGCGTGCCGCAGCCCGAGGACACCGTGCAGTTCCGCGTCTCCATGGAGTGAGTGCGGGCGGAGGGCGGCATGTCGGCCCAGGGAGCGAACGGCTCCCCGTCTGCTTTGTCCGACCTGCTGTTCTTTACGTACCTGTGGGGATGAGGGTGAGGGACTGGAAGGAGCGGTCCTTGAGAGCAGCCCTGCGGAGAAGGACCTGGGGGTCTTGGTAGATGAAAAGCTTAACGTGAGCCAGCAATGTACTCTTGCAGCTAGGAAAGCAAATGGTATCCTGGGCTTCATTAGAAGAGGGGTGGCCAGCGGGGACAGGGAGGTGATTGTCCCCCTCTGCTCTGCTCTTGTGAGGCCCCATCTGGAGTACTGTGTCCAGGTCTGGAGTCCCCAGTACAAGAAAGACAGGGAGCTGTTGGAGAGGGTCCAGAGGAGGGCCACAAAGATGATCAGGGGACTGGAGCACCTCCCCTACGAAGACAGGCTGAGGGAGCTGGGCTTGTTCAGCCTGGAGAAAAGAAGGCTGCGGGGTGACTTCATTGCAGCCTTTCAGTACCTAAAGGGAGCCTACAAACAGGAGGGGAATCAACTCTTTGAAAGGGTAGATAACAGCAGGACAAGGGGAAATGGTTTGAAGTTGAGGGAGGGGAAATTTAGGTGGGATGTCAGGGGGAAGTCCTTTACAGAGAGAGTGGTGAGGTGCTGGACCAGGCTGCCCAGAGAGGTTGTGGATCCCCATCCCTGGAGGTGTTGAAGGCCAGGTGGGATGGGGCCCTGGGCAGCCTGGTCTAGTATTAAATGGGGAGGTTGGTGGCCCTGCATGTGGCAGGGGGGTTGGAGATTCATGATCCTTGAGGTCCCTTCCAACCCTGGCCATTCTGTGATTCTGATGGGGCTGAAGGAAGAGCCTTCTGCGTGCCAGAGCTTCCAAGGCAGAATGCAGAACATCCCGTATGTTTTTACTGCTGAGGCTACAGAGAATAAAGTGTTTACAGCCATTACAGTTTATGGTTATGAGTTGCTTCAGTGGTATATGATTTATGTTGAGTTTATACTCCTGTGCAGTGAATCTACCTTGGTTTGGTTAAAGGAGAAGCCAAATTTATCCCTCTGTCTGTTTGGAGTTTAGTTAAATATTTATACTTCTGCTTTTTTTTTTCCCTGTAGTTAAATATTCATACTTCTGCTTCTTTCTTCCCCCAAAATACTGTCTCCTTGGTTAGAATGACAAAAGTGGATATCAAGAATTACCTTGAGAAAATCTATAATGTGCCAGTAGCTGCTGTGAGGACCAGGATACAGTATGGTAAGTGCAGTTGAACAATTTAAAGGGGTGGTTACAGTTTCCTTGCTCATCTGTGTGTTTCTTCCTTAAAAGAAGTATGTGCCACTTCATATGTACCTCTTCACATTTGAATGCTTTGTTTAGATTAGAACATCAGCTTTTTCTTTTAAAAACTTAATTTAAAAAGACTTAAAATCTTGACTGATTTTCTGACCCGTACCAAATGCTATGGTACCATTTCTTTGTGAAGACCAGCAGGTGTTTCACTCACTTCAGAAGGAGCTGCTTTGCGAGTTTACCTGACTTGTAGAGAGGAGGTGTTATGGTCTGACAAAGGCCAGAGTGTGTAGAGGGAAAAAATACTCAATTAGACAAGTAGATAATATCAGAAACACACCTTTACAATTTTTTTCCCCTTGTAGTTACCACATTTCTGCTGTAGATTTGTATGTATCCACTTATTGTGTTTCTTCACTACGCTGCATTTGTACCAAAGCAAAAAACCGAAACAAAAAAACTCAACCCCACAAAGAAACAAAGTGTTCAAAAAACCAACTTCTTAAAAAACCAAAAACAAAAAAACCAAAAACAAAAAAACAGCCAAAAAACGTTCCTAGTTTTGCTGAACTCACACTTGGTGCACTCTTCTCCAATTGAGCTAGGCTCAATTATGTACAATCCCATTCACACATGAATGCTTCCTTTCGCAGAGCATCTCTGAATGCATTTTGTATGCTGTACAAAGTCAGGAATACCAATTTTTATGTCAGGCATGTTTTTGATTAGCAGGTAGCTAATTAATCACATGGACAGTGACTTGTTGGGTAGCACATCTTTGGCTGGATTCTTCTTTTTTGTGCACTGACTAGGAAAGGAATTGATTGATGTGTTTCTAATCCCAAGAGCAGGGGCAATTTTTAAAAAGGTGTAGGGTAAAAAGGGCTGTGATAGTGAAAAATGGAGAATGAAAGATAAAGCATCAGAAGAAGGTTGTAACTCAGAACGCATACAAGAATAGAAGGAAAACAAAGATCATCTGCAATATGCCTACGTAAGAACTAGTCTTAATACCAAAAACATTCCATTTCCAACAGCACTGAAAAATCTTTTTGCTTGTCCTTGTAACCTTGTTTTGTTCCTCATTACTTATGGAAGTGTTGTTAATATGTGTATAGTCAGGGATAGAACAGGAAAGGTTTAGGATGTCTCGTAGTTCAAGAGCTTTAATTCTCTTATATGCAGGGAGTAAAATGAACTTCTGAACACAACTTGCATAAAGTGGAGATGCTTTATTTTGTTGTGTTTTTTTTGGGTCTGGAGTGTAATTTTCTGATTTGTTTGACAATAGATCATTCTCATTAGCTGAGCAGTAAAAGTTGACCAGTCTGAAGCTGCTCAGTGGTCATTTCCTCATTATTTGACTGAAGCTGTTAATGTTGGAAGGGCAGTTTGTTTCTCCTGGCCCTCTACTCAGAAGAATTTCCACTTTACTGCTTTGCAAAATTTGTGTTTTGACCATGAAAGCATGTCAGCAGTTTGAATCTGGTCTCCTCTCCTTACATGTGAGCAGTGTTTACCAGCTTCAGTACATTCTAGTAATTGAGATATTACTGTGTGGTATGTATGTTGATATTGATGGAATTAAGATGAATCTTAACAAAAAATCAAGACTGGGGAAGTCCCCCCCTTCAGCCTGCTCTTCCTTTTCGGTACTTGGAATCCACTGTTGTTACTGATGGGCCTCTTCTATTCTGCAGGTGCAAACAACAAGAGAAACCATAAGAATCAGAGAGTGAAGAAACCAGATTACAAGGTGGCCTACGTACAGCTGGTGAGTTCATGTGGATGCTTGCAGGGAAAGAAGAAGGAGCTGTTAATCAGCCAAGCAGGAAGTAATGCTTAGTGAATTGTCCAGTTGGCTGGCTATTTCTTCCAATCCTCTAATGTAGATTATTATTATTATTTTTTTAATGTGTTCCAGAATGTATAAAGACATTTGATGACTTAGCTGAAAAACAAATTCAAACAAAACGTTAGTTCTCAAGTCCCTTTTTTGTCTGAGGCTTCTATGTAAGTTACGGTCTGATGTCATACAGTGCTGCTTTGCCAGTGAGTTTCATACTGACCCTGTACTCTAGAAAGTTCATGACTTGTGTGGTTGATTGCTGAAATGTCCAGTAAGTAAAAGAATATATTGTAAGGATGGGGAACTTTTTATTAAAGCTCTTTGGATCTCGGAGAAGACTAAAGCATGTTCCCTGAGGAGCTTTTAGTCATGTCTAGTAAGTGTGCTTTGTGGCTGAAGTGGGTTCTAAAACGTATGTTGGTTGCCCAGTGGAAAAGGAGCTTCATGTTCTTATGAGTTTCTTTCGTAACAGAAGCGCATTATAGTTCAGACTTCTCTTGGGCTTACCTGGCTACAAGGAAAAAAGAAATGCCACCCATGAAAGAAAAACCTTTCACATACCAAAATTACATTAAAGGAATGCTATTTATGGTTGTAAAGCCATAAGTTCAAAGTTGTTGTTGGCAACACGACCTCAATATTACTCTGTCCTGGGACACTGAGTTAGTGTGGGGGAGCGTTGCGTGGTCTTACACCTTAAAGACTGTGTAAGAATTCACACAGACATTTCACTGCAGTGAAATGAAAGATGCACAGACAATGGGGAAGAACAATATTTAGTTTTTAATTGTTCAGACTTGACACGGTCTTGGAAGTTTTCCTTTAAGCCCCTTTTAGGAAGGGGTGTGAAAGGAAAATGGAGAATTCTTTTTTTTGTAGGCAGCCCTTATCTATAAAAGGACAGCACGAAATGCAGCATTAGTAGAAAGTAAGAGTTTTATGTTTATATGAGGACTAACCTTCATTTACTGTGCTGGAGTTGAAGGCAACCTCCTCTGGACCAAGTCTTGAGTTTTGATGACAAAGAAAACATGCCTTTTTTCAAGAAAGAGTCTCTGATTTGTTGGACAAATTCCCCCTCTTGAAGGGAAGACTATTGTCTGTGTAAGGTTTTTGTCTGCAAGAAATTAGGTATGACTAATGTATTAAAAACACGGCTGAGGGATTGAATGTCAGGAGTGATTTTGTCTTACGAGTTACATTCTCTGGATGATGATCCTTAGTAGGTAATTGGAGGCACTTTCTATTGTCACAGCTTCTTGGTGGTGATGGCTGTGCTTTTGGAGTCTTGTTTCCCAAAATTGAAGCAGATGTGTGTCTCTAGTGAACCTTGATCAGTTCTCCAATTTTACTGGACTGTATTTAAATACAGTCTTGTTTCTGTGTCTGCTCAATTGAGAACGGGGGTAGTCTGCAACCCACAGACAAATTCAGGGGGAAAGAATAGAAAGCAAAATGTTGTATTTCTGTGGAAAGCCACTCATTTAAGACAGTCCCCATGTGCATTCATTTCAGGTTAAATTTCTGAGATCAGAATAGTTGTCACCATATACGTAACTGCAGTGTGGTGGGGAATTACGTGGTGTAGTACTGGAAGCAGTTGTGTACCAACAGTGCTGTTGTATACCATCAATGCTTCTCTAGCCCCTGTTTTATCTGCTGGGCAAATTGCCCTGTGCAGACCTCTGTGGTGTTGTGGTTGAAAAGCATTCGTGGTTCCTGAAAGAGCAAGTAGCCCTTGATACCCAACAGTATCAATCTAAGTCTTTATAGAATGCTGTATTTTCACCTGTGCTGTGAATGGAGTTAGGAGTTCACCTTTAAGCTTTTGTTGTGCAGCATCCTAGGTGAGAAACTGACCCTTTAAGTAAATGTCTGCATGCTCTCTCCACCTCATTCCTTGGCTCTTTGCAGTTTTTTCTTCTGTTGTAGTTCCCCGTGAATTCTAATCTTTAGGTTTCTCTTTTTATTCCTTTTTTTTTTTTTAATTTTTTTTCTTTCTTCCATTTGTTCTTTGCATTTCATCACTATTTCTGGTGTCTCAGACAGTGAGCTCCCAGTTCTGTGTTCACACCAGCTTTAAATGCTGGGTGAGGCCAGAAAGCCAGCGTTGTTTCTGAAATGGAAGGTTTTGCCTTCATTCTCATTCACGGTGTGATTCAGGCCAAAACAGGCCCTATGCAGTCCATTGTTAGTATCTGCCTAATTTAGAAAAGTGTGGTAACCACTGTAAAATCCCTTTTTAATGAGAATTATTTTGCATCTGCAGTGAGTCAGAGTAGCAGGGCTTTCCCACCATTTTTACCAGCTGTGTTTTCTCTCATTAATCCAGTTTCAAGTTAAAACTGCTTGTGACTGGAAAAATAACTGTTTTTGGAGGGACTTGGGTTGGGCTTCGTGTTGCCCACTAGGTGGAAGTATTGCACTTCCCAGTGAGACTCCCTAGCAGCTGTTGTGTGGTTTACCTGAATGAAATGGAGCATGTTTCTCATGACTGCTTTTGCTTGCTCGCTTCATAAAACATCATCTTATGTGTTCCAGCACAACGTGCATGTCCATTAACTTACTGCAAGCATCTCAAAGGTGGAAAGTCATAGTTGATACACCCTTGAGTGTCACAATAGTGCCCCAGCTGCTCCACATGTAAGAATTGTTGTCCTTTCTTTTCCAAATACTATTTCTTGGAGATTCAGAGCTGTTTACTTTATTCTCAGGCTGTAACTGGACAAATACATATCAGTCCAAGCATAATATTTTCACACTAAAAAAATACCTCAAATCATAGAAGGCTGTGGATCAACAATATCTTGCCATTCCAGACTCTGCCTGCCTTTTTTTCCCTTCTGGAATGTGGTGAGAAAGGTTTAAGTTGGAGATTTTTGCTTTTGCTATCAAATCCAACTTTTTAACGCTAATTTATTTTTTTTAACAAAAATGAAATCTATCTGTCTTTGCCAAGTAACTAAAGCAACAACCTTTTATCTGATGAAATTATAACTATCCTAATGTTACTTAAAAGAACGAAAAGGAAAAAAAAAAAAAAAGAAAGTAGCCACTGGTAAACTTTACAGTTACATCAACATCATGGAAATTAAAAAAAAACAACAACATCCCCTCCTCCTCCTTCACTGTTCTCACTGTTTAGCTCAGCAGGTGTTAGCACCCGTGGGAGCCCAACTGTAGACAAGCCTCTGGAATCCAGACCTATTTTTAATTAAACCTGTTTTGAGAAATCTAATGGAGATGGCTGTAAAAAGGAGTCTGACCTTGTCAACATTTGGACTAACACCTATTTAGCTACATGAATGATGGCACCGGTGGGAACATTTTTTGCAAATGCTTTCTCCTTAGACCCTGCCTGCAGTGTCCTGTATGTTCTTAGTAATTAACTCATTTGCACATCAGATGTGACATGTGATGAATTCAGAGTAAACTTGGACGCACTGTTAGCTGTACTATTCCTGTGTGGGCTTTGAAGCTGTTTCTGCGTGCTGTTTTTTCCATACATTTTAATATCAGATGTTACCATGTGCAGTAGTAGGAAAATTGTTGAAATGCACTGGATTATTAAACTTAACTGCATTTGCTGCTACTGCTGGACTGAGTCCCGTGCTGTTGGGAGTCCAACATTTTTTTAGTTAATGATACTATAAACATCATTTTTCTACTAATTCTGAAGGACAGTAGTAAGTGCTTCAGAAGACCTCACAGTTGTTTACATGAGCAGTGTTTGCTGCGTCATTCCTGCACAATAATATCTTTGTTGACCTCCTTTTCCTAAACTTTTGAAGGGACTCAAAGGTCAGAAAAGTACAAGTGAGTTTGTGCTGGATAATCCTTCCAGCAATTTTCTGACATGAGGCTCAGCAGTGGGATGGCGAACACTTGACTTCATAGGCCTAATTATGGTCACTTAACCTGCCATTAAAATGAATGGAGGCAATTTGTACCACTTGATGTTGTAACTCCTTCTACAGACTCGGGGAGCAAGGTGTGTTTTCACCCTTTGTAACCACTAAGATTTGAAATGTAAGTTAAAAATCTATTTTCAATGTTTAGGTCACTTGTTATCTTCAAAGACGTTAGCGTGTAATGAATGAATAATGACTCTGTACATAAATCAGTTTCACATTGGGGTAAAGCTGAAATGAAGATTAGATTTGTGCAGGAGAAAAGTTGAATGGTTCCCAATTCTGTAATCTAAACAGAGGACCACACATCTCACTTGTGTACAACCTTAGAATTCCTAGGAAGAAGGGAGGTCTCTGGGAGGACCCTAAATTGAGAATACCGACGTGTGAAAACATCACATTGACTTTATTTTTTTAGGTACTTTTGTAATGCCTCTATGACTTCATTGCTTTATTTATTTATTCTTTAACATTTTAAGGCCTTGTATGAGAGGATGTGGAGGGAGAGCTTATCCTGACAGACTCCAAAGATATCACCTCACAGTGCTGCAGTGTCAGTAGAACGACTTTTTCACCATCCAATTCCAAGACAAACTAGATTATCTGAGCAAAATTGCCTGGGTTTTTTGGGGGTTTGGGTTTTTGGTTTTTTTTTTTTTTGGTCAGTGACTGTCTTTTTTACAGTGCTTTCTTTTAGCAAAACTGTCAGATAGGAGAGTGTTCTCACTTTCTCCTGCTTTCCCCATGCTTCTGACTGAGGTAACCGTGCTGGCAGGAGTTCTACAGGGAGACCAGATCTTAGCTTTTTTGGAGTCCATGTCAGTTTATGAATTTCAGTAAATCAGTGAAAGGGAAGAGGGAAGACCTCACTTAAATGGCTTACGAAAGGTAAAATGCTGAACGAATGTAAGGTTTGGGAATAAGAACACAAAACTTTGCATCCTGGTTGGATATGCCAGTAGTTCTCATTCTGACAGTTTGGAAACCTTGTAAAATCCTTGCTCTGATGAACTAAGTAGAAATTCAGTTGTTTGCTTTATTTTGGTTAGGATTTACCATATAGTTAGCAGATGACTGCTGTATAGAAGAGAAAACTTTTTCAAAGGAAAATGTGTATCTGAAGCAGGATTGCATAAAGGAATGAGGATCCCTCTGTTTCTTTAGTAGACATTGTTTTGAGAAGGTGGCATATGAGCTGAAACATTGGTGGCCTCTGGCACCACGCTGAAGATGCACCAAATATAAATATGCCTGGATAGACTCTCAACACATTCTGTAAGCTGATGCCTCTTGGTATTTTTGAGATTTTGAAATACCCAAGATACAGGCTTCTTTTGAAAACTAGCTACTGAGCATGCACTACAGCCATTTTTCATACAGCTTTCATCACTGCAGAGTCTTACAGCGCAGTATTACTGCATAGTATTGTTACTTAAGATTTATCAACCTTCAGTTCTCAGGGTGTAATGTCTTGGCTGTTTCAAATCGTGTCTGGCTGCCAGCCAAAATCAGAATTTCTTCACAAAACAAGAGCTGGAAAGAGCTAACTTGTCTGTGCTGATTTTGATTTATTAAAAGACTCCAGATACAGATTGACATTTTTCAGCTCAATATTTGACTTTCACCAGCCTTGAAATGGGAACTGTGAGCGCTTTGATAAACAGCTGAAAGGTTTGCCTGGTTTCACTACACCCTCTTTGCCTATCTTTTTAAATTTTTTATTCCCTCTTTTAGAAATAATAACTGTTCTGCAATGCTTAGTGAATTACCAGGAACGTTGTTAGTATGCTTTAAGGACAACTTTCCTTCATTTGCCAATAAGAGAAGCGCTTTGGTGTTGGAAGCATACCAGAATGGTAGTGCTGCATAACAAGAACCCCTTACTACAGTGTTACCAGTATGAACAGTTCTCACATTTTCAGTGTAGGTGGTATGCCTGCCATGTTATTCTGAATTGTTTTCCAATGTGTTTTACTAAAATGGCTTCCTCTCCCGGATGGATGAGTCCTCAGAATCAGAGCCTTATCTGTTCTGTAGGTACGGCGGGGCTGAGCAACCTGCTTGCAGTACAGTTTAAAAGACAGTAGTTTTTTGTAATGTAAACGAGTTCTTTTCCAAATGCTTCAGTTTGCTCACTTCTTGGGCAGCCCTTGGCTGCAAGGGTGTTTGCTCTGATCCCACTGCAGGAAGAATTTCAGTAGGGTACAGCTTTGGGATTGTTCTAGGACATTGATAACACCTATTTCTGTACCTCATATGGAACTATGCTTCAGTTGTCTTGGACAGCTATTAAAAGCATACCTGTTGGTAATTGAAAGGTACAAAAGAGTTGAAACTCCCGAGTGTACGTTGTGGAAAGGAAAACCATGATTTGTTCCAGTTGATGTTATCCAGGCTAGAATCTAGGAAGGAGCAATGTACACAGCAGCTCCCTTGTTGTTTTTGTAGTATGGTCAGGCTCTTAGGAAACCCCTAAGAAGTATGCACTAGAAAAACAACTGGAGCGTTGCTGGGTATGAGTTGATATTTCCTAGATTCTAGTCTGGATAAGTTCAACTGGGATAAGTCATGGTTTTTCTTTCCAAAACGTATGCTTGAGGTTTAAATTCTTTCACACCTGTAAATGACCCCGTTGAGTGTATATGGCTAAATGGAACATAACACACAGGGTCAGGGACACAGTGGCAGGTTTTTTTTTTTTATAAATTATGTCATATTTCTGATCCCAGAATGCAGTATAGATAGCTGTGTTGTGGAAGGCTCATTTCATCTCTTTTGTGGAGCTGTTTCTTAATTGTGCTTCTGATTCGGTTATGTTTATTGCACAAATGTAAAGAGTAGATGATCTGAAAAAAACTGTTTTCATCCAAGGCAATTAAATGCTATTGTTGAGATTTCTGTGTAGTGTTCTGCCAATGAAGTTAATGTATGATAAGATTTGTAGGTGTTTGGGAGAATAATTTTAGAGTTATGAATTATGAGCTATCAGTTATGAGCTTCATTATGCAAAGTCCCATATGGAATGCAAGGGAATGGAAGGGCTGATATTGAGTTTAATGAAGTTGTGCTTAGTGCAAACACCACTAGAAAGCAGGCAGATAATGTTAATGGGATAGAACATTTCCACAGAATAATGGTTTCCTGCTGTTAGATAAAAACCAGAGACCAAGCAAATGTTTATTTTCCAAGTGGGAGACATAGATTTGATGATGATGTTACACTAAAATGACTTGTCTTTTAGGCAGAATGACTGATGCAGATGTAATCACTTTAATCTCATCAGTGATGGATTAGACAGATTGTTGCCACTGTAATTATTTTTACACTGTAGACTTTATTCCAGTTGATAAGAGACCTCTGATATCTGTTATTTTGTGTTCCCACATTACACCCTATAATAACAGCTGCTAGATCGGTTCTTTCTGATCCCAGACGAGATTTAAACAACTATATCCTCTACTCGTATCCTAAGTATTAACATAATGAATGCTTGCTCTGCCATGTATTTCCCTGATGGTGTGACTTCAACAAAATTGCTTATTTTGCTAATCTTGCTTTTACTATATGACTCCTACAACGTATCTGAGCTGGCTCGATATCTTTGAAGAGGTCTCTCTCTCCTGACCATTCATTCCATAAAGAAAGTTGTCGATATCTTAATTTCTGCACAAAGGAGAAGAGGCAGGAAGCTGGTTTTTGATGGGGAGGGATAGGTGTGTATCTCAGGGAGAGCACTGGAAAGAGGCATTGGGAGTTAAGGATACCCTTTTGCACCAACAGAAATTTAAGGATGGTCTTTGATTGTAATTGTAAGTACATGCGTCGTACCTGTTGCAGGAAGGCTCGAATGCCTTTTTGACTATTTGTTTTCTCTTTTAGGGTCAAGGGAAAACCTTTCAGTTTCCCAACCTATTTCCAGAGAAAGAAGACTCGGAAGTTGAGGCTTTTGATGACTTCAGGAAAACGTTCATGGAGAAAGAGCAGGAGAGCCAGAAGGGTGACCCCAGACGAGGCGGAGTCCCCGATTGGTTTGGACTTTGATGCAAGAAGCCAGCTGCCTTTCTTTAGGCCCAGAGGGATTTTAATCAGTAGAACTTGCACTTTTCTTGTAATGACTGCGGGTTTATCCCTGAGCATTGCTTGCTAGTGTGGTTGTTTTTTTTTTTCCCTAGCTGTTTATGCTCGACTGCAACAAAATGGCCTTAAAGAAATAAAAAGGTAAAATAAATCTGACTGCATCAGATCTTTCCTCTGAACTTGGGGACTATTTCTGCAGTGTGAAATTGCTTGTTGTTTCTGATTGTGAGAGTGTCATTGCACTTACCTTCTTCTTCATTCCACAGGTCATGTGAGTAGAAGTAGGAGGGATTTTGTTTCCCAGGATAAGCATGTTTTGCACTGAATGGAATGTATAAAAGTCATGACAGGACAGCTGAAGTGGGACGAAAGCTTGTAGATAATTAGACTGCAGGCTCAGAGCATGTGTTTCCCTTATTGTCAGTTACTGTGTTTCACTGTCCTGTGCACTGCCTTCCTTCCAAAGCTGCCCCATTTCCTGGAGATGTGTGCGTGGTCTGATTTCACTCCTCCCTTAATGGCTATGTGGTATTTTGGACATAGGTTCTTCTAGATAGAGTTGTGGCTGTGTGTGTGTGATCCCCAGAAGTCTTAAGAAGTGGACAAAGGTGGTGCACAGTCCTTGCTAGCTGTTGTGCAATGCAGGTAATTGCTTTCTGTGATCAGTCTGCCCCAGGAACATTTAAGGGCTCAGTTGTGCTAATATTCCTTCCTCTGCCCACAGCTACCTTGCAGTGCTGGCAAGAGTCCTGTGTAGACACAGTTGTATTGGCATAAAAACGATTCTGCAAGTGTAGACTGTTTTGTGCGCTGGACTAGTAAAAAGACTCTTTTTACTTCACTGGTGCACCTCCCTTTACTTCCAAGTTGTTGGTGCCAGGGCAGTGGTAGAACTTTTTTAGTCCTCCAAGGCTGCCACGTTTAGGTTTTTCATTTCTTGGCTCTGCAGCTGTTTCTGCTTGCTTTGATGAGGTTATTTTCTCTTTCCCTTTGTCAAGTAAAATGCTCTGCTGGTGTGTCAGGAACGGCAGGGGAAAAAGGAGTTCTAGAGAGGACTTTAGCATGGGTAGAAGGAAGGATGTGCTTCTGCAGGCCATTAGGTATAATGCTGGCATGTGCAGGGTTAAATGTATGGTTCATGTTTCCTCAGCTTCTGAATTCTGCCACTTGGAGCAATTGGCAGGGTAGTGAATGAGCTCTTGCCTTGAACACATCTACTCAGGTGCTCTCCATTATTGTTTCGTGTCTGAACTTTTTGTTTGGACAGCTAGCAAGATGTTTATAAGGAAACAGCTGTTCCCCAGAGAGACGATCCAAGTAAGATTTTATGCACCCCCTTCTGTTCGTTAGTTGCCTCTTTCCCCCGGCTACATTCTCTCTGCACAACAGTCTGTTGCTTACAGCTTCAGTGTTTCTCCCACCCCCATCTTTATGTAGCATCCAAGGGGGATTGTGTGTGAGAAAACTGTGTTAAAAAGAGAGATGCTCTCTGAGAAGAGGGAGATAAAGGAGGATTTGCTACTCGTAGCCTGCCAGGAGAGTTACAATAGTAGATGTGGAAAAGTACTGAGTTCACTGAAAAAAAGTGTTTGTGTTTGGCATATCTGCAAAGCCAACACTTCCAGAGTTTTGTAGTGACATGTAAAACTTCAGGTTAAATTGGAAACTGGCCTGTAGTTTTGAAGTGTGAGGGCTGAATTTGTCTAGGTAAAAGGGTCTCTCTTCTGCTGTATATAGTTTTCCTAGCATTCCCCCCTTCCCCTCTTACATTTTTTTTTTTTTTTTTTTTTAATTAATGGGCTTGTTTTCAAACTTCCACCTCACTTTAAAGTTGATCCATTCTGGGTCTGAATCTTTGCTCCTACTCTATAGTATCACAAAGTTTGCTGTTTTTTTTTTATCATTTTCCTTTGTGTTAGATTCCAATTTAGGTAACTCCATCTTTACCAACGTGACAGTGAAGTGACAAGAATTCATCTAGTGCTGCCATATAACTTCCTAGCTGATTGGTCAGCCTTGAGCAAGTGAACAGACAGGTATGTGGTAGTTCTGGATAAGTGAGGGTGTATTCCATGTGTTAGGTGTAACAGCAAATTGAGATATTAACCACCAGGCTCTCTACTGTCTGTGTTGTGGTCCTCAGGAGAGTCACCAGCTTCTGTATTGCCATTGAGAACTTAGGCTGAGAGGAGTTTATTTGCAGTACCAAATATGCACTAGGCTGAGTGAGCATGAAATGTTACAGGGCAGGTCTACCATGCTTTGCTACACTGATTTCTCCATGGGTGATTAATTTTTAGCTCATGTTCAAAACAGGTTTCTGACTGGAGTGGCACGAAAGGGAAGAAATAGATGAGTGTACCCATGTCTATATGAAGTTGCTACAACCAAATTATGGCAGATACTCAAGCAACTTAAGAGAGAGAATTTATGTTACCAGCTTCCTCTAAAACAGTGTACCTGTGAAATTAAGGTAAGGTTAAAAAAAAATAAAATTCAAAGTCCCATTTGCTTTAATGCTCAGTTTTCCCAAGGAAGTGTGACTGTAAAGGTGCCAAATCTTTCCTAGTCCCTTGTTGACTAGTGTTTCAGAGGAGGTGCTACATCTTCATATACGTAGTGTTTCGCAGATCCTGTCCCCTGCGCTGTACAGGTAGGTTAGAAAATAATGGAGGTGACACTTGTACACGAAGTCAGGGTTTCTTTCAGGAACAAAGAAACATAGAAGATGAGTGGTGAAGCAAAGACAGTGAGGTCTCAGAATTATGTAGTTGTGTTGATTAAATCATGCTCATTCCCACACATCTTGATGTTCTGGATGATGCAAGGGATCAGCAAGTCCTGTGAGGTCACATGTAGCCCTGCTTTCAGCGGTGTCAAGCTGTCCTTGGCAATGTCAGTAGCCATACCTGTGGCCAAGAGTTCCGAGTACGCATGAATAACTTCTCCAAGGACCAAAGTAAAGACTTGGTTGAGGCTTTAGTGCAGGAGAAGCCACATCCCCCACTTGGCGTGCACAGCTCTGCAGCTGCTGGCTTCTCTGACGTGAAGGGGAGACGTTTCCCCTTTGTACGTGTACAACCCCCCAAAGAGAGCAACGTGCTGGAACAGTCAGCAGATGCGCAATTGCCTGCATAGGCCACTCTAGGTGGAGAAAGGCACCCAGCTATGATGAGAGCTGTTGCAACCATACCATTAACGCTTCAGAGGGAACACACAATTGCTTTTTGTTTACTTGTATTATTTTTTTACATCAAACCAAAATGAATTGCAGAGACAGTGTACTTCGTAAAGTGACTTCTTTGACATTATAGCTTTGAAATGAGTTTTGCACTGTAGCTCTTGCTCAGTTGGGTGCTAAAGATAGGTTCCTTGTAGATCATGTAAAAAAGAGGGGTTGTGCGCAGGTGACAGAACCCCTGTCTGTTCTAACCATTTGTCACCTGAGCCTCGCTACATGACCTCAGAGAATGGAAATGTTTCTCTTCAAGAGATTGAACTAGGAAGGCATATAGTGCAGTTCAGCTGGTAAGTGGTTAGTCTCAGAGTTCCATTTTCTGTGTTTAAGCCATGCTGTGTCAAAGATGAAGTGTATCCTGCAGATAAGTGGCTAGTTTTATGGTCTTTGTTCATCATCCCCTCTCTGTTAGGCTGCTTAATGGTTAAGAGAAAAGGCTAAGTAAAATAAACAATAGAGATGAAGCAAATAAAACTTCATGGTGTATCTAGCAAATATTCCATAGCAAATAGCTCTGTACAGTGGAAAACCAAGTAGGAGGGAGGGTAAACGGCTCACTTTTGTGGGCAGATAAGATTGGGAGTGGGTAATCTGGAGCTTCAGATGTCTGCTTCCATATTTGGGACTCCCTAATTACACATCTGCCAAAAGAAGAGTATTCAACAGTCTGATCCATTGTTGTCCCACTCTTGCTAAATATTTGAATGGATGAAACAGTGGGAAAATTGTGCTTGCTTGATCCAAAGTTGCTTGCTGTGGGAAAGTGTTCATAAGTGGAAAACACCTGATCTGTTCAGGTTATCTCAACTGTATGAAAAAATCTGTAAGACAGGCTGCTGCTTTTTCAGCAGTTGCCTGTTCATTGGCTTGAAGAGAGAGGTAAGGGTTGGGTGGGGGATGTCTGCTTACTGTGTGAATCAGGCATGGTGCACAAAACAAGCACTATGTTTGCTAGAAGGGCTGAAAGCCATCAAACTCTTGTATTGACAATTCTGCTTTCTCCTGAAATAGAGTTCAAGGTCTGCTCAGAGTCCAGTTTAAAACAGTTCTTTGAGAATGTCTTTCCAGACATGAGCCTTGGCTTATGTGCCAGTGCTCCTTGGTACCACAGCTAAAAAGCAGCATTGTGATAATCCTTTTTGACCTCCTGAATAACACAGACCATAAAATTTCATGCAGTAGTTTCTTTGTATGGGCTAGAAACTTGCAGTTTCCATACCTGGCATGGATTTCAAGGCTTGAACTTGACAAGCATCGCAGGCCGAATTATATTTCTTTAAATAAGTTGGGCCCAAGCACCACATTGTCATCTGACCTGTGAATTTCTTAAAGTGGTTGTAATAGGGGAAAATTACTGTTTAAGATTCATTTGTTTGTGGAGAAGAGAGGTAATTTTTATAAATATTATTTTCTTTAAATGGGAAAGGCTTTAGAATAGCTGAGATGATATCCTAGGATGAGACATTTCTTTTAGAGTGACTTATGGCTGTTTAGACAGAATTTACTCCTTGTATATAGTACGGCTTATCAAAGTGTGTGCTGCTGTTGTGGGCACACCCAGCTTGTAGAACTCAGGAGGTATCTCGTTGTTTATTCTGTGGCCTTGAGTCTGCTGCAAAACTAATTGTTTTCGTTTCAAAAAGTAACTAATTATCAGTTTCTTAACCTTTTCTGCCTTCAGCTGTTAGCAAGTGCAATGAATGGAAAGCGATTACAACTTTGGAGGCATTGCATTTTCTTCTGTGGTGGCCAGTAGTTCAGAAAGCATCATTAGGCCACATGTAGTATTCTAGGCACGTAGGTCTTAGGATCTGGTCCTTACATAATGCCATCAGTGCTTCATTTTTCCAAAGTTTTGGGTTGAAGAGTCAGCCCAGCGTCAGTGATTCAAGGCTTGGAAAAAGTCCTTTTCTAAAAAAAGGCTGGGGAAGCTCCCTCTGTGGAATCAATGTGGTTTAGAAGCATTTTTACTGTTGTCCATTCGAACGTACCTTGAAAAAAATAATTACTGAGAGGCAGAGCATACTTTAGCATAGCAGGCAAAGGTGCAGCAAAGCAAAGTGAGTATTCTGGAAACTAAATGTCTGTGGAGTGGGCAAGTGAGAACCTTATTAAGGGAGGGAGAGGCCAGGGAGTTGTTCTGGATCGCATGGTGCATTTCCAATGAGCCTGTGCTGAAAATGCAGAGCTGGTGAAGGGCCTCCTAGGTCAAACAGTCCCTTTCCCCCAACAGAGACTGCTGCAGACCGAGCTGTGCCAATGCTTGCACACATGGCAAACCCAGTGTGTGGTGTGTCACAACAGCTGTCAAAGACTGGTCATCATACCCAGAGTCTCTAAACATCCTGTTTATCCCTGCAAGGAGGAACACTTGATTGAAAGATAAATACCAAAAAAAAAAAAAAAACACCCAACAACCAAAACTGGTGCTAGAAACAACATTTGCCCTTGGGCTAACAAACCTGAAAACAAAAGAAAATAAACATAGGATGGAGGCAAACAGATTTCCACACAAGGCCAGATTCTAAAAGGGATTTAGGAGCTTAGCTTGTTTTGGCATGCTTGAAAAAGAAACAGTCGTCTGGGTGCCAGGATTCTTTGGGCTCTGTATGTGTGCGCGTGCATCGGGGGGAGAGCCTGGGGAAAGGCGAGGTGGCTGCGGTGTTGTGCAGGGAACTGGAGGACATTGGAACTGCCAGAAAGCTTTGTGCAGGGTCACCCTTGGGGCATAGCTTGTACATTTAATTTTTTTTTCTTATTTTCTATTTTTTTGGAAAAATTTAGCATACTGAAAAGATCTCCACGTTGGCAGTGAGATTTTTTTTTTTTCTTCTTCTTCTTTCTTCTCCCTCTGTTTGTTTGTTGTTCATTTGTTGCTGCACGGGAGGTCTGTTTACTTTGCTCAAGAGAATGAGGGACCCGAGAGACGTTGCTCTGCATGCAAAGCTTTTATGGAAGGGGCTAGGGGAGGAGAAGGGGAGGAACTTTCCAGGCCTTATGAAACACTACTGAGGGAGTCTGTGGGTTGTTTCGTTTGCTTCTTTGCCCGGTCCATGTTGGGTTGGTATTGCTGTTGGTTCTGTCACGGCTTCAAAGGTTAAGGGCCCACGGGCAAATCTCTGCAGGGTTGTGTGAAGGGGACTGAGAAGCCCTTTGACCAGATATTAAGGCTCTGAGTATCTACTGCCTGTTCTGCAGTGTGTAACATCCATCCCATCTGCTTGTGGGGTCTTTACTGTCAGGTTGCTTTCAAACTCAGTCTCACCACCTTCCTGTTAACCCTTCTGAATGAATTTGGCCCTGAACACTGAGGTGAATTCAGCTGTGCCATTAAGAACCTCCTACAGATAAGCCCAGCTCAGCCCTTTGGTCTAGCATTGTAGTGCTTTGAAGGGGATTTTTCCAGAGCTGTGCATTGCATGATCAGTCAACTTCTGAATGCCTCAATTTCTGCAGGTGGGCTTAATAGATTGTGTCCCAACTGGAGGAAAGAAAATGCAGGTCTGCATTGCTCTGCTTGCTTCCTGTCAGCTGGCATCTCAATGGTTGAGGCAGTTTTGTCTAGCCACCCTTCCTTATGACAATAGGAATAACTTGAAAAGGACAATAAGGAGAAAACTAAGGGTGCTATGCAAAGGAGATGAATGTCATCAGGTTGACAAATGGAAATGTCCCCTGGGATGCTTCTTTTGCATGGATTTGCATCTCAGTTCTGAGCACCGAGAGCTCATGAAGTGGACAGCTTACTGCAGTAAGAATTCCTGATGAAAATGATGGATTCAAATGGAACAGACTTGAGAGTAATATTGTGTTCTGCCATTTGTGGTTTTCTTACCCTTTTTTGGCTTATAAAATACCAGAAACAGATGGGTCTGCCTGTAACTTCAGTCTTGTTTTTGAAGCACCTTTTTTCTAGCACTGGTCTGTTCTTCTCTACAGCCTTGATGCACAGCAGAAAGGATAAAATGCTGATTGGCAGAAGGATTTTGTCTGCTTTTGAGTTGACAGTCTGTGATTCTTTTGTCTGTTTCCTGTTTTAACCAATAAGAAAATTGCCTGATCTCCTGGAACATATTTCTGTGTTGTAAAGGACACACCATGTTGTGTGCAGCCAAATGGAAAGGGTGTTGAAGAACCAGCTGTGACTGTGGTTGAGGAAACAAAATAAGTCCTATTGTGAAAAGTGATTGAAAAGCCCAGAAATTATCATTCTAGTGGAGGGAAGAATGTGAGGGAATGTGATTAGAGATGGACTATCAAGAAATATCTCACTTTACCATGTTTGTGAGTGAGGAGTGTCAAAGAAACAAAAGAGAGGGCAAGATAGACTCTGTTACAGAATTATTTTCACTCGACATTGAGTTGTTTAGTGTTGTGCAATTCTTTGCCACAAAATGTCAAGGCCAAGAACTGCTGCATGCAGACACACTCTGGCTGTTTCTGTGGATAACCAAGTTATCAAAGAACTAATAGTAATATTAAAAGAACAAGAATTATGGGGAGTCGTCAGTGTCACATGTGTCAGGCCATAAGCCGACTCCAGCAGATGGAAGTGGGGATAGGAAAAGAAAAGAAAAAATATTTTGTTTCATTGGGAAACAAAATAGCCAGTGAGCTGTCTCTCGCAGGGTTTCTTTTTCTGACCTCTGAAACACGACAGAGGCTGATCCAGAATACCAGCCAAGACAGAGCTTGGGAAAGATGGCAAGTTTGGCAGCTGGCTTACCTGGAGAATGTCTAGCTGTGTGTTCGACTGTGTGAGAAGGTGTAACACCTTCTGTATTCTTCAGCTGCCAATTGTGCACACCCTTCCCTGGAAGGAAAGGCCATTTTTGTGGCTTGTGAATCAGGAGAGTCAGCTTCCCTTGTAGACTACTCAGCTGAGCTTGGATCAGTTCCTTAATCTCTTCTTCTGCCTTGGCTTTGTGTTGTAGAAATTATTCAAGGATGGTCACTTCCCCAACACCCCAGCTGTCTGGCTGCCATTTAGGGGTCCATAGTGAAAAGTGTCCCCTCCATTCCCTCTGTGGCTGGTGATGTTGCACTACACAAAATATCAATATACTGAGGTTGAAGTCTGGCTTTCTAGTTTCCTTTTATTTATATTTTTTGTATCTCTTTGGACTGTTGGGAAGAAGTAGTGTGGGAGCTTTGAACACCTTAGCTGCAGAGACATTCTGTTCAGTAACAGCTCCTCAATAAAAGAGCTGTTTATTTTTATTGCATTTTCTTTTTGCTGTTTTTAATAACTATAAACAACCTCTGTGCAGAATGTATCTTGAAACTCACGACCAGCTGGGTGAGGGGCCTTTGTATTGATTTCAGGCCTGGGGAGAGAAGAACATAACAGGTCCCTGACTGCTCCAGCCACTTCCTGGCTGCCAAGGAATGCTGGAAGCAGAGGTCCTTATTGCACAAGTAATTAAAGGTTCATCAGCCCTACCTCTCTGATTGCTTAAGGCCATTGTAGTAAGGGACAAATACTCCTGCTTGCTCACTGTTATTTGTTTTCTGCTTGCTCTGTTTTTCTTGGCCTGTAAAAAGGAATTATGAAGACTCTTGAGTAGGATCTGGGAGTGCTGTGGTCTAATGCATTTGGCTGTGGCTCTGGGCCTGTTGTGGAACACTCTAATACTGAGAAGTGTAATGTCTTTAAGCACTCGCCCTCTCTTCCTGCTTCTTCCCCAAACCCACACGGCAAAGATAAGTGCTTTGAAAGTATTCAAAGAGCAGGTACAAGTTGCTCAGGTCCTGGCACAGAGTGGATGAGGAAGCCAGATGTGGGAATGTCTATAGAGCAGTACATCTGGATGGCTGAAGTATCTTCTGCCTTCATATAAGCAGATACAGGGATCTTACTATAGCTGAGTTGGACTCCAGAAATGTAAAGGGAGGATTTCCTTTGGATTTTATTTAAGGGTCTCCATTCTCTTTCTGTGAATTGAATTCTGAGTCAAGATTTTTCTGTATTTTCTCTGCGTTATAGGTGAGAAATTACTTTATTTGTCTATTAGATAGACATTGAGACATACATATGAGCAGGAATCTCTTAAAAACAAAAATCACTCTACCAAAGACTGTGAATCTTTGACAGAATCACAAGAGCAGGGCAGACTGAGCCACCCTTTAACCATCTGTCCCTTAAGATCTGGTGTCTTATTTCTCTTGGGAGCACAGCCCACAGACATGAGAAGTCATATTGCTATCCTCCAGTTTTTCTGTCTATGGATGAATGATCACCAGCACCATCAACAAAGCAAGCGCCCATTGCACAGGCTGTCCTTGTGCCTCGAGAGCAGTGGAAGAAACAGCTGAGGAATGAGAAGAAAAAGAGAGCTGGCTTTCAGCCCTGTTGATCCAGGAACATTGAGAGTGAGTCTGGGAATATGGCTGGCACAAGGTGAGAATTTCATTCACTCCTGGGGAGTGTAGAGAGGGGGCTGAGCTCGGACTGTGCTTGCTGCTTGTGCCCCAAAAGCCTCCTTGTTGCTGAAGACTGCCCCGGGGAGCCTGGCTGTAGGGGTTTGGCTGTTGCTCAGGAACAGCTTGAAGGGCACATGTTGGGTGGGCAGATGGAGCGGGTGATGGAGATGATCTGATGAAGAAGGGGAAGTGCACAGCGAGAAGCGGAATGACAAAAGGGCAGCCGTGTGGGCGACCCAGTGGGAGTGGAGGAGGGCAATAACTCATCTCAAGAGGAGTGAGAAGCCAGCAGCGAAATTGCCTGGAATAATCGGCTGAGGCAGAAGAGGGCTGATGGAATGATGAGGTCTGGCAGACTTGAGGTTATTCTCCATGTGTGCCTGTGAGGGAGTCAAACAGTTTCCTGGTCAGTCAGCAAGGGCTGCTGATCAACAGCCCTGGTGGTGCTGGTCACAGCCCCGCATGGTCCAAAGTATTGTTAACCACGCGACAGAGCAGAGGGGCATCTTCGGAGGTCCCAGAGGCACAGCATCTCGACACATGAAGGCAGCCCCCGATGCAGCAGCCTTACAACAGACGCTGCGTAATGGCCTGTTTTGCATTTGTATTTCATTTGCCTCCCATATGGGATCAGTTTTTCTCTTTTCTTTATTTTTTTTTAATAGTGTTTTTCCTAGTCATAATAATCAGTGTTTCCCCGCCCTCCCTTCATTTTGCACAGCTGGCTTTGATTGGTTTCAGTCCTACAGATGCTCCTGCGGACTGAGAAGAAGGGGCAAAGGTTCCCTTCCTTTTCAACACGAGGCAGGCGGCCTTGCCGGAGGGATGAGGAGGCCCCCGCACTCCCGGACCCGTCGACTCTTCACCCCAGCTGGCCTCTTGTGCATCTGCTGAGGTTTGCCAAATTGCGAGGTAATTTCTCTGCCGAAGGCCTGGAGAAGATCACAAGTCACTGATGGTGTGCATGCCCATTCTCCTGTGCTGTTTAAAAACAACTGTTCTGGTAAGCGAGAGGGGCAGGATCCCCAGACACCTCGTACTTGCAGGATGTGGGTACAAAGGGCCAGAGTGCATCTGTGATCTGGCCTGGCAGAGAGACCTCCCGGCCCATTGGGTCTGACTCACATTTCTGTGAGTGTGCAATCAGGCTTGCGGCAGCTGCAGCCTCTTGTGTCTGACTGTGCAAGGTATGTGATACTTGGTGCAGAACACATTTAACCTGCGCAACCCCATGCACATGCCACCAGGAGGAATTTTTCTTCCTGCAAACATATGAGTAAGAGGCAGTCTGCGTGCATGAATTGGCATGGAAAACAAACTGGAGGATGGATAGGCAGACTTTCCTGATTTTTAGGGTGTGAGTCAAGCAGAAATTGTGTGGCAGAGAGAAGAAACTTCCCTCAGAGGCAACCTAATCCACAACTGCCCAGTATGGGGTTTCAAGCAACTTCCTTTGAAGCAGCTTGTGCTGGTCACTGTCGGAGACGGACAGCTAAGTCAGTGGTTGCTCAGCCAATGTGTTATGGCTATTCCTGCATTCCAGGCACCATCCAAGAGAATGAGACATAGCATTGCACAAGACTGAAAGAAAGTAAATGTTTACAGGCACAACGCACATTTCAGCTTGTTACATGTTCCTGAGCAGTGAAAGAAATGAAACAATAATTAAAACAGGTCCCAAGTCTCAGTGTGTATCTTGGCTTACAGCACAGTCCTCTTGGAGTGTTGCCTCTGCCTCTCTCTGATCCCAGCCTGAGCAGCACCACTGGGCTGTTGCATCCAGGTCAAGGTCTTTCCAGTTACTCCAAGTACGTTGTCTTTCTGAGAACTGCAAAAGCCTTTTGGTGAGGGGACTTCATGGCTTGCAATGGATGTGGGTGCTCTTATCTCTGACAGAGACAGTCATGCAGGAATCTGCTTGGGTGACAAGATGCTTGCCTCGGATATCTGAAGTGCAAGGGAAGTTACAGATGGACTTATTACCATGGGAGCAGGGTGGAGAAAGTAGAAGAGCAGAGCGGGAGAGGTGTGGACCATTTTAAATAGTTCATTTCCTGAATTATCACTTTTTAATGGTCTAGTTCTGCTTTCGGCAAAGCTGTGTGTGCGATGGAGCAGATGTAGCAAAGAGCTGTATCGGCACACCTGACAGCTGTGCTGGGAAGTGAGCCTGAGTAACTGGCTCTGCACTCCTGCTTCAAGCACAACATTGGTCCCAGTGCAGCTTGGAGGCTGGGATGTCTCCCTGTGGTGAGTCTGTTGGGTGGGAAGAGACAAGGGCTTCCAATTACGTTGTTCTGCCCTCTCTTTTTAAGGAGAGCAGCAGAGGGCTGGGGAGGTTTAGATTTGCATGGAGCGCTCACTCATTGCTTCATCCTTTCTGCTTGGCACAAGGAATTAGGGAGAAAGCAGAAAGGAACAAAATACCCCAGAGATGCTCTGTGAGTGATGGTCCTTCTATATCCCTACCTTCTTCCAAGCTGTGAAGCTTGCAGCTTCACCCTGTCCTTCACGCTAAGAGAAAACTTTATGTCACCCTGAAGGTTAGTTCTTGGCAAGCAGAAAGGGCTTTTTAGTAATAAGCAGCCTACTATGCACATGGCAGAAGGAGACAGGCCTCCACGCACGCATTACACTGGTCTGGGGTGTAAACTCAGCATCCACTTATGAGCAATAGCCCTAGCTGCTGACTCACCCGCGTCACTTTTCTTGGTTCCCTTGGTTGAGCAGTGAGCTGGCCAGAAATTATTCATTCTACTTGAAATAATAGCTGAGAAAATTGTCTGTTGGAGGTATAAATGTCTAGACTTCCTGCAAGGGGCAGAATGAAGTTCAGAAAGCATAACAGCTTCATGCAGCAGAATGTCTCTAAGAGCACACCTACAACACAGGCTGGTGTGCATATATTGGGCAGAGCAAATGTCCATGGCCATTGCTGAGTCTTCACATAGGTTAGATTTGTTTAGCTTCTAAACTAAAGGGCACTTTTAAGTGGCAGCAGCTACATGGCCTCTTGTCTTACGTGACCGAGTTATTTAAAGTTCTTGTTGTTATGGAGAAATGCTGACTTTTCTATAAGGCAAGCTGCAACCTGCTTCTATGCAATATTCTGTTACAGCTTTTTGCTAACTTTGGATAAACAAGGTTTGATTAGAGACTTGCTGGATTTATTCTGAAAGCAAGTGATAATGTTCAAATGAAGTCAAGGGTGGTGTTGGGAAGTTGGCCAATGTGTTTTTCAGTCACTAAGTCAGGAAAATTTTTTTCATATATGAAATTGATGCTTGTGTGTCTTCTACTCAGAAACAACTAATCATCAGCTCTTCAAAGTTTTCATACAGTTAAATGTTAGTAAGTTGAATAGCAACTGTTGTTGAGGAAAATACAAAATAACTAAGTGGTATTATCAATTCTTATTGTTATAGATTACATAGGGAGAATACTGTGGGAGTTAAGGTCCCAAGCCTTAGTCGTAGAATCACAGATCACAGAATCATAAAGATTGGAAAAGTCCCTTAAGATCAACAAGTCCAATCCTTACCCCATCCACACCATGCCCACTGACCACATCCCTCAGTGCCACATCTCAGCAGTTACTGAACACCTCCAGGGATGGGACTCCACCGCCTCCCTGGGCAGCTGTGTCAGAGCCTCACCACTCTTTTGGAGAAGAAATTTTTTGTGTAATGTGTAACCTGAACCTCCTCTGGTGCAACTTGAGGCCACCACCTCTCATCTCAGTCCTGTCACTGATGTTGGGATGTTGTTCTGTCCTTCTTCCATCGAAGTTTCCTTGGTACAGGGCAAAACAGATGGGCATGATGACATTTGTTTGAGAGGTATCAAAAATCCTCCTGTAAAGATTATCTGCTTTGATCGTACTGAGGCAGTAAAGGCTTGTGTTTGTGAAGAGGAAGAGCCAGATTTCCAGAAGTCTGGTATTTTACAGAATGCTTGACACAAAAGCCATAATTGTGGGACTTTGGTTCCCTTGTTAAGTCCTTATGCTTTCAAATTCTTGGAGCTAATTTTCATTGACAATAGGAACATTCCTTGAAAAATGCTGATGTAATGAAGTACGTGCTACTTGAGATTAAAAGATTTATTCAGTGAGTCCCTTTTGAAACTTTTGTGAAGTATCTTAACATTTTTATGTTTCTTCAACTGCCAACAAAATCACATTGCACCACACAGTTTGCAACATTAGTCAGATTTTGACACTGGCTCACGCAAGAGGCAGTTTTCACAGTCAGGAATCATAAAATGTTAAAGGAATCACCATTATTTGAAAACTAGACGCAGTTCAGTGAAGCAGATGGACTTGCTAACTGTGACTTAGGAGGTCTGTAGCACAGCTGTGTTGACACGGATTATAGACAATCAAAATTGTATATAAAGGGCATGCCATAGTTTTAGTTTTAAGCATATTGCTAACATTTAATGAAGTATGTAACCTTATATGGTTTACGTATTTTTGTACTTTAGCTGCAAGTTACGCTAAGGCCTTGACTAAACCATCCCAGAAATCTCTATTGCTATTTGTAATGCAGTCACGCAGACCTAGAGTGCCAATAAGCCTTTGATTGAATCTTGATTAATGTAAATACACTAAGCCCGTAGGTGCCATTCCAGCCTAGGCAGCTTCTTGCAGCTTTTAACCATGTCCACATCAGAGTCGGCCCTTTTGCTTCAGATGATTTCCAAAGACCAGCTGAAGAATGTTTGGACATGTTTGTGAAGGATCAGGGATAGAGACATTTCCTGAAGCCCCTCGCTGCCTTGTTTGCAACACCATCCAATAAAAATTAAGCCCTGAGACAGAAACTTAGGAAAGAAGGAAACAGAATTCTGTATGTTTCACAATTGTACTCTCTGATCCCAGGAGAAAGGTTGGGTAAGAAATGATGTGATCTTTCTTACATATCTGTTTGTCTTCAAAATTTTTAGCTAATTTTCTTTTACTAGCCAGGGCTCCTAGCTTAGGTGAACAAGTTGCCAAAGTGTTTCAGTTCACTGCTTTAACTAAGTGGTTCCTTGTCTAACCAAGCAGCATGTAACTGAGTAGAAAATGAGATGTGTTTTGGGAAGAATAAGGCATTGCAAAGCATGGTATATGTTAGCGGGATCTAAATGAATGGGAAAGACCAAAACCAGTGCATGGTGCCTTTGCACCTGTTTTGGTTGGTGCCCAGCTGTGTCCCAGACTAGGATGTATGCTGAACATTTGTAACTGCTTCTGTGCGTGGGATGGGACAGGGTTTTCCAGCACTGGAACTGGCTTCTCTTGAAGTAAATCTGTGTGACTGTAACACTCCTGTCTACATCACTGCCAACACTGGCTAGAAATTCTGCTGTGGGGAAAACTGTAACTGCAATGGCAAGTGATGAGAGGAAAATGTGATGATGAGGAAAACACTGCATCGCTTTTGTCCTTCCTGCTATGGTAATACTCTGCAGTGTCATCTTCTTGAAGATGTTATCTTCAGAGTCTGGTTTACTATATGGATCTGTATACAAAATGGGTTACATCCTCTCCCATTGCCTCCCTGTCTAGATGATATGTTGCAGATAGCAGTAGCAGTACTAGTCTATGGCTAACAAGAGTCTGTGGAGGGAAGTGTAGCTAAGAACTTTCTAACCTACACAAGCTTGCCCCTTCTATGATACAGTTCATGCCCTTCATTGGTGAGCATCATCAGAGCTTCATGTCTCCTTTTGCCTGTGGCAGCAGCATCTGAATATTGTGGTTCATACCTCCTTGGCTTGGGTGTCTTTGCACAGCAACAACTCAGGAAAGGAGCTGATACTCTAGAATGTGTTTCAGGCTGGCGGACGTTTGGCTTCTGCTGTAGGTCTGCTTTCATTGTTTGTCCTTCTCAAGCTCCATACGTGCAGGATCTTTCCAAAACCACCTGCCATTCTGCAGATTCCTGGTCTTTCCCACCTATTGGATGCTTCTGGTATTGTTTCAGTGGTCTGCGGCTTGTGCTTTTCTGCCTCCATGCTTTCCTGTATGGCTTGTTTTAGGTTGTCTACTGTGTCTGCAGTGTCTGAGCACTGTTCACCTGCCACAAGAGTTGTTCTGGGCTTGCTGACTGCTAACTGCTTTGCTCTGACTGCTCCAGATGCCTCTCATAGTCTGGAATGGCAGAAGACCAAGTCCTATAATTGTAAGCTGGATTGTTTAGCCTTGATTCAGTCTCAGAGGGTGCTGAGCTTTCTGAAAGTACTTGTGTTTTTTTATTCTGGTGTGGGGGGGATGCAATTTCCAGAAGGAAGGTATTTTTATCTAGTGTACATTACTTGTCATTTAGTTGTACCATGTAGCCTGAGTTTACTATAGAAACTTGAAAAGTGCTTTCAAGATGGCTTTGAAGAGGTTACCTGTCTTTTTTGTAGGTGAGATTTCTGGGGAGAGGCAGATATACAAACTGATAAAACTAGATTAAAGAAGCCATAGAACAGATCCCGACTTCCTCTTGATTTGCATGAATGGGCAAATACATAGGAAAGCCTTGCCAAGACCTCTGCTTTTCCAGAAGGGTTTTTAAAGTTTATTTTCTCCAAACTTCTTTCCTTTTATTCTCATTTTGTTTCAACCCTCCTAAAATATGTTGTTCGCTGTCACTTGGAGCCCAGGAGCCCGGAAGAGTCTGTTTCACTGCTTGTCTGTTCAGGAGCTCCAGAATAGTCCTATGCAACACAAACCTCTCTATTTTTAATGGGGCCTATCCAAGGTACAGTTTCCTATCGTCATTTGGCCTAACTGGGTCACTGTTACACCTCCTGGTTTAACACTGCTGCAAACACTTGTAGACTGCTGCCATTACTGCGTGATGACATTTCTCTGGCTGTTCAAATATTTCCTCTGACTTGTATTTTCTGTAACATCATTTTTCTCGTGTTTTCTATGGCTTACTGTACATTTGTTTGGTTTCTTTTTTTTTTTTTTTTTTTTCCTTCTTTTCTCCAACTATTCTTACAACACATACAAAAAACCTCACAACTGTCAAATATTATTGTAGGACTCCCTGTGACTACCTATCCGTTTTGCTCCAGACACGATAGTTTTCTTTGCTTTCCTTTGCAAAAGAAGGCATTTTGAGCAAAGAAGAAATCTTATTTAAAAAATAACTCTGTCAGCTTTTAAAATATGCAGTGCCTTGATTTGTGGTTCCCGTAAAATTGTGAGTTTTCAGCCAGAGTTAAGAGATGAATTATTGCCTGAAGTGGCAGACAAAATGAAAAATGGTGAAGCTTGTCTCTAACGCACACATTCTGGGGGTTACCAGTGATGTCATACCTGTGATTGTGTCCTTGTGGACCTGCTCTTTATTTTTAAGCAGAATATTATTTCCTAATCTCAATAAAACAATCCAGACAGTGCATTATGGTGCAATTACTGTCTCTTGGCTGCAGTTGCTGAGTTCTGGCCCTACGCTTTGGAGGACCACCTTGATCGTTTTACACTCGCCTGGTCATGCTTTGCTTGTTTTCTCACAGAAACCCAGCTTATTGTGACACCTATGATTGAAATATGCATTCTTCTTATTGATACTAATGCAGGCATGTCTTTTTTATTTTTGTGGAGGTAAAAAGCACATGTACCAATAGCCTTAGATGACGGTAAAACTGCTGCTGCAGCTGGCCTGGTAGCCAGGTAGCTGTTCATATTTGGGAACATACCTCAGTTCCACCAGAAGTTTTATTCCATGGCAAAGCACAGGACAAGCAACAGTGTCTCAAATGCCCTCACATGCAGTAGTGCTGCAACTTGATCCAGGCATTCTTAAAGAATGATTGATCAGCTCTGGATCAGCTAAATTAAAGTGCTGGCTCATCTCATTTCTACATCTCAACCCATGTAATAGTAATGCACGAATCAGCAGAGTGATGATCACAAGAATCATCCTGCATATGATCTGTTCTTTTGCCTTTTCTTTCCCATTCAGTGTTTGCAGCAGAGAACCAAATTAATATGTACAGGAATTTAGTATGGTGGAGAAGAAGCAGGGTTAATCTGCAAGCCTTAAGAAAGAGTTTCTTCCTATTATTTCTGTTATTTCACTTTGCTCTCACTGTGTACTTTTCTTGCTTTTGGTACCAAATCACGATGGTGGGAAAGTTCTACATTGGCAAATGATCTCTGGGGTAGATCATCTGCTGTAAAGATTACTGCACAGCTTGCCTGCGTCTTGCTAGTAAAAGATTTGCATGAAATTACATTGGATTACACTTACTTCTTCATGGACTGCTTAGACTGCTAGCAAAATAAGTCCAAGCTTGTCATGCTGCTGAAGACTTTCTGTGATGGCTGCAGATATTGAATCTGTGAAGGCCTTGTTGGTGTTCCCCAGACATTTCTGTTTGTTTCCCGCTTAAGGCTGGAGGAACAGACCCAGTAAGACCTCTTGTAATTAGTCAGTAATGAAAATATGCTGTTTTTTATGTTAGTAAATTAACTGGAAAGACAATTTGGCATTTTTCATGAATGATAAAAATGCCTTGGGTACTGGATTGCCTTTATTGGCCTGGCTTGAATGTAATATTTTCCAGAAAGCAAGTGAAATAAAAATCATCCAGTGCCACTGTTGCATGGTTGTCTTGGTTCAAATGTAACCACTGATCCCTGCTTTCTGAGAACTGGTGCAAAAAAATCCACACCACTGTATTTGGGCCTCTACTTTTAAAGCAGTAGAGCTCCTCATCATGATGAAGCAACACCAGTATGTCAGTGAGAGGACAGATGTGATCTGTGCCTTGCCATGTCATCTTTATAGTGGAACCACACCAGGGTTTGCAACATACAGAGATGTCTTCCCAGTCCAAACCAGGCGTTAGTTAGGATTGGCTTATATACAAAGATGCATTTGTTAAGCGGATGTTTTGTTAAATCGGTTAAATCATTGCACAATTCTGTGAGTGAATCGTGAAGTAGCTCAGGCCAAATGCATCCTATTCAGATAGTTCTTTGCCCTGGTGTAGCTGAATTCATGTAAGATTCTACATTAAGTAATATTTAAATTGATGGCAGGTTGTGTGTGATGAGGTTTAGACCTGCCTGAAAAAACATGGCATAACATGAAATTCCAATGGTTTTTGACCTGTTCATATTTGTATCCGTGTTGTGCATTGTCCACACGGAGTCTTCAAGCACCATTGGCTCTGCTTTGGGGTGAGGGATGTGGTTAAGAGTTCTACTGCAACGTGTGTGTCAGTGCTGTGAAATTTAGCATTCCCTGTGGACGGGGGCTGCCAGACAGAGCTGAGAGCGGAGTTGCCCAGTTCAGTGAGGACAGAGCCGTTCTGGGCAGGGGAGGTGACTGCTCTTGGTATGCTGGGAATGCGAGGGAAGAGCCCTCTGTGGCACAACTCCATCTGCTTTTACTTATTTCTTCCTTTCATATTCCACAGGGTTTTAGTTGCTGCTTGTTGTTCTCGCTGCCTGGACCTTCCTCTAGGCTTTACAAGCTCTGGAGACGCCCCTCGCTCTGTGCTTGGAGACGCTTCTCTCCCTCCAGCTGGGAGCATGGCATGCTCCAAACCCGCGTTTCATCCTTTCCTCAGGAGAGCAGCCACTGCTCTTTAGGGTGTCTGGGGAGGGGAGGTCGCTCTTAAACCCAGAGCAATGCAGTTTAGTCTTGCTGTGCGTGATTTCAGTCTGGTGTAATGTTCTTCCGCTTGTATTTCTCCCCCTACTCCTAAATCCAATGAGTCACTTTTATGGAAGCTGTGGGCTTCGCACGTCATTGTCATGGCTTTGTCTGAGGTTCTGTTCTGGTACCACTGAAGCCAGCAGAGTACTTTCCATCAGTGGAAGCCTTTTCCATTGGTGGCAAGGGGAGCTGAGTCAAGCATCTGAGAAGTGGTGTCAGAGCCAGTCAGGGACAGTCGATGGGTACTTTTGAAATATACAATAGTCTGTATGCTTTGGTGAAGAGAGAAGAGACCAATGAGGGGATGGAAACATTTTTTTAATGAGTACTGAAGGTCTTCCCCAGACATTAGCTCCCTCATCTGGGATGAGGAGACCATCCAGGAATGAGGAAACTCTCGCACTCGCCAGGAGCAGAGCTGAGATGTGAGGAGCAGCCTGTTTCCAATCAGGGTCTCACGCACTGTGGCCACGCTGCTCTCGCAGGATGCAGAGTCTGCCTTCCACTGGGGTTTCTGCATGGGCTTGGTGAGGCAAAGGGTAGCACTAGCTCCTCCACTTTGTGAGCATTGCCCCAACATTCTCACTCACATCATGAAATCCACCATCCTGAAGCTCATGTTGGTCACTTGCTGTTTCCCAGCCAGAGGTTGTCCAGTCCCATGATAAGGAAGGCAGGTGAGCCCATCACAAATCCAAAGCCTCTTGCTATATCCTGCCTCCTGATGAGTTTCTAATTTATGATGAACAACCTCAGTTTGTCCAAAGGTCTCCTTGCAGGTCAAGTTTTCTTTGATCCCTCCTGTAACTTTCAGATAGACAATTTCAAGTCTGTCCACATCCTTTCTAAAGTTCAATGTCCTGAGACTAGATGCTCCAGCTAAGGCTTTGTATTCTGAGCAGTGCAGAAGGGTTCTCCATGTGGTTTACAGGTTGATCTCATGTTTGTACAGCCTAGGACAGTGTCCTTTCGTTGTAGCAACAAACTGGAGTTGACTCATTTCCAGCTTGCAGTCCATCTCAACTCTCTCCATATTTTTCTGAGGGATGTTGTCAGTTTTTGTCTATGCTTATCTCTACTGAATGGGCTCCAATTTTTTTTCCAAACAATTTCCCTACTTTGCCAAGATTAGAGTTTAACCCTAACTTCAGGCAGTCCTTCAGGCAGTCCTTCCTAACTTCATAGCAGCTGCATATTTTACAAGCGTGCGATCTATCTCATGGCCCACGTTTGTTAGAGAAATCTTTGAAGAAAGCTGGACTCACAACAAACACAATACAACTTCACTGGGTTAATCCCTCCATTCTGACAGTAACCCATAGATGTTTAGCGTCCAAGTGTTATATTACCAGTCAATTTTGCATCTGCTATGCAAAGGTTTATTTGAAACCATTTATTTGATGTCTTATGAGGATGTTATGCATCTGAAGCTTTACAAGTCAAGGCACGTAACGTTGGCGGCCTTTCTGCTATCCACGAGGCTGTCACAGAGGGAAGTTAGCTTGGTTGGATGCAATTTGTTTCTGATTAAATCCACATTAGCTGAAGTCTTTGCTTTGTTATCTTCTGTGCTTACGAATGTTTGTGGTATTTATTCATTATTTATGTTGTAGACCTTTTTTTTTCTGGGAATGATTGCTAACCTGACTTTTACTTCTTATGCAATTCCAAAAGGTTACTTAATTTAGGTACGAAGTTTGCTTTGTTCTCTCTGCTGTGCATCACGCTCAACAGAGACACAGATAATTCCTCATAGTTTCAGCCAGTTCTCTAAATCTTGTAAGCTAATGTTCATCAGGTGCTTTTCTGACCTCACTTTGGGTTGAATACCCCTCTACAACTGGTTTTAGCCGTGCTTCTTGTGATACCTGCTGCTAGGTGGTCACTTAGGTTTTAAAGTCTCATGGATGTACCATGGGCACAAGTGAGTACTGCTCACTCCAAAACAGAAGCCTGGAGAAGAAAGTTGACAAGCAGCCCTTTACCTCACCCCTTTCTGAAAGGTTTTGGTGTGTGAGAAACACCCTAGTGCTGTTGCTTTTGGTAGCCCTTGGCTGTCCTGCCTGGCGACAGGAAGCTGTGCAAAGTCTGTAGTACCAAAGAGAGGCACTGCTGCTGTCTTTTCCATGTTCCAAAAAGGCTGTAGATCACCTCTGCTCAGCTCAGCACAACTGAGGAGCCCAGGTTGGTTTCTGTGCAAGGCAGTGCTGAATCAGAGGTGGTGTTGATGCTATGTTTGCGAGCAGCTGCTGAGCTCCAGCTGCTGGTGGAGGAGATCACCTGCATAAACAGCATGGAGATGGTGCAGTGCAGCTCCCTGTTACTGTGTGGAAGACAGGCAATAATAACGGATTGAAAAACCTGGATTGGAGGAAGTGTATATAAACAGTGAGTAGTGGCCTCTTCCAGGCTGGAATGTAGTAAGTAAACATGGGGAATGCAGGTTGAGCAGAGAACCTGCAGCATTCTTCTAGCTGAATGCACTGAGACGTGTTAATGAACCAGTAGGCTGCCTAGGGTTCTCACAGAAGTCCAGAGAAGGAAGGTGAGGTTTGAGTGCCCAGAGAGAGGGACAGAAAAACAGAGGTGACTTTGATGTCTCTTCTAGTAAAACTGTAATAGCTTTTCTGAAACTTTTCCTAGGAAAAAAATTGTTCCTGGGAATGTTTTTGAGGCTGTAGTGTTCAGAAGTCCTGTGCAGCCTCGAGCTGTTGGTTTGCAAAAAAAAGGTCTGCTAACCACTGGGGCAGCACCTCCCTTACATTGTCTTGCCATCTGAATTAGCCTGCAGTGCCCCCATCTCATGTTATCCAAAGTGAGTTAACTGGAGTCAGATCTTTCATTTAACGAGGAATATATACAGGGCCAGAAACTGGATCTAAAAGAGATGAAGAGACATCTAGAGAGTTCCAGCTCAAAAGGTTGCCTGGGAGTTTGCAGCGCACCCACTCTTTTAGGAGCAGGAAGAATATATAGCCTGGCAGACTGTAAATCAGTCTTGTATGGAGGGAATCCTACCATGTACAGTCTTCTTCTCTTTGTTGATTTAAGGACTTCTTCTTTCTTGCCTTTCTTGGCTTTCTTCTTGCCTTCTCACACTTTCTTGCTCTCCAAGCCAGTTGGTGATTCCTGGCCCTGACCATTCCATCCACTGCCACGTCCCACAACTATCACTACCTGCGCTGTGTCCAAGAGGAGAGCGGCTCCAGCTGTAAGGTATGGAACAGCCTTTCTCGGCCTGCAATCTCTCAAGCCATTCTCACGAGCTTGAGATCCATCCCCAGACTCACTTCTGTTTTTGGCCCAGCTCCAAAGCCTGTGGGGAGGGCTCAGAAGTGTACTTGCTGCAAAGTCTTGGGCCAGATAAGCCAATAAAGAGATAACAGTGTTGGAAAAAAATAAATAGAAAACAACTCAGTCCCTTGATTCATTTTGCTCTGGGAATCCCCATAGTCTTAGGTTTCTAGGTCTGGCCTTGTTTCCAATTCATCCTCCTTCTCTGAAGAGCCTTTTTGTCTTTAATTGCAAATATAAATAAATCATCATAGCCAGAAGTAGTATTTTTCCAAGTCTACAACTCTAGTGTCTAAACCCTTCAGTTTCCAGGAATTCACTTCATCTTACCCAGAAGTTGGGACAAAGAAGTGAAAACTGCATTCATCCTTTGTAACACCACCTCCAGGCTTGAGAACTTTCCCTTGAAGTATATCTGTCTTAGATCCATACCTGACCTCCAAAATACTGTAAAGAATGGTACATTAACACTAACTTCTGTGTCTGGACCTCTGGCGTTTGTTGGAACTCAGAATGCAGGCTTTCATGCCTGAAGGTCAGTTAGAGCCAAAGAGCTCTGTTTGGATGTCAGCCTTCCTCAGCCCATGGGAAAGTGGTGGCATCTATTGTGGGCCCTGTACCCTCAGCTGTGCCAGGAGCTGAAGAAGAGACTGAAACCATTGTGCAGGACACGGAATAAGCTGGACTGAAGGCAGTCATAAGCTTATAACATGTTTTCTTTCTGGCTGGTGGAATACATAGTTTGTTCTGAAAGTAATGCCTCCTATTTATTTCCATGGCACAATGACACTATTTGATAGAGCAAATTTTCAGCTATGAAACACTGTTCTTTATTAAAGTCACCACCATTAGCAATGCATTTTTGCCAGTGATGAGCAAAAGCTTGCATGCCGTGCTGGCAAAAACCTGCACCAGTGGAAGCCCCGCTGTTGTTGCCACTGCTGAAGTGCACCACCCACTGGTTGGTCTTTGTACAAGTGTTGATGAATGTCAGTGAGTGCCATTTTTACTGCATGGAAGAACTGAATTCCATACCTTTACTTCATCCACACTTCCCTGTCAGGCATCATTTTGTCAGACTGCCCCTCTGCTGCCATCTGTGATACAGCAACAGAACATAATGGAATACTGGTGGGAAGGTTCAGCCTTTACTGTCATATTGCCAACATCTGTCTCTGAAATCACTGGCGAATGTAAAAAAAAAAAAATAGGAGGCATTACTTTTGGAGCAGCCAGTGTATTTCAACTCTGTTGATACAAGAAGTATTTCTGCTTGTGTAAGTCTTCAAGAAAAGGGAGGAGCAAGCTGGGAGTGAAACTGCCTTGTAAGGATAGAGTATTAGTCTTTGTTTCAGTCTAATTCCCACATTGTCACAGGAACATGTGTGATGGTGGTAGTCATCCTTGTGGATTGTCCTCTTGTTCTTCAAAGATCATTAAACACAATTACAGGAAAAGGGATCTTTGTTTCTGAGCAAAACTCAGCTTTTATGTAAGTGTTCCACATTTTCTTCATAATTCTTTACTGATCGTGGCTAATTTTAACCATTTGGTTGGCATGAATATAAGCCAGCCCTTTTCTGCCTACTGCTTCCCATTTATTTTCATGAGAATCGGGTGTCTGGATCCTTAAGTCACCTTTAAATATGCCAACCTCTGATCACATTTGCTTCGTATGACTTACTCTGTTACGTGTCTTGGGGCGAAAACCTCCCATTTTTGGATAGTGATGGTAAATTCCTAGGGGCCTCAGTGAGGGCTGAATTCACATGTCTAACTGGAGAGAGGCTCTGCGTTAAAGAAGCCTGCACTCCCTGCCTGTTTCTGCTCTCTGCCTCTTGGTTGGTAACATGTGAGGTTGCACTTCCATGGGCCACAACTGGCCGTGTACACAAGGGAGAATGACAAAGGGGCTTCCAGACCCAAACGGGAGATTGTTTTAGCAAGGATGGGATGTGGTAGCACAGTGCATGGAATAAAAGAGGCAGTGCCACAGCCAGCAGTAGACAGGAGTCAGCTGGGCAAGGGCTGGAGAAGCAGAATCTACAGCAGCTGAGGTCTAACTTGAGTTTGATCCTGCAGCTTCAATAGGTCAAGGCAGGGAGCTGTTGGCTGTATTTATCTGTTTTTTTTCAGTGATGGTACTATCATCCAACAAAGGCCTCCATTTAGAAGGTGAAGGCTCTCTAAGCTAGTAGAGACTACTAAAAAGTATTAATAATAAAAATGCCTTTGTAAGGCAAAGAGAGGCAGGGTAGAACTGGTTGGCAAGTGAAAAGTATTTCCCATGATGAATTATGAATGAAAAGAAACGTTCCTGTGCTTTGAAATTTCTGCAGGATTTTTTTTTCCCCCATCAGAAACACTAAAACCTGAAAGAAGTTAAGTTAAAAAGAAATAAATAAGATCTTAAGCATCTCCTCCCTCCAGGAAATGAGCTCCTCCATCTCCCTTTTCTATGAAAATGTGTATTTAGAAAATAAACTGTTTTTCTGTTTGAAAATAAAACAAACTATCAAATATAAAAGGTTGACCAGCTCTAGGAAAGTCTGGTCTTGTGCTTAAGGCACTGATTTTGGACCAAGAGACCTGGGTTTAATTTCCACTTCTGCTACAAACTTTTCCTGCGTGACCTTGGGCTAATCCTTTAATCTCGCTTTGCCTCTGTTCCTCATCTGTCAGATGAGGCTATGACTTCCCCACCTCGCAGGGGTGTTATGAGAGTAAACACATCCTCCGTGCCCCGTGCCTCACCTTCCAGCCAACTCCTCTCCTGGGGAATGGGGAGAGAGGGACGTGCCCCCCCTCTGGGAGCTGCTGCCTACCTCCCTCCGTGCCATCAGACAGACTAGAGAAGGCAAGGCTGGTTAGGACCCCTGGCATCCTTTGGGAGTGAGAAGAAGAGAAAAGAAATGCTGAACATGTGTGAGCCATGGGAAGGAGAGATCTGTTGATTTTCTGTCTTTTTTTTTTTTTTTTTTTTCCTTCAAGATTTCAGTATGTTTTTTTTCTGCCCAGACTTCACAAAGCATCCACAGCACTCTAGCTGCAAAAGAACCGGCCCTGTGTAGGGCTGGCTGCTTCCTGAATTAGTCTCCATTTGCAGCAATTACCTTCTTTCCTTTCTTGCCAAATGTTTCTCTGAGCCTGAGGCTCAGCTAATTTTTTTTGTCAGCTCTGGTTGCACCGGGCAGCACTCCTTTCCATACGGGAAATAGAGATGCCATTCAGGCCCCTCTAATCCCGCTTTCACTGCTGCACTCGTTAAAACACTCCTTTATTTATTTTAATTTTATTCTCTCCTCCCCACCACCTTTTCTAAACAACCCCTTACATTATGCTTTTAATTACCTTTAGATTTCCCTTGTGTAACTTCGCCGGCGTTCACAGAGCCGTAGGCAGAGCGCGTGGTGCCGGAGCCTCGCACACGGTCTGTGGGCTCACCCCTGACTCACTCAGTGGCATGCTGTGAATGACTCAAGGACCCGAGGGGATGGCTGGGAGCGGACAGAAGCGTGGGGGATCCAAACGGGTATAGAGGGGGATGAGAGGTGAAAGTGCTTCGTAAGTCCCTGTATGTCATTGGTGTGAAGAGGAAAGGGATTGAGTCGAAGGCTGAGAGCAGGATTGGGAAGCCTGGTGTCCCTGGCAGGGCTGGGGGCAGCAATGTCTGTATCATGGCTCCACAAGCATGAGCCGTAATATGGCATTATATAGGCATGACTTCATCTGTTTCCATAAGATTGCTTTCTCCCTCTCCCTTTCTTTGGCTGGTAATTGAGAAACGCATGAGCTCACCTCCTAGGAGCGGGAAATGAGAACCGCAAGAGGAAACGAGCTGGAAAGCATATACGGGGCCGGAAAAAAAAACATAGATTAGGTGTGGGGGGGTGGTCAGAGATACTATGGAGAAGAAAAGGGATTCCTCTTGCATGGGATCATCGCCATACAGGGCTTATGACAACTTCCTCAGCTCTGCAGGCAGAGCCAGGGCTGGGGCAGCCCCACTGACATTGCGTGGCAACCTTACAGCTTTGAAAGCATCCAGAGGATCAAGACAAAAGGATGATGTAATATATAACAAGATGGTGGTTTGGGGGTAGAAACACAACCCATCTGCCCCAGCTGAAGCTGCTTAGAGATGAGGAGGGTGTACACAGGTGGAAATGGGAGCATGGTGTGAATGCACCCAGGTGCTGGGGATTTAAAAAGCCTGGGGAGAAGGGCTGATGGTTTTTTGTTGTTGTTGTTGTTTTTTCCTTCAGAATTAGGTCTTTCTTGGGCTGATAGATCTCACTATGAGGGCTGGAGTTTGCTACTAGTAGTTGCTTAAGGTTGTGCTTTGCCCATGGACTTGGCTTGCAGGCAGGTAAGTAGAATCTATCGCCAGTCCTGTGCTTCTTTAATTCTTGTCTTGATTTTTCTACCTAAAGCAATGTCTAGTACGAGGTGAAAAAAATCTCCTTTGGGATCTGGCTTCCACCTGTTTTGTTTTTTTTGCCACTTTCTTGGCTTTTGAAGTGGAGCTGTGTTGTAGGAAGCCTAGAGGAGGCCGCGAGAACACACAGAGGGCTAGAACGCCTCTCTTCTGGAGACAGCAGAGAGAGTTGGGGTTGTTCAGCCTGGAGAAGAAAAGGCTCCAGGGAGATCTCACTGTGGCCTTCCACTGCCTAAGGAGAGCCTACAGGAATGCTGGTGAAGGACTGCATCAGGGAGTCTTTGTAGGGTAGGGGGCAATGACTTTAAACTATAAGGAGATAGATAGATTGAGATTAGATGTTTGGAAGAAATTCTTCCTCACGAAGGTGGTGCACTGGAACAGATTGCTGTGGGTTCTCCATGCCTAGAGGCGTTCGAGGCCAGGTTTGATGGGGCTTTTAGCAGCCTAGTTTAGTAGGAGGTATCCCTGTCTACAGCAGGAGTTTGGAACTGTATAATCATTAAGGTCCCTTCCAGTGCGAGCTACTTTGATTCCACTGTGACAGAGAAGCTGGCTTAATGTGACCAGGTGAATGAATACAGCCTCTTTCTGGCAGTGCCTTATGTTCCTTCTCTAGTGCCTGCTTTTTCTCTCTTTCTCTACAAGTTCTCTACTTGTTTTCACTGCTTGTTCTAAGCATGTCTTGCATCTTTTCCTACCCTCGCTTTTGAGGTGTGGCTGGGGAAAAGTCAGCTGTCATGAGTTAAGGCTAGGTTTTGAACCAAGAGGTTTTATTCTTACCTTGCTACTGATACAGTGTCATCTTGTTTATTGAAGGGGTCCCCACTTAATTAGTTGCCATGCAAGTGTAAATTACTGACACAAAAGAGCAATGGTATAAAATAAAATAATAATTATTATTGCCAGAAAGCTAGGCTGGTGGGAGTCCTACATGCAGCCAAATGCAGCTGGGGATGGATGAAGCTATTGAGCTAAAGGTGGGGTTTATAGAGAACTTGCAACATGTCTGGTCAATGCAGAGGACTGTTGCGCTTCACCAGAGGTGGTTTGAGGAGCTTGCAGCTTTGCAAATGAGCTCTCTGTTCTTGAATTATGTGACTATGCTTTTTGATCAGGCAGGAATGGAGACAGGTCAGTGCAGGGGACCAGGTGTCACTGGCTTGTGTACCCATCTCTACTGGCTTGTTCCACCTCTCTGTGGTGACTAAGGGTTTTTTTTTTTTTAAGTATTCTAAAGGAATTTCTATCTGAAGGGAGGTCTGTGTGATGTGTTAGGGCTTAGAAGCTCTGTGCTGGCACAAGTGGGTGCCCCATATACGTTATACCCTATTTGTGTTTCCATTAGATTTTTTTTTCCTTCTCTTCACCTCTTTTTTTTTCTTCACAGTTTTTCCTAAGTGAAACACTAATGCAGTAGTGTTCAAACCCACAATGTTTGAATGGCCTCTAAATTAGGCAAAACAAGCTTGCCCAGCCCTAGCTGAGAAGACTGGACTCACTTTCTAATTCATATACACTGCTCATTTTGCCCTAATAAATACATTTCTGTCCTAGACTAGGCGTGCTGGAGGACCTTGAAAAGTTTAACATTAGGAGGTGACCTAGAGGGAAGAGGAGAGGCTGGGTTGATAGCCATGAGCATCTAGATGCCTAGTAAGAAAGGCCATATATATTCCAACTGTGGTTTTCAGGGGCTTCTCTCTCCCTGGAGAAATCAAGGAGGTTTTAAAACTGTAGCTAATGAGCAGCAGAGTGGTCTGATGGGGCTTCTGAGAACTGGTGGTATTAACTGACAACCAGCTGAACGTGAGCCAACAGTATGCCCAGGTGGCCAAGAAGTCCAATGGAACTCTAGCATGTATCAGAAACAAAGCAGTAAGCAGGAGCAGGAAGGTGATCACTCCTCTGTACTTGGCTTGATGAAGACTGTTGCCTTGAGTACTGTGTTCAGTTCTGGGCACCTCATTACGAGAAGGACAATGAAACTATGAAGGGTCCAGAGCACAAGTCTGATGGCAGCTAAGAGAACTGGGAGTGTTCAGTCTGGAGAAGAGAAGGCTCTGAGGAGACCTTATCACTCTCTACAATGACTTGTCAGGAGACTGTGGTGAGGTGTGGTTGGCCTCTTCTTCCACATAATAGTGATAGGATGAGAGGGAATGGCCTTAAATTCATCTGAGGAGATTCAAGTTGGATACTAAGAAAAAATTATTCTCAGAAAGAGTGGTTGGGCATTGGAACAGGTTGCCCAGGGTGGTGAAGTCACAGTTCCTGGAGGTGTTCAAGAAACATGTAGGTAATGTACTTAGGGACATGGTTTAGTATGTGTGGTGGGAATGGGTTTGATGTTGGAGTAGGTGATCTTAACTTTAATGATTCTTTTACTGATTGAAGGTGGGCTGGGGATAGGCTCTATTTCATGTCTTAGAGCACAGATCTAGTTTGCATCAGACTCGGTTACTTTGGTTTATAATGTGCAGTATCAAACCACCAGCAAACTTATTCTGTGCAGCGCATGTCACTCTCCTGTAAAGACTGAATGTTTAAGTGGGGTTTCTTGGGACACTGAAAATGAAGGAAATGTATGGAATATGGTCTCTTCTCCTACATGTGCACACAATTGTAATAAGGTTTGTAGTTGTGCCTTGCAGCTGTGGCAGAACATAAGAAGCTAGCATCCCTGTCCCAGTGTGTGCACCTAAAGTGACTTACAAGCACCACTGTGGTTTTTTGAGTTGGCCATTCTGCTCTGTGTGGGTTGCTTGGAGTTTAAGAAGGTCTGTGGTCCAGCCCTTGCAATCCTCTTTCCTGCTGTTAAGTTGGGAATGGGCCACAAGAAAGACAAATGATTCTGGCTGTGGGAGATCCTGGCTGACTGACATCTATCCCAGGGAGAGAATGGTCTGTGCATCTGTGCGTTGTGGAAGCACCATGGGCCCACGTACGTAACAAAAGGCCTGATTGCATGGCACGTCTTGTCCTGTTACAGAATGAGGGAGGGGGCTGTGAGCCAGTTTGCTGCTGCCACAGGGAGAAATTACATGGTTTGCTTAACACAGGGTTTCAGCCCTGATCTCAGCTGCGTTAGCTATAGCTATCCCGTCCTCCAAAAATAAAATTAAGGCTCAACTTGTGAAGCTGATGCTGTGCAACTCTTCCTGCTGCAGTGGTTTCTTTGGGGACTGTTAAAGGAGATGGCAAGTTGGCATGTCCTCAGTGCTGGGCAGGAGTGGCAGTTTCCCCAGTGGCCTCCCATGGAAATGAACACAGCTTCCGTGTAGTCTACAGGTCTGTGGGTAGTTGCTGCTTGATTCTTACCTGGTCTAGACTAATGATGAGCCTGTTTGCGTTTGTCTGAACACCCAACCTTTTCCATGAAATGCACCAAGTGATAGCGTGGCCTAAAATAAATGGTTTTTTTCAGACTGCTCTGCCCGGTCACCCTGCCTTTTTACCTTCAGACCATAGAGTATGAATCAGAACCTATTTGCCTGCCTTTTTAAGGCTTTGCTTTTTTCTGACTAACGTCTCATTACCTTTGCTTTTGCCTTGCTTTTCTCTTCTGCCCACTGCTGCATGTCCCTTTTTTTAATCAGGCCTTTTGCCTGGAAAAAGCAGGCTGTGCCTTCTGCCTTGCACACCTGCCCTCATCTGTGTTGCCACTTAGGTATTTTTGCCTTTTTTTTTTTTTCTTGGCCCGTCACACGCATGTTGATCGTCTGTGCAGCTGAGGTCAAGGAATTTCCATGTCGTACTTGGAGAGAGGGTTTCCCCTTCACAGCCTCTGCCTCAACCAGGCACCAGTTCATGTAGAAATAGCTTGGCCACTCTTGGAAATAGGTCTGTGTGAAATAATAAAATAATATTGTCTTTTTGAGGTCAGAAAAAAAAAAAAAAGTTATTTTATACAGTCATACATACAGTCTGAATTCCACAAAGCTTGGTCTGTTTTTCCCCCCTCTCACACTTCTCCCTCGCCCTACCTTTTTCCTAAAACACTGGAGAATTCAGGCTCGGAATCTGACGGCACTGAGCATACAGCATGTACTGTGCCTTTTGAAATGCTGGCTGCACAGAAAAGCCTTAACTCTGCACTCTGTGGCTTTATGACGTTGTGCGTGGTGTGTTGGTGGTGGGGTTCCCTGCTGGCAGAAGGGCTGGGGAAGAAGGGCAGGTGGAGGGCTTGGAGGAGTGGAGAAGAATGGCTTGTGTGATGGGCAGGTTGGGGATCTTTCCTTGTTGTTTCTTCTTTCTTATTTCTGATGTGACCCTCCATACTGCTTGAGTAGATGGAGGAAAGCCATGTATCTGCATATTGTGACGTGTTTCCAGTTGAGATCTGTGTGGACAGCTACAGTACCAGCGAAGCAAAAAGGCCACTGCCAGCCCCGTGATAGGGAAGCCCTACCATGAGCATCCTACAGGCACAGGGATGGACCGAAGAGCTGATGCTGTTGTGCTCTATAAGATGTGTGGGCAGGATGGTTGGGGCTGTGTGCTGTCATGCTTTAATGCTTCCCATGCATTCACAGAATCGCAGGAACCGCTCTTTACTGTGGTTGGGGAAAACCTAGGGAAAATCCCTAAATGCTAAGGAAAGATTACTCAGTTTCAATGGTCGTGAAGGTGCTTATGCCATCCTTGCCTACATGCTTATTCTTGTCATTGGGGTCAACTTGGACTGATGCTTAAAGCAACCACAAACCCATCTGAAGGGGTTTGCTGCCACTGTGGTAATGTAACTGCCCAAATTGAACACGCTGATCTACAGCCTTTGCCCTAAGAGATGTTTTCTGAGTCACAAGTGCCCACTGGACTGGGGTATGTGCTCTGATGCAGCATGTCAGCATCGTGATTTCCCTTCTTTTGTGTGGGGTTTGTGTGAGGAAATGGCACATGATTCCCCTCTGCATTTTCACCATTTGTTATGAGCATTTTATCTCTCATGTTCTTCCGAGCACGTTTAAGAAATCCTTTAACCTCTCCCTGCAGTCTTACTGTCTCAGGTTCCCCCTTGGTTTTCTTTGTTTCCATTGGTTGCCCAACATTTCCTAGCCCCAGAAGGAGCTCAATGACTGCTGAGGCACATGAGCCAGCAGGCATGTATGTATCATACATGCTTTGTTGGTTCTCATGGCAGAGCAGCACAGTGAGGGATGGCAGATTGCACTTGGAGTACCAGCCAGTCTCATCCTGGCATCTTATAGCATTGAGATCCATGTGTTAACTGGGCAACCTGCAAAGCTCTGCTGAGCTGTTTTTCCTGTTTAAACCATAGTTTGGGGAGTATTTGGGTGGCTACTATTTTTTTAGTGTAAGAGCAAATGAGAAAACCTGTACTGCATTGCTTGTTAGTTTGTGCACTTCTACTGTAACCTATTTTGAAGCAACTAGCCCTTAATTTTTGATCCTGATGACCTTGAGAACTATTCTGTGCTTCTGACAACTTCTGGCATTCTTCTCTGGACTCATTTGCGCTATCCCTGCTCTGAAACAGGACAAGCAGACTTCAACTCACTTCTCAAAGTGTGAATGTCATTGATTTATGTGGTGGCATTTATAACATTGTTGGTATTGTTTTTTATCTTATTTAACCTAGCATTCTTTGGTTCTTTTTTTTTTGATGGCCTCTGTGCATGGAGCAGATGTTTTCATTGAGCTGTCCGCAGTGACGCCTAGATCTTTTTCCTGAGTGGTTACAGTTAATTTAAAACCCATCAGTGAATTACCTCAGCAATCCCTTGATGTCACTGGTTAGAAGATCCCAGCTGGCTGCTGCTTTTAATTCTATTGCCTGTCTGTTTCCTATTATTTTTTATTATGCTTACATTGACTTGCATGCTGGGCTGGTTTTTAAAGCGAGGTGGGTACAGTCATTTACAAGTGGCTAATGCAAGCTCTGAAATTCTTCTACTTGTGTACATAAATATGTTTGTGCTTAGGTGTTTTCACAGAATATAAATGCTTTTCCCGTAGCAGATATGACTGAGTAATGCCTGTGGGAAAACAAACAAGTGTGGCATGTGTTTGCACATGCTCGTCTTTGGAAGCAAACCTCACTCGCTGCAGAGATGCAGATCCCAATGAAAGAGCAGCTTGTGTAGCATGCCCTTCTGGGCTGTGCCAATGGGCACAGTCCTGAATGTTTGGCACTGGGCTCTTTCGCGTAAAGTTGTGTGGCTTCAATGAAGTGACGGGATAGGAGAGGAATCCCAGATGCACAGCAGGTTGAAAACAGCTGACGCAGGCTTAGGCAACATAACGGTGCCCTTTGAGATTCCTGTATGTGTGGTTTTGTTGTTGATTTGTTGCACGGTTTTGAAGACCTTTAAAATATCGCATGATACTTTCCGATGTGTGAAGTGACCTAAATAATACATGGAGTCCCAGTGTGCTAAATGCAGCCCTCCAAAGGGTGCTCTGGTCTTCTGGGGCTCTGTCTGAGTCATGTAGATGGGATCAGGGCATGTAGGGACGATGCATGGGGTTTGCATTTGTTGTGGAAGCTGGTGGAAATGTCATTCTTGCCTCCCAGAAGGGCAGTAGTAAATTGGTGTTAATGAGAGATACTGTGAGCCTGCTGTAACTCTGCTTAATGACTGCAAACTCTGTGAAGTCCCTTCTTGCTCTGAGCAACCTTGCATGCAACCTTTGGCAGCAGCCACGTTATTGGCTGTGTTGGAAGCCATGCACCCCCGCTGCTCTGCCACTGAGGGCAGCATCACAGGAAGATGCAAGTGTTTAAACAGGAAAACAGAAAGGCAGCTGCAATATGTCCAGTTTCCTACTGTGAGGAAGATATAACCAGACTAATTTTGCTGAACCATGACTCAGTTCAGTCCAGAGATTCCAATGCCATGCAGTAAATGTTACAAGCTCCTTTGAGGGAGGAGAAAAATGCCAATTCAAAGGCATGGGGCGGAAGTGCCCAGCAAGAGACAGGGGTGAAATTGCCAGCAATGATGGATGAGGAAAGCCCAGGAGAGGATACTGCCGTGCAAGAATTGAGAGCAAAAAGAGATGAATGGCCCTCAATGACCAGGGCCCACCAAAGTCTTTGTGATGTGGGTAAGAACAAAAGCGAGCTGCACTCAGCTGTGCGTAGTGAGGAGGGGATGGTGATGTGCTGCTGCCTCATGCTGTGGAGCTCCAGGGTAGCTGATGGATGATGCTCTCGAAGGCTAAAGCTGCAGTGGATTCTCCAGTTCCTGGAAGTACAACTCGGCTGGTTCTTCCCTGCAAAGTACAGGCAGCTTGACTGGCTGTGTCAGTGCAATGCAAGCCAAAAGTGATTGTGAGCAGCGTGCTACACCCATTAACCTCAGAGGAGAGTACCATCTATTAATCTTGAGTTAGAGCAGGAGTAACTCATCTGATAGGCCAGCTTGTGAAAGAGATGAGTGAGTACAAGTAGCCCCAGAGATATGCCATATCTGTGCCTTGCAGCTGAATGTTTAAATATGATGGGGATAAGCAGTCAAAGAACAAAAACAAAGATCTTTTGCAAGCCCTTTAGTCCTCAGCTCCAGCACATTGCTGGTGATTGCAGCAAGTTCTGCTGATTCATATCTGCAAGCAAAAAGAGTGGGAAATGCCTTCCCAGTGCACTTAATGCTGGTAAACCTGATAGGCGACTCTATGGTGGATGCTGTGAGGACACACAGAAGCCTATTTCCAGTGCCAGGTCTTGGATGCCAAAACACTACGAATGGAAGAAGGAAAATACCTCCTGCTACAAAGGTTATAGAATTGCAAGGAGGATGGGGGGAGGTCAAGATGTTCTAAAGAATAATTATGTGGCAGGAAAGTGCCTGAGAGCTGTGTGTTGCCTGCTCTGCTATAAGCTCTGCAAACCTTTGCAGGAGATGTCAGAGCAGGACAGTGACAAAGCTGAACCATGTAGGGTCAAGCAGCTGAAACTCTTATTCCGGCCTGCAGTGTGTGCTGGGAAGCACTCCTTTTCAGTCAGAGCCTCTGTTGTTACTGGAATAAACCCCAATAGCCTTTTATAAGCTTCCCTCTCCCATGCACATAGCTGATTTTGCTGGGGCAGATGTTTCACAGGCATTTCTCTATCACAGCAAGGTCTACAGTTCCCCCTGTTAAATCATTTCTATGTGAATCAGCTCTTTCCTAACTTATTTGTAAACTGCAGAACTGCAATAGAGCAAAATATTCCTAGTGCTGAGCCAGACTTCTCATGCAGTTTCCTGGTAGATAACCAAATTCAGAGGCTATTCTGTTCTACAGCAGTCAGCACAGTGACATTTATTGCTGTTTACTTGCTGGAAACTGCCCACTGGTCCTCTCTGGGGTGGCAGCAGCCCTTTTCAGTCTGTGTCAAAAGGTAATATAAAGGGCTTGGTGTACCGGTCACTGATGCAACTTGATTTTTCAGGATTTCTTTATGAGCACAAATCTACACAAGCCTTTCTTCCTTACCCACCTTTCCGTGCCTGCTTGGTAGGAGCACTTGGATCTGTGTGTGTGCAAACGAGGACTCACAGATGCAATATCATGGGGAGCTATGCAAACCAGGAATGTACTGAAGCTAGAGGCACTGTAACCTGGAGCATAGCTGAACAATGTGGAAGAAGTGCTGTCAAATCTGTGTCTGTGTGAGCTATTATTTCCCCGGCTAGGTCCCCTCCAAAAGTTTGCTCAGCATACTGACTTTCCAGGAGCTTTCTTACTGCTTGGAACAAGTTACCTATCTTCTGCCAGAATCAAGAGAGGAACACGACTGGCTGACGAATACCATATGTCCCAGGCTGGCCAAAGGAAACCTAATTGTATTTTGTTTAGCTAGCCTATTTAACTGGTTTGCTGTAATGAGATTGGGTAGGGCTTTTTGGTGTGTATGCTTTTTCCAGGTAAATGAGCTTGATCCCTTCTTCTACATGGGAACTGTACTGTGATGGGTCTGTGTTTTGGTTTGGGAATGTGGGGCACAGCCTTCTACTGCTTTCCCCCAGTGGAAGGGATCAGGGAAGAGTTGAGTGATGTCATTTGCCAAAAGGTGTGATCAGAAATTGCAGGGCTAAAATCTCAACGGATGTTCTCTGCCTAGGATGAGAATGCAACAAAAATACTGACTGAAAGAATCCCTCTCCCCTTCATTTTTCATTTTACTGGTTATTAGAGCATTGGAATAGATACAGTGTGTGTTTGGGAACAGGAGCACAAAAGAGTGGATCTGAATGTAGATTAGCTGTTTTAAAATGGCTTAAAATGAAAGCTGCTGTACCAATTTCACCATGTAGATCTGAGTCTGTAGAAGATGGACAATTCCAATCCATGGTCTGGTTCCTACAGCCACCCTCCCCTGGGTGGAGCCAAGAGAGGGCTTGTTCCCTCTAGTTCTCTCTGTTCCTCTGTACTACATCTCTTAAAACTGGTCACCTTTCCCTCATGTGCTTCCTTGTCCCTCAATGCCCCAAATATTTATGGTGAGGCCCTGTCTTACATTGTGTGTTTGTGCAGCATCTCGTCCAATAAATCTCCATTTGGGAGTGAGACACTATGCATCTTGATGTTGCATCTAGGGTCTTTAGCTCACCTAAGACAAGCCCATCTTCAGGTTGCTGGGGCATGTAGATGCAAGTTTTTCCCATTTTCCTGCTTTAGCAGTGAGATTAACAGCAGCGTGCTGGGAGTTGTGCATCAGCTAGGAAAGAGTTGTAAGTTTGTAAGCGTGTGCAGTCTTGGCAGGCAAGCAGGGAAGGGTGGGGGCCTTTATTTCTAGCAGAGCACGAGAGAGGAACCAGAGTTAAAATACAACTGCTGCTTTAAGTGGATCTCTTTCCCCACCGTCTCTTATTTATCTCAAGTCTTCCTGTTTACAGTGTCATTTCCCGTAGCTCCCATTCTGCTCATTCAGAGGTCAGGTCAACAGAAGGTCTGCCCTGTTTCAGAACACCAAATCAGTGCAAGTGTCTCCATCAGATGTCTCCCAGGAGATATGGGATGGAGGCCCTTTTTCCCCTCCACTATCTTTATACTGTTGTGCCACAGTGAAGCCATAGCACATCCTGGGTTTAATGGAAGGCAGAACTTGGCTCAGCTCTTGACTCATTCTTCTGAACTAGTTCCCTACTGTGTCCTTTCACTTCTGACACACTTGTTTATCCACTGGCTGCCTGCACCCTGTTCTGCCATGTGCTTTGCAGCCCACACAAACACACTCAGCTGTGTGCTCAGCGACCCACCTAGCTAGATATTCATATGTTCTGAATCACTCTTTGATGTACTCTCATAGCCACGCTCACAGATGGACTCTGATCCTCATCAGCTTAAGTTCTTGCTCAATCTGCCATCCGCATGTCTTCAAGGCAGGAGAAGCTTTCCTCCTGGAGGAAGCATAGGCAGCATGTCTGGTCAAGCACTCTTTTATTCACTTGCTAATGATAATTTAGGGCTGTGAGAGAAGATAGGGATGCCTGGAAAAAGTTAGTGAATGTTTACGTCTCATTTCTTTAGTCTGCTTGTGCTCTAAGATCTGCTTTGGAAGGGTGCTGGCACGCTGAACTCAGTTGCCTTCTTTTGGTGAGATGGTCTGGGTGTTACTTCATGGCTGTGTTCATGGTGTCCTTCCTTGGCACGTCAACTCTCATCGTAATATTTGGAATGGCCACCATGAGAAATTTCAAGGCCAACCTCTTGCTGGAGGACATCTGTCCCACAAATGTGTGTAGGCCTACGCGTGGCCCTGCTGATGCTATGATGTGCGCATGCTGGATAAAATGCTTCCTGATGAGAAACATCTTCAAAATAAAAAAGCCCGAATGTCTTGTGACTGCCCCATTCAGTACGCAGTGCATTCGCTCCCCTCCACAACTGATTCCTCTACCCACATTGGACCATTTAAGAACTAATGAAGCCCAGATGCATGTTCTACAAACGTAGGATTGCTGCATTTTGTAGTAGACTCTGGCTCGATGCCTCCTTGTCCTTCAAATCCCCAGTACAGCTAATAACAACCAGAGGCAACCCTTCTTGGGCTGAGGTAGAGCCCACCTCAGTGGTGACGTCTCTGTGACTGCAAAGGATTTCTTGGGGACTTGGAAGGAGACCAGCTTCCAGCCAGAGAACTCCAGGATCTGGTTTCATCTCTCCTCAGCGCTGATGGGGATGAGCTCAGCAGGACTGAGCTGTCCAACAGGGAGGCAGTGAGCTAGGCCAGCTCTGGATTTCTGAGGGGGAGGGAAGGAATTTGGTGTATTTTGGTGCATGTAAAAATAAGGGATGGATCATGTTAGAGGGAGCTGTCCATGGGATGAGACAACAAATGTGCTGTAGAGCTATTGCAGCATCGTTACTATAAGGTCTGTCATATCTACTAACTCTCAAGGCAAGGATAGGTCAAGGTGAGTTATTGCATTGCTTTTTTAGATCTGAATCTTGCAGCAGGTCTGTGTCCTGCTAAAATACCACTGTCACAGTACCTTGGGCTTTCTTGCTGTACACAGCCTCTACGCTTCTTAGATTTGTTTTATGGACATGCATCCAGGAGGTTGTTGTAAGGCTGCTGTTTGCATGTCCTCTTGAAAATACGTGGTGGTGTCTGGCTTTACGTGGACCTCTGCATGCACACAGGGGGACTAGAAACAGAGGGACCACTACAACCTACAGAACTGGTTTTATTGCTCCTTGGAGTGAGAGAGCCCACATACCAAGTTCCAAAGTCAAAATGAGTTTTAGGCCTATTCCCTTGTACAGTGTTGGCCCTCAATGAAAGGCTAGGAAGCAATATGGAAGTTGGTGGCACAGATGATCTTCAGGGAGAAGAGGTACAGCACAGCTTTGCTGGTCACAGCTCTGCCACTGGCATGAAGAAGCAGCTGGACCAGGACTGTGTTATGTGTAAGTGGCCCTAATTTGAGTTTTTGCTATGATTTCTGGAAGGTCCTGTAGTTGCTTGTAGTGGCTCGTGAGGAGTATTTCCATCACCCAGCAGTCTCTGGCATTATGGATCATGTGCAGCTCCCTGGTAGTGGGTGGGATTTCTGCAAAAAGAAACCCTCATCCCCAAACAAGCCCAAATTTCTCAGATATTTAGCACAGAACCTTCTCTCTTTTTCCCTTCTTTCCCCATCTCCTTCAAACATACCTGTGGGTAGAGGTAGTGTTATTGGAGCAGCCTATTTGACTGCTATAATATTTTCCACGCCGATCTATTGACTTATGTTTCATGTTTTCATTGGATCAACACCTTTTGAGAGCAGTGAAAACTACTTGTATTTTAATACTTGGAGGTAGTGTGTTGCTCTACTATCTTTTCTTGATTTCACCTCTAGAAGGCAGTGATGATATGTCTTTTTACAGTCACCCAAATGAAATGTGTGTCTTACATCCCTCAGTGAGATTCCTTTATTAATAAGCTTCTATATGCTGCATGAAGCAACACAGCATGATTTCAGTGTGTGTTTAGGACCAAATGTACAAAGAAGGGAGGAACTGCTATATTTCAAAGCTCTTCTCTCTTAGGGAGAAGAGTTTCTGCTGCCATGATTGCAGAGGCAAAGTATGGTCTTCATTCTAAATGTTGTTTGCTTTTATTCTTTTCACTGTCTGTGATTGCCTGGCATAAAATAAAAAGCAAAAAGCAAGAGGAGCTCCTGTGCAAGATGCAGATCTAATCTTCCTGACACTTCCTGCTGAATCCACTCACTGTCTTGGTTGGAACCCCTCAAAGAACAGACCATGTCTTTCCTCCATCTCAGGGTCTCTGGTTTGATTAGTGCAGATCTTCCTTTCCTGCAGGTCTGCCCCTGGATCCCTGACCCCATATCTATCACCGCTGACTGAGAAAAATGCAACCTGCGTGCAAACAGGCTGGCTGATCAGCAGCAAACTAACAGCAGGGATAAATGTGGGACTCCTGATGCAGCTTTTCTCATTAGGACCATTACTTGCTTTTTGTTTTTTTTGTTTTTTTTTTCCCTTCTGTTGAACCATTGGTTTTCAGAGAACTTCCAGGACTGAAGAATCTTGAAGGCAATTGGTGGATAGACGGGGTTATACCCCTCTTTGTATGGTAGGGAATCATTTTGTTTGCCCAGAAATTGCGTCCCTATGGGAAGAAAAACATAGCTGTATGAGCTGAGGTGAGAAAAAGAAAAGCCAGATCCAGTGAGGTGGGAATTATCATCTTGTGCTTACTGAGTGTTGCCATCTCTTGTTGAATATCATCGTGAAGCTTGCAATGTTTGTGGATTTTACTTGAGACTTTTGGTCTTTATTTGAGCTCCTGGAATCAAGAGGCTTAATGAGATTCTCAGCTTTCTATTTATTTTTATTTTTTTTAAACTAGCATTTCCAGCTCTCTTGATCTTGGAAGAAAACAACTTCTCTTAAAAATATGAAGCCTCGAGGGTCTAAATGAGAAAACAGATGAAAAATACTCCAAATACTTTTGGGTTGGTTAAGACTTTTTATTTTGAAGCCTATATCATTCTGCTCTAGGGCCACACACAACATTTTTGAAAGCTGAAAATTGGCAACACTCGTTTCTTATTCAAAGGGTGAATATTAGCAGCTGTCGTGAGTGTGGGTGTGGGGGGTGGTATTGCAAGCAGCCTGTTGCAGGTCTGTGGGCTTCTTGTGCAAGGCAGCTCGCAGTCCCTGCCTTGCAGAGTTCAAGAAGGAGGAGCCTGTAATGCTGTTTTCCCTCTTCTGTTTTCAGTTATCCATCTATAAGGAGGGAGTAAGTGAATCGCCCATGAAGTCTAGGAGAGAAGTAGGAATTTAAATCCAATTTGCTGCAGTTATTTATGTGACCCACCTACAAAGCAGTGCCGCGGTGGTGGGAAAACGCTGAGGCGCTTAACAACACGATGGTATCCCGTCCGTGGGACAGGAAGCACAGCCAGGCGTTGCTCAGGACAGAGCAAGGGTGAGAACAACTTCTGCAAGCAGAAAAACGGGCTCTGCAACGCCGCTCAGGCACTCCTCCTGACCACGGTGGTTGCTGTTGTTGTTGTTCCTGCCTTTAAAACAATATACAAGGAACTATCCAATATCCTAGGGCTTTTGTTTATCTAGATTTTTATGAGGGGGATGGGGGACGAGGAGAGAAAGAGAGGGAAACACAAGCATTCCTTCCAACCAGAAAGTCATGAGTTTTGATTCAGTCTAATTACACAAGTGATATTTTTATAACCTCTGTGAAGTCTCCTTGCTTTCTTGGTGTGTCTCCATTGTTTATGTGAGAGTGGCCAGGTAGCTAAGGCAAAGTAACGTTGCAAGAATAATTCCCTTGGCCTCAGAATATGCTGCACTCTCTTTTTGGCTTTGTAAACAAGCCTGTTTTCCTGGTTTCAAACCTCTTAGGTTCTTTTCTTGTTGTTTCTTCCTTCGAACCAGAGTTACTTATATTCTGCCCAGCTCTGGGCCATGTCGGCAGCTTTACTACATCCCTTAAGTATGCACAAAGTAATGGGACGAGATCTCCAGTGAATTAAATCAATACTGTTTCTCCTGGTCTACCATTGTTTGCAATAAAGCAGTGTAATGTGTGCCCCCCTCCTGACTACTGAGGGGTCCCTGGCTTTGGCTTGGCCCTGAGGAGATAAGCTTGATCCTTGTGAGCATTTTGAGATGTGAGGATTGTGAGATGTGATTTGTGAGCTTATTTGAGATGAGTGGTATTGGGATTCATGTGGCAGCAAGATGCCTCTTTCTTACAGGAACCTCTATCCATATGTCAGGGAGAACACCTGCTTCAGAGTTTCTGGACTGTTGTGTGTCTGTGTCCCCTCTGCCCATTTGCCACTGGGACATGACAGTTTTGGTTGGCAGGACAGGCCCCTGGAATGCCTCTTCTGTGAAGAGCAGTGTTCACTGGGAAGGGAAGGCCCAGGGCACTTCTTGGTTGTACAATATTAGGAAGGATGCTTCAGTAGCTTCAGCTGGTGCAGTATTCTGTGGCATGATGTAATTGATAGAGCCTGCTTAGTCTTACATGAAAACATGCAGCTCTCAGTGTGCTTGCAAACTGGCCTCCCTGCAATTACAGCAAGTGATAGCTGGCCATCACATCTCTCTCACTGCACTGCTATTAATCTGAATTACTAGTCCTTTGGACTCATTTTATGATATGTTGACTCAGCCAAAATTCTGAGCCATGAGTTTTCACAGGTTTGTCAGACCAGATCTTGGATGCTCTTTGCATCCGATTGCCTGAATGTCCTCTCCAGTACTGTGGTTGCTTTGATGATGTGCTTCTTGAACCGCCTTGTTGAGGTAGAGATTTGGAGAGTCCAAAGGTAAAATGAAATGATTCTGTGCATGGGTCTGAGGTAGCCTTGGTAGTGCTACCGCAGCTCCACAGCAAGCTTTTCTGCCATTTTCACCCTTGCGAGAAATGAAGTCAGGCTCTCAGCTGGTAAGTGATGAGCACTGGTCTCTTGCAAGGAGGCTGTCAGCTCCACTGTAGCACTTGTGTGCTCTTCCCACATCTATGGGTGCCACTCTGTGTGTTTATGATGAGCTGTCATCCATACATTGCATGTTTGGAACAAGCAGTGCTAACTTTCCTCTTGTGTGGTGGTTTGGATGATGTGGAAATAAGTAGATGTTTTCCAAGTGTAATTTTTTCAGGGGACTGCCTGAGGAATGACCTAGAGCTTTTAACAGAGACAGGGGAATGGTGAAGGGCAGGCACAGAAGAGAGGAGAAAATAGAATGGTAAAGCTTTGAAGATGGTAATTGGGTTCCTGAGCTTGGACGTGGTATTGAGGATGTGTGGAGGAAGGCAAAGGATGCACTCAGGAATATGGCAGGAGGAGTCTGTCCACCTGGGAGAAGAAGCGCTCACCTTGAGGTGTCCACGAATAGGAAGACAGGCCATGATGGGAAGAGATGGAAAGATGGTATGAGTCAGGGGTGGGAATAGCCAAATTCAGCACTGCTTTTAGGCAGAGGAAACTCTGCTGACATCTTATAGCTTCAGGCAAATACCAGCAAAAACATCTGGGCTGGATCTTGATCAATATAAATCTGCTTCGGGGGCCACTGACTTCAGCAGTGCCACGCCAATTTACGCATGTGGAAGGTTCAGCCCTCTGCTTGCTTGCTTCCCTGCTCTCAGCCCTGTCTACTTTTGGGGTCCTGTGGAGCGCTCTCTGGCTGAATTTGTGGGGCTCAAGATAGAGGGCTTCCTGGTAAATGAGAAAAACACTGTCCTTCCATCCCACTTCATCTGCCTGGGATTTCCGACTGAAAGGCACTGACTAATTCCATCTGGCAGGCTGACCACGCTTCAAAGACTGCAGATCCTGAGACTTTTAACTTACAAACAAAACTATGCATTAAAGAAAAAAAAAAAAAAAAAAAAAGAAAAAAAAAAAAAGGAGGGGGGGGGTTGGGAGTGGGGAAGACAGCTCTCCCGAGGGACAGTCTCTGAGAAATCCAAAACAAGGTCTCAGCGCCTGCCCTGGTGCTCCGGCTGACGCCAGTGTTTTTTCTGCCCCTTTTAAAACTGAGCTGGAGTGTTCCCGACTCCTCCATTCGACACCTCTGGCTCCCTTATTCCCCTCGGTGAGTGGGGTGGGGGGGAGGCTGGAAGGGAAAGGCCAGAGCAGAGGAGGAAAGAAATGCCTGGTATTGATCCACCAGGGCTGGCCAGACTGCAAGAAATTCCGGTTCGTGAAAAATGTTGCGGTTTAGAACATTTGTTTTCGTTCCACGGTGGGATGAAACCAAGGCTTTCTGGAAAGGGAGGGGGGAAAGAGGAGGAGAGGAAAAGAAAAATGACCCTTTTTTGTTGTTGTTGTTGTCAGGGAGGGGCAGCTTCTCAATGGTATGGGTGCCTGCATCACAGGTTGGGGTGTCAGTCCTTGCCCATCAGCCTCTTGGATGGAGGCTGTGTTCCTCCAGTTGGGTAGGGCAGTGGCTGGAAGGAATCCTGTTGGGATGAGGAGGGACCTCCTGCTCATCATGTGCTCTAGTAGGGGAGAACCTGGGGGAGATCTTCAGTACTGGGACCTATGACACTCATGGCAGTGCTCGTGCTTTGTGGGAGCTGTGCCCTTGTTTTTTTCCCCGCTAAACTGGGTGAGGGGCCAGCTCACCTGCAGGGAGGTGATAAAGGTCTCCTCACTCCAGCGCTGTAAAATCCTGACTCGAGATTTGAACAGAGAGGAGTTGGAGTGATTACGTAAAGTAATAGACTTACACATTGCTCTTCCCTTTTAAAAAAAAAAAAAAAAAAAAAAAGTGCAGGCCTGGTCATGGGTAATGGGAATTCCTTGCAGAGAAGAATAGGAGAAGGTAAAAGCCCAAGCAGAGCTGGGAGACTTGAAGATGTCAAACAATAGGACAAAGATAGCGTGCAGCTCTCATGCTTTCCAGGGAGGCCCTACAGGATGGTGAATGAAGATCTGAGCTTGCCTTTGGGTGACTGAATAGTGAGCAAAGCAATGGTAATCTTTTGCATCTCTCCCAAAGTCAGAGTACAAATCAGTCTGTAATGTGGGCAATGGGATGTGGCAGTGCTGCCTCCCATCCTGGCTGACCCCTTGGCAGCTCTGCCCTAAGGAGCTGCTTCGTTTGTTTGCCAGGAGGTAAAAATCCCTTCTGGACGTCATGAAGCAAGTTGTGCAGAGGAAAAGTGGGGGGGGAGTCTCTGCGAATGAGTCAGAGGGCTCCTCCAGGGGGCTGTGGGATTGTGGAGAGAGGTGGAAGAGCGTGGCTACTATAGGCACTAAGCCACAGGCATGAAGTTTTGGAGCTCACAGACCTAGGAGCACAATGGGACCTTCATCAGCTCTTTCCAGGGCAGGAGGGCTTGCAATAGAACCTGAAGTGTTTGGTATTTTGATTGTTAGAGGCCACATCTTCCAAGGCAAATGCTTTGGAGTAGCCAAGGAAGGTATAGCTGAGGCTGCTATGTGAAAGCTGCTTACAGAGCAAGCTTATTCCTCCAGAGGGGATTTCTTGCCTATATTGTACATCCAAAGCTTTTTCGCTAGCCGTGAGCCTGTCTTTCTGTGAGGACCCCTATTCCTGGCTTTCACCCAGCACTGCTCTCAGGACCTTCAGTGGCCACAGCCTCTTGCCCCAGTCCTGTTCCTGTGAGGCAGGAGTATCACCAACCCGCTGTGAGACAGTCACATATTGAAAGGTGACTTGGTCTCTTCCACTTCCCCTATAATATCATTGGTTATCCCTTCTGAGGAGGGTTTCCTGCTGAATGAGACCAGTTATGGCTGCCACTGTTGTGGTAAGAGGGGCAGCTGCTCTTGAAGTCCAGGCCTGTCTCAGGTGGGTAAAGCGTCCATAAAGCTGTCTGGTTAGTCTGATAATATCTGGAATCATCTAAGATTTTGCAGGACTCCAAGGTTGTGTATAACTTATTCTCTTTCATTTCCCACTGATAACAAGAGACGGATACTGCTTGCTCTCACCAAAGGAGCAGGTGGAATTTAACAACCATGGCTAGGTGTCTCACTGTGGTGTCCCTGGTGCCAAAAGTAAATGGCACCAAAGCAGCCTTTCTTGCTCTTTCTCTCTCTCTTTTTATTTTTTTTTATTTTAATTTTTTTTTGCATAGACTGTAAGTAGTAGGTTTCTCCTGACCTGTCCCTGTGTTGCACATGAGCCAGTGCTGCAAAGCAACTTCAATATCTGGTAAACTCATCACCCCAAAGCATCTGAGGCTCCGTGTGGGACTCTGCTAAGCATCCAGTGAAACAGAAGGCAGGGTTGAGTCTGTAGCAGTGCATTTCATTACTTACACACTGAAGGCATGACTCAGTGCTGTGCTGACTTAAACTAGACTGGGGTAGGGAGAGCATTACTTCCTTGGTCCTACTATCTTTTGTTTTTGTACAAGAAACAAAACTTGCTGTTTTCCCCACGCCAAAGCATGCAGATGCACAATGCACTTCTGCAGGCTCCCCTGGAAGAACTTGCTGCAATCTGTTTTAAACACTCGGCAGCTTTCTCATTATTTATCAGAAAGCCTGCCTGGTAATGCAGCATAGTATGGAGCCTGAGCCTGCAGAATGTTACTGTGAGTAATATGTATCTGTATATCCTGTAGAACTGGAAGATTTGTTAAGCCAAAAACTTCACAGTATTCAAGAAGTCACTTTTCATGCACGTTTTTCATTGTAACTGAATTTCAAGTTACTCAACATCCCCCCCCCCCCCTTCCTCCTTCCCTCATTCTCCTCAAAAGGGACAATCATTTTGAAAAACACAATTGTCTGCATGCCACATTCTCCTCTGTAAAGAGAAAGAGATGCCCTGCTGTACTTTGAAGAGCAAATGCACATGGAGGCAGGGTAGAGTTGCCTCCTAGTGTCCTGTTTGAGGAGGAGGGTAGGGCTAGTACCTCTTTGTCCACGCTCAGCATTTCATATTGAAAGACCATAGGCTTAGTTGCTAACGATATTGCCAACTGCTAACCATCCTCTCTGGTGGTTTTGGTGCCAGGCATATGACTCAGGCTGAGTTCTTGATGGGATCGCATCAGCTGAAATGGTTCAGCCATGTTCGAGAATGAGATAAGAGAAAACAGTCTTTTGGGAGTCTGATTTGTCTGGGATGAACTTCCTCCATCACCTCTGGAGGAAGATGGGGGTGTTCAGTCAGCCCATCTGAAAGTAGGTGCCTAATAGGAGTGGCATGAATTACACCATTGGCAGTTTAGAAAGCTTGCTTAAAGTAGGCTCCTCGTTCTTAGAATGGTTGTGTACAATATTCTGAGGCTGACGAAGAGCCTGTTGCTGTTAGCATGGGAAAAATGAAGAAATCAGCCTTGTTAAATGTTTTAAAGAGGGTGAAAAACAATCCTTGTTTGCAGTGGTGAGAGTTTGGTAAATTCTCCGATGGGTCCATTTGAGCTGTGCGTTGTTGCAGTGCCTATACAAAAAGGAGGAAGATGTATTTCATCATGAACCTTTCTAATGACTTTCTTGGTAATGTGAGGCTAGAAAGAGGACAAAAGGTTGTCTATCCCTCCTGTCATCATTGTGGCTTCAGTTTTGTTGCTGGCTGGGAGGAGATTCAACCAGATTTCAAGTGCACGAGTAATGCTGGGAGCTGAATCTGATTGCGAAGGAAGCAAATAGAGACAAGAAACCTGGCATGGGAACACATGCAGGAGATCTGGGGCCTGAGATACTGCTGCAAACCAGTGGGGAAGAGCAGTCTACTCTTGGGAACAGAGCTAGAAGGATGGGACTGGGAGATGGAAAGAGCATAGGAGAGAAAGGGAAGCAGCTGAAGTCGGTGAGGCAAGGATCATCAGGGTACTAGAAGAGGTTCAGAATTTAAGCAAGACCTTGTCTAAGAGAAGTGGAAACTCCGTTGTGGAAGCAGCTGTGCAGAAGGAGGCAGAACAAGGACAGGCTGTGGGAGACAGGCAGAAAAATTCAGGCTTGGATGGGGACCAGGGAAGAATGATCTGGGATGTCCTGTGGAAAAAACTGGCTGTGTCACAATGACCATGTTCAGGGGAACCAGTTACTGCTGCGTGAATGACCTGGATTTTGGCACACGGAGGGCTTCCAGCTCCTAGCATATAACATCCTTTGTGGGTATAATACTGTATGGAGTGAATGTATTTTTTCATCTGGATTTTTCTCTCTGCTCTATTTCTTGTGCTAACCTTTCCTTGGTGTTTTTTTCTCTACTACTTTTTCCAGCCTTTCATGTTCAAACTTCGGGCCCAAGAAGGTTTCTGCTGCACTCCCAAACATACATCGTTCTAGCAGTTTGAAGTATTGAGTGAAATGTGTTCATCTTTCACTAGCTGGAGCAAAGAGACATAAGAAAGAGGTTTCCAGGAAAAATACCCTCAAGTCCGAGGAATAGCGTATCATCCGTATACCAGGACGTAATCATGCACTTCTGGCTGCTAACCACTCTATTGTACTAAGGCAGAAAAGGGGCCCTGTGCTTCTTCTGGCCTCTGAGGCTATAACTTGATCTTTGTCTCTGTCCGGCACTGCATTTCAAACCCAGGCTGATACCGTGTGCAGCCCTTGGACAATCCTGCCTTTCTACGCACTTGCTGTTCCATGACCCTCTGGCAGAACCTCCTGCCCCCATTATTCATCCTGACACGGTTTGTAATGGACGGAGCGAACCTGCAGGAGCCAGCTTGCAAATTTCCCTAAGGCTGTCAAAGAAAGAGCACTATATGCAGGCAGAAGCACACAGCATGCAAACGTGCTCTTCCTGTGTTTTCACATGCTGTTTGTGCACGAATGTGTTTATGCACACTCATCTGCACATGCATTTTTTGAAGACTTGTTTTGTATCCTCGATGAAAAGCTGAGAATGAAAAATGTGTCAATATACATAAGGGAGCTCTTCAGTATGTTTTATTTGAAGTTTCAACTTGCAGCTGCTTTCTAATGTTAGGATAGGGTGGGGAATGGAAGAAGAGAAGGAAAAGAGAAAGCAAGCAGGATGCAGAATAAAAAAGGGAAAAGAGAAGGAGGGGAGAAAAAGTGGAGAGGGGAGAAAAGAAGAGGGAAGGGAGAGAGTAAAGAAGGGAACAAGAGGAGAGAAAAACAGGGGAAATGAAAAAGAGAAGGCACAGATAACAATGATTCAGAGCTTGTATACCTTAGAATCTGAGAGATCCAAAAGTTCTTGACCTGCATTCCCCGTTTCAGGAGCTCAGTACAATAACACACCGTGGTTTGTTTAAAACATGGCAACTCGAGTCTTGTGTTTCAGAGAAATGTTTCGCAATGGTGCTGAGGAGAGGAGCAAAAAGATTTAGCTGTTCCTCCTTGCTATCTCCCTCCCTCTGCCTTTTGGCATGCTTGGAACCAAACCCACTCTCTTCTGAAACAATGAATAACATTGCTGTTTTGATGGAGTTAGGCTTGAATTAAAACTTCATTGCTGGAAAAAAAATTTAAAAAAAAGGGGGGGGGGGGGAAGAAATCCTCAAATCCACTGAGACAGGATGCTAGTATTCATTATCTAGTGGGTTTATAGCTGAATGGTTTGACATCTCACACGCAGAGTGATGGAAGTGTGTGCTGCAGAGTGGTCTGCAAGGGGACAGTCATCACGTGGGACTCTGACTCATTCGAGTGGATTTTGATTTCTGTTCAGCTTCTTTCATTCCGTTTAGAAAGGACAGAGTCAAGTGCTCCAGAGCAAGGTCTGGTGCACTAATGGAATAAACAGTATTGTGGAGGTGCTGGCAAAGTCTCAGTTTGACTTGGCTTTGCTGGTCTCCAAAGAGTTATATTATTGATTATTTATGAGTATTCGGATGACCTTTGAGCAGTAGGGAAAATGTTTATGAATCTAAAGGACTTCACAAACTTTAGCACAAGAGCTTGTTTTGTCCAAAAAAATATGAACTGTAAGTGACTTCTTCATTATTCAGCCTTGCTTATCCTCTTACTTTAAAAGCCTTTGGTCACCCAATTGTGGTGTAGAATCAAACTGTACAGGGCAGATGAGCAGTGACGTGCAAGTGAAAATCCAAGCGGGAAGCATGTGAGTAACTCCAATAGAGCAGCTGGTTTTGTTCAATGGGCTGGGGAAGGCTGAGTTATTCAAAGAAGTCAAAGGGAGTTAGGTACTGCTGACCCATTATGTTTGCGGGCTTTCACACCCACAGGGGTATACTTTTGAAAGCTGTAGATTCACTTGGGAAAAATTAGGATCTGTTTGTGAGCAATTTGTAAGTGGAAGGAAAAAAAAACACCAAGCCGGCGGCTGAATTTCCAATCAGTCCTACTGATAATGAATAACTTCTGCAGTTCTGCTTTTCGAAACTAACTTGGTGTTGTCCATTTCTCTGCGTGTAGTTTCAGGAAACTGAAAGTACTTGGGGGTAAAAATTATCCTCAAACTCTTCAGTTTAGAAAACTTATTCTTTTTTTGTCATTTTCGGGATTTTCTTGTGCTTTTTGTATTTCTGTTTCTAATATCCCAGCATGGCTTAAGTTGCATTCCCGGGTCAGTGTCTGCAGCTAGGTAAAGGATTGGTGCATCTTACCTGCAAAAGGCTGATCCCCTTTCTATATTGCTGTCTTAATGTTACATTGTACTCCCTTTGCCCATTGTAGACAAAGCCTAAAAAATGCCACACAAGGGAATTGTAATGTTTAGTGCGTCACTCCCCCAGCAACAGCTGAGAAATGCTGGCTATTGAACTTCCTTGCACCTGGCTTCAACTTCTAGAATAAATCAGAGCAGCCTAAAGCTTATTATAAATTACTCCTGGTTCTTGGTGACTCCTGGGGAGTCAGGCAGGGATCAAAGGGGATCACAAACAGCCCAGCCACAGCTCCTTCCCTTTCCTGCGGCTGATGCTAGGCTTGGGTATCGCTGCAGTGGCTCTGTACTGTTATGGTTTGTTTTCCTTGGGAAGATCTTCCACCTATGGTGTAAGAGAGCATCACCTGGCTGCTTCATGCTGACAGGGTCTTGTTACAACACTCTGCCTTTAAATTTCTGAGGATGGACTGTGAAGTTCAAGCAATGCTAATCCTGTTAAAGGCACTCTGGGGTACTGTTTGTGGCCTGTAGTATTTAGCAGAGTTTCCTAGGGAGGGATGGATTTTTTGCTTGTTATACCAGCATAAGGTGAGTCAGTTCTGCTCCCCTCGTGGGACTGTCTGGTAGGACAGACTGTCAGTGACAGCAGACAACACAGTGGCCTAGTGACTCTTATTACCTGTGGTGCAATTGCACAATTAGTGACACAGCCAAGAACCACGAGGACGGATGCAGTGTCCATGCTCCTAATCATGCAAGATGTGGTTGGTTACAGTTGTCAGTCTGGGGTAATTTTCATAGAATCATAGGAACATTAAGGTTGGAAAAGACAAGATCACCAAGGCCAACCATTAACCCACCCCCACCATGCCTACTAACCATGTCCCTCAGTGCTACACTGCCCTGATTCTTGAACACCTCCAGGAACTCTACCACCTGACTGCACAGTGCGTTCCAATGCCTGACAATAATTGTTGAGAAATTTTTCCTAATATCCAACCTGTATTTGGTGGTGTTTTTTTTTTTCTCCAAAGACTTAGCTCCCGGAGTCATGGGGTTTATACAAGAGCTGTAAGTTTGAGCTGAAAAAAATCACCAAATTCCATCCTTATACATGTAGAATTTGAGAATATAAGCCTAAAAACCTCAGAAAAACAGAGGGTAGAGAAAGAAAAGTCTGTCTGTCCATTGGGTTTTGTTAATAATGAACAGCTTGTGATTATGTAAACGCAGTCTCTCAATGTTTTGAGCATATTCATGCTCTTTGGATGCATGGAACAGGCAACACACAAGTTAACAACACAACTAGCAGGCACCTCTAACATGCCTGGAACACTCCTAGCACACCCCTTGCTATAGGCGGTTGAATAAAACCCAGGGTATAATTCTCAGCTACCTTTCAGAGCAAGAATCAAAAACTTCTCAGAAAGGGCCCTTTTCTGTTACGTTCAAGTCACGTTTTCCATGAGGGCTGTTGCCATGCAGTTATTCAAGTGTTGGAGTGATTTGTGCTGCCTCTATTTTAATAACTAATCCATTGACTTTTCCATAGGTGTCCACATGAGCTCTAAGAACTAGAGCATAGAAAACCAATCGGGAAATAAATAAAAAAGAGGAAAGACCCTGTTTCTGTCTATCTGCAGAAAAAGGGGAGCTGGAGGGAGGAAAAAGGCTCTTTCCAGTGTGTCTCTAGGCTTATCTCACAGGAGGAGAGGCTGTCTGCTGGTTGAGGGCTTAACTTGGTTCACTGCTGAGACTTTCTTGTTGGTGCAGTATGGGAAGTGATGGGTTTCTTGTGGTGCTCGGGCTCCCCACCCTCCCTCACTCATTCTCCAGCCAGCCATGGATGGATTGTGCCAATCCAGGGCAGGAGGGAGCATCAGGGCAAATTGTCTGATGTGTATTGTGCCAGAGAAGCTGTGGATGCCCCATCCCTGGAAGGGCTCCAGGCCAGGTTGGATGGGGTCTTGGGCAGCCTGATCTGGTGAGGGGCAGCCCTGCCCACGTGAGGGGATTTGAACTGGGTGATCTTTAAAGTCTTTTCCAAACTAAGCTGTTCTGTGAGTCTGTGAAAAAGGCATGTTTTGATGGCTGGAGTTAGTTTAATCTCCAGAGATTCCAGACTCTGTATATAAGGAGGAAATATTTCTTGATGAGAGTAGTGAGATGCTGATCTACTGAAAGATGTCCATGCCCATGGCACAGGGTTGGGCCCAATGATCTTTAGGGGTCCCTCCTGACTGAAACCATTCTATGTTTTTAGGCTGGTTTTGGTGGTGTCTAGTACTGTCATTATATTGCATGCAGCTGCCCCTTCTAGCCATCATTTCCACCTCTGTCCAGTGGGTACTTAATTGTCTGCTGGTGGCATTTGAGGACAAGGAACTGCTGGCTGAACAAGGAGACGCAGCTGCCTCCTCCCTCTCTGAGTCTGTCCCCTTGCCATGCAGCTGGAATTCACCTCTGGAGCATCTGTTTTGCGTTGCTCTGGTAGTTACAAAGGAGAGCCCTGGAAGAAACCATCTCTTGCTTTCCTTTCAGCCCCTCTGTGTAATGAATATGTTGAATAGCTGGTGCCTGAGAAGCATGCAAAGTGCTGAACTTAACTAAAACCTGTTTACAACAGTGGCAAGGTCTTGCTGCACCATCTAGGGTGCTTTCATAATTCTGAGGTGACTTCCAGGTGACACATGGATGCCAGGGAGGTTACCTTAGCTCAGTGCTTCCATAACTGTGTGGCCGTTCAGGAAAGGATCATTCAAATATTAGAGGCTGGAACTGAAATCCTTGTTACCTGTGGAGAGCTTTCACAGTCCAAGAGGAATCAGGACTTTGGATCTGCAGAGGTAACTTTGTGCAGCATGCATTTCAGGCATAATTCTGCTTTTATTTTTTTTCCTTTAGAACAACCTGGTTATGAAGGAAATAGGGATGGTGCATGATGTGTTACTGGGGCAAGGGAAAGAAACCTGTGGTGATTCCTTCTGCAATCAAACCCGGCTTCAGAATATACAGAAAAGAACTCAATAAACCTTCTTGGACCAAGCTCCAGGTATTGTTGCAGTCATACCTGCTTGGAGGCTGTTTCCCCCTGCATCCAGCAGGTAACCAGCCTTGTTCTCCACCACTGGGAGCAGTGCTGGGGATAACTTTATCTAGGTATGCCCTTGATCCCTTAGAACAAGAGGTTTGTTGTTTTAGTATTTCTGAGGGCAGTTTTCTGCTCGTGAAGTTTGTGAGAATTGCAAGTCAGGTACCTTCAGACAAATGCTTTGCAAGCTTTCTGCATGGACTCCTATCATTACCTTCTGTGCTGCTCAGATCTTTAGATCCTCATGACCAGAAGCGACCACAGAAGTCACTCAGTCTGATGTAGCGCAGCACCAATTGCAGAGCAAGGCACATTACTGCAGGGATCAGGCAGTCTCCCTTCTGTTCCTACATTCAGCTTGGGTGTCTGCATGGCTAAACTAAGCAGAAGGCTCCATTCTCAACCTGCTCTCAAAGCCCCTTCCTCTCTCTCCCCTCCATGGCATTGTTTTCCCCATCCCTCCCCAGAAGCCCATTCCAGCACTGGGATCTGGTGCAGCAGCTGTGCTTCCCTCTGAGCTCAGCAGGCGGGAGTGGAGCTGGCAGGTGAGCAGGGATAGGGTTGTTTAGTCTGGGAGGCAATTAGTGCAAGTGAGCAGCATCTGGAGAGCATGCACAAAGGCTGACAGAGGGGAAACTTCTGCTTTAAGATGGAGCAGCGTGGGGGAAATGGGTAGGACCAAGGTTTTTTTTTTTTACCAGATAAGGAGAAAAATACAAATAAGGGTGGGCCCATTTGTCACCTGTCCACTACTTCCTAGAGTTATCCTTGTGTCAAGCATAGCATAACAGAGCGGTTAGGAGATGGAAGGATGGGAACCAGCTCTTTTTCAGGAAAACAGAGGGAGAAGTTTTTTTAGGGATTTTTTTTTTTTCCCCTGGAAGGTAGCTGAAAGCAAAAGGATCTCTGCTGTCTGCTTTACTTGTTCCTCCTTTTAAATCAGTGGGAAATCAGGATTAAGAGAACACATAGGAGCAGCGTGGAGGGTGAGAGTCCATTTGGTGGAGTGGAGGCGCTCATCCTGATCTGACAGCTGCCTAGAAGGCACTGTAGGAAGCTTCTTTAGTAAGGACAACTGGGTGGAGAGAAGCAAAGTCAAGCTGGAAAGAAACAGTATGAATCCCTCTTGGGAGGGGAGAAGTCAGAATAGCTGTGAGTGAATCTCAGTTTTGCCACTGGGGATGTTGGGTAAGTTTGCCTTACCTTGAGTAAGTGTGTCTTCCTGCTGTTCTGCCTTACCTACCAGGAAAGCAGTTTTGCTGTGAGATCCATTGGGAGCCTAAGTGTCTGTGCTTTGGGCATCCTTAGTGTGGATCTTGAAACAAAGCCTGTGCCCTGAGATTCAGGGTCATTTGAGGGCTAATTCATTACAGTTGGGAAAGGAGTTGTGTTCAGTTTCATGCAATTTCAGCTACTTCTTGTGTCTGAGCTCTGCATCAACAGATTAAATGCAACTTCTGGCTCTCTTTCTTGAAGGCAAGATTGCTCTGTGCCAAAGCTGCAGCCAGGGGAGGGAAATGTGTGGACACGGGCACCATAAAGCTACTTGAGCAATGTACTGCTGGAGGCAAGGTGCATTCTAGGCAGGAAGAACTTCTTGTGTGCTCTTTTCTTATGCTGTTTTCTCCATTTCTATTGCTGGCCACCATGGGAGCTGGGAATAGAGCTAGATGGAACTTTGATCTGAGCTGCTACTCTACCAGTGCAATTATGAAAGTCTTTAGTACTGTTGATCCCATATGCCCTAAATGTCTCAGTGAGCTCACATCCACTAACCTGCGGAAGAGTTCCAGTAGTCTCACATGAAAGCATGGATTTTAAAGTTGCAAGCTGCACACCAGCATGTGTTACACAACTCACCTGTTTTCTCAGAGCCTCGCTAACCCTGCTGGTGGTCCCACACACACACACAGCTCAGTGACTGACAAGCTAAGATGGCCACCCATGGCCAATGCAAAGAGATTTTTCAGGTCCTTGTTCCCTAGTGGAGTCCTTGCTGACCTTTCCAACGGTGCTGTGTGGGGCTGTCTGGCTGCCTAGGGCCAGGGGCTGGAAGAGGATCCGTTGGGAACGAAGCCCCAGGACTGCCAAGGGTTTGCTGCCCTCCTATGGCTTTGGCCGGCACGGCCAGGGCCATAGGAGGCCAGGGTGGAGGAGGTGGTGGCTGATGGAGCCAGCCCTGCACACAGCCCCAGCGTCCTCGGTCAGGCTCTCTGTGTGCTCTTGTGCAGCCGATAGGTTGGAGACTGGGCTCCCGTTCAACTGGTTACACAAATCCAGCAGAACAGCAAGGTTTCCCCAAAGCAGCTCTATCTGTGCAGGGCACTTGTTCCTCAGGACTCCCTTGGTTGTGCTGTGCTTTGCCGGAGTTTGTGCCAAACCCAGTGCTTGTGGTTTAAAAATAACATTTGGATGTGACAGCTTCGTTATTTACCTAGGAGCCAACATTGTCTGGTAGGCAGAGCCAAACAGGTAGAAGTCTGAGGTGAGAAGTTCTCATCTACTGCTATTTTTGTATTGCCACCCGCTGCCTCAGTTTCCCTGCTGGTGAATTGGGGTTAATGAAAAACAGCTCTTGATAATTTCTACATAGCTGAGTTAACCTTGAGGATCTTGATTAGGACTTTTTCCTCCAGAGTCCTTGAGCAATATCATGCTAGGGCAAACCAAGTATTTGTGCCTGTAGGTAATGGACCAAACCTTGAAAGAATCTATTGACACAGAGATCTGTAGTAAGGGCATCCCGGAAGACTTACAGTAGTGGCACTGCTATGTTGCTGGCTTGTCCATTACTTCCAGAAGAAAATATTGCATGCTCTATTCCCCTTCATTTTCAGCTTTGCTGGCTCTGCTTGTGCTTTTAATTTCAATGACAGCTCAAAGCCAAACATCTTTGCTTCTTCACTCTGTACATTAATGATGTCTAAAACATACACAAACACCACAACATATAAGGAGAGTTGCCTTGTATAGTTTTTTGTTTGTTTGTTTGTTTGTTTTTTTAAGAAGTCAGACCTTAGAGATTTTCTTCTGCTTCTAGGACTCCTCATTCAAATAATGCAGTCCACTAAGGACTGATGTGGGCGAGGAGACGTGGAGGCTGTCAGCATCACCTGGCACAGCACAGACATCAGGATGGTGGCATCAGGATGCTGTGACCTCTGGCTGGTCATTGGAAGAAAGCTGATGTGATGGAACACTGTCCTGGCATAAGAATAGCTGCCTCCAAAGCCTTCCATTCCTCTCTATGTTCTCCTGAAGGGAATGGTTTAATACCATAGGTAAAGATTTTCTTATAGGTCTTCAAGTACCACAACTGTATTTTTCTTTGCTTCTTTCTGATGTATAAGGAAATGTCTTGAAAAGTGAGGTTTTCAAACTGTCTGGAGGAAAGCTCATCTTTTGGCATCTGCTTAAGCCGTACCAAACACAGCAGGGGTTGTGTTCCTGGATGGCGTGTAGCAAGCAGGCACTACAGGTGTCAGGCATTTGCATTTGCTGGAGGACTTCTTAGAGTTCTCTGATGGGTACTGGGACTGCCCTCTGACTGTAAGGTGAAGGCCTGAAGTTATTATATCTTAATCAATGTCGAGTTTTCTTGGAGTGCTGTGATTTTCTTTAAAAAAATTAAATAGATCCTTGGTTGGGGCAAATCCATGTAGTTCCACTGACTGTCTTGCAGCTAAGCTAGGTTTTTGCTAGCGAGGAAGCCAGCTTTAAGAACTTAAAGGAGCCTTCCTAAGATTCACTCTTCTCTCCTTCATTTTTTGATGACAGGTTTTGACTCCTGTTTCCATTTTGCAAATGGCCAACAAGTCCTGAGCCAGGAAAAACTGGAATTCCTTTGATAGCTCAGATGAGATCATAACTTAGAGCCAAACTCTGCAGATGTTTGGGGCTTTGATTTGAATCATCCAATAACAGATTTACTTATTGCTGCTCACTTCAAATTTAGTGGTTAAGATTGTTTCCAATCAGCCACTTGATCAGCATCTACTAGGAAGCATGACCAGCCTGCCTCATCTGTTGAATCTGGAGTTGGAGAGCTGAGCAGGTCCATGATACAGGACAAAGCATTCTTTGTGGAGTAAATTTTTCTTCTCTAAAAATATATATATATATTTTTTTTTCCCCTGATCCTTTGTTTTTCTTGTTGCCGAGGTGTGGAAAGACAAAAAGAAGGAAAAAATAATAATAACTCCAGATTGAGCAGAAAACAGAGAGTAAAATTAGCTGAGGAACTTCCAAACAAGTGTGTATGTGTACATACAGGAGAGCTTGGTTTTGTTTACTATTTGTTTTGAATTTCCATTCTTTGCCCTCAGATCAAGCTCCAGGAGAAGGGAGAGCCTGGAATGAGGTCTCAGATGTCTGCAGCTCTGAAAAGCTGTGAGAGGAACCCTAGTGAAAGGCTGAAGCAGCAGATGCATGACACCCAAACAAAGGCATGTGCAACACTTTCAGTGGCTTTTTGCTATAGAATCCTTGTTTTCTGAGAGTTTTATTCCCTTTGTAATTACTGAGAAAGGTGGTAGCCAAAGAAAGGCCAGTATCTGTTAGCCCCTTCAGTGCTGTGCATCTGGGTGATGGCTGTCATCTGCATCACAGGAGAGCCTAGAGGCTGAGACCAAGTGCTCTGGGCTGATATGTGCTTTGTAACACCAAAGTCCTTATCTGACAGATATAACAGAAGAACAAGACTCACGAAGGAAGTGCAGGAGCTCTCACATCAGTGTTAAGTAAAATCCTGCCTGGATGATTCCTTAACAACGAATTGATAAACTTTCAGCATGCTAATGATGCCATTGGGGCATTGGAGAAATAAGCAGCCTGTGTGGGTAAAATGTTCTATTAACTCCAATAACCAGATTTTTGCATCCTTTTTGTTTGCAGACTGCTTATTTTCTAGTCCTGGTGACTGCTGAAACCAAGTTCCACATGTAGATCACTGCCTGGTTTGAAGCCATGTGGTTGTTCCAATGTTCTCGGTCCTGTAAACATCTCCTAGAACATGGCATACCACTTCATCTGCCTCTCATTAAGTAGAGAATGTGATTACTATTATGCACGGAGTTGTCAAACCAGTCTGGTGTTTGCAGACTTTACCAAGGATCAGGTGTCCTCCTTCACCACGATGCCATCCTCTTCTCAATGGCTGCCACTGGCAAAGTTAGAGAGTGCCTAAAAAAACCCACAAATATACAGTACACAAGATAAAGTACCAAAATACAGGTGTAGCGTGTGTCAGGGAATTATTTAAAGTGTCTGAAGCTTGAAACGCTGAAGTTAAAGTATCAGCTGGGATCTGGTCTTAGCTTGGTCACGAACAGAACATGCAAAGTGCTCAGGAAAGGAGGCCTTGCTGTGGAAAGCTAACTCTTCTGTGGCTGTTTCTTCCCACCTGGAGCTCCAGCAGAGGAAAAACACAGTGAAGAGAATGAGGAGCTGAAGAGAACAAGTGCCATTGCAGCACGGTGCATTCTGGAGGGCCAGAATTGTTGTTAACTTCTGCCTGCTACACACACAGACTTGTTGGTCCTTGGGGGATGGGACTGCTTCCCCTTCTATTTTGCAGCTCTTCGTTATCTCTCATGAGACAGGCAACGGTAACACAGTGTGTTTGTCTCTGCCTGGCTTCCTCTGCTCTCACCCTTCTAGTGTTCACCTTGTGTTAGGAAAAAATGGAGTGTGCTGCAGAGCACAGATGTGCATACGTCCTCGTGGTAGAAGGAGGACTGGGAGCCATCTGCCTTTCATAAGTGCAGATGTTTCCCTCTGAAGGTGGGACTTATGTCAAGTGCCCTTCAACTGCTCAAGCTTGCCTCCTGATAGAGTTGTGTTCATTATGTCAGGGCTAGCCACTGTTGAGAAAAGGGAGTGTTATCATTTGCCAGTTTACTTTGATACCCTGTGTGTGTATGTTGTCTTTAACCAGGCTGAATAAAAAGCAGAAAGGTCTGCTCATGTCATGGACTTACTGGTAAATGCTGATGCCTTTCAACCTGCTGCTGTCCTGCTTTGGGGGCTGGTTGCAGACGGCTCCTCTGATTCATCAGCTTTTCTTCCATGGCTCTCACCTGGAGTTTGGGAACGTTTATATTGATAAAGGTTGGAAAAGACCACTGAGATCACCAAGTCCAATCTCCGACCCACCATGCCCATTGACCACGTCCCTCAGTGCCACATCTCCGTGGTTCCTGAACGCCTCCAGGCATGGTGACTCCACCACCTCCCTGGGCAGTCTGTGCCAGTGCATCACAGCTCTTTCTGAGAAAACTTTTTCTTAATATCCAGCCTGAACCTCCTCTGGTGCAACTTGAGTCCATTGCCTCTTTTCCTATTGCTGTTACCTGGAAGAATAGGCTGACTCCCACCTCAGCACAACCTCCTTTTCAGGCTGTTGTAGATATGTAATTATGGTGAAGAAGAGCTCCCAGAGCCCTCCCACCATGCTGTCGGGAGGCCCTGCAGGGCAGTGCTATGTGATCTGGCGCAGCACTGCAAGTTCTATGAAGCTGTCTTGCTCCCCAGGGAACACTCACATGCTCAGAGCAGCCGCGGCAGCAGTGAGGATAACCCCAGCGTGGGCAGGGGGCTGACTCATCTCTCCAGAAGAGGCAACACTGTTTATTAATTACTGCTCCTTTGAAGTGCGAAAATGGAGAAACTCTCTCATGGCCAATGTTGTGATTAACCATCTAATTGTTCTGCTGGTATGTTTGCTTAAGGGGCTTCCTTTGCTCCGTGTGCATTAAGAAATAGTTTCTCATCCTACCGTTGTTGCACCCAGATGATAGTCATTAGCAATGTACCAGACACATTGTGTGTGTCTTGTCCTGATGTTGGTGTTTTGTTTTTTTTCTATCCCTTGGTCCATCTCTGCTGAAGTGACTTCAGTGTTGGAGGGAGAATGATGGCTCTTCAGAGTAAAGGCTTTTGTTCCTACAACACACAGAGAATCTCTTTGTGGAAGAATCAATTATTTGTCCCAGCCAACAGATCCCTCAGTTTTCCGTCTCAGGATTCCGTGCCACAGGTGATGGAGGGTGCTCACATCCCAAAGACCCACCAGCCTGGGCTGCAGATGCTGGCTGCATGCTCAGACCCCACTGAGGTGCAGAACCACAGCCTGTCCTGCCAGCCCTGATGTTCTCATCCCAGATATGTATGAGTTAGAAATGGGGTTTGGAGGGAGTTGGCATACCCACCTGTGGAAAAGTCTCCTCTTTGATGGACAGAAGCACAGAGGTTTATCCAAGGGCTTTCTTTGTGCCTCCTAGGCTTTGCCTGTCTTTGCTTAAATGTTTGATTGAACTTAAATCTTGGAGCTTGGCAGATTCAACGTGGGTGAGAATCTGCTTGATCTGAAGTATGGAAAGAAAGGAGAGAAAGTTGCTTTACCTTTGCCGTGTTCTATATGTGTCTGTGATAATGGGAAACTCAGAATGCGTCTGAGCAAGCCAGATGTGAAAGTAAATGGTATCGGTAGCAGGCAGCTAGTGCTGGAAATTTTTGTCTGATCATTAATTCCAGGCCAGTTCCCATTGAATGTTCCATTACAGGTACAATTTCCACCAAAATGCATTTCAGGACCGTTTCAAACCTTTTTTTTTTTTTTTTTTTACTGTATCCAACAAAGCAAAAGCAGGTTTAGAAATGACAAGTAGCTGAAAGCAAGGGAAGACTTGTACTTGCTCAGTCTTGCTGACATTGCCGTTCCCTTCTATGTATGGTAAGCATTGCAAAATCCAGCATTTCCTTCATGCTGCTCACGTGGAAGTCCATGCAAGCTTTACTACTTGTCTCCAGATCCCATGAAACCTTAGATTTTCCCCTTCATTGTGCACTATGCAGTATCTCAGGCAGAAAGGCACTTTCCATGCTCTGGGCAACTGTGTTGTGCTGCAGCACAGTGGCTCCTGCTGTGCCCAGTCCTGCAAGGCTGTGGGCTGCAGCTAGAGGGGGTGAGCAGGCAGAAGATAGTTTCTGCTAAAATTTCACATTTGAAACTTTTCATCTCACCCCCATCATTTCTCCTTTCCCTGCTCTCAATAGCACCTGCAGGCATGTCTCTTTCTCTAGTAGACTTCTGCTGTGTATGTGTGCATTTCTAATACGCATGCAGGTATATATACTGCATGTATGTATGTTTTATATGAGTGTGTATCTATGCACGTGCAGCATATCTACCTATCAGCGTTAGAAACTGTGATTTGTTGTGAGACAGTGCGAGGTCTCTGCTGGTGACTGAGGTTGGAGTGCCTGAAATGTTGTGCACACGTCATGAGTAAGTGGCCCTTTCTGCCGAGATCTCGCAGTCCAAGTGTATGATTAGGAACAACAGATGGATACCACAAACAGACAGGCGGCGTGGGTGGGGGAGGAGCACAAAATACCACTGAGATAATTAGGATGAATGATTAATGATTCGACTGGATAAGAAGGGGCCAAAATGCTTTAGCTGAATATTGCTGGTGATGCCTCACAGGGACCTCCTGATGGAGGTGGACAAGAGATGCACTGTATTTTATACTCGCTTGTTATCCAGGCTACTAATTTCCCTCTGAGTCCGTGTTTGTAGATGTTTGGCTCTAAGATTACACTGCGGCTACACTGTAAGGATGGTGTAACTCCAGTGTGTTCTGTATGGAATGCAGACCCAACTGTGCTGAAACACTAGTCCTTACAGGAATTTGGATCTCGTAGGAGCTGATCCAACACCCACTGGAGTCAGTGAGCTCTTGACCCGTATGGGATTTGGGACAGTCCCAGAATGTTCAAGTGGGCTTCAAACTGGGCTGAACAAGTGGGATACGCATTTAAGACGATAAGAAGAAATGCTTTGTATGAAATTCATTTAATATCTTTCTGTTTGCATGTACACATTTTTACTGTGTGAAATCAGACTGATTTTTTATCTGCTGCATCTATCTCGACATGTGGTGTATGTTACAGTGGACCGATCAGTTACATGATTAAAATACATGGTAAACAGATTCACAGCGTGCTTAACACTAGCAGTTTTGTATTTTTGCAATAATTTTACCCCAACTTTTTCTCTCATGAAGTGTGATTTTGTTGTTGCCTCTTTGTTTTCCCCTGAGAGATTGCCCATTGCTTTCCTAAGTCAACTCAGTCTATTTCCTGAAGATTCTTCCATTGCTTTTATGGTAGCTAAGTGGCTTGTGAGTACTCAAGGTTGTCAAGCTTTCTCCCCACTTAAACAAATTGCACTGATGTTGAAAAGGATCACAAAACACAGTGCCTTTTGGCTGCCAGGGTCACCCCATATTGTTGACTTCAAGGAACTGAGGGAAGGCAGGAGAAGGGAAATGGAAGGTGCCAAGTAAAGATTTCTTGCATCATCACACAGGGTTTGATTCTGACTCTAGTCAATGAAAAAGCTTTTGCTGTGTGGCCAGGTGGAATATCAGATCATTTGATGCCACTCCAAAGAGGGTCATGTATGCACAACTTTGATCTACTCCCTCTGTATGTAAAGGGGTGCTCACCTTCACAGGGAGGTAGTATGCACTAGCACACTATCCTTTAGTGCCTAGGTGTTGCAGCTATTACCAAGGGTTCTATTTCCACGTTACTTGGATTTTTGTGCATACTAAGGGAAAATATTTACAGCTGTTGTCATAGGCATGTGAAGAAATCTTACGCTACTTTTCAAGACAAAATTTTCAGACAGCTAGACTCAGCATGACGATTCAGAGAAGGATGCTGGTACTGATGCCAAACTTGTGGTTTTCTCTAACTCATTTTGCAGGACCTCCTTTTGCTGACTAGAAAGCCTTCACTTGAAATGCAATTACCCTAACGTAGAGAAAAGAACAGGCATAACCATGACAGATGAGAGGAAATTTCCTCAGATCATCCCTTCATCATCAACAGTGGCACATCTTCTGTACTTGCTTGATAAAAAGAAAGATTTAGGCTGGGTCACTGTGTAAATGCATAACCTAACAGCCCTATTGGCTTCAGCAGAGCTTTACCAGTAAACATTAAGTCATAAGAAAAGATAATTAAATAGAGGGCTAACTATAATCTCATAAGCAGTGCAAATTAGTACAGTTTTATTGGAGTCAATGGTGCAATGTCAGTGGAGAATCTGGCCTCTGGATGCACCCAAATGATGGCAACGTGGTAGCAAACTTCCTCCTAGAAACAACCTCACTTTTTGTTAACTCTTACATTCTTTCTGATCTGCCATCCTTTTTTAAATGTACTTTTTGTGATGCATCTTGGCTGGTCTCTCTTTGACATTCTCAGCATTTTTTTTTATCTCTACTGTACCCTTTCCATTAATTCAGTTCTTTAGCTGTGTTACCACCTTTTCATTTTTCTCTGCTTGTCTGCCTCATCATCCTTTCTCTGCATTGAGCAACGCAAGATGTTGGGATTATGTGAATTGAAATATTCTCATGGAGTGGATTGACACACGCGCCTTTGTTCTGTGGAGCTTGTTTTCATTATGTCATCCTTCCCCTGCGATTGCTTCCTGGGTCTTTGTGAAGTAATGGACATGGTGGTTTACCTCATACCTTATGGCTACTTCTGATACCCAAGTCTTTGATACATCAATTCTCAGCTTTGAAGAGGCATGCTGACAGTGGTGGGCCATTCCGGAAATCTGAAGCCACATGTCTGCATTCTCATTTTCCAGCTGGAGATACTATGAAGAAGTACTGATAGTGATGGCAATATTGTATGCTGAATATGAGTCAGGAAGACCGTGGAGATGGGAACAGTCATTTCCCTTCATCTCTGTAAAAAAGAAGATCTAACTCAGAACTTCTGAATGACAGAGGGGATCTGAGCTGGTGATTGCACCGTCTGAAGATGCTGTGTTCACTGGTTCCACACACAGAAGCTGTTAGTAAATGTAGAGCTGCTGTTATTTGCCCCCATTCATTCCTGGGGCCAAGTACTGAAACTCACATAGAGAAGGATGCACACCAGACCTGTTCCTGTTTGCTCAAACACTCTGAGAGGTTGTAGGGAATGCACCTGTATCACACGTTATGTAAACCTGGAACAGCTGGTGTGTGTGGCAGAGAGGATTTAAAGCCTGGAGTCGCAGCTGAGGTCACTTGTTTTCAGCTGATGTGCTTGGGCACAGAAGGGGCAGAGGAGCAATGCAGTTCTCTCGACAAGCAGGAGACCACAAAGAGCATGTGGAGGAAGGCAATTGCTAGTAAATAAAGGTTAGTTTTTGTGAAGTAAAGAAACAGAAACAAGAGATCTAATTAAAGAGAAGAATAACTAGTGTGCTCAAGAAGAGGAGTGTAGCTTGTGGTGATGGCTGAGAAGAGGAGCTTAAGAAGGAATGAGGTGGCAGAGGAACTCGTACGGTGAAGAGACTATGTACCCTGAAAAAGGAAAGAAAATTAGGTAAATAAGCATGTGGTAATGGATAGACATCAGTGGTAGATGGGTGAGCAGATAGGAGAAAAAAAAATGCTGATGCTGTCAAAGCATGTTTGAGTGGATGGTATATTAGTCCTAAGATTGCACCTAGTCTGTTTGGGGTATGGAATTGGGTCAGTAAGAGACAGTTGAAACATATCTATGTTAAATGCTGTGAGTCTGGTTAACAAAATGTAGGCTCTTCAATTAATTTTTCTGTGTGTGAAAGTGACTATCTTGGGATAAATGAAAGAATGCTGAAATAAGTATTATTGAATGTGTTCACATGCTTAGGAACGTGACTTTGTCCATATATGCAAAGATATTGCTGTGTTTATACGGAGAAATTGGTAAGAGTAGCATGGATTAAAAGTGAATGTATGTTGGTCAAACTGATTTTGATTGTGAGTGTTTAGCATTGAGGCTTTTCTATAAGCTTCAGACTTACTTGGTGCATTGTGATGTCTTTTGGTTTCTCTGGAAATTTTTTAGTAACAAGGACTGTTGTAATGTAGATTTCAGTCATTTTTTCTATTGCTTGTTTTTGGTTCAGAAACCAGGAAGCTATAGAAGGGCTAAGAGATCATGAATTGGTAATTTTTTTAAATGAAATATCTTTCTTTGGTTTTTTTTTTTTTTCAGTCTTGTGGTTTGTGCTGTCATTACTTATCCACATATCAACTAATTTTGGGTGAAGAAAAATCTATCTCGTGTGAGTGCAGCATGCTATATCAAAGGAGTGGTTTGCTACGCATTTGTGATGTTTTGCATTGTGACTTCTATTAATTCTTCTTAAGAGGTTTCTATTCTTTTTCTACTCTGTTCTCTTGTTCATTGAGGAACTGCTTTAATATGATATATGACCTGAAGTCAGTCCTAGATAGAGTGACGCTGACTGCTCTCCACTAACATCTTCATTTCTCGTGAGCTGTTAACATGGACTGTGACAGCAATATCTGTCACAGTGGACTGGTATGCTTTTGGCAGCTATTGCTGGTGGCTGCCATGGCTTGGATCAAGTTCTTGTTCTGCTGTCTTTCTGCATCTGTGTCTATTGTGAATGTGTCTTTGCATACTTGAGTGATAGTCAAACCACTCAATAAAATGTGAAGAGCTATGGCAAGGGGAGGACATTTCGTGGGGCATCCAACTTTTTGGGGTTTTCCTGAGCTCTGCTCATAGTTGCATCACTTATAGCGTTATTATATACGTTGATTCATCAGAATAAATTTGCTGTGAGTACTTGGTGTTCTGTGGTCTGTTTTGTCTTCTGCTGGAAACCATTCTGAAGGTGAGCAGGGAATGTGTGCCAAGAACCTAGCTTGATCCATGTGGATCACTGACAGACTGCATGGATGCTGTGTAGTTTTCCACTATGCCTAGAGCTGTTGTGATTCTTGGTTTTGCTTTGAGTGAGAGGATGTTCAACAATATCCACTGAGCACCAAATAGGGCAGGACCGACTGGCTTTAAATACACAACAAGCTCTCCTGTACAAAAAATTGAATACATGCAACAGAAAACACGTAACTCTACAAGCTTGTTCAGCTAACAGCTGTGACTGAATGCTAGCAGTTGGGGGGGGGGGGAAGAAAAGCGGGGGGAATATGTGTGCTTATACAAAGGACAGCAAAAACAATATTATCAGAAAGGTTTGCCAACTGTCCTCCTAGTGCTGAGGTTCTGTTAGTAAAGATACTTTGTATCTTTAAATCAATGGGGATTTGAATATAAAGTTCCAGAACAGACTGTGTTTTGCTGCCAAAACACTGAAATGTGGAATCTGCTCCTGCCAGTTCCTTAAAACATACAGTATTTCTTTCTGCGTCTTTATACTCTCACTAACTGTCATGATATGGGCTCATGTTCAATCTGAAATAGTTTGGCAGGTCTGGACTCTGGCTTTTGCTCACTCTCAGGTTCTAGTGATGTTGCTCAGAGCAAGTGCTATGTCTGTTAAGTCATCTACTCTCTTCTTCAAATCTATCTGTAGTTGTGATAAGAGATGCTTTTGAGTTCCTCCCGTTCAATAAGGCTCTTCAGGCGTAGTGGTACATGGGGTGTGATGCCTCATGCGTGAAAGAGTTAAGCAGCTTTGAGAATTCACCAAGATCTGAATTCTAGGCTGTTCTAAGTCATGGATTCTAGGCTACTAAAAATGGGAATTGTTCTGAGTAATCTGATAATGTTCTCTTCATTTGTGTTTCTTTGTTTCAGGGCGTTGTCACTTCATATCTGTCTGGAAGTGAGGTAGTGGAAGGACTTCTGGAAGTATTCAAAACTTTAATCTTTATCGTACATCTTTGGCTCGTGTGGGTATATGCTCAAATGCCCAACCCTTCAGCAATGCAATGGGTACAGTTCTCCTTTTCCCCTCCTCCCACTGAAAGAGCTGGAGCACCTAAGGCTGGGAATTGATATGCTATTCAACTTTCTTTAGTCACATGCATCGGGGCTTTCAGAACAAGCTGGTGCTCTTGGTGCTAGAGAAACATTGTCCCTGGGAAGGTGCATGGTAAGTGCCACAGACATCTAGTAGGTCAAATGATTCTTACAACATTGTCTTAGGAAACACTTGTAACTCGATTCAAAGGACTGTTTCTTGGAGCCAACCCGTAGCTCTTTTGATCCAATGATTGTCTTAAACTTTAAAAGCTCTCATACATTTCACCTGTATGTGGGTTGAGAGTTTGTTAACCATCAAAATTCTCTTTAGCCTCTCTCTGAAACTACTTACTCTATCCAATACGCTTCATGTGTATTCCCTGTAGCCTGGGTCTTCATAACGCTCAAAGACTGCAGGATTCAAAAGGCTGACCCGTGTCTTGGAAGCCTACTTGTTAGGCTGGAACCCTGATTTTTTTTTTATTTTTTTTTTCCCACCCTCCCTTAGATCAATTTTGCACAGAAGCCTCTCACCATGGGTTTATACTGGAGGGCTTTATCTCAGGATCACATCACTGCTCTCACATTGCTAACAATTTCTGCAGCTCCTTGTGGAGTGTTTTCAGGATATGTAATAAGATTTTTGGTGTTATGTGATGGTGCAATTGGAGTGCAGTTAAGGTTTTTGTAGAAGGGGAACTACAAGAAGAGTGGTCTGATTTACAGGTGCTTCTGGAACAACTGCAGCTGTGGGGCTGTATGCTCTTATTGAAGCCCCTTTCCTTACAGCCCTCTTTAGGAGACTAGGAGCTAGGAGCTCTAAGGTTTTCCTGGCCTGTCTGGCTGCCTTGCTTTATGGGACTGAGAAACAAATTCTGCCACTGAAGCTACATCTCAGCTTGCTGCAAACCTGAGCTTTTCTTAGGTATGCTAGATGAAGGAAAAGGCAGTGTACAACCTGCCAAAAGACAGTGTGAACCCTCTTGAAAGTTTTCACTGTTTTCCCCTCAACCAGGAAAACATACAGTATGGAGAGACAAGGGGGAGACGTGGATCTCATAAGATAGATCTCCCCTTCGGCTTGGATTGTAATAACAAAATGTCTGAGTCACCACATGGTACATTGATATGAAGCAACTGCCTGCAGAAAAACCAAAGCCATGCATTTTTCTGAAAAACGAGGGGGGAAGAAGAAGAAGAAAAAATATTTATTTTCATTCTTTTGGCTAGCCTAATTTTTTTCTATTTCTCATTAACCTTTAGAAAATAAAGCTAGCTTTCCTGAGGGAAAATAGCACTTCTTTGCCTCATCCCACTAGAGCTGCCCTTCAGCAGCCAAATTTAGCTAAAGGCATGCAGTGGTTTCTTGGCCTACTGAGTTGAGTCTAACTTCTGGTCTGCAGGGGACCTGCCTTTAAGTCCCATAAAAGCTATTGCTGAGATTATGGAAAATTGTCTATCGTTTGGGCCGGATGCAAAGCCCCCTGGAGGCCACTGGAAATACCGATGAACTGTGGCATAACCCTCTTGTTCATACTGATTAGATCTCAAGACCATGAAGAGATACTATATCCCTTTAAAAAAACAAAGCGTGGAGTTCCTCTCTAAGGAAACCTCAGCCTTTGAAGTTGTTTATCTGAGTTCTCTATTCCCTAAGGAGAAGGGCCTGGGTACCTCCAAAGGTTCGTTTGCTCCAACTTGCATCAAGTGTCCAAGATAACTTCCTTCTATAGGACTTCAATTTTTCCAGAGGTTTTAAGAGGAGTCTAGCTGACTAGCATAGATGTATAGTTATGTCAGCTGGAGATATGTATCAGGAATGCCTTACGAATATGGGGGCTTCTCTAAGTGGTTTCTCTTGTATTTTACAGATCACAGGTTTCTTTATCTTGTATGTTGATAAAAGAATATGGATTTTGAAACTCTGGTTCCTTTATCTCCAGCTAACCACAGGTTTGTGTAATGTATAGCTGGATTTCCATCTTGGGCGATGCAAACTTAGTGGATCAATGCCAGCTGCTCGCACTGAGGCTTCAAGTAGGCTTAAAGCTTTGAAGGAGAAATATGAAGTATAACTGATATCGTATAAAGAATTATATATGTCTATACATTCTGCTCCAAGTTGCCTGTTTAGAGAATTTCTTTTCTCACCAGAGCAAAGGAGTATGCATTTTGACACAAGTGCAATCTGGAAAATTGGGAACATGACATGAAGGTGTATCAGAATAGCTCTTTAGATAAACGGTTAGATACTGTTATTAAGCAACTATCTTGGATTGATAAAAATTTTGAGGACCATTTCTGTGGTGGTGGAGGCCGTCTAGAAACAAAGTGTGACCTCTGTTAGTTTCAGATCTGACCTTGTCTGGTGGCACTCCGTGCTACTAAAATATATGGCCCATGCACTTGTAGTACTTAATCCTTTAGACGTGTATCTAAGTAAATGTTTGTGTGATATTTTAGGAATGGTCTACATGGCCAAGCAGAAGACTTAAAGGAGCTTTTGGGCTAGTCTGTGCACTAGGGCTGTCAGAGTCAAGTAGGGTTACGCAGAAGCATCTACAATGATGACTGTACCCATCTTTTCTCAAAGAACAAGGAGTGCAGCTCATGAAGTCTGTATCAATGAAACAAAAGTTTTGTCAGAACTTGCAGATCTTCCTCTATATGAGGGAATGTTTCAGAAACATTTCAACCTGAAGGGTTTTACAGTGAGGCAAATGGAAAAGAGCTGGCATAGACTATCTCATGGGAGGTTCACCAGACAAGTTTTCCAGGAGCCTTTGTGCTTGCTAGGTAACCATTTCTTCCAGGCTCTGGTTCATCCTATCTTGCCTTTCTCTCTCAAATGTTTGGTATCTAACCTAAACTGATTGTCTGAAGTATCTCTGTAGTCTGTGGAAATGTCAGGTCTTCTCACGGCGTGCACTGTTTCACACAAAAGGATGTGATGCATCTACCTCTTGTTGCATTTGACTCCTTGTGTTAGCTGCCATAGGAGTCTGACTAGTTTACACTGGACATCTAGCTTCTGTGCCCTCAAGTAAGACGTAAATCCCTTAATGTGTGCTCAGATCCTACTTAGGGGAGATGAAGGAAAGGGTGAAGAAGAAAAGATGAAGAAAGGGGTCAGTGTCTGTTCAGGGAAGGATGGATGAACATCTTAGAAACTTGTCTGTCTGTATTTATATATGTACCTAGCTTGCTCAGGAGTGAATGTAAGAGTCATTGTAATGTGTTGTAACAACAACTTTATTAGTAAGTTGCAGACACAAAACAGATGGTACCATGCCTATAAGCCACTAGATGGTGATCTTTATATATGTTAGCCATGTGCACAGGTAGGTGAAGACACTATATTTTCTGTCAAACCTGACCTCCTCCTTCCCAAAAAGACCTCAGTGTGCTTTTAGTAAAAAGTAAACGTGGGCCCACTTGGCTGAAACCAAGACAATTTGCTGTTATTGTAGGAATGGAACTGTCCTTTATAGATTGAGATTGGCTTTGATCGAAGTTTGGATGGAGACGAGGTTGGTAATCTGCTCTTGTCTTCATCTGTACATCTGCAAGTCTTTGTGGGTGGCAGGGTCACCTGCAGCAAATTATTGCCTGTCTGTTGGGCTCAGCTATCTGACCCGCACTCTGTAGAGCCTGAATGTGGTAGGGAATGAATATGCTGGCTACAGGCTCACAGATTCAACACCTGGAGGCTTAATGCGTTCAGATCTTTTATTTCATCTTGACTGTGTGGTCACCTTTGGGAAGCACAGGCAAAGAGCACTGACTTTGTTTTCATCAAAAGGTAGCCATGGCAATGTTTGTACTGGAAACACCACAACAGGGGTGCCTCCATGCTGACGTTTGATCTTAGACACAAGGTTCTGTATGAATCTTAGGCAGGTTCTGACGTGGACCTCCTGATCAGACTAATACAGGTTGGAAAGGACCCCTGGAGGTCATCTCCTCCAAGGCCTTTCAGAGCAAGGCCAAATGACTCCAGGGTCCTATCCAGCCCAATTTTGAGCCTCACTGGGGATGAAGACCTCACAACCTCTCTGAACTACCTTTTATGGTGTTTGACTAACTGTAAATGTGAATTTGTTTTCCTGACATCTAACCAGATTTTGCAACATATGCATCACTCAAGTACGAAAGTACCTGTGAGTAATGAGTGCATGATCAGTAGAGTCTGTTGATTCTGAAATATAATTTCAAATTTCTGCATCAGTAACTTATTTCTAGAAATGTTGAACTATTGGCCGCTCTGATTAGGATCCCAAGGATCTTATTTAACATCAGCCTATACATGGAAGGTTATTTGTAATGCATGAAATCACTGCAGATTTTCCTTATTTGTTTTCTTATAATTAGCATCAAGGAGACAGGGGGTAAGAAGCACTTGGAAGAGCTGTCAGATCAGTTGTATCCATACCAAATCTTCATGAAGACTTGGGGCAAGGAGAATTGAAGAAAGCTTTGTAGAGTGCAGTGCTATTTGTTACGATTGTCAGTGTTGTTTGCCTTGCTTGGTTCTGGACTGGGCCATATGGAGGAATGTCTCATTCCTGGGCATGGAACAGCACTGGAAATTAAGAGACTGTGCGGATGAAGCATTTGAGCATTACTTAACTTCAGTGGAGCAACACACTGAGTAGTTAGCACTTCATGTTCATAGCACTTGACCAGTCCATTCTACCAAGAACCAGCAATGTGCCAGAGCTCAGCCTGAAGCAGAGCTGTGGGACTGTCCATCTGTCAGATGAAGTGAGAGCCCTACTTGGGGCTTAAAATCAGTGGTGTTTCTGGGAGGAGAGAGTGATTACTGGAGCAGTGCACATCAACCTGCACAATGCTTGACTCTTCCTGGGGGGGAAGAATAGAAGAAAGTTGCATGGGCAACCCAAAGAGCAGGTTAGTCTGGTCCTTTTATAGGCTTTCCAGTTGTATTTCTGCCTAGGTCTGCATATAGGCATCTATAAAGGAGGGCTTGTTAGCCTTTCCCAGGAGCATGCACATTGCAGAAAGCTTGCCTCTCCCTTCCCCATGCTAAGATGACTAACCTCATTCCAGTGAGATCACGGTCAACGTGACCGGAGATGTAGCAGACCTATTCTGGAAGGTGAGGCCAGAGCCCCAGCCAGCATCCAGGACCCATCTGTGTGAGGAGGGCTCACACATGCTTGTGCAGGCTTGGACCAAGCTGCATTTAGTTTGTGCCCTGTGATGTAAACACAAAACATTTGAAACTCTGGAACACCACCCAGTTGTGACTCTGCATTTTCTCCCATACTGTCAAAGCAAAATTACTTGAGAAAGGCATTAGCTTAACTAGAAACTGTCCTGAGCTGAGTGAGAGCATGATTCCCAGAGCCAACTGAAAGGCAGATAGATCTGAGCTGTGCCAGCCCAGAGCATTGGCCACTAGCTCTCTGTATGAACCTTCCTACTAATTTCTTGCTCCATTTGGAATGAAGATGCAAGAGGTGGCACGGCAGGGACTGTTATTTCCTATACCCTGTGGTTTTTCTCTCATAATTTTTGAGAGGTAAACAGCTGTGCTTTGCCAGACTCACGTTTGCAGATGCGTTTGCACTGGGGGTGGTGACTGTGCCCACTGCAAGCTGCTCTGCTCCTTGGGGGATCCCTGGAGATGGCTCCAGATAACTTGGTCCTGACCCCATCCCTTCCTCCTTGTGCTTTTGCTCTGCTTTGCGCTCCTTCCATCTCTTACTGACACACACGCTCACACACACAGCGTGTCTCCACACACACCCCTCTCTGTTTTTCTTTCTTTTTTGGCTTCCTCTCGCTGTATTGTTTTAAGTTGGTGGCTGGGCTGGTCGCCAGTTTAAAATTTCATCTGCCTCTCTTCTCCTCCTCCTCCTCCTGTGTTGCCCCCCTCCTCCTCTCCCTCTCCGTCCCCAGAAGTGATACTGTTTACTTTCTCTGCTGCTTTCCCAATGCCTTTGTAGGCACTGCAAGGGATATAATCACCAGCTGTGGAGAGCTTTCTGAAACTCGAACTTATTCCTCAGTGCCCCCGGGCTAGCGACCTCACTGGTAAAAATAAATGAAGAAATGCAACAATGCTTGTCTTTAAAGACAAGAAAATGTATTTTTCAACATCCCAGGCTGGATCTTAAACAATCCTGCCTGTTTGCTTCCCTCCTGCATGTGCAGTCATAGGGCTTATATGTCAATGGATGGATATCTAAATGGGGCCAAAAAAAAAAAAAAAAAAACAACAAAAAACAAGCCCACCCCTAAGAGCAGTATTTTTTCCTTCTCTATTTTGTGGTGCTGCTGTTATTGTTTTATTTACTGGGAGAGGAAGAAGAGCCCACTGTGGCAGTGTCAGACTCTGGAGGGCACTTTGCCTGCTGGACAAAGCCTCCACAGCTCTAAGGCGAAGAAAGATTAGAAGATAAAAGTGTTTGCTAGGATCTTGTCTTCCTTTTCTTCTCCTTCCTCTGTGTGTGTGTGCGTCTCTCCCTTTTGGGAAGGAGGTGAAAGGGAGGTCAAACTGTGCCTACTGACCTTTGCCCCTTGCCCCCTGTGAACCAGAGGGAAGCCTTTGAAGTTGTAAAGTGCCCACAAAAACAGCAAACTAAACACACTGCTGGCTTTTCCCTTCCCTTGTCCCAGCCGCCAGCTGCTTAATGGAAGGTGACAGTACGGAGGCAGCGAGACGGGGGCTCGGCGCGCCGCTCCTCCACCCCGGCCCCAGCGTGCACTTAATTGGCACCGTAAGAAGCCCACACACCCGGCCAAAGGGAGGGGGGCACTGGTGGAGGGTGAAAACAAACCCTTGACCCTCTCTGCCCATGGCACTGGGTCTCCACGTCCTTTGTAATGATGGCAGGGTTGGTGGAGACCTCATCCTGGGAGGCATTGAGTCCAGATGTATAGAAGGTCACCAAGATGGTTGGGAGGAGGTGGTGAAGGTTCTCCAAGCCCCTGGTGGCTCTGGTGAGGCACCTGCGGCATCTTTGTGGGGTCTCTCCTTCCTCTGCTCCCTTGCTGTCATGGCTGCAGCGGGAGTGTTGGGGTCTGCTACTCTGTGAGAAGCAGGCAAAAGAAAGTGGAGAACTCCATTCCTCCTGTGCAGAAGGTCGTTCCCAGCACGTGGGGATGCTGTGAGACTCCACCTGTGTAATACAGAGCTGTGAGCCTTCGTCTTCCTTCCTACAAGCTGGTGTCTTCTGTAAGATGGTAGGCTGGTGCTCTGGCAAATTGCTGCTTGGGGTTTTTTTTGTTTGTTTGTTTGTTTGTTTGTTTGTTTTTCTGGTGGCCTGGCAGCTCTTTCCTCTTGGTGTATCTCTGGGATTTAACGCTGCCTCTATAGGTTCCTGCCTCAGGGACTGGAGAGCCCTGGGTCACCCTAGAGCCTCCTCTAACAGCAAATGCGCTGTAATTTGGAGTTACCTTCATAGGAAGACATCCTGATTTACCAGACCTGACTTCCAGCCCCTAAAAAAGCCTCACCCTAAGTCTTAGAGGAGCAGCCTGGGCTGAGAGCAGAACAGCAATCCTTCCCATCTAAACCAGGTGGGTGTGCGCCCGCCTTGAAGCCAGCACGGCTGGGTGCCCTGTGTGGGCTCAGTAGTTTCTGCTGTCTGTTTCCTGTGCTTAGTACAGTTTTTACACTTGGATGCTGGGCAGGAAATCCCAGCCCAAATGAAGTCAAACTGAGATTTGTCATTGACTTAGTGGAACCAAGGACTTTGCTCCTTATCTACAATGGCAGCATTCATGGATTCATATAGAATAAAACTCCTCTGGCTCCTGTTCTTCCTACACTTCTGAATACCCAGATAAGCTCTGTGGGTTCCAGCTGGCATTTCTGATCTCATGCGTCTGGGGCCTGATAAGATGTTACAATGTCTCATGTACAAAATCCTGCTGGGTTTTACCTCTACTGTTTCTGTATGTTTTTTTTAATTCTTGCAGAGAATGTGGCTTTCCTGGCTGATTACCTGCCAAGAACTTTGTAGTTAACTGTGGCTAATAACTAATGAGCTGCATGGCAATGGCAACTGATGCTTGATGCATCCAGAGGTTGAAACTGCTCTTTTGTAAGTTCAGTTTCAGCCACGACTACCTCACTAACTGTTTATATGGGTTTAGTCAACAACTTTTAGTCTTTCATAACTCAGAAGAATGTTTTTCGTCTTGTTTCCAGTTAACGTATACTCTGTCTGTAGCACCTCTATAGAAAGTTGGATATTAGGAAAAATTATTTCTCCAAAAGAATGATTGGGCATTGGAACAGGCTTCCCAGCGAGGTGGAGGAGTCACTCATGCCTGTAAGGTGTTCAAGAACTGGAGATGTGGCACCGAGGGACGTGGGCAGTATTGGTAACAGGTGGACGGTTGGATCTGATGATCTCAATGGTCTTTTCCAACCTTAGTGATTCTATGGTTCTCTATAATTCTAAGATCTGATTTTATTTTCTGGTCAAGGTGAGCTTTTACTCTCTTTCCTACTGAGAACAACACTGTACTTCATTTGCAAGTCTAGTGATAAGGTTGATAACCCTTCTTCGATCTTTCATGTATGCCAGACTTCACCAATAAATAAGTAAATAAAATGTCATGCTTAGTTGCTGGAGTAGCAGAGCCACGGCAAGGCAGCATCAGTTCCCCATCTGACGTTCTCCGTACATTTCCCCTGGGCTCATACCCTGCTTGCTGTGTAGTGGTTTCCGGGGTTTGCCATCATTGTGTAATATTCACTGTTTAGCGAGGGGCTTGAGTCAGGCTGCCAAAGTGCTGAGAGTGGACGAGGAAGTGGAGAAGGTGCCTCAGGGGGGTGGTTGGACCACATAAGGAGAACAGGAGCTAGGTTCTTAAGCTCTGGGCCATGAATCATGTTATAAAAAAAAAATAAATAAATAAAATCTGCCTGCCTTTGGAGCTTGCAGGGGGTCTGAGTTGCCAATTTGGACATCTCGGCAAAGCCTTCAGAGTAAAATAGCCTAAGATACCTCTGAGCGATTGCTTGGACACCTGTTGGATAAGGCTGAGCTCCCAGTGTCTTCAGGCCCTTCTTTGAGAAGAGCTTCTTTGGGAATAGCTGCTTGTTACTGCATTTCTGCATCATGCAGTCCAGCAGGAGGAAGGACCTACTTTGACACGTTTTTCATAGGGACCCATTTTCTGTCTCGTCTCCAGTCTGTCCCCACATATGTTGAAGAAAATTGTTTCCTTGAGCACGTCATTACTTTAGTTTCTATAACTGCTGCTGCAGCACTGCTGTTGGCCTACACCTCTGTGGGAAGGCAGAGCTGCAAGCTGCCCTGCTCACTGCCCTGGTTTGCAATTTGATGTAGCACCTTGGAGAACGTGCTCTGTGCTTTCTGTTCCAGCATCTCAAGGCTCAACACCTCTCTCTGCTTCAGTCCATATGGTTTCACACATTATCTCCTTCCGTTTGCTGCCCTCCTTCACCCAGGCTTTTAGGCAGCTCTTTGTCAAGCTCTGTCTTCTTGGTAGTCCATGTAATAAACAGAATTGATGTAAAAACTCTTCCTTTCTACATGATGAGATATGTCAACTGAAATACCCAGACCTTCTCACTGATCCAGTAATTAGCATCTCTTGATTCCAAAAGAATGCCAGTAGTCTTTCTCTTCTTTTTTGATACCTGTGAAGTTTTTGGGAAATGAAAGGCCCCCGAATCCTCTCTGCTCTTCTTAGTTCTCCTGGAGGCATACTGTAGTGTCCTACATACGGTGGGATGCCTAGCAAAATGTTCCAAGATCATCCTAAAACATGAAGGCCATATGTTTGGGCAGGCTCTGTGCTGAGCCATAATATAACAGCATTTTGTCATGATATTATTTTAGCAGGTGTTTTTCAGCTGCTTCTCGCTTCCCACTTTAGTGTATATGTTGTCATGAGAACATAACTGGTGAGACATTGTCAACACATAATATGAATGCAAGAATTTCCAAGCACCAGAAGATTCATCCTGTACTAGCGTGACCCCAGGTGAACAATTATCTGGTTACTTATTTGCCCTATTTGATAGTCCATCTTTGGGGTGGTTAGGCTCAGTGCCATCATGCTACTGTGTGATTTGTTTTCCTCTATGTTTGCAGCTGGAATTCAGACAAAAAAAAAAAAAGATTTATTTCTGCCTTGGGTTTTCTCCCGTAAATGACATTGAAATCATTATCACCAGCTTTGAGAAACAGATTTATCAAGCAGTAGATTTCTCTCTTCCTTCTTGTTATTTGCATCACTATTGGAGGGCTGAGTTGTAGTCCTGGCAGAGAGAGCACTTACATTTCAATGTTTAGCGCAGGAATTCATGTGCACTCGCAAGCATCACAAGGCATAGGATTCACAGGAACGAGCATGGCTCTGGGAGGCAATGGCTGCACGTTTTTCCATAACCTTACTTTTAAACCTGCATTGGCTTCTGCTACTTGGCATCCATCAACATGTAATATGGTCAAACCAGCCTTTTCTGAAAAGTAGGTTTCCATTTCAAGGTTTGACTGAAAATAGCTTTAGCTTATAGGCACAACAAGAGCCTAGCATCAGACATGGCCCCCTCAGTGTGCCATTCATCCTGTATCAGGCACTGTGCCCTACCTAACTCCCTTCTGGGGGGACCTGAGCAGGCCTGAGCCCTGTTGTGGCAGAGACATTTACACTTGGGCTGAAACAAGCCATCAAGGATTATTCCTGGAGTGATTAAGGACAAGTTCTAACAAGCCTTCATAATAATGCAGACTATTTAAAGCTTCTGAGAGCTGGGATCATGTGGCAAAGGGCAGGGTAAATGAAAACAGGGTATTTTCTGGTGCCATGGGCATGCTAAAATGGGAGGTGGGGAATGTCTGTGGGTCTGCGAGGGGAGTTGATTGGAAGGAGGGGAACATTATAATAATAGCATTTATATAATGCTTCACGTATTTAAAACACTGGGCAAACAGTGACTGGAGAGGAACTGGAATGCACTGTGTGATGCCCAGGGAGTGCTTTTTCTTTTTTTTTTTTTCCTTTAATTTGGTATTGATCTAGGGTAACAAGTAGCTCCAGCCAGGGAAGCAGCATGGCTTGCCTGGCATGTGCATGGGTGTCACTTGCTGTGGCAGGGCCAGAGGATGCAGGAAGAAAGGGTCTTGGCTGTGGTGAGTAGAGTGTTCCCTGGGGAGCAATGGGGAGTCTGGCTCTGGTATTGCTTCTCGTGTGCCCTTGTGAACACATGGGAGTGTTACAGTGCCATTTAAGGTTCCACTGAGTGCCTGTGTGTTGCCATTGGTTTATGGCTAGTTTGGCAAAACATGAGCAAATAGGTGCTATGGTCAGCAGTGGTGATTTTTCTTATCCAGTGGGTTCAAAGTCATGTGGAAAGGCACATTTTCCTGTAGCCACAACATGACAATGCAAGGACAACTGCAAGCCGTGAAGTAGCAGCACTAAAAGTACAGTCCTGGCACTGCTTGTGGCCTCTTACACTTTTGTTTCTAACAAAACTTTCCGTCTTGTGGCCCTGTGGGTGACTTAGCTCCAGGATACATGGAAACAGTGCATCGTCTTGAGAAATAAATGGAGGTTGTGTATGTTGGTGACTGAAATGACAGGGAAGATGGAGGAATCCATAAACTTTTCTCATTCACAGCTTTCTTGCTGAATTAAAAAGATCATTCTTCTTTCATGTTGAAGGAAGCACGTGGAGTTCTCGAATAAGTACTTAACAAGCCAGTTTTATATCAAGATAGAATCTTATTTCAAACTGAAAATTCAGATTTCCTTTGGCGAAATGGCTTGGTTTTTGTCCCCTCTTGCTTATATTCTGTCAGAAAAAAATAAAACCAAATCACTAGAAACAGCAGGATTGCAGTGATTTCTTTGGTCCACTCTAAAAATGCATTGCTCACTCAAGATGTCTCCTTGAAACATTTCCTTTAGGGCTCATCTTGAGCATCTCCCTGAGTGCACCCTTCTTTCTTCATGCAGAATGCAACTGTGTTTGTGCTACATCCACTTCCAAGATCCTTCTTTTATTTTTGATTTTTGTTTTTTTTAAGAAAGAGCTAGCCAAGGACTGCAGAAGGAGTTGGGGAAATCTGGTTGGCACTTTCTCAGTCCCACTACTTCCAAAAAGGAGGAGAAAACATCTTTCTGATCATCTGTTTACAGCTTCCATTTCCAGTATACCCACAAAAAGGAAATGGCCCGACTGTGTGTGAGCTGCTCTGGTGCATAGGTTGAAGGTTCCTATATCCCATGTTCATAGATTTACAGTCTATCTTGCGTATTCTTCCTGAGCGATGGCTGATTGCTACTTTATGTGGTGTTTCCTCTTCTAATGCAGGCATTTTTTTTGCAGCATTTTGCTCTCTGCTGACTCTTGATTCATAAGTATCTTCCTCTCTCTAAATGCAAAGTCTTGTCTTGGTTCCAGAGAACTTCTGGAATGTTCTTCCTCATGGTCCTCAAGAACTGTGCAGAGCACTTATGTTTTCCTTACTTACTGCATGAAATGGACTATGTGCTTAGCATTCTGCAGTGCCAGATGTGGGAAGAGCCAACCTGTGCCTTTGTGTATGCTTTTGCGCTCAGCTGTTAGCTGCGTGTGGCAAATCCTTGAAGGCTGCCTCCTCCTGCCTTTCTCTGTATGCTCCATCCTTCAGTACCCACCCGTGCAGCTTGGAAGCCCCATAAGACCTGCCTTTGTCTTGCTGGCAGACTTGGCTCAGGTTGCAAATGTCACCCCCATGGAGTCAAAGTGAGTCACTGCCCATGCACGTGTATCTCCAGAGCATTTTCCATGCAACATGATGAAGTCATTGACAGAAAGTGTCATGAATCACTGGAGCTACTGGGTGAGGAAGGCTCAGGCTGTGAAATCAACACACGTAGTCATCTAAGATGACAGGAATATAGAACAATTTAATAATGGGAACTGGCATATTCTTTGCAATCACTTTGCCCCAGTTAACGTAAGAACGTTTTGTTCATGCTGATGGCAGATTTCCTAATCTACTGCTTCTGAGGGGGAAGTCTACTGGTCTATGCCAATGACTGGCTACAGGCAGGTAAACAGTGAGCACAAGACCTCCTTCTGTTTACCCTCATTCTCTCCCTTTTCTTTATTTGCAACAATTCCTTCATCTGTGTTTTCCTTCCCTTCCACCCTCTCCTCATGTCCCCACTTCTCCTCCTCTGTTTCCTCTCCCCTTTGTTCTGCACAGAAAATAGTTCTGATGGATAGTTTTCTCCTTTGCCAGCCAAAATTCTCCACGCTCTTCCTGTAAATAGTTCAATATCATCATGAGGCAGCATTCATTTGTTAGCATTTTTTCTTCATTGAATGAGCAGCATGTTCTTATGTTCGTTTCTTCTGGGAGGTTTTTCTTCATGTTTTTAGTGTCTTAGTCTTTTATTAGTATTTCTTCTTGCCAATGTTTTGCTGCGGAGTGCCGCCTGGTCTTACTATGAATGTTTTGGTATGAGGCAGAGAGAATTCATACTTCTGGGAGATTCATTCCCTTGGTATGCACTTTGGGCAAGACCCTGTCTCCATGAATATGCTAAAGGCAAACATTCTCACTGATTCCACTGAGGAGGAGGGCTGGACCTTGCTTTTGCCCCCACAGAGGATTGCTTTGCCCCATGCGTGTCCTCTGAGATCTTAGGCCATTAAAATGCCCAAAGAAAAGCAGAAAATAGGTAGCCTATGTGCTGAGTTGTTGTACTACACCTGGGCTGTGTTTGACCTGTGCATATCTGTAGGTAGCAAAAATATTTCTTGCGTGGGCAGGATGTGTGAAGGGAGGCAGAAGCAGTGCAGATCACGTTCTGAGAGTATTTCCTGCAAATAATTCGAAAGTGCTTTTGGACAGCACTCCTAAAAAGTTCTGTTTTCTGATTTGACAGTAAAAAATGCAAGCAAGGCAAAAAATTGGAAGCGATCTCAAAGAAGAAATGGAAAAAGTCTCAGAAGTTCCAATTTTAAGACATAAATGAAAATGTTTTGTTCATTTAGATATTCTTTATTACCCCTTCACCTTCTCATTTGCTTTCATTCTGTTTGGCCATGAAAAATGGAGGCAGCGGAGGAAGAATGAAGGAAAACAAAGCTAAAACCAAAGCTGAAAAATTTCTTAACTGAAAAACTAGAAAAATTTGAGAGAGGGGAGAGGAAAATGCTCATAAATTAATTTTCTTTTGAAGAAAAACCACTGTTCGTTTAAAGAAAAGCGTTGTTTTGACCAATTCTGTTCTTGTTTGAGCAATTCCATGCATGGAGAAAGAAGTCTGGTTTCAGAATTCAAGTTCTGGATCCATGGTTTGGCTCAATGCCTTCTTTTTAAATGCAAGTGTAGGTAAACATATATGAGCTAGAACAGTTCCTGCAGAATAATGAGCCTATTTATTTGGAATAGCCCTTATCCCCCACCTACTTATGGTGTGTTTAATTTTCAATGACTAACTGGAATGATGATTAAGACCTCTGTTTGGGCAGCAACCGCTTGTCTTCAGGGGTAGTCCAACTTCCATCTCCATCATAAATAGCTATATACAGTTTGCCACGTTTCTTCGAAGAAGTTTTTTTGGACAGTCTTAACCAGATTTTCCAGGAATCCTTTCTCCCTCATACTTGGAAGGCGTTATGAAGCCGTGCCTTTCTCTTTCCATCCTTGTAACGCATCCCAAGGGCCCAGATGAACGGCTAGGTCCAATGATTCAACACCGAACATAAGCACAGCTAAGTAACTTCAAAGGGAGGAGGGGGTGGAAAAAAAGGGTCTGTGACTGGGAGACATGTTGTAGGACACTGTGACCTCATTCATGCGCGCTTAGTTGTGGTGTCTCTTCCTAGATTGCTTTGGCTTGGAGGTAAAGCAGGAAATCCTTTGTCCATGTAGTGCCAGCGTGTTGGGCTGCCATTCAGGAGACCCAAAATGAGAGTCGGAGAGGAGAAAGAAGCTGAAGGACCTGTGGATCTTGGGAATGTCTGTATGTGATCAGACAGGTCAGAGGAGCATCTTCTTTTGAGGCCATCAAATAACTGTCCTCTCAATGATTCTCGACTAATAATGCATTTCTTTCTGTCCCAGTGGGGTGCACTGTGCCATTTCTCAACAATGCATGATTAATTTTTTTTTTTTTTTCTATTGAAATGCTATGGGGTTTCAGTTTTTTAAATTAAAAACTGAATGTTTTTGAAAATATTTCTTCCCACATGAACGTTTCTGGTGACTTGCAAAATCTTTTTTGTTAAATGTCGGTAGTAGATTGTTAACCCGTTTCTTGAAACTTCCTCCTATTAAAAATGGCTGATGTTCTGAACTCTTTCAGGAACTGCTTCTTCCCCTTCCCTCGCTGAAAAATGATGATTTCAAAATTGTGTTTCTTCCTTTTTTCTTTCCTAGCTTTGTCTTTGTGTCTCCATAATTTTTTCCCCATTCCTGCACAGCACTAAACCTTGCTAAGAATGATATTTCTGAATGTGGAAAGTAGTAGAAATGGCACAAGCAGTTTAGCCAGAATTAAAGAAGTGATTTAAGCCAAGCCTGATCTATAAGGATAGGTTGCCTGGAATCAGAAGCTGTCATACTCTCGGCAGATTTCTCAAGCCCTCGTGTATAATTTAATAGCTTGGTAAGCCCAATGTACAGTTCTACATGAACTTCCAAACGGATCTCATTTGCTAATAAATTCCAAATTACTCTTGCTGACTCTTGGGTTTCTTGGCTATTAGATTTTATTCTAGGACTTTTTACATAATAGGAGAACACAAACAGGAGAGTTGGAGCCACAATTTCAAGTCTCTTTGTTCTAGGGTTGGGAAATCAGTTTCCAGATGTTGGCCATCTTGGCAGTTTTTCATTCTTTTTTTTTTTTTTTCTTCTCTTTTTCTTTTGTATGTGTATGTAAGTGTATGTCTTTCTTTCTCTTTTCGCCAAGAGTAAGAGAGGGAAATTACAATGATGAATGAAATAATGAAAATAATAAAATAACAATGCTCAAAATCCCCTTTGTTTTGTGAGTCATGACTCAGCTAAGGGCAGCAGCCAGACTGCTCTGGGAATCTGCTCTGATGTCAACAGCAGACATCACTATACGGCCACGTTTAGGTACTTCTGATGAAAGAGGTGGAGTCTGAGGGACGCGTGGAGAAGTTTGCTAAGGACTTAGAAGGATGCTTGGGTCTGTGTTCTCTCCCACGCTCTGATTTCTTTGCGCTGCTCTGGAAAGACAACTGATCTCCCCAGCTGAGGGTTCTCCCAGCATGGGGTAGTCCACAGATGGCAAAGCTGGCTTCTAAGTTAACTTCCCACAGCACAGGGTATGGAGGGGGTGGGCCATCTCCAGCTGATGGAGGGAGAGAGCTGCTCTGAGAATGGCTCCCAAAATCAGGAGTGAACCTTTCCTGTGCCAACAGTGCTCAGGCTATAGGGTGAACACACATGCATGTGAACAAAGCTGCCTCCTTTCTCCCTCCTCCTTCTGTCCTCTTCAAGGGAAAATTCACAGCTACAGGACCCCACAGAAGTGACATTGTATTCCTGCTGATCACAGTCCACATGACCAGTCACTGAAAGAGACCCCCAGTCTGGCTATTGAAGAAAGACCCAGGGCTAGAAATGTCTGCAGTACAGAACTCAAGCCTTCTGTCAGGGTTGCCTGAGTGAGAACAGTAGGATTAAGATATATTAATGTTGTACGTGCTGCTGCATCTATCGAGGCAATCTAGTTCCAGTCAGTGCCATCATTTCCATTGTTTTTCAGACATCCGTTTCATTCCAGAGTGGGGAAGGACACCAAATGAGTTTCTTGTTAGTTATCTGTTAGCAGAGCTTTAGCCAGTGATCTCTAGGAGTGAATTGTGAGTCAGGGAGCTGAAAGAGGGGATTTAATATGATGGGGAGAGGAAGATTTGCTTTGTTTCTCTAATCCTTCCATGTGCACATGCTTCCACGGTGAATATTGAGTCCCCTTGAACAGTTTGGTGTCACCCGTGTAGACAGCCTGGACAGATGCTGAAGGAAGAGGAAGGAGGGGAAGGGGGAATCAGCTCTGCTAACTCCAAATGTTTTTTTTCCTCTCAAATCACTGCTTTCAAGTTGTGGACACATCTGGAAGTAACAGCAAACATGTGCAGACTGGTGGTTTTGGAGGAGGGGAGATTAGATTCACATGCAAGGGAGGATGCTTGTCCCTGTCCTGACAGCATGACCTTGGAGGCAATTGGAAACAAACTGGAGGTAGAGGAAGAATCCCCCCAGATCAAAGAGAGATCTCCATCCATCTCTGCCATCCCACTGGAGGACCTGGGAGGTTATTCTTGAGTGTAATGGACATGCACAGAAGTTGTAACGCATGACTCACTCTGGTGGTTATAATGAGATTTGCACCCCCTACTTAGATGACAGATGAGACGTAAGGCTCAAGTTGGGTGGGTGATGGATGCTCAAAATAATCCTGACTGTGTCTTTACAGCTGTGGTTGCAGTTAGGGTATTCATCATAGCCTGGGAATCATAAACTCTTTTACCTAAACTGGACATTTAAGAGTATGGTCACAAATAAAGTACAGCTCTGAGCCCCTTTTCTGGCTGTAAAGATTGTTGATTTGCAGAGCTTGGGAGGTATCAGGTAGTTTTGATATATCATTAGATTTTTACATTAGTCCTTTGCAGTTTTAGGTTTCAAGAGGCAGAATGAGATTCTGGCCATGGACCAGACCAATGATGTATCTACCTTTACGCCAGTTTCATGCTACTATCCATCTTCGTGGTGTGTGAGATACTTTCAAACTTAATAGTGGGGTAAGTTCCGTGCTGAAGTCCACAGAAGCCCTTTTCCTGCTTTTGGGGATTTCAATCTCTCTGTTGTGGGAATAGTTTTATTATCAGCCTCATCTATTTATTTATCTATTTATGTAATATTCTCTGTAGGTTGGCTTATTTCAAGAGGCCTGGTGAAGACAGGCTTTTTTTTTTTTGATTGAGAGGGAGTATGGTTTGCCTATTCTTATGGCAAAAAGCTTGAACAAGAAAGTTTTTCTAGTGTTTTCTGCTGATTAGCCTGGTGGATTAACAACTGAACAGAAGATAGCGTTTGGCCTTTCTGCGATAATCTTTTCTTTGGTATAGGTACATACTGTCTCGTGATATGATGGACAAATGCCATAGAATGAAGGAAAAATTTTCCAGTGAATGTCTTGAAATAGCAAGCATAAGCTTTTGGTTTGATATCTTAGTACCTAGGGGAACAAAGAGGAACCCAATTCTTGCTGTCTCAATGTCTGTGTTTTTTGTTTTTTTTGAGCATTCTTTCCTTTTACGTTGTTTCCTTCTGACTTCACAATGCTGTGAGAGAAGTCAAAATAGCAAGAGAAGCAGAAGTGGCAGTTCACAAGATCTCTGCTGATTTCCAGCTAAATTTCTGTGCCTGGTGTTTCTTACTGCATAGGCAATTCTAAAGAGTCAGTGCCAGCAAACGGGAAGCTCTGTACATGGAGTTTGGCAATATGTAGGCAGGGCTGACTCTGCATTTTTACTCTGAAGGATGAGCTGACTCCTGGAACAAGGTTACTGTGACTTTCAACGCTTTTTGTCATAATTAGACCTTGAAAAGTAGAGAGGCAGAGCTGCCTGGATGTACATAGGAAGGAACAACGCATCTGTCGACAGAAATCAGGAGACAGTTGACCAAAGATATACGTCCTGCATAGGCCTCCCCAGAGCTGCAGCCAAAAGAAAATCATCTGCATTTCATTTTTCTCATTTGTATCCAATCAGGACACATTTGCTGAGGAACTGAATGGAGAATAATTTCTCAGAGGAACTACTATTTGCTAAATCATATGAAGCAGGACGGAGTCCGTGTCAGTGAGCAACCCAGTTTGGTCTTTGAGCATCTTCAGCCTTTTTATCTTAGAGTTGAATAGCTCCAATTGCATGGCAAGATGGAATGCTCAAATGAATGAAGAAGAAAAAGGAGAAACAATAACCTAAACCAAACACTTATATTGAAAACAGGACCCAGGGAATAGCAAGCAACTGCTGGCTATATGTAAGCCATCTCTTACTCTCCTGGCATTTTCTTTCATCCATGAGACAATGCAGAAATGAAACAGGAGCGTGTTTCAGATTGCAGACAGCATGTTGGCAGATGTATGAATTTAGGTATCAGAGATGACATGACCAATCTCAGCACGCAAATGTTTCTGTGGGCTCACTTCCACAAGTAGACTTCTGGTAGTTTGGTCAAGCAAGGAAAGTGAGTACAACTGCAACTCCACCAACAGTGCAGCTGTGCACAGCTTGCATGCGATAATTGTCCTAGCAAGCAAATCCTAGATGCTGTATTACCCAGCAAAAAAATCAGTATGCGGTAGAACTGCTTTAAAAAGAGAAAGAATAGAAGAGAGAGAGAAACCCCAAACTCAAAAAACAATCAACTAATTGTATTTTAAAAGAGAATCAGATTTGACTTCTGCACAACCAGCTGTGGCATCCATCTGCTTTTCTCCTTCGCAGCATGTCCAAAGCTGCTGAAGGTATGGGTTAGAAATCCATGTGGTGGTTTAAAATTCAACATTTGAAATGTGCCTTGAAATAAGAATTCAGCTGGACAACATCAGTGTGGTTGTAAAAAGCATCGTTTCTTTAGCCTCAATAATGGGAAGACCAAAACCTCAGTACATGTGTTTCAGTAACCAACTGTTATTTAACAACTACTCACAGTCTTATTTAATCCTCAAGTGCTAATAGAGGAGTGGCGACGTGGTTGTTTAAAAATACAATCTTTCATGAAAAATATTTTCTGAGGTTTGTAAGTTAACAAACAAATGTATCTAATGGGTCATAAATAACATATCTAGGCAGACAACAAAAGAAATAAAAGCAGCGCATAGACCAAATACCACCTCTGGTTATATTGTGTAAGCCAATGGAGAAGATAAGTGTAAATGGGAACAAGACTTGGTCCTATAATTGTAAATATATAGGTTCATAGAGAGCTTTGACCACAAAAAAGTGTCTGAAACCGTCAAGCTGCTGACTCTGTGCCAGATACCTTGGGGCTAAAGTTCACATCCACTGCATTGTGTTGTTTAGGGAGCAGACTCAAAGGAAGAAACATACCTCCATCCTGAAAACCCCTGCCTTGAGCTGGGCCAGCTGCCCAAAAGTGGTGTGCTATATCACAGCATCTCTGTCTATCCCACCACATTTGACCTCCCGCAGTTTTTCTTGATCCTTCGCCTCTTTTCTTCCTCCCTTCAATGCTTTGGCTCTCTCCTGGTCTTGAACCTACTGGGATGAAGGCTCGGCTGCCTTTGAACTTGAGGGGAGTTCTCCCATCTGTTGTGCTTGCATTTTGTGCACAAGGCACCTATAGCCTTCGTGCCAGTGGACATGTTAGTAAACCGTGCTTCCTCTGCTTGTTAGGATGCTGGAAGTTTGGATCCCTGAAGCCACAACCTTTGCTTGTTTGGCTCATCACAGTGGTAGGAAAAAATTTGTGGTGCTACTCCCTTGAAGGCTAATGCTGGCAATGAAAGGAAATTCCTGGATTTGAATGCTTGTCTACTTACTTATTTATTTACTTCTGCATTCAACAGTGGGAAAATATTTTCATCTTCCTCCTTGTCATGTCAAGCCACTTTCTTCATCACAGTGGGCACCAGATTGCAGAACTGGACTGCAATAATTTCTGCTTGCCCTGACTTGTCCTGGATGTCTCCTGGTTCGCCATGAAATGCTGCAAGAAGGTCCCTGAGGGCTTTGTTAGGAAGAAACGGGAACCCTTATTTAAGGACATGGTTTAGTGAGCAATATTGGTGATAGGTAGGTGGTTGAACAAGGAGATCTTAGAGGTCTTTTCCATCCTTAATGATTCTATAATTCTTCGAGGTCATCCTTCACAACGGTCTCATTTCTCCTATCACCTTGGGACACAGAAACAGTGTTCTGGCTTGGTGCACGCTGTCTGCGAGGCTGTCAATGCCCGTGTTGCCTCTGAATGGAAAGGGCATGCCCTGCCACCCGTCTCCTCGTGCTGCCTTCTGCTTTATCCTGTCTATGAACTCCTGACCTGGGTTGCTCCCTCTCCTTGCCCAGCTCCCCTCCCTCTTCCAGCTCGAAGACTGTCTCGTGTTTCTTGGAATCTGGCAGCGCAAGGCCTTCTTGTTGATTGGTATAAACAATCTTAAAGGTCACATTTTTCCCCCCCTGTGGAGGGAGAGGGGGTGTGTGTGTGGGGGGGGGGGGTGTCTAAAATAAAAGGCTTCTCTCAAATTAACAACCACAATGATGTAAACATGGAAGCCGGAGGGAGCTGTTCACCAGCAATGTGAGCTGTGCCAGAGGAGTCTCTTGGGGCTTTCTTAGGAAAGAAAATGTGGGCACAAGATGTGGCATGCTCTTGTGGCTTGCTGGGAGGGAGAGGTCGAGGTGCCGGGGGCCGATGACAGTCATGCCTTGCTTGGATGGTGATATCTGATTTGAGCAGCTGTGTGAGTGCCAGGGCTGGTGCTGGACGGCCTGCTAAGCTGGAAAAGAATGCAAGAGGCCCGATGGCTTTGCGCTGAGCCCTGGGCTGTGGGACAGCTGGTGGCATTCCCTTGGCTGGACACTGGGTGCAATCCAACTCCTAAAGCAGGTCGGCCACCTTTGTGGGCTTTGGTGAGAATTGGGTCAGGGCCCTGTCTGGGGAGAGACTGCTGGAGAACAAGCAGAAAGCTAACAGATGTGTTCAGCCACCCGCTCAGGAGTGATATCTGCCTTTTGGCCAAATTGCAAGCCAGACCTCCATGTGAGGGGTTTGCTCACTCAACTTTCTGAGTTCCAGTGCAGCAGGGAATCACATTCTTGCCTAACCTGGTTGTGCCAGGAGCACCCCCCATAGATGCAGCCTGTGCTGGATGAGAAATCTTGAACCAGTTTAGCTTCATCTTGGAAGATTAAAATGCAAAAGGCAAGGCCTCTTGTTTTATGTTCATTATTTGCATAGTATCTAAAAGACTTTGTTTTTAATTTTTCCTGAAACTGTGCAGCTTGAGAGTTGCTGAGACTGCCATATTCTGAGCTGCCTCTCAACTTCTCTTTGCCAATGTGTCCCACGAAGGCGGGAGCAACGTGGGACGTGGCTGTTGCTTCCTCTCTGAGCAGGCCAAAGAGCTACATTTCATAACTGCCCTATGTTTTCAGTAAACCCAGGGAAAAGCCTGTATCCCGACAAACTTGTTTGTCACTTACAGGTTTACTTGAGTTCAAGGGGAGAAGTTCATCAAAGGGACATTCACCGAGATTAAGAACATAGTGACTGCAGTATTTGCAAGTTGCTGGGCAAAAATTGTTGGAAGAGGACACCAGTGGAAAGCATCAAATACATCTGCTGAATTTTATTCCTCCTTGGGTGCTTATTGTGGCTGCTGATGGAGACAAGATACTGAATTATGAACTTTCAGCCTGCCTTGATAGGGCCACTCTTTTTTTTTTTACAACCACATCAGCTTTTCGTGTCCTGATGCCATCTCTGAAGGAGATAACAGGACAGTGGGCACGTTCCTAACTCCACAGCTTTGGCAGCTGGGTATAGGCACACCAGGCCAGATATAATTCCATCATCCAAAAGCTGAGAGGATTTGGGGTGTTTTCTTACCCAGTTTTCTAAGGAAATGATATTTGTGTAGATGTATTCTGTATGAACTTGTACTCCTGCTTGTATATCTGTCCCTCCATCTCCCTCCTCAAGACTTTTCAGCTGGTTTCAACCTAATGTGGAAGAGGGGCAGAGATGTCAAAGATAATCCATTGTCAACACATAAAATGAAAATTCAGAACTGATGAGAAGACGTGCAATTAGAAGGCATGAATCTTAGAACTTAGTCACAAAGTTAGTCACAGGGAGATCATCTTATGTATAGCATCAGTGGTGGAAAAAGGTTGTTGGATCCATCAAGCATGTTGAATTTTCATTCATTTCATTGGATGTTTCATTAGTTCTCCTGCTTTTTCTTTTTTTGTGCTACCTTCATAGGCCCCTACTTAACCAGGTTCCAGCCTGGAAACAAAGTCTCAGTAACAGCAGGAAAACATTGGTTTTTTTTGTTTGTATTACAATAGATTTGAGATGCCCAAGAAGATCAGGATCATATTGTCTTGGGTATTTTTCATCTTAGACAAAGTAATGGACAATCCCTGGTCTGCAGTACTTAAAACATCAAATATAGGCTGAGAAGGGAAACTACATCCCCACCTCATGTGCTCGGTTGGCAGCCAGAGCTGAGGGCTGGCAGTGAATTCCCTTGTGAGCTAATGCCTCTGGGACTACATGGTTCCAGCTGCCTCATAGGAACATCCCAAAACCATGCCCCAATTGTAACAGAGCTTGTGATGATGTTGATAATAGCCACTTTGGATCCTGCAGTTAGCGCTTGTAAAATTGTGTTTTAACCATTTGCCTTCATGTCTAAACCAGAAAATGACTGCTTATGTCCCCATTCATGCTTCATGGAGCTTCATTTGGATGGCAAATAGTCTGTTTCTGACTTCTGTGAGGCAGGAAAGGAAGAGAGGTGGCAGGCTTGAGAGGGTATGCTTGTGCTTGAAATGGTATCTGTTGTTTTCTTTGCTGATCCATTGGTAAAGAACGCCAAACTTCATTCCTGTTCCCAGATGTTGAGTGGCTGAGAGATGAAATCATGCAGACTGAGGGTCATTTGCAGATATATCACCTTTTTAAAATTCCTGGCATATTATTTTTCGTAACAACAAAAAAAATATGTCTGAAAGAACTACTGGTGGTCCAGATTAACTGTAAACATGGAGTTCGTCTCAACATAAGTCTGAAAATGAGGCAAAGATCCTCAAGTTTAAAGTTGTGTTGTAATTTCAGGCTTGATAAGGACTTTCAAGGAGGTTCATTGAATACTTAGTGAATGGCTGGAGTGGAAGAGCTCCAAAATCAGCTGAAAAAAAAAAAAAAGACTTATTTGGCCTTCAGCACAAATTCTTCTGAAGTATTATTGCTAAAAATGGCAGTTTTATTTAAATAGAACACTTGAAGGGGGATGATATTTTTCATATGTAATAAACTGTTGTAGGATCTGAAATACTAACCAAAGTCATATAAGCAACTTCTCAAAGTTTGACTTAGTTCTAGCCAAGGCTTCTGAATCATGTTTAATGCTTTCAGAGTTAAACTCTTGTAAGGTGCTCTGAAGCGAGATCCATAAAATTAATTTTTTTCCATGAAAAATAATGGGGAAAAATAATGGGGAAAAATTACCAAAAGCTGCATTTCTAAAGCACTGGTGTCATTTAACAGGTATGCAGCAAGGAGGATTGACCTGTTATTTTTCAAATGAAGGAAATGTTGACTCTGTAGAAGAAGAAAAACTTTGTGCCCAAATAATATGAACCATTGTATTGTTTTGGCCGTCACTTCAGTCTTCAGTTTCTAGCAGTCATGAGAGCTGGTATTTTCTGTGATACATCCCATCACATGAAATACTTCTTCATCTTCCTTTTTCCACAGGAAATCTACAGCCAAAATGAAATACCGGGTGTCATTCTTCCCTAACTTCCACTGCACTGATATCGTCTGAGTGGCAGGGGTAGATCTATTTTTGGTAAAACTCAGATTGTCAAGGGTTAGCTTTTCTGCCATAGTGAAGTGGGAAGCAGAGTGAAGAATGCTGCAATGCATATTTTCGTAAAAGATGTTATGCTCAGAGGGAAGGTTGTGTCCACAGGATACAGAGACGAGGAGGATCACTTCCCCCGTGGCAAAGTTATCTCTTTTTTGGAAAGCGTCCGTCCCCTGTGTCCTGGTAGGACTTGGGTCGTGCTCCAAATTCCATCCTGTCCCTCTGCTTCCTGCCCTTTCACCCATCACCAGAGTGATAAAACACCCGTCCAGAAGCGTTGCGGAACTAATTGCTTCGCTATACTTTGAAAAATAAAAAGTAGTGTTACAATAGCTGGTTTTGCACAAAAGCTTGTTACGTTCGTTCATCCTATGGACTGGGAATTTCAGAGGCCATGCTGTTGTAAGCTGTCCAGCATCTCGAGAGAAATAGTTTGTGCTACTGAAAATTCCAGCTTCAGTCCTTAGATTTTGTTTTTGCATATGCTGCTGTTTGGCAACATGAGAAATGGTTTGAGACTGTCAAGTTTGTCCCAGCAAGAATGTCCCTCAAGGAATGGATCTTTCAGATTTGGGTGTTTTGATTGATAGGCTCAAGCTGAGAAGTTGGGCTGCTGGCTTCACAGGAGAAGAGGAAACTGCCCCTAGGAAGTGATCACCCCCTAGATAATCCATCCAGCTGTGGATTTTCTGGCATTTTTGAATTATCTGATGCTGGTCACTGTTGGAGGCGGGATATTGAGTTAGAGACAGTGATTTTCTCCAGTTTGGTTGTTTTAATGTTCCCCTACATCTAGGATTCCTTAGAGAGTGCTCTATTTGTGGATCCAGTGAGTAAAGTTGTTTAGTATGATATTTCTGCTCACAGATAAGGTGAAATGTTGTGGAACTATTACTGTGACTGTGATCGTCTACATAAAGAGAGGTAGCAGGGTCAGCAGTATCATGTGGTCTATCAAAGGATAATACTTTTGCCATCAAACCTTCCCTCATTTAGTAAACCAAGGTACTCCTAGGGCAAGTTAAACAACAAATAACGATAAGCCTAGAAAAAACAGCTTGGTGTGCATGTTAAGCGCACATAGGAGAAATTTACCCTTTAGGCTGCTGAACGTTGAGGAGGAAAAGAAAACAGCTATTCTGGTGGCAATGTCTGGTACGCTTCAGGGTAAGAAAGCTGATTTAAGAGAGGGGTTTTAATTGGGAAGGTGTGAATGTAGTCACATGCCTGTATAAAGGCACATTTTCTGGTTTCTTTCTGTGCACTACCACCCTTCCCAGCCTAGCCCAGGTTCTTCTCCAAGGATTGTGTTTTCAGTGTTGGACTGCTAAAAGTTTAGAGATGCAAGAAATGAGGGAATCTCAAGAAATGATGAAAGTGGCTGTAGGGTCGAGCTAGAGTGTAGAAGTGTGTTAATGTTATATTTCTGATGTCATTGAGAGGGGGTTAGGGAGAGCTTTTCCTCATTTTTGACTTCTGTGCTCTTCAAATGTATGGCAGTGCCCCTATTTCCCTGAGATAACTGCTTAGATATGTGCAGGTGTCTTGTGGATGAAGGTCTCCTGGATTTCTTTTTCAGACAGCTAAGCAACATTGAAGAACTTTCTCTTGAAGTTCAATGTGTCATCCTGGTCAGTTGGCTGTAGGTGACTCTGCTTGAGTAGAGTTTGGACAAGATGATTTCCATAGGTCCCTTTCCACCTCAAACATGATGCTGTCTCCTAACTCAGTGTGTTTCTAAGCCTGCAGTGAGTTAATCTGGAGGCTGGAAGCAACATATTTCCAGCAGTACAGCAGAATTAGCTTGTATTAATCTTTTTGTCTTCTTAGTAGCTCATTTCTAAGTGATTTCTCTGTTCTTTCACACTATCCTTCAGTCTAGACCAACCTGTGGATAGCTAACAGGGTTAGGAGGCGATGCACCCAGCAACCATCTGTTCCAAGTTGTCCCTAGGAGTTCTCCTGTGATTTCTCCCTGCCCCTTGCCACCCTGTCTGTGGCACTGGCTGGGCTCAGTGTGCCACAGGAGACAAAGCCTCCTCCCGCATAGCTTGGGCATAGCTCAGACGCATTCTTCAATGCCTGTTTTTCCCCAGTGACCTTACTCTACAGCCCTGGTGGTCAGTCGACTATTATGCTGTGAGCTTGTCCGCATTCCTCCACCCACTCAGGCAAGCACTGCCCGCTGGGAAGGGGTGGCGAGGCAGGGAGGAATCCAACCAGCTGGGGGCTTAGTCAAGGAAAACAGAAATTCCAGGCCTTTGGGAGTGTTTTGCCCATCACTTCTCCAGCAATGAGGAGGTTGGAGGAGCTGCCTGAAGAGGGTCTGACCGCTGTGGTTGCCACACACCCTGTGCTGACAGTCATTCCCATGGCAAGCCAGCAGGCTCCCCTTGTTGCCACACTGCTGACTCTTTCCTCACGTCAAGAGGAAACCCCAAGGAAAACAGCCTGGAGAAACCTTTTTGGAGTAGTTGCCAGTTGTCATGTTTGTGGGTGCCTTGCAATGACAGTTTTAGTTGCTCAGCTCCCTTCTTTGAAGGCTGCTAAGCTAAGGTTCTTTAGGCACTGTAAATCATGCAGCCTATTGGTTTTGAGTCATTTAATTTTGATCACTTAATGTGCAACTTCCAAAATAATTTATATACATTTACATATACACACACACATATCTGTGTGTGTTTGATAGAGACTGGACATGAGCTAGATGGGAGTTGCAAAGGGGATGATTTTTAAGCTCTTGAGCAAACTCAGATTACAGTTTGTATAGTAAGAAGAGAAGGTTAGAATCCTGCTATTTTATTATTATCATGGTTAGATTAGAAATGTTAGGGATTTTTGAAGAAATGACTAAGTCAGGAAAATTTATGATTCTTACAGCTCACTCAGCCACTTTGCACATCCTGTATATTTTCTGACATACTTCCAACAGCATAAATATTAATAGAGTAATACTGACATTTAGGGCCTGATCCAAGTCTCATTAAATTCAGTGGAAACACTCCCATTGTCTTCAGTGGAAGATGGATCGTTGTCTTGAAAAGGAACAAAGGAGGAGAAAATACCAAGTGGGGCTTCGTGGGGCTACATAATGTTGTTATCAAATCAGAACTCCTCTGCTTCCTGACTCTGAGCGTTTCACTCTGTGACCTTTAACGTTAAATTATTGCCAAAACAGGAAGAAGAAATTAAGGCTTGATAAGGGTTGAGATGGTCACAGATTTTACCAGCCTCACTGATGGAATGTGACAATTTCTTCAATGGGAATGAGTTGGGCATGAATTGTTCATCAGTCGTTTTGATTTATTCAACCTATCAGCCCCATAGTTTGCAGTGGCAGGGATTACTAGAATCTCAGCAGAAGAAATTCCTTTTCCCACTTAGTTTATAACCTCTGCAGGTGCATAAAGAGTTATACAGAGAGGATTAGCTGTTGTAAAATGGTCCGTTTACTTCATTGAAGAGGTAGCCTAGAATCAGCTCTGTGGATTCCATGTGAGGAGGATCTATTGCAAAAGCTTTTTGGCTTTGAAAGCTCACTCCTTTTCTAGATCAGAATCTTTTCCCCAAACCTTTCTGCACAGCAATTAGTTACAGCTGTGTTTTGCAAAGCCACCTAGGGAATTTTGATGTCCAGTTCCCATAAAGTTTAATGTGAATTAGGTTTCCAAATCATTTAGGCAGCTTTGAAAGTTCAGCTGAGTTAGAGCTGGAACCTCCCAGTTTTGATATATCTCTGCACATGGAACCTCTGCATCTTTGGGTGACAAAAAAAGGGAGATTCAAGTTATCATCATCACCTTGCAGAATACAGGCCTCAATGAAACAGCAAAATTTGAGTTTGTAACATCTGCAAAAGTCACACTTTAAGTCAAAGGAGACACAAGTTCCGCTGTTCTCCTTGATTAGTAAGACCAGCTTTCAAAAACAGCCCCTTTTGTTCCTAAATACAGACCAGGTTTCCAAAGGGCTCTTTTAGAAACCACGGATGCTATATCTTACCATACTAACTTATCTTGAAAATTTATGTGAGGATAGTGAGACCTCAAAAGGCGCTGTACCCAGGAGTACCTGGCAAGCTGCAACCCACAACAAGCTGTGGGGCACGTTTCCCAGGCTATTGGTGAACACATGTCCTTTCACAGCCAGGGACACTCACAAAACTTGCAGTTTTGTCTCTTTAGGAGGCATGAGTGTGGTCTGTGAAGCACAACTATATGTAGGCAGCCTACTGTCAGCTGTAGTGTTCAAGGAGAATTGTGGAGACACTAACAACTGAAAGAACCAAGTGAAAGAACTCGAGAACTGCAAGAGTGAAAGTTGGAACTTGCAGTTTGGCTCCAACACAGGATGGATGGAAACAGTTCCTTAACAGCACCTTAAAGAGGTGAAATTTTTGCTACCTCCAAAATATGCCTTTGGGAAGGACAGAGAGGTGGAAAGGAGGGGAAGACAGAGAAAGCACTTCTAGTGCAACTAGCTGATGCAGAAGCCTCATGGAAAGAGATGGCTATTATGCTGCAGACTTCTCAGAAAAGGAGCACTTTAGAAATATTTCCTGTAGCCACACCAGGGGTCTACAGATCTTAGCCAACAATATGAAGCCACACTGGTAAACAAGCACATACTGAAAAAAAAAGACTTTAAGAAATAGGTCCGTGGCAACAAGACAGCTGGCTTTCCGGTGTTAGTATTCAGTAGCCACAATAGCAATAAACCAAAAAGAGTTACTCCCTAGTTAAACAAGACAAAACCAAATCAACAAAAATAAGAAGGAGCTGTTTATGATCAGTCCTGTTTGGAGCTTCCAGCGTTGTGGAGCTAAACCTGAGTGAATGCAAATAGTTTACAGTGCCGCAAGGTGTATGTGTGTTTGCAATGCTCTAATAGAAAAGCCAACTAGAGGACTTGAATCATTCTCCCCATGTTTTCTGTTTGAAAGCAGCTAAGCTGCCATGCATGTTAGTCCTCAAAGACCAGGGATGGTATGCTGTGTTGTTATTATTTTTTGTCTTAGCATTTACAGTATTCATCTGCCAGGGTAGACGGTCTGTACCTCTATAGCTGTATCTCCACCACCTTAGTCCTGGAGAGTTCCTGGTTTTCCTACATTGTCATGGGTGGAATTAGCAGGTACTGGGGGCAGCAGCAGTAGATACTCAGGAGTAGCTACCAAGGTGTATCCCAAGGTGTATCCCAAATAAAGGGCTTTTCTGCTGCTGCTGCTTGTTCAAATGCAGCACAGCGAAGTCCTGAATGCCCGTGTTAATTACAACACTGATGGACTTCATATAAATAATAATGATGACTGAATGCTCTAGACCATATGTGTCCAACTTGCTTATTCTACGTTTTTTGTTGTTCTTTGTCCCCTAAAAGATATATATATATCAAAAATCTTTTTTTCCAAACATTTTCCAAATGTTTCTTTCAGAGTGTTCAAATAATGTTATCCAGATTTTGTCGGATGGGCACAAGTGCTTGTAAACCTAAAGGTGTTCCGTGGAAAAAGAGCAGTGCGGCTTAGGTGTGGCTTATCTGAGGGGTTCAATGCTTAGTGGCTTTGGTCAGCGTTTCTCCACCAGGAAACCTCCTTTACTCTCAGAAAGGTGTTCTGGAAAGACAGAGTGAGCCTTCCTTTCATTTGCTGTGCAGCCTTTTTCCTCCTGTCCTTGCAGCACTTGCACGGAGCAGAAGGTCCCTTCCCCCTTCTCAACTCCCCCCCCCCCCCCCCCCTTTGCATTGTTTCCTGTCCTCTCTTTTTTTCTTTTCCTGTCAAATATTTAAGCAGAGATTTCCTTTCGGGTGGTGTGCCAAGCAGCATTCCAGCTCCTTTACTCTGTCCCCTTTGAAAATAAAAAGGCTGACCTCCATTTCCATAACCAAAGAAGAGACAGGTAGCTTTTGTTTGCGTTTCCAGAGCGTGGCTGTTTTTCTTAGTTTCACACCAGAAGAAGAGAAATCATGCTATTATTCAAAGAGGAATTAGCCAGTGACCCCAGCAGCAACAGCAGCAAAATGGGTGGTACGAGCTGACCGCTTTTTAGAGATGAACCTTTGGTTTCAGCCAACTTCTTCCTTAGTCCTCTTCCTCTCACAGTCCCCACAAGATTTCCCTTTCTTTTTTTTTCTTTTTTTTTTTGTTGTTGTTGTGTTTGAGGCACGTCAAACCTTGGAATAGCCCTCACAGGCATTAGTCACCAGTGATTAAAATAGCCACTATAAGCAGGCAAGAGCCTGCAATGATTTGTGTTAAATTGGGTGTATCTGCTGGTAGCAAGGATTGCTAATTTGCAAACCTCCCTTGTTATTATCATTTTTATTAATAGCACCAAGGGGCTCCAGCTGACATGAAAGTTTTGTTTCATCCCTTGCTGTATAGAAGAAGGGGAGAGCTCGTTGTCTAGGTGAGCAACATAAAAATGGGGAGAGAAACAATCAGAGAAACATAGAATGGCCTGGGTTGAAAAAGACCTCAAAAATCATCTAGTTTCAACCCCCCTGCTATGTGTGGGGTCGCCAACCACATCCAGCCTGGCCTTGAATGCCTCCAGGGACGGGGCATCCACAACCTAAACTGAAGGTGACAGGACAAGGGGAAACGGCCAGAAACTGCAGCATAGGAAGTTCCGCACAAATGTGCGAAGGAACTTCTTTACAATGAGGGTGACGGAGCACTGGAACAGGCTGCCCAGGGAGGTGGTGGAGTCTCCTTCTCTGGAGATGTTCAAGACCTGCCTGGATGCCTACCTGTGCGACCTGCTGTAGGGAACCTGCTTTGGCAGGGGGGTCGGACTCGATGATCTCTGGAGGTCCCTTACAGCCCCTACAATTCTGTGATTCTGTGATTCTGTGAAGGTGTGCAGATTTCAGCATTGTCCAGGGAGATATCCAAGGCTGTACTTGCAAACAGGTACATACAAATTCTCATCTATAAAGTGAGGACAGTAATCTGATCTCTCAGGGACCATGCATGGCTTTAGGGTTCAATTCTAGACATATACAAGATTCTTGACCACTCCCAGCAGCCTAAGTGAAAAGTCCACTTGTTGAAGACTGATGTAATACTGTGTCCAAATCTATCAGTCAGTATGTCAGGTTTACTTATTCTCATTTGTCTCTACAGTGCTTGGCAGTCTCATTTCTAGTACTTAAAGGAAGCTGTAAGGATTTAACCCATATTAGCCCTTTAACTCCAAAAGCAAAAAAAAAAAACAACCCCGAACCATGTGGTTTTGCTGCTCGAGGTCTTGAGTTCTGTCCCCGCTGATGGCTCCTGCATAGTGCATGTCTTTGATCCAGAACAGAAACTGGAAATCTTGTAAGAACAGCTTAGGTCAGGCTGCAAGAATATCAGAAGGGTTTTTCCCTTTGTGTATCTGCTTCCAGCAGAGAGGAAGTAACAAAGAATGTGTTTAAAATCAATGGAATTAGTCAATCTTCTTTGACTCATAATAAAGATTTGGATTTTTGGAGATATTAAGTGAAGTTTTGGCTCTGATTTTGTTTTGTCTGAAGTAGTCGCATATCTCTGACTGTATAATAAACTACAAGATCTAAGCAGGATTGCTAGAGGTCTGTGCTGCTCAGCAGTGTGCCTCAGTCCTGCTGTGCGTACTGGCAGCGATAGGAGCAGCAAACGTGGCTTTATGAGGAGGGCAAGTTTCTAAGGATCAGTTGCTAATTTGCATCTTAATGTCTGGTAAATTGAGCTAAGCAGAGCAACCTGCAGTTGGTTTAGATGCAGTGGTACATAATTTAAGGCAGCTGCCACCAGATTAAAACTGTAAGCACTCTGCTTGTGCTCAAGGGATCCCTGGTTTAGGAAAGGAGCTAATAGCATGTTGAGCACTGAGATGCAATTAGTTTGCTTTCCATTGAAAAGGCTCAAGCACAGGCATTTGGAGTACATAGAGAGTGTGTGGGAGATGTTGTACCAACATGTAAGCATGGAAAGCTGAGAAGGTTGAGTTATGAGGCTCGGGAGGACTTCAGAGTGGCTGTGAATGGATGTGCAGGGGAATAACTGAGGTTGAGCTGGGAAAATTAGTCAAAATATGTCTTCAGCCCATCTGTTTGAATTTTGCTGTGAAAATGTCATGGGATAGAGAATGGCTTTTTGGCTGCTGGCTTGTTCTGTAGGTAGCACAGAGGTTTGTCTGGGGGCTTTGGAGTCCTAGGGGTAAATGATGGTGGGGCTCTGTCCTCCAGCTGAAGTACTCAGAGAAGGTTATTCTTGCCAGGGAGTTGCACCAATTTGCTGACACTAAACAAACATCTTGCCTGTTCATGCTATTGCAACTTGGACCATCTCTTTGGGGTTTTATCCTGCTTGGTGGTTTAGTTCTCGCTTAGCTACTGAAAGGCAAGGATATGAAGAAACTGTAAAGCAGCAAAAATACCTTTTTATTATATATTTCCAAAGAGACAACCTCAAAATATTCTGAGAATCTACCCCAGGGAAAGGAACTCCAAGTATCCAATTAAGATACCACCACAGCACCTCGTTTTAGCGAGCTCAGAGCTCTTGTTAGATCCTATCCAAGCCACATTCCAGCTTACTTGAATACCCTAGATGGGGAGGGATGGGAAGGAAATGAAAGGAAATGAAAGAAAAGGGAAAAGGGGGGGGAAGGAAGGGAAAAGGGAAAGGAGGGGAAAGAAGAGGAAAGTAAGCCCCACCCTTAGCCCACTTCCCAAATATTGCTCAGTGTGCCCTGATTCTATAACATGGTTGATAAATTTGAGGAGTGAGCTGAGGTCAGAGCCTTGGGATGCCGACTTCTTGTGCGATGAAGGAGCTTTTTGTGTCCATGTGTATGTGCATGGAGGAAGAGGATTGTGTTTGTTTCTTAAAAATCCTCGGACACTCTCCAAAGAATTCCAAATTTAAAGCAGTGTAAAATGCTCCATCAAACATGTTTTACAGACCCTACATCGCAGCCTATTAAATCTGCCCCAGTGGCTGTTTCTGAGTGGTTTTGAATGATCTCTTGATGGTGCTTTTCTTGCTGCTGGGCAGTCTTCATGGAAACTGCACATAGTTGTTTTACTGTCTGGATGGAGAGCCTTGGAGGATGCTGCTTTACCCTAGGTCATACAAAACATGTAAAATATATTCCGCCTTCAAAAATGAACAAGGTAGATAAATACACATGGCTGTGGTGTAAGGCAGAAGCCAGTGAAGCAGCTGGGGCAAGGACTGGCTTTCAAATTGAGCAGGGTTGGCAAGCGTAGCTCACTTCTCATGCCGAGTTGTTTTCCTAGACCTTTTCTTCTTTTTTCATAGTGCCTAGGAGTGGGACCAGGCACTGTGAAAGCCAGAAGAAGGACTTTTTGTAGAGACAGTGTGGGAAATCACTCTCACAGATGGATTGCTTTGGAACCAGTGAGCTCCTTGAAGTAGTGGTCATGCTGTTAGCTTACACAGAAGCACCATATTCTTGTCCCTTGCCAGCGGTCTGTTCCATCACATAATAAAGGAAAGCAGACTTGGACCCTCCTGGTCTATTTAGGGGAGTTCCATTGAGTTTCAGCCATTTATCCACTGCACCTGCATTGTATCTTGTATGAAATAGCCAAGTCTAGGGCTTGCAAACCTACTTGAAGGGCTAGATAGCTGGGCTCCCACTGGTCGATTGGGTCTAGAGGTGGCACTGATGAGGCAATGTTGAAATGTGCTGTGGTAGGACATGATCTTAGCATCACTGCGTCCCGACAGGAAAATAAACGCCTCAGCTCTTTCTCAGTATTTGTTTTCCAGCAATATCTTGACTCTGCCTAAGCCTGCACAAAACCATTATCCTGTGGCATTTCTCCCTTTCTACAAATAAACAGAACGGAGGAGAGAGGAAGTATGGCCAAGTGCTATAATGTTAGGAGTGATAGGACAAAATTAAACATGGCAAAACTGCAGTTCAGTCCAAAGGAAGAAGAGTTATGATGTGTGATGTTTCAGACATGGCTAGAGCTTGACTGTGGTGGGGCTGTTGTAGACAGAGAGAGACAGTTCCTGCCTCAAATTCATTTACAGTCCGGACAGATGACAAGTGAGATATGATGAGTGTTATAATCCTTTTTCTTCAGGGGGAGAATTTGGATACAGTCAGATCCCCGTGCCAGTGAGCAAGCTCTGAGCAGTGCAGCTGTTATCCAGGTTGTTTGGGACAGTTTTTTGGAGATGTATCCAATGGGGATATGGAAATTCAGATTTGGCCTTTCAGCACTAACGCTTACTCTGGGTTAGCTGGCTAGAGGTTAGAGCCAGGCAGCAATCACCCGAGCTATTTCTGCAACGAGGAATATGTGCAGAGTCAAGCAAATACCCTCTCAGAAAAAATGAATTACCAGCCAAATATAGATTATTTCATTTTGAGGGACACCATCCAATCTACTTAAGTTCTCAGTCGTTCAGTAGCTTTTAATGTGCATTAATGCCTGCATTTATAATAACCATGCATGCTAAAAAGTCAGTATTAGGCCCTTGTTGCTGACATATAACGTTAGACAAAGCATGTCTTTTCTGTTTGCTGAGACACCAAGTGCAAAAACATTTCATGTGTAAATATTCCCCCATGGATTTCAGCCCTTTTTTCTGTAGTAATAGGCGAGGTAGAGACAGAGCAGGGTAATTTTTATAGCAGGCTAGTTTCTGTTAAATGCATCTTCTGGCATCGATTCAGTAAAATATATAAATGCTTATTTTGGGGTAGCTTTGATATGATTTAAACATCTGTTTAAACTTAAAGGTGAGCGCGAGTACTTTGCAAAATAATTGTCCTAATGTCTTATTTGAGGGTACAACTGTGGAACTGTGCAGTTGTGATTTGTTTGGGCGGAAGGATTGCGGCAGTTAAAGACAACAAGACTCAATTAATTGTAAGCCCCAAGGAAGCACAGCAAAACTCAGGGATGTGCTAATGAGAGTCTTAGAAACCCCACTGCAAATTGGTAGTGAACAGGTGAGAAAGTATAGCATGTTTTTCTCTGAGAAAGCTAAAAAGCGGTGATCTTTCTTCTGAAATACCGTAGCAGAAGCACTAGTGAGATAAATGTATTTATGCCGTGAATAAAACGCCTGATGAAAACTAATACTAGAGACAGAATAACTGATTGAAGTGGGCCAGGATTGTCAGTATGCTCCATCTGCTTTGCATCATTGGGCCGGGCAAAACATCAGAGCATATTGGTGAATCTGGCACACGTCATGTTATTTTTATGTCATCCTTATTCTTCCAGGGCCTGATCCAAGTCCAACTCAAGGCCATAGAAATGAGTGGACTTTCCTTTACATCAGCGAGCTTTGAATTGGTTCCTTCCTCTCTCGCTGGTTATGTCAGTAGTCCACAGTGGGTCTCGGAGGCATTTTCACAGAGCAGTCAAACACAACGGTGCTTTTGATTTTAGCACTGCATTTTGACGATATTGTTGTTGATGTATTGTCGTGGCTGGAGTCCTGAGATAAAATGAAACAGGGAGCATAGCACGCTGAAAAAATACGTCCTAATTTAAAAGCTAATGAGAACTTTCCCAGAAGTGCTGAAATTCAATGGGATTTAGAATCCTAAGGATCCTATTATTTTGGAAAATGGACCATATGCTTTCAAGGCGTTTGGGCAGCTCTGAAAACTTCATCTATCATTTCTACGAAGAGCAGCATAGACCTTATGTAATATCACAGGAGGCAGCCAGAACTGTTGAGAATAAAACCCGCAAAATGGCTTGATCTTCTATTGTTTCTGAAGGTGTGAATTCCCCTTTTCCTGATGTTAAGTAACTTTTGGGTGTTGTCTTCTTCTATTAAAAAAAGAGCCTGCTGTATGCTGTAAAAAGCAGTTCTCCCATATGCATGTCAGTCCAGACATTCCTCCTTACTCCTGCTATGTTTATTTATATATACACGTATAAAAACAATAATCTTACTCTTGATTAATCAAGGTGATTCAGCCCATGCCTCCCACTGTCTTACTTTGACTCCAGTCTTATTCTAACAAATAGCCTTAAATATCACCAGGGTTACTCATAAAACATGGTGCTGCTCTGCATGAGTAAGGACTCTTTGAATCTGGCCTGGAGTAAAGTTACTAATTCTCAGTGAGAAGCAAAGCTAGACAAAGATTGCAAAATATTGTCCATTAATCTGTTCTTGAATTTTTAAAGACATTTTTTGGTCTCTGTTCACTCGTGGATCTCTGAGCTAATGAACTTGTTGACAGGAATGTTCACCATAACAACCCATTTATAGCAAACATTGCAAGATCTTTGCACTCTTTCCTTCATTCAAAATAACACCAGTCTCCCTCCCCAAGAAACAACCTTCCTGTTTTAGAGTGTTGTCATTAATTGTGAATATTCACATTGGTACCATGTTTTGTTTGTTTTTCTACATCCTTCTCTGGCGAAAAAAAACAGAATTAAAACACTTTAAGTAGAATTTAATAAAGCAGTAGAACCAAGGGATGACCATGAAGGTCCAGTATCAAGAGGGAGAGTGGACCAGAGGTGGGAGCCGTACGGAGATGGGGTGGTCAATCCTGTGCCAACCAAAGGCTTCACTGGGTGGAGCCCTAATGAAGGAACACTCCACCTGCAAAGCATTAAAGGTTAACAGCTTTCAGGATCTCAGATACAGCAGGCTATGTGTAAGAGATGCGTAACTCTGATAAATCATCTGCTTGTGACCCAGCTATAAAAAAAAACAACTGTTGTATAAATGATTTAGTTACAAATTCTTTACCTAAAGATGTCCTTTCGTCTGCTCGTGGATATTTTCTTCGAGGAGATTATTCATGGAGCAAGGATCTAAAATAAAAATTGAGGAGGATGGAGCAAAGCTGGGCTTTGGTGAGTACATCCAAGCCCTAGATACACTGCAAACAATCTGAGCCTGTTCCCAAGCAACTCCCAAGTAGAAAATAGGCACAACTGTTCTGAACAATTTTCTCAACAAATTGTTTGCCTACCTGTAGGATGTTCATCAGAGCTAGGCAAAATCAAGGGAGATCAGCCATGAATTCTTGACCTCAGCTTGCTTTGGATCTGGCCTGTCATTAGAATTATAGCTATGGCATTCTTCAAATTTCAAGCAGTTTTGCAGAGAAAAAAAAATGGTTAAAATTTTTATTACAATAGGAAAATGCAATTTTTCATTTTCTTCTTGTTTCAGAAGGTCTGAAGGGATTTTACTCAACTTCCTCTTCTACCTTCAGGCAGAGACCAAATCTGAGAAATTGCAACCCAATTTTGGAAAGTTCTCAGCATGTGCAAATAGGGGGTCATGATGGGAAGCTGCTGCTGAACACACTTTGTTGTCTTTAGTGCTTCTGGGAAGCTGCTGCAGACCAGGTGGCCCCCTCAGCCCTGCTTCATTCCAATTCGTATCTGCCAGTCAGAAGAAGTATCTGATCAAAACAAATGGGAGGTTTTTACCTCTTGGGACTAGCTTTGACAGAGGAAGGTAGGCAAGATCCAGCCTTTTTGCATATGGGAATTTCCCACCAACTTCTGGAGTGCAAAGTTCTGTATAAAAATCAGCCTCTGTGTTGCCCCAAGCTTGGCAAAGTAAAATGCAGATTTCCCATTTACTCTGAGAACTTTGTTGCCGAACGTGTGAGCTGCAGACGAAACCGCATGGGAGACTCAGGAAGGAAGAGAGGAACAGCACCTGAATTCAGGAGTTCTGTCTTTGGCAAAATCTTGTCATGCAGGATGGGCTGTAGCCTGGACCTTTGGTGATATTAGACTTGATGGAGTTTGCACTGATATGTTTTTCCAATATTTAGTGTTTAGTGGAGTGTGGTGTGCCCTTACCAAGAGCAAGTGCTACCCTTGTAAGCATCTGAATGCTCAAGCCCGATTTAGACGCCTGTGTTAGACATTTTGGCAAAATACACCAGCATTATGGAAAATAAAGTCTATAGAATTGGAAAAATTCACTGGAAATTCACCGTTGTTACATCCACTGATTTGGAAAAATCAGCTCGAAGGTGCGATCCCTGAAATAAATGGAAGAAAACGTCTCACATCCATCAGCAGGCACTGGAGGTCCCCAGCAGAGGCTGCCTGGGAGCACAGAAGCTACCGTACATAGTGTCCATAGCCAGGGAAAACGGCATGCTCACCGGCCTGCAGCAGAGGCGTGCTCCTTGCCTTCGGTGCTGGTTGCTTGTGCTTCGATCTCTTGCTTGGTGATAGATCCCTGCCCCTAATTTGGGCTCCTGCTCTGCTCCAGGCAGAGCTGGAGGAGACAGAAGGCGTGAATGGACAGCCAAGACAGAGCGCAGCCAAGGGACTGGCTTGGCTCTGCGAGGCAAAACGCAAGCTGAGCCATTGGAGCCGGCTGTACACAGATGAGAAGGAAAATGCACAAAGTGATAAATAACTTTGCTCGGGCCGCCAGGAAGGGCTGCCAGAACATTCTCGCTTGGCTATGCTCTGACTTGGCTCGCCCTCCGCCGGCCCCCTCCTGCACAGACAAAGAGCCGAGCCAGAGCCACGCATGCATCTCAGGGACGGCTTGCCCTGGCCACTGCTGCCCCATGTCCAGCCGGCACCTGGTGGGAAGGCCCCACGATAGAAGCAGGACCTCCCCTCAGCTCTGGGAGCAGACAGAGGAGGCTCTGGGGCTCCCGGCTTCTCTCCCATTGCTCCCCTGGCAATCTGGAGTGCAGAACAATCTGTGCACCTATACAGAAAGCAGGCTGGTGCCTCCTCCTGAGGTGCTGGCGGTGCCTGAGACTGACTGCGGTGGAAGGAGAGATGGGTCTTGGAGAAGGTTTATCAGGGAAAGAGAAGTGTCTGCCTTTCTCAGTTCAGCTGGCAGCTCCAGAGAAGCTATTGTTGCGGTGTTTCCAACGACTCATTGCCTCACTGATCTGTGATGCACATTGAACATATGTCTTTGTTTAGTTGCCCATTATTTAACCTAGATTTTTCCCCTCTTGAGAGATTACAGCAAATTCAGGGCATATGAATGGTTTAATTTATCATTTTCCAATATAGATTGTCGTGCACTTGTGTATAGTGAAAATAATTTGTTGTCAAGTTATCCAGTTACCACCTCATTTTATATGCTCCATAATGAGCTATTTGTAATGATCCATATTCAGAAGAAGTCTAAATAACCCAAATATTGCCATCTCGCTACAGATAGCTACTAGTGATTTCAAGCAGCACTGAATCATACTGATCCCTGGGAGAGCTATGTACACATTTTTACAGAAGTGGTTTGCTACTAGAAAATTCCTCTTCAAGTGTACCCTCCTTGCTTTTGAAACCCTGTAGACATTGGAGAAAGTTTCCATTAAAAAAAAAAAAAAAAAAAAAAAAAAAAAAAAAAAAAAAAAAGGAAATGTATTTCAATTTGAGGGAAAAATATAATTTTATTGGAATTTTTTTTTTCCAAGTTGCATTTCGTTTTCTCTTTTTCCTCTTACCTCTTACCATCGCATATTCCTTTTACAGTGGGTACATCTTTCCGTGGGATTCTGCTCTCAGTGGTAGTGTCTGCAGCTTACAAGGCATGCACTTGTGCTTAATGTAAGATGTTTTCCCAGTTTCTTAGAAGGCCTGGTGCTCAAACCAATGCATATTCACCCCCAATTTGTTCGCCTGGCCCTAAATGCCCAGAGGTTGCTCAGTGCAATGGAAAAAGATGGGTGTTCAGGAAGGTGGTTCATGCCATCTGAGTTCCAAATGAACCTCACCTGTAGCTCCTCACAGCCAAGGCAGCTTATTATTCTCTTTCTTGAACAAGATCCAAAGTTAGGCATATCAGTCAGGTACCTGAAATGATGTAGCCTGCATCTGGCTTAAGTCCTTTTTTTTGTTCCTTTGTTGAGAGCAGGAGCCTCAAGCTCCATTCTTGATGCTTTATCGTCTATTTTCTAGTCAGTCAGTCTGATGCAGTAGCTGCCTTTGGGGATTTAAAATGTAAGTTATTTCTACTGTTATTTTATGGCATGACTTGGCATGAGGTGGCATAACCATTTGGCTTGGACGAGGGACCAGTGACTTGGACGGGCTGACAGACTATAGTCAGAGCCTAATGACTGCCTGCATGCTGCTAGGAGGAACCCCCTGGGGTGGTAGGGGACTGCTGCCAGCTCTGCTCTGAATTAACATCTTCGCTATGGAGCAGGCAGGCAGAAGGGCGAGTAATGCTGAAAAACCGTGCCTTCAAGCTGCTGAGAAATCAGCCCTTGGAAAATTGCTTGGGTAGGTTGTTTGGGTTGATCAGACAGATAAATAATCAGCAACCCACGCTGTGCCCCAGTGAGCCTTCGCATTCGAGATGGATGCAAACACAAGAAGTCGTTAGCAGGGAAATTGCGGTAGTTGAAACTGAACTGAAATTGTTTGCACACAGAAGTGATCTTCAGGCATATGATATTTATAATGGGAGCTGCTAGCTGTGTAATCTGACTTCCTGAGAGAAATGATGAGCGTAGGTAGAAATATCACTGCCCTGCGTATTCTCCAGCTGCTGAAGAAAGGTTGCGGAATAAAATGGGGTCTCCTACAGTAGTAAAGAAATGAGACGGATTTTTGAGAGCTGTTCTGTATGGTGGAAGAACACCTCAGAAAGAATCCCAAGTGAAACAGGAGCAAGAGATTAGCACAAGATAAATTCTAAAGTTGAGGCTTCTGGCTTTCTTGTTCTTTTACAACTGCATTTCCAACCTTGTAGTAAAAAAAAATAATATGTAATGCTTTATTCAGTTAGAGTAATGCTGTTTTTCTTCTTTAATCTTGACTGGTTTTGTGAAGGAATTTGGATAACTCTGGAAAGCACCAACACTTATATATATATATATATATATATTTCTAAAACCAGAAGTACTTCTAAGGGTTTGATTTTGCAGAATGTGCCATTATTAATTTGTCTGAACCATGGATCTGCTTCCTCATCTTTTGAAATTGCTGATTTCTGTGGTTTGAAAGGGATTGGTTTTCTGTATTTCCTTCTACCAGGGCTGCTCCAAAAGTAATGCCTCCTATTTTATTATGTTGGCACACTACATCAGAGGTGGATGTCGGTAGCATGGCAGTAGAGGCTGAACCCTCCCACCAGTATTCTATTACATGTTGTTGCCATATGACAGATGGTAGCAGGGGGGCAGTTTGGCAGAATGGCTTCTGGCATGGAAGCGTGGATGAAAGAAAGGTGTGTCATTGAATTCTGTGCGGAGAAAATGGCACCCACTGACATTCGTCAACACTTGGTGAACGTTCATGGAGACCAACCAATGGATGTGAGCACCATGAGGCAATCAGAGGTGGCTTTCAGCAGTGGCAACAGCTACCTGAAAGGTGAGCCATGTTCTGGATGGCCATGCATAACTGTCATGCCATGAGCATCTTGATCATTGGGTACAGTGATGTGCACTGTCTATGGGGATAGGAAAGGGGTGATCCTTCTGGACTTCATGGAACCTGGACAAACCGTTGACTCTGACCATCGTGATGCTGACTGAGCTGAATGCTAAAGCTTCCAGAATCAGGACAGAGATGAAGACAGCCTTTTTTCCTGCAGCACAATTACATCATGCCCCATGTCACTTTGAAGATCATGGTGCCCATAGCCAATCTTGGCTGGACTGCCCTGCCACACCCACCATATAGTCCAGATTTAGCATCTTCTGTCTTCCACTTGTTTAGGTCAATGAAGGATGGAATGTGTGGGCAACATTTTCATATCAACAATTGCTGTCAAAAAATGCATAGCTAATGGTGGTAACTATATAGAAAATTAGTCTTTTGTAGCTGAGAATTTGCTCTGTTGAACAGTGTACTCTTTATACCTGTTGTAGTTTCCATGGAAATAAATGGAGGCATTACTTTCGGAGCAACCTATGTATTTCTTGGTCAGAGCAGGTCCAGATATTGCAGTCATATTCAGTAGTTTGGCACTGGAGGGGATCTGCTCTAGGACACCTGGTATTCGTTCTGAAATAGTAAGAAATGGCAATGAAAATGAATCTCCTGTTCTGTAGCACTGGCGTGAAGCACCAATTCAAGAGTGTCGTGGCTTTTTTGGCACCAGTCCTGACAGGAAAGAAAACTGGTTGAAAGCATCACCCAGAAGTGCTGAGGGAAGACTCTTGTCTTGGTATTGGAGACAGTGGTAGGACTCCAGCAGACCACAGCTGAATTGTTGAAATATGGTGTCCTGGAAACTCGGGCATTTCTCATAGTTTCGTTTCTGGTCTCTTCTCTGTCCATGGTCAAGTTCCTAAACTAAGTGTTGAGGGCTTATAGTGGCTTGTAACTTCTCTGCATGAGAGTTGTGGGTTTATGGATGCTATAACCTTAGTAGGATAGGTACCGCAGGTGGGATAATAGGGAGAAGGTACACAGCTGTTCTGCACCCATAGGCTATGGTCTGTCTCTGTTGTTATTTAACACCATGGCATTGTCCTGGCTTGACTCTCTACATTTACAGGCAGAAGTGCAGTTAACACGATTCCTGCTAAAATGAACGTGGGTGTTGTTCATGTATCAAGTTGCACTGGTTTAATGAACTCCCTATGAAATAATGTCTTGAGTGATAGCAGGATGAACTGGGGTAGCCCCAAAGTGATGTGAAATAACCATAGTGATAGTTCAGAATCCTGGGCTGTTGCTGTGTCTACTAGCTGGTTTGACTTCCCATTGCAGTGGAGGAATACTAGCCAGGAGACGACTCATTGCTGAGGCTCCCGCGTGACAATTGTGCTTTCTGCCAAACCTCCTCCCCCCGCGGGGCTGAAGCAAGGCAGACATCAAACTGTTACTATCGTTGGTTCTTGCAACACATCCCAACTGGTGCATTCGATTTATCAGATGTCATTAGGAGAAGGTGTATTTGAAGACATAGTTGAAATTTTTCACATAGGCTGCTTTTTTCTCCCCATCAGAAAAGTTTTTTAATTAAAGTATTGGGTGTCTGTAAGTGAAAAATTGTCTGCTTTCCACAGAAACCCATTATATTTTCCACAAGATAAACTATCCCAAACTGAAGAATTTTAACTGTAAGCCAGAGAATACGTTCTGCAAAACAGCACTGTGATGCTTTGGAATTGAGAGCAGGTGATGCAGGGAGCTCTCCCAGTGTGCACCAACATCAAGTAGTCCTAAATTCATGCTGTCAGAGCGCTCCTGTTGACTTAAACCCTGGAAAAAAAGTGTCTGCTATGCTCTAGTGATTCAGTGCTCCTGATGCTTCTGGTCTTTCTCCACTCTTCCTTCAAGACACCAACTAGAATAACTGTTAGCAGAAAAGCAGTCTTAACATCATCTGAAAATAAAGTCCTTCTGTTGTCCTTACCTTGTCCGTGTAAAAGCATAACCCCAAATATCACCACGTGCATCACTGCATCTATAAAGCCTAAGAAAACTGCAGTTAGGGATTCAAAAGGAAAGGTTGAACAGCAAAGTGTCCTGGTCCACAAAACTTATCACTGTGTTTGACGGTGTTGTGCTTTTGATGTTTTGGTGGCCCAGTTTGTACTCAAAGGTGTGTACTCAAAGAGCCCTGCATCTTATCAGTAGTTACCTGGGAGGTAACAAGCAACAGGGTGAGAGGTAATGGCCTCGTGTTGTGCCAGAGAAGGTTCAGGTTGGATTTAGATTAATTTCTTCCCAGGAAGAGTGGTTGGGCACTGGCACTGGCTGCCTAGGGAGGTGGTGGAGTCAACATCCCTGGAGGTGTTCAAGAAATGTGTGGATGTGATTCTTACGGACATGATTTAGTGGCCGATATTGGTAGTAGGTGGACTAGATGATCTTACAGGTCTTTTCCAACTTTAATGATTCTATGATTCTATTTTGTGCCATCACTGGGATGGCTGAAGTTTGAAAAGAAATGCCACCACCTCACTGCAGGGCAGTTATTGGAAGGGACAGAGGTTTTTGGCTGTCCCTGTCTGCCTACTCATCCTATGGAGACTTGTAATGGAGGTGTTTCTTGGGGTGAGTGAGGCTGAAGGGGGCCCTGGAGGGAAGGCAGGAACAGAAGGGGTCTGCAAGGAAGCCCCCAGATTAGTGGGTCATTGAGATCACAGCACTTTTATGAGCAGCCTCTGTCATGGTTTTACCAGCCCGTAAACCGTTGACAGCCTCTCAGGATTCCCAAACTGGAAGACAAAGGACAGTAAGTAAATTCAGATGACTCATGGAGGTGGGACAGGATGGAGAGGCTAATCCCTGTCAGTTCCTGCAGAGTATGAAGAGGCACATCCAAAACAAGCACATCATCACCAATCTCTGATGAGGCCAGGAGATGCGAGGAGACTTTGATGGATGGCCTCTTACATCCTTAGCGTCGTCATGAGGGAGCAGGAGTGGCCACCTGGAGACAAGAATCTTAGGGCATGCTGGTGGAGTGGGCCTGTGGACACCTCTCCGTGCCTGGGAGTCTCTGGGGTATGTAAGTGCCATGGAAATCATTTTTCTTCTAAAACAAGATCTTCTCCCCCTCCTGCAAGGCCCCACGTTGAACTTCTCTGCATCGTTGCGACATTATTTCCAACATCCGTTTAATGAGGAAAAAATAGTTCAGGACCCCACTTTCATCCCGCCATGAGTCAGTACTGTGTGTACATAACAGTATGCAACCTTGGTCACATCCAGCGGGGAGTCCAAGCCGGCACCCAGGGCGCCTGGAGGATGCATGACTCAAGGTCTGCTAGGAGGATGGAGCTGCTCCCAGCCCTCAGGAGGTGTGAAGGTGGGAGATGCTTAAGAGCCAGAGCTCAGTGTTTGGTCCCAGTGGTGGCTGTGTTGAAGAAAACCAGAATGCTTGGGATGGTCTGTGTTGCACCAAAGGGTGTATTTGGAGCCTGCTAATGGGAAAAGAAGCTTGGGCATAAATATGTGTTGTTCTACAGTTGCATCAAAACGTAAGGCAGTTCTCTTCTTGCTCTGCCTCCTCTCCCCTTTCAAATGCCTCTTAATACATAAAAATAAAGATCCTTTATGTGAATAAAAGTAGAAGGCGCCTCCCCTAAGCATGTTTTAAAAATGCCAAAAATAGTCCTGAAGTCTCAACCAAAAGCGAACATCGCCAGCATTTCTGTGGAAAATGTCTGTAGCTGGAAGGGGCAGGGGGAGGAACCCGAGCTGGGGCTCAGAGGTGCTCTGCTGTGCCCCCAGATCTGCTGCCTGCTGTTCCCAGCACCTCATGACTGTGCAGGACTGGCCCAGCTGGGATTCAACTACTGGCCCCCCGGGAGGCAGCCTGCCTCTGCCATGGGCTTCCCTGTCCTTCGTCTGACAGTTCTTGGCAGCTCTGGCGCAACGTGTTGTTAACAGCAGTCTTCCTAATTAATGGGGAACATGTGTGTATTGCAGAAACCCTTTTTTTTTCTTTTTTTTTCTTTTTTTTTTTCCCTTCTTCTGTTTGGTGGAAATACCATAAAACTGTTTATATCCACTATTAAAGTTGGGGGAAAGGGGGTTTACTATCTTCTTATCCCAAAGGTTTCTTTTACCTCAGATCAACCCATTTTGGGAACAGGCACTTCTCTAATCCCTGGGTGTCTTTTCTTAAATGCTTTCACACATCTGCACCCCTCTGCCCCTGCATTCCTGCCATACCATCATCTTGTCCTAATGAGAAGTAGCAGCCTTCAGCATTGCCAAGTTCTTCTTCTTCTTTTTTTTTTTTAAAGACAGAATCCTGTTTATCAAAAAGAATTTCAGAAGTTTGTTGATTTTTTTCCATTCATTAACTTAAATTTTTGTTAAAAAAAAAAAAAAAAAGAAACTTTTGCTTTCCCAACTGTTTTCCCTTCTTGAGTAATCAGAAAACATGTTTATATACCATCTGCCACCAGCATGTTGTACAGATGAGCTGGCAGACTCACGTCTTCAGTTCACCTCTAGATCAAGAATAAGGGTCCCCTATCACAGGTGATTTGCTAAACCCTCTGTTGCAGGTTCCAACACAAAGTCTGCTTGGGGCTGGCTTAGGAACAAACACCAGGAGAAGAGAATAAAGCAGTGCACACATCTGTCCTCAGCTGGTGCCAAACAGCAAGTGTTAACTGAGCCCATGAGGTGGTGCATAAGGTCTCCAGCCCCTTGCAAATGTGCTAGGGCCCAGGGGATGTGAGCACAGTGTGCAGCACCACACTGAAATAACATATTCCTAATAAGCTGGACCTGGAAACCCTGTGTGGTATCCTATAGTGCAGAGCATACATGCCTATACTATCTCTCGTAGATGGACGTTGAGCAGGGACCACTCTCAGACCTCCATGTGGTAAATAATGGTGATATAGGATACGCCTATAGTAATGTGCATGGCCCTTCTTTGAGAGCTGAGAATCCTTAATGTAGCCTCCTTGAAGGGAGATGCTCCTGTTCCCACTTACAAACATTAATATGGAAGTACAGAGTGTCAAAGGAAAGTATCATTGGTGGAAGCTGTGGAGAAAGCTGTAATGTGCACCTGCCCTTCAAAGTCTCACAAAGGCTTTTGGAGATGTATAGAATACGTAGGAGAAGAGCAGAATGATGAATAGTGATCAGGATGTTATTTTGGCTTTGGGCAAAGTATAATCTTTCTTTTTCCGGGAGAATACTATTCCTGGTATTTTTTGTGTTTTCTGTTAAGAACAGGCTCTGAAATTCCACAGATAACGCATTTTCCTATATTTGCCCTAAAAGAGGGAAAAAAAAGAGAAGGACATTTGTGAAACTTTGTTTCTTGTGGAAGACAGCAGAAAACTTGAGACCAAAGCATCAAATGTTTCACTTCTCATCAAATGCATGGAAATGTCATTTTTTTCCAGGTCTACCAGAGCCACAAGTATGTTAATATAAGCTGATACTACCAGTACAGCTAATGGACCAGATTAGCTGGCATTGCCCTGTGGTGTACTTGTTACCCTAGCAGCTTGCCAACCGTGGTATCATTTTCCAGATGATTTGTATGGAACTATAGCAACTTATATCCACTGGAGGTCTAGCCAACTCAACTGACACGCACCCAGGAGGACCTGGATTTGCATAGCTCATAAAACCAACCTGGAGAAATGGTTAAATGTCTCGCCTTCGTGTCAGGTCCTCAGCATTGCATTACAGGACAAGTTTTTTTCTATGGCAATGCATTGCCACCCGATGACCTTGTGACACACCTGGCAAACCTCCACAGCAAAGACCCAGGCTGGTGAAGCTATACTGATGGAAGGAATACAACACTGGTATTTTCCTTTGCAGGACAGCCACAAAAAGAAAGACAAGGGAACAGAAGGATGAAACTAGAAGAACCCTTAAGATGAAAGAAGAGATGGGGTCATTTCTGAATGTCTGTAACAGAATTTAACTAAGGCTTCTGATCTGTGACAACCTTGAAATTCTATAGACACCGTGTTTTTTCCCCACAGCCTGCCAAGACCTTGCTGACACATCCAGCACAAAAAAAGAATCAGCATACACTGTATCCTCAAAGGTTTCTGGATAATCGTCCTCTAGCATATTTAATGCTTTAGTGTGCACAAGCAGAGAGTTCTATCTTTTTCTATCTAATGAGAAGCAAGTTAGTCTTTCCATCTGCCGTTTGGTTCTCAGACTGAACTTACCCATTCCACCTTCTTTTTTGTTCCTTCAGACAGAGTGAACTTTTCTAAGCGTGCTGTTTGTGTTACCTTCAAGTCTCCTCCATTGAAGGCTCTCTGTCTACAGAAGGAAAGACCCATCTGGGCCCTCAATTGCTTTCATGTTCTCTATCAATAGAACCAAGGGAATGATAAGTATCTTGATCCTGATACAGTGCTCTTTTCCTCATTACAGCCAGTTTGTATGTATGTATGCACACAGTCTGTGTACAGCTTTAAAAGGTACACCCTTGTTAGCTTCAGGCACTGTTTTCTGGGCACTGGTGTCTCAGCTAACAGTATTTTCAGTTTCAGGCAACGCAAACTCCATTGTCTGCCTATCTCTGCTAGCACTACCCTTACTAATGCCTTGGGGCAGATCGTAGGGGCAGTGGGGCAGCTGCCCATCCCAAACACAAATGACAGGGACTGTGCTGCAGCATTTGTCCCTCCAAGCCTTCGTTCAGCCTTGTTTTGGCAGAGCGCTCAGCTTTGCATACCATTTTTTGCTGGACGCTGGCTTTGAACTCTGCATTGCCTTTCGACTTCAATTCTCTTGACAAATGGCTACATTGAATCCATGCCTGCCCATAGCCCCTCTTTATTTATTTATTTATTTATTTATTTATTTCTCTTGGATTTTAACCACTTTTGGGCTGCAACCAGGGGCTTCGACAGGCATCTTCAAAGCAACCTGTTTCCGTCTTCAGCTTGAGTTCAGTTGTAAGTTATTTTGTGGCCAGCCTTCTTTGTGCAATCTCTGCTTTAGAGCATATTACTTATATGTTTCTTCTTTGTGGGTAGAGAAAAAGGCATTCCTCTGATTTCTGGCCTGTGGTATCAGAGCTAGCTTTTCTCCCTGCCAAGTAGATCAAGCAGTTCAGGACTAACAGCTGTCAGACATAAGGCTGCCTGTCTGACTCGTCCTACAGATATCCTATAGCTTTCTAGGTAGAGCATGGAGTACTATAAAAGCTTATTGTATTTTTAGTACTTCACTCTTGGTGAAATATCCAACTGTTTTGTTCAGCCACCAACTGTCATTTTTTTTTCCTTGTGTGCAGCAGCCATCTAATACTTGCATAGGCTTCAGAGAAACCTGTCTCAGATGCACCTGCTTTCCACAGCTGCCCTTGATTGGGGGGAGATCCTCCTTTGAAAACGTAATTACAGGAGCACAACCCATCTGGACCTGATTAGCTTGGAGGGAGGGGCTGGCATCTGGTGTTAATACAAGGAGAAAGAAGCAAGGAGAGTGGTTTTCTGCACAACCTTCTAGGAAGGAAGGAGGTAGGAATGGAGGTGGAGAAAGATGTTTTTCAGGAAAAGGCTGAGGGATGGTGCTAAGGCAGAGGTGCTTTTCTGAAAGCATCTATGAATCAGGGCTGAGTCAGTCTGTAGTTAGTAGAAGTTTTAGTATGTTGGTTTCCTAAGCTATATGGTATAAACTGATGAGGAAAGGGTGAGGTCTTCAGAAAAGTGTGCTTGTTTTTGTTGGTTAGATGAGAGAAGGTACACAGTGAGGCTGGAAGGTGTTGAGGGATAACTGGGGACTCTTCTGTGGTGCCTGTGAGTCCAGACTGAGAGATGAAGAGAAATTTGTAGGCAAAGTTCTTAAGGAGAATTCTGTAGGGAGAGCTGATGTGGCTGATGGTACAAGAAGTTGCAGAAGAACTTGAGCAATAACTAATGTGGGACAATTAGGATGTGTGCCATAATATGCTGTAGTTAGGCGCTGAATAGCATGAGGATGCTGTAGGGGCATATAACCATACATAACCAAAGAACCACAATACTGGCAGTGGTCTTCCTGTGCATCTCAGTAGCCCAGGAGTAACTCAAATCCTCTAATTCCCTGTGCTCGGAGGTGGATTTAGCAGATAGGCAGGAGGGGTGAGAACTGCAGCACTTCTATGAGTCTTGGAAAACGAGACTGAGGAGAAGGGAAGTTCCTAAGCCTCTGAAAGAATATGAGATTGCTGATTCTCCTTCATAAGACTGACTCAAGTCTTCTTGAATTATTTGTAGACTATAGCTTGATGTACCAAAGGCAAAAAAAAAGAGAAAGGGGAAAAACCGAAGTCAGTGCAGTAGCACACTGCAAATGGGTTCACTGTGGGACTGCAGTTGACTTAATAGTATATAACGGCCCATAGTGCTCGAGTGATTTTGCTGTATTTGTGTGTCAGTTCAAGCTCACCGTGTTGAGTAAGAGATTTACTAGCAAGAAAGTATAATAAATGCTTTTTCTTTGAAATATTCCCTGATACTTGTGGGAGAAACGTGGCCTAGCTTGTGCTCTGCAGTGTTGTGGTAGGATGTGCAGGCAGATCAGCATCTCTCAAGCTGGCTAATATCCTCCCCAAGTTAAAAGTGACTTGAAGTATCTCCCCTAGCTCTTCCAAAGAGGAGCTCAGAGGGTGATTTTATGGGCACTAGGATAGGGTGGGTTTCCACCTCCTAGATGGTGGGAGGTGGTGAGATGTGCACTGTTTTTGTTGATCCTATGCACCAGGGAAGAAATCAAAGAGCTCTCTAATGCCAAAGATGCCCTCATGTGTATGAACTACTACCATCCATCTTCTTAACTTATAGGGCTGTGTTACTTGTTCTTTTTGGTTTTTACTTAAAGATGTATTCATGCGGACCACTGCAAATTAACATCTAAATTCTCACCCTTCCACTCTAAATCCATTCATTTGTATTTCTTGGATGTATAGCAGCAGCTAATTCATTAGTGTCGTTATAAAAATAATTGCACTGCTGACATTAGTGCAGAGAGTGCAAGTCTTGTTGAAGGCCCATGGTGCAGGGTTCTATGTACATGTACATGCACAGAGGTAGAACTTCTCTGATCTACAAGCTCTTGGCTGTGAGAGCAAAGTTCCTAAAATCACTCTCATATGGAGCATTCTATTTTTGCAACTCAGCCCAGACTTAGCTCTTTCAGCTTGCCTTTTTCCAGTGAACTCTTTGGATATTCAGCTGAATTAAACTGTCACAGCTGACTCCAGGTTCTTCATTTTCACTAATTACCAGAATTGGCAATTTCCTTCTGACATCAGTATGGGCGTTGCCCAAAGAGTGACTAAATGGCACCCTCAGGATTCAGCCCTTCTTAGATTTTAGGAGGTTTTTTTTTATTTTGTCTTCCTTTGGTGAGGGTGTGGGAGACTGTTTGATAGAAAACTTTCTGACTCAGCTCTCTTTGGTTTTGTTTTTCTTTCCGCGAAAGGTAACAGATGTTCATTGTGACGTGAATGTAATTTCAGTACCTGCAGAGGAGAAATGACGACCGGAGCCACCCGAGCTTAAAGGTTAGTTTATTTCAAATGATTTTGACGTCAATAGGCAACGATATATATAGCAAAATATTTTTCCTCCTTACCACAGCGCCTTTAAAAGGATATCTTTGTTGTGTTAGTTGCCATAGCAGTGACTAGCATGGTTATATATACGTGCGTGTATATGTATGAGGAGGGATTCCCCAACCCCAGGGCTGATTGTGTTGGCTTCTGTGTGCTTCTGTGGTTGTATTTCCTCTTCCTTCCCTTGCTTCACATGCTCCAAGGCTCTGAGGCAGCCTGTGAAACATTTCCCAGTTGGGAAATGAGTATTTTTGGTCAAGCACCTTGAAGCGTGAGCCTTGCTGGGCTTCTAATGGGAGGATATCTCAGAAAGCAGGTTGCAGGCTTCTGTGCTGGTGTCAGGGTAGTCTGTGAGGAGGGCAGAGGATGTAGATTTGCAAGATGATGTGGTTCAGAAGTAAATTAGGAGGCCATTGGTAAATGCGTTGTTTATTATGTAGACTGCTTTGCATGTGTCCAGATTGTGATGAAAGGCCTTTGCAATATTTAGCTGATCCTCACCTTAGAATAGATTTTATCTCTGTGCTCGTGTTTCAAAAACGTTCTTCCCTTTCAGCAACATTCTGTTGTAGTCCAGAGATCTTCCTGCTGGTGCTTTCTCTCATCTTCCTTCCCTGCTTTTTTCCCTTGTGGTCTGTCGTGAGCACTGTGCTTTGCTAACAGAGGGTCTTTGATCCAGATCTGAAATGGCCCCTGAATGCAGAAGCCAAATGTCCATAAAAGATTTCTTGATCTCCTTTTTACCAAGTTGTCATCTAAATCTGAGCCCTCTTCTATTCTTGAGTTGTACTGTATATGCACTGGCCCCTGCATGCTAAATGAGCCTATCGAGTGCTACAGTTATGTCTGTGATGTGCTCTTCAGTGTCTGTAGCAGTCTCACCTTCTCCTATCCTGCGATCAGGCAGCTGCAAAATGTGAGCTGGTAATGGTAGGAAAGGAGTGACTGCTTTCCTTTATTCTCCAAATATTGTTTGCTTCACAAGCATCACCAAACCTCAGGATGGTCCTAGATGTGGTGGAGATGTGGGCTTCCTCCTCACTGCTTTCAGTAAGGAGGAGTGGAAAAAGGTTACTGCTATCTGAGAATAAATGGGAGAACCTCTCCAAACTGTGTACAAATCTCGTGTCAAACTGGACTTGACAGAATGTTGGTGAAGGAAGCGCATGTATATACAGCACTGTCTTAAAGAGCAGGAAGTGCTGAGTGAACACCTGAACCAGACTGAGGTATTGCTGTTGGTTTTTTTGTTCAAACTCGTGCTTTCCTATGGTATATCTTTCTCAGTGATTTTTTTTTTTCTTATGTTGAGACTTTTTTTCACTTTCACCTATGCCTCTGCATCAGTGCAGCCAGCTGAAATCCAGCTTCATCTCTTTTTGCCTGTTTGTTACCAATGTGTAAGATGCTGGAATGAGGACTTGGCTGGCTATTGTGTTGATGACAAATGAAAGAGAAGCAAACACAGCTTGCTTGTCTGCAGCTACAGTGGTTCGGCAGGGCTGGCAGTAGTAAAGGCATGTTATTTGTTGATAAAACATGCAACACCAAGCTCTGAGAAGAAGCTGAGATGGACGCTATCTCAACGTGATCATTTGCCTGTCATGCCTGCATGAAATCTCAGCTTACTGTGCTGACTTAACCTATAGGAGTTGAGATTGGGCATGGTTTCAGGTGGGTTAGAACAACGTGCACTTACAGTGCCTCTGTTGATACTTTCTCCTCACTCCTTGTCATGCCCCTTGTAGAAGTGATGTGTATACACATATACACTCATGCTTTGGCTGCCTAGCATGCATGCTTCCATGTTTTAGCCTTTATATACCTAATATATATGTGTGTATCTAGGTAAAGAGCCTTATATGAGAATGAAGGCAGTATGTCCCAGTGCATGTGGCAGACAATTAAGCTTCAGTCCTGCTCTGCCAGTTCCTTGTGGGCCCATCTCGCCAGTGTTATATCACTTCTTTCCCTTTGTGTAATTCCTGCTGACACTGCAGGCTCGTTGTGCTTCATGTGTCTGTCTTTGCATTGAATATCCCTGGTAAACTGTGCTGTGCTATACTGCAGCCCCTTCAGGGCAGGATGCTGAGGGTTTTTATTCTGGGTGATGGGGGAGATTGTCCCTTGTAGCACATATATGTTCCAAGTAGGGATGACAGAGTTTGATGTGGTGTCCCAGCTGTGCACATGTGTGAATGATGAGGTTATTGGATGGGAATGAGAGTAACAGTGACAAATTTGAGGATGTCCCCAAGTGTGGTGTGAGCATGGGACCCGATGAGAAGGCAGTGAAGAAACCTCCATGGAGAAAGCATCTTAATTCACATCTCTGCCCCACTGCTTGTGCATACAAAGAGAGCTGCTCCAACAAAGCTCTGTGGGAAGGGGTGCTGGAAAGCAGAATGTATCAAATTCTCGTAATTACGGTGGGAGCTAGAATAGTAAGAGACAGAGTTTGGACCATAAAGCTGGCAGCCTAAATAGCCAAGAGGCGCGGGACAGTGAGGAACGTGGAGTTGTGGAGGCGAGACGTGACTTTCCTAGGTTACATGGTGGGGTAGCAGGGTAGCCAAGAACAGTGGCCCGACTCCCTAGCCACTATCTTTGCAACACAACCACACTCCCCTCAGTAATAAGAGCCATGCTGAATCTTTGACAAGAGCCAGCTTGGCTCTGCTTTGAGTGGTCACCATTTTTGAGGTTTTCTAGGGGGGGGAAAAAATACCAGTTCAACAGTAAATAAACCCATTCTTTTCTAGTTTTACACAGCAGCAGAAGTACTAGAAGTGCTAATGTTGGGTAACCAAAAGTATTGTTGGCTTTTTTCATTGCCCTAAACCTATCAGGAGGTGGAATATCTCAGCTTTTATCTTTCAGGAGAAATGTCTTTTCTGATGTTGTCGCCTCTATTTTTGAAGTATCTTGGATGTTGGGTGCTTGTCCAAGACTTCTTGAGGTTTGCTTACTATAGACATCATGGGCGGGGATGCAGGACTGTAGCAAACCTGGCTCCTCAGCAGTGTGAAAGATTGCTTTGATAAGTCAAAGCCCTGCAGTAAGTAGTCTTCATCTCATCAGTTCATGCGTTTGGATTTAATGAAATGATTTATTAATTGCACACAAGTGACCTCTCCCTTAAAAATATAGCCACCCACCCTCAAGTACTTTCTGCATGACAGTAAATAAATTGGTGTGGAGTTTATGAACATGAAGGATGCTGGTCCAGGCTCGAAACAGCGGAGTCCAGTTAATTTTGAGAGCTGGATCTCCACAAAATGTTCACAGCAAAGCCCCAAACTAGGTGCAATAAACCTAACGCCAGCCAAGTTTGTAAACCTGGGCTGAATTGCAGGAAAGCTTTGGGCCAGGTTTTGAAGAAGCCGTGGGCCAGGTTTCCAGTTAGCTTGAAGCCACTTTACAAAATAAATAAATAAAAAAGGATTCTGATCAGCTTTTGATTGTCCCAAGGGCTATTCTTCAAGGGCTTTCCACCAGCCAGGATTTGAGCTCACTGCTGCCAAATCCCAGACCTACTGGGGGCTGAGTGGTGGCTGTGTCCAGAGGCAAGTCTTGGTCATGTCTGCCCCCGAACCACATAGGACTGATGCCCCAGGAACGTGCTCACAGCCCGGGCAGACTGCTTCCCCTATAGATTAAGGTGGTTTCATTTTCATCGGGTTTCAGCACTTGGCCTTTTGGGCTGGATTTCACGCCAAGTTTTCCAATCCAAGAGGCCCGCAGGGCTTGTGGACATGCAAAACCACCAATGTAACGAAAATTGGTTTAAAATTGATTTAGTTTGGAAAAAAAAAAAAAAAAAAAATCCAAGCCACCATGTGGAAACATTTAGAAGAGTCAGTTACCAAGTTTAGCTAAATGGAAGTAAATGCCTTTAAATATGTCCATACAGAGCACTGGAGAAAGTAAATCTATTTACCATGAATTTTAATTAAACCAACCAAGTACTGGTTTAATAACCACCAGTGAGTGAAATTTGCCAAAGGACTGATATCCCTGCTTGACTCCCTGAAATGCAGTCTTCCAGTTACCTTTGTAAGCTTTCCTGGACACTTAATTTTTCTTTAGGGCATTGGTGTTTAGGTCCAGAGCCTTGAAGGCACTTATTAATATGACTAAACACTGATGATTTTAAGAAGATCTGATCCCTTTGAGAATCTTGGCTTGTACACCTCATTCCTATTAGCCTGGAGGGAGGATTCTACTCTTCTTGGTCAGCTGAATAATTTTGGCTGAGTTGTGGGATCCTAAATGACTTAAGTACGGGAACAATTAATAGTATTTTTTGGGAATCAAGTCTATGGAGCGTTGTCGCTGAAATCCCAAACTCCCTGGTTCTCCCAGAGTAAAGTTAGCTTGCAGTATGAGGGGGGTGAAATAAGACCTGTTGAAGTCAAAGCAGCCCCTTGAGCTGAGCAGAGCCCTTCACTTGGCCTGCTTCTGTGTAGCCTGGGTAATTGCCAGTTGAACAATCAGAGGGTCCTTGCACTAGGTTTGGTCGAATGCGATAGCCATTCACGAGGTCCCAGGTAGAGCCTTCCTGACAGCAGCATGGACGCTTGCTGAGTTCTCATTACAGAAATCAGCGGTATCAATGGTCTTCGTTCTGCAGTCGTTTCAGGTTTCTTTTAATCTGCTTTTTTTTTTTTATTTTATTTTGTTGTGTTTGGGGTTGTTTTCCTCCATTGGCGTGGTGTGTGGAGCACAGGGTGCCTCTGCTCCCCGTCCCACCCGCCCGAGTGCGCGGCTACACCCATAAACACAGCGACCTCAGAAGTGACGTGATCAAAAGGTTTCAGATGGGCTCTGTGTGTTATGAAATGATTTGAGGCTCAAAGCCCAAAGGGGGAACTCCATCATGAATTCTCCATGTATAACTACTTTGGGAAAAGGGATTAAAGTGGGACAGAGCCTCTCTCTTTTTTCCTTCCTCCTCCATGGCCCCTTTCAGAAAATTAGGGGGCCCCTTTCCAAGGAGAAACTGTTGAAAATTGCGCACTGCTTTCCCTTCCCCTTCCTTCTGAACATAGCCAGAACAGCAATATACATTTCTGAGGTTTGGCAGCAGCATCTGAAAGCATGTTTTTTGCCAGAGAAGGACTGCCTGATGGGGCCGAAGTGCATGTGGGTTGGGGGACGCTTGGGGAAGGCACGGCACGGCACCTGTACCCTCTCCTTCTGCCACTACTATTAAGGATGTTATTTTCACTGTTTCCCCAAGGGTGCCTGATTATCTGGTTTATCTTCGTTCTCTGGGCTGTATCATCGGCCGCTGGAACAAGACCCGTCGGCTGAGAGTTGTGCCTGAACTTTGGTTTCATAACAACAGCAGAGACAGTTGTTCTTGCGACAGACCTCTCTTGGACTGAACAGAAAACATGTACGGCCCATGTGCAGTCCATACAGCCGAGAAATACAACGTTAGCTCGGCTGGTCCGGAGCTAGCAGTGATCTTGGTTTATTTTATACTTTCACCCACTGTAACGTTGCTGCCTTTCTCCTTCCAGCCCCATTCCTATCCATCTCTCATATTACGTGGCCCCAGCACCATTTGCTTGCTAAGGAAAGGGTTGCTGTGGTTCTTGTTGCAGCAGTGTCTAAGCTTCTATCTCATCCTCTAGCATTAACACAGGTTTTTAGCTTAATGTGGAATCTGGTGATGTCATCTCTTAGGACACGGGGGAAGTATTTTCCATTTTGTTTCAGAATTTTCATGGAAAGAATTGAAAAGTTTGGGGGGAAGAGGGGAGTAAGAGTTTTGCCCAATGAATGCTAAAAACAGAGTATGTTCATGGTTATGAAACTGGGAAGATTTTCCTGTGTTTTCTCTTCTGCTCCTTTCTTTCCTTTACAAGCAGATGGGAGAGCAGAACCAATTGAAGAGGTATTTCTTCCTTCACAAGGGGTGCAAAATGTCAGCCCACCAATGGAGCTTTGTGTTGAGCATTTTGTTAGAGTTAGAAACAAAAAGGATATTTTATTAGAAAGAAACCTTTACTAAACAAAAACTCAGGCTAGTTCTCATCATTGACTTTTAATTTATGTGCACAAACCTGTCTTTTCAGTCTGTGTTTTGAACAGCATCTAGTGCATGGAGGCTACAGATACGCCTTATGCCTCTGAGTGCTGGAGCAACAAGAATAGCATGCTTCAGTGTTTGCTTATGAATATTTCCTTATTGCCCACCGCCATTATAGAACATAAATACGTGCCAATAATTAGTCATCCTCTTCAACCTGAGATGCAAGGAGGCATTACTGCACCGGTGATCTGTTGCCCTGTGGTTAAACTCTGTGAAAGTTCCTTCTTCAGCCCAAGGCTGTGGGGTAGATGGAGCTATTCCTACTGCCTCTGAAGTTCAAGCCCCGATCAGAGGAGCTGCAGCCTTCAGCGTGGGAGAGGAGAGAGGGGCTGCTGTTGTTCATGGCTGTGTTTGTGCATGGCCGGGTTCCACTTTGGCAGACAGGAGAGGCTGCAGCCTGAAAGCCGTGGGCCGATAAGTGGCTTTTGAGAGATAAGATATGAAAGACTCTGTAATTCTGGATGAGAGTGTTGAGTAGTTTATATGTGTAAGTCCAGATGTTCAGTAAAAGGAGCTGTTCCAGCCCTTCAGCTGTGTACGCCTGCTTGCACGTGTATGGTCTGGTGTGCTCATGGCCCTGGGCGAGTGACAGTCCCAGGAAGCAGTGAACAAGGCACTGAGACTCAGGGGAGATGTGGGGTTAATATTCAGCTGTGTAGCCTCTTGGTTTTTCCTCTGACTCCCACCTCAGGAATGAGCAAGGCAGAAAATGCCTCTCTGCTTGCATCTGATGGGTCTAAGGTGAAAACAGTCTGTGAAAGGTAAAAAGAGGGATTGTTTCTGTCTCTAGTGTCAGCACTGGGAGCGTAGTTTGTCTTGAGATTTGAGGATACGGTTTGCTTATCGACAAAGCTATGCAAGTACACCTAGTCCAGAAAATGCTTTTCTTGTGAAGAGCAGGCTTCTGTCCAGAACAGCTGCATCAGTTAATTGCTCTTCAATGTGAATCATAGCGGAACAAGCGCTGTGTTTAGCTAGGAGTGTGTCTTATCAGCAGCCTGTGTCTCAAACATGCAGCTACAGGGTGAGTACTGTTTTATGAAGAGGTCGGGCTTAGAGCCAGATTCCCAGCATCTGTCAATTGAGGGCAGCTTCCCTAAAACTGATGTGGCTTTATCGATTTAAATTGGGTGGGAATTTAGCCCTAGATACTCAGTCTGTAAGCAAGTGAACTATCAATGTCCTGAATTTTTCCAAGCATACACATAATTTTTTATCATCAGCAAGAACACTGCAGACAAGTGAACAGATATGAGTTGGATTTTTCTCTGGGCTCTGTGAGTTTTGGGGTAGATAAGTTGGCTCATCAAACATGAACTTGCTTAGTTGATGCTTGAATAGAAACAGGTGAACGTGCGTCTTTAGTGGAGCACTTTCAAAACCAACTTTCTGTGATTTATGTCTTTGCCTCTCTGGAGATGAACTGTGTGTGAGGCCCTCTGCTATTTTGATCGTAAAGCATCGGCAGGTTTCTTAAGTGTTCTCAGGGGGATGTATCACAGGCCTGAGGAATGTAAATGAAGTGATGAGGACCCCTCTGCCATGCGGGATGTGCTCTGGAAAGACCCTTCAGAGCCTCATATGCTGTCTGCACTTCTGCTCTCCCCATCATCAGGATGGTGACTCTGGCAGAGGGCTATGGCAGGCAGTGGTGGGGGGCAGCCTCAAGTTAAAACCAGGGCAGTTGGTGTGTTGGAGATGTATGTGTTGTGGCTAATGTTTGCCAGTGGGAAAGCCCTCTTGAAAGCCAAAGAGGGAGTGGTGGTCATCTGCTATCACAGTGTAGGACAGGCTAAGTAAGGAAGGACAACACCCACAGGGTGGGAGAAAGACTAATGTAATGTAAAGGGCTCTCTCTGAGTCTGCACTTCAGGTATAAACACACGTGGCTTAGTGGGAAGCGAGTTCCTCACTGGCCTTCTAATTGTGGTCCAATCCAACTTCCAAGTACAGAAGTGACCTGGTCAGTGGCAGTGTGACCAGATCAAGGTGCTCTGTAGGCATGACCTAGATACGCTGCTTACCTTGCCAAATCCTCCTATTCCACTGCAGGCTTTCAAATGTCACCAGCAGGTCCTGCTGGACACAGTTGCAGAGGATCATGATCACAGTGTTCTTCTGTTCCACATTACGGCCTGGAATCCGCCTCTGTTGCCATTAGCACACATTCTTAGTTCTGATTCACAGTGGCATCTCTCTCTGCTTCTTATTCATTACCCAAGCATCTTGGCTAGCAGGGGCCTGTTAGTGGCTTTGGCCATTTGGAACAAATGGTGGAATTTTATGGTAAACCCAGAGACACTTTATGGAGGTGTAATATCTTGGTTTTGGTTTCCATCACATTTTTATAGCGCAGAGGCCAAAAACACATCAAAGAAGCAAGTCTGGCAGAGAGCACCAACCCCAAATTCATTACACTCCAATTAGGCTGTTAAGAGAAGATAAAAGAAGCAGCAAAACTGTATGTCCTCCTCAACTGCTGTTTGCTGAGGTTCCTTCTCTCTTTTGTGGTGTGGGTCCCCAGGCATCTTAGTCCACCAACAGCAGCAGTGTTGTGTGCCTGGGGACAGCCAAGACATCCTTTTCATTAAAGCTATATTGGATCAAAGGGCTTTGGCCAGTCCATGTGAAAGAACAAAGGAGTTTTTTTGTGGATCTCCCTCTGTTACTGACCACTTTTTCACCATTTCACTTTATTGTTCTCTTCTGTGTGGTTTGTAACCAGATTGAACTGCAGATATGTTTCTTGGATGTAGGTTCCTTTCTGCAAAGTGTGAAGGCCACCACATCAGGGAGCTGAGGAAATGGGTCTGGCCTCAACCATGCCCTTTGCTTGGGGGTCTCTCTAGCTTTTGGGATCATTCCTGTGGAAACAGAAAGTAAGCAACAGTTACAAAGCAATAGGTATCAAGAAAGAAAATCTGCAGCTTAGTTGTAATTTGACTATTTGAGGGATAAAATGCTGTGTTTCAGTTGTCAATGGCTTGTTAAAACGGCAAGCATCTCTAGATTTTTGTGCTGTTGCTTCCCATGTTTCTGAGTGCAGAAGCTAACAGGAACAATTGCGAATTTGCCGTGGTGAAAACTGCTGTGGCATTTAGCTACTGGCAGAAGAAGTTATAAGTTAATCTATTCTATATTTACCAACACTTTATTTGTGGTCTAAATGGCTAAATAACTGTTTAGTCTTGTAGAGAGAATCAAAACAACTTTTCAAACCAACAAACAAAAATCACATATTCTAACTGATGCTCAATGTTGTTGTTGAAAGCAGTGATGCTTTTTTCCACATCCTGAAATGTCAGAATATGGTCAGTCAGAAACATTGAGGGATTTCCCTCTCTGATTCATACCCAAACAGCTTCAGGAGTGATTCCTCCTGCTTAGAATACCTGATAAAATCTGTGGACAGTTCTTGACAGCTTTATGAATAACACTAGGTCTATCTTCAAGTGGGTCAAGCTTTGATGGATAAAAAATGTTTCTGCTTGTCGCTCTGTGTTCCAACTGCTCTTTCATGGAAAGTGGACCATATTGCAATAGGGTGGTTTATGGCAATGTCCAGGAAGTCCAGAACTTGGGTAGGACAGTCAGGAACACAGCACCCTTGAGAAGGTGCTGCATGTAATTGGTATATCCAGATAAAACTCGGTCCTAACTGTGGAGGCAGCCTTCTCCTTCAAACAGCCTTGTGGTCACAGAGTGGAAATCATCAGCTGGGTCTGCTACAGCCATGTTCTGTTCTGCATGTTTGCAATCACTGTAGCTTTAGGATGCATCCATCATTGCACAAGTCAACCACCCTGTTCTGATGCAGCCTAAAAACATCTATCTGAGGTTCAGCCTTCTAGGGACAGCCTGCTCTTTCTGAATGCTCTATGACAAAAGATTCAAAGACCCAGCATGTGAATGAAACACCCTGGGTGACAGTTCTCTTAAGGACTGAGACTACTGACAGTTTGTCACATCTTGCTAAATAAGGAAAGTGTCTCATTCTCCTCTCTAGCTGTAGTGTTAATGGCTAAAGCTGGCTTTGTCTTCACTGGGAGAAAATGCTAGGCTTTTAGGTATTAAACAAACAGATGTAATTCCAGGGAGCTCATAGAAATCCTATTTTACACCTAATTTTCCTGATCAAGATAGTGCTGCCATTAGACTGGTTTGTGAGCTCATCTGGAAAAGTATAAATCATCCTGTTCTCCCAGGTCATTTATTTGGTCTCAGTCATGCTAACACACCTTCATCAACCTAAGGTAATTCTTGTTTGTTTGTTTTTTTTTTCCTAGTAAAGATCAATGTCTTCTGTCCCACTGTCCGGAGATCACAGCCAAAGAGACCTGGGGACAGGCAGGTGTTCCTTCTCCCTGCAGAGCTGTGTAGTTTGTTCTTCTGCATGGCTCTAGCTTTGTAGGAGAACCTGGGTCTGGTTCCGGTCATCAATAAGAAGGGAAAACTCCACCCTGCTGCACAACCCTTCCCTGACCCCAGATAGCAGAGAGCAGTCAGAGTCTTGGGTGAGCCACCACTGAGAGGCCCCTCTCAGCCTTTTGCTGAGGAGGAAACTGCTGCGGGCAGGAAGCCTCAAAGGGATCCTTCAGCACAGCCCCAAAAGAGTTTCCCAAGCTGTTATGTTTATGCTCACCGCAAAGCCACAAGGAAGGACAACTTTTCAGATGCTTTCAATTCAACACGCTCTGGCCCAAACCACTCTCCCTTCATCTGTTTTTTGCAGGGGAACATTGAGCTGGGATGCCTGCTACAGTATTGCATGTGCAGGGCTGGCCTCCATGACAGGGCTGAGGCTGGAGGAAGACACCCTAGAGCTTCTGACCCATTCTGAGGAAGGAGCAGTATATGCACACTGTGCCCAAACTGCTGGGATGCAATCCTAGGTTTCATATTGGGTTGGGACCCAAGTGCACGAGCACTCCTTCAGCATCATTGTTGTGCAGGGAAAGAAAAGCTGGTGTGAAAGGCTACCAGAATGTGCATCATTGCGTGGCCTTTCCCCCATCACTTGGTCTCTGGATCTGTGAAGGCTTGAAGCATAACCTCATCCAGAAAATAATTTTCTCTCCTTCCCCATTACCATTTTTAACTTGGAAGGTTTTTAGGAGGTTTTTAACTTCTTTTCTGTCTTAAAAGCTGGTCTCCCTCAACACACACAAATGATCAATAAAACAACTTCCAGAAGAAATTTGGTTTTGGCTGGGAGTAGCATTCAAAAGCTTTCCCTGTGGAGGAAGATTCCTACAGAAGGTTTTTCAGCTCTTCTGCCAGGAACTGTGGTTCTTTGGGCCTGCTTGAGTGACCCAGCAGTTGGCAAAGTGGCTTTCTGTACTCTCTGCTCAATCTATGTCACCATTTTCCAGTTAACAGTCATCCAGCACTCCAGGAAAGTGTTGTCAGCTGGGTTAAAGCAATGTCAGGAACTGAGAACAACTCCGTGTTGGTAAGGCATTTCGAAATCAGTGCCTCATATGGTGGTAGTCAGAAGCTTCATGATGGGTCCTGGATGCAGCCCTTCTTCCACTGCACGTTTCTGGTAGTAGCCACGGTGCTGCTGTTCAGGTGAGAGTTACCAGATCACCTCCTACTGCACCAAAAGCCAGAGATTCAGCCTCAGCAATGCAGTTATTAAGCAGGTGGATGTCTTGCTTCTTCCCATTTGTAATGTCTACGCTAGAATATTTTATTAATGAAATCACTGATGTTTATTACCTACTAAATTATCTCGCGCTCCAACAATCTCTGAGGGTTATTACCACAAAGACTTGCACAACAGATGTTAAAAGCCATCAGTTTAAATCAACATATACTTTTATTAAAAACAAAACGGAATGTTTTTTTTCTAATCCCTGCATTCCAGTTGCTAAAGCTGAGCTAATCTTCTGGAGGAGCTAATGGATATTGTTAATAGCTGGATTGAATTTATAAAGAGCTAGAAGAGAACAAACAGGAGGGCAGAGACAATCTACAGCAGCAGCAATGAGGGCAATCAGTTGTGCTTCACTAGCAGTTCTTTGTGCCAGCTGCTTCATCCAGTCAAGATGATGCACAAGATGAAGTTGGATATTTGTAATTATTCCTTGCATTTCCTTTCTTCTGACTCAGGATCTGAAATGTAAAGGGTTTAAGCAACTGTAATGTTGTCAACGCGTGTTTGTTTCCAGCTGTTTCTTACTCCTAGTCATTTGCTACAGTAGACTAAAAAGGCTATTGTTTGTGGTCAGTTTATTGCAACAAGATATGTCTGTAAAGGTGACTGAAGAGCTGTTATTTCCAGCCTAAGCTTCCTTCCCCCCCATTCTCCCCCCTGCATACTCACCTGCATCTAGATGTGGAATTCTCAATACAGAGGAGACATAGACCTGTTGGACCATGTCCAAAGGAAGGCCTCAAAAATGATCCAAGGGATGGAGCAGCTACCCTGCAAGGACAGGCTGAGAGAGCCGGATCTGTTCAGGCTGGAGAAGAAAATGCTGCTGGGTGATCTGTTAGCAGCCTTTCAGTATCTAAAGGGAGGCCGTAAGAAAGAACTGGACAGGCTCTTTAGCAGGGTCTTTTGCGATAAAAGAAGGGGGAAAGGGTTTTAAACTAGAAGATGAGAGATTTAGATTGAGTATGAGGAAGAAGGTGTTTTGGTTTGGTTTGTCTGTTTTACAATAAGGGTGATGAGGCACTGGCACGGGTTGCCCAGAGAGGTGGTGAAAACCCTGTCCTTGGTGAAATTCAAGGTGAGGCTGGATGGGGCTTTGAGCACCTGATGTAGTGTAGGTGTCTCTTCATTGTAGGGGTGTTGGACCAGATGGCCTCTAAGAGTCCCTTCCAACTCAACATGATTCTGTGACATTGAGCTGAATCTAAGCAAGAGCAAATAACCTAGGCTTAAGTCTCCTTAATGATGGCTGAGGTTGACAGATTTACTTAATTGCTGAAATGACATGGGGAGCAGGTAAAAAGGTTTGGATCACGATTGCATCAAGCAAGTCTTGTGGTCGTTAATGAATCCTAAGAAAATAGCAGTACCCCACCACATTTAAATAGTCTCACACTGGTTGCATATAACCCATGCTACTGTGCATACTGAAACGAGATAAGCAGGGCAGCAAGAATCATGCACTTGCTTATTGATTTCCACAAAGCCTGGGCTTCCAGTTTAGACTTACTTGTATGTGTGACTTTCTTAGAATACCTCCTGTGAGTTGACATATCTCCAGCTGATCTAAACTCAGGAACCAATTATAACATGAGGACTTCAGTGGAAAATTGTGTAATAAAACACATCTTGTGACATTTCATCAGGTACAAGGGAAGGACTTTCTCCAAGAGACGATTTTCCTTCAGCGTTTTTTTTCTTCTCTTTGGTTAATTTTGTTTTAAGACCTGCCGTGAGTCATGTCCATCGTAGTGGATTAGGAATGGTGCCTTTGGCATGTTTCAGATTACTCGGTTTGGAAATAACAACGTTATGGTTTCTGCAAACGGAGTAAACTGAAGATGTGCAGAGCACTCATTCCTAGAGCTTCAGAGCACCCCCAAGGGATAGTCCCTGATTTCAACACAGAGGGAAGGCCATCTGCAGCAAGGGTGTTCACCCCATCCCTGCACACAGCTGTAACAATCTCCCTTACCTGGCTGCAGTGTTTGTGTTGGGCATCTAATCCACCTCTAAAGGACCTCCTTGGGTGTCTTCACCTTTCTTTGGTGAATAACCGGGAGCCCCTGGCTTCCCATCCTTTCTTTCCCTTCCTTAGAAGCACAGAGGCTGATGTCACTCTCTCAACAGATCCGCGGGAGGTTCTCTCTGGGATTTTCCTCCCTGGGATAACGCATGGTGTTTACTGTCTGTTGGCTTTCCGGTGGTCTCCCATCCTCCAGCACAGGGGAGTCACGAGGTCTTCCCCCAACACCCCCCCGCCTCATGCTCTGTGGTATCTGTTGTTTTCCAAGCGCTGGAATCTCTGTCCCCGTTACGTAGCCCCAAACCTGACCTTGTCGGAGACCACACACGGGTGTCTCTGGATGAGAGGGGAATGTATGGAATGTTTTTCAATGAGCAGTTTATGAAATTCCTTTCCTATATGTTTCGGAAATTCTTTAAGTTAAAGAGCACAAACATTTCTCCAAGGAAACAAGAGTTTGCAGCAGCTCGAATGCAGGCACTTGTTTTTAAAAAACACTCTATACTAGAGGGGGAAGGGGAGAAGCAATGGGGTGGAAAAGATAAAAAGAAAGGAGGAGATGTAAACAAGGAAGCCTAACTCCCTGCTCTGAGTATGCAGCAGTAGTGAGGCTGTGGGCCTCTGTGGACCAGCAGCAGGCTGAGTCCTCTTAGTGGGGCTAACAGCTGCCAGAGGGGACAGATAGGAAGCAGAAAGGCCAGTGCCCATTGTGGAGCTGCCTGAGACAGGATAAGGCAGAGCCGAGAGCACAGGAATGCGCTACCTCCAAAGACCTCTCCTGAAGAGAAAATTGAGTGGCTCTTGGGTTTCTCTTCCCTCTGAGAATGCTTTCTGTGTTGAAAATAACAAGATCAAGTGCTTAAACAAAGCTTGCCAGAGGAGACCAAAGGACATCTTCTGGTTTCCTCTTGCATTTGACTGAAGGACAGTGGAGGAGAGGGAGGACTTCGGCCAGGCTGCAGGGTGGGTAGGAGGTGGAAGTCGCCCCGCTCTGCTTGGGTGTGTGCTCCAAGCACTGAGTTATTGTGCGATAAGGTGGTACCACCTCTTCCTCCCTTTGTGTTTTTGGAAGAAAACGATGTTGCTGTCGCATGTCTGAAGGGCCTTGATTTTGGTGGGCATGCTGAAGGAGAGCTGGGCAAATGCTGGTGAGAGGTAAAGGTGGAGATGCCTTTTGAGGCTGAGGTGCTCTAGGGCATGTTCCGAAGTAGAATTATTAATTCTGAAAACTCAGTGGTTTCCAGGGACTGAGAACCTTTGTCTGGGACTCGCATACCTCAGTCCCACTTTAAGTGCCTAGGTCCCTTTTTGGATCTGGGCCTAATCTGCTAACTCAAACCCAGCTTGCATGCGTCAGAACTGTAAGCCAATATAGAGTTGGCAGGAAATGGCTTTCCTATCCTGTGAACATTTTCAGTAATTTTTTTTTAACTGAACCTGTGTTTTAAACTTGGGCCAACAGCCAAAATTTAAAAAATTTCACAAAGTGAAAACCCGGGTTTTGAATATATATTTTTTTTCCTCTAGCATCAGCTAAAACATTTGATTTTGATATCGACTTCTTCATATTTTAGTCTTTTACTGCTAGTGGCTTAATTTTAAAAACAAACTCGGAGTTCAAAACTGGAGGAGTTGGTTGAAGTACATCCCCCATCAGAAGTCTTGGGTTTGATGGATTGACACGTTCTGATCTGAAAAGCTTTTCATCAGAAACAACCATATGCCGATTAGCTACAGCTGTTGGCATCGGATGGTAGTGGTCTGTATTAAATAACTATGTTGGTGTAATGGGACAGATGAAAAACACAACAGCTGGCACACACAGGCTGTCTCACCAGAGACACCACCTCACAGGCACAGAAGATGATTTTTCTTCTAATTAGGCACAGTTCCTTGATTGCTGAAGAGGAAGTGCTATGACTTGTAGCATCGTGGCCATGAGAATGTTTGGAACTGGGATCTTCCACCACTGCAGGCCATTTAAACAATAGATCTGTAACAGTATCATTTAACAATTTGCTTGGAGAAGTCCTAAACCTTTGAAGTTACTGGAAATAAAGGTATTTGACTTCAGTATGGCCAGGACTTCTCCCACCATATTTAGTTTTGAATTTTATTTTTTTGTGCCTTCTTTTATGTTGCCCTTTGTGCCTGGCACTAGTTCTCCTTGGTTCTGATCCAAAGACCATTGGAATCAATTGAAGTCATTCCATCACCCTCAGTGGGCTTTGGAGCAAATCCCTTGCACACTAAACAATCTCTATCTCATCTTTCAAGTACTTCCTGCAAAATATGCTTCTTTCACAAAGCTCTTAAGCACAGCTGATCCTGTGTAACATTTTTATTGCTTCATGATAGACTTTCAGCCAGTAAACTGTATTTGGGTCAATTAAAGGCTAAACAAGATCCACCAATCAGGTTTGATCAGTGTTTGCTCTGTATGAGCCACCGAGCAAGAAAATATACTGTTTACTAATACTGAGGATGTGTAAAAGACTAAGAATTCCGTTTAGAAACAGGTCTTGTGTCATAACTATTTCACTGTCACCTAATAATCTCAGAGTGATTTGTAGTATCTTTTCAGACAGTTATGAGAATGTTTTGGAAATAAGGTAGGGAGTTGTAACAAAAATGTGTGTATCTTTTCAATATTTTGTTGGTTCCAGTTGCCAATAATTAAAGTGCAATTTAAAAAGTAATGTGGGGAGAGAAATCCCCCCCAAAGTCAGATCCATGCTCTAACATTATAGCCGGTGTTGTTTTTCCTTTGATGGGCAGTGAGTGCTGTTGGCTGGCCGTAGGGCAGCTTTCACTTGTCACCTACTGGCTGGATGGGCAGACCTGTTCAGGTTGTTTTAATAGAGTTTTCCACCACCTCTTTTCTCTTCTGTTTTCTCTCTTTTCTACCTCCATCTTTGCTTCATCTCAGACGCAATATCTGTGACCTCTTTGTTCCCCCTGCTTCCTGTTCCTCCCATCTCTATGATGACATTAGTATTACATTAATGTTTCCTGACCCCAAAATGCCTTTTGGATGGATGACATACGAGTGTGAAGTAATAGACAACACCTGCCCTGAAAAGACTAGAAATGGGGAGAAGATGCATCAGATTCAAAAAGGTGCCTGTTTTAGATGAATAACAGATTGAGTAGAGGGAGAAGCCAAAATACCAGGAGCACTTTCTTTCCTTAGCACAAGAGCTAAACTGTGTTGTGCTATTGTTTTCTCAGTTCCCTTGTTTTACTGTGAGCCAAGTGATAGTTCACCTTACTGTGCTGGGTGGAAATATGAATTTAAGGGGTTCTTATCCCCAAAGCCACCATCTTGCATCTTCACAGTGTGTGGGATGCTCATGGATCTTGTAGTCCTACTTTGAGTAGTTGGAGGTCTGGTTAAGTGAATCACAGCCACTGCGTTGCAGGGCAGTCTGCAGGAGTGTGAAAGAGTGGGTAAACTTGGATTAATTGTTCCTCCAAACAAAACCGTGGGCATCTGTTGAAGAGAAGGTGGCAAGGGAATATGTGGAGAGTGATGATTGTTTGCACTAAGAAGCAGCACTGTTGGGAAGACATGTAGGAATGAGTGGATGCTATAAAGAGGGTGACCACGTGTTCAGAAGTAATGGAAGTGGCAGAAAACAGGCAGTGTTTGGAATCATGGTGAAATTAAGTTCCAAGAACAAAGTGGAACATCCTGGAATTATTGAAATGAAATATCATAACTGATCTAGCTAGAATATGCTGGCTTGCAAAGTGCTTCGAGATTTAGCACTTCTCCACTGAGAAAAGAGAATCAGAGATACTGTAAAACAAAAAACTCAGAGAATAACATCATCTTTAAGGTGACAATCTTTGCTGTCACCCACTTCCTCCCATCTGAACATCAGACCTATGGGCATTTCCAGGGGAAGAAAGGCAATGGAAGGGCTCTGTTCAGACTTGCCTCTCCTCCCCAGCCTACTCTGCTTTCAGATTCAGACTGCTGTATCTTGAGGACAACCTATGTCACGGCAGTGAAGTTAAGAACCTATAGTGACTTCCACCCAGTTGTCACTGCAGTTTTCCAAACAGCAACAAAAAAGTACAGGACAGGAACCTCAAACTATCTAGGAGTGTTAAGCACAACTTCACTTTGAAGCCATCTGTCAAACATGTGGCTTCAGAAGAAAAACTTAGCAAGAGAGAATGTAGAGGAACTCAAAGTTTTTTGTTGGTTTTCATTTTTTTCTGTCCGTTATTTCTCCTCCTTTCTTTCATCTGGCTAGGATTAAATATTTTGTTTTTCTCTTCTACATGCATCAACTTGTCACTGCAGGACTGCATTGTTCATACACAGCTGAAAAAAAATAAGTTACCCCTGTTCAAGTGGAACCTCAGCTGCATTGAGGTAGAAACTGCTCAGGATTGAAGTAGAGGTATGTCACTGAGTCCCAGGCAGGGGAGAACTCAGATGGTTTCTCTCCAAGGGGAAAAGATAAAACTGTGGTTCATTTCCATAATGCTGAGGGTAAATTCAGGGAAGAGTTAGAAAGCAGAGAAAGGAAATTTCACTAGCTCATTCAAGTTTGACTTATTAAAAAATCGTGGGAATCAAGACTAGAAAAGAAAACCCATTGTGTTAAGTCATCTTATCCAATCCCTGCAACCAACCAGTGTAGGCGTCCTCCCATGGGCTTTCCAAGCAAGTTTAACCCTTGGAGAATAATGAATGACTATTGCTGAAGTACAAAATCAGGCTGGCTTCTGGTTTCCGCCAGAAAAGCCATCTTTTTCTCTTTCTGGTCCATACCTCTTCTGTCATTCACACCCTGCTCAGACCTCCCAGACAAATATCCTCTTCCAACTTGAAAAGCAGGTAAAAAATGGCAGTAACAGGAAGGACAGCGATTTAGGAGGAGACTCAGAAATGGGTGGTCAGATAAGTTGTTAATCCCTTGAAAGAAAGGTTTCTTGCTTTTCCTGCAATAAAAAAAAAAAAAGTCTTCTTCCTGCCCCCCATACCTGCCTTTACAAACACTTTAGCAAAGATGATGATTTACTAGTTGTTATCTAACTTGGAGCTGTCAGTTTCCTGAGGACAAAGGCCCAGTGCACAGTATGCCAATAAGGTCTTACATTTAACCACAGAATTCCTTGACACTGCAGTGTTCCAGCACAGCAGGCTGGAAAATGTGTTGCAGCTTCATACAAATTGAGAAGGAAAAAAAATGAGAAAAAAAAGATGGGAGAATGTAATGAATTAAATATGGAAATGAATAATACACTCAAGTACAATCTCCTCTGTGTCAACTTGATATTCAATTCCATTTATTTCATTTTGTCCCTGCACAATCAACTTGCAAGGTTGCACAGATTTATGTGTAACGTGGAACTGTTTTATAGAGTTTATCTGGAAGAATGCTGGAGTCTTAGCTATGGAGCAAAGGAAAGGCTCATAAGTCTTGAGGGGCTTAAAAAGCAGCATAAAGGCAGAAGAAATAATGTAAAACTGCCATATTTTGCCAAGGTAGTTATAAGGATGTTCCAGTTGCCATTGAAATTGGTGCCTTTAGATTTTTGCGAGACCATTGGCTCAGATATAGGAGAGCTGCGGTTCCTCAGAACTGTTTCTTCGGACAGGCATTATTTAACTGTTTGGGAGGGGTATCTAAATCACAAGTCAGAATTTGGCAGCCTGGAAGAGTTTTGCAGGACAACATGAAGATCTGTGGTACAGAAGCCTTTAAGACTCTCATAATGGAGCTGTCCATCCCTACTCTCAGTAAGTGCATCTTACTGCTTTGGTATAAAGATGTGTACGTTCATTTTTTCTCTTTTCCTAACATTCCTGTTATTTCTATTTGAGGTTTCCTTTTCTTTGATCCCTAAGTAGGAATAGACTATGGTGAGCCTCTGTGTTTTTTCTCCTCTGATACAGATAGGCTGCAGATTCCTTCTTGGGAGCTGCGACAGAGTGAATGTCTTACAATGTATATTGATCCAAGAGTAGGTTACCTTAAGATGGTGAGTTACCATGCATTTACTGCTTCACAATAACTGTCCAAGGACGTGCTCTTAAACCCAAGCAGTTCCATGTCATCATAGCTCCCAGAGTGCTGTAACGTCCATTTGCATGTGACAAATTCAAAATGGCTTGTGATTTCATTACATCTCTAATGTGAAACTAACTATACGTGCAACTAGGAAATCATATCCTGCTTCATTCAAAGTTGCATTTGTCTAACATTATCCTGAAGACTTTCTGAATCTTTGTCTTTGGCTGAGAGACTGGTTGGCTTGTTAAGACATCTTTTCTAAATGAAAATACTTATATTTAAAAGTACGCGGTCACATTTTGACTGAACTCAGCTAAAAGCTTTCACTCACTGCTTTTTAAAACTTGTTACCTCTCACAAGATCATTTTTGTGGCTTTACTTTGAACTCTAAGACATCCGTAGGACATCTTGCTTGAATTTGGAATGAAGGTACAATTCTTTTAATTATTTTAGTAGTGACTGACAGGGGACAAAAGCACTTCCCTGTTTCAAAAAATTCCTTTTTGTACACCTGTGAATAATGTTAGATATTAAACTATTGCCCTGAAATCTCATTTGCTAATTTGGCTCCTTTTTACTTTCTTTATGCTATTTGTTGACCCTGTGCTTTTCAAGATAGAGGTTTTTACCCTGAGAGTAAGCCTTTCAAGCTTCAGCCAGATTTTCCTCCTCACGGTGCCATCTTTTCTTCACTGAGGAAGCTGAAGTTAACAAAGCTCTTAGTTTGGATTTCTCTGTTAGGGGCAGGAGATGAATAGGGTTGAATCTCAGCCTTCATTGCGTCTTCATCTGTGATTCATTTCACATGCATTCAGTGAAATGCACGTGTTAGATTGTGGTAATTAAAGCAAGGTAATTCACATATCCCCCTGATTCAACTTGTCCTCTTTGTTCTTTCTCCTATCTTAGTTATCTGTATGTCACCTGCAAATATTATCACAGGTTTTCTATTCTCTACATTGTTGTTGAAAGTGTTAAACACCGTTGGACTAACAACCGCTTCCCTAAAGCTTCTTGCTAATAATAATCCTATTTGTATATTGCCCCTCCCAGTAATGACTGCATTATTTGTAGCTGAGATCTGTCACTGAAATGTTTTGGTACGTCTAATATGCCTTACTATTTCCACACAGTGCTAAGTATTTGTTTCTTAACTAAGATCTCATGAGATATTAAATTATATGGCCTGCAGAAAAACAAATATACTCAGCCTGTACCTCTGCTGCTATCAGATAGAGCTTTGTCCAAACAAAGGTATCAGTCTGCGCTTCCCCTGAGTACCAGAGCAGTTTTGCATCTCTATAGATCTAATTCTAAAATACGTTTAATTTACTGGCAATTGGGGTTTAGCGGAAGACCCATCAGAAATATGTGGAGCTCAAATTTACTGCCTCTAGTCCCATTGGGAGATGTTGGCATTTGTGTCTGGTTGTTGTTGGCCAGCATCCCTATAGTTATCCATATCTTGCATTTCAAAAAACATGACCCTTTCTTTGAGGAGGTATCACATTTCCTTGAACTCAAAATCTATGCTTCTCTCGTGGTCTTGAAAACTTCAGCCCACACTTCAAATGCTTGTAAGTGTGATCTGCTGTGTTCTCCAATTCTGAGGGATTAGGTTTATTTACTTCCAGATAGTGCAGAATTTGGTTGGCAGTTGATGACCTGGAAGGACAGCTTCCTCCTCCTAATCAGTTCTGGATGTATTTTCTCTCCTCTAGAGACAGTGCTCTTCTCCAGTGTGGTGCTCAGGCAGTAAGGTGTTATTCATATGTCATGTTTTTCATGTGTTGCTCCTGGAACCCATGTACTCATTTTCTCTGGGTTAGTTTTCCTTACTGTGCCATATTTAATTTCTTTTGCTAAGGGCCTTGAAACAGGGACCTGTGATTTCTTTTTGCCTTTTTTTTTTTTTTTTTCTCCTCTCTGTAATTGTAAAGGCCTGCAAAGTCACAGACCTCCTTAGCGCTGAATAAATAATAAACAATGCTTTTGCTCTTCGTTCCAAAAACTTACTCTGCAGATTCTTAAGAGGGAGCATGGTGTCAATGCAATCGCAAAAGTGCACATCATCACCAGATGGGAATCAATACAAGGCATCACTGTAAAAGTCCACATGGTAGCACTTGTCAGTAATTCTCCTCCAGTCTGTCAGCACAGTACTCCATCATACAAACAGGAGGAGCATGTTGTGGGTTTGTATATTTGACCCTCTCTGGGGACATCACTAATATAAAAAGCATTGCCACCAGAGGCTTCTTCTGCACTGAACAAAAGGAAATGCGTTTTCCTTCATTCTCTCTTGAGCATGTGGAAGCCCAGATTCAAAGAGCTGAGCCATGCTCTTCTTTTGTAGATAGCAGCATTGCAGGAGCCAGTGGCAGCTGGCCTAGACCAGACTCTTGTTTCACATCAGCCGCATCTGTGATCCATTTTAATGCTGAGTCTGCAAATCCAGGCAGTAAAGCAAAGGGATGATGATGTCCACCCATTGGACCTTCAGGCCTTTCATGAAGCTCCCGGACTCCACCACTTGGAGGAGGAATAACTATATAGTGGTCTATTGAGCCACAGCATGACTATAAGTATGTAGCCATATGTGAGCTTGCAATGGGTGTCCTTGAAGAATGTGATGGCGGCAGTAGGGCCGCAACTCATTAGTCAGCCATCTTTATTTCTTTGTTTCCAGTGGGAGCTCTCCACAAGATGGCAATGTAACACCACGCATTCTGTCCTCTGGAAGATGTCCTCTGCTTGGGGTTTCCTTCATTCCAAGAATGGTGCCATTGGGTATCTACACCCGTTGCATGTGGGAGTGCAAGCCCAGCTTGGGTTGAGGTGAATGCAGATAGTCTGTCTGGTGGCTTTCTGCCAAGGTGACATCAAGTCTCCAGAGAGAGAGCATAGTCCAATGATGTGGCTTTGCCACTCCTGGTTGGCCGTGGGAAAAGACCTGCCATGACCATATGGAGACACCAGGCATGGAGCAGCATAGAGGTGCTCTCTAGGGAAAACTGTAGTATTTTAAGATATAGAATCTGTTATCTTTGTAATACTGAATTGTACTTTATTGAACAAATAATCTTACTGCAGTATACGGAATATCTGTGAAGCACAAGGCCACCACGACGTGAATAAACTTGCCAAAAAGTCTGTGTTGTCTTATACTGCTTCCTGTTAACTTAAAAGCAGCTGGGAAAGATGCTAGCTGAAAATGAGATGTGATCATCAATAAGTTGTTTTTATCTATTTAAACCTAGCAACAACAACAAAAAAAGTGCAAACGAAAGATGCATAACACTAGCTTCCTTCTGTAACACAGGCCAGGATTTTGTGAATTATCCCCAGATTTCAGTCACTTCCCCTATGGCTTCTGTTCTGTCTCTTACAATAAATATTTGCTCGCCAACTTCTTTGAACAGCGAAAGCAAGCCAAGCCAGTCCTGGAAGGGGCTGAGCTGTGTTTGTTGTACTATGTTTTGGGAAGCCCTTTTTTGATATGTGTTGATATACTTTGCCCCCCTTAATTCTCTTTATCCTTTTGGGGGATCTCTGCTTGCCCTTTAGTTGATTCCTTGAGGAATGCTCCTAGAAAATCTAAGGCAGTCAAGGGCAGAAGTAAGAATGATGAGTAAGCAGCTCTTCATCTGTTCAGAGAAAGGACTGTGTCAGAAACTGAACTGTCTTGTTGTCACTATGAAGTTGTGTTGTCTTCCGAAGTACCAGGTGTTGGTCATGGCTGGAAAGAGGAGAGCAGATTAAATGGATCCAATGGACTGATCTGGTATGGCAAGCTTTAAGCTCTTTGAAGCCTATGAGGACATTTCCATTTCCAAACCACAAATTATTTCCAGAAACTGGGAAACAAGAGGAGGGGAACAAGAGGAAGGAAAACTTGCACATGGCAAGCTCAACAGACAAAAAAAAATCCTTTACAATGAAGTCATTGGACAGAAAGTAAACTGCCCACAAGCCCTTTTACCAGAAGAGTTTGGATCAAGAGTCCAGTGAATAAGGGGATTATATGTAACACATATGTATGAAGTGTCGAGGCACTAAGGAGGAATTGTCTATATGTTGGTCTCAAAACTTCCACTGAACCCTTCAGTGTGCGAGTCAGTCACAGAGAAGATCAGTGTACGTGGTCCTTGTTCCAGAGCCAGGTTAAAGGAAAGGTGGAACTTTTCACAGAAAATAGTTAAAACTTTGCTTTATCAGGCTTGCTTTTTGCTAAACTTTGCTTATCTTGTGCAATGGTTCCTGGCTCCTTCATACGGCCTTCACCTTTGAATACTATTGATTAACTAGTACCTGGTTTGCCATATGATCCGAGTTTCTCTTACATCTTTCTCTTCTTTATCTACTGGAGTTGACTCTTTTAACCCTTTGACTGGGAACTTTGTCACTTACCTGATGACTGGCAGCTGTTCTGTACAGCTTTATGTCGAGGAAGCAAGTGAGAGACTGAAGATTCTCAAAGTAAAAGCCAAACTCCTTTAAACTGTTAAAGCTCTGAATTCTTTGTCTTGCAGTAGCATCTAGAAGGCGTGCTTCAGCTAGGAGGGTGGGCCTGCTGTGCAAGGCACAGGACCAGCACGTAACCAGAGGGCTGCTCCTGCCCTAAAGAACTTGCAGCCTCAATAGAAAACAGAAAGAATGAGAGACACAAAGAAAAGAGAGGACTTGGCCAAGATGACTGAGCAGTAAATCAGTGGCAGGACTTTGAAGAGTTCCCTTGAGTCCTAATCTGGTGACCTTTCTAGTGGGGCAGGCTGCCTCTGGCTTTTCACTGAAGTGTGCAAAGCATTGGCTTTTAATTTGCAAATAGATTAGAGCATACAGCATCACATGCCAAAAACTTCAGCGGGAAGTTAATGTTGCCTAATGGTGTCTTGTATTGTTCCAGAATGCATGAAGGATTAATCCTGAGCAGGAAGTGAGAAATTAATGCTAATTTAAACTTCTGAAAAGTAGGAAATATACAGGTACGATCAAAATAACCGTAGCTCTGTCCTCTTCCAGCGTTGTCACTATGCATGTTCAGATACACAGAATCTCATAGCAATTCAAGAAATGAGGCACATGAAAACAATAAGTAAAGTGTAATACATTTTCTCTGAGCATATCCCATCAGGACAAATGGGCCAGGCAGCAGAATGCTCATTCCCAGTAAGATCTGAGAATGGCAGATTTGATGCCCTTGAGTCTTGAGGTGCGTGTGCTCCTCTGTGTCACCTCTTGCCAGGGCAGTCTAGCTCTGAAATTCATCCTTTGGCTCAGCCTGTGGGGTGTTTCATCCCAAAGGAACTCTGAGCTCATAAATGTTTTGATGCTGGCCGCTGGTCTTTTAGTGGTGAGGCCAGAGCATCCGTGGTGGAATGTGATTTCCATTTCAGATGGCCATAATCTCAAAACAGTTTTACGTGGTGCCCGACCATGGTTTCTCAGATGGTGTTGACAATTGTCTGGACATTGCTCTCAGTTACGTGGCCTGATTTTGGGGTGGTCCTATGTAGAGTCAGGAGTTGGACTCCTTATGAATCCCTTCCAACGCAGGGGATTCTGTGATTGTATGTTATTTTTTCTTCATAGTCATTTCCTATAAGTCCATAGATTTTAAGACTGGGAAGATATCGCTAGACTGTCTGACCTCATCTATACCAACCTTCAAGCTTCTGATTCAGCTGTATTGAGCCAAATACTCTGAAACTGTCCACAGCATCTTCAACGAAAGCTCAAGTACAAATCTTGAATGCTGTTATTTCAGACAGTGAAGCTGTTGTCTGGGAGTTTTCAGGAGGTCTTGGCTCTGCTCATCCCCTCCGCAGTCACCACAAAGTTGGCTTGCTAACCTAGGCGTGCTCAGGAAAGAGATTGCATTTTGGGATGCTGAGGCATGCTGGTTTAAGAGCACTTAGAATAGTTCACCCGTAAACAGAAAGTGATGCTTGGTTTTATCTATATTAGAACTGAGATTCTTCTAATACCTGGACAGATTTAATCTAGTGCCCTTTTACTTTGTGAAAAAGGGGTCTAGCAGCATTGCACATCAGTCACAATTTACAGAACAGTTGGTCTCTTATGACATTAAGGTTCCTCCCTATCTACAAGATGTTCACAGCTCAACTTTTCCCACCAAGAGCAAATCAAGCATCAAGACTCATGCTTTTTTTGTGAAGGAGCTGGATAGGGTGAACTCAGTCTCTTGTGATACTTAAAAACGGATATCCAAGTAGGATGAAATGTTTGTTGGGAGGCATTTATTAGATATATTTTCCCTTTATGTGCTCAGATGCTTTGAGGAACTTTCTAAATTTTACCCACTGCACAATATTGAATCATCCCATGAGATGAGTTTCAGTCTCAGATTATTAGCAGTCTAGGTGCAAATGTGATTCACTCAGTTTGACTAGATGGCAAAAGTCTTGTGTCCTTCCCTTGCCTGCATGGGGGCAGCTGTGTCTATCTTTCTTAAAAAGAAAAAATGATGGCTAAGGAAGAGGAAATAATATACGGTGGATGGCAATTGCAAGTTATTTGTGTAATGAGTAATGTCTTAGCAATACTTCCACATCACTGGGGCTAAAATCCATACACTGAAGGGAAAATGACTAAAAGGGGACACCTGTACAACCTTACTCATTTGGAGCTGGTCCATCTGGTCCTCACCCTTCATACCTCAGGACTTTTCAAACATGACATACTTTTACTGTCTCTGTTCTATAGTGATGTAACATTTCCATCTCATGGTGGGAACTGAGGCATTGGCTAGGTGAAGAGCCTTGCCCTGTGGTTAGCTGGAGTCTGGATCCAAGTCTTTTGTAGTGTTTTCTTTGCTGCCACAGGGCATATTTCCCTGAGTGACTTTTTCTGTGGGGCAAAGAAGGTTTCCAAGCGTGTCCTGGTTTCTCTAAGGGACCCAACACCCATTTTTGCTTTGTCTCTGCAATGCTATTTCCTAGAAGCTGAATGTCTGTCCATGCCTGTTGCTTATGTTCTTCCTCATATACCCACTACTGGCTACTGTCAGACCGAAAATACTGTGCTGCTTGGACATTTAGCCTTATGTAATATGGCATTTATGATCTTATGAGGTTTTGGAGTTTTCCTGTTTTTCATTGTGGTCTCTACTGAGCAGTCAACATGCAAAATGACCCCAGAAAATTTGGTGTTTTTGCCAAATCTGTCTCTTAATCACTTTCTCTTCTATGAAATCCTGCCTCCAGCAAGATTGGCAGTTAACAGAACACTACCAGCATCCCTGAAAATGTTTACTAGGTATGTGTTGTGTGTTCATCAGGAAGTCACAAGGCTTACTAGTGTAATTAAGAGTTGTGTAAGTGCAACATAGCACACTTTAAAATCCTGATAGTTTGTAATGTCCAAAAGGAGCTGCAACAATCATGAAATCTGACTTTCTGTGTAAAATGAGCCTCAGAATGTATTCTGTTAATTGTTGCTTGGATTTCAGCTGCTTGTGCTTGTGTTGAAGGAGACATATAGATACCTCATCAGCAGTGGCCAGGAATTAGACGTGAGACTCTATTGAAGGACAGGGCAGCAGTAAGGGGAGAGGCAGGTGCTGAGCCAGACTGGTACAGCAGTGGCCTGTCAACAGGGATGTGATTTTCAGAATGTCTCCCTCTATTTCTGGCAGAAGATGTCAGGGCCAATGAATCCTTGAAGCTCTCATGTGCAAGTCTGGATATGTTCTGTCTCCATTTGCAGCTCTGCTGGAGAAATGACTGTCACACCACTGTCCCATCCCTCAGTAGCTATTTGGCAACCTCCCATTTACATCAACAAGGCAGCTGTCTCACACGCTATCCACCAACCATTTTCTTTTTCTTATCCTTACCATGTTGATGTTCCGAATTTACAAAGTGTCGTATGTCCCGTCGGGAACTGAAAACAGATGAAAAATGCTGGAAAGATGGTGGAAATTGCTTGTAAGTGACGTTATTTATCCACTGGTAAACTGCACGGTGCCAGTGTCAGAGCAAGTCCTGGCTCCCGTGCTTTCCCCTGAGCCCTTGCTGAATTTGAGGCTTGCTTGAGGTCCCCTTGGCCATCTTGGCTCCCCACTCTGTGCCACATCTCTTGTGGATGGACACATTCTGCAGCAGGACCAGCCAGGTTCAGAATAGAAGAGGTACATCTCCCTTGCTGCCATAAGCCCTTTGCTCAGGTCCAGTTCAGACCATCTTTCTTTCCCAGTCAATCCACTTGGGTCCACCAGTTCCTCTGTGCCAGCCAACACCTCCAGATCCTACCAGTTTCAGGGTCTGGGCAAGGTCAGAAGTTATTTTGGGATGTATGTCACCTTGAAAAGTGGTGCAAACCATGAAGTCATTGCTAGAACTGGCTGGAAAAATGATTTTATATGGTTGTTTTTTTTCTGCCACAAAAAGCAAATATATTCAAACTGAAATTGTGGGAAAAGGGATGATTTTAACAGATTTTCCAGCTTACGAAAAGGTTGCAAGTCTTCTAAAGCCATTTCTTCTCTTTTTTTTTCTTCAACTGATTAGAGGTTTGGCACTGCTTATTTATTTATTTATTGTTTAACATTGAAATAACATTTCATTCTTAAATTCAACTTCATTTTTACTAGAAAAGAGATTAAACAGAGAAAAATCCAAATCAAATATTTGGAAATTATTTTTATCTGTACCAATTTTTGTTTTGTTTTGTTTTGTTTCTTGCCTAGTGGTCTGTGAACATTTGCAGCGTTTCCTTCCAGTTTCTTTCTGATGTGGAGAGGAGCATTGTTTGAAATTTCAAAATCTTTTATGAGAAAGGGAAAGTCTTTCCTGCCAAGCTCTAGCTATGGCTAGAGTATGTCTTAAAACACTAACTGTCAGAAGCTGTGATCTGATTTACCAGGGAGGGTTTTCTTGTGTTGTCACACCCCTGCATAGCCTCTGAGGAGTGAGTAACAGGGAGCTATTCCTGACGGCTACCACCTGCGTGAGCTCTTAAACATCTCTAAAATAAAGTATATCGTATTTTGGGAGAGGAAGATGTGTGAGGAGCCTTGAGTCAGCCAGGAGGATTTGTAAACAGAGTGATGTGAGGTGGGAGTCAGTGAATCACAGAATCATAGAATGGCCTGGATTGAAAATGGCCACAATGACCATCTAGTTTCAAACCCCCTGCTATGTGAACATGTGAACATGTGAGGGTCGCCAACCAGCAGACCAGGCTGCCCAGAGCCACATCCAGCCTGGCCTTGGATGCCTCCAGCAATGGGGCATCCACAGCCTCCTTGGGCAACCTGTTCCAGGGTGTCACCACCCTGTGTGAAAAACTGCTGCCCTAATATCTAACCTAAACCTCCCCTGTCTCAGTTTAAAACCATTCCCCCTTGTCCTATCACTATCCACCCTCATAAACAGCCATTCCCCCTCCTGTTGATACACTCCTTTCAAGTACTGGAAGGCCACAGTGAGGTCTCCCCGGAGCGTTAGAATAACAACATGGAGGAAAGGACTGGGAGATTGGAAGCTGGGGTGACTCAGTGTGAAGCCTTCCGTGAGCATATGTTCGTGGCTGGCAGTGAATGCTCAGGGCAACTGTGAGGCAGAGGGCGAGCAGATCTCTAGCACAGCCCTTGGGATGCTGGCAGCTCAAGGTCTTCTCAAAACAAAAGAGGCACCTTCTTGTTTACGCGCATGGCCAGCAAATCTGAAAATGCACTGTAAATTTGGATAAAAATCTTGTGTTTGTGACTTATCCAGAGTCAAGCTGAAGTCTCCCCTGAGCTAACAGAAAATGTGCTGTGGTACGTGGTTATTAGGGCAGCAGTCCTTTCTTTTCCCTGCCTTTCACTGATGCCTAGATTGCCTTCCAGACCAAATGTCTTTTTAACTTCTGGCTGAAAAAAAAGATATTTTCTCCCTTTCTTCCACTGAAGTTTCAGTCAAAATACTTACCAAACTGCAGATTTTAATCATTCATTTAGACTCATTTTGAACTGTATCTCTCCCTGGCAGAGTTGAATAGGTGAAATTCAGTGCATCTCCATACCTCAGGAGCATCTTCACGAACCTTACGGGAACCTTATGGCTTTGCTCTTTACAGTGTGGTGTATCTGAGTGACCAGCACAGGCTTGGTAGAGGCAAAGGGAAGTGTAATTGCAGAGAGTTTCCAAATGACCCTGGAGAAGTGTAGAAATCGTGTTGTTAACAGCCATATTCTTCATGGCAGCTATCCAGAGCCTTGTAATTAGATGTGAATATTACAGTTGGCTTCAAAACGATATAGAAATTAGAAATTGCTGTCACTTGGGGAATTAGAGCATCCTTTCATTGGAGGGGGGTGGGAGCAGATTGGTGGTGGGCTCGTTCTGTGTTTTTGTATTCCAGGCAGTTTGCCTCTTGAGAGGAAGCTATTTATTGATCTCCGACTGCGAGGGTTAATAAATCTCTCTTCAGGCTGGTTCAAACTCTGGCCAGGTCAATTTGAGGCAGATGATAACTGCTGCTGAAGCAGAGGCGAACCAGCCAGTAGGAGCTGCCCAGGTCTGGTCTGCGCTGAGAAGCTGGGGCTGTGCAGACCCTTGACCTTCCTTCCAGCCCCCAGCCTTGGGGAGTTTGGATTTAATGCATCTGGCATGGCAGTCCTTTAGTTGGAAGAACTGCATGTTTTCCTATCCCATCACCCGTTGTACATCCGTGTCACCTTCAGAGGGGGGGGGAAGCATCTGCTTGGCAAACAGACTGCTTTCATTACCCCGTCTCCTCCCCTCGCCTCCTGAAGGACGTCTTCATTAGGAACCTCCGTGTGTGGAAATCAGCTTATGCTCCAGACAATATGCGAAAGCCCCCTGGAAAGATTTTATGAGAGGTCACACACTCGAGCCTGTCTGTCACTGGTTACCCGGGGGTGGCCACCCCACCCTCCTCCCTCCCCTGGTCTGCCCTTTGATTCCTCACCCCGAGTGGCAAATGCCTCTGCTTCAATAGACTTAATTTCCAATTGTCTCCATGAGCTTTGGAAGTCTCTCTATCACACCCTGAACAAATACGCTTTTTTTTCTTTGTATTTGTTCTTCTGCACTCGCTGCTGATTAATCGGTTCTTTCCCCATTGCCATGCTGCTGCTCTAATCAAGGACAGATTCTTGTGAAAATAGGTTGGTCTTCCCCTCCACCACCTTTCTGTGTGTGTGTCTGTTGGTTTTTTAAAGAAATTTCCTAGAACTGATAGATTTGGCTGACTCTCAGCTCTCTCCTGATGCAGTAGGGTTAAAGGCAGCACTGGGTGGCCTGTTTGCTCTCGACTTTAACCTTTTCATCATTCGCAGAGAGAACCCTTTCCCCTACTCCCCTTCCTTATAGGGTGCACGTGGCATAGGAAGCCTCAGTGAAACTCTGCTGATGGAGTTAGGCTCAGGTAGCACTTCCTACCAGCCCTTAGGCAGAGATTTGATCTAGGAAATGTGGAAAAGTTCTCCTGGGTGATGTGAGCACCCTTGATAACCTCAGGATCTGAGGCATGTGGCACTTCATCAGTGCTCTCAGCCTTTTTCAGGGTTATGCACGCTTCCTGAAGCATCTCCTGTAGTCTGCTGATGAGATTAATCATCAAGTAAATAACTTCCCTTGACTTTTGGACTCCTCCACCTCCTGTGTGGAAAGGACCACTTAGAATCATAGAATCCTTAAGGTTGGAAAAGACCACTAAGATCGTCTGTTCCAACTGTTCACCTACCACCAATACTGCCCACTGCCTGCATCCCTCAGTGCCACATCTCCTGATGTTCTTAAACACCACCAGGGACAGTGACTCCACCACCTCCATGGGCAGACTGTACCAATGCCTCACCATTCTTTCTGAGAAGACATTTCTCCTAACATCCAAACTGAACCTCCTCTGGCACAACTAGTGATAGGCCAAGAGGCAGTGGCTTTTGGTTACCCAGGAGAAGAGGGTGACTCCCAGCTTCCTACGACCTCCTTTCAGGTAGTTGTAGAGAACACTTCTCACCTTCCAACCTGGGTCCTGGGTGTCTGTCAGCCAGGAGGGCAGGTGAGCTCCTGCAAAGCCTGCGGAGGGCACTAGAGAAGTGCAGAAGAGGTGAGATGGGGCCGGAGTGGCAGTGCATGTGGCTGCCATCTGCACAGCTCCTGGTGCTGACCCTGGGAGGGCGAGGTGGAGGGTGAGGGAGAAAAAAGAACTCTCAGACTTTTTCTTTTAGACTTTTTTTTTTCCTCTGCACTGTAGAGCAACTAAGGTCTTATCAACACTTCCCTCCCCATCCAAGCTGTGATTACTGAGCCTTCCCGTGGACACGCTGGATGTATGTGTGCATAAAAATATATGGCTGTATAATTAGAACCAGCCAAGAATATTTGGCTGAAATGGTGGTGGAAGTGGGTGGGGGGCTCGGGGGTGTCCAAATATACCGATTCATCAGAGCCAGAACTCTTCATGGGAAGTGTCAGGTTTGATGAATTTCCCATTTTCAAAAAGAAAAAAAGAAAGAAAAGGTTTTGACATATTTGAAACATTCCAGTGCAGTGTTTTTAAACCATCACCTCCCAGCCTCATTTTTTTTTCTGCTCACAGAGGTTTTTGAGATCATTCTGAATCAGGCAGAACATGGATTTGAAGTGTGGCCAACATCCAAAACACCAGCTAAACAGCATCAGTCAGTCCTTTTCCCCAAGAAAAGCTTCCTGATAAAACTGGTTGAAGCTGAAATGTTCCATAGGGATGTGTCAACTCCAGCCAAGCAGCACATTTGACCAAATGAGGCAGTAGCCACCTCAGTTTGAAATGTTTCCTTCTCCTGTGCACTTTGTAGGCTCTTCCCATCCCCAAGATACACTTTCAGTCCTGCACCAAAGCGGCTCTTTGGTCAGGTCCGTTTGCTGAACTGGTCTTTTCTTAGTCTCCAGATTTCCCTGCATGTTCCCAGAAACACAGAGACACACGAATACTGGGATGTTTGAGAAACACACGTAGCCCAGGGAGACTTTGGGGAACTCAGACCCACCTGCCTGGAGCATCTAAGCCATTAATTAGGAGCATGTCATTCGGGGGGTCGGCTCAAGGGCCACGTGGACAGTGCTTTTTGCCCAAACTATTATTCATGCTTGTTTAGGTAGAAAGCCCTTGTGCAGGAGCCCAGATCCTCAAAGGTTTGGCTTGCCTTGGGAGTCAAATGCCTAAATACCTTTGAGGATCGCAGCCTTAGTCACTGTATCCACAGCCAGCTTTAAATCCACTCTGGAGGACTTATAAATGCTTCTTTATGAGCTTTTCAGGCTGGACTCTGACCCTGACTGGCTTCATCCTGGCAGTGCTGAGTGCCGCAGCCACCCTCCTTGTTCCCCTTCTCCTGGTGTGGACAGGCACCAGGGTGTGAACCCATTCCTGGTGCCAGCCCATGATGGGTGACAGCAACAGCCTGAGTGGCAGAAGTTTGTCACTATACCAACACAGGCTTTAGGGAGCAGTGGAAGGGATGTGAAACGTCGCTGTTTGCTCTCCTAGGGGTCTCGGACAAAACTTTCCTCGGGGTCCTGCACCTTCCCAGCCATTGTCAGGGACAAGCTACTGTGTTAAGAAGAACACCTGGTTTGATCCAGCTTGAATATATGTCCCTTTATTTTCTGTTCCATCCATGTTCCCCTCAGAGTATGTCTCCATTCCCCTCTTTTACACTAAATTACAGATGGCAATCTCTTCATCTATGGTACTGTGAAAATAGCAGCAAAACACAGTGTAGTTAGAAAGAGCAATACAATGTTACAAGGAACCTGTACTGCAAAGTGTTCAAACTTTGGTGGAGCTCTTGTAAGTGTTGATAGCAACTTGGGGTGTTTGGAGTCAGTGTTTGGATTTCTCGTTTTATGAACTGACAAACTCAAGGCTAAGTCCAGACAGAGGTCAAAGGATTGGTCTGGGATTGTACAAACTTAAAAGGAAAGCGAGGTGTTACCGTGCTGGGAAACCTTTGGCATGGGTGCATGACCAAACCCCAGGAAATTAACCTGTGTGAACCCTACCGGTGTCCACACTACTGTGACACTTCCAGAGAAGCCCAGCTGTGCCACTGCTGGTGGCCCTACACCCAGGTGGGTTCAGCAGAAATGCACCTTCTGCAATGCCAGTGACTTGTTCCTCTCTACAAAGCACTATCAGTCCCTGACCTACTTTTGTCTCCAACTCCTTTTAAACAAAACCTTTCTTAGTTTTCTTTTTGCAGCTTCTTGCCCTGATTTCCTGCTTGCTTTCCATGCAGTATCTCTGCATGTACGTTCAGACCCTATACTCTTTTTTGGACATTTTCTTGTAACTATGTTTTTTGGCTGCAACCCACCCCGTTATACATCCAGAGGATGCTTGATTGGCAAGTCTCTCCAAATCAACAGGAAAATCGACTGCACGCTACCCTTATTTTCTTCTCCAGACTCTCTTTTTCTCAGAGCCAGTGATCAGACCTGCCCTCTCCCCATGGATGTTTAGGGGAGCTTTAAGGATGCCCCGCATTGATTTTAGGTCCCAGGGAGCTCTTCAAAGTCTAGCGCTGTCGAAGTGCATTGAGCTTTATGGAAGAACCGCGCATGACTGCTCTGGCATTCTCACGCGAGGTTGTGGGATTGCTGGCCAAGCTGGGAACGGGCTGTGTCCAGCCCTCATTCCTGCTCTAGAGCAGGCACGGGTGCTGGTGAGCATCCCCTGAGCCAGCGGAGGCAGCAGCTGCACACTCTTGTGCTATTGCCTCTCATTTATTCACCTGCTTTTGTTTTTCCCCTGTCTCTCCCTGCCGGATTTCCCTCAGACCCCTCTCTGCCGAGCTCCACACACAGCATAGGGTGGGCTGGGGACTGAGTTTGCCCAGAGGGCATTGCTTTGTACCTACCAGATGTGCTGGATTTCTCACTGGCTCTCTCTGAGCAGCCCCCTGCTTCCTCTTGAGCTTGCTGTAATTTAGACTCTCAGCCTTTTGCCAGTCTTTGTAGTTGATTTATTCTCCTGGTGTTTAATGTTGGATTTGCCTCTTTGGAGGAAGGTTATAGCCACCTTGGAAATATTTACAGAGCAGAACTACTCTTTTTTTTTTTTTTCCTCACTCCTTGAGAGAAAACTAGTGTTACGGTATGTGGCTAGACTGCCATTACCCAACTAACAAATTCTCTACTGCTAAGGTCTCTATGAGAGCATTTGCCTTCTGTCATTAAGCCTTTAAAGATCTTGCCAGCCATTGGTTTGGCATCCAGTCCCTCTCAGCAGGACTGGTTGCCTGTATCCTGTCTTTAGCTAATGCTCTGTCAACCACAGGGGGAAACTCAGCCAACAAGATCTCTATCAGCCTTTCAAGGACCAGCAGCTCTGCCATGTGGACTGGAGTCCTGCACTCTGGCCTGATCTATTTATTAAAGAGCTCTGCCAATCAGTAGACCTTGTCAAAAATAATGTTTCCCCTTCTCTCCCTCCTCCCTGGAAAATGTTGATGTCAATGACAAAATGTTTGTTTTTGTTGACTTTTTCCATGGAAATTTACAGGTTCCATTGGGAAATGAAAGATGTGTTTTCAGCTGTTGAAGATCTTTCATTTTAAGGCTTTTTCAGATTTTCAGTAGAAGAAAAATAATTGAAAAAACTGTAAGGAAAAGCAATAATGACTGTGTATGTATGGGTTTTACTAAATGACCAGATTACCAACAAGACTGCACTTTGCTTACACTATCAATGAAATGATTTTCTTATCATGATGGTGCTCCTGCAGGATGGCTGTGATGTCTGCTGCGACATACATGCCCCCTTCTTTTCTGAACAGCGTTGATAGTCTCTTGCCACCCTCTCAGGACTTGTCATTCAGCATTGTTGGTTGTCTCATCTGAAATTCTCCTCTTGCTATGTCCAGTCATCTCAAGTCATTGCCGCTTCTTCTATTCACCTCTCTCATCTCTGCCTTCCTTTTTCTACCCCTTTGCACATGTGTGAAAATGGCCTTCTTTTTGTATGGGATTTTCTGGCTGGCTGCTCATCCAGAGGACCTTCAAGCATTGTTTCAAAAGGGATATTATTTATTTGGAAGTCAGGTGGAATTGCATGGCTTAAATTCTTTTTAGCAAAGACCTTGATCTGGTTGCTATTTCCTTCTTTCAGTGTAGACTGCGCTGTGAGCTGTGTGAGCCACTCCTTTGTGTTTGAGAGGCACTGTGAATATAGAGGGAGCCCTCCCAGCCTCTTGGGACCTTAAGCAGGGGGTTTGCACAGATAAAGCCAAGGACAAGACCCTGCCTAAAGTGGTAGTGCAGGTCTTTATTTGCTCTTGAGATGTGCAGCAATCTGTGACAAAACCAAGAAGTTAATGCAGGTGACTAGTCCTGCACTTTGACCACGGCATCATCCTTTTTTGCTCATTCAAGCACATCTGACCCTTACAGTCCTGGCCTGCTGTTACCCTCCCAGTCATATACACAGGAGCATGCCTTTGTTCTTATCCATGCCATAGGCATCCTACTTTACAGAGCAGAAAGTGAGGAATTGCATCATGTCCAGCTCATCAGGCACCATTCTGCTGTACAAGCGTGAGAAAAGGTGAAGAAGGCTGATCAGATAAAGCCTGAAACTGCCCCATTAGCAAGACATGCTCACAAAGCCTCTGGGATCACTGGAATTAAGTGTTAAAATATTCTGAGCCAGTCCAGTTCTGAGAATTGGCTTTTGTGTGTTCATATGGGTGTGGAGAGGTTTTAGCCAGGTGCTCTGGCTCAGCCTCATTGAGCTTGGTGAAAATTAGACCCGTGGCTTTAGCACCTAGCCCTGCCCATGCCTTTAGATGCATCTCTCCCTCTTCCAGATCCTTTTTCTCTGGAGATGCAAGCTTCAATGAATGAAATACATCCTTCCTGTCGCTCCCAAGCTATATCTGTTCCTATCACTGACACTGGGAAGTGGATACATGCAATTGGTGTTGGGTTGATTGGCCCATCACTCCAAAACCTCTTTCATGTCATGAGTTTAATCACATAAGGGCTGGTAGGAGAATCACAGGAAGAACAGTTTTTTGCTTCAGAGAAGGCAGTTCTGTTAAAGTTCCAAAAGTCTTGAAACATTTTTAGGATGAAAAGTCCTACTTTTTATATCCTGAAATAACTTAAAAATGTGGAGCATTAGGTACCATAAAGTACGAAGTAAAGACATTCGACCTGTCTTGACCAGATTTGAAATGAAGGGTTTTTTATTTTTCTTTTCACAGAGAATTTTGTCATATTTGGATTTTGTCCTGACTTGAAGAGAAAATATTCCTGATCTTGAGTGAGTCCAAATTCCAGTGCAAGTCCTTACTTATTTTAGTGAAATAAAGTCTTGAGCCGCTATGGAAATTAGCAACAAGATTTTGCTGTGGGGTCAAACTCTGTTACTGCTTTGTAACTGCTGTTACAGCTCTCTTACAAAAGGCTCAGATCCTATCTGGAAAACAGGAAAAGTACCAGGTAGCTAGTGGGACTGATCACGCGACACAGAGCAAATGGAGCGCGGTGTTAGTTTGGAAGAGGAACTATCATGTGGGTAGAGCAGTGGTCTGGGACATGAAATCTGGGTTCTCTGTCGCCTGCAAACTATCCCTGTGGCCACAGCTTCATTCCCTGAGATCATCTTCACTAGATAGTGGTCTCCCAGTGCTGTTATTGCCTGGGCAATAGCTTTCAGCATGCCATTCATACCAATTAAATGCACTATGTACGCAAAGCCCCAGCCTGATGACGAAGGTGGCTGGTGGTGACGAAGGTGACTGGGTACCAGATACCGATTTCTCTGCAATAAGGAAACATGCAAGCCTTTTTCCTTCTGGCTCCTATTACATTATTAGCCAGGAGAAACACAGATGCTGGGACATACAGGAAGCTCACAAGCTGTAGGGTTGGTGGGATGCAAGACCTGATGGACCTGGGAGTGAGCAGGTGTATTCAGCAAGGGTTAGGTGAGGCCAGTAAGTTTTATTTTTGAAGTGGCATGGAGAGAGAAGGAAGAAGGGAAGGAGGAACAGCTGTAAGGACATTTTTGTTGCTGACTGATCCAAAAGAGTGTGTATAAACAGCTTTAGATGTATGATCCTAAGCATGTTAAATATATTTACTGCCTGCTCTAATTGGTACTGCCTCAGGTTAGCCAGGACTAAGAGTTCCCATGGGAGGTATGCTTCAGTGAGTCAATGGTCTGAAGATCGGTGCCCGCAGTGCAGCCCGTGTTAATGATTGTCTCCACGCTGTCCTTTCTCACAGTCCACTGCAGGAACATGGAGCTGGCCATGTCAAGGGTCCACTGACCAGCTGCTTCCTACGGGGCAGCACCGGGAATGGGTGGCACCAGAGATGGAGCTGGCATCACAGCTGTCAGCCCTGGAGAGCTTCAGGCAAAAGTGTTCAGCACTTTTTCCCAGTGCAAAAAACCAAAGGTGTTTTTGCACGTGCGAAGACTCATGCGTGCACCCCGTGTTAGTTCCCAGCATAACTCAGATGACCGCTCATTTTCTAAAGAGTTGAATTTAAGAAGAGTTTGCCAAAAGGAGGATAAAAATGGCATAAAGCAGTTTCCTACTGTAAAATGTCATACTGATAGAACTAGCATTTTTGGCAAAGCCAGTGTAAATTTCAATATTTTGTTTTGTTTCTTAAAAATATCAACAACACAGAAAATGTCCAAATATGTAATATTGACATTTTCTGAACCAAATGTTTTGTCTCTTCATTCTTCAAATTTTAATCAACTTCTTCATAGAAATATTAGAAAATAGCTAAGTAAAATAACTTGGGCTTCTCACGGATTTTAGCTTTTTACTCCAACTTGGGACTTCAGACTGTTTGTCACCTAAGACAAAATAAAATATCCTCTTTTGGGATATATGTATTACTCACTGGCTAAGCCAGTTTGTCCTGAAGTTGTTTCCAAAGAGCCCTCACCCAGGCCTGCCATACTCTGGATAGGCAGAATTTCCTGCCAGCTCCGTCATGCTTGTGCCTGTAGAAATGCATCCTTGATATGGTACCAAAGTGCCATGGCAGAGATAGGATGCAGCTGAGCTTGTTACATCATGTCCAAAAAGGAACAAATTGAAAATACAATCAAATGTTGCTGGATTTCTAAGCATCGTTCTCCCAGAAAATGCTCAGTGGCCAGAGAAGTTTAAGGGAGTGAAAAATTTGTGTGTGTTTTTTGCTGGTACTTGAGAAGCATAGAGATTATGACGAAGGTGTGGGGTTTGGAGGAGCTTCTTCTGATAATGTCAGTGCTGTTTTAAGGACAGATCCAGGTTGTTCCTCTCAGCTGTCAGACACAGTAGGTAATGCAGCACATCTTCCATGCAGGCAGAATGGCATAAGGGCACGGTCTGGGAACCGCTGCTGCCGTGCTTGTTGCCAAACCATCAGCCATCTGATGTTGATAAGGAGCACTGGTGTGGCTCTTACTGTTTTTGAGCTCCCCATGTAATTGTCTGTAAGAGCCGATTGTGAAAGATGCTGTTCTTCACCATCAGTTCTGTTGCATTGGAAATACAGAGGGAACCCAGAAGGAGCAAGAAGCTGAGCACAGTTTTGGTTCTGCTGGCCCTGGGAGGCTGGCCTGGGCTCTGCTTCCCTGCAGCCTTTTCTCCCCAGCAGCCCAGGCTCCAACTTTTGTCTGGGTGTCCCAGTTAGGAAGAGAAGAGGTAACTACGTGCCAGCTAGTACCTTCTTATCTAGTCACAGTATGTTCCCCAAAGGGAATTTTTGGCCTGGTCTTGTGTGTGTGTGTGTGTGTTTTTATATGCTTTATTTTTATCTCAGAAAGGATAGACAGTACATTATGTCTTCAGTCCAGGAGGTTACACGTTAGATAAGAGACAGGCTGATACAATACAACTGCTCTGTAGAGTTATGTTCCTGAGATAGACAGCACTGGGAATGCAGCAGGTAAATCTCTTCCATCCCCCCACATCCAGGCAGTTGATTTTGTGTCAACAAATCCAGATCCAAGTAGAGATTTCAATGTTCACATTCTGGCAGCCAAAGAATAAAGTCCACACTGCTCCCTCTCTCTCTGGTCACCCTCTGGCCTCCCCTCGCACATCCCAACCACTCCTGCTTCCTCCTGGCCTCTATCTGCCCATCTCCAGGCTGTGGTTCAGTGCTTGCACCTCACTCCTTGCAGCTCTGCACTGCCAGCCCCAGAGTAGTGGCTGAAGGAGGGCCCCACTGTGCAGCACGTGGGGCAGGGAAAGTGGGAACGCTGGGGCGCGGATGGTAGATATTTTGGCATTTACAGCTAGGATCAGAGCTGGCTTACATCTGGTCTTTCTGGCTCCTTTCTTGAGCATCCCTCCTGGATGCTTCTTGCCCTTTTCTTGAACTGTGGGCTAGTTAGTGCTGGAGACAGGATACTAAATTTTAAAGGATTAAGGGTGAGCCCCAGTACATCTAATTCATTTTTTTTCTATCATTGAAATAACAGCTGTGGCAGGCTCACTGGGTCTGGTTCAGCGGCATCACCTGGCCACTTCCATGAAGCTGTCCCCTCTCTGGCAGTGGGGGTGTTGCAGGCCCCTGACCCACCCCACAGAGCTGTGTGCCTCCCACTGGCTGCCCCCGAAGGCTCCATCTCGTGTTCTGAAGATTAATGGCGTGTTGCAGCATGGCTGTGCTGCAGTGGGGATGGGCTTGTTTTCTCAGCAGAAACAGATAAAGGTGGCACCAGCTACTAAACAACACCAAAGACAAATTAGTAAATTTATGATTCTTTTACTGATGGATGTGACAGGGGATCTTTTGCATTTTGATCCCGAGCCTAGCAAAGCCCATGACCCCAGTATCAGCCCGACAATGAGCAATTGTGGCTGTGCTGCCCCAGCATCCATCAAATGCAATAATTAAGTGACTTGATTGGCATGGAAGAGATAAAAGTCATTGTAAGTAAACACTGTCACAAGAACAATGTCTCCCACTTAGAAAATGTTGTCATAACTCTGGCTTTAGTTTCTGCATGTTTTCACAGTGCTCTCAGCGTAGGGTCTGCATGCTTTACAAATGTTACTCAGCCTTTAATGAGCATATCTTTGTGGTTTACCTGCAAGATAAGAGCAATCCCTTATCCTAATTCCGTAGTGGGGGAAATGAGGTACCAAGAGATTATCAGGGAAGTGTAAACACACATTTTAATACCTGGCATGAGTCATATACGAATTTATTTTCCTCTTTGGTTTGTTTGTAGCTCTTTACACATCTTCAGCATGGTTTTAGTTAGCTTTAAGTCCAGTACCAGAGGCTGACTACTACTGCACATCCAAACTCTCTTATCTTGTACTTGGCAAGTTGAAATGAGGGATATGTACACCCCCCCAACTCTCCAAGTCTCTGACCTGTGAAGGCTTGACACTGCCTTCTTAGTGTCCTGGTGCCTCTCTTCATACCAGAGTTATACTGCATATGTTGATATTTAACGTAAAGCTGACACGACATCATCTCTTAACTGCCTGTTACTTTTGAAGACTCCTGTGGCAATGCTAATTTAGCCATTACATAAATCTTGCTAGATTTATGGTAACAGAGAATATCAAACAGATCTCAGGCCAAGCTATGCCTATACCTCCTTTCCCTTTCCCAGAACTCTGCTGTGACTGTTTCAGTGCTACTCCTGTGATGTGGATGTGGAAAGCTTTGTGATCACTTCTGGAGTTCTTTGTAGTGATGGAAGACATGGATGCTGGAGCCAAAGTCACGAAAGTCCATTCAGTTCCTACAGGACATCTTGCTTACATCCATTGGAGAGGTTATTTGGAAAGCTTTCCCTGAGCCAAAGTCCCCTCGGTTCAGTATCAATCTTCTCAGCCTTTCCATTACTCTTTGAAGCTCTGTCCATCCACACTGCAGCTCAGCTGTCTGCCTTCTTCCACTGCATCCATTATTAGAAGGGCTCCGTAATGCAGAGGGTCCTCTGATGGACATTGCCATGATCCTAAGCTACCCTGAACAAAAATCCATGTTTTGGAAGAGATTGAATCTAAAACAATCTCACCCCAAAGGCATCCATTAGAAAGTATGGAGTGAATGAATTGTGTCAGGAAGATACCCATGACTTGCTTGGCAGAGTGCAGTAATATGTCATCATTTCATAGGACTCAGCCAAAACTCCAGGCAAATTGTGTAACCTGCCCTTGGCAGGGGGTTGGAGCTAGATGATCTTTGAGATCTTCTCCAACCCAAGCCATTCTGTGATTCTATGAACACTGGGTAGAGTTCAGAACCCACAATCAGAAAGAGGATGAAAAAAAGGCAATTTTCCATCTCAGCTGGGCTGCAAGGACAGCATTTTGCTGCTCTGCTTGACACCCCAAGTGCATAACACCTCATCTCCCAGCAGAGCAGAACAGCCTGCAAAGAAAGCAGTCAGCTATTGCTTGTGTGGATGAGACCCACAGTGGACACAGTTTGGTTTTATCTTGAAAATCAAGCCTTTTGTGTTCAACATATTTCCAGCTATGAAGCAAGACACTGATACTGACTGCAACTGGATTTTTCCAAAGGGGCTCTCATCTCTTGCAGCTCCCCCTAAAGATCTCTAGCCACTGTCTTTCAGAGTCTTGTAGTATCTGCACCTTGGGCACTAAGCAGACAGTGTACTTCTTGCAGCAACGCACAAAATTTCAGTGCATCAAGAAGAAAAATAGTAAATCACATCCTGAGAAGTTCTCTGAACATTCCTAAAATAGATTTTTCCACTGTTTGGGGTCCAGTGCAGAACTCTTGCTGATGAGGCCCAGGAATGTGCTGCTAATTTGCTCATTAGAAGGTGCTTTTTTACAATGACCTCTAACACCTGTGAGCTTAGTGCTTTCTGAAACTCTCTCTTAACCTCCATAGCAAGCTTCACTAGGAGGGAGTCATCCTCCTAGATCATAGATTCCATCCATCTCACAAAATCAGTCCTAAATCTAAGTGTCTCCCCAGGACTCCCTTCTTCTGGTATGACACCAAAACACAAATCACCTCCTGGGAAGGATAGACCCAAATGCTTTTCCCTGTCCATTCCAGGAATGCACCCCATGTCTCCAATAGCACGCGTGTTCATGGGGCTGGGAGCTGGGCAGTGACGTATGGGGAGAAGCAATGCGGCTGTGAGCACCACAGGGAATGCCAAGGATGCCACAACAGGAAACGTGGAGACATAACACGGCCAAGTGGGGGAACTGAGGCAGACGGAGCAGGAATGCGATTAAATTACCCCTGCGGGATTTGGCTGAGACACCAGGGCTTGCTGAGCTCATTCCCCCGTCAGAGGGAGGAAGCGATCAGACTGGCTTGTGCTATTTGCATTTTGTTTATCAAGATGGGGATACAGGGCAGCAGAAAATGGCATGGTTTGGGGAAAAGAGGTATTTCAGTGCATTCCCCGGCTCCTTGACCCTCACCCAGAGCACAGAGAGGGAGGGCAAACTTGAGACTCTCAAGCAAGCACATCCTGCAGCTCACAGCATCCCACCACAGGTTCCTCACAGCTGAAGGGCTGGTGTGTGCCTTCAAATTTGCCCATACCTCCCCCTAACAGCAAAACCAGGAATGTTGTGTTGTTTCCTGCTCCAGCTAGGAATTGGGTCCTTTTTAGAATAAGTCATAGGAATGGCAATAGGCATGGCAAGGGGGGCTGTTCTACAAGCCAGCTACATGCCTCAGTGCAGACTAAATGCAGCATTTAGAGCCACAAGACCCTTCTTTGGACTCATTCTCCAATGTAGTTCTTCAAAACTTCAATTTTTTTAGCCTGAAAATGCCAATTACCCCAGAGCCAAAGTATCAGAAGAAGAAAAATCTGAGTTTTGATAGCAGCAAATGCAAACAGTCTCGGTTTTTTCAGCTTTGTGGAATCCTGCACTGGAAGTATTTTAGGATCAGTAATAGTGTTATAAACAGAGTGAATGTGAAGTCAAAAAAGACAAAACAAGTTGGGAAAGATCAACACTGAAACATAATATTTTCTTGCTGCTGATCTCTGGACATATTCATTGTAACTAAGACTTTGATAAAGTTTTCCTAGTCCTGGCTTTGCCCCAGTTCTGGTGATTTTCATAGGGTTAGGAAACAGTGTTTCCCACTTGCCATATTGTTTATTCAGAGAGCAGTGATCTCTTTGTTATGGTGTTGCACATTGTGGCAGTGTGCACATGGGGACGTGGGGACTGGTGTCCCGGCCCCAGCTGTAGCCCCTCTCCCTGAGATTCAGCTGCCAAGCAGGCTGAGACCTGCGGGACAGAGAGAGAGCATGTGTGCAGATGGCACTTGGGAAACGATGGGTTTCATGCAAGGCATGAAGATCATCTCTGTGCTGATAAGTGTTTTTAAGACAGTCAAATTTTAGAGTCAGGGGTACAGAACTTGAGGCTGTTTTCTATACTAATAAACCTTCTGCATGTTCCTTTGGTTTTGCAGGGTCCAAAGCAAGACCAGCAGCCTGTTGGTGCACCTTCAGCAAAACTGCTTTAACCCTTAGACATATTTCCTTTGAAATATATTTCTCCTGCCTTTTACCAACTAACGCAGTGCTACAGTGTCCAAACTTTTGGCTTGCCTGGGTCTCATCAAGTAAATAAGAATTGCCTTGGGCTGATGGTTTGGTTGTTGCTGAGTGATGGGTGCGTGCTCAGGTGGGCCGCTCCGTGGGAAGAGCTGTTGCCATGATAGCAAGGAGAAGGGGGTGGGCTGCATTAGGAGCTGTTGTGAGCCACATGCAGCCTTCAGGCTTTTTCCCCTACCTGGCAGAACTGCAAGTCTCACATGGTATCTGAGCAAGAGGTGAGGTTGCTTCCAGCCTTCTATGTAATTCAGAAGTCAGGATGTTTATTTAAGAGTTTCCAGGCTATATGGACCGTGTCAGAGCTCTGAACTTTGCTAGAATTTCTGTAACAGTTGGCTATGAGTTTCAGCTCACATCTGAGAGGAGGATTCAGGTGGCTCTTGGTGCATTCATATTCCTTTGCTTGTCCCTTCCACTTTTAAGCTGTCACCTACCAGAAAGATGCTGAAGTCAGGATCCAGCTGGAAGCCTTGCTGGTGGGCCTGCAGTTCCCTCTTTTAGTATTGCATGAGCTTGGGAGTGCTGACCTTGGTGAAAACTTGTTTTTGTCAGTGCTCAAAGCCACTTGCATGTTACACAAGAAGCTAAAGAAGTAGGCACGAACTTGTTTAAGTAATTTCTCTGGCTGCAAGCCAGGTCTGGCTGACCACTATCCCCAAAATGCCAATTTTAGTGACAGCCCCAAAGGAGTTGCCAGCCACTCTTCGCAACCCCTATTTCTGGCTATTAGCACTGTTAGATATTGTTTGTTTGATCAATGAATCATAGTTTCTCTGTGCTCTTGTTATTATACAACAACTAGCAACTCAGACACAAACTAGAAGCGTTATCAGAGCACCTTTTTTCTGTGTCTTTTACTCTCTGGGGATCCTAAACTGATCGCTGAAGAACATAGCCAGGTTTCAGTACAAACATGCACTGCTGTATGGACCTTGAGGTGTTACTGAAGAGGTTTCTTTGAGAAACAGAGGAAATCTCGTGGACGGTTTTGTTGGAGCAACTCTGTTAGTAGTCCTCCTCCCTGCGTGGCCATGGCCAGATAGCAAAAGGATGAGACCTTTATGTGCTGTGAATATCACAAAAGCTGCAGGCTGAAAACATGGCCACAGAGATTACTCTCCTCTGGCTCATTAGCTTCCAAAAAGACTTCAGCCTGGGCCAGCTGGACAAAAAACAAAACAAACAAACAAACAAACAAACATAAAAACAAAAAAAAAAACACCCCAAAACAAAATGATAGAGAGACAAGCCAGCTGGTTAGGTATAACAGGAGGACCTAGCTCCTCCCTAACCATTGTCCACACTTATTAATGGTTAAACTCCCTTTCTGTCATTGCTTGCTGTTTCAAGCCAAATCAGGCTTTCTTGAGTAGTGGGAAGAGTGAACAAGGGAGGGGAAACAATCCCAAAGATCTGCCTGTATTCCTCCAAGTAAAGCAGCACCTCACATTACCTCCAAGAGGCACCGGCTCTCCTGCTAAGGGACTTTTGTGTGAATTTAGAAGTGCATGAATGGGAAGAGCCCTTAGCCTTGCCTTGAAATGGACAAATGGACATTTCTGCACAACTCTCATCCTTCTTACCTACATGGCATCCTTCCCTTACCTCGGTAGTATTTTCCTCTTATTTATCTCTATAGTTTCCTGAGGACTTTTCATAAGATAATATCTCCTTGCAGAAAGTACACAGGAAGCTATTGCAAGCAGAGAGAGTTGAGCTGAGGATGTCAGATCCTACAGACCTGCCCTATGTGTGGTGCTAGGGGACCCCTCTGGTGCACCCCAAATGTCACAGGGGCCATGTCCTGCAGGTACCTCAGCACAGCATGGCTGCAGCCACAGGGGCTTCACTTGCAATGGGGCTGCAGGAAGGTATCCATGACACTGCTCTGCAGTGGGTGTCTCAGCCCTTTGCCGAACTGAAACTGCTGAGAGCCACACATCTGCTAAACCAAATGTTTTTTCCTGTTGCCGTCAGATGTTCAGTGAGGATTAGATTCAGTCCCCTTCCTCACTGTCCCTTCTGCCTGATAGTCGTGACGTTATACATGAACCAAGTACACCTGAACTTGCTCTGCAGGTGAAGATCCATATCCATTTCTCACTTGAGGCTGGAACCAAACCACGCTTGACCCTTCTGTTGAGTTTGAAAAGTTCACTCAGCATTTTTTCCAACTTTTGCATTCCTCTGCCCTCTTTGGGATTTGATTCTGGAGGTAGGGACACCGAAATACCCTGAGGAATGCTGCCTTGCAGTACTTCTGACCCTGCTCAAACCGGTCTTTCTAATTCTGGTTAACTCTTGCCATTTCCAGGCCTACATAACATTTGGGCAAGGTTCAAACAAGCATCCAGGCCAGGGGCTCTCGTTCACAGGTGATCAGTCAAAAGCCTCTCTGATGACTTCAGTGGCACTAGGCCAGATTACAGTGACATAAGATTACGATCCCAGCACTTGCCATTACTAGTCTGCACCAAGTAGCCGAACATTCATGTTTCACATTAACCAAGGGTTATCAGAGTGCTTGGCACAGTCAGAGATGAGCTAATGGGGCAGGGCAACTTCACCAGCTAATTGGGAATTAAACTAAAAGCCTGCAGGTACACTCAGGTCTGACCTCGGAAGCAGAGGTCCACCACGTGCTTTGGGACTCTTAACAGAGCTCTGTGGATTTTCCAGTCAAATGTTTTCGGCTGTTTGTTTTTCTTTCTTATGGTCAATTAACTAATTTAATAAAACTTGAGTTTTTGCTAGGATGCAATTCATTTTTTTCTTTCCAGGTCATTGCTTCAGGAAGTATATTGGAATCTGTGCTTTGTCTTCACGTTTCAGGATGAGGGAAAATAGCCTGATATAGCCTGACGTAGGACAGAATGAGTGGTTCCTGCCCATATCTCTGCCTCTGTTTGGGCATGATGGAGGTGAAGCTGTGTTAGGCCCTTGTGGCAGCCCCCACTAAGATGTAGCACCTAATAGCCCAACCTCCAGGCCACCACTGAAATTTTGTGGGGGTCTGTTGCTAAACTGCAGTGCATTTTTTTGCTCATTTATTATGCAGAGTGCTGTGAAGGAGGAGTGATACAAGTGTTCTGCCACACAAAGACATCACAGAGCATATATAGGGATTCTTGGGCTATCTATCTTCTCCCCTTCTACCTCTGTATTACAACAGTACACTCCTGTGATGCTGTTGTGGTCCTGATCGTGCCCTGAGAACCTCCTGAGCCCTGCATGGCATGAGGTAAGTACAGCAGTGCAGGAAGACAGGGCAGATGGGTTTTGGGGAGCTTATTGCCTCCTAGTGCAGGCAAGGCTTTGGGCTGGAGCTCTGGACTTGGTGACTTCTTGTGTGCACATCAAAAGTCCTAGCTCAACCTCCAGCCCTCCCTCCCTACCACAACAGTGTGAGAACAAACTCTATGGGGAAAATGTAAGAAAAGAAGGCGTGTAAGGATTACACTAACACCCGGTGGCCTGAGAGAGTGAAGGGAGAGCTGGCTAATAACATTTTCACGGTGCGGTGTGTTGCTCTGGATGGATGCAGCATATAGTAAGACCCTTTCTTGAGAGATGAAACATGAGTTATGGAGCATGAAAGCTGTGATGCTTCCACTGGGACTGAGAGAGCACTGTATGCAACAAACAGCTCTGGCAAAGAGCAGACAAGTCCCAAAGGATGCTGATTTGCTTCCTTGCTGGCTTTTCCTATTTCTCAGGGGAGAGAGGGAACCTATAGCCCAAAACCCAGTGACCAGAACTCCAGGCCAACAAGCCAAAGCAATGCTCTTGCTCCACCCAATATCTCTGCCCAGATGGTGGGTTAGTTGAGCTTGTAAAGAATTCTTCTAACATTACAGATGTGGAGAAACAAAAACCTAGAAAACCAAAATACAACTGGTGCCCAGTTGCCTTTTTGTCTGTCTGTGTTTTATTTGCACAAGCTGAAGAACCTCGTGGTGCCAGGAAGAATGTGATAGAAGCTCTTTGTCTCATAAATAATTTTCACCTCATCTTCCCTAGGGAGATAAGGCCCAAGAGTAGGGGCTGGCAGCATGGGCTCTGCTCCCAGCTTTGGCACTGACCTGCTGTGTGACCTTGGACAACTCACTTCACCTCCCCTGAGCTTCTGTTTCCCCTCCTCTCCTTTGTCTGCCTTGTTTATTTGGACTGTCAACTCCTGGAGAAAGGAATTCAGCCTCCCTGGCTGCTTGCAGTTTGCAGAGCATGACGGGAGCCTGGTCGGACTTGCTCCTGGGAGGTACTACAGTAAAAAATTCATAATGATGGCTAAAAACTATCATTTAATAAACGATTGTCTGCGCGCTTTGAATTATTGAGCAGCAACCATGAATAAGTGAGATGTCTCTGGCACTTTGGAGATCCAGGGGCAGCAACTGCTGCTTTCCTTTCCTGCAGTCACACCGAAGGCCACATGGAGCAGCCCTGCAGATTGTGACATCTGCACAGTGGGAGGAGTGGGAAGCATCTGCTGGAGCAAGGAGAGTTTGTTGGAGGTAATGAAGAGGGCTCCTCTTGGAGCCTCCCCCTCCTGAACATCTGGACAGATAACGGCTCTTCCAAGAAAGATTTAAGGAGCAAAGAGGCCTCCTGCAAAGGGCAGAGAAGTGGCCAGCCTCAGAGCAGAGAGCAGAGGGCTGGAAGAGGACAAATGGACTGACACAGCCCTGTAACCCAGGGTTGGGCACTGGCTAATGGAACCAGGGCCATCAGAACCCTACAGGGATGATGCTCTGAGTGAAGCCACAAGAGCTTGATCCCTGTACGTGCCTACTTTAGGCAAGTGTTGCAATATTGAAATCAATATGGATGGTAAGCAGAGGTGGAATTAAAGGTTTGCCACTGCTTCTGTGGCTCTGGAGGTGGCTTCTCCACTCAATGAGCACCCCAGTACTGTCTCTCAGCCAAGGAGATCCATGCACCATACAACAGGCACAGGCACAAGATGATCTGTTCAGGGGAACAGGCTCCACTTGATCTTAATTCCCTTCTTTTCACTGTAGCAGGAGCCTGGGAGACTCAAGAGAGGTACGTATAGAGGTGCAGGAGCAATGCTCAGGCATAGGACACAGAGGGAGGTTCAGGTTGGATATTAGGAAAAACTAATCAGAAAGAATGGCCATGCAGTGGCACAGGCTGCCCAGGGAGGTGGTGGAATCACTGTCCCTGGAGGTGCTCGAGAACCGTGGAGATGTGGCACTGAGTGACGTGGTCAGTGAGCAATATTGGTGATAGGTAGATGGTTGAACCTGGTGATCTTACAAATGTTTTCCAACCTTAATGATTCTAGGATTGCTGCCAAGAGTGGTTACAGGACTGTGTTTTGCCATCAGACCCAGCTTGCTTCAAACCACATAGAGCAGGTTAAGGGCAGTGGGTGTGTATTTAAAATAAATGCAACAAAATAAAAGAGAAATCTCTTTTCCAAGCTTGCAGGTTGCTGCTAAGCACTGCTCTTTTCCATGGCAGGCTCTAGTGCTCAGAGACCACTGGAGATAGGCAGTTTCCAGAGTCTGAAGGGCTGAATTCCTGCATCTCAGTCTCCAAATTCCTCAAATAAGTCCCTCCAATTTTTCTGTTTTCATAAAGACATGGCCTGCTGCCGGGTGACCTGGAAGAGGCATCGCAGTGCTTTGTCAGCACACTCTCCTCACTGCAGAAGCTAGGGACCAAATTGTCTTATTAATCATTTAGAAAGTGGGGAGGGGAAAATAAAAATAAAAATAAAAAGCACAGTTCTGGCTAATTGTATGGGGGGGAAAATTAGGTCAGAGTTCATTATTCTCTCCACCACCACTTCACAGTTCACTGGCTGACAAGGGAAGCAAGATAACAAGAGCAGCTATGCTCTGCAAGGAGGAGTGGGGAGTGCAGGATTCTGGCCTGATGGGGCAGGTGCAGGGGTCTGCAGATGCTCTAAGGGGGCTGCCTGGCACAGCATACGTGGTGCATGGGGCACTGTCCTGTTTGTCACCGCTCCATAGAAGTACTGAGATCTGTGCTTCTCGCAGTTCAGCTGGGAGTACTTGTGCAGAATTTCTATCAGATGCATTCAGTGCAAGCTCAGCCTGGGTGTTTGTTCACTCTGTTTTTATTTATTCATTTATTTTTTTGGTTAAGCATCTATGTGAGAAATCAGACTTAAGGGGGAGAGCAGAATCCATCCCTTTTCTCCTTCCATCCCCTCTGGCCGCTCCTGCTCCGTGTGGCGAGGGCTGAAGCAGGCGAGACCTCCTCAGGAGCGTGAGATCCAGCATCATTCATTTTATGGGGCCCTCCCGCAAGAGTGAGGGATTTGTTACCCTGACTCCTGCTGGGGAAAGGCTCCCACAGCCAGAATGTGAAACACAATACAGCACGGGCTCTGACATTCAAGCTGGGTTATTTGAGGAGAGTTCGTTACACGGGGCCGACACAGCACAATCCCAGCAGTAATTATACGGGCTTGCACTATTCTGACTGGTTAAATGCTAACTCTAGCCTGAAATTACTGAGCTGTGGAGCAGAGCAAATGTGCCGTGGCTGGATTTAGGGGTGTAGAGGGAGGGAACGGGGTCAGGAAAAGGAATTGTGACCGGATAATGCCTGTTTGGTGGAGATCCCTTCATGTAGGACGTGTACTGGGGTAGTGCAAACATAGTAAGTTTACTTCTGCAGGCAAGGGCAGAGGGCTATGGCAGGTGGCTTAGGAGCTTCCTCGGCTGTGCCACTCACAGCAATTAAAGTGCTAATACCAGTGTTAAGCTTTCTGCTGCAGAAAATGAAGTGATAGATGAGCAATGCAACCTGCACCAAAATCATTAGGATTGCATTAACAGGGCGGGAGGGTTTCAAGGGAATGTGAGCAAATAGTGCTAGCAAAGCGTCACAGCTGCCACAGGCAGATGGGTCTGCTTGGATTCACACTGTCAATTACTGGTGTCCTTACCAAATCTAAAACTTCTGGCTGCAGCTCAGTGCTGGTTTTGAAAACTCATTCCCACTTGGATTTCTGTTCAGTAGTGGAAAAGTCAACACTGAGCATCTTCTTACTATTCATCCTGCCACACCTCTACAACCTCCAGGATAGGTCTGAGCCAACAAGTGAGGCACTCAAACTCCCACTGTGATCAACTTGCAGGAGTTTGCAGAGCAATTTGTGTCATCCTGAAGTGGACAGCTCTGCCTTCTTGGAGGAGTTGTCCCATAACTTGGTGGAGGATATCCTGAGAGCCTGAGAGGCTGCAGCTCTGTCATCACCACTGCTGGATTTGGCCACTACATGAGTGAAGTCTCATGGTGTAGGTTCAGAAACGAGGGCCTCTATCAAGGTAGTGAAGCAATTGGACTCATTCTTGGACTGTGGGAATCTCTGGGTGGCAGCTGAATTTCTTCTGTGATGTTTTTAGTAGCACATTGGAGCACCAACCACAGCTGCTCAGGAAGAGGGCCTGCAAAAGAATCAGGTGCCATTTATAGAGCATCTTTCACCTGAAAGGTGCAAAGGCATCAAAACCAATGTCCTGAAAGGCTTTTTCTCCCTCAGTCAAGCATGGGCAGAGCAAGCAGAGGTCATGGAGGTAGTAGGTGGCAGGGATGTCATTATTCACCTGTGATAAATCAGCCCGTCTCCTGAAGGCTGCATATGGGAAGGTCCCTTTGGCACCTTCAGCAGTGCAACAGTGCTGGGGATGGGCACTAGGCAGTACTGAGCCACTGCAAGCACAGCTGGCTGCATGTTCCAGGTACAAAACAACCTCCAAACCATCCTGATACAGTAAAGCACAAGAAAAGGATCAGTGTACATCTATTTGCAATGGGAAGGCTGAGTAGTGTGATATTAACATCTCCAGCATCACGCACCTCTATCCTTTTCAGCTGTTTCTCCCATGCTGCAAGAGAATTTCCAATTACTTTTGCCATGCAAGTAACAGCATGTCACTTTTTTTTCCCTTTTGGTCTTTTTGGGGGCTGGGACACTAGTAAAGACCTTCCTGCATTTAGGCATGAAGGAAGAGAAGGAAAACTGTCTTGTTTTCAATAAGACTGGGCCTGTTCCTCCGTTGCTCAACTGCCCATTTGCACAAGGCTTTCTGGCCCCGCCGTATCATATTTCCCAGGAGAGTTACCATCGACATGGGGAGGCGAGGCCATGTTGGAAGGTAGCCTGAGGATAACAGGCGTTATAAAGAGGAATTTTTTTCCCTGCTGTTTTTGTTTGTTTTACCACAGAGGCTCAGAGGAGCTGGCCAAGAGCCTCACACAGCAGGTGCTGCCTGGGAATGCAAGGGGAGCAAAATTCCTACTAAATGGAAGCATTATTTGACACCACTGCCTTTCGCAATCTTTTTCTTTTGTTTCAGACAAACTCCAAGGCCTCCTGGGCTTTGTGGTCAAAGCTGTGTTGGACTCTTCTGCAGGGAAGGAAAGGGAAGTAGTAAGGGTGTCCCCAAACATGCCAAAGACTTGGGTGACAGAGACTGAGCCTTCTGGAAACAATACCACTGGGTTCCCACAGAAGTAGCGAGAAGGCCAAGAAAAAAACAAAAAACGAAAAAAAAAAAAAACCAAAAAATCCACTTTTGGCTCCTTCACAGCAACTTTATATCCCATTTATTTATTCATTTATCTGCTGCTCTAACTATTTATTTATTTATTTTTCTGGAGAGATTAAGCCTGCATACCCACACCGAAGTGCATTGGAAGTGGGTTGCTGCTCTTCTTGGCTATAGCTCTCCCATGGCTGCTGTAAGACTGCAAGAGGCAGGGGGAAGTGGAATCTTGCCTTTACCAAAGGCTTCCCCTGTGACTAAAGTCTGTATTTTGCTTTGATGTCCTGTCTCTCCACCTGTAAAACTGGTAAGAGCCATGTGAGAATGGTATAATAGCAGCATGGGTTGTGCAACACTCAAACCAAGAGGTGGATCTGCAGAAACAGCCGGAAAGAAGGAAGTCAGAATTTTCCAGAAATTATAGGCTTTCCTGTGAGCTTCAAGTCCTGTCCTGTTTTGCAGGCAGGAAGACTGCCTCTGTCCAAATGTTCTTTTCCTAGCAGCAAAAACGAGACCAAGACTCGTTTCTCTTAACGTTGCATTTGGGTACCCTTGATTCCTGAAACGGATATCATGGTACTGACATCTGTTGTGTAGGGAACCCCAGAGCTTCCCTTCAGCTCTGGTTGTCACTGTTGTGTATGCAAGATAAGCATGGTGTTATCAGGTCATCCTAAGTGCAGCTGCCTCACATCACCTATGTGCATCACAGTTCTAGGTGCTGCTTGGTATTTGTGAATGAAAAAAGGGACATTCATGAAAAAGCAAGTGCCTGTGAATGAGAATGAGAGGAATAAGTGGGTATCTGCTTATCTTATCACTCTTTGCAAAGCTAACATATTCGATTTTCCATTTTTTGTGGCATTTCAGAAGTCAAGGTGATTATCTACATATTATGAGGCAAAAGATAAATACATGTGCTTCAAACTTTAACACCCAGTCTAGGTCAGAAGGATCCTTCAGTGGAGGTGGTGCAAATCTGTGTTCTGAGGTATTGGTTTCTAGCACAGGCAGCAGAGTCGTGGGAAGAATTCAAGGGGGGGTTGGAAAGAGTTTTTGTTGTATTTCATATGCTGCAGAAGATGCAGATGCGGGACAAACATCTGCTTCTTCCCAGCTCTGCCACTGTTATTTGTTAAATACACTAAAAATTAAATCTCAAAGGATTCCAATAGGTGGAGAAGAGAAAGAAAGTTCAGAAAATGAATTTGAAATGAATCTCTTTCAGAAGGCCATTGATGTAGCATTACAATGTCTGCCCATTCAGAAAGAAGGAAGGATAGCATTGGGAAAAAAAAAGAAAAGAAAAAAAAAAAAAAAAGGCTTGTGGTGTAAACTGTCAATGGTGAGAAAAGTCTGTCCTCTGCAGATAGCCAGAAGGATAAACTGTGACAATGGTCAAGCCCTTTCAGATAGGGAGTCCCGCAGAATAGCAGAATGGTATAGCTGCTGAAAAAATGAGAAAAATGAAGAATAAGATTACACAACTAATTCAGAGTTGGCAAATATGACTTTGTGGCGTGAGACATGGATCTAGCTCCATCTGCATGTCAAAATGGGATGGGGAAAGAGTAGTAAGGTACAATGCACTTATATAGGGAGATGGGTGAGGTGTTCTGTGACAAGGCGAGTCACTACCCTTGTTTCAGCAAGAAGTTTGTGTTTTGCAGCAACATGTCCATTTGCTGTTCTTTCTTCTGAATGAGAGTATTCTGAGTTGACTTACAAATGTTTGTCATGTGTAGTCCCAGTGACAGTCAAAAAAATCCTCTAGAATTCTCAGAAAAGAGCTTGCCAGGCAATGCTGTTCCTTTATAAAGCATGGAAAGGTACAGAACTGATTGCTAGACGTGAAGCTGAACAAAAGTGTGTTAGAAACAAGGCACATTTTTCAGTTACTGTGAGCTTCTAAATCAAGTGAGGTGGTGAATGTCTGAATGTCCAGCTTTTGATATGTTCACATCCCCTTATCTCAGTATGTCCGGAGCTGGATGTTTTTCTGGAAAATGCTGCAAAATGACTGGGCTTGGTACTGGGCTAATGTGCTGCAACCAAATGGCTTTGAAATATAGGAAGTCATACCAGATGTTCTCGTGATTCCTTCTGGCCTTAAACCCTGTGAATCTATGAATGAGTTTCTGAATCTGTGAAATCCCAAATTCTAAGAATACTAACATATGAGCAGAGTTATATTTCTGGCCTCCAGATCAGAAGAAAGATATTGAATGCGTATTGTTGCGATAAATCAAAGAAGCAGCTGAATCTGAAGTGTAATAAAAGTTGACTGCAGATATTTGTGCAGAAATTGGTCATATGTCATGCGAGGACAAGGCTCAGAGAAGTGATTTCCCAACATCTGTAATGACTGCTTTTTGGAACAGCCCCTTCCAAGCTCCACTGTGGTGGAGATCCTCCTCCGTCCTTGGTCCTAAATGCCACACAGGAGCTCGCCTGACAAGTGACGATCAACGAGGCATGGATTGCTGTTGCCCACAATGTAATCGAGATGGGTATCCCTGCCATGAAAACCATTAGTGAGGCATTCAACTTGAGAGAATGAGTTTTTGTTTTTCTGGGCTGGTTTCAGGGGAAGCTCATCAAAACGGAAGAAATTGGAACCCATAGTCAGCAAGAAACCGAGCCATAGTCTGAGCAGGGCCACGCCAAGCATGGATCCAGCCGCTCCCCTCCTCTCACCCTTCCCCCACCAAAGGAGGAAGAGCAACAACAACAACATGAATTATGACACTCTTGTATGATTTACTAGGATTTTTAAGTAATGTGATTTGTTTGAGGAAGTCCTGCATGTGGCTTAGAACTGGATTCAGGCAACATGACTTTGACTCTCACTACTTTAACGCACTCTTGCCAAGCTCTGAGCATCTCATTTTTCAGATTTTCTCAGCAACATCCCTGTGTGAAGAAGCCTCCAACGCAGGCAGGAGCCAACCAGTATGCCCCTTCAGCACACCATGAAGCGATTCGTAGGATGCGTGATCACCCACCACATTACAAATCTCCCTTTTGCATGTGTGAGGGTGCTGATACCTGGGGCGATGGACACCTAGACAGCTGTTTGAAAGCAAACCTCCTGCAGGAAATGGACACCTCAGTTGAATGAAATCATCAAAAGAAAAGCACGCACTGACAAAACTCTCGAGGGAAGCGACCTTGTTATATAATGCTGAGCTGCATGCGCTCTGCAAAGTGCTGTGTGTCATTTGCAGAGGGCTCGTGGATATTGCAACGCCTCCACCGATGTCACGCAACGCTGGGCGAAGGAGCGAGTGCGGCAATGTCACCAGGCACTGCATAATGCCAATGACAGTGGAACTAATGTAGAGGCGATTATCTTTACATTATTCAACACTTCCAATTGCTTTCAGTTTTAAGTGGCTATATGATGTAATAATATATAAATACTGTAATAGAGGGTTTATTTATAGCCATCCTCGCTGCTACCAGTGGAAGTATTAATGCATTTTTCCCACGCTATGTTCATTGACTTTTGTAGAGCAACCCATTTTCAAGGGACTGTGTCAAGAGTGTTTAAAGCCATTCCTCAGTTGCAGGAGCAGGGGAAGCAGGGAAATGGTTAATTTAGCAACCAAATCAATCTGCTTGTAATGAGGGAACAAAAATAAACAAACAACAAAAAAACCCACTAAGAATAAAGAGGAGAGGAGAGGAGAGGAGAGGAGAGGAGAGGAGAGGAGAGGAGAGGAGAGGAGAGGAGAGGAGAGGAGAGGAGAGGAGAGGAGAGGAGAGGAGAGGAGAGGAGAGGAGAGGAGAGGAGAGGAGAGGAGAGGAGAGGAGAGGAGAGGAGAGGAGAGGAGAGGAGAGGAGAGGAGAGGAGAGGAGAGGAGAGGAGAGGAGAGGAGAGGAGAGGAGAGGAGAGGAGAGGAGGTAGGGGGAGGGAAGGGAAGGGAAGGGAAGGGAAGGGAAGGGAAGGGAAGGGAAGGGAAGGGAAGGGAAGGGAAGGGAAGGGAAGGGAAGGGAAGGGAAGGGAAGGGAAGGGAAGGGAAGGGAAGGGAAGGGAAGGGAAGGGAAGGGAAGGGAAGGGAAGGGAAGGGAAGGGAAGGGAAGGGAAGGGAAGGGACATGCTTCGAGTGGAAAGTGTGCTTAATTATCTCTAAAGTCAGTAACTTTTATGCAGGCTAGGGACTAAAAGATTCCCAGCATAGGAGTCCCCAGCTCTCCATCCAGCCTGAAGCATTGTTGGGGAGAACCAGCCCTTGGGGCTGCATCACATGTGGGAACAAAGGCAGCTTTAGGGCTCAGAAAACAGAAATGATGTCATTTGCACCGTGAGAGTCACTCTGGATTTCTCATGGCAGTGGCCTTAATTGAGCTGGCATTCCTGCATGATCCTATTCAGCCTTCAGCTTTTCCCCTACTCAAGGGATGTGCTTTCCCTGCCTCTGAACCCACTAACACATGCAGCTCGTCATTGCTTGCAGCATGTGCCGAGTCTCTCCATTAACAGCTCCATGAGTGGCAAAGCCATGGGGAAACTTGTAGGGAAGGTGCCAAAGCTTCTCCAGTCAGATTAGAACTTTCCCAATTTACTTTTTTACAGCTTTCTGTTCTGAAGGCATGAAAATCCATATGGGCTTTCAGCATGGCAGGTCATGGCTTTATGTGTGAGTGGTGGCAGGAGGGGCCATACCTTCCACACAGCATTAGCATGCTGCAGGGAAGTGCAAGAAACTGCCTTTTTTCCCCATTTCACAACAAACAGAGCCATGCTGTAAACAGCATTCATCACGCAGGGAATTCCACTTAGAACTGGGTGAACACTAGAAAAATGCTGTTTACAAGTCCTCCCGCAAATAAAAGCCACGAGTTTATTTTGGCAGCGGCAGCGATCCTCCTAGTGATCGCTGTTGGCCAGCAACCGAGCAGGTAGAGCAGCTGCTGAAACATTCATGGGATGGGGACATGTTACAGAGAATTGTGCAAAGGTGAACACGCAAATCTGTATTCGTGTTCATGTGTGCAGAAGGGTGTGCATGAATTGATTGTGAGTCTGGGGCTTCTTCAAAATGGAGAAACTCTGCCGCATGATAAGCAGCGGCACACACACGAGCTCAGCAAGAAAGCATAAAGGAAGAAAAAGTGCAAATATAAAATTCTTGAAACACTGTCAGGCTGTGTGGTTTACAGTCAACCCCAAGACCTACAAATGGCCACAAAAACCATTCATGTAATTGCTGAATGTTGAACTTGTTTGTAATGTTCCCGCAGCTTTTGCAAGCAGAGGCCCAAATTCAGCAGGATTCACTTGGATACAGTTAAAATATGGTGAAGATGCAAATATCTTACTGCAGCAGGGCCTGGAGATGGGACTCAATTGCACCGCTAATTGGGTTTGGTGAGCGGTGGTCCAGACAGATTTCCTCCAGAGTGGGTGTCTGAAGCAGATGGACGGATACTGAGAGCATAGTGAGTGGGGGTGCCATGGAAAGAAGAGCAATGGGGGCATGGGCTCATATTCCAGTGGTAGCTCCTATGGGCAGAAACCCACAGCATGGGGTGAAGGAATGACCTGTAGCTATGCTCAGGCTTTGTAACCCCAGCTGCACAGCCTTGCTGTGGCCGGGGACTTAACTGTATGCTGGCTGCAGCCAGTGTATCGGCATGTGCAAGCAATTGCAATGGCTGGAAGGACTTGTGTTCTGTTTTGTTTGCATTGTTCATTTCCTACAAATGCAATTACCAGGGGATAAATTAAATTAGGTTGTAATGTTATTTTGAACATCTTTTCTGTTTTTCTTTACTTCAAATTTTCTGAGAGGCCAGTGTTTACAGTTGAAAATACAACTTGGCAGAAGTGCAATCAGGAGTGAGCAACACGTACCACAAACAAAACCATTATGGCCATTTAGTAAATTTTTGTAGAAGACAATCAAGTTATGGGACTAATTTCCCACTTGATCATCATGGTCTTATGTCAACATTAACACCATTCACTTCAGCTGAGCCCTACAGGCACAGGGCTTGTGTGATGGGGTAGAAAGCTGGCCCAGTCAGCGATTATGTATATTGCATTATTCAAAAGACAAAGCAGCTCCTGGGGGTAAGCACCCTGAAGGCTCTGAATGCAGCCCATTTCTCACTGAAATCAATGTCAGAGCATATGTGTATAACAGGGGACTGAAACTAGGTGCCCCAGCCACCCCAGGGAAGGCACAGCCACCACCAATGCATTTCTGGGGGGCTGGATGCGTGTTTAGAATAGGATACAATCATTTAGGTTGGAAAAGGTCACTAAGATCACCAAGTCAAACCACCATCCCCACCATGTCCACTGAGCCATATCCTCAGTGCCACATCTCCATGGTTCTTGAAGGAGAGGATGGGCGCTTCAGAATAGATGGATGACTGCAGAGAGGAGTGTCTTCCTCCCTATATGCCATCTCCAAGACACTAATACCTTCTAATTGCTTAATGTTTCTCTAGTTTTAGAAGAACATTTAAATTATTCCTGGCAGACCAGGAACTCTTGGAGTCACCATCCCTGGAAGTGTTCAAGGAAATATGTAGATGTGTTACTAAGGAACATGGTTCAACGAGCAGTACTGGTGGTATGTAGACAGTTGAACTAGATGATCCTAGATGTCTTTTCCAACCTTAATGATTCTATGATTTCCAAAGCTCCCAAAACAGTCATTTTAGACATATTTGTGTAATCTATATGTGTACGTATGGAGATATGTAGATAGGAGAAAAGGCAAGTGTTTTTTACTTAGTTGAGCAGAGGTGTTTTTCTTGTTTTTCATTCTTAGGTCTTCTAGGAGAGGAGTTGTATCAGATACACTGGGCTGGCTAGCAGGATGGGTAAAATTGTTTGGGAGAGGAAAAGGTTGGTGAATATTTCAGGGTAATTACTAATAGCTAGTCCCAGAAACAAAAGAGGAAAAGAAAAGAAAAGAAAAGAAAAGAAAAGAAAAGAAAAGAAAAGAAAAGAAAAGAAAAGAAAAGAAAAGAAAAGAAAAGAAAAGAAAAGAAAAGAAAAGAAAAGAAAAGAAAAGAAAAGAAAAGAAAAGAAAAGAAAAGAAAAGAAAAGAAAAAAGAAAAGAAAAGAAAAAAGAAAAGAAAAGAAAAGAAAAGAAAAGAAAAGAAAAGAAAAGAAAAGAAAAGAAAAGAAAAGAAAAGAAAAGAAAAGAAAAGAAAAGAAAAGAAAAGAAAAGAAAAGAAAAGAAAAGAAAAGAAAAGAAAAGAAAAGAAAAGAAAAGAAAAGAAAAGAAAAGAAAAGAAAAGAAAGAGAGCAGCTTTCGCCTGTTACTGATTTCCTTTTTGGTTACAGGGGCCATTGTTTGTTTTAATGACAGGAAAAGAGAGCTGTCAGAAGACATTTGCATAGTGCAAATAGGGTCACAAATCAGAGGGGATGTGTAGATTAGTTAGCAGGGAGCAGGCAGCCATCGGTGTGCAACTGCAAGAATGGGATTGTTTCCTGGAATATGGTGAAAAGCTGATAGTTTTTCCACATGCCATTAAAGAGCTGAGCAAATTTCAGGGCGAGAAGTGTCCCTGCTTCCTCCTTGCAGCAGGGTTTGGAAAGGCTCTGGTGAAAGCGTTGCTGTTTGTTTATTTTCATAGCTGTGTGCTTAAGATGCATTCTTTGAAAATGTAGCTGATACGTCTGTTTGTATAGACTGTGCTGCTGGTGAGTTAGAGCAGGGGTTTGTGTTCATTTGGGAAAAGAGAAAGAATCCTGGCCATCAGAAATGTTTACTATATCAGGAAATGAATTCACTACTTGAGGGTTCCAGTGGACATAAAACAAAAATTAAAACAAGAGCCTTGTATAAACCCACTTTGTATTGTCTCCTCCATAAACAGCCCCATACGTGACAAAGCTCAGAGCGGGCGAGAGAGGTAGTTTTATTGGGGCATGTGGAGGGAAGTTAATTGCTGTCGTGTTTTGATTTTTTTTGCACATGTTGGTGAGTTCGAGGCGAAATCTGGTCTTCTTTTCTTCCTCCCGTTCCAGGGAGAGCTGAGCCTTCGCAGAGAAATAACACTAGGCAAAATGACTTCAAGCTGTCACCATTACACAACCTAAACTTTATTTCTTCATTAATGCATTACAGAGCAAAAAAACAATGAGAGCATTCCTCTGGAATGTGTGTTTACTGAGCACAAAATGATATGTTTACTGAAATAGCAGTTGCTGACGGGTTACCCAGTGGGAGAGAGCTTTCTCTTTCCACACCGGTCCGGGACCCGGTGCCACTCTGCTCCTCAGACTCCGGTGCCACAGACATGCCCTGTGCGAGCAGAGGAGCTTTGGGATGTGCCCACATCAGCAGTGATGCCAACCCGAGGCTCGGCCGCATCCGGCAGCACCTTTTCCGCTGGCTCCATTGGGGAAAGGAGAACAAGGAAGGAGGTTCGATGGATCCTTTGGTGGAAGAGGCATGAGTCAGAGGAGAAGGGCTGATTTTGGATTGCAGGGCGGGCAGCAGCACTCTTTGTGGTGCTGGGGGATGATCTGGTGCTGGTGGCACATCTGGTGCGGGCACCTCCAGCTCCTCAATGAAGGGGAAAGGAAGGACCCTCCCCAAAGCCTGGGGATGGCTGAGGACACACCACAGCTCCTGGAACAGAGAAGCAGAGCAGGGGGAAACCCCGTGGAAGGAAGGGCGGGAAGGCAGGCGATGTCCCTGTGGTCACAGCAATGGAAACGGCGTTCCTCCTGCTGAGTGTGATGCACACGTTGTGAGCGCCCTGGACAAAAACAGCCGGAGGGGAAAGAGAGGGAGTCAGACAGACAAAGGAAAATGAAGCTGGTGGTGAAGCTTCCTGCTTTCCCCCAGCAGCCAAAGCAAAGCATGTGTGTGCTGGGGCGTGCATGCATGCGCAGGTGCACACACATATATACACACACCTACGCATCCAGCCTCAGAAAGGCAGAGGAAACAAAGGATGATTTTTTCTTCGTGTCACTAAGGTTCAGGCAGTAAAAGCAGTAATTAAGGAGCTTTTCCTCAGCACAGCTGCCAAACAGACATCAGGTTGGCTGCTACGCTGTTTGGTGTGGGTACGGCTCTCCAGTGATTCACAAGCAGCTCAATCTGAACAGGGCTTATCGATGCCCCAACCAGCAAAAACACAACTGCTATGTTTTCTCTTCGTTCCCTTCTCCTTTAAAGAGGAATACACATATACACCAAGGAAAAACAAAACCAGAGAGTGCTTTTTAACCTGGTACAGCATCTTACACTAATTAAGGCATGTTGTTATTCATGCATCATTCACGACCCTGCCAAAACTGGGAACAAACAGTCTCTACAATCTGGATAGGACTGTCTGAGCTGAACTTTGCAGAGCTTTTTGATCTGACAAAGCCCAAATAAGAAACATCCTTCTGCCCTGCCAGTTCCCTGTAGTTTGCAGTGCTGGGGCAGATGCTACAGTAACGATGGAGAAGGGAGACTTGGGAAAGCAATTAGAGAAGATCAACCTGTTGACAAAGCAGCCAGGCTGGCAACAACCTTTCTGCAGGGCAGATTTTGGGGGCTCTTGGAAATTTTAACCTGCCCTTCCTGTCTTTACGTCATTCAGAGTTACTATGTGGGGTTTTGGGCCATGCACTATGCCTGATGTCCTACCAAAGCTTCCTGCTTGCTAGTGTGACATGCACCGACAGTTGTCCTAATGTGCCCATTCTATGTCTAACTGCTGAGCTGCACTGGGTCTTGCCCCAGCATCAGGGAAGATTGTAGTTACCAACACACCAGTGAAGCACCCACATCCCATTGTTTCTATAATCTGTCCTCCCTTCCTACTTTCTTTCATCCTTTCCTTTTCAGTGGTACAGCCCACATGCCAGGACTGTGATTTCCTCTGTGTTTGCAGAGCATCAGTGTAACAGGAGGCTGGCCTTGCTGGATTCCTGTTAGAGAGAGAGTTCCTCTGGTACCATACTTCAGACCTGAGAGATGGCTTCAGACACAGGTTTGGCCACTCACTGTTCTTCAAACAAGAAGTGATGAGGTGAAAAGTCCACCTTGATTGTTTGCTACTAGTTTCTGTTCTCTGACATGCATCAGCTACCGGAGATAATTGGAGGTTTCTTAAATTCCTATCACTGACAGAGCTGTCAAAGGGGAGCTGAAGCCTCAGGTCAGGTTTTATTACATGAGTCTCAGAATTACACTTTTCTTTCTTATCTGCCATCTTATATTAGGCAGCATAAAGTCTGATCTTTAGTCAGCGTGTACAGGAGGCTACAGCAAGGTAAACTTCCTCATGGGTGGAGAATGGAGCTTGTGGCCTCTCCTGCTCATGTTGAAGCACTTCGTAGGTAAATCATAAATGAAAGAGGAGAATGTTTGGGAATATCTGCACAGCTGACATCCCACCAAAGGTAATAGAAATCATTTTGGCCGGGGATAAGACCCTTAAGTATCTTGACTCTTTATCAGGCTGCTGAATTCCAGTCACATTCCCCAGCTTCAAAATGCTTTGATTTTGGTTCTCTTCCACTCAGACCTTGTGACGCAGGAAACCACACTTGTGCCGTATTCCTGCAGGAGATGGAGGAGGAGACACTATGCATCCTGGTCTGCTGGCAGTGTTCATGGCTGTGGCAGGGACTGAGAGTTGAAACTCTTGGATGTGCTTGGGTTGAAACCACATGTAGAATTGCAGGGGATGTTTTACGTTCATGTCCTGGTGGGCAACTTGCACTGTAGAGTTTCAGGCATGTCCTGGAGGAGATACCATTCACATGATGCTGTGGGGTTCTTGGTGTCATGGTTGGCACCAAGAGGACACTGAGGTATTGCTCTCAGCAAAGGCAGAGGCGTGCTTTACCTCTGAAACTTTCTTGCTGGGATGCAGGGAGGAAGGGCAGTTCCTTCCTCTCCACGGGGCTTCTAGGGAACCTATCGCAGTGTCTCTGGACATGACTGAGGGCCAAGGAGGTGTGCTATTTGTGTACATGCCATGTCTGCATCTCAGCACCATGCTGAGAAGGATTGACAGGAGCTGCAGAAAGGCTGAGTAAAATTTTCCAAAATACCTAAGTGAAGTAGAAGCCTCCTGTCCTATTTTTAAAACGTGACTAAAGCAGGCGAGGCCAGAGCCTTAAAGGTACCTCTGCAGGAAGCTCTGATGGGTTGGGTGGGTGGCAGACACTTCTAGGGGCTGTGTAACTCTATCCCACCCCCTGGTGACCTGTCCTCCCATCAATCTGGGAAGTCACAGAGTTTCAGCTCTCAATACCCAAGAAGATGCATCGTCTGCATGTCCCACAAATCGTAGAATCATAGAATTGTTTGAGTTGGAAGGGACCCTTAGTAGAGACCATCTGGTCCAACTCCCCTGCAATGAGCAGGGACACCTACACTAGATCAGATGCTCAGATGTTCAGCCTCACCTTGAATGTCTCCAGGAACTGAGCACACACCACCTTCCTGTGCAACCTGTGCCAGTGACCATGCACAGAGACCTGTGCACCATGTCCACCAGCAGAGAAATCCTCTCTCTCTTTCCAGCCAGTACAACCAAAGCTGCTCACCCATGGGTTTGGTTTCCAGCCATGGTTCCCCTGTCTTTTTTCTTCCCTCTCTTCTTGGTTCACGAGCTGTTGCCAGGTGGTAGCCCTGCAGCATGGCTGGCATCCAGCCGGGTGTCCCCAGCCTTCAGCTGCCGCGCGCAGGCACGTTGCTCTCAGCAAGCCTTGTAATGCTGGCCCGAGCAACATGGGTACTTCAGCATGGCTGTTGTCATCTGCCAGTGCGTTCCGCGAACCCCAGCCTGGCCCAAAATACCTCAGGCAATGAAGTGTCTCCTTTTAATTGCTGCCAGTTATTGACAATGACAAAGGCAGGTGGCTGGGGAAAGGAGAACAGCAAAGCTCAGAGAGATGGGAGGAGTTAAGAAGTTCAAAAAGTAGTTATTTTAGCTGCTGGCTTTGTGCGTTTTTGGAAGCAGAGCACTGTTTGCATTAGATGTAGTGTGCACAGGTTTCAGCTGCAACAGCACAGTCTTCCCACTCCATGTTTCTGCAATACTTTCTGCCTATTTGTAGCACCTCCTGCTGTATTGCTCACACCAGCCCTTGCTCAAGAAAGATATCGGAGCCATACGTTGGAGCCGTATGTCTCAGCGGCACAGCAAGGCTCTAGCAGAGGAGTGCCAGAGGCAGAAATACCCTCATGGATGTAGACAGTAGAATAGGTGGAAATTTTCCAAATTTCTTTTTCGGAGGGAACTTTTTTTCCCCATGAAAAATGTGGAGGGAATGAAGGGAAGGGTTGATAATGGCTTTTCTGACATGTCCTTCCCCATTTCTGACTTGTTGTAATTGTCTTTTCTATCTCATGATGCCCTTGTGGAGATCTGAGTCTCCTACTGATGTCAAGGCAGGAGGAGTGAGGAAAGAAATATTGTTGCCCAAGCTGTGGTGCTGAAAGCTTCTTCTTGTCAGCGCTCTGATACAAATAACTGTGTAGATAGCAGGGTATGCTCCTAGGGTTTCTGCTCTGGTGCAGGAGCCCCCCTCCCGGCCTCTCAGCTGCTGCAGCAGGGCAGTGCGCTTGACTTTCCCATGTCTGCCAAGCAAATCTTTGCCCCATTGATCTCTAATATAGTAAGAGGAGAGATCTGTGATAGTGGGTTGCTGGGCCAATATTGCAGAGATCAGCCCAGGAGCTTGGTGTGGAGTGAGCACCTACCCAAGTGAGTGCTCATTCAGGCAGGTCTAGGAAGATGACCTCCTGCATGATCTTCAAACATAATCTTTGCAGTATGAGTTCACCTCTCTTTTAGATACCAGGATGTCTGTTTTCATAGAACCATAGGATGGCTTATGTTGGTAGAGACTTTTAAAGATCACCTGGTTCAAACCCCCTGTGGTGGGCAGAGCTGTCCTCCACCAGCTCCAGCTGCTCCGGGCCCCATCCAACCTGGCATTGGGCACCTCCAGGGATGGGGTATCCACAGCTCTCTGAGCAGCCTGTGCCAGCACCTCACCACTCTCTGAGTAAAGAATTTCTTCCTAACATCTCATCTAAACCTCCCCTTTTTTGCCTTCCTGTGGAGTTGAGAGCCATTGCAGTGATTTTTGAGCCTGCACATGAGCAGGACAAGGCAGAGCCCTGACCTTCAGGGTCTTTTCTGTCACCAGTTCCCTGCTGACCCTCGGACCACCACGTGTCCTTCAGACACACTTACATCCCTACTGCATGATGCAGTGCTGGATCCCATGCCAGGGGAGCCACCACTGCTCAGATGAAAGCTTCTGATAAATGGCCACCCTCCCACTTCCCTGCTGCATGGACCAGATAGCTGAGAGCCAAGGCCATTACTCAGGGTATCATCAGGTGTGTAACTGTGTCCCGTGCGCTCCAAATTGGCAGGGAGATGGCTATTGGAAGGAAGCTGAAGCCAAAAGGGCTGTGGCACCTGGCCAAATCCGCTGTCGATTTTAAAGCTGATTCCACTTTTCCTCCAGCAGAGCAAAACAACCATATTTTTCACTTTGCAAAGGACAAAGCTCAACAGGACAGCAATTTTTTTTTATATATATATATTTTTTTTCACTTTTGCTAGGAATTTATTGAACGATGTTGCATTATTCTTCTTGCTGTCAGAAAACAGTCTGACTCCCCTCCCAAGTAGCAAAGTTTGGCTACTGAGCAATCAGGCTGCATGGGGCTTTTTGGCCACTGGTGAGGCTACTGTCTTAGCTGGTGGCCTATGAATGTCCTTCAAAGGCTTGGCATCCAGACCGTTGGCGCCGGCGTTCCCCTATCAATGGGCAGTGAGCGGGTAGCACAGCTCACGGACTCGAGGAGAGCAGAACCCCGCAGCTGTGCAATGTCTAACACAGCATCTGGTTTGCTTTATGCTCTATGTGCATGGCATGTCATCCTGGGAGAGCAGCTCTGAGCTGCTTGGGATGCATGCTGCACAGTCCAAGGCCATCAGTCAAGGTCCCCAGCACCACAATGCTTGTGTGAGCTGGGAAATGCATACCTCTCTTCACTATGACCATACACCTGATGGAGCCCAACAACTGCATGCTTGGCCATCCCCCAGACACCCTATTCTGTGCTGGAGCAGTTCTCCTTCAGGGAAACCTCCCCAGCTATGAAGAAATGGCAGAGAGCAGCAGTAGAGCAGCAGTAGAGCAGCAGTTTCCCGGGTTCACCATTCCATTATTCATTGTTATCCTCCCCTTGGGCCGCCCTGAACAATTTCCTTCCCCTCGCCTTCATGCACACCCTTAAAATGGTTTTAGAATATGGCACTGAAAAATAAAGATTGAGAAAAAAAAAAAGAAAACCCAAGGCATTGAAAACATTCAAATATATTGCTCTGCTCTTTCCTCCCTGCACCATTGTCTTAGGAGGACTGGCACGGGACCAGACTCCTTTCTTATTACCAATCTTAACTACTCCACTGGGCATCGAAAAATAAAGCCCTATAAAAGTCACTAATTAAATAAGTTCTCCCATCTGACCTAATACAAGCAACATGGGAGGTTGCACGATTTTTATTTTATTTTTTTCTTTCCTTCCCCCTCTCTTTTGTCAAGCCCACCCTTCAGATGGGGATTCGTTGTTTTTCTGGTGAGGGAGAGGGATTTCAAGGTCACGGAATGAATAAATGATGATAATGCGTGGCCACAGGGAGGAGCAGGCTCAGCAGCCGCTCGATGAGTGAGAGAGGTGGGGGAAGCTAGGGGGCCCAACCATCTCCCCCAGCCCCATCTCGGGGGGAACGGGGATGGGGTCTCCCCTCCCTGCAGCAGCTGCTGGGCTCATCACATCACTGCTATTGTTTGTGTATGCAACAAAAAACTTCAGGGTTCCCACTGATCCAATGAAGAATAGTCCCTTCGTCATCATCAATGTTATCCATAAACATTAATAACGATGATGATGATTATGATGATAATAACAATAGCAGCAATAATAGTGGTAATAATAGCAATAATAATAATAATAATGGCAACAGTAATAATTATTTTCCCCTCTAGCAATTTGTGGTTGTTTTGTGTAATCCCGCCTCCACCTGGCTCCCCAGCTCTGGGCTGTGCAGTGTGTCTTTCTGCCCAAAAACTAGAAAGATGAAAAATTCATCTTGTTGTTCTTGCAAATATCTGATGGCTTTGTGGGGAAAGATATTTTTCTCCCTCCTTTCCCATCCCCAGCATCCCTGGGCTCTCATCCACACAAGCCCACAGACAAGATGAAATGAATGGTCTCAGCTTGAGCATGGCAGCAACCTCAGTCTGGTAGCACTGGGCCACTGTCCATTCCCATCCATTCCTCACTGTTTGGGTCCTGCCCATATCCAACAAGAGAGAAAGGGGAAAAAGGAAGAAAATGTCAAATTCCCGAGTTCCAAACTGTTTCTATGTGATGTATTCAACACGACAGCCTTAGTATAGGATGCTCCATATGCTCTTTCTGAGGAAATGTAGCCAATAAGTAGCCTCAGATTTCCAGAGAACAATCAAAACTGCAACAAAAAAAGCACTTTGCATTGCATCTCATCTGCCTCTTTATTTCCTTCTCTGTCAACTCCTAGCTAACAAGACTGCCTCTTGCTGCAGCATCCCAGTGTTTTCTAATAACAGGAAGCTAGGGAAGTCTCCGGCTGTGTACGGGAAGAGGTGTGGCTGCCTCCAATTTCGAGGAACAGCAGTGTCACAAGAGGCCCGCTCTCCCCTTCTTTCTGCCCAGGCTGCTTCTCACCTGCTCCTGCACTTACTGTTCTTTTTTTTTTAAAAAAGTCCTACCCAGAAACTGAAGTGGTTGCACTTCCTTTGCCCATCCTTCCCTTGAGAGAGAAACCTTGGAGCATCACTGCCCCATTTTGGAACTGTGGCTTTACAGATGGTTGGAGCAAGCACCATCAAGGGATTTCCTGAATTTCTTTCCCTTTTTCTAGCAGGGGAGTGCAGCCTCTGGCAATATGTAAGGAAGCTAAAGCTGGGTTTGCCCAGTGATAAAAGCTCTTGGCTGCTGCTCCTGTATCTCCACGCCGGCAGAGTGAGGCAGCACAGACCTCTAGAGACGCCTCCTGACCGCCTCAATTTAGCTTATTCTAGGCCATGCTGAGAATTATTACCTAGAGGAGCCTGCCTCTCTCCTCTCTGCAACTAGCTTTTCTTATTTTAGCTTGATGCTTTGCTTTCCTCCAGCCAGGCTTTTCAGTCTGTTTCTGTATCCTTGGCGGAATAAACAGCCAGCAGCTGGGAGGGGACTGTGGCTATCTTGGAGGACAGAGATGATGGGAGCCTTTCAATGGTATTTTCCCAGTGAAACTTCTTGAAATTCAATCCTGGAGCAAGAGTAGCAACAAGCCATGTAGTACCCTCTGGTTACAGCTCCCTCCTTGTTTATCCTCTCTAAATTTGCACAATGGCCAAGCAAACCTAGCAGTAGCACAGAGCAAGCAGGCTTGTCGTAACCAGCTTCTTACCCTGTAAAGGAAACCCTTCAAATGTGTATGTTCTTTGTACATTAAAAAATGAGACAACTGTGCACTGCCACTAATTTATTGCCCAAGTCAGTGGGTTAGGAGAGAGGCCAAGTCTTGAGCTGGAGCACAAGAGAGAAGCTGTCCTGCAGCAGCGGAAACAATGGCTGGATATCATGAATATTCATCGAAGCTGATGAGGGGTCTGGAGCACAAGTCTTATGAGAAGGTAGTAGGAGGAACTGGTATTGTTTAGTCTGGAGAAGAGGAGGCTCAGGGGAGACCTTATTGCTCTCCACAATGACCTGACAGGAGATTGTGGCGAAGTGGGGGTTGGCCTCTTCTCCTGAATAATTGTGAGTGATGATGGCCTTAAGTTGCACCAGGGGAGGTTCAGGTTGGGGGTTAGGAAAGATTTATTCTCAGAAGGAGTGGTGGGGCACTGGAACAGACCATGGAGTCACTGTTTCTGGAGGTGTTCAAGAACTGAGAAGGTTTGACACTGAGGGACGTGACATGGTGGGGATGGATTGATGTTTGGACCTGATGATCTTAGGGGTCTTTTCCAACATTAATGATTTCTATGGTTCTGTGAAGCCTGTAGAAGTCAGTGCATTGCCAGATTTGTTTGGTCTCTGAACATCTTTAAAACACACAGTGTCTTCATGATCAGAAGTGGTTGCATCCAAGCTTAGTTTTGTAGCAAATATTTTGAGAGTTGTTTACCTCCCACTTCTACTAGGAGGTGGCCCTGACAATAGCAGAGGATTTGGATATAGATGACCTTATGGGTCCTTTCCAAACCAAACCATTCTATGATTCTACAATTCTAGATTTTTTCCTTGTCTCTAACCTATCTCTACCCTCTTGGAGCTTGAAATCATTCCCCCTTGTTCTTTCACCACAGATCCCGCTGAAGAGTCTTTCTTCCTATATCTCCCCTTCAGATACCGAAAGGCTGCTATCAGGTCACCCTGGAGCCTTCTTTTCCCCAGGCTGAACAGCCCCAGCTCTCTCAGCCTGTCCTCTTAGAGGAGGTGTTCCATCCCTTGGGTTGTTTTTGTGGCCCTCCTCTGAATGTCCTCCAACAGGTCCATGTCTCTCATATGTCAAGGTAGTTTCTGCAGGATCAAAAACATTGGCTTGTGATGGATGGCAGAGAAACAAAATGGATTATAAATATATTCTAGCTTAGCTTCTAACAACAAACCTCTAGAAGTATTTTTGTGTGGTTGATGCTTAGGTACTTTAAAATTTTAAGCAACCAAGATGAGAAAGCATGCAAATGTATTACGGTATACTGCAGTAATGTTAGGAGACATTCATGCAGATCAGAGAATATGAGTGTTTTCCAGTATTCACTCACAGCTTAAATGTACCATTTCAACTGTAGATTTACATCAAAAGAAATCTGCCATCAAAGGCTTGGTGAAAAGGATTTATATTTTTATTTTAATTGTGCTTCTGTGGAAATATCCCCATGTTTCTAGCTTGTTAGGACACTGCCAAGAAGGGAACAACCAGTTACGTACTTTTATTCTAGAGAGCAGAGAAAGTCTCCTAGGAATATTTGAAATGTAAGGGGTATTAGAATACCTAAAATCGAATTGCATGTATTTTGGTGATGTGTCAGCTATGCTAATGCTGATTTTGGGGGGCTATTACTCAAACTGCATCCCAATAGCAAATGTGAGGAGTATTTCCTTTCAAGGAGTTGATTTGTTTATTTTCTAAATGATACCACAGAACAAAGCATAGGTGGATCCTTTAAAAAAAAAAAAAAAAGGAATAAAAAATATCAGGAATTATCTCTGATAGTTCATAACATCAGCCTTTAAGACTGAACTGTTGAGGCAAATCCCTACATATTCAGAGCCGCAAGCAGCATTCAGTGAGCTAAAATATGCTTTATGATAGTCTTAAAATCAGAATTACCATTTCCAGTGTGTGCTGAAATTTATGGGAATGCATTAAAGCTGCAGCAAACCACCTCTGACAAGTAATTTGCTTGTAACTCTTCCTTCAGTACACATCATGGCGATGTGGTGCAAGCAGAAAGGATGCTGCTCAGCAGCAGGCAGACGCTGATTTTCAGTGCCAGACTTTGGATTTTCATTTCAACAAGGAAAATTATCGTAACCTACTTTATCCATTTTCTCTGAGAAAGAAATGCTCTTGTTTTTTCCAGCAACTCTCTTGATTTTATAAAACGCTTGAAACTTGAGAAGAGACTGGATATGCTTTGTCTCCATGAGAACTACTTCATCCTGATAGATTTAGTGGAGAATGTGTCTGTGCTCCACGAATCTCCCCCTAAGAAATAGCTGAATGTATTGTTTCCAAATACTAATTCTCTCAACTTCTCAAAATCCCTTGGCACTTATTATATTCATTCCTCGCAAGCAGTAGTGAAAACAAATGTTCTTTGTGTAAACAGACTTTGACAGAATGTGGGAACCTAAATAAATATGGTTATAATATGGCATAAAAATCAGCTTCAAATCTGAAGCAAACTGAAATTGCATGTGTAAAAAGTCTTGTCATTCAGCTTCAGAAAAAAACAAACAAACAGACAAACCAACAACAAACGTGTGCTGCAAAGTATTAGAACAGGTACGTTTCAGTGCCAGCCACAATATGGTTGAAAACCCGAGAACGGTGTCAGTATGCAATGTTAAGTAAAACAGCTTCTCCAAAATGTCCTTTCACCTAAAAGATGATCTCTTATGTGTTGTTTTCCTCCAAGAAAAATGAGCATCCTCCCAGCGCTGCCAGAGACGCGGGGCGTAGCTGTCCCTTCGGGTGGGCAATGACGTTGTAGGACCGATGGAAACCAAAGAGATTGTGAAACATTTACGTGGCTCAGTTAAGTTAGGAAAAAAGTCCTTACTCCAGAAAACACAACTGGCCACAAAGCCTTTCTATGAGATTGGATACCCTGGGTGGCTTTCTGAGGCATGAGGCCAAAGGCCAAAAGAGCAAAACCACCCAAAAAGTGTAATAATTACCTTTGGGGCAAAGAAATGGAACTTATGAATAAAGACAAGGAAAACCCATTAAGTAATATTATTGACATGTGTCTGACATCACCAGCAGCCAACCAGCACTCTCCACTTGTACTCTGGATTTCTGAAATCATTTCTTAATGGAATAAGGGTTTTTAATTCATAATGTCTTTCTACAGATGCTCAAGCACGCAGGTTTGCCAGCCATTCACATTCCCAGCCTGCATGATGTTAATAAATCCAAGGTGTAGTCGAAGCACAGTAGTAGTCCTCTGTTATATTAGTATGCAAACAAGTTTCAGCTTCGTGCAATAACATGAAATTGCTGTATATCAGCATTTCTTAAGCACCTGTCCCTGACAGTGCCAAGCCGCTCTGAGAATTACAGGGGGAAGAAATGAGAGAGACCATTTTCCATGAGAGATGTATTGCTGCAGCAACAAATATACCTTTCGATTACATAGTGTAAACAGTCTTCAGTGCCAATTTCAGAGGCAAAATTAAGGAAAACAGGGCTCAGACGATGCTACAAGCCTGAAAAATGTGTCTGGACCACATAAGAAAGGCATAAATGGAAGATTTGTGACTCTTGAGGTTTTCAAGCTTTAGGGTCCAAACAGCTGCTTTACTTCCATGTTTTAATAGCAATACAGTTTAAAGGAGAAGTGAAATCAGAGCAGAGAGACTATAGGATGAATAATGGAATTGTAGAGCCAAAACTGAGTACCCAATTAATGGAGCGTGAAAGGTTGGTCGCAAGGATGGGAGTAGTCTTTAAACCAGGCAGTATCTCCCCTCCAAATATTTGTGTCCCTTCTCACCTATACCACAACAGAAATACATTTCCTCTGAGGCTGGATGCAAAGAAGACATCTTTTTCCAGAGGAAGGTGCACCAGCAAGGTGTGTTCCTTGCCATCTAGGCTTAGGGAGAAAATGAAGTCTTTCGTCTTTAAAAGTACATTGGGGTGTGATGATACAGATTTCTCTAGAGTTTATCCTTTCTTTACTATTTTGGTTGGTCACTACAACATTTCAGATTTAATAATGGTTCTCCTCACTGGTCAGGGCACATCTGCAATTGCCCAATTCAAAAAATTTGATCCCACTTTTGAGAAGCAGCGTCATATTTAGATGAATAAGGAAAAGGTCATCTGTAATTCCAAAATTCAGCTATTAATGACAGCTAAAAGAGGTACTTTAGAAAATGTGTGAGTGTTAATCATGTTAATTTATTGGAGGTGTTTTCAATGCAGAAATAGTTGTATATTTGAGGGCTGAGTGGTACTTCAGATGTTGCTTATGTGTTGGGATGCACAGTCAATCACTAATGCCATCTCTGAGAACTCAGATGCCTGCAAATGGTTTTATGCTATAGTCTTCCTTATAGATCTGCTGTATCCATCTTAGCATATGCCCTGATCCTCTTTCTGTGTCCCTTTGTTCACTGAACCGAGCTGCACAATGTGCAAATACTGCTTTACAGACCAATCAAGCAGATACCCACTGCAGCACTGGATGGTGTTGGCACTGATGGTGCTCAAAGCATGGAAAAGGTTTTGCTGAGGGCAGAGAAATCCACAGAAGAGCCCACAGTATCTCTTTTGTGTTCCTCATTTGTTCTCTTCATATTTTTTTTTATTATTATTATTTTTTATCCTGCTGCTTTCAAACTTGTTTAGACTCAGTCGCATTGACAGTTTCATTTCATCCTGACTAAACATTACCAGTTGGAAGCACACCATACTCTACCAGTTGGAGCCACTTAGCTCTGGAACCTACTGATGACTGTTGAGGAATGCAATATCCTCTTCCCCTGCCCTGCCACCGAAGAGGATAGAACAACTCTGGCAGTAGCACTGATACAGGTCTGATACAGGTCTTTGCTTATCCTATTTTCTCTGTTACTGCTGCTCCACCCAGCCTGGTGGACCAGCAAAAGCCATTAATTGTCAATGCTGAACCATCCCTGCCTGTTGCTTGGGTACTGGGAGCTGCTCAACTTTCCATGGGGAGGAGATCTGACTCTTTCCTAAATGTACTTTGTTTGCCTGGCAGAGTGACAAATTGGAAGCGGTGGGCCCATCCCAAAAGTCAGAGAGAATTCAGACTCTGCACACTGCATTTTGGAAATGAAACTGAGGATTACTAAACTGGTCTCATGGGGGCATTTCCTAAGTATGCTACCGGCCTTCCCTTGGGTGAAGATGCTCCTATGGTTTTGTTTCATTCATGTCTTAACAAGAGACACTTCAGTGTTGTTAACGATAAAAAAGCATCTTTTATGTGCTTACCACAATAGCCCAGCCACAAACTGGGAGTTTTGGTAAAGAAGAAAACACATTTCACTTTAGAGTCAGCCGGCAAAGTTTCTTTCCCATCAGCTTTTCTCTCTTCTTTTTGTTATTTTCCCCATGGAGCCACTGAAGGCTAGCATACCCAGCTCATGCAGTGTGGAATCAGCAGACTCCTTCTCACTATGCATCTAGCAAGCCTGCAGCAGCAGGGCAGTGTTGCATCCCAACACAGCTGTATGTTGAGGTTTAGGGAGACAGAGGAAAGGAGGCTACGTCCCTCCCCTGTGCCTCACCTCTTCTACCACTCTAAGATGCAGAAGTTGGAAGTAAAGCTTTTGAGTTACCAGCAATTTCCACTTTGGTGCATTATTAGCTTTCCTGTAGTGCTTTTATAAGACTGTTTATAAGACAATAGACAATAGAAGAAGTTGCTGAGGCTCCCAGTGGACACATGTTGACAATAAACCCCTGTAACAAAGGTCAAATGTGTGTTCCCAGAATAGCACTGGGTAACACTGCCAGAGGAGCACAACATGGCAAATGAACTGATACAGATGAGATGTCTTATTGTCCAAGCCATTGAGTCAGCTTGGCCCAAGAAGGCTAATTTTCCAGAAGACCTGATCTCTTTACTTACAGCAAGGATATGACAGCATGTCTCTTACACTGGTAATGCCTATGTCTATGCAAAGGTCCCTGTAGTCATAGATATAAAGCTACTTAAAGTGGTTTGAAGTGTAAAGATGCAACACCACCCTGAATGTCATGTTCTTGATCAGGTGCCCCCACCACCAGTGGAAAGCCTTTCTCTCCAAGCGAGACACAAGAGTGAGTCAGACAGCAGTTTAATGTGGGTGGGGTGGCTCTGCATAGCAATAGGGGGGAAGGAATTATAAAACACTATGTCCTATTTGTATAAAGTTGTAACTTTACTTTTCCTTTGTGTGAAGTCTCCTTGAGCAGGAAAGCACTTGTAACACATGTACAAAATTAATTAATTAATTAATTACCAAGTGAAGTTTTACTCTTTCACTGGTCATTTTTCAGCTTCTTGAGCACCTGAAAAGAGTTGAAAGCTTCTTTTTTCATATGTATTTGCGGACATGTTGACTATGATCTGATAGCTAGACGACGACAAGTTGCCTGATGGTGAAGGTCAACCCTTCAGTAATCTGCTGAAGGTCAACTGCTGGCACATAGACCTCTCAGGTTGGATTTGAGATTTGAAAGCCAGCACACCAAGTTCCCCTTCATGTTACAGACATTGCATTGACTGCAAGTTGCCATGAGTGGCAATATGAGCTTGTGCACAAGACCCCGGTTTTACAGAAAAGTTTGCACAGGCTTCAGAAGCACTTCTGCAAACAAAAACTTTCTTCTTGAAAGACTATACATATCACTCCACAAAAAATACAACCAATCTATGAAGTGATCCAAGAAAGACTGCAAGACAGCCTAAGTGTGCACCATCATTGCAGGAGCAGAGAAGCAAGGTTGCTATCATGCAGTGGCAACAATTGTCCTCTGTTTAATGCCTATTTTTACTCTTCATGTCTCTATTTTTCCTGGCATGCAAAGAGCTGGAACTAAAGGCACCGCACCCGGGAGTGATGGAGGATGTTATGGCAGGAGCACAGTGCCAAGGTGAAGGTTAGATCTTAGGCTCCCCTTGATTGGCATCACGGGAATTTTATGACCAACTTTGTCATATGAATACCTAAATCTCTGGGCCAGGAGACAGGTTTGGTGTTTTTTTCCAATTTTGGAGCCCATTAGTAGGAAGCCAGTGGTGGAGAAAGGAAGCAGCTGTTCTGTAAAGGTCATATTGGTGGGCTACATAAATTTCCTTTTGCAGAATAGTAGTCCACCAAAGCCAGTGAAATCACTTAAAGACCCTGAGACACCCAAAAGGTGATACCATGGCCACTATCTATCTATCAGGCCACTATCTCACTATCCAACTATCAGGGAATTTTTCAGTACAGCACACCTTCTATGCTCTTGGACAGCTGTGCCTCATCTGCCTTGCAGACTGGGCTTCCAGCTCAAGTAGTAGACTGAGGTGTGGCAGATGAGAGGGTTAATGGTACCTAGCAGAAACACTGGATATCCACTGCTTCCAACCAAGCCAGTGACTTGAAAGTTTCCCAACAACAATATTGATTCTTCTTGGTTACTGAACTTCTGCAGCCAAATTCATAGCTCACCCATCCAGCCCAGAGGATTGATGTCTTCACAGCAACTGGCTCATTTTAAGCAAAGTTCCTTGAGGGATTTTTATTATTATTATTATTTACAACTGTCTGGTCTAGAATATATAGGAGCTAAGATAATGAATGAGTATCCCTGGAAAGACACATGTTCCTGGAAATCCTCTTCTACCTTCATGAATTCCATTGCTCACTGTAGGTTCTGCCTTAAGAATGGAAACTAGCAATGAAAATCACAACCAAAATACCACTTTTCTGGTATACCAACACACTCTTGAAGGTCTTGCTCAAGGAACTATTAATTTTGTTCTTTTAAATGATGTGCATGTTGGCATGATGGGCACATTCACTTTCTTGAGGTCTTCAATATCCAATCACAGAACCTTTCTCCACTTACGTGCAAAACCATTTTGATTCTGCGCAGTCTAGTACTACCAGTTTGCTGGTCATTATTCATTCTTAATTTCTGTGTCAAAATCTCCAAGAGAAGAAAAATTCTGGAAGGAATAAAAAAAATACTGTGTCAGAAGCTCTAACAAAGCAGATAGGCAAGAATAGAAAGTAGATAAAATCTGAAGACCCAACGCTGTCTTTTGTAGGAGATACCCAACTTCATGTTGTCTGGATTGGAAATAATCTTGAAATATTTCTTCTAAACTAGTAGCAGTGAAAATATTTGATGGATATTTAGACATCTGTAATGTAAAGAGTTTGGAATTTCTTCGTAACCATCTTCAAGATGGGAGAGGGAACAAAGAAAAAAATCAGTAAACACACCATTATACTTTAATCTTCAGCCACAAACAAGCATTACAGTGTACTCCTTTTATTTACAAAAGGAGCTCCAGAGACATTTTTATTTCTTGGACATTGATATGTACAGTGGGTGTCCCACCAAAGCCACTGATTTAGTTGTTTCATTGGTTAAACTGCTCTGTAAATAGGAAAAACAAAATCTTCCTTTACCCCACCAATGCCTTACAAAGTTGCTCAGGAGAATTTGTAATGCGTGAGGCAGCAGCAGTCCCATATTAACTTACAGACTCCAGACATTATGCAACCTGAAACTTTCCTAATTATACTGGCCTCAACAATTCCTGCCCACACTTTCACATTCTCCCACTCTTACAAGTGTGTATAAAATCTAGGGTGATTTAACCCTTTATCAAAACGGAATGCTTGATTTTTAATTATTTAGGGGAAAAAAATAATTGTTTCTGACCTTAGCAAGGCAATTAATCCAAACCCAACTTTGAGATTCAGACTCCTGGAAAAGGGGCAAAGGGGCCTGAAGATGGTGGACACCTTACTGAAAACCACACTTATCCACCACTGGACAAAAGTCAAGATAAGGACAGGGGTTCACTCAACAGTGACAAGCAGATGCATCTTCAGATGTCAGTTTGAATTTTGCTCAAGACAACACAGTTGTTGGCTTGTTCAGCTTGGATGCTCCAAGTGCAAGTGTGTGACTGTATGAACTGAAATGTCTGTCTCCTGATTCAGTCCACTAAAAATGATTTTCCTTTTAATGTAGCTTTGTTGACTCGCACCAATCTCTGGCAGAATATTGTCCTAAATCTGCCATGACTATTCTCAATAAGGAAGTCTCCCAGCATTTTAGACTGTGCTGCTTCTCTTTTCCTTCCCTGCCATTAGATATAGAGCAAGAGCTTCCTTGAGTGAAGAAGGTGAAGTATTGGAACAGACTATCCAGGGAGGTGATGGAATCACTGTCTTTGGAGGTGTTCAGGAAATGTGGAGATATGACATTGAGGGACTGTGGTTCAGTGGGGAATATTAGCGGGGATGGATTGGGGTTGGGCTTGGTGACCTTAGTGGTCTTTTCCAACCTTAATGAGTCTACGATTCTATGAAGAGGATGAGTAAAGCTTTCCTTTACTGATCAGGCAGAAGTATTATTTCTTATTAAGTTTTGCAGCTGCTCTGAGCCTCCTAATTTCTAACCTAAGCTGGTTCTGTATTGCCTGTCATAGGACAAGCTAAACTTCAGTTTAAGCAGACTCTTCTTGCAGGAAGCTGAGCTGGCAATGGGTTTCCACAGATGGAAACTGGAATACTTCATGGTCCATGAGCTGTGACATATTTGAGTGAACTGGTTCCTAATGGTTCTCCTGCTGCTGCCTCTAAATCATCTACTTGCCTGCTGTAACTTAATTGTCCTTCAGCTGAAGACATCTGTCCCTTTGTTCTGTCTTTACCTTCATCTCACCATCGTCTGTTGGAAGTTATCTTTTTTGTGCTGCTGTCTCAACAGCCTGGGTGGTTGCTTTCTCAGTTATTTTCAGTTCATTGCTAACCAATCTAGAGGGGCAGCAGGAGAGTGGTTTGAAGATAGTAAGTTGTCCAGCTGGCTCAGTTGCTTTTGGAAGATGTGTGATCAAGCCGTAAATAGAACCATTTCCTGAGCTTTTCTTCCCAGGCTTTATCTTGTTTATTCATGTGAATGGTACCTGGGGAATAGCTGCGTCTGGCCTTGTTTTTAATTTGCCTGTATTTCAGCAGTGTCATGTCATTACATTGGTGCAATACCAGATTTGGAGGGAATTCATCTTGATGACCTGTTCCTGATAGCCCTGTAACTATGGCCAGATGGAGCGTGAGCCGCCTGTAGCCACGCAGTGCATGGTGAGGAACATTCATTAGCATGTACAGCTGAGAAGATGTCAGAGCTCTCATCACAGCGCATTTGATAGATGCTTTTACTTCACAAAGCATGAGCCAGAGCCACTAGCTGAAAAGGTACAGGATGTTTCTTGGTGGTCTATGACATTGTGGACACGTGAGAGGCTCTGTTCAGCATGAGAATGCACTGAGGAGTACCAGGTTGCTTCATGGCAAGCAGAGGAGATGCCAGCATAACCCATGTGCAGCCCAGGTACAATGTGCCTACATGTTCACAGGATTTCCACTCTGCTCACTGGTCCCTGCTCAGTCAGTGTGGCTTTGGAAAGCTGCATTTGCCTTTGCCGATTCCCCGTGTCACCCATGACACTGTAGCAGGCAGCAACACTTAATAACACACTATGCTAAGCTATCCGCTTTGTTAGCATCTTTCCCGCAAGGATCTTAAAACACTTAAAGTGGGGAAATGATTCTCTGTTTTTACCAAAGGACTACGTACAGCCAAAGGATAAAGTGATCTTCACAGGAACACTTTCAAACCAAGCTTCCTGACTGCTTTTCCAAGAGCTGTTAAAGAATAGCGCTTTCATCCATCAGCCCTGACCAGCTCTGATCCCTGTGGCCACCAAACTTTTTTCCAGTTTACTTCTTCATGCAGAACCAAGAACTCTCCACTTCAGGAGTTTGGAGGGCACTGCCCTAACTCATGATTACATCTGAGGGTTTAGGCCCTTTACGTCACCATAAGCCTCAGGCTAACTCACTTTGTGAGATCTGAGTGTGAAGGGGAGTGTGAAGCTTCACCAACTGTTTAGATGGGGCAATCCAAAAGTCGTAAGTAAAGTTGCTGTCTGCTTTTTGAGAGTAGGAGGCCAGTGGGATGCCTGGGGCTGCCAAAGGACTCACCAGCACCAGGGAGCACTCCTGAGGTGAGAAATGCAGGGTTGGGAATGGGTGGGCTGGTGTCCACATGAGCTGAGAAATGAGGTAGCTTATGGGCACCTTGTTTTCCATTTCATTACCCCAAGTGATTTAGAGCATTCAAAAAAAAAAAAAAAAAAAAAAAATCTTGGTTTTTTCATCCCTGTTTAACGAATAAGGGAAGAATGAGTCCCACAGCATGAAGGAGAGGTGGGTTTAGCTGATGCTCAGCCACTCCAACAGTGCACTTGGCTCAATGTTCCTCGCGGCTTTACGTGAGCTCCAGTGCCTGAAGGTCTCCTGCAGCTGGGCCCATCACTGCATTATGTCCCAGGTGATCATAGCATGAAACTTCACTTTCTAGGATTAAACTTCAGGATTTCCCTGCCCCTAAGTGAGTTCCAGCTCTCCGGAGTTAACAGCATCTTGGCCAGATCCTGCTTTCAATTACATGCAGATGTAAAAGGCAGAGTAAATGCAGTACTCTGCTATTCCCCCCAGGCCAAGCTGCTCTGTGCAAAGCTGGACCTTCCCACCTCCTGGGAGGTCGGAGGGAACCCCCCAGAACAGCAGGAGTGTCCCGTTCCCTGATGGCACCTTGGGACATAATGCGCCTCCATGCTGTCTGGCTCCTCTGCGGCTGGGAAGGGGTTTGGATGCGATTCATTCATTGCAATCAAAACCCAACAAGTACTGGAAGAAAGTTCAAATGTATGTGAAATAACTTGTCCAAAAAGCTGGCAAAGGCAGCTTATTTTTCCTGTCTTACAAGAAGTTATGCAATCAAGTGATTAATTACCCGTGGCACGGTCTGAGGGGTGAAAGATTAATATTCCTGGAGACTGCTGCTGTTGACCTTGTGTTATACCCGGGATGGGAATAGCCCGAGCTTCCCAGCAGAATAAACCTTGCCCAATGGCGAGACTATCTTCTCCATAGTTGAGTGAAGAGGTTAAAGTTTTATTTTTCTTCCCATTTCTGTCCCTCCGGCAGGAAATGGTACCATCAAAAGACTCCCACCCATCTCCTGGATAAAAAGGAAGTTCAAGTCTTTTATAATTGAAGGGCTCTGCCTAATGCAGCCTCAGCCGTGTGGTGGGAGCCCAGCCTTGGACTCGTGCACTGGTGGGAAATGACTGAGACACGGTGCGTGTGCTAACCAGCAGGACACGAGCTGCAAAACCATCTCAGCTGGTTGCAGTTAGCCCCAGGGGGCGAACCTCAAATTCAATCACAATTTCAAATGACGGTTCTTGCCTGCTCGTTAGTGCACAATGTAATATTATTTCTTTCCCGGGGAAAGAACCATTTCCTGGGATGTGACAGAATTATTAATTCTGCATGCGGTTGCAGTACTCATTCATTCTGCTCATCACGCAGAGCTGAGGGGTACCACATTTCTGCAGCATAGGAGGACATGCCTTTTCAGGCCCTAAATGCATTGCTCACCCTACCTTTTTTAATGCAAGTCCGTTTGCATCAATTAGTTTCTGCCAAAAGTCCTGCACTGATTTACTGTCAATAATGTCACCTTATAGCAAAATATATTTATGTGATACCTCACTTTAAAGATTACTTTTCAGTAACTTTTCTAGTCTAAATGTTCAATTCAAGAAGAGCTTGTTTTCCAAGGGAAGGGTGTAGAAAGACTTCAGTCATTTTAGTAAGTGAAAGTGTAAGTATTAACATGTAGCTTTCTCTTCATTTAAGATTGCCCACTGTTACTTAGCTTCTGCCCCATTCTTTTGTGCATATCTTAGCATATCCTACCCTTCATGTCTGACTTTGCTGTTTTAAATACTCTTTTAAAGAAAAAAAAGAAAAAAAAGGTCAATATTCAATTTTAAGCTATATAAAGAGGGAGTAGAAGAACAAGTATATGCAATTTTTCTTTCTCAAGTAGTGGTTTCCATCAAAGCAACTTGGCATGTGAAAGCTCCTGGTGAAGGAGAGAACCAAACATAAGAAAGTAAACCAGAAAAAACAGGATGGGGGATGAGGGGTTACTTCATGTGCAATAAATAAAACCTCCTGTAATCTTTGGTCTTGTGAAAAGGTCAGTAGTGCTGGTGCCAAATAACTCCTCGCAGCAGGAATGCCGGACAGCAGTGAGGCTGCCAGGGCCAGTGGGTGCCTCTCTGCTGAAATGAATGGGAAGGATAAGACAGACAAAATGCAAGATGTTGAATGGAAGCTGAGTGGAGTGGTTGCTCAGGGCTTGGGAATGGTCTGTCTTAAGAGCTCTCTAAAATTCTCCAAAAGACCTCTGTATGAGGTGAAGCTCACAGCTCCTCATGTAGTTCATGGATGTCATTGGCCATATGACTTATGTCTGAGACTGATCTGGAAGAGCTTTGCACCTCATTTGCTCCTGGATCTCTTGTCACAGTCTTGGGTTCAGGATAGGTGAGGCTGGAAAGCACTTTATGAGATCATATATTATAACTTCTCCACTCAAGCCAGATCGAATCGTGCAGGATCATGTCCAGTTGGGTTTTGAATATCTCCAAGAATGGAGATTCCACACCTTTCTGTGCAACCTGTGTCAGAGTTCAGAGTTCAACCATCCTCACAGAAAAAAAATAAAAAAAAAATAAAAAAAAAAGGAAAAGATTCTTTAGTATTTAAATGGAATTTCTCTTCCTTCCAGTTATGCCCATCACCTGCCACCCTGTCACTGGATGTCACTGGAAAGAGCCTGACTCAATCTTTCCTTCTCCAGTAAGGTACTTATGTATAAGATCATCCCTAAGCCTTTTCTTCTCTGGGATGAACAACCTCAGCTGTCATCAACTCCTCACATGACAGATACTGCGATCCCTTAATCATCTTTCTGAGTCTTTGCTGAACTCATTCCAGCACATCTATGTTATGTATTGAGGCAACCAGAACTGGATCTAGATCTCCAATGCTGAGGACAGGGGTAGGATCACCTCCCTCAATCCTTCCTAATAGCCCAGGATGCTATTGGCCTTCTTTGCCATAAAGACATGTTGCTGGCTCACAGTCAGCTCATTGCCCACCAGGAACCCTTTTTCTGTAAAGCAACTCTGTAGTCAGCCAATTGGCTCCCAGCTCATAGTGGTGCTCTGGAGTTATTCCTTCCCATTCCATTGCCCTTTGAACTTTCTGAGGTTTGATGTATGGATTTGACCCATATCTCCATACACTAAGGTCCCTTTGAGTTGGAACCACAGCCATCTGCTCTTTTAACTTTTCCTCCCAGTGTTGCATCACAAGCAAACTTGCTGAGGGTGTCCTCATACCCATCATCCAAGTGATCTTAATGAAGATGTCAAACACAGCTGGCCCCAGTATTAACTCCTGGGGTGCACCAATAGTGAATGGTCTCCAGATGGGCTTCATGCTGCTGATCACAACCATTTGAGCTCAGTAGTTCAGCTAACTTTCGAGCCACCTCACTATTCATTTATGCCATCTATATTTCATCAGTTCATCTATGAGGATGTTACGGCAGACAGCGCTGAAAGCCTTGTTAAAAATGGCATAAACAACATCCTCTGCTATCCTCTCATGCACCAAGGCAGTCATCTCATCGTGGAAGGCTATCATGATGGTCAGGTCTGATTTTAGCATATCAAGTTTTCCAGAGAGTGAGGTTTTGAGAAATCAGAGAAAGGGAGCCACACCTCATCTCTCTCTGGCCTTGGTTTTCATAATAGTTTGAGGGAAATTTGTGTTTGAGCTTTTGTTGTAACTAAGAATGCCTGTCTCCCTTCTGGGGACTTATGTATGTAAGGCAGAATTTACTGTAAAAGCTTAGTTACATGTGCTAGAATTCTAGACTCTGCTTTGGCATGAACTAAGAAAAAGAATAATCATTTAAAAATAAACCTAGCTATTGTATTTAACCTTGGCCCATGCAGCCAGTGATATTTTCTGAGACGTTCCAGCTATCCACAGATTCTTTTCACCAAAGCTTCCCTTCAGGAAACAAAATAAATTAATGATACAAACAGGAAGCAGCTGTCTTTTCCTAAATAATAATTAAAATGGGGTCCCCTTAGAGACGGGGGGGGGGCGGGGAAGGGAATAAAGGGGAGGGAAAAGACCTGAAAAACTGTTGGTTTAACTTTGACCAGCCTTCAGAGGATAGACTTAGAATAGTGACACAAGCTGTGAGGCCAGGAGGACTTATTTTCTTATGAGCCATTTTTGGATTTAAAAAAAAAAGAAAAGGAAAGGTCTGTGAGATGGGCAGATGAGCGAGACAGAGGAATGTTGCTCTCTCAAGGCACACAAGCACTCCTCCTTCAGTAGTATTCATATGGAAAGAAACATTAATCATCATAATCATTGATGCTGTTCTTCAGTGGCTTTCATCTGCTATCAGCAATCACTAGGAAATTCCAGGGTGTTCCTGTCACAGTTCCTTGAAATTCCTCTTTAAGAAGGAAAGAGGACAAGAGGGCTGGAAGCTCAGCTCCTTCCAGTAACACCAGGGAGATGGTCCTGCTGTGCCCCACACTATACTGAAAGTGCAGGGACTTCTCCTCCAGGGTCTTAGCACCGCAGTCTGTGGGTGACCACAGAAATGTCTTGAACTCCAGCAAAGAAACCGGGGGAGATAACCAAGGCAGCCAAAGCCACACACAGCACAAGTGCTGGGACTTTTTATCTTCTGAGATAACTGGCCGAAGCAGTGAGTTGATACAGTGTGATGGTGTATTTCATAGCAGCATAAAATCACGTTTTACTGCAAACCACAATTTTGAGTTTACTGTCTCTGAGGAGAAAGTGTCATGACATAAATGTATGACATGGTCCTGAGAAGATTCCAGATGCTTCTTCAGTGAGTGCCTTGCCATTTGCTTGCATAGCCCTTGCCTATTGCGCTAGGTGATTGTTGCTGCTGATCATAACATGTGCAGCTTATTGGAAGCTATTTATGACTGCAGTTTCCAGTCATAAAAGACCATAACCAACAACAAAAGGTACTGGTAAGGCACTGGAACAGGTTTCCCAGAGAGGTGGTAAATGCCCCATCCCTGGAGACATCCAAGGTCAGGCAGCATGGGGATCTAAGCACCTGATCTAGTGAATGTGTTCCCTGCAATTCCCGTTGCAGAGGAATTGGACCAGATGGCCTTTAAGGGTCCCTTCCAGTTCAAAATGGTCCTATGATTCTATGATAAACCTGTGCCATGAGGCCTGATGAATTAGCTTGTGCCACCTCCCAGATACAGAGCTGGCGAGATAAACAAGCTTTGTGTTAAATTTGTAGGATTTCAAGACTCTGCTTAGCAAGAAAATATCCTTCTGTCAGCTGCCAAACATACCACTGAGCTACTAAATGTGGTAGGGATTTGCAGGTGAAGAAGGAGGTGGTAGAAAAATTGGTGACAAGCCTTGAAGTCATCAGAATGTCACAAATATTGATTTCTGTTCCCTTCAAGATGTGGAAACTCCATGAATCAAAGTTCTACACCAACTCTGACACAATTTTCTAGAACTGATGGTTTTTAAGATAGGAAGACAATAAGACATCCGGATCTGAGAAAGATTTTGACACAGCCCCTTTTCTCTGTCCTCAGTGTCCCTATTACCTTTCTTCCCCGTTTTTTTCTCTTTATGTCCTGTTCTAAAATCTCGTGTTGACATCCTCTGAATTAAATGAGCAGCAATACATTTTCATTTTCAGCTGGGCACAGCAGTCTCCTGCCAGCCCTATATCTGTATATATCTGTATATCTGTAGCACAAAAAGAGGCACAAAAGAGGCAGTGCTAATCTAGTGGTAAAAATGCAAAGGCTTCTTATAACAACACAGGGCTTGGAAGTTTCAGAAAGTTCAGGCAGGGCTGTCTCAAACACTTAGCAACCTTCACCAGGTCACAGACTTTTTCCACAGAAAGTTTTATCTTAAGTTCCTCTTAGATAAGGATGCTGTCTTGACAGTCACCATGGAAATTCCTGTCTGTGTCCTCTGTGTGAGAGGGAAACGTGTTATGGGTCTCTGATGGAAAAGGAAACATTGCCATACGAGGAATTCGCAATCTGTGTGCATTTCCACTGGAAGCACTGTTCTCTCCTTGGCTCTGTTTGTTGTCACCCATGATCTCTGCTGTAATATCCAGCACTAAATAAGATGAAGCAATTTACCTCTTTTCTGCCATGAGGTGCACTGAAATAATAATAGCAGGGTGTTCTCCTTCCCATGGTCAGAAGACGTTCAGTAGAACTAGTGAATTCTGGACAAGCACAGCTCTTAAAACAGAAAACTTCAAGAGCAACAAAAGGAGTTAGTACTTCTCTAGTGCCACAGAAGCACCTCCATGGGGTCCCAAGAACAAAAGCAGATGGCAATGTGGATATCACCTTTGGTTTGGCATGCGCTTGCTGCATTATATGGAGCAAAACCAGCAGGGTTGCTTGTAGTGTTAAACATCAGTGAAGCTGATGCGCTTTACTTTGCAGGGTCTGGCCTTGCTGAAATGCAAAATCATTAGATGTCCTCCACTTAGCATGCCTTATCTTCCCAAATGAAGTTGTTACAGTAATAAAATTTGGAGAAAATCAGTTTAAATTGACATTTAAACAGCAAAGCACAAAAGAAGGGGGAAAGAAAGGAGACATATGTCTTTTGAGGCTTCTTGGCTCCCGACAGTATATGTGCCCTCGTTTTTAGTTCAAACTAAATTAATCTATTAAGGTACAGGAAACCTAATTTCATATCTGACTCTTCTTGGGCAGACACTAGAATACCAAAAAAGGCAGTTAGGTCTTTATCACAATGCACAATTCAAGGGAAGTAAGAGGTATTATTCATGAGGGTGTGACGTGATGGCCATGCTGATTCACTCTTGCACTCCAAAGCCCTCCCAGTATTTCCTAAGCCTTGTAGCACTTGGAGTCACATTTACAAGGGTCCTTATTTGGTGAAGAGGGATACATGTTTAGGCCAACCCTTTTCCCTCCCTGCCACAAGTTATTGTTTTAGAAATGGTTCACAGAGGTGTTTTGGGTTTTTTTTGTGTGTGTGTGTGTGTCTGGTTGGTTTTTTGTGTTTTTTCTTTTTCTTTTCTTTTTTTTTTTTTTAAGATTAAGCTCCCTGTGGCTAAGAATAGCTTCTGTGATTATGTGAGCAGCAGCAAAATGTAAAAAGAGTGTGAATAATGTGAATGTCACTGGAGGCAAAAATCCCACTCCACCCGTCGCGACACAGTCCACTTTGATATGTCTCCGGGTGGCGCTTGGCTAATTTTGTATCTTCCTCAGTGGGATCTCCAGTTGATGTGACAAAAGGGATAGCAAAGTGAGAGCAATCATTTTGCATCAAGTAATGCCTCTGGTACTGTAAACATGCTGATAATCAGAGACTGCCAACCCCAGAGGGTTATGAGCATTGGCCAAGCTGGATGTTTTGTTCCATAACAGATGGCTTGTTATGAAGTACCCCAAGTTTTCAACTGATGGATTCTCATAAGGTAGCTCCTGGTGTAGCCATGCCTGCTTTGCTCTCTGACTGCTTGGAGAGAGCTACAAATGATGTGGGTTTTTTTCCCAAATTATCTCTCAGGGGGCCCTAGCATCCTGATAGGTCCTGATTCTCACCAGTTTCTCAGAGCCAGAGTAGGAAACCCAGGACAGGAGGCCTCAAAGGACCAGCTGGAAGGATATGAAGAGAAGGCTAACAAGGCCACTCAGCTGTAATTTGTAGACTCATCATTAAATGCTGTTTTCCAGGGAAGAGAGAGCTGAGAATGGCTCAAACTGTTGAAACTACAAATAAACCTTTTAAAACAGATCCCAGGTGGAATGAATAAAGTCCTGTGTGCTTGAGTTTGCTGGGAAGCTGTAGTGGAAATGCTAAGTCATAGCCTGAACCAGTGATTGAGCACCTGGTGGGAAGGCAGTACCAACCCAGGGGAACTCATGTGTATGCAATCCACCTGAGTGACTGGAAGGAGTGGAGCCAGGATCAGCTCCTTCCCAGACTTTGCTTAAGGGTTGGCAGTGCCTCCTTGAAGGGTTCCGAAGGTAAGCAGCTTCATTTCTTTGTTTATGTGCCTATAGTTGTTGTGTTAGACCAAGTCCTCACTTACTGTAGCCTAGGACTTTGCTGCTTTGCTGTCCTTTCTATTGCATTACAGAAGCTGAAGCAGTTCATCTGAGATGTGCTGTATTAGCTGCTTCAGTATTTTCTTGCCCAGGTGCCCGTAAGTATTCAGAAACTAAATGGGCAAACTGGTGACCAGAGTAGAATTATAATTTAATGCTGCCATCTGGGTTTGCAACAGTTTCAGCATGGTCTGCTGGAGTGGGAACAAGTAGGACAAGAATGCAAGAGAAGTAGAGATGTACAAAACCAATATTATTGCCAAACACTTGATGATATCAAGTGAGTAAAGTAATGGACTACTTGGGAATTATGCGCATAGATCTCTCTGAAAGTGATGCCTCCTGTTTATTTCCATGGGAACTACCACAGATACAAAGAGCACAGTAACAGTGTTTGATAGAGCAAATTCTCAGCGCTACAGCACACTATTTTTCAGCATAGTCACCACCATTAGCTATGCATTTTTGCCTGTGATGAACAATAATCTGCGTGCTTGTAAAAATCTACACCAGTGGAGGTGTCCCATTGTTTTATAGCTGCTATGATGGCATTGTTGATAGGAAAGTGTTGCCCACACAGTCCATCATTCATCAGCCCAAACAGATGAAAGACAGAAGGTGCCAAATCTGGGCTTTACAGTGGGTGTGGTAGGACAGTCCAGCCAAGATTGACATTGTGTTCCATGGCCTTCAAACTGGTACAAACCTTGGCGTTATCTAACCTAACATCAAGCCCCCAACAGAGCTCACAAGTCAAAGCCTAGGGAGGAGTAAGAACAACGGCAAATGTGTACAGTACTTCCCCTCACTGCTTCCCCAGCCTCCAACTATTTTCAGCTCAGGAACTTCCTGAGCCAGATATGGTTTCTGTGTTTTTAGTAACTCTCAGTATGTTTCTTTGCAATGCACTCTTCTTGAATCTGTATAAGTGTCTCATATACACCACATCCCTTGGTAAGAGACCCATAGCTCTTCTACCTGTTGTACTAAGGGCTATCTCCCTTTGTTGGATTTTTAGCTTGAGTCCTTCTAGCTTTAATAATGCTGCCCATTTTTGCACAGGAAGAATCAGCACAACCTGTTTGATCCTGCTCCATACCTCACAAGCCCAGAGGCCTCTCTCATGTACCTCCCAGTCATTTCTTCTGTACCTTGAAGATACCTGTTCTACTTGGTAAGAAACTGAGCTGCAGGGCAGATCTTGTGAAGGACTTGTGCTATTTTTGTCTATGGCCTTACCCTCAGACGCCAGTGTGTCTTGTTGCATCCTGTAGTCATGAATGAAAGCCTCCAGCTTGCTTAGAGCCCGAGTTCCAGCTCTAATGCTGCAAGCATCATGCTTTGACAGAGTTATGGGGATATAAATAATAGCCTGCACTCCAGTCTCAGGGAGGAACTGTTCCTAACCATGCCGTACTCGCACAAGCCATTCCTGGAAGCCTCTTCGCTTTCCCATCTTCCCTTGCACCTCCCTAACTTAGCTACTAACCCATACTCCGAGCTCCATTTCCAGGGTCTTGTGAGGTTATTCATGTCTACAACCTGCTTTTTGTAGGCAAACTTGTGAAGGCTTTGGCTGCAGCCAGTACCTTATCCCTTTTTTCTCATTGTGTTGGCATGTAAGCCCCTTGCAAGTGCCCAGAGAAACCAGGAACTTGACACCTGCCTAAGACTTGCTGAGTACCCATTGGAAGCATGGCGTGCTCACTTCTGGCTGTGTGTCACTGTGACCTCCTAGCACGCCATCCAAAATAACCTTGTGCATGTAACCAGGAATAGAAAGAAAGGAAGGATGCATTTTATGTAAATGTAGTCAGAAAGTCTGCAAGACAAATTGCTTGAAGTGGTTTGAAAGATAAAGAAAAATGACTCATTTCCAGAAGGAACTATTTCTGCTGGGCTGAGAGGAGTATTGTGCCTTAGACAGGTATGTGGTTGCCATTACAAAAGGTGAATTTTTCTTGCCATGTGGGTGGACTGGAGGTTGACTGGTTCAATATAGTGTCCAATGGGCATGCAGGTGAGGTATGCTTTCTAACACTGACAGAACTCTGCAGCTGGAGAATTTATCAGTTTGCCAGCAGTGTGGTTTTACACACAGCTTTTGCAATAAGTGCCACTGTGTTCTCAATAGAACATGAACCTATGAGGCACATGTTCCCAGGCAAGCAGACTGGCAGCCCAACTAATTTTGAGTAACAGTATATTTAATTAAATGGTCTTTTTGTCATGAAGCCAATGGGCAGCTGTGCAGAGGATGGAGTGACAGTGGCCAGCCCAGGCAGCCTTGTCCCAGCGAGCACCAGCAGAAATTTCCTGTACCCCTGGGCCATCAGCTCCTCCAATGCTGATTGTTCACTGATGTTTGCCAACACTTCCCCACAAATGCAGCTATTTGTGCCCTTATGCAGCAGGCAGAAAGCAGTCACTCACTCTTCCCCTAACCTCCTGCAGACAATTTCATTGAGCTAATCTATGGCTGTTGACAATATCAGGTTACCCAGGCTCCAACCAAAAGCAGGTTGTGGCCCATTTCTGAGAGAGACCAGCTATCGTTCATCACAGCTTTCATTACAGCACTCCTGGCTTTTCCAAAGCCCTCCTCCCTTCTCCATCCATGGAGGACAGGAATGCAGTTTCACCCGGAAACCACCTTTCCCTTTTAAGTGAGTGCATTTCTGAGAGGCTTTGGTATTTCCCATCTCTTGATACCACATTTTTTCCACTGAATCCGCAAGCAGTGCCAGGAGCTTCAGCGAGTGCCTAAATCCATCAGCACACCAGGAAGCACAGGAAGCCAAACACCGAAGCTTCCCATCCCGTGTGCAGCCGAGGGGTCAGAGCCGCTCTGCCCTGCGGCGCGACGACCCATTACCGTCCTCCCCTCGTTGCCAGGACAGGAAGGTGCTCTCAGCCCGGCTCCGGCGCCCCAAGCCCTCCCCGGGCCACCTCTTCCTCTGAAGGCATGCCGCAGATGCCGGGGCTGGTGGCCGGGTGGCACAAAGCCTGCATTGTCCGCGCTCACTGCCCAGAGAGGCGATCTAATTGTCTTCCCCTGCTCACAGCAACAATTTGCTGGCAGCGAGGCTTGTGTCATTATATAACTGGAGATAGCCTGACTTGTAAACAGATCTCCAGAGCATGTCTGTCTTGCCTTATTTTGGATAAACAAGAAGTTCCAGGCTGGCTGATGATACCTTGGTGCTGTTTGCGAGGGCACAAAAAGCAGTGGCAGGGGTGAGCAAAGACTTTGTGGGGGCAGTTTCTCAGGGCATCACCTTCTTGTTCACATTGATAAGAAGTCAGTCGGGCAATTCCGGGAAGCCCGTGAGATTTTGTGGCTCCTTTAGTACTGTTCGATATCTGTGCTTGTATTTGTGAGTTTTCCTTTTCCCTCTTCCTATTTCCTAGCACTATTCTATGCTACCTGGGAAGGGCAAAAGCTGTCCTCCTCTATTCCCATCCATGAGGGAACAATTCCATGCATGACTTCTAAGCCAGTGAGGGACTGCCTATCACAGAGGATGATGTTCAGTCTGCTTCCTCCTCTCTTCTGGAGACAAACCCTGCCAGAGAAACCAAAACCTGTACCCTATTGGCTAAACTTTCACCTAAGCAAAGGGAGAGATACCCAAAGATGTCTTCTGCCAGTGCTCATTAGAACTGAAGCCAAAGTCACCACATTGTGATAGTCATCATTTACAGGTATGTATCGTGTGGTATTTATTGGTATGGATTGATGTTTGGACAAGGTGATCTTATGGTCTTTCCAACCTTATTCTATGATCTGTGCTGCTCACACCCCTAGGGATGCTCTGCTCCTGAGTTTGTAGAGAAGAAAGTACTCTCCCTTTTTGGCTTTCACCTTTTATGCTTGAGCACATGATTATATCAACAGATGCGGATTCTAGTCTGGAAAGCTGCTTGCCACTGACTGCAGGGGACAACTTAATCTTCATGTTGACTTTATTGCTGGGTTTCCTAGATGGCTGTTTTGCTGCCTGAGCCTGAAGTAGCAAGGGAGAAAGGGGAGTCAAAAGGAGAAATGAAGTCCCTTGGCTGGAATTTCAATCCTCTCTGATTTTTCTTTACAAAGACTGAACAGGCTTAGAGAAAAGGGCTGCTCAAGACTTGTCAGAGCCTTCCTGAAGGCAAGTGTCTGCAGTGCTACCCTTCCTGGAGGACTAAATCTGAATATCCCAGCATCAAAAACAGGCTATTTACCTCTTTAAGGACATCCCCTTGCTGCACCTTTCCTCTGCTCTCAATATCAAGTTTGCCTTTTTTTCTCTCTCTCTTCTCTTTGCTTTTCCTGGGTGTCTGAAGCTCTGGACACTGTGTCACTCCCACAGAAAGAGGGTAGAAAAATACTGTAAGGTTGCAGCTCTGTTGTAGCTTGGCAGCTGCTGGCTCTGCGCGTCCATCTTCCTCCGCTACTCTCTCCCCCACTGTTAGATTCAATTTCATAAATAAATACCCCACGTATTGACGTCATTATAGGCCTTGAGAAATAATACTCCTGCCGCTTTCTTTGCTAAGCATGGGGAACAGAGGAGAGAGGGAGGAGGAACAGAAGCAACAACATCTTGGAAGATGAAGACTTAATATTCTCCTAATCGCCTCCCTCCCTTTGTGGCTATGGCCCAGCTGTGAAGAATACAAAGATTACCATTATCAGCGTGCCCTTGTGGCTTGAGAAAGGATAATCGAGTATCAAAAATTCCTATTTCAGACTATTTTTTTTAGGAGAGAGGATGATGGGGACGTACTCTGGAAGGGTACCCTCAACGGTCCCTCTGCTCCTGTCATGAAATTAAGAAATTTGTATCCAAAATGAGCTCACAGTTCATGTTTCTGTGTCTTAAGACACCAGTGATGTTTCCAGCCATGTCTCATTGAAAATCTCTTTCCCTCGCTTCATTACTGGAGGTCAAGAAGTTGCTTCTTAGACTAAGTTGTGACAAGTCAAAGCCAAGACCACTGACTTTGTGCCTTTTTTTTCTCAGTTCTAACATTCCACTGAGGTACTCCTCAAAACTGTGAAATAATTTGCATTTTTATTAGTTTATTTTGCTAGAAGAATGAAAGATTCCCTTCTCTGTGTCCTTACTCTTTGCCAAGCAAGAGCCTAGCAGGTTAGAAACCTCAGCTTTCAGATCAGTGTTGGCAGATACCAGGAGAAGGAAGGGAAAGAGGATCTCGCAGGGCGCTCTGCAAAAGCTGGCATGATTTGGGATGCATGCAGCTGGGAGTGCAGCAACAAAGAGGGGACAGAAAAGACACCAGATGTGAAAGTTTCTTATAGCTGATTTGCTTTATTGATAATGTATTACAAGTGGGAAGTACAATAGGTGCACAACCTGGGAAGTGTGCATCTTGTCTATTGCTGGGTGCAGACAAGTGACATTGGTGATGAATCAGTGCCTTTCCCAGGCTTCCCCACAGACATATAAAACATCAGTGGACAATAGTATATATTGAAAAAAAACAAAAAACAAACAAACAAAAAAAAAAACAAAACCAAAACTTAAAAAAAAAAAAAACATCAGCAAGAAGAACAAATACAGTTCTTCCCTTCGCTTAGTGCAGCTAGGTACATCACCAAAAAAAATATGAGTTTTTCAGAGCAGAAGGATGAAATGGATGTAGCTATGAGGGAACAAGGAAGTAAAGGAATCAGTCTGTAGGTTTAGTCTATCCTGACGGCATTGGCACTACTCATTGAACACTAAGAGAACAGCCCAGCTGCTTTCTGGATTTATAAATGAAAACTGATCTCTGAAATACCATAGAAGAATGGAAAAAGAAAAAAAAGTATATGATTAGTATCCCTCCCCCTCCCCTCCCCACCAAGTCTCTCCATACCCAGAATAAGTCAAGACAGTGCCTTGTACACCTTGCAAAGGCTGTGGCCACCTCCCTGCAGCAGGCTGCACACTCCTTCCTTTCCTCTGTCCCAGTGGGAATCTCATGGGACAAATGCTCTCTGAGGTGATGCTTTGTGCAAAAGTCTCTTGCCCTTTGCCTTCTGCAGAGCTCAACAATAGCGCTGAGACCGAGGGAGTGATTTTTCATGGGGCACCAAACACCACGACAGATTTCTCTGCTGGTGTAGTTCTTTGCTTCTCTATCCCCGTGTACATCAGAAGGGCACAGGAAGTCACTGGATCAGACAGACTGGAGGTTTTTGGGTGTCCAAACCCACTGTAAGCTGTGGAAATCCTCTCCAGGGTTTTCCAAGCTGTGCCTTGGAATTCATCTATTCATCTATTAACCTGTGATGGAGATTTGCAGGCAACAGAAGTAACTTGAGGACCCACAGAAGAAGCAAAGGTTCTGTCTCAGCCAGTCTCACCCACTCAAGGGGCCTCACTGGACAAGAGCAGGCTCAGAGCTTCTTGGGGCTGCTTGGATCTACCCTTGCAAGCCAGTGTGCTCTTTGCTGAGCCAGAGGGCACATTTTAAACAATTTCCCAGTTTTCCAAAAAATGACCCCAGATTTATCGCTCTGCTTTGGCCGTATGTCAGTTGAGATGGAAAAGAGCCACTTTCTGATGTGCAGCGGCAGATGTACTCCCACTCTTTGCCAGTATCCCTGGCCTCACTAGCCAGACCTCAACCTGTTTCTGTGTATTTGTTCCAGCGACGCAAGCACCACAAGCACCAGGATGCAAAGTTGTCAAGGTTGTTGGTATCCCAGGAAGTAAGAGAGCTCAGTGCATTGCAAGTGCCAAAGTCCCTATATATTTTATTTTGCATAACAGAGGGGATTTTTTGTGCTTTGCCCAAATCTGAGGACACTTCCAGCAGCATCAACACAGTGTTTGGAAATGGCATTGGCATCCTTATTGAGCTCCCAGCCCCAGTTGTTTGCTTGCTGTGGAAGCAGGCAAGAGATGTGGCTGAAGTTTCACCTGTTTTTAAGTCATCTCTGAATGTCCCCCATGACCACGATTTATCGATTTATGCAGGAGGGGAAAAAAAAAAAAAAAAAAAAAAAAAAAGCAGAAAGGTAACAAACATGCCAAACAAAACTTCCAGCAGCAACTACCAAAAGCTACAATTAAATCAGTCCTCAGCCCACAAAAGGACACCCGTTCCTGCAAACAAAACTACAAAGGTCAATGAGAGGTGGTGGGGTGGGGACAGGAACAGACCCAAACTTTCTACCTGCAATGAGACCTGCAATGAATTGGAAAGAACTTGAGATTAAGGTCTCTTGTTTGGTGTGGCCTTCTTCCACCCAACTCCAACCCCAAGAATAAAAATAAACCAAAACTAGAAGAAAAAGTCAGGCTTTTGTATTCTGGATGGATATTTATTTGCTTAACAGGTTTTCTTTTTTTTTTTTTTTTTTTTTTTTTTTCATTTTTCTTTTTTTTGGTACAAAGCATCCAGGAAAGCTTTTACTTCTCTTTTTAAAAAATAAAAACTAGGTTTCTTTTAAAAAAAGACACATGGAAAGGAAGAAAAAAAAAAATCAATTATTTTCAATTGCTGTTTTTGTTCTGCCTTCCCACCCCACCCTCTTCCCTTTCCCCTCTCCCCCCCTTTAATTTGGACCAATTTTCATTCTTTTCCATATATATTTAATAAAATAAATAAAGGATTTTCTTTGTTGTGTATTGCAGTGCCATTTCTTTTTTAAACAAAGGCTTCATGGCTCAACATTGCAAGGTAATAACAAACAAAATGATTATACATTAAAATCCTCCCTCTCTTGAGACTCCCCTAGCCCTCCCCTCAAAACCACGAAATAGAATACAATTCAAGTAGTCTTTTTTTTTTTGTTTGTTTTAAATGTATGGATATATAAGACAAAGCAAGTACAGAACTGGTTAACAGAGTGTCCCCGTTTTATTAGCAAGTGAGAGTATATCATAGGGAGATGTAATTGATTCCCCCCTTTTTATGGTTCCTAGACAGATAATATATATTATTTTAAAAACCAACCTATTTTACAGCCCTCTGCCCACCTCTCCAACCCATCTGCTCATTGAGTCCCGAGTCTCAAGTGAGAGACTTGCCTTTTCCCTGCCTGGGAACCTAACCCAGCCATCAGGCAGAAAGAGGCCACCACACTGATGGAGGTCACCAGGTTGACAAAGGCCACCGCGATGACAGAAGCCATCCATGTTGATGGAGACCATCCACGTTGATGGTGGCTGTCCATGCTGATGGAGGTCATCCATCATCCTGACTGAGGCCATCACAGCGATGGAGGAAAGCATGTTGATGGAAGCCACTATGTTGACTGAGACCGTCCATCATGCTGACCACGGCCATCACATTGGTTGAGGCCACCATGCTGATGAAGGTCACCATGCTGACTGAGGCCATCGCATTGGTGGAGGCCACTACGCCGGGGGGGACGCTTGCCCCATGTGGGGAGGGTCCCCATCATTCCCAAGGGCCATCTTCCACAGCCTTGGGCATGGGGCAAGGGGAGGAGGGCAGGGGGTTCTGCAAGAAGAACGCAAGGGGCAAGAGAAGGAAAAGGAGACAGAGGGACACGGGGCTGGCATTTCCGCACAGCAAGCAAGCCGTCAGGGTTGAGAGGATGGAGAAGCTGATCTTCACCAGGATCCACACAGAAGCAGGGCCTGGAGTTGTAACCGGCAATACCTTCACCATTCAGAATAGTTTGTATCTAGAACAGTTCCCTTTTAGTCTAAATCGTTGTTTTTTTCTTTAAAAAAAAAAAAAGAAAGAAAAAAAAAAGAACGCGTGTAGATGTATTTCTGTGTGTGCGTGCATCTGTGTACATGAGTGACAGCCAACTAGCTCATATGGTCATGACCAAGCTATATTTCAGAAGAGAAAAGAAACACATTTATCACACTTTTCCTAAAACGAAAAGCTAAAATTTCAAGTTCAGTATTCGCTATCTTGTTCTTCCCTCCCCACCCTCCCTTGCTATTTCTGGGTTTTTTCCCTTCCAACTTACTTTAGCACCATAACACATTTTAAACATTACAATCCCTCTTCAGATACTACACAAAATGTCCCATAAAAATAGTGCTTTTTTGCCAAAAAAGTTATATAATATATTATATATATAAATCAACTAAATCCGTGGCAAATGTGCAATGCAGACGCCTCCTCCATTTAAAGTGAGCATCAGCTCACTTTTTTTTTTTTTTTTCCCCTTTCCTTTTTCTTCTCTCTCTTTCTCTCTCTCTCTCCTCTTCCTCTCTTTCTCCCGTCAGCGATGGTTTCAAAAAGGTGCAAGTCGATTTGGAATCTTGTAATTAAGCACACACACAAAAAATGCAGATGGGACTCCTCGGAACTTCGTCTCAGTTACATTTTCTTTTTAAAGGTGCAAAAAAAAGTTATAAAAATAAGAAAAGTTACCAACAAAAAAAGAAAGAAAAAAAAAAAAAGTTGGATGGGAATGAGGCAAAAAAGTTACATCCCTCAACATCTCTCCCCATTTGTTTTTGCTTTTCACTTTATTGTCAAGAAAGACATGGAATGGACTTTTCTTCTTGAGAAAAATAAAATAAAATTTAAAAGAAAAGTTAACTTCATATCCTTTTTCCCTCTTGCTCGTTCTTTTGTCTTCTAGTGTTGGCACTGGGGATGTCACACAGCGCCCGGCAGCAAAAAGTTCAAGTGCCCAACTGTCCCTTCGTAAGTACAAGGCTTGAAAAATACTGGGTGCGCGAGGGAAACGAAACAGGCCTGGGAAACGAAACAACCCTCCCCCCCACCCCAAAAGGAGGACGCTGCACACGGCCGCTGCCATCCCCTCCTTGCTTGTGTCAGTTGTTTGGTTGGGGCCGGAGCGGCGTGATGGTGCCTGCCGCCCCGCTCCTCGGCTTGGGGACGGAGGGGCTCAGGGGGGGCCGAGTCTCGCCAGTCTCTCCCCGGGAGATCGCAAATCCAGCCGGCCGGTCACAGTTCATTCCTGGGGGCCGGTCGCTTCAGGGGATGCCCGCGGTGCCGGAGGCCGCTGGCTGGGCAAGGAGATGAGGGGACGATGCATCGCCCTGGCTTCCTCAGCTGCTTGCAGCCCCTCTGCCTGCCACCGGTACCGGCGGGCACGCAGGATGCCAGGCACCTCCCGCTGCAGCCGCTGCGAGCTCTTCTTCTGCCACACGTTGTACTTGGAGTACTTGGCGTGAGATGGCTTCTGGAAGCTCTCCTGGGGAAGGGAGAACAACGCAGTGTCAACACAAGGTGGGTTACCTTCCCTGGGGTAACCTCTACCCATGGTCACCCGTGTTACAGGTTCTATTGGGTCCCCAGCACAAGGAGGATGTGGACAGAGGAGGGCCACAAGAATTATTAGCAAGCTGGAACACCTCTCCCATGAGGAAAGGTGGGGAGAGTTGGGGTTGTTGAGCCTGGAAAAGGTCCCAGGGAGACCTTGCTGCAGCTGGAGAGAAACTTTTTATTGGGACCTGTTGGGATATGCCAAGGGGCAATGATTTTAAGCTGAAGGAAACTGCATATAAGGAGGAAGTTTTCCACAACAAGGTGGCAAGATGCTGGGAAAGGCTGTCCAGAAGAGCTGTGGGTGCCCACTCTCTGAAGGCATTCGAGACCAGACTGGATGGGCCTTTGGGCAATCTGATCTAAGAGTGGGATGTGTCCCTGCCCATGGCAGGAATGGACTAGATAATCACTAGGGGGCTCTTCCAACCCAAACCGTTCTATGAGTCAATGGTTAGAAGTTTGTTTTCTGCAATTTCTTTGACTCCTCAACAGCTATAAACACTTCAAGGCTCTGCATGCTGCCTTGGCTGCAGAAGCAGCAGATCGTAGAGCCAGCAGCAGTCCTCCCCTACTGATGGCCTCCCTTTTCTCCTCTTTCTTGCTTCAGGGAGCTAGCAGCCCGAGTGCAGCCTTACCTTGTTGAGGGCTGGGAGGCCCGCAAGGGAGGTGGCGGAGAGGTCACGCTCTGACTTGACGGACTTGGCACAGTAGGTTTCCAGCAGAGCCAGGTCGCAGCTCCGAAAGCAGCACTCCTCCACGATACCACGGTTGATCCTCCTGTTATTTCGTCCCACTGGTCTACCTGTAGGGGTAAAGGCCTGAGCGTTAGCCATCAATGTAGACCATAGCTTCGTCACCTTTCACCTGTTGCCTGTTGCCTTGACGGCATCTCTCCTGCAGTGACCACAGACTGCAGGGTCCCAGGCTGGCACCTCCACAGCCTCATGATCACTGTATTTCAAAACCAGCAGCACTTCTCCCAAAACACTCATCTTCTTTGACATATGCCCACAAAAAGCCTGAGTTTCCCATGATGGCCTTCCTAGACAAACACTCTCAATGCTGACAGGGCTCCCAGTGTGCGCACAACACTAATTGAAGGCACTTTCTATTGCTGTAATTTATTCCCTTCCTATTGCTCCTTAGCAAGCCCAGCGCGGACAGCAGTCCGGATGCAGACGCCGCACCGATTACCACAAATGTCTGCGATGTTGATCCTGGCAAGAGAGTTTTATTAGAAAGAAGCAGCGCGGCGCTGAGGCTGCCAACCTCCCTCTGCCGTGTTGACGCTTGGGCAGGTGAAGCGAACCAACACGGCTAAATTTTACCAGATGGGACAGCTCGTAGACAGCTGCAGAAAGAATACAGGCCTGTGACGGCACGCCAAGAATAGCTATTAAACTTAATCTTTTAATAAGGGTTCCTCTCCTGTTTCTTCCTGCAGAAGGATGCAAAAACCAGTGTCCAGTACAGCAACAATGAAGCACATCTCACGTCAGTATTTAAGTACAGAGAAAACACTCCAGAAGGCTGGCTCAGATCAGCTTCATTTTGTTCCTTTCCCTCTTGAAAGAAAATCAATGGGTAAATTTGGATTTTGGGGGCAAAACAAATGTTCTGGGGAAAAGTGACTTCCAAAATGTATAATGGTCCCAAACTAAATGGTTTTCTCTGGGCTTTCATACACAGGGCCAAGGCAAGGGGCTGAAGTGGAGGGGACCAGTGCCTACACTGGAGTAGAGGCCAGGATCAGCGGGGCTGAAAAAGAGACCCAGTACCACAGCCCAGCTGAGGGAATGCTGCTTTGGCCCTGTGTACAACCCATGATCCCTCCATGTGTTCCAGATGAAGGCACTCAAGATTTTAAGGCTTTGGCTTGCAAGGTGTTGACTGATTTCCTCATGGGGAACTCCATCCGGATGGCCACCCAAAGTGCCCCAGGACAAGATGCAAAGCCAAAACATTTTCTGCATGTGCAATGCAGCCTGGTGCAATGCAATGCAGCCCCGTGTGTGCAATGCAGGCACACATGTACAGTGCAGCCTTATGTGTATAACACCAGCATGCAAAACACACTGTGACCTTCCTTCAACACATTTTGCAAAAGCAAAGCCCCGGGCAGCACAGCACCTGCTATCTGTCAAACTCAGCCCTCACTCCATTTGCAGTGAGCCCTCTGCTCTGCTCTGGAGCATCACCACCGTGCACTGAGGTCACGAGAGCAAACACAGCATCGGGTGCATTGCGATGAAACAACTGACTCATACCGTGCAGCCCACCCTTGGCAGTCGTTTAAATGCTTGATTTTCCACATTCTTCCCCATTCCACTTCTTATTTTGGCAATTAACTCTCCTTTTTCCATTTTTTTTTTAAAGTCTTTATTTTTACTTCTCCGGAAAACTTTCAGATGCAACTTTTAGCCAGCTACATAGCAAAGTGAAAAGGATGGTTTCATCTCAGCAAAGGCTTGGTGATAGGAGCACTGCTGGGAGCTTGTTCTTCTATCCTTAAAATGCTCATTGCCAGCAAGCATACTGGGTTGGGCCCTCCCTTCCAATGCAGTTGGGTGAGCTGAGTGTCCATTGCCATGGAAGTGATTCCAAGGCAGGCAATCTGGGTGGCAATGGCTAGCAGAGAGGGGGGAAGGTGAGACAACCTGAGGTCATGTGCATGTATTCTTCACATATGTATGCCCACAGTAGATATCACTGCAGGGGAGCTGGACTAGATGACTCTTAAGGGTCCCTTCCAACTCAAACAATTCTATGATTCTATATATATGCTGTATGTGTATGATAGATATGCATCAAAACAGATGCAACCACCCGACATCAAGGGCACTGTTTGGGTGAACCAGCCCTGGGCTATCAGCACCCCTCGTTTTGCCCACCACGCGCATGTCGCTTGCCATCCAGCATTGCCTTTGCTCTGTTGCATAAAGTCCCTACATGCCATTCCCCTTGCTGGCACTGCTGCCAGCATCCCTGCAAGGGCCTGGGGGGGCACATCTCCCATTACATAATAGTCCATACCCATCGAGCCAAATGCCAACCCCATCCTCTATGGGAACACTGCTGCAGAGGAAAAAAACAGGCAAACATAACAAACAGGGATTTAGCATCAGAAAGCACCTGGAGATAATAACCCAGGGGAAAAGATGCCAGGACATTTCTAGTTAACAGTGATATTGCTGCTGACCTGGATTGGGGAAAGGGTTTTGTTCCGTAGCACAATTTACGCACAGACTAAAGGTTGAATTCCTTGGCTTTCATCCACCAGCAGCATCTCACTTGAACATCATTGCCAAAGCCAGAACATGGTAAAGCAGGGGGTGAAGCATTTCTCCTCCTCCGCTCCCCATCCACTTCCCATTTCTGCAATTACTGCCTTCCCCTAAGGCATCATGCTTCCTCCTGGCCTTCCCAGGGGGCTTAGGAAGCAGATGTGTTCCTTGAAAAACTGTGCTCCACCAAAAACCTCTGCCTGCTGGTGCCCTTTGGCATCACGCTGTCCTGATGGATGCACCGAGCATCCTGGTGGGAACTGGTGAGCGCTCCAATAGTGGTGGTCAAGCATCCTGACGGGACTTGCTGAGCATCCCAGCAGTGCTCCTGGGACACCCCAGGGGTGGGGGCACCCAGTGGGATGGGAGGGTCCCTTCCCTGGATTGTGGCACCGAGGCATGTCCCCACCTTCGGCTCCCCTCTCCTCCGGTCCGTCAGGCGGCAAGCCGAGTGGAAGGGGACTTTGGGTGCAAACAGTCCCCACACCCCCGGCGCAGGAATGTCGGGAGCAACAAGGGGGCCTTTGTGCAGTGCCGTCCCCGTCCCAGTGCCCCCAGCCTGTCCCTCCCCTAGCCCCGGCACTGCGCTTTCCCCCCTGCTTTTTCCTAGTATTATTCGCAGGAGCGGCGGCACGCAAGAATGTGCCCCGTCAGCACAAGCGGCCGCAAAGAGCTAAATTCTTATCAGCTGTTGGAAAGGAGGAAACAGGAGCTGTTGTTTACAGAGAAGTCGGACGCCTCTCCCCCCACAGCCCCTTCTCCCTTCCCTGCCGATGGTGCATGACAACAAATTTGCCGCTGGGACTTCCTCTTGCCCTTTTTTTTTTTTTCCTATTTCTTTTTTTCCATGCTCAGCATCCATCCCCACGGCCCTGCCATAGGACGGCATCACCTTGCCGGCACCTGCAAGCCTTGAGTCATCCATGGAGATTGCTGCAGAAAAGGGAGAGCAATGCAGTGCCTGCAGCTGGGGGCTTCAGCCTCCTTGGAGCTGTTCTTTTGCAGCCCCAGTGCTTGGTGGTATCACTGCTGTGGGTCTCAGGTGCAACCGGGGATGTGGCAAGGGCTTGCCGTGGGACCAGCAGCACTCATCCCCAAGGGTGTGCCATGCAAATTGTTGTCTCTTTCACAAACAAGTCATGTAAAACAGCTGCCTCAAGACTTAAAGGAGGCCTAAGTAGTAAAAGCCCTACAGTGGGATGCCAGTGGTGCTGAAACGCCCCCATTATAGGATTTTGTAGGCAGCTTCAACATCCCGAGCCCCAAGCATCAGCTCTCATGGTATTTCCAAGGGAACCTGGTAGCTGGGTTCATGCTCTGTGCCAATGGATGGACAGGCATCTCCATCATCAGGGCGCATCCTCCTCAGTCTGCACTGTGTATTTCCCCACCCTGGAATACCAGGGGTGTGAAACACTGCAGACACACTGCATCCAGATGCAAACTGCTGCATCTTGGAATAGTGAAGCTACACCTTAACTTAAATTACTGCAGCAGCAGAAAACCAGTGGCAGATTTTCATGCCATTTCCATTTTTTCTCAGGATTACCAGGCAGCCCATTCCAGCATGCAGAGCCACCTGTACTTGTGAGACAAGGCCACCAAAGTCATCTACCTCAGGTATGAAACACACTGCTGGCACAGGTTTGTCCTCAGGTTGCAGTTGTCATCCCAGTAGCAGATGGACAATTGGTCAGATGGACAATCCCAGCCTCAGTGTTAAAGACATAAACCAGGACTGTGAAACATAAACATGCCCTACAGAATCATAGGACTGTAGGGGTTGGAAGGGACCCCCAGAGATAAGAGTCTGTGCAGTGGAAATAACATTTGCCACGAGAAGTCAAGAGTGAAGATTAATATGGGCAGAAGAACTAATGCCTTCACTGGAACAACTGATGGAGCTAGAGGGATGAAAGAGGGGAACTGGGGATGACCAAGACCTTCATCGAATAGAACCAGTGACAAATGTACATTCACTGCAACCTCAACAGGTGCTGAAGAGATGGAAATATGGGACTGGTAGGTTTTCCTTCATCCCCCAGGGGTTGAACTCTCCAGAAACATTCAACAAGAAGGAAGGAGACAGGTGAAAAAAGAAGAGCAAGAATCCCCTTTTGAGCACCAGACTGGTCACTTGGCACAAAGCTACATTTCTGCCTTCAAAAGTGTTTTTATTTTGGACTGAGAAGATGGGTTATTCGAGGTGAAAGGAGGTCAGTTTGCCTGTAAAACAAAAGCCCCATTCCCTTTCATCCCCAGAGAGGGGGAGGAAAGAAGAGAAGCAAGCGGAGGGAGGTGGATGCTCCTCTACAGAGAGAGAAAGAGGTGTGAGACTGGGATGGGAGCTTGCCACAGATATGGAAGGCAAAACCCAGTCCCCTCACCCCAGTGTGGCTCAGTGGTAGGAGAAAAGGAGGAGATGAGAAGAGAAGGGCAGTCATGGTGGAAACCCCTAGCTGGGCTCAGAGAGAAAGGAACAGTGCTCCCAAAAACATTACATCACCAGAACAAAGCCATCACCCGCAGGGCCTGGCTAGAAGAAAAGCCACCTGCAATACCACCACACTTTTGAAGTAACGCAGGCTGAAGCCTGATGGTAGCTGGATACACCCTGTGCACCCTCCACAGTCTATGGACAGAGTAACTCTCAGCCAACTGCAGCCCAGCCTGGCTGGGTATAGGGTTGTAGTGGAAATGCAAAGTCATGCCTTGAACCAGTGATTGAGCACCTGGTGGGAAGGCAGGGCTAATCCAGGGGAGCTCAGGTGCACGCAATGCACCCTAATCCCAGACCTCATTTAAGGGTTGGAGTGGAGGAAGGGGATCTTACTGAAGATCCCTGTCTGCCTGAGGCCCTATGAAGGTAAGCAGATTCTTTCTTTTATTTCAGTGCCTATGGTTGTTACGTTTGAGCAAGTTCTCACTTGCTGTAGCCTGGGACCTTGCTATTCTGCTGTTACTGCTGCACTTTCCATTGCATTGCAAGGGTCTTCTCCAAAGCTTGCAGCAGCTCACTCCCTGTAAATGCTAGATTGGGAATAGAGGGAGGATGGCTCTTGGGACTGTTATATTAAAAAAAAAAAAAAAAAAAAAAAAAAAAAAAAAAAAAAAAAAACCCCAGCTCAATACATTACTCAAGAGTATATCACTGTAATGCAAGTTTCTCCAAAGCAGAGGTGAGGATGCTAAGTGCAGCTGTGCTACCTGCATTGTTTTCCCTGCTACTATGCCTTGCATACTTCCTGTAGTATATTATAGAGTTCAGTCAGCAGTGGGTTGCAGGACACAGGCTCTTGCCTCTCCTGTGCAAGGAGAATACTATACCACCAGAAGGCATCACACTTAAAGCACGCTCATCTGCTCACATATTACCGAACATCCATCACCTTACTCCTCCTCATCTACTAGTTGAGCTCTTGTGTTTTTGCACGTATGGTCCAAATCTCAAAAACACTCAAGGAAAACATGTTCCATACAACACCTCTCCAGATCCCTGAACTCTGTGGACAACAGCGACACTGCGGTTTTTGGCACTGGCTATGCTGTTTAGAAGGTCAGACATTGGTGTCATTAGCAAGTAGCCAGGAGGCCACCACCTGGGAGGGCTCAGAACCTGTGGTTATATCCAAGCAGAGCCTATCTGGGTTTAAAAACAAGCTGGAATCCCAGCTCAGCAGAAATCCTCATTATTTTGAAGACTTATCCACATCAACAGCGAATCAACTACTTATCAGCGCTGCCCAGCCACATCTGAGCATGGAACATAGGACCCAGCTTCCCCATTGGACCACCCCTCGGCTCATCACTCATCTTGCTCCTCTTCTCACTGTGCACAACACCGCCTTAAAAAGCACTGGGGTGGAGAATCCATCCTTCCCATCCCAACCCAGCTCCACCTGCATCATCTTGGCATAGCACAAGGCGGGCACTGAGCATCATGTAAGCAAGTAGAACTTACTGAAGTAGAAGCCCCTGTCCCCGCAGACGAACTGCAGCGTGTCCACCAGCTCCCCACCACAGAGGGTCTCTGCTGTGCCATATGCCGCAGCTGAATCCAACGCATAGGCCAGGAATGCCAGCAGTAGCAGCAGAATCTGCCTAGCTGCACACATCCTCTGCACCTGGGGAAAGAAGCAGGGTGTTAGATGGAAGACTGGCATGTCCTATCTGAGCGTGTGCTTCCCCAAAGCCAAAATGAATGAACTTTCTGCCTGTTTTTTGGAGAAAGCTGGCTTTTACTGGGAGAATAGTAGCCTTCTCCCTGTGCACCCAGAAGACACTGCTCAGGCAATCAAGGGGCTGATTGCACAAGCTATGTTTGCTGGTGAGGACTAGAACCAGAAAGACACACCATAGAAGCAGAGTGGTTCATGGGGGTATCAGCATGACGATGCCACCACAGCACTGCATGATGCAATATCCACATTCCGTCCCTCAGTGATGAGCATCACTGCATTAATGCAGCCAAATAACCATGGTGGCCAAGAGGACAGCAAAAAATTAAGAGGGGAATTGTGTCAAAACTGCATTCACCCATACTGGCTGCTAAAACTCAAGCAGAGCATCCCCTCTCGCTGCTGATGCTCAGCCAAGGCACTGGGTTTCACCTCCCATTTTCATCACCATAGCATCGGAGCAACTCGAGAATAATATCAGTTAATGAATATTACCTCACCCCCACGGGATGCTCAGAGATGGAGCTGAAGCCCGGGATAGATTAAATGACTCACCCAAGGTCACAGGGGAAGTCTGCAGCACAGCCAGGAAATTAGCCCACCTCTCCCAGGGCCCTGCTGTGGCCCCACCAGCAATAAAGCCACCCTTGCCACCGACCATTATGTGCACAGAGCTCCAGTAGTGTCAGAAAGAAGCCATGGTCCCAAGCCATAAGCTCTCCAAAATAGTGGAGTTGGTCATCACAGCACCACCTGCACTGCTTTAGTCGTGGCAGCATCAGCAACGCAATCCCCTCCCAAAAAGCCTGTGATTATCCCATGCTGCTTTTGTTCTTTTTTTCTTTCTCTTTTTTTTCCCTCGATTTTCACGTGCACGCGATGCCCAAGTGGGATATCAGGATGCCTAAACTGCTTTCTGCCCCCCAGCTAGTCACTGTGAGCATGTGCCTCCAGCACCTCATCTCCTCCCCTACTCCATCAGTGCCCCCGCTATGGTGAGGATCCATTGGGGTGCATCATCTGCAACAGGACTGCTTTGGCCTCAACACCCCCAAGCTCAGTCTTTTGTCAGCAGGGTGATATCTGATGCCAGGGAGACCTGATATGTTCTGCTCCTTTGCAAAACAACAACTACTGCAAAACTTGTGCTGCAGGTGCAAGCCTTGCCTGCCTCCAGCTGTTACTGGTTGTCCAAGCCTTAAATACCAACCAAGAAGTCTCCTTCTTGCTATCTATGTGGGAAGAAGCCATGAGGATAGCAATGGTCCCAGTGCTGACACCACACTGAAGGAGACCCAGCATAAGCCCTTCCTTCTCAATTCAACTTTTGGGTACTCAGTGCTGTGCCTCCACAGCCCCCTTGGGGCAGGAGTATGAAGCCCTCTGAGCCTTGCATGTGCATACATCTTCCATGGCTGTGGCTTAAGCTCTGTCCAGCATCAGGAGTCAAAGCCATTTGAGCCTTCATATTTATTGCAAAGGCTCTCTCGTGTAATGGGTAACAGAGACGATGTGATGTTGGTGTTGGTCCCCACAACACTAGAAGAGATGCTACATCCATCCAAGTTTCATCATTGCAAAATGCAGTTGAATCAGTTGTACTGACTGCCATCCCTCAGTAAGTACACAGAGGGAGGTCATGCATTGCCACACACAGTTTCAACCAGGATAGCAAATAAGGAGGCTCCTGCTTCTCCCTTTGTCCACAGTGGCAAATATGGGACCAGGAAACTGCCATGGGCATGCAGTGATGCGCCCACGCTGCACAGTGCTCTTTGTGTTTGGGGAAACCTGAGCACCTCTCTGCAGCCCTGTGACAGACAGGTCACACTGGTAGTGGCACAACTATGGGGAGGGTCCCCTTGGAGCAACACCAGTGTGATGAGAGTGAGCCTGAAGCAGGTCTGCAGCAGAGCTGCCCTCTGGCCTGAGGCGGCCTGAAGGATTTGCTGAGGATTTGCTGCACAATCAGCTGGAGAGATGATTGTGGTCCAGCTGCTGGGGAGTCAGAAGCCAAGAGGCCACAGCGTGCTCAAAAGGCCCTGCTGCCAAATCTCAGAGGAAGGCTCAGGCGTTTGTTACATTCAGGCTTGTGCTGAGCCAACCTAACCATGGTGCCTCTCTCTTGGGCAACATCTCCCAAAAAATGGATACTGAACCTCCTGTCTGACCTAATTCCTTCTTCAGTCTGGCCTTCATTACAATTTAATATGAACAGAACAACGTAGGAGGGAACTGACAGATGGCCCAGTCTGCAAAATTTGGATTTGGACAGCAAAAATAAAAAATAAAAAAATTTTGCTCTTTGTGGAGCATCTAAAATGGCAAAAAACTTTTCAGTTCAAACCCAACGGTGCCTGCAGGGAGGGCAAAAAAGCAACTTTTTGCATCACATCCTCCACTGCCCTTCCAAAAAAGCGGGCAGATTGGACATCTTTCTACTGTAGAAGATGCCCAATGCTTGTGCAAGAAGCAATGCCTGCAGTAACAGCATCTCTATCCCAGCATGCAGCTGGAGACATGGCATCCCTTGCATACTGAAATGTGTGCACAGGGCCATAAGGTTTTGCCTACAGATATGAGATGGAGCATATTGCTACTGAGAGTGGAGAGGGGCTGTGATGCAGTGTGCAGACGTCCCTCAGGGAGCAGGGCACTGACCTGAATTGGGGCACAGCTCTCTGAGGACAGGAAGTGGGGGCACACCTACTATCACCACGTCACACCAGGGCCCCCAGCTCTGCCCATGGGCATGGTGATGCACTCAAGAGCCAAAAAGCAAAGGCCAGCACAGAGAGAAAGGTGCCTTGGCAGCCAGAAAGCAGCTGGGGTGGAGGAGCTGCCCATGGTACCCAAGGGAGAAGAGCCTGTGTGCTGTGCCTCGTTCTGGAGCATCCCACATCCCTCTTGCTGCCTCAGCCACGTTGTACCTGGTGTTTCCCAAATCCTTATCCTGGAGGCTCCAGCCTGGAATAGCTTCTTTCTAAAAAAGAAAGGGTATAAACCCAGCTCGAAGGAGGCAAAACTTTTGACCGCTGAGGCAAATAAAACTCACCCAAGCTGAAGGGTTCTGCTGCTCAGCTCTAATCACTGGGATTGAAAAAATAAAAAAAAACCCACACAACTCACCATTCTTGGCACCTGGCTCGTATGACACTTATATGGCTGAGGTTGGCAATGCCGCCTCTATTTTTAGCCCTTGCTTTTTTGTCTTCACGACTTGTCCCCATCAGCAGCCCTGTGCCAGGGGTCACCTTTCCATGCCTGCGCCCCATAGCCAGCACTGCCAGAGCTGCGGAAAAACCAGCCTCCGAAAGGTGAATGGGGTATTCAGTACCATTTACTCACCCCACTGGGGAGTATTGCACAAATTTTGGTAGGCGGCCCAGAAACGTTTGATTTATGGCATGAAAAAAAGGAAATGCAATCTTGCTTAACTCTTCTATAGACAGCTGGCAGGACCCAGGGAAGGGATTTAAGTCCATTTTAGTAGCCTCACTTAACTTCTTTCTTTATTGTTCCTCTCTCCTTTCTGCCTCCACGTCAAAAACCTGGAGCGTATCAGGGAAAGTTAACAGCAAGTTAAGCTGTTAAATCAGAAATTGTGGTGACTGGAGTTTACTGGCAACTGATATTCCCACAACACGTTGAACTTGCTTTATGTCTTGGCACAGGCAGCTTAACCCTTTCGGAGTCACAATGTGGCCCCCACACGGATTTCTTCCCCCATCCCTCCCGATCCCCTCATTCTCCATCTCCCTGCCCCGACAGCCCCAGCAGCCTCAAAAAGCAGAGCCAAGCCAGAGAGGAGCGGGAGGTCAGCCCCAGGACATGGGCGGGATAGGGTGGGCCACTTCCAGCGCTCGTATGCGATTCTGGATCCGCACCAGCGCCTCGGTCCCTCTAAAAATAAGACCTCACCTGCTGCGTTTGCTTTATTTAAAACAAGAAAAGATGTACAGAAGTGCTTTTCCTTGCAAGGCCAGCTCCAAAGCCTATAGAAATCAATGGAAAGCCACGCACCGACACCTCCGAGCCTCTCGGTCAAAGCGGCAGCCCCGCGGGCAGGCTGCAAAAAGGATCACCTGTCAGAAAGGGCCCCGGGACACACACGCAGCCGCCTTCGGGCTCTCCAATTTCATGCGGCGGTGGGAGGGACCCACGGTGTCAAATCTTTTATCCCTTAATGAATTTTCACAGGAGCCGGGATAGCCCCTTTGAAAGGCTGAGTGAACTTGTGTGGGTGTCGACACCGCCAAGCGAGATTTACAGCTCTGACCCATTCACCCCCACCGAAATTGTCAAGTTGGGTCCAAAACAGTTCAGCAGAGCTCAAATCAGAAGTGTCACTCAGTTTTATTCCTCCAGATGTCCTTAGCACAAAGTCACCCCTACAAAACCCATGACCCAGGCTCCTCAGCTCTGCTGTAAATCACGCCAGGAGGAGGAGGAACCAACCCAACACGCTGAGCCCTGCGGAGCGAAAGAAGAAACCGCACACGCACACCCGCACACGCAACCTGACAACAAATAAAAACAAAGAAAGCCAGGCCTGGGCCTCCCAAGCTGAGCCCAGCATCAGGGAGAGATTGCGGGTTTCCCATGGGAGGGTGGAAGGCAGCGCTGCTCTCCAGGTGCCAGCCCCGACCTGACTGTCACAGCACACCGTGGCCACATCTGCTGGTACGGTTGTGCGGAATCTCTGTTTCCTCATGTGCCCCAATTCCCCGCTGCTCAGCGGAGTGCTAAAACCCTTCCAAGTTGCTCTCTTAAAACAATTACTGTAGGGAAAAGCAACTGGGAGGAAAGAAAAAAAAAAATAATAATAAAAAAATCACACAAAGTCGAGGGCTCCATGCCAACCATTAACTCTCACTCCATTTTGGCTTCGCTCTCTTGTTTTTCCTCTCCGTATTTTTATCCCTCCGAGACCGAACGCGCCGCGCTGTTTTTCGGAAGACTTTAACGATCCCCCCCGCTCTCGGAGCCGCGGAACGGCCCGTCCCTTCCCCGCGCCGCGCCGCCCCGTCTCCCCGCTTCCAAAATCGCGCCGCGCAGCGCCGGGGGGCCGCGCAGCGCCGCGACCTCGCATAGCCCCGGCCCCGCGGCCAGCCCGGCCCACGCACGATCGCGGCTGCCCGCACACGCGCGCTGCTGCCGGCCGCCCCCCACGCGGGACCGCCCCGCGCCGCCCCCCGCGCGCAAAGGGGCGCGCAAAGGACGCGCAGCGCTCCCGCCGCCGTCGTCCCCCCGCCAGGTGCGCGGCGTCCGCGGACCCGCGTTCAAAACAACCGAAGCGTCGGGGAGGACGCGGGCAGGGGCACCCCCGGGGCCGCCCCGCACCCCCGCGGCGCGGCTCGCGAGTCGGCGGCGGGCAGCGCGGCGCGGGCCGGCTCTCGGGGTCCCTCTAGCGACACGCGTGGGGACGGCGGAGCCGGCGCGGCTCGGATCGGCTCGGCATGGCACGGCACCGGCATCGCGGCACCGGCACCGCGCGGCGCTGCCCGGTTCGGCGCGGCGCTGCCCGGCGCGGCTCGGCACGGCTCGGCGCGGCGCTTACCTTGGCGCTGCCGCTGCCGCTCTCAACTTCTGTCGGCGGCGGGCCGGGGAGGAAGGCAGGCTGCCGGCAGCGCTCATCCGTGTGTGCCCCGGCGCTTGCCATGCTGCTGTCCGGCCCTGGCAGCGATCGCGGCTCTGGCTCGCCTTCCCCGCGCCCTGGCTCGCTCTCCTCGCTTTGCCTTTTGGTATGTCAAGTCCCTGCTTGATTTGGTCTGGAGGATGTTATTTTGTTACGATCAGGTATTTTGTTATTCTAGAGAGCAGGCGAGCGCTTTCCTTTTCTTTCTCCTTTTCTTTCTTTCTCCTTTTCTTTCTTTCTCCTTTTCCTTCTTTTTTTATCCCTCCTTTTTTTTCCCTTTTTCTTTTTTTTTCTCTCGCTTTTTTTTTTTTTTTTTTCCTCCTGGTTTAACCCCCTTTTCCTTTTTTTCCTCCTCTTTCTCTCCTCCTGCCTTGACTGCCCCTTGGGTGGCTCTCACTTTTTGGTTGTTGTGGTGTTTACTGACTGCGTCCCCTGGCTGGGGCGGAGGGGCCGGCTGCCTGCTGCCCGCTGCTCCCGGCTGGCTGCCCCACGAGCGAGGAGACGGGCAAGGCGCTCTAGCTGCCCCCCTTTTATACCCCCCCAATGGGCATGCTCTGACTTCCCCAGCGAGCACCAGCCCGGCCACGCAGCCAATAATGTTGCAGAGCGATCCCTCCCTCTTTCTCCCTCCCTTCTTCGTAACCCTGCGAAGTCCAGCTCGGGGAGCGACGGGAAGTTTCAAGCCGCAGGCTTTCCCCGCCCGGGAGGGGGTTGCAGCCCACCCCTGCCGGCCGCTGGGTGGGCTGGGGGCCGCGCATCCTCCGCCTCCCCCCCCAGGTGAAGGCGGGCGGCTGGGGAGTTCCGTCCCCAGCCCCTGCCCGCGGTGCTGGGCCGTCTCTCCCTGCCCTCCAAGGAACTGAAACTACTGTGGGGTGATCGGAAGCAGCAGAATCTGGCCGTGCCAGCCCTGCTTTTTGGTCCCGCTCTGACTGCGCGCAGGGCACAGGTGGCTGTGCCATCCGTCCTGCTCTGTGCTGGCCTCGCAGCATCTGCATGGTAGTTGCAGGCACGCAGGGGTGCAGGAGCACGGCCCCCCCGGTTCACACCGGCGCCCTGCCCCGTGTTACACACCCCTGTGTTGGCAGATGCAAGTCCCACATTGCCTGCACACATCTCCAGGGACAGCATGGATGTCCATGCTGCGTGGGTACAATTGGATTTGGCACCCCACGGCACCTCTAGTGTCTGCTCTCTGGGCTGCCAGCTTGTGCAATTGCTTTGAAGCCAAAAGGACTTTTCCCAGGCTTTGCCATGAAGCAGCATGTGATCCGAATTCGCCACCGTTGCAACCGCCGCTCCACCACCGGAGCTGCACAGTGATCACACCGGAGCTGCACTGTGCACAGTTCACCTCCCAAAAAACCTGCCCCGCTGAGAAATGGCTGCCCCAGAGGTGGGCTGCAAGGGAACCCACTTGCTTTCCACCAGCAGCAAAGTCCCGGAGCGCTCGCTCGGGTAGGCGCAGCACGGGTGGCTGTCAGCTCGCAGGGATGCGCAGCTCAAGTTGCAGTGCAAAGCATGCACCCACCCACAGCAGGCAGGGGCAGAGCTGCCAGCGTTGCGCCTCGGGCTGCACATCGCAGGTGGTGCTCATGGTAGGCAGTGGCACGAAGGGGTGAGGGCTCAGCAAATCTCAATGACGTGTACTGAGGGAACTCTTTTTTTAAAACAAAATGTGCACGTTTGTAGTTTTGTTGGTTTTTTTTTTGTTTTTTTTTTTTTCTTCTTTCGAGAATAGAGAACTCGGCGCCTCTCTGAACAGCTGGAATTGCCATAAACATGCCGAGGAAAATGTGAGGCTTGAGCAGGACTGGTCCCTTCCTGTTGAGCTTTGGAGGTCCTCCCCTGCCCAGCATCCTTCTCGTCTGCAGGCTGTCCTCTGGGTTGTGTCACTGTGCATTGTGCCCAGCAGACTCCCTGGTGTTGGGTGGTGAGCAGCCAGCATGCCTAGGAGAGGAGTGTGATGCTGGGAAAGCACTTGTGTCCTCATCATGCTCCAGTGTGGGCATTAGATCTCAGCTCCTAGTGAGAAGAATTGATCTGGCTGTCAAAGAGAACGGGCTCTTGAGAAGTCCCACTGGCATCTTCTCCGCAAAGAGGCATCTCCGCTGATGCCCACCTTTGGCTGTAGGAGTTTCTCTGAGATGCCCAGAACTTAGAACATCCGTACCATGGATCTTCGCTTTCTATTCATCTCCTTGAGGAAGATCAAGCACCTCTCCCTACTGCAAGCAAAACCCCATCAAAGGGAAGGACTCAGCCTTGGCAGGGGGCTGTAAGCCCCTGTTAATAGCTGAAGGAGTCGGCTCCCTTCCCTACCCTTCCCCCAGCCCAGCGCAAGGACCTCCTGAAAGGAGACAAAAGAAAGCTTGGAGGGGGTTAATCTCCCTGAGAAAAACAAGTGATTTTCCAGTAAACAACTGCAATAGCAAACAATGGGGGTGAAAAATAGCGATCATAAAAGTCCGCTCTGAGGAAGAGGCGACCCAATAGGAGAGGTGTCCCTCTGACTGGGGGGACAAACAAGGCAGCCTTTCGGTGCAGCTTCGGCGGCAGCAGCAAAATGCACCCCACAAGTTGCCGAGTTGGGTCTACTTGGGCTTGTGCCTTTTGATCTTTTAATTGCTTCTTAGTTATCCTTCAGTGCAAATAAATAGTGCATTGTGTCAAGAAAGAGGAGGGGGGCGGGGAAGGGAAGAAAGAGACACAAAAGAAAGAGCTGTCGCCCAGAAGAGAAAAGGAACAGGTTCTTTCCCCCACCTTTAAAGGAGTGAATATATCTGTATTTAGGGGGGCGAAGGGGGAGAAGGGGATGGGATTAGAAATCAAAGCGAAATAGGAGAGAAGCGCATTAAGCCTCGGGCATCCTTACAGTAGGAAGGAGAGAGGGAGGTGGTAAAACCCTCAGGGAGTTTATGCCGTGAGTTATGAGAGGATCCACGAGTGTAATATTGTTAAAGGTCAGCCCAAACCTAATTTAAACTGGGGATGTGTGACCTCCGCCCTTCATTTAATACAGTCATAAGGAACATTACACTGCAGATAGCTGGAACAATAGCTGCCTCCACCCCAAACTCCAGCCCATGGCATTGCCTGACAACAGGGCCTGAGCGGCAGGAGGATGAGGAGGGCATGGCTGGACCTGCACCAGAGAAGGCAGAGATGGAGAGAGAAGGGCTGGGAGGAGCACAAGCTTCCACCCCAGCATCATAGGAAGCTTCTGGGTTCCATCTGAATCCATGGATGTCCAGGGGATGCCCATCTGCAAAGCCCCCAGTGGCACTCTGGGTCTGGATGGCAGATCTGGGTGGCCAACTACACGTTTCCAAGGGTCTCAAGGGACGAAGGAAAGAACAGGAAAGCTGGAGCCAGGACAGACCTTGCAGACAGAGGTGGGAAAAGTCACCTAATCCCAGCTCAACCAAAGCACCCATTGGTGCTCATTTGGTTTATTTCCCAATGAGCAGGAAAGGGATTTCTTGGCATTTGAATTGCACGTACCTATTTGTAAGACACCTCATATTCTCATTTGTCAACAATGAGGACAACTGGGAGAAATCAGACTACACTACTGACATTAGACCACAGGAGGGTGGGAACGGTTCCTGAGATGGCATCTCCTGTCCTTGAAGACTGGCAGAAAATGTCATCACAAGACAGGACAGTGATCAGGATGAGTCCTAAATGCAACCATTTAATGGCAGAGAAGTAATCTAAGTTGGCCCAGAGCATTTTTCAATGGCTTTAAGAAAGTGATACCTTTTGTTTTGTACAGCCCAGGAAATTGGCAATAACACGGTGTCCTTGTGTGCTGCTAAAATATATTGATCTCAGGGCAACTGGAACTGTTTGAACAGGAGAGATTCATTGGCGACAGGGGATGTGATATATGTAAGGTCCCTGCATGAAATTGAAGTCAAACAACTCGGAGTGGGAGAAATAATTCACCTCGGGCCTGTGGTCAGCAAGGAGCAAACAAGAGTGGATGCCAAGAGGGTCTGCTCAGGTCTCCTTGTGTCTGCTGTTAGGTTATTATATGGGCAGGGTCATCTTTTTGGCATGTTCAGGGGGAAAAGGGACTCTTGGAGCAAATCCTGCGCTGGTCTGCTGATACCTTGGGGCACTCGTTGGACTCGAGAGTTGCTGGCAGATGCACACAAAGGATCTGGATGCTGCTGAACACTGCAAAACTGAAGTTCTAAAGAGGTATATTATTGCATTGTGCCTGAAGAATTTGTGACAGCAGTTAAAGGCACAGGTGTTTTCACTCCTATTTATGTGGAGGACAAACTTGCATTTCTGCAGACTGGACAGACTTGGTATTCCTGTAGCATCTTTTAAAACTCAAAGCACTGTTTGCAACATGGCCAAAGCCAGGAGGCTGGGGGCTGGAAGCACCAAAGGGTCAGACCGTCCCAGGGAGAGAGGGACGTGTCTCCTCTCTCCCCACCATCTGTGGAAAGAAGAGCATGTCTTGGTCATCCCCAGCTGCCAAAGTGGACTCCGAAAAGGGATTTCTGAGAAGGGTGGGATAGGGTAGATAAGGAAGAATGCTTCCCCTCTCCTCTGTTTTGTTGGGGGTTTTTTTTTGTTTTGTTTTGTTTTTGCGGAGGGAGCCTGGAAGATTCCAAGTTTTGTCTGATTATACATGTCAAAAATGTTCAACAAATACAGTAGCAGAAGGAGAATGGGTCTGTGGGTCTGTGCCTGTATTAACAGCTAAGCACGTCACAATTTCCTGTCCTCGTCCCCCCTTTTTTTAAAAAAAACATTTCCATGGAAAGCTCACAGGAATGTCATACAGAGGAAGAAGTCCAAGCTCCTTAAAGGACCAATAAGAGCTTCAGCAGGCACAACTGGTTCTTCCAAGCACCAGAAGATGAGGTTGGCTCTTCACAACACTGTGCAAATACAGGGAATTATTCTTGAGCAAGTCCATATGCTGCCCATGCACTGACTTTGCTTTGGTACAGCTCCTTAGATCTTCTCCTTGCCCCCCTGAAGCCTTCCAGCTCTGCCACCACCTCCTGCCCTCCCAACCAGTTCAGCTCACGTATATTCAGACATGCTTTAAAGGTGCATACTTGGAGTGCCCCTTTACTTCTCCTCAGAAAATCAGACACAAGAGCCAGAGGGAAGTGTCACACTCCAACAGGTTGTTTTCCCAGGTGCCCAGCGCAGGTGGTGGCACTGCACACAGATGGTGATACATCGTAGGGAATATATGTGGGGCCCTTATTGAGCGCAGAGAGGTGGAGTAGTGCAGATACATCTCTGTTGTGTAATTAATGGCCTTGAAAAAAAAAAACCCAGCCTGTTGGCTAAGCCCGAATACCTCTGAGGGGTTCAGGAATCCCAGCTATGTATCTTTCAGGCATTTCTTCCTCTGTTTTTTTTTTTTTTTTTTTTTTTTTTTTCCCCTCGCATTGCTGCTGTGCTTCAGTGTGGTTCTTTGTTTGCAGCTCTCATTGTCTTGTGGCAGAGCATTGGGCTGAGAGCTTCTCAGGGCCAGGGTTTCCCATATTGAGGACCCCCATGACCACCTCTGCTTGCCAGCCCCAATTGGGGTCACCCCATCAATCTTTCAGGCCTAGGGGCTTTGTAGTGGGAGAAATGGATTGAAGATGTAGTGAAGATCCCAGAAGAAGGAAGGACATGGGGCCATGATCCCATTGGGCAGGTGGCTGTGGATACAGGGAAAAGGAGAAGTGAGGAGGTCGTGCATGTTTAGCATAACCCATGCACAGCCTCCCTCTGCTACAGCTATGGGCAAGTCACTTATTTTCCTTATGTTCTGCATCCTCGTCTATCATTTAGGTGTGAGAATACATCTTCTCCCCTTTGCCTTGCTTCCTTAGGGGCTGGGACTGATCTTGCTGGAACTGATCCTACTGAGCCTACAGCTGGAAGCTGTTGCGTGGGACTTTGCAGTAGGGTCCCCACTGCAGATAACATGGGGACACATGTCCCAGAACACATTGCCCATGCCAGGGGTGACGGACACCCTCACGGGAGACCAGGAGGTGTGCACTGAATGGGGTGGGTGATTTGTTTTCCGGCTCAACCAAAACGTTCACAATCATAACCCAGGAGGGGAGGCAACAGCACTTGGCAAACAAATTTACACTAAGTGCACTTCCCTGGAAATGTTTATACTCTACCGCTGAGAAATGTGGCGATAGAGCAGCACGGCGCCGGCGGAGCAGAGGATGCTGCATTGAGCCAGCTCCCAGCCAGGGTGGGCTTGGGGGCACAGGGAAAGGTAGCGGTGATGGTGTCACCATCCCCACTTAGCAGGGGATATTCACCTCAGGACAGAGGGAACAGCAGTGCACCCCTTAAGGGTTGGAAGTGTGTAGGGATGGTTTGGGGAGAGCTGGGGTGAGCTTCTGGGACATGATAACCGTTGGGACCGTGCATATTCAAAAGCCTCACCTCTATGGTCTCCTGTTGACCATCAGGGTTATTTGACCTTCAAGGAGTGGTCTGTAGGTGGGGCTGTGATCTCCAGGTAGTATCACAGTGCAAATAGGTATGGTGTGATCCTGTGTGATAGGGAAAGCTTTTTCATGGTGCTGGTTGCGTTTCAGCAAGGAGGAAAGGTCTGTGGGCAGAAATGCAATGGCTCTGTAGATGTCCCAGTGCTCCTGGAGCAGGAGACTTCATAGGGTGCGTACCCTAATCTAATTGCTAATTACTAGGCAAGTAACCCCCACAAAAATATACATATAGCTTTTAAAAAGAGCACATAGTGGGCTCACATAGCACGTGTGTGCACGCATGTATTTTTGTGCTGAGGGGGTAGAGAGTTCTTGGCTAAGTAGGTAGAGCCAAATGGCAGGTGACTCAAATGCTACCCCTATTTCTGTCCCCATTTCAGTGATGCCACTTGGGGTGACTCACTTGCTGTCTCCACGTCTCCTCTTCATCAGCTGAAGATAACTCCTACTGGGATACACCAATCCTTGGTGTGCTTCAGCATCTGGAAGATCCTAAGAGGAATGACACAGAGTGATGGGAAGCACAGGCACAATCCTGAACGTCTCCATACCTGCTCTAGGGCATAAGCCCAGGAAGGAGCTGGAGAAGGTCTAAAGAGGTTTCTATTCCCTGTGTGTGTTTATGGTGGGCAGACTCTGAACAGGGTGGACTTTGCTTGCTTTCAGCATCAGAGGTGCTAATCCGATGTGTCGGCAGCCTGAGTGTGTGTGTGGCCATGTGTTCTCAGCCCTCCATGAAGCCCCGAAATCAATGGGCAAAGGGTTAACTGAGCTCCCAAGGCAGGTGGGAGCACAGGTCAGGCTGAGTGATATCGCAGACATGTTATTTGAAAAGCTAAGAAATTGTGGAATTCCTCACCTAATCCAACTTCCCCACAGTTTAAAGAAAACTGCAGTGCAAGATATGTCTACGTCTGAAGGAGACACCCCCCCCCTTCCCCATGAACCTTCCCCTGTGTGCTCTGTATGTGCATATATGGAGCTCATGCTGCAAGCCACCCCATGTTTTGCTGGGCTTCCAGCCACTGGGATCTCTCTCCTGGAAAAGCCCATGAGATGCAGCAGCACCACGGGGAGCCGGGTCCTCTGCTCCAGCTCAGCAGCCCAAGGAGCTGAGCAGCTGTATTGATTTTGTATTTAATCAAAGATGGTTTTAGCTGGAAAAAAAAGAAAAAGAAAGAAAGAAAAGAAAAGAAAAAGAAAAGGTGGGGTGTGAGGCTTTAATCTGGAAAGTTTTACAAATGGAAAAAGGCAATGACTAAGAAGACTTCCAGAAAAGTTTAGGCTTTTTTTTTTTCCTCCCCCACAACATTTCCTATCGGTTCTTCATAAAAAATATTTTACAGGATTCTGTTGGAAAAAGTGTTGCTTGCAAACGGCAGGTGTTGGCAAAGGAGCCAGTCATCAGCCTGGCAACTGTTGGTCCTCTCCTGACTGTGGTGGCCTTTTTCCAGCCTGAACTATCCCAGCACCACCGTGGGCTGCAAGAAAATAAATGTGTTTTCTTGGGGGGTGGACAGGCAGCATGATTGCTGAGGCTTGCTGGAGTGATGGTGGGACGATGGTGTGCTCCTCCATTGGCATCTGGGAGGCTCTGTGATGTCTTCAGCTTCATGGAACACAATCAGCAGTTGTCTGGTTAGAGAAATGTGCTCAATAATGTCAACTGGTTTCCCTTGAAGAGATGGAGGGGTGAGCTCACTCTGGGAATGACTGGAGGGTCCCTGGGCATTTCACACCTTAAATTTAAGGTGTACGCAGCCCTCAGCACATCCTCTTACTGACATGGCCCTGCAGGAGCAGATGTGCTGAAAAGCTGCAGGGAAGTGTCTGGAGGGCGAAATGTTGCTTAACCCCATAAAGAACCACTTAATGCCTCAAACCATGAGAGCTGAGTGTGATTCATCCATCCCAGTGAGCTTCATCCATCCCTTACCAAAAACAGCATCAGAAGCAGAGAGAAATACATGGCCAGGATGGAGGAGGAAGGTCCCCAGACCTCCTGGCACTGTTTTAGCTGGAAAATAGTTAAAATACTTGTACAAAAATCTTTTGGTGAGACAATACAAAGATCAGTGGAAATCGGTCGCCTTTTGCAGACCCCAGATTAGGACATCCCCAGCTATGAGAGGTGGCTGCACTGAGCCTCAGTAGGACTGTGAATACCTGAATGTGATTAGCAAGTGGAATAGGTGATCTCCAGAGATCCCATCCAACTCCTAAGATTCTAAGATTATATTCATGGCAATTGCATTCCTGTTGCAAACCTGCCTCTCATTTGATTTCTTCCAGGTGGGTTTTGTGCTGAGCCTTCCAAGTCCAGCAGGTAGATCCTGGCGAACGAGAAGATTTTTTTTTTTTTTTTTTTGGCCTGGAAGTGAATTCTTTGGAATTTTTAAAGATTTTTTAAAATTATTTTTAGTTTTCATTAAAAGCAACCATTTCAAGTATGTACAGATCACACGGGTGTTTTATAGTCAAAACAATAACAGTAACTGCAAGAGGTGCCAGACTGGAACAACCTCTTCTGCACTAATCTAATCAAAAGGAAAGAAGAAAAAAAAAAAGATGCTTGTGAGAGATAGATTGAATTCCATTGTCTTTGCATGTTATATAAGGAAAAAGAGAAAAATCTAGCAACAGATAGCAGGCATCTCCTACAAGAGACTTTTAGAGGAATTAACTTACAAACACAAGTGTCATCATTAGGTGTTGATTTGCCTGAGTCACCAGAGAGTTTCAAGAGCTCCCATCCCAAATCCTGTTGAGACCCTATCCCAAGTCCTGCCCCAAACCACACCTGTGCTGGGGAGGGCAGTGTTCCCAGGGGTCCCCCTTCCTGCACCTATACAAGGGAGAGGCACAGACCTGTCTCTGGTGTATGATGCCCATTTTACAGCTGCTTTCTCCCACCCCTTGCTGCCTTGGAGACCCACTTGAAAGCAACAACAGCACTGTTGGGGTATACAAAGTAGAAGATGAATCACTAAAAGCCTTTTCTCCCACTTTTGAGATGCTCTTCCACACCCAGATAGCGAGCAATCTCCCAGGGAAGGGAGGTGGAATACGTGGGACAGATTTAATTTTAATCTAAACAACTGGCTTGGGATGTTGGTGCTTGGTTTTTAAATGAAGTAATTCTAAAACTAAGATTTTCTGGGTGTTACCGTGTCAGGTTCTGATCTCAGGAGTGAAAACAGCTAAAAGTAGAAAACTTGATCTTCAGCAATTACTTTGGAGGATTTGCTCTGGCTTTTCTGCAGATGACAGGAAGGAGAGAGCCCAAACCTGCCTATCCTGGAGAAGGGACAGGAGATTGCAACACTGGGCAGAATCAGCTACTGCAATGAGGTTTGCTGCAGAAGCTCCACTAGTGTGAACACAAGCATGGCACAAGGCCTGGTGCCCACATCTCCACTGGGCTATCCAAGGAAGAGGCTCTTTGGCCATCAGACACAGTCCAAGCAAGACTTGCGAGGCAGGCTTTGCTACACAGACACAGCATTATAGCCAAGGGAGAGGTGTCACCCCAGAACTGCCATTGCCAAAGAGATATGGAAATCATCTGGTTCTGCCCCAGTCACCAAACTCAGCGCTCAGCCATTAGGTGCTCAACACACAGCCAATCTGCAGGTGTTAGCACTTGCCATTCCCAGCTTGCTGTAAACAAGGCAGCCTTGTGTTTTGGAATTGTCCATATCACAAATAAGCACAATTTTTCCTCTCAGATCTTATGTTAAGTGGCTACAAGGTGGACATGCCAGGCATCATTGGGTCAAGATATTACCATCTAAAAGACAGGAGTAGGAATCAGCACTTAATGTAGTTGTGCGAAGCAGAAAGTGTCTTATGCTGATAGTGAGCATAGGTAACAGTAGGAGAGATTTTTTACTGATGAAAGGGCCACAGGATTTCCCACAGCTGCTGCCAGAACAAGCATTTAATGCTGTGGTGAGCAATCAGCTCCCATTTAAAAGGCTCCATGCAAGCAATGCAAGTCTCCTGTGTCAACAGCTGAACCATCCCACTGGTAGGTGCCTCTTGCTTATTGAGAAACCTTTTTATTGCATTGGGTCCGACTTCAGTTTCTGGCTCCCATCATGCATTTGGCTGCTGTGCACCACAGGGAGCTTTCTCACATCTGTTTCCTCTGGAGTAACATCTCTCCTACTCTTATTGTTTTTAATCACAGTGCAGTAAGCTGCCTTACTCCCTGGCAGCAAGGTAGGTTTCAGGCAGGTGAGGTCATCCCTGCTGCTCCTTTCTGCTTCTTCCCCAGTTCCCTTTCATCCTTGATGTACTTTGCATTGAGCATGCAGCTCATTGTTTTTTATCAGGCTTTGCAAGGGGTGTTAATCTGCCCAAGGCTGTGCTCATTTAACTGGAACGTGTGTGGTGTCTGCAGGAAATGCCCCCAGACACAGCATGATGAGATCTTCTGCTCTCAGGTCTTTGCTTTGCCACTGCTTTTGTGACATATTTATCTGATCCACATCAGCATCCCCTCGTGGGCTTGCCTTAGCTCAATCCCACAGACACCTGGCTTTGTTACATGGCTTCTAATCACTGATGTGCACAGAGACAAGTTTCCAAATTGCCCCTTTTTGCTTGAGTAGATTTCATTTAAGCACCTGGGGGATCTGACTGGTTAGGAGAGGATGGGACTGATGTACATTTGGGTAACTAATTATAGTTCTATTATCGTGTGTGAACAGAGAGATCCCTCCACTGCTGAGGCACTTCACTGGAGAATAACTGAGACCCTTTTCCTAAGCCAGGAGACTGTTACAGATCCTGCCAGCTGATTAGTCTTTAAATTCACTGAAGTCAAATTAGCTGCGTGTCACTCTATTTGTCCTAAATTTGAATGCAGCTCTACCTTAAATACTTGGCAGGTGGGCATCTGTAAAAGCCCAAACACAGACCTGAATTAATAGGGCAGATTTCACTTGGGGGATACTCGCCCACATACCAGAGATCTCCAGAGGGTTTCGCAGCAGGTCTGTGCCCTGTTATGCTGTAGCAGAGCATCCCCAGCCCAAATCCAGGCACAACCTTTATTTCAGCTCCTATTGCCCTGATAAGGGTTTCAGATGTTTTCTCTGTGCTTCCCGAACTGTCCTGGTCTGAAGCACTGAGCGCTCCCTCTGCTGGCTAAAATAATATTTCATAACCATACATCCACACTGAATAGACTTCCCAGGGCAGGTGCCACCTGTGGGACGCACTGTGGGACGTCAATGCCCCTGTCCTTGACTGTAGGGCAAGAAGGGCCAACAGCGTGCGGTCCAGACTCAGCCTGAACCGAAGTTTCCTGACATGGTTTCCAAATGCAAGGCGTATAATCCCAAATACCTATATGATGGAGAGATGGAAAAAGCTGGTGGTCGACTTTCCAAAGCCCCAGGACTCTGCTGCTTTGTGTGTGGGCACTGGCCCAGCAGTAATGAGATGTGGGGAGGTATCCTAGCTTTGCTTGAAATGCTAGTATTTCTATTCAGGATATATGTGCCTGTGCTCTGGAAGTCCTTCAGAGTCAGGGTGAGATGGAAGATTTTCTTTGGGGATGGATGCTTGGTTATTGTGGACCTAACCCTAAGCATGCTCAAAGGAGTATTGCTGGCTCAAAAATGCATACCTAACCAGCCCAAAGCACTCCATAGGCATGTGCTACACCCAAGGAAAAATTTCCCTTAAGATGGTTTCTCAGCAGAGCTGAACCTGCAGTTAGTGTGCTGGGACGTGCCCACTGAAGAATGCACCAAAGGGAGCACCTCAGCTTCAGGATGTCCTCTCTTGATGTTTCACAAAAATCCAGATGTTACAGTTTTATGCTGTAGCAGAGCTGATAGCTTTTGCTTATAATGCTGAATTTCCACCCTGCCAGCATTTTTACTCTGTAGATAGTGAGAAAGATGAGTTACCCGATATCACAGCAAGCAATGCAAAGTCACAGCCCCTCCATGGTGGAAAATCAGCACAAAATGTAGTTTTTCATTCTAAGGAGCTTTCTGCAGCTTCTCCTTCTTCACCAGAATTCCTTCACTGCAAATCTTCCTTTCCATGGGAAACGAGTAGGGGGCTGGGAGAGACGCAGGCACCCATGGTGTCCCAAGTCAGATGCCCACATGTTGGACTTCTTCAGGAGCCTGGGGTTTCAAGAAGATGAGTCACATTGGAGAAATACTACTTTATACAAAGATCAGAGCAGGAATAGCAGCAAGCCAACTCGTCATTGCTCAAGATGCCTGCAAGAACTGGTCAACTGTTCCATGTCTCGGCCAGCATCACAACTGGAGTTGACAGACAATATGTTTGCAGCACTCCAGCCTCTTCTTGCTGCTCTACTCCACGGCCTTGATGCAAATCATTGCTCCAACATGACATGCTGAGCTCCAGCAGGATTTTCTCTGACCTTACACTGTCTGGATTTACTTGCTCCCTCCAGCATTTTTGGGGTGTCCCTGGTGCTGCTTGCCATGCCCCGTGCCACTGTACCACGTCCCACACATCTGCAGGCAGAGGTGCAGGATGCAGAGTTGAGCTGCCCTATGCACTGTCTCCTGGCAGCCTGTCTCCTAGAGAACTGCAGGGGGGAAGGAAAGCCATGGCAGGGATCCGGCTTTAGCAGATTCCCAGCATTTTTGTGGTGCCCTATTTTGGTGACAGAGCCATGGGTAATTGCTGTGCTCTGGACAGATATGTGAAACCTTGGGATCTTTTCCAGATCGTGAGGACTGCAAAGTCCAACAGGAGAGACAAATTCCTTGGGTAAGGCTCCAGAAACCAAAGCTGCTTTAGGAAGAAACTGGGATGCTAATAGCCTTTTTGGAGATGGAGAAGGTGCAGTGATGGACAGCAAGGGCCGACGTGAATGACTAGAAAGTTGCTCCTGGTCATATGTTCTTGAATGGAATGCACAGCCAGAGCAACAACCTCAAGCACCTCTGCACAGGGTGAGGACTAAGGGAAAGCATCTCAAAAATGACACTGGGGGACCTGCAGCTAAAAGCTTAAGGGAAGATTAGAATGGCATCAGTGCTCAGTGTCACTCAGTGTCCCTAGGGTGAGGTCAGTAATCTCGCAGATGCAGAAGAGCTGCTGGAGGAGCACTTCCCACTTTTTTTTTTCCTCTTTTAGGGGCTGAAACTCATTATTTCAAGGCAAAGTGTCAGCTTTTGGAAAAGCATGGCCACTCTTAGCTTGCAGGCACTTAGAAAATGACCAAAAAAACCCACCCAATTTAACTGCAGCTTGTGCACCATATGTGATTTCACTAGGAGTAGATGAGGAGTTCAGCTGCTTCACTGTGTTTTCACTCACCACCAAAATCAGCAGGAGCCAAGAGAGCATTTACTGGGGGTAATTTTCAACAATCTCCTGCAACGCTCACATACCAGATAGGAAAAACCAAAAGGTTGGGTGTGCAGTGCATCTGCAGCCCCCGGTGATGAGGACGAGGTTTCTGATAAATGCAGAAAAAAAAAAAAAAAAAATAACAAGTTGAGAAATGTTTCCATTGGAACTTCCACAAAGTGGTTTATTGTCAACAAGAGGCGGGTGGTGTCATTTATATTTGATTTTCCGTTTTCTGATTAGAGAAGAGGAAGCTGCGCTGTTTTCTGATAAAAAAAAAAATTACATTCCAGAAATTGGCAGTTCTGTAAAATATCCTTCCCCTGAAAAAAAAATAAATAAAAAAAAAAAAAATAAAACCCACCATTAAAAAGGCCAAATAACAACAACCTGGAAATCAAAAGCCAAATTCATTTCCATTATCCATTTTCTTCCAAAATGGGAAAACATTTAGTGGGAAATTTTAGCAAGAGAAACCATGTGCATCCTGGAAATCCTGATATTTACTGGGCATAAAAATAAGTTCAAAAAAAAAAAAAAAAAAAAAAAAGCCATATTTTGGCCAACTCTTTCAGGAAAAGAAAGGAGCTCTGTGCAGCCCAAAATGTTTGTCCATGTCCCTGAAGCTGGTTGGGGATGGAGGGAAAGGATGAAGGCTCAGATCATTTCCTTGTGCACTCCTATGGGCTTGCTTAGCTTCCTGTTATTGTCCTGGCTCTGCTCCCACCCACACTGCTCAACAGGTCTGCAGGGATGCAGGACCCAGCCTGGCATCAGACTCCAAAAAAGCTGGCTGCCCTCCCACAGGATCATTCACCCAGAGACAATGAGCTGGCAGTGACTTCCCAGATCGACTTATAGCCTGACCTGAAGCTTTCTTCCCGCCCAAGGTGAACGGAGAAGGAAGAGCAGCTATGTTTTGTTGAGAATAGGTCTCTTTGGCAAGGTTGGTCTAAATCAGAGGGAACATTGGTGTACTCTGGCTATTTCTTACATAAAATGAATTTGTGAGTTTGGAGGGTGAAAGAGAGCATTCTTCTACCCTAGAAAAGGAAATAATACAGTCAGATTAACTCGAGGAAAGTGGCAGTCTTTTCTTCTCCAGACAAGACATGGCAGTGCAGCCCAACCAGCCACCCCAAGGATGCTGTTGGTGACCACACGCTGCCATCCGGCCACTGCACATCTCCTCACAGCAGCTCTGCTCGGGCCTGGATCCATTACCATTCCTGCAGGAATCTCTTCCTTTTCCTCAAAACCAGAGCCCGTGTCGGGAAATGTTCAGGAAACAGGGGCAACTTCGGTCCTTTCTTTTCTGGGCAGTGTTAACAGCTCCACAGCCCGAAGAATTTGTCTTGCAATCCCCTCCGCGGCTCAGCTTTCAATTCTCTATTCAACCAGCATGAATGAAGCGAAGCCTTTATTTGCATTCTCTTCAAATTGCCCTTCACCGCTAGCATGAGACCTTTGGAAGTTTGTTGCAAGGAACAGCGGAGCCAAGATATTTTAGCTGGGCATGATGCCCCACTGCTACCGCAAAAAATAAAATAAAAAAAATCACTTCAAAGCAACTGCTGAGTCAGAAAAAAACAGGGCTTGGATGCATTCACTTCCCAAAGATCACAATGCAAAGCCCCAGTGGGAGGAGGAGCGGGAGTGAGGTCAATGGAAGCAGCATTCCCTGTCCCTGAGTCACTTCTCCTTCAGGAATTCGGGAGATCTGGCTTCTCCACAGCACATCTGCTGGCACAGGAGGCTTTATAAAGAAATGCTGCAAGGAATGGCACTTCACAGTGCTGCCCATCCTCTGTTTCAGGGGTGAAGGGCTGTGCAGCAGCCCAAGCCATCCAACAATATCATGTTTTCAAGGCGAGGAGCTGTGTGCTCCAGTGCAGAATGTCACCTAGGATTGCTTTCAGGCTTCCTTCCCCAATGTGGCAGAAAGAGGGGAAAAAACACCTTTGTTCTCCTTTGGCCTTCATGTCACTGACGCTCTTAAAAAGCAAAGAGCTGACCCTGTCCAAGTCCTTTATGTTATTTTCAGTTCTGAAAAAGCAAAGTGTCTACAGAAGGGCTTTTTCATTTGAGATTTTCTACAGCTTTTAAATTGATGCAGTGTTTTCTCCTGCACTTCCCACCATATGTTGCACACAGGATGGTTCTTACTTTGGGGATGAAGGGAATAAGAGACCTGCTGCCTTCTCGTCCTAGGATGCACAAAGGCGGAGGAATGGCGCGGCATGGCCACCATCTGCCGTCATGGGTGGGTCACCAAATGGGTACCCAGTGTGTCCTTCCCCATCCCATTCCATCTTGAGCTTTCAAAACAGTTCCCCCTCTGCATTTGCTGAAACCTCCTGCTGTTTTTCAGTGGAACAAGGGAGTCCACCCTGCGGTAGCCCAGATCCTGGTGGTTTAGTGCATGGTCTTACCAGTGGGGCATGGAGGATGAAATCCCCTCTGCAATGCCAGCAGAGTAGTTACCTGCAGCTCCCATAGACCTGTACAGTGCCCAAACTACCCTTCCTCCTGTTTAATCCAGCCTTGCTAAAACTGGTCCAGTCCTGCAGGAAGTGCTGATGTTGATGAATCAACATTTTCCAGCTAAAAACGTGGCATTTGCAATTTCCCAACAAGTCTTAATTGAGAGCATTCAGAAGAAAAGCAAACAAACAAGCAAGCAAACCAAACAATAGCAGAGGGCAGGGGACGAGCTGGGCATCTCCGATCAGCTGTCCTCGCTGGAGCCTTGCTCCCTGGGCTGTAGCAGCAGCCTCCAAAGCTTGTCTTTTTGCAGCTTCTTTCCAATGGAAGCTGGTTTTGGCTTAGCAGAACCAGTTGGCAAATGTGTGTTTAGTCTTTCTTACTCGTGTTTTATAGGTATGCTGGATGTATTCCCATGCTATGGTCTGGGACCCCAAAACTACTAAAATAGGACAACCCATCCTAGATGTTTCTCTATTTGTTACCAATGTGTTGAGACAAATATTTCAGTAAGTCCTCTAGGATTCGATGACTCTTACCTGGCTTCTCATTTGTCTAAAGCCAGTGTAGGGCTCTGAGCTTCCAAGCACTGTGTCTGCAGACATCTGGAGACCCCAGGCTCTGGGATCTGAACCTCCTGCAAAGATAGATACCATCTGTAATTCAAAGTCTTGGTAGAAAGGAAGACCTTCTTCTTGTCTTGGCCAGGAAATTATGTAGACACAGCTGGCACTGTAGACAATCTCATGCAACCTGCCTTTTACCCCCGCTGATTAGCTGTAAGGATCACAGCAGAATATGTGATGCTCTTGAGAGCATGATTTGGGTTGGAAGTGATGCATGCTTTCCAACAAAAGCTGCTGAGTTATTCAGTAAATACAATTTTGAAAAATTTTCTATCCATAGACTGATCTCTTCAATCATGCAGAGACCAAGTGCTTTTATTACAAATTTATGGTGTTAGAAGACAGTGGGATGAGTGCATGGAAAGTCTGTGGTAGGAAGAAAGTGTGGTCCACTCAGCACAACAGGAAATACAGTGGTTTCTCCATGGACTTTGCTGCTGTTTCCATCCCCGTAGCGCAGTATTTGGGCAAGTGCTGATATGAGTACGGCAGTCATTGAGACAATGTCATCTCCTACACCACCTCTTTCTCTTCAGTTTCTCTTACTCCCATCTTTTGCCATCATTTAGACCTGTACAGTTTTGGCAGGGGTTAGAAATGGAAATCTCAGATTTGCAGTAGCAAGTCTCAGTCTCATCACAAAAGAACCTCTCTGCTTACTTGCTTTCTTCAGACTCTGGCTATTTAGTCTGGGATCTTTGTCCTCTATGATGCAGGACAAATCCCAGTGTCTCCATCAAGTCTTGGATTTTCAGCTGTGAAGGAGAGCAATTCCTCATGATGTACAGCAAGTGCTGGTTCTCTTGGATCTGTTTTCCCTCCAGACCCTGCAAGTGGGCCCAACTACAGAACCTCTTTTCTGCCTCTGAGCTCAGAGTGACTTTTCTTTGGGACAGAAGAGCAAAATTTGGGCTTGCAGGTGCAAAAATATGAGAGGAATTTGAAGCCACATGCATCAGCTTCTCAATAATCCTGCCTGTCTGAGTGCCTGGAGGTGCTTTGTTTCTGACAAATTTCAGGGCTTCTGCAAATATTTGGTTAAATGAGAGAGGAAATTTGCGGTGTGAAATGATTGTTGGCAGCAAGGGAAAGCAGAAGGCAGTCATGGAGGGCAAGCATCTGGTCCAGGACCGATATACACAAAGCACAGCCCCGAGCATCAACAGTGATGGAAGTTGCACTGGTGGCAGACAGCTCAACAAAACTCTTTTTGGTCAAAATCTGCTTTCTGCATCTGATTTGTCAAATACTTGTGGATAGCAGGCACGTCCCATAGTAAGAACTCTGCCCGGGCCTCTGATGAGAAAAAGGGAGAACTGGACACACTTTATAAATTGGTTGTGGCATTTGGCCATGATTCTTCTTGTTGCAGTTCATAGGTGACTTAATTCTTTGCTTAATCAGGACTGTTCCGATTACACAACTGAGGAAGTTCCGTCTCCTGGCCACCTCACTATATTTAGGCTGTGAACTGCAGGAAGCTGACCAGCGTGATGTTTTTGCATGTGTTCCCAGTAACATTTCCCTAGAAAGAGAAGTTTCTCTCGATGCTTTCCTCCCCTTCTGCCTCGTCCACCAGGGACTGAGGGTAGAGGATGCTCATTGGGTACCCTCTGGCTGTGCTTCCCTCCCTCGAAGCTACTTTGGGTGTTAAGTGATGGGTGGCTCCAGGACCATTTAAAACTGCCTCCTCTAAGTACAGCCAGCCAACCCCTAAAACAAACGGCGGTGTCCCTTCCCCAGGAAATGTACACAGACACAATGAACACACAAACCATGGACACATGAAACGGCCCAAGTCTTCCAGTAGATCAACAAGGTTTATTTAAATGCTTTGAAGGTGCAATAGAGTAAGTGCATGTCTGTGCCCGTTTCTGGCCTCTTGGCTAGTTGCAGTAGTTCTCCAATTGGTAGAGGGAACATGTATTATGGCAGCATTGCTCAACAATGCCTCGCTTGACCTTCTCGTATTCCTCCTGCTGGAAGGGCAGCACTCCTGCCTCACCACGGAGGGGACTGCTCACTGCCAAGAGAAAAGAAGGTAAGTCATGGTTCATCCTACACCAGCCCCATCCCACACCACCCTTTTCAGATACTAGGTGTGTAAGCCAAGAGCTCCTGGGAAATGAGGAGAACTTGCAAAGATTTCCCAAAGCTGATGCTCTTAGAGCACTTCAGGCACAAAGTTCCCTCTCCCCAGATGATTCCCTGGTTTACAGGGAAGCCACATGGAGTGGACAGAGGAGGAGGCATGTGGAGAAAAGGAGATAGTCTGCTCAAAGCGATGAGCTTGAAAACTTGTGGGCAGAATTGTTCAAGTTTTAAATGCCCAATGGAAATACAGAGAATGGCAAATAAAATAGTGATTTTTTCCTATAGGAAGAAAAGAGCCACTAACAACCAAAAGAAACTGTCTGGAAAGCAAGAATAAAATGTGGTTTCTAGGGCAGCAGAAAAGCATAGCACAAGATACAAAATCCCTCAGCACCCGAAGTGTGATACAATGAACAAGGCACATGAGTAACAAGAAATCATTATGCTAGTTTGCTAAGGGGAAAATTCAGAAAAGATTTAGCCCAATATTAAGTAGAAGAGGAAATAGCTGGTTGATGTTTTGTGATTTATTTGTTTCCATCCTTCGAGCCAGCTGCAAGCACACTGCAAACACAACAAACTCGTGTGACAAAGAAGTAGTGGCTCAGGCGAAAATCCTAGATAAAGAGGTAGAAAATTCTCAGATATTTTCAGACAGGTTGGCCCTGATGAAATTCTCTGTGCAGCATTTAAGGAAGCCAACTCATTCATCATGGTCCTCAGGAGCAAATCATCAAGCAAGTAAGCAACTAGCAGCGTGCGTTGCATTTCAAAGCAAATCATGGCCAACTCTCTGCTTGCCTTCTGTGACATTACCTTGCTTCACCTCCCAGAGACCACTGAGACTATTTCACAGGGCAGTCACATATGCAGGGAAAAGATGCACATGCAAATGGAACCAATATGTGTTAGGAAGAGGACTGGAGGGAGAGCTGTACTGTAGTTAGGGGAGGTAAGTAAGTTGTTTGAAACTGGAGAGTTAAAATGATTAGGACTTGGCAGGAGTCTCTTCTCCATCTATTGAAAATCTCCACGAGTGGCTCAGAAGATGGAGGAGGGAATGTGTTTGCTGGGTTATAGGGCACCTGAAGCTGAGAGGAACTGCAAATACCTATCTCCAGGAGAAACAACACTCTTGCATTACAGCTGGTGCATTACAGGTTGTGTTCTCATCTAGATACTAATAGCATGCTCAAAAGCTTGCTGGAATACCTCATCCCACCTGCTTGAGAACTTGCAGAGCTTGCTGTTGTATTCAGCTGAACAAAACCAGGTTGTGTTGCTGTATATGTCCAGATTTCTCTCTTCCTGTAGCTGCTAAGAGCTACATAAAAGCCGCTAAGCTTTTATGAGAATTAGTTGAGTGTGGGACATGGCTAATGGTGGTGAGTGGACATAGAAAGTGGTAGGGGTCTCTGCCTTGGGAGAAACTGTAGTAACTGGAGAAGAGTTAGACTTCCCAGCTATAAGAAGGGCTGTGGTCCTTATGCAATGCTTCCACCTCTGGTGTTCCCACACCTGCATCTCTCAGTGATCACAACGCTGAGGAAAGGCAGCACTTCCAGTGGGTCTCAGCATGGCACACTGCACCCCACACCATTCCTAAGTGACAGGTCAGGAAGGAGATTAACAGCAAACAGAGAGCAGAGAAGTTGTGCTTTTTAATGTTACTTCTCTCTTGTGCAAGTCTGTTTCCAATCTTGCATTTTAACTGCTGATAGGAGCCATTCACCCTGCCCTCAGCTCTGCTGGATATTGGGCTGGATCACCAGTAAATGCAAGAAGCAGAGGACAGGATCTTTCCCCAAAGAAAATGTTCAGACAAAGAGTTTGAGACAAGTTCAGGAGTTTCCAGAGCTTACTGGAGGCTGGTAGCTTCCAGAGCTGTATCGGAAACGCCTGCCTTGGTGGGACTGAGCTGCCTCATCTGGGGGCAGGGCAGGTGGCAGGGAGCTGAGTAGCTCTGAGCTGATAAAAGTGTTTCCTGTGTTACCAATTTACAGAAGAGCTGCTCTGCTAAAACAAAAAGCAAAGCAAGGAAACCAACCTACCGCATTTCTGTGGGGGCTGCAGAATGTCAGCTTTTTGTCCTCTTAATCTGCTGTACAAAATAAGGTAAAGATGGACACTGGCTGCATCACAACTTACTCTGGCTAATCCATTTACCACCGTGAAATAAGAGACAATATAAAGCTGTGGGGGGCTGCAAGCCTGCTGAAGGGCAAGATTAGTACTCAAAATTACTTAGGAAACTATAGAAACCCTTTGAAAAGATGGGATGCTGTTAATCAAGGAATGGGAAAGATGTTAGAGGAAGGCAGGAAAACAGTGTCGTGCAATCAAGGGGTAGACTGGGGTGAATTGCTAGTTGTGGTCCTGCAAGGATTGCTGATCCAACTAAGGCCTGGCCAAGGCATCCAAGGGAGACAATGAAAGCTTTGGCGCTGCTTTGAAAAAGATAACCCCCTTGTACAGGAACATGGTGTGAAAACCATACAACACTGTTCTTCCAGTTTGCTCATTCCTCTTGTAGCTGGCAAGGCTTCTCCAAGCCATCACCATTCCATAATGGCTTGGGCCAAATGCAGCACAGTTTGTGTGGACAGAGAGCTAGAATATATGACCTAAAAAGGAATTTGGGGGCTGTTAAGGGCTTTTGGCTCACAGTAGATTAAAACAAGACATGGAAGCAGTTTTTAAACAGTTTGAAAATCACCCATGAAGGAGAAAAGGTAGACTCTTCCTTTTGTCCACTACGGAGAAGATGAGGACTAATTTATGGCAAGAAACATTCAGGATAAATATTAGGAGGAAACATTGAAGAAAAAGTCAGTTAAGCACAAGAACAGACAGCTTCAGAAGGCAGGAGGTCATAGAACAGGATTGGGGTAAAGAAGAATTGCATAAAGAGGCTTCTTGAGTTCCTTACACCTTTATTTTTCATGATTGATCCCAGGTCAGTGTAATTGCCATGCAAATGTTGGGATAACACCATTTTCAGCCTCTCTCTACCAAGAGAGAAGCAAAAAATTTGGAGCTTTCTGTGACAATTCCTTCTGCCTCATAAATCCCCTTTCCCTGCTTGCCCTCCCACCTGCCTTTTTAGCCTGAAGATCTTTTCATGGGCGATACGATGCTGTTGGTATGTTAAAGGTATTCCTGGCATTCCCCATCAAGAACATTCCTTGTGTCACCATTAAATAAAGGCAGTTGCTTTTTGCATCGTATAGCATATGACTGTAGTCATGGTCAATCTGACTTACCTAGAGGCTGCTCGACATCCCGTCGGACTTTGGGGGAGTAGAAGAAGCCACGCTCTCCACACACCAGATAGAGAGCCTCCACCAAGTGGGAGCCACAGAGGTGCTGGTTGGCAGCTGCATAGCTGGTCCTAGGGCCAGAAAAAACAAGGAGGGCCAGAAGAGGCAGTGATCGGATCCAGAGAGCCATGGTGAGCTGCGGGAGGCCTAGAGGTAGGAAGCAAAGGAGTCACAGGGAGGGTTGCAAGGGAGGAATAAACTGTCATCAGGCATCTTATGGCCCTCAGCTTCTTAGACATGAAAACAAGACTACAGAAGCAGATGGACTTTCTGAAGAAAGAGAGAAATATTTCATGCATCAGGCTTTGAAAGTCATAATAAATGACCAGTTATAACCAGAAGCCTGTCTCCATCCACACACTCACACCAGCGCTGGCCTCCCTGCTGATTTCTCGTAAGGAGACAAACCAGACTCCAATATATATATATGGAGTGGCTTTTCATAGCACAGCCTTCAACCCTTGAAGTCATTTAAATGTTTAGGGTTTAAATCCTAGGCTTTTATTAGTCAGACTCAGTGTATGCAGAGGACACCTCACAGATTGAGCGGCAGAGGCTGCAGTGCAAAAATCTGTCTTGGACACCCTGGAGCAGGGGCACTGGTGCTGGAATTCATTTTGCCAAGCCCTGTGGCATACCTGCCCAGGAGAGCAGAGATCAATTGGCACCTTCAGAGAAGAATGCCACCGTGCCAAAGCAAAAGGGACTGTAATTTATGCTGACCCCAAAGCTATGTGCTCAAAGACCTGAGAACTAATTTTCCTGGACTACCAAGCCAGCTCTTGTTACCAACTGCTACATCCATTTAAGAAAACAGCTACACAAACCAGTTAGAAGATAAAAGGAAGGCAACTGGACTTACCCAAAGAGAGAAAGAGACGGAGAGAAGTTTGGTCTCAGAGATGAAGACCAGTAGAAATCTCCCCATTCTCTTTCCCATATTTATATGATTTACACTAGCACAACTGACACAGGAGCTAGGACAAGCCCCACCTTCTCGGTGATGCTCTAGCCAAAATTTTTGCTGCTTGAGCACATAAATTTCCCTAAATGTAGCATCAACAGGTCTTTAAGCAAGTTAAGAGAGAAGCATCACTGTGCAGTTTCCATCTCATTTCAGCTGACCTGCTTTTCTTTACTGGGAGCTCTGTCCTGAGCCATCAGTGACCCTTTTAGCAAGAGATAATAGTGCTATTACAGCTGCAATGACACTAATGCTGGCAATAGGCACTGCTGGCATTGAGGCGGCCAACAGCTGTTTCTGAAACGTAAAATTAAAGGCAAACATGCTAATATGTTTGATTAATACCACGTTGGAAAGTATGCAGCAATGGGGCTGAGCTGTCAGTGTGACCATGCTGCTGTCAGGTGCTAGAGGAAGGAAAACACATTACTGCATGAAGGCCATCCAAAGCCCCGCTCGCTGCCCTCGTGGCAGGTGGTGAGACACGTGTCCTGGGCTTGGGCTGGGGGAGACAACATCTGCATTTTGCAGGAGGCTTTGGATGGCTGTGTTAGCTCAGTGAGGGGCCAAAAACAGACCATTTGAAATTTGGTACTTTGCTGTTGAGTGCAACCAGAGCAGCCTCCATATTTAGTGAGAGCAATTGCAGTGTGCACGCGTTTTCTCACGTTCGTGGAAGTTAAAGCTGGCTCATTTGAGCTGGTCCTGTGATACTGATATATTTTCTGAGTGCACTTGCTGTGGTGGGCTATTGAAATTCAATATCCTGTTGGGGAAATTGGAGGTGGTTAACAGAAACCAGGAGATAGCTGGTTATCTCCATTCTGTCTGCTCCTTCACAGGGAAAAAAATCCTTTTGGCTGTGACCTCATACATTCTCTGTCACTTCACCTTTCCTTCAGAAATTAAGTTACAAGTGTAAGTTGCATGGTCAGCACTCATCATTGCGAAGGAGAGCTTAGAAAAATGACTTGCATATTATTCAGTGCAGCAGTGTCTCCTGATAGATCACCAAAGGAGACCTCCAGTGCAGTGAGGACGTTGGTTTGTCAAGCCTGCAATCCTGATGGACACAAATCCCAGGTGTTTTATGGGAAGGGACCACATCTCTAGTGATGGTGGCTATTTAGGAAAAGACAGCGCAGATCTGCAGGTTTGTCTACTTTAGCCTGCAGAGAGCCTGAAATAGCTGGAATTTGTGATTCTTCATAATTTCAGCATGTCCCAACTGAGATATCAGCTGTCTGAATGTCATTGCCTGCTTCACCTAGAACACGCCTGATTCTCCATAAAGAGTATAAATTGGAAGGAACTTCACTGAAGTCGGCAAAACACTATGAGATTTGATCCAGACTCTCCGTTTCTTTCATTGTCAAAGCAGTACCTCCCAATTACTTCCACCAGCATCTAGGAGGTAAGAAGTCACATTTACCTCTGACATGTCTTTGAGCCTGAAGTATCGTATGTTTGCTAAAAGGACTATGACTGCAAAAAGGCAAGTGAAAAGTGCTAAATCTCTGATGAGTACAAAGGGAGGAGACTCATGTCCTCAAACGGATGTGACAGAAGGTTATCGATTACATACCCTGCCATGTAGGTCTTTCATCCTCATGCTAATAAATCCAACTTGTGATGCTCAACTACAGTTAATAGCATCTGCACAGTATGTAATACTATCTCTGTCTCCCTTCCCCTCAAAAAAGATACTTGATGTACTTGAATGACCTAGAGCTATATCCATGAAGAGGGTCTCGAGTTTCAGGGAGATAGGAGTACTCAGACCTTCTCTCTACTAGGAAAAGATGGCAAATTAGTGGCTACACAGGATGAAACCCTACATGTTATCAAGTTACCCTCAGAGCACTGAGCTCCCAATCAGCATCTAAGGGGACCATTTGCAAAATTACCCTGTGAATCCCATCACCAACCATTTTTATGTGTCCGTAATACGCTGTGAGGCCTCCTTCTGTAGAAAGAAACCTCAGCCCAATGGCTGCCTAGGAAGGGCTCTGGAGCAGGTTGTTCCCCAAGTTAATCATACTCTGAGATTCACCATTTAGAGTTTTCCTTCTTGTATTTTTGAATGTTACCAGAATACAACTAAACTTGTATTTATGTAACTGACAGTGGGAGTTTGTAAGGAGGCTTCTTTGTTCACTATGTTCTCACTTTGAGGTAACTTCCCTGCTGGGCTTCTCCCTTCCCAGGGGCAAGGCTTACCCCATTGACACAGAAAAACCTATTGTCTTTTGTTCTGAGATATTCAAGTTATTAGTCTGTGGCTTCCCTTATGCTTGGCCACCCGAATCCTGAAGGCAGCTTTGAAAAGCTCAGCCCATTTCCACAGCATGCCCAAGAAGAGGAAGGGCTTGTGGTACCTGAGTGCTCAGAAATCCTTCTCAGTTTGCTGTAGTGTGGGTGCAAAAATAAGGCAGAAGATTTACTGGAAAAAAAAAAAGACACTGCACTGGCTCAAAGTTCAACTTTTCTGCAGACTTTTCCTTCTAGAAATTTGTTCCCTTCCAAGATATTATAACTTTGATTATTTATTGGAAACCATATTTTTTTACCATAAATGGGCTTCTGAAATTAAAAAAAAATAAAAAAATGCTAGCAGTGATATAAACAGATATAAAATGGATATAAACTGTGGAAAGTTTTGTCTCAGAAGAAAAGCTCCCATGCCAGCAATGAATTCAGAGACAGGGGCAACAGGGGAGCCCATTTCTCAATAACAAATCCATTTCTGTAGCAAAATCTCATCCCACTCCTTCCAGGATGAGATTTCCAGTGATTTTCACGTGATGAAGCCGAGATGGGATTTGTCCATTACTTTGGCTGGCTGGATGACCCCTGCTCAGCTCGTGCTCCTCAGCTCCACATGGGGCTCGCTTGATTGAAGAGTGGAAGTGGGCTGCTCCCAGCTCCTGTCCATCTTGACTTGAAGCCACCTCCTCTGCTCACATCCCCCCACACCCAGGCAGTTGCACCAGGGGGAACAAGGTTTAGTCAATCCCCAGTGTCATGTAATCAAGTTTTACAGTCTGCTGCCAGCATAATAAAATCTTTACTACTATAGATGTCTTGCATTTTCAAACCCTGTCCAGCAAAAATAACAACCCCATGATGTGGGAACTAGTTAACAATTACAAGTTTGTGCAAGTTTTACTGAAAGCAAAGGTCAAGATTGGAGTTGGACAAGTGCTCAGCCGGTACCTGGCATCCCCAAAGCACTGACCACCACTGCTGAGGTGGCTTTGCACCCTTGTCCCCAGTGGTAGCTCCTTTGCAGTTCCCATCTGTAAGATGAAGGAAGAGGGGGTCCCAGCACTGATGATAGTGCTTAATCACATGAATGCTTGCAGCTGAGCTCTGTGATGCCTGCAGAGATACATGGTGGCCCCAGCGGACAGGTGGGGCAGCCACCATGGGCTTGACAGGAGAGGGAGCTGCTATAGCAAAAGGGTGAGGCTTATCTGAAGCCACACAATGAGAGGTGTCCTTGTTTCAAAAGAGGCATTGTGCAAGCAGGCAAGAAGTCTGCTCATGTGGATAAAAGTAATCTTTCAGCTCCTTCTATAAACCAATCTAGGTGGTTATCTGGGTACAGGACGTGTGAGCTGTCCTCATCTCCCCTCCAGCCATGGGGCCCAAGGGTGATGCTACTGTCAGACTGCAGATTTCACAATTTTCTGGGCTCTTCCGGTCCAGAATCATTGTCTCACTGCTTAGAGCACAGTTGATTCATGGATTGGAGGGTGTAACCCAAAGCCCAGTGTAACCAACCAGGTTTGTCCCATTGGCATCCATTATCTTTGGGATCCCCATCCTTGCAAACTGGTTTCTTTGCATCTTGCCCAAGCCCCCTTGGCCTCTGCCAACTCAAACCTCTACAGAAGCACAGCCATCGAGCAAAACAGACAGAATTTAATGACCTTTAGAGTAAAACTCCCATCCATCTTGGGAAGAGCAAATGAAAGGTTATATATAAAGATGGAGAAAAAAAAAAAAGAAAAGGTATGCCCATTTTAACCCGGTAAAATATTACTGCACACAGACTTTTTGAGAAGTTAGAGGTTGAAATAGCAGCTAAGAGCTGCTAATAGCTCCTAGACACAGCTATTAGCAGATGCAGCAGAATAAATTGGTTTGTTTATCAATGAGGAGAAGATGAAATCTGTGGCTATTAATGGCCCAAAAGTAATCCTTGGTTTAGATAGAGAAACATCAGAATAGGCAATGACACTCTGCTGGAGGACAAGTAATGAACAGCAAAAGCAGCAAATAACTTCCACAGAGCTGAGAAGCTCTGAAAAGGAAGCCTGATCAGCACCAATTCAAGAATACATTATTTTCAGAACTGTTACCACATCTGTCCACAATCGTAGGCAGTAAAGATTTGTGGTGCTACCACCATGGCTTTCACGGCAGGTGGCAATAGGCACCATTTGGAAAGCAAAGACAAGGATAACATGGAGAAGCCTTTGATAAAACAGAAAAGGAGAAGAGCTGGTCCTTGGCCATCACATCAGGCAGGCCACCAGAGAACAGCTGATGTAGCTGGAAGTGATGGGAGTTATAGCCAGCCTATGCAGCAAGGTGGTAAGAGATAAATAAAGAAACAATGAAGGGATGGTTTTTGCTCCTGCTGTAAAGTGGTCTCGTGAATTGAAAATTAATTACCTTGTGGGATATTTCTGTACTTCCTGCCGCTGCTCTTCTCTGTAAGTGTTGGTGCACTGTGGACCTGTGCCGTGATTTTCCCCATGACAAAACTGGGGTCTGTAAGTGACACCACAGAAGCACATTGAGGTACAATGCACTGTTTTCCTGCTGAGTTCCAACAGGAATCTTGGAAACCCCATTTTCTGGAACAAACTTCCTCTTTCTCTCTTGCTTCCACTTTGGGGCTCCCAGCTCTGATGCTGTTAATTATCCTTGGCTAAGTGGATCATTTCGAGCACTTAAAGCCACTTTCGTGATTTGGAGGCACACCGGTAACCAGTCCTTAGGTTTGCCTAGGGGCTCCTAGACAAGGAGGTGCAAATCCTACTGATAAGACTTGTTAGTGTTATGGGGCTTGGGAAGGGGGGGGGATTGGAGACAGGCACATGGATCGCGGGACCAGGAAGGGAGAGCAGCCCCCCGTCCTGTGGGGAGCCCCACAGGCAGGCGGGGTCACGCTGATTTACAGCAGCAGAGGAACTGGGGCCGTTAATTCAAAGTTGCCGCTTATCGGTGTTTGGAAAGCAAGCTCCGATCTGTTCGTTAGCGATTTGGCCTTTGCTGTAAATAGAGGGGCCCCTGTGCTTTGCTCTGACATTTTTGTCCTTATTATCTTGTCTCGGCCTCAGAGGGAGGTGGGAGAGTTATTTAAGGTTGACCTTAGTGGAAGGAAAATGAACAACTCCCTCTCCCCACCCTGTTTTTCTCTCCAAAGTCCCGAGTAACAACTGTTACGTTGAGCTATCTGTGTGAGATACTTAATCCTCCACCATCCCTGCAAATATTTTGTAGATCAATTCACCCTGCTGTGCCCAGAGAGCTGACAGAGAAAATAATCACAAAGAGACTGAGCAGAACTAATGCCAGGAGTGAAAAATAGATCTTGCATCATTACCCCTTCAGGAAAATCAATGAGGATGGACCATGACCACATCGGTGCCAGAGCTCACTGCTGAAGCCGTTTGGACTTGCATCCCCATGGTTGACTTTGAATTCAAAATTGTGTTTTGAACAAGTTTTAAAACCAGTTGCCCCATCCCAAGGTAAACCCATGAACATCACCTGTAGGAGCACATGATAGAGATCAGTCAGAAGAGGGGGCAGGGAGTATCCCACTGTGCTGGAAATTTAGACTGGAACCCGAATCTTGCACAGTTCCAGGGAGATGTCAGTTCAAGCTGAAAATATGCCCAAGCTCAAAATGCTCATATTCTTGATCTACCACCACTAACCAAACCAGCTGTGCATTGGCAGTTCCACCAAGCTGCCTGAGCACAGACCTTGGGGTGTAATCTCATGCTTACCTGAGCACTGTAAACTTTTCTGTTCAGTTATGAAAAATCTTCCAAATAATTTTCATGAGATTTTGGGTCCTTTCTTATTTTGCCCGTGCCAGAAAACTTTCAAAATATTGGATTTCCTCTTGACAACTTTGCATTTTCCCAAACATTGTAATTAACAAGTATAGGAAAAATAAAAACTTTTTTTTTTTTTTTTTTTTTTTTTTTTTTAATAGTGAAAAGTGCAGTATCTTGTCTGGTCCTTGGGGAAAAAAAAAATTATTTGAGCTGGATTAGAAGTACAAATGACAGTTCAGGTCAGTCACTGCCCTATAGAAAGCAATTCTGATCTCTGGGGGACAGGGATGTCTGTGCATACCTGCCACTGTAGGATCTGTAAATAATTGAGTTTTGATCCGTGGCATCACGGCACAAGAAGAAAGATTGTGTCCTGAGGGAGCTGACAGAGGTTCAAGCCCCAGATCTGCCACTCAGACACTTTTTCCCAAAGCTGTTTAGGCATGTAATTACTTTTCAGGCTCTGCGCCTGGTCTGTGTCTCTCTGATTCTCTGCCTCCTTTTATCTGTCAGCCTTTTACAGGGACAAGAGCACTCCTCTACCTCCCAGGCGTGTAATGAAGATGAATTCATTACAGCTGTAACACTTTAATGAGAGCTATGAAGATACAGGCTATCCTTACAAGTCCTAAATGAGGGAACTCCCTCTCAGACTGTGCTGGAGTGTCTGGATGCATGGTCCAGACCTGTGTCAGCAAGGCATTAATCCACCTCTGTCAGCTATTCTGGAAGGGATTTAACCAGAAAAAGAGTCTGGCTTTCCTTTAAAAGCCAAACTGGTAGCACTGGGTAGATTATGTTTCCTTAAGTACAGGAATAGCTCTGGAGTAGGACATATTTATAAGGCCTTGGGCATCTCCTGTGATCTCCAGGGGCCATTGTGGTCCCTGAGAGCTCTGTATCCCATCTTCTGCTCCCACATTGATGCAGCAGGTAGGGGCCATTGTGGTTCCTGAGAGCTCTGTATCCCATCTTCTGCTCCCACATTGATGCAGCAGGTAGTTCAGGTTATCTAAAGTAATCCTTGTGCTTAAGAAAGCAGGATCCATCCCTAATGGCCCTTGGGAAGATGTTCAACACCTTTAGGACCAAGGTTGCTTAACTCAGTCACTTGCAATCCAGACTGTTTAACGCCTGGGAAAAATCATGTATATTCCCACTGCCTGAGGGCATATCAGTTACATATCTTTGTGGTCAGAGAGGATTGCTGACAGTTTTACCCCGTTATTTCCATCAAGTGACTTTTTTTTTTTTTTTTTTTTACAGCAAATCACATAAAGAACTAGGTGCTTGTATCTCTGATCTCCTTGAGTTGGTCTCAGAGAAGCATCTAAGGGTTGCACTGAGTGGGCTAAAGGAAGAGGGATCTGGCATGGGCAGGATACCCATTTGCAATCTTCACTAAAGGCATCTTCCCAGTGTTGAAATAAATCCTCTTCATTTCACATTACTGGAACTAAGCAGAAATAGTGGGAAACACTGGGAGAGAAAGCATGTAGTGAAGGCAAGACTCCTGTTGTGTTACTATTTTAAAAGGAAAAAAAAGACCTCCCAACTACTGTTCCATGCATAATTTCACAATTAGTAATAGGCCGGCAAAGAAAGGCTTAGATCAGCTCGTCCACAAACAAGGGATCATTTTCCATCTCAGAGTTCATATTTTGCACGAGTGAGAGTTGCAGCTTTCCTGTCCTAATGGGCCCCAGGCTACATTTTGCCTGCAGGCAGGATGGCAAACCAGGGTTTAGGAAGCAGAAGGATAAAAGAGCCAAACTCAGGGTGCTAGACCAGAAATATAGTTTTTATTCTTAATATCATGTCAGCAGCAGCACAATTCCAAAATGAAAAATAATTCTGTTTCATATTTCTTTATGCAGAGAGACAGAAAGGCAGATCCATCCACAGCAGCAGCAGTGACAGTAGCAGAAACCACTCAGCAAGGCACTGGGACACACTGAGACACACTGGCAGGGTATGTTGGGACTGGCTCAGAGGAAAGATTTTGCCCTGTCTTCCTCCCTTGCCTTCCCAGCCCATGCTTCATGTATTATCACATGAGCTTTCTCCTGGTCACCTTTCATAGAACTCACAGCCACTTCTGATGAAGTCTAAGGGAATGGCACAGAGGCTCCCATAGAATCAAAGAATTATAAACATTGGAAAGAGCTCTAAGATCATCCTGACCAACCATCAACTAACTGCCATGCCCAATAACCGCATCCATCACAGTTCTTGGACACCTCCAGCGATGGTGACTCCTCCACCTTCCTTGGCAGCCTGTTGCAATGCCTTGCCACCCTTTCTGAGAATAAATGTTTCCTAATACCCGACCTAAACCTCCCTTTGTGCTACTTGAGGCCATTCCCTCTCATCCTATCTCTGTTACTCGGGAGAAGAGGCTGACCCCCACCTTGCAAAAACCTCCTTTCAGGTTGCTGTAGAGAGCCATAAGTTGCGGGAAGTTTCCCCCAAGCTTCCTATTCTCCAGGCTAAACAATCCCAGTTCCCTCATAAGACTTGTGATGACCCCTAACCCAACCCAAAGGACATGAGCTCGTGCTTAGCTCTGAGGAGCACATCATCCTACACTTTTGTTCCACTGACAGGAAAAAGAACTTTGTTACAGCATCTTTTGGTGGAGAGTGTGACTGGGGGACACATCGGTGTTGTCCAAAGTCCTTCCTTTGGAGCAACATTCCTCAGTGCTTCCATTACGCTCACAGAGCAACTCTAAATCCAACCAGCCTCATGAACCAAATGTAAGGGATACCTTAAGATGAAATTGAAAGCTTGGGAAAATTCTGACAAGACTCAGGAAAAGCTTAAAAGTGGAAATAGTGGAGGGCTACAGGAAATCCCAACAATACCAGAGATTACAGCCCAGGCTGCTAGTGCCTCTCCTGGTGTTGCTTCAGCCCACAGGAAGCTGATGGGTGATACAAGCCAAATGTTCCCCGATATGGGAGAGCGAGGATCGAGACTCAAGTATACAGCATCTCTGTTAGGGGACTGTTATGGGAAGCAGTAACAATAATCTGAGTTGGCTGAGACGAAGCAACACCAGGATATCAAGTGCTCCAGTGTTAAAATTGTGCTTTTAAAAGAGTCTATCAAGTGACTTAAAATAAGTTGTCTTTAGAAAAGGAATACCATCTAGTGGCCCAAGAAGGCAATAAGGAGATGCAATGGCAATTAGAGAAGCAGATGAGCTTGGAAAAAGAGAGAGAAACTGCAAAAGATAAGGGATTAATGTATATAGTGCAGTGAACATCTCTGGAGCAAGGGAGGGTGCAAAAGGGACTTGATCATAGTGAATGTGAAGCTAAAATTAGATGCTTGCAAAAGCGGATTGGGATGTAAAGATTAAAAATAACTGCTGGATCTGCAGGAAGTGATGGAGAGCACTGGATTGGGAACCATCTGAGGAAGATGATTTCAGGGATGATGCAAGCCAATGGGAAAAGAAAGAAGTTAAGAATAGCAGCATATCCCACAACAAAAAATGACTGCCATCTTGGGACAGGCAGGTACAGCAGAACAAACTGCCACAGCAGATAGGCAAGAAAGGAACGTGTCAACATTCATCATTATGCTAGAGAATATGGGGAGCTTTTAAAGAACTGACAAGAAGTTGCTCATATATCAGCAGGACCATGTGTTTACTACCTAATCTCAGCAGAGTACTGGTGTCTCCAACTCTCCTGGCAGCCACAGTGCAGTCAGGCTCCTTGGATGGAGGATAAATTAAGAGAACTAGTGGCACAAATGCACTCCATGAGTAACATGTGACAAAATGAAAGAGAAGGACCAATCTATTGAGCTGCTTTCACATTAAGAGACAAACAGTATTTACTTGCATCCCACAGGGCCAAGCACCTGCCTTGCTGCACACGCTTTTGTTCAGAAAGTGTTTGAATAATGGTCTCTGGAGGACACAGAAAGATATTGTGTAGATGATATTCTGGGGATCACAAAAGAAGAGTTACAAGAAAGAGGTATCTGAGTTTTAAAATTAATAGATCAAGAGGGATTTAAAGTCAATTTGAATACAGCACATTTAATGCAATCCCAGGTTAACTGCTGGGGAATTGGAACCGGCAAAACAAGATAGATCTGAGGAAGCTTAAACTTTCTGTGAAATAAAGACTCCCATTGCTCAGACTGAGCTCTGGAGACTGCTGGGAGGATTGGATCTCTTGTGGCACCGCATCTGTAACTTAGCTAGTACTATCAAAGCATTATGACTATTACAGAAGAAACAGGAATGGAGGCAAAGTAAGGAGTGAAATGACAATTTACTTACAGCAAAAGAAGCTGCTGCTTGAAAAGCTCCTACAACAGAACATACCTTTGAAGGAAAGCGATTGATAGTAATAATTTCAGCATGAGATCATTCTGAGGGATCAGTACTGTTACAGAAAAATAGCGAAGAAAAATGGATACCAATAGGGTATGTGTTCCCCTTCTTTAGGATCCAGACCAAAATTTCCCCGACCATGAGAAAGCCAGGTCTGGTCTGTGATGGTCCTTATCGCTTTCATCGTTGATACTTTGGTTGCACCCTGATCTACTCATACTCTGCTCTTAAGCACAAAGAGAAGAAATCAGTTAAAGTGCAGATGTTCTTTGAAAGGAAACCAGCAATAAAACAAAGTTATTGTGTGCCCATAGGAGTGCTAAGCTTGTACAGAGAGGAAAAATAGTTGAGGGTGGCGTTGTTGGTGGAATGAGGGAACTAGAGAAAGGATGTTGGCAAGGAGCAAAAGCGCAGGCTGTCATAGAAAGCAGTAAAAGACATAAATCCAGTATCTCTTTACAGATAGCTACCTTGTTGATACTAGAGTAAAATATGGTTGTCTTATAGAGAGAAGGGTGATGGTAAGCAGATAATGGGACACCCAGAAAGAAAACTGGATGTTTATTTTACATGCCTAGAGGAAGAGTGGGAATAAAATATATGTGAAGGAAGCTAAAGCATGTAAGAAGGCTGAAAGCAATGCTTAGAAACAATTTAATGAGCAAGTATATAAAATGACTCTGAGTTTATTTACAGCAGCCCCAGCCAGGAATCAACTAGAAGAAAAGAAGGGATGGATACTGTGCCTGGCTGAATGAGACCAAATCATCTCAGACTGTTATAACATTAGCAAAAAAAAAAAAAGAGAGAGAGAGAGAGAGAGAGAACAAGGTACTATAAAAAGAGCGCAAGGAATTTATATTTGGCCCCAAATGAAGCCAATAAAAATGGCATGAAGTATGCAGTTTACTCAAAGGACAGTGAGGCTCTGGCACTGCCAGCTGCCCAGAGAGGCTGTGGATGCCCCATCCCTGGAGGGGCTCAAAGCCAGGCTGGATGGGACCCTGAACAGCCTGATCTAGTATTTGGCAACCCTGCCCATGGCACAGGATTGGAACTGGGTGGGCTTTAAGGTCCCTTCCAACCTAAGCCATTCTGTGATAATACGATGCAAAAGTGAAGTAGGGGGCCAAATAATATATCTGAAATTGGATAGAAAGGAACAAACATCCAGAGCCCAGCCTGCTCAGTGAGACTGTCCCAATTCAGGAGTAAGGGACCACCACTCACTCATGCTGGCATGAGCGGCTGCAGCAGATCTGTTTATGTGCTTGCATATGAGCATCGCTGGTTTATGCCTCAAGCTTTGCTTATTTTCTATTTTGTAGGGCAACAGATTTTACTACAGCCCCACAAGCAAGCAGCAGCTGAGAGTCATGGTGCAGTGATGCAAACTCTGAGGCAAAGCGGAGGAGTTGAGGTCTCCGGCAGTTTGCAAGAATTTTTAACTTGGCTCCTCACTCCATATCAATAGCTTTGTGTTTTTTATAAATTGCATTAATTATAAACATTTAACAAGGCAGAAAATGACTGTAAAGTGCCTTGGAGAATCCAAGGTGACCTTTATGGGCTTTGAGGCCAAACCAGTGTCCTTTTCATAGTGATAGATCTAACCTGCGACTTAGCCTGCTTTAGCCTCGATTACCTTGCTGCAGCTTCCTAATGCGGTAGTAATAACTTAAGATCCCAAATAAAAAATTGTTACAGCTCTTAAGGGAACCTTGAGAGTTGTAGCTCAAAGATCTGGATCCACCCAGATTGGGAAATCATAGCTGAAGCTTTGGAAAAATGTTCTAAAATTACAACAGCTGAATGAAGTAGGTAGTTTTGTTCATTTACAGAACAATTCTCCAAGGAGGACCAACTGGAGGAGAAGCAGCCAGACCTAGTGCTGAACTGCTGATTTCTGTAATGCTCTTTTGAGCAAATGCCTGAGTAAGGAGGAATTTAGGAGGAGGTCAAATAAGAGAGGAAGCAGAAAGGATTCTTGAAGCGAATGGGAGACTGTGTGCTGTCAACAGCTAGCCAGTTACAATTTGAGACAATTGAGGGTTAAATATACCTAAGCAGAGATCTGAAATGGGAAATATGTATGGAATTCTAAGCTATTATGGCTGAGCGACAGTAGAGGTAACACTGAAGGGGTGATGGCATTTGTAAGTATTGTAGGACACCTGCTCAATAGCAGAAATTAACTGCTAGGCCATACGTTTCTTTCAGTAATAAACAATAAAAATCCATATACAGAGAATAAGGATGGTAGAAGTCTATACAGAAACATTACTACTGATGATGCAAAGAACTACTCATACTTCCCCAACCTGCTGCCCCCCTAACTGTTGTGCTGCCTCTGTGCATCCCAAGCCCAGCTCTGATACTGCCCAGCTGCATAACCTTGGGCCACACTTCTAAGCAAGCTGCTCAGTTGTGAGACAGCTGGCAAGAAGATAAGAAGGGCAGAAACAGGGGGAGGAAAATTGAGAGCTTTGAGCCAGAGCAAGTGATTTGTATCAACAGCGAAAGCTAGATGAAACCGGACTTGAGCATCTTAATTGTAGGCTACTTTCCTCAGAAGTGAACAGCAATAGCATTAGTCACGCATCTGAGCTACATCAGGTGACAGTGATATTAGGCTATGTAAAAACAAGGTGATGCTGTATTTGTGCAATGCTGGAGGATTGAAAGCGTGTGAAATTCTGCCATGGGATTTAAGTGCCAGAACCGATAAACTCAAGCACCAAGGCTGCCCAAGGCCACCAGCACAAATGAGCATCAACAGCTGTGGCTGCTATCTGCTGTGAGCAGCAGTAGTTAAGTTACTGAGCACCAACAGCACAGCTGGTTGTGATCTGTGTCCCTCCCTTGATGAACTCCCATCAGGGAAACTGCAACACAGGTGTGGCTAGGAAGGTGAGAAGTGGGAGGCATTAGGAGTCAATTGAAGCTGCAGATGACAAAAGGGGGTGCCGAAGTCTCAGGTGTGGGAGCTTTTAAAAGAGGGTTTGGAGGCTTTGCTTCTGGGTTTGGGATTGTTTTGTGGTGCTTGAGGTGAGGAAGGTACAGGTAGGTTGGGGCTCCTCTATGTCTAGGCAGATACTTCTGGCTTAGATCAGTGTAGAGCTTCAAGGATGCTCTAATGCTTCTTTTGTCATGGTGGGGCTGTGAACACAGGGACTTGTCAGCAAGAAGCTGAAGGGAGGCTGAGAGCTGAGATCTTAAATGTCATGGTCTTGGTTCCAGCAGAAGTGCTCTGAGCAGCTCTGAATTTCCTAAGTGTAAGGGGCTGTAACAGGCTTGAGGTGGTGGAGACTGGGTGCCCTCTGTGGAATTGCTGTAGGGACTTGTTTTGAAGTTAAAAAAGCAGATTAACTTATTCTCTCAAACTGCAAAAAAATAGCTTTTTATTTTCTTCTTGTTCTTTTCCTTTTAATGAAACTGGCTTTTAGTAAAGCAGCTTTTCTCCCTTCCTTGCATCCAGGGACCTAGTGCACAACTCTTAACTTCAACTTTGTAGCCTGACCCATGTCTTTGGACAGTGTTAAAGCTCTCCCAGCAATCAAAGGCAAAGTCACCCAGGATGCCAGCAGGCCTTGGGTTTGTCCCTCTGCCTTCCTCTGAGCTGGCCCTACATTCCAATGTGGCAAACTGTTGGGGTAGCATGGGGATGGGCAGCAGTGCAAATGTTTGGAGACAACAGTTAAAAGTTATGGGCTAGGAACAGGGGAGGGCAGAGGGGAATGGAGGAGCCCAGTTCTCTTATTAACTGATCACATTGAGCGCGTTAATCAGTGAATGAAGCTCGTCCCTTACGCTCTCCAGGGAGTGGCAGATGGTCTGGGGGCTGTCCAGGAGTTCAATGCTGTGGGTGTAGGGCTCGTATTTCACTGAGAAGGGCCGCTTGATATGTGCTGCATAGTTCCTGTAAGGGAAGGATACAAGGTCTTAGTACAAGAAACAGGTCCTCAGCCCAGCTCCTGGCCTCCTCCTCCCTATAGCCGTTTACTCAGATCACAACTGGCAAATGCCTCTCTTAGAACATTCAACTTAACACAGAAGATTTGGTTTCTCACCTTCCCACCTTTACAGGGCTGTAGAGATGCCTGAGATCACTCCATTCAGTAAGGACACTGAGTTTGACAGCAAGTTTCTTGGGGCTGAAAACGTGGACTTGCATCAAACTGAAGAGTACACTGAACTTGCCACCCTATGGCTATCTCCAGATGCTTTCTACTCAAATTGCTTTTCTTTTTCTTTCAAAAATACCAAAGAGATTTAGACACTAATTGCAGGGAAAACCTCTGGCATTGTAGTATTACATTCCTAAATCCTTTCTGTCATTCACTTGTTTACTAATCTCTGCTTGGGGAGGAGATGACTAGCTGCAGGCCATGTTAAGATACGACTGAGAGGCAGCAGGTCAGACCTGTGCACAGAGATGGGAATAGCATCACCAGGCTGAGCTGAGTAATGCTACGCTATTTCACACCCAGGGCCAACTGAAGCCTGAATCTGAGTGACAACCCTGACTTCTCATGGCACATCTCAAGAACAAGACTTTGTCACCAGGTTTACCTGGCAAGTGTTCAAGGAGGTCATGGTGAACACAGCAAGAGGAAGGTTTCTCATATTCAGCTCCAAGGCTTACGTCTGTACACTTGACGAGGTAGGTTTGTGGATTTTTCTTTCTTGACATTTAATATTGAGTTGGGAATCTATGTTTGTGTACTTACGGCTAAAATCTCAGACTGAAAAGACCTGTGATGATGAAGGGAGAAACAAGTACTGGGGCAAGCGTGCTCATTACTAAGGCTTCACCCTTCTGCTCCTGAATTGCTTAGCTTAGGGTACCCTCTTGTGGCTACCGTAGGTCTGCACGGAATGGGAAGTGCATCGCTCCCTTTAATATGTCCTGGGCTCATTCTGCGCGCTGTAGGAAGTCCGATTACCAGAATTTGTGAGAAAAACATCACTGGCTACAGAGAAGACCAGGGGTCACTAAGCCAAAGCTGCAAGCTGGTGGAGGATTTTTTTTTTTTAAGTGCCGGCCACTGTCAACATTTTCTAGCCTAAGTTTGAATAAGTAGTGTATTTTCCCCCCTTTAAATGCAATGAAATAACCCATGAGCCAAAAAGCTGAGTGGTGTGTTTTTTTTTTTTTTGTTTTGTTTTTTTGTTTTAGCAGACTGTGTGTGAGAGGAAGGGTTTCCTAGGTGCTTCCTTTTGAGCATTTGGATCCTGGGTTATATGAGTGGTGCAAGTGAGTGCCATAAAAGCAGAAGTTGAAATATGACAAAACTTGCCGTGTTGTTTGTGTGAAATATCTCATTTGTGGGATCTGCAAAGTCATGCATGCTGTGTGATGCTTGGTCTCAACATGCATCCTCTCTATGGCAAGACAAAATGATATACACAAAAGTTTCTTCTAAATGTGACAGCACTGAGTTTTCCTCCTGTAAATCACTCTGACTATGGTCATGATGTTGTTCTGAACTGACATCTGTGCACAGAGCTACCCCAGCAGTCTCAACACGTTTGCAGTTGCATGTGATGTGGAAACCAAGTTTATACTAGTGAGATAATGCATAGGATCTGTTAACCATGCTACAGGAAGAAAAATTCCCTTTTTCCAATGGATCCATGTCATGCAATTGTTTTTCCTTGTGTCCAAGCTACAAAGAATGGCTGAGATTTTTGCTAGTTGAAAGATGTGTAAGTTGCCCAGGTGTTACTCTGAAAGACAAAAACCTGTCCTGCCTCTTAAATTCAGAGATCAGAAACATTTTGAGCAGCTCTTTGTGTCTCTCCTAAATCTTTTATATGATACAACTGATGTGTTCTGGAGGGGCATGTGCTGGTGGGAGATGCTGTGTTGGTTGGCTGGTGCCAGACCTGGCTTTTCTGTGGCAAGGAAGCAGAGGAAGTTGTGATGAGTTCTCTGAGCCTCTATGTTCTGGACTTCCCACCAGCTCTCTACTATGTTGCTCAACCTCTTCTGGGAGCTGGAGGTGATCTGTATCTCCTTTTGAGAATTAGGGAGTTGTGCCAGATTTGTCTCTTCTTTAACTCTCTCAGCCTTGCCTCAATGAGTGCTTCTTTCTCTGTTCCAAACCCTCCAGCCCACCTTTTGTTGGATAGTTAGTGTCCCAATCAGAGAGAAGCTGGGACTGTAGGAACTGATAAATTACTTCACTCCATGTAAAAACTGGGTGAATGTTTAGGCCTGAATTTTTGAAAGACTAACTGAACTCTTTCCAAATCTCTTCTGAGATTATATACTGGTACCAAGCCTTGTTTTAAAATAATATAGCTTTGTGTTCCTTTGTTTGGGTCTCCCTCAGTGCCCAGTCCTACCTCAGCTTGTTTTTGGCATCGCTGAAGCTCTCAGACACAAAATACACAGGCTGGTAGTTCTGGTCCTGGTAGGGCTGAACAGCAGCAGCATCAGGATCAAAGTCCCGTACCTCTGGTTCATCTGACAAGGAGTGCTATGGACACAGTGGGAAAAGTTTCAGTGCAAAATCAAAGAACCCAGAGAAAACATGCTAGAAATGGATAATAGATCAGCAAAAGACATTGCAGCTGCTCAGAGGAAGAAGGGTTTTGTAGTAAAGAGTGTAGAGCACAGTGGTAATTTGTGCTGGGACTTACGATGAGCTCCCCATAGGAAGACAGGAGACCTGCCCCATAGGCTTTGACTATTCCATTCTGTCTGCAGAGTCCAAACTCCACTGTAAACCAGTAAAGCTGTAAAAAGAAAAGAAAAACAAATGGTGGACACAACTCTTCTTCATTTCCTTGTCTGTGCACTATGCTGAGGGTTTGGAGATATTTTAATGAATGTGTGCCTGGCATGGGCACCAAATTGCATGAAGGATAATCCTTCCCCTGCAGCCAGCCCTGCCAGAGCAGAGTGTTAAACTAAACCTCTGCCATGCTGGGACAAACTGTGCCCCTGTCCACATGCAATGACGGGTGCCCTTGGAGCAGGCCAGTCACCTTGCTGAGGTAGAGCCAGAGGAAGTGAATGTAATTTAATCCTGTACCAAAGAATCTCAGCAATGCTGTTAGAAATATGATGCTCGTGGATACTCTGGTGCCTCTGAAAATTGGGTTAATGTGCAAGTGAGCTCTGCTATTCATCCGATCTCTGTTCTGCGTGATCATCCGGGGGCAGCTTGTTTGGGGACACTAAACCTGCAAATGCAGGGGTACCAGGCTGCAATTCTAGCACCACAACCATTCTAGTAGAGGAACTGGGGTTCCTCTGGGGCTGACGGAAAAACTTACTGTAGCCAGTTTCTCAATTTCTTCATCAGTTGCTCCCAGAGATGCAAGCCCAATGTCCTGGGAATATAAGAGTGATGTCAGGATAGATTTGCAGCAAGATCTACTTAAGCATGTAGGAGCTTGTCAGTTATTCAGTTCTCACACAGTACAAGCATCCACTTAGTACTTCTGAAAACTCATAGTGCATCTTTCTTGTGGATAATGAGAGTAAAGGAAATATCAAGATTTGGGAATTTCTGTCTATCTCATAACCTCCTCTGTAGCTGGTGTCTGGGAATTCACATTAGCCAGTGTTTCTATCGGAACAACTTGTTTGAAATGTTTATTTTGCACATCCCTTCTTGATCTCTTCCTCCCCGTCCCCTGCCTGGTGGCTCCTGCTGTGGTAATTCTCCAGCTGCCCCATTGCACCTTCAGGCTGGTACTCCCATATTCTCCCCATTATTGGGGGTCTTCCTTTCCTTCATCACCACCAAACTATTCATGATCACCTTTTCCTTAAACCCACCTCTTTCTTGATGACTTCTTAAAGACAATTAGCAAGGCCCTTACACACAGATTTCTCTGTTGTTATTGCCTGGAAACAACAGATATAGTCTACCTGAGCTGCCAAGCCTTTTTTGTTGCTTAGTTGCACTCAGATTAAATGGCTGTTAAGTATTCTTCAGTATATAGTCTAGAAGAAGGGTGTAAGATTGGTAAGAAAAGGCAAGGCTGAAAGCAAACAGGCATCAGTCAAAGTTGGAGCTGAGGCAGTCATGTCACATGTTGAAGGAAAAAGTACCAAACCCAGATGTGCATATATATTGCAAATCTGCCCCTAGCAGACATCTTCACAAATAAGTGCTGAATGTGCTATTGCTATAGCAATTGATTTGGAGTATGTTGTTATGTCCTGTAGAAACCCCTTAGAGCAAAGCAATGCTCGACTGCTGGTGTGGTGTAATGAAAACCCAAGAGAAAAGGGTGGAGAGGAGAAAATCTCCTCCAGGCAGTGTGGAGAGTGTGAAAATCTCTTCCAGGAGTGTGAGTGACAATCAGGCCTGTTTGGGATCTCACCTACTCCCTTACACTCTTGGGGAGAAGCAGCAGAAAACTACCTTACCTGGGAGAACTGGGCAAACGTCTTGTCAGCCAGCATTGGGACGTGCCCCAGTAGCTCATGACAGCAGTCCCTGCCATTGTCCAGGGGAAGGAGGAAAATGCAGTCAGCAGCAGATAGCTTGCCCATTAGGGAAAAAGCCAAATGTTCCTTGCTGGCTGCCAGGGCCAGCAGTACTCACGGCTCAGGGGAATGCATGGGTGAAGATGCGTGGCGGATATACTGTGTGCACTGGAACACACGGAAGGCCAGGCTGGCAAGGAAGTCACGTGCAGACAACAGGCCAGCCACAGGCCGGAGCTGAAAGCCAGTCCTCTCTGAAACAGAGCATAAGGCTTTGTGTGAGGGGGCAGATCACAGATTGTGATGCTGTCCTATGGTTCCAGCACCTAAAGAAAAATATTCAGTGCTGGAAGACAAACAGCTCCTTTGCTGCCAAAACCAATGTTCCTGCTTCTACTAGGGAGTTCATTAGTTGTTCAGTGGGTTGATGATGGTCTTGACTTTCCAATGAACTAACCCTGTCTAGTTGTGGCTTCAACCACCTCTCCTCCATACTTAGATTTTCCCATTGCAGCTGCCACTGCTGTGCTGGAGCCCTGGCTGCCACAGATCCAGGTCCCCTGGGCTTTTCTCTGCTCCATCAGGAGCTTGTACTCACCTTTCAGGAAGCGGGAGACCTCCTCCAGTTGAGGGATGTTGTTCTCATTGTAGCCACAGAATTTCTCCAGTAGATTAAAAGCTTCTAAGTACTCCTTGCAGGCATGGGTTGGATACAGGCTCTTCAGAGTGCTGTATACCTCCTTCCTTCAGGGCAAGAAATGACACAGTCAATGACCTGCCCACTTGTTCCTCTGGACGCACACTACCAGGTTCTCATGCTTCTAGATTTCTTGTTATGTGCTTTCTGCAGGACTGCAAGTCTGCAAGTCTGCCTCTTTGCATGCTTATAGGAGTACACAAATGTACATATTTGGAGGCGCATGAAGCATCAGTCAAATCTACGCTGACCTTCAAGGTCAGAAGATGGTATTAAAAGCATTAACTGGAATTAAAATATTCCCTGTACGTCATTCCTGGAGCTGCACTATAGATGGTCAATATAAACAAAATGTGACCTTGTTTAAGAGTCAGAGTTCTCAGTAGTAGCCCGTGACTGACATGACTTCCTCTCTGGGGAAGCTCTCTTGAAGGAAGCTCTTAGAGGTCTTTTTGCAAATCACTACAACAATCCAGGTTTTAATTCCCTAGTTTCTAGTGCTGGTGCCATGAGTTATGAATTGTATCAGCACTCACCAGGTAGCAGTCTCCTCTGCTGTGTACTCCACATGAGGGATTGGATCTCCCCTGCAAGGCAAATGCACTGTTACTGACAGTAGAAGAGCACAAGCCAAGCTCCTCTCCCTATTGAGAAGGAAGCCCTTTGGAGAAGCTCTGTATGATGGTGATCAAGATTCTTCTTTAAAATAAACAAGGTGGCAGGAAAAACAAACTTTTGATACTAGGTCATTTGCACAGGTGCAGTAATGGAGACAGAAAAGCATTAATCTCACTGGAAGTTATAAATAAGCAAAGGATGAGCAGAAGCTTAGCAGGCTTAGTATTTCCAGTCAATACAGTTTTCACTGAAAAAATGGGAAGCCTTTTGTGAGAATAAATTAATTTCATGTGCCTAAGCTGCAGGGAGCTGATGATTATTAGAATGAATCAATGGCTGGGAAATAAAAGTAGATAATAAAGACAACTAAACACATTTGAACTGCAGGGGGGGGACAGTATTGTCCATGAGACTAAGGACTGCAAGAAAAGACATTGTTTATTGTAAGTGGGAACTGAAGAAGGCTGGTGCTCTTGCCTTTTCAGCATCATAATTATATTTTCTAAATCTTTATGCTCTGTATTTTTGAATGAATGAGATATTCATATATTACAGTGATAAAGCATAGTTCCTGTTCCATTAAGAATCTGAAGGGATGTTACACAGCAGCCTATGAATGCTAACCTGATAGGCAAGAAAAAGCATCCTAAATGGGTGCATCATCTTAGTAGAGTATTTATACTCAGTCCCTTAGGACTCTCTTGCTGGCTCACTTATTTCCTATGCATTTAATATCAGTGCAAAAAACAAACAAAAAAAAAACTATCATTGTATATATTCCAAGCTTTGAATGTGCATCAAACATGTAATTTAACAGAGCAGTCAGTAAGCCATGGTTGGATCACATCAAGTGTGCAGATAGCTCAAGAAGGTGATCCAGATAACATCCATAGCTTGCTTTCAGCATGGCTCGCTAAAGGAATCTACATTTAAGTGCTGCTAAAAGAGGCACTGTGGTGGAAGGCAGTGTTACTGAATAGGATCTAGGGAGTGTTTTTACTAACCCAACTGAACACTGGAGCTCTGATTGATGTTGTGAAGAGATTTAGTGCTATCGCTGCTTACATCAGAATGAGAGTATTAAATAGCAGTACAAGAGATAGTCTTAATTCTATATAAGACAATTATGAGACCATTATAGGAATCTATTTAATTTATCAGAAAGAGTTAGGAGTCTATAAATACCATAATGGGGTGGAAAAAGTGATAGAGCTCTATGAAAGATGTGTATGATGCACTGGGTAGAAGCTAAATCTACTGATGTTCTATTTTGAAATTAAACATCCTTTTCAGTCAGTATAATGAATCATTGGAATAAGTTTTCCAGACATGTGATGATTTTTTTCAGTATATGAAACTTTGAAGTTGAGACTAGATGTCATTCTAAAACAGTTGCAACAGTTCATAGTTAAGTTGGAGATCTGGTGGAATTATACACAGCTTTTGTTATGCAGCAAGTTTATTCTGACTGTATCAGTATATGAATAAATGACCACAGACATTTTTAAATTAGGGATGGAACTGGAATGCATGGAGAGAAGAAGCACACAAAAGGAAGTGGAAAGGCTAAATGGGAGAAAACACAAAAAAGGTGTAATGCATGTAACTTTAATTACTTCTCAATAGGCTGTTTTGACATGGTATTATTCCTGCATGAATGTGAGGGATGATACTTACTGCCTATAGTGAAAAGCGATTTCTGCTATTGATTTCCTCCTCTGGCGATACACCTGGTCAGAGTAGCCCTAGGATGAAAAATAGGAACATAACCACAATGCTTTTAATGTTACTAAATTTCTAACCTGATAAAATTCGTTGCTGTCTGGAGCAACTGGTGGTTCTGGTACAATTCCCTGACCAGCTGCATGAGTAGCTGTTCTCTAGCTCCTTATTTCTGAGAGCTGGCTCAGAACTCAAATGCAGATATGTACCCATACACTCACCGGGTGATCCAAGTCCAAGTCAGGGTCAAACTTGGTGACCAAATGGTGGCAATTGTCCAATTCACATATTTTTCTGGGAAACCAGTGAACTGTGGGGAGAGAGAAAAGCAGAAGCTGTCTGTGGAAGCAAAGGATGAATGTGAGACTTTGTGGAGAAATGTGCAAGGAGGTGATCCTGAGGCATTCTTCCCTTGGTCGCATTCGGCATATCACTTCTTTTCTGAGAATATTGAAATCTTTGCCCTGTTTCTGTTTCAACCATACCACCAAAATAAATAAATAAATAAAAACAAAAATAATCGAATAATTTTTATATTTTTCTTACATTTGTCTTCCTTAGTGGTCCTCACATCTTCTGCTACCCTCTTGATGGAGCTAATGAAAGTATTGAGGTCAGAGCTGTGCACTTCACAGCGCACAAAATACTCCAGTTCAGCAGTGCCTTCACGGGGCTTTCGGCTGAGTCTTGTCTCCAAGTGGTGGATTTTAGCTTCAAATGTCTTGTAGAACATGGGAAAGAAGAACAAAAACATTAAGCAAGCCTGTAACACTTGAAAAAAAAACTACTGATGCTTCATGTATGTGTACATTTGTGGGGAGGTCCCTGCTGCTGCATTGAAAATTATTTTGACTGAGGTAAACTTGCTTATCCGTTACCGAGGTTTTGCTTCTGAGAGGGGAAGTCGCTAGGGTAGAAAGCAACTTCCTATGGTCCCCTTTTCCCTTTAATAAGTGGATTTTTGGTGGTGACGAAGGGGGGCAAGGAGCAGCCCGAGAGCCGGCGGGCGGTGCTGGCCGTGGTGCTGAACGTGCGGGACCGCCGTCTCCGGGAGCGTAGGTTCCCCTTGCCTGCCATCACAAGTGTTTGATACCCGTAGAAAAGCAGAGGTTTAACTCACCCACTACACGCCCAATCGCAGACGAATACACACACACACTTGAGCATGAAATCTGAAGCGATCGTTCAGTTGCTGATTTACAGCTGAAAGAAATCTGTAGATGTTTTAATTTGTGTTTAAGCCAGCCATTGGAAAAATGTGAATAGGTAGGTTTTCTAGTTTTTCGTCTGAGAAACAGGATCTCACCCCCATTTCGTACGTCTGATAGCTTTCCTGAGGGACTCGTGACAGTGATTTAACAGCCACCTTATTGCTACTTAATGTCATTTGAAGAGTCTAGTCTCACCCTTGTCAACAGTGACTGACATAAATACTCCTATAAGACTTGCACCCCATCATTTTCCTCAATTTTTTTGTTTGTTTGTTTGTTTTGCTTGTTTTGTGAGGGTTCTTTAGGAGTCGAGGAAGAGGTTTAAGAAGAACGTTTGTTCTGTCTACATCCAGCAGGTTGCTAAATTCTGCTCAGACTCTAGTAGTTACTTGGGGTTCATCATTAGAACTGAATTCACACAAAAATAAGAAGTGGACAGAACAGAGTCCCAAGTCCTCCAAAAGGTCCTGGTAGAATTTTGGATGCTTTGTTTATCTCTGTGAAAATCTGGAGTACGAGCACGAGTCCATGGACAATGACACAACCTTTCCAATGTCTCTGAGATATCTTTGGTAGAAGAAAGAGCATTATTTCTTTTGTTAATCAGAGGCAGATGAGAAGGAACAGATGCGATGCCACAGGTAAATTAAATTTAGGACTGTGTTTTTGAATGTACCTACCAACTTCAATATTACATTGTTCCCTCAACAATCAATACCTTTGCATTAATCTGACAGCTGTGATTGCATTACCTATGCTTTGACTGCATGTAACACATACAGCAGAGTGAAACCAGCTTCCCTGCAGCCTGGTTTATGATGAGGCAAATGTCATTATGCCCGTCTGCTTTCATATCTTGTACCTGCATTGCCAGAGGGATCTGGGAAATGAATCTTTCTCTGTTGTGGCTTGACATGTTTGTCTTTTTATTATCTTGAAAGCTCTCTCTGTGACAAGATCGAAGAGCTTTTTTTTTTTTTCTTTTTTTTTTCTTCTCCAAAGCAGATCTTGATGCTGCAAGTAATTTTCTCCAGAAAGAAACAAATAATATTTGGATGTAAGCTGCCCCTGTCTCTTCCTTGATGTTTAAAAGCTATTTAAATTATAGACCTAAAATGTGCTGTAACATGCAGTCTGCCAAGTACAAGAGTCTACACCTCCATGCTTCATACCTGCTAAGCAGTGTGTTGCATTTGAAATGTTACGCTGATGGGTTTTTTATTTTTTTATTTATTTTACTTTCCTGGCAGCATTGTGCTTCTCTTAGGAAGGAGACACGATCATGGTGACATGAAATGTACTATGTCTATAATCCTATTGTTAGAAAAGTATTACATTTCTGCTTGACACGTGTGTTTGACGGATTCTTTTGAAATAAGAACAAAATGTTGCCCAGAAACAGTTTTTTCTTACAACCATTAATTTTAGAGAAAATGTGAGATGTTTTCTAAGTATTAAAAATCTGAAACACTTTTCAGAAGATTATCAGACATGGTGCTGCATGGGCTGTAGCTATAATGCCTTCTAATTTCAGGAAAATACTTACCCCCCAGAAAACAGGTTTTGTTTTTTGGTTTGTTTGTTTGCTTGGTTTTTTTTTTCTTAAAGTGCATAGCAGTAAGACAAGAGGCAACGGACACAAACTGGAAGCAAGGACATTTAAAAAAAAAACAAAACTTTTTTCTTTACCTTGCAGGCAGTAAAACACTAAACAAATAGTCCAAGGAGACTGTAGAATCTCTACTTTATAAACATGGCCATGTATAACACACTGCAACTAGACCTGCTATGAGCATAAGGTTGAACTAGAAACCTCTGTAGGTCCCTTATAATCCATGTGGCTGATGAATAGGAACAAATTGTCCTCTTGCTGCTGAAGTTAATGAGATTAAACTAGTATAGATAAAACATTGCACAGATCCCCAGTTTGCAAAACACTTTCAAATCCTTCTGGATGACAATGAGCTATATAAATGCAAGTTGTCATGTTTTGATTATTGTTTAAATAGCCAGTACTTATCTCAATCTTTCCATTCATGGAACAGAGATCCTAGATAATAGAAGATTATATTGCTGGCTAGAGGACAAAAGTGCAATCAGATATGAGTTTTCATCAATTTTAAAGCTATTTATAGGATGCACCTCTGTGGAGGAACCAACACAACCTTTAACACTCAATTGTTAGATTACCAAAGCCTTGACCCAGTAGCTGATCAGTAGTGAGGAAAGGGAATTTGTTCTGTAGCCGTGTAGAGCACATGGTGTGTTGTGAATGTTTGATCAGAGCCCAGTGCACATAGTGCTGAGCAGTAGAGGGTGCTGTCAGAGTATGCTACAAATAATATGGGTGTGTATTGTGGGTGTGAAATTGTGTGGCTGACTTCAGTAATCAAGCAAAGTCGAGCCCAGAGTGTTATAAAAGCACATTCCTAGTGTGGGCATGTTAGGGCATGAGCAAAGCATGACTTTGGGAGATCATGCAGACAGTTAACTCTTAACTTGCAGTAGTCAGAACTAGTTTGAATCTTCCTTGATAGATTCAGGGGATATTTCTCATCAAACCACCATGAGAAGCATAGTGTTCCTTGAGTCCAGAAGCAGGTTAGAGACTCACCTCAAACACCTTCAGTGCTCGCGAGAGCGGAGAAGTCTTGGCACCCTTGAGCATGAAGAACAGGTTCAGCATGGCTCTCCCATCCTTCTCCTCAAAAACAATTGTCTCTGTGGACTCTGCTGCATCAGTGGCTGCAGCTGCAGCCTCTCGTTCCTTCCTGGCATCTTCAATGAGGCTTTGGCGTCTACCAATGAACCGCGGAGACTGAATGCAGAATAGAAATAAGTAACAATTCTTATGGAGCGGTAGTGGGGAGCAGAAGCAACTCTGGTACTGCATGAGGCGTGACTGGAGTGCCTCATCAGAGGAAGATTGGAAAGGCTGGGCTGACTTGCTCAGCTTTGCAAAGGAAAGTATTGAGAACTAAGGCTTTAGAACTGAAATTTCAGAAATGTGACCTTTTGGGAAAAAGCTAAATATGCTTATAGTACAACTGAAGTGGGCTTGTCTCCCACACCTTCCCCAGCAATATATATATGTATATGTGTCTGATTCTCAGTTTTTGAAGAATAATCTTGCACAGTTTTAAGGAGTCTCATAAACTGCAGGGGAGACGTGCTAGGTAAACACAGAATCATTTAAGAAAAAGACATGCTGTGAGGTACAACCGAAGCCTGCAGCTGTGCCTTGGCCAGGAAATATGAACTGTTTACAGGTGTATTAGTACAGTAACCAATCTGTTCCCAGGCCCAGTGCGACCACCAGCCTAAGCACACCACATGCTCTCACGTTGTCTTCACAGCCCTGTGCCCGTATGTCCCCAGCCGCACTGAAAGAGTAAAAACATATCCCACAGGCATTTTCTTCTGATTTAAGTGGATGCTTGCCCACTGATTTATAATTGGAGCTGCATCCATGCATACCTGAAAAGTCCTCCCATTTCTCAGGTGGTTTGTTTTGTCCCAGCTAAGCCCTACAGTTACTTGGAATTACAGCTAAATTGCTGCACCTCTGTGCCTGGAGCCATGTTAAGTGGCTCTTTTATGTTTACAGTGAGCTATGAACCATTTCCTTCGTCGCTGCTGCTTTTGTTATACTAACAGCTCATATGCCAACTTACTTGTTTCTGGTCTTTCTGCAATAAGCCTTCCACTTTGAGGCAGTTCAGTTGGTTCCAATTTTCTGTGTTAGACACTCAAAGCAGATGACAGAGTCTTAGAACTTGCTAAAAGAAACCAGAGGCAGCACTGAAAGGGGATAGCTTATAAGGCAGTTCAGCATCCACTCACAGAGACGGACTGGCTGTATTTTTTTATCCTCTAATTCTAATGAAGGCATTTGGTAAATAGATGCCAAAAAAACAATGCCTTCCCTACCCTTTGAAACTTTGGAGAATATTTTCCTTTGAAAAACAGCCTGCTCAACTACTAAGCCTATTTTCTCTATTATTTTTGAAGCCCGCTGTGATGCTTCCTCTGAGAACCCTCTTGGATGCTTTAGCAGCACAGAGCTTCATGGCTTCCTCTGACATTTGAAATGCACCCTGAAAAACACTGTATCTCTAGATATCAGCCCACGTGCTTCTTCTTTGTCCTCTTTTTTAATAAAGAAACCCCTCTGAAGTGATATTTGCTGATCTTCAGCTACTTTATTCCTAGAGGCACCAAAAAATACCATCTAACAAATAAGCGCGCATTGCCATTTGTCTAATTTGGTGGTATTTGCACCCAAAGAGAAAAGACCTCTAATAAATACCCTTCTGGTCTTAACTTTTAAGAACTTGTAAGCATATGCTTGGCTTTAAGCATGTATTTTATATTGCTACTGCGTTTAAAGCTAAGCTAGTGTTTGCTTTCAGGTGCTTGCAATAAGTAGGGCAAACAGGGTCTGTGCTTTTCAGCAGCATGAAGCATTTCAGCTAAAGTGGTTTTATTGTATTATGCCCAGAGGTGCAAAAGTGCAATAAGGATTTTCTTTTGGAATGGAGAGAACAGAAGGAGGGGAGCCAGACTCCCATAAATCAAGTGAAATTTCCACTGGGAGGAGTTATGATGGTATAACCATGCTGCCAACAGGCAGAAGCAGGGGGTTTGGTCCATATCTAGGGGCTTAGATCCACACTTGGAGTGGCGAAGTTCATAAAAAAAGGGCAAGGCAGTTTTTTGTTTAGGAGAACATCAGGAGTGGTCTGCCTGCTTGCCGCATCGATGCTTTTCTTCTCAGCATCATCTCTCCTATTTCTCACCATTTATGCTCTTCAGGATGTTGCTTCTTTTTTTCTGGAAACTAGGAACTAGGAACTATTTCCTATATAAACCTATATAACCTATATAAACTAGCCAAAATGACTTCTATTCTTTGGAAGATGCTCTTACACGGGATTTCTGACTTTCCCTGTGGACTAACTCCCTCATTGCCTATCCAGCTAAAATGAGAAATTTAATTTTGCAGAACACTTCTTTGCCTCCCTGGGATCTGTGTCTGACTTGGTCATTCATCTGGTACAAAGGATTAGTTTTTCTTTCTTTGAAATTGCTGCAGTTCTGTGTGCCTAGCTGCTAAAAACGTGATGCTTTGAATTAAAGCATTTAGGCTCGCTTTTTGTAACAATCCCAGGCAATCCTTCCAGCTGTTTGGCTTCCAGCTGCCATCTCCTGATTAAACGCTCTGTAACCAAATCCCTGTTACAGATACAAGATATCTTGCAAAGAAAAACTGTGAGCAGAAAATCTAAATATACAACCTGAAGGATTTTCCACTATGTTTATCTCTGGCTGTTACAGCTGGTGTGTGAAACACCTCCTGGTGTGGGTGAGTCTTGGGATTGCAAAGCTCAGAAGGGACACCTCTGACCTGCTGGTGTGGTGGTGGTAGGGACTGGGTGGCCAATGGCCTTAGAACAACATGAGGGCTGGGATTGAGTGCTGCCACATACAAATGCAGAGTCATGCCTCTCGCTTAGTGCAAGCCAGCGAAATAAGCCAAGGGATTGCGGAGATCTCCCACATGAGGTAGGAGAGCTATTTTTTATTTATTTTTCGCTTTTCTGTGGATTTCTATTCCAAGAAGGGATACAGAGGTGGTCTGAAGTTTTATATCTGCTCTTCCAGGCTGCCACACCCCTGCTAGCATGTCCAAAAGACTCAGATTCCTGCAGCCCTTGCACCCAAGGCCACGCTTTCCATCAAACACAGCACAGCATCCCTGCATGCCCAATCACCAAACTCTCACCCCTTGGCCAGACAAGCCAGCATCTCAAGTACTGATCTGACACAGCAGTCTGGAAAATCCTTGTTTTTTGAAAAGCTACTTAAATGTTCATTATTTTGCCAGGGTGGGAATGCCTGTGCAGGAGGAAAGCCTTCCCTGACTTCCATTTACTACTGAAAGTGAGCTTACCTCTTTGTTTGTTAATTGTTTCTCTTGCTTTCTGACATGCTGCATGCTCCAAAACACCTTTGGTGCCTCCACCACGTTTTCTCCTGCTAAGTATCCCAAGAGTTCCTTCCCCGTGCTATCAGGGGGTCATCCAGAGCCTGGCCACTTCCCTGACCTGCAGAGCTGTCTCATGCCCGTGGTCTCTAGCCTTTTCTTGACTGCCTTCCCATTTGGTTAGTGTTCCATTCCTACAGCCTACCCAAAGCATTTATTAGAATTTGTTCTCTAAATGCACTTGACAGCCCAGCGGGAAATTTTCTCTTCTTTCCCTTATATCTGCAGCTTTAGTGTGTGCAGAAGTATTCCTCAAGGTAAAAACCGGGCCCCTAAATAATTATGAAGGAGTGGGAGCAGAAATGTGGGAAGATGTACTGAGAGAGCAACAGCAAACTGAATGAATTGCCTGCACCTTGCATATGGTCTGAAATGAAATTCACACTTTTCCATTGTGCTATAACAGATGAAATCTCTGCAGCTTAAAGTCTAGCAATGAATATAGTATTAAGTTTTTCAAATTACATTAGATGCTGCGGATGCCTTGTTACTCCTGCCCTAGTTCTATGGATTATTTTAGTTGCTTTTGGCTGCGGGGGGGTGAGGGTGCATTTGTTTTAGCTTTTGTCCCCCTAGTTCTTTGCATTTCACACATCAGTGTGTACAGATGAGTGTGGGGGTCATTTACTTCTCCTGGTCTAGAGAATTGGCTGGGGAACACCCCTAGGGATAGTGTTGATCCCTCTATGCCTGTCTGCCACTGCCTACTGCTGGAGGAGAGGCTGCATTTTTTAGGGGAGAGAGAAGAAGTGGAGTAGAGTTGTCTTACCATGATGGCCTCGGCTTGCTTGGAGTCCAGCTCTGACACCGCCCTGCGGAAGCCTTTGGCTGCAGAGGTGGAGATGTTGGGGGTTGGCATCGTCACTCTTCCACGAGCTCTGCTCTCCGCTTTTCAGCTCCTTGCCAGCTTTTTATAGGGTGAGGCTGACGTCAAAGATTCTTTCAAAGCTTCTCCCCTCCTGCCGCAACCCCCCCATCACCACCTCCCTCCTTTCCCCCCTCAGGCTGAGAGGAGGAGGGGACGTGAAGGAGAGAAGCGTTTCTGTCCCATTAAATCTAATCGCCACAAAGATTGCAGACACCCTGCCTTCGCAGACCTGCTGCTCCCCCCACTTGTTTGCCTGTGCCCAGAAGATTTCTTCCCTGTTTTTCACCCCTCTCTTTTTTTCTTGTTATAATTCTCTCATTCTTTTTCAATCTGGTAGATTCACTTTCCCGGCTTGGGCATTGCATGAAAGGATTTTGATCTGTTAAAGGACAAAATAAACAGAAGGGAAAGAGTCAGCCTTTTATTTCCTCCTTGTTTGCTATGTCACTGAGGCAGTAAAGGAGGAGGAAAGTAGCACCAACTCCCCCAGCTCAGCTACAGGACTGGTTGCTGTTCTTGTGCATGCACCTCCAGAGTTGGGTTGGCCATGGCATGCTGACAGCAGGCCAGCAGGATTAGGACCCTTGTATCCTCAGAGGAGAAAACATGGGGGAAAACCCGCCTCTGCATCCTGCTATCCAAGGATTTTGCTATTCTCGCTGCAATGCCTCAGAGGCCAAATGCCCAAGGACATTTGGTCTTTGGCAGCATGTGGCACAGCAGGACCCAACCCAGAGATGTCCTGCTGCATTCAAGATTGGCCTTCTTCTCATGTGGGATTCAAGAGGTGATGGCCTCAAGTTGCACTGGGGGAAAGAGGGGGGGGGGTTCAGGTTGGATATTAGGAAAAATCTCAGAAGGAGTAGTGATGCACTGGCACAGGCTGCCCAGAGTGGTGGTGGAGTCACTATCCCTGGAAGTGTTGAAAACCATGGCGTGGTGGCACTGAGGGACATGGTTTAAAGCGGCTACAGACATGGGCTGATGATTGGACTCAGTGACCTTAGCAATCTTTTCAACCATACTGATTCTATGATTCTTTGCCTGGCAGCAACTCTCTAGCACCAAGCTAACGTGTTCCAAGACTGAGAGAGCTTCCCTGGATTTTGTATAGGAAAGAAAGGCAGGCTTGGGAAGGAGGAGAGTTATGACAATCGTATTTGAATATCAAATAAACTTTTCATTCTGAATGTACTCTAATGAATTATGCTACCCTTTAAAGTAGCAAGTAGAATACCGGACTTCAGCACTTTTGGTCTGAGGTTTTCAGCTCAATCTCAGGACGAAGAAAAGTTTTCTTCATTCTGTTTTCTTAAAATCAAAAAGCACAACCATTTTGATAGATCTTTTATTTGTGGTGACTAGTTTAGTCTAAAGGTCTTTTTAGAACGCCATTTGCCAGAGATGATGAACCTAAAATCAGCTATCAAAGCAAATTCCACTTATTCAAATTTGTAATCAAGTTACTGAAAGGGTAGCCTTAAAATGTCAGTTCATGTGAAGAATAGAGAAAATGGATAAAGTACTTTAATGAAATGAGAACAGAACAAGTCAGCCAGCCTTCCTGCAGGCTGTAACATATTCAGAGATCACATGTGAGGGCTCTTCTGACAAATAGAGGCTTTAAAAGAAGCCGATAACATCAGGCAAGTTTTTTGAGATTATTGTACAAATATGTGGGATTACTTCAACTACATATTTTGATTTCCTTTTTTTTATTACATACTGTTTCTCTCCTTGCAAAATCCAGCACTCTACTTAAGCTCATCAGCTCTTCTTAGTTCGTCAAAAAGCCCTTGATTTTTAATTCCTCTCCTCTATGGGGATGATAAATTAGGCATACAACTCCTGCTTTCTTTAAGCCCTGTTAATCTGTCACCCCATGTCTGTCTGGTGATGAGAGTCCCACATTGTACGGAAATGCTGTCAAGCACAGAGCCTCTGCAGAGCTGAAGTGTAGTCCTGCTTCCTATGCAACCAAGGGCAAAACATCTGCATCTCTGTAAACCTCCTGCTTAGGTTTATGTGCAAGTTCTGCTGATATCAGGCACGACTTACTACAAAAAGACATTGAGGACCTCAGGTGTTTCTAAAGAAGGGCAACAAAACTGTGAAGGATTTGGAGTGCAAGTCTTATGGGGAGTGAGCAAGGGAGCTGTGATTGTTCAGTCTGGAGAAGATGAGGCCAGGTAGAGACCTTGTCACTCTCAGCAGTGACCTGAAAGATGTGGTGAAGTGTGGACTGGTCTTTTCTCCTGCATAACTAGCAATAGGATTAGAGGGAATGGCCTCAAGTTGCGCCAGAAGAAGGTTCAGATTGGGTATTAGGAATTTTTTTTTTCCTTGGAAAGAGTGGTGAGGCACTGAAACAGGCTGCCCAGAGTGGTGATGGAGTCAATGTCTCTGGAAGTGTTCAAGAAATATGGAGATGTGGCACTGAGAGACATCATCAGTGGGCATGGTGGTGGTGGGTTGCATTTGGACTAAATGGTAACAGTGGTCTTTTCCAACTTTTATGATTCTATGACTTTTAGGAGTGTGAGCCTACTTAGTTAAATTATGGCTTTGCTCCCACACCAAGGCTTTTGTATGTTGATTAAATACCGAATTTTCTAATGAAAGAGAGGAGCATTTAGGAAGCTTTATGAAGTAAATACAATGGATTCATCAGTGCTTTGTTTCTCAGGCTCCAATCACATGACTGTCTGTGAATGTGTGCAAGTGCTATGTGTAACCAGCTGCGTGTTTTAGGGGATTTATCTGACATAAAGCAGGAACAGCAAACATTGTTGGACGTTGCACTTTGGATGCATAGACCAAGAGGAAAACCTCCATCTGCCAGACTGCCATCCCTCATTGTGAGTGAGAGGTGGAGGGATCTCCGTGCAACAGACTGTGCCTTGATGCAAATTCCAGGGGGAATCAGTGACAGAGGTGATGCCAGCCCAGTGATGGTGGGGAGCTCTCTAGTGGTTCAGGGAGCTGCAGGGACAGGCTTTGAGATGCAGAAGTATCCCACCAAGGGCCGAAGAAAGAGACTGTGACCACCGTTGTGAGGGCAAGGTGCTATATCCCATCGCAATTGAGGAGAAAACCCTGGTGGTTGTGTGGAGTGACCAGGTCCTCTTGTTGCTCTTTCTCCCACCTATTCGCACCCTCTCCCTCTTTTCTTTCATAGCCTGAAAGTTACAGTCTGCTATATGAAGCAATTACAGCAGTGGTTAGCCAGCTCCGTCAAGAGATGCCTATTTTTTTAATTCATTTCCTTTCAACACTTCTGAATGCCTCAAAGTTTAATAACCCATAATGACACCCTAGACTTCGATGTCATTGCAGCCTCTAGGACTGGGGCATCAGCAAGAGGAAAAAAAAAAAAAAAGGATAATTAAAATCCATGTCTACCTCTCAATTTTGCAGTATTCTATCATCTGGAAAGCACTAGATTTTGTGCTCACACTCACTACAGATGAGCCCAAAGAAAGGGGAGCTGCAAGGAGTAGAATTCTGTAGCTCCTTTTTAAGTGTTCTGAGATGTATTCTGAGACTCTGGCATAAAAGCACAGTTGGACCAGATGAGGTTTAACATCTTCAGGCCTGCTCTGGTAGATGGGCCAGGTGCGGGGGTCCTCTGTTCCCTGAGTTGTAGAGGTGGGCTCTGGAAGATGAAGAGCCCCATTGCAGGGGTTGTTATTCCAACCAGTGGATGAATCTCAGGGCAAAATGAAAGCACATACATACAGAAGTACACACACGCACACTAGTGGCAGAAAATAATCTCCTATAGGAGATGTAGTGGGGCTGTGCAATCTCCAGCACCTTTTTGCCATGATCTGTATTGATATATTTTTAAAGTATGATGTCCAGGATTATTCTGCACTACAGATGTAAATCCAGTGACTGACGGGTCACAACCAACACCCTTCAGCAGCTAAATGCAAACTTCTGTGTCTACGACTTCACGCGTCAGAAGAGCAGCTCAGTTTTTAACTGAACCTGAAAATATTCCATAACACATCAAAAATGTCTGCTTATCTTTGGCTTTGGACATTGGGACTGACCGATCTCACAACTTCACATTCGGAGTCAGTTTGCGCTCATACCACTCATATTTTGCTTCCGACTCAAATCTCCTCTCTTGGGTCAATATAGTAATTGCAATCCTGAAAAATTTTTACAGAAATCAACTTTCCAGGTGAAAATAACCTGATTTCAGGCAAAACTTATTGAGGAATAAATTTGCAGCGGGAAGGAATTTTACTTGAATGGAGGAAAAACTCAGCACCTCCCTCTCCCCAGGAACTGGGTATTTAGCCCTGAGTTTTCAGAAACAAAAGCAGCAGTAATCCCTCCATTTCTGCATGAGGAAATGGATCTGGAACATACGAGTGTTAATTCAGAAACATTGCATTGATGATTCACCCGCTACTGCAGAATCCAAAATAACCATCTTGTCTCAGATCAATGGGGAAGCACTTAGGAGCAATTTTCTCTTTGGAAATGTGGGCAGCAAACAGACAGCCAGGAACAGGGGGGTGGAGTAAAATGTACTGTCTCTTGGAGCGTGCTATCTTGTATGGTCATAAAAACATTGGCTGACACCTCTGTCCCACCGTATTTCTACTTGCAGAAAATTCTTTAGTAAAGTGTTTAGGGTATTTCACCTTTGTGTGGAAAGTTGCCTCCATGTGTATTGTAGCAGGTCTCTCCCTATACAGCCAGCCTTCATAATTTTCATTTATATCTGTGATTCCCAATATTTTTCTCCTAGCTCTGGAGTCAGCTTTCCTTTGAAAATACATTAAGTTGCAGCCTTTTTGTGAGGAGAGGAAAGGATGGAGTCTAGGAACTCCCAGGCTGGGGGGAAAAAAAAGCCCTCCAGAATCAGTAATTACTGTATGGAAATCTGGCACAGAATTATTGAACATTGAGTTTGACAGTGAATTTGCTTTTCTTGGGGAAAAAGAAAAGAAGTATTATGTGGGCAAATAAGAGCCTGAGAACATCAGAAACATTATGACAAGAAAAATCAAATGTCTGGTGCTAATTCTATTGCAACAAGCAGCTCAGAAGATACACCAGTGCATTTTCTGACTGCTTGCTGTCTGGCTGGGGGCAAGTCATTTAATTCTGCCTTCTGTTTTGAGGCTTGTTGTAGCCGTAGCTGCCACTCTTTTCAGCACTACTGTGAAGAAACGGTTAATAACAGGCAGTGGATGTGGAAATCAATGGGAGCATTTGCTCTAGACTGCTTTCAGAAGGGTGAGTCCCAAAAAGGGGAAGCAGGGCTTTGGGACTGTGCTGCTGGTTCCAAGGCAGTCACCTGGTTTGCTGCCTGTTTTGTAATCTCACTTTTGGGAGCAATGTTCCCATTTCATTGCTAAAGGAAAGTCATCCTCTGTGATGCATTCCTTAGGTCAGCTTGACCAGAAGAGGTTTCAGGGCAGTGGAGGGTTTAGCTTGCTTTCCGCGACCTGAGAAATGTCTTCTCTTGCCTATAGTTTGATTTCCCATTGAGTCTTTGCCTTGCTGAATACATACTGCGAAGGGATTGATGTTACTGATTACTTTCTCTCCAAGTCCTTTGAAGTTCTAACACTAAGAGGTCTGCAGGGACCTGGATTCTTCAACTCTTTCTCTACACAAAAAGAGAAAGTTAGGGTCGTACACTTCTTACTTATCCACCCATGCCACCTAAGACGTAATTTATCTAACATCAGAACAAGTGGACTTGTGCTATACAGCTCAGTGATCCTAACACACGTACACAAAATCATTCGCTTCTAACTCCCTCTTTTCTCAGGCACTTGAGGACAAAAGCCATCTGCCTGTCAGACAAAAGGTCTGATGTGATTTTAGCATTAGGAGTCACACAGAGGGTCTCAGACCTATGAAAATGTCACTGTACTGACTTCATACAAATGTTTATTCATAGTTCTGTTTATAGGCAAAACAAATGGATGAGATCTATTACGTAGACACAACCAGTTTGGAATTGGAAACTGGCACCAGCATTTCACAGCGAAGTCATTGCATTTCTATCATTTTATATCTGCTCAGGATCTTATCTGTTATTCCTGACAGGTAGCCATCAAGCAAGTGCACTGGGAAAGGGATGCGAAAACATTTTCCTTTTCTTTTTAGAGAGGGAATGCAAATGTATCACTCACTGCAAGATTCGTGTCTCCCAGCAGGCTTAAGAGTATGACTCATCAAAGCCTTATGCTTGTCTTCAGGATCTTCAAAGTGTATCAACAGTGTTTTATTGATCCGTAGTCATGGAAAGTAAAGAAAGAAGAGTCTGAGATCTACACTGATACAATATGTCTGACTTCAGTAATTCTACCATTAAGCTACTGGGATGACACCATGGAACAGAAAGGTCTACATGATGGTATTTCCTGTTCTCCCAGTGGTAGGACAGTTCTCTCCAAATACATATGCTTTAATCCATTGGACAAGAGGATACATCAGAAGCTGAAAGTTAGGCAAAGAATAAAAGTTCAAGTTAGCAGTTAGAGATGCATTTTTAATAGTGAGAGTGAGCAAACCCACTGAGCATTGAGGAAGCCATATTCCCCTGTAAGTTTTCTGAACAGAATGGAATATTTCATTGGAAGATAGTGCCTATCAGACACAGGGACAGGATAGTAAACTAATGGGGATTGTACGCCAACATGCTGCAGGAGATGTGGAGGAGATCCAGCTGTGACACCTGTGTCCCACAGCGACAAAGCACAGAGCTGGAGCAGTAGTGCCTGCTGTCCCCAGTCAGGAAGGCATGACAGATCCCTGCCATTTCCCACCACCACAGAATGGCTGAGGTCCTTCTGCCCTGCACCTAGACAAGAGCTGACCTTGGAAACTTGACATTTCTAGTGAGAAAATATGAGTTAAAGAAACCCACACCATCCCTGCAGAGGAAGCCTTTAGCTTTCTCACATGTACCTGTGCTGGGAAAATGAGTGTTTCTGCATCACGTAATGCAGTGGAAATTATGAGTTTTAAGTGCCTATCCTTTCCCCTTTCTCATGCTTGTGGGGGCAGTGCCTGTCTCAGGAGAGTTAATAGTATTTTCACTGATTTAATTTACATCAAGGACGTGCTAGATTGCAACAAGCTGTGCTTTTAAAAGAGAAAAGGAGTCATAGGCAGAATAGGAACCTAGAAAAAATATCCTCATTCTTACACCCCAAACAGCACCAGAAGCAAATAAATGCCTTCTGGGGGACAAGCTTACATTCGATTTTCTCTTTTTTCTATATTACTTTCCTGCTTCTCCCATTGGTTTACCTTTGCCTGCTTACGTCTGACCTGCAGTCCCAGAAGCCTGGCCATAGCCTGAAGGGATTCGCCTTGTGCCTTTAGTGGGATAGCATTTGGCTTTCCTTATCAGTCACCAGTAGGGCCATGTGTTTTGTCTCTGCTCCCCCTCCCTGCAGATGTGTGGTTGAGGGCAACGAGAGACAAGGGGTCCTTGTAAGTGACTTATGATAATTGCAGAGCAGTAACTGCTCTGAAAATCTAAATTCCTCTCTGACATTTCCAGTCTAAAGCTCCCACTGACTCAGCTGCTGCTTGTGATATTTAAACAAGGATTATCTCCTTTTTTATTCTTTTCTTTTTGATAATGGGATGGCAGAAGGTTATTTTAACACTTTCCTACAGTTTGTTTGGCTGATACAGAACCAACACTCTTCAGGATGTAACCACAGCTCAGCTTCCCAAGTCACTGATTTGGCATGACTGGGATGAATGAAGGTTCCCATGGTTTAAAAAAAAGAAGAAGAAGAATCTTTCTTTGAATTGTCATCTTTTCCACTTTTTTCTTCAGCACAACTTTATTATACTGGAAAAATTTACTTCTTTGAGTGTAAAAAGATGTATCCATTTGGCTTCAGCATGACTGCTCCAGCTCATCCTATCTGAGACCTCAGGTATTCCAGCTTTCTGTATTCAAAAACTGATTATATTTTGTAAGGATGCTGAACAGCATCTCCAAAAATGAACCCTGTTGAAAGCTGAGGGCATTTTTTGATTCCTGAGAAAAAAAGCGCATCAGCATGGGGGAAGAACATCTGCTAAAGAAAGCTGCAATATGGTCCTCAAGACTGCTTCAAAATAACTGGCAAATGTCCCTCTCACCCTGTCTCCAAATGCCTTCTCATTCTCACTAGCTGGGAGAAACAAGAGGGAAGGAATGGGCAGATAAGAGAACCAGAGCAGAAAGAGACACAGAAACCTGAGGGATGTGCCCTGGAAAGGAGAAAAGGAGAGGTGCAGATGAGGGAGACAAAAGGAAAATCATAAACAGTTACCAGAGCAAAAAACCTTCCAATATTTGAGCTGAAGTATCTTCAAAATGCTCAGTTTCCAGCCACTTCCCAGGCAAATGCTTCCTATATGATATTCTCTGCCTATGTACTTTTCTATGGCCTGATCATCCTTGAGAAATTTCTTCTTCCTCGATGTTTATCACTTAACATCTTGTTGAGGACGGGTTGAGGGGAGACAGGGTTGGGGACAATCCCAGCTTCTCATCCCAGAGCTGTTTGTTTTGCAAATGGTTGAGAAAAATCTGAGCATTTCTTTTCTCTTTTCAGAGAGATGGAAGGATTAGTAAGTGGGAAGGGGGCTTTCAGGTGAATCTTGATATGGGGATGACCCAAGCAAATTTAAGCAGGACAGATCTATATGAAAGCATGGAGAAGGCAGGCACGAGGCCTTGAGCTGGACACAGAGAAGGTTTGGGTTGGGAGCGGACATCTATAATGCTGACATTGGCAGTGGATGCCTCAGCCCCTATCTCACTGCCACAGTCAGACAAAGCAAACACATCCCTAAATGGAGCCACTCGCTGCCCTGCCGATAAGCGGCACAGAGTGGGCACAGGGACAGCTGTCTGTTGTCCCCCATGACGTAACTTTGCTTTTCAGCCTGGCTACGCATGGAGGAAGTCTCTGCTGAGCCCCCGTTTGATCAGGGACAGCAATGCTTAGATTCAATCCCCTGTTCTTAAACATGCAAAGATTGCAGAGCTGGCATAGCTCTGGATAGCACACTGCCTATTTCAGGTCACCATCCTGTGTGTCCCACACGATGTGGCAGCTCTCAAGGACTTCATCCAGGGCAAGGGAGAGGCAGGGTCACTGGCAGACAATCCAGTCCCCATCTTCACCTCATGGTGCTCCCAATTTGGGGTGCCCATTTCCATTCCTGAGGTGTCCTCAGATAGTGGAGACCAGAGGTGTAATTTCCTTGAGAATAGAACTCCCAAGAAAAAGCACACTGATCTCTTCCAGCACAAACCAGTAAGCAGGCAGCAGGGGAGGACCACGCCTCAGCTATCTTATTGCTATTCAGGTCACCTGCAGAAAAAAAAAAAAAAAAAAAAAAAAAAAAAAAAAAAGAAAAAAGAAAAAATAGACAAAAACTGAAAGAAAAGATAAAGAAGTGTTTCTCTCTCTCCAACTTGTCTGTGCACTTCCAAATTGCTAGGGCAACTTTTGTATAAAGACCACTTTATGCTGTTGTCGATCACATAAGACTTCTCAGTTTTGTTTTACTTACCATTGCCATTACACATCAGATTTGTTACCAAAACAACAGCACTGCTCCTTATTTGGGTCCATCTGCTCAGGTGGTGCTTTCTCCAAGACTGAGATGCCTGTGTCTCAAGGAGCCCTGAAACACCCCATAGGAAAGCAGTGGAGTAGATCAGCCTCTCATCTCCCACCCAGGTCCCCAGTACCCTGAGCTCAGGGATGGAGTGGTGGCAGGTTTCAATGAGTGTGGGGTCAAGCAACAAGCTGTTGCTTGTGACATGCCAGGTGGCCTGTCACCTCTACTGGTGGTGACACAGAGTGAGTCAGTGATCTAAGCTGGGCCCTGCACTGAGTCATAACCCAGGAGCCTCTCACCCCATCTTCTGGGTGCATCTGTCTGATGCTGTTTCCCAGCAGTGCTCTTCCCCTTCTTTCCATAGTCTCATAGTGGGGCCTTTCTAGAGGATGACTGATATTTGTCCATCTCTGCAAGGAGATGCTTTGGAGGTTCCAAGAACAGGAAGATACTTTGCTTTTTTACTACAGCAGCAGCAGAAGTCATGTTCACATCCTTTCCAAGGTTATTCTGTAATTATGGTCCCCTATGCTTCTCCCTGCATTCCCAGGAAGAGGACAAGTTATTCAAGCCATCCTCTCACTAGTTCTACCATGGCTCACTGCCCACAGAAGGAATTTGTCATAAATGTACCTGATCTTGCAAGTCTCCTACACTTTCTGACCTCTCTGAAGGCTTCCCACTGCTCAAGCACGGGATGCTGATAGTCAGCCAGAGGTTGAAGTGGGAGGCAGAAAAGCAGAGCTGCTCAGATGGGCAAGCCCTGCATTGGTCCATGGAGGATTGCAAAACCCAGCCGCTCTCAGGTTGGCTGCTGTCTTCTGTGCTGCTGATCCCTTCTACCAGGAGATGTCCGTGAGGAAGAAATGGTTTCTTGAAATGAGAAGGACTTGGAACAGCTGTCCTCCTTTCAGTACACACTCATTTATTTAATAGGTGGAGATGGGCATAAGGGAGCCTGAAATCTCATTCCCCTGCCAAATTTCCAGGAAGACAAGCATGCTGATTCCAGCTAGATGCAGAGCCCCAGCACACAGAGGCACCCTGTCCCTCATTTGCTCTTGACATCATGCTCTCTTGCCCTCTTTCTCTCTTTTTTTTTTTTTCTTTCCCCATTTCATTTGCATCGTGCATTGCCTCAGGGTGACTGCTGATAATCTATGTGTCTGGCTACCTGCCTGTGTATCAACTCTGGGACATGTCATGATGGGGGACAGGGAGCAGCTCCAAAGTTCCACATACTGCCTTTCTCCAGGGCTTTCTCAAAGCCCACACCACCCAAAAAGGCATTCACTTTTAGACACCTGTATGTACTAAGTGCCTGATTTTTTTTAAAAAGCAAGGCACTTGAGTAACTTTTGAAGAAGTCCATATCTGCTGTGAAAAACTGCAATTCAAATCTTCATCTGAAACTTTCTTTCTAAAACATCTTAAACCTCTTCTTAATACATTTTCCTGTAGTTTCCGTCCTATAACTGGAGGCACCTTCTCTTTGCCACGTTTCTTTGTAGCACTAATAACACCCTTCTGAAGTGTTGCAGAAATGTGCTGGCATTCTGTATGATTTTATTAGGCACCAGTCCACTCCAAGGCACTGAAGAGGGCTTGAGAGCAATGACTGTCAGGAGGCAGGGAGAGGCAAGGGAAGGGTAATTGAGGGTTTAGACAGCGCTTCGCTCTGCCAGACACCTACTATCAAATCCAGGCGGGCGTATCGATTGGCCTTTCAATTGGTCTGCCTCTCCTGTTAGCCTTTTCCTGGGCGATGTGCATCGTGTTGAAGAGGTATGGATTTTTGATGGCTGCTGGAATTGGGACGCTCAGGAAAATAGGAATGTGTGATTTCTTTATGGGGAAAAGACAGGCTTGATGCCCCCAGCTGAGATAGGTCTCCACGTTGCAGCATCATCTTATGGATAGCAGCGCTGGGTCCAACAGAGCAGCCCCATAGCAAATCCCTGCCAGACAACGCTGGAAGTGCTCCTGTCGCACTGCGACGGGCAGCGGGCGGCGCTGCGGGGCTGACTTTGCTAAAATGCCGCCCTTCTGCATCCTTCTGCGCTGCAGGGAGAGGGGAAGGAGCCGCTCTTCGGGGAGAAAGAGACAGGATCCCAGACAGGCTCGCTGCTAAGCTGTCCTAGCATCTTGGGACAGCAAACGAGGAGCATTTCTCCTCGAAGAAAGGTGCTGCATGCAAGGTTGGTTCAAACCTGTATAGGACTCAGTACAAGCAGCAAAAAAGCACACAAGGGATTTTCCAGCCCAACATAACGCTGCTTCTATCATTGCTGCTTGAAATGTCTCTTTGGAAGATCTTGCTGGCACTGGCAGATGTGCCAGGGCAGCTAAGTGCTGGGGATCACACAAGCAGATAGTGGAGGTAAAGGCATTCTCTCCTTGCCCTAGGCTCGTCAATAAGAACTTGTGCTTCCAGCTCACCCCGAGGACCTCTGGGCTTCAAGAATTTGTGCTGATAACAAAGGGATTGCACAAGGACAGATCCAGCTGGGTGCCAGGAGCTGGATGCTGCTTGTTGAGGCTTCCGGTAGCTGCTACCCAACAGCCAGAAAGAGCATGGCACTGAGCTCGTTTTGGCTTTCTCCTTCATGACACCACTACCACATCTTTTTCTGGAGACTTGCTACAATAGCAAAGATTTGAGGATATTTAACTTTTTATTCTCCTAGCCCTAGTCTGAGCTGAACTGGGAGCTGCAAGGACATGTCCTCAAGGGCTGCTTTGCTTGCTTCCCCAGCTGCTCGCCTTCCTCCATCATAGACATCTTGCTGCAACTGAATGGCAGGTGTGGCACCAGCTCCAGCAGCCTCTGAAATGAAGGGGAAAAGGAGACAGGATCCATCCTATGGAAAAGAGATGGCTTCCTCAGCCTGCCTTCCAGCATCTGAATGGTTAAGTTCTCAGAGAGCCCACAAGCAGCACATACACAAAACACAATTAAAAGAGCAAAATGATAGCTTGTCACTGGAGGGCCTCTTCAGCTGAAAGAAGTGATTTTTATTTTGTTTTTGTGTAGATTCATGGGCTCCAAGGATGACAGGAAGTGAAAACCTGATTTGCTTGTCGATTTCCCAACTGCTGTCATCTCTATCCCCCTCCTCTGTTACTCTCCATCCATCCCACCAGGCACAGTGCCCTCTGAAGCACCGCAGGGTACCAGGGGCTTTGCAGCTCCTTGGCTCTGCTGAGAAGTGACGTGTGGAGACAGTAGGAGAAGGGGAAATGTCACAGTGTCATCTCCCAGGACTTGAAGGGACGTCAGCTTGCCTGGGCATGGCTCACCCAGGGGGCAGTAGGGGAAGATCCAGTGTATGAAGGGACAAATCACAGCTATGAGCCAAGAATATCAGGAGAGCACTTGGGGACAGCCAGTGTTTGAGGAGTGGGACTGACTGGGCAATTGCAGCAGTGCTGTGTCCCGAAGGCAACTTGCTGCTAGCTTCGCACTAGTGCTGGGACATGGCAAGTGTTCTAACCCTGAGCCTTCAGCAGGTGACAGCTCATATCATTGGTCCTCTACATCCCCATCTCCTGCTGGCATCTCAATGAACAGCAGGGGTGGCTGCAGCCCTTAGGGTTTTCCTTCTGCACGCCCTTATACCAAGCATGGGGACAATGCACCTGTCCCATACATGTCTTTCCTGATACTGTGCACTTTTGCACCATAAACTGGTGGAAACACCCTGTTCCCTTGTAAAGCCGCACAATAAATCCCATGGGAGTGCTCCTATCAATTTTAAGGAAATTCTGTACCTTGCAAAAGGCACGTGTCTAGGGTGGTTGCTCTCATCTCAAAAAGCTGCTTTTTTTCCCCCCTCTCTCTCACTCCCAAGCAGCACAAGTCATTATCAAGCTGCTTGCTAACAGCAGCTAACTGCTTGGATGCTGCTGATCCTATGGATGTCTCCTAGAGGGTGTTTTGGATACTAAAAAGTTCTTCACACTACAGGAGCTGTTATGCATGTTGCCTGATGCATGGCTCAGTTCATACCATGCAAGCAAAGTTTTCTTCTTCTCTAAAACCCATAGCAATGCCCCAAACCTCCTAAAACAATAAGGATTTAAGAACAGCAAATCCACTCCTCCCACAGCCCCAAGGCTTGCTTGCAGCCCTCCTATGAGTAATAAAACCAAAACCCGCTTGTGCACAGCAGTGTTCAACCTGAAAGCATCCCCTCCCCTTCTCCAGGGGCTTAACGTGCCCCTGCCTTAACCTCTCCTGCTTAAGGAGCCCCCCACATTTGGAAACTTTAATGTCATAACCTGTTTATCCTGTTTAAAGCGCAGGGCAGGGCTGAGGAGCTGACAGATTTGAAGTAAGCTCAGCCTGCAGCTACCCTGCACCTTTATGGCTCAGTGAGGAAGAAAGAGGCGGAAAAACAGCCCTTGGAGCCTTGCATTTTTCTATCTTATCTTTTTTCCCTCCCCTTCAAAAAGTCGCAGCATGAAGCTTTGCCCGTGCGTTGGTGTGCAGACATGGGGCTGAGGGAGTGCAGCACAGTGATTCTTTCACTAGTGAGCATCTGAAGGGTTTTCTCCAAGATCCGATCCCCTGAATGAAGGATACAGACACTCTCAAAGCTAAAAAGGTTCCTTCCTTATCTCAAAAATTGGGTTCTCAACTCTTTTCTTAATCCGCACTGGCCACTGATGTTCCATGTGACTGGAAAGGCACCGTGCCACACTGTGCACTGTGTGCACACATCCCACCCTTACCTCACCCACCTGCTTTGTGCCCTCAGAGCTTGATGAGGGAGACACACAGCACTGAGAAACTCTTGAGCATGGATGTGACATATGAAGATGTGATTTTCTTAAAAACAGCACTGTCATCTGTTTAAGGCATTAATTGGCCAAGAGTACTTGAATATAACTTGATGTTTTACATGTGCACACATGTCCTGATACTCAGGTTCAGGCTGGACAGATCTCTGAGCATCTGATTTAGCTGTAGGTGTCTTTGTTCACTGCATGGAATTGGACTAGAAGGACTTTGAGGGTCCTTTCCAACTCAAACTATTCTATGATTTTGTAATTATAGAAATAAGTGGTTTACGATGTCAGCTCAGTATTTTGTGCATGGATGCTGTAAATCCCATGCCAGGCAAACAGACAAATGCAACCGGGAGTAGGACCATACTGAGTCCTGGGCAGGTGTATGGGCTCCCAAGTGGCAGTACTTTAAGAGCCCATGGATGGGGTCAAGCACAACCTTCTGCCCACTCCCTGCTTGAGATCCAGCCCAAATTTGGAAGGAATAAGATCCAAAAGTTATTAAAAAAATGCTCAAAACAGCAGCAGGCAGTTGCATGTTGCCACGCCTTGCTTTCATCCCTTTGTCTCCACGACTCCTTTTGGAAACACTATTTCAGCCTGAGTACAGATAGGAAAGTCCTTCTGCACACAGGCAGGCAAGTGGGGAAGTGAGGCTGTGGATCAGCACCTCCCAGGCAGGCGGCATGCAGTGTTCCGTGGCTCAACTGTTGCACGACACGTGCCTCAGAGCAGTGCCAAACGCCTTTGCCTTTCAGTAGTTGCAAACAAAAAGCTGAGCTCCCTGGCCACCCAACAGGAAACATCTGCAATCAGGAGATCATAAAGCAAGCCGGCAGTTTTTTTATCCCTATTTTTTTTTCTTTTTCTTTTTTTTTATGACAAAAATAAAATGATAAGTTCACTTTGAAACTTGTTCTTGACTTTAGTGTATAAGAACTTAAAACAAACTGGTTTATGGCCCTCTTTGTCATATCTCTGCTTGCAGGTGGCAGAGGCGGGCTCAGCCTGATAAGATTGCTGATACAGAGCAAAACTGCTGCACTGAGAGAATGTGCTCATTAAGCAGGAATCTTAAGAAGTTGGGGAGATTTGCCTAATGCCCTCCTCCTCCTCCCCACTGTCTTATGGAGCAGAGGGACCAAGGTGAGAGCCAGTCTGCCCCTGTTTGGGGCTCAGCTGAAGTTTTGGGGCACCACAACAGGACTAAGAGGAACCAGGTTCCTTGCTGTCAGGTGTGCATCTAAGAGAAGCCCAGGTTGGTGAGAGTTCCAAAACACCGTCAGTACCAATTTGGTGAACCAAAGCTGAGCAGTATCTCTGGCTGGATTTTGGGGCAGTGGGTCTAAAGGAGACTACTGCAGCTTACCTTTAGATTTAGGATCATCTTTGCTTATACAGAGCGATGCCTTGCTCTGGGGTTAGTGGATGATAAACACCTTAGTCATCATGTATAAAGATAGGGGAACGAGCTTGCAACAAGTATGGCTCTGTTCTGCCTTTATTTGAAGACCAGATGTTAAGCAATCAATATTTCTTGGCCTTTTTAGTGGTTTAGTGGTTGCGTTAGGCATGTTTCACTCTTGTCTCTTTCTTTTCAGGAGGGGATAAAACTGTCACCATGAAAAGAAATTAGTTCCTCGAACTCATTTCACTATGCTTTCTGTTTTTTTGGCCAAGCATTTTCACATGCTTAGATTCAGGACTTCCTTGTTCCTTATTTATTGTTAATTAAAATAATGGTAACTGCCATTTCAAGGAGTGGGAATAAGAAGGGGTGGGCACAAAATGACTGCCTGTCATGGATGGGTGTCCTCTCCCTCCTCTGATGGAGCAGGTCAGAAGCCCAGGCACCCAGCTCTCCAGTTTTGGGTTGGGGTTTTGAGTCACATTTGTAAGATATAATCCTAATGAGCTTAAATGTGGTCACAGAGGGCACAGATTTAGGAAAATGAACATCTTTCACCAAAGAGTTCTGGTGTTGACAGGAGCTTATTTACTCCCCAACACAGGTGATACCACCTAGAAAGTAGCACCTGGAAATGTAAAGAGAGGCGGTAATAATTTGGTTTATGTATAATTGATTTGATTGTATTTCTTAGCTCTGCTCCAAAATTCCTTTGGGAATGTATTGAAGGATAAGGATGGATCCCCAACTCTGTGGCTGCCCCCTCCTCATGCAGCATATCCTCTCTCCAGGGAGCTTTCTCTTACCATGTCTCATCTGTCAGATCCATTGCAATTACTGAGGGCAAAAGATAACATGCAAACACGCTGTTAGTATTCAAAGCACTCTGAAATATCAGCTCTCATTACCGCTATATAACAAAGCACAAAGACCACAGATTACAGCCCGTGACACTGGGCATTGCCCAACCCTGTGGCTCACCCAAAGAAGTAATAACAGATGTAAACACAAAGGCAGTGTGATTTCTTTTGCATGTTAACTGAGTAGCCATGGCAATCACAGACTCAGGCGTGCTGGATGTTCTTTGGTGAGCTTCCTACTTTGTTCCCACCTCTCATGCTGAGAGATGTTCCCCTCTTGCCCTCCTGAACTTCTTCCATTCTTGGACTTCTTGCTCTCTTGGATTTCTTGCCCACACAGTCAAAACAACAAAGACTTATCCCCATCATCTACATTGGACCTTGCCCAAGGAGGTTGTGGGTGCCCCATCCCTGGAGGCATTCAAGGCCAGGCTGGATGTGGCTCTGGGCAGCCTGATCTGGTGCTTGGCAACCCTGCACATAGCAGGGGGTTGAAACTAGATGATCATTGTGGACCTTTTCAACTCAGGCCGTTCTATGATTCTATGATTTTACAATCACCAAAGTTCCTGTGCAACGCAAACCCCACCCACCAACCAGCAGGACACGGCTCAAACGGAAAGGGGTTATCTTCACAGCTCTCTCGCCAAGATGCAACAACTGGTACCTCTTTACCTACCATGCTACAGGCTTTCACAAGCAAACCGAAGGTTATATGGCATCTTGTGATGAAGCACAATCCTGCAGAGATAGGAAGCAAAGGTGGGAACAGAAAGCACAGGAGGTTGATGGGGAAAGGGGCTGGTGTGGCCTGAAGGGGTCAAGGAGCATGCTGAGGTGGGTAGGGGAGGGTGAGGTAGGGCAGCACAGAAAGTGCAGGGGGGAAAGCATAGCATAGAACAGCTCCTTGCCTTGCTCAAGCCTCAGTCATTGCCTCTGCATACAAGGGCTGGTGGCAGAAGTGAGGTACCTCCTAGTGCAGCCCCGAGTGGCAGAGAGCACTGCAGAAACCACCCTGTTTTACCCAAGAGGACATGTTGCGCTGGCTGTAAGCAGGGGAAAAGTTGGGCCCTTCCAGAAAACAAACAAAAACCCACCCCAAAGTGAAACTCTCTGACATTCCAGAAATAACAAATCTGCACCCCTCAGTATCTAAATCACAAAGCAGGAGCTCAAGCTGTAACATGCCGGCTGCTTTCTGCCCGGCGCTGCATTTTAGCCAGTTCTCCAAAGCGAACCGAAAGGCCTGGCTCCTCCTCCCAGGGAGATGAACATCCAGCAATAAAGACGCCCTAAATTACTGCAAGCAGAAGAAGTCTTGCTCAAGGCTGTGCAGTGCCTCGGCAGAGATCCATGTAAAGCAGCCAGCGTAAGAGGACGTGACAAGACCTGCCGCAGGAATTGTACTGAAACTCCGAGCATGTCAGAGCAGGAGAGCATCAGGGCAGTGACTGATGAAGATTAGCCTAGATAGCGAGGAGGAATGGTATGTCAAAGAGGAGGGGGGGAGCGATATGGCTACAGGGAAGGAAAGACAGGGTGGAGCCAGCGATCCGAGCTGGTGGCCTGCCAAGGTACATATATGTTAATTGAGCGATCCTGTTCTCCACTCACCTGGCAGGTAACAAAAGGTGTGCGGGGGTCTGCAGGGAGGGCAGAGGAGGAATGTTGCACTGCAGCGAGGGGAGGTCCCCTGCAGCCTCACCAGACAGAGCCCCTGCCCAGGAGGGCCACTGCAGGTGCCTCCAGACTGCTGGGAGATGCCCAGCATCGAGTGAAATAAAATAATAGGAAATACTGGTAAGCCACCAGCTGTGCATAAGAAGTACCACCCCTCCAGAGACTGAACGTGTCTACTCACTGTCCCACAAACCCAATGGTGATGCTGAAATATCTGGCAATGCTCTATTGGCCCTCCACAGCAGTTTGTTGAGCTACAGATTTCAAAGCTGATTATTGCTTTAGGTTCATACAGAAAGACACAGAGAAACGAGCTCTCCTGGGTCAGCTGTAACCAACTACTTGCCTAAGAACCCCATCCACCTCCTCTCCATCTCAGCTCAGCTCACCAGGAATCAGTGCTCCTCTTCCATCTCATACTTTCTCTGTAGGTTGGCTACTGATACATGGGAAGAGAGAAAAGCTGTTTGAATATCCATAACAAAATAAGACAAAGGAAAGTCTAGGCAAAGGAGAGGACTGTGAGGCATGACCTAATGACAGTCATTATTTATGACTCAGCAAGCTCAGGTTAGGGTTTTATAGGAGGACCACAAATGTCTCTCTGGTGTGGACTGAGCTGCAGGAAAGACTATACCAGATATTATCTGGAATAAACTATACAGTGGAATTGACTTTATTGGCATCAAAAGGACCCAAGCTCCTACTTCAGGCTCTTTGGTTAGGTGAAATATGCATAGCTTTGGTTCCACTAGCATGTCTTTGCCACGTGCTGCTACATGGGATGCTCGTGTGGAGCTGCATCCCATGGCCATGCCCCAGGCTGCGTGCCAAGCACAGCACAAAGCAGAAAGACACATCATAGCATCACAGCTGATCATTTGTGATTGGAAGCCAGGACTGGGGGCCCTGGGTGGTCCCGGGCAGGTCCTCCTCCTGTACGCAGATCTAACTACAACAGAAGCAGGGCTGGAGCCAGCCATCAGGTGCACAGGGTGAATCCATGAGACCAGCACACATCATGACATGCCACCACTGGGGAAGAACCATCCTCTCCACCTTCTCAGGGATTTCTGTGGGTGTCTGCAAGATGTAATCAGCTCTTAAGAGCACTTAGCAAGTAGGAAGCACTTGTAGCTCTCCACACAAGTACCCATGGAGTAGATACACTCCCTGGCAGAGGAGTGCAGGGATCTGCTTCACTGCTGTTTGGTGCTTTCAAGCATAGCTTTCGAGCAGAGAAGATGTATCAGGCTCAATGTCTGCCAAAGGAGGGCTAAAATACAACACAGTGCCTGGAGATAAGCACATGTTGTTTGGTGCTGCTCCATCCCTAGAAATAGTGTAAATCGCTGCTTTGCTGATGCCTGGGCTTCCACCACAGAGAGATCCATAACATATTACAGAAGAGCTGTCCTAGATTAAGAGTATTCTGATATGGGAGACCTATGACTGCAGTGACAGAACTACATGGTCCTTAGAGCCATCTGCCCCATCTGCCACACACCTGTCCCATGTGTATGTAGGTGGCCATCTCTCCTACACCTTCGAGCTCCCAAAAATGAGAGAACAGGGAGATGGATGTAACAGTGTGAGTTACACTCTGAGAATAAATCATGGGCAACCTGTACATTGCATGACAGGGTACAGAGTCCAGGCTGCATGGGGCCATTTACATCTGTTTCCTCTCAGCTTGCCAGGTTTGCCTGAAGCAGCATCAGCAAGGAGTCACATCAGGACCCAACAGTGGTATTGCCCACTCTCACCGAAGTTCTGCAATTTGGGACATCTAAGTAATGCAGAACATGCCTTTTGCACACTGCAGTTCTGGTGGTTGCCAGTGGGTGATCCACATGCTATGACACAAGGGTGCTGCTGCAAGTTCCTGGCCTTTCCATGGTGCAGTCACTCGTAGATGCAGCTGACACTCAGCATTTGCATGGATTTGATTACAGGGCAGGGCAGATTTGAGCCTTTCTGTCAGAAGCAGCAGTGAGAACATCTCATTTGCCTTGCACTCCTGTTCACTTCCTGCCTTTGTGCAAAGTAATGTTTTGACATGCAATGAAAGACCCCTCTGGCAAAGCAAGAGGGCAGGTTTGGGGAAATGATAAGTTTGTATTCATGCTGTTTCTTCATGCTCTTGTGTGCTGTGCGCAGGCTTCTTGGTGCAAAGCAGTAGCTCAGACTCACAGGCTCCCTGCCCAGCTACCAGCATTTCCATGTTCTCCTGACCCAAAACCCAAGTGGTAACAATGACCTGCCAAGAAATAATCACATGAATTTTCATGAGCCCCATTTTCTCTCTATTCTCGCCTATATCCATTATTTGACCCTTGGGGAAGAGGAATAAACGAAGATCCCTCAGATATTTCTCCCATGCTGATGGATTTGTGTTGCCATCTGAATGCAGAAGAGCACTAATGGGGTGAAATGTGCTCTGTTCCTTGAAGGCTGAAGTGAGAACGGAGCCTCTGAGCTTTTTGTTTTGAACAACTCTACAATGCCAAGATAAAGTGGAACACAGCCTCCTCATTGTCAGTGTGAATTATGTGATACCAGTAAAACAGAAACAGAGGAAAGACTTTGGCAAGAAGCTATAAGCAGGAGAGAGGCTCATTTTCTCGTTGGAAAGAGCTGACTATGAGAAATCAGGTGCACTGTTTGATCTCTGCAGCTCTTCAGCCCTGCTCTATTTTGACACCAGCTCTGCACTTGATGCCTGAACCTCTGATATTTCCCTCACGTCTGTGAGCCCCATGTGCCCTCTAGGCAAAGAAACAGAGTGGAACAAGGTGTTGGCAGGTCCGTAACATGTATTGCTCAAGCAACGCAAGCACTGTGGGCACAGGGCCCAGTTCTTGGTGTGCAGCTCCGTGCTGGGATGTGCATATTTTGTGTCCATGTCTGAGACACCTGTTTTTGAAAACATAGCTCCAGGCCTTTATTTTATAGATGCCGTCAGTGATAAATACTACCTCCAACCAGCCGAAGAATGCAGCCAGAAGCAAGCGTGGCTGGTTGCAAGAGGAGCTCATGAGCTCACCACAGAGTGCACTCACCCAGAGATCTCCAGGTACTCTGTAAAAGGAGTTCAACCCTATTATCCCAGTTATTGCAGTCGAAACTGAATAATAATTCCAGAGCAGCTATTACAGTAAATTGGCAAATACAGTGGAAGTGGGTATTGTGAATGAGTAGCTTGCAGTATTTGAGCTGTCATTAGGGCTCCCGCTTCTGTTTCCACTTAAAGCTCTCAAGATAGGTTCAGGTCTGGGCATTTTGGAGGGTTCATCACTTTCACAGAGGTTGGCAGTGGGCTTGTAACAAATTGCTTGGCCACAGTGCTTGGCTGAAGCAAATATAAAATCTCTCTGCTGATGGTCAGTGGGACCACAGCAATCTAGCATCACTTTGGCAGAGTGCAGCTGAGATGAGGATGGAGAGGACCTCTGTGGATGAAGGGGCAAAGACTGCTGGGACAGTGGGATGGGATTTAGCCTTCCTGCTATGAAGTGGAGCCTATCATGTGTAGCATGACCCCAAGTGAGAGCTCATGCTACCATATGTCTAATTTTCAGTGCTGGCTTGGGATGGAGGGGATGTACAAGGCTGTGAAATACTTTCAACACTGGAGGAGCAATGAGAGACATGGGGACACCAAAGATCACATTTCCCTCATTGAGACAGTAAGGACAAGCTGTTGAGAGGGCCAGACTAATAAGCTAAGAACACACATGCTCTCTCTGGTCTGATTCTGCTTCCTGGAAGAACTTTTATTGCCACTGAAATGCTTAAAGCTCTGTGAAGCTTTTGCCAGCTGGAATAGTCTCTTTGCACCTGTCTTTTTGTTGACACAAATCCCTTCTCTAATAGAGCTAATCACTCCGCTTTGATAAATCTGCCAGGCCCCCGATAGGAGCTCCCTTCCAGCCCTTGGTGCAAAACAAACAGACCATTGTCTCCATGGGGCCAGCCAGCCTGTTAATGGTTAAACTGGGAGCGGGCAGGCTGGGGAAAGGAGGCATCACCGGCTGCAGAGGGATGGGTCTGGACATCCCCAAAGCACTCACCACACTGGCAGTGATTCCTCTACCACCAGAGTCTGCAAAAATCACAGCTGAGAAGCAAATGATATTCATTCTTTTCCAAAATCTTCAGGTTTCTGGTTTGGAGACATCCGATGATGGAACTCAGCGCAAATCCCTGCCGTACAATGGGAGTACTAACATGTTCTCAGCTATGGAGAGCACTTCTTTAGTATCAAGGCAGTAAAAGCACTGGTTTTCATTGACCCTGTTGTCTGGACAGAGTTCCCACATTCTCTGTAGTGCTGAGAACACTCTCAAATCCCAAATATTGGTAGATCCCTCAATATGAGGAACCTGAAGCCGAAAAGAGCTCCAGAGCCAGGCACCAGAGCCCATGCCTCTTTCCTGGAGGCAGGACAACAGTCTCCACATTAGGATGGTGTGAGTGAAGTCAGGAATTTATCTACAAAAAAAAAAAAAAAAAGACATCTGTAAGGTTCAACATCCCCATCAGCTCTTTTTGGGGCTATGCAATTCATGTGGGAACATCCAGCACCAGGAGTGGGATGGAATGGTCATTCCTGAAAGAGGATCAATGGGGAAGTGAGAGGGTCTTTTAGGATGTACAGAGAAGAATGCTAGGCAGAAGTGAAAATAGCTAAGGCTGGCTGAGGAGCAGGAAGAAAAAGCGAGGTCTGAGAGTGTCTATCTTAGGATGGAGAACTATGAGAAGAGGAAAGCTGGAGGCATAATTTTGGGCATAAAATGATAAAACTTTTTTTTGGAAGAAAAGGACTGGAGGCATTTGACTTTGACTGCGCTTTCCTGCAGTAGCACTCCTCCTGGGCTTCAGAGACACCACCAGCACCAAAAACTCTGATTAATACAACAGCAGCAGAACCCTGCATTCCTCCCCATGCCCTGCTACATAGCCCCAGCTGAAGATGAGTGGTGCCACCTCACATTTCTTTCCCTAGAAGGAAGAAGTGCAAGAACTGCTCCGTGCCATAAGCAGTTCTTCAGTTTTTTGGGGGGGTTGGTAAACCAGACTTTTGGCTAATTAACCCCATCCAATGAGGTAGGCTACTCAGACTTTTCTTCATGCACAAGGTGAGCAAATGCAGAGGCTCTGATACCCTGTTTCGTGGCAGCTGAGTAACATCTGCAAAATTCAGTCATGCAATTCAGTTCTAAGGCAGAGCAGCAAATAGGCATCAGGTGCCTGCCCTTTGCTGCTACAAGCTGCATCTGTAGAAAGATCTTTGAACATAATACCAGCTCTCTAGAAAGCTGTAATCAGCTCCACAGTGCTCAGCTGAAACCTGTAAGCCATTTGCACCAACTAACAAATCCCTCAGCACCAGCAGATGCTTTCTCAATGGTTTTGCTCAGGCTTGCTATGTGCCTCAGGTGAGTGCTCTCTGTGCAGCCAAAGAGACAGGAGGTGCCCAGGAGGAGCCCTGGCTGTGCTCCCAGTAGCAGGAAGCATCTAGTTTATGTCCAGGCTGAGTCTGCACCTAGCTTTCCGTGGCCAGCCCTTGGTGGTGCTCCCCAGATGATTGCTGCTTGAAGATGCTGCACAGAACTGAGGCCTGTAGGATCTAAAACTGTAAGTGAAGAAATAGGGGTGTTTTCATCTCTCCCAGAGAAGGGTATTGTAGTTAATGATAATTACAGCTACCAAAGCCTTTCTGCCTCTCTCCACCTTTCCCCACTATGATGTTCTGAAGCCCCTTTTATTATAACAAAGCCCTGAGGACTACTGTTCAGAACAGGTGCTGCATCTCCACCCAACTTTTGGAAGCCAGCACTGTGGGGCCAGCTGAAGAGCCAGGCACAAAGAGAGCTCTGCACTTGGCCTGTGTGGTTGCTGGAAGTGCCAGGCACTTTACATGGGTAAGCGATGCTTTCAGGAGGGGCACGGTGGCTTGTGGGAGATTGCCAAACCGGATGATTAAGGACTTGTTCATGCACAGCCTAATCCTCCTCCATCACTTGTGTGGGTGCAGGAGCCTTTCAGCTGCTCCATACCCACCCAGGGAACAGGAAGAGACTTGCACCCAAGGGACTGGGCATGAGTGGCGGGAGCCCAGCAGCACTGCACCAAGGTTTGCCCTGGGTACATGGAGAAAAACCATAGTGGGACTGCAGAGTGATGTAAAGCACTGAGAACCTGCAACTGCCAACAGCTTTGGAAAGAATGTGTATTGTCAAGGAAGCAGTTGGGAGGAAGGCAGAGTGGATGCTGACAGGTTTGGCTTCCAGGGCTTTGTTCCAGCACCCATGAGTTCTGTCCTGTCCCCCCATTGCCTCCTCTTCTGCCTCCATTGGGGAAGGCTGAGGAAGAGCATAGTTGCCTCTCCCTGCGTGCATACGTAGTATGGGCAATCCAGTTTTTTCTTATTTTTTTCTCCTTATCCTAACAATTAATGTCAATGCAGAGAGGCAGGTGCTCCTGGCATGATGCCCTCCTCTCTGTTTACAGAACACTCCTTGAAGATTATTTGTATTGAAATTGTTTGGCTTTCCTCTCTCTCTTTCTTTTTTTTTTTTTTTTTCCCCACCCCTTCCCTCCCTACACTGTTAGCATTATTCCAGAAGCCTTCATGCCCTGTGGACCACTGGGGAGCACTCATAGCTTTACCAACAAATGGTCACATACCTATGGCAAAAGCTCCCATTGCCTCGAAAGTCCCCTCACTTCAGTGCACCTTCCTCCCACTAGGCTGCGGTACAGATGTTCTGTCCTTGCTCTGAGTCATCCCTGAGGACCGCAGGGCCACAGCCACAGGCTGGTGGCATTTCTGCATGACTCACCCAGGTGAGACAGATTATAGGGAGCTTTATGGCCATTTTCTTGCTGCTGCAAGAAGAAAGCAGCTGGAACAGGTTTGAGGCAGTGTTGGAAGGTTGCAAAAGATTGAGACAGAAGGCAAAAGTGCGCTCGTTTTGAAGGGAAATAAAATTTGGTTATGCTGAAATCTGGAATAAGAAATATATATGGAGGTTGCTCCTCCTATTTATTTTCGTGGGAACTGTAACGTACGAAGAGCGCAATAACACTTTGGTAGAGTAAATTCTCAGCTAGAAAACGCTTTTTCAACATAGTCATCACCATTAGTTGTGCACTTTTTGGCAGCAACAAGCAAGAACCTCTGTTCTGTGTTTTTAAAAATCTGCATGAGCAAAGGTGACCCTCTGTCCCTGTCACCACTGCTGAAATACACTACCCATCACCTCACTGTGCTGTTTGGTCTCTCTAAATATTGGATGTCAGTGGGTCCTGTTTTCTCTGCTTGGAGGAATTCAGTTCCACACCTTTGCTTCATCCGCACTTTCATGTCAGATGTCGTTCCGTCAGACTGCCCCTCTGCTGCCATCTGTCACAAGTAGCAGCATGTAACAGAGTATTGGTGGGAAGGTTCAACCTCTACTGCCATGCTGCCATCCACCTCTGACATAGTAGACCAGCATCTTACAATAGGGAGCCTAAATTTCAGAGCAGCCCTCAGAAAAAACTCTGCAGGACTTTACCCATCAAGTGAGACGTTTTGGGGTGGCTCTGCCTTCTCCAGGCCAGCGCTACCCACCGCCCTGCTCTCATCTGTGCAACATCACTCCAGCAGTCTCCAGCCAAATACTGCAGAGATGGGTTCTCAGCCAGGGCAGAGATACTGGAGAATGTGCACTGCATGCATGCAGGGTGTGTGTTTGCATTTTTTGCACCCAAGTCAAGCTGCATGCTTGAGGATCATCCTCCAAGCTAGGAAGATGCTGTTAGAGTGCTTCACACAACTGTGCAAGCAACTGAAGTATTCCAACAGAGGTTTTCTTTTGAAATTAAGAAAAAAAGGCAGTAAGCAGCTTAGGCTGATCCTTTCCCTGAGTGTGTTGTTGTGTACATGCCTGGCTGGCTGTCTCCATGTATGCCCAGGGCAATGGCAGCCCCCAGCTGGAGAACAAAGCAGGGCAGACAACCCATCCCTCAAGGAACAGTTGCGATCAGTGGGTAGTTGTTGTCTGTGTGGCTTTTCCCCAAAAAAGGCGGCCTCTTAAAGGACCTTCTAGCTCACTGTCCAGGCCCAAAGCTTCCTCATAAGAGGCTGCTGGGCTTGTTGCAACAGATCCCAGGCGTGTGAGTGATGCCCTGCCTTGCACCTTTCACAGCAAAGCGCCTGGGGCCTGAGGCAAACAGAGGGAGAGGAGGGAGCAGTGTGCGTGTTCCAATTAATCCGAGCAGAAAGAGAAAGCCAGGATCCACAGCGCCTGAGGCGGCACAGATTGAGCAGGTTGAACCTGATGGCAGTGAAAGAAGGTGGCAGCGGGGAGCCTGGCTGGCTGCTGGAGTCCCCAGCATTGCCCACTGCCCCAGATGCATCTGTGCTGGGAGCTACTGTCCTGCTGGGGCAGTGGACAAGCACAGAATAACAAACACCATGCCCAGGGGCCAGGGCCTCCCTCCAGCCTGTCCTCTGCCAGTAAAAGCTGATGTTACAGTGATTCCTGCTTCTTCCCCTTCTCCAGTGACAGATGTTCTCCTCTTTCCAAGGAGGTCATTGGAAAGCTGGGCCATGGAGATATCTGGTATGAGGAGGGTCAGTACAATTCTCCTTTCTAGAATCAGAAAAATTCCCATTCTCAAGATTTTTTTTCAAGGTGACCTCACTATACAGTTGTCCAAAGGCCTGCACCTGACTTGAAGACTTGGCCAAAGAGAAAAGGGGAATTGCATGGGATGGGGGTTGCCAGGGGCAGAAGGACATGTTCTAGGGGAGAAGATAAAGCTGGAATCAGCAAGGCACCAGAGGAAACTCCCCTTCTTTAATCAGCAATGCCCAGAAGAGTAGGGAGAGACTTATCTTGCAGCAGGAGATCTGGGTGGAAGACACATGGCTCCCAAGCTTTGCAATGGCACTAGAAGGTCATGCCAAACAAACAGGTTATTCCTTTAAAAATTCCTTTAAAATTTATATATCCGTGTTTTTCCTGCTTCTCCTTCTATGTGGCCTCTGCATGACAATGCAGTGAAAAACAACCTGAGCAGAGAATACATTGCTTTATGACGTGGCACCCTTAGCTACTCATGCCTTTGGCAAAAAATTAGTGATAAGGTAAATAAGGGTCCTTTCCAGAGCTGGGATGAGTTCTGCAGGTCTTCCCTGATGGAGTCACCATGGATGGTCCCATTGGTGGACTAGGGGATGAAAAGCTATGCTGACCATGCAACCTTTTGGCAGGTTATCTCTGCCCATGTGTGTGCTTGCTCACCATGCAGCATAATGACTCCATGCGGCTAATTCAGACCTGTAGGCATTACTGCAATGTAAATTATGAATAGTCATAATAGCAATTAATAAACATGCTGAAACAAAAATGTTCTCTCTGTTTAATTAACATCGGTCTTCAGCAGCTTTATCTCAGGGTGAGTGGCTATCTCATCGGAACTGCCTTCAAACCATGCCCTGCCTGCCGTGGTAGGATGGACACATCTTCCCTCTGCAAATGGGAAAGCCTGTTTTCTGCTTTAGCTCTGACAAAACGGCTTTGAATCAGCACCTTGCAGTCTATCTCTCATCCAAGAAAAAGGCCACAGAAATGGAAATTGCAGCTGGAGAAGCCCAGTGGCTTTCTTTGCCTTGATGGAAGTGAGGAGAGGCAGAATCCAGGGACAAACACTAGAGCCAGAGGAGTACAAGAAGCACAAGAAAGGCTTTTGGGCAAGCAGTGGCACTGAGCAGCCTGCAGGACTGGAACAGGATATCTTTGGCCATCGGGCAGCTGAGAAGCCTCTATCCCATCACAGTCACCCCCTGCCCCCACCACCCAGCCATGTTGCACAGATGTATTCCCCACAGACATCACGTTGGCTGTGCTCAACGCTGCACGGCCATCAGCCAAGCCAAATCAGGCAGTTGGAGGCACACAGCGAGCCCCAGCCTTGCTCACAACCCTCATTATCAGGAGGAGGAAGGCTCAGCCCTTGACCCTCTACAAGCAGATGGGGATGAAAAGCATCCCAGCAGGAGCAGGGTGGGCATTTGCCTTCTCTGTGCTCTGACCTCCACTGCTTTGAAGAAGAGCATCCGTAATTTTTACAAGGCCTTGGAGATAGGAGTGCTCTGGGCACACACAAGCCATCTGCTCCCATTTTCCTCTGCTTTCCCACCAAATCCCTCCCCACGGACCCAATCTGAGCTGAAGTCCTTGCCTCTGCAGTAATGATTTATAGGGCAGTACATGTTGACAGTAAAGCCAGGTAAATTCAAGGCCCTGAGCACCTTCCAAAAACAGCTGGGGAGGAGGAGATGTGAGGGATGAGAGCAGAGGAACAGTCATGCTCAGAGGTGAGAACAAACAGACAGGCAGGGACAGCACCAGACTGATGATTTGCAACTCCATCAAACTCTGCTCCACTATGGGGTTTCAATGAAAATTTAAGGACCAGAGAGGTCATAGCTGAGAATCCATTCCTGGAGTCTTGTTTCTGCTAATGCATGAAGGAATGTAAAACACCCATAGCGTGCACTGTGGAAAGCAAAATGGGGAATATAAGGGGGAACAGGTGGCTCTTGACACCTGAGCACAGACTGTATCACGAGGCCAAGAGGGCTTTAGGTCCAAGCTGTATCCTGCTGTATACCACAGTGACTTTTCAGTAAAGCTGAGCCCAGGTTGGGCATGGGCAGCATGAAGGGTTTGGGCTTGCTGAAACGGGGAAGCTGGTGTTGGGACTGGCATGGGGTGGGCAGGCTGCGCCAGCCGTGCCCTCCTGCTCCATCAAGATGCAGGAGATAGGGCTGCGGCCACACCAGGGTGCAAACATACATGCAGGTTCTTGCAGGCTCAGGCTTCCTGATGGGGATCTGCTGTACTCTTGTGTTCTTTTTTTAATGAGAACTTCTTGTAATCGCCCCTATAAAACTTTGGGTGGGGAGCTGTTACTTATTAACATCCACTGTTTCCAGGGAGCATGCAGCAGGGGATCTGCTGGGAGAATCAGGCTCAGATGGGCTGTGACAATGCCATAGTGTGGCAGAGAGATGTGCACACAAATGTGCATGCATACACACGGGCATGCACACACACATACACATGCATGCTGATCTTCATGCCTGGTCACAGATGCTGCCACCAACCTACCTTTACCACCATGTCCTGGGCTTTCTGCTGGTCCTTCAATTTATTTGCACTAGCCGGCCTGCAAAGCAGGAGCAATAGCAGAAATGCAAAAGTCTTTTGTGGTGATTAATGCATCATGTGTACAAAGAAGGTCTGTGGTGAACGGAGGCTGGAGCCGGGATTAATTGCATACCTTGAAGTGGAGAGATTTATGTAAGGAAACAGACTTGGCGGGCTGCCCTGCTCCAGGCTGTGTTTACCTGCCTGCGCCTCCACACCTGTCGTGCTGCAGCAGCAAAATATTATTTAATAACATTTGAAGGGAGATCTTAATAGCCGCACTCGCTCCCTGCCTTGCCCTACCTCCACGGGTGCTGCAGTGGAGCCTGACCTCGCTTCTTCAGCCCTTGAGGTGGGATTAGTGCTTAGCCAACCGGTTGAGGTGCCTATGACCCTGGGGGTCTCTCCCAGCTGATTGGGCTTCAGCAGTTGTAAATATGGTGGTTTCAATGCGTGCCCATCCCTTAAGGTCTCCTGCACATTCAACTTTGAATCACAGAATCAATAGGGCTGGAAAAGACCACTTAGATCATCTAGTCTGATCGTCAGCCCATCCCCACCATGCCCACTAACCATGTCCCCCAGTACAACATCTACCCTTTGCTTATCCCACTGGAAGGGAACTGGGGAGCCTGGGGTATTCCTCAGCCCAAGCACCCAACTTACAAAGCCCGGAGCAGCCAGGGCTTTGCCCCAGGCAGGTCGAGGCTTCTGTGCTCCGTGCAAGACCAACTGCATGTGTTTATATATGAACAACGCAGTTCCAAATGTTCTTTGTGTCCATTCAAATAAGAGACAAATATTTAGTACAACCCAGCTCTGAAGTGCTCAAGGGCATCTCTTGAAAGGGATTTGGATATTAATTGCAGTCCGTTTGTTGATTTGCATGCTTATCAGCAAGGGACGAGACCAAATAGAGCCCCATGAGTCTGGAATGGGAGCACTTAGGGCTTTATTTCTTATCAGCAAAGCCCCTTGGTGATTATAAGCAAATGAGTGAGTGCTAAGGCTAGTTAGAGGAGGGAAAGCAGAAGTGCTTCCCACCTGCCAGAGCTTAGTCTCTCCAACCAGTGCTGGATAATGATAATGCTATTAAATGGCACTGTAACCAATTAAGAAATCACTATCATCACTATTGGAAAGCAAGAACTGTACTTTGTGCTGTGTTGGTCCAGCACATGCAGGGTGTCCTAATGCCACCCAGGCACAAGCATGGCCAGGAAGGTATCCAACACAGTTCTGTCCTCTGTATTAATTGCCCCAAGGTTTGACACTTTCTCTTCTCAAAAGAAAACTTTCCACTAACCCGAAGTTTCCCAAACCTTGTTCCCTGCTTTATGGAGGAAAACATGGTGCCTGGTTTTTTTTGTTGGATTTTTTTTTTTTTTTTTTTTTACCCCTGCAGAGCAAACTTCAAAGGAGCAGTGGGGACCTCTCCATTTCCATAAGAAAAGAACAGGAGAGCTGTCCTCCAGGGCTCCAGTGCATCCTGCCTCATTTCACAGATAACCTGAGGGGGGGCTCCGGAGGAACGAGGTGGCAGGAGGACAAGGTCCCCCAAGGTTAATCACAAACCACCCGCCACGTTCTTTACTGATTGATGGGCACCACTAATCACTGCCTGGCGAGGCCGGAGATGACGCAGGAGCTACAGGGACATGGAGGGCATGCCAGATGGATGCGGTGACACCTAGAGCCTATAGAGGATGCATATCATAGGGCTTTTTGTAGGGAGACGTGTGCCTCGCCATGCAGACAAGGAAGCTGACAGGGGCAGGACTCTCCAGCCCTTGGAAAATCTCTAGGCTTTCAGGAGGGACCAGGATTTGGGATTCTGGCGGGAGGAAGGTTCAGGGAGAGGTGAAGTTGGATTTGCCTCACAGCCAGGAGGCAATTAATAGAGTTCCCATCCTCTTTATGGACTGAAACCCATTTGAGTTTGCTATAGGAATGATGTAGGCAGTAAAAGCCACCCAAGCAAGGTCAGGTGAGGACCTCATGCATTTACAGCCTGGATACCTATGCATTTTCTACAATTTCTGACAACTCAATACACTTTGTTTTACTCTGGTCCTGCCTGATGCTCAGACTTCCGGACAGGCTCTGCCCATAGTAATGAAATTTGCATTGGTATTAATTATCTGGATGCAAATGACAGCAAGAGCTGTGATGTGCTGTGATTTAACCTCTGTGTTACAGGAGCGATCCATGCTTTCCACTGCCGACTCATGAGTCTTTCTCAGGTGGCCATGCCAGCAGGCTTCTTACTATGGACTTCTCCCACTGATTCCAACAAGAGCATCTTAAGGACATAGGAAATGATGGCATTTTCAAGTTTTTCTCCTGCAGTGACAAACATAGAATGGTTTGAATCATATGTGACCGCTTGGACATGAACAAAGTGCTGCCCAGTTTTCTTTGGATGCAATTATTACCATTTAAAGGTGAAGGTTTGTTGGTCAGGGATAGAGACTGTGGGCTTTTTTTTTATTAGATCCTGTGTTGTAGAACAGGTACAGAGAATATCAGCAAAGAAGGGTTCATTTCATACAGCCTCATGCATTTCAACAGGCCTGACACAAAATCCACTGAAAGCTATGTCAGTCTGGACTTCAGTGAACTTTGGGCTGAATGTGTGCTATTTTAGAGGTGACTTCTTCAATATAAGTGCTTCAGCCTCCCAGAGCACTCAAGTATATAGGGCAGGAGGCAACTCATCAACCCGTGACCACCTAAGCTGGCTACAAGTGATGAATCTGCTCACCACAGACCCACCTACAGCCTCCAGGAGGGACGGGCATCACCCAGGGGTGATCTACCTGTCAAATAATCATTCTGCAGCAAGCAGAAAGACAGCTTTGGTCTTTGTGGGCTATTAACACCAATGACTAGTCAAGTGACTAACTTGGAGCAGACACCACACTCCAGAATGGCCGAAGGGGGATGTTTGTTCTGGATTTTTATCATCTCCTGTCACACCTAAGAGTGCCTCTTCCACCAGAGGTAGTTAATTTTGGGATGGAGTTTCTGCAACATCCACTCTCTTAAAGTGAGTGCCATCACTGCCAAATTTCAGTGGAGCTGGGCACTGACGTCTTAGTGCATATCTCACAGGGGTCTATGGAACACTTCAGCTCCATCCTTGCTGGCCTGGGACAACCAACATCTTTTTACCATCACCACTTCACTTCTACTTCTGAATATTATTCCTGCCTGATGAAAGCTGAGTGTTGAACCAAACCAACAGGACAAGGGGGAGGTGGGCATCTCGGAGAAGGTGGCTTCTTCTTGTGAAAGAACGGTCCTTGGGCCTGGAAACATATCTAAGTCAGGGTTGTTTTGCCATCCCGAGTGCATGTTTCAACGGCAACATTATTGTAAAACAGCTTTGTGTTTACTTTGTGTACAGAAAAGATAAAATCAGCATTTATATGCAAACATGAACCAACAAGGAATTTCAAAATCCTGCCATTTCACTCCTCTGAGGAGGAGAGCCAGGGTTATTGTGTAACCAGAAACATCAGAAAGCAGGGGATTTTCTGTGTCTACATTCAATTTAGATTATAAGAGGCTAATTTAGGATCTGACTGTATCACCTTGAGCGTCCAAAGAAGTATTTGAAACTGGCAGACAAGGACTTTGGGGTGGAGAGGTCTCCTCTGTTTTGGACAGCATCAAACACACAGAACGAAGGCTTTAGGATTTCATAGGTTACGGGCTGTATCATGCCTCTGTGCTTTTGGATTTCTCAGGGACACGTGCAGGCTTGGAAAAGCAGCCACACTCTTTTTTTGGGGCAAAATTTGCAAAATCTCTCTGAATCACTCCACCCCAACTTGCTGTAGGGCATGGAGCAAGTGAACCCACCCCTGAGCACATGCCACCCTCTTACATCCTCCCCATAATCATGCCATCACTACTTTGCTGGGGTAGGTCGGATGGCACATCTGTCCCACTCTATTCCTTGCCTCGCTCTCCATGGGGTTTATTTACATCAGGATGAGAGGAAGGAGGTAGGAAAAGTTGCCTCGGGGTGGCCACAAGAGGGGACATTGTGCCTCCAGGGATGGAGCAGAAAGGCCTGGGGGATACAGGGCACTTTGATGTGGTTTGGATGAAAGAAGGGGGGAAGGGGGGAGGGGAGGGACAACTCAAAACCCAAAATACAACAAAACCTCTTCCAGCTGGGACACAGTCAGGACAGTCCCTTTATTTAGATGGATAGGGCTCAGCCCAATGTATGGCAGCCAGAGGCCATCCTGCCCCATCCTCACCCTCCTTTCCTCTCACTTTCTTCCCTTCTTTCCATTTTCTTCCCTTCTTTTGCACCCCATACTGCCCTCCACCTCCCGGTTCCATCTCTTTTTCTAAGAAAAAAGCAGAGCGGAACAAGATGTAACATTAATTTAAAGGTGAGTTGGGGGGGGGATATTGAAGGCAAAAGAACAGAGGAAAAAGTCTTTGTAGGGGGCAGGAGATGCTTAGGGCTATTCTGCCGGATGGATCCCATTCCATGCTGCTTTAGGAATGTAAATTCAGAATATCCACTCTATCCCAGTGGCTGAAGTAGTTTTGGGACAAGAATCCCCATGCATCCCTCCACTTCTCTGCAGCTGACCCCAGCTCTGTTGGGGGAAATTCTTGCCATTGGAAAGGCTGTGCTGTTGGAGTCCATTGCACCAAGCAAGTCCCAGCTTGAAAATTCCTGATGTTTCCAGACTCCAGGTAAGGAATGAGGTCCAAAGTCCTCGTGTCTTGAGTCATAGAATCATAGGATCATCTAGACTGGAAAAGACCTTCAGGATCATCAGGTTCAATCAACAGATCTGATCCTTGCACCTTGTAGGAGCAGCTGTAGTAGTGAGCTAAAGTGATTGGTTTATGAGTACTCCATTGCTGACGCAGTCTCTGTGGCTGGACCACCTCATCTTGCTGGGCTGCAGGAGCACAGGATGCAGCTGTGCATGGTGGCTGATGCAGAACAGGCTTGGAGCTGTTGAGCATCTTCTGCTCAAAAATAAAGTCTCAGTTCAGACCATAAATTACAAGGGGAAAGCAAGCAGCAACAAATTCCCCACTCTATTCTCAATAAATAACTTAGTCAGTTCTGGCAAACTAATAGTTTCCATATTGCTCAGAACTTAGTGGGAAGCTTATTACAGGTTACTGTATGGCATACAGTGATGCTACCAAGGGAAGGATGCAGTGTTGCAATGGTGATGCTGCTTCACCAGGGAGTGAGAAATCAGGCTGAGAAGGCAGCAGGAGGTTGTTCAGTTCACTTGCTCCCCAAAGGCAGCAAAAGCAAACAGTTTGCACGCAGTGTCCCACACCAAGTCCATCTACCCTTCTGGCACCCCAGCTGCCACTAAGGATCCTGACTTCACAGTATAGTCCAACTGGCCATGTGATATGTAGGACGTGGATACCAGCCTTGCTCTCTCCACCTGATTGCACTGCACAGAGGTGGTTCATCATGATTTCTGCTAGACTTGAAAGGTGTGTGATTTTCTTTAACAGCAAGACTTGCCTGCCGGCAACCATTAGCTCTCTCCAGCATCATAAACAGAGTCATATTCAGTTTACACCACTTCTGTACTTGGCTTAGGTGCTCTTTTTCTGCCCATACATCTCTGTTTTCAACTCCAGTCAGCACTGGTTTGAAGTTATTACTGTCTGGTGGTTGGGGTTTTTCAGTGGTGTGTGCATCCTAAATGAGCTTTGTGGTCTCCCCACTTCAAAAGCCTCTCTGCTCTCACCCCTGTTTACTGACTGTCCTGCAGTGAGACCAAAGACTGAAGGGTGTAAACCCCTGTGCTGCCCTAGATCTCTGCAGCACGTGGGGATGCAGCGGTGGGACAGCCATCATTGCTGCTGGAGAGGGTTTGGGGGGAATTGGGCAAGGAGTTGGTACAGAGCATCCTCATCTCCATTTAAATCAGACCCAAATGCAGCATGTGCTGCACACCTACTCTGGTGCCACGTGTTTCCTAGGCCAGAAGAAGAGACAGGGATAAGTGCAGAGCCCCTTCATCAGGGAATGGCACACAGGTGCTTCACCAAAGGAAGCAGGTGCTTGCACTCAAACCAGTTGGCTTCCATTTGATATAATCAAGCCCTTGGTGGAGTCAAACTGATGCTGAGAACTAGGGGGGAGGTCTCTGTGTGTTGGTAAGAGAACTATTATGTTTGTGCATTCTTCTGCACTAGGTTTTATTTGCCTAGTAAGTTTCGTCTGTTCTTTGCATGCATTGTTCTGCTATAGGGACTGGGGCTCCTTTGTGAAATCTTGATGGAGTTGTGTGTATGAAATGGGGAAATGGCAAGAAGAGAGAATGTGTTGAGTATTGCAATGTTTCCTCCTAGTATTTAATATCCTGACAAAATCTATTTCTTTAAAGTAAAAAAAAAAAAAAACAACACACTACTTGAAGTGTTTTACTCTAAAACAAGATATTTGCAGTGTTATAAAAGTGTCAACATCTCACTTACAAGTTGGTCATTCTTTTGGCAGTGGCTTTAACAGAAAATTCCCCTTGGGGCTATCATGCTTCTCTGTGTTGGTTTTTCTTCCCCTTTGTAAAAAAAAAAATATATATATATGAAAAGCCAAACTTAAAAAGCAAGCACAGTTTACTGGGTCTGGTGACTGGGTAACCATTGTACTGGAAGTTTAAAGCAGTGGGGCTGAGGCCAGGAGATGAAAGGGGATGGAGAGAAGGCAGGTTTCTGCAGCAGTAAGCTGGATATTCCAAGGTCCGAGCTTTCAGCACTGCCCTGGTTCTGGTAGCCAACAATACTATTATCAACACTTTCTTCTTTTCTACTGTTTATGCCTCTGATCCTAGGTCTACCCACAAAAAGGAAAAAAAGCATTTATGTGGTTGAGGTTCAAATGTGTTTTCTTTCCTTCTGTCTGCATGCCATGTGAAGGATGAGCTGACTGAAGTCAGTAGGACTATCCTAATGCTGCTCTTTCTGTATCTGCCACTGTTGATCATGTCCTCTTACATCTGTTTCTCTACATGACTGTTTCTTCTTCACTGTAGATCAACACTGATACCTTGGGCAGATATCGAATGTTTCTCTTGGTTTCTTCCTGCCTGCTGGTGCTGGAGAACACCATCTGCCTGGGCATTTCTTGAGAATGATGCTTTTGGTGATGCTCCCAGCAGGTATACAGTGATCCCTGTCTAGAAGATGCCTTGTTAAGGCTAGTTCTCTGTTCTTCTGCTTGTGTTTCAGTGTAGGCTTAAACCTCCTCCGTGAATATGGGGGGAGGAAGGATGGAAAAAGCTAGTTAGTATGATAGAGACAAAGCACTGGTAAGAGCAAAACCTGTCTTCAGACCTTGGATAGAGAAGCAGCAACTCATTTCTCAACATGCAGGCTCCAGGGTAGGGCAGCCATGGAGCTAAGCCTTGAGCTGCCCATGAGGAGGAGGAGCACCATTTAACCCCTGCAGTGAAATGAAGTGTGCTTTGTTGCAAGGAAGTGCTGGGTAAAACAAGTGTAGCTTTGACCTGAGTACCTCAAAATGCTAGCAGGGGAGGTGGTTGAAAACAGAAGGGTTACTGAAGTCTGGGGAAGGGGCTGCCCATCTTAACGTGGTCCCACAACTTATTTCCACTTCATCAGTGCATCTGTGATGTGGGAACTGCTGGGTGGGAAGATGGGAAGGTCGAGCTGTTTTGGTGGTGTGTGTGTGAGATGGGCTGGGGGCAGGTTAAAAAGCAATTTACAAACACCAAAGACCACACGGAGGAGGCCAGCATGGGCTGTGGGTCTGAGTAACTGGAGCTGTGAGCTAACTGCTCAGGTCTTGTTTCCTCACTGGTTTTGTACATGTGTAGCTGTGTCAATGGGTGTAAACAAGAGGCTTGCAGAAGTGTTTTGTAGCTACACACTGACAAGCCTGTGCTCCCTGGTGACCCTAGGTTGCTACTGCCTACTCTTTCCCACTAATTCTGATTCCTCAACACAATTCTCCTGCCTGATCCTCCTGCAGCTCTGGGCCTGAGAGTTGGGTTTGTGTCTGCCTTGGAGCTTCTGTTTTGGGCACTGAATCCCTAGCTATATCCCTTAGGAGAAATGATGTGCTTGTGGAGACTCTGCACAGGTGACTCTCATGGGCAGAATGCTCTTGTCCCCATGCCTTCACTCTGACAGTTTGCACACACAGAGCAGAGAGGCCCAGGGGTGAGCTTGTAGAATCTCTTATCCTAAAGTCAATATCACTTAAATGATGACTGTTTGTGGCTAACTTCTTGCTAACACTGTTACAGTTGATGCCACTCTTGTGTTGCTGCAACAGTAGTTTGGGTGATCTGCTGACCCTTGTAAGGATGCTGGGAGTGTCTTGACTTGAAGCCAAACGTTGCTATTGGAAATACTGAAATAATCAGTGCTTCTGAAGAAGGAAAACAGCTGCCAAGCCCGTAGTAAAATCATCCACACAAATGCCTTCTGTTGGAATGGGAAACTTGTGAAGGCAAACACAGCAGTCCTGCTTCCTAATTCATTTGGAAAAGGGGTTAGCCATTGGCTTAGGCTGAGAATAAGCACATGGGATCTGCATGAGGTTTGACCTCAGAGCTTTCCAGCCTAAATGTCTGACTGCATTTTTAGATGTACTCTGTGAGGATGAAGCCCTTAAGCCAACACCAAACCCCTGTTCCCCCCCATCCCAATCAGGTGCTCCTCCAGGTGCAACAGATGAGTTAAGCCCAGGCCAGCTGACAGCCTCCCTGCCATCTCAGGGGCTGTTGGTGAGCTGCATGGGGGAGAACCTCAGCAACAGATTCACTGAGCACTTCAATTCCCAGGGCCTTCCCAAGGGACAGCTTGTTACAGCAGCCTTGGTTGGGGAACAGGCCGTAAGCACAGCAGCTCTCCCTTAGTATGGCTCCTTGTCTGCAGCTCCTAATGCTATCCTGCTGTTAGAGCCTGTATTTTCCCTTGGTTTTTTTTTTTTTTTTTTTTTTTTTTTTTTTGCTCTTGAGATGGCATTATGTATGTAGAATACATTTGTAGATCTGATTGCAAAGCACCCACTGTAATTACTGAATTTGGAGCTTGAGAGTGACTGTACCTCTCAAAATTTAGTGGTGGAAATTCCACCTTTGCATTACTTAAGGTTTACACATACAGTTTCTTGCAAAGTGGGTCAATTTTAATAACCCATTCTGTCTTGTCTTAGCTCAGCAAATTCTACAGGCCAGCCTGTTTCACACCACTAATAGCATTCACTGGAGCTACTGAAGGGAAGTAACAGCCTCTGCCATAGGTTTCCATGCTCTTGTGGCTGTGTTTGGGCTCACAGCAATTTTTCTTGCCTCTGAAGCAGGTATTCAATGTGAGCCCAGAAGTGATGGCCAGGAGCTGCCTGCAGCAACTCCTGCACGCCTGGGAGAGGAGCTGCCAGCCCTGGAGCCACCTGTTTCTACCCTCTGGCCCATCTTTGCTAAGTGGGCAGCACTACAAGTAGCAATAAGCAAGTGTGGCGTGATGCTGCGCTGCTCCTCATTGCCTTTAGCAAGTGCATACAGCCCAGGGAGCTGTCTGTCCTCAGGCAGGTGTTAACTTGGTGGATACATACACCTTGCAGCTCAGAATCCATTTATAAATAGAATTTTATTTATAAAGTCAATTTACATAAAATATGATACTCTTTTTAAAAACTGCATATGTACGACTTAAGAAATCCTAGCAAGTGCATACAAAAATGCCTTCAATACATTTAAAAAAACAAACAACAAAACAACTTCAGTTTTCAGAGAAGTGAACCTTCACACCAGGCAGAGTCAGACACCACAGTGAGATGCAACAAAACTTTGCAGTCCTTTAGTAAAGTGTTTGGAGAAAGAAAAAACAAACAAACCCTTTCATCTAAACAGTGTATATTCCCCAAACATTCCAGCTGGCAGTGTTCAAGAACAAGGGAACTGGACTGAAAATAGAGCTACCTCCTTAACCCTTTTCCCCAAGGTTTCTCATACAAAAATAAGTCTTCATACACCACTCTTCCCATAGGCGGTTCAAGTTGCATATAAAATAGAATCTGACATTATAAAAAAAATTCCCTCCCCCTCCAGAAAAAAGGAAGCATCAAGTGGTTTCCATTTCTTTTTTCCACCCTTTCCAAAGGCTGATGGGAAGTAGCTGCGAGGGGATGCACAGCCATTCTCTGGAGTGGGTGAAAAGCTTGTCCGTCAGCAGCCCCAGAGCAGACATCGGAGCCGTGACACCATTGCACTTCAGCCCAGCAAGGAAAGCAGCCAGGAGGAACTTGAGAATTTCTGGGGGAGATTTATTTTGGAGGGTACTGCTGGCTGCTGCGGAAGACCATAGGCATCAAGGTATGGCTGTGGAGAGATTGTAAAAACCCATGTCTATTCCATCTCCAACCCCAACGGCCTCCTCAGCTTCCAACCCCATGACCGCTCAATCCTATCGGCCACCTCAACACCACCAGCAACCCCAGTGTCTTTGGCAACCCCACTGGCCACCTGAATCCCCATTGGCAACCCCAACCCGATCAGCAATCCCAATCCCATCCGCCACATCAAACCCCTGGCTACCTCAACCTCATAGTCAATCTCATCGGCCACCCCAAGTCCACTGGTCACCCAACCCCATCAGCCACCCCACCGGCTACCTCAGCCTCATTGTACAATACAACCCCATGATCGCTTAACCGCCATCAGTCAACCCAACCCTACTGGCAATCCCGATGGCTGTCTGACCCCATTGGCCACCCAATGACTCCAAGATCACTCAACTCCATAGACCACCCCAGCCCCACTGACAATCCCATTGCCCACTTCAACTATGTGAGCGTCCCAAGCTTAAAGGGCTGGGAAGCCGCAGTACCCCAAGCCCACCTCACCTCCCACCAGCTCAGTAGCTCCCAAGCCAGCTGGTGAAATCCAGCAGTTCCTGCTCCTCGGGGCTGAGCACCGGCTCGTAGCTGCTCTCCTCGGAGGAACAGGGCGAGGCGGAGGAATAGCCGCTGCCGCCGCCGCTTTCCCCGACAGCCCCCCGCCCCGCAGAGCGGCCCGCTCGGCCGTCGGGGAAAGCGGCGGCGGCGTCGTGCTCGTCAAGGAGCCGCTGCAGCGCTCGGATGTACTCGACGGCGGAGCGCAGCGTCTCCACCTTACTCAGCTTCTTGCTGGCGGTCCCGTGGGGGACGTGCTGCCGCAGAGCGGCGAAGCCCAGGTTGACCAACCGCACGCGGTTGCGCTCCCGCTCGTTGCGCCGGGCCACGGCCGCCGCCGCGGTGCCGCTGCCCGAGAGGGAGGCGAAGGCCAAGCGGCGTTTGCAGCGCAGCAGCTCCGGAGAGGCGGGGCGGCGGCGGCAGCGTGAGGCGGCGGCGGGGGGCGGCGGCGGGGCACCGCCGTTCATCGCCGACGGGCCACGGCGGCGGGGATGGGGAGCGCGGCAGCGCCGGGAGCGGTTGGGGAACGGGAACGGAGAGATGAATTAAAATGGAAAAAGAAAAATTAATAATTACTTAAAAAGAAAAAAAAAAAAAAGTACCTGCGAGATGGAAATAAAAATGCGAGTAAGGTGCAAGAAAAAAAAAATGCAAAAAAAAAAAAAAAATGCGGGTAAGATGCAAAGGAAAATGCGTAGAAAGCAAATGAAAATGAGATTTAAAAAAATGTGCAATAAGGATGCAGAAAGCGCGAGCCGGGCGCCAAAAGAATGTGAAATGCAAAGAAAAAACGCAAATAAAAGTGGGACTAAAATGCAAACGAAACGGGAGTTTGAAAAAGCGCAAATGAAAAATAAATTAAAAAGTTTTTTAAAAAAAATACAAAACAGGGGGGAAAACAAAAAAAAAAAAAAAAAAAAAAAAAAAAAAAGTGGGAGACGAACCCAACACAAACAGAAATCCCTATCGCAGAAGAGCGGGGGCCGCTCTGCCCACCCCCGTCTCCTTTCCAGCACCGCTCCGCGCCTCTGCTGCGGCCGCGCGGCCCGCGCGCTGCTTATCAACGCCGCCGCCGCCGCCGCTCGCGAGCCCCCGCGGCCGCACGCGCCGCGCCACGCGCGCCCGCCCCGCGCGCGCGTCGCCGCGCGCACCCCTCTCACCTCCCGCGCGCGTCCGGCGCGTGGCACCGCGGCCGCCGGTAACACCCCGCCCTCTCCTCCTCCTCCTCCTCCCCCCCTCCCC